>NC_141877.1:219169876-221669876 GCF_056163025.1 Triticum urartu | reverse complement strand
TCACCACCAAAATTAAGAAGTGAATATTTGTCACATGATCAACATTTTAGTTTCCATGTTTGTGAACTTTGAATTTTGGGCTTAAATTTGAATTTGAATTTGAATTAAGATTTGAATCAAGCGAGGATTAGCAACAGTGAAGTGATGACATGGCATCATTAGCAGAGGATAACTGTAGCTTAATTATCCGGGTGTCACACATGCAATCAGTATAAGTGATATGATATGGCCATCATCATCTTGTGCCTTTGATGTCCATCTCCAAAGCACCGTCATGATCACCATCGTCACCGGCTTGACACCTTGATCTCCATCATAGCATCGTTCTCGTCTCGCCAACCATTGCTTCTACGACTATCTCTACCGCATAGTGATAAAGTAAAGCAATTACATGGAGATTGCATTTCATACAATAAAGGACAACCATATGGCTCATGCCAGTTGCCAATAACTGTTACAAACATGATCATCTCATACAACAATTTATATAATCACGTCTTGACCATATCACATCACAACGTGCCCTGCAAAAACAAGTTAGATGTCCTCTACTTTGTTGTTGCAAGTTTTACATAGCTGCTACGGGCTTCTAGCAAGAACCGTTCTTACCTACGCATCAAAACCACAATGATTCTTCGTCAAGTGTGTTGTTTTAACTTTCAACAAGGATCGGGCGTAGTCACACTCGATTCAACTAAAGCTGGAGAAATAGACAGCCTCTAGCCACCTGTGTGCGAAGTACGTCGGTAGAACCAGTCTCATGAACGCAGTCATGTAATGTCGGTCTAGGCCGCTTCATCCAACAATACCACCAAATCAAAGTATGACGTGCTGGTAAGCAGTATGACTATTATCACCCACAACTCTTTGTGTTCTACTTGTGCATATAACATCTACGCATAGACCTGGCTCGGATGCCACTGTTGGGGAACATAGTATTTCAAAAAAATCCTATGAGCATGCAAGACCTATCTAGGAGATGCATAGCAACGAGAGGGACAGTGTGTCTACGTACCCTCGTAGACTGAAAGCGGAAGCGTTTAGTGACGCGGTTGATGTAGTCGAACGTCTTCGCGATCCAACCGAACAAGTACCGAACGCTCGGCACCTCCGCGATCTGCACACGTTCAGCTCGGTGACGTCCCTCGTACTCTTGATCCAGCTGAGGCCGAGGGTGAGTTCCGTTAGAACGACGGCGTGGTGATGGTGATGATGAAGTTACCGGCGCAGGGCTTTGCCTAAGCACTATGACAATATGACCGAGGTGGAAAACTATGGAGGGGAGCACCACACACGGCTAAAGATCAACTTGTGTGTCTATGGGGTGCCCCCTCCCACGTATATAAAGGAGGGGAGGAGGAGGAGGGTCAGCCTCAAGGGGCGCGCCCAAGGGGGATTCCTACTCCTAGTAGCAGTAGGTTTCCCCCTTTGCTACTCCAAGTAGGAGAAGAAGGAAGGAGAGGAAGAAGAGAAGGAAAGGGGGGCCGGCCCCCCTATCCCTAGTCCAATTCGGTTTGGGCTAGGGGGGGCGCCATCTCTTGGCCTGCCTCCTCTCTTCCACCACTATGCCCATAAGGCCCAATAACTTCCCGGAGGGGGTTCCGGTAACCCCCGGTACTCCAAAACTTATCCGAAACGACCCGAGCCATTCCGGTGTCCGAATGTAACCTTCCAATATATGAATATTTATGTCTCGACCATTTCGAGACTCCTCGTCATGTCCATGATCTCATCCGAGACTCCAAACAACCTTCCGTACATCAAATCACATAACTCATAATACATATTGTCATCGAGCATTAAGTGTGCAGACCCTACGGGCTCGAGAACTATGTAGACATGACCGAGGCACATCTCCGGTCAATAACCAATACCGGAATCTGGATGCTCATATTAGTTCCTACATATTCTACGAAGATCTTTATCGGTCAAACTGCATAACAACATACGTTGTTCCCTTTGTCATCGGTATGTTACTAGCCCGAGATTCGATCGTCAGTATCATCATACCTAGTTCAATCTCATTACCGGCAAGTATCTTTACTCGTTCCGTAATGCATCATCCCACAACTAACTCATTAGTCGCATTGCTTGCAAGGCTTATAGTGATGTGCATTACCGAGAGGGCCCAGAGATACCTCTCCGATACACTGAGTGACAAATCCTAATCTTGATCTATGCCAACTCAACAAACACCATCGGAGACACTTGCAGAGCATCTTTATAATCACCCAGTTATGTTGTGACGTTTGATAGAACACAAGATGTTCCTCCGGTATTCGGGAGTTGCATAATCTCATAGTGATAGGAACATGTATAAGTCATGAAGAAAGCAATAGCAATAAACTAAACGATCATAGTGCTAAGCTAACAGATGGGTCTAGTCCATCACATCATTCTCTATTGATGTGATCCCATTCATCAAATGACAACACATGTCCATGGCTAGGAAACTTAACCATCTTTGATAACGATCTAGTCAAGTAGAGGCATACTAGGGACACTCTGTTTGTCTATGTATTCACACACGTGCTAAGTTTCCGGTTAATACAATTCTAGCATGAATAATAAAAAATTATCATGATATAAGGAAATATAAATAATAACTTTATTATTGCCTCTAGGGCATATTTCCTTCAGGATCCAGGTCTCGCGTCCCTATCGCATCGCCTCCCTCGAGGGTGACTCGGGAGGGTTCCGCCGCCGCCACCGCCTAGTCCATCCAGCGCCCTTCTCCCCTCCGCCGCTGCCGATGGTCGGCGCCGGGCAAAGCATGTGCGTGCGAGGGCGGCGGTGTTGGGTCTCTCCTCCCGTTCCCGGATCCGCGGCGGCGAGGGTGTCCTGATCCGCTGGGTGCGGCCCAACCGACGGTGTGGTGGATCCCGAAGGCGGCAGACTCACGGCAGTGCACAGGTGCCCAGTTCCATGGGTGTGGGACTCCCGGCAGCATGCGGGCTCCCGACGGCGGCGGGATCGGTCGACGGCGGGCTTGGGTGATGGCGTCAGCGGCGCGATGCCGGATCTCGCCACTTCGGCCTTCGTGGAGGAACCTGGACCAGGGGTGGCGGCCCCGTTAGGCATGGCAACGGGGTCCTCGGCTGGCAACGTTCGCGGGGGGTGGATGGATGGCGTCTTGATCGTGTAGGTGGTGAGTCGCCAGTGCACCTCCTCCGCGCTACAGGCCCTCTCCCGCTGCACTTGGTGGCTTACGAACGTGGTTGTCGGCCTCAGTGCATTTGCGGGGGCTGGTAGAGGTGACATCATACCGGAGGGAACTCCGGATGAGTCGTTCATCCTGACGGTGGCGATGACCAGGGTCGCCGTTCTCCTACTTGCAGGCGCCGTCGAGGTCCCTGCCCTCCACCCCGACCCCATGCCCAGGTAGAAACCCTAAATCTCCATAGATTGGGCGGCGGCGGCATTGCGTGTGTTGTGCCCTTCTTGGAGGCGCCGCCTAAGGCATTTGGGTGCTCGGTTTGAGGAACTTCATGCGGAGGGGATGGGACCAGTGGCAGCAGGAGGTGTTTCATGTCGGAGGAGCGGTGTGGCATCTGGCACATCGACAATGGCAGGTCTCAGCGGCATGGAGCAGCAGGGTCTCACCGGTGGGCGTGTGATGATGGACGAGCACGGGATGGTGGCGTTGTCTGGCGTCGTGGTGGCGTCGATGGCAGCTAGACCGGGCAAGGTAGATGCAGCAGTACAGCACTGAAGATGGATTGGTGGCAGATGGCTGCGGTGGCCTCATACACGGTAAGCGTCCTGGTTGAGAAATACACCGGACTGGTGGGTGCCCATACCCGGTAGGTGTCTTGGTTGGGACCTCAGGTCTTAGATGTTAGGTTTGGCTGCGAGGTTTGTTTGGTATTAGGCCTAGACTATCAGCATCCCTACAACAATTGGATAGGAGTAGCTACAGATGTTGCCTAGATGGTGGCTTTAGTCCTACTGTTGTATGACTTTTTAAGGTCTTGTGTGAATAATTAATGAAGTGGTTGCATGCATCGTCCAGATGCAGAGGCCGGGGGTCCTCCTCCATTTCTAAAAAAAATCTACATACATAATACACACCTCTATCCCCTAGATAAGTAATAGACAGAGTAAGCTAACCAAGACTCTTAGAGATATATCATGCTAGTTCTATGCTTGCAAAGATGCAAAAGGAACATAGCAAGATTAACCAGAAGTGAAAAGATATCTCAAAAAGTCAGTACACCTATTTTCTTACCAAGCCGCAATTTTGATTCAACCACACCGGACACTAAGGTTTAGCAAGCAGTTCAGTTAAGAATAACTGTGCTATCTACCTGAATATTTGGATTCAGCAGTTGAGCCTTACGGCCATCGCGCATGACTGAGGGCGTCCATCGCAGCGACGGCCCCCGGCCGCCGGAGGGTCGGATCCCCGCGCATCCACAGCCGGTGATCCATGCTGACTCCTCATTGTGCCGCACCTCACCGGCGCCGTCGACGCAGGGGGTAGATGGGGTTCAAGCAAATCCGGCGGACACAGATCTCGCGATCCACAAGAGCGCGCAGACGGAGCGCTGGAGAATTCACTTCGCCGACGAGCGCTCATCTGGCGGCTGGTCCGAGGGTCATCTTCAACACAATCCAACGTCTCGGTGGATGGGGCTTATCAATTTGGACAACGATGTTCTTGTCGGTGATTACCTGGAGGCCGACGTCTGGTTTATAGTAGGATCTCGTTTACATATTGATATTTATGACGTGCATGTCGATTGTCGTATGTAGGGGGGTCAGAAGGAGGTTGCGGATCTGATCGATTTGACGGATACACCCAAAGCCGGGACATCGGATCATCATTTTGGAGGACGATTTTGGGTTCTTGTAGATAGCGACGACAAGGAGGGTCAAGGGGCAGATCATGGGGGATGGAGGAAGAAGATGGGGCCGGCATGAGTTAGAGGATCACAGAAACAGCAGTGTGTGCGATGACGCCGCCGCCGCCGGGATGTTCACCTGGCACCGATCCTCACCGGAAGAGAGGGTTTCAAAAGAAGCCACAGATATGCATGAAACCGTGGATTGGACCGATCCAGTAGGTAAACCGTGCACATGTTACTCTTTCGATTTCATTCCGGATTCCTGGACACTTGTTACAAAGAAGAAGAACGCCAAGAAGGGCCAGTCGGCGAGGCTGCCGCCGCTTCAGCAGCCGCCGATGGCTAGGGCGGCCAACGAAATTCAAGCGGCCAGACGGGAGCGTTTGAATGTTCTGTTGGGCCACGAGCAGATGTCCGCTACTGCGTTGGTCGTGGGCTCTATTTGCACTGGGTATGAGGCCCAGGGAAACTCCCAAGCCACGCATGCGGTCACGTCTGGGCCCGAAGCCACGCTTGCGATCTGTAGCGCGCCGACCTCAGATGGTCAAGTCTCTGTGCTTCAGTGTCATCCCTGGATCGGTAATGCTGACACACACAATACTCGAAGGATTTATAACAGAGTAGCAATCACACACTTATTACATCGAATGTCTCAAGGGAGAACTTATTACAATAATATGGCTTAAGGCCATCTAATACGATAACAGCGGAAGGCTTGGAAGATAAAGTGAGTCCATCAACTCCAACGGCATAGCTGAGCTGCATGGCAACGACCTAACGAACCCTACTCCTCGTCTGAAAAGTCTGCAACATAATACGTTGCAGCCCAAAAACGGGTCAGCACATGGAATATGGTGGCAATGTAACACAGTAGAGCAAGAACAGAATAATGCTATCACTACATGCATATTTGGCTGGTGGAAAGCTCTATGGTTACAGTTTTGCGAAAAGCCATTTTTTCCTACAACGAAGGAATAGATTGTATTTAACTATCATGGTAGTTGAAACATCATTGAGAAGGTTCCTCCAACTCAATCCCAATTAAAGTGATTAACAACCCAACAATATTAATTAAGAGTGATGAGATACATGTGATAATCCAAGTACTAGATACTCAAAAATTGTCCATAACCGGGGACACGACTAACCATGATTAGTTTGTACACTCTGCAGAGATTTGCGCACTTTTCCCCACAAGACTCGATCGCCTCCATTGGATTTCTCGCACTACATGGTGTTTGAGAAACGGATGACCGAGACACAGTCTTTCAGAAACACTAACTCTCTACTTCGGACAGACCATAACAAACCTACATCCCACTACCTGCTGATCTGCCTCTTCAAGAGCTTCACATAACTTACTCAACTATGCTAGAGCCCATAATAGCTTGTGGCTGCACACGAGAGTTTCTAGCATGAATCATCTCAGTTCCCTTTGAGCCTGGGTGGCGGTCCATAGGAAGATCACACGGGTACTCCGGGATTTCCAAAAAATATAGGCAACACTGGGTACTCTAGGTGCCTCAATCCACCCAGATGTTTGATTAAGTTGCCACCTTAAGTTGAACCATTAATTAACAAGCTCACATCTGTCATGTATTTCACTCAAACCCAAACCACGTCTACGAGCATAGCATAGCATAGTATATATAAGCAACGCGTAGAGTAACTCCCAAGGGTTTGAATGTAACAGGGCAATAGGTTCTACCTCATCACTACTTCCCAACCCACAAGTTAATGACATCCTAATCATGCAATGTTTGAGGATTGGGACTAATGCATAGAAACTAGGTGATAAAAGGGATATGATCAAAGTGTTACTTGCCTTGCTGACGATCTGCAAAACCTAGGGACTCGTAGTAGCACGCTTCGCACTCCGGGTGTTCTATCGCAAGCAAACAATAGCATAAATAAGTAACAAGAAACGATGCACAAGCAAAACTCAAACAAAAGAGGTTGAACAGAAGTTTCAAAATAAGAACTCCGGTTCGCAAAAAGAATCAAATCAAATGGAGCAACAAAACTCAAACGGCAAAAGAAAGAAGCTTTGTTTACTAATCTGAAACTAGGTCAAATTTTACAGTAGAGAAAACTTGTTTGAGTTGGTTAAGAGGAAAGAGGGTTTCGAGACGAAACTCCAGGCGCTTAAATCTCCTGATTCCGACTAACGTATGAAAAGAAAAACAAAAACTAAGATCGGATCAGAAATCACGATCAGAGAAAATTGCGGAATAAATCCGATAAAAGAAAATAGACGAACAGACTAACGAACGAGCGTTCGTTGGCTGTTTCTAACGAGCGAAGAACCGTTCGTTAAAACAATCGTTCGGACGAACGCCTGCCAAATAGAAGAACCGAGAAAAACCAGTGAATCCTAAAAAACGGATCTAGGGTTCTAAAAAAACCGGTCGGTCTTTATAAAAAAATCGGCGGCGTGGTGCGGCGGCTACCTCCGGCGAGAGGTCCGGCGGGGCGGCGACTTAGGGGGTGGCGGCGCTCGGCGGCGGCGTGGACTGCGGCGGCGGCGGCAGCAGGCGGCGGCGCGGCGACGGCAACGGCTTGGCGCGGCGCGGGCGGCGGTGGTGTGATGGGGTGTTGGGGGCGGGGGTGGCAGCGTATATAAGGGCGGGGCGGGGAGGCTTGGAGGAGGGAGCAAGACGCAGCGGTGGAGAGGAGTCCGGCTCGGACTCCTAGTCTGAGTCAGCGGCGGCGGCGCTCGGGGGGAAGGCGGCGGCGGCGGCCTGGCGCGGCTGGGCCTTAGGCCCAGTTTGTGCGGGAACCTCTTTTTTTTAAATAATTTCGCAGACCGAAATAAATCCTAAAAAAATAAATAAAAATCTAAAAATGCCAAAATAAATTTTCACCGTCTAAATAAAATATTTAGAACGAGATGAACATTTTCTTGGCCCTAAAATGCAATTTTGGAAAAAGTGCAATTTTTCTAATGCAAACAAAATTGTAATAAAATCTAAATAAAACAATTATTTGGTTTTAATATTTTCCACCAATATTTCAATTATCTTGGAGAAGTCATATTATCTCCTCTCATATATTTTAGTGTGAAATATTTTGGAGAGAAAATAATTAAAACCAAAAATCCTCGTTTTCAAGATTTGATAGAGATCAAATTTGAAAACCTGGAAATCCCCAACTCTCTCCGAGGGTCCTTGAGTTGCTTAGGATTTTGAGGATTGCGAGACGAAATGCAACTAAAATATGATATGCATGAATGACTGTGTATAACATTCCAAATTGAAAATTTGGGATGTTACAAACCTACCCCGCTTAAGATGAATCTCGCCCTCGAGATTCGGGTTGGCTAGAAAATAGGTGTGGGTGGTCTTTGCGAAGATCATCCTCCCGTTCCCCGGTGGCTTCATCCTCGGTATGGTGGCTCCACTGAACTTTACAAAACTTGATAACCTTACTGCGGGTGACTCTGCTGGCAAACTCAAGAATCTTAACTGATTTCTCCTCATAAGTCAAATCACTGTCCAACTGAATCGCGTCCAGGGGTACTGTATCTCTTAGCGGTACATCTGCCATCTCAGCATGACACTTCTTCAGCTGTGAAACGTGAAACACGTCATGAACTCCTGATAATCCCTCGGGTAACTCCAACTTGTAGGCAACTTCTCCCATCCGTTCCAAAATACGATACGGTCCTCCAAATCTCAGGGCTAACTTTCCCTTAACTCCAAAACGTTTCACTCCTCGCAAGGGTGATACTCGCAGATATGCTCGATCTCCAATTTCATAGGTTACCTCCTTGCGTTTTGAGTCTGCATAACTCTTCTGCCTGGACTGAGCAATCTTTAGTCTGTCACGAATGAATTTAACCTTCTCCTCAGACTCCTTGATCAAGTCTGGTCCAAACAACTATCGGTCTCCTACCTCGTCCCACATCAACGGTGTTCTCCACCTTCGTCCATACAGGGCTTCAAATGGGGCCATCTTCAAACTAGCTTGATAGCTATTGTTGTATGAAAACTCTGCGTATGGCAAATTGTCATCCCAACTAGATCCATAATGTAGCGCACAGGCTCTCAACATGTCTTCCAAAATTTGGTTGACTCTCTCTGTTTGTCCATTCGTCTGTGGGTGAAATGTTGTACTAAACTCCAATCTCGTTCCCAAAGTCTGGTGCAACTAGTGCCAAAACTTTGAGGTAAACTGTGTTCCTCGATCTGATACGATGGTCCTCGGAACTCCATGCAGACATACTATCCTGGACATATATATCTTGGCCAACTTTGCACTTGTATAGGTGGTTTTCATTGGGATGAAGTGAGCTACTTTGGTCAAGCGATCAACTACTACCCATATGGAATCATATCCTGCTTTGGTCCTGGGCAATCTGGTTATAAAGTCCATGCCCAGTTTATCCCACTTCCATTCGGGTATCGGCATAGGCTATAACAGTCCTGCTGGCTTCTGATGTTCTGCCTTCACACCATGACATACATCACATACGGCGACATACTCGGCAATATCCTTCTTCATACCGGTCCACCAGAAACGTTCCTTCAAATCTAGATACATTTTGGTGTTTCCGGGGTGTATCGAGTAGGGTGAGTCATGGGCCTCGTGAAGTATTAACTTCCTGATCTCCTGGTTATTGGGCACATAAACTCGGTCCTCAAACCATAGGGTATCGTGCTCATCCTAACGAAAACCTTTGGACTTTCCTTTTCCCATCTTCTCCTTTATCTCGGCAATCTCTTTGTCATCCTTCTGAACTTCCTGAATTTTGTCCAGCAATGTCGACTGGACCTCCATTGTTGCAATAAATCCTCTAGGAACAATCTCCAATCGAAGCTCCATGATGTCCTCTTCTAATTCCTTCGGCAGTCCCTTGCTTTCCAGGATATTAGCAAAACTCTTCCGGCTCAAAGCGCCTGCTATGACATTGGACTTTCCTGGATGATAGTGTAGCTTCATGTCATAATCCTTTATAAGTTCCAACCATCTCCTCTGTCGAAGGTTCAGCTCCTTCTAGGTGAAAATGTACTTCAAACTCTTATGGTCCGTGTACACATCACAACGGTTTCCAATAAGGTAATGCCTCCAGGTCTTCAACGCATGCACTATGGCTACTAACTCCAAATCATGCGTGGCATAGTTTAACTTATGAGGTTTTAGTTTTCGTGAGGCATACGAAACAACTCTCCCGTCCTGCATAAGCACACATCCAAGTCCTAAGCGTGAGGCATCGCAGTACACTTGGAACTCCTTATGTATATCTGGCAGTGTTAGTACTGGCGCTGTAGTCAAACGTTTCTTCAATTCCTGGAAACTTGCCTCGCAATCTTCTGTCCATTTAAACTTAGTATCCTTCTTCAACAGTTCAGTCATTGGCTTTGCAATCTTGGAGAAATTCTCGATGAACCTCCGGTAGTATCCTGCGAGTCCAAGAAAGTTGCGGATCTCGCTAACTGAAGTGGGTGCCAACCATTCAGTGACTGATTGAATTTTGCTGGGGTCTACTGCTATACCTTCTCCCGATATAACATGTCCAAGGAACCCGACTTCCTTCAACCAAAATTCGCATTTGCTGAACTTAGAATACAACTGGTGTTCCCTGAGTTTCTCGAGAACTAAGCACAAATGCTCCTTGTGCTCCTCCTCGTTCTTCGAGTATACCATCATATCATCAATAAACACCACAACAAACTTGTCCAAATACTCCATGAACACCTTGTTCATCATGCTCATGAAATAGGCAGGGGCGTTAGTCAGTCCAAATGACATGACCGTGTACTCGTATAATCCATATCGTGTTGTGAACGCTGTCTTCGGTATGTCCTTCTCTCGTATCTTCAACTGATGATACCCCGATCGCCAATCGATCTTCAAAAACACTTTAGCTCCCTGCAACTGATCAAACAGATCGTTGATCATCGGCAGTGGGTACTTGTTCTTAATCGTCACTTCATTTAATGCTCGATAATCAACAACCATCCTCAGGGATTTATCCTTCTTCTCAACCAAAAGTACTGGGGCTCCCCAAGGTGATGAACTTCTTCGGATGTATCCTTTCTCCAATAACTCCTTGATATGTTTCTTAATTTCTTCCAGATCATTTGCGGGCATCCGATAGGGTCTCTTGGATATTGGTCCGGTACCTAGCAACAGTTCTATCAAAAACTCAACGTCTCTATCCGGTGGCATGCCAGGTAACTCCTCTAGAAAAACATCCGGGTAATCCTTCACAACAGGCACTTCCTCCTGAACAACTCCCGTAAGGGCATTTACCTGACTCCTCCTAGGCACATGCCTAGATACATACTTAATCCTTTTTCCTTCCGGAGTGGTGAGATAAATCGACTTACTAGCACAGTCAATGCTTCCTCCAAACTTTGACATCCAGTCCATACCCAATATCACATCCAATCCTTGTGACTCCAAGATAATTAGGTCGGACGGAAAAACATGTGTACCAATGGTTAAGGGTATCTGGTCACACCATCGGCTAGCCATAAACTCTGCTCCGGGTGAACTCACTAAAAGAGGGGTCCTAAGGGTCTGGGTTGGTAGCTTAAACTTATCCACGAATCCCCTTGATATGTATGAATGCGATGCACGAGTATCGAAAAGAACAAGAGCGGTAAATGACTTAACCATAAACTTACCTATTACCGCGTCCGGCTGCTCTTCATCCTCCTCCACGTTAACGTGGTTCACTTGTCCTTTGTTGAATGGATTTGGCTTCTTCCCAGCGCTCCCATTTCCATTTCCATTCTTTCCTTCAGGGCACTCCGTGGCGTAGTGTCCAGTCTTCCCGCACTTGAAACAAGTAACATGACTTAAGTCCCTTTTGGCGGGTGTGGCTGGGTTGGGGCGGTTATGATTATTGTTGGTTCCGTTCCCATTCCCATTCTTAGATCCATTGTGGTTATGCGATCCTCCTCCAGTGTGGTTGTGACCTCCATGGTTATGAACAAGTCCTCCCGAGTTTGGGGTTAGGCGAGGCTTCTGCTGAGCTCCATAGTTATACTTCGCTTGTCCATACTTTCTCTTGCGGTTCTCAATCTGCTGCTTCCCTTCAATCATAAGAGCCTTATCTACCAACTCCTGGTAGTTGTTGAAGGTTGCTACCATCAACTGCATACTCATCTCATCATTCAGCCCTTCCATAAACTTCTCCTGTTTCGCTGCATCTGTGGCCACATCATCAGGGGCATAGCGAGATAACTTGCTAAACTCATCCACGTACTGAGCCATAGTACGGTTCCCCTGGCGTAAGTTGCGGAACTACCGCTTCTTCATTTGCATAGCTCTAGTGGAGACATGGGTTGTGCGGAAAGCTTGCTGAAACTGGTCCCAAGTGACATTGGCTATAGGAAAAGTGGATGTGTAATTCTCCCACCATGAGGCTGCTGGTCCATCCAATTGATGTGCGGCAAAGCGCACTCTCTCAGCATCCGTGCAACTTACGGTGGTCAACTCCCTTCCAATACGGCATAGCCAATCGTCCGCAACTATGGGCTCGGTGCTACTGGAAAACACCGGCGGCTGTAACCTTAGAAAACGGGCTAGGTTGTCCACGGGCGGCGGGTTGTTGTTGTTGTTGCCCTGATTCTGAACTAGCAATTGCATCAAGGTATTCTGCTGTTGGATTAACTGGGTGAGCTCCGGTGGGAAGGCAAAACCGGTGTCACGTCTCGGAGGCATCTGAGGGTTTAGATGGAAGAGATTAGAATAGAGAAGGGGGTCTAATGAGAAAACACTACCCATATGCACATGAGACAAACACAATCATTTCACTCAATCAATCAAGCATGGGCATACAAACGATCTAGAACTATCGCACAAGTGCTCAACTACTACTAAATACATGAGGGAATACTAGTGATATATGGTAGTCATCTAGAAATTTTGATCGGTGGAAGACTCCATGATGTCTGCTCCAGCTTCGTCTTCAAAGTCATCATTACTAGGATCGGAATCGGTGTCGTCGATGATGATGTAGTCCTCGGGGCGTATCTCCTTGGGTTCTTCTTCTTCTGTTGGTGCTGGTCCTCCCATGAATACTCCGATCTTCTTGACTAAGTCATCATTCTTCTCTAGTAGTGTCTTGATTTCCTCCTCATATCCATCGCGTGTAAACTTGAGTTCTTCCTCCAGCTCAATGATCCTAGTCTTCGCCTTCTTCAAGTCCATCATGTCCGCGCACATCTAGTTTTCCTGACGTCGGATGTGCTGGTTTAACTCCTGGATGAAAGCTGCAATGGATATATCCTTCCTGGTGCTGATTACGTCCCATTGCTCGTCTCGGCGCCCACATATTTGGTAAATAGTGCCCTTAAGTTCCCTGTTGTAAACTTCTCCAATGCGTCCAATGGTAATGTGGGCTGCCATGCTCTTGCCTAGACTCCACGTGGGTGCTTCGAAAGAAAACTCTATGGGTTTAGAAGTTGGCGAGAACGTCCTTCCTGGAACTTGTACTTGTATCCTCCAGCGCTCCTCTTCAGGTAAAGTGGCGTTGTACGTCCCGGTGAAACTTGGTATTCCAATGTTCAGGTACCTAGTGACTTCCTTCAAGTGACGTCCAAAAGGTGTGTCTTCATCCAGTTGTGCAAACTTGCTCTTCACCGCCGTCATCCTAAAGAGTAGAAAATGGAGAGGAGTCAGAAATGAGAAGAGAGGTGTGACCTAGGGTTTATCTTAGTGGTTGTGTCCTACACTCAGCGTGTGCTCTGATACCATCTTGTAGCGACCTGACCTCAGATGGTCAAGTCTCTGTGCTTCAGTGTCATCCCTGGATCGGTAATGCTGACACACACAGTACTCGAAGGATTTATAACAGAGTAGCAATCACACACTTATTACATCGAATGTCTCAAGAGAGAACTTATTACAATAATATGGCTTAAGGTCATCTAATACAATAACAGCGGAAGGCTTGGAAGATAAAGTGAGTCCATAAACTCCAACGGCATAGCTGAGCTGCATGGCAACGACCTAACGAACCTTACTCCTCTTCTGAAAAGTCTGCAACATAATACGTTCCAGCCCGAAACAGGTCAGCACATGGAATATGTTGGCAATGTAACACAGTAGAGCAAGAACAGAATAATGCTATCACTACATGCATATTTGGCTAGTGGAAAGCTCTATGGTTATAGTTTTGCGAAAAGCCAATTTTTCCCTACAACAAAGGAATAGATTTTATTTAACTATCATGGTAGTTGAAACATCATTGAGAAGGTTCCTCCAACTCAATCCCAATTAAAGTGATTAACAACCCAACAATATTAATTAAGAGTGATGAGATACATGTGAAAATCCAAGTACTCGATACTCAAGAATTGTCCATAACCGAGGACACGGCTAACCATGATTAGTTTGTACACTCTGCAGAGGTTTGCGCACTTTTCCCCACAAGACTCAATCACCTCCATTGGATTTCTCGCACTGCATGGTGTTTGAGAAACGGATGACCGAGACACAGTCTTTCAGAAACATTAACTCTCTACTCCGGACAGACCATGCCAAACCTACATCCCACTACCTGCTGATCTGCCTCTTCAAGAGCTTCACGTAACTTACTCAACTATACTAGAGCCCATAGTAGCTTGTGGCTGCACACGGAAGTTTCTAGCATGAATCATCTCAGTTCCCTTTGAGCCTGGGTGGCTGTCCATAGGAAGATCACACGGGTACTCTGGGATTTCCAAAAAATACAGGCAACACTGGGTACTCCAGGTGCCTCAATCAACCCAGTTGTTTGATTAAGTTGCCACCTTAAGTTGAACCATTAATTAACAAGCTCACATCTGTCATGTATTTCACTCAAACCCAAACCACGTCTACGAGCATAGCATAGCATAGTATATATAAGCAACGCGTAGAGTAACTCCCAAGGGTTTGAATGTAACAGGGCAATAGGTTCTACCTCATCACTACTTCCCAACCCACAAGTTAATAACATCCTAATCATGCAATGTTTGAGGATTGGGACTAATGCATAAAAACTAGGTGATAAAAGGGATATGATCAAAGTGTTACTTGCCTTCCTGACGATCTGCGAAACCTAGGGACTCGTAGTAGCATGCTTCGCACTCTGGGTGTTCTATCGCAAGCAAACAATAGCATACATAAGTAACAAGCAACGATGCACAAGCAAAACTCAAACAAAAGAGGTTGACCAGAAGTTTCAACTTAACAACTCCGGTTCGCAAAAAGAATCAAATTAAATGTTGCAACAAAACTCAAACGGCGAAAGAAAGAAGCTTCATTTGCTAATCTGAAACTAGGTCAAATTTTACAGTAGAGAAAACTTGTTTGAGTTGGTTAAGAGGAAAGAGGGTTTCGACCGAAACTCCAGGCACTTGAATCGCCTGATTCCGACTAACGAGCGAAAAGAAAAACAGAAACTAAGATCGGATCAGAAATCGCGATCAGAGAAAATCGCGGAATAAATCCGATAAAAGAAAACTGACGAACAGACTAACAAACGAGCGTTCGTTGGCTGTTTCTAACGGGCGAAGAACCGTTCGTTAAAATGATCATTTGGACGAACGTCCGCCAAATAGAAGAACTGAGAAAAACCGGTGAATGCTAACAAAACGGATCTAGGGTTCTAAAAAAACGGTCGGTCTTTATAAAAAACGGCGGTGGGGCGCGGCGGCTACCTCCGGCGAGAGGTCCGGCGGGCCGGCGGCGCTCGACGACGGCGTGGACTGCGGCGGCGGCGGCAGGCAGCCGGTGGCGGCGGCTTGGCGCGGCGCGGGCGACGGTGGTGTGGTGAGGTGTTGGGGGCGGGGGTGGCGGCGTATATAAGGGCGGGGCGGGGCGACTTGGAGGAGGGGGCAAGACGCGGTGGCGGAGAGGAGTCCGGCTCGGACTCCTAATCCGAGTCGGCGGCGGCGGCGGCCTGGCGCGGCTGGGCTTAGGCCCAGTAGGCGCGGGAACCTCTTTTAAAAAAAATATAATTTCGCCGACCGAAATAAATCCTAAAAAAATCTAAAAATGCGAAAATAAATTTTCACCGTCTAAATAAAATATTTATAACGAGCTGAACATTTTCTTTGCCCTAAAATGCAATTTTGGAAAAGGTGCAATTTTTCTAATGCAAACAAAATTGCAATAAAATCCAAATAAAACAATTATTTGGTTTTAATATTTTTCCTCCAATATTTCAATTATCTTGGAGAAGTCATATTATCTCCTCTCATATATTTTAGTGTGAAATATTTTTGGAGAGAAAATAATTAAAACCAAAAATCCTCATTTTCAAGATTTGATAGAGATCAAATTTGAAAACCGGGAAATCCCCAACTCTCTCCGAGGGTCCTTGAGTTGCTTAGGATTTCGAGGATCGCGAGACGAAATGCGAATAAAATATGATATGCTTTGATGACTATGTATAACATTCCAAATTGAAATTTTGGGATGTTACACGATCACATCCGATACTACATCACTGCATGGGGCATCGGATCTTGAGCCGCCGCCCGATCGTTCTACGTCTCTAGCTAGGGTTCCTGGGTTTCCCTCGCTAGGAACTCGCCGGGCGGCACGGATTTGCTGCGCAGCCGGCTCTCACGGGAACATGGCGGGGCGAGGAGGTCTGCCACCGTCAAAAGCGGGAGTGCCGCCACCTGCGCGACCGCCGGCGAGGGCTTCTACCGCCCAGGACCCTTCATGGGCTGGTGCGCGACAGTAGGAGCAGCCTCCACCTAGGCCGTCTTTTGCTTTTGGCCAAGACTCCGGTCGGGGTCGAGATGATGGTTACAGCAATGGTGGGTACGGCAGTGCTGGTCGCGACTACGGTGGTGGTCAAGATTTTGGCGGAGATGGATACCGCTACAATCATTACGGCCAGCGGGGAGACGATGGATACAATGCCTACGGTGAGGGACTGCACCATGGTTCATCATCTGGAGGTGGCTGAGGTTCTGGATGGTATAATGGCAACGGACCAGGGCATGGATTCCAAGGTCCGCCGGGGAATTTTGTTGAAGGGGTGGCTAGACCCGTTCGCAACCAGGGAGGGCACCGTTTTCGCGGAGGGAGAGGTGGGGGGCGACGGCCGCCACCGCCACGACCCCCCTCCCACCGCCAGCCGATACAGCTCATGAGAGCCTAGTCGAAGCAGCGGTTGCCACTCCCGCTCTCACCACTTTACCGGCAGCCGCCGTGGACGCGGGCCGGGCTTTGGCGGCGGTGAAGGTGCCTGCTGCCGGATCGGGGGCTGTCAATGCAAAAGATGGTGGTTCTGATAAGGCTAATGACAAGGTGTTGGGGAACGTAGCAGAAATTCAAAATTTTCCTACGTGTCACCAAGATCTATCTATGGAGAGACCAGCAACGAGGGGAAGGAGAGTGCATCTACATACCCTTGTAGATCGCTAAGCGGAAGCGTTCAAGTGAACGGGGTTGATGGAGTCGTACTCGTCGTGATCCAAATCACCGATGATCAAGTGCCGAACGCACGGCACCTCCGCGTTCAACACACGTACAGCCCGGTGACGTCTCCCATGCCTTGATCCAGCAAGGAGAGAGGGAGAGGTTGAGGAAGACTCCATCCAGCAGCAGCACAACGGCGTGGTGGTGGTGGAGGAGCGTGGCAATCCTGCAGGGCTTCGCCAAGCACCATAGGAGAGGAGAAGAACTTGGGAGAGAGGGAGGGGCTGCACCAAAGGCATAAGGGGTGTTTGAGAGGCCCTCCTACCCCACTATATATAGGGATCCCAAGGGGGGGGGTGCGCCAGCCCCTAGGAGATCCAATCTCCAAGGGGCGGCGGCCATGGGAGGAGTCCTGCCCCCCCCCCCCAAGGCACCTAGGAGGTGCCTTCCCCTGCTGGGACTCTTCCTTTAGGGTTTCCCCAGGCGCATGGGCCTCTTGGGGCTGGTGCCCTTGGCCCATGTAGGCCAAGGCGCACCCCCTACAGCCCATGTGGCCCCCGGGGTAGGTGGCCCCACCCGGTGGGCCCCCGGGACCCTTCCGGTGGTCCCGGTACAATACCGATGACCCCGAAACTTGTCCCGATGGCCGAAACAGGACTTCCTATATATAAATCTTTACCTCCGGACCATTCCGGAACTCCTCGTGACGTCCGGGATCTCATCCGGGACTCCGAACAACATTCGGTAACCACATACAAACTTCCTTTACAACCCTAGCGTCATCGAACCTTAAGTGTGTAGACCCTACGGGTTCGGGAGACATGCAGACATGACCGAGACGTTCTCTGGTCAATAACCAACAGCGGGATCTGGATACCCATGTTTTCTCCCACATGTTCCACGATGATCTCATCGGATGAACCACGATGTCAAGGACTTAATCAATCCCGTATTCAATTCCCTTTGTCTAGCGGTACGATACTTGCCCGAGATTCGATCGTCGGTATCCCGATACCTTGTTCAATCTCGTTACCGGCAAGTCTCTTTACTCGTTCCGTAACACATCATCCCGTGATCAACTCCTTGATCACATTGTGCACATTATGATGATGTCCTACCGAGTGGGCCCAGAGATACCTCTCCGTTTACACGGAGTGACAAATCCCAGTCTCGATTCGTGCCAACCCAACAGACACTTTCGGAGATACCTGTAGTGCACCTTTATAGTCACCCAGTTACGTTGTGACGTTTGATACACCCAAAGCACTCCTACGGTATCCGGGAGTTGCACAATCTCATGGTCTAAGGAAATGATACTTGACATTAGAAAGCTTTAGCATACGAACTACACGATCTAGTGCTATGCTTAGGATTGGGTCTTGTCCATCACATCATTCTCCTAATGATGTGATCCCGTTATCAACGACATCCAATGTCCATGGTTAGGAAACCATAACCATCTATTGATCAATGATCTAGTCAACTAGAGGCTCACTAGGGACATGGTGTTGTCTATGTATCCACACATGTATCTGAGTTTCCTATCAATACAATTATAGCATGGATAATAAACGATTATCATGAACAAGGAAATATAATAATAATCAATTTATTATTGCCTCTAGGGCATATTTCTAACAGTCTCCCACTTGCACAAAAGTCAATAATCTAGTTCACATCGCCATGTGATTAACACTCACAGGTCACATCGCCATGTGACTAACACCCAAGAGTTTACTAGAGTCAGTAGTCTAGTTCACATCACTATGTGATTAACACTCAATGAGTTTTAGGTTTGATCATGTTGCTTTGTGAGAGAGGTTTTAGTCAACGGGTCCGAACCTTTCAGATCCGTGTGTGCTTTACAAATCTCTATGTCATCTCCTAGATGTAGCTACCACGCTCTATTTGGAGCTATTCCAAATAACTGTTCTACTTGGATCTATTCTAAATTGTTGCTCCATTATATGCATCCGGTATCTCTACTCAGAGCTATCCGGATAGGTGTTAAGCTTGCATCGACGTAACCCTTTACGACGAACTCTTTTTACCACCTCCATAACCGAGAAACTTCCTTAGTCCACCAGTTACTAAGGATAACTTTGACCGTTGTCCTGTGATCCATTCATGGATCACTCTTGTACCCCTTGACTGACTCATGGCAAGGCACACTTCAGGTGCGGTACTCAGCATAGCATACTGTAGAGCCTACGTCTTAAGCATAGGGGACGACCTTCGTCTTTTCTCTCTATTCTGCCGTGGACGAGCTTTAAGTCTTAACTTCATACCTTATAACTCAGGCAAGAACTCCTTCTTTGACTGATCCATCTTGAACACCTTCAAGAGCATGTCAAGGTATGTGCTCATTTGAAAGTACCATTATGCATTTTGATCTATCCTTATAGATCTTGATGCTCAATGTTCAAGTAGCTTAATCCAGGCTTTCCATTGAAAAACACTTTCCCAATAACCCTATATGCTTTCCAGAAATTCTACATCATTTCTGATCAACAATGTGTCAACAACATATACTCATCAGAAATTCTATAGTGCTCCCACTCACTTCTTTGGAAATACAAGTTTCTCATAAACTTTATATAAACCCAAAATCTTTGATCATCTCATCAAAGCGTACATTCCAACTCCGAGATGCTTACTCCAGTCCTCAGAAGGATAGCTGGAGCTTTGCATACTTATTAGCATCTTTCAGGATTGACAAAACCTTCCGGTTGTATCACATACAACCTTTCCTCAAGAAAAACGTCGAGGAAACAATTTTTTTTTGACATCCTTTCTCCAAGATTTCATAAATAATGCAGTAATCGCTAATATAATTCCAACAGACTCTTAGCATCGCTACGAGTGAGAAAATCTCACCGTAGTCAACTCCTTGAACTTGTCAGAAAACATCTTAACGACAAGTCGAGCTTTCTTAATGGTGACATTTACCATCATTGTCCGTCTTCCTTTTAAAATCCATCTGTACTCAATAGCCTTACGACCATCGAGCTATTCTGCCAAAGTCTACACTTTGTTTTCATACATGGATCCTCTCTCGGATTCTATGGCCTCGAGCCATTTATCGGAATCCAGGCCCACCATCGCTTCTCCATAGCTCGTAGGTTCATTGTTGTCTAGCAACATGACTTCTAAGACAGGATTATGTACCACTCTGAAGTAGTACGCATCCTTGTCATCCTACGAGGTTTGATAGTGACTTGATCTGAAGTTTCATGATCACCATCATAAGCTTCCACTTCAATTGGTGTAGGTGCCACAGGAACAACTTCCTGTGCCCTGCCACACACTAGTTGAAGAGACGGTTCAATAACCTCATCAAGTCTCCACCATCCTCCCACTCAATTCTTTCGAGAGAAACTTTTCCTCGAGAAAGGACCCGATTCTAGAAGCAATCCCTTATTGCTTTCGGATCTGAGACAGGAGGTATACCCAACTGTTTTGGGTGTCCTATGAAGATGCATTTATCCGCTTTGGGTTCGAGCTTATCAGCCTGAAACGTTTTCACATAAGCGTCGCAGCCCCAAACTTTTAAGAAATGACAGCTTAGGTTTCTCTAAACCATAGTTCATACGGTGTCATATCATCGGAATTACGTGGTGCCCTATTTAAAGTGAATGTGGTTGTCTCTAATGCCTAACCCATAAACTATCATGGTAATTCGATAAGAAACATCATGGTATGCATCATATCCAATAGGGTGCAGTTATGATGTTCGGACACACCATAACACTATGGTGTTCCAGGCTGTATTAGTTGTGAAACAATTTCCACAATGTCTTAATTCCGTGCCAAACTCGCAATTCAGATATTCAACTCTATGATCATATCATAGATCTTTTATCCTCTTGTCACGACGATCTTTCAACTTCACCCTGAACTTACTTGAACCTTTCAATAATTCAGACTCGTGATTCATCAAGTAAATATACTCAACATCTACTCAAATCATCTGTGAAGTAAGAACATAACGATATCCACTACATGCCTCAGCACTCATTGGATTGCACACATCAAAATGTATTACTTCCAACAAGTTGCTTTCTAGTTCCATTTTACTGGAAACGAGGCTTTCAGTCATCTTGCCCATGTGGCATGATTTGCATGTCTCAAGTGATTCAAAATCAAGTGAGTTCAAACGGTCCATTTGCATGGAGTTTCTTCATGCATATACACCAATAGACATGGTTCGCATGTCTCAAACTTTTCAAAAATGAGTGAGCCCAAAGATCCATCAACATGGAGCTTCTTCATGCGTTTTATACCGATATGACTTACGTGGCAGTGCCACAAGTAGGTGGTACTATCATTGCTATCTTTTGGCATGAACATGTGTATCACTATGATCGAGATTCAATAAACCATTCATTTTAGGTGTAAGACCATTGAAGGTATTATTCAAATAAACAGAGTAACCGTTATTCTCCTTAAATGAATAACCGTATTGCGATAGACATAATCCAATCATGTCTATGCTCAACGCAAACACCAATCTCGATGGTAGAGGGAGCATGCGATGCTTGATCATATCAACATTGGAAACACTTCCAACACATATCGTCAGCTCACCTTTAGCTAGTCTCCGTTTATTCCGTAGCTTTTATTTCGAGTTACTAACACTTAGCAACCGAACCGGTATCTAATACCCTGGTGCTACTAGGAGTACTAGTAAAGTACACCTTAACACAATGTATATCCAATATACTTCTATCGACCTTGCCAGCCTTCTCATCTACCAAGTATCTAGGGTAATTCTGCTCCAGTGGCTATTCCCCTTATTACAGAAGCACTTAGTCTCGGGTTTGGGTTCAACCTTGGGTTTCTTCACTAGAGCAGCAGCTGAATTGCCATTTCATGAAGTATCCCTTCTTGCCCTTACCCTTCTTGAAACTAGTGGTTTCACTAACCATCAACAATTGATGCTCCTTCTTGATTTCTACTTTCGCGGTGTCAAACATCGCGAATATCTCAAGGATCATCATATATGTCCCTGATACATTATAGTTCATCACGAAGCTCTAGCAGCTTGGTGGTAATGACTTTGGAGAACCATCACTATCTTATCTGGAAGATCAACTCCCACTCGATTCAAATGATTGTTGTACTCAGACAATCTGAGCACAAGCTCAACAATTGAGCTTTTCTCCCTTAGTTTGCAGGCTAAGAAAATCGTCGGAGGTCTTATACCTCTTGACGTGGGCACGAGCCTGAAATTCCAATTTCAGCCCTCAAAACATCTCATATGTTTCGCGACGTTTCAAAAACGTCTTCGGTGCCTCAACTCTAAACCGTTTAACTGAACTATCACGTAGTTATCAAAATGTGTATGTCAGATGTTCACAACATCCACAGACAACGTTCGAGGTTCAGCACACTGAGCAGTGCATTAAGGACATAAGCCTTCTAAGAAGCAATGAGGACAATCCTCAGTTTACGGACCTAGTCCGCATAATTGCTACTTTCAACTTTCAACTAATTTTTCTCTAGGAACATATCTAAACAGTAGAACTAAAGCGCGAGCTACTACATAATTTGCAAAATCCTTTTGACTATGTTCAGGATAATTAAGTTCATATTATGAACTCCCACTCAGATAGACATCCCTTTAGTCATCTAAGTGATTACATGATCCGAGTCAACTAGGCCGTGTCCGATCATCACGTGAGACGGACTAGTCATCATCGGTGAACATCTTCATGTTGATCGTATCTACCATACGACTCATGCTCGACCTTTCGGTCTTCTGTGTTCTGAGGCCATGTCTATGCACATGCTAGGCTCGTCAAGTTAACCCTAAGTGTTTTGCATGTGTAAAACTGTCTTACACCCGTTGTATGTGAACGTAAGGATCTATCACACCCGATCATCACGTGGTGCTTCGAAACGACGAACTGTAGCAATGGTGCACAGTTAGGGGAGAACACTTCTTGAAATTTTAATGAGGGATCATCTTATTTACTACCGTCGTTCTAAGCAAATAAGATGTATAAACATGATAAACATCACATGCAATCAAATAATAGTGACATGATATGGCCAATATAATATAGCTCCTTTGATCTCCATCTTGGGGGTCCATGATCATCTTGTCACCGGCATGACACCATAATCTCCATCATCATGATCTCCATCATCGTGTCTTCTTGAAGTTGTCACGTCATCTATTACTTCTACTACTACAGCTAACGGTTAGCAATAAAGTAAAGTAATTACATGACGTTTATGTTGACACGTAGGTCATAAATAAATTAAGACAACTCCTATGGCTCCTGCCGGTTGTCATACTCATCGACATGCAAGTCGTGATTCCTATTACAAGAACATGATCAATCTCATACATCACATATATCATTCATCACATCCTTTTTTGGCCATATCACATCACATAGCATACCCTGAAAAAACAAGTTAGACGTCCTCTAATTGTTGTTTGCATGTTTTACGTGGCTGCTATGGGTTTCTAGCAAGAACGTTTTTTACCTACGCAAAACCACAACGTGATATGCCAATTGCTATTTACCCTTCATAAGGACCCTTTTCATCGAATCCGATCCGACTAAAGTAGGAGAGACAGACACCCGCTAGCCACCTTATGCAACTAGTGCATGTCAGTCGGTGGAACCTGTCTCACGTAAGAGTACGTGTAAGGTCGGTCCGGGCCGCTTCATCCCATGATGCCGCCGAATCAAGATAAGACTAGTAACGGCAAGCATATTGAACAAAATCAACGCCCACAACTACTTTGTGTTCTACTCGTGCATAGAATCTACGCATAGACCTAGCTCTGAAACTACTGTTGGGGAACGTAGCAGAAATTCAAAATTTTCCTACGTGTCACCAAGATCTATCTATGGAGAGACCAGCAACGAGGGGAAGGAGAGTGCATCTACATACCCTTGTAGATCACTAAGTGGAAGCGTTCAAGTGAACGGGGTTGATGGAGTCGTACTCGTCGTGATCCAAATCACCGATGATCAAGTGCCGAACGCACGGCACCTCCGCGTTCAACACACGTACAGCCCGGTGACGTCTCCCATGCCTTGATCCAGCAAGGAGAGAGGGAGAGGTTGAGGAAGAGTCCATCCAGCAGCAGCACAACGGCGTGGTGGTGGTGGAGGAGCGTGGCAATCCTGCAGGGCTTCGCCAAGCACCACAGGAGAGGAGAAGAACTTGGGAGAGAGGGAGGGGCTGCACCAAAGGCATAAGGGGTGTTTGAGAGGCCCTCCTACCCCACTATATATAGGGATCCCAAGGGGGGGTGCGCCAGCCCCTAGGAGATCCAATCTCCAAGGGGCGGCGGCCATGGGAGGAGTCCTCCCCCCCCCCCCCAAGGCACCTAGGAGGTGCCTTCCCCTGCTGGGACTCTTCCTTTAGGGTTTCCCCAGGCGCATGGGCCTCTTGGGGCTGGTGCCCTTGGCCCATGTAGGCCAAGGCGCACCCCCTACAGCCCATGTGGCCCCCGGGGTAGGTGGCCCCACCCGGTGGGCCCCCGGGACCCTTCCGGTGGTCCCGGTACAATACCGATGACCCTGAAACTTGTCCTGATGGCCGAAACAGGACTTCCTATATATAAATCTTTACCTCCGGACCATTCCGGAACTCCTCGTGACGTCCGGGATCTCATCCGGGACTCCGAACAACATTCGGTAACCACATACAAACTTCCTTTACAACCCTAGCGTCATCGAACCTTAAGTGTGTAGACCCTACGGGTTCGGGAGACATGCAGACATGACCGAGACGTTCTCCGGTCAATAACCAACAGCGGGATCTGGATACCCATGTTGGCTCCCACATGTTCCACGATGATCTCATCGGATGAACCACGATGTCAAGGACTTAATCAATCCCGTATTCAATTCCCTTTGTCTAGCGGTACGATACTTGCCCGAGATTCGATCGTCGGTATCCCGATACCTTGTTCAATCTCGTTACCGGCAAGTCTCTTTACTCGTTCCGTAACACATCATCTCGTGATCAACTCCTTGATCACATTGTGCACATTATGATGATGTCCTACCGAGTGGGCCCAGAGATACCTCTCCGTTTACACGGAGTGACAAATCCCAGTCTCGATTCGTGCCAACCCAACAGACACTTTCGGAGATACCTGTAGTGCACCTTTATAGTCACCCAGTTACGTTGTGACGTTTGATACACCCAAATCACTCCTACGGTATCTGGGAGTTGCACAATCTCATGGTCTAAGGAAATGATACTTGACATTAGAAAAGCTTTAGCATACGAACTACACGATCTAGTGCTATGCTTAGGATTGGGTCTTGTCCATCACATCATTCTCCTAATGATGTGATCCCGTTATCAACGACATCCAATGTCCATGGTTAGGAAACCATAACCATCTATTGATCAACGAGCTAGTCAACTAGAGGCTCACTAGGGACATGGTGTTGTCTATGTATCCACACATGTATCTGAGTTTCCTATCAATACAATTATAGCATGGATAATAAACGATTATCATGAACAAGGAAATATAATAATAATCAATTTATTATTGCCTCTAGGGCATATTTCCAACACAAGGTTGAGGGTGAAAAGTTATCTAAATGTGCAATCAAGAAGAAGAAGCTTACTTGTTACAGATGTGGTGAACCAGGTCACTTTTTGGCGGATTGCACAAAGGAGTTATGTGATTACTGTCAGAAGTCTCAGCATGTGGCCGATGAGTGCCCTTTGTTGTCGGGACCCAAACCGGTAGTCAGGATTTAGGGAGTTTGTTGCAAAGAGCTAATGTTTTTTGAGTCTACGGAAGTGGCACCTTTGATTCAGGCTATCGAGGGTTCTTTTCCAAAAGTTGTTAAGGTAACTAATGGGGTTATGGCAAAGGCACAGATTATTCAGCACCTGCGTGAGTTGGCACTACGGAATTTTAGTGGAACCTTGTTAGGATGGAGAACCAGACATACAAGATTGAATTTCCAACCAAGGAGGATCAACTTCGTATTCTCAAGTTTGGCATGTGTAGGGTTCCTAGTACTAGCATCATTCTGGAGTTTGACGAGTGGAAACAAAACGGATCACATGGAGTACCTTTGGAAAAGGCTTGGGTCCTCTTCTCGGGTGCTCCACATAAGCCGTTAAATCATTTTCTCGTCACTTGGAGTTTGGGGTCTCTAATTGGTAAGACGAAGAAGGTGGATATGCCCTTCACGCATGTGCATGGTGTTGCGAGGTTGCTTGTTAGCGTCATCAGCATTGACTTGTTACATGATGTGGTTCGGTGGACACATGAGAGTATTACTTACATGTTGGACCATGAGATTGAGGACATACCAGTAGATGATGGGAATGATGAGCAGCAGGACATGGATACATCTGATGGAGATAGAGCACCGGATAACCAGAACAAGGAATCTTAGGACAGGTCTAGGAGCTCGGCCAAGAAACTTACTCCGCAGCCTGATAAGTCGGATAAGTTGGCCAAGGGATCACCGATGTCTGGAACACCGACGAATACTTTGAGTTTTGGCTCTTTTGCTCCTCACTCTGCTCCTAGTCGCTTGTGGAGCATGAGGGTGGAGATGGATGATCCGATGGAGTCAGAGCTGCCGTCGCTATTGGAGGATGCCTATGGAGCACCAACTTCTTCCACACCAGCTGCGGCGGTGCCGTCGTAGCCGACTAAGTCCAGTGGGATGGGCGGGCAGGAGGCTCATCTATCTCCCACGGTGTCTCCTTGTCACGATGTCACCCCGTTGGCGCGGTCGGGAGAGATGACGCCGGGTGGCCTGGATTCTGATAGGCCAAGCGGGCAAGTCGGAGACCTGGGAGGCCGGGGGACCCCTACACCTACGTTAACTCCTCGGGTCGCCATACAGAGCGCCTTGCCGAAGGACTGTGGGCAGGGAACCGTGTTGGGGAGGGGTGTGGGCAGGAGGCCCTTAGCCCCCCCCCCCATCCTCGGTGACTCCCGTCCGTGTCGATGGCCACAAGAGGGCAGCTGAGCAGGAGGCTCCACACCTTCTTTCTTCGCCAACGCTAGATGGTGATGCTCCTACTGCACCCATTTCTATACCAACTTCGATGGGTGCGCGTGTTGCTTCGGGAGTTCCTGTCCGGGAGCGGACTATGGATGAGGTTATCGCTTTTGGTGGGATCAAAGAACCGGTGACGGCTGGCAGGCGTGTTAGTGACCGGATTCAAGATCAACCAGATGCGTATGACCTGCAGTCGGGGTGAGCCATGAGGGCAGCCAAACTTCGAGATGTCGAGGCAACTATAGGTATGTCGATTAATAAGAGTTGTTCCATTTTGCATTTTTCAGAGCATGATATTTTAGATAAAGCCAACAACATAGGAGTTTCTTTGGGTTCGAACGCAAAGGAAACTGTGAGGTCGATTAATGACTTTCTAGACTTAGAAGTGGAGCGGGCATCTGATATTATTCAAAATCTAGCGGCGGTTAAACCCATGAATAATGATGAAGTGGATCAATTAGGAATTTCGGCTCTACAAAATTTATGTGACAATCTAATGCCACCATCTGAGGACTACGGGGACCTGCTAGGTTCGGACAATGAGGACAGTGTAGAGCCTGTGCCGGCGGAAGATTTCATCCCTAGTCATCATATTGACGTAGATACGTCAAGTGTAGGGGGTAAGCCCAAACGTACATGGAAAAGGAAGGTTTATCTGAATTCGACTATTCGGAGGAGTGCTAGGGTTAAAATTAAAAAGAAATTCCATGATGATCTATGAAAGGAATCTTTTGGAATAGCAGAGGTCTAGCTGACTTGGCTAAAAGAAGGTTCCTTGCTGAGGCATCAGTAGAGCAGCAGTCGATTTTATTGCAATCCTTGAAACTAGCAGAGATAATTTCACCTCACAATTCCTTGGAACTCTGTCCGATGGAATTGATTTTGACTGGCATTGTCTACCCCCTAGATGAAGATCCGGTGGGATATTGCTAGGGGTTAGGTGTGACGCACTTGAGGTGCTCAATGTGGTCAGGGGAGATTTTGCGGTTAAGTTTCAAGTGAGATCGAAGTTAGATGGCTTCCGTTGGTCACTTGTAGCGGTATACGGAGCATCCCAACCCGAACTCAAACCGGATTTCTTAGCTGACCTAGTCAGGATTTGCAGAGACGAGAATCTCCCCGTCTTAGTTGGTGGAGATGTTAATATTATACGAAGGCGAGAAGAGAAGAACAATTATAATTTTGATGGGCGGTGGTCACTTATGTTTAATATGATCATCGAAAGCCTCAGTTTGAGGGAGACTGAGCTTACGGGTCGACAATACACTTGGGCTAATTTGCTACCTAATCCAACTTATGAGAAGTTGGATAGGGTTCTTTCTAGTATTGAATGGGAACAGAAATACCCATTGGTGTCGGTTCATGCGATGCAGAGGGCAGTCTCAGACCACACACCGTTATTAGTGGACTCAGGAGAAGCAACACATCCTGGTAATAAGAATTTGTTCTCTTTCGAACTAAGCTGGTTTGAAAAAGAGAACTTTATGGCCATCATTGCACTTGAATGGTCAAAGCCAGTTGTTGGCCAAACAAGCATAGATATATGGAAGAAAAAGATCAGACATCTAAGACAATTTCTTAGGGGTTGGGCAAGGAACGAGAGTGGCATTTAAAAAAGAGAGAGAAAAACTAATTCAATTAATTGATTTCCTAGACATTAAAGCAGAGGGGACACTGCTAGACATTAATGAATAGGCCATGAAATCTGAAGCAAAGCAAAGCCTACGAGCTCTTATGAGAGAAGAGGAACTCAAATGGGCATTGCGGGCTAAGACTCTGAAGGTTGTTCATGGAGACGATAATACACAATTCTTTCATATGATTGCGAATGGCAAACATAGAAAGAAGAAAATCATCCAGCTCGAGCAGGATGAAGGAACCATAGTGGGACATGAAAACCTTAAATCATATATTTCCAATTATTATAAACAATTATTCGGGCCACCGGCAGAGAGCATGGTGTCCATGAATGAGTTTGACACTGGAGATATTCCTCAGCTCATGTCAGAAGAGAATGAGATCCTAACTGCGCCTTTCACTGAAAAGGAAGTGCTTGATGCCATATAACAAATTAAACCGAATAAAGCACCAGGACCAGACGAGTTTCCTGCGGAGTTTTATAAGAAATGTTGGCATATCATAAGGATGACTTGATGCCTATGTTCCACGATTTTTAATGGGCATCTAGAACTCTTCCATATAAACTTTGGTACGATTACTCTACTGCCAAAGAAAGAACGGGTGATTCGTATCGAGCAGTTTAGGCCGATATGTCTCTTAAACGTGAGTTTCAAGATATTCACGAAGGTGGGGACAAATCGGCTGACGTGGATCTCCCATTCGGTGGTTCAAGAGAGTTAGACGGCCTTCATGCCTGGTAGACACATCCTAGAACGGGTAGTTGTTCTACATGAAACGATCCACTAAATTCATTCGAAGAAACTAGATGGGGTTATCTTTAAAATGGATTTCGAAAAGGCTTATGATAAAGTGAAATGGACGTTTCTTCAACAAGCTATGCGCATGAAAGGTTTTTCCGAAGCTTGGAGGAGCCAAGTGGATTCTCTTGTCCAAAAAGGTAGTGTTGGTATTAAGGTTAATGATGATATAGGTCACTATTTCCAGACGCACATAGGATTGAGACAAGGGGATTCCATGTCTCCGCTCCTTTTTAATATAGTGGCAGATATGTTGACCATGCTTATTGGCAGGGCTAAGGAGAATGGCCTAGTAGATGGTTTAGTTCCCCATCTAGTAGATGGTGGAGTCTCCATTTTACAATAGGCAGACGACACTATTATATTCATGGAGCATGATGTTGCAAAAGCTCGGAATATGAAATTGGTTTTATGTCTCTTCGAGCAATTATCGGGACTTAAAATAAACTTTAACAAAAGTGAGTTATTTTGCTTTGGTAGGGCCAAAGATGAGCAAGATACTTACAGACATTTGTTCGGTTGTGAATTAGGGTCAATGCCTTTTAGCTATTTGGGCATACCTATTCACCATCGGAAATTATCCATTAAGGAGTGGAAGTGCATCAAGGATCGAATGGAAAAGCTTAGTTGTTGGAATGGCAAGTTAATGTCATACGGTGGTCGACTAGTACTCATTAACTCAGTCCTGACAAGTATGTCGATGTTTCTGTTATCCTTTTTTGAGGTACCTAAAGGGGTACACAAGAGACTGGACTTCTTTCAATCTCGATTCTTCTAGCAGTCTGATGAGGCCAAGAAGAAATACCTCTTAACTCGCTGGGATATATTATGTCGACCTAAGGATCAGGGAGGTCTTGGTATTGAGAACCTGGAGATCAAGAATAAATGCCTTATGAGCAAATGGCTTTTTAGGCTTTCGGTAGAGAACGACGAGATGTGGGCACAAATTTTACAAAACAAATATCTACAGTCCAAAACTCTAGCACAAGTAAACACGAGGCCGTCTGATTCGCCTTTATGGAAAGGGCTAATGAGAATTAAAGAATTATTATTTCATAGAACCAAATTCATTGGTGGCAATGGAATGTCAACACGATTTTGGGAGGATACATGGCTGGGGCAGACGCCTTTAGCCATTCAATATCTAAGTCTATATAATATTGTCTAACGTAAGGAAGATTTTGTTGGCACGATATTAGAATTGGTTGCATGCATCGTCCAGATGCAGAGGCCGGGGGTCCTCCTCCATTTCTAAAAAAATCTACATACATAATACACACCTCTATCCCCTAGATAAGTAATAGACAGAGTAAGCTAACCAAGACTCTTAGAGAGATATCATGCTAGTTATATGCTTGCAAAGATGCAAAAGGAACATAGCAAGATTAACCAGAAGTGAAAAGATATCTCAAAAAGTTAGCACACCTATTTTCTTACCAAGCCGCATTTTTGATTCAACCACACCGAAAACTAAGGTTTAGCAAGCAGTTCATTTAAGAATAACTGTGCTATCTAGCTGAATATTTGGATTCTGCAGCTGAGCCTTATGGCCATGGCGCATGACTGAGGGCGTCCATCGCGGCGACGGCCCCCGGCCGCCGGAGGGTCAGATCCCTGCGCATCCACAGCTGGTGATCCATGCTGACTCCTCATTGCGCCGCCCCTCACCGGCGCCGTCGACGCAGGGGGAAGATGGGGTTCAAGCAAATCCGGCGGACGCTGATCTCGCGATCCACAAGAAGGCGCAGACAGAGCGCTGGAGAATTCACTTCGCCGACGAGCGCTCATCTGGCGGCTGGTTTGAGGGTCGTCTTCAACACAATCCAACGTCTCAGTGGATGGGGCTTATCAATTTGGACAACGATGTTCTTGTCGGCGATTACCAGGCGGCCGACGTCTGGATTACAGTAGGATCTCATTTACATATTGATATTTATGACGTGCGTGTCGATTGTCGTATGCAGGGGGATCAGAAGGAGGTTGCGGATCTGATCGATTTGACGGATACACCAAAAGCCGGGAGATCGGATCATCGTTTTGGAGGACGATTTTGGGTTCTTGCAGATATCGACGACGAGGAGGATCAAGGGGCGGATCATGGGGGTGGAGGAAGAAGATGGGGCCGGCATGAGTCAGAGGATCACGGAAACAGCGGTGTGTGCGATGATGACGACGCCGACGGGATGTTCACCTGGCACCGATCCTCACCGGAAGAGAGGGTTTCAAAAGAAGCCACAGATATGCATGAAACCGTGGATTGGACCGATCCCGAAGGTAAACCGTGCACATGTTACTCTTTCGATTTCATTCCGGATTCCTGGACACTTGTTACGAAGAAGAAGAACGGTAAGAAGGGCCAAAACTCTAGCACAAGTATCTGCAGTCCAAAACTCTAGCACAAGTAAACATGAGGCCATCTGATTCGCCTTTCTGGAAAGGGCTAATGAGAATTAAAGACTTATTATTTCATAGAACCAAATTCATTGGTGGCAATGGAATGTCAACACAATTTTGGGAGGATACATGGCTAGGGCAGATGCCTTTAGCCATTCAATATCTAAGTCTATATAATATTGTCCAACGTAAGGAAGATTTTGTTGGCACGATATTAGAATTGGTCCATTTAAATATTCAGTTTAGGCGATCTTTGGTTGGGGAGAGATGGAATTCATGGATACATCTGGTACGGAGAGTGATGGATGTTCAATTAACCAACCAACCGGATTCATTACATTGGAGATTGACCAAGAATGGTTTGTTCGCTGTCAAATCATTTTATTTGGACTTAATTAACTCTGGCCCACTCCCGAGATCCATTCATATCTAGAAAGTTAAGGTCCCCTTGCGTCTAAATTTTTTCATGTGGTTCGTACACAAACAAGTGATTCTTACCAAAGACAATTTGTTAAAACGACATTGAGTAGGCAGCTCACGATGTTGTTTTTGTGATAATAATGAAACAATACAACACCTTTTTATTGATTGTCCTTTGGCTAAATTATTGTGGCGAACAATTCATATAGCTTTCAACATTGCCCCTCCAATTAACATTGAAACGTTGTTTGGGATGTGGTTAGATGGGGTGGACCATACTACTGCGGCTCATATTCGAATTGGAATATGTGCATTATTGTGGGCTATATGAAACTGCAGGAATGATATGATCTTTAACAGGCAACCATTTTTAAACTTCTTGCAGATTATCTTCAGAGCTACCACATGGATCTGTACGTGGTCCTTACACACTCCTATGGAATCTAGGAAGCAGCTGGTTACTGGGTGCAACCAATGGGAGATGGTAGCACGTGTTATATTCAACCGGTTTGGATGGCGGTCGCTTAACAGGATAGGAGTCTAGGTCTCTAGTCCTGTTACTATCACCGATTGTAATCTTGAGGTTTTTTATCGTTTTGCCGTTCTGCTCCTTTTGCGAGCTGTAATACTTTGAGAACCTTTTGATCTTTGAGACTTTTAATAATATGGCTGCATGCATCCTTCAGATGCAGAGGCCGGGGGAAAGCCTCCTTATCAAAAAAATCTCCAACATCGAGTCTTACAGCCGATCCTCCTTGTGCACTTTCCAGGGTCGCCTCCCCCACAATCAAGAAAAATCAGCATGAAATACTTGAGCAAATACACATATAGGGTTCATGTTGAGCTTAAAACACAAGAACTTGGAACTACTCCCTCTGTTTCTAAATATTTTCTTTCTAGAGATTTCAACAAGTGACTACATACGGAGCAAAATGGGTGAATCTACACTCTCAAATATGTCTCTGTACATCCGTATGTGATAGTCCATTTGAAATCTCTAAAAAGACAAATATTTAGGAACGGAGGGAGTATAAAAGATAATGCAACAGGGCTGCTTCGATCAATCAACTGTCAGCATGACAGTTGTGTACACATTTGCAAGTAGCTAGTGTCAGGTTTGATACAATTTAAACATAGAGCAAATTCGACTGTTACATCTCTACCTCTGTATGCATAATTAGCACAAATCTTCCATGGTGAATAAAGAATTATCTCCACTATTCCAGAATACTATAAGGGCACGCCGCTTTCTCCCATGGCGTCCTGGGATTAAGAGCAGCCCCATGTGTTTTATGCACCATTGTCTTCAACCGGCGCCCTCTTTCAGGAATCCACTCAATAGAGTGATTAACAGGGTTCCCCATTCGTAATAAGGCGACGTGAGACATGAGAGATGGACGGGGCGACGCCGCAGGCGACGATGGGGGTGACGATGGGGGTGACCTCTCCCACCGGTGATCCACGGGTAGGAGGCCGCTTCTGGGCATTATGCGATGATGCCGGCGCTGCGGAAGACGAGGACGGGGATTCTGGCGGCGAAGAGTCACCGGTGAGTTCGCCGACGCCATCCGATGCGATCTATGAGGTGTTTCGCGTGGGCTACTCTGACCAGGATGTGGCGAAACTCGTCGACTTAGTGATCCCCATGGATGACCCGGCCCGGCAGGGACTTTAGGAAGATGCCATTGAGGTTGTCCGCCGGGTAGTCCACAGGCGTACGTCGGCGACGGCGATCCGGCCATGGCGAGGACCTCTTCCGAAGGTATGTCTTCCTAAACCCACCTTGTCAGATTTTCTCGAGGCCGAGGCGTGGAAAGTTGTCCAGAGAAGAAAGAAATCGAGGCCACCGGCGGCGCCGGCGTCGGTGACTGGCGGATCGACCGAGACCCAAGCCGCCAGGGTGAGTCGTTTGAATTCTATTTTGGGCCTGGCTGGGCTCAAACAGACTGTGGAGGATCTGGGCCAGCCTAACGATGGGTATGAGGCCCATCGCACGGCTGAGCAGAGTGGGCCGGAGTTAGCTGGGTATGAGGCCCAGTCTAACCCGGACTCCACGTGCGCCGAAGCCAAAGGCCCTTGCATGTGAATGAGCGACTGTGTTTCACTGTGCTTCGTGCTTCTGTCATCGATGTGACCTGGGTTTCGGCGCCGCGGGGGACGATCAGGGTTTCCTCGCTGTGGTTCGGGGCGGGCAACTCAGATCCCACCTCTGATGGCGGGACGGGGGGCTGCGGCTGCAACTGGTCCCAAGAATCCGATGGTTGCTGGGGCGACGCCGGCTGGCCGTGGTGGCGGCGTTCCTCAAGGGCAGCGGCCGGTGCTGCCGGCAGGACGTGGCGTGCCACCACGGCCGAGACCTGCGGTTGCTGCCGGACGTGGAACCCCGCCAGGGCCGTGACCTGCGCAGGTTGTGGGGGCGGTGCCGGCCGCCGGGCATGGTGCTTAGGGACTCCGGCCAGCCGCACGGGCTGCAACGCTGCCTGCGGCTGTCGGGCGCGGCGCTGCTTCGCCGAGGCCGCTGACGCCTGCGGCTATGGGGTGTGGCGCTGCTCCGCAAAGGCCGCCGACGCATGCTTCGGTGCCGGATCAGCAGCCACAGGCCGCGCCTCTGCCGCATTATGTTGCAAGACCGCCTCAGAAGCGTGTTGTGCCACCACAGAACCCGCCAGTGCAACCTGTCGCGGGCGAGGGAGGTGTGGCCGCGGCTCGGGCGCTGGCTAATCGCGGCGGTAATGGCCCACCCCGACGAAAGTGGGGTGATGATGGATACAATGCCTATGGGGACGGCCAACATCGTGGCTCATAGTCTACGGGTGGCGGGCGTGGCTACGCATGGCAGAGGGATGGGTCAGACGAATGACCTTTCTACGGACCTCCGGGAGGTTTTGTCGAGGGGGCATCTGGCCCCGATTATAGGCAGCGAGGCGGCTACCGAGTTCATCGTGGGGGTCGCGGTGGTCGCAGTGGCAGGAACCGTTACCGCCAACCTCCACCGCCTATCGTGGTGGATCCAACGACCGATGCTACTGGTCAAGAGATGGAGCTATCCAGACAGGCTATGGATGTGGTGACTGCTCTCGCTTCCGCGGACATGCCGCTAACGGAGTCCTTAGTGACGGAGGTTGTTGGGGCTGTTGACAAGACTAAGGCGGATAGAGCCGCCAAGTGAGCGCGTAAAAAGGAAAAGATGTTGTGCTACTATTATGGCGAGAGAGGACACTTTATTGCCGAGTGTGAGACAGAGCTTTGTGATACTTGTCTCAAGCCCGCGCATGACTCGGGGGAATGCCTGATTCTGCGAGATCAGATGCCGAGTATCACCATTTATGGAGTCTATTGTTCTGAACTGATGTTTTTTGAGTCTCCCGATGCGAGGGAGATACCTGACGAACCCCAGAGCACAACTACAGTGATTGTCAAAGTTACTAAGAGTGATGTGTCTGAGGCACAGATTATACACAGGCTTACTGAGTTAGTTCCAGGTGACTTTGTGTGGGAACTTAGTCGCCTCGAGGATAACACTTATAAGGTTGACTTTCCTACCTCGGAGGACTTGGAGCGCATGCTGAGTTTTGGGCTTTGCAGAGTCCCTGGTACTGAGTGTATCCTCGAGTTCCATGAGTGGAAGCGAGTTGAGCCACAGGGCAAGCCCCTCACTCAGGTTTGGTTACGATTCTCAGGGGCGCCTTCCAAGCCCCTTCACGATGCTCGAGTTGCGGCTCGCTTGGGGATTCTGGTCGGGAAACCTGAGAAGGTAGATATGGCTTTCACTAGAGCTAATGGAGTGGCCCACTTGCTGGTGAGTATCCTCGATATTGAGTTTGTGCCTGACGTGGTCAAGTGGACCTAGAAGGGTAAGGTCTTCAACCTTGACATTGAGTTTGAGGACACAGATCTTTTTGCTGAGTCTCTAGCATGGACTGATGTGGATATGCATGATAAGGATGATGATTCGGGTAACACGGAATCGCGAGGGGATGAGGTTGTGCATCAGTCGGCCAACGGGCCGAGTTCCACCATGCAGGCGCCTGAGTCTGGGGCTGCCCCTTCTGTTCCGGCACCTATGAGCACTTTGAGATTCTGTTCGTTTGAGCCTACTTCCACTCCTCCTAGGTGACGGTGTCCTGGACTAGGGGATACTCACCACGTCATCTCCCGATCTGTTAGATTGGGCCGAGGACCCCATGGCCGTATACTCATGGGCCAGTTCGGACAGCTGTCGCATACAAGGAAGATTCCACAAGACTTGGCGATCAAGACAAAGACTCCTCCCCACCGGCGTATTCGGCTAGGACTCTTCTTATCTTAGGCCTCTGGTGCATTATATAAACCGAGGCCAGGCTAGTCGATAGATGATATATATATCAACAATCATACCATAGGCTAGCTTCTAGAGTTTAGCCTCTACGATCTCGTGGTAGATCAACTCTTGCAATACTCATATCATCAAGATCAATCAAGCAGGAAGTGGCGTATTACCTCCATCGAGAGGGCCCGAACCTGGGTAAACATCATGTCCCCCAACTCCTGTTACCATCCTCCTTAGACGCACAGTTCGGGACACCCTACCCGAGATCCACCGGTTTTGACACCGACATTGGTGCTTTCATTGAGAGTTTCACTGTGTGATCGGCAAAAGGATCAATTGCTAGCCCGCAGGTCAACTGCGATGCCGGTATCTTCGTCGCCGGCTGGACTGGTCACCTTGGTTCGACCGAGGACCGTGCTTCATCTCCGATCGTCATGTTCGGATGGGGGTCTTCATCAACATCAACTCCAATATCTATCATGATCATAGAGGAATCATCCATGGAGCTCGAGGGCTCAACATCAACATTGCCCTCGGGCGGTCGTGCTGTTTTTCTGGACAGCGAACTCGTATCCGCCATCACCGCCTCCTCGAGCGTCGGTTTGACAATTGCTTTGGTGGAATAGTGCGGAATTACATCTACAACAGCCATGAAAAATTTCGTCGAGTTCCGATGGAGGAATCTCCGACAATCTACGATATACCGGAGCCCTGTCAAATCTGGACGGGAATCTGGACGAGTTTAGGGCGTGGTGTCCAGCTTCTAGCTCGGACTTCCTTTGGAAGATCCAACCGTTGATCGACTGCAGAATTCCTATATCTACCATCCCTCAAAATTTCAGCTCAATCCGACCGTCCAAACTCCAGGAACCTTCCGATTAGTGCATCACTTTTTGGATCTATTTTCTGCGCGGGAACGAATCCGACCCGAATTCATCTTTTTTATGAACGGGATTTCGGACATCCTTTTTGAAGGAAGTTTTGTATGGGGTATTGTGTTTTGTGCCCAAACACATCCCGCTAATTTTGAAGTCTTTTCCAATATGATCTTCACCATCGCGCTGGTGTCAAACCAGCCCGATAATTTTGCTCTACGGCTGCCGACCTGTGCTAGACATGTTGTCACTTTATTGAGCCGAGCTCTACTTCTTCGGATCATCATCTCGGCAAGCTGAACAAGAGTTCGGCATCGCGAAGGATAAATCATCACCAACATCGCCACCCCACGGATTATACGGAGCGGGCACACCGGCATCGCCGCACGGTCACTTCATCAAGCAGGCATTGACCACGTCACGACCGGCATCGGCAGGGCCGCACTGTTGCTTCTTCAAGCCGATGTCCATCACGCCGACCTACTTCGACTCATCGGCTGACATCGAGGCTTTGACATCTCGGCTGAACCGGGGGCTTCGCCATCTCTTCATCAACCTACTCCGGAGACTTCGGCATCACTAGCCCACCAGCTCCGTCACGTTAGCTGGACCGAGGGTTTTGCCTCGGCGAGCCAACCTTTGCCAGCGTTGTCATGTCGTCGCTTTATTTCCCATCAGGCAATGGGTGTGCGGATCGAGTCCCAATTTTGGTAATCACCTTTCTTCGGATTGCTACAACAAATAAACCAGGTGCTATTAATCCTAGTATTTTTTGCTTGTTTGGGTTCATTTTTTCCAAGGAATTATTACTCTGGTTTGTCCATCATATGTACACAGGTCTATCAAATGGTGGCCGCATTAATGACGGTCGCATGCTGGTTCGGTCAGTTTCCGTACATAGTCTGGCGAACGCCGTATCCGGAACTCGGACCGACCTGTGAATTCAGGCTTTGCCACGCCTTTACCGCATCATGCCGACGCCCTGCATCGACATTGACTTCGGCGCCAGGCCATATTTTTTTATTCACTTTGCATAAATTATTTATTATGCAATGATTTTTATTATTATTATTATTACTATTATCTCCGGTTTGCACTATTTTTTGTGCATAGGAAAATGTTCCGGGTTGGGCAGTATCGTCAACTCAGCGTACTGACATACCACATCACCTCGGCTGGACGGGGGGCTTCGTCAACACTTCATTACCCCATGCCGGGGACTTCGGCATCACTCTACCGGCCTGCATTGACCGTGCTATGTCACCACTTCGGAGTGCCGAGCTCTTTGCTCCGCCACCTCAGGACCGGCTTGGGGGATGGAACCTTGTCCCGCATCAAGCTCGGACCGCGTCATCAATACCGAACACATTAACCAGCTAAGTTGCCTTCATGCTCAAAGTTTTAAATTTTTAACTTGTGTTCGGTTTGACCAAGCATTATACTTTTTTTGAAAAAAGTTGCTTGTAAAAAATTTCCTTATCAAAACTTTGTTTGTGACACACAAATTCAAATACCCCGTTTACTTGGGGGCTTCCTTTATGAAGCCTTTCCTCTTGCAAATGATTATACTTGTACGGCTTCGTTCCTTGTTCGTGTATTATGCCACAATATGCACCATGTTGACTTAAGCGATTTGCAAGCTGGGTTGCCTCGCTCCTGTGTTTACCCCTACGTTCTCGATTGTTCGGCTAGGGAGTGAAGGGAGCACCTCTGCGATTATCACGATCGGGTCATCCGAGCCGGACCTCAGACTGGGTGAAGTCGAAAGATAGCGCTCTTATTATTTTCAACTATGGTCGGCACACAACGGAACTCATGAGTACAAAAAAATCTATTGCACAAGTCTCATAGTAGCAATGAGCAACCGAACAAAGGTATCGGTGGGGGTACTATTTTCTTCGAAGATGCTTCTTACACTTCGTCAGTAATATAGCATAAGTTCCATGAGCGTGATTTGTCTATTACAGCCTTATGGCCTGATTGCCTGGTTATCGGAAACACCGTCGATATTCTCGACAGGTGGAGTACATAACACTTTTCGGCCCTTGACTGAAGAGGGAGAAGCCGACGGTCGGTTAAGACGCGTATAAAGTTTGGGTGAACACAGATATGATATAAGTACTTTGGTACATACAATCATTATATATAAAATTCTTTTACCCAAGTCACTTGGGGGCTCTTAAATTTATATGAGCCGTTTTATAATAAGTGTTCTTCTTCTTAGTCGTTGCAAAGTTTATTATTATTATTATTATTTACTAGCAAAAAGGCCCGTGCGTTGCAACGGGAGAAAAAGAGACTTAGCACCATAATAAAATGTTTATGTTTATTGCACATATGTTTTCCTCACAACATCGCTTTTCCTATTTCATCTCGTGCTTTTTCCATATTTGTTTGTCTCCTCCCAGTGCGCCACTAAAATCAATCATGGCTGAAGTAGCTTGGGTAAATTGACTGGCCTTGCAGTGGCTTGTCGATGATTACACGTCTCTTGGAGACGTCCGTCGCGGCAATGAAGTGGCGATGTGGTGTCATACCGGAAAAGTCAGTGAAGAATTGCATCTCTTTCCACAACAGCTGGTGTGTGGATGGTGCATGTCGGAGTCGCTTCTGGAAGACGTGCTCGATGGATAGTTCTTTTTTCTTTAGCGTGATGCAATCATACAGAACGTCGTGGCGTGGGGTTGGTGCAGAGATCAGTGGTTTGATGCAAATCGCTAGGTGCAGCCGTTCGGTGGCTACTTGATGCAGGATTGCAGGTTCGCTGGTGCGGATGTTGTCTTGGTGTCAGTGTACCGGCTGGTGTTCCAATATTCTAGACGTATCATGCGTTACACGGTTGGTCGTGTGCTTGCATGCTGATGTGATCCGTCTTGCCGGCATGAGTAGCACACGACGTAAGCCGGCTACATGCAAATGCAGTGATTCTGCCGGTGTTCACGTGTCTTTGGAGGCCACGCATGCATGTGGCATGGCTCAGGGTCGTGTGCCCAGTCGTTGCTCGCCGTGTATTATCTATTTCCAAGTCGGTTGAAGTCCGCTCGCCCACATCGGAGATTTGTGTACGCGTATAGCTTTTTTCCATCCAGAGATCCGCGTACTTGTACGCGAAGGAAATTAACGCGGGAGCTACTCCATGCACGTGTTCTTCGTTGCTCCTCGCCGCTCAGGTGGGTGCATGGGTAGACGACGCTGCACGCGTGTGGCTATGCAGCTGGAGAGGCGCCGGAGTTGCTGATGAGTCGCCCAGCCACCCGTTACGTCATCTTTCGGCGAGTGTGATCCGGCAAAACTTGTGTTGATCCAGAGATGGGATTTTCTTATGGATCAGATCTTGAAGCCCGCCGCATGTAGCAGTGCCCAACCATCTCTCCTCTATTAGCAAAACAGCAACCAGACAAATTTGCATCGTCGCCGGTGGCCTAGCTCCTGGCGCTGCTGCCAAATCATGGTGGAGGGAGGAGAAGAGGCTGGTGCTCCAGATCGGGGATGGGAGGAGCTGGGAGGTGGCGCGCCCACCTCGTCGTATTGGTCAGGTGCGGCGACGGCCGTCAATTCTCTTGGGTGAAAAACGGGTCGGGGCGTGGGGCGTCAGGGCTCGGTGCTGCTTAACCACGTTGTGTGGCTTAGAGTCCTGCTCGGATTGGTTTGGTGGATGCGTAGCCCAGTCAGGGGGCGACGGATGACGGCCTAACGTAAATTTAGTACCACCTCGAATATGTTTTAAATTCAAACTGAAAGCGTAAAATCACGAGAAGAAGCGTATTGTGATGGTGAACCCACGGAGTCAATCCGTGCTTTATTATTAGGGAAAGATCACTTCTTTTTTCGACACAAGTGTGTGGTCACTAGCCGAGGAGCCTAATTTCTCTCTCAAAGCCGCTAGAGTTTAGTTTGCTAAACTGGCCTAATGAGAAGTACTCCGCCTTCGGGATAAGAGGTTGACGCCGTAGGCTGACCCGCTTGAAGTCTTGAGATAGGATGTGTCATGTTAAAGCACGACAGAATCACTTTTTTCTCTAAAGTCCAATTTTCAGATTGGCACCGAACACTTGATCTTATTCGGACGTCAGGTTTTCACTGACGTTTTTTGGTTTTCCAAGCCAATGGCACTTTTAAACTACTTGTGTGTTTCCAACATTACTCTCATGGTGCAACGCCGGACACCTTTAGAGATTCGGCAAAAACACTCTCGGATATTGCCATATATGCATCGGTTTCGAATTGTGTCTTCAGTCAATAGTTGGGTTGCCCGGCTCCTGTGCTTGCCTCCTACGTTAAGGCTCGGGGGCTACTAGGCTTTGCGCTCATTGTTTACAAATATTAAAGGGGCACATCGATCCCCTGATCTGGTGTTGCCACCCGACCAGTGTCTCGGGGGCTACTGCATTGCCTATTCAATGCAGAAAATTCAAAGGGCTCAGTGTTCGGCTTGATCGAACTATGGGAAAGCGCGTCTTCGGACAACAATAAGTACCATCTGGACATATCTGGCATCAAGCTAATATATCACGGCGACTTCTCACGACCCTCTCTCAGGGGCCCGTTCGCCGATCACTATTATCTCTAATATATTACACTGCATTTTTATTCCTTTGTATGCTACCGAGCTAGGAGTTGAACCTTGGGCCAATTTCATGCATCGACCTGAGTCTCAGGGGCTACTAGGAACAGCGGTTTTATGCTTGCCTTCAGGTGCATCTCGGGTTTTAGACTGATACACACCTTGAGGGCTACTGGATATACATCGGCAGAGAATAAACTGCACCAGTTAAAAATATTCACAAAAAATCAGCCCGTGGTCAGGGTGGTGCACCACCTTCGAAGCAGTCCGGCATAAAGCTCGGGCGCTAGTGGCTAGATCCATAGAGGGCATTTCCGGCATTAAGCTCGGCTAAACTCCTTCAACTTTTTTGGGCCAAGATGATCTATGACATCTTGGATATAGTCCGGCGTTGGAGCTTGGACACATTTCGGTGTTGGAGCTCGGAAGCAGTCCGGCATTGGTGCTCGGCTGCAAAAGATACCTCGAATGCAGTCCGGCGTTAGAGCTCGGACGCAAGAGGACACTGCCTCCCGGGAACAACTTCAAACCCGAGGTGTAACGCCCTCGATGCGGCTATATCCCCCACGTGTCGAAGCACGAATTAGAGGCATAACCGCATTGAAAGCAATGTCGCAAGTGAGGTAATCTTCACACAACCCATGTAATACATAAGGGAAAGAGATACATAGATGTCTTACAATCGCTACTTCACACAATTACATGAATAAAGCATTACATCAACCAGATACAATCAAGGTCTGACTACGGAACCCAAAATAAAAGAAGACTACCCCAAATGCTACACAGATCCCCGATCGACCCCAACTGGGCTCCACTACTGATCAACTACAACGAAACAACACAAAGGACAAGATCTTCATCGAGATCCTCCTTGAGCTTGGTTGCATCACCTGCACGTCTCAACGGCACCTGCAAACTGGTTTTTGGAAGTATTTGTGAGTCACGGGGACTCAGCAATCTCACACCCTCGCGATCAAGACTATTTAAGCTTATGGGTAAGGCAAAGGTATGAGGTGGAGCTGCAGCAAGCGACTAGCATATATGGTGGCTAACATACGCAAAAGAGAGCGAGAAGAGAAGGCAAAAGCATGGTCGAACAACTATGATCAAGAAGTGATCCTAGAACAACCTACGTCAAGCATAACTCCAACACCATGTTCACTTCCCGGACTCCGCCGAGAAGAGATCATCACGGTTACACACGCGGTTGATGTATTTTAGTTAAGGTCAACTTCAGGTTTTCTACAACCGGACATTAACAAATTCCCATCTGCCCATAACCACGGGCACGGCTTTCGAAAGATCATATCCCTGCAGGGGTGTCCCAACTTAGCCCATCACAACCTCTCACGGTCAATGAAGGGTATTCCTTCTAGCGGGAAGACCCGATCAGGCTCGGAATCCAGGTTACAAGACATTTCGACAGGTAAAACAAGACAAGCAAGACCGCCCGATGCGCCGACATCCTGATAGGAGCTGCACATATCTCGTTCTCAGGGCAACACCGGATGAACACTATGTACAGCTAAAACCAGCCCTCAAGTTTCCCCGAGGTGGCGCCGCAAGTGGCTCTAGTTCGGACCAACACTTAGACAAGCACTAGCCCAGGGAGGTTAAAATAAAGATGACCCTCGGGATGCGTGACTCCCAAGGGAAAAAGGCTAGGTGGCGAATGGTAAAACCAAGGTTGGGCCTTGCTGGAGGAGTTTTATTCAAGGCGAACTGTCAAGGGGTTCCCATTATAACCCAACCGCGTAAGGAACGCAAAATCCGGGAACATAACACAGATATGGCGGAAACTAGGGCGGCAAGAGTGGAACAAAACACCAGGCATAAGGCCGAGCCTTCCACACTCTACCAAGTATATAGATGCATTAATTAAATAAGAGATATTGTGATATCCCAACAAAATATCCATGTTCCAACATGGAACAAGCTCCAATCTTCACCTGCAACTAACAACGCTATAAGAGGGGCTGAGCAAAGTGGTAACATAGCCAAACAACGGTTTGCTAGGACAAGGTGGGTTAGAGGCTTGGTTCAACAATATGGGAGGCATGATAAGCAAGTGGTAGGTATCGTAGCATAGGCATAGCAAAAGAGCGAGCAACTAGCAAGCAAAGATAGAAGTGATTTCAAGTGTATGGTCATCTTGCCTGAGATCCCGCAAGGAAGAAGAACGAGTCATGAAGAAGACACACGGACGAAGTCGAACGGATCCTCACAACTCCGGAACAGAACCAAAGCTCACGAGAAAAGCAACCCGGAAAGAAGCAAACAACATAGTAAACAACCACTACAACAACATGGCATGATGCACAACAAGTATGATGCATGTCCGATTTAAATATGCATGACATGGCAAAGTGCAACAACCAAAACTACACATTAAGTGGAGCTCAATATGCAACGGGTTGCATATTGACGGAACACCACATCAATTATTTAGTTCTCTCTCGGTTATGTACCCAACAATATTAAATGTTGTTAAGCATGTCAAGAGGTGAAACATAAAGGGAATATCTATCTAAACAATTTAAATGGGGCCGGATATAGCAAACAACAAATCCGGTAAACCCCCATATGCATTAGTAAATTAACGCAAACAACAATTTAAACCATCTTAATGTTGTTAACATGATGCAGATGACATGATCAAGTTTATGCAATTTTATTAAAAGTTGACAAGAGCAATTTGAAGCATTTGTCACCGTGGTGGAAAGGAAAAGGGTGCCACGGCAACAATAACGAAAACGGTGCCACGGCAATGTTCGGGTCCCGGTAACTCGATTGAATTACCGATGCAAAGGAGAAGTGTGCAGATGCGTGCAAAAGATGGTGGGGCGCTCCCGGATTCCGGGTGTCCCACGATTTGCCAACAAGGAAACGAGCGACAATTTGGGCACGGTACAAACACGAGCATCTCAAACATCGCAAGCATTTGTTCTCGGACGGTCGTCTCGGGGTTATACCTTCGAAGCGTGCATTATCGGAACGGATCGAATTTGGCGGTAGGGGTACACGTGTCGAAGGGGAAGTAGTTGTTCACCGGGTCGTCGTGGGAAGTAGCGGTTCACGCGACGGTAGTTGAACTTGACGTTTGCGTTACACGGGTCTTCAGCGACGGTCGTCGTACCTGGTTCGGAGTGGTACTTGCATCTTCGGACTTGTCGGTCTCGATTCTTGCGACGGTAGCGGTATACGTCTTGTTTTCGGAGAGGTACTTGGGGTCATTTGAACTTGTCGGTCTCGTCATCTCGAAGGGGTGCTTGACGTTCTTAGCGATTCCGAAGATGGCGGTAGATGTACTTGGTGCTAATATGGTCTTCGGGTACTTGACGACTCCGGACGGGGCAACAAAACATAGTCGACCTTGCCGTTTCGGTGTAGTAGTGGAACGAACGTCCGTGTAGCCTTGCCGGTGTAGGTACTTGATGGTATCCGAGGCCTTCGGGCGTCGTGCACCATTCGTAGACGTCCGGGTCTCCTGTAGACGTACTAGACGAATCCCGGGTATGTAGTCGTACACACACGTAGATGAACTTGACGAATCCGAACTCTTCGAGGGTCGTCGTGGTGCTCGTTTCAGGTAGTAGTCGTTCACATGTCTTCGGTAGGAGTCTTTGGTAGAGGTACTTGACGCCCACGGGTGCATTGGGGTCTTGCACGGCTCTGCCTCAGGAGGTCACCGGAGATGAATGGAGGCAACTTGAGCTGCTGGTTGTTGGTGCGTGGCCGAGCCGCGGCTAGAAGCAATGGCCGGCGTCGGTCTTGGCCTGAAACAGGGAAGCGTCGGCGCACCCAGCGAAGGTCGGCGAGGAGCAGGAGATGGCCGGGGTTCCTTGACGCAACGGAGGCGGAGCAGAGGAGGGCAGCGGCGGTGTGCGCGAAGCTGTAGGCCAGCATGGTGGTCTCCATGGCCGGCGGCCATACGGGTCGCGCGAGGCAAGGCAGGCAAGCCAAGGGCGGTCGCGTCGGGGCTTGTGTCGTCGGGGCCTGCAGAAGGAGGCGAGGCAAGGTGGCTCCGGCAAAGCCACCGATGGCCGGGGACGGGCGCAGCAGTGATGAGAAGGTCGGGGTGGATGGAGTTTCTGCTCCGGCGATGCAGCGGCGTAGGGAACAGAGGAAGGTGCTGCTCCGGGCGCTCGTCGTCATCTCAGGTGAGAACCGAGGCGATGCAGGAGGGGAAACAGGCACGGCACCAGGGAGGGGCTCGCCGGGCAGCACGCTGGCCGGCGCGGGCAAGGAGGCATGGGCAAGGCTCGCTGGCGTGGGAGGAGAAGCAGGGCACGGCGCGCTGGGAGCATAGCGGCAGCGGCCATGGCACCCGGCGAAGGAGGCCGAGGCGCGCAGAAGGATTCGGAGGGCGAGAGGAGCTTAGGTCACAGGACAGTGGCCTGGTGGCGCCGCACTCTCTCTCCCTGTGAGTGGCGGCGCCAGGAGGAGAATCGAAGGGAGAGAGCTGGGGATTGGATCGGGAGAGAGCGAGAAATCGAGAGATGAGGAACCGGGCACCCTGGCGCTGTCGATATCTCTCTCTCTGACAGCGCTGGGAAGGAATCGAGGGAGAGGGAGATCGGGCTAGGGTTATGGAAACTGGTGGGGGCGGCTGGGCCTTGGAGCCGGCCCAGGAGTTGACCTAGGGAGGCCGGCGGTTGGTTGGGCCTAGGGATGGCCCCTAGAGGCCGGCATGCTGGTCTCTCTCCTCTCTCCTATTACCTTTTTTAAAAAAACAGAGAAAGAAATAGAAAGGAAAAGAGAGGAGAGAAGGTTAGAGTAAGAATTTGGGCATGCGGATAAAATTCCCGGACTCACAAAAATGTGCACGATCCAAGAAAAATGGAGTGGCCATTTTTCAAAGTTTAAATTCAAACTCATTTGATTTAAATTCAAATGGTTCGAATAGGAAGTGAGGGTTAGGAAGGTAAAAAAATGTTCGGATTTTGGAGGAGCCCCGGTAAAAGGGAAAAGAATTATTGGGCAAGGTTTGGAGATCAACTCGAGGCATAAAAGGCATGGGGTTATTTTGCAAGTGTGTTAAGGTGAATTCCAATAGAATGGAAATATTTATTATAGCCCCCTAATATTGGGAGGATACGTTATAAAGAGAAATCACCACGTGAATTCCCTCGGTTTAAATGGATCAAAGATCCATGCCATTTATTTAGTTGAGTTAAGAAAAGAAATGACATGATGGCATGATGACATGATGCAATGCACATGATGCAATGATGAATGCGGCGAACCAAACAAAACACACAATGAAACCCGGAAACCTTGGAAGGCATCTGAAGCTCCGGTCTTGGGGCGTCACACGAGGTGTGGCATAAAAATAACAAGGTATTGATAAAGGCCAGAAACTTATGGGGGCTCCTCGGATACCCGACATGTAAACTCTTCGGATTCACTTTGGCGATCCTCAAGATCGAAGATGAGAAGATTTGTTGAACCAATTTTCAAGACCGACGACCGAAGATGAAGAACAGTTCGGAAGAATCGAGGAGCGTCCCTAACTTGAAGACCGGTTCAGGGGGCTACTGACGGTGTCCTGGACTAGGGGGTATTCACCACGTCATCTCCCGATCTGTTAGATTGGGCCGAGGACCCCCATAGTCGTATACTCATGGGCCAGTTCGGACAGCTGCCGCATACAAGGAAGATTCCACAAGACTTGGCGATCAAGACAAGGACTCCTCCCCACCGGCGTATTCGGCTAGGACTCTTGTTATCCTAGGCCTCTGGTGCATTATATAAACCGAGGCCAGGCTAGTCGATAGAGGATATATATATATCAACAATCATACCATAGGCTAGCTTCTAGGGTTTAGCCTCTACGATCTCGTGGTAGATCAACTCTTGTAATACTCATATCATCAAGATCAATCAAGTAGGAAGTAGGGTATCACCTGCATCGAGAGGGCCCGAACCTGGGTAAACATCATGTCCCCCGCCACCTGTTACCATCCGCCTTAGACGCACAGTTCGGGACCCCCTACCCGAGATCCGCTGGTTTTGACACCGACACTAGGCTTTGGAGCGATCGGGTAGAGTCTGATGACATGCTAGAGGGCACGCTTCCACCCTTAGACTTTGCAAGGATTGACGGCTTTGCCGAGAGAGGGGGGATCATGGGCAGGCGGCCCCTTCTTCCCCCTCTCCTTTCGATGCTTCGCCTCGGGCGAGGACCGAGGGGGAGGTATCTCCGGTGCCAAGCGCCGACGTGCCGGCGTTGAGAGGGAGACCGGGGCAGGAGGCCTCTGTTCTTTCCTCTCCTGTGGCGGTTAGGCCGACCTCACCTGCGGCGTCTGTTGGCTCCGAGGGCGGGCAACCACATGCTCCGCCGCAGGGGCTGGTCCTGCCCGCGCCGACTTTCGTGGGTGCATCATCCGCCGACTTGGTTGCTCATCTTGGAGAGGTGGGGGGCAGGCGGCCCCTGTTCTCACCTCCCCTTGCCAGCCTATGGGTGGGACGTTGACTGAGCCGGCCGTGTTAGGGGGGAGCGTGGGCAGATGTCCCAGCATTCTTCCCCTATGCGCTTGCCGGGACCGGTGCCGGTGCCGGGGCCTAGGGCTCCTCTACATCCGAGCGGTTGGGGTGAGGCGGGAGGCCTGACCCCTATCGAGGCTTCTAGGGAGGAGGTCACAGCTTTTGGAGGTATCTCGGATCCTGTTTCCGAGGGGCGGCGGATGAGCTATCGCATCCAGGACCAGCCGGATGTTGATGACATGCAGCTGAGGTGCGCCAGGCGGGCGGCCAAACTTCGTGATATTGAGGTCACAACTGGTATGTCGGTCAACACTTCCAATTCTATTCTGCATTTTCTGATGATGAGATTATTCATAATGCAAAACAGCTAGGAGTTTCACTTGGTAGTAATGATAATGAAATCTCGCATTTAGTTAATGACCTCTTGGATCTTGAAGCGGGTCGTGATTTAGATATGATTCGCAATCTAGCGGTTGTTAATCCTATGAACGATTCCGACATTGCTCAGTTGGGAGTCAGGGTGTTAGATACGCTTTGTGCAGATATTGCCCCTCCTCCCCTGAGACCGAGGAGGATGATTCTTTAACTATTGGGGATAGGGAACCTATAGAGGATCATTCCGAGAACCCCACTGACACCGGTTGTGAGGACCGGGTGGAGGATATACCCATGCCTAAACGCAAGTGGAAACGCAAAATCTACCCAGCCTCGGCAGTGCGTAGGAGTGCTAGGAACTGGATGACCAAAAAAATTTATGATGAGTTATGAGAGGAATTTTTTGGAATAGCAGAGGTCTGTGGGACTTGGCTAAAAGAAGATTTCTAGCAGAGGCTTCTATCGAACATAGGCTGGATTTCATTGTTCTTTCTGAAACAGGAAGAGGCAATTTCTCTCCTCAATTCCTAAATACGTTGTCGGGAGGTGTCGATTTTGATTAGCATTGTCTCCCCCGAGAGGAAGATCTGGCGGAATCTTACTTGGGGTTAGATGTGAGACGTTGGAAGTCCGAAGTGTGGTCATGGGAGATTTTGCTGTCAAATTTCGGGTTAGGTCGAAGGTCGATGGGTTTAATTGGGCCCTGGTGGCGGTCTATGGGGCCGCCCAGCCAGAATTCAAACCGGACTTTTTGGCGGATCTAGTCCATATTTGCGGGTCTGAACAGCTTCCAATCTTAGTGGGGGTGATTTCAATATCATTAGAAGGAGGGACGAAAAGAACAATGATAATTTTGAGGGCATATGGTCGTTTATGTTTAACACCATTATTGAAAGCTTGGATCTGAGAGAGATAAAGCTTTCGAGAAGAAAATTCACATGGGCTAATACTATGCCTACTCCTACGTTTGAGAAGCTAGACCGTGTCCTCGCGAGCGTTGACTGGGAACAGAAGTTTCCTCTAGTCACCGTCCAGGCTTTATCGCGTGGAATCTCGGACCATACCCCTTTACTGGTTGACTCTGGTGAAGCAACGCACGTGGGGAATAAGAATACCTTTTCTTTCGAACTAGCATGGTTTGAGAGAGAAGGCTTTTTTGATCTTATAGCCAGGGAATGGGCTAAAGATTCAGGAGGAAGGACTTCAATAGAGAGATGGCAGAATAAGATTCGACATTTGCGAAGTTTCTTGCGTGGGTGGGCTAAGAATCTTAGTGGGATTTATAAGGTCGAAAAGGAAAGGCTTCTTTCCCTTATTCAGGCCTTAGATGCAAAAGCCGAGTCCATGATCCTAGATTCAACGGAACTTCATGTTAAATTAGATGCGGAGATGAGATTGAAAGAGCTACTACGAGAAGAAGAATTTAAGTGGTCATTGCGAGCGAAGGTTCGCAAAGTGGTCCAGGGGGACGCCAACACTCAGTTCTTTCATATGATCGCCAATGCCAAGCATAGAAAGAAAAGGATCTTTCAGCTTGAGCAAGACAAAGGAACGATTGTAGGCAGGAAAATTTAACACTATACATCACTGATTATTATAAGCAGCTATTTGGGCCTTCGGAGGATAATTTCGTATCTCTAGATGAGTCGCGGAATGAGGATGTCCCTTAGCTTGCTTCAGATGAGAATGATATTTTAACTGCCCCGTTCTCGGAGAAAGAGGTGTTTGAAGCTATTTCTCAAATGAAGAATAATAAAGCACCGGGACCGGATGGATTTCCAGCGGAGTTTTATAAAAGGTGTTGGCATATTATTAAAGAGGATTTGCTTCCGATGATCCATGATTTATTCGCTGGACAGCTTCACTTGTTTCATCTGAATTTCGGAACCATCACTTTGCTTCCTAAGAAAACAGAGACGGTCCAAATTGAGCAGTTCAGGCCCATCTGTCTTCTGAATGTAAGTTTCAAAATTTTCACCAAGGTTGGGACAAATAGGCTCACACATATTGCGCATTCTTTGGTGCAGCCATCCAAACTTCTTTCATGCCGGATAGGAACATCCTTGAAGGGGTGGTGGTCCTTCATGAAACGCTCCATGAAATCCATACGAAAAAACTAGATGAGGTAGTTTTTAAAGTGGATTTCGAAAAAGCGTATGATAAAGTCAAATGGCCATTCCTCCAACAAGCGTTGAGGATGAAATGTTTTGATCAAGCCTGGCGATGACAGGTAGAATCTTTCACGCAAAAAGGAAGTGTTGAAATTAAAGTGAATGATGACATAGGTCGCTATTTCCAAACACATAAGGGCTTGAGACAAGGAGATCCAATGTCACCTATTCTGTTCAACATTGTAGTGGATATGTTGACAATTCTAATAGGGAGGGCTACGGATGCTGGCCAGGTAGGTAGTTTGGTACCTCATCTAGTTGATGGAGGTGTATCTGTCCTACAGTACGCAGATGATACTATCATCTTTAGGGAGCATGACTTGGCAAAGGCGAGAAACATGAAGCTGGTGTTATGCTTGTTCGTACAATTGACCGGACTAAAAATAAATTTTCACAAGAGCGAATTGTTCTGCTTTGGAAGAGCCAAGGAGGAACAAGAGGCATATAAGCAATTGTTCGGGTATGAATTGGGGGATTTACCTTTCACGTATTTAGGTATACCCATTCATCATCGTAAGTGTAGCGACCCGACCTCAGATGGTCACGTCTCTGTGCTTCAGTGTCATCCCTGGATCGGTAATGCTAATAAACACAGTACTCGAAGGATTTATAACAGACTAGCAATCACACACTTATTACATCGAACGTCTCAAGAGAGAACTTATTACAATAATATGGCTTAAGGCCATCTAATACGAACAGCGGAAGGCTTGGAAGATAAAGTGAGTCCATCAACTCCAACGGCATGGCTGAGCTGCACGGCAACGACCTAACGAACCTTACTCCTTGTCTGAGAAGTCTGCAACATAATACGTTGCAGCCCGAAAACGGGTCAGCACATGGAATATGCTGGCAAAGTAACACAGTAGAGCAAGAACAGAATAATGCTATCACTACATGCATATTTGGCTGGTGGAAAGCTCTATGGTTACAGCTTTGCGAAAAGCCAATTTTTCCCTACAACAAAGGAATAGATTTTAATTTAACTATCATGGTAGTTGAAACATCATTGAGAAGGTTCCTCCAACTCAATCCCAATTAAAGTGATTAACAACCCAACAATATTAGTTAAACATGATGAGATACTTTTGATAACCCAAGTACTAGATACTCAAGAATTGTCCATAACCGGGGACACGGCTAACCATGATTAGATTGTACACACTGCAGAGGTTTGCGCACTTTTCCCCATAAGACTCAATCTCCTCCGTTGGATTTCTCGCACTACAAGGTGTTTGAGAAACGGATGACCGAGACACAATCTTTTAGAAACATTAACTCTCTACTCCGGACAGACCATACCAAACCTACATCCCACTACCTGCTGATCTGCCTCTTCAAGAGCTTCACGTACCTTACTCAACTATGCTAGAGCCCATAATAGCTTGTGGCTGCACACGGAAGTTTCAAGCATGAATCATCACAGTTCCCTTTGAGCCTGGGTGGCATTCCATAGGAAGATCACAGGGGTACTCCGGGATTTCCAAAAATACAGGCAACACCGGGTACTCCAAGTGCGTCAATCCACCCAGTTGTTTGATTAAGTTGAACCATTAATTAACAAGCTCACATCTGTCATGTATTTCACTCAAACCCAAACCACGTCTACGAGCATAGCATAGCATAGTATATAAGCAACGCGTAGAGTAACTCCCAAGGGTTTGAATGTAACAGGGCAATAGGTTCTACCTCATCAACTACTTCCCAACCACAAGTTAATGACATCCTAATCATGCAATGTTTGAGGATAGGAACTAAATGCATAAAAACTGGGTGATAAAACGTGTAGCGACCAGACCTCAAACGGTCCAATCTTTGTGCTTCGGTGTCATCCCTGGATCAGTAATGCTGACACCACACAGTACTCGGAGGATTTATAACAGAGTAGCAATCACACACTTATTACATCGAGTGTCTCAATAGAGAACTTATTACAATAAACATCGCTTAAGGCCATCTAATAATGATAATAGCGGAAGGCTTGGAAGATAAGCGAGTCCATCAACTCCAACGGCATCACTGAGTATAGAACCACGACCTAAAAACTCCTTAATCGTCGTCTGAAAGGTCTGCAACATTAACGTTGCAGCCCGAAAATGGGTCAGCACATGGAATATGCTGGCAATGTAACACATAGAGAGTAATGGAATGAAACAGCTATTCTATATGCATATTTGGCTGGTGGAGAGCTCTATGGTTACAGTTTTTGCGAAAAGCCAATTTTTCCCTACTGCAAAGGAATAAATTTATTTAACTATCATGGTGGTTGTTAAACATTGAGAATGGTTGACAGCATTCTCAATCCCAATTAAACATCATTAAACAAAACCCAACCAAATTAATTTAGGGTAACATGTTGAGACTCACATGATAATCCAGGTACTAGATACTCGAGATGTCCATAACCGGGGACACGGCTAACCATGATTAGTTTATACACTCTGCAGTGGTTTGCGCACTTTTCCCCACAAGACTCGATCGCCTCCGTTTGGTTTCTCCCACTACATGGTATTTGGGAAGACGGATGACCGAGACATAGTCTTTCGGAAGCGCTAGCACCTTACGATCGGGTAGACCATACCACCTACATCCCCTACATCTGCTAGTCTACCACTGTAAGAGTTTGCACGACTTAGTCAACTATGCTAGAGCCCATAATAGCTTGTGGCTGCACACGGAAGTTTCTAGCATGAAAAATCTCATGATCCCTTTGAGTCTGGGTGGCGGTCCAAAAGAAAACATGCAAATCCTGGATTACCCAGTTGCCTCAATCCACCCAGATGTGTATTTAAGTTGCCACCTTAGATAAACCATTAATTAACAAACTCACATCTGTCATGGATATCACTCACCCAATCCACGTCTACTAGCATAGCATAGCAATAATAAGCAAACGTAGAAGTAACTCCCAAAGGTTTGATAATAAACAGGTAATAGGTACTACCTCAACTACTTCCCATCCCACAATTTAATTAGATCCTAATCATGCAATATTTGAGGATTTGATCTAATGCAATAAAACTGGGTACTAGGAAAGGTATGATCAACTGTTACTTGCCTTGTTGATGACACGCGAAACCTAGAGATTCGAAGTAACACGCGGTGCATTCCGGGTATTCTATCTCACACAAACAACAAGCATACAATAAGTACTCATCTAATGCACAGGTAAAACTCAAGTAAGAGATTTAATCAGAAAGTTCAACTTAAGAACTCCGGTTTGCAAAAAGAATCAAGTCGAACGAAGCAACGAAAGTCAAACGACGAAAGAAAACAACTTCATTCTACTAATCTGGATCTAAGGCAAATTTTACAGTGGCAAAAACTTGTTTAAGTTGGTTAGACGGACAGAGGGTTTCGAGACGAAACTCCAGGCGCTTGAATCGCCTGATTCCGATAAACGAGCGAAAAGTTATACTAAAACGAAAATCGGAACAGAAATCGCGATCAGAAAATAATCGCGGAAAATCTGGGAAAAGAAAAACGACGAACAGATTAACGAACGAACGTTCGTTATCTGGATCTAAACGACGAACACGTTCGTTAAAACGAACGAACGAGCAAACGCTCGCTATTTAACCTAAACCGAAAAAAACCCGATCTAAATAAAAAACGGAAACTAAAAAAAACCGACAAAAAACCGACGGAAAAACCGAATGGTTTTTCGAGAAAAACAGAGGCGTGGAAATCGAGGCACCTCGGGCGGCGGGTCGGCGGCGGCGGGGTCCGGCGAGGCGGCGGCGGGGTTCAACGGCGGCGGCGTCGGCGGCGGCGCGGGGCTCGAGGGCGGGCGGGGCTGGCGGCTAGGGTTTGGCCCGGGGCTGGGATGCTGCTTATAAAGCCTGCCGGGCCAGGAGTCCTAGTCGGACACGGCCCGGTTAGGTCGGTGCGCGTTTTTTTTAATAATTACGCGCAGAAGAAAAATAAAAAGAAATACTAAACGGACTCCAAAAATCCCGAAATAAATTTTCCCGGGCTTCTAAAATCAAGTCGGACAAGGTGAACATTTATTTGGGGCCTAAATGCAATTTTGAAAAACGCACATTTTTTCTAAATTCAAATAAAATACCGAAAAACTCCAAAATAAAATCTTACTTGATTTTATTATTAAATCCTCAATATTTCTTTATTTTGGGAAAGTCATTTTATTCTCTCTCTCATATTTTTGTAATAGAAATAATTGATGATAAAATAATTAAAATCAAATGATCCTATTCTCAATTTTTGAGAAAACTCAAATATGAAAATAACAAAATCTCCAACTCTCTCTGTGGGTCCTTGAGTTGCGTAGAATTTCTAGGATCAAAACCAAAAGCAAATAAAATATGATATGCAATGATGATCTAATGTATAACATTCCAAATTGAAAATTTGGGATGTTACAAACCTACCCCCCTTAAGATGAATCTCGCCCTCGAGATTCGGGTTGGCTAGAAAATAGGTGAGGGTGGTCCTTGAGCAAATATTCCTCTCGTTCCCAGGTGGCTTCGTCCTCCGTGTGGTGGCTCCACTGAACCTTACAAAACTTGATAACCTTGCTGCGAGTGACTCGACTGGCAAACTCGAGAATCTTAACTGGTTTCTCCTCATAGGTCAAATTGTTATCCAACTGGATTGCTTCCAATGGCACTGTATCCCTCAATGGTATGTCAGCCATCTCCGCGTGACACTTCTTCAACTGAGAAACGTGGAACACATCATGAACTCCTGACAATCCTTCGGGCAATTCCAACTTGTAGGCCACTTCTCCCATACGCTCCAAAACTCGATATGGTCCTACAAATCGTGGTGCTAACTTTCCCTTAACTCCAAAACGCTTTGTTCCCCGAAGTGGTGATACTCGAAGATAAGCTCTATCTCCAACTTCGTAAACTGTCTCCTTGCGTTTAGAATCTACATAACTATTCTGTCTGGACTGGGCTATCTTGAGCCTATCGCAAATCAACTTCACCTTCTGTTCAGACTCTTTAATCAAGTCAGGTCCAAACAACTGGCGGTCTCCAACTTCGTCCCATGACAACGGTGTCCTGCACCTCCTTCCATACAAGGCTTCGAAAGGGGCCATCTTTAAATTGGTTTGGTAACTGTTGTTGTAAGAGAACTCTGCATATGGCAAATTGTCGTCCCAACTAGATCCGTAATCTAGCGCACAAGCTCTTAGCATATCCTCCAAAATCTGATTGACTCTCTCGTTCTGTCCATCTGTCTGTGGATGAAAAGCTGTACTGAATTCTAGCCTGGTTCCCAAGGTTTCGTGCAACTGCTTCCAGAACTTTGAGGTAAACTGGGTTCCTCTATCTGATACGATACTCCTCAGAACTCCATGCAGACATACGATCCTGGTCATGTATATCTTTGCCAACTTAGCACTGGTGTAAGTGGTCTTTACCGGGATGAAATGAGCTACCTTCGTCAATCGATCAACTACAACCCAAATCGAGTCATAGCCTGAATGTGTTCTCGGCAATCCTATAATAAAATCCATGCCTAGCTTATCCCACTTCCATTCGGGTATCGGCAATGGTTGTAGCAATCCTGCTGGCTTCTGATGCTCTGCCTTCACTCTCTGACATACATCACAAACTGCTACGTACTCCGCAATATCCTTCTTCATTCCGGTCCACCAGAAAATATCCTTTAAATCCAAATACATCTTGGTATTTCCTGGGTGAATCGAATATGGTGAATCATGTGCCTCTTGCAGTATCAACTTCCTGATCTCCGGGTCATTGGGCACGTAAACACGGTCTTCAAACCATAGGGTATCGTGCTCATCCTCACGAAATCCCTTAGCCTTTCCTTTGCTAAGGTTCTCCTTAATAGAAGCGATCTCCTTGTCAGTCCTTTGGGCTTCTCTGATTTTATCCATCAATGTAGATTGAATCTCCAATGCTGCTACATAGCCTCTCGGGACTATTTCTAAACATAACTCTCGAAGATTTCCGACTAACTCCCTTGGTAATTCTCCCGTCATTAGGGTGTTGACATGACTCTTACGGCTTAATGCGTCGGCTACTACATTAGCCTTTCCAGGGTGATAATGCAATTTCATATCATAATCCTTGATGAGCTCCAACCATCTCCTTTGTCTGAGATTCAACTCCTTCTGTATGAAAATATACTTCAAACTCTTATGATCTGTATACACCTCGCAATGGTTTCCAATCAGAAAATGTCTCCAAGTCTTCAGTGCATGCACTACGGCTGCTAACTCCAAATCATGCATAGCATAATTCAACTCATGAGGCTTAAGATGTCGTGAGGCATATGAAACAACTCTCCCTTCCTGCATAAGCACTGCTCCAAGTCCTCGACGTGAAGCGTCGCAATACACCTCATAATCCTTGGTCTGGTCTGGCAAAATCTGGTGAAGTAACCAAACGTTTCTTCAACTCCTGGAAACTAGCCTCACATTCCTCCGTCCATATGAACTTGGTATCTTTCTTCAACAACTCCATCATAGGCTTCGCAATCCTTGAGAAATTCTCAATAAATCTCCGGTAGTATCCTACGAGTCCAAGAAAACTCCGGATCTCTCCAACTGTTGTTGGTGCTTCCCAATTGGTCACAGTAATAACCTTTGTGGGGTCAACTGCTATTCCTTCTCCGGATATAACGTGTCCGAGGAATCCTACTTCCTTCAAGCAAAACTCACATTTGCTAAAGTTGGCATATAATTGATGTTCCCTGAGCTTTCCAAGAACCAAACGCAAATATTCCTTATGCTCATTCTTTGAGTAAACCAGGATATCATCAATGAACACTACGACGAACTTATCCAAAAGCTCCATAAACACTTTGTTCATCATGTTCATAAAATATGCAGGTGCGTTAGTCAGACCAAATGACATAACAGTATACTCGTACAGCCCATACCTGGTGGTAAAAGCCGTCTTGGGTATATCCTGTTCCCGAATCTTCAACTGGTGGTATCCTGATCGCAGATCGATCTTGGAAAATACCTTAGCTCCTTGCAATCGATCAAATAGATCATTGATCATCGGTAGTGGGTACTTGTTCTTGATTGTTACTTCATTCAATCCTCGATAATCGACAACCATCCTTAACAATCCATCATTCTTCTCCACTAGAAGTATTGGCGATCCCCAAGGTGAAGAACTTGGGCGAATATAACCTTTATCCAGTAACTCCTTAATGTGCTTCTTAATCTCCACCAAATCCTTTGCAGGCATCCTGTATGGTCTCTTCGATATTGGCCCTGTGCCTGGCAAGCTCAATCAAAAACTCAATATCTCTATCCGGTGGCATGCCTGGCAACTCCTCTGGAAATACATCAAGAAATTCCTTTACCACTGGTACTTCCTCCTGCACAACTCCTGTTAAGCAATTTACTTGAGTCCTCTTTGGCATATGTCGGGATACATACTTGATCCTTCTCCCTTCTGGGGTGGTAAGCAAAATTGACTTACTAGCACATTCAATATTCCCTTCATACTTTGATAACCAATCCATGCCTAATATCACATCCAATCCTTGGGATTCCAATACTATTAGGTCTGAGGGAAAAACATAGTTACCAATCCTTAACGGTAACCGATCACACCATCGACTAGCCATATATTCTGCTCCAGGCGAGGTTACTAACATGGGTGACCTAAGGGCTTGGGTCGACAGGTTATACTTATCCACAAATCCCCTTGATATGTATGAATGCGATGCACCAGTATCAAAAAGAACGAGTGTAGTAAATGACTTAACCAAAAACTTACCTATTACTGCATCCGGCTATTCTTCAACCTCCTCCACTCTAACGTGGTTCACCTGCCCCCTGTTGAAAGGGTTCGGCTTCTTCCTAGAGCTTCCATTGCTATTTCCATTTTGTAATTCAGGACATTCATTGGCATAATGTCCGGTCTTCTGGCACTTAGAGCAAGTGACTTGGCTCAGGTCTTTCTTGGCTGGGGTTGATGGGTTGGTGCGGTTTTGGCCGTTGCTTCCTACATTACCATTACCATTCCTAGGGCCATTGTGATTGTGCGAGCTACCTCCTCCATGGGTATGCTGAAAATGTCCTCCCGGTCTACGGGTAAAACGTGGCTTCTGCTGAGCTCCTGAATTGTACTTTCCTTGTGCATACTTCCTCTTGCGACTTTCAATTTGCTGCTGCTTCCCTTCAATCATAAGAGCACGATCTACCAACTCCTGGTAGTTGTTGAAGGTTGCTACCATCAACTGCATGCTCAACTCATCATTCAGTCCTTCCAGAAACTTCTCCTGCTTAGCTGCATCCGTAGCAACATCATCTGGGGCATAACATGCTAATTTACTAAAGTCCTCCACGTACTGGCCAACTGTCCGTCCTCCTTGGCGCAAGTTGCGAAACTCACACTTCTTCATGGCCATAGCTCCTGCTGAAACATGGGCAGTGCGAAAAGCCTACTGAAACTGGTCCCATGTGACAGTGTCGACAGGGAAAGTGGCTGTGAAATTCTCCCACCATGATGCTGCGGGTCCTTCAAGCTGATGTGCGGCAAACTTCACCTTCTCCGCATCCGTGCATCCTGCTGTGGTCAATTCTCTAGCTGTCTTGCAAAGCCAATCATCTGCTACTATTGGCTCGGTGCTACTGGAAAACACCGGTGGGTTCAGCCTAAGAAAACGGGCTAAATGATCAACAGGTGGTGGTGGTGGATTATTGTTGTTGTTCCCCTGATTCTGATTCTGGACTAGCAACTGCATCAATGTGTTCTGCTGCTGGATCAACTGAGTGAACTCCGGTGGAAAGGTAAATCCGGGGTCACGTCTCGGAGGCATCTGAGGGTTTAGAAAAGATGAGATTTAAGAATAGAGGGGGTCTAAAGAGAAAACACTACCCATATGCACATGAGGCAAAATCAAACAATTCACTTCATTCATTCAATCAAACAAGGGCATACAATCGATCTAACTATCGCAAAAGTGCTCGGACTATAATATTTACATGGTGGACTACTACTACTGATGAGGTGGTCTACTAGAAATATTCTTCGGTTGCAGACTCCATGATATCTGCTCCGACTTCATCAACATAGTCATCGTCGCTATCATCTGGATCCGAATCGGTGTCGTCCATGATGATGTAGTCTTCCGGGCGTATCTCCTTGGGTTCTTCGTCTTCATCTACTGGTGTAGGGCCTCCCATAAATATCCCGATCTTCATTGTTAGGTCGGCATTCTTGTCCACTAATACTTTAATTTCTTCTTCATAATCTTCACGTGTAGCCTTGAGTTCTTCCTCTAGTTCCTTGATTCTTGTCCTTGCCTTCTTCAGGTCTATCATGTCGGCGCACATCTGGTTCTCCTGACGTCGTATGTGTTGGTTTAACTCCTGGATAAAAGCTGCAATTGATCTATCCTTCCTGGTGCTGATCATCTCCCGGTGCTCATCTCGGCGTCCACAAATCTGGTAGATAGTATCCTTGAGATCATTGCAGTAGACTTCTCCAATGTGTCCTATGGCGATGTGAGCTGCCATGCTCTTTCCTAGACTCCAAGTTGGTGCATCAAAAGAAAACTCTATGGGCTCAGTGACTGGCATGAACGTCCTTCCTGGAACTTGAACTTGAATCATCCAGCGCTCTTCTTCAGGTAAAGTGGCGTTGTAGGTTCCGGTGAAGCTTGGTACTCCTATGTTCAGGTATCTAGTGACTTCCTTCAAGTGATGTCCAAAGGGTGTATCTTCATCCGGTTGCGTGAACTTGTTCCTTGCATCCGCCATCCTAAAAGAGTAGAAAAGATGAGGAGTCAGAAGAGAGAGTAGGTAGTGATCTAGGTCTTTAGCTTAGTGGTTGTGTCCTACAGTCAGCATGTGCTCTGATACCATCTCTGTAGCGACCAGACCTCAAACGGTCCAATCTCTGTGCTCCGGTGTCATCCCTGGATCAGTAATGCTGACACCACACAGTACTCGGAGGATTTATAACAGAGTAGCAATCACACACTTATTACATCGAGTGTCTCAATAGAGAACTTATTACAATAAACCTGGCTTAAGGCCATCTAATAACGATAACAGCGGAAGGCTTGGAAGATAAGCGAGTCCATCAACTCCAACGGCATCACTGAGTATAGAACCACGACCTAAAAACTCCTTAATCGTCATTTGAAAGGTCTGCAACATTAACGTTGCATCCCGAAAACGGGTCAGCACATGGAATATGCTGGCAATGTAACACATAGAGAGTAATGGAATGAAACAGCTATTCTATATGCATATTTGGCTGGTGGAGAGCTCTATGGTTATAGTTTTTGCGAAAAGCCAATTTTTTCCTACTTCAAAGGAATAAATTACTTAACTATCATGGTGGTTGTTAAACATTGAGAATGGTTGACAGCATTCTCAATCCCAATTAAACATCATTAAACAAAACCCAACCAAATTAATTTAGGGTAACATGTTGAGACTCACATGATAATCCAGGTACTAGATACTCAAGATGTCCATAACCGGGGACACATCTAACCATGATTAGTTTATACACTCTGCGGAGGTTTGCGCACTTTTCCCCACAAGACTCGATCGCCTCTGTTTGGTTTCTCGCACTACATGGTGTTTGAGAAGACGGATGACCGAGACATAGTATTTCAGAAGCGCTAGCACCTTAAGATCGGGTAGACCATACCACCTACATCCCCTACATCTGCTAGTCTACCACTGTAAGAGTTTACACGACTTAGTCAACTATGCTAGAGCCCATAATAGCTTGTGGCTGCACACGGAAGTTTCTGGCATGAAAAATCTCATGATCCCTTTGAGCCTGGGTGGCGGTCCAAAAGAAAACAGGCAAATCCTGGATTACCCAGGTGCCTCAATCCACCCAGATGTGTATTTAAGTTGCCACCTTAGATAAACCATTAATTAACAAACTCACATCTGTCATGGATATCACTCACCCAATCCACGTCTACTAGCATAGCATAGCAATAATAAGCAAACGTAGAAGTAACTCCCAAAGGTTTGCTAATAAACAGGTAATAGGAACTACCTCAACTACTTCCTATCCCACAATTTAATTAGATCATAATCCTGCAATGTTTGAGGATTTGATCTAATGCAATAAAACTGGGTAGTAGGAAAGGTATGATCAAGTGTTACTTGCCTTGCTGATGATCCGCGAAACCTAGAGATTCGAAGTAACAGGCGGCTCACTCCGGGTATTCTATCGCATACAAACAACAAGCATACAATAAGTACTTATCTAATGCACAGGTAAAACTCAAGTAAGAGATCTAACCAGAAAGTTCAACTTAAGAACTCCGGTTTGCGGCGGCGCGGGGCTCGAGGGCGGGCGGGGCTGGCGGCTAGGGTTTGGCCCGGGGCTGGGCTGCTGCTTATAAAGCCTGCCGGGCCAGGAGTCCTAGTCGGACACGGCCCGGTTAGGTCGGTGCGCGTTTTTTTTTAATAATTACGCGCAGAAGAAAAATAAAAAGAAATACTAAACAGACTCCAAAAATCCTGAAATAAATTTTCCCAGGCTTCTAAAATCAAGCCGCACAAGGTGAACATTTATTTGGGGCCTAAATGCAATTTTGAAAAACGCACATTTTTCCTAAATTCAAATAAAATACCGAAAAACTCCGAAATAAAATCTTACTTGATTTTATTATTAAATCCTCAATATTTCTTTATTTTGGGAAAGTCATTTTATTCCCTCTCTCATATTTTTGTAATAGAAATAATTGATGATAAAATAATTAAAATCAAATGATCCTATTCTTAATTTTTGAGAAAACTCAAATATGAAAATAACGAAATCCCCAACTCTCTTCGTGGGTCCTTGAGTTGCGTAGAATTTGTAGGATCAAAACCAAAAGCAAATAAAATATGATATGCAATGATGATCTAATGTATAACATTCCAAATTAAAAATTTGGGATGTTACAAAAGGGTATGATCAAAGTGTTACTTGCCTTGCTGACGATCTGCGAAACCTAGGGACTCGTAGTAGCACACTTCGCACTCCGGGTGTTCTATTGCAAGCAAATAATAGCATACATAAGTAACAAGCAACGATGCACAAGCAAAACTCAAATAAAAGAGGTTGACCAGAAAGTTCAAATTAAGAACTCCGGTTCGCAAAAAGAATCAAAACAAACGGAGAAACGAAACTCAACGGTGAAAGAAAGAAGCTTCGTTTACTAATCTGAAACTAGGTCAAATTTTACAGTAGAGAAAACTTGTTTGAGTTGGTTAAACGGAAAGAGGGTTTCGAGACGAAACTCTAGGCGCTTGAATCGCCGGATTCCTACTAACGAGCGAAAAGATAAACAGAAACTAAGATCGGATCGGAAATCGCGATCAGAGAAAAAATCACGGAATAAATCCGATAAAAGAAAACTGACGAACAGACTAATGAACGAGCGTCCGCTAACTAGAAGAACCGAGAAAAACTGGCAAATCCGAAAAAAATGGATCTAGGGTTTCTAAAAAAAACCGAACGGTCTTTATAAAAAAACCGACGGCGGGGCGCGGCGGCTACCTCCGGCGAGAGGTCCGGCGAGGCGAGGCAGCGGCGGGGCGGCGGCTTGTGGGGCGGCGGCGCTCGGCGGCGGTGGCGGCGACAGGCGGCTAGGCGGCCCGGGCGGCGGGCTAGGCTAGGCGCGGGCGGCGGTGCTGCGGTGGGGTGTTGGGGCGGCGAGGCGGCGGTATATAAAGGGCGGGGCGGGGCGGCTTGGAGGAGGGGGCAAGGCGCGGCGGCGGAGAGGAGTCCGGCTCGGACTCCTAGTCCAAGTCGGCGGCGGCGCGCGTGGGGAAGGCGGCGGCGGCGGCCTGGCTCGGCTAGGCCTTAGGTCCAGTCAGGCGTGGGAACCTTTTTAAAAAATAAAAATAATTTCGCCGACCGAAATAAAATCCTAGAAAAATAAATAAAAATCTAAAAATGCCAAAATAAATTTTCACCGTGTAAATAAAATATTTAGAACGAGATGAACATTTTCTTGGCCCTAAGATGCAATTTTGAAAAACGTGCAATTTTTCTAATGCAAACAAAATTGCAATAAAATCCAAATAAAACAAATATTTGATTTTAATATTTTTCCTGCAATATTTCAATTATCTTGGAGAAGTCATATTATCTCCTCTCGTATATTTTAGTATGAAATATTTTTGGAGAGAAAATAATTAAAACCAAAAATCCTCGTTTCAAAATTTGATAAAGATCAAATTTGAAAACCGGGAAATCCCCAACTCTCTTCGAAGGTCCTTGAGTTGCTTAGGATCTTGAGGACCGCGAGACGAAATGCGAATAAAATATGATATGCATGGATGGCTATGTATAATATTCCAAATTGAAAATTTGGGATGTTACAAACCTACCCCCCTTAAGATGAATCTCGCCCTCGAGATTCGGGTTGGCTAGAAAATAGGTGTGGGTTGTCCTTGCCAAGATCATCCTCTCGTTCCCATGTGGCTTCATCCTCGGTATGGTGGCTCCACTGAACTTTACAAAGCTTGATAACCTTACTGCGGGTGACTCTGCTGGCAAACTCAAGAATCTTAACTGGTTTTTCCTCGTAGGTCAAATCACTGTCCAACTGAATCGCCTCCAGGGGTACTGTATCTCTTAGCGGTATATCTGCCATCTCAGCATGACACTTCTTCAACTGTGAAACATGAAACACGTCATGAACTCCTGACAATCCCTCGGGTAACTCCAACTTGTAGGAAACTTCTCCCATCCGTTCCAAAATACGATACGGTCCTACAAATCTCGGGGCTAACTTTCCCTTAACTCCAAAACGTTTCACTCCTCGCAAGGGTGATACTCGCAGATATGCTCGATCCCCAATTTCATAGGTTACCTCCTTGCGTTTTGAGTCAGCATAACTCCTCTGCCTGGACTGAGCAATCTTCAGTCTGTCGCGAATCAATTTAACCTTCTCCTCAGACTCCTTGATCAAGTCTGGTCCAAACAACTGTCGGTCTCCTACCTCGTCCCACATCAACGGTGTTCTGCACCTTCGTCCATACAGGGCTTCAAACGGTGCCATCTTCAAACTGGCTTGATAGCTATTGTTGTATGAAAACTCTGCGTACGGCAAATTGTCATCCCAACTAGATCCATAATCTAGCGCACAGGCTCTCAACATGTCCTCCAAAATTTGGTTGACTCTCTCTGTTTGTCCATCCGTCTGCGGGTGAAATGTTGTACTAAACTCCAATCTCGTTCCCAAGGTCTGGTGCAACTGGTGCCAAAACTTTAAGGTAAACTGTGTTCCTCGATCTGATACGATGGTCCTCGGAACTCCATGCAGACATACTATCCTGGACATATATATCTTGGCCAACTTTGCACTTGTATAGGTGGTTTTCACTAGGATGAAGTGAGCTACTTTGGTCAAGCGATCAACTACTACCCATATGGAATCATATCCTACTTTGGTCCTGGGCAATCCGGTGATAAAGTCCATGCCCAGTTTATCCCACTTCCATTCGGGTATCGGCATAGGCTGTAACAGTCCTGCTGGCTTCTGATGCTCTGCCTTCACGCGCTGACATACATCACATACGGCTACATACTCGGCAATATCCTTCTTCATACCGGTCCACCAGAAATGTTCCTTCAAATCCAAATACATCTTGGTGTTTCCGGGGTGTATCGAGCATGGTGAGTCATGGGCCTCTTGAAGTATTAACTTCATGATCTCCTGGTTATTGGGCACATAAACTCGATCCTCAAACCATAGGGTATCGTGCTCATCCTCACGAAAACCTTTGGCCTTTCCTTTACCCATCTTCTCCTTTATCTCGGCAATCTCTTTGTCATCCTTCTGAGCTTCCTGAATTTTATCCAGCAATGTTGACTGGACCTCCATTGTTGCAATAAATCCTCTAGGAACAATCTCCAATCGAAGCTCCATGATGTCCTCTTCTAATTCCTTCGGCAGTCCCTTGCTTTCCAGGATATTAGCAAAACTCTTCCGGCTCAAAGCGCCTGCTATGACATTGGACTTTCCTGGATGATAGTGTAGCTTCATGTCATAATCCTTTATAAGTTCCAACCATCTCCTCTGTCGAAGGTTCAGCTCCTTCTAGGTGAAAATGTACTTCAAACTCTTATGGTCCGTGTACACATCACAACGGTTTCCAATAAGGTAATGCCTCCAGGTCTTCAACGCATGCACTACGGCTGCTAACTCCAAATCATGCGTGGCATAGTTTAACTCATGAGGTTTTAGTTGTCGTGAGGCATACGAAACAACTCTACCGTCCTGCATAAGCACACATCCAAGTCCTAAGCGTGAGGCATCGCAGTACACTTGGAACTCCTTATGTATATCTGGCAGTGTTAGTACTGGCGCTGTAGTCAAACGTTTCTTCAATTCCTGGAAACTTGCCTCACAATCTTCTGTCCATTTAAACTTAGTATCCTTCTTCAACAGTTCAGTCATTGGCTTTGCAATCTTGGAGAAATTCTCGATGAACCTCTGGTAGTATCCTGCGAGTCCAAGAAAACTGCGGATCTCGCTAACTGAAGTGGGTGCCAACCATTAAATGACTGACTGAATTTTGCTGGGGTCTACTGCTATACCTTCTCCGGATATAACATGTCCAAGGAACCCAACTTCCTTCAACCAAAATTCGCATTTGCTAAACTTAGCATACAACTGGTGTTCCCTGAGTTTCTCGAGAACTAAGCGTAAATGCTCCTTGTGCTCCTCCTCGTTCTTCGAGTATACATGATATCATCAATAAACACCACAACAAACTTGTCCAAATACTCCATGAACACCTTGTTCATCATGCTCATGAAATAGGCAGGGGCGTTAGTCAGTCCAAATGACATGACCGTGTACTCGTATAATCCATATCGTGTTGTGAACGTTGTCTTCGGTATATCCTTCTCTCGTATCTTCAACTGATGATACCCCGATCGCAAATCGATCTTCGAAAACACTTTAGCTCCTTGCAACTGATCAAACAGATCGTTGATCATCGGTAGTGGGTACTTGTTCTTAATCATCACTTTATTTAATGCTCGATAATCAACAACCATCCTCAGGGATTTATCCTTCTTCTCAACCAAAAGTACTGGGGCTCCCCAAGGTGATGAACTTCTTCGGATGTATCCTTTCTTCAATAACTCCTTGATTTGTTTCTTAATTTCTTCCAGATCATTTGCGGGCATCCGATAGGGTCTCTTGGATATTGGTCCTGTACCTGGCAACAGCTCTATCAAAAACTCAATGTCTCTATCCGGTGGCATGCCTGGTAACTCCTCTAGAAAAACATCCGGGTAATCCTTCACTACAGGCACTTCCTCCTGAACAACTCCCGTAAGGGCATTTACTTGACTCCTCATAGGCACATGCCTAGATACATACTTAATCCTTTTCCCTTCCGGGGTGGTGAGATAAATCGACTTACTAGCACAGTCAATGCTTCCTCCAAATTTTGACATCCAGTCCATACCCAATATCACATCCAATCCTTGTGACTCCAAGATAATTAGGTCGGACGGAAAAACATGTGTACCAATGGTTAAGGGTATCTGGTCACACCATCGACTAGCCATATACTCTGCTCCGGGTGAATTCACTAAAAGAGGGGTCCTAAGGGTTTGGGTTGGTAATTTAAACTTATCCACGAATCCCCTTGATATGTATGAATGTGATGCACGAGTATCGAAAAGAATAAGAGCGGTAAATGACTTAACCAAAAACGTACCTATTACCGCGTCCGGCTGCTCTTCAACCTCCTCCACGTTAACGTGGTTCACTTGTCCTTTGTTGAATGGATTTGGCTTCTTCCCAGCGCTCCCATTTCCATTTCCATTCTTTCCTTCAGGGCACTCCGTGGCGTAGTGTCCAGTCTTCCCGCACTTGAAACAAGTAACATGACTTAAGTCCCTTTTGGCGGGTGTGGCTGGGTTGGGGCGGTTATGATTATTGTTGGTTCCGTTCCCATTCCCATTCTTAGATCCATTGTGGTTATGCGATCCTCCTCCAGTGTGGTTGTGACCTCCATGGTTATGAACAAGTCCTCCCGAGTTCGGGGTTAGGCGAGGTTTTTGCTGAGCTCCTGAGGTATACTTTCCTTATCCATACTTCCTCTTGCGGCTCTCAATCTGCTGCTGCTTCCCTTCAATCATAAGAGCCTTATCTACCAACTCCTGGTAGTTGTTGAAAGTTGCTACCATCAACTGCATACTCATCTCATCATTCAGCCCTTCCATAAACTTCTCCTGCTTCGTGGCATCTGTGGCCACATCATCAGGGGCGTAGCGAGATAACTTGCTAAACTCATCCACGTACTGAGCCACAGTACGGTTCCCCTGGCGTAGGTTGCAGAACTCCCATTTATTCATTTGCATAGCTCCTGTGGAGACATAGGCTGTGCGGAAAGCTTGCTGAAACTGGTCCCAAGTGACATTGGCTATAGGAAAAGTGGATGTGTAATTCTCCCACCATGAGGCTGCTGGTCCATCCAATTGATGTGCGGCAAAGCGCACTCTCTCAGCATCTGTGCAACCTACGGTGGTCAACTCCCTTCCAATACGGCGTAGCCAATCATCCGCAACTATGGGCTCGGTGCTACTGGAAAACACTGGTGGCTGTAACCTTAGAAAACGGGCTAGGTTGTCCACGGGCGGCGGGTTGTTGTTGTTATTATTGTTGTTGCCCTGATTCTGAACTAGCAATTGCATCAACATATTCTACTATTGGATCAATTGGGTGAGCTCCGGTGGGAAGGCAAAACCGGTGTCACGTCTCGGAGGCATCTGAGGGTTTAGATGGAAGAGATTAGAATAGAGAAGGGGTCTAATGAGAAAACACTACCCATATGCACATGAGACAAACATAATCATTTTACTCAATCAATCAAGCAAGGGCATACAAACGATCTAGAACTATCGCACAAGTGCTCAACTACTACTAAATACATGGGGAAATACTAGTGATATATGGTAGTCATCTAGAAATTTTGATCGGTGGAAGACTCCATGATGTCTGCTCCTGCTTCGTCTTCATAGTCATCATCACTAGTATCGGAATCGGTGTCGTCGATGATGATGTAGTCCCCGGGGCGTATCTCCTTGGGTTCTTCTTCTTCTTCTATTGGTGCGGGTCCTCTCATGAATACTCCGATCTTCTTGACTAGGTCGTCATTCTTCTCCAGTAGTGTCTTGATTTCCTCCTCATATCCATCGCGTACAAACTTGAGTTCTTCCTCCAGCTCGAGGATTCTAGTCTTCGCCTTCTTTAAGTCCATCATGTCCGCGCACATCTGGTTTTCCTGACGTCGGATGTGCTGGTTTAACTCCTGGATGAAAGCTGCAATGGATCTATCCTTCCGGTGCTGATTACTTCCCATTGCTCGTCTCGGCGCCCACATATTTGGTAAATAGTGTCCTTAAGCTCCCTATTGTAAACTTCTCCAATGCGTCCAATGGTAATGTGGGCTGCCATTGTCTTGCCTAGACTCTAGGTGGGTGCTTCGAAAGAAAACTCTATGGGTTTAGAAGTTGGCGAGAACATCCTTCCTGGAACTTGTACTTGAATGCTCCAGCGCTCCTCTTCAGGTAAAGTGGCGTTGTACGTCCCGGTGAAGCTTGGTATTCCAATATTCAAGTACCTAGTAACTTCCTTCAAGTGGCGTCCAAAAGGTGTGTCTTCATCCGGTTGTGCAAACTTGTTCTTCATCTCCGTCATCCTAAAGAGTAGAAAATGGAGAGGAGTCAGAAATGAGAGGAGAAGTGTGACCTAGGGTTTATCTTAGTGGTCGTGTCCTACACTCAGCGTGTGCTCTGATACCATCTTGTAGCGACCCGACCTCAGATGGTCAAGTCTTTGTGCTTCAGTGTCATCCCTGGATCGGTAATGCTGACACACACGGTACTCGAAGGATTTATAACAGAGTAGCAATCACACACTTATTACATCGAACGTCTCAAGAGAGAACTTATTACAATAATATGGCTTAAGACCATCTAATATGATAACAGCGGAAGGCTTGGAAGATAAAGTGAGTCCATCAACTCCAACGGCATAGTTGAGCTGCATGGCAACGACCTAACGAACCTTACTCCTCTTCTGAAAAGTCTGCAACATAATACGTTGCAGCCCGAAAACGGGTCAGCACATGGAATATGCTGGCAAAGTAACACAGTAGAGCAAGAACAGAATAATGCTATCACTACATGCATATTTGGCTGGTGGAAAGCTCTATGGTTACAGTTTTGCGAAAAGCCAATTTTTTCCTACAACAAAGGATAGATTTTAATTTAACTATCATGGTAGTTGAAACATCATTGAGAAGGTTCCTCCAACTCAATCCCAATTAAAGTGATTAACAACCCAACAATATTAGTTGAACATGATGAGATACTTTTGATAACCCAAATACTAGATACTCAAGAATTGTCCATAACCGGGGACACGGCTAACCATGATTAGATTGTACACTCTGCAGAGGTTTGCGCACTTTTCCCCACAAGACTCGATCTCCTCCGTTGCATTTCTCGCACTACAGGGTGTTTGAGAAACGGATGACCGAGACACAGTCTTTCAGAAACATTAACTCTCTACTCCGGAAAGACCATACCAAACCTACATCCCACTACCTGCTGATCTGCCTCTTCAAGAGCTTCACGTAACTTACTCAACTATGCTAGAGCCCATAATAGCTTGTGGCTGCACACAGAAGTTTCTAGCATGAATCATCACAGTTCCCTTTGAGCCTGGGTGGCGGTCCATAGAAAGATCACACGGGTACTCCGGGATTTCCAAAAATACAGACAACACTGGGTACTCCAGGTGCCTCAATCCATCCAGTTGTTTGATTAAGTTGCCACCTTAAGTTCAACCATTAATTAACAAGCTCACATCTGTCATGTATTTCACTCAAACCCAAACCACGTCTATGAGCATAGCATAGCATAGTATATAAGCAACGCATAGAGTAACTCCCAAGGGTTTGAATGTAACAGGGCAATAGGTTCTACCTCATCAACTACTTCTCAACCCACAAGTTAATGACATCCTAATCATGCAATGTTTGAGGATTGGAACTAAATGCATAAAAACTGGGTGATAAAAGGGTATGATCAAAGTGTTACTTGCCTTGCTGACGATCTGCGAAACCTAGGGACTCGTAGTAGCACGCTTCGCACTCTGGGTGTTCTATCGCAAGCAAACAATAGCATACATAAGTAACAAGCAACGATGCAAGCAAAACTCAAATAAAAGAGGTTGACCAGAAAGTTCAAATTAAGAACTCCGGTTCGCAAAAAGAATCAAAACAAACGGAGCAACAAAACTCAAACGGCGAAAGAAAGAAGCTTCGTTTACTAATCTGAAACTAGGTCAAATTTTACAGTAGAGAAAACTTGTTTGAGTTGGTTAAACGGAAAAAGGGTTTCGAGACGAAACTCTAGGCGCTTGAATCGTCTGATTCCGACTAACGAGCGAAAAGATAAACAGAAACTAAGATAGGATCAGAAATCGCGATCAGAGAAAAAATCGCGGAATAAATCCGATAAAAGAAAACTGACGAACAGACTAACGAACGAGCGTTCGTTAGCTGTATCTAACGGGCGAAGAACCGTTCGTTAAAACGAACGTCCGCTAACTAGAAGAACCGAGAAAAACCGGCGAATCCAAAAAACGGATTTAGGGTTTCTAAAAAAACCGAACGGTCTTTATAAAAAAACCGGCGACGGGGCACGGCGGCTACCTCCGGCGAGAGGTCCGGCGAGGCGAGGCAGCGGCGGGGCGGCGGCTTGCGGGGCGGCGGCGCTCGGCGGCGGCTAGGCGGCGCGGTCGGCGGGCTAGGCGCGGCGCGGGCGGCGGTGCTGCAGTTGGGTGTTGGGGCGGCTTGGAGGAGGGGGCAAGGCGCGGCAGCGGAGAGGAGTCCGGCTCGGACTCCTAGTCCGAGTCGGCAGCAGCGGTGCGCGCGGGGAAGGCGGCGGCGGCGGCGGCCTGGCTCGGTTGGGCCTTAGGTCCAGTCGGGCGCAGGAACCCCTTTTTTTAAATAATTTCGCCGACTGAAATAAAATCCTAGAAAAATAAATAAAAATCTAAAAATGCCAAAATAAAATTTCACCATCTAAATAAAATATTTAGAACGAGATGAACATTTTCTTGGCCCTAAAATGCAATTTTGAAAAACATGCAAATTTTCTAATGCAAACAAAATTGCAATAAAATCCAAATAAAACAAATATTTGATTTTAATATTTTTCCTCCAATATTTCAATTATCTTGGAGAAGTCATATTATCTCCTCTCGTATATTTTAGTATGAAATATTTTTGGAGAGAAAATAATTAAAACCAAAAATCCTCGTTTCAAAATTTGATAAAGATCAAATTTGAAAACCGGGAAATCCCCAACTCTCTCCGAAGGTCCTTGAGTTGCTTAGGATCTTGAGGATCGCGAGACGAAATGCGAATAAAATATGATATGGATGGATGACTATGTATAACATTCCAAATTGAAAATTTGGGATGTTACAGTAAGCTAACAAATAGCGAATGAAAGTGCATTGAGGATCGATTTGAGAAGAAATTGGGCTGCTGGAAGGGCAAACTGATGTCGTATGGAGGCCGTTTAATTCTTATTAATTTGGTGCTCATAAGTATGCCTATGTTTCTTTTGTCTTTTCTCGAGGTACCAGTGGGAGTTCGAAAAAGACTCGATTTCTATCGATTCCATTTTTTTTGGCAAAGTGATGAAATGAAGAGAAAGTATAGATTAGCTAAATGGGACATTATTTGTCGATCGAAGGACCAAGGGGGTCTAGGTATCGAAAATCTTGAGGTGAAAAACAAATGTCTTCTTAGCAAATGGTTGTATAAGCTTTCTCGAGAGACCGATGCCACATGGGCACAGATTCTGCGTAATAAGTACCTTCAATCCAAAACCTTATCCCAGGTGACAGTGAGGCCGATGGATTCGCCTTTCTGGAAAGGCCTGATGAGAGTTAAATCGCTCTTTTTTAATCGGACCAAGGTGGTTGTCGATAACAGTACTTCTACGAGATTATGGGAGGATACCTGACTAGGGGATACGCCCCTTGCGCTCCAGTATCATTCTCTCTATAGTATTGTTCAACGGAGAGATGCGACCGTTGAGTCGGTATGTCAGTCACGCCTCTAAATATTAGCTTCGGGAGAGCATTAGCCGGTAATCATTGGGAAGCTTGGCTCCATCTTGTAAGAAGACTGGTGGGTGTTCAACTCTCTCAACGTCCGGATCAGTTGTGTTGGAAGCTTACTAGGAATGGAGAATTTACGGTTAAATCCATGTACTTAGATGCCATTAATTCTAGTTCTATTCCTACGTCGAAACATGTTTGGCATGTCAAAGTTCCCTTGAGAGTTAAAGTGTTCATGTGGTTTGTACACAAACAAGTTATTTTAACTAAGGATAACTTGATTAAACGCAACTGGACTGGATCCTCTCGTTGTAGCTCTTGTGACAGGGATGAAATAATCAAGCACCTCTTTCTCGTTTGTCCTCTGGCAAAGATTCTATGGCAATCAGTGAACATAGGCTTTAATATTACTCCTCCACATAATATTAACACGTTATTTGGGACGTGGTTGGATGGGATTGAGCTCCAAACAACAGACACATTCATATAGGAGTATATGCTTTATTATGGGCTATCTGGAATTGCAGAAATGATTTGGTCTTTAACAGAACAACAACTGCTTATTTTTTGCAGGTTATATTCCGAGCCACTGCTTTGATCCGTATGTGGTCATTACTCACTCCGATGGAGGCCAGTGAGTGTTTGGTTACTGGATCTATCTGATGAAAGATGGTAGCGCGGGATATCTTCAGCCGGTTTGGATGGCGGTCATGTAATGGGATAGGCAATTAGTTTTCCTATCTATCTTTTGCCAGCCGGTTGTGGCTTTTATTTTTGTTCCTTAGCTCTTTGTGAGCAGCTTTTTTTGAGACTTTAAGACTTTTGTTGAACTTTTTGCTTGCTAATAAAGGTGGCCGTATGCATCTTTCCGATGCAGAGGCCGGGGATGTCCCCCTTTTCTAAAAAAACAGCTCAACACTCAATAAAGCAAACACAAATTTTCGTCTCAGCCACACAATAATAATACATTGTATCATAAACCATACGAAGAAGAGTCGAAAAATGGCACCTGTTTCTAAAAGACAATACGTCCAGGTTAGCAAGAGTTATGCACACTTTGGACCCATAGCTACCTGGCAGAGCGAGCATCGCTGTAAAATAGACCACAAAAAGGAAAATAAACAGATATATTAATGTGCCTGCTCTAACCCAGAACAATCTAGTGTAGAAGTACATACCGTCTTGCATTTTGAGAGTACATCCCATGACCAGATCAGTTACTGGCAAAATGTTCTATCCCACGAAATACTGCTATAGAAGCAGTCACATAACTAAACACTAATGATGCGTGATGGACAAAGTAACACCACGAAACTGAAAAAATACCTTCTCGTCCACCATAAGCAAATAGAACTCTGAAACGTATGACCACAGTAAGTGATATTGCCGTATACCCGTGGTCATCAGGTGATTTAGCATAACAAGCACAAATAATCAGAGGTTAGTATATTAATCTTGAACAAAAAATGTAACCTTGAGACTTCTATCAGGCTTCCCAGTTAGTGCTTGCATAAGTGTGAGGTTCGAGAAGAAATGTCAACCTGAAATAAGTAGTTTACTTCAATTAATAATTCAAAAGAACAATACCAATGTGGTGCTTTTTTCAAATATAAGATTAAAGACAACTATATTAACAGCAATTGGAAGACATAGCTATCCCATAATGGTGTCGTGACTAATGTTAAACTGTTAAACTGTATAAACTGCGCACGAGATTTGGCTAATTTGAAAAAGATAAAACATTGTACCATGTATGTAAACTAACACTAACATCCTAGACTGCGCTTGGCAAGAACAGTTACTTCAATGGCTTGAGAATGCCCTTGACATCTTTGAGTACCTCAAATCCTCAAATCCTTCTTTTGTTCGACAAACCAAATATGCTCATGAGCCCCTGTAATAAAGCATAAAGGTTTGTGAATTTCACCCATAGATAACAAGCAACAAGATACACCAAATAGGTGGTATGAACCAGCAATCAGCCTTTCTCTGAACTTTGACACTAAGATCCATGCTCCTTACAAATGCACAACATCAATCTGATTGCCGAATTTTTATTTTTCTGCGAATTCCTACGAAAATGGGAATTGCAGTGCGCTACGTGATTAGCACAGGCGAACAGGGCAACAACGCAGGGCCATACAGAGCAAAAAAAGGCCAGTCTTAAGTCACACGAAAGAACAAGTACATCCTTGCATCATTACAGCTCAATAAAGCTCAAGCATTTCTGAATGGAACCCCTCTTCCAACTACGCAAACAGTAGACAATATATAGACTCGATCTGTACATGATATCACAGTCATACGCCGTAGAAAATGGACCATGTATCACGAAGAATGCATACACCAACAACGATCTACTATGGAACTAATCAACGTTGATGAAAATAAAGGAAAAATAGATGATGTAAAAAAAGGGAAAGAGATAGGGAAGAGATTGTCCCACCTTGCTGCTGGAGAGAAGGTTGGAGTAGACGTCGACGTAGGAGCTGCGGAGCTCGTCCCCCACAAGGTGGGGGTACGGTGCGGGCCGTCAGTACGCATTCAGCCCATGTTTGGTTGCAACTATTGCTGCTGAGATTAGTGATGGGATCTGCCTCTGTCAAGCATCGATGATGAATGTTGTGAACGCACCATCTATAATATACTCTACAAACCATCATCATATTTTCCTTGAGTTGCTGCAAGCCTGCAACTAATCTAACCTATTACATATAGCAATGGACTTGAAGCTCGAAAAACTGTAACCAGTCGTTCAGAAAGTCAATCAAGAAAATATGTAGTTTACAGCTCCAAAAGTCACCATGCATATAGATCCCATAAATACAAAAAAAGACTTGAAATGGTACCAAAAGTAGTGTTAGAAAACCAGATTCCAAAGGCCTTCTATTTATCACTTGATATATCCATAATAAAGCAAGCTAGAATTATGTTGGCCACAACATCTGGAATCATAAAGAACTATGCATAATACTATAATGTTATTTCCGTGTCAACGTGAGATGCTAAATAAGCAATCATCTATAGAAGTGCAATTTTTTAACTGCATGGGATAAACTACAAAAACTAATGGGTGATGCATTTTCCACAGTGGCTTATGTGAAATCACCACATATGGAAAATACAGTTAAAAAATTTAGTCATCAACCTGAAACCACCAAGAGAATACTCATGACTCTTGGAGAGATATCACACTAGTTAGTACATCACCAGTGCATTCATAAATTTAGTCCGAGAGGCTACAACACTTGCCCTGACATCACCAAAAGAGTTCACAGATTATAAACATCTTAATGGGTTTCAGACCACCCAAAACCTAGTCCATATCTTCGAATTCTACAGAAATCTTGAACTTTAGCAGGTTACTCCTCAACACATTTTGTTGCTTCACACCGTCTGCCCATTCCTGCCTTTATCTGCCTTCTCTTTCTTCCTAACAACAGAGACCACAGGAAAGAGGCCAGCGACAAGAGAATACTCAACCTCTTGATTTTACGAGAGAAACTCTAACTTGAGCACCAAGAAATATGGGCATGCTTGGTAATTAGACTAACATTGGCACACCGTATCTTAGCCATGCCGCAGTTCATTACACCATGGTCCACATGTCATCGACTCAGTTTCTTGCTAAAGTTTGCTACAATTTTGGTGGCCATTTTGTTTGCCACACCTTTTGTGGCTGACAGAATTTGACTAAGGTTAGTTATGGGAATGTTAGGCATCAACCAAACATACCCTATATCCTCAGTATTCTCGCTGGCCTTTCGCTTCCTATCAACTGTTTCTACATCCCCATCCTCCATATCAGCCTTGGAGGTAGTATTCCGACTTGCAGCTCCAGCAACCTTCTCAACTCCATCACCAGTACCGAAATTCCCCACATTCCTCTTGAACAACCTCAACTGGGCATCTGAACCTGCACCTCCAGCATCGGCACCTTCGCCATCAGAATCACCATCAACACTCGTCCGCCGACGCTCCCCTCCGCTTGATTTGGCACCAGCAAGAGTCACCCTGGCCTTCTGCCTACCCCTTGTCTTGGCAACAACCGGGGACCATGTTACCCGTGGCCTCCTGAATCCAACCATCTCCGCTTCTGCCTGCTCCACCAACACAAATCTCACCTTTTTGGCAGCACTGGAGCTGCCACTGCTCGCATCAGCCCCTGGATGCTTCAAACACCCTTTTCTCACTATCACCTCCGCCACTTGCTCCTCTGCACCGGCACAATCCTGTAAAACAACACAAGGATCAGTCCCGCCTTGCCGTTTCATTCCCAGTTAAAGCAAAATAGGAATAACAGATATATGCCTCGATCATTTCACAGGCTCAACTACCTATAATTTTTTTTCTATAGCCACTGCTAGGATTAGAAGGAATTTCACTAACACTGGTAGCTAACTTACCTTAGCTCTGCCATTCCTTGGTAACTCCAAATGTTCGTCTTCCTTCACCACATTATCCTCTATGCCATCATTTGCCGCATTGTGCGTGGACGACAATTCTCTGGCAGCGGAATGGTTTCGCCTAGATTGCCTCAGTGGAGGGGCCTTAAAACGAAATCCAATCTGATTCAAATATTGAATATCTCTCCTTGTCGGGACAATTTAAGCAGAATAAAATATCTATTATCGATTTTTTAGAATCGAATTAGTCTGTTTTTTTGCTATTTCGTACTGTATAATTCCTTTGTTTATGGGATCATTTTCCCCGAGGGTTTCCAATCAATGGGGGCGTAGTATAGGTAGTTAGAGAGTGTAGGCTCCCCTAGTCGAGCAATCAATCCTTTTTCCATTCTTGTTCTGAGGTTGTCAGCTTCCTCCGATGGCACCACTTGTACTCTCTGTCGGAATCTGTAGAAATAGTTTCTGGGCGGCTCCCTCATTTCAAACCAAGCTGTAGACCGAGTAGGAAACAGCTAAATAAGTTTTGTACTCGATTAATTTCTCAGTCCCTCTAGTCGGGTGGGCGCCGGCCGGCCGGATCCCATTTGTCATTCTCGTGGTTGAGGGGGGTCAGAATGACCGTAATCACTGTACGTAAAAGACGTACAGGTAAAAGGGGGGTCTGATTTTCAGAGTAGCAACAACTCTCCTTTCAAGTGAGCTAGAAGGGTATGTCAGAGCAGGTTGACAGGTAGGCTGGAACCTTAGGAGGTATAGGCGACCAGCCCTGAATGCTTAAACCTATCAATCCTCTCCTAAATTTCTTTCTTTTTGTCGTTGGGCAAGGAGCAATCCATTCAGCACTTTCCGATGGCGCCCGCTGGGCCGAGTGTTCGCCCACTTCTTTTTCTTCGCCTTTAGAGAGAAATCCGTGTCCGCCCCAGCAAGAAAACGTATGCGCGTGTACGGAAGCGCAACGGCTTTCGCGCTCATCCCTTGCTTCAAAACTACAGGTTTTAGCCCTCCGTTTGCTGGTCGCCAAAGACGAGAGCTTCGCCTTTGAACGAAGGAAGAATAGTTGCAGGATCCTGGGTTCGGTATGATCGTTCTTCCAATTCATACTAGCTACGATCTTTCCCTGCTTAGAGGATCCAGCAGTAAGGGACCTGCAGACTGCCATGAAGAGTGGAACTATATTGGTTAGACGGGAGTCTTGTTACAATACAATGTCCAGAGAAGGTTTTTTTCTGCCGGGTGTTTGAATCTGTCTGATCTTGTATTGGATCAGTGATGTTCATTTCGGCGCAGATCTTCCTATTACGGGGAAACCCGCAGAAGTTCGAATGGGAAGAGGAAAAGGAAATCCGACGGGTTGGATTGCTCGTGTGTAAGGGGAATGAGCAACAAAATGACAAGATGAGGTGCCCCGGGCACCCCCATATAGAAAGAAGGGTCGAAGGTTTTGGGCCTGTAGCTTTCCCCGCCCCCCCCTCGTCGAGTGGTGCTGAAAATAACCGAGATCGATCGGTATCCATCGCTCAGAGAGCTGCTTTCTCCCCGATATCTGTATCTGCTTTCGGACGGCCAAACAAGCAAGAAGAAGGAAACTTCCATTTCGCATAGCTGCTAGGGGTCTGCCTCTTTCAAAGGGAAGCAAGAGTCTCATAGGGAAGGAGATCCTGCACAGACCAATCCCAATCAGGAAGAGAGTCTTGTTGTCAATGAAAGCAATTTTTCTTAGCTTCATAGCTCCTACCTTTACTCTTGATTTGCGCAAGAGTGCTCGTCAGTGATCTCCATTCAAAAAAGTGGAAAGGAATGTTCCATTGCCACGAACAATATGGGCTTTCTCATGGATTCCCCTTTTTCTTCACGACTTCGGACGTACTCCGTCTTTCGAGCCTCTGTTTAGCTTCAAAAGATAAGGCGCTAGGGCAACGAACGCTGCTTTGGTGCGTCCCACCCCAACTAACTAGTGCTTGACTTGACTTTCCCCCGGGAGCAACACCGTGTTCTTGATATTCTTCCTCTATAGAAGATACAAGCTGTTGATGCCTGTTGATGCAAGTAGTTGGTTTACTGGGTCCCCTCCTATTTCCCAATTTCTTGACAAAGTGACTTTCCTCCACCACACCATTGTTACCCTGACCAGCTCTACTCCTTAAACCACCGAGAACAGGAGCATCCTTTATAGGCATCTCCCCATCAGAGCGTGCATCTTCTGTGTTCCTTGTCCTCCTGTACTCAACGACAGTGGGAGACATCATAGCAGCTGCTATTGAGCTTGATCTTGTGGCCCTACCTGATGTTTCCTCCTTAGCAGCCCTTTGCGCAGCAAGTTCATCTTCTTGCACCTTGCTGCAACTTCTCTTGCTCTCAAGAGCAATTAATCCAGAATTTAGTGTTCTACCTAAGTCTTGATCTTCAGCAGGTTGCTCCTCAACACATGTCTGTTCCTTAACATATGTTGCCTTCATCCGCCCTCTCTTCTCAAGCACATGAGAGCATACCAAAGGGGCTGCTGGTAGCCGGCCGCTCGACCTTGTGCATCTACGAGGAACTCCAATTTGTGCATTGAGAATCATATGCACAGAACTATCCATGCACTTTCTCTTCTTGTTCCGCGTCTTGCCAACAGTTTCTTCTACCTCATCTTCTTCCTCAGCCTTGGGAGCATTACTTCCAACTATGTTAGAAGGTGCTAAATCAGTAGGTGCCGGAGCTGCTGCAATTGCTTTAGCCGGAGCAGTAAGCTGCTCAACTCCAGCACCCAAATTCATCGCAATCCTCTTAGACCGCCTAACCGGAGCATGTGCCCCTACCACTGGAGCAGAACCACCACCAAGTTGGACACGGGTTTGACGACGAGGCCTCCCTCCGCCTACGTCAGCACCGTCATCACCAGGAACAGGAACGGTCTCCCCGCCCTTCCGCGTCCCCCTTGTGTTGGCAGCAGCTGGTGACATGACCCGCACCTGGGGCTCCAACACAAAGCTCACCTTTTTGGACGAACCGGAACCCCCGCCGCTGGCACCACCCACCGACCGCTTCAAGCAGCCCTTTCCCACCACCACACCGACCACCCGCCGCTTCTCCGCGTCATCGCGACCCTGCAAAAGCGGGGCAAGGATCATCAGTCCCGTCCCCGCTGTAAATCCCAGGAAGGCGTATCGCACGCGCGGAGAAGTGGATGAGAAGCGATCATCCAGTGGATGGAGCATTTCCCCGGTCACCTGTGTCGCCACCGAAGCGAGGGTTTGAGCTGGGGTGGATACCCGTGCGGAGAGGATACGGACGAGGTCGGCATTAGGGGCGGCTCCGGCGAGGGCGTGGCTCTTGCGGAGCGCCCGCAGCTTCCGGGGCATCGCTTCTGGCGGAACCCGCGGCGGAGGCGAGGCCGGCGACGGCGAGGCGTTGGGGTTTTGGAGGGGAGAAGCGTTTGATTTTGGGCGAGGAGTGCGGGTGTGGGGATTGCTGACTCTGGAAGTGGCGGTGTGTGTGTGTGTTTTCTTACCTCTGCGCGTGTTGCCCACTTGCCCATCCAGCAGTAGCAAGTGTGGTGTTTTACCATCGCGGCGGACCGCATGGTGAAGTAAAAGCGATAATTTTCGGGCTTCGACCTGGTTCCTTCTCCCGTAAGCCTGGTTGTTTCCATAACTGTAGCCGGATTCCTGTGTTTTAACCGGGTTCCTTCTCCCGTAAGCCCGGTTGTTTTCATAACTACAGCCGGACTCCTCGAACGTTTTTATATTTTTAAGCGGACGATTCGGTCAATGATTGGTCACAAAATCTCAACCCAATTGCGGGAGCAACTAGTTAACGAGCGCTTCTTCAGGAGCCTCGCAACAATCAGCGCCATTTGGCGTGCCCTCAGCCATTCGCCGCGTGTCATGGTTTGGACGCTCCCTCTGGATTTTTTTTTCACACGCGTTTTTAGCTTTTTAAACGGTCCTTTTTCGGGTTTTTTCCACGTTTTGGTTTTCCCTCGGTCTTCCTTAGCTTTTCGATAAAAAATCAAAAAAGAAATTCTTTTCCACGAAAAAATGCGTTTTTTCCTTTCCCGAAAGTCACGGTTTTTTCCGCGAGAGGCATGGTTGTGCTTTAGCGAGAGTCATGGCCGTACATTTCGGAAACGAAAAAAAACGTGTTTTCTGTTTTTTTTCTTTCGCGAGAGTCACGGTTTTGCTTCCGCGAGAGGCACGGTTGTGCTTTCGTGAGAGTCACGGCCGTGCCTCTCGGAAAGGGAAAAGCAAAACGCGTTTTCTGTTTTTTTTCGCGAGAGTGACGGTTTTGCTTCCGCAAGAGGCACGGTTGTGCTTTCGCAAGAGTCACGAACGTGCCTCTCAGAAACGAAAAAAACGTGTTTTCTGTTTTTCCTTCCACGAGAGGCATGGGTGTGATTTCACGAGAGGCATGGGCGTGTCTCTTTCGGAAAGGTAAAAAAATTGTGCTCCCGGTTCACCTTTTTCACTCGATTTTTTTCGTCCGGTCTTTTTCGTAAAAAAAATAGTTCGTCAAAACCTATCAACATGGGATCTAGTTTTAAAAATCTTTACGCGAGGAATCCAATGGTGAAAACGGTTCGAGATTTGGACGCACGGTTTAAAAGATAAAACATTTTGAATAAACAGATCTACGAAAAAAGGAAAAACTCCCAGGTTGCGACAAGTGGCGCGCTGCATGTGCGCCACTTGTTGCGACCTAGGAAAGTGGAATGTCTTTGCAACGAGTACTCCTTAATTAGTAATTTCGCCTCATATCACCCTTATACGCTCGGGCCGACCAACACCCCTCATATACAGCTCATATATGTGCGGATATAGGGAGGCCCAGACGCGTCCGCCATGTCGGATCCAGCCCACACTGGCCCACCACGACCTAACATATATTCGTCTCCATCTGCATCCCGAACGGGTCATATCATTGAAGGGCATTTATGTCTTGTCATGTCGGGCTGCTCCCTAGGCTATAAATAGCCGCCCCCCTACAACCACTAGTTGGTTGGCTGCTCCGAGAGAAACTAACACTTGTCATTGAGAGCATCCCATCCCCCGAGGACTTTGAGTGAAAATCATCAAGTCAGGAAAACCCAAACCCAAACACCTACAAACCCAAAGTGATTGAGCATCACTGAAGAGATTGTTCCTGTGTGGAACCGATGCTTGTTACCTTTGAGGACTGTGCATCCTCCAGATGGTTAGGCGTCATGGTCTAGAGCATCCTAGAGGAATTGTGGATCGCCAAGTGACCGAGTCTATGAAGGTTTGGAAGTCACCTGAAGACTTACCACGAGTGATTGGGCGAGGTCTGTGTGATCTTAGCTCAAGGAGAATACGATGAGGACTATGTGTCCGGGGCTGTGTGTCCTTAGGTTTAAATACCTAGCCGCTCCAAGCAAACGTACAACTGACACATCAGTTGGAACTGGTCTACCAAATCATTGTCTTCACCAAGCTATTGGTTCTATTTCCTCGACCCTTCCATTTCCTCATTCATGTGTTGATGAACTTGATCATTACTGTTTATAGACTTTGACTGAAGACTTTCTCAATTTCCTCAATCCTATTTCTTCAGTCACTTTGTATTTAGCCTGCTTATCATGTTTTCACGCTACTTGTGCTCTGTGCTTGTTTCATTTCATCATGATGACTGTGTTACTGCTTTGTTACGCTTGCACCTGAGCACTTATTCCATACCTTGCTACAATTTTTATTTGCCTTTGTGATCTATTTTTATTTGCTTTTATTTTCAGATCTACTAATCCAAAAAACCCAAAAATTCCTTGCTACAATTTTTTTATATTTTATCTCGCGTTCCCGCGAGATCTATTTATCAAATCTACTACAATTTTGCCTATCTTTTTACCTGTGAGGGATTGACGACCCCTCTCTTACGTCGGGTTGCAAGTATTTGTTCTTTGTGTGCAGGAGTTATTTACGTGGCGTTGAGTGGTTCTCCTAATGGTTCGATAACCTTGGTCTCATCACTAAGGGAAATACCTACAGTAGCTGTGCCGCATCATCCCTTCCTCTTTGGGAAATTACCGACATAGTTCAAGCCGCATCAAAAGGAATTTATGGCGTCGTTGCCGGGAGACATCATCAACATCTACCAGGTTCGTAATCACAAATCTCATCTCCTTGCAATTTACATTATTTGTCATTTGCCTCTCGTTTTCCTCTCCCCACTTCACAAAAATTTGCCATTTTATTCACCCTCTTTCTCGTTCGCGTTTCTCGTTGGATTTTTGTTTGCTAGATTTGTCACCGTGAGTGACTTTGGGATTGCAGAAACAGATGATGGCCTAACTCCTAAAATTGGACGATCTGGCAATCTGGATGCTAAAACTTTTATTTTGGGGAAATGGAAATGTTATAGGAAAAGAATGTATCCAAGAATTTTTCAATTGTGTTGGTAATTTATGTCTTGATGATGCTCCTATTCTTGAGAGGACTAAGTCTTATGTAGAAGCTATTTCAGCACTAGTTCTAAAACTTAAAAATAATTTATCCGTACGCATCCTACCTTGCAAAGATTGTTTTTGAGTTACCCGTTATAAAGAACCCCAAAGCTAAAAAGTTGGCCACCCTTGTTCTTATGAATGAATTTGATTACATAGTACGGGAAGCGAGGGAAATTCTTGATTTCTATGATATGAATCATAAAAAACCAGTGATAGATGAAATTATTTATAATAGTGATTATGTGCTAAGACATTTTCTTGGGGACAATCAAATCTTTGATGAGAATATTAAAAAGGAAGTCCCTGTTTTAGATATAACACAACAAGTTTTCAATGATGTTAATCAACACTATTCTTGGATTGTTGCCGGAAATCAAAAAGGATATGATGATAATCAACTTGATAGTGCTAAAGTCTGTATGGATAATGTATTCTATGTTGTTTTTGCAAAACCTCCTAACAAGGACACCTCTAAGGGAAATAAAGACAAAGATGACAATACTTAGATCCTTCGCATTATGCCTAGCTAGGGGCATAAAATGATAACGCTTGTTGGGAGGCAACCCAATGAATAAAATTTATTTTTGTCCTTTTCTTTCTGGTCTTGAGTGTTTGCACAATTATACTACTACTATGTTTGTGTTTTTTGTGTTTTAATTAGTGTTTGTGCCAAGTAAAGCCTTTGGGATCATGTTGGGTGATAGTTGATTTGATCTTGCTGAAAAACAGAAACTTCTACGCCCAGGAAAACAATTTTTATTTTTAACAGAAGCGCGAAAAAATACTGATTGTTTTTGCAGAAGATTAATATACAAATTTCTCAAGTTTTCCTAATTTTTCGGAATTTTTGGAGTTTCAGAAGTATTCGAAATTTCCAGATTGCTACAGATTGTTCTATTTTTGACAGATTCTGTTTTCTTTGTGTTGTGTGCTTATTTTGATGATTCTGTGGTTTCCTTTGAAGAGTTTTTGAAAGTGCGTTATACCGACTAGAGGGGGGGGGGTGAATAGGCGATTTTTACAAATTCATCACTGAGGAAATTCAAGGTGAGGAATTTCCTAAGTCACAAACAACTAGCAGCGGAATAAGTGCTCAGGTGCAAGCGTAACAGAGCAGTAACACAGTCATCATGATGAAATGAAACAAGCACATAGCACAAGTAGCATGAAAATATGATAAGCAGGCTGAATACAAAGTGACTGAAGAAATAGGATTGAGGAAATTGAGAAAATCTTCAGTCAAAGTCTACAAACAATAACGATCAAGTTCATCAACACATGAATGAGGAAATGAAAGGGTTGAGGAAATAGAACTAGTAGCTTGGTGAAGACGATGATTTGGTAGACCAGTTCCAACTGCTATGATAGTCATACGTTTGGTTGGACCGTCTAGGTATTTAAACCTAAGGACACACAGTCCTCACCATATTCTCCATGAGCTAAGGTCACACAAACCTCACCCAATCACTCGTGGTAAGTCTTCAGGTGACTTCCAAACCTTCACAGACTCGGTCACTCGGCGATCCACAATTCCTCTTCGATGCTCTAGACCATGGCGCCTAACCGTCTGGAGGATGCACAGTCCTCAAAGGTAACAAGCGTCGGTTCCACACAAGAACAATCTCTTCAGTGATGCTCAATCACTTTAGGTTTGTAGGTATTTGGGTTTGGGTTTTTCCTCACTTGATGATTTTCGCTCAAAGTTCTCGCAGGATGGGATGCCCTCAATGACAAGTGTCAGTTCCTCTCGGAGCAACCAACCAGCTAGTGGTTATAGGGGGCGGCAATTTATATAGCCTAGGGAGCATCCCGACATGATAAGACATAAATGCCCTTCAATGATATGACTGTTAGGTGGGTAGATATTTTGGGACAGCTGGCGCATAGCACAAAAACGGTCGGACATTTGAGCTCTCAAATTCCTCAGGGCTATCATGTTCCTAACTTGTAGGCAATCCACACTAGCGAATTCCTAACTCCTCAGTCAGGACAAATTCCTTAGAGACCAGAAGAACTTCGTCTCAATCACTGAAGAAATTGACTGAATTGTATGATATTTCCAATGGCTTCACTCGAAGGGATTGGTAGGTGTAGGATTTTGAGATGAGCATCACCTGGAAACTTTTCATTAGTTTTACCTCGACCCCCTTTAACAGTACGGTGTTTCCTATGACTCAAGAAGGAGAAAATGAAACTACGAAAACAAAAGTCTTCACGCTTCATGTTCCTTGCATAAATACCAAGTCTTCAGGATCACACCAATTTCTTCACTTTCAAAGTCTTCAGAAAACCAAAGTCTTCAGTTGAATACATTCATTTTTAGGGGTCGACTTTCATCGTAAATATCAAACTCCTCAAAGACTTATAGACCTGTGTACACTCACGAACACATTAGTCCCTTAACCTCTAAGTCTTTAATACACCAAAATCACTAAGGGGCCCTAGATGCACTTACAATCTCCCCCTTTTTGTGATTGATGACAATATAGCTTAAGTTTTCAACGGGGATAAACATGTGAAGTGTAAATACTGATATTGAGGAATTTGATTGCAAGATATAGAAGAACTCCCCCTGAAGATGTGCATATTTGAGGAATTTGCCTTGAGTAGCAAATGCACATTGTAGAGTAATATCATGGAGATCTCCCCCTATATCTCGTAATTCATACATGCATTTGACATAAGATATGAAGAATTTGAAATGCATGATGAGATATGGTGTCTGATGAAATTCAACATGCGTGCATTAAGGTACTTGAGGAAATAGCATGTAGAAAACAGAGCAAAAGTATCAGACCACCATAGGACTTAAGTTTACAACTCGATCAACAAACACTTCAGAAGTGCGAGAGTTGTCACTTAACAAAAAACGCCCATATATAAGAGACCCGCTTGAAGACTAACTCAAATTTCTCCCTCTTTGTCATCGAATGACCAAAAGGGATGAAAAGTGAGGACTAACGCTCCTGAAGAATATCATCATGATGTCGATGGAGGAGCGCCAACATTGTTGGGGTCGTTCGTTGAGGTAGGGCCTGCCGCAGTGTCGTTCAACTCTTCAGCTTCATCTGTCTCGCGCGATGAAGAATATGACTGGCAACGAGTTGAGGAACTTTGACCTTCTTGAATTTCTTCGAAGGTGGCCGTGCCCAATCAAAGTCCTATTGAAATTCCATCTCCTTGAGATCTTCAGCACTATACAGATTTGAAAGAATAGCCCAAGTGCGGTCAAAGACTTCATGCAGATAATAGTGATTCTTCTTCATAGTATTTTGTGTTACTGTCATGTTTCGAAGAATTGCACCAAACTGACGCTTGACCCACTTGTGGTTGTGATCAACTTTCTAATGAAGAATGAGGAGAAGCTCACGATCAGTCATCACACGTAGAGCAGTGGCTTGAGGATTTTGCTTTGAAGCTTTTGCGGCAAAATCTTGTGTTGCAGAGTCATCATTGGTGGAGTAGGATGCAGCTTTGCGAAACGGTCCATCCAATGGACATGTGCCTTCATCAATGACAACAGTCTTGCCCTTCTCATCAGCTAAGGAAATATTCCTTTTGAGGACTTCAATAGGAGGCAAATAGCTGAGATGATTCTGACAGTCTGCCTTGTAATGAATTGAAGACATTGATCTGATGAATCTCATAATCCAAGGTGCATAGGGCTTCAGCTCAAAAGGTGATAGAGCAGCATTGGCCAAAGTCCTCATGAAGAAGTCATGGTAATTGATAGGAATACCATGTATGATATTGAACAACAGATTCTTCATTATGCCAACAACCTCTTCTTCATCAGAGCTGTGGCCCTTGATTGAAGTGAGGGTTTTGGTCAATATTCTATATACTATCCTTAGCACATAAAGCAATTTCTTGATGAGGAATGTGGTCCTTGGGGCTTGTCCAGGCTTCAAAGGCTTCATCAGCACTTGCATCAGATGATGTGAAAGTTTAGGTTCTGCATACATGAGTCTGGCACCTTTAGTGGGAGAACTGACTGGGATGACATGAAGCAATTCAGAGGCCGGTGCTTTGTAGTGAGTGTTTTCAGACATCCATTCATGCACCCATGAATTCACATCTTCAACATTGCCAGTGATGTGTAGCATTGCATAGAACTGAATAATGAGTTCTTCATTCTAGTCGCAAATGTCAGTGCAGAGGTTGAGTAGTCCAACATCATGAAGAACACTAAGGACAGGGGTGAAGCATGGAAGAGACTCCATATCCACATGAGGAGTTTGACGATGTTCAAAAACCTTGTCCTTATCAAATAGCAGTGAGGAATACAAATTCATTTGGCTGGTTGTCCAGAAGCGCTTGCAACGAAGTCTAGCAGAGTCATAAGGATTATAGTCTAAGAAGAAATGATGCTCAGCAAAGAAGTCGTCGGCTTTGAATTTTCGCTTCTTGGTGAGAGGATTCTGTGGCTTGGGCAGAAGATTAACATTTGAAGTCTTCACTACCTCTTGATGTACAACCTCTGGAGCCACATGCTGAGGAATTTTAGTAACAGGTTCAGCAGCAGAAGCCTTGGCCTCCATTTCTTCAGCACTAGTGGCTGGAACTTCTTCTGGAATAGAATGAAGTGAAGCTTGATGTCCTTCAGAGCTCGTATGAATTTCTTCAGTTTGGACAGGGGACTGAGGAAGTTGATGCAAAGGGGTTGTCAGTGGTGAATTGGGGTGATGACTTTCCCAATAGTCATCATTCAAAATCAGAGTTGTAGACCCAATGTCCACACCCTCATCTTCTTCATCAGTTTCTTCAATGCATGCCTCTCCAGCTGTGAACTGATGCATGGGCGATGATACCAGAGGAGTTGAAGGGATTTCATCCACTTCAATGTCTTCATCCAACTGCTCTAACGAAGTAGCAGAAGGATTTTCTTCATCACTGTCATCTAAAATGACATATTCCTCACCAAAGGGAACAATCTCCTTTGATGGCATGCTTGATATAGGAACATCATCAATTGGGTTCGCGAATGAGCTCGTCAAAGTCTTCACTTTCTTAGGAGCTGAAGACTCTGAGGTTGTAGATGCTTTCCTTTTCTTCACTGCTGCCTTCTCTGTAGCTTTGGTCTTCTTTGCTTCGGATGCAGAAGGAAGGTTGATACTTTTCATCTGTGATGACTTTTCAAGAGGAGAAGATGAAATAGGTTCAGTTTCTTCAGGCGCAACTGATGCAGTTGCCCTGGCATGTTCAGATTCCTCAGGCACAGTAGCAGATGCTTCAACTGGCCTGGTTTGTTCATCAGGCGCAACAGTGAAGGTTGCCCTGGCAGTTTCTTTAGAGGCTGGAATTTCTTCAGCATCTCTGGTGCTTTCATTTTCTTCAATAGTCTGATTTTCATGAGTTGTGCTTGCATTCTCTTCAGTAGGCTAAGCAGATGTCTCATCCTGGGGAATTTCTTGTTGCGATGAAGCTACAACATTTGGTGTGAATCCCTTTGTCATTCTGACGAATCTGACTTTGGCACATAGCTAGTTTGCACGATATGCGTCAAATTCATCACTGAGTGCTTTGATCTCAGCCTGCATAGTCACAAGTTCTTCAGGAGACATTTTCACAACATTCTTCTTTAGAAAAGACTCCTTGTACTATGCTTTCTTCACTTGCCTGGCCTTCTCAAATTTTCATTTTTCTTCGCCTATGAAGTTATTGAGCATGTGGCTCTGGCCAGGAGTGAGGTTCAGATCAGGAAGAGGAGTATTAGGGTCCTTGTTCCACAGATCTATGAAATCAAGGATCAACTTTGGATCCATTAGGAGGGGCACTTCACTGCCTTTGGCTCTAGTGGCTCTTTGCTGCCTGTCTCTGATGATCTCAGCCAATTCTTCATCATCAGCTTCATCATCGCTTGACGGTACTTGAAAGGCAACCTGCTTCTTGTGAGGACTTGGCCTTGTGCCTCGTCCAGCAGCGGCCTTTTTCTTCAGCAAGGTTGGACCATTTATGGACTGAGGTGGAGTTGAGGAACTTGTGATGCTCCTGAAGCAATTGAGATTCTGTAGTCCTTTGGCAAGAGGCAAGATGCACAGGTGCTAAGGACTTTGCAACAGTTGTTGAGGATTTTGCAACAGAGGGGGCTGGAGCTGCTTTTGAGGATGTTGCTTGAGGAATAGGCCGTGAGGGCTTTGAAAAGCTTGGACATGAGGGCATTGCAGAGCTTGGCCATGAGGGCATTGCGGCTGAGGAACTTGGCTTGATAGCTGGTTTCTTTGGCATTGCCTTCTTAGGCTTGCTAGTAGAGGCCTCAGCAGCGGCAGCAGCAGAATCTTCATTGAATTTCTTCACTGCTTCTTTGGCCATTTTGGCCAACTTAGCTTGCTGCTTGGCCCACTCCTTCGGAAATTCCTCACCTCTTCTGATGCTAGAGGGATCAGCAACTTGGCCTGGTGCCAATGGAGGTCTTGGTCATGGAGTGTGAATGGCGAATTTCTTCATGTATTTCGGAGTCACATATCGATACTCCCTCCATTCTCTGGCCCATCTCCTCTCAATCTGCTTAATGCGCACCTTGTGTTGACTTGTGTTCTCCTTGCCATGCTTGGCTTTGTCAGGAGTGCAATATTCATCATATATGTCATCAGGGATTTCAAAAGTAGTGTTCGCCTCTGGTCTCTTTCCTCCCTTCTGAGGTCTTTTGTCATAAGCCATTTTCTTCACTTGAGGATTTTGAACAATTGAATTTTCCGACAAGGTATGCAATTTTTCTTCAGGAAACGCTGCAAATGAGTTAAGTTGATGAGGACCTAGAGATTCAGCAGCAGACATGTGTACCTATGAACAGAATATAGGTGCGGGGAATTTGGAGAGGTCATATGCGTTCTCAGAAGTTTTTCAAAAAAATCAAGTTTGAGGAATTTGACCATGGGTGTCTTGAGGAATTTCACCAGGCGTTCTTGACTTAGGTTCCATAGTTGTATAGATTTGAAAATCTACACAATTGAGGAATCTTGAGGAAAAACGTTGCTTAGAGAAACAAATCAAGAACAAAATCAACAGGGTGTTTAAGAGTATGGAAGTTGAAGAATAAACACCTTTTGAAGATTTTGTGAAAATCATCAAAATCAACTAGGGCAGTAAAAGCAGGTTTTATTTACCCTTGATGAAGAACACGATGAACTGGGAGTTGAAGTTGAGAAGCTCGTCCATTCACATCTTCCACGCCCTAACTTGGCGGCGGAAGACAACTACGACGTCGGCGGAGTGAAGATTCCCACGGTTGGCGCGAGTACAATGGCGACTAGGTCGAGGCAGTGAAGCTCTTCCTCACTGGCGACGATGGAAGGTGACAACGGCGCTAGGTCTGAGAGCTCATGCGAGGGGAGTGAGATAGAGCGGAGTAAATGAGGTCTGAGGAGGGTGAGGGGTATTTATAGCCATGGTGAAAAACCGCTCGTCTGAGGAAAATGGACGAACGTGCCCCTGACCCTTGCCATCCTAGCGACATGTGTCACCCACATACTGAGAAGTGGAGATCGTGTTAGATCATGGGTGAATAGATTAATCTTATCATGCAATGCGGAACGGTTTGAGCGGCAAAAGCTGAAAATTTAGATAAGAAAATTTCAATGTTTCGTTCGCAAATTCTACAGCTGACAAGGACACACTGAAGATTTTGAGCGAGATTCAAATAGAACGCACATAGATAATTTATGAACATATTGGGTTGAGTTTAGCATAGAGGGGGAAGGGTCCGATCACATTCACTGAGCAGAAAAGTCAACTTGAAGAATTAGCAATAAGTGAATGTTGGAGAGGACTTGAAAACTCAAACATATATATAGAAAATCAAGAACACAGTCGGAAAGAGTGAAGACTTTGCAAAGTTGAAGAATTTGAACAACTGAGGAATTTCAAAAAACTGAAGAAAAACTCAAATTGAAGATTTTCAACTTTTGTTGGTGGCGTGACCCACCGTATAAGAATGCTGATTTCAGACACGCGTACAATTGTCGTAGGGCTCTAAGAATCAAATTTTTCATTAATTTCTTCACACTTAGAGGGTTAGTCTCCATTGATTGAAGAAAAATGTTACTTCGTGTGTTGCACATCTAAGTCATCAATTTTGCATAAGTGTTAGGATGTGTGTCCTTCCAAAGAACATTCAAAGATTCTAAGATATTCAGTTCACACCACAACTTGATAAATCTCTTCTCATCCAAGGGCTTTGTGAATATATCCACTAGTTGTTCTTTAATCTTCACGTGCTCAATAGAGATGTCGTCCTTCAACACATGATCTCAAAGAAAATGATTGTAAGTGCATCTAATGCCCCTTAGTAATTTTGGTGTATTGAAGAGTTATAGGTTAAGGGACTAATGTGTTTGTGAGTGTACACAGGTCTATAAGTCTATGAGGACTTTGATACTTACAGAGAAAGTCGACTCCTCAAAATGAATGTCTTCAACTGAAGACTTTGGTTTTCTGAAGACTTTGAAAGTGAAGAAATTGGTGTGATCCTGAAGACTTGGCATTTATGCAAGGAACAGGAAGCGTGAAGACTTTTGTTTTCGTAGTTTCATTTTCTCCTTCTTGAGTCATAGGAAACACTGTACTGTTAAAGGGGGTCGAGGTAAAACTAAGCAAAAGTTCCAGGTGATGATCATCTAAAAATCCTACACCTACCAATCCCTTTGAGTGAAGCCATTGGAAATCTCATGCAGTTCAGTCAATTTCTTCAGTGACAGAGACGAAGTTCTTCTGGTGTCTGAGGAATTTGTCCTGAGTAAGGAGTTAGTAATTTGCCAGTGCGGATTGCCTACAAGTGAGGAACATGATAGCCCTGAGGAATTTGAACCTCAAATTTCCGACCATTGTTGTGCTATGCGCCAGCTGTCCCAAAATATCTACCCACCTAACGGTCATATCATTGAAGGGCATTTATGTCTTATTATGTCGGGCTGCTCCCTAAGCTATAAATAGCTGCCCGTACAACCACTAGCTGGTTGGATGCTCCGCGAGAAACTGACACTTGTCATTGAGAGCATCCCATCCTCCGAGGACTTTGAGTGAAAATCATCAAGTGAGGAAAAACCCCAAAACCCGAAACCAAACACCTACAAACCCAAACTGATTGAGCATCACTGAAGAGATTGTTCCTACGTGGAACTGACGCTTGTTACCTTTGAGGACTGTGCATCCTCCAGACGGTTAGGCGTCATGGTCTAGAGCATCCAGGAGGAAATCGTGGATCACCGAGTGACCGAGTCTGTGAAAGTTTGCAAGTCATTTGAAGACTTACCACGAGTGATTGGACGAAGTATGTGTGACCTTCATGGATAATATGGTGAGGACTGTGTGTCTTCAGGTTTGAATACCTAGCCGCTCCAACCAGATGTACAACTGTCACAGCAGTTGGAACTGGTCTACCAAATCATTGTCTTCACCAAGCTAACTAGTTTTATTTCCTCAACCCCTTCATTTCCTCATTCTGTGTTGTTGTACCTGATTGTTGCTTTTTGAATACTTTGACTAAAGACTTTCTCAATTTCCTCAGCTCAATTTCTTCAGTTAGTTTGTCTTCAGCCTGCTTATCCTATGTTTACGCTTTATGTACTCTATGGTTGTTTTCATTTCATCATGATGACTGTGCTACTACTCTGTTATGTCTACACCTGAGTACGTATTCCGCTGCAAGTAGTTCTTCGCTCAGGAATTTCCTCACTCTGAAATTCCTTAGTGAAGAATTCATAAAAATTGCCTATTCACCCCCCTCTAGTTGACTTAACGCACTTTCAATGATGACGAATCTGGATGTGCTTTGTCTTCAAGTGCTGAACTAGGTTATGAGCAATCTTGATGGCACTCTCATTGTCACAGAAGAGTGGCACATTATTCACATTGATGCCGTACTCCTTGAGGGTTTGCTTCATCCATAGCAATTGAGCACAGTACGAACCAACAACAATGTACTCAGCTTCAGCAGTAGAGGGTGATACACAGTTTTGCTTCTCCGAGGACCAACAGACTAAGGATCGTCTGAGGAAATGACATGTGCCTGATGTTGACTTGCGATCCACTCGATCACCAACATAGTCAGAGTCAGAATATCCAATGAGATCAAAAGCCGAGCCCTTGGGATACCGTAATCCAATTATTGGAGTGTGAGCTAGATATCGAAGAATATGCTTCATAGCCTTATGGTGTGATTCCCTTGGTGTAGCTTGAAAACGGGCACACATGCAAACACTAAGCATAATATCTGGCCTAGATGCACATAGATACAATAAAAAGGCAATCATGGAGCGGTATACCTTTTGATCGAAGTCTATACCATTTTCATCAGTGCATAGATGGCCATTTGTGGGCATAGGGATTTTGACGCCTTTGCAATCTTGCATGCCGAATTTCCTCAACACATCCTTGAGGTATTTCTCTTGAGATATGAAGATGCCATTTCACTGTTGACGAATTTGAAGACCTAAGAAGAATTTCAATTATCCCATCATAGACATTGGATATTCCTCACTCATCATATAGGCAAATTCGTCAATTGGGTTTCTTGTCAGTGAGGAGTTCATATGAGGTCTTTTTGAAGAATTTGTGAAGATATACCCTGTTTATGATGTGGCACGCAGTATCAATTACCTCAGGCCAGACGCAAGGAGGCATCTTGTATTCATCAACAAGAGTCCTGTTCTTGTGCTCCACGACAACATTCTGCTGAGGAGTATAAGGGGCAGATAACTCGTGAGTAATACCAAGTTCATCAAGATAATCATCAAGACCAGTATTCTTGAACCCAGTCCCATTGTCACTCCTAATGCGGTTGATCTTCACACAGAAGTTTGTTGAAGCCCTCGAGGAAAATCGTTTGAAGACTTCCCACACTTCAGTTTTGTAAGTGATGATATGCACCCATGTATAACGAGAATAGTCATCAACAATAACAAAGCCATATAAAGATGTTGCATTTGTGAGTGTGGCATAAGGAGTAGGGCCGAAGAGATCCATGTGAAGCAATTCAAATGGACGAGTGGTAGTCATGATAGTCTTCGAGGGATGCTTGTACTTGGTCATCTTTCTAGCTTCACAAGCTCCACACCGATGGTCCTTGAGGAATTTGACACCCTCGATGCGAATGATGTGCTTCTTCTTCACGAGTGTGTGCAAGTTCCTCATGCCAGCATGACCTAGTCGTTGATGCCATAACCAACCTTCTGAAGCTTTTGCAAGTAGACATGTGGTAGGCTGTGGTCCTGCAGAGAAATCAACAATATACAAGTCTCCTTTCCTAAAGCCTTCGAAGACTTTGGAATTGTTAGATTCCATGATCACAACACAACGATACTTTCCAAATGCGACAAACATATCAAGATTACAAAAGCATTGAGAAAAACATGAGGTTAAATCCTAAGGACTCGACAAGCATGACTTTGTCCATGTGTCGATCCTTTGAGATCGCAACCCTACCTAGACCCAATACCTTGCCTTTGTCTGTGTCAGCGTAGGTGATATGCTTCAGATGTGATGGAGATAAAGCAGTGTCCATCAATAAACTCTTGTCACCGGTCATGTGATTTGCACATCCACTATCGAGGACCCACTCAGTAGCTTTGGGTTGATCATATTGCAGATGAATTAGTGCATCTTACGAACTCATATACTTCATCAGTGAAGAATATGTGAAAGTGCGTTATATTGACTAGAGGGGGGTGAATAGGCGATTTTTACAAATTCGTCACTATGGAATTTCAGGGTGAGGAAATTCCTAAGCAACGAACTACTTAGCAGCGGAATAAGTTCTTAGGTGCAAGCATAAAAGAGTAGTAGCACAGTCATCGTGATGAAATGAAAACAAGCACAGAGTACAAGAAGCGTAAACACAGGATAAGCAGGCTAAAGACAAACTGACTGAAGAAATTGAACTAAGGAAATAGAGAAAGTCTTCATTCAAAGTCTTCAAACAGTAATGATCAAGAACAACAACACAGTAATGAGGAAATGAAAGAGTTGAGGAAATAGAACCAGTTAGCTCGGCGAAGACAATGATTTGGTAGACCAGTTCCAACTGCTGTGACAGTCGTACGTCTGGTTGGAGCGGCTAGGTATTTAAACCTGAGGACACACAACCCCGGACACACAGTCCTCATCGTATTCTCCTTCAGCTAAGGTCACACAGACCTCGCCTAATCAGTCGTGGTAAGTCTTCAGGTGACTTCCAAACCTTCACAGACTCGGTCACTCTACGATCCACAATTTCCTCTTGGATGCTCTAGACCATGACACCTAACTGTCTAGAGGATGCACATTCCTCAAAGGTAACAAGCGTCGGTTCCACACAGGAACAATTTCTTCAGTGATGCTCAATCACTTTGGGTTTGTAGTTGTTTGGTTTGGGGTTTTGGATTTTTCCTCACTTGATGATTTTCACTCAAAGTCCTCGGAGGATGGGATGCTCTCAATGACAAGTGTCAGTTTCTTGCGGAGCAGCCAACCAGCTAGTGGTTGTACGGGGCGGCTATTTATAGCCTAGGGAGCATCCCAACATGATAAGAAATAAATGCCCTTCAATTATATGACCGCTAGGTGGGTAAGATATTTTGGGACAGCTGGCGCATAGCACAGGAACAATCAGAAATTTGACTATCAAATTCCTCAGGGTTATCATGTTCCTCACTTGTAGGCAATCCGCACTGGCGAATTCCTAACTCCTCAGTCAGAACAAATTCTTCAGAGACCAGAAGATCTTCATCTCTGTTACTAAAGAAATTGACTGAACTGTATGGGATTTCCAATGGCTTTTCTCGAAAGGATTGGTAGGTGTAGGATTTTGAGATGAGCATCACTTGGAAACTTTTCCTTAGTTTTACCTCGACCCCGTGTAACAGTATGGTGTTCCCTATGACTGAAGAAAGAGAAAAATGAAATTGTGAAAACAAAAGTCTTCGAGCTTCATATTCCTCACATGAATATCATGTCTTTAGGATTAGACCAATTTCTTCACTTTCAAAGTCTTCAGAAAGTCAAAGTCTTCAGTTAAAGACATTCATTTTTAGGGGTCAACTTTCTCTTTAAATGTCAAGCTCCTCATAGACTTACAGACCTGTGTACACTCACAAACACATTAGTCCCTTAACCTATAAGTCTTCAATACACCAAAATCACTAACGGGCACTAGATGCACTTACATCTCCCCCTTTTTGGTGATTGATGACAGTATAGGTTAAGTTTTCAACGGGGATAAACATATGAAGTGTAAATACTGATATTGAGGAATTTGATTGCAAGATATAGAAGAACTCCCCTTGAATATGTGCATATGTGAGGAATTTTCTTTTGAGAAGCAATGCACATTGAAGAGTAGAATCATGGAGATCTCCCCTATATCTTGTAATTCATACACACATTTAACATATGATATGAAGAATTTTGAAATGCATGATGAAATATCTTGACTTATGTAATTCATCATGCGTGCTTTAACATACATGAGGAAATAGCATGCAGAAGAACATAACAAAAGTATCATACCACCATCGGACTTAAGTTTACAACTCGATCCAACAAATCATCAGAAGAACGAGAGTTGTAACTTCGCAAAAAACGCCCATATAGATAGACCCGCTTGAAGACTAACTCAAATTTCTCCCCCTTTGTCATCGAATGACCAAAAGGGACGAAAAATGAGGACTAACGCCCCTGAAGAATATCATCACAAAGTCGATGGAGGAGCACTAGTGTTGTTGGGGTCGTTTGTTGAAGTAAGGCATGTCGCAGTGTCATTCAAGTCTTCGTTTTCATCAGTCTCACGTGATGAAGAATAGGAGCCGGCCACAACCTGAGGAACTTTGACCTTCTTGAATTTCTTCGAAGGTGGCTTTGCCTAGTCAAAGTCATGTTGAAATTCCATCTTCTTGAGATCTTTAGCACTTTAGAGGTTAGACAGAATGGCCCAGGTGCGGTAAAACACTTCATGCAGATAATAGTGATTCTTCTTCACACAATTTTGAGTGACTGTCATGTTCTGAAGAATAGCACCAAGCTGACGTTTGACCCACTTATGGTTGTGATCAACCTTCTGATGAAGACTGAGGAGAATCTCACGATCAATCATCACCCTGGGAGCAGTGGCTTGAGGATTTTGCTTGGAAGCGTTTGCGGCAGAGTCATGCGTGGCAGAGTCATCATTGGTGGAATACGAGGCAACTTTGCAAAACTGTCCATCCAATGGACGAATGCCTTCATCAATAATAGCAGTCTTGCCCTTCTCATCAGATGAGGAAATAGGTCTCTTGAAGACTTCGATTGGGGGCAAATAACTCACGTGATTCTGCAAATCAGCCTTGTAGTTGATTGAAGACCTTGATCTAATGAATCTCATGATCCATGGAGCATAAGGCTTCAATTCAAATGGCGAGAGAGCAACATTTGCCAAAGTCCTCATGAAGAAATCATGGTAGTTGATAGGCACACCATGTATGATGTTGAAAAGCAGATTCTTCATGGTACCAATGACCTCTTCTTCATTAGAGTCGTGGCCCTTGATTGGACTGAGGGTCTTGGTCAAAATTCTATAAATTGTCCTTGGCACATAGAGCAATTCCTTCACGAGGAATTTGGTTCTTGGGCCTTGGCCAGGCTTCAGAGGCTTCATCAACACTTGCATGAAATGATCAAAAAGCTCAGGTTCATGGTAGATGAGTCTTGCACCTTCAAGGGGAGGACTGACTGAGACAGCATGAAGCAATTCAGAGGCTGGGGATTTGTAGTTAGTGTTTTCAGTCATCCAGTCCAATACCCATGAATTCACATCTTCAGCGTATCAAGTGATGTGCAACATAGCATAGAACTGAAGAATTAGCTCTTCATTCCAGTCACAGACGTCAGTGCAGTTGAGCAGCCCAGCATCATGAAGAACACTGAGGACTGGGGTGAAGCAGGGCAGTGACTCCATATCCACATGTGGAATGTGCTCATGGTCAAAGATCTTGTCTTTATCGAATAGCAGTGAAGAATAGAAGTTCATCTGACTTGCTGTCCAAAAGCGCTTGCGATGAAGATGAGCATAGTCATAGGGATTGTATTCCATGAAGAATATGTGTTCATTAAAGAACTCAGCAGCTTTGAACTTCTGTTTCTTGGAGAAGGGATGCTTTGGCTTGGGCTGAGGAGTTTCAGTTAATGTCTTCATAGCCTCTGGAATCACAGTCTCCGGAGATAGCAGCCTGGGTCTCCACTTCTTTAGTAGCATTTCCATCAGTGCTAGTGGCTGGAATTTCTTCGAGGATGGTAAGAAGAGAAGCTTGAGGTTCTTCAGAGCCCGCGTGAATTTCTTCAGTTTGGACCGAGGACTGAGGAATTTGTTGCAGAGGAGTGAACAGTGGTGAATTGGGGTGATGACTTTCCCAGTAGTCATCATTCAGAATTGGAGTGGTGCACCCAATGTCCACATCTTTATCTGGACATCTTCATCTTGTTCATCAATTTCTTCAACGCCGGCCTCTTCAGAAGTGAAATGAGTCATGGGCGAGGATACCAGTGGAGTTGAAGGGATATTATCCACTTCAATTCTTCATCCAACTACTCTGTCGAAGCAGCAGAAGGATCTTCTTCATCAGATTAATTGGGAATTTCATACTCGCCACCAAAGGGAACAATCTCCTTTGAATGCATGCTTGAAGGAGGAACAACATTGATAAGATTCTCAAATGAGCTTGTCAAAATCTTTGCCTTGTTGGGAGCAGAAGACTTTGAGGAAGTAGATGCTTTCCTTTTCTTCACAGCAGCTTGTTCTGCAGCCTTGGTTTTCTTCACCTCTAATGTAGAAGGAAGATTGATGCTTGAAGTTGGTGCAGGTGGAGCAGAGGAAATTTGTTCATTTTCTTCAGGCGCGACTGATGCAGTTGCCCTGGCTTGTTTAGTATCTTCAGGCACAGCAGCAGATGCTTCAGCTAGCCTGGCTGGTTCTTCAGGCGCAACACTAGTGGTTGCCCTGGCAGTTTCTTCAGAGGCTGGAATGTCTTCATCAGCCCTGGTACTCTCATTTTCTTCAGCAGCCTGATTTTCATCAGCGGTGCTGGCATGTTGTTCAGTAGGCTGAGCATATGCTTCAGCCCGAGGAGATTCATGTTGCATTGGGGCTGCAACATTTGAGGTGAATCCTTTCGCCATGTTGACGAATCTGACCTTGGCTCCCAGCCAATCTACACGATATATGTCAAATTCATCACTGAGGGCCTTGATCTCAGCTTGCACAGTCACAAGTTCATCAGTTGTCATTTTGACAACATTTTTCTTCAGAAAATGCTCTTTCTTGTACTGAGCCTTCTTGAGCTTCTTGGCCTTCTCAAATTTCCATTTTTCTTTGCCTATGAAGGCAGTGAGCATGTGGTTCTGGCCAGGTGTGAGTTTGAAATCAGGCATAGGAGTGTTTGGGTCCTTGTGTCAAAGATCAATGAAGTCTAGGATCAACTTGGGATCCAGCAGAAGAGGCACATTGGTGCCTTTGGCTCTAGGGCCCTTTGTTGTCTCTCTTTGATGATGTCTTCCAATTCTTCATCATCAGCCTCGTCTTCACTAGAAGAAACATGAAAGGCGACCTACTTCTTGTGAGGACTTGGTCTAGAGCCTTGTCCAGCAGTGGCCTTAGTCTTCAACAAAGTGGGGCCTGTTAAGGACTACGGAGGAGCTGAAGAACTTGCAGAGGCTCTTGAGGCAATTGAGATGCCAATGATCCTTTGGCACGAGGCGAGGTGCACAGGTGCTGAGGACTTTGGAGGAGCAGCTGAAGATTTTGCAGTTGGAGGAACTGGGGCTGCATGAGGAATATGCTTTGAGGGCATAGAAGAGCTCGGCCGTGAGGGCATTGCTGAGGTGCTTGGTGGTTTGCGAGCTGGCTTCTTTTGCATAGATTTCCTGGGCTTGCTAGCAGAGGCATCAGTAGTAGCAGTAGCAGAGTCTTCGTTGAATTTCCTCACTGCTTCCTTAGCCATTTTGGCTAGTTTAGCTTGCCGTTTGGCCCATTCATCGGGATAGTCCTCACCATGCTTGAGGCTAGTGGGGTCAGTTTCTCGGCCATGTGCTAGTGGAGGTCTTGGGCAAGGAGGGTGTAAAGCGAATTTCTTCATGTACTTTGGAGTGACATATCAATACTCCCTCCATTCCCGTGCCCATCTTCTCTCAATCCTATGAATGCGCACCGTGCGCTGATTTTTATTCTCCTTGGCAAGTTTGGCCTCATCAGGAGTGCTGTATTCATCATATATGTCATCAGGGATCTCAAACGCTATGTTGACTTCCAATCTCTTTCCTCCCTTCTGAGGTTTCTTGCCATCTGCCATTTTCTTTAGCCGAGGAATTTGAACAATTGCGTTCTCTGAAGAGGTATGCAATCTATCTTCGAGGAACGTTGCCAATGAGTTAAGTTGATGAGAACCAAGAGATTCAACAGCATACATGAGTACCTATGAACAGAGTATAGGTGCCAAGAATTTGGAGAGTTCACATGCGTTCTCAGAAGTTTTTGCAAAAAGAACAAGTTTGAGAAATTTGACCAGAGGTGTCTTGAGGAATTTCACTAAGCGTTCTTTGGCTTAGGTTCCAGAGTTGTATAGATTGGAAAATCCACAAAATTGAGGAATCTTGAAGAAAAATGTTGCTTAGAGAAACAGATTAAGAAAACAGATGCATGTGAGGTGTTTACGAGTGTGGAAGTGAAGAATAAACACCTTTTGAAGATTTTGTGGAAAACATCAGAATCAACAAGGGCAGTAAAAGTATCTTTTAATTACCCTTTATGAAGAACACGATGAACAGAGAGTTGTAGATTGGAAGTTCATCAGTCCAGATCTTACACACCCTAACTTGGCAGAGGAAGATAGCTACGACAGCGGCGGAGTGAAGATTGACCGGCGCGAGTACGACGACGACAAGGTCGAGGCAGTGAAGCTCTTTCTCACCGGTGACGATGGAAGTAGCGGCGGCGCTAGGTCTGGAAGCTCGAGCGAGGGGAGTGAGCTCGAGCGGGGTAAATGAAGTCTGAGAAGGGTGAGGGGTATTTATAGCCTGAAGTGAAAAACTGCTCGCCCGAAGAAATTGGACGAACGTACCCCTGACTCTTCTCATCCTAGCGACATGTGTTACCCATGTACAGAGCGGTGGCGATCATGAGTGAATAGATAAGTCTTATCATGGGATGCGGAATGATTTGAGTGGCAAAAGCCGAAAATTGAGATAAGAATATTTTAAGGTTTTGTTCACAAATTCTTCAGCTGACAAGGACACAATGAAGATTTTGAACAAGTTTCAAATAGAAGGCATATGAAGAATTTGTGAACATAATGGTTTGAGTATGGCATAGAGGGGGAAGGGTCCGATCACATTCACTTAGTAGAAAAGTCAACTTGAAGAATTAGCAATGAGTGAATGCTGTAGAGGACTAAAACTCAATATATATATATATATATATACCCAATGAAGAACACAATCAGAAAGAGTGAAAACTATGCAAAGTTGAAGAATTTGAACAACCGAAGAATTTCAAAACTGAAGAAATACTCAAATTGAAGATTTTCAACCTTTGTTGGTGGCGTGACCCACCGTATAAGAATGATGATTTCTGACGCCGCGCACAATTGCCGTAGGGCTCTGAGAATCAAATTCTTCGTTAATTTCTTCACACTTAGAGGGTTAGTCTTCATTGATTGAAGAAAAACATTACTTCGTGTGTTGCACATCTAAGTCATCAATTTTGCATAAGTCTTAGGATGTGTGTCCTTTTCAAAGAACATTAGAAGATTCTAAGATATTTAGCTCACACCGCAACTTGCTAAATCTCTTCTCATCCAAGGGCTTTGTGAAGATATCGGCTAGTTGTTCTTCAGTCTTCACGTGCTCAATAGAGATGTTGCCCTTCAACACATGATCATGAAGAAAATGATGACGGATCTGAATGTGCTTTGTCTTCGAGTGCTGAACTGGGTTATGAGCAATCTTGATGGCACTCTCATTGTCATAGTAGAGTGGCAAATTCTTCACATTCATGTCGTAGTTCTTGAGGGTTTTCTTCATCCATAGCAATTGAGCACATCACGAACCAACAACAATGTACTCAGCTTTAGCAGTAGAGAGTGATACGCAGTTCTGCTTCTTCAAGGACCAACATACCCAGGACCGTCCGAGGAAATGGCATGTGCCTGATGTTGACTTGCGGTCTGCATGATCACCAGCATAGTCAGAGTCTGAATATCCAATGAGATCAAAAGCCGAGCCCTTGGGATACCATAATCCAAGTGTTGGTGTGTGAGCTTGATATCGAAGAATATGCTTCACAACCTTATGGTGTGATTCCTTCGGTGTAGAAAATCGGGCACACATGCAAACACTAAGCATAATATCTGGCCTAGACGCACATAGGTACAATAAAGAGCCAATCATGGAGCGGTATACCTTTTGATCGAAGTCAATACCATTTTCATCAATGCATAGACGGCCATTTGTGGGCATAGGGATTTTTACGGCTTTGCAATTTTGCATGCTGAATTTCCTCAACACATCCTTGAGGTATTTCTCCTGAGATATGAAGATGTCATTGCATTGTTGACGAATTTGAAGAACTAAGAAGAATTTCAGTTCTCCCATCATAGACATTTGATATTCCTCACTCATCATATAGACAAATTCGTCAGTGTAACGTTGGTTAGTACAGCCAAAGATAATATCATCAACATATATTTGGCACACGAATAATTCATCATCATAGGTTTTGGTGAAAAGAGTGGAGGAAATATGCCCTAGAGGCAATAATAAAGTTGTTATTATATTTCCTTATATCATGATAAATGTTTATTAATCATGCTAGAATTGTATTAACCGGAAACTTAGTACATGTGTGAATACATAAATAAACAGAGTGTCACTAGTATGCCTCTACTTGACTAGCTCGTTAATCAAAGATGGTTAAGTTTCCTAGCCATGGACAAATAGTTGTCATTTGATAAGCGGGATCACATCATTAGAGAATGATGTGATTGACTTGACCCATCCGTTAGCTTAGCACGATGATCGTTACAGTTTCATTGCTACTGCTTTCTTCATGACTTATACAAGTTCCTCAGACTATGAGATTATGCAACTCCCAAATACCGAAGGAACACCTTGTCTTCTATCAAACGTCACAACATAACTGGGTGATTATAAAGATGCTCTACAGGTGTCTCCGATGGTATTTGTTGAGTTGGCATCACTACACAAAAAATACACTTCCGTGATGATACGTGTTTGTCACAGTAGGTCACGTTTTCTGTCATGCATGTACATCCATGACAATTTTATGACAGAATCAAGATAGTCATACCTGTGCTGTCGTAGAAGTGTTCCATGACATTACCAAAATTATCATCACGAAAGTGTCCACTTCCATGACGATAAATCGCGCGTCACATAAGTGCTTTCGTCAAGGGTGACCGACACGTGGCATCCACCGTAACGGAACACCGTTAAGCTATCGGGTCCGGTTTTGGATCCGATAACCTGTTAACAGCCCTGACCAATGGGGATTTTCCACGTGTAAAATCATCATTGGCTGGAGGAAACACGTGTCAGCTCATCGTTGGGACAGATGTCATCCACTCATTGGACCCAAGGCGCCTATGATACGTCGACACGTGGCACGGCCCAATAGAGGCCCATTCCTGTGAAAAGGCCGGTCCACAGAAAGCCTGTTAACGGTCTGTTCGCATATAGCCCATTTACAGCCCGCTAACCCAGGGCCCGTTACGACCTCTCCGAATTAGGCCCAGTACCATCATCTGGGCCGTCCAATATGATTCCAGCCCGTTTTTATTTCCGGCCCATCTATGGCCCATGACGTATTTCGACACATATGAGGCCCTTTGTAACTCTTGGCCCATTACCGGCCCGTGGTGAAACTGGCCCGTAATGAACGGCGTATCACTTCATACCAATTAACGGCCCATTATTCCATTGGCCCGTTTCCAGCCCAGGTTATCTTTCGGCCTTCTCAGGGCCCATTTATTCTTGGGCTCATTTCCAGCATTCGGTTACTTACGACCCGTTACTGTCATTTTCTGCTTGTGGGCCAAATTCAGCCCATGGTTACAGTCGGCCTGTTTGTGGCTGTTAATACGTTGGGCCGTTTTCATGTCAAAAAAACCCGTTGGGCTGTTTTCATAGAGTTATCAAATATGGCCTATTAACGGCCCGTTATGGTCCGTGAGTAGTACAACCCATGATTGGCGAAATGATGATACGCCCCGTAGAAGGCCCATGGATCCTACGGCCCGTAAAAGGCCCATGGACCGTACGGCCCGTAGAAGGCCCATGGATCGTACGGCCTGTAGAAGGCCCATGGATCCTACGACCCGTAGAGAAGGCAAATGGATCCTACGACCCATAGAAGGCCCATGGATCATACGACCCGCAGGAGGCCCATGGTTACAACAGTCCGTGTGTTGCCATGATTATTTTGGCCTAGTTTCCAAAAATAGGTTATTGTGGCCATTAGAAAAAAACAAAAAAAGAACTAAAGTGACTACAAGCAAACAACTAAACAAGACAATAAGGAAATAAATAAGCAAGCAATTAACGCTAGCCTATTACCGCTATTACACATATTACATCCACTGGGCATCAAAGTTCGCCACCGGTGCAAATATAGGGAACAAAGCAGCATATTACATACACTGGCCTTCAAAATTGGCCACTAGTGTAAATAAACGCGGCAGCAAAACAAGAGCATAACTGAAACAACTTCAGAAGAGCTCAAGAAACATTATCCTGGGATCCACCATGCTGGCAATAAGCTTAGCAAGCTTATTAGCTTTGTCCTGTTTGGCGATAAAATCCTCCAACGCTTGCTGTTGCACCAGAAAGTATGCATCTGAATGCTCCAGGGACTTCCGCAGTCCTTCCGCTTCTTGTCGGAGCACAACTGATCGATGTCTTTCAACATGTAGTTGAGACTCAAGAAACCGAACTGATTTAGACGAGTTTGAATAGCTTGTGCTAGCGGTAGTGGCCAGTAACTCGAACACTAAACCAAGACAAGACTTTGGGGTTGTCTCACTGTCTTCAAGATAGTCTTCCTTAGTTGTTTTATCAGCTTTGTTGGAGACCAACAAGGATGTGTCACTATCTTGAACCTTATTTGCATTACTTCCTTTACCATTTCTTAATAAGGCAGTCTTCCCCAATATTCTGTCAGCATTCTAAAAGAAGAAACAAGCAGACACATAACATGTATAGCATGAACTAGTATATGAAACTCATTTCAGTGAACCAGTTCATTATTAAGGTGGACATGATTAAACTACCAAGTCTTCTATTGCCAAGTACTAGTACATAATAAAATCATCAAACAAACATATATCTATGTCCTATGGTCACTGCATTGTCTTGCCAAATCAAAATAGAGACACGGTTCAAATCATATCAGTTCAGGACAAAGGAGCAGTGAAAGAATACAAAGCGTGGGAAACTACACGGCACAACAAGATTTCAGATGGGTACCATGGGTCTACATGTACAACAACACTATTGGCTCTGTTGTGATGCTAGTAATGTGCATGATATGAGAAGTCAACTGTATACAAAATTGAAATTGAAATCAATAGAGCTATTGATAAGAGCAAACCTATTAAAGAAACATGCATGAACATACCTGCTGTGCCATTGGAGTTTCGATTGGATCCTTCAATTTAAAAATAAGTTTGTATGAGTAAATACAGTGATACAAGAGCAAAGCAGTATGCACGATAGCAATCATAGTTAAAAAAGGCGCGCCTAAGCGAGCGCTTAAGAACGCCTAGGCTCTAGGTGTTGGCAAAACGCATTGCGCATAACTACGCTTAATCTGTGCATAACTACGCATAAGCATGCGCTTTGGTCAGTAAAGCGCAAGGCGGTGGCAAAACACACAATTAACGCCTAGCGCTTTTCTGAACTATGATAGCAATGGAATCTTAAATTAGAACTGTTGTTCTTCAGGTTTAGGAACTTGTTCTACATGAACAGAGTACAGTAAGACGCAAGAATATAGTACTTCAAAAATAGAAAATGATCTCATAGACCTTACCACATTCTTGGTTCTAGACCAGTACAGAACAAGGCGTTCCCAGTCATCGTCCAACAAATGTGTCTCAGGAGAACGTAAGGGAATTTGATGAGTTTCTTTGCTGGTGAAGTACGTTTTCTTCAGGTAATTCCGATACTGCCACCAAGTATTCTTGAAGATAGCAGAAGTATTAGCACAGGTTACGTCATCCTGAGTTTCCAAATCGGTCCTTCTCTATAAGTATTAGTGATGACAATTCATCACATTTCTTACTGACGAATAAAGTGACACGGTTTAAAATAGCATTAACACAATATGGTATTGTTCAGGTCAAGACATGGCAGGAAATGACATTGTGATGGAGTTGGCAGCTTCACGACACCACTGGATTATAGATCAAGAACTCATAAGTATGAATGGTTAGTGTGCTGTCAATTTATCCCATTTCAGATTGGCAAAATAAGATCACTTGCTCTGTATAGTTTAATTTACATGGTATGAAGAAGGAACTTGGTTGTACAACTTAAAACTTAAATTGAGAAGGACAAACTTTTGTTTATGAAGTACATAGTAAACTTTAAGAATGCAATTTGATGCAAACACCAAAAATAAACAGCTATTGCAGTCATGCCTAACCAAATATACACAACAAAGTTTGAAGGCTTGAGAAGGACAACTTACATTATTGGTGAAGGTAGGCTCTATAAAGCCCTTGTCCATGCTGATGGTGGGGGGGGGTGGCAATTCAAGAAGTTTACCACAAAATCTTCTTCATAACCATTGTCTTTATTCTACATTTTGTTAAGAGAAAATATAGATGTGACAATATAAGAAAAAATGGAGAATATTTAAGATAAGATGAAGAGTGATGCTACATAACCAAGTAGCTATAAATGTAAGTACAATGATACAGGCAAAAGGTACAGCCAAGAGCACTGCAGAGCTAAACTTTTTCAGTACCATCGGTGTTATCCAACCTTATGGTAAGAGTAAATATAGATATTATGTGTAGAAAATGGAGGGCAAAGGAAAATAAGCTGCAGAGTGATGGTACATGAACAACTACCTTTCAATATAAGTACACTGATAAAGGACAACAGGTACTTACAAGAACAATGCAAAGCTAAAAAATTGCATTGGCATTGGATATATTCTACACTAATGTAACCATTCATTCAGATCAGATAATTTGGGGCGAACAATTGATAAGCAAGCTATCGTGCATACTGCTATCACATAATGAACCAGGTATGTATGCAAGTACAGTGATACAGGACAATAGGTACTAACAAGAGCAAAGCAGCGGGCAACATATTTGCGATATCCTGTCGTTCTTTTTAAACCGGAATTCCTTTTCGAGCAGATTTCTTGCAAAAAAGATCTGTAAGGCACATGCAGAAAAGTAGAAGTTCAAATTGTCATGCGATATCATAGACAGTACCTCATCCTCGGAATGAGACCACTGCATAATAAGGTTTTTCCATTCAATGTCTTCTAAATTTAGAACATGAGACTTCACCAGAAATTCGTTTATAGAGTTGCCATCAAAGTGTGATTTCCTCAGGTAACACCGATACTGCTGCAATGCTTCCTTGAAGAGCGCAAGCAAGCTTTTCTCGTCATGACAATCCAGATTGACCCTCGCCTACTTACAACAATTTAATGTAAATCATTGATGTGTTCAATCAGCAGAAAACAGGAAAATAATCACCATGAATAATAGCACTTACACGTAAGTGGGATAGGAAGATGTGAAAATGGTGTTTGTCTTCACTATAATCTTCCCATGATGGGAATATATGCACTTAGTCCCTAACAACATTGAAAGCATTGTCTTTTAAACTGGGAATAACTGGAAGGGGGTTCCAATCTGCAGCATTTGGCCGTCTCTATAGTTGGGATAGGTCTTCGGCCGGTGGACTTGCTGTACTTTTGCTGGAGTGGGATTTTCTATGGTACGTCTGGTGCTATGGCAACTGAAATCAGCATACCTTTTGCTGGAGTGTAGGTCCTGTGTAGTGGGGCTAGTGGTGTGGCCAATGAAGTATGGGTACAGTCTGCTGGAGTCGGTCCTACATTTTGTGTCACTCGTTGTACAACCAATATAAGTGGGGTTGTCGGTGTCAAAACCGGCGGATCTCGGGTAGGGGGTCCCGAACTGTGCGTCTAGGCTGGATGGTAACAGGAGGCAGGGGACACAATGTTTTACCCAGGTTCGGGCCCTCTTGATGGAGGTAAAACCCTATGTCCTGCTTGATTAATATTGATGATATGGGTAGTACAAGAGTAGATCTACCACGAGATCAGAGAGGCTAAACCCTAGAAGCTAGCCTATGGTTTTATTGTATGTTGTCGTTGTTGTTGTCCTACGGACTAAAACCCTTCGGTTTATATAGACACCGGAGAGGGTTAGGGTTACACAAGGTCGGTTACAAAGGAGGAGATATCCATATCCGTATTGCCTAGCTTGCCTTCCACGCCAAGTAGAGTCCCATCCGGACACGAGACGAAGTCTTCAATCTTGTATCTTCATAGTCTAACAGTCCGGCCAATAGAGATAGTCCGGCTATCCAGAGATCCCCTAATCCAGGACTCACATAGTAGCCCCTGAACCAGGCTTTCAATGACGACGAGTCCGGCGCGCAGTATTGTCTTCAGCATTGCAAGGCGGGTTCCTCCTCCGAATACACCACGGAAGAATTTTGAATATAAGGATAGTGTCCGACCCTGCAAAATAAGTTCCACATACCACCATAGAGAGAATAATATTTCACAAATCCAATTTGCTGACTTATTTTGGCAACATGACATTACGGCACGGCCCGGTGATTATTCGAACCGTTTCCTTTAACTAGCCACATAACGCGAGGCAGTTTTTTGACACGTCTTGTCAAAGTAGATATCGTGTACCCTTATTACGGGATTCTCATCAATACGGGTGCGGGTAACCCAACCGTGACATTGATTACAACGCTTGGGGGATAAGCGAGTTTTACCAGGCTAGTGGGGACGCTTAGTTTCGTCCGCTCATATAAAGGGATAAGGATTCACCTTTTCATCCACGCCTTCTTCCTCCTTTGCTCATCCGTTTTTGCACACTCGAGCTCTAGCGCCCAAGTCCGCACTTCCCACCTCAACCTTCCCCAACCATGTCCGAAGCGGGAGGTAGGTGGATGGTCTCCTCCGTCACGGAGGGGGACTTCAAGAAGCTGAGGAGATCCGGATACCTACCCGACGACATCGTGCACCGGCTCCCAGATGAGGGGCAGCTCCTCCCCACCCCCAGGCCCCACGAGAGGGTGGTGTTCCTGACCCATTTCCTCCGCGGACTGGGATTTCCTCTCCACCCATTTGTCCGAGGGCTCATGTTCTACTATGGCATGGATTTCCACGATCTGGCCCCGAACTTTATCCTCAACATCTCGGCGTTTATCGTCGTGTGCGAGGCCTTCCTCCGTATCAAGCCCCACTTCAGCTTATGGCTGAAGACTTTCAATGTCAAGCCGAAGGTAGTGGGCGGCTGCCAGGCAGAGTGCGGAGGCGCCATGGTGGGCAAGATGCCCAACGTCACATGGCTCAAGGGCTCCTTTGTGGATACAATAAAGGGGTGGTAATCGGGGTGGTTCTATATCACCGAGCCGTGTGACCCTACATGGGTAGCGGCCCCAGAGTTCCGATCTGGCTTCCCCACATGGCTCACCTCCTGGCAAGAGAAGGGCCTGTCCTGGGGTAGTCCGGGAGAGCTGACCGGACTCCAAACATGCATTCAAAACATGGTGAACAAGAAGCTCAAACTTGTCAACATAGTCCAAGTTATGCTCATCCGCCGGATCCTCCCGTGCCAACAACGGGCCTTCAACTTGTGGGAGTTTGACACGACGCAACACTGAACTCTGAACAGGCTCTTCGACACAACTCACAAAGATGCCTGGAGGGTGCTGTTCAAGAGCGTCGAGGTCCCCCCTCCTACTACTGAGGATCGCAGATTCAGCGCGAAGCGCCAAGCCAGTGCGGTAAGCTGCTTTTACCTCTTACAGGATAGATGTTTTTCATAGCTTGGCTCCATGCGGGATCTAAACTCCCGTACCTTTGACAGGATTGGCAGGAGACGGCCGGACAGATCGACTGTCCGGCTCCTTTGCCCGAAGGCCTAGCAAACGCTCTTCTAACGAAGATGCTGACTCCGGCTCCTTATACGGTACCGGAGAAGACCAAGAAGGCCAAGGGAACCCAAAAGAGTTCCCGACGCCAGGCGTCACCGGACTTACCGTCCGAGGACTCTATGGCGCAATCCTCCCCTGAAGACGAGGAGGATGCTCCCCATCCAGACGGGGGAGACAAGAAAAGGAGGGTCGCCCCAACTAGGGAGGCCGGAGGGTCCAAGAAAGGGCGGACCCTCCCTACGGACTACTCCACCACCGCCGCCGACAGCGAAGACGAGTGGCTGCCCAGGGCTAAGCCCCTGGGAAGTCGTAAGTATTCGGATACCAGAGTAAGTCATAGTATTCCTTTGCCGCACTGCTTTCCCTAACGCCGAACATGATTATGCAGGCTGCCACGAGCGAGTATCGATGTATCATCGGACGGCTCCCTGGGCTCGTCGGATATGGATAGCGATCTAGTTCCGACCGCCACCTCCCCTCATCTTGCGGACGACGCCGAGGTGCTGTCTCACGAAGCACTGGGTCGAGGGGAGACAGTCCCGGAGGCGCCTCAAGGCGGCCTCCCGGACTCCGGGGGCAGAGGGGAGAAAGCCCCTGAGGGCTCCGAGCTCGGCCCTCAGCCGGACACCGCGCCGGAACCTCTAGTGGTTCCGGATTCGGGCAGGCGGCCTCCTTCGCACCGCTTCCATCGACGAGGAGCACCGCACTATTATGAGTGCGGTGATCCAGAAGGTTCAGTCCGCTAAGAGCGGATTGACTGAAGCCTGTGCCAGCCTTCTAACAGGCTTTGAGGTAAATGTTTAAAGTATAGGAAAAACATTACCGCATAGATAGTAGCCCCCGATGCTCTGTTCGGTGTTCACAAAGAAAAGCCGAATAGAGGATCAAACAATATCGCAGGTGTGGGAGTCCTGGATTAGGGGGTCTCCGGACAGCCGGACTATCTCCATTGGCCGGACTATTAGACTATGAAGATACAAGATTGAAGACTTCGTCTCGTGTCCGGATGGGACTCTACTTGGCGTGGAAGGCAAGCTAGGCAATACGTATATGGATATCTCCTCCTTTGTAACCGACCTTGTGTAACCCTAACCCTCTCCTGTGTCTATATAAACCAGAGGGTTTTAGTCCGTAGGACAACAATCACAACATACAATCATACCGTAGGCTAGCTTCTAGGGTTTAGCCTCTCTGATCTCGTGGTAGATCTACTCTTGTAACACCCATATCTTCAATATTAATCAAGCAGGACGTAGGGTTTTACCTCCATCAAGAGGGCCTGAACCTGGGTAAAACTTCGTGTCCCTTGCCTCCTGTTACCATCTGGCCGAGACGCACAGTTCGGGACCCCTACCCGAGATCCGCCGGTTTTGACACCGACATTGGTGCTTTCATTGAGAATTCCTCTGTGTCGTCGCTGTTAGGCTTGATGGATCCTACTATCATCGATAGCGATGCGGTCCTGGGTGAGACTTTTCTCCCCGGACAGATCTTCGTATTCGGCGGCTTTGCACTATGGGCCAATTCGCTTGGCCATCTGGAGCAGATTGAAAGCTACGCCCCTGGCCATCAGGTCAAATTTGGAAGTTTGAATTACACGGCCAACATCCGTGGGGACTTGATCTGCAACGGATTCGAGCCACAGCCGGGCGTGCCGCACTGTCACGATAGGTATGACCTAGCTCTGCCATCGGACGGTACCCTAGAGGCCGCGCCCGCATCACCTCCGACCCTTAGCTCGGAGCCAACTGCGCTAATCGAGGACGGGTGGCTAGACACCACCTCAAGGGCTGCAGTCTCAACGGTGATCGAGCCGAACACCAGCATAATCCTCTGCGCAGCCCGTGACTCCAAGGTGCCGGACTCTCCTCCGGACCCCGAACCATCCGCGCCCCTGCCAATCGAATTCGACTGGGTGCCGATCATGGAATTCACCGCTGCGGATATCTTTTAGCATTCGCCCTTCGACGACATTCTGAATTCACTAAGGTCTCTCTCTTTGTCAGGAGAGCCCTGGCCGGATCATGGCCAACAGGACTGGGATACGGACAACGAAGAAATTCGATGCCCACCCACCACCCACTTTGTAGCCACTTTCGATGATTTAACCGACATGCTCGACTTCGACTCCGAAGACATAGGCGGTATGGACGACGATGTAGGAGACGAACATGAGCCAGTACCTATAGGGCACTGGAAGGCGACCTCGTCGTATGACATATACATGGTGGATACACCCAATGAAGGCAACAGCGACGAGATAGCGGAGGATGACCCCTCCAAGAAGCAACCCAAGCGCCAACGTCAGCGGCGCCGCTCTAAGTCCCGCCAAAGCAAAAGTGGTGATACCGACACAGGAGATAATAACACTCCGGATAGCGCCGAAGACAACAAAAATCCCCTCCTGCAAGAGTTAGATCAGGAGGATGAAGGAGCCAGCTCTCCTGAGAGAGCGGCTGGCGGAGAGGAGGAGGATGACAATTACATGCCCCCCTCCGAAGACGAGGCAAGCCTTGGCGACGATGAATTCGGCGTTCCAGAGGATCCCGTCGAACAAGAGCGCTTCAAGCGCAGGCTTATGGCCACGGCAAATAGCCTGAAGAAAAAGCAGCAGCAGCTTCAAGCTGATCAAGATCTGCTAGCTGACAAATGGACTGAAGTCCTCGCAGCCGAGGAATATAAACTCGAGCGTCCCTCCAAGAGTTAACCAAGACGCAGGTTACTACCCCGACTGGAGGAAGAAGCGTATGATACAGCTGATCGGCCACCTCGTGGCCGCGATAGAGAGGCATTCCTGCCGAAAGCTCAGCCTCCGCCCCAACGCCATCCAAATAAAAAGGCATGGCGAGATACGCTAGACCTGCGAGACATATTGGAGGACAAAGCAAAGCATTCAACATCGATCTATGGATCATGAGGGCACACCACTCTACGAGACGGTAAACGTCATGCCGGATACAGTAAAAGCAAATCCGGCCGGGCCAAACACAGCGGGCAGGACCCATACGAGCTACGTCACGATATAGCCCAATACAGAGGCGCCGCACACCCCTTATGCTTCACAGACGAAGTAATGGAACATCAATTCCCAGAAGGTCTCAAACCTGTAAACATTGAATCATACAACGGCACAACAGAACCTGCGGTATGGATTGAGGACTTCCTCCTCCACATCCACATGGCCCGCGGTGATGACTTACATGCCATCAAGTACCTCCCACTAAAACTCAAAGGACCAGCACGACATTGGCTTAATAGCTTGCCAGCGGACTCCATTAGCTGCTGGGAAGATCTGGAAGCCGCATTCCTCGACAACTTTCAGGGTACTTATGTGCGACCACCAGACGCCAATGACTTGAGCCACATAATTCAGCAGCCAGAAGTTTCGGCCAGGCAATTCTGGACTCGATTCCTTACAAAGAAAAACCAAATCATCGACTGTCCGGATGCAGAGGCCTTAGTGGCTTTCAAGCACAACATCCGAGACGAGTGGCTAGCCTGGCACCTTGGTCAGGAAAAGCCGAAATCTATGGCAGCCCTCACGACGCTCATGACCTGCTTTTGTGCGGGAGAAGACAACTGGTTGGCTCGCAGTAACAACATATCAAAGAACCAAGGTACCTCAGTTACCAAGGACGACAACAGCAGGTCACGTCGCAACAAGCATAAGCGTTGCATTAACGGCGAAAGTACTGAGGATACGACAGTCAATGCCGGATTCAAAGGCTCTAAACCCGGTCAGCGGAAAAAGCCATTCAAACAAAGTACGTCGGGTCCGTCCAGTTTGGACCGTATACTCGATCGCTCATGTCAAATACACGGCACCCCAGACAAGCCAGCCAATCACACCAACAGGGATTGTTGGGTCTTCAAGCAGGCCGGCAAGTTAATTGCCGAAAACAAGGACAAGGGGCCGCATAGCGATGACGAGGAAGAACCCCGGCAGCTGCACACTGGAGGACAGAAGAGGTTTCCCCCGCAAGTGCGGACGGTGAACATGATATACGCAACCCACATCCCCAAGAGGGAGCAGAAGCGTGCGCTCAGGGACGTATATGCGTTGGAGCCAGTCGCCCCAAAGTTCAACCCTTGGTCCTCCTGTATGATCACCTTCAATCGCAGGGACCACCCCACCAGTATCCGTCACGGCCGATTCGCCGCACTGGTCCTAGACCCAATCATCGACAGATTTCACCTCACTCGAGTCCTCATGGACGGCGGCAGCAGCCTGAACCTGCTTTATTAGGACATAGTGTGCAAAATGGGTATAGACCCCTCAAGGATCAAACCCACAAAGACAACCTTTAAAGGCGTCATTCCAGGCGTAGAGGCCCACTGCACAGGATCAATTACACTGGAAGTGGTCTTTGGATCCCCGGATAACTTCCAAAGAGAAGAGTTAATCTTCGATATAGTCCCGTTCCGCAGTGGTTATCACGCGCTGCTCGGACGAACCGCATTCGCTAGATTCAATGCCGTACCACATTATGCATACCTCAAGCTCAAGATGCCAGGACCTCACGGAGTTATTACAGTCAATGGAAACACAGAGCGCTCTCTCCGAACAGAGGAGCAAACCGCGGCCCTCGCAGCAGAAGCGCAAAACAGCCTCTCAAGGCAATCTACCAGTTCGGCGTTTCAAAGCCCAGACACCTTCAAGCGTGCTCGGGGCAATCGGCAAATAGACCGCCTGGCGTGATCTGAGCTCACGTAGCAATACGACGGCCACCCCAATCCCAGCCCAACGATGTTGTTCGTGCCGCGCGTACATCATTACACATTAAAAATACCATGGGCACAGATGGGGAGGGGGAGGCACAACTACGACACGTCCCAAAACGCGTCCTAAACCGCACCAGGGGCTTCCCGTTTGGTTATTTTTCCTTTTCTTTCAGGACTTCAATCTCTGGGAACACTGTCCGGCAGCTCTATTGCCGAACACATGATACAGCAACCAAGGAGGCCGACGACTGCGGAATTCCCAGGTGGATTACAGATTTCATATAATTCCTCAGCTCGCCCTTGGAAGGGACATAGTCCTACTCTTTTGCTCATTACACTATCTGTATCACTCTGCTTTAATGCAATTTTTTAATATACAATGCATGACATTACGATTATTATCGCATTTTTGTTATATGTATACATATCTATGTGTTCATTAATGACGCCTAGCAACCGTACACTCTGGTACGGCCAATGCACCAGGGGCTTACGTACCCACAATATGGTGTGAAAAGTCCGAACACTTTCACAAGTGCGGCACCCCTAACTTATAGCATTATATGCATCAGCTCCGAATCATGTCTTTGGTCAAATGTTGGGTTTGCCTGGCTCCTATGTTTTGGTACCTTACGTTCCGCTCCATCGGCTAAGGTAGCGCTAGGAGAACTACTGCGATTGTGCCCCGGTTCTGCCGGGCCGAGCACCTCAGTAGAGAAAGCTAAAACTGACTGTCATGATAAGGCGAGAGACTGGTCGCTGTTCGGCGAGGTTTCTCGAGTCCCTAAAGAATTATGCCTCTTAGGGCGAGGGGTCGGATCCGTCCGGCTTACAGGCATGTATCGCTTCCTGAATTCGTCCTTCCGAACACTAGGGGCTTCACCGAAATTTAAAATTATAGAATTCTATGGCTAAGTGAGGGTGATAAAGCAATATCAGTCCGGTTACCTTGTTCGTTGTGCCGAGCACCTCCCTCGAAGCACCCAAATATGGGAACAAGAGTGCTCAGGTTTATCTCGAACACCCCAGCACTAGCGGCATGGGGGCAGAAGCCGAGGACTAGCCATCTCTCAGATTGGATAAATAGCCAAACAGAAGGTAATATTTTAAATTCACACAAGCATTGCATAGCGAATACGATACAAGTTTTCATACATACAGGACAAAACGAGCAAGTCTCATTCAAATATTACATTTTGCGAACACTCATCCACGATAAGACGGGCGCCCGGCAGAACACCCTCGTAGTACATCTCGGGGTGGCGGTGCTCCTTACCCTCCGGCGGCCCCTCCTTGATCAGCTTCACGGCGTCTAGCTTGACCCACTACGTTTTTACACGGGCGAAGGCCCAGCGTGCACCTTCAATTCAGACGGATCGCTTGACGACCTCCAGCCATGGGCAGGCATCCACAAGCCGCCTCACCAGGCCGAAGAAGCTATTCGGAAGGGCGTCGCTAGGCCACAACCGGACTATGAAGCCCTTCATGGCCTGATCGGCCGCCTTATGTAGCTTGGCCATCTGCTTCAGCTGGTCGCTCATTGGCATCGGATGTTCGGCCTCAGCATACTGAGACCAGAACAACTTGTCCGTCGAGCTTCCGTTCTCGGCCTGGTAGAACAGTGCGACATCAGACACACTGCGGGGCAAATCTGCGAATGCTCCTGAAGAGCTCCGGATTCGGGTAAGTAATCGGTAATTCACCTTTACATGCTTGCTTTGCATATAGAAAGCCTTACCCGCCGCTATCTACTTCATCGCGTCGATCTCCTGAAGGGCCTTCTGGGCCTCGGCCTTGGCACTCTTCGCGCTCTCACGGGCCGCGGCAAGCTCAGACTCTCTCGTCTTCAGGTCAAGCTCCAACGCCTCGTGCTTGGTCACGAGAGCCTGGAGCTCTTGCTGCACCTCGCCCACCCGAGCCTCGTGCCTCTCTCGCTCGGTGCGCTCCTGGGCCGCCTTTTTTCGGCCTGGGACAGTGCTTGCTTCAGGGTCGCCACCTCGGTCGTGGCCCCTAGCAAACATACAATGATCCTGTCATTTTAGCAATCGCGTCCTTTTTCTCATCTACAGACGGGGTATTACTTACCCTTGTTCTCCTCGAGCTGCCTCTTAGCAAGGCCGAGCTCTTTCTGGGACCCCTCGAGGGCCTCCTTCAGTACGGCGACTTCCGCAGTCAGTGTGGCGGACGCTAGTAGTGAAGCCTGCATATGCATATTGACATACTTATATTAGACTCCTGCGATATTATTTGATCCTCTGTTCGGCTTTTCTTTGTGAACACCGAACAAAGCATCAGGGTCTACTATCTATGCAGTAATATTTCTACTACATTTTAAAACACTTACCTCGAAGCTTGTTAGAAGGCTAGTACAGGCTTCAGTCAATCCGCTCTTGGTGGACTGAACCTTCTGGATCACCGCACTCATGATAGTGCAGTGCTCCTCCTCGATGGAAGCACTGCGGAGCGCTTCCAACATAGTGTCTGGGGCCTCTGGATAGACAGAGGTCACCAGCACAGACGTCTCACCTCCCTTAGAAGGGGACTGCCTACCCGAGCTCGGAGCCGTTGGAGGGTCCGGTGCAGTGTTCGGCTGAGGGCCGAACTCGGAGCTCTCGGGGACCCCGTCCCCTCGGCTCCCGGAGTCCGGAAGGTCGCCTTGAGGCGCCTCCGGGTCTGTCCCCCCTCGATCCGATGGCTCTTGAGACAGCACCTCGGTGTCGTCGGCTGGATGAGGGGAGGTGGCGGTCGGGACTGGATCGCTATCCATGTCCGACGAGCCCAGGGAGCCGTCCGAGGATACCTCGATATTGGCTCGGGGCGGCCTGCACAATTGAGTTCGGCGTTAGGGAAAGCAATGCGACAAAGGAATCCTATGGGTTACTTTGGTATCCGAATACTTACGATCTCCCCTGGGGCTTGGCCCTGGGCAACCACTCGTCTTCACTTTCGTCGGCGACGGTGGAGCTGTCCGGAAGGAGCATCCTTCCCTTCTTGGGCCCTCCGGCCTCCCCAGTTGGGGCGGCCTTCCTTTTCTTGTCTCCCCCAGTCGGTGGGGGAGCCTCTTCTTCCTCTTCCTCGTCTTCGGGGGAAGAGTGCGCCGCAGACTCGTCAGACGGTGAGTCCGACGATGCCTGGCGTCGGGAACTCTTTCGAGCTCCCTTGGCCTTCTGGGTTTTCTCCGGCGCCTTATAAGGGGTCGGAGTCAACATCTTCGCCAGAAGGGCGTCTGCAGGGCCTTCAGGCAATGGAGCCGGACAGTCGATTTGTCCGGCCATCTTCTACCAGTCCTGTTAACGGCACGGGAGTTTAGATCCCGCATAGAATCAATCTATATAGAAAACAAGTATCCTGTGAAAGGTAAAACAACTTACCACACTGGCGTGGCGCTTCGCGCTGAATCCGTGATCCTCAGTAATGGGGGGAGGGACCGCGGCACCCTTGAACAGCACCCTCCAGGCATCTTCATGAGTCGTGTCGAAGAGCCTGTTCAGAGTTCGGTGCTGCGCCGGATTGAACTCCCACAAGGTAAACTCCCGTTGTTGGCACGGGAGTATCCGGCGAACGAGCATAACCTGGACTATGTTGACAAGCTTGAGCTTCTTATCCACCATGTTCTGAATACATGACTGGAGTCCGGTCAGCTCTTTTGAATTACCCAGGACAAGCCCTTCTCTTTCCAGGAGGTGAGCCGCATGGGGATGCCAGATCGGAACTCGGGGGCCGCTACCCATGCGGGGTCGCGCGGCTCGGTGATATAGAACCACCCCGATTGCCACCCCTTTATGGTGTCCACGAAGGTGCCCTCGAGCCATGTGTTGTTGGGCATCTTGGCCACCATGGCACCTCCGCACTCCGCCTGGCGGCCGCTCACTACCTTCGGCTTGACATTGAAGGTCTTCATCCATAAGCCGAAGTGGGGCTTGATGCGGAGGAAGGCCTCGCGCATGACGATGAACGCCGAGATGTTGAGGATGAAGTTCGGGGCTAGATCGTGGAAATCCAGGCCGTAATAAAACATGAGCCCCCGGACGAAGGGATGGAGAGGGAATCCCAGTCCGCGGAGGAAATGGGTGAGGAATACCACCCTCTCATGGGGCTCGGGGGTGGGGATGAGCTGTCCCTCATCTGGGAGCCGGTGCGCGATATCATCATGCTGGTATCCGGCTCTCCTCAGTTTCTTGACGTCTCCCTCCGTGACAGAGGAGACCATCCACTTGCCTCCCGCTCCGGACATGGTTGGAGAAGGTTGAGATGGAAGTGAGGACTTGGGCTCTAGAGCTCGAGTATGCGGGAGCGAATGAGCAGAGGAGGAAGAAGGCGTGGATAGAAAGGTGAATCCTTATCCTTTATATGGGCGGACAAAATTAAACGTCCCCACTTGCCTAGTAAAACTCGCTTATCCCCCAAGCGCCCCAATTGATGGCGCGATTGGGTTACCCACGCCCGTATTGATGAGAATCCCGTAATAAGGGGACACGACCTATGCTTTGATAAGACGTGTCGAAAAACTGCCTCGCGTTATGTGCGGGGCTCGTTAAAAGAAATGGTTCGAATAGTCACCGGGCCATGACATGACATCATGCTGTCAAAACAAGCCAGCAAATTAGATCTGCGAAAAAACATTATTCTCTCTACGGTAAAATGTGGGACTTATTTTGCAGGGTCGGACACTATCCTCGTATTCAACTTCTTCTATAATGTATTCGGAGAAGGAACCCGCCTTGCAATGCCGAAGACAACTGCGCGCCGGACTCACCCTCATTGAAGCCTGGTTCAGGGGCTACTGTGGGAGTCCTGGATTAGGGGGTCTCCGGACAGCCGGACTATCTCCATTGGCCAAACTGTTACACTATGAAGATACAAGATTGAAGACTTCGTCTCGTGTCCGGATGGGACTCTACTTGGCGTGGAAGGCAAGCTAGGCAATACGTATATGGATATCTCCTCCTTTGTAACTGACCTTGTGTAACCCTAACCCTCTCCGGTGTCTATATAAACCGGAGGGTTTTAGTCCGTAGGACAACAATCACAACATACAATCATACCGTAGGCTAGCTTATAGGGTTTAGCCTCTTTGATCTCGTGGTAGATCTACTCTTGTAACACCCATATCTTCAATATTAATAAAGAAAGACGTAGGGTTTTACCTCCATCAAGAGGGCCCGAACCTGGGTAAAACTTCGTGTCCCTTGCCTCCTGTTACCATCTGGCCTAGACGCACAGTTCGGGACCCCCTACCCGAGATCCGCCGGTTTTGACATCGACAGCAGGAGTCTAATAGAAGTATGTCAATATGCATATGCAGGCTTCGTTGCTGGCATCCGCCGCACTGACTGCGGAGGTCGCCGTACTGAAGCAGGACCTTAAAGGGTCCCAAGACGAGCTCGGCCTTACCAAGAGGTAGCTCGAGGAGAATAAAGGTAAGTAGTACCTAGTCTATGTATATGTATAAAAATAATGCGATTGCAAAAATGACAGGATTATCATGAATTTGCCAGGGCCGCGACCGAAGCGGCGACCCTAAAGCAAGTGCTGTCCGAGGCCGAAGATAAAGCGGCCAAGGAGCGCACCTAGCGAGAGAAGCACGGGCTCGGGTGGGCGAGGTGCAGCAAGAGCTCCAGGCTCTCGTGGCGAAGCACGAGGCGTTGGAGCTTGACTCAAAGACACGAGAGTCTGAGCTTGCTGCGGCCCTCGAGAGCGCAAAAAGTGCCAAGGCTGAAGCCCAAAAGGCCCTCCAGGAGATCGACGCAATGAAGAAGATAGCGGCGGGTAAGGCTTTCTATATGCAAAGCAAGCATGTAAAAGTAAATTACCCATTACTTACCCGAATCCAGAGCTCTCCAGGAGCATTCACATATTTACCCCGCAGCGTGTCCGAAGCCGCACAATTTTACCAGGCCGAGGATGGAAACTCAACGGAGAAGCTGTTCTGGTCTCAATATACTGAGGCCGAACACCCGGTGCTAATGAGCGACCAGCTGAAGCAGATGGTCGAGCTACATAAGGCGGCCGAACAGGCCATGAAGGGCTTTATAGTCCGGCTGTGGCCTGGGGAGGCCCTTCCGAACAACTTCTTCAGCCTGGTGAGGCAGCTTGTGGATGCCTGCCCGCGGCTGGAGGTCGTCAAGCGATCCGTCTGCATTGAAGGTGCACGCCGGGCTTTCGCCCGTGTGAAATTGCAGTGGGTCAAGCTAGATGTCGTGAAGCTGATCAAGGAAGGGCCACTAGAGGGCAAGGAGCACTGCCACCCCGAGATGTACTATGAGGGTGTTCTGCCGGGTGCCCGTCTTATAGCGGACGAGTGTTCAAAAGATGTAGTATTTGAGTGAGACTTGCTCGTTTTATCCTGTATTTATGAAAATTTGTTTCATATGCGCTATGCAACACTTGTTTGAATTTAAAATATTGCCTTCTGTTTGGCCGTTTATCCAATCTGAGAGATGGCTAGTCCTCGGCTTCTGCCCCCATACCACGAGTGCTGGGGTGTTCGGGGTAAACCTGAGCACTCTTGTTCCCATGTTTGGGTCCTTTGAGGGAGGTGCTCAGTACAGCGAACAAGGCAACCGGACTAATAATGCTTTATCACTCTCACTTAGCCATAGAATTCTATAATTTTAAATTTCGGCGAAGCCCCTGGTATTCGGAAGGCCGAATTCGGGGCGCGATACACGCCTTTAAGCCGGACAGGGCCGGCCCCTCGCCCTAAGCGGCATAAGTCTTTAGGGATTCGAAAACCTCGCCGAACAGCGACCAGTCTCTCGCCTTATCATGACAGTCAATTTTAGCTTTCTCTACTGAGGTGCTAAGCCCGGCAGAACCGGGGCACAATCGCAGTAGTTCTCCTAGCGCTACCTTAGCCGATAGAGTGGAACGTAAGGTACCAAACCATAGGAGCCGGGAAAACCCAACATTTGACCAAAGACATGATTCAGAGCTGATGCATATAATGCTATAAGTTCGGGGTGCCGCACTTGTGAAAGTGTTCGGACTTTTCACACCATATTGTGGGGTACGTAAGCCCCTAGTGTATTGGCCGTACCAAAGTGTACGGTTGCAAGGCATCACTAATGAACACACACACACACACACACACATATATATGTATAACAAGAATGCAATAATAGTCGTAATGTCATGCATTGTTTATTCAAAAAATTGCGTTAAAGCGGAATGATACAGATAGTGCGATAAGCAAAGAGTAGGATTATGTCCCTTCCAAGGGCAAGCTGAGGAATGATATTAAATCGAATATTTCGCTTGTTACTGTAATCCACCTGGTAATTCCGTGGTGTGACGTATCTGTCTGCCTCCTTGGTTGCTGCATCATGTGTTCGGCAATAGTGTTGCCGTACAGTGTTTCCAGAGATTAAGGTCCTGAAAAAAGAGAAGAATAACCAAACGGGGAGCCCCTAGTGCGGTTTAAGCCGCGTCTTTGGGCATGCCGCAGTTGTGCCCCCTCCCCATCTATGCCCATGGTATTTTTAATGCGTAATTATGTACGCGTGGCATGAGTTTCGCCGTATGGCTGGGACTGGGGTGGGGCCGCATTGCTACGCGAGCTCAGATCGCGCCAGACGGTCTGTTTGCCGATTGCACCGAGCGCGCTTGACGGTGTCCGGGTTTTGGAACGCCGAACTGGTTGATTGCCTTGAGAGGCTGCTTTGTGCTTCTGCTGCGAGGGCCGCGGTGTGCTCCTCTGTTCGGAGAGAGTGCTCTGTGTTTCCATTTACAGTAATAACTCCGCGAGGTCCTAGCATCTTGAGCTTGAGGTATGCATAATGCGGTACCGCATTAAATCTAGCAAATGCGGTTCGCCCGAGCAGTGCATGATAACCACTGCGGAACGGGACTATATCGAAGATTAACTCTTTGCTTCGGAAGTTATCCGGGGATCCGAAGACCACTTCTAGTGTAATTGAGCCTGTGCAATGGGCCTCTACACCTGGAATGATGCCTTTAAAGGTCGTTTTTGTGGGTTTGATCCTTGAGGGTCTATACCCATTTTACGCACTCTGTCCTGATAAAGCAGGTTCAGGCTGCTGCCGCCATCCATAAGGACTCGAGTGAGGTAAAATCCGTCAATGATTGGGTCTAGGACCAGTGCGGCTAATCCGCCATGACGGATACTAGTGGGGTGGTCCCTGCGATCGAAGGTGATCAGATAGGAGGACCATGGGTTGAACTTTGGGGCGACTGGCTCCAACGCATATATGTCCCTGAGCGCACGCTTCAGTTCCCGTTTGGGGATGTGCGTTGCATATATCATGTTCGCCGTCCGCACTTGTGGGGGGAACCTCTTCTGTCCTCCGGTATTCGGCTGCCGGGTCTCCTCCTCATCATCGCTATGTGGCCCCTTATCTTTGTTTACGGCAATTAACTTGCCGGCCTGCTTGAATACCCAACAATCCCTATTGGTGTGGTTGGCTGGCTTGTCGGGGGTGCCGTGTATTTGACACGAGCGATCGAGTATGCGGTCCAAACTGGACGGGCCCGGCGTACTTTGTTTAAATGGCTTTTTCCACTGACCGGGTTTAGAGCCTTTGAATCCGGCATTGACTGCCGTATCTTCAGTATTATCGCTGTTAATGCGGCGCTTATGTTTGTTGCGACGCGACCTGCTATTGCCGTCCTTGGTATCTGAAGTACCATGGTTCTTTGACATGTTATTGCTGCGAGCCAGCCAGCTGTCTTCTCCCGCACAAAAGCGGGTCATGAGTGTCGTGAGGGTTGCCATAGATTTCGTCTTTTCCTGACCAAGGTGCCGGGCTAGCCACTCGTCACGGATGTTGTGTTTGAAAGCCGCTAAGGCCTCTGCATCCGGACAGTCGATGATTTGATTTTTCTTTGTAAGGAACCGAGTCTAGAATTGTCTGGCTGACTCTTCTGGCTGCTGAATTATGTGGCTCAAGTCATCGGCATCTGGCGGTTGCACATAAGTGCCCTGAAAGTTGTCGAGGAATGCGGCTTCCAGATCTTCCCAACAGCTAATGGAGTCTGCTGGCAAGCTGTTAAGCCAATGCCGCGCTGGTCCTTTAAGCTTTAGTGGGAGGTATTTGATGGCGTGTAAGTCATCACCGCGGGCCATGTGGATGTGGAGGAGGAAATCCTCGATCCATACCGCAGGATCTGTGGTGCCGTCGTATGATTCAATATTTACAGGTTCGAAACCTTCTGGGATTTGATGATCCATTACTTTGTCTGTGAAGCATAGAGGGTGTGCGGCGCCTCTGTATTGGGCTATATCGCGACACAGCTCGAATGGGTCTTGCCCGCTGTGTTCGGCCCGGCCAGATTTACTTCTACTGTATCCGACGTGACGTTTATCGTCTCGCATAGTGGCGCGCCCTCGTGATCCGTAGATCAATCTTGCATGCTTTGCTTTGTCATCCAATATGTCTCGCAGGTCCGGCGTGTTTTCCCATGCCTTTTTATTTGAATGGCGTCGGGGTGTGGGCTGAGTTTTTGGCTGGAACGCCTCTCTATCACGGCCACGAGGTGGCCGATCAGCCGCATCATACACTTCTTCCTCCAGTCGGGGTAGCAACCTGCACTTTGGGTAACTCTTGGAGGGGCGCTCGAGTTTATATTCCTTGGCAGCGAGGACTTCAGTACATCTGTCAGCTAGCAGATCTTGATCAGCTTGAAGCTGCTGCTGCATTTTCTTCAGGCTATTTGCCGTGGCCATAAGCCGGCGCTTGAAGCGCTCTTGTTCGACGGGATCCTCTGTCACAGCGAGGGGGGCATGGCTTGCCTCGTCTTCGGAGGGGGGCATGTAATTATCATCCTCCTCCTCTGCGTCTGCCGCTCTCTCAGGAGGGCTGGCTCCTCCATCCTTCTGCTCTAAATCTTGCTGGAGGGGATTGTTGTTGTCTTCGGCACTATCCGGAGTGTTATTATCTCCTGTGCCGGTATCACCACTTTTGCTTTGGCGGGACTTAGAGCGGCGCCGCTGACGTCGGTGCTTGGGTTGCTTCTTGGAGGGGTCATCCTCTGCTATCTCGTCGCCATTGCCTTCTTTGGGTGTATCCACCATGTATATATCGTATGATGAGGTGGCTTTCCAGTGCCCTATAGGCGCTGGTTCATGTTTGTCTCCTACATCGTCGTCCATACCGTCGATGTCTTCGGAGTCGAAGTCGAGCATGTCGGTTAAATCATCGACAATGGCTACGAAGTGGGTGGTGGGTGGGCGTCGAATTTATTCGTCGTCCGCATCCCAATTATGTTGGCCATAGTCCGGCCAGGGCTCTCCTGACAAGGAGAGAGACCTTAGTGAATTTAGAATGTCGCCAAAGGGCGAGTGCTGAAAGATATCCGCGACGGTGAATTCCATGATCGGCGCCCAATCGGATTCGATTGGCAGGGGCGCGGAAGGTTCGGAGTCCAGAAAAGAGTCCGGCACCTTGGAGTCACGGGCTTCGCAGAGGATGAGGCTGGTGTTCGGCTCGATCGCCGTTGAGACCGCAGCCCCCGAGGCGGTGTCTAGCCACCCGTCCTCGATCGGCGCAGTTGGCTCCAAGCTAAGGGTCGGAGCTGATGCAGGCGCGGCCTCCAGGGCACTGTTCGGTGGCAGAGCTAGGTCATGCCCATCGTGACAATGCGATGCGCTCGGCTATGGCTCGAATCCGTAGAAGATCAAGTCTCCGCGGATGTCAGCCGTGTAGTTCAAACTTCCAAATCTGACCTGATGGCAAGGGGCATAGCTTTCAATCTGGTCCAGAAGGCTAAGCGAATTAGCCCGCAGTGCAAAGCTGCCGAACACGAAGATCTATCCGGGGAGAAAGGTCTCACCCTAGACCGCATCGTTGTTGATGATTGGAGGAGCCATCGGGCCTAAAAGTGACGACATAGAGGAACTCTCAGTGAAAGCACCAATGTCGGTGTCAAAACCGGCGGATCTCGGGTAGGGGGTCCCGAACTGTGCGTCTAGGCCGGATGGTAACAGGAGGCAGGGGACACAATGTTTTACCCAGGTTCGGGCCCTCTTGATGGAGGTAAAACCCTACGTCCTGCTTGATTAATATTGATGATATGGGTAGTACAAGAGTAGATCTACCACGAGATCAGAGAGGCTTAACCCTAGAAGCTAGCCTATGGTTTGATTGTATGTTGTCGTTGTTGCTGTCCTACGGACTAAAACCCTCCGATTTATATAGACACCGGAGAGGGTTAGGGTTACACAAGGTCGGTTACAAAGGAGGAGATGTCCATATCCGTATTGCCTAGCTTGCCTTCCATGCCAAGTAGAGTCCCATCCGGACACGAGACGAAGTCTTCAATCTTGTATCTTCATAGTCTAACAGTCCGGCCAATAGAGATAGTCCGGCTATCCGGAGACCCCCTAATCCAGGACTCCCACAAGGGTGCTGTCTGATTTCTCTGGCACAACCACGTTTTTCAAGGACTTTGCTGGTGCTCCTTCAGGTTCGGCAATCACCCTCTTCCTTTTTGATGTCTGATGCACAAGAACAACATTTGAGTGGAAAAACATGGTATGATGATAGATGGAATATGTATTGATAATGGATGGGCATGGCATCTCGACATATATGATGAGTAAACTAAGCAGATGGCGGTGCAACAAAGTAGAAGAAATGCAAGACAACATATGCAAGATACATGCAATCAATAAAACCTTGCCAAATTAGAACAGGCACCTTGATGGGTGAATAGGATAGGCCATCTTCCTTTGACTCCTTGAGGTTAGAATAGTCATTAGGATCATATTATGAACAAGAATCAACAGGAGGGGAGCGTATGAGTTTCATTGCATCCAGAATGGCACTCAATGCCTTGGTGCCAATTTTGTAATTCATTGCAGTGTTTAGCTTCAAGAGTGGACTGCTGCTAGTGCAACACAAAGCAGCTACACAGATCATAGTGCACATATAACGGGAAAACTGTAAGCATCAGAGTAAAGTCAGCAAAGTGGAACTTGCTAGAATATATGTGCTAGTATTGCTGGTACGGCTAGAAACGCTTCAGATACCAGCTCTCTTGAACTGAAGGTGCGGTACTGTTAATATCAGCGTAACTCTCAAAGGCGACACAGCTCCCCGCATTTCCTTGCTATTCTTATAGGATTCAAGTGGGCAGGCCACTACAAATCCTATTCCCATGTTTACAAAATCCTATGAATCAAAGAGGCCCGAAGAATTCAAAGTGTCCATCACAACCGACCGTATATACCTCTACACTGCAAATGTCCCTGCTCATCTTCACTACAAGTAACATACTGTACTACTATCATACTCCCTCCGTTCCAAAATATATGTCTTGGTAGAGATTTCCACTATTGATCACATACAGATGTATCTAGATACATTTTAGAGTGTAGATTCACTCATTTTGCTCCATATGTAGTCCATGGTGGAATCTATACAAAGACTTGTATTTAGGAACGGAGATAGTACTTATTAAAGAAGAATGGAAGAGGAACATGCTAAAGAAGAGCAAGCAGATTTTGGATAATAAAATGTTCGTTGCGCAGTGCCCACACATGATGAACCGGAGCGCATTAAGAAAGCAACTCCCTATTGTCTCTCTCTATATGTGGCTGATACGTCCATTTTGCATCATGCTTTTATATCAATATTTATTGCATTATGGGCTGTTATTACACATTATGTCACCATACTTATGCCTATTCTCTCTTATTTTCCAAGGTTTACATGAAGAGGGAGAATGCCGACAGCTGGAATTCTGGGCTGGAAAAGGAGCAAATATTAGAGACCTATTCTGCACATCTCCAAAAGTCCTGAAACTTAACGGGAGCACATTTCAGAATATATAAAAAATATTGGGCGAAAGAAGTACCAGAGGGGGCCACCCACCGTCCACGAGGGTGGGGGGCGCGCCCCCTGCCTCGTGGGCCCCCTAGTGGCCCTCTGATGCCCATATTCTGATATATGAGGTCTTTTGTCCGAGAAAAAATCGTAAGCTATCTCACGGGATGAAAATCCGCCGCCACGAGGCGAAACCTTGGCGGAACCAATCTAGGGCTCTGGCGGAGCTATTCTGCCGGGGAAACTTCCCTCCGGGAGGGGGAAATCATCACCATCATCATCACCAATGATCCTTTCATCAGGAGGGGGTCAATCTCCATCAACATCTTCACCAGCACCATCTCATCTCAAACCCTAGTTCATCTCTTGTATCCAATCTTTGTATCCAAGCCTCAAATTGGTACCTGTGGGTTACTAGTAGTGTTGATTACTCCTTGTAGTTGATGCTAGTTGGTTTACTTGGTGGAAGATCATATGTTCAGATCCATTATGCATATCAATACCCCTCTGATTATGAACATGATTATGCTTTGTGAGTAGTTACGTTTGTTCCTGAGGACATGGGAGAAGTCTTGCTATAAGTAGTCATGTGAATTTGGTATTCGTTCAATATTTTGATGAGATGTATGTTGTCATCCCTCTAGTGGTGTCATGTGAACATCGACTACATGACACTTCACCATTGTTTGGGCCTAGAGGGAGGCATTGGGAAGTAATAAGTAGATGATGGGTTGCTAGAGTGACAGAAGCTTAAACCCTAGTTTATGCGTTGCTTCGTAAGTGGCTGATTTGGATCCATATGTTTCATGCTATGGTTAGGTTTACCTTAATACTTCTGTTGTAGTTGCGGATGCTTGCAATAGGGGTTAATCATAAGTGGGATGCTTGTACAAGTAAGGGAAGTACCCAAGCACCGGTCTACCCACATATCAAATTATCAAAGTACCGAACGCGAATCATATGAATGTGATGAAAACTAGCTTGACGATAATTCCCATGTGTCCTCGGGAGCGCTTTCCTTTATATAAGAGTTTGTACAGGCTTGTCCTTTGCTACAAAAAGGATTGGGCCATCTTGCTGCACCTTATTTGCTTTTACTACTTGCTATTCGTTACAAATTACCTTATAACAAAACTATCTGTTACCGATAATTTCAGCGCTTGTAGAGAATACCTTACTGAAAACTGCTTATCATTTCCTTCTGCTCCTCATTGGGTTCGACACTCTTACTTATCGAAAAGGCTACGATAGATCCCCTATACTTGTGGGTCATCAGTGGTGCACGTGCTTTTTCAAAAGTAAAGTAGGAACATTAGCTGACCAATTAAATGTTATCTGTTTTAGTAATATCAGCATCTTATCAGATTCGTACTTGAGCAACAAGTTTGGAATTATGAGTGGTACGTTGTTTAGCTTGATGGATTCAGGAGCAGTGCTAAGCAGGTACGATGATGGTACTTAATATAAAGGCATGTCTGCATGCAAGTCGCGTGACTTTTGTCATTTGGGCTAGTCGACCATTTCAGGCGGTTGGATGAAGATCCTACGTCTTCTAACCCTTCTTATTCCTCGTCTCTGTTTCTTCCCATACAGAACACCGCACGGGCCGCCGGCCGGACCACCGGCCCCCACCGCCTCTGTTCCTCTGCCACCCCCACCCCCCACCCCCGCCCCCACCCGCGTCGAGTCTTCTTCGTTCGGCGAGGCCCCACCACCGCCCCCTCCCCCCTACACAACTACCGTCCCCACCCGAGCCCCTTCGTTCGCACCGGCGAACTCCGGCGAGCTCTGAAAAATTGACTGACCCAATTTTGAAATTTAGTCTACTGTTATTTAACTAGTGTGGAATATAAAAGGGGAAAACCATAAGCATTGGGCGTATAGTGTTGAGCGTGCCATGGCGGATCTGAAGGTGCAAACCGGACAAAGGCAACTTCGCAACCAATGTTTGCTTTCCACTAGCAAGTAAGTGATGGACAAGAAATCAGAGTAAAGTAGTGGCGATCTATTTTCTTGTTGCGATAAATAAGTTGAGAAGATACGAAAGAGTACCGCCTCTGGTGCGGCGCCGTGTATACATCTGCTGAGAATTTGATGGTGCTGCGGTAGCGATGGCTGTCGGCGGCGTGGAAGCAGATCTAGGAGGGTAGACGGTGGCGGCGGGGCGCGGTGGACGAGATAGTCGTAGGAGCGGCGCTGGCAAGGTGGACGACGGCGGGGATGAAGCGAGAGGACGGGATGCAAGGATCCCGGTCCGAAGCCGTGGATGAGAAAGGTCGATCTCTTGTAATGGACGGCGACGTCGGGATATCAGCTCCGGCTTGGTGGAGGAGGACGGCGGTGGATGGGGTGGCGGACAGAGGAGGCTGGGTGGAGAGGGTGTTTTGGCGCCCACGGAGTACGAATGGGTAAATGGAGGTAGAGAGGAAGGGGGAACCATGTGTTCAGGGCGCGCTTGTCAAAATTGCGAGGAAATTTACAAACTTAGCCCCCGTTTCAAATTTCCTACATCACAACAATATTAGTCGGTTGGGGATGACGGTAATCTCGCATACACCTAATATTTGCCGATGAGAGTTTGTTTTTGGCGCCCACCATGTATGAATCGGGGAGGGAGTCGATTTCGGTCGAGGACACATTGTGTTTTGGCGCCCACCGTGTATGCATCCGGGTGAGAGGCGGTTATGTCACGTTTGAGTGAAATTACAAACCTACCCCTATCGAAACCTATAGAAATCGAGAAGATAGGCTTTGTGTTGCAGGGATAGGCAGTAGTAATTTCCATCCCGTAGATTTTGGTTTCGGGCGGTTACTGCAACTTTCCCCGCTTCGTTCAAATTTTGCCGAGTGCACGTTTACCGTGCCAAGTCAATTCGAATCCCGTTTGTATTCTATTTTTTCCGGGTGGGATCCATTTTCAATTGGAATAAAATTCTATATACATAATTTTTTATATATACTTTCAAAAGCATAACACCCTTTATACATAAATATGGTTTACAAATGGCATGATCTCAGATTCATAAGGTTGTATCCATCAATTTGGATTTTCAAATATTTGAAACCACTTCATGTTGAAATCCAATGTATGCATTCCTCGCTTATTGTCTCCAATTAATGTGTGTTTCATGCGAGGTTTTTTTTGCTTCTCAAACATGTATAATGTGTTTCACACACGCAACATATAGTGTAATCCCGTTTAGACATTAATTGCATATAAACCATACATTGTTTCTAATTGAAGAATCTATGGATCATCAATATTGATAAACTATATAGCATTACACGTGTCCCCAAATTCAAATGAATATGCATGTTTGATACACCAATTTGCGTTATGATATTATGGATGTCGTGATCTCCAGTTTAAATATTTGAATCCCATTTAATCCAGATATTCGTCTCATATAACTATCACTCATGCTTATATAGGACTATCTCTCTAGACCTATACGTGTTCATCGTCTCTCGGGTATCTCTCGTGCTACCTGTATGTCGACAATGATCTTTTATCTTCATAACACAGTGAAGGTACTCTCTCCCTCGACCTTCATCACTCTATCTCTCTCTAAGTATATCTCGCTCCCTGCTATGTGTATCTAACTATGATTCTCCATGTGGAATCTCTTTCTCTCACACAAACACAAAATTTTATCTCTCGGGGTCTCATTTCTCTCTACTATTCCCTTGTGTGCCATTCGCACACCCCTCATACAGAGATGTCTTTCACTCCTTAGGTATGAGAACCTATGACTCTTCCTCTTAAATATCTCTTTCCCACACACAAACAAAAACTATGTCCTCCTAGGGTCTCATATTTCTCCACTGTTCTCTTGTATGTCGCTCACACACACTCTCTCTCCCTAGAGATATCTTGCGTTCCCTCATATGTCTCTGTAGCTATCACTCTCATTGTGAAATATCTTTCTCTCTCGCAGACACTAAACTCTGTCTCTCGGGATCTCATTTCTCTCCGATATTTGTTTGTATGTGAGTCACACGCACCATGTCTTCATCTCTCTCACACTCACACACATAACTCAGCCTTCTGATCCACTTGACTCCTATCTGTAACGCACACTAGCTAGCATCTTTATCTTTCTATTTATATGTTTCTCCATCAACCTTCTTTCATTTATAGGTTGATCTCTTTTGCACAATCGTGGTGCCTCACTCCCTCTGCTCGCCATAGATGCATGCTCCAACCCACACCACTATCTCTTAAAGACAAAAACACATGCTCAATTGTCGGGCCTTGTTCCCTGCATTCTCACATGCATGCATATTGTCATACTGATCATATCGCCATAGATCCATCTTATGACTTATGTCTTCTTTCTTTTATCTCGATCATGCGCGCTCGCACACACACACATCCCACGTATACATGTATACCTCTCACACATGCACGTTCAAGGTCTCTATGTCTCCATACATAGTTAATTACCCTCAGCCCTAACGCCACATCAAATCGTTCTCTTTTTGTGTGAACATAACTTCTACCTGGATGGGTAAAACACACACTCACACTTAACAATCTCCTTCTAGCTACCCCCTCTCACTCTTCCCCTATATCCCCGAAACCAATAAGACCATCCCTTCGTTTAATTCCCACCTACATGCACCATCGATATATAGTAGTCTTCCTCGGTGTCTCTCGAACAAACACGTTCTCTCGATGTCGACTCATCTCACGCGCACACACCTTCTCTTCCCTCTCTACGAGCATTTTCTCTCTCGCACCCAATCGTTAGTGGCCTTTGCCATACACGTCACCTCTCTATGATGAAGCCATGCACACTTAAATTACATCCTCCACTGAGGACCCCGCGACACACGCATACAAACACACACCCACACACACTCCCCACACACAAACACACACACACGCATGCACCCACCCACCCACCCACACACATACACAAACACACACACACACACACACTAAGACTCCATCACACACACACACGCACACACACACTAAGACTCCATCTCTCTCTCTCTCTCACACACACACACACTAAGACTCCATCTCACACACACATGCTCTAGGCAGAGCATTTGTTCCTACCACCCTTCATCCAACGTTACCCGTATGATAAACAATCACCTTAATTTACTTGTATAACATGGACACATTCCACTTTACTTTAGTAGTTAGCAAACTTATCATCTATAACCTTATAAAAAACCGAGTTGGCGATGATGGTGTGCCTGCCATCTTGTAATATAGACCGTATGATCTATATCTGATGGATAGAAAGAAAACTATGATAATTTTACAAAAGATACCCGCACCTCTCTCCACATCCTTATCTCCCACAACCTCATTGCTGAGCAATTAAAAAAGAAAGTCTCTGGAATAATCTAGCATGGTGGCCGCTGCCGCCTGCCGGCGCCGTCCATCCCCATGCCTTTACCCATTCTGACCACCAGTCACCACCACGCTCCACTCCTCCTCACCTTATCTCTCATCTTTCATTTTTTCGACCACATTCTCAAGATACCAATTTTCCGATAAAATTCTTGAAATATCATTAGTTTTTACACATGGGATTACTCCTGCATGGGTAAATCACAACAGGTGTTTTGTAAAAAAATACATATTGATGTTTCGTGCAATGCACGAGCATCTTGCTTGTAATTATATAACGCAAATCACGAGCAGGAAGTGACATTTTTTTACACAACCACGTTAACATGGCCACGTAAATCACTAGCTAAAGTAAATACCATTATACTTATATCCCGATGCAAAAGGTTGAGTACATGTCCGAAGAGTAGAGTCGCACACACGCACTCTCTCTCTCTCAGAATCTCTCACACACACCAGTTACGTGACGCCCACTTAAGAAGACACGTATGTTACAATTTGTGCACCCACGGGTACACGTGATGCTGCGCATTTATTTAAGCCGGACGGCGAACCCAAAAAGTAGCTGCATTCATTCCCCTCCCGCCGCCTCTTCTCTGGTCGCCGTTGCCCGGTAGCCATGGCCTGGCCGAAGGTAACAACATACGCCATACTCCCGCCGGAGTGGCGCTTTAATCTGGAAATTTTAGTGGTCATGCATGCATCTTTTTGTGCTAGCACTCCTATGTAAGGGTTGACCGGTCGCTTCCCGCGGACGTGCGCGGGCGGTGGAAGAGGAAGGACAAGGGAAGCGGGCTGTGGAGTAACGTTTTTACCACAATTTCTTAGGAAACTGAGTGCAATAATTGAGTAGTTTTGCAAACTACCTGTACTACACCTGAAATGGTTCAAAACCTATACTCCCTTTCCAGCGTGCGCTTCCCGTGTGAAACGGTTAGTGTCTCCCTGGAGCGTTAATGCCGCATTAATGCCTGGCCAGAGCGGAGGCGACCTCTCACCGGCGCCGGCTTTGAAGCGGCGCGACGGCCAAGAGAGCACCGCTTCCCGGTGCATGCGACTGCTCCGCGTCAAGGCTGGCCATAGGCCCTTCTTGGATCCATGTGTTAAAGTTAGTTTGAGCTAGTTGGGGCTTAAATAGCCTGAAAGTATCCAAGCATGAGGGTTTAAATTGGAGCAAGTTGCACTGAACCCACCAAAAAAAACTATCCCATCCAAGAGGTGCTCACTTGAGATAGTTCTCATTGGGACCAGTGAAAAATCACTTTTCTCTCTCCATCAAGTGCATTTATTGTCAATCTAACCTTGTCACGCAAACACCTCTTTGGCTACAGTTAGTTCAGGGTTAGTCATGAGTTAGTCTAACCTCTAGCTAAGTTAGAGTATCCAAACAGGAGCAGTATAGGACATGCAAGTTGCTTAAAGCATACAATCAAATTCGTACGTGAAAGGATTTTTTATTTTTGAAAACGGAACGTGAAAGGAATTTTTTTAGAATGCTCTTGGCATGTCGCTAACATGTGATGAGTTAACTGACCTCAATAGACGGCAAAACGCCAGCCCGCCGCACTTTGAGAGAGACGAGGAGGGAGAAGCGATACGGGCTGCTGGATTACTAGAGATAGGTGTCGCACGGAAGCCAAGAAATATGGTGATAGTGTGGGTTAGCCATGTACTAGTATGATGTAACTACACTGGGCTGCCATGTTTCGCACTCTTCTAGTCCACTGTGGAGATGATTGGTTGATTTTATATCGCTGAATAATATAAAATATTATGAGTGCAGAAGCTCCACCACGAGGTTCCTTGCTCCTTCTAGGTCGTCGGGAATCTATGTTCTTCCACTCTATTTTTTACGTGAGCTTTGTTCATGCTTTTGCCAACACGCGAGACATCTAGCATCAAGGTGCACGTGTCACGCAAGGATCATTCCATCTATATGAAGAACACATGGGACTGGAACTACGAGACGGACATGTACCCAGGAGTGGACGTGCGAACTTGTGTAATGTAGCGCAGTAAGTGAAGTAGAAAGGCACAAATAGTATGAACATGTGTGGCATATAGTCATTTGTCTCTTACTACCACTAAATGTTGTACGTGCAATGCCCGATGATGTTATGGAGTACGTGACTCAGTACTCTACTACTACTATATTAACTGGAGGCACATATGGTTTTATATTTGTTTACGTGTATGCCCTGAGTCCTTCCAACTAGACGTGTCTTTCTCTCCGGGTCGCACTTTGTATCGTTCATACCACTAGTACAGTAGTACTACTACATGTCGTCTCCGACCCAGAAGTGGAGACGCTCTACCACACTGTTCATGTCCCACTCCTTTCACTGACGTGTGGGACATCCATCACGTGCTGTGTGTTTGGCACTCCTTCGTCGTAAGAGTTGAGACGCTAGCATTTGTCAGAAATAAAAAAAATATAAATCACCAGTGATACTATACCACGCGGTTTCCTTGCTCCTCGATATCGGAAAGAATACTTCCACTTGCCGACATGTGGGACGTCGGCCATCTTGGTCCACTTGCCATGCCCGCAGAACTCCAAGGGAGAGTCAACCCGGTCGTCATGCTGCAGTAATTACTAATGAACCATCATATCATAGGCCCAACCTTACCCACTGTGAAGTTGCTTGGACGAAGGAACCATCGTGACTTCGTTGAATTCCGCTTCTTGAGGAAAACTACTGTACCAGCAGTACTGCTAGCTACAGTAGTTACTCTACCAGAGGCCTCCTTTGGTTCATAGGATAGGAATTTTATAGGAATATGAAAATCATAGGAAGTGATATGACATGCATCTCAATTCCTATAGAGAAAGAGATGCCATTTGATGCATAGGATAGGAAGTTTTCCATTGAGTCTAGGCTAATGTATTGGTAATTGTCGGATGTGGGGTCCGGCAAACCCTTAAGGTTCGAACACTTGGGTGCGCGCGAAGTCTTTTCCTCCCACCGATCTACGCCCTAGCTCACTAAGATCTCGCGGACGAACTCAACGAACTCGCAACACAGAAAGACACGAGGTTTATACTGGTTTGGGCCACCGTTGTGGTGTAATACCCTACTCCAGTGTGGTGGTGGTGGATTGCCTCTAGGGCTAATGATGAACAGTACAAGGGAAGAACAGCCTCTTGAGGTTGAGGTGTTCTTGAGCTCGGTGAGCTTGTGTGTGTGAGGATGGTCTGAATGATCCCCCCTCCCCTAAGGTGGTGGCTAGTCCTATTTATATAGGCCCTGGTCCTCTTCCCAAATATCGAGCGGGAAGGGAGCCAACAATGGCGGGCTAATTCGAAGGGGGGCAGCTAGTACAAGCTATCCTGACAAAAGTGGTCTTCGCCTGCCAAAAGCTCTGGTGGTGACGCCGTCTTGGGCTCCACGATGACCTCCGTCTTGCCGTCCTCCTGGTCTTGGTCTCGTTGCACCAATATGGCAACCTTTACCTGACACCTCGGTACTCTTCGCCTGCGCTGGCCTCATTAGCACTGAAGAGGAAACAAGGACCCTGCGCGTGCTGGCGCCTGCCTGGTGTCGTGCGTCATGGCTCACGTCACGAGGGTCTCGTGAGGTTTGCCCTGCCTTGATATATCCGCTCGTCGTGAGCCTGTCTGGCTCGGCCACTCCCGAGGAGGCCTTGCATCGCCCGCCTCGCGAGGCTTGGACCCTCGTGAGGGTCTTGGATGCTTTGCTGGTGAAGATGGGCCGTACAGCCTGCTGGCTCAGCCACGCCGCGGGCTGCAGGTAGGCAAGTCTGGGGACCCCCGTTCCTAGGATGCCGACAGTAGCTCCCGGGCCCAAGGTGTGCTCGGGCTTGGCTTTGCGGCGAAGCCAAGGGCCAAGTACGGAGCGCCGCAGGCCCCAAAAGCCTGCGGCCTCGGTTGACACGTGGTGGATGATTGGACGTGGGCGTCTCCTCTTCCCCATGTTGCCTCGGCAACTGCTCGACTTGTCAGGTCCCCGTGACATGCAAGGAAAACCATCATTACCTGCGATCGTGGGAGACGCCGGTTGGCCTTCCCTTGCTACAAATGGTGAGGGGGCGGGCGGAGCCCACGTTGCCCATCTCTTCCTTGCTTGCTTGCTCCTTCCTCCTTGCTCCATCACTTGAAGTGACACCCATGGCACCATGAAGGAAGTTCTCCGCCGCCGAGAAGGGGAAAGCCCCTCACGAGGGGCCCGGCTCCCCTGGGCCCAAGCGCGGCCGCGTCCGCCCGCGTAAAGATGCCGCGACCCCCACTGTGGCCCATTGTCGAGACAGTGCCACGGCACGCGGAGTGGGTCATCCCAGCCATGGCAGCCCAGTTGATGAGGGGAGGCGTGCCATGGTGGCACGACCTCCTCGTCCGTGCTTCCACACGGCAGAGGTGTCGCCGGAGTTCATTGTATGGTCGGAGAACCCGGCCGGCAACTGGCTCCAACTCCCGCGCTTCTTCGCTAGCGAACTACCGGCCTCTGGTCTAGGCGAACTCTGGCTGCAGGCAGATGGCTGCTGCAGCAAGGCCTCTTGGGTTACGGTCGAGACTTCCGCCGCGGGCAACATAGCCCTGGCCCGCGGCTGGCAAACATTCGCCCATGCGTGCGGCCTGGGCATGCAGTGCGCCCTCCACTTCAGGTACGATGGTGGGTCGACCTTTATGTGAGGGTGTTTGGCGAATATGGTCGCCGCACCGGGTGCTGCCCCGAGGCGAACGACAGTGAGGAGGCACTCGACCTTGGGGACGGTCGTGACGAGGACGAGGGCGAGCCCGCCCTCATCGGCGATAGTGTCTCGTCCAGCTACGACGACTCTTCATGCAGCTACAGCTCCAGCAGTGGCGGCTATGCCCAGCCGCCACACCGCCGCGCCCGTTTTGAAGGCGGCAGTGGGTCGTCTCGTCGCCGCACCTCCATGAAGCGTGAGGAAGGATCTGGCTAGGCTTGTGGTAGTGCTAGGTGCCTATCCTCGCGGATCGCTGCAACGCTACTTTTGTTTTGCTATTTTCCTGCATCAAGAATGAAACCAGCATGGGCCCAGGGGGCCGTGTATCGAACTATGGTTCCTTGGTTATATCAGTATGCGTGCTGTTCTCGTGCTGTGTCGTTATTTTGCGCAAAGATAACTTAACCTGGTATACTCAGGACGTCCTTTTCCTCGCGAAGCGTTTATTTCCTCGCATTCATCTTGCCTCGGTGGCCTGCATTCGCTCAGGAACTGCGAAAAACTATTTAGGAAGTGCGTTAAAAGATTTGTCGTTCATCTTGGCCCTGACCTGACGCTTTGTGTCGCGGTACCCGAGGGGCACGAACTAGGAGAGGTGCGCTAGCTTTTGGGCTCGAACGAGGGTGGCTCGCGAGGAGGCAGAAAGGAGAAAAAAATGCTCGCGAGGGCGCCTGCCTAGCCCCTCGCGAGGCATGCGAGAGAGAGAACACGAGCAAATTCGAGCCAGAAAAAACACAGTGAGAGGCGAGGTAATCAAATCGGCAAGGAACGCCAAAGGCAAACTTGATTGAGGAAAGGCGAGTCAACTACGGAAAGAAAATGAAAAGCCGCGTCTGACACCTAATCTAGTCTTCAAGTATTCTCACCAGCGTGGAGCTAAGTGCTGTCCACTAGGCATGGCAGGGAGCCCCAGGGCCTGAGGCCGGCGCTCCCGAGACTCCGGGGTGTGTATAGCCCCACTCATTATTACGTGAGAGTGTCTCGGGCGGCGATTCTTCACAGGCACCGGGCCTTCTTCACAGGCTCTGGGCCTTTCTTGTCAGGCTCTGGGCCTTGCTGCTCAGGCTCTGGGCCTTGCTGCTCAGGCTCTGGGCCTTACTTCATGGATAGAACTTCCAGAGATGCTAGATGTTCTAGGCGTTCTGGATAGGTATCCCGTCCGGCGTCTCCAGGCGCGCTGCACCCGTCCTGGAGACATGGACGACCCTGAACGGGCCCTCCCACATGGGCGAAAGCTTGTGCAGCCCTTCCCTGGAGAGGACCCGCCTTAGGACGAGGTCGCCCACCTCGAGCGTCCTGGAGCGGATGTTGCGGCAGTGGTATCGCCGCAGCACTTATTGGTACCTTGCTGCCCTCAATGCGGCTTCGTGTCGGCGTTCCTCCCCCAACACGAGATCCATCCCCCGCATGGCGTCCTGCTGGGTTTCGTCGAACACTAGGACTCGTGCGGAGCGATGCTTGACCTCGTGAGGAAGGACTGCTTCAGCTCCATAGACGAGGAAGAATGGACCACGTCACAGACTAGAGCTCGTCGTGCCAGCCCCTGCCGCAGGCCTCCAGCTTCTTATTGAAGGTCCTGGTCTTGAGGCCCCTCAGGACCTCCGCGTTAGCGTGCTCGGCTTGACCGTTACTCCTGGGGTGGGCCACCGAAGCGTAGCAGATCTGCGTTCCAAGGTTAGCACAGTAGGTTTTGAAGAGGTTTCTAGTAAACTGCGAACCGTTATTTGTGATGATGCGGTTGGGGACCCCGAAGCGGCTCACGAGGCCCTTGATGAACTTGACAGCAGAGCCGGCTGGAATGGTACAGGTGGCTTCCACTTCCACCCACTTGGTGAACTTGTCGATGGCCACATAGAGATAGCGGTAGCCCCTAGAGCCCTTGGAAACGGGCCTAGGATGTCCAGCCCCCAGACCGCAAACGGCCATGTGAGCGGGATGGTTTGGAGGCCCTGAGCAGGCTGATGGATTTGTTTGGCGTGGAATTGGCAAGCTTCACAGGACTTCACCAGCTCGGCCACGTCGTTGAGTGTTGTAGGCCAATAGAATCCACTGCAGAACACCTTGCCGATGAGGGTCCGTGACGATGAGTGATGTCCGCAGTCACCGCCGTGTATGTCAATCAGCAACTCCCTTCCTTGATCGCTGGAGATGCAGCGCAGCGTGACATCGTTCGGTCGTTTCTTGTATAACTCGCCGTCGTGGATACAGTATGTCGTGGCCTGCCGGGCCACACGCTCCACGTCCTCTTCCTTCTCCAGCAGCGTCCCATGCATCAGGTACTCCTTGAATTTCTTGATCCAGCACTCCTCCTGGGGCTCGAGCGCCAAGAGAAGCCGAGCTGCTGAGGTCAGGCCACAGGCTGGGGCTCCCGTGGTCAGGGGATACGGGAGTTCCTCCTGAGGCTGAGTCATGCTTGAAAGAGGTGGCGAAGCTGATGGCTTGAAGAGCTGCTCTTCGAAGACGCCGGGCTCTTGCGGTTGCCGCTTGGATGCTCTCCTGGCGATGTCATCGGCTTCCTTGTTGGTACCCCGGGGCATGTGCTGCAGCTCCAGGCCCGAGAACTGCTTTCCATCTTGCGCACCTCCATGAGGTAGGCCTCCATGTGCTCATCCTTCGGCTCATACACCTTGTTGGAAAAGTTGACGAGGAGCTGCGAGTCGCCTTTGACGGTGAGGCGCTTCACCCCTAGAGCCGTCGCAGCCCTCAGGCCAGCTATGAGGCCTTCGTATTCTATGATGTTGTTGGAGACCTTCTCGTCGTGCTGAAAACAGAGTTGCACATCGTAGTAGAGCTTGTCCTGAGTGGGTGAGATGAGCACTGCTCCAGCCCCTGCGCCCTGGTGCGCGAAGGCGCCATCGAAATGCATGACCCAGCCGTCTAGTGCCTCGCTTCCTGGGGAGGTGGACCGGTCTTCTCCTTCCTTAAGAGCCGGAGCATCTATCCATTCCGCCACAAAATTAGCGAGCGCGGCTCCCTTGATGACCCTGGTAGTGCTAAACTCCAGCTGGAATGCATGCAACTCGATGTTCCACTTGGCAACCCTTCCAACTGAGTTTGGGCTCCTGAGCACCCTCTCCAATGGGTAGGCTGAGACGACCTTGATGGGGTGGCCCTGGAAGTAGTTCCGCAACTTGCGCGAGGCCACCAAGAGAGCGAGCAGGAGTTTTTGTGGCATGGGGTAGCGCGCCCTCACGTCCTGCAATACGGTGCTGACGAAGTACACCGGGTGCTCAACGAGGGCTGGTGTCGGTGTCAAAACCAGCGGATCTCGGGTAGGGGTCCCGAACTGTGCGTCTAAGGTGGATGATAACAGGAGGCAGGGGAGACGATGTTTACCCAGGTTCGGGCCCTCTTGATGGAGGTAATACCCTACGTCTTGCTTGATTGTTCTTGATGATATGAGTATTACAAGAGTTGATCTACCACGAGATCGTAGAGGCTAAACCCTAGAAGCTAGCCTATGGTATGATTGTATGTTGTCCTACGGACGAACCCTCCGGTTTATATAGACACCGGAGGGGGCTAGGGTTACACATAGTCGGTTACAAGGGAGGAGATCCACATATCCGTATTGCCTAGCTTGCCTTCCACGCCAAGGAGAGTCCCATCCGGACACGGGACGAAGTCTTCAATCTTGTATCTTCATAGTCCAATAGTTTGGCCAAAGGATATAGTCCGGCTGTCCGGAGACCCCCTAATCTAGGACTCCCTCAGTAGCCCCTGAACCAGGCTTCAATGACGATGAGTCCGTCGCGCAGTTTTGTTCTTCGGCATTGCAAGGCGGGTTCCTCCTCCGAATACTCCATGGAAGATTTTGAACACAAGGATAGTGTCCGGCTCTGCAAAACAACTTCCACATACCACCGTAGAGAGAATAACATTTGAACAAATTTAATGTGCTGACGTGTTTTGACACCGCGATGTCATGTCATGACCCGGTCCTTATCCGAACCGTTTTTCCCAGCCAGCCCTGCACATATTGCGAGGCAGTTTTCTTGACACGTCTTGTCAAAGGAGAGATCGTGTCCCCCTTATTACGGGATTCTCATCAATACAGACGTGGGTAACCCACTCGCGCCCGTTGGCATGACTCCTCGATTTTAGGTGAGTCCAAAACGGCCGCGAGGAGGACACTTGACATTCACCCTCTTTATAAAGAGGACAAGACCTGTCCTTTTTTCTTCTCGTGCTCAATCGAATCCTTCCCCCGCCTCGAGTTCCAACACCCCAGGCTCAGGTCAGGCGCTTCAGACCATCAACCATGTCCGGATCCAACCTCCAAGGTCGGTGGATGCCTTCCTCTGTCATAGAGGAGGACATCAAGAAGCTGAGAGAGGCCAGATATCTAACCGCTGAAATTTCGCACAGGCTGCCTGCCGGAGGGCAGGTCATACCCATTCCCGAACCCAACGAGAGTGTTGTGTTCATCTCTCACTTCCTCCGAGGACTAGGCCTCGCTCTGGATCCCTTTGTTAGGGGGCTCATGTTCTATTATGGGCTGGATTTCCATGATCTGGCCCCGGATTCCCTCTTCACATCTCGTTGTTCATCGTCGTATGTGAAGCCTTCCTCTGCATTACCCCTCACTTCGGCCTGTGGCTCAAGACCTTCAATGTGAAGCCGAAGATGATCGAGGGGCGACACGCAGAGTGCGGAGGTGCCGTAATAAGCAAAAGCGCTGATGCTCCATGGCCAGAGGGTTCCTTCCCAGAGGTGTCCAGTTTGTGGCAGCGGGAGTGGTTTTATATCATAGCTCCCCGAAGTGCCAAGTGGGTAGCCGCCCCTGCCTTTTGCTCGGGCCCCCCACCACAACTAACGTCATGGATCAGCAGGGGGCTTAGGTTGGGGTCTAGCAAAAGACGTGCCGATATTGCAGAGCCGCATCCGAGATCTCTTTGAGAGAGATTTCAACCTGGTTATGGTAATGCAAGTTATGCTAGTTCGTCGAGTCCAGCCTTGCAAACGTCGACCCCTCCGTATGTGGGAATTCAACCCGGAAGGACCGTGAACCATCCAGCACTTCCTCGGCATGACACTCGAGGAGATGTGCAAATTGTTCTTCGGACCCCAAATAGAGTGTCCGGATACCACCGAGGATGCGGGTCTGAGCTACAACCGCCCTGCTACCCAAGTAAGTAATCCCATGGCCGAACACATTGTCCCTTTTTTTATCACGACATTTCTGAGAAGTCGCTCTTTGACCAGGACTGGATAACAAAGGCAAAGATGATCAGGTGTTCGGCCCCCCTTCCTGAAGGCTTGGCCAATCCGGTACTGGACAAAATGCTCGAGCCGGCGCCTTATCAGGTGCCCTCAAAGGAAGATGGAGGGGAAATAAAGAGGCCGCAAGCGGGGGAATTAGCACCTCCGCGAAGGAGGATAATCAGGGAGAAGAATCTGACATTCCCTCTCCCCGAGGAAGGAAGAGGACCACCTCTGAAGATCCAGAAAAAAGGCTTCCAAACAGGGGAAGAAATCCTCGCCAGAGGGTCCTACTTCGGAGGGTGTTCTTGCCACACAATGTCCGCAAGGGGATCAGCCCTCTACCAAGCTGTAAGTAATCAAAAAGCACTTTAGTAGTGAAAATATCCTGCCTTACTTCTGAAGACAATAACCGAAGCTTACATCTTGTAGTTCAGATCATAGCCCTTCTCGACAGAGTTCGTCTTCGGGGGATCTTCTTCCGGAGATGATGGAGAGCGAAACACCTCCCCCTGCCACCCCGCATCATGAGGCGGGCGACCCTGAAGTGTCGTCGCAGAGGGTTTCTGCTGATCCGCCAAGGCCAGAGGGTAATGCTTTGGCTACCCGGATTCCTCAGTATTCGGCTCCTAAAGAGAGCAACAGAAAGAGTCCGGAACCATACAGTGTGCGATCGGACGCACTGAAGGATCTTCTGGAGCAAGCGGCCATCTCAGAAGCGCATCGTACGCTAATGGGTATGGTATTTGAAAGGATTTCATCCACTGAAAGCGGATTGCATGAAGCTTTTATGAGTCTGCTGAAAGGCTTTGAGGTACGTGAAATAATGTATGTTTTTGACAGTACTGCACACGTTAGGTGTGCCCTATGTAGATAGTAGCCCCTGAGACTCCGGTTGTCGTCGAAAACTGAGGCAAACAGAGGATCATAGTCCTAGGTAATAACTAGACCGCCTTTATGTGCAGGTGGCTGAAGCTCTGGTGGCTAGCCGGACTGATGGGTTTGCCAAGCTAAAGCGGCAACTTGATGCGGCAGATGCCGACATGGTGCTTGTCAACAAGCGGCTTGACGAGGCACAGGGTAAGTGATTTCTCCGGTGATCAACACATAGTAAGAGGAGCATGATGCCAGTATCTTTAATATGTTGTGACTGCAAATGGAGCTGCCACCGTGGAGACCCTTCGGGCGGAACTTGCCTGAGCCAAGGAGCAAACCAGAAATAGCGATGCGGCCGCTCTAAAGGTGGTCGAAGAGCCAGGGCCGAACATGCCGCACGTTGCAAGAGCAAGGAAAGAATGGCCAAGATGGCCGTTGAGTTGAAAGACGCCGCCGACCGTTACCAGCTTCTTGAAGAAGAAAACCATGCAAAGGCGACGGACCTGGAGAAGGCCATGGTAGCAGCCTAGGAACCTCGCTCTAAAGTACGAGCGATGGAGGAGGAGCTGCATCAAGCTGGAGATATCGCAGCTGGGAAGCCCTTTTTGTTGCGGACTAAGTTCGGAGATCCGAAGTATGCACCTCTTGACCAACTATGGAGTTATGCAGACTCATACGTGGATTTGGCAGCAAGTGCTATTGATGCGGCCGAGTACTTCAAGGATAAAAAAGATCGTGAAGTGGAGAAGCTGTTCTAGTCACAGATCCATGCTCCAGTGCGTCCGCTGCTGTCGAATGAGCGAATGGCTGGATGGGCCGAGCTCCATAGGTTGTCCGGACTTGCCATGAGGTCTGTTGTGGATCATCTGTGGCCGGGAGGGCCAAGGCCGAATAGTTACTTTAGTTTAGTGCAACAATTCCTTGACACCGTGCTGCATATCGACGCTATGAAGAGGCCGGCGTGCATAGAGGGTGCGCAGATGGCCTTTGCCCGTGTCAAGACATACTGGGCGGAGATGGAGGCCACCACTGTTGCAACACAAGGTTCGGCCATGGGCCAAGTGGCTGCCGAGCACTACTTTGAAGAAGTTCTTGAAGGCGCTCGTTCGATAGAGGCTCAGTGCTCGAAGAATATTATGTTCTAGTGACATGTACTCCCATTGTAAAAACAATGTTTTATTGAGTTATCAAGGCTATGTTTATACTTTTGCCTGAAAGTATTATGATGCCTCCTGTGCAGCCGTTTATGTAGATATGTATATAACCTGAAAGTTTGCAGTCGTCGGCTTCCGCCACCATGCATATAATGCGGGGGTGTTCGCAGAAAACGCGTATCCACACTTGATCCAACGTCTTGGTCCATTAAGGAGCTGGTAGCGCAGCGAACGAGGCAATCAGACTATATTGCTTTAACACTTTCACTTAGCCATAGGACTTTGTCGGTGGGGCTACTATATAGCCCCTCGTACTTCTGCGCTCCTCCGAATACGGGGCGCGTATGTACATGACTGGGAAACGGCCCTTCGTTAATGCGGAGGAATCCCGAAGATTCCGCTGAGTCATCGAGTGGCTGACCAGTCTCGCGCTTTATCATGACAGTCAGTTTTCGGCTTTCTCTACCGAGGTGCTCATCCGGATGAACCAGGGCACAATCGCAGTAGTTCTCCCAGTGCTACCTTAGCCGATATAGCGGAACGTAAGGTACCAAAACATGGGAGCCGGGCAAACCCAACATTTAACCAAAGACATGATTCAGAGTTGATGCATATAAGGCCAAACTCGCGACGCCGAACACTCCCTAAGGTATTCGGTCTTTATAACATATGTCGGGCTGAACAATTCCCTTAATAATAAACCTCGAGTGTCCAGGTACATGCAATATCCTGACGTGGCCACATGCCAAGAACGTCAATATCCTTCTCGGTTGTATTGAGTATCCGGAGGATGTGAACAACAAGAGACAGTACAAAAGGTTTACGCAGGGTCTTAATCTGAAAAGAAACCTTTGAGCGGGTCCCTGCTGCACGTCTGCGCCTGTGTCTCCGTTGTGCCATGTCCTGGATGGGTGTAGCACGATTGTCATCTGTAAAAGAGAAGAACTTAGGTGAAAGTTGTCGTGCCGAAAAATTGGTTATTATCAGTAAACTATTAAAATTCAAGATAAGTCAAGTTGAGCCAGACTAGCCCTGATTACACGCGGGAAGCCCCTGGTAGCGTCTAGGAGGGTTTGATCATCAAACCAATCTCGTGTATATGTAATGGTGCACCGGACTCGTCTAACCGTGCCCGTGGTCTTGACGACCTATCATTTTTCTGGTTGGTGAGGCCGTCTAGTGCTCGGCTGTCAAAGCCGCCGCACACTCTTCCGCGCGTAGAGAACGCTCAATATTTCCGCTCACTGTGATGGTGCCACGTGGACTGGGCATCTTAAGCTTGAGAGAAGCATAGTGCGGTATTGCATTAAAATGAGCGAAAGCCGTTCTTCCGAGTAGTGCTTGATAGCCACTTCGGAAAGGAGCGATGTCGAAAGTTAGCCCTTCCGAAGTGGCTATCAAGCCATTCGTCTCGAACGCTGTGTTTGAAAGCTGCTAAGGCTTCGGCATCCGGACAGTCGACGATTTGGTTCTTCTTAGTGAGAAACCTGTTCCAAAGCTTTCGGGCGGACTCTCCGGCCTGTTGAATTATATGGCTTAAGTCGTCTGCATCCGGAGGTCGGACATAGGTCCCTTGAAAATTAGCCCGAAAAGCGTCCTCGAGCTCCTCCCAACTTCCAATTGAGTTTTCGGGGAGGCTTTTCAGCCCGTGCCGAGCTGGTCATTTAAGCTTGAGGGGCAAGTATTTGATGGCATGGAGATTGTCTCCGCGAGCCATATGGATATGGAGGATAAAGTCCTCAATCCAGACCCCAGGGTCTGTGGTCCCGTCGTACGCCTCTATGTTCACTGGTTTGAATCCTTCTGGGAATTCGTGGTCCAGCACCTCATCGGTGAAACATAGGGGGTGTGTGGCACCCCTGTATTGGGATGTGCCACGGTGTTCGGACGGTTGTAGTATTCGGTTTTGGTTTTGTGCCGGAGCGTGTTTCCTAGATCCATAGATGGATCTAGTCATACCGGATTTTTGGCGCAAGTCCTCATGTAGATCGTGTGTTGACTTATGTGCGACTTTGTTAGCCGCTCTATCGCGGTCACAAGGTTGTGGATCCGGCTGGTTGGTCGTTTCATTTTTTGGCTCTGTGGGCTCTAAGGCCTCATCATCGAATTCAGGTAATAGCTTGCGCTTTGGATAGCTCTTTGTGTGGTAACTTCCATCATACCTTGCTTCGTTGTCGAGCACTTTGTTCCACCTGCTGTTGAGCGTATTTTGTGCGGCCTTAAGCCTTTGCTTTTGCTTCTTCAGACTCCTCGCTGTGGCAATAAGCCTTCTGCGGAGGTTCTCTTTCTCCAAGTGCGTTTCCGGGATGATCTGTGCATCTTCGTCCGGACTGTTTTCCTCCCGAGAGGGGGTTTGATGAGGTTTATCCTCGGCGTCGCCGTGTTCGGACGTTGGATCCGTACTATGTTCGCCGCTTGCAGCTTCATTGTGCTCTGCTGCCGGGGCAATGTGATCATCGTTTCCTCTAGAGTCGAGTGGAGTCTTATTTTCTCTTGCGCTGTTATTGCTGTTTTTGCTATGGCGGGACTTAGAGTGGTGCCGCTGACGTCGGCGCTTGGATTGCTTCTTGGAGGGACCGTCCTCCGCTGTCTCTTCGCCATTGCCTTCTTTGGGTGTATCCACCATGTATATGTCATGTGATGAAGTGACTGTCTGGCGCCCTGTGGGCGCTGGTTCCTGTTCGTCTCCTGCATCTTCGTCCATGCCGTCAATTTCTTCGGAGTCGAAGTTGAGTATGTCGGTTAAGTCATCGACAGTGGCTACTAAGTGGGTGGTGGGTGGGCAGCGAATTTCTTCGTCGTCCGCATCCCATTCTAGTCGGACATAGTTCGGCCAAGGTTCTCCTGACAAGGAGAGAGACCTTAATGAATTTAGCACATCGCCGAAAGGTGAGTGCTGAAAGATATCCGCGGAGGTGAACTCCATGATCGACGCCCAGTGGGATTCGATATGCACACATGCAGGCAGCTCGGAGTCCGTGGCCGGAGACAAATCCAGTGGTTCGGCGACACGACTCTCGTAAGGGGTGAAGTCAGTATCCGGCTCCATCGCCACTGAGAGTGCGGCCTCCATGGCGGGGTCTATCCCTCCGTCCTTGGATGGCGCGATTTGCTCCGGATTGAAAGCCGGAGTGGTTGCAGATGCGATCTCTCGAACACTGTCCGACGGCAGAGTTACGCCGTGCTCATCGTGACTGTGCGGCGCACCTGACACGGGTTCGAATCCGTCGAAGATCAAGTCTCCGCGGATGTCGGCAGTGTAGTTCAAGTTTCTGAATCTGACCTGATGGCTAGGGGCGTAGCTCTCGATCTGCTCCAGATGGCCAAGCGAATTGGCCCGCAGTGTGAAGCCGCCGAATACAAAGATCTGTCCGGGGAGGAAAACCTCACCCTGGACCGCATCGCTACCGATGATTGAAAGAGCCATCAAGCCTTTTGGTGACGACACAGTGGAACTCTCAATGAAAGCACCAATGTCGGTGTCAAAACCAGCGGATCTCGGGTAGGGGGTCCCGAACTGTGTGTCTAAGGCGGATGGTAACATGAGGCAGGGGACACGATGTTTACCCAGGTTCGGGTCCTCTTGATGGAGGTAATACCCTAAGTCCTGCTTGATTGTTCTTGATGATATGCGTATTACAAGAGTTGATCTACCACGAGATCGTAGAGGCTAAACCCTAGAATCTAGCCTATGGTATGATCGTATGTTGTCCTACGGACTAAACCCTCCGGTTTATATAGACACCGGAGGGGGCTAGGGTTACACAGAGTCGGTTACAAGGGAGGAGATCCACATATCCGTATTGCCTAGCTTGCCTTCCACGCCAAGGAGAGTCCCATCTGGACACGGGACGAAGTCTTCAATCTTGTATCTTCATAGTTCAACAGTCCGGCCAAAGGATATAGTCCGGCTGTCCGGAGACCCCCTAATCCAGGACTCCCTTGGTTGGCATACTGTCGAGGCTCGGGTCTCGCGGAGATTGTGGCATATCCTGAGGTGGTGGGTTTCCCGAGACCTGACCGTCCTCAGGAGCTTCTATGATGTTGCCCTGCTAAGCTTGGTCTTCTTCCGCTGATGGCTTTGCTGCTCCTTCCTTCCCCTGCGCTGCATCAGCCCTGGCTCGGCGTGGCACACCCTTATCTTGGCGCTCCTCCCGAACCGCCACCAGCGCCACGCTGGCGGAGTACGGGGTGGCGGCAAGGTAGAGCACCAGAGGCTCGAGAGGCCGTGCTGCCACTATCACTTGGGGGCTGGTGAGGTATTTCTTGAGGTGTTGGAAGGCCTAGTCGGCCTCCGTGGTCCACCAGAACGTTCCCTTCTTCTTCATGAGCTTAAAGAAGGGTAAGGCGCGCTCGCCTAGCTTGGAGATCAAGCGCCCTAATGCGGTCACCCGCCCTGCTAGTTTCTGCATTTCCTTGAGGGTCTGTGGTGGGCTGATGTCTTTTGATATTATCCGGGTTCGCCTCGATCTCTCTGTGGGATACGAGGAACCCCAGTAGCTTGCCGGAGGGGACGCCAAACACGCACTTCTCCGAGTTAAGCCTCAAATTCACTTGGCACAAGCTCTCGAAGGTCTCCTCCAATTCTTGAATCAATGTCCTCGCCTCGCGAGATTTGACCACTATGTCATCAATGTAGGCCCCTGCATTTCTGCCGAGCTACCGCCCCAAGGAGATTTGCATCAACCGTTGAAAGGTCGCGCCCGTGTTGCGCAGCCCGAAGGGCATGCAGGTGTAGCAGTACACCCCGCATGGTGTCAGGAAGGCTGTCTTCTCCACATCCTCCACCACCATCTTGATTTGATGGTATCCTGAGAATGCATCCAGGAAACATAGCAAGTCGCACTCGGTGGTGGAGTCGACGATTTGATCGATTCGTGGAAGCGGGAACGTATCCTGGGGGCACGCTTTGTTAAGGTTGGTGAAGTCGATGCACATCCGTTCCTTCCCACCTTTCTTCGGTACCACGACAGGGTTCGCCAGCCATTCGGGGTATCGAACTTCTCGGATGGTACCCGCAGCCTCCAGCTTGCGTGTCTCTTGGACGATGAAGGCCTGCTTCTTAGTGGACAGCCGTCTTGCTCGCTGCTTCACGGGGCGTACGTTGGGGCACACCCTTAGGTGATGCTGGATTACCTCTCTCGGGACCCCTACCACCTGATTGGGCTCCCACGCGAATATCTCCTTGTTCGCGCGTAAAAACCTCACCAAAGCTTCTTCTTGTCCCGGGTCAAGGCCAGTCCCTATGGTGAAGGTGGCTCTTGAGGACCCGTCCTCGTCGACCGGCACCTGCTTGGTCTCCGCCTTGTCTTGAGTGAACATCTTCCTCTTGTTGGTGGGTGCGGTTTCCTTGGCCTCGGGTGTACCGACGCCAGCCGGCAGTGCTGCTGCCGCGGTTTTGAAGGCGAGCCTGAGTGCCGCCACGGCCTCCTTAGCGTCCCCCTTGATGGTGAGGACACCCTTTCTCCCTAGCATCTTCATGAGGTTGTAGGCCGGGTGATTCTCTGCCATGCACTGAGCGAGAGCCGGGTACTCGTGGATGGCATTGTACGGGAGACTGATGCGGGCGATGTCAAAGTCCACCAGCTCGGTGCGATAGTTGTCTCGCGTGCCAAATGTGACAGGGAGGTGGATCTGCCCCAGAGGGCGGGCAGCTCCACCACCCACTCCTGTGAAGGGCTTGCTGAGGTCGAGCAGTTCGAGCGGCACATGAAGAAGGCTGAAGGCTTCTACGGAGAGCAAGTTGAGGCCGGCGTCGCCGTCGATGAGGGTCTTGGTGATGGCCACATTGCCGATGGTGGGCGTGCAGAGAATTAGGAGCATCCCGGAGCCGGCGGTGGAGCCGGGGTGGTCTTCTGAGCCGAAGGTGAGGTCGGCCTCCGGCGACGCCCAACCCGGCAGAGCCCCGGGGCGCTTGCAGGCTGCCCCAATCTAACGGATGAAAGGCTTGACGTGGCGATCTGAAGGAGGTGCTTGGGAGCCACCCAGTAGTGCCGCGACTGCGTGGTGTGCCGGCGCCGCGTAGCACACACTGAAGAGGTCGCGGAGTTCCCCCAGGATGTCACCGTGGATCCCGGGAGGTTGAGCAGCCAGGCGCGCGGCTCGCCAGTGAGGGCCAGGGGGAACTAGTTTGACATGATCTTGTCGTCGCCTCCGGCTTCGAGGACAGCCTGCTCGTACGCTATCAGGAATGGTGCCGAGTCTGTGGCGCCGTCGTAACGCGGGGGCATCTCCAGCTTGAACTTGGCCGGCCACTGCACTCGCCGCAGGGCGGGGGGCAGGGCTCGGTACCCAGACTCCCTGCTGTTGGCGTTGGCCCAGAGGTCGGTGGCGGGGCACCTGCCATGGGAGCGTAGTGCGGCGGTGCGGGGGACAAGTTGGTGGAGAGGAGCCCCGGTGCACCCCTACCTGGTGCACCAAATGTCGGATGTGTGGTCCGGCAAACCCTTAAGGTTCGAACACTGGGGTGCGTGCGAAGTCGTTTCCTCCCACCGATCTATGCCCTAGCTCACTAAGATCTCGCGGACGAACTCGACGAACTCGCAACACAGAAAGACACGAGGTTTATACTGGTTTGGGCCACCGTTGTGGTGTAATACCCTACTCCAGTGTGGTGGTGGTGGATTGCCTCTGGGGCTAATGATGAACAGTACAAGGGAAGAACAGCCTCCTGAGGTTGAGGTGTTCTTGAGCTCGGTGAGCTTGTGTGTGTGAGGATGGTCTGAATGACCCCCCCTCCCCTAAGGTGGTGGCTAGTCCTATTTATATAGGCCCTGGTCCTCTTCCCAAATATCGAGCAGGAAGGGAGCCAACAATGGCGGGCTAATTCGAAGGGGGACAACTAGTACAAGCTATCCTGACAAAAGTGGTCTTCGCCTGCCAAAAGCTCTGGTGGTGACGCCGTCTTGGGCTCCACGATGACCTCCGTCTTGCCGTCCTCCTGGTCTTGGTCTCGTTGCACCAATATGGCAACCTTTACCTGATGCCTCGGTACTCTTCGCCTGCGCTGGCCTCCTTAGTACCGAAGAGTAAACAAGGACGCTGCGTGCACTGGCGCCCGCCTGGTGTCGTGCGTCATGGCTCATGTCACGAGGGTCTCGTGAGGTTTGCCCTACCTTGATATCTCCACTCCCGAGGATGCCTTGCGTCGCCGACCTCGCGACGCTTGGACCCTCGCGAGGGTCTTGGATGCTTTGCTGGTGAAGATGGTCCGTACAGCCTGCTGGCTCAGCCACGCCGCGGGCCGCAGGCAGGCAAGTCTGGGGACCCCCGTTCCTCGGACGCCGACAGTAATTTGTTCTAAAATTACAGTAGTAACTAGCAGTACTGGTACATGCTCGTAATTAATTAAACAAACGTACGGGCGACACAGACACTAACTACTAGTACTACTACTTCTCACATACTGGCCAGACGCCGTCGTTCTCCTTCCCGGCTTTGTAGGCGACACCCATCGTGCTTGGATCTCCGCCGACCTCTCCGCAACAGTGCGTGCGTCCTCTTCTTTCTTGCGGTGGCAGGCCTCTCTTTTCTTGTGTGCTTTGTGACTTTTCCGCTCCCTCTGTGTGGCTTTGGCCTCCTCTTGCTCTACCGCCCATTCGGCCTTGGCAGTTTCAAATTCCACCCACATAGGTGTGAGGTCGCAAGCGGTGATGAACTCGGCACGGCGGGATGCCACTGCTTCCCTACCATTCTGTGTTCGGTCGTGGGCGGCGAGGAACTCGACGCGGCGGGATGCCATCGCTTCCTTACCGGTTCATGTGCGGCGCGGTGGCATGAACGACACTTGATGATAGCTCTGGTGGTCGTCAAAGGCTAGCTGGCGACAAGAGCAGTTGCATGGATGCCTGGTTGTCAATACGTGCCGCATACGCTTCAAAGGCTCGTCATTCATGAGTTCACATTTTACCACCACGCCAGCGTCTGACCGCCCTGGCCTACCGAAACCCCTTTCATTGCTAGCGCGCGCTTCCCACCTGAAATGATCACCGTCTCTCCAGAACGTCAATGTCGCATTCACCGGCCTTGACTACAGGTGTAGTTGGTGTGTCACTGAATGCGGGCCAGATGCCCATTGGGCCCACATGTCAGTGATACAACGCACCTGCGGTTAAGTCACTAAAGCAGCGTCCGCATTCATGCGACCTCTCACTGGCGCCAGCATTACAGCAGCGCGACGGCCGAGAGAGCACCACCCGCGCGGCATCCCGGTGCAAGCGACTGTTCCGCGTTAACGACACCAAGACTATCCTTCCGTCTGCCGCCCACATTAATGACACGCGGCTGCCGACGACCCTACTTCGGCGCCAGCCGTCCATCCGTCTGCAGCGGCTCATTGCCATTCGCCCGCTATATTAACTTGAGCCCCAACTCGCAGCCATAGCCAAAGACCCACATTCATTCTCCTCTGGTCCCTTCCTTCTGTCGACACCACTCCAACCATGGCCTCCTGGCACTCCAAAGCTCTCTTGGACGTATTGTCACAGGAGCAGACGAAGGACATCGGCGACACCGCTCCGGGCGCGCTACAAAGCTCTCTTGGACGTACTGTCGCAGGAGCAGACGAAGGAGAATGCCGGCTCCCCCCCCTCCCGGCCGCCCTCCGCCGCCATGACCACGAAACTGGCGTGCATGTGCGGGCACAGCTGGCAGCGAGGAAGAGTAGTGCACGGTTGGTCGCCGCCGCTCTGTTCCCAGGAAGGCCATCGCTCCTCTACTCAGTCGATGCCAAGCTTGGTAGGATAAACATCGACGGCTGATTAGCCGCTTGACGGTGATGTGGAGGCGGAAATCTTCAGAACCTTGTGCTCCAGAGGAGGAGGTTATCGAGGCGGATGAGGAGGAGGCAAAGGCAATAGCCGGCTTTCTCAGGTTCATGGCCGGACATGGTGGTCGGGCACCGGTGATCGTTTAGATTAGGTTTACAGTAGGTTTTAGTATGGTTTGTGCGAAATATGTAATGAATTTCATCCAGTTTATAGGAATAGTTTTTGAAATGTAATGAATTTCATTTGGTTAATTTGAAATTTGCTTTGTTTGCATGAATTTCGTCCGGTTAGTTCATATAGTTGTCGAAAGGTATGCGGGCAGCATTGGATGGCATCCATCAGTGTCCTCGGACAGATGCCGGTGTAAATTTGAGGGCCAGTGCTGGAGATGCCCTAAGTATCATGCTATAATCGCTAACAGTGCTCCATTATTTTGCAGGGAACAATTTTCCCTCGATCAAAATCAGAACCGCCGTGGTTCGCACTCCTCCCACGTAAGAGTGTAGACTCTTGCTTACATAAAAATGGAGCAAGTGGACGACACTGTAGGACGTCATATCACTCAAACTAGCCTGCCTAACATGTGGGAAAGCACCGCCCTTGTCATTTTGTTCTGGATTTCTATGATCGATCGCACAAAAATGTTACGCTTTGCAAGTTCAAAAGGAAAAGGCGACACACTTACGACTCGTACGCGTCGCACCCCCGACAGTCCGGCTCGCAAGCCGCTCACCAAAGGGGACACACGTTGTCTCGCATTTTCACTAACATGTGGGAATAAACCGTCGATAGCCGAAATCTAATCGCTCGGCGGGCGTCGGCTGAGAAGGGAGATACGGGGGAGGAAGAAGAGATCGCCCGCCCACCGCGCACGGACTGCAGGAAATATATATGGTGATAATGTGAGGTGGGCCATGGGGGAGTCCGGAGTAAGTGAAGTAGAAAGGCACAAATGGTATGAACATGCGTGGCATACAGGGTGTGTTTGGTTGCGTTCTCGTCTCAGCATAGTTGTTCCCTCTTCATGCATGCTCACCTCAACACCCCTCTTCATGCATGCTGTCTTCATGCATGCTTCTAGCGTATTTGTGCTAAACTAGTGTGGACTCATGCACCTGCCATACACTCTACCAAACACCCAAAAGTGGGTCGAGAAGGGAACTCTTGGGCGACATTTGTCTCTTACTACGTAGAGTACCACTAAATGTTGTACGTGCGATGCACGGTGATGTTATGGAGTACATGCCTAAGTACTCTACTAATACCGTATTAGCTGGAGGCACATATTAGCTTTTATATTTGTTTACGTGTATGCCCCGAGACCTTCCAACTAGACGTGTCTTTCTCTCCAGGCCGCACTTTGTATCGTTCATACCACTAGTACAGTAGTACTACTACGTGTGGTCTCCGACCCAGAAGTGGAAGAAGTGGAGACACTCTACCACGCTGGTTTTTTCTGCACTGGGCTCTACCACGCTGTTCATGTCCCACTCCTTTCGCTGACGTGTGGGACATCCAGCACGCGTCGTGTTTGGCACTCTTCGTCGTAAGAGTTGAAACGTTAGCATTCATCAGAAATAAAAAATAAATATAAATCAGCAGTGATACTATTTTTTTGAAAAAATTATCCTGGTCTACCCCGGTCGTATCGTAGGCCCAACCTTTCCCACTGTAAGTTGGTCGGACGAAGGAACCATCATGACTTCGTTGAATTCCGCTTCTTCAAGAAAAATTACTGTACCCACAATACTGCTACAACACGCGAAGACTGGATGGCACTGTACCACGTCATATCAGTGAAACCCACTAGGCTATCCTAAAAAAACCACTAGGCCAAACTAGCCCGCCTATAGGTCATCTATTTTGGAACAAAGGGAGTATGTCTCTGTAGTGCTATGATTTTTTGTTGTGCGTCTCTGTACTTTTGCTACGATTTTCCTACCCTATGAACCAAATGAGGCCTGAATGTATCCGTGTCGACTAAGCCTACAATTTTAGGAGCTTGGGCTATTGGTTGATCGACGACGGATAAGTATAAGCGTACCACGAGATCATTAGCCCCAACGTTTCTCTTCAGTCTTGTTTCAAAAAAAAACGTTTCTCTTTGGTGAGTGTTCTGCAAGACTATAGCTCGCACAGTAGCTAGCCTACTAACACCAAGAATCATCAAACAAGCCCTGCTGATATGATAAACATTTCAAACTTACATCTAAGCATGTCATATATTACATCAAAAGCTGGTGAGGATACATTTGTTTACATAACTCGGAGAGGGTTCGCATGATTCACTATCAAACAAAAGTAGCAAGTACCGCCCACACAAGACAGTGCACTAGCCTTCCGTTTCAAAAAAAAAAGATAGTGCACTATCCCTAAGATGGTTTGATAACACGCATCGTTCTGGTAATTAAACACAGGGCAATGCAAAATACCCTGAAGGATTAGCGTGACCAACTATTTCTTGTCATCGATCTCTTGGGCAATGACCACAGCACGGACAGCGGCATGGGAATCAATCTCTGGGGAGATGTCCACTGGACTGACCGCGACAACGGAATCGATCTCTGGGGCGATCTCCACAGGATGGACAGCGGCATTGGAATCGATATCCCGGGGCGATGCCAACAGGACGGACCGCGACATCGAAAATGATCTCTATGGCGTTGTCCACAGGACGGGCCGGGACATCGGAATCATCAAGGACGCCCACCGGCACCTACACAAGCCTAACATATTAGCAAGCACATTGCAAATAATCAAAAACCACAACTATGGTAATAAGCCATTGTTTTTTACCTTGTGCAGCTCATCGGGGGATCCCATCCCTCCGGGGGCCATCTCCTCGTCCTCGATGGGGGCCATCACCTTGCCAGGGGATACTGGTTCTCAACGGCGACTACCTCCTCAAACTCAGCCTTGAGCCTCGCATAGGTGGCCATCAGAGTTTCTGGAGTAGGCATGGTGGGGCCCTTGCTGTTCTTCCAACTTTCTTTGAGGAGTTCGTCCGCCAATGTCGTCAACTCTTTGGCCAGTGCTTGTTTCTTGGAGTTCTACATCTCCATGGGTTGGCCCACCAACATGGTCTACTCATTGGTCGGTGCTCGCTTCCTGGAGATCGCTGTCTCCAGTGGGTTGTCCGCCGGCAACTCTTTGCCTAGTGCTCCAGGATCCATCAATGAACTGACAAGCAAAACCAATCGAAAGGAAACCACAATCGCAACGAAAACGAGAAAAGAATAGGCTGTGAGAATCGGTCGGTGCTTCGCAAAAAGAAGATTCTTGGAATGAAAATATAGCAGCATCACTAATTCGCCCACCTTTCCTTCATCGGTACATAAGAAAAATGGCAGAAGTGAGTAGCCTGGAGTGAGGTTCTCTTCAAGAAAGGGGAGAAAGGGATTCAACAAGCGTTCGAGTGAAATGATGGTTGCTTCGTCCAGTCCAACTTCGAGGCCACTTTACCACTACTGGTAAAGTTGTGGGTTTTGTGATATGACGGGTCATGACGGCCACACCGGGGTGACCGGTGAGTTTCGATTGTAGCACCTCGTTGTGAATTGGTGGATAGCACGCGGGCCTGGATGCTTTGATGTCCCGCATGTAGATAGAGCGGCTAGTCATATAGGAGTGCTCAATACTGTGCACCGCGACCAAGGCGGAGAGGAAAACGAGAGAACTACGTAATTAATGCATGAGTTTAATTAGGGTAGTTTTGTAAAGTACGAGATACATTCCTCCAATCGCAAAATGCCTTGGTTGATGAGATTTGAGATTTGAGCCCTATAAGAGCATGGTTAATAGTATAGCCAGATGCTGGCTATAAGCCAGTGCCATGTCATCTACAACCCATCTTATAGCCAACATGTACAATAGTACTAGATCAAAAGAGTGTACTACTTTTTTATTATGTGGCCCACCTTTCATTCTCACAAAGTGCCTAGGAGCATGTGCTAGAGCTGGCTCTTCACGAAGAGCGTGCTTACATTCTCTCTCCTCTTCTCTTTCCTCCAACTAAGGAGAAATATACTAGTTTAATCCTTATAGCCCGCTGACTCAACTCTATTGTACTTGCTCTAAACCGGAAGGGAGGGAGTACTGCAGGCGGTGTAGTCTAGTCACTTGTTGAAATCTCTAGAAATGCAAATACTCATTTCCGGTTTACATGGATATACTAGCAAGTACTAGTACTACAATAGTGGGCTCAAATAGCAATTTTGTCTCATGTAAGAGCCTGGCTATATGCCGATATGCATGCTGCAAGGCACCGCACCCACGCGAGTGTTCGCAGCTGCCACGTCCGGGTTGCGCTTGGCTCTTCGCCTCTTTGAGAAGACGAACACTGATGTTACTCCTACTTCTACAGTATCGAATCCACTGCTGCATGTCCGTCCACCTCGTGTGGGAGGGATAGCGTGCAGCGAAAGCTCCTACTAGTCATGCCAGCCACCACAGCTTCATTGACTTACTGCTCCTGCCTTTGTGTCTATGACAGGTGTGCCCAACAGGTGGTTGGCCCACCTGTCATGCAGCCAAAGGCAGGTGCAGTTAAGGCACCAGAGCTCAGTCCGCGAGGGAGAGGGCGTCGTAGTAATCAAACTTCTCAGTCCTGTACGAGTTGATGCGACACATCAAAGCACTGCACTCGATATAAGTCTTTTTACACATTTCCAATGGACTACAACATACGGATGTATGTAGACATATTTTGCTTCGTATGTAGTCACTTGTTGCAATCTCTAAAAAGACATATATTTGGAAACGGAGGGAGTACAACGCATGCATGCATGTCGTGACTTCCCTTTTGATACTTGCATGTGTTGATTTGATGCACCTTGCCAAATTTTGACTATAAATTTAACTAACCAAATTTTCATGCATGTCACAAAAAATCACGGGGCTGTTTGGATTGTGACTATGTTTGTCTTATGTTGCCACATTATTTTTCCCACACTTGCCTAACTTGAGTTGCTCAAATTGTTAGACACACTTTGGCTTGCCTAAGGGAATCTTGCCACACTTTTTGTGTCCATGACATGTGGGGTTCATTGCTAATAAAAAAAATCTTGTCTTAGGTGTGGCTAATAAAAAAGACTTATATTTAGGAACGGAGGGAGTAGAAAATATAAATAATAATGCATGTTGGGGCAACCCACGTTTTCGATAATTTTAGCCGTGGGCTTGTTTACAATTTTTACGAGGGGGTGGTTGTTCATTTAATGGAGGGACTTGTACCATACTTGAACGATACAAAGTGCGACCTGGCACACCATAACACCACTTGGAACAAGTGGGTAGCTATCTCAAAAAACAATCAACTACTAAAAAACGGCGACCTGTCATGTAGTACACAATCTTAAACGATTGTGTTTGATGGAGTGAAAAAGGAAAACTACCCCACTACGTACATATAGGCCAGAGCCTCCGCGCTTGCTTGCTAGGGTTGCTCTATTCACACACTCCCATCCTCTCCAGATCTAAACAAGATAGGGGTGGTAACACTGTCTTTTTCCCTTCAAAAAACAATGTCTTTCTATCCTCACCGCTGGTTACAGATCTGGATGTATCCCCCTCCGCCGGTGAAGGGGAGGAGGGGTAGCGTTTAGGCCGTCATCGATAGCGAGGGAGGAGACCCACTGCCGGCCGCACCGTTATCTCTGGCCGAGCGCCAGCACGGGAGGTCCTCCGATCCCTTCGTTGTTTCCCTGGTGTGGGAGAATCCGGTCTCCCGCCGCCCACCTATCCACATCCCGATGACCTTCAGGTATATCTTCCATCCAAACCGCCTTAGCTCTACTTCCCTAGCTCGCTATGTCGCTGCATGTGCATCATGTTCTACCTCTTAGCCCCTCTCGATTGGATGGTCCAACGTCACCTATTTTTTTCTTATATTGTTAGAGGTAAAGCTACTTCATGGAGTCGAATCTTGTACTTGGTTCAAACAAGAAATAAACTGGGGGTGGGGGAATTAAGTATATACATTGGACTTGGTACAAACAGGAAGGAAAGGGGGTGAAAGTAGTACAGACTGGTTATCGAACTGGTCTCTTGGTCGAAAAGGGAAATATTGGGGTAACACTGTACACAGTGGTATGACCAGAACTAGATTTGCTATCCACACATAGGAGTAGGTGGCTAGAGTGAACAAAAATGGGACCAACCCAGATATGTTTCTTGGATGTTTGTTTCTCGGGCAACAAACTCCGAATCACCACTTTATGTCCCTGTTTAGGTACATGGTGCTGGACTGCTGGTGCACCCACTGTCCCATGCCCCTATACCAAATATTTAGCTGTTCTTAATCTAATGTCCCTGGTAAAATGAAGCCATGCCACTGTTATAAGCCATGACAAGTTTAGCCAAATGTTTTTGCTTGTAATTGTTTGAGACTTTGACTGTTTCCTCCATTGTAGCTTTTTGTGCAAACAGGGATATCCATTTCACCAGGTTGCTGTTGTGACCTTTTGGTGCACTGCACAAAACACTTCTTAAAAGAAGTGACTTTTGTGCTATTTAACTGGAATGTCAGAATGGAATAGTTGATTCATTTTGGTGGGACTGCCCAAAGCGAGATATGTGTTCCAATCCTCATCATCCATATTGACGCCATAACCTTCCTTTAGGTAAGAATGATATTTAATGCATGTGTTCATCTCTATTTTGCAACTCCCATGAGAAAATAATGCTATTGTTTACTAGTACACTTGTATCCCCTCATTGACAAAACCAATTGAGAAATAGAAGGCCAATCATGTACTTGGTTTCACCAACTGGTGAGGAGAAAGAGAAACATAGGATGAATAGGAAGAAGAAGAAGAATAAACAGTGCCAAGGTGATATTGCTAAAGCTAGAGGCCTCAGTCGAGGCCATTCAAGGGCTCCGACGACGTCTACCTTACATGTGAGACGATCCTGTTCAAACAGGGATCATGTTGTGCTAATCATACATTTTAGTGTAACTACACAAGACAATACAATGAACTATATCCCAGCCAGTGCTTTAACTCTACTGGAAGTTCTTGGTAATCTTTCGATATAATCTAGCACTAGTAAACAAGACTGATTTCAACCAAATGTTTGAAGTGCACAAAAATATACACTATTGAGTGATTCCAGTGAGTGCTTTATCATCTCTTATGGGACTACATGAATAAGCCTTTTTCCTCAGGTTTGTATTGGCCTAAGGCCTTCATACATATTAGTTTGCTATCATCTCTATTTGTATTGTGCTGCTGTCATGAGAAACTCCGTTATCTTTGCACGTTCATGTTTTGCAACCTATGATACATGGCAATGCTTTGAGTGTTGAGCTAATTGGCACCGATTAAATAAACAAATACCTCTCTTTAAGCAAGACTACTATGTTGCTAACTTTACCCATTAAGATAATGAGGGTGCTTATATTTGTTAGTGTATGTTTCATCAAATAGTCCCACTATTACAGTAATCTCACTCTCTCAATATATGCGCCAACAGGGATGCTCGATTTTGGTGGAACTGCACAAAAACTTTGGGTGTTTCATTGCCTCGACAGCTTCCTTCCTTTCCTGTCAGTCGCTCATCTGGGCTTGCATTCTTCCTTTGTTGTTAGTCGCTTGGCTTATCTCGGCTTCCAGTCAAAGGAAATAGTAATTGATATGCTACCTCACATAGGTTGGTACTGGTCTTTATCCTGATTATTGTGCCATTCATATGTATTGGTAATTTGGTATTGTGCTACTGTTTGCCGATTTCACAAATGAGTAACTTGGAGCCTGAACTCGCAGGCAAATCATTACATTGGGTGATTTCAGTAGAATTGCACAAAAAGATCAGATGGACAGGTACTTATGCTGCCGCTATGTACTCCAAAGTTCACTTAGACAAGCATCAATGTTGACAAGAAGAAGTGACTATATTCATTCGAGTATCAACCGGCGTCAACCAGTTGTCAAACTCGAAGTATTAGGAGAGTGAACGCCAAAAATATTGCTTGGCGCATAGCCCAGAAAAACGCAGTCCAGTCTTTGGTCCCAACTTGTGCCTTTTGGTTATCAGCAGATATGGTAGGAAACTGTATGGCATGGAGTCTAAATATTCCAAAAAAGTTGGTTGACGCGTATATTCATCTGGCACTTAATCAGTCTGCACGCCAGGGATGCTCCATTTCAGTTGAACTGCACAAAAAATTTGGGTGGTTCATTTTCTCAACCGCCTCCTTTCTCGTCTGCAATGTATAATTTTGGCGAGCTACAGGACCAAGATGAGCCAATGTAGAATTCTAATGCAATGTAGTTTTAGTCAGATTAGTAATTCTGCAATAAATTGCGCTAGGATTATTATTTTTAGGTGATTCTTTTTTCCACTGCTTAGTTTTGACCTAGCCTAGTAGTAGGAACTTGTTGGGTATTTGTAGATTATATTAGAATTAGTTTTAGTCAAATCAAGCTTCCTAGTTTTATTTAGCTTGCTGGCACTTCCTGCTGTTCTAATTATTATAGAATTTTAATTTACCCCTGCTATATTTTATTTTAGATTAGTTTCTGTAGTTACAGAGGGTGAACATTTATTTACAGCAAAATAAAAAGTTTTATTTTATTTTCTTATTAGTTTTGTTTTAGGTATAACAGGAGTTCTATAATAGATATCGATTTGATTCTTTTTGCACCTAGTTTGGATGCTGTTTTCCTTTATGTTAGTTAGCAAAACCATTGTTTTGGATCTTTTAAGAAAAGTGTTAGTAGGTTAAAAGTATTTCTTTGTTGTTGCTTGATGTGATGAAAACCTTGATTTTGTTTTCCTCGAGTTTTTTTGATTTTGGTTTCAGTGCTTGTGTGTTTTCCTTTAGCTTGCTGATATGTTATTAGTGAAATACTTATTTGTGCTATTGTTTGACTCGATAGAATTTCTGGAGTGCGAAGCTTGCTATCTCGAGTCACTAGCATTTGAAGACCGTCAGCCAGGCAAGTCATTTGATCATGTTTTACAATACCTATGATTTTTGTTGCATTAGAATTATCCCTCCCCACCATGCATGCAGTAGGAGAATTTGAAGTTATGTCTTGAGTAGTATCATGAGGTAGGATGAACCCAATTCCCCTTGCTACTATTGCCCGAGACGATGTAGTTTACCTTGCTATGCTCGTAGACGGGGTTGGCTGAGAGATTCATAAGGGAGATGTGAGAGTCAAGGTGATGACAACCCCATGACTTCAAGATCAAGATGGACTTCTAATTCACTACTGGGTGGAGGACGGTTGACGGGCACCCTGGAGAAACCAGCGGATGGCCGGGATGCATGGAGAAGCGCCATGACATATTGCGGAAAGCTTCACCCAGCCACAAAGAGACGGATGGATACCCCTTGACTGGAAGCTTACCTGTGCAGCCGCAAGCCATTATGGGCTCTGGCTGGGTTGACCTTAGGCGTGACTCTGGACAGACGGTGCCAGCAGATGTAGAAGAACGGTAGGACATGGATGGGTACCGGCACTGCTCAGAGAAACTCTACGGAAGACCCTATTTCGTTCATCCCGTCTTCAAACACCAGGCAGTGCGAGGACATAAAGGAGGGAACCATTCTTGCGGGTAAAGTGCACAAGACTCTGCAGAGTAACAACATATCGATTAGCCGCGTCCCCGGTTACGGACAAATTAGCCTCTGGAAACTGGAGTATTTCGGAAATCTCAACACCGAACAAATAAATTAATTGAGGGGTTAATTAATAATTGGGAATGAGACATTGGTTGGCGGAACCATCTCAATAACTACCAACATTTTGTAGTAATTGTAAGCAATTCCTTTGTTGTAGGAAAAAACTGGCTTTTTCGCAAAAACATAAAACTTAGAGCCCCACAACCAAATTGCATATAGTGTTAGTTTTATTATTGTTGTTCTCTCTATGACTTGCCGGCATATTGTAAATGCTGACCTACACGGCTGCAACGTCTCATGTTGCAGAGGAGTTTTCCGACCAGGAGTGAGGCTACGATCTACGCTTGGTGATTGCCCTATGGAGTCGGATGGACTCGCTATTCGTCTACGCTTCCGCAGCTTATTTAGTTTATTTCTCATGAGTTTGTCTTCGGCCGTATTTATTATGATGTAATAAAGACTCGATATGAGAACCATGTAATAAATTCAGGTGTGATTGAACTTTGAATCTTTTCATCAATGTACTGTGTGTGGCAGCATGATCTTGGGATGGTACAACTACACAGAGACTTGACCGATTTTGGGTCGGGTCGTTACAGAGATGGTATTAAGAGCACACGCTGACCGTAGGTCGTAACCCCTAGGATCGGAAAGCCATAGGAAGAAACTATTTTTTTATGTCCTTATCATTCCGTAATACTCCCCTGTTCATTTCTGACTTCTCTCCGATTTCAGCATTCTAGATGGCCGTCAAGTTCATCCCAGTTCTGCTCCCAGAGTTTTGCCAGCCAGATGAGACAGTGCTTTTCGGCAGGAGGCTAGTCCAGATCACCAAGGAATTGAAGATTGCTCTACCGTCTATCACCAGGACCCCTATCATGGCATTTCCAGAAGACCGTCGTTATAGGATTAAGGTGCACATACCAGGGAGGACTTTCGGAAGTCTCTCAGCGCCCGTTGACTTCAAGTTCACTGCTCCCACTTGGATACTCGGGAGAGACATAGCAGTTCATAGTGCACTTGGACGCATCCAGGAGGAATACAGGACCGAGCTTGTTGGATCAGACCACACCATGATTTCTCGAAGGACTGCAGATGGAGAGATTATCCGCACCATAGATGACGACTCCGTTCACGCATATGTCCAAGACTTGGAGGCTCACATCAGGGCTCTAGAGATTCAGATGCGTAAGAGCTTGAAGACGGTCCAAAAGTTGCATCTTCATGAAATTGAACTGGAGGATGTATCACGTGAAGCCCACTATGAGCATGAGGATGAAGTCAAGGATTTTATGGAAAGACTCGAGGACCAGAAGAAATATATTGCCACACTGGAGGAGAAGATGGACCTGGGAGAAGACCTTTTCCCGAGTGGAGATGATGGACCTCTCGTGAGCAATGACCAGGATTATGAAGAGAGCTCCACCGAAGGAAGCCGCAAGAGGAGGCGCCGCACCAGAGGACGACGCACCAGAGGACGCAGGGATAATTGATGAAGACATTTAGTCGACCACCATGTTATTTATTTTCGTCGATCAGTTAGGCCGTTATTTTTGATTTGTTGTGAGATCTTGTAATCCGAGTTTGAACCTTGTTTGAGATGAATGAATAAATGATTGGTGTGATTGTGTTTGTGCATTCATTTGGGTAGTGCTATTTTCTCATTAGACTCTTGTTCTATTCTAATTTCTCATCCACTCCATAACACTAGATGCCTCCGAGACGTGACCCCGGTTTCACTTTCCCGCCAGAGCTCACCCAGCTGATTCAACAGCAGAATGCCTTAATGCAAATGCTCATCCAAAACCAAGGCATGAACAACAACAATCCACTGCCACCACCCCCTGTCGATAATCTGACTCGGTTCCTAAGGCTGAATCCGCCGGTGTTCTCTAGTATCACCGAGCAGATTGTAGCTGATGATTGGCTTCGCAAGATCGGAAGGGATCTAACAACTGCTGGATGCACAGATGCTGAGAAGGTTCGTTTTGCCGCACATCAATTGAATGGACCTGCAGCCTCTTGGTGGGAAAACTACACCGCCACTTATCCGGTCACCACCATGACATGGGATCAGTTCCAGCGGGCTTTCGCACCGCGCATGTCTCAGCTGGAGCCATGAGTCTGAAGGAGCGTGAGTTCCGCAACTTACGCCAGGGGAACCATACTGTGGGTCAGTATGTGGATGAGTTCAGCAAATTATCTCGATATGCCCTAGATGATGTGGCCACAGATGCCACAAAACAGGAGAAGTTTCTTGAGGGACTCAATGATGAGCTGGGAATGCAGCTAATGGTGGCTACCTTCAACAACTACCAGGAGCTGGTAGACAAGGCCACTATACTTGAAGGCAAGCAGCAATCGATTGAAAGCCGCAAGCGGAAATAAGGCCAGGGAAAGTACAACTCCGGAGCTCAGCAGAAGCCCCGCTATGCCCCATACTTGGGAGGACATACCCATCACAACCATGGAGGACACAATCATGGAGGACATAACCATGGAGGGAATGGGAACAATCGCAACCACGACAACAACCCCAAGTCAGGCAATGGAGGCAATGGCAACCAGCACCGTCCTGCTCTGACTCAGAAGGATCTGAGTCACATCACCTATTTCAAGTGCCAGAAGACAGGACACTATGCCACCGACTGCCCAGAGGCCAAGCAGAGCAATGGAAACGGCAACGGCAATGGAAGCTCAGCAAAGAAGCCCAACCCTTTTCCTCATGCTCAGGTGAATCACATTGACGTGGAGGATGTCTATGATCAGCCAGAAATTGTGGTTGGTAAGTTTTTATTAAATTCACGTCCAGTATTGGTACTCTTTGATTCCGGTGCAACGCATTCATTCATATCAAGGGTAGTTGTGGAAAAGTACAGGTTGCCCACTAGAACCCTTAGAACCCCGATCCAAGTCACTTCTCCAGGAGGAGAGATGATGGCAGGCTTAGGCTGTCATTCAACCCTCAGCATCGGAAATCATGATTTTCCCATAGACCTCATAGTCTTAGAATCCCAGGGATTGGACATGATTCTAGGCATGGACTGGTTGACGAAGTTTGAAGGGAACATCGACTGTGCCCGCAAGACGATTTTGCTCACCACCCCGGAGTGGAAGAGGATCAAGTATGTATCCAGACGCACACCGATAAAGAAGCAGGTGAATTCCCTCACGGGAGTGGTTCAGGAGGAAGTGCCTGTAGTACAAGATTTTCCGGATGTATTTCCAGAGGAATTACCAGGAATGCCACCGGATAGAGAAATAGAATTTTTGATCGAGTTATTACCGGGCACAGCCCCAATATCCAAGAGACCTTATCGAATGCTCCCGAATGATTTGGAAGAGATCAAGAAGTAGATCAAGGAATTATTGGAGAAAGGATATATTCGCCCAAGTTCGTCACCTTGGGGGCCCCAGTTATTTTGGTAGAGAAGAAGGATGGAACCCTGAGAATGGTTGTAGATTATCATTCATTGAATGATGTGACCATCAAGAATAAGTACCCTCTACCGATGATTAATGATTTATTTGATCACCTAGTTGGAGCCAAAGTATTTTCCAAGATCGATCTTCGATCAGGGTATCACCAGCTGAAGATTCGTGAATAGGATATACCCAAAACAGCTTTCACCACCAGGTATGGTTTATATGAGTATACCGTCATGTCATTCGGATTGACTAATGGCCCTGTGTATTTCATGAGCATGATGAACAAGGTATTTATGGAATATCTAGACAAGTTTGTCGTGGTGTTCATCGATGACATATTGGTTTTCTCCAAGAGCGAGTAAGAGCACAAGGAACATTTGTGTCTAGTCCTGGAGAAACTCCAAGAACATCAGTTATATGCCAAGTTCAGCAAATGTGAATTTTGGTTGAAGGAAGTCGGATTCCTCGGACATGTTATTTCAGGAGAAGGAATAGCAATCGACCCCAACAAGGTTGAATCGGTCACCAACTGGCAATCCCCCACCTCAGTCAAGGAGATCCGCAGTTTTCTCAGGCTTGCAGGATATTATCGGAGATTTATTGAGAATTTCTCCAAGATTGCCAAACCCATGACCGATCTATTGAAGAAGGAAACAAAGTACATTTGGACCAAGGATTGTGAAGCCAGTTTTCAAGAGTTCAAGAAACGTCTGGTTACAGCCCTAGTACTCATTTTGCCGGACATACACAAGGATTACCAGGTGTATTGTGATGCTTCCTGTCAAGGCCTCGGAGGATTGCTCATGCAGGAAGGAAAAGTTGTAGCTTATACCTCCAGACAACTACGACCTCACGAGATGAATTATGCCACACACGATTTGGAGTTAGCAGCCGTAGTGCATGCACTCAAGACGTGGAGACATTTCCTTGTTGGAAATAGTTGTGATGTTTACACGGATCATAAGAGCTTGAAGTACATTTTCACGCAGAAGGAGTTGAACCTCAGACAAAGGAGATGGCTTGAATTAATCAAGGACTATGATATGAGATTGCATTATCACCCAGGGAAAGCAAATGTTGTAGCAGATGCCCTGAGCCGTAAAAGCCATGTGAACACCCTCATAGCTGGAGGACTACCTCAGAATTTAGCCGACGATCTCAGAGATCTCCGATTGGAAATAGTACCAAGAGGATTTGTCGCCACCTTGGATATTCAGTCCACCCTGACCGAAAAGATCCGTGGAGCGCAGAAGACGGACAAGGAAATTGTAGAGATAAAGGAAAAGATGAATAATGGAAAGGCTAAAGGTTTTCGTGATGATGAACACGGAACTTTATGGTTTGAGGATCGTATCTATGTGCCTAATGACCCAGAGGTCAGGAAGTTAATTCTTCAGGAGGCCCATGACTCACCGTACTCGATTCACCCAGGCAACACCAAGATGTATCTGGACTTGAAGGAAAGTTTCTGGTGGACAGGTATGAAGAAGGATATTGCCGAGTACGTAGTAGTATGCGATGTTTGTCAGCGAGTAAAGGCGGAACATCAGAAGCCGGCAGGGTTACTTCAACCACTGCCGATTCCCGAGTGGAAATGGGAAAAACTTGGAATGGATTTTATCACAGGATTACCCAGGACCCGTTCAGGTTATGATTCTATCTGGGTAGTAGTTGATCACTTGACCAAGGTAGCTCATTTCATTCCCGTGAAGACTACATATACCAGCGCTAAGTTAGCCAAGATATACATGACCAGGATCGTATGTCTGCATGGAGTTCCGAGGAGTATCGTGTCAGATAGAGGAACACAATTTACCTCAAAGTTTTGGAATCAGTTACATGAAACTTTGGGTACGAGGCTGGAGTTCAGTACCGCTTTTCATCCGCAGACAGATGGACAGACCGAGAGAGTCAACCAGATTCTAGAGGACATGTTGAGAGCTTGTGCGCTAGACTATGGGTCTAGCTGGGATGACAATTTGCCATACGCAGAGTTCTCGTACAACAACAGCTATCAGACCAGTCTAAAGATGGCCCCTTTCGAAGCTCTATATGGGAGGAGGTGCAGAACACCATTGCTGTGGGATAGTGTTGGAGACCGAAAACTTTTTGGTCCCGATCTTATCAGAGACTCCGAAGAGAATGTCAAGCTGATTCGAGATAGACTCAAGATAGCCCAGTCGAGACAGAAGAGTTATGCCGACAGTAAACGCAAGGAGATAACGTATGAAGTTGGAGACCGAGCATATCTCCGTGTGTCCCCACTTCGTGGAATCAAGAGATTTGGGGTTAAAGGAAAATTAGCACCCAGGTTCATTGGCCCCTACAAAATCCTCGAACGCAGAGGAGAAGTTGCGTATAAGCTGGAATTGCCAGAAGGATTGTCAGGAGTTCACGATGTCTTTCACGTATCCCAGCTGAAGAAATGCCATGCCGAGATGGCCGATATTCCTTTGAGAGACATAGTGCCCCTATTGGCCATACAGCCGGATAGTAATCTGACTTATGCGGAGAAACCCGTCAAAACTCTTGAGACTGCGAACAGAGTTACCCGTAGCAAGATCATCAAGTTTTGCAAGGTTCTATGGAGCCACCATTCCGAGTAGGAAGCCACCTGGGAGCAAGAAGAAGATCTCCGCCGGGACCACCCGCACCTATTTACTAGCCAACCCAAATCTCGAGGGCGAGATTCATCTTAAGGTGGGTAGGTTTTTAACATCCCAAATTTTCAATTTGGAATGTTTTACAAATATTAGTTAAGCATCTATGCATTTTGTTTGAATTGTGTGGCATTTGGATATTTTTTTCAGAGACATTTGAGTTGTTGTTTGAGTTGGATTCACCTTGGGAATTGAAAGTTATCCCTGACAAATACTTGAGCAAAAGTATGAGAGGAGTAAACATGACACTCCAAAGAAAAATGTCAGAAGAAAATATTACCAAAAGTTTTGAATTCAAATTTGAATTTTTATTTGGAGTTGCATAAAATGTTTTTTTAGTTTGTGTTTTGCCTCTGGAAAAAATGTCAACGTTGTAGGATTAATTCCGGTGAGAATTTTGATATATATATATATGTCCTATATAAAAATATTAGAGTTTTCTCTTAGTTTAACTTTTTCTCTCTGCCTTTATTCAAAAAAAGGGAAAGACCCAGGCGCGAGCCAGGCCAACCGGCCCAGCCCACACCCGAGCCGGTCTAACTCAGCGCCCGACCGAACCCTTCCCCTCTCTCTCACCGACGCGCCGGCCCCACCTCATCTCTTTCTCCCTCACCATGCTATGCCGCGCCAGAGCGCGTTCGACGCCGCCGCCGTGTCCGGATTCCTCGGGATCACGATCCCGAGTCGCCCCCTGCTCCAAGTTGATGCCCTATAAATAGCCCTACCCCTCCTCTTCCGAATCCCCCTAAAACCCTAGCCCAAAACCCACCGCCGCTCACGCCCTCCTCCTTTGGATCTCGCCGTCGACCGCCGCAGTCCACCATCTGTTCCGACTCTGGTGAGGATCCCCCTGCCCTCAAATCTTGTCAACCAAAACCCCTGAACCGCGCGCACCTCCCTGACATCCTCTCTCCGTCTAGGGATCACCGGAGCTGCCGCCTTGAGCATCACCGCCCGTCGCCGGAGCTGCGGAGCACCGGGCTCTGTTTTCTCCATGCCTCGACATCCGCGCCGTCCCCGAGCTCCAACCACTCCACCACCGCCTCCGCCTCGCTCCGCCGCATCACCCCGACCTCGCCACCGCCGCCCCGGACCACAGGAACACCACCGCCACCAACGCCCAAGCCCTCCTCGCCGTCGACCGCCGCGGTAAGCCACCGGACCCCAACCCACCATTCGATCGGCAACCTACGGTGTAGATTAGAGTTAGCGAATGGGTAGGTTTTTTTATTAGACCGGTTTTATTTCACGGTTTGTTTCCGGTTTAGTTACTAGGTTTAGTTAGACCAAACCGATCGGTTTTTTTTGTTAGCCCATGGACACAGTGACCTATTGATCTCCCGCGCGTTAGATAATTTTAGAGCGCTCACTGTTTCGGCCCATTAGCGCCCTAGTTGTTTTAGTTTTATTCTTTGTTTCTGTTTTTAAAACAAAATAGTTCTGTTTTTGTAAAATATGTATCTTTCAGGTTATTTATTATTTTTAGTTGATTCTTTTTTTGTTAGTTTACAAATTTCTTGTAGCTTTTGTAGAAATTAGATTCGGCCATGTTTAAGTTTATAAAAATAGTTTTACATTAGTTTTAGTCATATTAGTAATTCTGCTATAAATTGAGCTAGGATTATTATTTTTAGGTGATTCTTTTTGCCACTGCTTAGTTTTAACCTAGCCTAGCAGTAGGAACTTGTTGGGTATTTGTAGATTATATTAGAATTAGTTTAGTCTAATCAAGCTTTCTAGTTTTATTTAGCTTGCTACCACTTCCTGCTGTTCTAGTTATTATAGAATTTTAATTTACCCCTGCTATATTTTATTTTAGATTAGTTTCTGTAGTTACGGAGGGTGAACATTTACTTATAGCAAAATAAAAAGTTTTATTTTATTTTCTTATTAGTTTTGTTTTAGGTATAACAGGAGTTCTATAATAGATATTGATTTGATTCTTTTTGCACCTAGTTTGGATGTTGTTTTCCTTTATGTTAGTTAGCAAAACCATTGTTTTGGATCTGTTAAGAAAAGTGTTAGTAGGTTAAAACTATTTCTTTGTTGTTGCTTGATGTGATGAAAACCTTGATTTTGTTTTCCTCGAGTTTTCTTTGATTTTGGTTTGAGTGCTTGTGTGTTTTCCTTTAGCTTGCTGATATGTTATTAGTGAAATACTTATTTGTGCTATTGTTTGAATCGATAGAATTTCCGGAGTGCGAAGCTTGCTATCTCGAGTCACTAGCGTTTGATGATCGTCAGCCAGGCAAGTCATTTGATCATGTTTTACAATACCTATGATTTTTGTTGCATTAGAATTATCCCTCCCCACCATGCATGCAGTAGGAGAATTTGAAGTTATGTCTTGAGTAGTATCATGAGGTAGGATGAACCCAATTCCCCTTGCTACTATTGCCCGGGACGATGTAGTTTACCTTGCTATGCTCGTAGACGGGGTTGGTTGAGAGATTCATAAGGGAGATGTGAGAGTCAAGATGATGACAACCCCATGACTTCAAGATCAAGATGGACTTCTAATTCACTACTGGGTGGAGGACGGTTGACGGGCACCCTGGAGGAACCAGCGGATGGCCGGGATGCATGGAGAAGCGCCATGACATCTTGCGGAAAGCTTCACCCAGCCACAAAGAAACGGATGGATACCCCTTGACCGGAATCTTACCTGTGCAGCCGCAAGCCATTATGGGCTCTGGCTGGGTTTAGCTTAGGCGTGACTCTAGACGGACGGTGCCAGCAGATGTAGAAGAACGGTAGGACATGGATGGGTACCGGCAGTGCTCAGAGAAACTCTACAGAAGACCCTGTTTCCTTCATCCCCTCTTCAAACAACAGGCAGTGCGAGCACATAAAGGAGGGAACGATTCTTGCGGGTAAAGTGCACAAGACTCTGCAGAGTAACAACCTAATCGATTAGCTGTGTCCCCGATTACGGACAAATGAGCCTCTGGAAACTGGAGTATTTCGAAAATCTCAACACCGAACAAATAAATTAATTGAGGGGTTAATTAATAATTGGGAATGAGACATTGGTTGGCGGAACCATCTCAATAACTACCAACATTTTGTAGTAATTGTAAGCAAGTCCTTTGTTGTAGGGAAAAACTGGCTTTTTCGCAAAAACATAAAACTTAGAGCCCCACAGCCAAATTGCATATAGTGTTAGTTTTATTATTGTTGTTCTCTCTATGACTTGCCGGCATATTCTAAATGGTGACCTACACGGCTGCGACGTCTCATGTTGCAGAGGAGTTTTCCGACCAGGAGTGAGGCTACGATCTACGCTTGGTGATTGCCCTATGGAGTCGTATGGACTCGCTATTCGTCTATGCTTCTGCAGCTTATTTAGTTTATTTCTCATGAGTTGGCCTTCGGCCGAATTTATTATGATGTAATAAAGACTCGATATGAGAACCGTGTAATAAATTCAGGTGTGATTGAACTTTGAATCTTTTCATCAATGTACTGTGTGTGTCAGCATGATCTTGGGATGGTACAGCTACACAGAGACTTGACCAATTTTGGGTCGGGTCGTTACACAATAATCTGGAACACTCCCGGTGATGACCGTAGTTTGAGGAGTTCATGTATTCACTATGTGCTAATGCTTTGGTCCGGTACTCTATTAAATGGAGGCCTTAATATCCCTTAGTTTCCGCTAGGACCCCACTGCGACGGGAGGGTAGGACAAAAGATGCCATGCAAGTTCTTTTCCATAAGCACGTATGACTATATTCGGAATACATGCCTACATTACATTGATGAATTGGAGCTAGTTCTGTGTCACCCTAGGTTATGACTGTTACATGATGAACCGCATCCGGCATAATTCTCTATCATCAATCCATTGCCTACGAGCTTTCCATATATTGTTCTTCGCTTATTTACTTTTCCATTTCTATTGTTATCATAACTACAAAACACCAAAAATATTACTTTTGCTATCGTTACCTTTTGCTACCGTTACCACTACTATCATATTACTTTGCTACTAAACACTTTGCTGTAGATATTAAGTTTCCAGGTGTGGTTGAACTGACAACTCAGCTGCTAATACTTGAGAATATTCTTTGGCTCCCCTTGTGTTGAATCAATAAATTTGGGTTGAATACTCTACCCTTGAAAATGGTTGCGATCCCCTATACTTGTGGGTTATCATGTACCTCACCATAAGTTTGGCAAGAGGGTACAATAGTGATCCATGAGTGGATCACTGGACAGCGGTCAAAGATATCCTTAGTGGAATAAGGGAATGTTTCTCGGTTATGGAGGTGACAAAGAGTTCGTCGTAAAGAGTTACGTCGATGCAAGCTTTGACACCAATCTGGATGACTCTAAGTCTCGATCTAGATACATATTGAAAGTGGGAGAAATTAGCTAGAGTAGCTCCGTGCAAAGCATTGTAGATATAGAAAATTAGCAAAATAAATATGACTCTGAATGTGGCAGACCCGTTGACTAAATTTCTCTCACAAGCAAAACATGATCACTCATTGGGTGTTAATCACATAGCGATGTGAACTAGATTATCGACTCTAGTAAACCCTTTGGGTGTTAGTCACATGGAGATGTGAACTAATCACATAAAGATGTGAACTATTCATGTTAAATCACATGATGATGTGAACTAGATTATTGACTCTAGTGCAAGTGGGAGACTTAAGGAAATATGCCGTAGAGGCAATAATAAAGTTGTTATTTATATTTCATATCATGATAAATGTTTATTATTCATGCTAGAATTGTATTAACAGAGTGTCACTAGTATGCCTCGACTTGACTAGCTCGTTAATCAAAGATGGTTAAGTTTCCTAGCCATGGACAAAAAATTGTCATTTGATAAGCGGGATCACATCATTAGAGAATGATGTGATTGACTTGACCCATCCGTTAGCTTAGCATGATGATAGTTATAGTTTCATTGCTACTACTTTCTTCATGACTTATACATGTTCCTTAGACTATGAGATTATGCAACTCCCAAATACCGAAGGAACACCTTGTGTGCTATCAAACGTCACAATGTAACTGGGTGATTATAAATATGCTCTACAGGTGTTTCCGATGGTGTTTGTTGAGTTGGCATAGATCAAGATTAGGATTTGTCACTCCGAGTATCGGAGAGGTATCTCTGGGCCCTCTCGGTAATGCACATCACTATAAGCCTTGCAAGCAATGTAACTAATGAGTTAGTTATGGGATGATGCATTCCGGAACAAGTAAAGAGACTTTCCTCTAACGAGATTGAACTAGGTAATGACGATCGAATCTTAGGCAAGTAACATACCGATGACAAAGGGAAGAACGTATATCTTTATGCGATTTGACTGATAAAGATCTTCGTAGAATATGTAGGAACCAATATGAGCATCCAAGTTCCTCTATTGGTTATTGACCGGAGATGAGTCTCGGTCATGTCTACATAGTTCTCGAACCCCTAGGGTCTGCGCGCTTAACGTTCTGTGACGATTTGTATTATGAGTTATGTGATTTGATGACCGAAGTTTGTTCGGAGTCCCGTATGAGATCGGGGACATGACGAGGATTCTCGAAATGGTCAAGATGTAAAGATCGATATATTGGAAGGCTATATTCGGACATCGGAAAGGTTCCGAGTGATTCGGGTATTTTTCGAAGTACCAGAGAGTTACGGGAATTTGTATTGGGCCTTAATGGGCAATATGAGAAAGGAGAGAAAGGCCTCAAGGGTGGTCGCGCCCCTTCCCCATGGACCGGTCCAAATTGGACTAGGGAAAGGGGGTGCCCCTTCCTTCTCCTTCTCCTTTCCCTTTTTCCTATTCCATGTGGGAGGTGGAATCCTACTAGGACTAGGGCACCTTGGGGCGCGCCATAGAGAGGGCTGGCCCTCCCCTCCTCCACTCCTTTATATACGGGGGATGGGGCACCCCATAGACACACAAGTTGATCATTGATCTCTTAGCCGTGTGCGGTGCCCCCCTCCACCATAATCCACCTCGGTCATAAAGTCGTAGTGCTTAGGCGAAGCCCTGCGCCGGTAGCTTCATCATCACCATCATCACGCCGTCGTGCTGACCAATCTCTCCCTCGACACTCAGCTGGATCAAGAGTTTGTGGGACGTCACTGAGCCTAACGCATGCAGATTGCGGAGGTGCCGTACTTTTGGTACTAGGATCGGTCGGATCATGAAGACCTATATCAACCACGTTGTCATAACGCTTCCGCTTACGGTCTATGAGGGTACGTGGACAACACTCTTCCCCTCTTATTGCTATGCATCACCATGATGGATCTTGCGTGTGCGTAGGATTTTTTTTGAAATTACTGCGTTCCCCAACAAAGAGTTGGGTTAAGTGAACTAGGTTTGAAGCCTTTCTTCATGAGGAATTCCTTCAAAGTATCATACCACACTAGAGGGGCCTGCTTGAGGCCATAGAGGGCCTTGTTGAGTCTAAAGACTTTGTCAGGATGCTTTGGATCTTCAAAACCTGGGGGTTGAGCAACATATACTTATTCCTCAAGCTTACCATTGAGGAATGCACTTTTCACATCCATTTGATATAAGATGATATTATGATGGTTAGCATAAGCAAGCAATATGCGAATAGCCTCAAGTCTAGCAACAGGTGCAAAAGTTTCATTGAAATCAATTCCTTCAACCTATGTGTAGCCTTGAGCTACAAGTCGTGCCTTATTCGTCACCACAAGGCCATTTTCATCTTGCTTATTGCGGTAGATCCATTTAGTGCCGATGGTATTGTGCTTGCGAGGATCTGGTCGTTTGACAAGTTCCCAAACATTGTTGAGCTTGAATTGATGTAATTCCTCTTGCATCGCTTGAATCTACTCAGGATCCAGAAATGCCATCTACTTTGGTGGGCTCTGTGATAGAGACAAAAGCAAAGTGCCCACAAAAGTTAGACAAATGTGAAGCTTTTGAGCGTGTGAGAGAACCTGGTGCTTTGATGTCATTGATGATTCTCTCAATTTGCACTTCATTAGCAACACGAGGATGAGCTGGTTGACGACGTTGAGGGGGCTCAGCATTTTCTTCAGAGCCATTTTCCTCAGGTGCACCGGCATGATATTCTTCACGATCATGAATGACTTCTTCAGCAGATTCTTCGGTAGGAATGACATCCTCAGGAGCCTTGAACTTAATGGATTCCTGAGGTGGTATTTCATCTAGCACAGGAGGTAGGTGCTCTCTTTGCGAGGCGTTAGTTTCATCGTACCACACATCTACAGTTTCGACAACCTTGTGGTGATAGGTGTTGAAGACTCTATAGGTGTGTGAGTCCTTTCCATAACCAAGCATAAAACCTTCATGTGCTTTCAGTGTGAATTTAGAATTGTGATGAGGATCTCTAATCCAACAATTAGCACCGAAGACTTTGAAATAACTCACATTGGGTTTCTTGTCAGTGAGGAGTTCATACGAGGTTTTTCTGAAGAATTTGTGAAGATATACCCTGTTGATGATGTGGCACGTAGTATCAATTGCCTCAGGCCAGAAGCGAGGAGGGATCTTGTATTTGTCAAGCATAGTGCGAGCCATCTCAACAAGAGTCCTGTTCTTGCGCTCCACAACGACATTCTGCTGAGGAGTATAAGGAGATGATAACTCGTGAGTAATACCAAGTTCATCAAGATAGTCATCAAGACCAGTATTCTTGAACTCGGTGCCATTATCACTTCTGATGTGCTTGATCTTCACACCAAAGTTTGTTGAAGCCCTCGAGGAAAATCATTTGAAGACTTCCTACACTTCAATTTTGTAAGTGATGATATGAACCCATGTGTAATGAGAATAGTCATCAACAATGACAAAGCCATATAGGGATGCAACATTAGTAAATGTGGCATAATGAGTACGGCCAAACAGATCCATGTGAAGAAATTCAAATGGACGAGTGGTAGTCATGATGGTCTTTGAGGGATGCTTGGCCTTGGTAATTTTTCCAGCTTCACAAGCTCCACACAGTGATCCTTGAGGAATTTGACACCGTCGATGCCAATGACATGCTTCTTCTTCGCTAGAGTGTGCAAGTTCCTCATGCCAGCATGACCAAGTTGTCGATGCCATAGCCAGCCTTCTGAAGATTTCGCAAGTAGACATGCAACAGGTTGTGGTCTTGTAGAGAAATCAACAATATACAATTCTCCTCTCCTAAAGCCTTCGAAAACTTTGGAATTGTCAGCTTCCATGATCACAACACAATGATACTTGCCAAAGACAACAACCATATCAAGATCAAAGAGCATTGAGACAGACATGAGGTTGAACCCTAAGGACTCGACAAGCATGACTTTGTCCATGTGTCGATCCTTCGAGATGGCAACCTTACCAAGACCCAATACCTTGCTTTTGCCTTTGTCAGCGTAGGTGATATGCTTCAGATGCGATGGAGATAAAGAAGTGCCCATCAATAAGTTCCTATCACCAGTCATGTGATTTGTAGATCCACTGTCGAGGACCCACTCAGTGGCTTTGGGATGATCATCCTACAGATGAATTAGTGCATCTTTATGAACTCATAAACTTCAGCAGTGCAGAATATGACATCAAATTCATCAGATCAATTTTATCAAGAAATAGAATTGATATAGTAGAATAAGGACGTGAGAAATGAAAATTCATTTCTTCATGATTAGCTTGTGTCCTTTCAAGTGCATTCAGGTCTCCAACAAATTCTTCAAACATTTAAGTTCGTCTGGAGACCTGACCCTGCATAAGAGATTAGTTCTTTTCTTCACCTCCCACATCTGGAGAGGTGGGAAAGAGTTCATCATTCTGCGAGCTCCATAAGAGAAAGGTGGCATTGAAGACCAGTCCACTTCATTTCACATAAGAGGGTTTAGAGTAAGCATATGAATTAGTAGAGAAATTATTCGAGGACTTATGAACATAATGATTTGAAGAATAATGCACATATTCATAGCCCTTAGTTCTTCCCTGCGAAACAGAAGGGTTAGCACGATGATGTTCATATGAGGATCTGGATCTGTATGAGGAATTTGATCCACGTGAAGAATTTGGTCCATATGAGGACTTGGATCCATATGAAGACTTTGGTCCACATGAAGAACTTGATCTGGGGTTCCTATTCTCCACAGGTGGTGTCATGATGACATTTACCTGAAGACTTTCAAGGCACCTTTTGAGAACCCAGATTTTCTTCATAGGGGGACCGTTCCTACAGTTAGTGCCAACATATCCAGCAAATACTTCAACACTCTGATTTTTGAACAGTTTATAGTTGGAGTCAAATGATTCATCAGAAGAATATGAAGATTCACATGTAAATCCAGATAAAGTAGATGGATCCACTGAAGGTCCCTTTGCAGCAACCCATGAGGTTTTGGGATATTGCTCAGGTTTCTAGTAGGTCCCATCAGCATTGAGTTTCCTCTCAAAGGCAGTACCCTCTTTCCGAGGGTTCCGGTTGAGGATCTGCTTTTTAAGCACATCACAAAGTGCCTAATGCCCTTTGAGGCTTATGTACATGCCTGTCACATACAATTCCTCCATCCATGCATGGTTAGTGATACTAGTGGCATCCTCAGATGAGGAATTTGTGATAGCAGAGACAGTTGAAGAATTTACAGCAATTAAAGCATTTGAACTTTCAGGTGAAGAATTAGCAGATTCACGTTCATTGCATTTCAAACATGGTGGAATGAATTCAACCTGAGCGGAACTAATTTGTTGAGGAAGCACTAAATCGTGTTCTTTCTGAAGATCTTCACAACTCAACCTTAGCTCTCAAGATCTTGCTTTCTTTGAAGAAATTCATAAGAAAGCTTCTCATGATCAGATAAGAGAGTGTTATGATGACTCTGAAGATTATCAAACTTAGTCTAAAGTCTCTAAATATTTTCAATCAAAGTTTTAGTGTGATCCATTTATTCACCCAACATATCATCGCTTTTGTCTAGCATATTTTGAAACTTTTCAAGAGCCTTTTGTTGTCTCATAGCAATCTTAGCAAGTTTAGAATAGCTAGGCTTGATGTTTTCATCAGAGGAGGGATATTTGAGTACCTTTGCATCTTTTGCCATGAAGGAGTAGGTGGGAGAGTAGTCATCATCACCGTCGTCAGCAGTGTTGGGGAGGACATTTTCTTCAGAGTTGAAGATGGACTTGCTGACGAACGCAGTAGTGAGGGCTAGGATCGCTACACCAGAGTCTGACTCCTCAGATGCCTCCTCATCCTCATTTTCCTCAGAGTCCATTTCCTTGCCAATGAATGCCCGAGCCTTTTTGGAGCTGCTCTTCTTGTGAGATGAAGACTTCAAGGATTTTGATGATGAGGAATTTACAGGTCTCTTCTTCTTCTTCGAGTCATCATAACTGTAATCCTTGTATTTCTTCTTCTTTGATTCCATCTCCCATTGAGGACAATCTTGAATGTAGTGACCAGGTTGCATTTGTGGCAAGTTCTCTTATTGTAGTCACGAAATGAGGAATATGTTCTCATGTCATCACTTCTTGAGGATTTACCAAAGCGACCACGCCTTGAGAGCTTCTGGAATTTCCTTATGAGCATTGCTAGCTCCTGGCTCAGTTCTTCAGGATCTCCAAGGCTGCTACCAGAATCCTCACCTTCAGATTCAGAGACTGTCTTGGCCTTTAGTGCACGTGATCTACCATAGCTCGGTCCATAGAGATCTCTCTTCTCAGCAAGTTGGAACTCATTAGTGTTTAGCCTCTCAAGGATATCAGCGGCATCAAGTGACTTATAGTCTCCACGTTCTTGTATCATTAGTGCCAGAGTGTCACATGAGGAATCAAGCGATCTCAGCAATTTCTTCACCACCTCATGGTCGGTGATGTCAGTGGCACCAAGTGCTTGAAGCTCATTTGAAATGTCAGTGAGGTGACCGAAGAGATTGCGAAGAACGTCAACTCGAGAGTCACGCTGTGTTGAGACTCCTTCATTGACCTTGGACAGCCTATCCCAGATAAGCTTAGCAGTCTCCAAATCACTTACTCTGCCATACTGCCCTTTGCTCAGATGGCCACATATGATGTTCTTCGCTTGAGAATCGAGTTTCTTGAATCTCTTCACATCAGCAGCGTTGATGGTGGGAGTGACAGAGGGAACACCATTTTCCACAACGTACCAGAGATCATTGTCAATTGCCTCAAGATGCATTCGCATCTTGTTCTTCCTGTAGAGGTAGTCAGTCCCATCGAAAGTAGGACACCCAATAGACACCTTGATCATACCTGCGGTCGACATAACTAAAAATCTAGGTTGTTAAACCAAAATCACATAGAACAAGGGATTACCTTGCTCTGATACCAATTAAAAGTGCGTTATATCGACTAGAGGGGGGGTGAATAGGCGATTTTTACAAATTCGTCACTTAGGAATTTCAGGGTGAGGAAATTCCTATGCAACAAACTACTTAGCAGCGGAATAAGTACTCAGGTGCAAGCATAACAGAGTAGTAGCATAGTCATCATGATGAAATAAAAACAAGCATAGAGTACAAGAAGCGTAAACACAAGATAATCAGGCTGAAGACAAACCGACTGAAGAAATTGAACTGAGGAAATAGAGAAAGTCTTCAAACAATAACGATCAAGAACAACAACACAATAATGAGGAAATTAAAGAGTTGATGACATAGAACCAGTTAGCTCGGTGAATACAATGATTTGGTAGACCAGTTCCAACTATTGTGACATTCGTACGTCTGGTTGGAGCGCCTAGGTATTTAAACCTGAGGACACACAGTCTTAGACACACAGTCCTCACCGTATTCTCCTTGATCTAAGGTCACACAAACCTTGCCCAATCACTCGTGGTAAGTCTTCAGGTGATTTCCAAACCTTAACAGACTCCATCACTCGGCGATCCACAATTTCCTCTTGGATGCTCTAGACCATGATGCCTAACCATCTGGAGGATGCACATTCCTCAAAGGGAACAAGTGTCAGTTCCACACACGAACAATTTCTTCAGTGATGCTCAATCACTTTGGGTTTGTAGGTGTTTGGTTTCGGGTTTTGGGTTTTTCCTTACTTTATGATTTTCGCTCAAAGTCCTCGGAGGATGGGATGCTCCCAATGACAAGTGTCACTTTCTCGCGGAGCAGCCAACCAACTAGTGGTTGTAGGGGGTGGCTATTTATAGCCTAGAGAGCAACCCAAAATGATAAGACATAAATGCCCTTCAATGATATGATCGTTAGGTGGGTAAGATATTTTGGGACAGCTAGGGCATAGCACAGCAATGGTCGGAAATTTGACTATCAAATTCCACAGGGTTATCATGTTCCTCACTTGTAGGCAATCCGCACTGGCGAATTCCTAACTCCTTAGTCAGAACAAATTCCATAGAGACCAGAAGATCTTCATCTCTGTCACTGAAGAAATTGACTGAACTGTATGAGATTTCCAATGGCTTTACTCGAAAGGATTGGTAGGTGTAGGATTTTGAGATGAGCATCACTTGGAAACTTTTCCTTAGTTTTACCTCGACCCCCTTTAACAGTACGGTGTTTCCTATGACTCCAGAAAGAGAAAAATGAAATTGTGAAAACAAAAGTCTTCGCGCTTCATATTCCTCGCATGAATATCAAGTCTTCAGGATTACACCAATTTCTTCACTTTCAAAGTCTTTAGTAAGTCAAAGTCTTTAGTTGAAGACATTCATTTGTAGGGGTCAACTTTCTATGTAAATATCAAACTCCTCATTGACTTATAGACCCATGTACACTCACAAATGCATTGGTCCCTTAACCTATAAGTCTTTAATACAGCAAAATCACTAAGGGGCACTACATGCACTTACAATATGACATCTAATTCATTAGATTGAATTTCATCAAGCAGTACAACAGATATAGTAGCATAATGACGTGAGAAATGAGTATTCATTTCTTCATGATTAGCTTGCATCCTTTCAAGCATATTTAGGTCTCCATCAAATTCTTCAGACATTCAAGTTCGTCTGGAGACCTGACCCTGCATAAAATGTTAGTTCATTTTCTTTACCACCCACATCTGGAGGGGTGGCAAATAGTTCATTATTCCGTGAGTTCCATGAGAGAAAGGTGGCATAAAAGCCAGTCCACTTTGTTTCACAGAAGATGGGTTAGAGTAAGCATATGAATAAGTAGAGAAATTCTTCAAGGACTTATGAACATAATGATTTGAAGAATAATGAACATATTCATAGCTCTTAGATTTTCCCTATGAAAAAGAAATGTTAGCACGATGATGTTCATATGAGGATCTGGATCCATTTGAGGAATTTGATCCATGTGAGAAATTTTGTCCATATGAGGACTTGGATCCATATGAAGACTTCGGTCCATATGAAGAATTTGATCTGGGGTTCCTATTCTTCACAGGTGGAGTCATGATGACATTCACCTGAAGACTTTCGAGGCACCTTTTGGGAACCCAGATTTTCTTCATAGGGGGACCATTTCTGCAGTTAGTTCCAACATATCTAGCAAATACTTCACCATTCTAATTTTTGAGCAGTTTATAGTTGGAGTCAAATGACTCATCAGAAGAATATGAAGATTCACATGTAAAGCCAGATAAAGTTGATGGATCTATATGAGGTCCTTTCACAGCAACCCATGAGGTTTTGGGATACTGCTCAGGTTTCTATTAGGTCCCATCATCATTGAGTTTCCTATCAAAGGAAATACCCTATTTCCTAGGGTTCCTGTTGAGGATCTTCTTTTTAAGCACATCACAAAGATCCCGATGCCCTTTGAGGCTTTTGTACATGCCTGTCACATACAATTCCTTCAACCCGGCATTCTTAGTGATACTTGTGGTATCATCAGATGAGGAATTCGTGACCAGAGAGATAGTTGAAGAATTTGTAGCAATAGAAGCATTTGAACTTTCAGGTGAAGAATTAGCAGATTCATGTTCAATGCATTTCAAACACGGTGGAATGAATTCATCCTGAGTGGAACTGATCTGTTGAGCAAGTAATGAATCATTTTCCTTCTGAAGATCTTCATAATTCACCCTTAGCTTTTCAAGATCTTGCTTTCTTTGAAGAAATTCATAAGAAAGTCTCTCATGATCAGCTAACAGAGTGTTATGATGACTCTGAAGGTTATCAAACTTAGACTGAAGTCTCTAAAGATTTCCAGTCATAGTTTGATTTTGATCCATTTCCTCACCCAATAGGTCATCACTTTTGTCTAGCATATTTTGAACCTTTTCAAAAGGCTTTTGTTGCTTTACAACAATCCTAGGAAGTTTTGAATAGCTAGGCTTGAGGTTTTCATCAGAATCATCCTCACTTGATTCATAGGAGGGATATTTGAGTACCTTGGCACCTTTCGCCATCAAGCAATAGGTGGGAGAGTAGTCATCATCGCCGTCGTCAGCAGTGTTGGGGAAGTCATTTTCCGCAGAGTTGAAGATAGACTTGCTAACGAAAGCAGTAGCGAGTGCTAGGCTCGCCACACAAGAGTCTGACTCCTCAGATGCCACCTCTTCCTCATTTTCCTTAGATTCAGTTTTAGGGTCCATTTCCATGTCAATGAATGCCCGAGCCTTTTTGGAGTTGCTCTTCTTGTGAGATGAAGACATTGAAGATTTTGATGATGAGGACGTTGCGGATTTCTTCTTCTTCTTCTTCGAGTCATCAGAACTATCATCCTTGTATTTATTCTTCTTTGATTCCTTCTTGCACCGAGGACAGTCAGTAATATATTGACCAGGTTTCTTGCATTTGTGGCAAGTCCTCTTCTTGTAGTCACGGGATGAGGAATCTGATCTCAAGTCATCACCTCTTGAATATTTTCCAAAGCGACCACGTCTTGAGAACTTCTGGAATTTCCTCACGAGCATTGCTAGCTCCTGACTCAGTTCTTCAGGATCACCAAGACTGCTACCAGAATCCTCTTCTTCAGACTCAGAGACTGCCTTGGCCTGGAGTGCGCGTGATCTTCCATAGCTTGGTCCATAGAGGTCTCTCTTCTTAGCAAGTTGGAACTCATGAGTATTTAGCCTCTCGAGGATATTAGCAGGATCAAATGACTTGTAGTCTCCATGTTCTTGAATCATCAATGCAAGTGTGTCGAATGATGAGTCGAGCGATCTCAGCAATTTCTTCACCATGTCATGGTTGGTGATGTCAGTGGCACCAAGTGCTTGAAGTTCATTTGAGATGTCAGTGAGGCGATCGAAGGTTTGCTAAACATTTTTGTTGTTGAGTCTTTTGAAGCGATTGAAGAGATTGCGAAGAAGATCAACTCGAGAGTCACGTTGAGTTGAGACTCCTTCGTTGACCTTTGACAGCCTATCCTAGATAAGCTTTGCTATCTCCAAGGCACTCACTCTGCCATACCGTCCTTTGCTCAGATGGCCACATATGATATTCTTTGCTTGACAGTCGAGTTTCTTGAATCTCTTCACATCAGCAGCGTTCACGGAAGGAGTGATGGAGGGAACGTCATTTTCCACAACGTACCAGAGATCGTTGTCAATTGCCTCAAGATGCATGCGCATTTTATTCTTCCAGTAGGGGTAGTCCATCCCATAGAAGTCTTCAGTCAAAGTCTACAAATAGTAACAATCAAGTTCATCAACACATGAATGAGGAAATGAAAGGGTTGAGCAAATAGAACCAGTAGCTTGGTGAAGACGATGATTTGGTAGACCAGTTCCAACTGCAGTGATAGTTGTACGTTTGGTTGGAGCGGCTATGTATTTAAACCTGATGACACATAGTCCCAGACACATAGTCCTCACTGTATTCTCCTTGAGCTAAAGTCACACAAACCTCACCTAATCACTCGTGGTAAGTCTTCAGGTCACTTCCAAACCTTCACAGACTCGGTCACTCGATGATCCACAATTTCCTCTTGGATGCTCTAGACCATGACGCCTAACCATCTGGAGGATGCACAATCCTCAAAGGTAACAAGCATCGATTCCACGCATGAACAATTTCTTGAGTGATTCTCAATCACTTTGGGTTTGTAGGTGTTTAGGTTTGGATTTTTCCTCACTTGATGATTTTCTCTCAAAGTCCTCAGAGGATGGGATGCTCTCAATGACAAGTATCAGTATCTCTCGGAGCAGCCAACCAACTAGTGGTTGTAGGGGGCGGCTATTTATAGCCTAGGGAGCATCCCGACATGATAAGACATAAATGCCCTTCAATGGTATGATCATTAGGTGGGTAGATATTTTGGGACAGTAGGCGCGAAGCACAACAACAGTCGGATATTTGAGCTCTCAAAATTCCTTAGTGCTATGATGTTCCTCACTTTTAGGCAATCCGCACTGGCGAATTCCTAACTCCTCAGTCAGAACAAATTCCTCAGAGACTGGAAAATCTTCGTATCTGTCACTGAAGAAATTGATTGAACTGTATGATATTTCTAGTGGATTCACTCGAAAGGATTGGATAGGTGTAGGATTTTGAGATGAGCATCACTTGGAAACTTTTCCTTAGTTTTACCTCGACCCCCTTTGATAGTATGGTGTTTCCTATGACTCAAGAAAGAGAAAATGTAACTACAAAAACAAAAGTCTTCATGCTTCATAATCCTTGCATGAATATCAAGTCTTCAAGGTCGCACCAATTTCCTCACTTTCAAAGTCTTCAACTGAAGACATTCATTTTTAGGGGTCGACTTTCATCGTAAATATCAAACTCCTCATAGACTTATAGACCTGTGTACACTCACAAACACATTAGTCCCTTAACCTATAAGTCTTCAATACACCAAAATCACTAAGGGGCACTAGATGCACTTACAGTTTTTGCCATAGAAAAGTTGGAATATAGTAGATATAATGCAAAAATAAAATATGAATGGGTTTGCAATAGTACTTATAGTAGTGATTTGCTTTCTTATACTAACAGATCTCATGAAGGTTTTTTGAGTTTTGTGTGATTGAAGTTTTCAAGTTTTGGGTGACTTTACGATGGATGTAGGAATAAGAATTAGAAAAAGGCTAAGATTTGGGATGCCCATAGCACCCCAAGATAATATTCCAGAAGTATCAAGCAACTAAGCTTGGGGATGCCCCCGAGTGGCATCCCCTCTTTCTTCTAACAACCATCGGTATTTTACTTGAAACTATATTTTTATTCGCCACATATTATGAGTTTTGCTTGGAGCGTCTTGTATGATATGAGTCTTTTCTTGTTTTTCTTTGTATTTGAATCCTTGCTGGACACACCTATTTGAGAGAGCCAAAATTATGCCATGACTTTTTAGAATTGCTCTCTAGCTTCACTTAAATCTTTATGAGCTGTGGAATTGTTCTAGTGCTTCACTTATATCTTTTTGATCACGGTGTGCTTTAGTATTTTTTGGGAAATGCTCTCATGCTTCACTTAGATTTATTTGAGATTTAGTAAAAATGTAAGAAATTCTCTCTTGCTTCATTTAAATTATTTTCAGAGAAGAAATTTTTTTATGCTCATGTTCTTCACTTAGATTTTTTGAGCTTATCAAAAGCAACATATGAAACTAGTCCCAAAGTGATAGATATCCAAGGAGGATATAATAAAAACTTTCATGAAGATCATTAGACAAAATAAACTTGATTCCTTGTAATAGTTTTGCGATATGTTGATATAATATGTGAGTCATGTTGATGAGTAATTATGCTTTAGTAAGAATATTGGTGTTAAGGTTTGTGATTCCCTATGCAAGCACGAAAGTCAATAGTTATGCAATGAAATTACATCCTACTTGTGGTGCACTATTCGGTTTTAGTTATGCTTAATGCTCGCTGATGATATTTTTGAGATTTTTCTTTTCTTGATTGGATGCTTCTCAATCTTTTGCTATCCTTCATTTGCACTAAGTATGATCACTACTTGTGCATCCAATATCCTTTAAACCAGTTATGCCATATGAGTCCACTATACCTACCTATATGTGGTATTCTTTTGCCGTTCTAAGAAAATTTGTACGTGCCATCTCTAAATTTCAAAATAAACTTCTCTTTTGTGTGCTTGTACCGCTCATGATACGGTAGGGGGTGGCTGATATATTTCCATGCTAGATGTGTTATTCTCAAGATGATTGTTTATTCACTTGTCATTGCACGAGAGTACAACAAAGGTATTAGGGATGCCCAATCCCGAAATGAAAAATGAATTTACTTTACACTGGTAAGCGCCGGTGCTATAGAAATGGTTTTTAACCCCTTTCCGTGACAGCATTTGGAACCGTTGCCTAGTGGGTGACGGCGATAGGGGGGTCCTTCCCACACGACCCAGAAACCGTCGGGGATAGGGAGCCTTGATGCATACAGTTGTCCCTATATAACCATTTCTGATATCCCGAATATCCCAAACGCTTCATCCTTGCTACTATTTTGTGCTCGCATTGCCATCGCAGTCGGAGTTTTGTGGTTTTACCTAAAAGCAGGAAGATTCCAGGCACGGGAGTTTTCCAGGCAGATTCCAAGCATGGGAGTTTTATGATGCCTAGCACATCACAAACAGTTCGTGATTATAAACTGTGTACGATAGGTAGACAATCACACACATTTAGTTTTCCCACACCATATGTGATAGTGTCTGACATCACACATGCTTTGAAAAACGGCAACTGTGTGCATTGTTACACATGTTTATTCTCCGTGAACTGTGTTGGATTATGATGTATATCGCACACGCTGTGCTTTATTAACCGTGTGTGCCATAATGACCTGCACACCGCAATCTCGCCCTAATTTATTGCTGCTATTTAAAATTGTACCTAATTTAAACTTGAAAGTAGGCTATAGATTTATTCATATCCACCAGGCTCAAGCAACCAATGCATTATTTGATTCACTTGTACATATGTTTAAGAATTACAAAAGCACCAAATAAAGAATGATGAACCAGGGTTCTATACTTGTACTATTACATATGGTAAAGAAAGAGGCAACAGACATTCCGGTTGCTGAACAAGGTGAAGCGGAATGGCCCTATTGTGCTCTCCTGGATGCAGAAGGCATGCAGGACTCTAGTCCAACTCCTTGTGATGGTTGACCGCCCATCATGTAGCTTGAGAGGTAATCTTGAGTAAACTGCTTCAGGATCCACTACAAAAGAAAAAAGATTCGGATATTGTCATCTAACACAACTCATTACGGGCAGTAAAAAGAAGGCTATAGGGTTCTTACTTACCATCCTGCAGTTCACTGTTGTCTTGCATAAAGTGTAAACAAATAGTTCGATTGACATCTTTGGACCCATTTTAATAACAATATTTATCAGTTTCCTCACTTGATGCTGGTTCATGAATATCCCATTGTCCCAAAAAGGGCCGAAGTGTGGAACTTTGGCAATGATATATGTACCTAAAAGCACCAAGTTAATATTAGAAGCTAAACAACAATTGAAAAATGATGTAGTACAACACTCCCTCCATCCCATTATATAAGATTTTATTACATGTATATCTAGACATCATCAGAACATTAAGGTAACACTCTTCCTTGTTGCCATGTAGCCTGGGATTGCATATGTAGTCATTCAGTATAATGCATGTTGCTATGTAGCCTCAGATATATTAAATATGGTGCTAGTTAACCTACTGCTAAATGGGTTATAGATATATATTCAGTGAAATGTCCGATTCGATGATTAATCCCTTATCAGCACCTGGCTATATGGTACCAGCAACTGAGATCCTGAATAATGAGTACATATAAGCAATGCGATGAAACTAACCTCGATGGAAAACAAGACTGTTCTCAATATTGTCCTGCATGAGTACATATAAAGGCATGTTAAGCACAACAGGCTAAACATCAACCAAATATATCCATGGTAGACAACATAATCTACAAATGATAGCTTCAGTGTGCAGGCTTAAGCACGCTTGTTAAGCAAAACAAGAAGTGGAATGGTGTGTTAACTGCATCAGGCATGACATTTAAAAACAAGCAAATAGTCATTCAAACTAGTATTGTGCAGGTCTAAAGTACACTAGTTATTGTTAAAAAAATGAAAGGCATGTTAACTACAATATCCTTAATAGCAACCAAATATCGTAATTCATAGTGGTATTGTTGAAACTGTTATTGATGAAATTGAACAACACGTCAAATAGTTGCACATATAGAGTATCACATTGTGAAGAACTGAAATAAACAAGTCATAAGGCCATCTCTAGCCGATCCTTTAAAAGTTAAAGGACTAAAACCCTTAGTGGATATATATATATATATACTCTAGCAATTTTTCGACTTTTCTAGTCGTTCCCCTAAACTTAACATTGTAAGCTTCAATTTGATCAAGTTCAAAGTTGGTTCCACTAAAAGTAGCATGCATTCAAACATAAACATAGATAGTCTTGCATAACCGAACATAAAACATAAATTTAAACTAAGCTAAACTACTTTTAGTCGAAGTAGAGGTCGAGCCAATCCTTCCTCGTCATGTACGGTGTGTCACGAGCCGGGTCCGGGCCAGTGCCATCGTCGGGCATTGGGGAAGGCACTCCTCCACTTGTCGACATCGATCTCCTCATCCTCGGGGCCCACCTTGATGCCCTCTGCGCCGCCGTCGCCGTCGCCTTCGACCTCATCATTGGAGGAGAGTGCGATAAGCTTGCCACCCTCTGCGCCGCCGTCCTCGCCACCTTTGACCTCGTCATCAGAGGAGAGCACATTAAACTTGCCGCCCTCCGCACTGGCAAAGATCGCCCGCTCCGCCTCCACGAGCTCTGGGTGCTGCCGGCGGAGCTCTTGCATGTAGGCCTCGTCGACGGCCTCGGCCTCGAGGCGCTCCCGCGCCTCGCGGTCCTCCCGCACCATAGCTGAGCTCACCACCCCTGGCTCCGGCGGAACGAGGTCGACCGGACGTGTGCCGAAGGGAAAATTGAGCCTAACCGCCGCGCCGTGGTAGCGGACCTACCAGCGGTCATACTCCATGGTCGCGAGCTCGACCGTGTGGAAGCTACCGAGCCACCGGCGGGTGTGGGTCTCCCGACCGGTAATCTCGGAGACCCACATCCCCCACCGCCGCTGCCGGGCCCCGAGATGGAACCTTGTCGGCTGCCGGGTCTGAGGGAGGATGAGGAAGTCCTCGACCGGTGTAGGGGCACGGCGGCGGGTGGATCGGGGGACCGACGACAGCGGATCGAACCCGCGGAGGACAACGGGGACACCTCGGCGGCCACCTCACCAGCGCCGGGCTAAAAGGCCGCGATAAACCTCTTTTTAGCCTTTGGCTCCTCGAGGTCCCCAGCACACAGGTAGAGGTTGATGATGGAGGCACCGGCGATGGCGACGACCTACCAATGGTTTCGAGGGTTGTGTGTGTCTGTGTGAGTGGAGGTTTTGGGGAGTGTGGTGTGTGTGGAGGAGGGGCAGCGGGCAAGGTGGTGTTTGAGGAAATAATGCGGCAACTGAAAATTTTACTAGGCGGGAGTAACAAGGCGGGGCTACTGAAAATTTGGATCAAGGGTGAGCAGATATTTTGAGATTGCGAGGGATGCAGAGGCGGGAGTAAAATGCCAGGACTACTGAAAATTTGAATCAATGGACTGAAGCAGAGCGGGAGTAACAGACATCGCACATGGTCCACACATACTAATTGTGTGCTATCAAACATTGAAACCTTCCAGGCGGTAGATATTTTCGAGATTACGAGGCAGTAATATTTTCAAGATTGCAAGTGATGCAGAGGCGGGAGTAAAATACCGGGGCTACTGAAAATTTGAATCAAGGGACTAAAGCAGAGCGGGAGTAACCGACATCGCACATGGTCTGCACATACTAATCCCGTGCTATCAAACATTAAAACCTTCTAGGCGGTAGATATTTTCAAGATTACGAGGCAGTAATATCACTAAAAAAATACAGTTCCATGATGATACGTGTTTGTCACAGTAGGTCACGTTTTCTGTCATGCGTGTACATCCATGACAATTTTATGATAGAATCAAGATAGTCATACATGTGCTGTCGTAGAAGTGTTCCATGACATTACCAAAATTATCATCATGGAAGTGTCAACTTCCATGACGATAAATCGCGCGTCATGGAAGAGCTTTCGTCAAGGGTGACCGACACATGGCATCCACCGTAATGGGTCGCCATTAAGGTATCGGGTCCAGTTTTGGATCCTATAACCTGCTAATAGCCTGGACTAATAAGGATTTTTCATGTGTAAAATTCTCATTGGCCGGAGGAAACACGTGTTGGCTCACCATTGGGACAAATGTCATCCATTCATTGGTCATGAGGCGCCTATGATACATCAACACGTGGCATGACCCAATAGAGGCCCATTCCGGTGAAAAGGCCGACCCGTTTGACTTGGTCAAAAGGTAACTGGCCGGCCCATGGAAAGCATGTTAATGGCCTGTTCGTATACAACCCATTTATGGCCCGCTAACTCACGGCCCGTTACGGCCTATCAGAATTAAGCCCAGTAGCTTCATCTGGGCCGTCCAATATGATTCCAGCCTGTTGTAACTTCCAGACCATGTATGGCCCATGATGTCTTTCGGCCCATACGAGGCCATTTGTAACTCTTGGCCCATTAACGGCTCATGGTGAATCTGGCCCGCAATGAATAGTGTACTGCTTTATACCCATTAATGGCCCATTATTCCATTGGGCCGTTTCCAACCCCTGTTATCTTTCGGCCTTCTCAGGGCCCATTTATTCTTGGGCTCATTTCCAGCATTCAGTTACTTACGGCCTATTACTGGCCTTTTCTGCTTGTGGGCCAAATTCAGCCCGTGGTTACAATCGGCCCGTTTGTGGCCCGTTAATCCATTGGGCTGTTTTCATAGCGTCATCAAATACGGCCGATTAACGACGGCCCGTTATTGTCGATCCATGAATGGATGATTCCAAATCTAGCCTGTTTACGGCCCATAATGCGGTCTGTTTTTGGCCCATGTTTGGCCGTTCGATCATACGACCCGTAGAGGGCTCATTGATGCTACGGCCCGTAGAAGGCCCATTGTTTCTATGGCCTGTATAAGGCCCATCATTTCTACGGCCCATAGGAGGCCCATGGTAACTACAGTAAATATGTAGCCCATGGTTATTGTGGCCTAGTTTTAAAATATAGGTTACTACAGCCACTAGCAAATCGCGGAAAAAGAACTGCACTGACTACAAGCAAACAAATAAACAAGACAGCAAGGAAATAAATAAGCAAGCAACTTATGCTAGGCTATCATGGTATTACACATATTACATCCACTGGGCATCAAATTTCGCCACCAGTGCAAATATAGGGAACAAAGCAGCATATCATATACAATGGTTGTCAAAGTTGGCAACCAGTGCAAATAAACGTCGTAGCAAAACAAGTAGAGAACTGAAACCACTTCAGAAGAGCTCAAGAAACAATATTCTGGGTACCCATAATGCTGGCAAGATGCTTAGCAACCTTATTAACTTTCTCTTGTTTGGCGCTTAAATCCTCCAATACTTGTTGTTGCACCAGAAAGTATGCATCTGAATTAGGGACTTCCTCAGCCCTTCGGCTTCCTATCGCATAACATCTGATCGATGTCTTTCAACTTGAAGTTGAGACTCAAGAAGCCGAACTGATTCAGGAAGCGAGTTCGAAGAGCTGGTGCCAACAGTAGTAGCCAGTAACTCGAACACTACATCAAGACAAGACTTTTGGGGTTGTCTTAGTGTCTTCAATATAGTTTTTATCATCTTTCTTGGAGATCATTAGGGATGTCTCACTATCTTGAACCTTATTTGCATTACTTCCTTTACCATTGCATAACGGGGTACTCTTCTCCAATATTTTATCAACGTTCTAAAAGAGAAACAAACAAACACATCACAGGTTTTCCATGTTGTATATGAAACTCATTTTGGTAAACCAGTTCAGTAGTAAGGTGGACAGGATAACAACATGAAACAAACATATATCTATGTAGTATGGTCACTGTATGTTCTCTATCATTCTAGTTTATGTTGCCAAATCAAGATAGAGATAGTTCGAATCATATCTATTTAAGACAAAGCAGCATAGACATAATATAAGTGTGGGAAACTACATAGCAATAACAACACTTGTAATGTGCATGGCATGAGAACATAACTGTTTATTCAATTGAAACTAAAATCAACATAGAGCAAGTTACAACAGCAAACACATTAAAGAATCTGGTTTAATACATACCTGTTGTGCCATTGGAGTTTCAATTGCATCCTGCAAATTTGAAATTAGTTGGTATGAGTAAGTACAGTGATGCAAGAGCAAAGTAGTATGAACCATAGCCACGGAACCTGACCTGAGAACAATTCTTCATCTGCTTTAAGCATTGACTTGGGGTTTAGAGTGGTGGTCCTCGTGCTTTGGGGAATGCAGTTGCCTTACTAACTGCTCGTGTTTGGGTGCTCTGTGGTGGAGACAGTGCTTTGTCAGCTGGAACTGGGTTACTATCTGCTGGGGTTGGGGTTAGAAGGGGTGTAGTTGGTTCTCTGTCCAATCGGGTAGGGGTATAGTTTGTGTGAGTCTGGGTTATGTGTAGTGGGGCTGGTTCTTGGGCAAGTACAACCATGGTTATATCTGCATCGACAGGTAGCACGATCTTTTCTGAAGACCGTGTTTTTACTCCCATAGATACTGCCATCACCCCCTCCAATTGAAATGACTGATAAACAAGAAAAGTAATTGACTGTATAGACATTGTAAGACAGACATGTGCAATGGATAGTAGGAAAGAAAACAGGGCATGAAATAATTCACATTTATGTTGTCTAACCAAACAGAATAGCAGGACATAATTTCACATGTATGATGGCTAATTAAACAGGATATCGTGACACAATTTCACATGTATGATGGCTAACTAAACAAGATAGAATGACATACTTCAAAATATGATGACTATGTAAACAGGATGACATGATATAACTATATGATGTGTCTATTAAAGTGGTTGGCATGCCATAAATCATAAACATGCCGTCGATGGAGACATGATGGCATATGATATAATTCACGGATAGAATGACATAATTCAAAATATGATGACTATGTAAATAGGAAGAGATGATATAACTATATTATGTCTTTAGAAAATGGGTTGGCATGCCATAGTTCAGATACATGCTATCTATGTAAACATCATGGCATGATATAATTCAAATATATGATTTATATACTAAGCAAGTGAGCAGAGGGCAATCACATATATGATATGTTAACTAAGGAGATGGCATTCAATATTGTGTTTATGATGTAAAAACTAAGCATTGCAATACAACATATGCATGATATGAGTAATATAACCCTCCCAAGTTTGAGCATACACCTCAGGGGGATAATAGGACTGGTCATCTGCCTTTGAATCCTCCTCTGAAGAGCTATCTATAACCAGCAAGATATCTGCTTCAACAGGTAGCATTGTCTGCTCTGAAGACCTTGCTTTCACTCCAGATTTCTCCATCACCAATTCAAATGGCTAATGCACAGGAAGAGCAGTTGAATATACAAACATTGTCGACAAATACAACGAGAAATACAAAAAAAGGACGTTATGATATAATTCACATATATGATGCTTGGCTAAACATCATGGCATTTCATAATTCACATATATAATGCCTCGCAACAAGATAACATTGCATAATTCATGTATATAATGTCTTGCAACAAGATGGCATTGCATAATTCACATATATGGTAATTAGACACTAAACAGGTGGCATTCACACAAAGCATGTCTAAACTAAGCAAATGACATAGCAATGAAAGATACTGTACACACGATATGAGCAACATAACCTTGCCAAGTTAGAGCATGCACCTCGGGGGGGATATGACTGGTCATCTATCTCTGAATCCTTCTCTGAGGAGCTATCTGTAACCAGCAAGACATGCACTTTGTGAGATAGCATTGTCTGCTCTAAAGACCTTGTTTCCACTCCATATTTTTCCATGACCATGTCGAATGGCTGATGCACAGGAAGAGTAATTGAATGTACTAAAATTGTTGACAAATTTAACACGTAATAAAAAAATGATGCCATGATATAATTCACATATAAGATAACTGGCTAACCAACGTGGCATTGCAAAATTCACATATATGATGCCTGGCTAAACAAGATGGCATTTCATGATTCACATATACGATAAAGAAACTAAATATATAGCATTCACACAAAGCATGTCTAAAGTAAGCAGATGACATATTTGATGTATAAAGTAAGCAATGCAAGGCACCATATGCATGATATTACCAACATCAGCATGCCAAGTTAGAGTGAATACCTCAGGGGGTAAATAGGAGTGGTCCTCTCCTTCTGAATCCCCCTCAGAACAGTTATCTTCCTCTTGATTACAATCCGAAATGGGTGGAGGGGGGCTGCCTTTGACCCCACCATGGAGCGACGTCACAATGAAATTTTATTGCCACTCAAGGCTCGTCTCTTTTGCTCTACATGTTTAGTTCCATTGTGTACAATAACTTACATGCATAGGAATAAAACGTAGTGAGATTATGTAAGGAGTGCATGCACAAATCCAGAGTGATGGTAGCAAACTATGGATAGACCCAAAACCAATGATAGCAGGCAGATAATAACTTTAGTTAAAAAATACAGATAATGGCTCCTTTAATGTTTGTTTGCACCCAACATGAAACTCATAGTAGACACCCCAGATTAACCAGATAGTAGACAGATAGTACTGATAGCTTCCCCAATATGTACCCCACAACCATTTAGAAACTCAAGTTTCAGCATTAGTTTAGACCTGACTCGGAGTCTAATAGGTGAACACGACGATAAAGTAGCATGTCATCATATTAAGCCATGCATAATGTAAGTAGACACGGAACAGTGCGACCTCTCTTGCGGACCCATGTAGTCCTCAAGGTCATCTTCTTAGTTGATGATGGTAATGCAGTTGTCGTGGCTGCCGGCGGTGGGGAAGAAGATCTGAGGCGGCGAAAGACAGTCTGGAGAGCGGATCCCTGCTGTGGTGAACCCTTCCATCATTGGAGCAGCTGAGCTGGGGTGGAACACAACCCAACAGGAGCAGGACAAACCACACAAGGTTTTCTTTTACACATATCTATAACAGAAGTAATTGTGTAAGGGCTTGTTTGAATTTGAGGATTCTAACAATGCAGGGATAGGAAATAGACAGGAATAGGATAGGAATGCACATGAAAAACAGAGAATTTATAATCACGGGATTTCTGCCAATCTGGGTGTTTGGTTCACAAGAATTGGAAGATCACAGGATGCAAAGAAGGATGGTGAGATTAAGTCAAATCACAAGAAAATGTACGGTTATAATGCTATTATGCTACTATCTCTTAGTCTTGTGCTTCCTGAATAGGAATTTGAAAAGGAGGACAAGTGGAAATTAAAATTCCTACGGTTTTTCTTTCAAGGAGACACTAAAGGAACAAATCCTACAGTTCCTTTGCTCCATTCCTTTGAACCAAATGCATGAATAGTAGTACCATAGGAAACTTTCCAATTCCTATGTTTTTCCGTCAGTTTTCCTTTCAAGCACTGGCGAGTCTAGTAGGCAGGCTTGAGCAAGGAAAAGCCTACACTCAAAAAAAGTTTTTGTGCTACTTCTACTACTTTGGGCCTAGGCCATTGCCCTACTAGCTCAAATCCCAGGCCCATCGACAAATGCACAACTCAAACGCAGAGAAATAAATAATGATGGCGTTCAAGAGAGTCCATCACGGATAGCTAAGTTGCCTGGTACCTCATTGCTTGTCATATAGTAGGATAAAATAATCGTATTTCACGTTACTATGTGTGCTCAGTGGACAATATATATAACATGTAGAGTAAAAAAGAGATGCAACAAGTGTACAACCTCTTTGGCGAAGCCATGTCGATCTCAGCGTGATTGGGTTGGTCGATGAGGATGCTCCAGCTGACTTGGCTGTCGGATGAGGGGAAGAAGATTGTAGGCGTATGGAGATGGAGCCCGGGGTACTACTTCGCTGTGATGGAAGGTTTCGTCTTTAAAGCAGCTCTGGTGAGTTGTACGACGCCGAGGCTGAAACAGAACAAGAGAGACAACGTTAACCTGAGTGGAATTCTAATAGTATCTCCAATAGATGACGTAAAATACATAACCACAAAGTGCTAGATGTAAAATACATGAGCCGCTCATCTCTAAACTTAACTGTCGAAACTGAACTTAACTGTCAAAACTAAATTTTGCTGTTGAAACTGAATTCTACTGTCGAAACTGAACGCACTAGTAGCAGAAAAGCAGTAGCAGCAGCGCGTGCGAGAGCCGGGGCAGCTAGTCGTGTAGCAGTTCATCTTCAACCTCCACCCCCTTTGCTGCCAGCCACCACCGGCCATACCGCCGCCCCCCGCCGCCCGTGGCCGGTGGTGCGCCACCCCGCTCGCCCCGAAACCACTCCCCACCACCGGTTCGCCGCTGCCCCGTCCATCCCTCTAGCCCCTCCCCCCCGTGTCGAGCTTTTTCTTCGGCGATCCCCACGCCACCGCCCCACCACCGCCGGCGACCACCGCCCCACCCTGAACCCTAAGATAGATAGTGGGGTACCTCTCCGGCGAGCCCCCTCCCCGCTGCGGCTGTAGTTAAAATGATAATGGCAAGTCAAATCACGGGGCACCACCTGTCCAGCAGTAACTCGCTGTCAAATCACACAACCCTACATTTGCAGCAGCCTACTCCCTCATCTTCTCGTGTCTCTGTCGAACCGACTAGGTGGAACTTTCCCGCCTACCGCGCGGGAAAATCCCCGCCCTCGACTTTTTAATATTACAGTATACTAATTTTGTATCCATGGATTGCGCCATGGTGCAAAGCCTCAAGAAAATGGCGGTACACATGCACGGAGTACACAACATGTCCACCGCGTTCGCGTCGCACCCCAGACAGTCGGTCAGTCTGGCACGCCGCTCTCCGAATGGAACACGCATCATATTGCGTTTTCACACACATGTGGGACCACAATTGACAACAGACTATAGGCACACTCCCCGGCCCCGCAAGTCGGGTGAGTTAAAAGGAGAAAGAGACGAGCGATAGTAGTACTAGAGAAGTGTTGGACAGATGTTGGTGCCTAGACGATCCCTGCATGACATGGAAGATCAGTTTGTCCATGCATGTGACCAGACTCCAGTAGACACACCTGGATTGGCTATTGTCTACATATCATGCAGGTTGTGTTGTACAGGGCTATAGTTCTGATGAGAAATCTAAAAAAATGTTTCTTTTCATCTCGCAATATTAGGTGTCATGTGCTTCGGATCACTGCGAGGGTTAAACAGCGACAACTGAGTTCCTCCAAGGCGCTAGTCATCGGGGGCACATGCATGAAGACTACTCGGCTGCCATCTAGGTCAAGCCGGCTATGTTAATTAGGACATCTATCGATGGACCCCTTTTCTACGAGTTTATCTTTAATTTGAGCTTTGATCCTCGTCTAGTTTGTCCATCGGGATTCATGTTGTATCCTTTGGGCAGCGAGGTTATGGTTTCTTGTCATGTGGCATTTTTTCGTGTTATATGTTATAATCTTGTGCTTCAGATCAAAATGACGACAACTGCACCTCCGGGGCACATGCATGAAGACTTCTCGACAGTCATTGACGAGGTCAAGCCGGCTCTGGTACACAAAAGAAAACTAGTAGTACTCCACTATATAGGCAGGAGCCTCCGTGCTTGCTTGTTAGTGTTGCTCTCTTCACACTGTCTCGTCCTCTCCAGATCTAAACACGACAGCGGTGGCCACACTCTCTCTCTCTGCTCACCGCTGGTCACAGATCCAGCCGGATCCTCTCTGCCGGGGAAGGTGAGAAGGTGCAACGTTCACGCGGTCGTCCTCGATGACGGCTCTTACCCACTGCCGGTGCATCCCGATCAGCGTGCCTTGCCGTTCTCTCTCAAGCACCGCTGCCTAGGGAGGGCATCTGACCCCTTCTTCCATGCTGCCATAGTGTGGCCAGATCCGGCCTCCCGCCGCCCACCTAGCGACATCCCGACGACCCTCAGGTATAACTTCATTCGAAACCTGCCTTGATCTACTTCCAGAGCTCCTGACGTTGCTTCATTTGTATGTTTTACTATTTCTCAGGCCCCCTCGTAGATTGGATCGATCGGCTGTTCGAAAGCCACCTAAATTTTTGTTGTTAAGAGGTAAAACTAGTAATCTAGTACTACTTGGTTCAAACAAGGAAGAAAGGAGGTGGGGTGGGGGAAGATTTGTTACCTGAATCTAGGACTTGGTCGAAAGAGGAAATAATGGGGGCAAAAAGTAGCAGAGAATGGCTATCCAACTGGTCTCCTAGTCTAATAGGGAAATAAAGGGAAATGCAGTACAAACTCAATATAAACCCGATCTATTGGTTGAAAAAGGAAAGAAAGTGGGGACTGGGGGACAAGTCAACAGAGTAAGTCCAACACTAGATTTGCTAGCCTCACATAGTATAAGGTGGCTATACCGAACAAAAATGGGACCAACCCAGATATCATGTTTTGATGTTTGTTGCCCCGAGCCACTCTTATGTAATGCCACTGGTAAAATGTAGCAGTCCCACTGTTAAAAGTAAGGACACGTTGAACCAATGTTGTTTTGAATGTAATGCCTCCAGTAATATGAATCAATGGCACTTTTTTCATTTCCTGCTAAATTTCCCATTAAGATAAGTTGCTTCTTTTTGTTAGAAATGCAACGGTTTTCATAGTTAATCCTAATGCCCACACTTATATCTAGCAATGCTGCTGCTTTAGAAATTGCTACTGTCCTTGTTGGATTGCCATTCAGATAAGGAACATGCTTCTTTTCATTTGATGTACTATGTTTCATCACTTGTTAGTCACCCTCCTTTCCACCTTTTTTGTGCAAACAGAGATATAAATTTCACGCTTGATCTTAGTTGAAATGTACAAATGATATCCAAATTATAGTTGAACATTCCAGGAGCTTCACATCCAACCTTGATGTTGCTCAATTTTATTGCAACTAATGAAGAAGAAGCTCTGTGGGTTTCGTTTTCTGATGGAAATGGAACCGGGGCTGGAGCCCTTTTCTTAAAAAAATAAATGAAGAAGAAGTTGCTAGCTCATGGGACATTGCTACATTTTAGGTGAACTGCACCAAAAGGTCCCATGAATTGAATCATCCATGTTGGTGACTGGTGTCATCCCTTCTACGATGGCGTTGACTGCAGATATGGTTCCCATCATGAGGTATGTTCCTTTTTGGTCTGACCATTTGCCAAAGACCCTGCATGTCGAGTCTGCTCTTATGCTACTGTTTTGGCACTGCCATGATAAAGCAATAATGTTATTATTTTGCACCTTAATCTAGTGGCACTATTAATTTGAGGCAATGTTTTGGCACCGCTAGTGCCACTGATTTTTTTATATATCGAAAGAGGGGGTTTCCTCCGATTGCATTAAAGAAACCCAACCATAGAGAACTATTATTCGACAACATGTCAGTGTAAACCCGGCAGTTATGCAACTACTACAAGAATGGACTGAGTACTAGCAGGAGACAAGTTCGCCACATAAGCTAGGCAGGTAGGCGGACGTAGCACCAGCTCGACCAAATTTGGATTACAACCCAAATGCTACCACAGAAACATCAGGGGGAAGATAGGGACTGAAAGAGCCAGCTTCAGCATCCCGGTCTAATCACCCCTGGCCTCCATCCTTGCGACGCATGGTACACCTCGTTTGCCACCTGCTCGACCCTAGTGCCACTAATAAAATGAAGTAATAATACAGTTAAAATAGAGCGAGTGTCCTCTCTATCATTTCATTTCCAATGTGATAAAGAATGTGCTTCTCTCTGTTAGTATATGTTTCATCAACTAGTCCCATTGTTAATGTTTAAGAATTTCTACAAAGTGGGGTGCTTAATTTTAGTTGATCTGCACAAAAATAGAGATTGGAATGTCTCAAGGCCCCTCCTTGTACTACCGTTGTACACTGATGTTCATCACTGGCAGAAGGTGTATCGGGGAGACTTGGGTCGATTTCCAGTATGAGGCGTACCGTATGAGGCGTCGCAGGGCCCATCTCGCCGTCGCAACATGGCATAATATGATACTATCACAATATTTTCTTCTATTTATTAGTGTATGTTTCATCAACTAGTGCCAATAATGTAATAACGCTTTTTCATTATCTGTGCAAACAGGGTTATTCAGTTGCATTTTGGTGGAACTGTACAAATGTATGGATGGATCCGGCATATACACAGAGTGCGAGGTGTGCCAAGTAAAAGTTACCGACACCAACCATGCTCCATGCACGCATTGGCATCCACCGCCCCAAGTGGGATGTGTGGCACTCTCTGTGGACGGATCTTTCTCGGCAGCAAATCCTTTAACCAAATACTAGTAGCTTATATTGGCAGTTTTCTAGGGAGTACTCTTTTTTGAAAGAAGCACCAATCTATTTTTCTTTATTTGTACACAGTGTCACAACTTTGACTCAAAGGTCCAGAGTTATTTGATGGTGATTGGCGTAGTACTCGGAGACTGATTGTAAGCATGATTTTCATTTGTTGTCACACTGATTGTAAGCATGAGCAGATGGAAGATTAGGTTAGTGCGAACCTTACCTTAAACCCTACTTCCCTTGTTGAAATGAGGCGAGCGTCGAGGGAACCATGGAGAACGGCGGGGAAGCGACATCGTGCCATCCAGCCTCCTCTTGCGGTGGGAGAATGAATACTCTTGTGGCTCCGGCTGGCTCTGCACCCTCACGAACGACACACCGTACTCGATCGATTCGTTATCCTCTGGGTGCTCGACCTTCGACCTATACGCTCACCACCTCCGCCTGACTTTCTCCTTGGGCGAATCTGTCTGCTCCATCGCCCAGAGGAGATACTCGATGAGCTCGAAGGACTGCGGCATGACTGCCGCCAAGGAGTACATCGCGGCCCTCATCGCCGCTGTCTTGGTCTTTCGCATACATTGCCTCATGGCCCTCACCATCCTCGAAATCTCCCACTCATTGTCAAAACAAGTAAGGATATCCTTCAACCTGGCTAACTTTGCATGGTCATCGCCGGCGATCTACCTAATTCGCTGCTGCATCCTCTCCATAGATGTCCTTCTGAGTGGTACGGTGCTATCTTTGGAAGATGGGAGGACAGACGGTCGTCTTGCAGTAGGGAAGAGGGAGAGGCGAGACAGTGGTTTTGGAATGGAGATGATGGAGAGAGAGGGGGTGGTTTTGCAATGGAGAAGAGGGAGAGGCGAGACCGTGGTTTTGGAATGGAGATGATGGAGAGGATGCTGGGGAACATAGTATTTCAAAAAAATTCCTACGATCACGCAAGATCTATCTACGAGAAGCGTAGCAACGAGCGGGGAGAGTGTGTCCATGTACCCTCATAGACCGAAAGTGGAAGTGTTTAGTAACGCGGTTGATGTAGTCGAACATCTTCGCGATCCAACTGATCCATGTACCGAACGCACGGCACCTCCGCGATCTGCACACGTTCAGCTCGGTGATGTCCCTCGAACTCTTGATCGAGTTGAGCCCGAGGGAGAGTTTCGTCAGCACGACGGCATGGTGATGGTGATGATGATGTTACTGGCGCAGGGCTTCGCCTAAGCACTACGACAATATGACCGAGGTGTTAACTGTGGAGGGGGATGCCGCACACGGCTAGGAACAATTGATGTGTGTTCTAGGGGTACCCCCCCCATGTAAATAAATGAGGGAGAGTGAGGGAGGCAGCCTAGGGTGCGCCCAAGTAGGAGGAATCCTACTTGGGCCCCTAGTCCAATTCGCCCCCCTTACCATATTTGGACAAGGGGAAAGGAAGGAGGGGGGAGGGGAAGGAAGTAGGAGTCCTACTTCATACTTTCCTTTTCCTCCTCTCCTTTTCCTTTCTCTCCATGTGGTTGGCCCTATAGCGGGCGCACCAGCCCCTTGTGGGCTGGTGTGTTCCCTTACTTGCCCCATTAAGCCCATATCTTGCCGGGATTTGCCTGGAACCCCTTCCGGTGACCCGGTATCACCCAGAACACTTCCGTGTCCTAATATAGCCTTCCAATATATGAATATTTACCTCTGAACCATTTCGAGACTCCTCGTCATGTCCGTGATCTCATCCGGGACTCCGAACAAACTTCGGTACATCAAATCACATAACTCATAATACAAATCATCATCGAACGTTAAGCGTGTGGACCCTACGGGTTCGAGAACTATGTAGACATGACCGAGACACATCTCCGATCAATAACCAATAGCGGAACCTGGATGCTCATATTGGCTCCTACATAATCTATGAAGATCTTTATCGGCCAAACCGCATAACAACATGTGTTTTTCCCTTTGTCATCGGTATGTTACTTGCCCGAGATTCGATCGTCGGTATCATCATACCTAGTTCAATCTCGTTACCGGCAAGTCTCTTTACTCGTTCCGTAATGCATCATCCCGCAACTAACTCATTAGTCACATTGCTTGCAAGGCTTATAGTGATGAGCATTACCGAGAGGGCCTAGAGATACCTCACCAATACACGGAGTCACAAATCCTAATCTCGATCTATGCCAACTCAACAAACACCATCGAAGACACCTGTAGAGCATCTTTATAATCACCCAGTTATGTTGTGACGTTTGATAGCAAAAAAGGTGTTCCTCCGGTAGTCGGGAGTTGCATAATCTCATAGTCAGAGGAACATGTATAAGTCTTGATGGAAGCAATAGCAATAAAACTAAACGATCATTTATGCTAAGCTAACGGATGGGTCATGTCCATCACATCATTCTCTAATGATGTGATCCTGTTCATCAAATGACAACACATGTCTATGGTTAGGAAACTTAACCATCTTTGATTAACGAGCTAGTCAAGTAGAGGCATACTAAGGACACTCTATTTGTCTATGTATTCAGACATGTACTAAGTTTCCGGTTAATACAATTATAGCATGAATAATAAACATTTATCATGATATAAGGAAATATAAATAACAACTTTATTATTGCCTCTAGGGCATATTTCCTTAAGTCTCCCACTTGCACTAGAGTCAATAATCTAGCTCACACCGCCATGTGATTTAGCACCAATAGTTCACATCGTCATGTGATTTAACACTCTATAGTTCACATCGCTATGTGACCAATACCCTCAATAATCTAGTTCACATCGCCATGTGATTAACACCCAAAGAGTACTAAGGTGTGATCATGTTTTGCTTGTGAGAGAAGTTTAGTCAACGGGTCTGCCATATTTAGATCCATATATATTTTGCAAATTTCTATGTCTACAATGCTCTGCACGGAGCTACTCTAGCTAATTGCTCCCACTTTCAATATGTATCTAGATCGAGACTTAGAGTCATCCAGATCGGTGTCATAACTTGCATCGAAGTAACTCTTTACTACGAACTCTTTGTCACCTCCATAACCGAGAAACATTTCCTTATTCCACTAAGGATAATTTTGACCACTGTCCAGTGATCCACTCCTGGATCACTATTGACCCTCTTGCCAAACTCATGGGGAGGTACATAATAGGTCTGGTACATAGCATAGCATACTTTATAGAACCTATGATTGAGGCATAGGGAATGACTTTTCATTCTCTTTCTATTTTCTACCGTGGTCGGGTTTTGAGTCTTTACTCAACTTCATAACTTGCAATACAGGCAAGAACTCCTTCTTTGATTGTTCTATTTTGAACAACTCCAAAAACTTGTCAAGGTATGTACTCATTGAAAAAATTTATCAAGCGTCTTGATCTATCTCTATAGATCTTGATGCTCAATATGTAAGCAGCTTCATCGAGGTCTTTCTTTGAAAAACTCCTTTCAAAAACTCCTTTATGCTTTCTAGAAAATTCTACATTATTTCTGATCAACAATATGCCATTCACATATACATATCAAAAAGGCTGTAGTGCTCCCACTCACTTTCTTGTAAATACGGGCTTCATGGCAAGTCTGTATAAAACTATATGCTTTGATCAACTTATCAAAGCGTAAATACCAACTCCGAGATACTTGCACCAGTCCATAGATGGATCGCTGGAGCTTGCACATTTTGTTAGCACCTTCAGGATTGACAAAACCTTCTGGTTGCATCATATACAATTCTTCTTTAAGATATCCATTAAGGAATGCAGTTTCGACATCCATTTGCCAAATTTCATAAAATGTGGCAATTGCTAACATGATTCGGACAGACTTTAACCATCGATACGACTGAGAAAATCTCATCGTAGTCAACATCTTGAACTTGTAAAAACCCTTTTCGACAAGTCGATCTTTGTAGATAGTAACACTACTATCAACGTCTGTCTTGCTCTTGAAGATCCATTTATTCTCAATGGCTCGCCGATCATCGGGCAAGTCAATCAAAGTCCATACTTTGTTCTCATACATGGATCTCATCTCAGATTTCATGGCCTCAAACCATTTTGCGGAATCTGGGATCATCATCGCTTCCTCATAGTTTGTAGGTTCGTCATGGTCTAGTAACCTGGCTTCTAGAATAGGATTACCATACCACTCTGGTGCATAATGTACTCTAGTTGACCTATGAGGTTCGGTAGTAACTTTGTCGTGGAATTTTCACGGCAGATGTCCTTAGTGTCAGGATTTAGTCGCGAGGCCAACGCATCTATGTAGTAGCTTGAGAGGGGTTGAGCGGGACGAGAGACGCGATGTTTTACCCAGGTTTGGCCCCTCACGGTGGAGGTAAAAGCCTACATCCTGCTTCATTGATATTGATGATGATGATCACGGTTACAAGAGTGCTCTTTCTCGAGAGCTATTGTCTAAACCTAACTTGCCCAACTTGTGGAACTTGTGAATCTTGTCCCTTTTGGGGGAGCCCTGCCCCTCCTTATATATGTTGAAGGAGCGGGTTACATGTGGAGTCCTATTAAGATTAGGACTAGTCTACCTTCTAATACAAACCGGATACAAGTCCAGGTCTTAACTGCTTGTAAGATAAATGTTCCTCACGCCTTTCCTCTTAAACCGGCCCACCACTAACATAAACCGGCCTGCTGGGCCTTGGGCCTTGTCATCCATCTGGAACACGCGCAGGGTCACCAATGAGTCTTCAGGCTCGTGAATCGTCATACCAGTGAACCACCAGACACGTAAGTCACCAATCCTCTGGCGGGTTAGCAATGAAACGCCTAGTCCGGCCGGGTTATACTTCCGGCCGGTTTACGCCGCGGGGTATATCCCCGACATTAGCCCCCAAGTTTAGCTTGGATTTATCCATGGTAAACTTATACTGCAAAATAAACACAAGAACAAAATTGACAGGTTGTGCTCCGGGTTAAGAATTCTTGTAAACCGGCACCTGAACATCCTTAAGTCCTTGTCATTTCCTTCTTCTAGAAAATCCGGGTCATTAGACCAGCTTCATAATTAATTTTCTTCCAGAAGAAATATTGTAAATAAAGAATCCATTTGAATCGGCCTTCAGTGCTCTGACTTGACAAAAATATCGGTCTTTAAATATTCAACTCATACTCAACTGGCTTGAAAAACTTGCCGGTTTATCGAAAATTGCCGAGTTATGAAAACTTTTGATTCCAGGTCATGACTGTTATAAACTCTGAGTCATGATTGTTGCCAACGCCGGGTCAAAGCTGAGAATTTTGAAGATTTCTCTCCCTCATATCCATATTACCTGTAGCCCCCAAGTCTTAAGAGGAGAACATAGTGATAGCTTAAGACTTGTCTCAATATAAATGCTGCAACCTTGAAGAAATCCAGATTGTTCATCTCAATCATTAGTCAAAACTGAATATCCCACATATGTAGCCCCCAAGTGCCAGGTTGTCATGCTTGCAGCAACCTGGGACTTGTAATTACCTTATGCTCATAAAAAACTTCAACCAGTGTAGCCCCCAAGGGCCGGGTCATTATGCAATAATTAGCAGGGACTTTGTAAATATAATCATGTAGATTTTAGCAGTGATGTGTAACCCCCAAGGGCCGGCTTAGTAAGATAATACTGAAACGGTACTTGATCTATACTAAAATGAAAATAACATCTTATAATGTAGCTTCCATCGTAGGGCTTGAACCCACGTCCACAAGGTTAAGAGCTTTGTGCTTTACCAACTGAGCAATGGATCCTTCAATATTATGGACGAAAACTTGTGTACCTTGAATTGTTGACATGAGCAATTGGTAGCCCCCAAGGGCCGGCTCATTATAATATGATGAGTCGGGTCTTCAATAAGATTAGTAAAAATGACTTTGCATTAGCCCCTAAGTGTCATGGTGCATGCTTGCAGCGACATGAGACTTGCATGTAATCTCAATTTGAATAATGTAGCCCCAAGTGTTGGGTCGTAAGCCTGCAGCGACTCGGGACTATTCCTTCCATTTTAGAATAAACCATATCCGTTGATAAAATAATAGCCATTGCGCCAAAGCGACTTTGAATACCTCATCTGTTGATAACCATAATAAAAAATCCAGCCATGTTGTCTATTTAAAGATTTGAATAACATACTCAGTGATTTATAAGCGCATGATTCCAATGGCGCAATCCAAATATATATACTGGCGACTTATAGTCCAAAGCCAGACCAGTTTAATAAACATTGGATAATTTATCATCGTACTGGCGACTTATAGTCGAAAGCCAGGCCGGGTTAATAAACGCCGGTGATTTATAATCATGCTTTATTCAACCTATTTCTGTATACAACAAGTTTAAAGTGTCCTGGCGGTTTACCGCCGGACGGGTCATAATGCCCAACATATATCCCAGGTTTATAACCAAGGTTGCACTTAAGAATAATCAAATATGAAATATATCATACCTGTGACATTGAATCACATTGCTGGTTTTACCAACTTTTTGTAGTAAGGGTGATAACCCCAATCTTGAGTACTGATAACTCCTTCCATATTGTGCCGGTTTATGATAAAACCATACCGGGTTGTGATAAACACCGGATTATCCATATTCGATGCTGGCGACTTGTAGTCGAAACCAGGCCGGGTTAATAATCTCCGGATTGTAACTTGTACTGACAACTTAAAGTTGACAGCCTAACTGGGTTGATAAACACCGGGTCAAAAACATCACAAATCTTATGAAAAGAAAAACTTAGCAAAAGGAAAATAAAAACCATTGTAGTCGAGGCTTTTCACGGGCTACCAGGCCCCAAATTCGAGCCTTTTCATGGGCTGCCAGGCCGCTGAGTTAAACCATTTGACAAAGCCTTTTAAGATGGGCCTCCAACTAACCAATCGTCGTTTTAACTTTGACAAGTTCAGGGTCTCTATGAGAGTAACTTGTCAAACGTTCGGCGGGTCATGCCAGGATTACCTGGATAGGAGTGGCTTACTTGATGAAGGCAGGTTAACCCAGGGTTTTAGGTGAATACACCAGGCTTCCAAGCCGTGGGTCGATACCCAGTTACTAGGGTCCTTTCAAACTCTTTGTTACTTTACACAAAGAGCCCCCAGGTAACTTTGTGAGCTGTGCTCAATGGGTGCCTATGTTTGAGTTGTTGTTTTACAACACTCTCTTTGGCCCTGGATTGATTTGGCTTTGAGCCGATCAAGAGGTGTGACTATGGTTCGGATACGACTAAGCCCCCAAGTGATGCTGTGGCATTACGTCAATCAAGAGGTGTAGCTATGGTTCGGATAGACCAAGCCCCCAAGTGATGTTGTGGCATTGCGCCGATCAAGAGGTGCAGCTATGGTTCGGATACGACCAAGCCCCCAAGTGATCAATAATATGATAAGCCAATAAGGCAGGATACCCATGTTTGAACCGCGCATCATGGCAGCAGGTCCTCTTCGGCCACCTTTAACTTTTTGCAAGAGATAAATTCTTCTTGAACCGGGATTTTAAACCAGATATTGAGAGCTTTAAAGATTTGTGGGAGATATCTTTCCCTTGAACCGGATTGTAAACCGGAATCTTCATTTTCAACCGGAAATTTTCTGACGGCCTTTCAACTCGAACTTGCGAGAAGTTAATTCCTTTTTGAATAGGAAATTCTTAAACCGGATTTGAGAGCTTCAGAGCTTCGTGGGAGAACAGATTTCCCTTGAATCAGATTTTAAACCGGCATTCTTCATTTTGAACCAGAAATTTTCTGACGGCCCTTAAATTTTCATCCATATGGTAGTAGCCTGCGGGACCGGGTTATCTTTGCCTCCAGCATCCTGGGGGTCTTGACTTCACTGAAAAGCCGGCAACCTTTGCTGAGTCATATCATTGTAGCCTCCGAGTCTCAAGGCGACTTGAGGAGTTGGCTTGAGATTCTTCATAATTAACCATGATATAGACCGGTTTGAATCCTGCATGGGACAACTTGCAAACCGAAGTAATTGCTCTTTAAAGAAAGCAATATATAATTTATAAAAATATGCTGGATGGATTTCACCTGATGCGTCAGGTCAGCAATTATCCACTGTGGAGTTGATGTTCACTATGGTGAAGCTAAAACCAAACATGGGCGAGCCGACCGTGGGAGCAGATAGATGAGTCAGTCGCGGCATTGTAAGCCTGGTGCGGACGAGCAAGTTGTCCTCCTCGATGTAAGCTGACGCGGACGCGAGAGATAACCATGGCGTTCTAAGTCGGTGCAGGAATTCGTTGAGTAAGGACGACCAGCTATGCCGAATGATGTTGGCATGCCTCCATCTCCATGGCGTAATACCACTTTGTAATAGATAATTCTCCTGCATATAAAATATAACAGGGAAAAGTAGTTTTGTTCGGATGAATTAATATGTGCTTAAAAATCAATAAGGTAAATAGCACCTGTTTTGTCCAGACGACAGATGATCCTTTAGTTTTTGCGGCTGGTGTTTTACTGCAGGTGTCAGGCAAGTGACCCGGCTCACGGTACGGTGGCAGAGACGCCCGGCCGATTCATCAGCGGAAAAAAGCTTGCAAGTGGAGCAGTACAGAAGCATACAGGTGATGGCCCCCAAGTGAGGCAAGGCCGCTTGGCCGAAGCGGCCCATCGACAGAAGCAGGCGAATCGGCGGCTCAGGCGACTCGCGAAGTCTGTTTCCGGGTCGGTCATTCTACAGAAATCCACGTTCGTCTCATCTTCCGGGTCGTGTCCTGATGGATGAATCCACGCCCAAGTTGGGGTCTTTCCCCTCTCCCCTTTTTTTAACGCGCTAGCAATCCGGCTTAGATCGGTGTATTCTGCTGTGCAGCAACTTTTGGCAACTAGTGATATGCCTCGGTGGCTGTGGCATCTGATGGTAAAAATAAATTTTGGACTAACACTTTGTACTAATGCCTCCATACGTCATATTGGATAATGGTGTACCAGTTGATGTCTTGTTTTTGGTCTCCCTAAGAGGAGTCAATGACAGGTCAAATCTGGAGTTGTGGCCAAAGAATCCAACAGCTGCCTTAAACTTGACCCGACCTCCCGTGCTCCAAAATAAAAGCTGCAGAAGTGCTGGCAGCTCTTACCACAGCGTGGGGCGGCTCAGGGCCTCGCCCGCGGGTTAACAACGGCGGCTCACTGATGTGGACGCTGATAACAACGAGGAGCAGCAACAACGACTTGGTGAAACACAATGATGAGAGCGGCTTAGTGGACGTGCACCAAACCGAGGCAAAAGCTTCAGCCGTGGCCACGGGCGGCTCAACGTAGGACGCCTCGACCGCAGCGGAGACCACTCGACGGCCGGGGTGACTCGCAGGCTCAGAGCAAATGTGGCAGTGGCCTCTCAAGGGCAAGGTGTAGGGCCAGCGACTCGGAGCGGTGGTTCGATGTGAGGTTCTTGCGGGGCGCCTCGCAGGCGAGGCAGTCCGCGGGTACGATGGTTGTCCTTTCTCCATGCGTGTACACCAGCTGTATTTCCATGGATCTTTTCTATCAAGTGTTTAGTTGAGGGATTTTCACGTGGAGGAGGCATTGGAATCCATCAGGTTTTGACTTTTCCGTCGTTGAGGCACCGTGAGCACTTGATTCAGATACATGCACTAGATTGGTCTGAAGATCTCACGTGTGCTCGTTGTACGAGTACACCGTGTACACAAGTAGTTATCCTTACCCTGTTGTACGAGTTGAATTGGCAGAAATAACTAATCGGTCTCGGCGACTTGTACGCGTACAGAACCTGTGTTGATCTCGGCCTCTTGCACGCGGCGTTCCAAACCTTGATCTGGCTTCGAATTGCTGTACATTGAAGGAAAAAACACCAGCAACTATGAGTTGATTTCCCGAGAATTATAATGTGTCTGATCAGATTCCAACAGAAGTTGACAGTCTTAGCGATGTAGTGATTTGACAGTTTGATTGCTAGCTGTTACGCACAACCCGCCAAGAGAAGTCGTACGTGGATAACTTTCCTGTTGGTTTCGACAGATCGTCGAACAAGGACGGTAGACAAGTTGTAACCCTATTTTTTCTTAAACCATAATTCTCATAGATCTCCAGTCTGGACTGATGACCTTGAAGTTGATGCACCCTTCAAAACCGGCTCATCCGGAAAATTGCAAACTTCTCGATCCCTGGGAGAGATCCCTCCAAGAACTCAACACCACCGTGCGCGAGCCCCACGGTGGGCGCCAACTGTCGTGAAATTGTCACGGCAGATGTCCTTAGTGTCAGGACTTAGTCGCGAGGCCAACGCATCTATGTAGTAGCTTGAGAGGGGTTGAGCGGGACGAGAGACGCGATGTTTTAGCCAGGTTCGGCCCCTCACGGTGGAGGTAAAAGCCTACATCCTACTTCATTGATATTAATGATGATGATCACGGTTACAAGAGTGGTCTTTCTCGAGAGCTATTGTCTAAACCTAACTTGCCCAACTTGTGGAACTTGTGAATCTTGTCCCTTTTGGGGGAGCCCTGCCCCTCCTTATATATGTTGAAGGAGCGGGTTACATGTGGAGTCCTATTAAGATTAGGACTAGTCTACCTTCTAATACAAACCGGATACAAGTCCAGGTCTTAACTGCTTGTAAGATAAATGTTCCTCACGCCTTTCCTCTTAAACCGGCCCACCACTAACATAAACCGGCATGCTGGGCCTTGGGCCTTGTCATCCATCTGGAACACGCACAGGGTCATCCAATGAGCCTTCAGGCTCGTGAATCGTCATACCAGTGAACCGCCAGACACGTAAGTCGCCAATCCTCTGGCGGGTTACCAATGAAACGCCTAGTCTGGCCGGGTTATACTTCCGGCCGGTTTACGCCGTGGGGTATATCCCCGAAAAACTTGATCTGAAGTTTCATGATAATTATCATTTACTTCCTTACTAATTGGTGTAGGCATCACTGGAACTGATTTCTGTGATGAACCATTTTCCAATTCGGGAGAAGGTACAACTACCTCATCAAGTTCTACTTTCCTCCCACTCACTTCTTTCGAGAGAAACTCCTTCTCTGGAAAGGATCCATTCTTAGCAACAGATAACTTACCTTCGGATCTGTGATAGAAGGTGTACCCAATAGTTTCCTTTGGGGATCCTATGAAGACACATTTCTCTGATTTGGGTTCAAGCTTATCAGGTTGAACCTTTTTCACATAAGCATCGCAACCCCAAACTTTAAGAAACGACAGAATATGTTTCTTGCCAAACCACAATTCATATGGTGTTGTCTCAACGGATTTAGATGGTGCCCTATTTAACGTGAATGCAGCTGTCTCTAATGCATAACCCCAAAATGATAGTAGTAATTCTGTAAGAGACATCATAGATCGCACCATATCTAATAAAGTACGGTTATGACATTCGGACACACCATTATGCTGTGGTGTTCTAGGTGGCATGAGTTTGTGAAACTATTCCACATTGTTTGAATTGAAGGCCAAACTCATAACTCAAATATTCTCTTCTGCGATCAGATCATGGAAACTTCATTTTCTTGTTACGATGATTCTCTACTTCACTCTGAAATTCTTTGAACTTTTCAAATGTTTTAGACTTGTGTTTCATCAAGTAGATATACCCATATATGCTCAAATCATCTGCGAAGGTTAGAAAATAATGATACCCACTACGAACCTTAACACTCATCAGACCGCATACATTAGTATGTATTATTTCTGATAAGTTAGTGGCTCACTCCATTGTTCCAGAGAACGGAGTTTTAGTCATCTTGCCCATGAGGCATGGTTTGCAAGCATCAAGTGATTCATAATCAAGTGATTCCAAAAACCCATCAGCATGGAGTTTCTTCATGCGCTTTACACGAATATAACCTAAACGGTAGTGCCAAAAATATGTTGCACTATCATTATCAACTTTGCATCTTTTGGCATCAATATTATGAATATGTGTATCACTACGATCGAGATTCAATAAACCATTCATTTTGAGTGTATGACCATAGAAGGTTTTATTCATGTAAATAGAATAACAATTATTCTTTGACTTAAATGACTAACCGTATTGCAATAATCATGGTCCAATCATATTCATGCTCAATGCAAACACCAAATAACATTTATTTTAGGTTCAACAATAATCCGGAAGGTAAAGGGAGTGTGCGATGGTGATCTTATCATCCTTGGAATCGTTTCCAAAACACATTGTCACCTCGCCCTTAACTAGTCTCTGTTTATTTTGCAACTCTTGTTTCGAGTTACTACTCTTAGTAACTGAACCAGTATCAAATACTGAGGGGTTGCTATAAATACTAGTAAAATACACATCAATAACATGTATATCAAATATACCTTTGTTCACTTTGCCATCTTTCTTATCCACCAAGTATTTGGGGTAGTTCCGCTTCCAGTGACCAATCCCTTTGTAGTAGAAGCACTTAGTTTCAGGCTTAGGTCTAGCTTTGGGTTTCGTTGCGGGAGTGGTAACTTGCTTGCCATTCTTTCTTGAAGTTCCCTTTGTTTCCTTTGCCCCTTTTATTGAAACTAGTGGTCTTGTTAACCATTAACACTTGATGATCTTTCTTGATTTCTACCTTCGTTGATTTTATCATCGCGAAGAGCTCGGGAATCATTTTCGTCATCCCTTGCATATTATAGTTCATCACGAAGTTCCAGTAACTTGGTGATAGTGACTAGAGAACTATATCAATCACTATCTTATATGGAAGATTAACTCCCACTTGATTCTAGTGATTGTAGTACTCATACATTCTGAGCACATGCCCACTGGTCGAGCTATTCTCCTCCATCTTGTAGGCAAAGTACTTGTCAGAGGTCTCATACCTCTTGACTCAGGCATGAGTCTGAAATACTAATTTCAGCTCTTGGAACATCTTATATGCTCCGTGGCGTTCAAAACATTTTTGAAGTCTTGGTTCTAAGCCGTAAAGCATGGCGCACTAAACTATCAAGTAGTCATCATACCGAGCTTGCCAAACATTCATAATGTCTGCATCTACTACTGCAATAGGTCCATCACCTAGCGGTGCATCAAGGACATAATTCTTCTATGCAGCAATGAGGATAATCCTTAGATCACGGACCCAGTCCGCATCATTGCTACTATCATCTTTCAACTCATTTTTCTCTAGGAACATATCAAAATAAACAGGGAGCTACGTCGCAAGCTATTGATCTACAACATAGATATGCAAATACTATCAGGACTAAGTTCATGATAAATTTAAGTTTAATTAATCCTATTACTTATGAACTCCCACTTAGATAGGCATCCCTCTAATCATCTAAGTGATCACGTGATCCATATCAACTAAACCATGTTCGATCATCACGTGAGATGGAGTAGCTTTCAATGGTGAACATCACTATGTTGATCATATCTACTATATGATTCACGCTCGACCTTTTGGTCTCAGTGTTCCGATGCCATATCTGCATATGCTAGGCTCGTCAAGTTTAAGCCGAGTATTCTGCGTGTGCAAAACTGGCTTGCACCCGTTGTATGTGAACGTAGAGCTTATCACACTCGATCATCACGTGGTATCTCGGCACGACGAACTGTCGCAACGGTGCATACTCAAGGAGAACACTTATACCTTGAAAGTTTGTAAGGGATCATCTCATAATGCTACCGTTGTACTAAGCAAAATAGGATGCATAAAAGATAAACATCACATGCAATCAAAATATGTGACATGATATGGCCATCATCATCTTGTGCCTTTGATCTCCATCTCCAAAGTACTGTCATGATCTCCATCGTCACCAGCATGACACCTATTGCTTATCAACGTGTCATCACATGGTCGTCTCGCCAACTATTGCTTTTGCAACTATTGCTATTGCATAGCGATAAAGTAAAGCAATTATGTGGCGCTTGCATCTTATGCAATAAAGAGACAACCATAAGGCTCCTGCCAGTTGCCAACAACTTTAACAAAACATGATCATCTTATACCACAATTTATATCTCATCACGTGTTGACCATATCACATCACAACATGCCCTGCAAAAACAAGTTAGACGTCCTCTACTTTGTTGTTGCATGTTTTACGTGGCTGCTACGGGCTTAGAAAGAACCGTTCTTACCTATGGCATAAAAACCAGAACATGGTATAGTGATTGCTTTTTTGATCTTCAGAAAGAACCCTGTTCATTGAATCCGATTCAACTAAAGTTGGAGAAACAGACACCCGCCAGCCACCTGTGGGCAAAGCACTTCGGTAGAACCAATCTCATGAACATGGTCATGTAATGTCGGTCCGGGCCGCTTCATCCAACCATACCGCCGAATCAAGAAACAACTAGTGATGGCAAGCAATATGTATATACCCACGCCCGCAACTCCTTTGTGTTCTACTTGTGCATATACATCTACGCATAGACCTGGCTCGGATGCCACTGCTGGGGAACGTAGTATTTCAAAAAAATTCCTACGATCACGCAAGATATATCTAGGAGAAGCATAGCAATGAGCGGGGAGAGTGTGTCCACGTACACTAATAGACCGAAAGTGGAAGTGTTTAGTAACGTGGTTGATGTAGTCGAATGTCTTCGCGATCCAACCGATCCAAGTACCGAACGCACGACACCTTCGTGATCTGCACACGTTCAGCTCGGTGACGTCCCTCGAACTCTTGATCCAGTTGAGGCCGAGGGAGAGTTTTGTCAGCACAATGGCATGGTGACGGTGATGATGATGTTACCGGCGCACGGCTTCGCCTAAGCACTTCGACGATATGACCGAAGTGTTAACTGTGGAGAGGGGTGCCGCACATGGCTAGGAACAATTGATGTGTGTTCTAGGGGTGCCCTCCCCACGTATATAAATGAGGGAAAGGGAGGGAGGCAGCCTAGGGCGCGCCCAAGTTGGAGGAACCCTACTTGGGCCTCTAGTCCAATTTGCCCCCTTACCATATTTGGAGAAGGGGGAAAGGAAGGAGGGGGGAAGGGAAGGAAGTAGGAGTCCTACTTCATACTTTCATTTTCCTCCTCTCCTTTTCCTTTCTCCTCACGTGGCTGGCCCTATAGGGGCCCACCAGCCTGATAACCCACAAGTATAGGGGATCGCAACAGCTTTCAAGGGTAGAGTATTCAACCCAAATTTATTGATTCGACACAAGGGGAGCCAAAGAATATTCTCAAGCATTAGCAGCTGAGTTGTCAATTCAACCACACCTGGAAACTTAATATCTGCGGCAAAGTGTTTAGTAGCACAGTAATATGATAGTGGTGGTAGCAGCAACAAAAGTAAAGACAGCAAAAGTAATGTTTTTGGTATTTTGTAGTGATTGTAACAGCAGCAGCGGGAAAGTAAATAAGCGAGAACCAGTATATGGAAAACTCGTAGGCACCGGATCAGTGATGGATAATTATGCCGAATGCGGTTCATCATGTAACAGTCATAACATAGGGTGACACAGAACTAGCTCCAATTCATCAATGTAATGTAGCCATGTATTCCGTATATAGTCATACGTGCTTATGGAAAAGAACTTGCATGACATCTTTTGTCCTACCCTCCCGTGGTAGCAGGGTCCTATTGGAAACTAAGGGATATTAAGGCCTCCTTTTAATACAGAACAGGAACAAAGCATTAGCACATAGTGAATACATGAACTCCTCAAACTATGGTCATCACTGGGAGTGGTCCCGATTATTGTCACTTCGGGGTTGCCGGATCATAACACATAGTAGGTGACTATAGACTTGCAAGATAGGATCAAGAACTCACACATATTCATGAAAACATAATAGGTTCAGATCTGAAATCATGGCACTCGGGCCCTAGTGACAAGCATTAAGCATAGCAAAGTCATAGCAACATCAATCTCAGAACATAGTGGATACTAGGGATCAAACCCTAACAAAACTAACTCGATTACATGATAAATCTCATCCAACCCATCACCGTCCAGCAAGCCTACGATGGAATTACTCACACACGGTGGTGAGCATCATGAAATTGGTGATGGAGGATGATTGATGATGACGACAACGATGAATCCCCCTCTCCGGAGCCCCGAACGGACTCCTGATCAGCCCTCCCGAGAGGTTTTAGGGCTTGGCGGCGGCTCCGTATCGTAAAACGCGATGATTTCTTCTCTCTGATTTTTGCCTCTCCGAAAGCAAATATATAGATTTGGAGTTGGCGTCGGAGGGCACCCAGGGGCCCACGGGGTAGGGAGGCGCACCCTAGAGGGGGGAGGGGCGCCCCCCACCCTCGTGGACAGGGTGTGGGCCCCCTGGTCTTCATCTTTGGCAAGGATTTATTATTATTTTTTCTAAGATGTTCCGTGGAGTTTCAGGTCATTCCGAGAATATTTGTTTTCTGCACATAAAACAACACCATGGCAATTCCGCTGAAAACATCGTCAGTCCGGGTTAGTTCCATTCAAATCATACAAGTTAGAGTCCAAAACAAGGGCAAAAGTGTTTGTAAAAGTAGATAAGATGGAGACATATCAACTCCCCCAAGCTTAAACCCTTTCTTGTCCTCAAGCAATTCAGTTGAAAAACTGAAAGAAAGAAAAAAACTTTTACAAACTCTGTTTGCTCTTGTTGTTGTAACTATGTCAAGCCAGCATTCAAGTTTTCAGCATAGATCATAACTAACCACATTTTCAATAATTCTTAGGTCTCATAATTACTCATATCAATAGCATAATCAACTAGCAAGTCATAATAATAAATCTCGGATGACAACACTTTCTCAAAACAATCATAATATGATATAACAAGATGGTATCTCGCTAGCCCTTTTTGAGACCGCAAAACATAAATGCAGAGCACCTTTAAAGATCAAGGACTGACTAGACATTGTAATTCATGGTAAAAGAGATCCAATCATAGTCACACCCAACATAGATTAATAGTGATGAATGCAAATGACAGCTGTGCTCTCCAGCTAGTGCTTTTTAATAAGAGGGTGATGACTCAACATAAAAGTAAATGGATAGGCCCTTCGCAGAGGGAAGCAGGGATTTATAGAGGTGCCAAAGGTTGGTTTTGCAATAGATATAAATTGTATTTTGAGCGGTATACTTTCATTGTCAATGTAGCAACTAAGATATGGCGATATCTTCCATGCTAAACACATTATAGGCGGTTCCCAAACAGAATGGTAAAGTTTATACTCCCCCTCCACCAACGAGCATCAATCCATGACTTGCTCGAAACAACGAGTGTCTCCAACATACATCAGGTCCCAGGGGGAGTTTTGTTTGGAATTAATTTTGATTTAGTTTGCATAAAGCATGGGACTGGGCATCCCGGTGACCAGCCATTTTCTCGTGAGTGAGGAGCGGAGTCCACTCCTCTTGAGAATAACCCGCCTAACATGGAAGATAAGGACAGCCTTGCTTGATACATGAGCTATTCGAGCATACAAAAAGAATGTTTATTTGAAGCTTTAGAGTTTGGCATATACAAATTTACTTGGAACGGCAGGTAGATACCGCATATAGGAAGGTATAGTGGACTCATCTGGAATAACTTTGGGGTTTAAGGGATTGGATGCACAAGCAGTATTCCCGCTTAGTACAAGTGAAGGCTAGCAAATGACTGGGAAGCGACCAACTAGAGAGCGACAACAGCCATGTACATGCACTAAAATTAATAAACATTGGATGCAAGCATGAGTAGGATATAATCCACCATGAACATAAATATCGTGAAGGCTATGTTGATTTTGTTTCAACTACATGCGTGAACATGTGCCAAGTCAAGTCACTTAAATCATTCAAAGGAGGATACCACCCCATCATACCACATCATAATCATCGCAATAGCATGTTGGCACACAAGGTAAATCATTATAACTCATAGCTAATCAAGCATGGCACAAGCAACTACGATCTCTAATTGTCATTGCAAACATGTTTATTCATAATAAGCTGAATCAAGAACGAGGGACTCATCATATTTACAAAAACAAAAGAGGTCGAGTTCATACCAACTTTTCTCATCTCAGTCAGCCATCATATATCATCATAATTGCCTTTCACTTGCACGACCGAACGGTGTGAATAATAATAAGGGTGCACGTGCATTGGACTAAGCTGGAATCTGCGAGCATTCAATAAACAGGAGAATACAAGGCAATATGGGCTCTGGGTTAAATCAACAATAATGCATATAAGAGCCACTTCAACAATTTAATTATGGTCTTCTCCTACTGACCCCCAAGGAAAAGAAAAGAAATAAAACTATTTACACGGGAAAGCTCCCAACAAGCAAAAGAAAGAACGGGAAATATTTTTGGGTTTTCTTTTTAATTATTACTGCTACAGCAGAAAAATAAACTACTACTAATTTTTTTGGTTTTTCTTAAGGTTTAACAAACACACAAGAAGAAAGCAGGAAAAAGAAAATAAACTAGCATGGATATTACAGTGAAAGAGTATGAGCACCGACATCTAGTAATGAGTGTGTGTGAACATAAAAGTAATGTCGGTGAGAAATACGTACTCACCCAAGCTTAGGCTTTTGGCCTAAGTTGGTCTATTGCCAGGGATAGCCTCGTGGATACCCATATGTGTAGCTGAGGTCGTACTGCGACGAAGAATAGTTGGGATCATACTGTGATGAAGAAGAAGACTCTGACTGCCACTGGCTGACAGTCATCTCTGGATCCCAAGAATAAACAGATTGTCGTGGAGGCTCATCTTGTGGTTCCTGTTCCGGGGCTGTTGCAGGATTCTTGTAAGCTTGGACGGCAGCCCACGTAACGAGGTAGGGTCCTACAAAATTAAAAAAAGAAGGAGCAGGCAACGTAATAGTTTCAGGATAATGTTTATCAAAGTATAACTTATATTTGAGCTCTCCATTCCTGTCCTTAACAAGAAAATCATGAGCTATCATGCTCTTATAGTCTAGATAAGCATTAGGCAGCAATTTTTCTTCTTTCTCATAATGCCTAAAAGCTATGTTAAAGTGTGCAGGAAGGCAAGAAGCATAAATGCCTCCAAAGATGGGACCTTTAGTACGGTTCAGACTCAACCGCCTAGCAATAATTCCGCCCATACTGACAGTGTTGTCGCGGTATAAACCATGGAACAGAATAATAATATCAGGAACACTAAGGTTCCCACAGTTCCCACAACCAATCAAGCATCGACTAGCAAATAAAGCAAAATAGCGTAACACAGGAAAATGTATGCTAGTGATTCTTGCATCAGAAACCTTCCTGGTTTCTCCCATAGAGATAAGGTTAATAAATGGTTCCAATTCTTTACGAGGTGGTTCCTCTAAGATACCATCAGGAGGTATGTTGCAGAATGCGCAAAATTCAAACAATGGCATTTTCTTCACAACGTCGTATAAATGAAACTCTACTGAAGGAGGTGACTCTTTAGGGAAAAGTAGAAGTTTTGCACAAAAGTATTTGTGAGTAAGAGATACTATGGACGTTGGTCGCGGACGAAGTCGGTGAGGCCAGCATTCTTAATCAATGAATAGAAATCCTCATAAATCTCGGCCTCTCTCAAGAAATTATCAGAAGGCCATTCACACGGCCGGATCTCCGCGGTATGAGGCAAATTATATTTGGGCCTCTGAGCTTCTTCATTTTGTTTATCCTTTGAGCTTCGGCTCGATGAACCCCTCAAAAGTCTCCTCATTATTTTTCTGAAATAATCTGAAATTTTTAGTAACTTCAAACAGAAGTGAACCAACTTCAATAAAACTAATAGCAACTACTCCTACAAGTGCCTAGAGCCTAAATCAAGCATTAGAACTACTTGGAATCATATAAATTTGACATGCAAGCTCAAGAACATGGTCACCTATGCAGCACAAATTTGCAAAGAATAAAGCACTAGAACAAAAACTAATTGGACCAATGGAGGAGTCACACACCAAGGAACAATCTCCCCAAGCACTTTTGTGAGAGGTGCTTTGAGCAAGGAGAACGAAAATCACAGCAAAAGTGGCTGGAACTCGTGCTTGAGTTGGTTTTTCGGGTTTGTGCGAGACTAAGGAAGAAGATGGGTGCTGGGATAAGTGGAGGAGGGCCACCGTGGGCCCACGAGGCAGGGGGCGCGCCCTAGAGGGGGGGGCGTGCCCACCACCCTCGTGGCCAGGTGGCAGCTCCTCCCGCGGTAATTTTGGCATAGTAAATCCTCAAATATTCCCAAAAAAACATATTTAATTGGCATGTCATTCTGAGGACTTTTATTTTTGGGATATTTTTATATTACACGGATAAGCCAGGAAACAGACAGAAAAATACTATTTTTACTTTCTTTCTACTAAATAACAGAAAATATAGAGAGGGTACAGAAGGTTGTGCTTCTAGTTTCATCCATCTCATGCTCATCAAAAAGAATCAACTAACAAGGTTGATCAAGTCTTGTTAACAAACTCATTCCGATAATCATGAAACCGGAGAAATTTCGAATAACACTAAGTTACCTCAACGGGGATATGCACATCCCCTATAATAAGTATATCATATTTCTTTTTGACAGTAGGAAGAGGAAATTCTAAACCTCCAATTATAATCGATGGAATTTTTCCAACGGAGTTGATACTATGAACTTGAGGTTGTTTCCTCGGAAAGTGTACCGTATGCTCATTACCATTAACATGAAAAGTGACATTGCCTTTGTTGCAATCAATAACAGCCCCTGCAGTATTAAGAAAAGGTCTTCTAAGAATAATAGACATACTATCATCCTCAGGAATATCAATAATAACAAAGTCCGTTAAAATAGTAACGTTTGCAACCACAACATGCACATCCTCACAAATACCGACAAGTATAGCAGTTGATTTATCAGCCATTCGCAAAGATATTTCGGTAGGTGTCAGCTTATTCAAGTCAAGTCTATGATATAAAGAGAGAGGCATAACACTAACACCGGCTCCAAGATCACATAAAGCAGTTTTAATATAATTTCTTTTAATGGAGCAAAGTATAGTAAGTACTCCGGGATCTCCAAGTTTCTTTGGTATTCCACCCTTAAAATTATAATTAGCAAGCATGGTGGAAATCTTAGCTTCCGGTATCTTTCTTTTATTAGTAATGATATCCTTCATATATTTAGCATAAGGATTTGTTTTGAGCACATCAGTTAATCGCATACGCAAAAAGATAGGCCTAATCATTTCAGCAAAGCGCTCAAAATCCTCATCATCCTTTTTCTTGGATGGTTTTGGAGGAAAAGGCATGGGTTTTTGAACCCAAGGTTCCCTTTCTTTACCATGTTTCCTAGCAACAAAGTCTCTTTTATCATAACGTTGATTCTTTGATTGTGGGTTATCAAGATCAACACCAGGTTCAATTTCTACATCATTGTCATTACTAGTTTGAGCATCATCATGAACGTCATCATTAATATTTTCATTAGGTTCATGTTCATTACCAGATTGTGTTTCAGCATCAGACATAGACATATCATTTGGATTATCAGGTGGTTCAGCAATAGGTTCACTAGAAGTTTGCACAATTCTATCATTTTTCTTTTTCTTCTTTTTAGAGGAACTAGGAACATCAATATTATTTCTCTGAGAATCTTGCTCGATTCTCTTAGGGTGGCCTTCAGGATACAAAGGTTCCTGAGTCATTCTACCAGTTCTAGTAGCCACTCTAACAGCATAATCATTTTTCTTACTATTCATTTCATCAAACACTTCTTTTTGAGCTTTAAGCACTTGTTCTACTTGCGTGGTAACCATAGAAGCATGTTTGCTAACAAGTTTAAGTTCACCTTTAATATTAGCCATATAATCACCCAAGCGTCTAATCATATAAGCATTTTCTGTTAATTGTCTACCAAAATAAGCATTGAAGTTGTCTTGCTTAAACATAAAGTTATCAAACTCATCCAAGCACTGACTAGCAATTTTAGTAGGAGGAACTTCAGCTTTATCATATCTATAGAGAGAATTTACCTTTACTACTTGTGTCGGGATATCGGGGTCAGGAGGTTCTTCAATAAATAAAGAATTGAGATCATAAGTTTCTTCAATAGGCGGTGAATTAAGACCATGTATTTCTTCAATAGGAGGTAAATTCTTAACATCTTCAGCTTTAATACCTTTCTCTTTCATAGATTTCTTTGCCTCTTGCATATCTTTGGGACTGAGGAATATAACACCTCTCTTCTTCGGAGTTGGTTTAGGAATAGGCTCAGTAATTGGAGCAGGAGCTGGCTCAGGAGCTGGCTTAGGAGGTGCCCAGTTATTTTCATTTGTCAACATATTATTCAATAGAATTTCAGCTTCATCCGGTGTTCTTTCCCTGAAAAGAGAACTAGCACAACTATCCAGGTAATCTCTGGAAGCATCGGTTAGTCCATTATAAAAGATATCAAGTATTTCGGGTTTCTTAAGAGGATGATCAGGCAAAGCATTAAGTAACTTGAGAAGCCTCCCCCAATCTTGTGGGAGACTCTCTTCTTTAATTTGCACAAAGTTGTATATTTCCCTCAAAGCAGCTTGTTTCTTATGAGCAGGGAAATATTTAGCAGAGAAGTAATAAATCATATCCTGGGGACTATGCACACAACCAGGATCAAGAGAATTAAACCATATCTTAGCATCACCCTTTAATGAGAACGGAAATATTTTGAGTATATAAAAGTAACGCGATCTCTCATCATCAGTGAACAGGGCAGCTATATAATTTAACTTAGTAAGATGTGCCACAACAGTTTCAGATACATAGCCATAAAACGGATCAGATTCCACCAAAGTAATAATATCAGGATCAACATAGAATTCATAACCCTTATCAGGAACACAAATAGGTGAAGTGGCAAAAGCAGGGTCGGGTTTCATTTTATCTCTAAGTGATTCTTTGTTCCATTTAACTAATAACCTCTTGAGCTCATATCTATCTTTGCAGGCTAAAACAACGGCAGAAGATTCCATATCAAAAAGATAGCCCTCAGGAATAACAGGGATATTTTCATCATAACTTTCATCATCGTATTTAGATTCAATAGTTTCTTTTTATCTAGCCCTAGCAATTTGTTCATCAAGAAATTCACCAAGGGGCACAGTAGTATCAGGCATAGAAGCAGTTTCATCATAAGTATCATGCATAGCAGAAGTGGCATCATCAATAACATGCGACTTATCGGAACGAATAGCTGAAGCAGGTTTAGGTGTCGCTAGCTTACTCATAACAGAAGGTGAATCAAGTGCAGAGCTAGATGGCAGTTCCTTACCTCCCCTCGTAGTTGAGGGATAAATTGTTGTCTTAGCGTCTTTCAAGTTCTTCATAGTGTCCAGCAGATATAAATCCCAAGTGACTCAAAGAGTAGATCTATGCTCCCAGGCAACGGCGCCAGAAATTAGTCTTGATAACCCACAAGTATAGGGGATCGCAACAGCTTTCGAGGGTAGAGTATTCAACCCAAATTTATTGATTCGACACAAGGGGAGCCAAATAATATTCTCAAGTATTAGCAGCTGAGTTGTCAATTCAACCACACCTGGAAACTTAATATCTGTGGCAAAGTGTTTAGTAGCACAGTAATATGATAGTGGTGGTAGCAGCAACAAAAGTAAAGACAGCAAAAGTAATGTTTTTGGTATTTTGTAGTGATTGTAACAGCAGCAGCGGGAAAGTAAATAAGCGAGAACCAGTATATGGAAAACTCGTAGGCACCGGATCAGTGATGGATAATTATGCCGGATGCGGTTCATCATGTAACAGTCATAACATAGGGTGACACAGAACTAGCTCCAATTTGTCAATGTAATGTAGGCATGTATTCCGTATATAGTCATACGTGCTTATGGAAAAGAACTTGCATGACATCTTTTGTCCTACCCTCCCGTGGCAGCGGGGTCCTATTAGAAACTAAGGGATATTAAGGCCTCCTTTTAATAGAGAACCGGAACAAAGCATTAGCACATAGTGAATACATGAACTCCTCAAACTATGGTCATCACCGGGAGTGGTCCCGATTATTGTCACTTCGGGGTTGCCGGATCATAACACATAGTAGGTGACTATATACTTGCAAGATAGGATCAAGAACTCACATATATTCATGAGAACATAATAGGTTCAGATCTGAAATCATGGCACTCAGGCCCTAGTGACAAGCATTAAGCATAGCAAAGTCATAGCAACATCAATCTCAGAACATAGTGGATACTAGGGATCAAACCCTAACAAAACTAACTCGATTACATGATAAATCTCATCCAACCCATCACCGTCCAGCAAGCCTACAATGGAATTACTCACGCACGGCGGTGAGCATCATGAAATTGGTGATGGAGGATGGTTGATGATGACGACGGCGACGAATCCCCCTCTCCGGAGCCCCGAACGGACTCCACATGAGCCCTCCCGAGAGTTTTTGGGGCTTGGCGGCGGCTCCGTATTGTAAAACGCGATGATTTCTTCTCTTTGATTTTTTCCTCTCCGAAAGCAAATATATAGATTTGGAGTTGGCGTCGGAGGGCATCCAGGGGGCCCACGAGGTAGGGGGCGCGCCCTAGAGGGGGGGCGCCCCCCACCCTCATGGACAGGGTGTGGGCCCCTTGGTCTTCATCTTTGGCAAGGATTTTTTATTATTTTTTCTAAGATGTTCCGTGGAGTTTCAGGTCATTCTGAGAATATTTGTTTTCTGCACATAAAACAACACCATGGCAATTCTGCTGAAAACAGCGTCAGTCCGGGTTAGTTCCATTCAAATCATACAAGTTAGAGTCCAAAACAAGGGCAAAAGTGTTTGGAAAAGTAGATACGACAGAGACGTATCACAACCCCTTGTGGGCTAGTGTGTTCCCTTACTTGGCCCATTAAGCCCATATCTTTGCCGGGGTTTGCCCGGAACCCCTTCCGATGACCCGACTTCACCGGGAAGACTTCCAGTGTCCGAATATAGCCTTCCAATATATGAATATTTACCTCTCGACCATTTCAAGACTCGTCATGTCCATGTTCTCATCCGGGACTCTGAACAAACTTCGGTACATCAAATCACATAACTCATAATACAAATTGTCATCGAACGTTAAGCGTGCGGACCCTACGGGTTCAAGAACTATGTAGACATGACCGAGACACATCTCCGGTCAATAACCAATAGCGGAACCTGGATGCTCATACTGGCTCCTACATATTCTACGAAGATCTTTATCGGTCAAACCGCATAACAACATACGTTGTTCCTTTTGTCATCGGTATGTTACTTGCCCGAGATTCGATTGTCGGTATCATCATACCTAGTTCAATCTCATTACCGGAAAGTCTCTTTACTCATTCCGTAATGCATCATCCCGCAACTAACTCATTAGTCACATTGCTTGCAAGGCTTACAGTGATGAGCATTACCGAGAGGGCCCAGGGATACCTCTCTGATACACGGAGTGACAAATTGTAACATCCCAAATTTTCAATTTGGAATGTTATACATTAGGAGATCTTTGCATATCATATTTTATGACATTTTGGCTTCATCCTAGAAATTATACGCAACTCAAGGACCTACGGAGAGAGTTCGGGATTTCGTTATTTTCATATTTGAGTTTTCTCGAATTTTGAAAAGAGGATCGTTTGATTTTAATTATTTTCTTTTGAATATTTATTTTATGAAAATAAAAGAGAGGGGATAAAATGACTTCCTCAAAATAAAGAAATAATGGAGATTTAATATTAAAATCAAATAAGGTTTTTTTATTCGGAGTTTTATTGCTATTTTAGTTGAATTAGGAAAAATATGTGTTTCTCAAAATTGCATTAGAGTCCCAAATAAATGTTCACCTTGTCCCGTAGATTTTTACAGGATGGGGAAAATTTATTTCAGGATTTTTGGAGTCCGTTTAGTATTTCTTTCCTTTGTTTTTCTGCATGGATATTTTTAAAAAAGTCAACCGACCTACGGGCCGTGCCCGAGCCAGATTCCTTCGGCCGGGGGCTTTATAAGCCGCAGCCTGAGCCGCCCCGAGGCCCAAGCCACCGCCGCCGCCAGCCCACCCCGCCGAAACCCTAGCCCGCACCGCCCGAGCCGACACCGCCGCATTCCGCCGCCGCTGCCGCGCGCCGCCGTTGCCCGCGCCGCCGCCCGCTAGCCCGCCGCCCCTCGCCGCCACCCACCGTCGCCCCGCCACCCGACCCCGCCGCCGGAGCCGCTCGCCGCCGCTGCTGTTTCACCGGACCTCGCCGGAGGTAGCCGCCGCCACCGCCCTCGGTTTTCACGAGAAAACCGATCGTTTTTTTTGAAACCCTAGATCCCGTTTTTTAATTTAGATCACTTTTTTCGGTTTATTTATTTAGCGAACACCTGTTCGTTCGTTCGTTTTAACGAACGGTTTTCACCGTTTAACCGCAGACAGCGAACAGTCGTTCGTTAGTCTGTTCATCAGCTTTTCTTTTTCTTGGATTTTTCATGATAATTTTCGATCACGATTTCTGATCCGATTTTCGTTTTAGTTTAACTTTTCGCTTGTTTATCGGAATCAGGCGATTCAAGCGCCTAGAGTTTCGTCTCGAAGCCCTCTTTCTGTTTAATCAACTTAAACAAGTTTTTGCTACTGTAAAATTTGACTTTAGTCCAAATTAGTATCGAAGCTTGTTTCTTTCGCAGTTTGAGTTTCGTTGTTTCGTTAGGTTTGATTCTTTTTGCAAACCGGAGTTCTTAAGTTGAACTTTTTGGTTAGATCTTCTTATTTGAGTTTTACCCATGCATCTTTGCTTGATTGCTTATTGTATGCTTGTTTGATTGCGATAGAGTACCCGAAGTGCGAAGCGTGCTACTACGAGTCTCTAGGTTTCACGGATCATCAGCAAGGCAAGTAACACTTTGATCATACCCTTTACTACCCAGTTTTATTGTATTAGATCAATCCTCAAACAATTGCATGATTAGGATCTGATTAATATGTGGGTTTTGGGAAGTAGATGAGGTAGTACCTATTCACCTGTTTATTATCAAACCTTTGGGAGTTACTTCTAGGTTGCTTATATTGCTATGCTAGGCTCGTCGACGTGGTTTGGGTTTGAGTGTATTCATGACAGATGTGAGTATTGTTAATTGCTACCTCTTTTAGCACTGCATTGGTTTTCCCCGAAGAGGAAGGGATGATGCAGCAAAGTAGCGTAAGTATTTCCCTCAGTTTTTGAGAACCAAGGTATCAATCTAGTAGGAGGCTACGCGCGAGTCCCTCGCACCTGCACAAAACAAATAAATCCTCGCAACCAATGCAAATAGGGGTTGTCAATCCCTATAGGGCCACTTACGAGAGTGAGATCTGATAGATATGATAAGATAAGATTTTTGGTATTTTTATGATAAAGATGCAAGGTAAAATAAAGGCAAAGTAAATAACTAAGTAGTAGGAGAATAATATGATAAAGATAGACCCGGGGGCCTTAGGTTTCACTAGTGGCTTCTCTCGAGAGCATAAGAATTCTACGGTGGGTGAACAAATTACTGTTGAGCAATTGACAGAATTGAGCATAGTTATGAGAATATCTAGGTATGATCATGTATATAGGCATCATGTCCGAGACAAGTAGACCGACTCCTGCCTGCATCTACTACTATTACTCCACTCATCGACCGCTATCCAGCATACATCGAGAGTATTAAGTTAAAAACAGAGTAACGCCTTAAGCAAGATGACATGATGTAGAGGGATAGACTCATGCAATATGAAGAAAACCCCAGCTTGTTATCCTCGATGGCAACAATACAATACGTGCCTTGCTGCCCTTAATGTCACCGGGAAAGGACACCGCAAGATTGAACCCAAAGCTAAGCACTTCTCCCATTGCAAGAAAGATCAATCTAGTAGGCCAAACCAAACTAATAATTCGAAGAGACTTGCAAATATAACCAATCATACATAAAAGAATTCAGAGAAGATTCAAATATTATTCATAGATAGACTTGATCATAAACCCACAATTCATCAGTCTAAACAAACACACCGCAAAAAGAAGATTACATCGAATAGATCTCCACAAGAGAGGGGGAGAACATTGTATTGAGACCCAAAAAGAGAGAAGAAGCCATCTAGCTACTATCTATGGACCCGTAGGTCTGAGGTAAACTACTCACACTTCATCGGAGAGGCTATGGTGTTGATGAAGAAGCCCTCCGTGATCGATGCCCCCTCCGGCGGAGCTCCGGAACATGCCCCAAGATGGGATCTCGTGGATACAAAAAGTTACGGCGGTGGAATTAGGGTTTTGGCTCCATCTCTGATCGTTTGGGGGTACGTGGGTATATATAGGAGGAAGAAGTACGTCGGTGGAGCAACAAGGGGCCCACGAGAGTGGAGGGCGCGCCTGGTGGGGGGGGGGGGTAGGCGCGCCCCATACCTCATGGCCTCCTGTTACGTGTCTTGACGTACGGATCCAAGTCTCCTGAGTTGTATTCGATGAGAAAATCATGTTCCCGAAGGTTTCATTCCGTTTGGACTCCGTTTGATATTCCTTTTCTTTGAAACCCTAAAACAGGCAAAAAACAGTAATTCTGGGCTGGGCCTCCGGTTAATAGGTTAGTCCCAAAAATAATATAAAAGTGGATAATAAAGCCCAATAATGTCCAAAACAGTAGATAATATAACATGGAGCAATCAAAAATTATAGATACGTTGGAGACGTATCAAGCATCCCCAAGCTTAATTCCTGCTCGTCCTCGAGTAGGTAAATGATAAAAACATAATTTTTTATGCGGAGTGCTACTTGGCATAATTTTAATGTAGTTCTTCTTAATTGTGGTATGAATATTCAGATCCGCAAGATTCAAGACAAAAGTTTAATATTGACATAAAAATAATAATATTTCAAGCATACTAACAAAGCAATTATGTCTCCTCAAAAATAACATGACTAAAGAAAGTTATCCCTACAAAATCATATAGTCTGGCTATGCTCTATCTTCGCCACACAAAATATTTAAATCATGCACAACCCCGATGACAAGCCAAGCAATTGTTTCATACTTTTGACATTCTGAAAACTTTTTCAATCTTCACGCAATACATGAGCGTGAGCCATGGATATAGCACTATACGTGGAATAGAGTGGTGGTTGTGGAGAAGACAAAAAGGAGAAGATAGTCTCACATCAACTAGGCGTATCAACGGGCTATGGAGATGCCCATCAATAGATATCAATGTGAGTGAGTAGGGATTGTCATGCAACGGATGCACCAGAGCTATAAGTATATGAAAGCTCAAAAAGAAACTAAGTGGGTGTGCATCCAACTTGCTTGCTCATGAAGACCTAGGGCAATTTGAGGAAGCCCATCATTGGAATATACAAGCCAAGTTCTATAATGAAAGATTCCCACTAGTATATGAAAGTGATAACATGAGAGACTCTCTACTATGAAGATCATGGTGCTACTTTGAAGCACAAGTGTGGTAAAAGGATAGTAACATTGTCCCTTCTCTCTTTTTCTCTCATTTTTAATTTTTTATTTGGGCCTTTTCTCTTTTTTTAGGGCCTCTTTTCTTTCTCTTTTTTTTATTTCGGCTTCTTTGGCCTCTTTTATTTATTTTTCGTCCGGAGTCTCATCCCGACTTGTGGGGGAATCATAGTCTCCATCATCCTTTCCTCACTGTGACAATGCTCTAATAATGATGATCATCACACTTTTATTTTTCTTACAACTCAACAATTACAACTCGATACTTAGAACAAAATATGACTCTATGTGAATGCCTCCGGCGGTGTACCGGGATATGCAATGATGCATGAGTGACAAGTATGAAAGAATTATGAATGGTGGCTTTGCCACAAATACTATGTCAACTACATGATCATGCTAAGCAATATGACAATGACGGAGTGTGTCATAAACGGAACGGTGGAAAGTTGCATGGCAATATATCTCGGAATGGCCATGGAAATGCCATAAGAGGTAGGTATGGTGGTTGTTTTGAGGAAGGTATATGGTGGGTGTATGATACCGGCAAAAGGTGCGCGGTATTAGAGAGGCTAGCAAAGGTGGAAGGGTAAGAGTGCGTATAATCCATGGACTCAACATTAGTCATAAAGAACTCATATACTTATTGCAAAAATCTACAAGCTATCAAAGCAAAGTATTACGCGCATGCTCCTAGGGGGATAGATTGGTTGGAAAAGACCATCGCTCGTCCCTGACCGCCACTCATAAGGAAGACAATCAATAAATAAATCATGCTCCGACTTCATCACATAACGGTTCACCATACGTGCATGCTACGGGAATCACAAGCTTCAACACAAGTATTTCTCAAATTCACAACTACTCAACTAGCATGACTTTAATATCACCATCTCCATATCTCAAAACAATTATCAAGTATCAAACTTCTCATAGTATTCAACACACTCATAAGAGAGTTTTATTATTAATCTTGCATGCCAAGCATATTAGGATTATTTAAGAAAATTACCATGCTATTTAAGACTCTCAAAATAATCTAAGTGAAGCATGAGAGATCAATAGTTTCTATAAAAAAAATCCACCACCGTGCTCTAAAATATATAAGTGAAGTACTAGAGCAAAATTATATAACTCAAATGATATAAGCGAAGCACATAGAGTATTCTAACAAATTCCAAATCATGTATGGCTCTCTCAAAAGGTGTGTACAGCAAGTATGATTGTGGTAAAATAAAAAGCAAATACTCAAATCATACAAGACGCTCCAAGAAAAACACATATCATGTGGTAAATAAAAATATAGCTCCAAGTAAAGTTACCGATAGAAGTAGACGAAAGAGGGGATGCCTTCCGGGGCATCCCCAAGCTTTGGCTTTTAGGTGTCCTTAGTAATGAACTCATTATTTATTTATATGGGTGTTATACCTACTGTATTCCAACTTCTATATGGTTTATAAACTATTTTAGTAGCCATAGATTCATCAAAATAAGCAAACAACACACGAAAAACAGAATCTGTCAAAAACAGAACAGTCTGTAGTAATCTGTCGCTAGCGCAAAATCTGGAACCCCAAAAATTATAAAATAAATTGCTGGACGTGAGGAATTTATCTATTAATCATATTCAAAAATAGTTAACTAAATAGAACTTTCCAAATAGAAATGACAGCAGTTCTCGTGAGCACTAAAGTTTCTGTTTTTTACAGCAAGTTCAACAAGACTTTCCCCAACTCTTCCCAATGGTTCTACTTGGCACAAACACTAATTAAACACAAAAACATAACCAAAACAGAGGCTAGATAATTTATTTATTACTAAACAGGAGAAAAAAGCATGGAATAAAAATAAAATTGGGTTGCCTCCCAACAAGCGCTATCGTTTAACGCCCTTAGCTAGGAATAACAAGCAAGAATAGATCTAGGTATTGCCATCTTTGGTAGGCAATCCATAAGTGGCTCTCATAATAGATTCATAAGGTAATTTAATTTTCTTTCTAGGAAAGTTTTCCACGCCTTTCCTTAATGGAAATTGGAATCTAATATTTCCTTCCTTCATATCAATAATTGCACCAATTGTTCTAAGGAAAGGTCTACCAAGAATAATAGGACATGAAGGATTGCAATCTATGTCAAGAACAATAAAATCTACGGGCACATAATTCCTATTTAAAAAAATAAGAACATCATTAATTCTTCCCATAGGTTTCTTAATAGTGGAATCCGCAAGGTGCAAGTTTAGAGAGAAATCATCAAAATCACAGAAACCTAGCAAATCACACAAAGTCTTTGGAATCGTGGAAACACTAGCACCCAAATCACATAAAGCATAGCATTGATGATCTTTAATTTTAATTTTAATAGTTGATTCCCACTCATCATAAAGTTTTCTAGGGATAGAAACTTCCAATTCAAGTTTTTCTTCATAAGATTGCATCAAGGCATCAATGATATGTTTAGTAAACGCTTTATTTTGACTATAAGCGTGAGGAGAATTTAGCACGGATTGCAACAAGGAAATACAATCAATCAAAGAGCAATTTTCATAGTTAAATTCCTTGAAATCCATAATAGTGGGTTTAGCAACATCTAGGGTTTTAATTTCTTCAATCCCACTTTTATCAAATTTACCATCAAGATCAAAAGATTCAGAATTCTTGGAACGCCTTCTAGGTAAAGGTCGATCATATTCAGTCCCATCATTATCAAGATTCATATTGCAAAACAAAGATTTAATAGGGGATACATCAATAACTTTTAGATCTGCATCATTATTTTCATAGGAACTAGAAGAACATGCTTTTATAAAGGCATCTTTCTTAGCACGCATCCTAGCGGTTCTTTCTTTGCACTCATCAATGGAAATTCTCATGGCCTTGAGAGACTCATTGATATCATGCTTAGGTGGAATAGATATATGTTTCAAAGAATCAATATCAAGAGCAATTCTATCAACGTTCCTAGCCAAATCATCAATCTTATGCAATTTTCCTTCAATCATAGCATAAAATTTTTTTGCGAAGTAATAAGTTCTTTAATATTAGAATCAAAATCAGAGGGCATCTTATTATAATTTCCATAAGAATTGTTGTAGGAATTACCATAATTATTAGAGGGATTACTAGGATAAGGCCTAGGATTGAAATTTCCTCTATACGCGTTGTTACCGAAATTGTTCCTACCAACAAAATTCACATCCATAGATTCATTATTATTCTCAATCAAAGTAGACAAGGGCATATCATTAGGATCAAAAGAAACACTCTTATTAGCAAATAATTTCATAACTTCATCCATCTTTCCACTCAAAACATTAATTTCTTCTATCGCATGCACCTTTTTATTAGTAGATTTTTCAGTATGCCATTGAGAATAATTAACCATAATATTATCTAGGAGTTTTGTAGCTTCTCCTAAAGTGATTTCCATAAAAGTGCCTCCCGCGGCCGAATCTAAAAGATCTCTAGAAGCAAAATTCAATCCGGCATAAATTTTTTGTATAATCATCCAAAAATTGAAACCATGAGTAGGGCAATTACGTATCATTAATTTCATTCCCTCCCAAGCTTGTGCAACATGTTCATGATCAAGTTGCTTAAAATTCATAATATCGTTTCTAAGAGAGATGATCTTAGCAGGAGGAAAATACTTAGAGATAAAAGCATCTTTGCACTTGTTCCATGAATCAATACTATTTTTAGGCAAAGACGAAAACCAAGCTTTAGCACGACCTCTAAGCGAAAAAGGAAATAACTTCAATTTAACAATATCATTATCCACATCTTTCTTATTTTGCATGTCACACAAATCAACGAAGCTATTTAGATGGGTAGCGGCATCTTCACTACACTACAAAAAAATACACTTCCGTGATGATACGTGTTTGTCACAGTAGGTCACTTTTTTGTCATGCATGTACATCCATGACAAATTTATGACAGAATCAAGATAGTCATACCTGTGCTATCGTAGAAGTGTTCCATGACATTACCAAAATTATCATCATGGAAGTATCCACTTCCATGACGATAAATCGCGCGTCACAGAAGTGCTTTTGTCAAGGGTGACCGAGACGTGGCATCCACCGTAACGGAATGCCGTTAAGCTATCGGGTCGGGTTTTGGATCCTATAACCCATTAACAGCCCCGACCAATGGGGATTTTCCACGTGTAAAATCATCATTGGCTAGAGGAAACACGTGTCGGCTCATCATCGGGACAGATGTCATCCACTCACTGGACAGAAGGTGCCTATGATACGTCGACACGTGGCACGGCCCAACAAGTTTAAATGGGCCGGCCCAACTAAAGGCCCACAAGATTTTGCAGAACATAATGGGCCGGCCCAGCTAAAGGCCCATGAGATTTTGCGGACCATAATGGGCTGGCCCAGCTAAAGGCCCACAAGATTTCGCGGGCCATAATGGGCTGGCCTAGGTACAGGCCCACAAGATTTTTGTGTGCCATAATAGGCCGGCCCAGGTAAAGGCCCACAAAATTCTTGCGGATCATAATGGGCCAGCCCAGCTAAAGGCCCATGAGATTTCGCCAACATTAATGGGCCGGCCCAGCTATAGGCCCACAATATTTTGAGGACCCTAGTAGGCCGGCCCGTTAACTGGCTGTCATGTTTTGGGCCAAATGCCGGCCCATATTTGATACGGTCTATTAATGGCCTGCCACGCTCCGGGCCTAATAGTGGCCCATATGAGATCAAGCCCGTTAAAAGCCTACCACGTTCTGGGCCAAATTACGGCACGGATTAGGTCCGGCCCTTTAAGAGGTTTTGGGCCTAATTATGGCCCATATCAGATTCGGCCCGTCAACTGGACACTATGCTTTTGGGCCCACTTGCTAAAGGCCCACTTAGTAATTTGGCCTGATATTAGTTTTGGCCTGTTAAGGGCCCGTTTAACATTTCGACCCCATATTAATTTCAGCCTGTTAAAAGCCCATCATATAGTTGGGCCTAACTACGGCCCGGTTTGCATCCGGCCTGCTCGCAGCCGATATCTGATTGGGCCAAACAAGGACCGAGACAATTTTTTGGCCTGTTAAAAGCCCGTGATTTGATTCGCACAATCATGGGCCGGGGTTCATTTCGGGCTGCTGCCGGCTCGTGAGCTGATCGGCACGTTTCAGGCCCAACCTACATCATGATTGCATGACGGCCCGATTATGTACCGTAATTTTACGGTTTGGCCGGTTTACTGCGAAGACGGGATATATATATATACAGTAAAATAACTGCAGCATCATGAATAAGAAAAAACCTATACTATAAAATAAAGAAATTATGGCATATTACATCCACTGGGCATCAAAGTTCGCCACTATGATAATAAAGCACAAGCAGACAGCAAATTACATACACTGGGCATCAAAGATCGCCACCAGTGCAAATAAACATGCCGACAAAATAATATACAAAACCGACAGCACTTCAACAGAGTTCAAGAAAGGTTAGCCCTGCTGGGGAGCTGCAGCGCAAGCAGCTAAGCAAGATGGTGAGACTGCGCTTGTTCAACACTTATATCTTCCTCACTCTGAAAGATAAACAAGCAGACAGATGACATGTTTTGCACATAAAAGTATCAGTGCTGACAATTCATCACATTTCTTACTGACGAATAAAGTGACACAGTTTAAATTTGCATTAACACAATATGGTATTGTTTAGGTCAAGACATGGCAGGAAATGACATCGTGAAGGAGTTGGCAGCTTGACGACACCACTGGATTACAGATCAAGAACTCATAAGTATCAATGGTTAGTGTGCTATCAATTTATACCATTTCAGATTGAAAAATAAAGAGACGGTTTAAATAATAGTAGAATGATATGACATTTTTCATAGTTAAGACATTGTAGAATATGACATTGTGCTGTAGTCGGTAGGTTCACCACACCACTGGATTACAGATGAAGAACAGAAGCATACATGCAGTGCAAAAGAAGATCACTTGCTCTATATAGTTTAATTGACATGGTATGAAGAAGGAACTTGGTTGTACAACTGAAAACTTAAATTGAGAAAGGATGAACTTTTGTTTATGAACTACATATAATAAACTTTAAACAAGCAATTTGATGCAAACACCAAAAATAAACAGCTGTTGCAGTCATGCCTAACCAAATATATACAACAAAGTTTGAAGGCTTGAGATGGAAAAACTTACATTATTGGTGAAGACAGGTTCTATAAAGGCCTTCTCCATGCTGATGGGGGGCAATTCAAGAAGTTTACCACAGAATCTTCTTCAAAAGCATTGCCTTTATTCTACATTTTGTTAAGAGTAAATATAGATGTGATAATATACGAAAAAATGGAGAATATTTAAGATAAGATGAAGAGTGATGCTACATAACCAAGTAGCTATAAATGCAAGTGCAGCGATACAGGCAAAAGGTAGAGCCAAGAGCAATGCATAGCTAAACTTCTTCAGTACCAACCTTATGGTAAGAGTAAATATAGATCTGATGTGTAGAAAATGGAGGGCAAAGGAAAATAAGCTGCAGAGTGATGGTACATGAACAACTACCTGTCATTATAAGTACACTGATAAAGGACAACATGTACTTACAAGAACAATGCAGAGCTAAAAAAACATTGGCATTGGATATATTCTACACTAATGTAACCATTCATACAGATCAGATAATTTGGAGCGAACAATTGATAAGCAAGCTATCATGCATACTGCTGTCACATAATGAACCAGGTATGTATGCAAGTATAGTGATACAGGACAACAGGTACTAACAAGAGCAAAGCAGCGGGCAGCATATTTGAGATATCCTGTCGTTCTTCTCAAACCGGAATTCTTCTTCGAGCAGATTTCCTGCAAAAAAGATCCGTAAGGCACATGCAAAAAAGTAGAAGTTCAAATTGTCATATGATGTCATAGACAGTACCTCATCCTGGGAAAGAGACCAGTGCATAACAAGGTTTTTCCATTCAATGTCTTCTAAATTTAGCACAGGAGACTTCACCAGGAACTCGTTTATAGACTTGCCATCAAAGTGTGATTTCCTCAGGTAACACCGGTACTGCTACAATGCTTCCTTGAAAATCACAAGCAAGCTTTGCTCGTCATGACTATCCAGATTGACCCTCGCCTAGTTACAACAATGTAATGTAAATCATTGATGTGTTCAATAAGCAGAAAACAGGAAAATAATAGCCATGAATAATAGCACTTACACGTTAGTTGGACAGGAAGATGTGAAAATGGTGTTTGTCTTCACAATAATCTTCCCATGATTGGAATATATGCACGTAGTCCCTAACAACATTGAAAGCATTGTCTTTTAAACTAGGAATAAATGGAATGGGGTTCCAATCTGCAAGAATTGGCCGTCTCTGCAGTTGGGATAGGTCTTCGGCCGGTGGACTTGCTGTACTTTTTGCTGGAGTGGGATTTTTCTGTGGTACAGCTGGTGCTATGGCAAATGAAATTGGTATACCTTTTGCTGGAGTGCAGGTCCTATGTGGTGGGGCTAGTGGTGTGGCCAGTAAAGTATGGGAACCGTCTGCTGGAGTCGGTCCTACGTTTTGTGTCACTGGTTGTACAGCCAATATAAGTGGGGTGATGTCTGATTTCTCCGGCACCACCATGTTTTTCAAGGACTTTGCTGGTGCTCCTTCAGGTTCGGCAATCACCCTCTTACTTTTTGATGTCTGATGCACAAGAACAGCATTTGAGTGGAAAAACATGGTATGATGACAGATGGAATATGTATTGATAATGGATGGGCATGGCATCTCGACATATATGATGAGCAAACTAAGCAGATGGCGATGCAACAAAGTAGAAGAAATGCAAGACAACATATGCAAGATACCCGCAATCAATAAAACATTGCCAAATTAGAACAGGCACCTTGATGGGTGAACAGGACAGGCCATCTGCCTTTGCCTCCTTGAGGTTAGAATAGTCATTTGGATGATATTCTGAACAAGAATCAACAGGTGGGGAGCGTATGAGTTTCATTGCATCCAGAATGGCACTCAATGCCTTGGTGCCAATTTTGTAAATCATTGCAGTGTTTAGCTTCAAGAGTGGACTGCTGCTAGTGCGACACAAAGCATCTACACAAATCATATTGTAGATATAACAGGAAAACCTTAAGCATCAGAGTAAAATTAGCAAAGTGGAACTTGCTGGAATATATGTGCTAGTATTGCCGGTACGGCTAGAAAGGCTTCTGATACCAGCTCTCTTCAAGTGAAGGTGCGGTACTGTTAATACCAATGTAACTCTCAAAGGCGACACAGCTCCCCGCATTTCCTTGCTATTCTTATAGGATTCAAGTGGGCAGGCCACTACAAATCCTATTCCTATGTTTACAAGATCCTATGAATCAAAGAGGCTCAAAGTGTCCATCACAACCGACCGTATAGACCTCTACACTGCAAATGTCCCTGCTCATCTTCAGTACAAAGAACATACTGTACTACTATCATACTCCCACCATTCCAAAATATAAGTCTTGGTAGAGATTTCCACTATGGATCACATACAGATGTATCCAGGTACATTTTAGAGTGTAGATTCACTCATTTTGCTCCATATGTAGTCCATGGTGGAATCTATACAGAGACTTGTATTTAGGAACGAAGAGAGTACATATTAAAGAAGAACGGAAGAGGAACATGGTAAAGAAGAGCAAGCAGATTTTGGATAATAAAATGTTGGTTGCGCAGTGCCCACACATGATGAACCAGAGCGCATTAAGAATGCAACTCCTAGCTGTCACTCGACCATTTCAAGCGGTTGGATGAAGATCCTATGTCTCCTAACCCTTCTTCTTCCTCGTCTTTGATTCTTCCCATACAGAACACCACACGGGCCGCCGGCCGGACCACCGGCCCCCACCGCCTATGTTCCTCCGCCACCCCCACCCCACCCCCACCCCAACCCCCACCCGTGTCGAGTTTTCTTCGTTCGGCGAGGCCCCACAACCACCCGAGCCCCTTCGATCGCACCGGCGAACTCCAGCGAGCTCTGAAAAATCGACTGACCCAATTTTGAAATTTAGTCTACTGTGATTTAACTAGTGTGGAATATAAAAGGGGAAAACCATAAGCATTGTGAGTATGGTGTTGAGCGTGCCATGGCGGATCTGAAGGTGCAAACCGGATAAAGGCAACTTCGCAACCAAGACTAGAAATCAGAGTAAAGCAGTGGTGATCTATTTTCTTGCTGCGATAAATAAGTTGAGAAGATACGAAAGAGTACCGCCTCTAGTGCGGCGCCGTGTAGGCATCTGCTGAGAATTTGACGGTGCTGCGGTAGCGATGGCTGTCAGCAGCGTGGAAGCAGATCTAGGAGGGTAGACGGTGGCGGCGGGGCGCGGTGGACGATACAGTCGTAGGAGCGGTGCCGGCAAGGTGGATGACGGCGGGGATGAAGCGAGAGGACGGGATGCAAGGATCCCGGTCCGAAGCCGTGGATGAGAGAGGTCGATCTCTTGTCATGGACGGCGGCGTCGGGGTATCAGCTCTGACATGGTGGAGGAGGACGGCGGTGGATGGGGTTGCGGACGGCGGCGGACGGAGGAGGGTGGGGTGGAGAGGGTGTTTTGGCGCCCACGGAGTACGAATGGGGAAAAGGGAGGTAGAGAGGAAGGGGGGAACCATGTATTCAGGGCGCGCTTGTCTCAAATGCGAGGAAATTTACAAACTTAGCCCCCGTTTCAAATTTCTACTACATCACAACAACACTAGTCGGTCGGGGATAGGACGGTAATCTCGCATACACCGAATATTTGTCGACGAGAGTTTGTTTTTGGCGCCCATCGTGTATGAATATGAATCGGGGAGGGAGTCGATTTCAGCCGAGGACACACTGTGTTTTGGCGCCCACCGTGTATGAATCCAGGTGAGAGGCGGTTACGTCATGTTTGGGTGAAATTACAAACCTACCCCTATCGAAACCTATAGAAATCCAGCATATAGGCTTTGCGTGGCAGGGATAGGCAGTAGTGATTTCCATTTCACAGATTTTGGTTTCGGGCGGTTACTGCGACTTTCCCCGCTTCGTTCAAATTTTACAGAGTGCATGTTTACCGTGCCAACTCAATTCGAATCCCGTTTGTATTCTATTTTTTTTGGGCGGGATCCATTTTCAATTGGAATTACATTCTATATACATCATTTTTTTATATATATACTTTCAAAATCACAACAAAGAATTCTGCTCCTTTATAGGTATAATATGATCTACAAATACAATGATCTCGAAATCTTAAGGTTGAATTCGAAAAAATTTAACCAAATTATGTTCTACTAAAATGTATGGATCAGTAATATCTACATATTAAATAACATAGATGTGCGTGAATTCATATGAGTATGCATGTTTGATAGATCAATTTTGGTTCGAGTATGGGTTACATGTATCATCATCTCGAATTCAAATATTTGAATCCCTTTTTTGTTCACTCCTTTCACGCCCATCTCTCTCGCATGCATGCTCCTTCAGGTAGCTATCACTCTCTTTTCTCCAGCTCACCCGCGCGCTCACTTCATGTTGCTCCTATCCTCGCAAACATGGTCTCTCGATGTCTCCCTTGAGAAGTTTCACACTCTCCCTATCATTATAAATTACACGGTTTTCATTATCTCTCACATCTCTACTGTTCTCTGGTATCACTCGGTACCTAAGCTTTCTTTTTCACCGCCAAACACACAGTCTCCACTCGTCTTTCACTTTTTCTTTCTCTCTATGGGATTCTCTCACACACCCTATATGTCTCTACGTATGACTCATACCACTAAAATTACTCTCTCTATCTCTCCTGTAGACACAACATTTGTTGCGGTCTCCTTTTCGTCACCATCCCAGACTGACATTATTCATTTGTTTACCGATCAGACAACCCCGACTACCATCTCCTCTCTCTCTCACAGTCACACATGCACAACTCCTACCACTAAAATGTGAATGGAAAACGAGATTTTGTTATACCCAAACAAAAAAGGACTGGAGGGAGTGATTTCTCTGACACGGACGCGACCTCTCATAGCGCAGGCATTGAACCGGCGCGCCGGCCAAGAGGGCCGCACTCGCTGCAGGCCCGGCTGAGCACGCCTCCTCGCCGCGCGCAACCAGCTTAAAACTGCCCCGCCTGCCTTCATTGAATCCGCGTGTGTGCCGGCAACACGTCCTTCCGCGAGCCGGCAGGCATTTTAGAACACAAAAAATGACTACAATATAATTAATTTACGCATGGTCTTGACTTGTTGTGCTCGCACTAGTAGCAGGAACTAGTAGAGGATTTTCTTTATTTATAACTCTCCTCACATTTTTTTGGCTTTGAAGTGAATCATGGTTGTGGACATTATGTATGAATGTGCAGATATCTGTGAACATGAGTTTCATGTGGAAGTTGAAATTGGAATGTCGGGCTTGCGCATGAACTATACCATGTCCAATGCTTCGTCTGTTATTGTTCGGAAAGTAATTGCTGTTATTACATGACCCAAAATAACATTTTGTGCCACATCAGTAGATGCACGGACATCACAACAGGCATGCTGACTGGATAAACATTAGAACCTAGATATTATGAAGGAAATTTTGTATTGACAACAGTTTTAGATAGCAGGAGACGCCTAGCCTGCTCTGCCTCTGCTAGCTTATTTCTGGCTTCTTCCATCTCTTCTTTGGCTTGGGTGAACAGAGCATCTGATTGCTCTTTTCGCTTCTTCAGGAACTCAGCTACATTCTCAAGGGCTGCTACACGCTTTCTTTCAGCCTTTACTAATGCCACGAGGACACGAACAACTGAGGACTCCACCTGGCTTGTGTGTAATCCAGCATCATCTGGGAATTTGCACCTTGTGTCTAATCCAGCATCATTAGGGAACTGGCACCTTGTGTGTAATCCAGCCTCATTTTGGAAACATGATCTTGAGGTTGACCATACTTCTCCCCTCGCAGGAACTGCATCCTGACATGAAGTTACTTCTTTTTTAGATCAATACTCAGAGCAACCTAGATCCATTTAGTATAAGCCAGATAAACAAAACTCGGAGAAGTGAATTAAAAAGGAATAAATAAATAAAAAAAGACTACAAGGTGAGAACACCCACTTCCTACATCAAGCTAAAAATCAAAGCATTAGGACGATTAAGACTCTTCTTATTACACATCGAAGAACACCATGCTTAAGAGAAACAGAAACTACAACATATACACATCGAAGAACACAAGGCTACACGGAAGTAATTGAAAGGGTGTTACTTACCAAAGCTTGTTTTACAGGTTCGGTGCAGCTCCTCTTTAACTTGCCACGCTCCTTGAAGATGTCCCGAATATCCCGTGTTTGATCTTCATTGCTCCTCTGCATGTTCGCACTCGTGGTTTTAAAATCTCAACATGGCAAGAAAAATATACTACTAGTAGTACTCGCGCATCTTGTGGGCAACATTAAAGCACTCGTCTGCCATGTTAGAGCATCTCCAACAAGATAAACTACTCATACAAATGCATCTTGATGCGTGCAACGCATGGGCATTTTGCTAGTTCTAAAAACCATTCCATCATTTGCCACACTACTGGTTGCAGATGAAAAACCTACCCAAGCACAGCGCGGTACAGGAGCGACGCACAATTACAAGCTGATATTCTGTTGGACAATGGAGGCTATAACTAATTACTTTTACGGGAACAATAGCACCCAGGAAATTTGAAGGGTGGGTATGAACAAAATTGGAACTGCACATGTACTGCTAAGTGATTCAATACACACATTACCAATCGAGGAGGAGAACGATGGTCGCGGCGGCCTCTGTGAGTCATGGTCGGCAACGGGAGTCAGTTCATTGTCCACGACAGTGGTACTTCTGCGCTTGGTGTCGGCTTCCGGGAAGCAGATACGAGACCATGGAAGACGATGCCGGGGAAGAGGCTCCGTGTACGAGGATGACGGTGGACCGGCTCCAGTGCGGCGTACGAGGTCGTTGAATAGGCAGATGCGCTGCGGTGGACGAGTGCGCCGATGTAAAGGGGAGGAGCACGAAGGCTGCGGTGCCGTGGAGAAGTCTATTTTGCGGTGGGGATAGAAATTTGGGGAGTATTCAGGTGTACTACTCTGGGCGCCGGGGTGGGGTTGGCTGGGTAGGGTAAACCTGAAGTTACAAAACCAGCCCCCTACCAAGCGTCATCCGTAGGCCTGTTCTGAGGCTATGATAGTAACTTCCCACTGCTCGAATCAGGGTCGCGGGAGATTTTCCCGCCGAGCTCAAAATTTTGTGACACTGGACTCCCCGTGTGGCGTGTTGAGTGATTCATCTAAGCAACTAGTGAGTAGTAGTAGTAAACTCTACATATTAGGTTTGACTGAAGTCAAACTTCCTAAAGTTTGACCAAGTTTATAGAAAAATATAAACATTTACCATAACAAATATGTATGATGTGAAAGTACATTCAATAATGAATCTAATGGTATTTATTTGTTATTGTATATGTTAATATTTTTTGTTATAAGCTTTCTGAGAGTTTACAAAACTTGACTTTGACCAATGCTAATACGCGGACTTCAATAAAAATGGAAGGAGTACACATTTGTTTTCTTAGTTTGTAGTGAACTAATCATTTGTTGAAATTGTGAAATAAATATATTAGGCTATTGACTTCGAATGTAATGGTCTATATAATTAAATAGTTACAATCATTGTCGAATCCCAAGATGTATACAAGGTCTATAGTACTTCACAACATGCTCAGACTCACATAATCCCAGTCAAATGAGAATCTAAATGCATTTCATAGTTATTACTTTGTAGGATGCAACAAGAACAACCATAACTCTACATTAGCCATTACAGAAGCAATATTTTGACATATCCCAATGTGTGAATGAAACGTGCAGAGAGAGGTTTTGAAGATGGAGCAGATAGGGAGGGAAAGATTGTATGTATGTGGATGAGAGAGTAGGAGACAAACCTAATGAGACAGGGAGAGAGAGATAGAGAGAGAGAAAGAGAGAGGAAGAAGTTAGGTCTGTGAGAAAGATGCATACATGTAATATACATGAGATGCGTGTGCATCTGGATATTGTATACGTGGAAGGAGAAGAGACAACATGTTTGATGAGAGAGCAGGAAAAACATGGATGAGAGGGGAAGGATCTCGTGGGTTGAGGGATTGACAATTTTGTGTAGGGGAGAGAGGGATTGGTAATTTTGTGCAAGAGAGAGAGAGAGGGTGGGGGAGGAGTCAGTCAGCCGTCGTCACATCACCCTGCTTCCAAATGACCCCGCATTCTCTACCGCGGTGTGGTCGCCGTCTTCGATCTGCTCGTTGCCCTCTTTGAAGATTGAGGTGTTGTGCATGTTGGGGTGCAAAGAAGCAGAAGCGAGAGTGGTCGCCGTATAACCTTGGATGGGGATGAATTGTGTGCTTGGGGGAGTGTGTGTGTGTGTTGTGTTGCGTGTCTCTCTCTCTCTCTGTGTGCGTGTGTGTGTCAGATATTGAGAGAAAACAAACCTAAGGAGAGAAATGGGTATTCACGAAGAGATTGTGCAGGCCTTGAGGTGGGCAGGGGGCGGGTGAGGGTGTCAAAATGTGCGCGTTGATGCATGTGTTGCATGCGACCGTGCGAGGGATGGACGAATCGAGAGAGATGGTTGTTGTGTTACGGATGCTCCTCTCTCTGTCTCTCTCTCTCCCTCTCTCTCTCTCTCTCACACACACACACAAGTAAACTGGAAGACCGTTCTCTCATGTATACACAACATGTCGGCATCTGTCTATGTCTCACTCATGCACAATCATTTGCACATTCACACCACTCTATGCCTGTATCACACACACACACCGTCTCCACATTGCCCTTCCGCCACAACACACATATGGACACATACACACGTTCTCTCTCAGTCACACACACAAAATCAGTATTAAAAAAACTAGGGCACACCTAAAACGTCCAAATCCAAATAAACACGAACTGGAGCTAAATTCAAATATATGGAAATATTGCAGCGTCAAGAACTTCCATAGGAAAAAAAGTTGAGTAATATTGGAGGATTGTTTTCACACACACAAAAAGGTTCGGTGGATGTCCTTCGAGTGCGACACGGTGACGCACCGTTCGATCGACCGCGCGACCGCGGTTCACGCGCTTGCATAGGATTCCGTATCGTGGCCGTGGTACTAAGGCTGGTCACAATGGGCAAGAACATAAGCTAGTAACTAATAAAAGCGCTGCCTAAGTCTAATGTTTACGTGTACTAGTACGGTTTTCTTTTAAGTTTGACCAACCTTGTATATAAAACTAAAGTAAGGTCCCACACGTGCACTCATCAATATGCCGCCGCCGCCGTTGCACATGCCGGCGCCCGCCTGCTCCGGCCAACAATTTCTCGCCCATCACCGCCGTGTCACCGCCATCCCTGTGCCATGAAGCCAAAGGCTCACCCGCCCACATCGTCTGCAGTCCCTCCTTGCGATGTCGCCGCGCTGACAAGCACGCGAGCAGCTGGTGGAGCCGCGTCTATGCACGCAGCGCACGAAGAGGAGGACGAGCGCGTGCTCCAGCACGCCGGCGAGGAGGAACTAGCATGTCATTGTCGTCTCCGCCCACGCGTAGGAGACGCGCATGGTGGCTGTCAGGGCGGAAGCCGGTCGCGCGCGCGTCGAGCCCGCAAACCGGGTGCGGACGCGGAATCTACCTTCGAGACCTTGAATGCCACGTGGATCCTGCAATCTGAAGGAGCAATTTGGGTCAGTCGACTCATGTGAGCCGTTTGATGCAACATGGATGGCTAGAAGGGCTTCTTCCACCTCTTCTGCCGTCTTCTTCCTTTGCTCCGTCGAACTTCTTTCACAAATGGACTGACCCAAATTATACTACTAGTATGAACGTATTAAGTACAGTAGGAACACGAAGATACGAGTAGTAGTACCAACTGCAAGAAGAACAGTAGTATGACATAGTACTAGTACTACTGTACGTACTAAAGAGTTCAAATAACGAGAAAGAACATAAACATAGGGGCTGTTTGGTTCCTAGCCACACATTGCCACACTTTGACACACCTAACCTTAGGCAAGTTTGACCAAGTTAGGTAGGTGTTTGGTTCTAGTCACACTTGAGACAAGGAATTTTTTATGAGCAGTGAACCCCACATGTCATAGACACAAAAAGTGTGGCAAGATTCCCTTAGGCAAGCCAAAGTATGGCTAACAATTTGAGCAACTCAAGTAAGGCAAGTGTGACAAATGTGGCAAAAATCATGTGGCAACATATGGCAAAGATAGTCACAATCCAAACAGCCCCATAGTTTTGCTGGGGCCTCAGCACAACACACCCTTGAAAATAAACTAATAAGCAACTAGTCCGCTTGACACTGCAGTAGAACCAGCATGAGAGACGGCACTGCCACCTACTTGGAGTCCGAGTCCACGTCCTCGACTTCGTCCTCCTCCCTCTTCCTCTTCCTCTTTGCCGATGCTTCTTTGCTTGAACCGGACACTGGGCTCTGCTTCTTCATCCAACCCTTGTAGATATTTAAACAAAGGTAGGCATCCATTGCTGCGTACAGGATGTGATCTTCATCTAATGTCTTCGACTCCCATGCATGATGAAACTCGTGATGAGGTTTCTTCAGTTTAGCGTATGAAGGATCAATCATGGCTGCTGCCAGGGTCAGCATTGAAGGTTGAGAGGAGGACACCAGGCTTGCCTTCTGGAGATCGAAGGGCTGGCCTACAACGAGACCTATCTGACGCAGGACGTCACTGTCGTTCTTAAAGCCTACAGTAACGAATTTCACTCTTTTGTCCTTGAGGAAGTTCTTAAAATGCTGGCACTCAACGTCGGCATGGCATATGTGGTAGACCAAGCAAACGTTATGTATGCAAACCTGGATCACGGCGGGCTTCTTCCTCTCTTCGTCCTTTAGATCCATCTCTCATCCTAGGACTGTGGTGTACTCAACATCTAGCCCAGCGACCCACTCATCCGTTGAACTGTTGAACATGCGTAGGAAGCGAGCAAGCCATGCTTTCACCGTCTCGGATCCACGTGTGTAGATGATGATGAACTGATCGCCGGTGATGGCTCTAACCTGGTACTCAGCGGCGACCATGGAGATTTTGGAGGCCATGGATTTTGGAGGAGGGTTAGGAGAAGTTGAACTATTGTACCCCGCAAAAAACACTGGGAGCGAACTAATGTGAAAGGATGCGACGACTGGGAGCGCACTGTTGTAAGGTAGAAGATAGGGACGAGTAGGGTGTGCGAACGGCGTGGGGTTGCTGGCTTGCCTGGTGGATAAACGGTTGCAAGCCCCCAAAGAGTTCTCGAGAACTATGCGGGACCCACTAGATGTCATGTCTACTAGACCCATATCGTAGGACTGACGGTATAGCTTCTGCCTGTTCGCAAGCCATGCCGGCGCGTGGATGTAACTTCACTTAATTCCATCAAACGTCGCGCCTCCCACGACCTTTGCCTCCCTCGCGCGGTCGCGCCCTTTGAGACTTCGACCGGCTATAAATGAGCAAATTTTTTTGCCTTTTTTTAGACAAGCAATTTTTTTTGCCTACTCTGCATGCATGATACTCCCTCTGGTCCTTTTTACTCCCGTCAACCGTTTGCAAAGTGTTTGACCAAATTTATACTTTTTTGAACACCACCTTATATTAATTAACCAGCCACACCATTACACTCATTCAATACAATACTCACCACACAGGGCGATACGTTATTTACAAGAATACCATCTAATCTATTATCAAAGCTATACTTAGCGATTAAGTGTGCCACCTTATTGGCCGAGCGACTAATCTTTGACAATTGAAGATTGTTGATCAACTTCGAGATGCTCAACGCTTTCATCTTCAGATCACGCATAGCAGACCTGTCAACGCTTTGATAGGCATCAATGAAATACCACGACCAAATTTATACTAAAAATATCAATATCTACAATACTCCTAAAACACTTAGACTAGCCACAGTGGGAGTAACTTCAGCGGTAACATCGAGTGCAACTCAGCAGATTTGCTTATGTGGCAATGAGTTAATGAAGAGAGAGGTAATTGTAGTAACTTAGCTAGTTACTATAACATCACATGTCCCAATGCAATATGAGTCTATAACCTAATAAATGAATCTTTGCATGTTACTACACTTAAGTTACTACCCACTATGAAGGTAGTTACATAGTCTAGGGATATGTGTATGTTACTATCCATTGTGGCTAGTCTTAGGCGCGGTGCATTAACTTCTACCTCGTTTCTTGTTTCTTGACATATCAACCAATAGGAGATGTGGGTGTGCATGCTTTTAATGACTTGAGACTACCAAACACGACATGCAGTGGTTAGTTCATTGCATGCAATGCTATTAATTAGCAAATAAACATTAAGATCTCTTGTTTTCCCCTCCTTCTTGGTCACAGTGCACAATCTAAGATGACTTGCTCACCTAGACGGAGCGAGTATTGATTATAAACATTAAGATCTCTCGTTTTCCCCTCCTTGGTCACAATGCACAATCTAAGATGACTTGCTCACCTAGACGGAGGGAGTACTGATTATAATGAGTACTCAACTAGTACTAGTATAAGAACTACATTTTATAATGAGTGTAAAAATATTGATTTGACATTGTGAATGTTGACACATTGTGGAATAGTTTTTGAAGTCTGCAAAAGTACTCAACTAGTGCTGTTGTTCTCCACAAAAAAATGTGTTTACCAATGCATACATGAACTCTAGTTACTCTAAACCCCCCCCTCTTCTTTAATTCTTTGCCACATCAGCATGTTTGCTATTCCCGTGTGCATGATACCAGCTAAGATACCACCATTATTGCCAGCCTTAATCATCGCATACAATAATTTAGTGCACCTTGAAATATGAACATGTGTGGGGCGTGTTTGTTTTTAATGACTTGAGACTATACCTAGCCTGGCATGCAAGATGACTTATTATGCACTATTCCCCATACCTGCAGGAAGCCCATTCGTCTCCAAATTTTTTCCTCTCCATGTGTGAAACAATATGCCTGCCAAACTCTCCTTCTCCCTCCGGCGGTCCCACCACTCCACCCCGTGTGAAAAAATATGCATGCATGACTCTCCTCCCCCACGCTCGTCCAATTCGTTGTGACCAGCAATATTTCCACCCCTTCGCTCCCCTATAATTTACTCCAACAAATATGCCCACGTAGCCGTTACTTAACTGCAGGTGCATTCGGTCACTGACATATGGGCCCAACAGGGGTCTGGCCCACATGTCAGTGATGCAACTGGACCGGCAGTTAAGTCAGTGCAGCTCAGTCCATATCTTACATAGGTGTGCCATTGCTCGCTATAAATACTGCGCCTCCCACGACATCGCTATCTCCTCCCCCTCACGTTCACGTTCATCGCTATCTCCTCCCCCTCCCTCTCACGTCGACCACCATGGCATCGCCCCTCCCAAGCCCTAGGACCCCCTCGCTGCACCGCGCGGACGGTCACGCGTCGCCGTTCCGTTCCCATGCCGCCACTAGTCGAGGAGGACGCGTCGGTGTTCCGCTCCTCGCCGCTATGCGACGTGTCGCCGTTCCGTTCCTCGCCGCCACTAGTCGAGGAGGACGCGTCGGCGTTCCTCTCCTCGCCGTGACGCATCGAGGTGGACGCGTCGGCGTTCCCAATCTCGCCAGCATGCGCGCCGGAGGACGCTTCGGCTTCCCGCTACGAGGAGAACGCCGCGCCGCCCGCCGAGCCCCCCCCCCCAGCCTTGAGGAGCTTTGGAAAGAAATGAATGTCTCCTTGTGGGAGGCTTTGCCTCCAGTAGAGCGCGCCAAAATAGAGGCGGAGAAGAAGGCCGAGGAAGACAAGCGCACCGCGGAACAAGCTGCCTGGGAGGCCTATGCTGCGTCTGAGAGAGTCAGGCAATTGGCTCTTTGGCAGAAGGCTCGTGCGAGGGCCGTGAGGGTGGCGGAGGACGCCCATGCCGATGACCTGAGTTTAGTTGGGCCCAAGCGCCTCATCTATGCTTTGCGGTACGTGGACCGGGTGCACGCTTCTAGTGAGGAGGAGTACCTGTTGGCGCCGGATCACCACACCGGTGAGATAGCGCTCGCCCGCCGGCAAGCCGCCAATCAGCACCTCGCGAGTTGCGAGGCTGAGGAAGAGGCGTTTTGTCGACGCGCTAGGAAACGGCCGCGCACCAGGGCACTCGTGGCGCGCCGCAAGCGCTCCTGCGAGCGCTGTGGCTTTTAGGTGGAGTATAATTTTTTTTCGTAAGGCGATCTCATTAGTTTTGGGATGCAATGATAAATCCTGAACGTTCAGGAATTTTTAGCGTCCTTAACTAAGTATGTAAAAGGGAAAGTGTGGAAATCTTGTGTATTCGTACACATTTTGCAAGTACGTGCATATAGCACAAACTTTACTATGTACTATCGCAAGAAAAGAATTCTATGAGACCAGGTCTCACGCGAGACCCATCCTGATGGATGACACATGGCATTCATAAATCACAAAGCATCCCCCACCCCCCCACTTAAAAGCCACGTGTCATCCATCAGGACGGGTCTCACCTACTAACCGTGAGACCTGGTCTCATATACGAGTAATTTTTTTCCACTATCGCACTACACATCTCTCTCGATATATGCTTGCAGACTGTGCTACTCCCTCCGTCCAGGTCAATAAGTCATCTTCGGTTGTGCACCGTGACCAAGAAGGAGGGATGACTTATACACCTAGACAGAGGGAGTACTACTATTACTTATATACGTGCAAATGCACGTTTTAACATTACGATGCGGTTTTTGTAAAAGTAGAAAAACAGCTCTAGTCAAGCTTGTGAAACGATTCAATGCAAAACAAAAGCAAAAATGCTCGTTTGATTGTTTACTTTTAGCTTCCTTCTCTGTGGTTATTTCTCTGTCATACTTTGTACGGAGTATCTCACTGGTTGGAAAGGCATGCAAATTCCCAAACCGCTTCCTACACCCTGTATCTCACTGGTTGCCGGCGTTGACGTTGTCACCCATGTCATCGAGGATGAGGTTGCCGAGGTCGGGGAAGAAGTCGTCGTTCGCAACTAATCATGTGGACTAGCATAGTAGTAGGATACAGAGTAGAAACATGAATTTTACCATGATTTCGAACAGGAAGGACAGAAACACATACGGTGCAACGAGAGCTTCACCGTTGGCGTTGAGGTTGTCGCCCATGTCCAAACACCACGTAGACACGGTCTTTGAGCACAGTTCATAGTCGTTCCATGCTCGGGCATTGAAGTTTGTAACTATTTTAGATTAGAATATACTACTCCTCCGGTGCTAGTAGTAGAGCAGAGTCCTACTCTACTACTCTACTCAAGCAAGTTAGGGCATAGCATTGTAGGGAGTACCAGTACTGTGATCACTCAAGCAAGTTGTCTGGCATCGACATGACCCTACGCTGCTGGTATGTGTCTCGTAAGTCAAGCGGCGTGCTGTAGTCATCATCACCTGTGCACTTCCCGCAGCACATATTCGCTTCTCCATCTTTGTCCGCACATAATCTCGTCCAATCTTCCATCCCTGCTAAGGCGCCTCCCCCCTCGTCCGAAACCCAAGCACTAACAATGGCAGAACCGAGCAGCGTCCACCGAAAGAGTGGCTGGAATTCGCTCCCCACAGAGCTAATCAAGCTCATTGTTTCACGTGTGGACAATCTCAGTACCATGCTGCTCGCCGCGTGCTCGTCGGGGCTGTACCGTTTACACAAAGCCCTCTGGCCAGAGCTTTTTAAGCCAGCTCCTTGCTTGCTGATGCCGCCTGATCTTCATAAACAGTGTGTCACGTAGCATAACGATCATAGGGTGGCGAGCATCAACCCCCTTGACTGCGGTCCGATCCCCGTCAGCCTCAACTACATTAACGATATGTACTGGGTTGGCATGAACACGTCTTGGATGGTGCTCGTCGACGGTCGCGGCAGCTGGATGCTCGTGGAGGTCTACACTCGGCGATTGATCCCCCTTCCTTCGATTAACACTGCACTGCTTTGGCACCGCGGCCCAGAATACTCGGAATCTTATAGTAGCCAACATGATACCAAGTTTGATTTGCTCAAAGTTGTAATCTGCCAAGTGCCCACAAGATCTGCGAATTATAAAGACTTCAGGCTAATTGTGTTCTTCAACCGCGGTCTCTCCTATCTGACAGGTCACTGCGGTAAGTGGATAAATCTGCACGTCCATCACAGGATCATACATCCTCGATGGTTCTCTGATGCCATTGAACACAAGGGCTTCATTTACGTTGTCGACTCCTTCTATGGCTGGACGTATTGCTGGCCTACTCCAGTCATCGCTACAAACGGCTGTTACAGCAGTATGTTACTTTCCTATGATATCATGATGGCTTGCTTATATTACTGACAACATTTGCTAAAAAAATATTCATGCTCATAACATGCTGTTCTTAAGATTAACTAAACCAAGAGCCCTTTTTTATTTGACTCCAACTTGATATGATGTTGTTGGCCGCCTGGTGTCCCTACCCTTCCTAATCCCAGAACCTTTCAAAGAAAAGCGGCATGGCAGTTGCAGGTGGTTCCTGTCTCGATCAGACGACGACAAAAGATTGATGATCGTTCGCACGTACTGGACGTGTTGTTTCGTGGAATACAATCACAGTCACTGCAAGGTCTTTGAGCAGGATCCCAGCTTCTCTGGGCCTTCAAGAATTTTTGACTACAGGCTGGTAAGTAGCCTTGGTACATGCTCTCTGTTTGTCAGACTGAATTATCCGATTAACCAGGAGATAACCGACGGCAAGGATCATGATGGCGGCGCGGTTTCGTTCATCAGGCAAAACTGTGTGTACACAGCGTACCATGCGTCTCTGCATGCACCATACCCTGATATGTGCCGCCACGCTCTGCAGCCCAAAGTAGGAGAGAGGGTCACAAGTATCAGACTTCGACCGTCAGGCACCCATCTGGTTCAAGCCGTCAGCCAATCTAGTTCAAGCCGTCAGCCAATCTCCACAGCTTAATAAATAGTAACGTCTAACTGAGCCAGTTAGTTAGATGCGTACACTTGGTGTAGTAGGATCTTTATTTTGTTTGATGCATACACTTGTTCTTTTTTGGTAGCCCTTTTGTAATGATGGCTGATGTTTGGTTTGGAAGAGAGAGTTGCGTCTTCACCCTTCTGGCCTGCTTACTGCTTCTGTTGCACCCCCAACCCTGGTTGCTGCTGCTGTTTTCAATGTACAATCAGTAGTATATTTTGTCTGTTGGTTGAATAAATGTGTTGTTAGAACGACAAACACAATGTTTTGGAAGTCGTTGCACGGTTCGATCCTTTAGTGCCCCGTACCGTACGTAGCGCATACTATTTATTGTACAGAACACTTTTTTTTAAACTCGGAACACATTTTCCACTTGTTGATAACATGCAGCCCACTGATGAAGGCCCAATAGAGAAGCCCATAATTAACTGGAAGGCAGGCTCTCACATGAATCCGGCCCAGGTACATGCTCATGGTCCCCTAAACATAAATAAGTAAATAAATAAAGCTAAATGCTCATGCACCAGTTCTTTGGGAAAATAGGTAGCCCAGTATTTCTTTTTGAAGAATACCCAAGCTAGGCCTATTTGTTTTCTCCAAATTACTGGGCTACAATTCTTTCAAGACGAGGAGGGATGCATTCCGGCCTGGCTTAAGAGTATGGTCAATGTCTGTTAAAAGTAATATCAAAAGGGGTTGAAAATTCCAAAAAATTTATAGCAAATGGATATAAGTTTATTTTTTGTTTTTGTTCTTCACTGATATCTTATACGTATTTCATTGGATTTAACATGAAATACTACTAATTTATTTTTAAATTTGTTTTAGTATGGCTATTAATTTTTGGATTAAGAATATTTCGTTCCCCAGCAAAAAATTGCGAATTTTCAAAATTTCCACATATTTAGTTAATTTTTTTACCCTGGTACTGACCAGAAAATGGCCAGCAATTCTAAAAATGGAAAATGGGCTGCAATAAATTCCATATGAATTAGAAAATGAGTAAAAATTATAAATAATAGCAAATGGGCTGTACACGCCATAGATTTCAAGGCTGACTTGTTTACGCAAGGCTTTGTTAGTGAACACACGATTCTAGCAGCAGTTAGTGTTGGATGTCCATCCAACGGCCGACGTGCTTCTTCAATCACTGATCTTCCTGCTCCAGTCGCCTAAACTAGCACCGGCGGGACTGCCTGCTCCGTCCTCTTGTGGCCCGCTACGATGCCGCGCAGGCTTCCTCGGCCCACCCTACTCCCTCGGCTGGCGTGGCCGCACGCAATCAACTGCCTCCTTATTACACGAAAAAAATGATTCCTCCCACTAAAATCTGGGGCGCACCGGTTGGGAGGCTGACCTATGGGCCTACTAAGTTGACGCACACGCAGGGCTTGTCAACTTACTCAACAAACGATTCTAGCAGCAGTAACCGTTGGATTTGAATCGAACGGTCCTGCTGCTTCTTCAATCGCTGCTCTTCTTGCACCAGCCAACCAAACCAGCACAAGGGAGACCGCCTGCTCCTGCCTCCAGTGGCCGGCTGTGCTGCCAATGAGGCCTCATCGCCCCCTACTACTCCCACCGCTAGCCAGGCCCTGTGGCGACGGCAGCCTCACACCGCAGCCGAACCAGTGAACCCTCGTACTCCTCTCCACATGGGCATCCACTGCCGCGTCTTCCCCGACTCCGCGTCGTCCCCTTCCTAGGCCTCGCCGTCGTCCAATGCCTTGGTTCTCTCGGCGCGGCATGGTCAACGTGGTCAACAACATTCCATCGGAAGAGTACTGTACGTGGAGAGGCTAACAGCTGGGTCCACGGCCACAGCCCAATTTTTTTGTGATTTGCCAAGTAAGTCGCTTTGTCAGGCCTATTGGGCTGCAAATCTTTCAAGACAAGCAGAGCTTCATTCAGCTGGCCGAGAAAATGGCCCATCAGTAATGAGAAATGGGTTGTACATTTTTAAAACACATCAAACCGACAATTAGTTTAAAATATCTTTTTTTTCATTTCGAGATTTTAAATTACATTAATTTTTATGCGTGGAGAATTTGTTAGATTTTATATTGATATACATTAATTTTTAAAATCAGTTTGAATGTGAGTCGATATTTCAGGATTAAAAACAGTTCGGACCGCACCGAAATATGCAAAATTTCATTAATTTTTTAACCGTGGCCACAATATGTGCTGTAATGCTAACAAAAAGAATATGGGCTCCAAAAAAAACCTTAAGAATTAGCAAATGGGCTGTAAATTATTAGAAATAATGGCAGATAGGTTGTATGCTGTTTTCCACAGATTTGAGGCTTTCCTAAAAACAAGGTTGATGCACAAGCACTGACTGTGGGATGTCCATCCAACGGCCATCGTGCTTCTTCAATCTCTGCTCTTCCTGCACCAGCCGCTCAAACAAGCGCCGGCGGGACTGCCTGCTCCCTCCTCGCGGTCGGCTGTGCTACCGCACAGGCCTCACCGCCCGACCGTACTCCCATCGCTGGCCTAGCCATCCCTCTACTCACCCACACCTGCTGTTATTCTCCGGCGACGGCAGATGAACCAGTAAACCCTCGTACAATCGTACTCCCCTCCGCGTGGGAAACAACTGCCAAGTCTTCCCTGCCTCCGTGTCTTCCCCATCCTAGGCCTCGCCGTCGTCCACCGCCCTGGTGCTCTCGACGCGGCGTGGTTAACTTGGTCAAGGAACGACTTCGATCGGACATGGACTGTACGTGGAGAGGCTGACAGCTGGGTCCGCGGCCGTAGCAAGGAAGTGCCTCCTTATTACGCGGAAAATAATGATTCCTCCACCTGACAGCTGGGATCCACCGGACGGGCCACTGTATTTCACGAAAAAAACGTTTCCCTTGACTTCTGGGACACACGCAAGGAAGTGCGTCCAGGCAAAAAAACGATTCGCCCCCTGACTGCTGGGACCCACCAGCTACATCTTCGCAGGCAAGGAAGTGCGTGACAGTCGGGACCCACCTGGTTGAAGCGTACGTAGCGTTGTGATTCTGGTCGCGAACGTGTACGTACATACTGGTCGATGTAGAGGCGCGCACATGTCGTAGTAGAGGCGCGCACGTGTCGTAGTAGAGGTGCGCACGTAGCATGTACACATACGTTCAGCGGCCAGGGTGCAAGAAAGAAAATACGGCCACCTATGTGTACATCAACCAGGTTCATGGGGAGGCAACCGAATGCGTCGTGTTCATGGGGAGGCAACCGAATGCGTCGTGTTCATGGGGAGGCAACGGAATGCATCGTGTTCATGGGGAGGCAACGGAATGCGTCGTGTTCATCAGGAGGCAACGGAATGCGTGGGAGCCAACCGGTTGGGTCGGAACGGAATGCGTGGTCATGTTCATCGGGAGGGCTTGGACGGAACAGGCGATGGAAACGAGGCCTGGCGTACCGCACAACGGAGGAAACGGACCTCCTACATTCGGAACGGGGTCCTGTTGATCGGGAGGGGTCTGGCGTACCGCAAAACGGAGGAAACGGACCTCCTACGGTCGAAACGGGGGTCCTGTTGATCGTGAGGGGTGTGGCGTACCGCAAAACGGACGAAACGGACTTGTGTTGGAGCGTTACGGTCGAAATGGGGATTCTGTTCATCGGGAGGGGTGTGGCGTACCGCAAAACGGGACTCCACGGGATATTGTTCATCTCCACCGTCGACCCCCTCCAGCCTCCACGAGCTACTGTTCATCCACCGTCGAGCTCGTCCAGCCTCCACCTGCGACTGTTCATCCACGGGCTCCTGTTCATCCAGCCTCCACCGCGCGCTACTCCACCGGCTACTGTTCAACCAGCCCTCTCCACGGGCTCCTGTTCAACCACCCCTCCACGGCCTACTGTTCATCCTGCCCTCCACCGTCTACTGTTCATCCTTCCCTCCACGGGGTGGTCTTGTTCATCCAGCCCTCCACAGGGTCCTGTTCATCCAGCCCCAACCGGCTCGATCAATCGGGGTCCTGTTCATCCAGAGGCAACACCATGGGGTCCTGTTCATCCACCCCCACCGGGAACTGTTCATCCAAACCCCCCTCCCCCTGCAACGCTCACTGTTCATCCAAAGGCAGCATCGATCGGCTTCAGTTAGCAGCAGTAGCGAAGGAATCGCTCGATCGGGTTTAGTTAACAGCCATCGATCAATCGCTCAGGTTCAGTAATGCGTAGCCTGCAGTGCAATCGCTCGGGTTCAATTAGAGCCCAACGCCTCGCTCGGGTTCAGTTAGAGCCCAACGCCTCGCTCGGGTTTAGTTAGAGCCAACGCCTCGCACACACATGCATACGTGTACGAGAGAAACGCACATCGCTCGGCCCCCGACCTCCCACCGTAACCGGGAACTCCCCGAAATTTTCCTCCCCCTCGCTTCTACCATGGTTTTTTCCGTCATGGACGGCCCAAAGAATGTCATGCAGCTGCGTCTCCGGCCCGCCTAGGACGAAAAGCCCATTTTCTGTCATGAGTTTTTGTCATAGAAGTAGGAGCCCACCACATCTATGATGATACCGGGTTTTGTCACAATTATCGTCATAGAAGTGTCATATGTATGACATAAAATTTTTTCATTCGGCCCAAAATGTCACGGATGTGTCTTTTTTTTGTAGTGCTAGGAAGGACAGAGAATGGATCTTTCATAACAAGATTCAGCAAAGCAGCATTAATTTCACAAGATTCAGCATCGGTAAGAGGAGCAATCGGAGTACTAATAAAATCATTGTTGTTGGTATTGGTGAAGTCACACAATTTAGTATTATCTTGAGCCATCGTGACAAGCAAGCAAACTAACACACAAGAAAACAAAAAGCAAGCGGGCAAAAAGAGGAAAATAGAGAGGGAGGAAGGATAGAGAGAGAGAGGGCAAATAAAACGGCAAGGGTGAAGTGGGGAAAGGAAAATGAGAGGCAAATGGCAAATAATGTAATGCGGGAGATAAGGGTATGTGATGGCTACTTGGTATGTTGACTTTTGCGTAGACCTCCCCGGCAACGGCGCCAAAAATCCTTCTTGCTACCTCTTTTAGCACTGTGTTGGTTTTCCCCGAAGAGGAAGGGATGATGCAGCAAAGTAGTGTAAGTATTTCCCTCAGTTTTTGAGAACCAAGGTATCAATCCAGTAGGGGGCTACGCGCGAGTCCCTTGCACCTGCACAAAACAAATAAATCCTCGCAACCAACGCAAATAGGGGTTGGCAATCCCTATAGGGCCACTTACGAGAGTGAGATCTGATAGATATGATAAGATAATATTTTTGGTATTTTTATGATAAAGATGCAAAGTAAAATAAAGGCAAAGTAAATGGCTAAGTAAATAACTAAGTAGTAGGAGATTAATATGATAAAGATAGACCCGGGGGCCATATGTTTCACTAGTGGCTTCTCTCGAGAGCATAAGTATTCTACGGTGGGTGAACAAATTACTGTTGCGCAATTGACAGAATTGAGCATAGTTATGAGAATATCTAGGTATGATCATGTATATAGGTATCACGTCCGAGACAAGTAGACTGACTCCTGCCTGCATCTACTACTATTACTCCACTCATTGACCGCTATCCAGCATGCATCTAGAGTATTAAGTTAAATGCAGAGTAACACCTTAAGCAAGATGACGTGATGTAGAGGGATAGACTCATGCAATATGAAGAAAACCCCATCTTGTTATCCTCGATGGCAACAATACAATACGTGCCTTGCTGCCCTTACTGTCACCAGGAAAGGACACCGCAAGATTGAACCCAAAGCTAAGCACTTCTCCCATTGCAAGAAAGATCAATCTAGTAGGCCAAACCAAACTGATAATTCGAAGAGACTTGCAAAGATAACCAATCATACATAAAAGAATTCAGAGAAGATTCAAATATTATTCATAGATAGACTTGATCATAAACCCACAATTCATCGGTCTCAACAAACACACCGCAAAAAGAAGATTACATCGAATAGATCTCCACAAGAGAGGGGGAACATTGTATTGAGATCCAAAAAGGGAGAAGAAGCCATCTAGCTACTATCTATGGACCCGTAGGTCTGAGGTAAACTACTCACACTTCATCGGAGAGGCTATGGTGTTGATGAAGAAGCCCTCCGTGATCGATGCCCCCTCCGACAGAGCTCCAGAACAGGCCCCAAGATGGGATCTCGTGGATACAGAAAGTTACGGCGGTGGAATTAGGGTTTTGGCTCCGTATCTGATCGTTTGGGGGTACATGGGTATATATAGGAGGAAGAAGTACATCGGTGGAGCAATAGGGGTCCCATGAGGGTGGAGGGCGTGCCTGGGGAGGGGGGGAGGCGCGCCCCCAACCTCGTGGCCTCCTGTTACGTGTCTTGACGTAGGGTCCAAGTCTCCTGAGTTGTATTCGATGAGAAAATCACGTTCCTGAAGGTTTCATTCCGTTTGGACTCCGTTTGATATTCCTTTTCTTCGAAACCATAAAACAGGCAAAAAACAACAATTCTGGGTTGGGCCTCCGGTTAATAGGTTAGTCCCAAAAATAATATAAAAGTGGATAATAAAGCCCAATAATGTCCAAAACAGTAGATAATATAGCATGGAGCAATCAAAAATTATAGATACGTTGGAGAAGTTTCATTAATTAATGGTTAACTTAAGGTGGCAACATTACTACACATCTGGGTGGATTGAGGCACCTGGAGAACCTAGTGTTGCCTGTATTTTTTTGGAAATCCCAGGGTACCGTGTGATTCTCCTATGGAATGCCACCCATGATCAAAGGGATCATAAGAGTATTCATGCTAGAAACTTCCGCGTTCAGCCACATGCCATTATGGGCTCTGGCATAGTTAAGTAAGTTGTGGGAAACCTTTCCATGATGGGCTAGCAGATGTAGGGGATTGTAGGTGTACAGGCCTATCTATCGGTTAAGGGGACCTCTTCGGAAAGACTGTGTCTCGGTCATCTGTTTCTCAAACATCATGTAGTGTGAGAAATTCAACGGAGGAGATCGAGTCTTGTGGGGAAAAGTGCGCAAACCTCTGCAGAGTGAACAAACTAATCATGGTTAGCTGTGTCCCCGGTTATGGACATCTTGAGTATCTAGTTCTTGGATTATCATGTGGATCTCATCACTCTTAATATAATTAGATTAGGTTTAATGATGATGCTTAATTGGGATTGAGTTGGGTGAACCTTCTCAATGTTTAACAACCACCATGATAGTTAAATAAAATTTATTCCTTTGTTGTAGGGAAAAATTGGATTTCCGCAAAACATATTAACCATACAGCCTCCACTAGCCATATATGCATGTAGTGATAGCATTATTCTGTCCATTACTCTCTTGTGTTACATTGCTAGCATATTCCATGTGATGACCCGTTTCGGGCTGCAACGTATCATGTTGCAGACTTTTCAGACGACGAGTAAGGAGCCTTAGGTCGTGGTATTTCACTCCGTGATGCCGTTGGAGTTGATGGACTCACTTTATCTTCCAAGCCTTCCACTGTTATCGTATTAGATGGCCTTAAGCCATATTTATTGTAATAAGTTCTCTTTTGATATATTCGATGTAATAAGTGTGTGATTGCTACTCTGTTATAAATCCTCAAGTACTGTGCGTGTCAGCATTACCGATCCAGGGATGACACAGATGCACAGAGATCAGACTGTTTGAGGTCTGGTTGCTACAAGATGGTATCAGAGCACACGCTGACTGTAGGACACGACCACTAAGCTAAAGCCCTAGATCACTACTCTCTTATCATTTCTGACTCCTCTCCATCTTCTACTCTTTAGGATGGCGGACGCAAGGAACAAGTTTGCACAACCAGATGAAGACACGCCTTTTGGACGCCACTTAAAGGAAGTCACTAGGTACCTGAACATTGGAATACCAAGCTTCACCGGGACTTACAACACCACTTTACCAGAAGAGGAGCGCTGGATGATTCAAGTTCAAGTTCCAGGAAGGACATTCACGCCAGTCACGGAGCCCATAGAGTTTTCCTTTGATGCACCAACCTGGAGTCTAGGAAAGAGTATGGCAGCCCACATCACCATGGGACGCATTGGAGAAGTTTACCACAAGGATCTCAAGGATACTATCTACCAGATTTGTGGGCGCCGAGATAAGCAATGGGAGATGATTAGCACCAAGAAGGATAGATCCATTGCAGCTTTCATCCAGGAGTTAAACCAACACATTCGTCGCCAGGAGAACCAGATGTGCATAGGCATGATAGATCTGAAGAAGGCGATGACCAGGATCATGGAGCTAGAGGAAGAACTCAAGTCTACATGCAATGGATACGAGGAGGAAATGATGATACTAGTGGACATGAATGATGATCTGACAAGGTAGCTAGGAGTATTCATGGGAGACCCCGCACTAGGAGGAGAAGACGATGATTCTACTTGCCCGGAGAACTACATCATCATCGATGACACCGACTCGGACCCCGACGATAGTGATGATGACTATGTTGATGAAGCCGGAGCGGATATTATGGAGTCTTCCACCGATCAATTTTTCTAGTCGACCACCATATTAGTAGTAGTATTCCACCATGTATATAGTATAGTTCGAGCACTTTTGTACCGATAGTTCTAGACCGATTGTATGCCCTTGCTTGATTGATTGAGTGATATGATTGTGTTTGTCTCATGTGCATATGGGTAGTGTTTTCTCACTAGACCTCATTCTATTCTATTATATTCCCTCTAAACCCTCAGATGCCTCCAAGACATGACCCCGAATTTACCTTTCCACCGGAGCTCACTCAGTTGATCCAACAGCAGAATACCCTGATGCAGTTGTTAGTTCAGAACCAAGGCAACAATAACAACAAACAAACAACCCACCACCACCACCCCTAGTTGACAACTTAGCCCGTTTTCTAAGGTTGCAGCCGCCGGTGTTTTCCAGTAGCACCGAACCGATAGTGGCAGATGATTGGCTCCGCAGGATTGGAAGGGAGTTAACCACTGCAGGATGCACAGATGCTGAGAAGGTGCGTTTTGCCGTGCACCAATTGGATGGACCAGCAGCCTCATGGTGGGAGAATTACACTGTCACCTATCCTATAGCCAATGCTACATGGGACTAGTTCCAGCAGGCTTTTCGCACTGCCCATGTATCAGCAAGAGCTATGGCCATGAACAAGCATGAGTTCCGCAACTTACGCCAAGGAGGACGCACCGTTGGCCAGTATGTGGATGACTTTAGCAAGCTAGCATGTTATGCCCCAGATGACGTTGCTACGGATGCAGCTAAACAGGAGAAGTTTCTGGAAGGACTGATTGATGAGCCGAGCATGCAGTTGACGGTAGCAACCTTTAATAACTACCAACAGTTGGTAGATAGAGCTCTCATGCTTTAAGAGAAGCAGCAGCAGATTGACAACCGCAAGAGGAAGTATGGATAGGGGAAGTATAATTCGGGAGCTCAGCAGAGACCCCTTTTCACCCAAAACTCGGGAGGACCCCTACAGCATAACCATGGAGGTCACAATCACACTAGAGGAAGTTCGCACAACCATAGTGGCTCCAAGAACGGAATTGGTAATGGAGGAAGCAACGGACAGAACCGTTCCAACCCTGCAACCCCCGCCAAGAAAGATCTAAGCCACGTTACTTGCTACAAGTGCCAGAAGACCGGACATTACGCCAATGAATGTCTTGAAGCTAAGAATGGAAACGGCAATGGAAGTTCTGGGAAGAAGCCCAACCCTTTAAACAGGGGACAAGTGAACCACGTTAATGTGGAGGAGATTGAAGCCTAGCAAGATGCAGAAATAGGTAAGTTTTTGGTTAAGTCATTTACTGCAGTCGTTCTTTTTGATACTGGTGCATCGCATTCATACATATCAAGGGGATTTTTGGATAAGTATAAGCTGCCCACCAAAGTTCTTAGTGCACCTATGTTAGTGAGCTCGCCAGGAGCAGAGTATATGGCAAGCAAAGGATGTTTTTAGATGCCATTGACCATAGGTAGGCATGTTTTCCCCCACAGATCTGATAATTTTGGAGTCACAAGGTTTGGATGTGATTCTGGGTATGGATTGGCTATCGATGTATGGAGGAAACATCGATTGCGCCAGTAAGTCGATTTTGCTCACCACCCCAGAAGGAAGAAGGATCAGGTATGTATCCCGGCATGTGCCGATTAGGACTCAAGTAAATTTCTTATCAGGAGTTGTACAGGAGGAAGTACCAGTGGTGAGGGATTTCCCGGATGTATTTCCAGAAGAGTTGCCAGACATGCCACCGGATAGAGACATCGAGTTTTTGATTGAGCTTTTGCAAGGCATAGGGCCAATATCTAGGAGACCGTACAGGATGCCCGCACAGGATTTAGAGGAAATTAAGAAGCAGATTAAGGAGTTACTGGATAAAGGATATATTCGCCCAAGCTCGTCACCTTGGGGATCACTAGTACTTCTAGTGGAGAAGAAGGATGGATCGTTGAGGATGGTTGTTGATTATCAAGGATTGAATGAGGTGACGATCAAGAACAAGTACCCTCTGCCAATGATAAATGATTTGGTTGATCACCTGCAAGGAGCTAAGGTGTTTTCCAAGATCGATCTGCGATCAGGGTACCACCAGTTGAAGATTCGAGAGTAGGACATACCTAAGACAGCTTTTACCATGAGGTACGGGCTATGTGAGTATACCGTTATGTCATTTGGCCTAACTAACGCACCTGCCTATTTCATGAACATGATGAACAATGTGTTTATGGAGTTTTTGCATAAGTTTGTAGTGGTGTTCATTGATGATATTCTGGTCTACTCGAAGAATGAAGAGGAGCATAAAGAGCATTTGTGATTAGTACTTGGGAATCTCAGAGAACATCAGCTATACGCCAAGTTCAGCAAGTGTGAGTTTTGGTTGAAGTAAGTTGGATTCCTTGGACATGTTATATCGAGAGAAGGAATAGCGGTAGACCCCGCCAAAGTCGTCATTGTGACAAATTGGGAGGCACCCACGTCGGTTGGAGAGATCCGGAGTTTTCTTGGACTCACAGGATACTACCTGAGGTTCAATGAGAATTTCTCGAAGATTGCAAAGCCTATGATGGAGTTGTTAAAAAAGGACACCAAATTCAAATGGACTGAGGAATGTGAGGCCAGTTTTCAGGAGTTGAAGAAACGCTTGGTTACATCACCAGTGTTGATCCTGCCAGATCAACGCAAGGATTATGAAGTGTATTGCAACGCTTCTCGTTGAGGACTTGGAGCGGTGCTTATGCAGGAAGGAAGAGTTGTTTCATATGCCTCACGACAGCTTAAAACCCATGAGTTAAATTACGCTATGCATGATTTGGAGTTAGCAGCCTTAGTGCATGCATTGAAGACTTGGAGACATTTTCTCATCAGAAACCATTGTGAGGTATACATGGATCACCAGAGTTTGAAGTATATCTTCACGCAGAAGGAGTTGAATCTCAGGCAGAGGAGATTGTTGGAACTCATTAAGGATTATGACATGAAGTTGCACTATCATCCCAGAAAGGCTAACGTAGTAGCCGATTCGTTGAGCCGCAAGAGACATGTCAATACACTCATGACCGGAGAGTTACCCAAGGAGTTAGCAGAGAATCTTCGGGAGCTATGTTTGGAGATAGTTTCGAGAGGTTATGTAGCAACATTGGAGTTTCAGTCTACTTTGATGGATAAGATCAGAGAAGCTCAGAAGACGGTCAAGGAGATTGCCGAGATAAAGGAAAGGATGAGCAAAGGAAAGGCTAAAGGATTTCGTGAGGATGAGAACGATACCTTATGGTTTGAGGACCGCGTATATGTTCCAAATGATCAGGAGATCAGGAAGATGATTTTGCATTCGATTCACCCAAGAAATACTGAAATGTACCTGGATTTGAAGGATAGTTTCTGGTGGACCAGAATGAAGAAGGATATTGCGGAGTATGTAGTAGTTTGTGATGTATGTCACAGAGTGAAGGCAGAGCATCTGAAGCCAGCAGGATTGCTACAACCATTGTCGATACCCGAATGGAAGTGGGACAAGCTAGGTATGGATTTTATCGCGGAATTGCCCAGGACTCGTTCAGGCTATGACTCGGTATGGGTTGTAGTCGATCGTTTGACGAAAGTAGCTCATTTCATCCCAGTGAAGACCACTTACACCAGTGCTAAGTTAGCAAAGATATACATGACTAGGATCGTATGTTTGCATGGAGTTCCAAAGACCATTGTATCAGACAGAGGAACCCAATTTACCTCAAAGTTTTGGAATCAGTTTCATGAAACTTTGGGAACCAGGCTAGAGTTCAGTAAGGCTTTTCACCCGCAGACAGATGGACAGACTGAGAGAGTTAATCAGATTTTGGAGGACATGTTGAGAGCTTGTGCGCTAGACTATTGATCTAGTTGGGATGACAATTTTCCTTACACAGAGTTCTCTTACAACAACAGCTATCAAGCCAGCTTGAAGATGGCCCCTCTCGAAGCATTGTACGGAAGGAGGTGCAGGACACCGTTGTTGTGGGATGAAGTTGGAGACCGACAGTTGTTTGGACCAGATTTGATTAAAGAGTCTGAAGAGAAGGTTAAGCTAATTCCCGATAGACTCAAGGTAGCCCAGTCTAGGCAAAAGAGCTATGCGGATTCTAAACGCAAGGAGACAGTTTACGAAGTTGGAGACAGAGTGTATCTTCGTGTATCAGCCCTTCGAGGAGTGAAGCGCTTCGGAGTTAAGGGAAAGTTAACACCACATTTTGTGGGACCATACAAAGTTTTGGAACGTATGGGAGAAGTTGCTTACAACTTGGAATTACCCGAGGGATTGTCAGGAGTTCACGATGTGTACCACGTTTCTTAGTTGAAGAAGTGCCACTGGAAGCGATACAGTTGGATAGCGACTTGACCTACGAGGAGAAGCCAGTCAAGATTCTCGAGTTTGCCAGCCGAGTTACATGCAGCAAAGTTATCAAGTTCTGTAAAGTGCAGTGGAGCCACCATACTGAAGATGAAGCCACCTGGGAACGAGAGGAAGACCTACGGAAAGATCACCCTCACCTATTTTCTAGCCAACCCGAATCTCGAGGGCGAGATTCATATTAAGGGGGGTAGGTTTGTAACATCCCAAAATTTTAATTTGGAATGTTATACATTAGGTCATCTTTGCATATCATATTTTATGGCATTTTGGCTTGATCCTAGAAAGTATACACAACTCAAGAACCTACGGAGAGAGTTGGGGATTTCATTATTTTTATATTTGAGTTTTCTCAAATTTTGAAAAGAGGGTCGTTTGATATTAATTATTTTCTCTTTGAATATTTCTTTTATGAAAATAAAAGAGGGGATAAAATAACTTCCTCAAAATAAAGAAATAATGGAGATTTAATATAAAAATCAAATAAGGTTTTTTTATTCGGAGTTTTATTGCTATTTTATTTGAATTAAGAAAAATATGCGTTTCTCAAAATTGCATTACAGTCCCATATAAATGTTCACCTTGTCCGGTAGATTTTTAGAGGACAGGGAAAATTTATTTCAGGATTTTTGGAGTCCGTTTAGTATTTCTTTTCTTTGCTTTTCTGCGCGGATTTTTTTTAAAAAGTCAACCGACCTACGTGTCGTGCCTGAGCCGGATTCCTTCGGCCGGGGGCTTTATAAGCCGCAGCCTGAGCCGCCCCGAGGCCCAAGCCGCTGCCGCCAGCCCACCCCGCCGAAACCCTTGCCCACGCCAACGTCGCTGCTGCTGCGCGCCGCCGCCGCCCGCGCCGCCGCCCGCTAGCCCGCCGCCCCGCGCCGCCACCTGCCGTTGCCCCGCCGCCCGTCCCTGCCCGACCCTGCCGCCGGAGCCGCTCGCCGCCGCCGCCGTTTCGCCGGACCTCGCCGGAAGTAGCCGCCGCCGCCCTTGGTTTTCGTGAGAAAACCGATCGGTTTTTTTCGAAACCATAGATCCCGTTTTTATTATTTTAGATCGGTTTTTTCGGTTTATTTATTTAGCGAATGCCCGTTTGTTCATTCGTTCGTTTTAACGAATGGTTTTCACCATTTAACCGCAGACAGCAAACATTCGTTCGTTAGTCTGTTTGTCAGTTTTCTTTTTCTCGGATTTTTTGCGATTATTTTCGATCGCGATTTCTGATCCAATTTTCGTTTTAGTTTAACTTTTCGCTTGTTTATCGGAATCAGGCAATTCAAGCGCCTAGAGTTTCGTCTCGAAGCCCTCTTTCTGTTTAATCAACTTAAACAAGTTTTTGCTACTATAAAATTTGACTTTAGTCCAGATTAGTAATCGAAGCTTGTTTCTTTTGCAGTTTGAGATTCGTTGTTTCGTTTGATTTGATTCTTTTTGCAAACCGGAGTTCTTAAGTTGAACTTTCCGGTTAGATCTTATTATTTGAGTTTTACCTGTGCATCTTTGCTTGATTGCTTATTGTATGCTTGTTTGATTGCGATAGAGTACCCGGAGTGCGAAGCATGCTACTACGAGTCTCTAGGTTTCACGGATCATCAGCAAGGCAAGTAACACTTTGATCATACCCCTTTACTACCCAGTTTTGTTGCATTAGGTCAATCCTCAAACAATTGCATGATTAGGATTTGATTAATATGTGGGTTTTGGGAAGTAGATGAGGTAGTACCTATTCACCTGTTTATTATCAAACCTTTGGGAGTTACTTCTACGTTGCTTATATTGCTATGCTATGCTCGTAGACATGGTTTGGGTTTGAGTGTATTCATGACAGATGTGAGTATTGTTAATTAATGGTTAACTTAAGGTGGAAACTTTAATACACATCTGGGTGGATTGAGGTACCTGGGGAACCCAGTGTTGCTTGTATTTTTTTGGAAATCCCGGGGTACCGTGTGATTCTCCTATGGACTGCCACCCACGCTCAAAGGGATCATAAGATTATTCATGCTAGAAACTTCCGTGTGCAGCCACATGCCATTATGGGCTCTGGCATAGTTGAGTAAGTTGTGGGAAACCTTTCCATGATGGGCTAGCAGATGTAGGGGATTGTAGGTGTATAGGCCTATCTATCGGTTAAGGGGACCTCTTTGGAAAGACTGTGTCTTGGTCATCCGTATCTCAAACATCATGTAGTGCGAGAAATTCAACGGAGGAGATCGAGTCCTGTGGGGAAAAGTGCGTAAACCTTTGCAGAGTGTACAAACTAATCATGGTTAGCCGTGTCCCCAGTTATGGACATCTTGAGTATCTAGTTCTTGGATTATCATGTGGATCTCATCACTCTTAATATAATTTGACTGGGTTTAATGATGATGCTTAATTGGGATTGAGTTGGGTGAACCTTCTCAATGTTTAACAACCACCATGATAGTTAAATAAAATTAATTCCTTTGTTGTAGGGAAAAATTGGCTTTCCGCAAAACATATTAACCATACAGCCTCCACCAGCCATATATGCAGGGGCGGAGACAGGGGCGAGCAGGGGCTAGACCCCCCCCCCCCCCATCGATCGGCCCCCCTCAATGAATCAGAGCAGACACTAATACAGATCCTAGTATATATTACGTACTCGGCTGTAGATTTATTCCTTAACTACCATTCAACTAGCTAGTACTGCATACGAAGGCCCAATGAATTGATTTCCCAAGTTTTGTAGCGCTGCGTGTACGTACCCAAGCCCAAACATAGCCCATGTCTTATCTTTAGGCCATCGTGGAGAATTTTGACCCAGCTTTCCTGTCTTCCAAGTCGTTCAGAATAGATTGATCACGATTTTCTTCTAGCCGCCACCGGCCGCCCTAGCCGATCGACGGATGATACCGCCGTGGCGCCGTGCTAGCCAGCAAGCCCCCGTCTATGCCTTTGTAGATCCTGCGGCAGCAATGATCTAGCCCGCAAAAGCTGAAGGCGATGATCCTGTCGCAAACACTAAAGTATATAAAGGTATGGCCTAGTTAATTAAGTGGCTCTCTTGTGATTGCATCTCAGACTATTGATTAAGTAGTACAAATTACTAGATGTGTTTTCGAGTCATATGGGAGATTTTGCTTGTGTTACATCTTAACTGTTGTTTCCTCCTCAGGCTGCCTTTTGACATTTTCGTTTTTATTGAACGTAGTTTGCACCCTGTCCTTGTATTTCGATGGAAGCAGGCTTGACTGCATTTGTCAATTTATGATATTTGTGTTTCACTGAAAAATAAATAGCTCCAAAGTTGAGATTATCTTATTGTTTGATGATCTTGCTAGTTGTAGACCTAAATTTAATCCTGTAGAAAGGAAGCCCTTTTGCGAATTGCCAAAAATGTATTACTACGTTTTGATAAGTCAGAGTGATACATTATGACATTTTATTCTCAAAATTTTCTTCTAATATAAAACAGAACACATTTAGGTGTGTATTGAAGAAAAAATTTGCATGCACTATCTGTATCTCCTTCGCCCCCCTCGTGCCTAAATCCTGACTCCGCCCCTGCATATATGCATGTAGTGATAACATTATTCTGTTCATTACTCTCTTGTGTTACATTGCCAGCATATTCCATGCGCTGACCCGTTTCGGGCTGCAACGTATCATGTTGCAGACTTTTCAGACGACGAGTAAGGAGCCTTAGGTCGTGGTCTTTCACTCAGTGATGCCGTTGGAGTTGATGGACTCACATTATCTTCCAAGCCTTCCATTGTTATCATATTAGATGGCCTTAAGCCATATTTATTGTAATAAGTTCTCTTTTGAGACATTCGATGTAATAAGTGTGTGATTGCTACTCTGTTATAAATCCTCAAGTATTGTGCGTGTCAGCATTACCGATCCAGGGATGACACTGATGCATAGAGATCAGACTATTTGAGGTCTGGTCGCTACAAAAATCCTAATCTCGATCTATGCCAACTCAACAAACACCATCGGAGACACCTGTAGAGCATCTTTGTAATCACCCAGTTATGTTGTGACGTCTGATAGCACACAAGGTGTTCCTCCGGTATTCGGGAGTTGCATAATCTCATAGCCAGAGGAACATGTATAAGTCATGATGAAAGCAATAGCAATAAAACTAAACGATCATTTATGCTAAGCTAACGGATGGGTCATGTCCATCACTTCATTCTCTAATGATGTGATCCTATTCATCAAATGACAACACATGTGTATGGTTAGGAAACTTAACCATCTTTGATTAACGAGCTAGTCAAGTAGAGGCATACTAGGGACACTCTGTTTGTCTATGTATTCACACATGTACTAAGTTTCCGGTTAATACAATTCTAGCATGAATAATAAACATTTATCATGATATAAGGAAATATAAATAACATCTTTATTATTGCCTCTAGGGCATATTTCCTTCAGAGGAGAGGAGGTGGTTTTCCAATGGAGAAGAGGGAGAGGTGAGACGGTGGTTTTGGAATGGAGATGATGGAGAGGAGAGGAGGTGGTTTTGCAATGGAGAAGAGGGAGAGGAGCGTGCGACAATGATTTAAGATTGGACGAGAGGGCCGGCGCGTTGCGACTGGATCAAAATCAAAATCAATTTAACCTTCAATTAAGAAAGCGACCCCACATTAACTAGTCTCCCTTTTATTCTGGGTCATAATTGACCATGATTTTCACAAATAAAATATATGTTATATGTTTAAAAAATAATATAATTTGAAAGTACATTCAGATACGAACCAAACGATACAATTTTCGGTGACATGCATTCACATTTTGCTTGTCAAATACAGCACGTGGTCAAGCTTTGACCTAAAATACACAAAACAAAAAAATACTTCCAAGACCAGCGCCGCTCCTCTCATCTCCTTTCCACCACCGCTCCTCTCCTGTTCCAATCTAAATCCAGCGCCGCTCCTCTCCTCTTCCATTTCAAAACCACCGCCCCTCCTCGCCTGTTCCAATCCAAAACAAGCATCACTCCTCTCCCGTTCTAATCCAAAACTAGTGCTGCTCCTCTCCTCTTCCATTCAAAAACCATGACCGGCGAGTGAAGGTGTTGTGGAGAAGTAGATCGATGGAGGAGTACAACCGATACATGAGGATCGTAGACGGCGACACTGTGAAGCTAGCGAGGATGTTGGAGATACAGTCTTGGTTTGACAACAAGGACCAACTAGCGGCGACGGTGACATCCATGGCCAAATATCTGCAATAGAGTGAAAAGGCGGCGATACTCCCGAAGGGAGTCGTGCGGGAGTACATAGAGCTGCTCCTCTGGGCCATGGAGCAAACAGATTCACCAAATCCGATCGTGAGGGAGCGGTGGTGGGAGTATCAATCCCAAATGGATCATCCACCAGAGATTCAAGGATCGAGCATCTACAGGGTGCCGTTTGTGAGGGTGTCGTGCCAGAGTGAGCTAGTGGAGTCTTCATTGACCGAACCCAACTGCAAGAGGAGAAAAGCACTTGGCCCAACGATGCTTCCCCGCCATCCTCTCCCTCGCCGTTCACATCATCTCACGGGGCGGCTGTCTTTCACCGAGGAATAAGAGGGGACTGCCCCCCAGCCCAATAGTCGGGCAGGTTGTAAATTGTCAGAAGGAGCTTAGGGTTGTCATATTTGCAGGTTGTGAATTGTGTTTTGTGTTATGTATTTTGAGAGTACTTTCAGATATAAATGTCTTTTGAATTTCAGATTTGCAGTATTGAGCATATGAAGTATTTTATGAATTCTAGAGATCTATTTTTAGCACTTAAAAATGTAGTTTCATAGGAGTATAAAAGTGTAGACAATGTGATTCTCAGAGAAGAAACTGCAACTTTCAGTTTCAGATAAGAAACTGCAACTTTCAGAGGCAGAGCATTTATATTAACACGGCCTTTTCAAACAGGGATAACATCATATTGGAAGTTTTATTCATTGTCGAAACTGGAACTACTAGCTAGTTACCATCATGCTGATCAACATTCATGCATAGCACATCTTCATATGATGCACCGTCAAAAAGATATGCTATTTTCAAAATGCACACACAATGTCGAGTGTGCGAAAAACAGAGAAAACAAGGGACGAAGTTTTGGCAAGTGTTGGACGTGGTGTGCATAGATGACAATGGGGACCCACATGTCAATAATGGCAGAGGCAAAAAAATTGAGATATTTTCCCTGCATCAGGTGGAATCGAACCCGGGCGGAACAACTGTCGGGTAGTGTCACTTGGCCACTGGGCTAGTTCAGTACTTTCGTTACAAATAAGGCACTGCCTCAGGTGGTCCGATCTCCTCCTGCGCCTTTGTGCGCTCGCCACGGCGCCGCTGTCTACCGTTGTGAACATGCTGAACAAACAAGAGGAATCTAGAGAGGATTGTACGTGCAGAGACGGACAGTCATGATCCACCAGGTCTATGGTCGTACGCAAGCAAGTGCCTCATTGAAAAAAAATACTTCCTCCTAATTCTATACTGACGTTGGGGCCCACGGGTTTGTGAACATAGTTACATTATTTTAGGTGCTTCAACGTAGTTACTAAAGGAAATAAATTCGCAATGAAGCCGGGGAGTTGGCAGGTATCATTTATTATCACTGGGGCAGCAAGTATCAGCTGGGTTGTGGGCTGCCCCGCTAGGCTTTCTTTTTTAACATGCGCAGCCCACGACATGCCGGTTTGTATTTTCTTGAGGGCCCTCATCTATCGACCGGCCTATGGATCTCCCATCAGAGGTTTTATTTTTCCTGAAACATCGGCAGCCCAATTTATGTATTTTTTTTGAAGAAAATAGAGAGGTATGTTCTATTTTTCTATATAAGACTAGGGACGCCTAGTCCAACTTATGTTTCCCTTCTAACTATATTATATATATATTTAAATTATTTATATGTTATTATATATTATTGTTATTGTCATCATATATTTAACAGATACTTACATATGTAAGAAAACAATATCCCACATCTTATTAACTTATAAAAACAATTTCTTAACAATAAAATCCTGGATTTTCTTGGCAACGAAAATCCTGGTGATTGTGTAAAAAACCTTGGTAAGATTTAAGGACCAATGTAATAATAAATCACTTATTATTTAAATATATTTATAACAAAATGCCCAGCCTCTGTTTATTTTTTGATAACATTGCTGCGCCCAACCCAACATTATAATTAGAATCAACCCAGCAAAGTCGTGTATTTCGAGAAAGTGCAAATGGCCTGTAATTTTTTAGGAAAAAAATAAATGGGTCGCATGTACGCTACATTATTTGTTCACCCAGCCCAGCAAATAGACTGTAATTCCAAAAAAGAGATAAAATTGACTGTAAATTCTAAAGAAATGGGTTGAATACGTGCCACATTTTTGAAGGCTGAAATGTGGGCCAATAGGTCAAAGCCAATGCAAGTCGTTGTCAACTTAGTCAACAAATGACTCTCACATCGTTAGCAGTTGGATTTACATCCAACGACCGACATCCATCTTCAATCTCTCGTCTTCTTCCTCAAGTGCCGCCGGGACCACCTGCTCCCGCCTCCTGCTGCTAGTAGCTCTGCTTAGCATGGTTTGCTGTGAAGCGCTACCCCATCGCCGACCAGGCCATCCCTCCACCCCTCCACACCTCCTGTTCTTCTCCACTGACTACCGAACCACACCGCACCGGAACCAGTTAACCCTCGTACACCTCTCCGTCTGCGACTCCACTCCTGCATCTTCCCATCTCCGGCTCGTTGCTGTCTGGGGCCTCGCCGTCGTCCACCACCTTGGATGCGCTCGGCGCAGAGTGGTCAACGAACGACATCCATCGGAAGTGGACTGTATGTGGAGAGGCTGACAGCTGGGTCCATAACCCCACACAAGGAAATGCCTCCTTATTACGGGCAAAATAATGATTCCTCCACCTGACAGCTGGGACCCACCGGAAGGGCCCCTATGTTTCACAAAAAATGCCCCCCCCCCCCCCCGCTAACAGGTCGGACCCACCAGCTATATCTTCGCACGCAAGGAAGTGCCTCCTTATTACGCACAAAAAAATGAATACCCCCTACTAGCTGAGACCCACCATAGTGGGAGGCTGACTTGTGGGCCTACTAAGTTAACAGGGATGGAGGGATTTGTCAACTTAGTCAATATGAACGATTCTAGCTCTAGTGACCGTACGATGTCCATCCAAGCCGTAGTGCTTCTTCAGCCTCTGGTCTCCTTGCTCCAGCCGCCCAAACCAGCGCCGGTCGTGCCGCATGCTCCTGCCTCCCGTGGCCGGCTATGCTGCCGCGGAGGCCTCACCGCCCCCTACTACTCCCACCGCTGGCCAGGCCATCCCTCTACTCACCAACACCCCCTGTTATTCTGCAGCGATGGCAGCCTCACACCACAGCCGAACCAGTGAACCCTCGTACTCCTCTCCGCGTGGGCATCCACTGCCGCGTCTTCCTCGACTCCATGTTGTCCCCTTCCTAGGCCTCACCGTCGTCCACCGCTCTGGTGTTCTCGGCGCGGCGTGGACAACATGGTTAAGGAACGACTTCCGTCTGAAGAGTACTGTACATGGAGAGGCTGACAGCTGGGTCCACGGCCGCAGCAAGGAAGTGCCTCCTTATTATGCGAAAATAATGATTCCTCCACCTGACAGCAGGGACCCATCGGACGGGCCACCATATTTCACTAAAAAACGTTTCCCCCCTGACTGCTGGGACCCACTAGCTACATCTTCGCACACAAGGAAGTGTCTGACAATCAGGACCCACCTGGTCAATGCGTACGTAGCGTTGTCATTTTGGTCGCGAACGTGTACTTAAATATTGGTCGATCGGTCTGTCTGCAGGCTGCAGCGATGAACCGTGGCCGTGTATGGAAGGGCACGTGTCGTAGTAGAGGCGCGCACGTAGCATGTACATGTACGTACAGCGGCCAGGGTGCAAGAAATAAAATACGGCCACGTACGTACATATGGGCAGGATCTCAAACGCCTACTCGCGCATACGTACAGCGAGGGCTCGTGTAAATGGCTGGGTCGGAAAGGAGAAACTGCATCATCGTCGTGTTCATGGGGAGGCAACGGAATGCGTTGTGTTCATCGGGAGGCAACAGAATGCGTCGTGTTCATCGGGAGGCAATGGAATGCGTCGTGTTCATTGGGAGCCAATCGGCTTGGATGGAATAGCCGGCCGAAACAAGGCCTGGCGTATCGCAGAATGGAGGAAACGGCCTTGTGTTCGACCGGCCCTGGTCGAAACGGGATCCTGTTCATCAGGAGGGGTCTGGCATACCACAAAATGGAGGAAACAGACTTCTCTTGGACCTCCTACGGTTGGAACGGAGTCCTATTGATCGAGAAGGGTGTGGCGTACCGCAAAACGGAGGAAACGGACTTGTATTGGAGCACTACGGTCGAAACGGGGGTCAAGTTCCTCGGGAGGGGTGTGGCGTAGCGCAAAACGGGACTCCACGGGATAATGTTCATCTCCACCATTGACCTCCTCTAGCATCCTCGGGCTACTGGTCATCCACCGTCGACCTCCTCCAACCTCCACCTATGACTGTTCATCCACGGGCTCATGTTCATCCAGCCTCCACCGCTCCTCCACCGGCTACTGTTCAACCAGCCCTCTCCACGGGGTCCTGTTCAACCACCCCTCCACGGGCTACTGTTCATCCAGCCCTCCACCGGCTACTGTTCAACCAGCCCTCCAAGGGGTCTTATTCATCCAGCCCTCCATGGGGTCCTGTTCATCCACCCCAACCGGCTCGATCGATCGGGGTCCTGTTCGTCCAGCGGCAACGGCCTCTACTACCACCGGGTCCCGTTCATCCACCCCCCACCGAGAACTGTTCATCCAACCCCCCAACAGCTCTCACTATTCATCAAGAGGCAGCAGGTTCAATCGGCTTCAGTTAGCAGCAGTAGCGACGGAACCGCTCGATCGGGTTCAGTTAACAGCTAGCAATCGATCGCTCGGGTTCAGTAACGCGTAGCCTGCAGTGCAATCGCTCGGGTTCAGTTAGAGCCCAACGCCTCGCTCGGGTTCAGTTAGAGCGCATCGCCTCACACACGCGCGTACATGTACGAGAGAAACGCGCATCGCTCGGCCCCCGACCACCCACCGTAATCGGGAACTCACTGATATTTTCCTCGCCCTTGCTTCTACCACGGTTTTTTCCGTCATGGATGCCCAAAGAATGTCATGCAACTACGTCTCCGGCCCGCCCAGGATGAAAAGCCCATTTTCTGTCATGATTTTTTGTGATAGAAATAGGAGCCCACCACATCTATGATGATACCGGGTTTTGTCACACTTATCATCATAGAAGTGTCATAAGCATGACAGAAAAAATTTCGTTCGGCCCAAAATGTCATGGATGTGTCTTTTTTGTAGTGTATTTTCGAGATTGCGAGGGATACAGAGGTAGGAGTATTTGGGGAGCGAGCTAGTGTGCTTGACACGCCGGCTGTGGACTGTAGCCGACGCACCTTCTCGTGTAAGCCATAGGCATACTATACACCAATGGTGCTCCAGGATATTTTGTACTACATCTCACACGGTTGGTGATAATAAACTGTGTGGGATCTACTTGATTTTTCATCTTGATTTGAATTACATAATGGGGTCACAGCGGCAATGGATGGTGTTTGAATTGCTAGACCTTTTATCTGAAGTGAACATGCAACTATATGTGTGTCGTAAAAAATGGAATTATTCAGGGTTCGTTTGGACATTTTATCCATTAAATTGGGTTTCTAGCCATTTCAGGTGCATAGTTCAAAATTAAACTACATGCACATGCTCAAGTGCACCAACATGGGTTGTAAAATCATATATGTGTCCATGGGTTTATGCTTATGTCCCATGCAAGAAATGGGGATGAATTTCGAACACGACACTGTGGCTCTCCGGCAAGCGTTGACGTACTTGCATTTGTAATTCTAGTAAATCCAAAAGTCGTCTGAAATTCATGAAACTTGGCATACTATCATGGAGCGGCATCAACATGTCGTGGTAATTTTTTTGTCCCATTTGGGGCAAGTTTGGGTATAAGCTTCTCATAAACCAGAGCTTCTCAGAACAAGCGTGATGGTTTCAGTAGGGAATGTTTCACCTTTCTGGATGAAAGATATCCATTGCCTCTTCTCGATTTCAAAATTTTCCCTAGTGTAAAGATAGAACAACAGGAGTGTTGTGTCAATTTTTAGGATTTTTCGGGGTTCGCTTGGACATTTTTATATATTAACTGAGTTTTCTATGCATTCATGTGCATAATTCAAATTTGAACTACATGCACATGCTCTAATGCATATAAATTAGTTGAAAATTCAAATTTGTGTCCTTAGTTGCATGCTTAGGTCCCATGCAAGAAATGGGAATGAATGTCAAACACCCAGCCACCGTCACTTGGCCGCAAACATTGAGATATCTGGTTTTTAAATTCTAGTAAATCCAAAACTCGTTTGAAATTCATGAAACTTGGCATGCTATCATGGAGCGGCAATAACATGTCATGGTAAATTTTTTGTCCCATTTGGGGCAGGTTTGGGTATATACTTCACACAAACCAGAGCTTCTCACAACAAGCATATTGGTTTCGGTAGGGAAGGTCCCGCCTTTGGGGACAAAATGATATCCATTGCCTCTTATTGCTTTCAAAAAATTTCTCGTGTCAACATAGAACAACAGGAGTGTTGTGTCAATTTTTGTGATTTTTCAGGGTTCGTTTGGACATTTTTATGCATTAACTGAGTTTTGAATGCATTTATGTGCATAATTCAAATTTGAACTACATGCACATGCTCCAATGCATATAAATTGGTTGAAAAATCAAATCTTTGTCCTTGGGTGCATGCTTTGGTCCAATGCAAGAAATGGGAATGAATTTCAAACACCATGGCACGATTGATTGCCGGCAAAATGTTGAGATACTTTGTTTTTAAATTCTAGTAAATCCAAAACTCGTCTGAAATTCATGAAACTTGGCATGCTATCATGGATTGGCACCCGACATGCCGTGGTTTTTTTTGTGTCCATTTTGAGAGAAGGCGCACTCAAATAACAGCCAACAAAGGCATTTTGAAAAACAACTGCCACTTTAATATCTCAAACATTTGTATAATTCAAACCGTGTGCGTTTTGGTAACCATTCATGACGCCATGTGTCATGGTTTTAATGGCTATATGTTTTAATGGCTCTTGATCGCAAAAGTTTTAGATAGAACACCCGTATGCAAAGTGAGAGCAGGATTTGTGCATCTCTTGAATGCAAACGGTTATTTTGGATGACCCGTGTGCAACCACTTACAAACAATTTGGTAAGATTTGCATCTGTCATATTGGGTATGTTGCCATTTTTCAAACTGGAAAGATTGACATTTGTTGATCTAGTAACATTGCCATTTGTCAACCTTGTAACACTGCGATTTGTGAAAATATGAAGCTAAAAATGACTAGCAGTATCTAATTTTTGCAACAAAAATTCAGTAATTAAGCATAGATGGAGGCAAGGAGGCATGTTCAGCCGGGCGTGCAGTTTCGATGCGGCTTTAATGTAGATGAGGGAGAGGGTAGCGGTTCCCGAAATGTTGAACGACCAATGATGCATCCTCCTTCGATTAGCATCTTGTGAATGTATGAGGGAAGTAATGGGAGGAGGACCGGGAAAAGAGGCAGCACAGTGTGAATGCAACGCAGTTTGCACTCATATAAAGGCGCCTCTCCATTCCAATGCATCTACCACATCGTACACACCTAAGCACTTGCCTAAGCACCTACACTAATAAGCGCAAAAGCACTCACTCCAGACCCATGGAGGAGATGCGCGCAAGCGGCCAGCGGGTGTGCCAGATGGTCCACGACGCCGGCCAGCGGCATGGCACCGAGGATCGTCTCCAAACGGTGTTGGCAACGGCTAGTGGATGGCCGCCGTCGACGCTAGCTACGACTCTCAGTTGGACCAGCTGATCGTTGCCACCACCAATAAGTTCACTGTCGTCAAGAAGCTCGCGGACGACATCGCCGTACTTCTCCAGCCTGCGCGCCCGGGCTCCTCATTGCCTGCCACCCTAATCGGCCTCCATGGTCGAAACCTCTTTCAAGCACTGCTGGCCCTGCGACTGCCCGCCGATGACATGAAGAATGTCCACCTGGAGGTCGCGATCATTGCGAGGCACCTCGCCCTGCAAGAATTCGTCGACCTACACATCCACATGTATGAGCAAATTATGTACATAGATATCTACAAGGCTAGTGAGGACGCTACGACGTTGGCCTTCTTCAACCGGCTGGAAGCCTTGGATGCCTTTGTTGAGAAGCACCTTGGCCTCGCTAGAAAATCCGCCGCTCCTTAGCCACCGGTCGATGGCCCGGCGCACTGAGTTGAGGAGGAGGAGGTCGTACGTTGATGGATGCATCTTTCTTCTTGCCTCCTGTAACCACCACTGCGATCACATCATCGTGGCCTTGATTCTTATTGTGCTATTGCATTCTCCTTCCAGTCAATACAGATATGTGCGATCCCTTTGCTTAACTATACGCATCACTGTAACTAGTACTCCATCCGTCAATTTATAAGTTGTGCTGCCAGTGTTTGGGGCTGGCGCACGATCACCCATGTTCGTGTGCATGCGATTGTGCCGGGTGCGGCGCGACGATGCAGTTACCCACTGCAAAAATTGCCATGCGGGGGACGTGGCATTGACCATTGGGCAGCAACAGTCGGTCATCCGGTTTCCCAATAAAGGATGCAAAGAGGGATCCTACAGCAGCAAGGGCGAGCTTCCCTACCAATAGCCCATCTAACAAAACTCCCAAGTTAACTGTGCTGAGGCTTTAGTAGTCATCAGATGGGTGACCGGATCGGAAGTGGCCTCGATGTTAAATTAACTGATGTGATGGGTCACTGTAAGCATTTAATTGCATTGAATGTATATAGTGCTCCATCATATTAGTTGAATTACCCTCGAGGTCCTTTTTTGTAATTTATGAATTTTTTTGTTTTTTGTACACATGTTGATTGGCTTGAAGAAGGTCTATATCAGTACTTTTTGATAATTTTTGTTTTTTGAACACAAGTTGATTGGCTTTAATGAAGGTCTATCCCGGTACTTTATGACATGTTTCCAACACATGGACCTCGAGGCTAATTCATCTAATAGGACGGAGCACTATATACATTCAAAGCAATTAAATGTTTTCCAAAAAAGTGGTATGATTTATGTGAAACTTATAAGTCATGTATGTCAAATTAACCTCTGTGTACTTGTTCTTGAATTAACCTCCGGGCGTTTTTGTCGCGTATCACACACATCTTGTTAAGTTGAACTGTTTATGTTCTCTTCCCTAATCGAAAACAGTTAATTTGACTGAACTGTATACTGTATATCGCACACGCCTTGATCTAGCTGACCGTTTCTGTTGCTTTCCCTAATAGCAAACAATTCATCGGAGCAAACTGTATGCCATATATCACACACACATTGATATGGCTGCCCATTTTTGTTGTTCTGTCTAATCGCAAACAGTTCATCTGGATCAACCGTATGCCCTGCATCGCACACGCAACTAAAATTTGAACCATGTTTGATGGCTCCGCCATCGCAAACGTTTTGCACCTTTTTGATGGGTTTTTTACACCATCGTTTGCGATTATTGTATCGCACACAGTTTCTTCGAAGGGTCTTTGATCATAGTGTCGCGTTAGCAGCATCCTGCAGTAGTGTTATGTTGTCAAATAATAAATTCCTTGGAAAGTGTTGGTATGGAAGGCACGTGTGGATACGGTTAGCCATGGAAAGTGAAAGTATGGTGAAAAAAGGAATAAACTTTATTTTCTGTTTGGGAACCGCCTATGATATATCTAGCATGGAAAGTATTGGGAATTAATCGATCATTTTCATTGACAGGAAAAGAATGCCACCCAAAATGTTTTATCTCTATCTTTTTCATTTTGAGTTCTGACACCTCTACAAATCCCTACTTCCCTCTGCGAAGGGCCTTTCTATTTACTTTATGCAAAAAAATTAGTCTCCATCTTCTTTTATAAAACACCAACTAAGGGGCACTATGATCGTACTTGAGCATTGGGTGTAGCTAATATGCGAGTGTGTTTCATGAATGGATCAATGAGTGAGCATAATGGGCTTGGGATAACTTTCTTTAGCATTGATATTTTGAAAGACATGGTTGCTTGTTGATATACTTGAGTATTAAAGTCCTCATGTAAAAACTAGACTATTGCTTTGAACCATATAAAATTCCAATTGTCCAAGCTATAAAAGAAAGAATATTTGATGAACATGTTAGGTAGCATTCCACATTAAAAATTCTGTTTTTATAATTTACCTACTCGAGGATGAGAAGGAATTAAGCTTGGGGATGTTGATACGTATCCAACATATCTATAATTTTTTATTGTTCCATGCTATTACATTATCATTCTTGGATGTTTTACAATCATTTTATATCATTTTTGGGACTAACCTATTGACATAGTGCCGGGTGCCAGTTGTTGTTTTTTGCTTGTTTTTAACATCACAGGAAATCAATATCAAACGGAGTCCAAATGCAGCGAAACTTTTTGTGGAATTTTTATAGACCAGAAGACACCCAATGGGTTAGAGAAGCACCTGGGGGTGCCCCGAGGGGGGCACAACCCACCAAGGCAGGCCTGGGCCCCCAGGCGAGCCCAGGTGGGTTGTGCCCACCTCAGTGGCCTCCCGCACCGCCTCTTTGCTCTATAAATACCCCAATATTCAAGAAACCCTATGGTAGTCAACGAAAATCAACTCCAGCCGCCGCAAGTTCTAGAAACCATAGATCCAATCTAAACACCATCACATAGGGGTTCATCATCCTCATTGGTGCCTCTCCAATGATGCGTGAGTAGTCCTTTGTAGACCTACGGGTCCGTAGTTAGTAGCTAGATGGCTTCCTCTCTCTCTCTCTCTCTCTCTCTTGATTCTCAATACAATCGTCTCATGGAGATCTATTTGTTGTCACTCTTTTGCAGTGTGTTTGTTGGGATCTGATGAACTTTGAGCTTATGACCAGATCTATGTTTTTATCTATGAAAGTTATTTGAGTATTTTGAGCTCTTATATGCATGATTACTTATAGCCTCATATTTCTTCTTTGAATCTTTGATTTAGTTAGGCCAACTAGATCGACTGTTCTTGCCATGGGAAGAGGTGCTTTGTGATGGGTTGGATCTTTCGGTGCTTGATCCCAGTGACAGAAGGGGAAATGACATGTATGTATCGTTGCTATTAAGGATAACAAGATGTGGGATATTTCTACATAAATAGATATTGTCTATATCATGTCATCGTTCTTATTGCATTACTCCGTTTCTCCATGAACTTAATACACTAGATGCATGCTGGATAGCGGTCGATGTGTGGAGTAATAGTAGTAGATGCAGGCAGGAGTCAGTCTACTAATCTTGGACATGATGCCTATATAACGATCATTGCCTGGATATCGTCATGATTATTCGAAGCTCTATCAATTGCCCAACAGTAATTTGTTTACCCACCATTGCTATTTTTCTCGAGAGAAGCCACTAGTGAAACCTACGGCCCCCGGGTCTCTTCTTTATTATATTTGCCTTCGCAAACTATTTTTATTTGCTTTTATTTTCAGTTCTATTAATCCAGAAACCCAAAAATACCTTGCTGCAATTTTCATGTATTTTGTTTATCTCTCGTTCCCGCGAGATCTGCTTATCCAGTCTACTACAATTTTACCTATCTTTTTACCTGTCAGGGATTGACAACCCCTCTCTTACGTGGGGTTGCAAGTATTTGTTCTTTATGTGCAGGAGCTGTTTACGTGGTGTTGTGTGGTTATCCTACTAGTTCGATAACCTTGTTCTCATCACTAAGGGCAATACCTACCATAGCCACTACAAAAAAGACACATCCGTGACAGGGCCAAACGAAAAAATTTATGTCATATTTATGACACTTCTATGACAATAATTGGGACAAAACCCGGTATCATCATAGATGTGGTGGGGTCCTACTTCTATGACAAAAAATCATGACAGAAAATGGGCTTTTCGTCCTGGGCGGGCCGGAGATGCAGCTGCATGACATTCTTTGGGCCGTCCATGACGGAAAAAACCGTGGTAGAAGCGAGGGAGAGGAAAATATCGGGAAGTTCCCGGTTACGGTGGGTGGTCGGGGCCGAGCGATGCGTGTTTCTCTCGTACATACACGCGTGTGTGCGAGGCGTTGGGCTCTAACTGAACCCGAGCGATTGCACTGCAGGCTACGCGTTACTGAACCCGAGCGATCGATCGATCCCTTGCTGTTAACTGAACCCGAGTGATTCCTTCACTACTGTTGCTAACTGAAGTTGATCATTGCTGCCTCTGGATGAACAGTGAGCATTGTTGGGGGAGGGGGTTGGATGAACAGTTCCCGATGGGGGGTTGATGAACAGGACCCCGTGGTAGCAGAGGCCGTTGCTGCTGGATGAACAGGACCCCGATCGATCGAGCCGGTTGGGGGGTGGATGAACAGGACCCTGTGGAGGGCTGGATGAATAGGACCCCGTGGAGGGCTGGTTGAACAGTAGCCGATGGAGGGCTGGATGAATAGTTGCCCGTGGAGGGGTGGTTGAACAGGACCCCGTGGAGAGGGCTGGTTGAACAGTAGCCGGTGGAGGAGCGCGCGATGGAGGCTGGATGAACAGGAGCCCGTGGATGAACAGTCACAGGTGGAGGCTGGAGGTGGTCGACGGTGGATGAACAGTAGCCCGTGGGGGCAGTCGACGGTGGAGATGAACAGTATCCCGTGGAGTCCTGTTTTGTGGTACGCCACACCCCTCCCGATGAATAGGACCACCGTTTCGACCGTAGCGCTCCAACACAAGCCCGTTCCCCCGTTTTGCGGTACGTCACACGCTTGCCGATCAACAGGACCCTGTTTCCACCATAGGATGTCTGTTTCCTCTGTTTTGCGATACGCTAGACCCCTCTCGATGAACAGGATCCTGTTTCTACCGTGGCCGGTCGAACACAAGGCCGTTTCCTCCGTTCTGCAGTACACGAGGCCTCGTTTCCATCGGTTGTTTCGTCCAAGCCGGTTGGCTCCCGATGAACACGACGTATTCCGACCCAGTCGGTTGCCTCCCGGTGAACAGGACGCTGTTTCTCTGTTCCGACCTAGACGGTTCGCTGCCCGATGAATAGGACGTCGTTGCTACCGTTTGTTGCCTCTCCATGTACACAAGCCCTGGCCGTCAGTATATATATGCGCGAGTAGGCATTCGAGAACCCGCCCGTATGTACGTACGTGGTCATATTTACTTTCTTGCACCCTGGCTGTTGTACATACGTGTACATGCTACGTGCGCGCCTCTACTACAACACGTGCGCGCCTCTACTATGACACGTGCGCGCCTCTACTATGACACGTGTGTGCCTCTACATCGACTAGTATGTATGTACACGTTCGCGACTAGAATGACAACGCTATGTAAGCTTCGACCAGGTGGGTCCCGACTGGTAGGCACTTCCTTGCGTGCGAAGATGTAGCTGGTGGGTCCCAGCAGTCAGGGGGACGAATAAATTTTTTTGCCCGTAATATGGACGCACTTCCTTGCATGCAAAGATGTAGCTGGTGGATCCTAGCAGCCAGGGTGAGAAAACATTATTTTTCAGGGTAAAAAGGATGCAGTTGCAAGCATGCGTCCATGGGCGTGGTGCGTCCCCACTGTCAGCCTTTCGCGTACAGTCATCTTCCGATGACTCTCGTTTGTTGACCACATTGACACACCGTGCCGAACACACCAAGGCCGGTGGATGATGGTGAGGCCCCAGACTGGAACGACCCAGAGACGGGGAAGACGCAGCAATGGAGTCGCAGATGGAGAGGAGTGGGAAACTTGACTGGTTTGGGTGTGCGGCAGCACTCCCGCCCACGGGAAACTGGAGCAAGAACAGAGGTTGAAGAAGGAGCACGGCTGTTGGATTAACATCCAGCGGTCCAGCTGCTAGAATCATTTGTTGATTAAGTTGACAAAGCCCTGTGTACACATCTGCTTAGTAGGCCCACAAGTCAGCCACCAAATCTGATGGGTCCTAGCTGTCAACAGGAGGAATAGTTTTTTCGCATAACAAGGAGGCACTTCCTTTCGTGCGAATATATAGCCGGTGGGTCCCAGCTGTCAGGGGGAGAAAACATTTTTTCAGCTTAATATGGAGGAACTTTCCTTGCATGCGACCATGGACCTCGTGGGTCCCAGCCGTCAGGCTCTCCACATACAGTCCTCTTCTGATGACTCTCTTTTGTTGACCACGCCGCGCTGAGCGTAGCGAGGCGGTGGACGACGGCGAGGCCCCAGACGGGAACAACCCGGAGATGGGAATACGCAGTTGTGGAGTCGTAGATTCAGAGGAGTACAAGGGTTATAACTGGTTCTGGTGCGGCGTGGGGCTGTAGTCGATGGATAATAACAGTCGGTGTGGAGGGGTGGAGGGATATCCTGGCCGGCGATGGGGTAGCGCTTCGCAGCGATGCGTGCTAAGCAGAGCCGCTAGCCACCGGAGGCCGGACCAGGCGGTCCCGGCGACGCTGTAGGAAGAAGACAAGAGATTGAAGGTGCACGCCGGCCGTTGGATATAAATCCAAATGTGTATGTCATAATCATTTGTTGACCAAGTTGACAACACCCTGCGTAGGCTTCGGCCTATTGGCCCACATGTCAGCCTGCAAAAATGTGGCATATATTTAACCCATGTTTTATAGAATGTACAGTCCATTTGCTGGGCTGGGTGAACAAATAATTCCGCGTCAATGCGGCCCATTTAATATTTTCTAAGAAATACCAGCCCATTTGCACTTTCTTGAAATACACGAATTAGCTGGGCTCGTTCTATATATAATGTTAGGTTAGAAGGAGCAATTAATATCAAAAAATAAACCATTCTGGCACATTTTTATATATAAAATTAACAAATTAGCAAGTTATTGCTCAAAATAAAAATGCGCGCGTTATTATTACATTGGTCCTTCAAATCTTCGCAAGCTTTTGACGCAGTCACCAGGATTTTCCTACCTGTGAGTCAAAAACAACCAGGATTTTCCTTGCCAACTTCTGTTAAACATTTACTTTTATAAGTTAATAACACATGGTGTTTTTATAATGTATATATAAGTCTCTATAAAATATATGATAATATTAATAATATAAATATATATAATGTGGTTAGAAGGGAAAACATAAATTGGACACATTATTATTATTCTTATATATAGATAAATAGAACAGAGATCTGCGTTTTATTATGAAAATACATTGGGCTGCCGATCTTTAAGAAAACTAAAACCTACGCTGGCGGCCCACAGGCCGGTATGGACCTCAAAAAATAAGTTGGAACCACTATCTCCGTATGTCATCGGCTACGCATACCTAGGCCTAGCTAATACTTGTTCGCCCTCTAGAAAAAAGAGGGGGTCGGCGGCGCGACTGAAGAAGCACATCATACCCGATTTTTTTCTTAAGTGGATGGATCTCGATGGCGTTTTTTACTTGCCTCTACACCATACAACCTGTATTTTTAGCCTCCCCGTCCGTGGTGGACTAGCAACCCATTTGCTGGGCGAGCCAACCTACAGAAACCATCACTCGATTTTTCATCAAGCCCCAAAAATAACACAGTACTATGCTTGTTTTGAGGCCGAAAACATTACGGCAGGGGTTGAGCGGGGGAGGGGGGAAGACAGAGCAAAAATATTAAAAAGAGCTAATGCACCATTGCTACCCTAACAAAGCAGGTGCTATTCTTCTCAGGAAGAAGGTGTGTCGTTGACACCCACATGTCACAAATCCCACAGTAGACATACTAACAAGTTCACACACAAGTACAACAGAACAGGTAAACATTTGTATCAAACTAAGGTTCACAGGACACTTTCATATTCATAGCCAACATTCACAACCAACAACTCAACAAATTCATATATAGACACAAGTTTAGCATGTCTATGTATCCAAATGATTGATAGATCACATGACAATATTCATAGATAATTCACAAAAAGATTCAGATATAAACATGTTCCGTATGTTTATGCAACCAAATGATTGAGATCACAACCAATATCATCCATGGACGAACTTTAATTACCTAGGGTATGGACTGGTAAATGGTGTTCAGTCGGAGGTACTTCTTGCTAAAATTAATGCTTGTATAAGTAAACTTTCGAGTACATAAGAGGCAACACAGACAATCTAAGCTTTCCTTGTAGGTTTATCCTCAAATAGTGGCCTTGTGCCGAGGGAGGTTTGAGCAACTTGGCCACTACTTTCATCCAACTAGTTTACTGGCTCATCTTGGTCCTGTAGCTCGCCAAAATTCTACATTGCAGACAAGAAAGGAGACGGTTGAGAAAATGAACCACCCAATTTTTTGTGCAGTTCAACTGAAATGGAGCATCCCTGGTGTGCAGACTGATTAAGTGCCAGATGAATATACACGTCAACCAACTTTTCTGGAATCTTTAGACTCCATGCCATACATTTCGGTACCATATGTGCCGATAACCAAAAGGCACAAGTTGGGACCAAAGACTAGACTGCATTTTTCTGGGCTATGCACCAAGCAATATTTTTGGCGTTCACTCTCCTAATACTTGGAGTTTGACAACTGGTTGATGCCGGTTGATACTCGAATGAATATAGGCAGTTCTTCTTGTCAACATCAATGCTTGTCTGAGTGAACTTTGGAGTACATAGCGGCAACATAAGTACCTGTCCATCTGATCCTTTTTTGCAGTTCTACTGAAATCACCCAATGTAATGATTATCCTGCGAGTTCAGTCTCCAAGTTACTCCTTTATGAAATCGGCAAACAGTAGCACAATACCAAATTACCAATACATATGACAAGCACAATAATCAGGATGAAGACCAGTAATAACCTGTGTGAGGTAGCATATCAATTACTATTTCCTCTTACTGGAAGCCGAGATAAGCCAAGCAACTAATAGCAACGGAAGGAAGCAAGCCCAGATTAGCAACTGGCAGGAAAGGAAGGAAGTTGTCGAGGCAATGAAGGACACAAAGTTTTTGTGCAGTTCCACCAAAATTGAGCATCCCTATTGGCACATATATTGAGAGAGTGATATTAATGTAATAGTGGGACTAGTTGATGAAACAAACACTAACAAATAGAAGCACCCTCATTATCTTAATGGGTAAAGTTAGCAACATAGTAGTCTTGCTTAAAGAGAGGTATTAGTTTATTTAATCAGTGCCAATTAGCTAAACACTCAAAGCATTGTCATGTATCATAGGTTGCAAAACTTTAACGTGCAAAGATAAAGGAGTTTCTCATGACAGTAACACAATACAAATAGAGATGACAGCAAACTAATATGGATGAAGGCCTTAGGCAGGTACCAACCTGAGCAAAAAAGCTTATTCATATTGTCCCAAAAGAGATGATAAAGCACTCACTAGAATCACTCAATAGTATATATTTTTGTGCACTTCAAATGTATGGTTAAAGTCACTCTTGTTTACCAGTGCTGAGATTATATCGAAATATTATCAAGAACTTCCAGCAGAGTTAAAGCACTGGCTGGGATACAGTTCATTGTATTATCTTGTGTAGTTCCACTAAAATGTATGATTGGCACAACATGATCCCTGTTTGCACAAGTAGGAACAAGGTGAAACCTTCATTAGCTTAGTGAGAAAGGATAGAAAGGCATTAGCATATTACTCTGACAGTAGCATCAAATTCATCATGGACAATACGCAGAAGTGGAAGGGCTCCTTGGAGGATCGTCTCACATGTAAGGTAGACATGGTCAGAGCCCTTGAATGGCCTCGACTGAGGCCTCGGCTTCGGCAAGATCACCTTGGCACTATTTATTCTTCTTCCTCTTCCTCTTCATGCTCTGTTTCTCTTTCTCCTCACTAGTTGGTGAAACCAAGTACATGATTGGCCTTCTATTTTAGAATTGGTTTTTTCAGTGAGGGAGTACAAGTGTACTAGTAAACAATAGCATTATTTTCTCATGGCAGTCGCAAAATAGAGATGAACACATGCATTAAATATCATTCTTACCTAAAGGAAGGTTATGGTGCCAATATGGATGATGAGGATTGGAACACATATCTCCCTTTGTGCAGTTCCACCGAAATGAACCAACTGTTCCATTCTGACATTCCAGTTAAACAACACAAATGTCACTTCTTTTAAGAAGTGTTTTGTGAAGTGCACCAAAAGGTCACAACAGCAACCAGGTGAAATGGATATCCCTATTTGCACAAATAGCTACAGAGGAAACAGTCAGAGTCTCAAACAATTACAGGCAAAAAAACTGGCTAAACTTGTCATGGCTTATAATAGTGGCATTGCTTCATTTTACCAGGGGCATTAGATTAAGAACAACTAAATATTTGGTATAAGGGCATGGGACAGTGGGTGCACCAGCAGTCCAGCACCATGTACCTAAACAGGGGCATAAAGTGGTGATTCAAAGTTTGTTACCCCGAGAAACAAACATCCAAGAAACATATCTGGGCTCCCCATTTTTGTTCACTCTAGCCACCTATTCCTATGTTTTTTTAGAAATGGAGGCGTGCCCCGGCCTCTACATCATAATGATGCATGCAGCCATCTTATGTGTGGATAGCAAATCTAGTCCTGGTCATACCACTGTGTATAGTGTTTCCCCTATATTTCTCTTTTCGACCAAGAGACCGGTTGGATGACCAGTCTGTACTACTTTCACCAGCTACCCTTCCTGTTTGTACCAAGTCTGATGTACATACTAAATTCCCCCACCCCCACTTTATTTCTTGTTTGAACCAAGTACAAGATTTGACTCCATGAAGTAGCTTTACCTCTAAAAATAGAAGAAAAAAATGTGTCATTGGACCATCTGATTGAGAGGGGCTGAGAGGTAGAAAATGATGCACATGCAGCAACGTAGCAAGCTGGGGAAGTAGAGCTAGGGCGGTTTCAAAGGAAGATATACCTGAAGGTCATCGGGATATGGATAGATGGGCGGCAGGAGGCCAGATCCGCCCACACTAGCGCAACGACGAAGGGTTCGGAGGACCTCCCGCACTGACGCTCGACCGGAGATAACGGTGCGGCTGGTAGTGGGTCTCCTCTGTCGCTGTCGACGACAGCCTAAACGCTGCCCCTCTCCCTTCACCGGCGAAGGGGGATATGACTGGATCTGTAACCAGTGGTGAGGATTGAAAGACAGTGTTTTTTGAAGGGAGAAAGACAGTGGGGAGAGGATGAGAATGTGTGAATAGAGTAACCCTAGCAAGCAAGCGCGGAGGCTCCGGCCTATATATACGTAGTGGGGTAGTTTTCCTTTTTCACTCCATCAAAATAATCGTTTAAAATTGTGTACGTGCCAGGTCACTGTTTTTTGAGTTGTTGATTGTTTTTTGATATAGCTACCCACTTATTCCAAGTGGTGTTATGGTGTGCCAGGTCGCACTTTGTATCGTTCAAGTTTGGTACAAGACCCTCCATTAAATGAACAACCACCCCTCGTAAAATTTGTGAACAAGCCCACGGCTAAAATTATTGGAAACGTGGGCTGCCCCAACAGTATTATTATTTATATTTTCTATGTGGGAGTATCCTCAAAACAAAATGTGAGAGTACAACATTTATTGGGCCCCTTTGTAATTGGTGCTAAATTTTGACCAAAGATTTAAATGACAAAATGTTAGTGCATGTTAACAAAACTTATATCGTTTGATTTGTATTTGAACATAGTTTGCAGTTATGTAATTTTTTGTGACATGCATGAACATTTGGTTAGTTAAATTTATAGTCAAAATTTGGCAAGGTGCATTAAATCAACACATGCAAGTATCGAAAGGAGATTCACGGCATGCATGCATGCATGCATTGTAATTAATGCATCGGTAAACGCAAATTATTGAAATATATCAAGTGTAGTGCTTTGATGTGTCGCGTCAACTCGTACAAGACCGAGAAGCTTGATTACTACAGCGCCCTCTCCCTCGCGGACTGAGCTCCGGTGCCTTAACTGCACCTGACTTTGGCTGCATGACAGGTGGGCCACCCACCTGTTGGGCCCACCTGCCATACACACAAAGGCAGGAACAGGAAGTCAATGAAGCTGCGGCCCTTCCTCGCCCATGAGCGTGGTGGCTGGCAGGACTAGGAGAAGCTTTCGTTCTCTACACGCTCTCCCTCCAGCACGCGGTGGACATGCAGCAGTTCAATCGGTGTCAGGTGGCCAGAAGCATACTATAGTACTCCTCCACTAAAGTAGTACTCCATCATTGTTCGACTTCCCGAAGAGGCGAAGAGCCAAGAGCAGCCCGGACACTCGTGTGGCTGTTTCATGTGTAAAGTAGTCTAGGATTGCATGTACCGTGCCTGTAAGCTTAAAATCGTTGGGTTCGGCTCCATGCTTTTTTTTGATTAAAATGATCTTCTTGCCCTACCTGTCATCCCGATGATTGTAGTTTGCACGCTCATCTGGTCAAGACAGGAATATATATTTTAATTTGTGGTGGGGTAAATCTTAGAGGTTGCAGCAAATGGAGTATTGTACACTACGGGTCTTTCAGCCAAGTTTCGAGGCAACCATGTGGGGCCAGTGCTATGATGTGTCGCGTCAACTCGTACAACGAGGAGAAGCTTGATTTTACTACGACACGCCTTCTCCCTCGCCCATGCTCGCGGTGGCTCGCAGACGAGGATAGGCTGGTCGTAATGGAATACTAGTATCATGCATATGATACTAGTGTATCATACTACACATCCGTAGTGCATAGTATCATATGTTAGTATCATTGATGACTTCATTTATTAGCATGCATGACACATAGTAGCACAACATTTAATATGATATGGTATCATGATATGATACTCAACCCTCTCTTTCTTCATTTACTTCTATTCCACCTCATCAAATTTGCCTAGTTGGCATGCATGATACTCCCTCCATTCCTAATTATTTATCTTTTTAGATATTTCAAATGGACTACCACATATGGATGTATATATACATATTTTGGAGTGTAGATTCACTCATTTTGCTCCCCATGTAATCACTTGTTGAAATCTCTAGAAAGACAAATATTTAGGAACGGAGGGAGTAGTACCTATGATAGTACTCCCATTACAACTAGCCTTATAGAGTACTACAACAAGCTATCCCTCCCGCACATGGTGGACGGACATGCAGCAGTGGATTCAATACTATAGAAGTATTAGTAACATGATTGTTCATCTTCTCGAAGAGGCGAAGAGCCAACCGCAACCCGAACGTGGCAGTTGTGAACGCTCGCCATAGTGTGTTTCGTTGCATTCTCATCTCAGCATAGTTGTTCCCTCTTCATGCATGCTCATCCCAGCACCCCTCTTCATGCATGCTCTTCTCATGCATGTTTCTAGTGTATTTGTGTTAAGCTAGTGTGGGCTCATGCACCCTTCATACACCCTACCAAACACCCAAAAGTGGGCCGAGAAGGGCTTGGAGCACGCATATAGCCATGCTATTGCATGAGACAAAATTGTTATTTGAGCCCACTATTGTAGTAGTACTTGCTATTATAGCCCTGTAAACCGGAAAGGAGTATTTGCCTTTCTAGAGACTTCAACTAGTGACTAGACTACACCTTAAATGAGTAGTACTAGAGAAAAATGAGTGAATCTACACCGGAAATAAATGCGTACTTCTCTCGTTTTCCTCTCCGCCTTGGTCGCAGTGCACAATATTGAGTACTCATATATGACTAGCCACTCTATCTACATGTGGGACATCAAAGCATCCAGGCCCGCGTGCCATCCACCAAATCATAGTGAGGTGCTATAGTCGAGACTCACCGGTCACCCCGGTGTGGCTGTCATGAACCATCATATCACAAAACCCACACCTTTACCAGCAGTGGTAAAGTGGCCTCAAAGTGGCCTCAAAGTTGGACTGGATGAAGCAACCATCACTTCACTGGAATGCTCGTTGAAGCCCTTTCTCCCCTTTCTTGAAGAAAACCTCACTCTAGGCTACTCATTTCTGCCATTTTTCTTCTGTACCGATGAAGGAAAGGTGGGCGAATCAGTGAATGTACTATATTTTCATCCAAGAATCTTCTTTTTGGGAAGCACCGATCGATTCTCACAGCCTATGCTTTTCCCATTTTCATTGCGATTGTGGTTTCCTTTTGATTGATTTTTGTTTGTAAGTTCATTGATGGATCCTGGAGCACTAGGAGTTGCCGACGGACAACCCACTGGAGACAGCGCTCTCCAGGAAGCAAGCACCGACCAACGAGTTGGCCATGTTGGCGGGCCTACCCATGGAGATGAAGAACTCCAAGAAACAAGCATTGGCCAAAGAGTTGACTATGTTGGCGGGCAAACTCCTCAAAGAAAGTTGGAAGAACAGCAAGGGCCCCACCGTGCCTATCCCAGAAACTCTAATGGCCACCTATGCGAGGCTCAAGGCTGAGTTTGAGGAGATAGTCGCCGTTGAGAAGCAGTATTCCACTAGTAAGGTGATGGCCCCCATCGAGGACGACGAGATGGCCCCCGGAGGGATGGGATCCCCCGGTGAGCTGCACAAGGTAAAAAATAATGGCTTACCATAGTTGTGGTTTTTGATTATTTGAAATGTGCTTTCTAATATGTTAGGGTTGTGCAGGTGCCAGCGGACGTCCTTGATGATTCCAATGTCACGGCCCGTCCCGTGGACAACACCCCAGAGATCATTTTCGATGTCGCGGTCCATCCTGTTGACATCGCCTCGGAGATCGATTTCGATGTCGCTGTCCATCCTGTGGACATCGACCTAGAGATCGATTCCGATGTCACGATGGACATCACCCCAGAGACCGATTCCCATGCCGATGTCCGTGCTGTGGTCATTGCCCGAGAGATCGATGACAAGAAATAGTTGGTCGCGGTAATCCATCAGGGTAGTTTGCATTGTGTTTAATTACCAGAACGATGCGTGTTATCAAACCATCTTAGGTCTAGTGCACTGTCTTGTGTGGGCGGTACTTGCTAGTTTTGTTTGATAGTGAATCATGTGAACCCTCTCCGAGTTGTGGAAACAGATGTATCCTCACCAGCTTTTGATGTAATGTATGGCATGCTTAGATGTAAGTTTGAACTATTTATCATATCAGCAGGGCTTGTTTGATGATTCTTGGTGTTAGTAGGCTAGCTAATGTGCGAGCTATAGTACATGCAAAACACTCACCGAAGAGAAACATTGGGGCTGATGAGCTTGTGGTATGCTTATACTGATCCGTCGTCGATCGGCCAATAGCCCAAGCTCCTAAAATTATAGGCTTAGTGATCGATCAGACAATAGTCGACACGGATACATTCATGCCTCATTCGGTTCATAGGGTAGGAAAATCGTAGAAAAAGTATAGAGACGTACAACACAAAATCATAGCAGTACAGAGACATACTCCCTCCGTTCCAAAATAGATGACTCAACTTTGTATTACTAACTTTGAAACGGAGCGAGTAAAAATCCTAGGCGGGCTAGTTTCGCCTAGTGGGTTTCAGTGATATGACATGGTACAGTGTCGTCCAGTCTTCGCGTGTGGTAGCAGTACTGCGGGTACAGTAAGTTTTCTTGAAGAAGCAGAATTCAACGAAGTCATGATGGTTCCTTTGTCTGGCCAACTTACAGTGGGAAAGGTTGGACCTGCGCTACGACCAGGTTGGACCAGGTTAATTTTGTGCATGGTAGGTGGACCAGGATGGTCGATGTCCCACAAGTCGGCGAATGAAAGTATTCTTTCTGATATAGTGGACGAGCAACGAGTATTCATTGTTTTTTATGAAAGCTATTGTCTCCATTGTTACGACGGAGGAGTGTGAAACACAGCAGCCTAGTGAACTTGGCATGTGCACCACTCCCTCCTTCCTCATGTAATACTACCATAGTGTTGACTATAAGGTTGGCTATAAGGTTACAAATTTTTCTCACTTTCTCTCTATTTATTTCCTCTCAAATGTTTTTTACCTTTATTTTTTAGACACAATTGTTTTTTATGCCTCTTTTTTAGAATTAGTTTTTTTTATCCCTAGGAGCACGTGTTCAGACAGGCTCCTGCAGATCCCACTCCTTGACTTTGTCAATGCCTCTCTCTCCTCCACATAAGCGGGCTTAGGGCATGTACAATGCATCTATTGTAGGGATGCCACATAAGATAAATGATGAGGTGGAGGAAAGAGAAATCATAACAAAAGGCTTGTCTTCTCTTATTTAAGAGAAGACAACATATGATCTCTTAGCACAATATGTTTCACCATGTTTTTAGGAATAACAAGTTATTGAAGATAAGGCTAAGAGATGATCCATTGTACACATGTTTTTTGTAATCTCTAAATTACATGCAAGACTTATGATAAGACTATCTTATCAACCATTGTGCATGCCCTTATAGCCCATAATTTTACTGGTACTACTTGCTATGAATGCGGGCAGCTGGCGTCTAAGGGGGAGCGCATGCGGGGAGGTGATGGGGGGGGTTCTGGTGGGCCAGGGCGGTCAGAAGCGGGCTTGGAAACTGTCCGGACTCCCGCATGGCCCACTTCACATTATCACCATATATTTCTTGGAGTCCGTGCGCGGCGGGCGGGCAATCTCTTCTCCCTCCCCCGTCTCTCTCTTCTCAGCCGACGCCCGCCGGGCGATTAGAATTCGGCTATCGCCGGTTTAGGGCTCCTTTGTTTCAAAGGAATTTTATAGGATTTCTGGAGGATTAAAATCCTTAGGATTTTTTCCTATGTTGGTCCTTTGATTCATAGGATTGAATCCCATGGGATTTTTTTCCTATGGAATCTTTTGTACTACATTTTATATGAAATCTAACATCCAGTCCAACCTCTTTTTACAATTCCTCCATTTTCCCATGGCATCAAACACTCATTGCTAAGTCTATAGGATTCAAGTGAGCATGCCACTCCAACCCTATACTTTTCCTATTCTTACGTTTTTAAAATCCTACGAATCAAAGAGGCCGTTATTCAATTGCAGTCCCACATGTCAGTGAAAATGCAAGACAACGCGTGTCCTCTCTGCTGAGCAGCGTGCGATCCGGACTATCGGGGGTGCGACGCGAACGCGACTCGTACGAGTCATAAGTGTGCCGCCTTTTCCTTTTGAACTTGCGAAGCGTAAAATTTTCGTGCGATCCATCGATAGAAATCCAGAACAAAATGACTAGGGCGGTGCTTTCCCGCGCCTTAGGCGGGCTAGTTTGAGTGGTATGACATGCAACTGTGACGTCCACTTGCTCCATTTTTATGTAAGTTTACACTCTTACATGGGAGGAGTGCGAAACACGGTAGATCTGATTTTGATCGAGGGATAATTGTTCCCTACAAAATAATGGAGCACTGTTAGCGGTTATAGCATGATAGTTAGGGCATCTCCAGCGCTGGCCCTCAAATTTATACCGGCATCTGTCCGAGGACATTGATGGATGCCATCCAATGCTGCCTGCATACCTTTCAACAACTATATGAACTAACCGGAAGAAATTCATGCAAACAAAGCAAATTTCAAATTAACCGGATGAAATTCATTACATTTTGAAAACTTTTCCTATAAACTGAACTAAATTCATTACATATTTCACACAAACCATACTAAAACCCAATGTAAACCTAATCTAAATGATCACCGGTGCCCAACCACCATGTCTGGCCATGAACCCGAGAAAGCCGGCCATTGCCTTTGCCTCCTCCTCATCCGCCTCGATAACCTCCTACGGAGCACAAGGTTCTGAAGATTTCCGCCTCCACGTCACTTACCGTGTACCACTCCTCCTCAACCACCATGACCTACCGTGTACTACTCTTCCTTGCTGCCGGCTGTGCCCGCACACGCGCGCCAGCTTCATGGTTGTGGCGGCGGAGGGCGGCCGGGGAGGAGCGGGCGATCTCCTTCATCTGCGCCTATGACAGTATGTCCAAGAGAGCTTTGGAGCACGCCCGGATCAAAAACGCCGATGTCCTTCATCTGCATTTGCGACAGTACGTCCAAGAGAGCTTTGGAGCGCCAGGAGGCCATGGTTGGAGTGGTGCCGACAGAAGGAAGGGACCGGATGAGAATGATAGAGGCAAAGGTGTCCCGTCTTTCGATGAGATGGTGGCTATCATTTTGGAGGAAGTCGACTTTGATGATCCGACTATGAACGTGCGAGGACGTCGCGCCTTAGCAATCGCTAAACCAACTCCGAGAGCTTATTGACCACGCCGGAGCACGATCAACCTGACCACGAAGGTCAGTTTCCCGCAGGCAAACGAAGAACAAGCAAGAAACTAAGATTGCAATCTGGATATTGCGAATATAAGAGGAAAGCTTTATTGATCAAGGTGGGGTTCTGTGATGTCTTGGTCTGGTCGTTGAACACAAACGAAGTATGCGAAGTTGCAGCTATGGTGAACTTTTAATCTAAACAAAACCCAAAGTCTAAACGACGCTCTAAGGGCTATCTATATGGAGGAAGAGGGGGGCATTTCATGGCCCTTGGAGGAGGGGTCCGAAACCAACCCTAACTCTTGTTTCCCCACACATACGGACTCTAAAAACAGCCTATACTTAAGTATTTCAAAAATACATGGGCCTGGCCCAATAATAAGGTGACGTAGCACCTAGAATAGCCTCTGGACGAAATTTATGAAGTGGCATCTTGTATATTTCATCCAAGGCTTCATGCACTCCTTATGGTGGCTTCAAAGTCCTAAAATCATCACCTGTAACTCCGTTCTTGATCCCCTTGCGCATGACATCATCTCCATGCTTGGTCTTGCTCCAGTTTTCATCCCTCTTATCCATGCCAGGCCCTTCATTTGCACGCAAAACAAATGTATCCAATTTAGGCAGCATCATATTCTCATGAACATTAGAATCATTACCAAGAAACGAAAGTACCTGATAATTTAATTGGCATGCGCGAGCTCTAGTAATTGGTCCAGTATGTATAGCAGCAGGGGCTGTGGGTGTAACAATGGTATTGATGTCCTCATCATCCTCCCCTTCTTGAAATGAAGTCATCCTCGACGGAAGCTCATCTTCCTCACCCAAATAAGTCTTCAAATCTGCAATGTTAAAAGTGGGACTAACCCCAAAATCTGCAAGCAGCTCAAGTTTATATGCATTATCATTTATTTTCTCTAACACCTTAAAAGGACCATCAACACATGGCATTAGCTATTATTTGCGCAAATTAGGAAATCTATCCTTACACAAATGTAACGAAACAAGATCTCTAGGTGCAAATACAACATGTTTTCTACCCTTATCTCCAGCAAGTTTATATTTAGCATTCATACGCTCAATGTTTTCCTTAGTTAACTCATGCATTTTTAAACTCAATTCAGAACGTTCTTTAGCATCAAAATTAACCTTCTCCGAAGATGGAAGAGGCAACAAATCAATAGGTGCACGAGGTAGGAAACCATACACAATTTGAAAAGGGCACATCTTAGTACTAGAATGCAATGGACGATTATAAGCAAATTTAATATGAGGCAAGCATTCTTCCCACATTTTCTTATTATTCTTCAAAACAACCCTAAGCATAGTAGACAATGTTCTATTGACTACTTCAGTTTGTCCATCAGTTTGGGGGTGACAAGTAGTACTAAAAAGCAGTTTAGCACCCAACTTAGCCCATAAACATCTCCAAAAGTGGCTAAGAAATTTAGTATCACAATTTGAAACAATAGTATTTGGCACACCATGCAAGTGAATAATTTCACGAAAGAACAAATCAGCAACATTAACAGCATCATCGCTTTTATGACATGGTATAAGTGTGCCATTTTCGAGAATCTATCCATGACAACAAATATGCTATCCCTCCCCTTCTTTGTTCAAGGTAAACCTAAAACAAAGTCCATATATATATCCTCCCAAGGAACACTAGGTACAGGCAAAGGCATATATAAACCATAAGGATTGAGTCGTGACTTAGCTTTTTGACATGTAGTGCAGCGAGCAACAAAACGCTCAACATTCTGTCTCATCTTTGGCCAAAAGAAATGTGTAGCAAGTATGTACTCTGTCTTCTTCACGCCAAAGTGTCCCATTAATTCTCCTCCATGTGCCTCCCGCGACAACAAAATACGAACGGAGCTAGCTGGAATGCATAGCTTGTTAGCACAGAACACAATTCCATTATTAACGACAAACTTGTTCCATGTTCTTCCTTCTTTACAATTCCGCATCACATCTTTAAAATCAGCATCATGCACATATTGATCTTTGATGGTCTCCAAACCAAACATTTTGAAGTCAAGTTGTGAAAGCATAGTATAGCGATGAGATAATGCATCAGCAATAACATTTTCTTTACCCTTCTTGTGTTTAATGACATAAGGGAAAGTCTCAATGAATTCAACCCATTTAGCATGTCTACGATTCAGTTTAGTTTGACTTTTAATATGTTTCAATGATTCATGATCAGAATGTATAACAAATACTTTGGGCCATAAATAATGTTGCCATGTTTCTAAAGTCCGAACAATAGCATATAATTCTTTATCATAAGTAGACTAATTTAGACTAGGCCCACTCAATTTTTCAGAAAAGTATGTAACAGGTTTGCCATCTTGTAATAACACACCTCCTAATCCAATTCCACTAGCATCACATTCAAGTTCAAAAGTCTTATTAAAATCAGGAAGTTGGAGTAAAGGAGCATGTGTCAACTTATCTTTCAATACCATGAAGGCTTCTTCCTGTGCGGTACCCCAAACAAAAGGTACATCCTTCTTTGTAAGCTCACTGAGAGGTGCAGCAATGGTGCTGAAATCTCTCACAAAACGCATATAGAATCTAGCGAGGCCAAGAAAACTCCTCACTTGTGTGACCATTTTGGGCTGCGGCCAACTCTCAATAGCTTCAATCTTTGCATTATCAACTTCAATTCCCTGTGGAGTAACAACATAGCAAAGTAAAGATACTCGGTCGGTGTAGAAGGTGCACTTCCCAAGGTTACCAAATAAACATGCATCACATAGAGCAATAAAAACAACACGTAAATGTTCCAAATGTTCCTCCAAAGATCTGCTATAAATCAGTACATCATCAAAATAGAGTACCACAAATCATCCAATGAAAGCACGTAAAACTTCCTTCATTAATCTCATGAAAGTACTAGGTGCATTAGTTAACCCAATAGGCATGACTAACCACTCATATAATCCAAACATAGTTTTAAATGTTGTTTTCCATTCATCTCCCAATTTCATATGAATTTGATGGTATCCACTACGCAAATCAACTTTGGAGAATATTGTAGAGCCACTCAATTCATCAAGCATGTCATCTAGCCTAGGAATAGGATGACGATAAAGAATAGTAATATTATTAATGCCTCTACAATCAACACACATACGCGATGTATCATCCTTTTTGGGCACTAGTATAATAGGAATAGCACAAGGACTAAGAGATTTGTGTATTATAACCTTTGTCGAGTTGCTCCTGTACTTGACGCATAATCTCCTTCGTCTCCTCTGGATTGGTACGGTTAGGCAACGAAGCACCAAGAATTAAGTCAATCTGATGCTCAATCCCTCGAATAGGTGGTCATCCCGATGGCACGTCTTGTGGAAAGACGTTAGCGAACTCCTGCAAAATGTTAGTGACAACAAGAGGCAAAGAGGAAGGTACATCCTCGAAAGAAAATAATGCCTCTTTGCACACAAAAGCATAGCAAACAGATTTGTTGGAATCTAGATCATCAATATCAGATTTGGTGGCAAGTAAACATGCACTTTTTCATTTAATTTCTGAAGCAACACTAGATGGTTTATTATTAGGCTTCATTTGTTGCTCAAATTCTTTTGCCACAATCTGATTTTCACTCTTATGTTTCTCCTGTTTTGCTTTATTAGCTCTATTAATATCATCTTTCAAAATGGAATCAGGAGTCACAGGAAGCAAAGTAATATTTTTTCCTTATGAACAAGAGTATACTGATTGTTTCTACCATGGTGTACAGAACTTTTATCAAATTGCCATGGTCTACCAAGTAATAAGGAACATGCTTGCATAGGTACCACATCACAATCAACATAATCAGCATATGTAGAGATATTGAAATGCACATGAACGACACATGTTACCTTAACCTTGCCACTGTTGTTGAACCATTGGATGTAGTAAGGATGTGGATGCGGTCTTGTGGTGAGAGAGAGCTTCTCCACCATCTCCATGCTAGCCAAGTTGTTGCAGCTCCCTCCATCTATGATGACGCGAATAGAACGTTCCTTCACAACTCCCTTTGTATGGAACAAATTATGCCTCTGATTCTACTCAGCTTGTGCAACCTGCACACTCAAAAAATGTTGAGCAACTAAACATTCATACCCGTCAACATCTTTAGTAGCCATGTATTGTGTCTCATGATCAGAATCATCTCCATTGTGTTCTTCATATGTAATAAGAGCCAAAGTCTCCTCATCATAGTCACTAGCAGACTCATACCCACCATCCTTACTAGAAATCATCACACGCTGAGATTTGCATTCTCTCGCAAAATGTCCTCTTCCCTTACAATGACAACAAATAATATCACTTGTGTGCCCTATTGATGCCATGGAAGAAGAAGAGCTCTGCGCAGGCCTTGCAGGTGTGCTCTTGGCAGATAGTGGTGGTTGTGCCTGATTTCTTGTATCACGGCTGGAGGTGGCACCTGATGAAGGTGCTGGTGTAGTGGAAGTAGAAAATGCACGTGGTGTCCATGATGAAGATCGACCTGCAGAAAAGTTAGTTCGCGCCAATGCATGTTGATCATGCACTTCACATTCAGCTTTACAAACAAGATGGAATAAACGAGTGATATTATTATACTCCTTATACTCTAGAACGGTCTGAATCTCTATATTATTATACTCCTTATACTCTAGAATGGTCTGAATCTCTCTATTTAATCCACACATAAAACGTGCAAGCATAGCTTCATTCTCCTCAACAATACCACATCTAATCATGTCAGTTTGTAATTCCTGATAATATTCTTCTACATAATTTTTTCCTTATCTTAAATGCTACATTTTTTGAATTAATTCACACTGATAATATGGTGAAACCAAACTAGTACGCGTAGCAGTTTTGAAAGCAGCCCAAGTAGCTGGAATAGGATGTAATCTACAATGTTCAGACCACCAAACACATGCAAAGCTAGTGAAAGCACAAACAGCAGCAGGAACACGTCTCTCCTCAGGATATTGTAAACATGTAAATCATTGTTCAATTTCTAACTCCCAAGTAAGATATATATCAGGAACATATCTACCCTCAAATGGTGGAATATTCAATTTCAGTTTAGGGAGATGGTCATGATCTCGTACCTGAGGGGAAGCCCTACCATTGCCATTATTTGCATGTGGACGACCTGGTGGTTGTGGTGCTGGTGGTTGCACGTAGTTCTGATTTTGATCAACCTCATCCTCGTAATCTCCCGCATAATCATCCTCCTCCACATCAGCAGCAGGAGCCACAGAAGTATCAACATCAGCACCAACAGTTTGGTCAGGCGCAAGAGGGACACGGCTTGCTCGGCTGAGGGCTGTTTTGTGATGTGGAGGTAGTCATCGTTGTTGTTGTTGTTGTTTTTGTAGAGGTGCGTTAGGTGCAGCCGGTGGTGGTGGTGGAAGACGCGCGAGCAATTCATTAAACTTGTTATCGAGCTTTGTTTCGAGCGTCTTCTCCATGCCATCTACCTTCTCCATGGCCTCTTCAAATCTGTTTAGCACATCTTGCACCTGTCCTCTCATCATTTGCTGAAATTTATCATGCAACTCCTTATTCATCATGTTCTCCCAGTCAGTCTCGTTGGCTTGTGAGCCTACCATGGTTAGCAGCAATAGAAAAACACAAGAATGTGATCCTATAGACTACTAACAAGAGGTGGTGGTAGGTGTCACAAATCCGTCAAGCAAATCTCATATTCTTACCAGTTCTTACCCAGCAGCAGGCGGTGATCGGCAATTGTCGTAGTCAAAACTCTCAAAGCTTGGATAGAGCGATTACCAGGGAGAGTAAAACACATGACGTAGATGTATGTGGAGCTAGGAAGGCTTATAATATGGTAGCAAAAAGGGTCAGCAATAATCAATTCAGAGATGCAAAGTTGAATAAACACTCAACGATGGTATTGTGCTGGTCCTAGGCTAGACCGTGCTAGAGACGCGAGCCTAGAACACTAACAAAATCACGACGCTGCACCTAAACAAGGGAGGAGCACGCTCTGAATTTTTTTCTTATTTTCACTTTTTTCCTCTTTTTTTTGCTCCACAACTTTTTTTCGAAAAAGTCTATAAATGGTCTAAAAACTGCCTAGCCAGAATTTTCCAGACTTAGTTTTTTTTAGTTTGGAACTATTTTTCTACTGCGGGTAGCACGGAAGTTCGGGAGTCCTACTCTATCATGAATCAAAGTATGGCGTGATCTGGAAATCGGACTCGGACTAGGACTGGTGGTAGACATGAATCTGGTGGAACTCGGACTGGTGGCGGCGATGAATCTGGTGGAACTTGGACTGGTGGCGGATATATGTTGCAGGTGGACTCGGATTGGCATGATGGCGGCGGATAGATGATGGCATATATGGACTCGGATTGGCGGTGAATATGCAGTGGTGGTATATGGCAGCGGCGATGAAGTTGGTGCGGTTGGTGGTATACGGCAGCAGAGATGATGATGATGCAGTGGTGATATATGGCAGCGGCGACGTGACAACCTGTGAACATAACTTGAAACTCTAAAGGACTAGACGCTAAGACCAGCAACTTGACACGACGATGCAACCGCAAATTCAACAAAGCAAATACAGAAAAGATTATGCAAAGGCTCAGATGGGTTCGGATAGGATGAACTAACCCTAATTTTTTTGGCTTTTTCGTGGACTATAGGTATGAAGAACAGAGTCAATCGAAACTACAAAAAAATTGTAAAATCTCACCGAGCAACCTGGAAATCTAATACCACTTGATAGAGGCAAAGGTGTCCCGTCTTTCGATGAGACGATGGCTATCATTTTGGAGGAAGTCGACTTTGACGATCCAACTACGAACGTGCAAGGACGTCGTGTCTTAGCAATCGCTAAACCAACTACGAGAGGTTATTGACCACGCGGGAGCATGATCAACCTGACCATGAAGGTCTGTTTCCTGCAGGCAAATGAAGAACAAGCAAGAAACTAAGATTGCAATCTGGATATTGCGAATATAGGAGGAAAGCTTTATTGATCAAGGTGGGGTTCGGTGATGTCTTGGTCTAGTCGTTGAACACAAACGAAGTACGCGAAGTTGCAGCTATGGCGAACATTTAATCTAAACAAAACCCAAAGTCTAAACGACGCCCTAAGGGGGGAATTTCGTGGCCCTTGGAGGAGGGGTCCGAAACCAACCCTAACTCTTGTTTTCCCACACATACAGACTCTAAAAACAACATATACTTAAGTATTTCGAAAATACATGGCCCTGGCCCAATAATAAGGTGACGCAGCACCTAGAATAGCCCCTGGATGAAATTTATGAAGTGGCATCTTGTATATTTCTTCCAAGGCTTCATGCACTCCTTATTCTGGCTTCAAAGTCCTGAAATCATCACTTGTAACTCTGTTCTTGATCCCCTTGCACATGCCATCATCTCCATGCTTAGTCTTGCTCCAGTGTTCATCCCTCTTAAACATGTCGGGCCCTTCATTTGCAAGCAAAACAAATGTATCCAATTTAGGCAGCATCATATTCTCATGAACATTAGAACCATTACCAAGTATCTGATAATTTAATTGGCGTGCGCGAGCTCTAGTAATTGGTCCAGTATGTATAGCAGCAGGGGCTGTGCGTGTAACAATGGTATCGATGTCCTCATCAGAGAATGAGTGTGGGTCTTTGGCTATGGCTGGGAGCTGGGGCTCAAGTTAATATAGCGGGCGAATGGCAATGAGCCGCGGCAGATGGATGGACAGTTGGCGCCGGAGTAGGTTTGTCGGCAGCCGCGTGTCATTAATGTGGGAGGCGGACGGAAGGATGGCCGTGGTGTCGTTAACGCAGAACAGTCGCTTGCACCGAGATGCCGCACGGGTGGTGCTCTCTCGGCCGTCGCACTGCTGCAATGCCGACTCTAGTGAGAGGTCGCATCGGGGGTGAATGCGAACGCTACTTCAATGACTTAACCACAAGTGCATTGGTTCACTGACATGTGGGCCCAATGGGCATCTGGCCCGCATGTCAGTGACACACCAACTGCACCTGCAGTTAAGTCCGGTGAATGCGGCATTGACGTTCTGGAGAGACGATGACCGTTTCAAGCGGGAAGTGCACACTAGCGATGGAAGGGGTTTCGGTAGGCCAGGACGGTCAGACGCTGGCGTGGTGGTAAAATGTGAACTCATGGATGACGAGCCTTTGAAGCATATGCGTCACGTATTGACAACCAGGCATCCATGAAACCACTCTTGTCGCCAGCTAGCCTTTGACAACCACTGAGGGAGTCTTGGATTAGGGGGTGTCCGGATGGCCGGACTATACCTTCAGCCGGATTCCAGGAAGATACAAGATTGAAGACTTCGTCCCGTGTCCGGAAGGGACTTTCCTTGGCGTGGAAGGCAAGCTTGGCGATACGGATATGTAGATCTCCTACCATCGTAACCGACTCGATGTAACCCTAACCCTACCCGGTGTCTATATAAACCGGAGGGTTTTAGTCCGTAGGACAACATACACATCAACAATCATACCATAGGCTAGCTTCTAGGGTTTAGCCTCTCTGATCTCGTGGTAGATCTACTCTTGTACTACCCATATCATCAATATTAATCGAGCAGGACGTAGGGTTTTACCTCCATCGAGAGGGCCCGAACCTGGGTAAAACTTCGTGTCCCTTGCCTCCTGTTACCATCCGGCCTAGATGCACAGTTCGGGACCCCCTACCCGAGATCCGCCGGTTTTGACACCGACATTGGTGCTTTCATTGAGAGTTCCTCTGTGTCGTCGCCATCAGGACGGATGCCTCGCCCCGTCTTTAAAGACGGCACCGTTGCTAAGGAAGCTTTGGCTGTCGGCCAAACCCTCCGGCTAGGTAGTTTTCTTATGACCGCCTGTTCGGCTTCTACGCCGACGACAACCTCTCGAGCCATCAAAAACAATCTTCATGTCAGTTCGGAACTCGCCGAGCAGTTAGATCCAATGGAGCTTTCCTCCATAAACGAGCTCTTGGATCGCTTCGCCGCCCTGGGAGTCTCTACGGATTACGACCAGATTGGGCCTAAAACCGATATGAGAGAGATTAACTCTCCCCAAGTCACCCATCACGTTGCCGTGGTAGAGGGACAGTGCGGCGACCCTTCGTCTGTCTTAAGGACTCGCTACGTCCGTATTCCCGATCCCTCCAAGACGGATATCTGCGAAGGGGAGGATATCACTCAAGACCTGAACTTAGAGTCAGGCGACGGGCTGGATTCATTGGACAACACCCAAGGATCCAAATTTTCGAGTTCAGAAATTCCTCGGCCTCTCAGCCTTAGACGGGGTGAGGCTTCGGATTTAACTCCACCCACCCACCCCAACATAAGCGATCTATCCAAAATCAAGCAAGAGCCCGACGAAATAGTACATCATTACTGGGCTAGATTCCTCCTGGTTAAGAACAGGCTAAGGGACTGCCGCGAGGAAGACGCAATCTTAATCTTCTGCAATAATTACACGGACAAGGGAATACTCAACGCCATAAGTCGCCGTGATATCACACGCTTCGCTGACTTGGTGTCCATTGTACGAAAGTATTGTGCGATGGAAAGCGCCTGGAAAACCAAAATAAAATTTTGGGACAATCTGGCCCTAAATACAAACCCAGTCCGAAATAAAAGGGTACAGCATAACCAGACACCCAGGTCAAATACCAAAAAGCAAAAACCCTCTATAGGGCATGGAACCGTACTGGAAGGATGGCTTAACAGACCCTGTAAAATTCACAGTACAGAGGACGCCACACCAACTCACAGCCTTAGAGCATGTTGGATACTCAGGCAGGTGGCCAAAATTGGAGAAAACCTCCTAATTCTGGAGGCCACAGAAAGCCACCCCAGAGACACCCATACGGTATTAACAGTCTTTGAGACTTTCGCATCAAATAATATGCGAAAAAGGACACTCCGCAGCCTTGCCGAAGTCTACCAAGTAGCAACAATAAACCCATGGAGTGACATGGCTATTACCTTTAACGCCAGTGATGAACCTAAATTCTGAACAGCCTGAGCACCAGCCGCATTGGTCCTCAGCCCAATAGTGGACGGCTTTTGTCTTACCAAGGTACTCATGGATGGCGGCAGCGGATTAAACCTCATTTACGAGGAAACCCTTCAAAAAATGGAAATAGACTGGAACCGCATTGAGCGAAGCAGCACAACCTTTAGAGGAATAATCCCCAGTCAGGAAGCGCGTTGTACAGGAAAAATCACACTAGATGTGGTGTTAGGCATGCCGGATAATTACAGGTCCGAAGAGATTACGTTCCATGTGGCTCCGTTCAGCAGCGGTTATCACGCTCTGCTAGGGCGGGAAGCGTTTACAATCTTCCAAGCAATACCCCATTACGGGTACATGAAGCTCAAAATGCCCGGGCCTAACGGGATCATCACTCCCGCTAGTGATCCGGACATAGCACTCCGCGCCGAAAACAAGACAGCCGCACTGGCCCTCAAGGCACTATCCGAAGCCCTAGCGGCTGAGGAACTGACTGTGCTGCGCTCTACGGTGAATAGGGACGATGTGGTACTCGACAAAAGATCCAAGTCCACCTCCTTTAAACCGGCGGACGAAATAGTCAAATTCCAAGTCCATCCAACAGACCCAAATAAAACAGCTTCCATCGAGGCACAGTTAAACCCTGATGTAGACGCCGCACTGCGAGAGTTCCTACGAGAAAACTAGGAAATTTTCGCCTGGCACCCTTCAGACATGCCAGGAATCCCACGCAGGCTGGCCGAGCACAGCTCAAATATCCAAACAGGATTCAAACCTGTCAAACAGGCTCTTCGGCGTTTTTCCAAACCTAAGAGACAGGCTATGGGAGAGGAGCTAGCAAAGCTATTGGAGGCCGGATTCATCAGAGATATAAAACATCCGAACTGGCTAGCAAACCTGGTGATGGTACCAAAGAAGGACAAATCCTGGCGCCTGTGCGTTGATTTTAAAGACCTTAACAAGGCTTGCCCAAAGGATCCCTTCCCCCTCCCCCGCATCGATCAAATTATCGATGCTACCGCAGGACACGAATCGTTGTGTTTCCTCGATGCATATTCCGGCTACCATCAAATCAAGATGGCAGAATCTGACCAATCCGCAACGGCATTTATCACACCATACGGCCCATTCTGCTTCAACACAATGCACTTCGGGCTCAAAAACGCCGGCACAACATATCAGTGCATGATTCAGACATGTCTAGCAAGCCAGATCGGCAACACAGTGGAGGCATATGTAGATGATGTGGTCGTCAAAACAAGACATGTCGAATCTCTAGTAGATGACTTGATGCTCACATTTGATAACTCCCGAACATACAACATCAAGCTCAACCCGGAAAAATGCGTTTTCGGCGTTCCAGCCGGAAAGCTCTTGGGCTTCATTGTATCCGGTAGAGGAATCGAAGCAAATCCAGCCAAGATCCGAGCTCTGTCGCAACTGGATATCCCAAAGGACCTCAAACAAATACAAAAGTTAACCGGATGTGTGGCGGCTTTAAGCCGCTTTATCTCCCGCTTGGGAGAAAAGGCCCTACCCCTTTACCGCCTCCTTCGGTGCACCGAACACTTCGAATGGACGGATGCAGCCACAGCCGGACTCGAGGAGATAAAAGCCATACTTGCAACAAACCCAATCCTAGCCGTGCCAAATATTGGTGAACCAATGCTATTATACATTACAGCAACACATCAGGTTGTAAGCGCAATGCTCATCGTCGAACGAGAAGCGGACGGACACAGATTCCCCCTTCAAAAGCCGGTCTATTATGTGTCCACTGTCCTCACTCCTTGCAAATCACGGTACCCGCATTATCAAAAGATCGCGTACGCGGTATTCATGGCATCCCGGAAGCTACGACACTACTTTCAAGAGTGTTCAATAACAGTAGCCTCGGAAGTACCACTTAACGATATTATAAACAACTGTGACGCAACGGGCCGGATTGCAAAATGGGCCATTGAGCTCCTCCCATTCGACATAACTTATAAGCCACGGCGAGCCATCAAGTCGCAAGTCTTGGCCGACTTCGTCGTAGAATGGACGGAGGCCGAACTCCCTAAAGAGTACGGCACATATTCAAATTGGATCATGCATTTCGACGGCTCCAAGATGTTGGCCGGACTAGGGGCTGGCGTCGTTTTGACGTCCCCCACAGGAGACACAGTTCAATACGTACTCCAGATTATGTACACGGACTCCAACAACGCAGCCGAATATGAGGCCCTTTTACATGGTCTCCGGATGGCAGTATCCATGGGCATTCAATGCCTAGAGGTGCGCGGGGACTCGAACCTGACAATATCCCAAATAAATGGAGACTTCGATGCCAAGGATCCAAAAATGGCAGCTTACCGCAACGCCGTCCTAAAAATGTCAGCTCGGTTCGAGGGGCTTGAATTTCACTATATAGCCCGGGAAAATAATCAGGCGGCAGATGTCCTGGCACGCATCGGTGCAAAACGCGATGTAGTCCCCCCCCCCAACATCTTCTTGGAAAGGCTGCTCAAGCCATCCGTAGTATGGGAAGGGGAGCCGAATAATAACACCCCGGACCCAACCGCACTGCCCGACACCAAACATTCTGACACAATCGGAGGCTCTGCCAATGAAATAACACCTTCAGCCCACGTAATAATGGCCGTCATCGCCCCGTGGACAGAACCATTCATCTCCTACCTCACTAGGCAGGAACTCCCCGAGGACCAAAATGAGGCACGCTGCATAGTGCGGCGATCCAAAGCCTACAGAGTCCACGAGGGAGAGCTTTATAAGAAAAGCACTACCGGAGTCCTTCAAAGGTGGATCTCCGAAGAGGAGGGGCGGAACCTCCTGGCTGAAATTCATGCCGGACTGGGCGGTCATCACGCTGCAGCTCGGTCCCTTGTAAGCAAGGCCTTCCGCACAGGCTTTTATTGGCCGACGGCCCGGGCATACGCTCAGGACTTAGTCCAACGATGCACCGGTTGCCAGCTCTTTGCAAACCAAAGCCATATGCCACCCACCGCCCTCCGAACTATCCCCATTACTTGGCCCTTCGCGGTCTGGGGGCTTGACATGGTCGGACCCCTTAAAGGCGGAAGCCACAAGCAAAAATACTTACTGGTCATGGTGGATAAATTCACCAAATGGATAGAAGCCAAGCCTGTTAAGATGGCCGAATTCGGACCGGTGATAGACTTTATATCCGGGGTCGTACACCGTACGGCGTTCCCCACAGCATCATCACTGATAACGGCACGAACTTCACGGCCGACGAGGTAAAACTCTGCTGCAAAAACATGGACATCAAGCTCGACTATGCTTCCGTCTATCACCCACAAACTAACGGCCAGGTCGAACGTGTAAATGGTCTTATCATGAGCGGCATTAAATCCAGATTAGTGCGGTCCCTCAAGGAATCTGACACGCACTGGGTAGAGGAGCTCGACTCCGTACTCTGGGGGTTGCGGACCACGCCGAATCGCACCACCGGATACACACCATTCTTTATGGTGTACGGTGCAGAGGCAGTTTTGCCTTGCGACATAATTCATGACTCACCTCGAGTGTGCATGTACGAAGAAAGAGAAGCCGAGCTCGATCGGCAGGACAGCTTAGACGCATTGGAGGAGGAGTGTGATGTGGCAAAAGCCCGTTCCGCATTCTATCAACGGCAGGCTCGAAGATACCAAAGCAGAGAAGTACGGGCCAAAAATTACAGCGTTGGTGAATTAGTTCTACGACTACCGGACAAGAAAAAGGACAAACTCAAGACCAAGTGGGAATGTCCCTTCATAATTGACCAAGTCCTGATTGGTGGAGCGTACCGCCTGCGAGATGCATCGGATAACCGACTCGAGCCGAACCCATGGAACGCAGCCCGTCTCCGAAGATTCTATGCCTAGCGCCGGACTCTATGTTCGTCTCCTTCCTCTGTCCATTTTGTATATATTTTCTGTCTTGCATTTCTCTTCTTCTTCTCTCTCTCTCTTATAGCCCTTAAAGGCTCATAAAGTGACGCGCCATCCGCGCTCACTAAACCTGGGGGCTTCTTTAAACAGAAGCTTATTCATACGGGCTTCATGCCCAACACATGCGTCACACTTCCGCATGTACCTTGTATTCACCATTATATGCATAGATATGACTTAAGTTTTGGCCAAGCTGGGTTGCCTGGCTCCTGTGCTTACCCCTACATTCCCGATTGTTTGGCTAGGTGATAAAGGGAGCACCTCTGCGATTGTTACTGCCGGGTCAGCCGAACGTGTACCTCAGACTGGGTGAAGCCGAAAGCTAGCGTTCTTAAGGGAATATTCGGTCGGTGAACTAAAGATGATCCTTTTCATTTTTTTATGCCCCCAGATGTTTTTCCTGCGTTTCTTTTCGCAGCATGGACATGCACCTTAGGGCATGCCTCCCAGGGAAAGGAACCTCTAACGGAACTATTCTCCCTGGAAGATGTTTCTTACTAACCATGTAATATAACATAACTAGTCGGGCACTTGTCTGTTCACGCACTAATGACCCCTACGCCTGGTCTCCATGCATTCCCCGGTTCCTATATAACCGCATGGGAATTCGGACACACTCCGGACCGTCAGGTCCCGAGGCTGAAGCGAAAAGATTGGCCATGACAAATGATCTACAATCCGGCTAGAAGGCATTTTAAATGTCAACTAAATTACATAGTCATTTTGACTAATCGTATTCCTCTTCAATACCATCTAACAGGCTGTCTAATTTATAGTTCTGCTGGGAATACTTTGCGGCCAACTCTACTTGGCCGTATACTAAGCTTACAGGGATCTCCTTCCCATCGGGCCCTATAGGACCAACCTTGGCCATGTGGTTGGGGTCAGCCTTTGTGTACCGCGTCTTCACCATGGCCCAGGCCTCCCTAGCGCCTTGATGGCAGGCTGATATCTTCCACAATCGGAAGCGCCGCCGTGCTCCTTTTAGCTTCTCCGCAAGCTCTCCAAGACCTTCGGGCATGGAGACGGATGGCCACAGGGCCTGGGCGACGCCTCGCATCGCCTGCCGAACTCGATCGAGCAGTTGCGAGAGCTCGGGAAGAAGGTCACCCATAGAATCGGGCATCTCCTTTGCAGGACGACCTGTCAGCACACCTACAGACATTGCTCTGTTAGTCGACTTCCCCACCGAACTTTCTTTCAAAAGGTTCGTTCAAGCACTTACTAAATATGCCGCGCCGAAGCCGCTGATTCTCCTTCACGGAGTCTGACAGCTGGACACGAACATCTTTCAGCTCGACGTCCAGCTTGGTGTTGGCATCTCGGAGATCGTTCTTCTCCCCCATCACCTTTAACAGCACCCTCTCACCAGCCTTTAGCTGGCGTAGGAAGTGTTGCCTTTCCGGATCCAATCCGGCGCCATCTGCAATTTCATTTGTCAGATTCGCAACAAAGCCGTGCTTCGCAAAATACTTATCTTTCGAAGTGTATATTACCAGAGGGGGCCTCCTTAGGCTCCCCTGCCGCAGCTAGTGCGGCCTCAAGTTGGGCTTTGCACTCTTCCAGCTCCTTGGACAGTAGGGAATTCTTTTCTGTAAGAACCTGCATCACAAATGATCCTTAAATCAGTTATTTTAACTGTTTCAAGTCTCGGGGGCTACTGGTACATATATAATTACCAAAATTTTCTTACCCGTATGTCTTTTACATATTGCTCCGTGGCTCTGGTTAGACCATTTTGAGTGGCACGGAGGTACGCATCTCCCGACTTAAAGGCATCTAACGCCTCTTGGGAGAAACAAGCATCGCGAAGAATTGTCCGGCGACGCCTGTGGTTCATGGCACTCTCCACCTCAGAGTTGGTGGCAGACAACCTGTCCACATCCTCCGTCGGAGGAGCGTCCGGTGCGCGCCTTGTGTTCGGCCCCGCTTCCGGGCCAGGCTTTGGAGCCTGGCTGGTGGAGGCGCGATTGGCGGTCTCTCCGAATATAGTTCGGCGAGGTCTCTTTGTCCTGAAGAGAGCACAAGTGTTAATGTGCCCTGAAGGTACGACACCTGGGATAAGGGGGTGCGCCATACCTTTGCGCTGATGCCCCGGTCCGGACTGCACCTCTTTTCTGCCCACGGGGCCCTGCGGCCCCTCGTTGGCTTGTTGTCGCAGGTTCGGCCTCCCGTTTCTGGGAGGCCGGGATTAGCCCTAGATAATCGGCCCTAATGGCCACCAGGGCGTTGTCCTTGCTCAATTGATGGAACACTCCATCAATCAGATCCACCGAAAGCTCTGGATCCTCTTGCGAGTCCGGGTCGAGGGACCATCCTGGGTCCTCGGGTTGTGGAGGAGGGCTGTTTATTTCTTTAACAGCCTGGCGCAGTTCCTGCGTCGAAATCACTAAGATTAAATATTTAACAATGGGGATATAAAACGGATGGGCAAGATGTGATCACTCACCCAGCTTGGAGGATTGTACATGGAAAATCCACCCTTTGGGTCAACGTGGAGAAAATCCTCCTCTTCTCCCTTGTACAAAGCGGACAAGGTCTTTTTTAGAGCCGCAGCCGAATCCGGCCCCTTACGGCCATAGCGGGTGGTGTCGTCCTCCCCGTTGAAATCCCACATGGGGTGGCCTCTATACTGTAGCGGCTGCACCCCTCGCATGATGCATGCGGCCATGACCCCGATCATGGTTAGTCCGGAATGAGCTAACAATCTTATCCGGCCCATCAGGTAAACAACGTCCCTATCACTTTCCCTCTGAGGGCTCCGTGGGCGCCAGCTTAGGCGCTTCTTTAAGGGAGCATTGTTGAATTCAGGGAGGCCGATCCAGACAGGATCCTACAGCGGGACGTCTTCTATGTAAAACCATTTCGAGGGCCAGTCTTCAGATGCCTTCTTTGGGGTTCCGGACAGATAGCCGATCCCGGCGATGCGCCATACTTCGGCTCCGCCCACTTGATACATAGACCCCTTCTTGGAACAAGGCACGAGGCAAAATAGGTCCCTCCACAGTCCGAAATGAGCTTCAACACCCAAGAATAGCTCGCAGAGGGCTACAAAGCCCGCGATATGCAATACTGAGGCAGGCATGAGATGATGTAGCTGGAGGCGGTAGAACTCCAGCAGCCCCCGGAGAAATGGATGGATTGGAAATCCGAGCCCCCTTATTATATAAGGGACGAGGCACACCCGCTCTCCTTTGGAGGGATTAGGGGCGCTCTCCGCTTGCTCTCCGCCGTTATAGACGGCAAGACCGGCTCGAACCGGGGGGAGAAATCCCTTGGTCTGGAGCGTCACTAACTCGCTATGCGGGATGGAGCATCTTTCCCAATATCCAGGCTTAGGGCTGGAAGGGCGGGAGGAGGAGTCGCGACGGCGGTCCATGGTGGAATGGATCTTTCTCGAATGCGCTCTGATGAACACTCGCGAAGGGGGAAGGTGTGGTTTGGATCTAAATCCTCGTCTCCTTAAATAGGTCAGCTTGTTTACGCGGCTAGGGATGTGAATGTAAAAACACTTAGACCTTTCATATTCGTTTGACACATAGGGAGCGGCCATTATTGGGCGCAGAAGCCAAGGAGCGCGACATCTACAAGAAAAAGGACTTTATTCAATAGGTACATGGAATTTGGAGGAGAACCCGCCTTGCAATGCCGAAGACAATCTGCGCGCCGGACTCATCGTCATTGAAGCCTGGTTCGGGGGCTACTGAGGGAGTCCTGGATTAGGGGGTGTCCGGATGGCCGGACTATACCTTCAGCCGGATTTCAGGACTATGAAGATACAAGATTGAAGACTTCGTCCCGTGTTCGGAAGGGACTTTCCTTGGCGTGGAAGGCAAGCTTGGCGATATGGATATGTAGATCTCCTACCATTGTAACCGACTCGATGTAACCCTAACCCTACCCGGTGTCTATATAAACCGGAGGGTTTTAGTCCGTAGGACAACATACACATCAACAATCATACCATAGGCTAGCTTCTAGGGTTTAGCCTCTCTGATCTCGTGGTAGATCTACTCTTGTACTACCCATATCATCAATATTAATCAAGCAGGACGTAGGGTTTTACCTCCATCGAGAGGGCCCGAACCTGGGTAAAACTTCGTGTCCCTTGCCTCCTGTTACCATCCGGCCTAGACGCACAGTTCGGGACCCCCTACCTGAGATCCGCCGGTTTTGACACCGACAACCACCATTAGACACCACACAACCATGCATAACTTACGAATAATGGACGAATCGATCAGACACACACTCGTGTTAAGTGGCACTATGATCGGTTGCTCACGATAGTACATACTCCGTACCATAGTACCCTCTCTAGCTAGGTTGTTTTATAGATTGTCATTGCGATGGACGATATACATGAGCAAGGCGCCGAGTCACGAGTATGACCGTTAGTGTTGAGCCAGGTGAATACATGCTCGGTGTTTGTGGAGGCCTCTAGCAAACATCTAAACAGTAATGTCAGGCACCGCCAGGGCGCGCAAGTGACGGGCTCGCCATTTGCGTTGCACCATGAGCAGGACTTTGATTGAGTGGGCGACGTGCATGCATTAGCATGGGTTTTCAGCATGAGCGTGAGTGTCTGGCTGTCTACACGCGTACATGCTACTTGCCTCTATGGACGGTGTGCGCTAATGTGTGCATCACGTATAATATAAAAAAACCCTTTGTGCATTTAGCGCAAAGCATTTCATTTTCATTTGGCTGACGAGTGTGCATTGCAGCGACGAGTCCGTGGTTTGATTCCTCACATACTCGTAATTTTGGTTTTTATTTCATTCTCCACTGATAGGTAGGCCCGCATAGATAGATAGATAAAGAACACAAGCTGATGAGACGCATGCAGACTGTTTGACTAGTCAACCAGACAAATACGGAGCTATACGCTGAGCCAGTGACCATATAATCACCATATCTCGTATACAATGATCAAAGTGAGCTATCAAGACAAGTTCGATGACCGCCAATGCATTTTACTCGGTAATAAATGACTAGGATTGAAGGGGAATCCAAATTTCCTTCGTCTTCTGTCCTTGAGCTCTTGACAAACCAATGCACTATACGATTGTCCGACCACTCCACCCCACAGTTGTCACCAAGCGCCGTTCATGCCACCGCGCCGCACACTAACCGGTAAGGAAGCGATGGCATCCCGCCGCACCGAGTTCCTCGCCTCGCACGACCGCACACAGAATGGTAGGGAAGCGATGGCATCCCGTCGTGCCGAGTTCATCGCCGCTCGCGACCTCACACCTACGTGGGCGGACTTTGAAGCTGCCAAGGCCGAATGCGCGGTAGAGCAAGAGGCGGCCAAAGCCACACAGAGGGAGCGGAAAAGTCAGAGAGCACTCAAACTCAAGAAAAGAGAGGCTCGCCGCCGCAAGAAAGAAGAGGACGCACGCGCTGCTGCGTATATGTCGGCGGAGATCCAAGCACGGTGGGGTGTCACCGACCAAGCCGGGAAGAAGAACGACGGCGTCTAGCCAGCATGTGAGAAGTAGTAGTACTAGTAGTTAGTGTGTGTGTGTGTGTGTCGCCCGTACGTTTGTTTAATTAATTACGAGCATGTACTGGTACTAGTTACTACTGTAGTTTTTAGAGCAAATTACTAGTACATTAGCCTAGACTCAATGGAAAAATTCCTATCCTATGCATCAAATGGCATCTCTTTCTCTATTGGAATTGAGATGCATGTCATCTCACTTTCTATGATTTTCATATTCCTATAAAATTCCTATCCTATGAACCAAAGGAGGCCTCTGCTAGAGTAACTACTGTAGCTAGTAGTACTGCTGGTACAGTAGTTTTCTTCAAGAAGCGGAATTCAACGAAGTCATGATGGTTCCTTCGTCCGAGCAACTTCACAGTGGGAAAGGTTGGGGCTGTGATTTGACGGCTCATTATTAATTACTGCGGCGCGACGACTTGGTGACTCTCCCTTGGTGTTCTGCGGGCATGGCAAGTGGACTAGGATGGTCGATGTCGCACATGTCAGCGAACGGAAGTATTCTTTTCGATATCGAGGAGCAACGAAACCATGTGGTATAGTATCACTGCTGATTTATATTTATTTTTTACTTCTGATGAATGCTAGCATTTCAACTCTTACGACGAAGGAGTGCCAAACACGGCACGTGCTGGATGTCCCACATGTCAGCGAAAGGAGTGGGACGTGAACAGCGTGGTAGAGCGTCTGCACTTCAGGGTCGAAGACCACACGTAGTAGTACTAGTGGTATGAATGATACAAAGTGCGACATGGAGAGAAAGACATGACAAGTTGGAAGGTCTCGGGGCATACACGTAAACAAATATAAAACGTAATATGTGCCTCCAACTAATATAGTGGTAGTAGACTACTTAGGCACGTACTCCATAACATCATCGGGCATTGCACGTACAACATTTAGTGGTAGTAAGAGATAAATGCATATATGCCATGTATGCTCATACTATTTGTGCCTTTCTACTTCACTTACTGCGCTACATTACTCAGGTTCGTACATCCACTCCTGGGTACATGTCCATCTCGTAGCTCCAGTCCCATGTGTTCTTCATAGATGGAACGATCCATAACTATGGGCAACGGGAGTCCATATCATTGGAGTTAGTGTGGCTCCCCATGATGGAGACTCATCCAAACTATGGCCAGCCTCAATGCGAAGCAGTCAAGTGCACCGGGAAGCAGCAATTTCTCGGCCGTCGCGCTACTTCAAAGCCGACGCCAGTGAGAGGTTGCCTCCGCTCTGGCCGGGCATTAATGCGGCACTCATGTTCCGGGGCGACGCTGCGCGCACCGGCAAGGGAGGGGGGTTGGGTCGGCCAGGGCGGTCAGACGGGGGCGTGGTGGTGGTATTGGTTATGAACTGTTTTAGGTGTAGTACTGTTAGTTTGCAAAACTACTCAATTATGGCACTTAGTTTCCTAAGAAAATGTGGTAAAAAAGTTACTCCACAGCCCGCTTCCCTTCTCCTTCCTCTTCCACCACCCACGCACGTCCGCGGAAAGCGACCGGTCAACCCTTATATACGAGTGCTAGCACAAAAAGATGCATGCATGACCACTAAAATTTCTAGATTAAAGCGCCGCTCGGGCGGGAGTATGGCGTATGTCGTAACCTTCGGCCAGGCAATGGCTACCGGGCTACGGCGACCAGAGAAGAGGCGGCGGGAGGGGAACGAATGCAGCTACTGTTTGGGTTCGCCGTCTGGCTTAAATAAATGCGCACCATCACATGTACCCGCGGGTGCACAAATTGTAACATACATGTCTTCTTAAGTGGGCGTCATGTAACTGGTGTGTGTGAGAGATTCTGAGAGACAGAGTGCGTGTGTGCGACTCTACTCTCCGGACATGTACTCAACCTTTTGCATCGGGATATAAATATAATGGTATTACACTTTAGCTAGTGATTTACGTGGCCATGTTAACGTGGTTGTGTAAAAAATGTCACTTCCAGCTCGTGATTTGCGTTATATAATTACTAGCAAGATGCTCATGCATTGCACGGAACATCAATATGCATTTTTTACAAAACACCTATTGTGATTGACCCATGCAGGAGTAATCCCATGTGTAAAAATGAATGATATCTCGAGAATTTTATCGGAAAACTGGTATCTCGACAATTTCATTGAAAATAATGAAAGATGAGATAAGGTGAGGAGGAGTGGAGCGTGATGGTGACTGGTGGTCGGACTGGGCGGAGGCATGGGGATGGACGGCGCCGGCAGGCGCCGACGACCACCATGCTAGATTGTTCCTGAGACTTCCTTTTTTAATTGCTCAGCAATGAGGTTGTAGGAGATAAGGACAATGAACGAGGAAAGGCCTTGTCTGTAAATGTGGAGAGAGGTAGGGGTATCTTTTGTAAAATTGTCATAGTTTGCTTTCTATCCATCAGATATAGATCGGATGGTCTATATTACAAGATGGCAGGCACACCATCATCATCAACTCGTTTTTATAAGAGTAGAGATGATAAGTTTGCTAACTACTAAAGTAAAGTAGAATTTGTCCATGTTATACAATCAAATTAAGGTGATTGCTTATCATACGTGTAAGGTTGGACGAAGGGTGGTAGGAATAAATGCTCCGCCTAGAGCATGTATGTGTGAGATGGAGTCTTAGTGTGTGTGGGGGGGTGGGGGTGGATGCGCGCGTGTGTGTGTGTGTGTGACGCAGGGTCCTCGATGGCGGATGTAATTTTAGTGTGTGGCTTCATCATATTGTATGATAGAGGCCACCAATGAGGGGGTGCGAGAGAGAAAAGGTCCATAGAGAGGGAAGAAAGCGTGTGTGCATGAGTGGAGTCGACATCGAGAGAACGTGTGAAAAAACAAGTGCTCCCTAGGTGGTTTTGATAATTGATGACAACATATCTCTTGTTGGACTAACATTTCTATCTAGCATGTTTCAGATAAGTTCAACAATGGAGTGGCATGGACTAAAGGTTGTGGGAACTCCTTCAAGATGCTAAGGACAAAGGATTGGCTAAAGCTTCAAGCTCAAGACTCTTCATTTTACATTTTAGTGATCCAAGGTCACATTGAGTCCATAGGAAAAGCCAATACTATCAAGGAGGGATGAGGTGTTGCTTAATGAGCCTCTTGCTTCATGTGCTTAATGATATGCTCCAAAATCCTCAGCTACTTTCCCACTTCCACTTATGACCTAAACCCAAAGCCAAACTCGGACCTACCGATTATTCCTATCCGGCGCCACCGAGTTTCACCTGTCATAGCCACTGCCAGAAACCCTAATCAGTTCGATCTCACCGATGGGATCTCGGTCTCACCGAGATGGGCTTGCAAACTCTCTGTTACCTATTGCAATATTTTCGGTCCCACCGAGATATGCAATCGGCCCCACCGAGTTTGCTTGGCCAACTCTCTGTTTCACTTATTACCCAAATCGGTCCCACCGAGTTTGAGTAATTGGTCAAACCGAGTTTTGGATTTACCCTAACCCAAGCACATCGGTCCCACCGAGTTGATCCAGTCGGTCCCACCAAAAATCTCTAACGGTCACTAGGTTTACCTTTTCGGTCCGACCGAGTTTGTTGATTCGGTCCCACCGAGATTGGAAAACTGTGTGTAATGGTTGGATTTTGTGTGGAGGCTATATATACCCCTCCACCTCCTCTTCATTCATGGAGAGAGCCATCAGACTAAGCCTACACTTCCAGCATCCTATTTCTGAGAGAGAACTACCTACTCATGTGTTGAGGCCAAGATATTCCATTCCTACCATATGAATCTTGATCTCTAGCTTTCCCCAAGTTGCTTTCCACTCAAACCTTCTTTCCACCAGATCCAAATCCTATGAGAGAGAGTTGAGTGTTGGGGAGACTATCATTTGAAGCACAAGAGCAAGGAGTTCATTACCTACACACCATTTGTTACTTCTTGGAGAGTGGTGTCTCCTAGATTGGCTAGGTGTTACTTGGGAGCCTCTGACAAGATTGTGGAGTTGAACCAAGGAGTTTGTAAGGGTAAGGAGATCGCCTACTTCGTGAAGATATACCGCTAGTGAGGCAAGTCCTTCGTGGGCGATGGCCATGGTGGGATAGACAAGGTTGCTTCTTCGTGGACCCTTCGTGGGTGGTTGCTTCTTCGTGGACCCTTCGTGGTGTAGCCCTCCGTGGACTCGCGCAACCATTACCCTTCGTGGGTGGAGCCCTCCGTGGACTCGCGCAACCGTTACCCTTCGTGGGTTGAAGTCTCCATCAACGTGGATGTAGGATAGCACCACCTATCCGAACCACGGGAAAAACATCCGTGTCTCCAATTGCGTTTGAATTCTCCAAACCCTTCCCTTTACATTCTTGCAAGTTGCATGCTTTATTTTCCGCTGCCTATACACTCTTTGCATGCTTGCTTGATATGTATTGTGAATGTTGAAATTATGCCTAAACTCCACTTAAACCGAAAAAGCTTAAAAATTGCAACTTTAGCATTAAGTGTCTAATCACCCCCCCTCAAGACACATCTACTTCAGGATCCTACAAGTGGTATCAGAGCTTTGGTCTCCATTGCCTTGGTTTAATCACCATTGGAGGAAGATGGATATGTCTACCTTAGGGAGTCTTAGACATAGAGTGCCTATTCTTGATGGAGAGTATTTTCATGAGTGGAAAAATGAGATGCTTGTAATTTTCAATCAATATCATTTGAACAAGTATATTGCTAGCCCTTGTGCACCTCATATTGATCCTTTGCATCCTACCCTAGATGAAGATATTGACATGATTCGCAATCTTAGAACTATTGAGCTCATCATTAGAGGATTGCCCAAAAATTTGATTGCTAGTTTGCCTACTCTTAATTCTGCCTATACTATATGGAAATTTCTTAAGGAACGATTTCCCGATCATTCCTTGAAAACTTTGGATGAAATTCTCCATAAATCTATTGCCTTGAGTAAGATGAACTCTAGTGATCCTAGTTTTGGTAATTGTCTATTTGAACTTACCAATCATAAGCATGCTAAAGGAGATGTTGGAATCATTAGTGATATCATATTCGAAGCTATAAGAATTCATAAAGGTGACCACTTTGATGATCATTTATCTAATGAATTACCCTCTCTAGGAAATGATGAGTCACAAGATCATGGTGAACATGGATACTATGATGATGATGATGATGATGATGATGATAGTGACTTCGATCTTGATGATGCAATAAGACATTTTGGTCTTATGGCAAATCTTCGGGGATATGAGTCAGGAGGAAAGGAATGGGTTCTTGATAGTGGATGTACTGATCATATGACCGGAGATGAAGAGATGTTTCATGAGCTTGCTGAAAATGACGGCCCTCGAAAATATGTCACCTTTGGTGATAATTCAAAGGGTAAAGTGGTTGGCCTTGGTAAGGTGGCCATCTCACATGATAGTTCCATTCAAAATGTCATGCTCGTTGAATCTCTTGGCTACAACTTACTTTCAGTATCTAGACTTGCTGATTTCGGTTTGAATGTCCTATTTACTGAGGTAGAGTGCCAAGTATTTCGTCGAGACAATCATAAAATGGTCTTTACCGGTATGCGTAGAGGTGATCTTTACATTGTCGATTTCTCTAAAAAGGCACAACCTAAAACTTGCTTTATTGCTAAATCCTCAAAAGGTTGGTTGTGGCATAGACGACTAGGTCACGTTGGCATGAGAAACCTTGACAAGCTTATTAAAGGAAATCATATCCTTGGAGTTAACGATGTCATATTTGATAAGGATAGACTTTGGAGTGCTTGTCAAGCAGGTAAACAGGTTGGAGGAAGACATCCTGTGAAGAACATCATGACCACAAGGAGGCCACTCGAGCTACTTCATATGGATCTTTTTGGTCCCAACGCCTACAAGAGTCTCGGTGGAAATTCTTTTGGTCTAGTTATAGTTGATGATTTTTCAAGATTTACGTGGGTGTTCTTTCTTAATGACAAGTCGCAGGTCCAGAAGATCTTCAGAAACTTCGCTAGGAAGGCCCAAAATCAGTTTGACGTGAAGATCAAGAAGGTTTGGAGTGACAATGGAACGGAGTTCAAGAACGCAAATGTGGACACCTTTCTTGACGAAGAAGGGATTTCACACGAGTTCTCGGCTACATACACACCTCAACAAAATGGAGTTGTTGAGAGGAAGAACCGGACGCTCATCGAAATGGCAAGAACGATGCTTGATGAATACAAGACACCGAAGCACTTTTGGGCAGAAGCGGTTGAGACAGCTTGTCACGCAACAAATCGCTTATATCTTCACAAGCTACTCGGCAAGACGGCATACGAGCTTCTCACCGGTAACAAACCCCAAGTTGGATACTTTCGAGTATTTGGCTCAAAGTGCTACATTCTTGATAAGCATCGTCGTTCAAAGTTTGCTCCTAAATCTCATGAAGGTTTCCTACTTGGTTATGGCTCAAACTCTCACACTTACCGAGTCTACAACAATTTCACCCGAAAGGTTGAAGAGACGGTAGATGTGAAGTTTGATGAATCTAATGGCTCGCAAGTAGAGCAATTGCCAATTGATGTAGGAGACAAAGACCCTTCAGAAGCAATACAAGACTTGTCCATTGGCAAAATTCGTCCAACGGAGGTGAAGGAGAGTACTTCATCCGTCCAAGTGGAAGCTTCTACTTCACGACAAAGTGAACCAAGAATTGACACGGAAGCATCCACAAGTGGGACACACCAAGATGAAGAAAACGAGGAAATACATCAAGACAAACATCAACAACCTCCTTCTCCACCACGACAAGAGAACGACAATGTCAACAATGAAGAAGACCAAGAAGAAGAACAAGATGAAGAAGATGTTCGACAAAGACCCAAGCAAAAGCTCTCACGAGTTCGAGCAAGAATTGCCAAGGATCATCCCGTCAAGCAAATCTTAAATGATATACAAACCGGGAGAATCACTCACTCAAAGACTCGTTTAGCTAACTTTTGAGGAAACTATTCATTCATCTCTAGCGTTGAACCTATGAAGGTTGAAGAAGCATTGGAAGATCCGGATTGGATAAACGCTATGCATGAAGAGCTACACAACTTTGAGAGAAACCAAGTTTGGACATTAGTTGAGAAGCCCGACAACAACCACAACATCATTGGTACCAAATGGGTGTTTCGCAACAATCAAGATGAAGATGGACAAGTGGTTCGCAAAAAAGCACGTCTCGTCGCCCAAGGATACACACAAGTCGAAGGTATGGACTATGGTGAGACATATGCTCCCGTTGCTAGACTTGAGTCCATTTGCATCTTACTTGCCTATGGTAATCACCATAATATCACCTTGTACCAAATGGACATCAAAAGTGCTTTTCTAAATGGTGAAATAGAGGAGGAAGTTTATGTCAAATAACCTCCCGGTTTTATCAATCCTAAGAAACCAAATCATGTTTACAAACTTCACAAAGCTCTTTATGGTCTTAAACAAGCTCCTAGAGCATGGTATAAATGCTTGACCAAGTTCCTTACTACAAGTGGTTTTGACATTGGTAAAATTGATTCTACTCTTTTTACTAAAAGGGTTAATGGAGAACTATTTGTATGCCAAATTTATGTTGAAGATATCATATTTGGTTCAACTAACCCTCTCTTTAGTGAAAAGTTTGGAAAGCTAATGTCAGAGAAGTTTGAGATGTCTATGATGAGTGAACTCAAATTCTTTCTCGGTTTGCAAATCAAGCAAACTAAGGAAGGTACATTTGTATCTCAAACAAAGTACACCAAGGACTTATTCAAGAAGTTCAATATGCAAGAATGCAAAGGTATGTCTACACCCATGCCTACTAGTGGACATAATGATTTGACCAAAGATGGTGAACCGGTTGATCAAAAGGTTTATCGCTCTATGATTGGTTCATTATTATACCTATGTGCTTCACGTCCCGATATTATGCTAAGTGTGTGCATGTGTGCACGATATCAAGATGCTCCTAAAGAATGTCATCTTAAGACTGTGAAAAGGATAGTGAGATATTTAATCCATACACCAAATTTTGGCATTTGGTATCCTAAGAGGTCTTCTTTTGATCTTGTTGGCTATTCCGACTCGGATTATGCCGGAGATAAGGTTGATAGAAAGTCCACTTCGGGTACTTGTCAATTTCTTGGTAGATCTCTTGTGTCTTGATCTTCCAAGAAACAAAACTCGGTATCCTTATCCACCACCGAAGCGGAATATTGCCGCTGGTTCATGTTGTGCTCAATTACTTTGGATGACCCAAACTCTTAAAGATTATGGGATCTATGCGAAACATGTTCCACTACTTTGTGACAATGAAAGTGCTATCAAAATTGGTCATAATCCTGTACAACATTCTCGAACTAAGCATATTGAAGTTCGTCATCATTTCATTCGAGATCATGTTGCTAAGGGTGACATTGATCTTAAGCATGTTCGCACCGATAAGCAATTAGAGGATATATTTACTAAACCTCTTGATGAGAAAGTGTTTTGCAGGTTGAGAGGAGAATTGAACATCATTGATGCTTCGAACTTGGAGTAGAAACTCCATTGGATACATGCAAGACATGAGCTTATCACTAATCCATGATATATCTCTTATGATAACTATCTTATGTCTTGGATATATTTGCACCTTGCATGTTGTCTAACCCATGTAGGTGCTTGGTTGAATCTAATTCCATGAGATTGCGACTCACTCACATCTTGAGCAATCTCTACATCACCAAGACTCTACACAATGGTGGTTGAAGACAAGGAAGCACAAAACCATTCAAACATATCCTTTGACAAATTCTATGTTGAGCTTCATGATTGTCATTTTTGGATACACAAGTGCTCTTCCTTGCAAGAACTAACCCATGTAGGTAGATGAACTCAAACTCCAAGTGGTGCTCCCAACTCTTGATGAGCTACATCAACCTTGAGCACCCACACAAGTTCAACTACATGAGCAAGAACCACACCACCACCCAAGGTATGTTATTCCATCTTAGAGAAGCTTTACTCCAAGAAATGATTCAAAGCAACTCAACAAGATGTGAATACATCAAGATGCTTAAACGAAAAATGGTAACCCCATTTTGAGCTTAAACGATGAGTATGACCTATGATCAAGTGTTCTCACTTGACTCCTAAGTCAATATACTCTAACATAGGTGACTATGTCACCGCCCAACTCTAGATGAAGTTCTCTTGTGTTCTTTTTGTGTGTATCTCATGCATGTTTAGTTTCTTTCTCTTTTTCAAAAACAAAAAAAACTCCATCTAGATTTTTCAGTCTTCTCTTTTCTTTCTGTTTATGTTCTGCATTTTCTGCATTTAATTCCTTGCAAATCCTTCAGGTAATTCATTGCAAATCTTTGTGAGATCCTACATGTCTAGTGAGCTGAGGTGACAAGTGTTTTTCTCTGTGTGAACTCGGTTTCACCGACTTGTAATTTTTGGTCCAACCGAATCTTTTCGGTGCCACCGAAACATACCACTCGGTGCCACCAACTTCGCAACAGGAAAAACAGTTTTCCACTTGTTCTATATTTCTTCTGATCCAGCTCTACTCAATGAATCTTGTCCTCTACAAGCATCACAGTTTTATCCATAGCTTTGTGCTGAGTCTCAAGGACCAAACCTATACGACGGATTCCAGAAAGCCCTTCTTGGAATTGATGTCAAAGGGGGAGAGAGAGATCACATCAAAGCTTGTAGGAGAGAGAGATCACATCAAGGGAGAGAAAAAGTCTCAAGGACCAAACCTACAAGAGAGAAAGTATTAAGGGGGAGAGAGAGACTTCCAGGGGGAGAGAATACTCAAGGATCCCAGAAGCTTGATGTTCAAGAGGAGAGATGCCTTTTTGGGGGAAAGACATGTATTTGCATTAAGTTCTATCCATTTGTATCTTTCAGCTCAGATTTTCTGTTCCCTATCTTCTCCCAATATCCCATGTAAGATTCAGGGGGAGCAAGACACCTAAGGGAAAGAAATCAGTCAAATTCATTGCATATCTTTATTCTTGGGGACATGTTGAATCCAATGTGGTACCTTGTACTCACTCTCTACATGTCATCCCAGTCTTGGTATTCTTGTGGTTTCTTTTGTTTGCTCTGGCTAGTGGATGTACCTGTGTTATCTAACTTTGTTTGTGCAGGTTCATTCCATCCTAAGCCAACTCAAGACCACAAGGTAAGTATATGCATCAAAATCATGAGTATGAGGAGTGCTTGCTTATGTACATACTGTTTGCAAGAAGGACTCATGAGCATGAAGGTATTTTCCTTGATAATCTTTTGCTCTGATGCATATGGCCAAGATACATGTAACACATTGCCTACTCTGTCATGGTTATGCTCTCACATGCCTCTATATTTCATATTTACATGAGTGCATACATGTAGGGGGAGCCAATGCTTGTTACATGTCCTTCCAAAGCTTTACTTGCTGTTCTTTATATCTTTATCTAAAGCTTTGATGTATGTTGCCATCAATTACCAAAAGGGGGGAGATTGAAAGCACAAGTGCTCCCTAGGTGGTTTTGATAATTGATGACAACATATCTCTTGTTGGACTAACATTTCTATCTAGCATGTTTCAGATAAGTTCAACAATGGAGTGGCATGGACTAAAGGTTGTGGGAACTCCTTCAAGATGCTAAGGACAAAGGATTGGCTAAAGCTTCAAGCTCAAGACTCTTCATTTTACATTTTAGTGATCCAAGGTCACATTGAGTCCATAGGAAAAGCCAATACTATCAAGGAGGGATGAGGTGTTGCTTAATGAGCCTCTTGCTTCATGTGCTTAATGATATGCTCCAAAATCCTCAGCTACTTTCCCACTTCCACATATGACCTAAACCCAAAGCCAAACTCGGACCTACCGATTATTCCTATCCGGCGCCACCGAGTTTCACCTGTCATAGCCACTGCCAGAAACCCTAATCAGTTCGGTCTCACCGATGGGATCTCGGTCTCACCGAGATGGGCTTGCAAACTCTCTGTTACCTATTACAATATTTTCGGTCCCACCGAGTTTGAGTAATTGGTCAAACCGAGTTTTGGATTTACCCTAACCCTAGCACATCGGTCCCACCGAGTTGATCCAGTCGATCCCACCGAAAATCTCTAACGGTCACTAGGTTTACCTTTTCGGTCTGACCGAGTTTGTTGATTCGGTCCCACCGAGATTGGAAAACTGTGTGTAACGGTTGGATTTTGTGTGGAGGCTATATATACCCCTCCACCTCCTCTTCATTCGTGGAGAGAGCCATCAGACTAAGCCTACACTTCCAGCATCCTATTTCTGAGAGAGAACTACCTACTCATGTGTTGAGGCCAAGATATTCCATTCCTACCATATGAATCTTGATCTCTAGCTTTCCCCAAGTTGCTTTCCACTCAAACCTTCTTTCCACCAGATCCAAATCCTATGAGAGAGAGTTGAGTGTTGGGGAGACTATCATTTGAAGCACAAGAGCAAGGAGTTCATTACCTACACACCATTTGTTACTTCTTGGAGAGTGGTGTCTCCTAGATTGGCTAGGTGTTACTTGGGAGCCTCCGACAAGATTGTGGAGTTGAACCAAGGAGTTTGTAAGGGCAAGGAGATCGCCTACTTCGTGAAGATCTACCGCTAGTGAGGCAAGTCCTTTGTGGGCGATGGCCATGATGGGATATACAAGGTTGCTTCTTCGTGGACCCTTCGTGGGTGGTTGCTTCTTCGTGGACCCTTCGTGGGTGGAGCCCTCCGTGGACTCGCGCAACCATTACCCTTCGTGGGTGGAGCCCTCCGTGGACTCGCGCAACCGTTACCCTTCGTGGGTTGAAGTCTCCATCAACGTGGATGTAGGATAGCACCACCTATCCGAACCACGGGAAAAACATCCGTGTCTCCAATTGCGTTTGAATTCTCCAAACCCTTCCCTTTACATTCTTGCAAGTTGCATGCTTTATTTTCCGCTGCCTATACACTCTTTGCATGCTTTCTAGAAATGTATTGTGAATGTTGAAATTATGCCTAAACTCCACTTAAACCGAAAAAGCTTAAAAATTGCAACTTTAGCATTAAGTGTCTAATCACCCCCCCTCTAGACACATCTACTTCAAGATCCTACAACGTGTTTCTTCGAGAGACACCGAGGAAGACTACTCCCTCCATTTTTGTATACAAGGCCACAAACTGGGATTACTGGTACCAATGTAAAATTTAATGCCTACTTTACAAGTCAACTTTTCTTCTTGTTTACTAGGATCATTAATACTCCACATGCATGCAAAAAAATTGAGTGGAGGAAGTAGCTGACTGTCATTATGACCACATGCATGCAAGTATTAAACATGTTGTTAGTATGAGAAAATATCATTAATTTTGCCTCGATTACTGTTAGTGGCCTTGTATAGATGCAAAATGTATGTTCCATAGTGGCCTTGTATATAAAAATCGAGGGAGTACTATATATCGATGGTGCATGTAGGCGGGAATTAAATGAAGGGATGGTCTTATTGGTTTTGGGGATATAGGGGAAGAGTGAGAGAGGGGGTAGCTAGAAGGAGATTGTTAAGTGTGAGTGTGTGTTTTACCCATCCAGGCGGAAGTTATGTGCACACAAGAAGAGAATGATTCGATGTGGAGTTAGTGTTGATTGTAATTAACTATGTATGGAGACATAGGAGACCTTGAACGTGCATGTGCGAGAGGTATACATGTATACGTGGGATGTGTGTCTGTGTGTGCGCACGAGCATGATCGAGATAAAAGAAAGAAGACATAAGTCATAAGATCAACGATATGGGAGAGATCGGTATGACAATATGCATGCATGTGAGAGTGCAGGGAAGAAGGCTCGATAATTGAGCATGTGTTTTTGTCTTTAAGAGATAGTGGCGTGGGCTGGAGCATGCATCTATGGCGAGCAGAGGGAGCGAGACACAACGATTGTGCAAAAGAGATCAACCTATAAATGCATGTATGGAGAGACATATATAGTGTGGGTGATAGGAAGCAAGAATGCGTGCGAGAAAGAAATGTTGACGGAGAAACTACAGATAGATATAGAGATAAAGATGCTAGCTAGAGGGACATCGACTAGTTTGGGTTTTGGAGATGACCGCCAGGTGGTTCAGAGGGTGAAGTTATGTGTGTGTGAGAGAAAGATAAAAAACAGGGCACTTGACTGCATGTAGAGAGAAACATATATAGTGTGTGTGATAGGAAGCAAGAGTGAGGGCGAGAAAGAAGGTTGATGGAGAAACAGATAAATAGAAAGACAAAGATGCTAGCTAGTGTGTGTTAGAGATAGGAGTCGAGTGGATCAGAAGGCTGAGTTATGTGTGTGTGTGAGAGAGAGATAGAGAGAGAGTGCATGTGAGTCACATGCAAACAAATATCAGAGAGATATGAGATCCCGAGAGATGGAGTTTTGTGTCTGCGAGAGAGAAAGATATTTCAGAACGGGAGTGATAGGTAGAGAGACATATGAGGGAACACAAGATATCTCTAGGGAGAGAGAGTGTGTGTGAGCGACATACAAGAGAATTGTGGAGAGATATGAGACACTAGGAGAGAGAGTTTGTGTTTGTGTGTGAGAAAGAGATATTTAAGAGGAAGAGTCGTAGCTTCTCATATCTAAGGAGCGAAAGACATCTCTGTGTGAGAGGGGGTGTGCAAGTGGCACGCAGGGGAATAGTAGAGAGAAATGAGACCCCGGGAGACGAAGTTTGTGCTTGTGTCAGAGAAAGAGATTTCACATGGAGAATTGTAGTTACAGACACATAGCAGGGAGCGAGATATACTTAGAGAGAGATAGAGTGATGAAGGTCGAGGGAGAGAGTACTATCAGTGTGTTGCGAAGATAAAAGATCATCGTCAACAGACAGGTAGCATGAGAGATACCCGAGAGACGATGAACGCGTATAGGTCTAGAGAGATACTCCTATATAAGCATGAGTGATAGCTAGATGAGACGAATATCTAGATTAAAAGGGATTCAAATATTTAAACGGGAGATCACGACATCGATAATATCATAACGCAAATTGGTGTATCAAACATGCATATTCATTTGAATTTGGGGACACGTGTAATGTTATATAGTTTATCAATATTAGTGATCCATAGATTCTTTAATTAGAGACAATGCATGATTTATATGCAATTAATGTCTAAATGGGATTACACTGTATGTTGCGTGTGTGAAACACATTATACATGTTTGAGAAGTAAAAAAAACCCACATGAAACACACATTAATTAGAGACAGTTAGCGAGGAATGCATACATTGGATTTCAACATAAAGTGGTTTCAAATATTTGGAAATCCAAATTAAGATGGATACAACCTTATGAATATGAGATCATGCCATTTGTAAACCATATTTATGTATAAAGGGTGTTGTGCTTTTGAAAGTATATATAAAAATGATGTATATAGAATTTTATTCCAATTGCAAATGGATCTTCCCCGAACAAAAATAGAATACAAACTAGATTCGAATTGAGTTGGCACTGTAAACATGCACTCTTGCTCTGCAAAAATTTGAACGAAGTGGGGAAAGTCACAGTAATGCCCGAAACCAAAATCTGCGAGATGGAAATTAGTCCCTATCCCTGACACGCAAAGCTTAGCGGCTTGATTTCCATAGGTTCCGGTAGTGGTAGGTTTGTAATTTCACTCAAATGTGACATAACCGCCTCTCACTCGGATTCACACATGGTTGGTGCCAAAACATAGTGTCTCCTCGGCCGAAATCGACTCCCTCCCCGATTCGTACACGGTGGGCGCCAAAAACAAACTCTCGTCGGCAAATATTTGGTGTATGCGAGATTACTGTCCTATCCCCAACCAACTAATATTGCTATGATGTAGGAAATTTTAAACGGGGCTAAGTTTGTAAACTTCCTTGCATTTGGGACAAGCGCGCCCTGAAGACATGGTTCCCCCTTCCTCTCTCCCTCCATTTCCCCATTCGTACTCCGTGGGCACCAAAACACCCTCTCCACCCCATCCTCCTCCGTCCGCCACCCCATCCACCACCGTCCTCCTCCACCATGTCGGAGTTGATACCCCGATGCCGTCGTCCATTACAAGAGATCAACCTCTCTCATCCACGGCTTTCGACCGGGATCCTTGCATCCCATCCTCTCGCTTCATCCCCGCCATCGTCCACCTTGCCGGCACCGCTTCTACAACCGTCTCGTCCACCGTGCCCCGCCGCCACCGTTTACCCTCATAGATCCGCTTCCACGGTGCCACACCAGAGGAGGTACTCTTTCATATCTGCTCAACTTATTTATCGCATCAGGAAAATAGATCGCCACTGCTTTAGTCTGATTTCTTGTCCATCACTTACTTGCTAGTTGAAAGCAAGCATTGGTTGCCAAGTTGCCTTTGTCCAGTTTGCACCTTCAGATCCGCCATGGCACGCTCAACACTATACTCGCAATACTTATGGTTTCCCCTTTTATATTCCACACTAGTTAAATGACAGTAGACTAAATTTCAAAATTGGGTCAGTCGATTTTTCAGAGCTCGCCGGAGTTCGCTGGTGCGAAGGAAGGGGCTCGGGTGGGGACGATGGTTGTGGGGGGCGGTGGTGGGGCCTCGCCGAACGAAGAAAACTCTACGCGAGTGGGGGCGGGGGTGGGGGTGGCGGAGGAATACAAGCAGTGGGGACATGTGGTTCGGCCGGCGGCCCGTGCGGTGTTCTGTATGGGAAGAATTAGAGACGTGGAAGAAGAAGGGTTAGGAGACGTAGGATCTTCATCCAACCTCCTGAAATGGTCAACTGACCCAAATGACAAAGGTCACACGACTTGCATGCAGACATGCAGAATATGCTTCCTCTTCTATTCTTTAACATGTTCCTCTTATGTTCTTCTTTAGTAAGCATAGTATGTTCCTTGTCAGGAAGGGGAGCAGGGACATCTGTAGTCGACACCTCCATTGGGTCGGTTCTGCTAAATGATTTCGCACTCCGAGTTGGTCTGCCATAATACCCCGGAAATGGTGGGAGCCGTGCGGTCTTTGATATACTAAACTGATAGTAACAGCTGTGCGCCTTTAGATGATTAGAGCTGGCCTGTAGGTGATCGATAGGCTACATATTAGTAGTGGCAAAACCCTATGTTTTCCAGCCAGTTACGCTTTCTCGATTTATTTATGGTGGTTATGGTGTACCCCTATTATCTACACTACGATCTGCCTACTGGCTCTGCGCTCTCGTTATCATGGTTTGGAAATAAACTTTCTATACGGTATATTATGAAACTATCGTCTGCCAACTATCCTTACATCTGGGGCCCCCAACAGGGAGCTTATTTTTGTGTAGTTGTGCCAGAGTATATTAATCTACTCACCATATTACAGCACACATGGGCTCTCTCATCAGAATCCAGTGATAGCACAAAAGGGTTTACAGGGAGCCTCTATTATATTACAATATCCTATGCATTACAAAGATAGTCTCACTACTATTTGTGTTTTCATGCTTTACAGATATTGTACATAATCACAATGAATATAAGAAAGCGCGCATCAGAAGAATATTGCAGAATAGTTCAATGGGTAACAAACTTGGCATCAAGGGATTGAGGTCCATTGTGGATGCAATGAAACCCACATGCTCCCGGCCTATAGATTCGTATTCAGAATATGATCCTAATGACTATTTTGAACTCAAGGAGTCAAAGGCAGATGGCCTATCCTGTTCACCCAATAAGGTGCTTGTTCTAGTTTGGCAAGGTTTTATTGGTTGCACATATCTTGCATAAGGTGTCTTGCATTTCTTTTTCTTCGTTGCACCGCCATATGCTTAGTTTACTCATCATATATGTGAAGATGCAATGCCCATCCATTATCAACACCTATTCCATTTGTCGTCATACCATGTTTTTCCATTCAAATGTTGTTCTTGTGTTTCAGACATCCAAAAGGAAGAGGGTGATTGCATAACCTGAAGGAGTACAAGAAAAGTCCTTGAAAAAGGTGGTGCTACCGAAGAAATCACATAGCACCTGACGTATATTGGCGATAGAACCAGCGCCGCAAAACCAAGGATATCGCAACTATGTCGGTCGCTGCTTTGCTCTTGTGAGTACTGAGGGAGTCCCGGATTAGGGGGTCTCCGGACAGCCGGACTATATCCTTTGGTCGGATTGTTAGACTATGAAGATACAAGATTGAAGACTTCGTCTTGTGTCCGGATGGGACTCTACTTGGCGTGGAAGGCAAGCTAGACAACACGGATATGAATATCTCCTCCTTTGTAACCAACCTTGTGTAACCCTATCCCTTTCCGGTGTCTATATAAACCGAAGGGTTTTAGTCCGTAGGACAACAGACAATCATACCATAGGCTAGCTTTTAGGGTTTAGCCTCTCCGATCTCGTGGTAGATAAACTCTTGTAATACCCATATCATCAAGAATAAATCAAGCAGGACGTAGGGTTTTACCTCCATCAAGAGGGCCCGAACCTGGGTAAAACATCGTGTCCTCTGCCTCCTGTTACCATCCGCCTTAGACGCACAGTTCGGGACCCCCTACCCGAGATCCGCCGGTTTTGACACCGACATTGGTGCTTTCATTGAGAGTTCCTCTGTGTCGTCGCCGTTAGGCTTGATGGCTCCCACTATCATCGATAGCGATGCAGTCCAAAGCGAGACTTTTCTCCCTGGACAAATCTTTGTGTTCGGCGGCTTTGCACTGCGGGCCAACTCGCTTGGCCATCTGGAGCAGATCAAAAGTTACGCCCCTGGCCGCCAGGTCAGTTTTGGAAGCTTAAACTACAAGGCCGATATCCGTGGAGACTTGATCTTCGACGGATTCGAGCCCCTGCCTTGTGTGCCACGCGGTCACGATGAGTACGATTTAGCTCTGCCATCGGACAGTGTTCAAGAAATCGCACCGGCAGCCGCTCCGACCCTTAATTCGGATCCGGGTGCTCCTCCCATGGACGGGTGGATAGACCCTGCCACAGAGGCCGTATCCTGAACGGCGATCGAGCCGAATATCGACCTTACCCTTCACGAGAGCCGTGTTGCTAAACTGTCGGATTCTTCTCCAGCCACGGATTCTGAACCGCCTGCGCCCGTTCCTATCAAATCCGGTTGGGCGCTGATCATGGAGTTTACCTCCGCGGATATTTTTCAGCACTCGCCCTTTGGCGACATATTGAACTCATTAAGGTCTCTCTCCTTGTCAGGAGGATCCTGGCCGAACTATGTCTGGCAGGATTGGGATGCAGATGACGAAGAAATTTGCTGCCCACCCACCACCCACTTAGTAGCCACTGTCGACGACTTAACCGACACGCTCGACTTCGACTTTGAAGACATCAACGGTATGGACGACGATGCGGGAGACGAAGAGGAACCACTGCCCACAGGGCACTGGACGCCCTCTTCATCACATGACGTATACATGGTGGACACACCAAAAGAAGACGACGACGAGGAATGGAACTACGCAACGAAGGGTTGTCCCCTCGAGAAGCAGTCAAAGCGGCGGCGTAACCGCCGCTCCAAATCCTGCCTCGGCAGAAACAACGATCATATGGACCCAGCGTTAGAGCAGGGTGAACCATCGTCGGACGACGGCAACACGGAGAATCAAACCAAACAACCCGACTCTGTCAAAGATAATAGTCCGGACGACATCACACCGGACAGACACGCGGAGCAACAGAATGCCCATCAAAGGCTTGTTCCCACCGCGAGGAGTCTAAAAAAGCAGAAGCAAAGGCTCAAGTCTGCGCAAGATACTCTCAGAATCAGATGGAGTAAAGTAATCAACACAGCAGCAAAGTAAGGCGGTAATCGCCACACCAAGAGCTACCCGAAGCGGAAGTTGCTACCTAAATTCGATAAGCAGGCCTTAGATCCCCCGCAACCAAAAATTAAAACGGCCATCCGGCCGGATAGACGACCTCACGGCCAACATAGAGCGGCAAACAACGTCGCACACAAGCAAATACGCGATCCACACGAGGGCTCACATCAAAAGGATGGCGCAACCAGATCCATTTGCGGACCACGCACACGCGCTCCAGCATACGATGCAACACAACAAACATCCGAACACCACGGTACACCCAGATACAGGGGTGCCGCACACCCCCTATGTTTCACCGATGAGGTGCTGGACCATGAATTTCCAGAGGGATTCAAACCCGTAAACATAGAGGCATACGACGGAACAACAGACCCTGGGGTCTGGATTGAGGACTATATCCTCCATATCCATATAGCTCGAGGAGATAATCTCCACGCCATCAAGTACTTACCCCTCAAGCTCAAAGGGCCAGCTCGGCACTGGCTTAAAAGCCTTCCCGAAAGCTCCATTGGAAGCTGGGAAGAGCTCGAAGACGCTTTTTGGGCAGATTTTCAAGGGACTTATGTCCGACCTCCGGATGCGGACGATTTGAGTCATATAACTCAACAGCCCGGAGAGTCAGCCCGAAAGCTTTGGAACAGGTTTCTTACTAAAAAGAACAAAATAGTCGATTGTCCGGACGCCGAAGCCTTGGCAGCTTTTAAGCACAGCGTCCGAGACGAATGGCTTGCCAGACACCTCAGCCAAGAAAAGCCGAGAACAATGGCAGCATTAACAAGCCTCATGACCCGCTTTTGCGCGGGCGAGGACAGCTGGCTAGCCCGATGCAGCACCAGCGACCCAAGTACATCCGAAGTTAGAGATGGAAACGGGAAATCACGACGCAGCAAAAATAATAAGTGCCGGAATAAAGAAGACATCCCGAAGAGCACGGCGGTAAACACCAGATTGACAAGCTCTCGGCCAGGTCAGAAAAAGCCGTCCTGTAAAGGCGCCAGAGATGAACTGTCCAACCTAAACAAAATTCTGGACCAAATATGTCAGATCCATAGCACCCCCGATAAACCTGCAAATCATACCCATAGAGAATGTTGGGTCTTCAAGCAGTCCGGCAAGCTCAAAACCGAACACAAGGGGCAGGATACACCAAACGAAGACGAGGATGAGCCTCGCAAGCAAAGCACTGGGGAACAGAAGAAATTTCCACCAGAAGTCAAAACAGTAAATGTGTTACACGTGATAAAGGAGAGAAACAAAGCGGCACTCCCAGATAAATATGCCCAAGGGCCTATCACCGCGGAGTTCTGCCACTGGCTGTCTCAACCAATCACCTTCGACCATCAAGATTACTCGGCAAGTATCGGGCGCGCGGGATGGGCTGCCTTGGTATTAGATCCAATAATTGACGGATACCACTTCACACGAGTCCTCATGGACGGTGGCAGCAGTCTAAACCTGATATATCAGGACACAGTCCGCAAAATGGGGATAGACCCAACGAAAATTTGCCACAGCAATACTTCCTTTAAAGGAGTAACACCAGGCCCAGGGGCTCATTGCACGGGCTCCCTGCTACTAGAGGTTATATTCGGCTTCCCCGATAGCTTCCATAGCGAAAATTTAACCTTCCACATTGCGCCATTCCAAAGTGGCTATCAAGCACTACTTGGACGCGAAGCTTTCGCTCGCTTTAATGCAATACCGCATTACGCTTCCCTCACTCTTAAGATGCCCGGTCCACGTGGCATCATTACAGTAAATAGAAATATTGAGGGATCCCTGCGCGCCGAAGAGAGTGCGGCGGCTTTGGCAGCCGCACACTAAAACGGCCTCACCAACTAAAACATTCGATAGGTCGTCAAGACCATGGACACGGTTAGACGAGTCTGGCGCAGCTATATGTAATTCATACAGGTTTTATGACCACACCCCTATTACAAATACAAGGGTCTCAACGTGCGCAGACACGTGGCAATTTTTACTCATCTTGAACTATACATGGTTTCTTTAAAACCTACCTTTTTGCACGACAACTTTTCACCTAAGTTCCTCTCTTTTATAGATGACCATCGTGCTACACCCGTCCAGGATACGGCACAACGGAGACACGGGCACAGACGTGCAACAGGAACCCGTTCCAAGGATTCTTTTTAGATTAAGACCCTGCGTCAACCTTTTTTACTGTCTCTTGTTGATACACATCCCTCAGATTCTCAGTACAATTGAGAAGGATGCTGACATCTTGGCATGTGGCCATGCCAGAACAATGCACGTACCTGGACACCAGGGGCTTCTTACAAAGGGCACTGTTTAGGCCTGGTTTACACCATAAAGACTGAATACCTTAGGGAGTGTTCGGCGTCGCGAGTTTGGCCTTATATGCATTAGCTCCGAATCATGTCTTTGGTCAAATGTTGGGTTTGCCCGGCTCCTGTGTTTTGCTGCCTTACGTTCCACTCTATCGGCTAAGGCGGCACCAGGAGAACTACTGCGATTGTGCCCTGGTTCATCCGGAAGAGCACCTCAGTAGAGAAAGCCGAAAACTAACTGTCATGATATAGCGCGAGACTGGTCAACCACTCGATGACCTATCGGAATCTTAGAATTCCTCCGCCTTAACGAAGGGCCGTTTCCCGGCCAGGCATGTACACACCCCGAATGCGGGTGAGTGCGGAGCCACCAGGGGCTATATAGTAGCCCCACTGTCAAACTCCTATGGCTAAGTGAAAGTGTTAAAGCATTATAGTCCGGTTGCCTAGTTCACTGCGCTATCACCTCCTTATTAGGACCAAGACATTGGATTAAGTGTGAATATGCGTCTTCTACGAACACCCCCGCATTATATGCGTGGGGGCTGAAGCCGACGACTGCAATCTTTCAGGTTATATACATGGATACATAAACGGCCGCACAGGAGGCATCACAATACTTTCGGGCACAAGTATAAATACAGCCTTGATAAATTCAATAAAACATTGTTTTTACAATGGGAATACATGTCACTCAAACATAATATTCTTCGAGCACTGGGCCTATATCAAACGAGCACCCTCAAGAACTTCTTCAAAATAGTGCTCGGCAGCCACTCGGCCTATGGCCGAACCCTGCGCCGCAACAGTGGTAGCATCCATCTCCACCCAGTATGCTTTGAAACGGGCAAGGGCCATCCGTGAGCCTTCTATGCACGTCGACCTCTTCATCGCATTGATGCGCGTCACCGTTCCAAGGAACTGCTGCACTAAGCTGAAATAGCTGTTCGGCTTCGGCGTTTCCGGCCATAGATGATCTACGACGGACCTCATGGTGAGTCCGGACAATCTATTGAGTTCGGCCCATTCGGCAAGCTGATCAGTTAGTGGAAGCGGATGCTCTGGAACGTTAAACTGCGACCAGAATAGCTTGTCCACTTCATGATCTGTTTGATCTCGGAAGTATTCGGCCGCATCGACAGCACTCGCCGTCAAATCCAGATATGCGTCTGCCGAACTCCACAGCCGATCCAGAGGGGCATACCGTGGATCTCCAAACTTCCTCCGCAGCAAAAAGGGCTTCCCAGCCACAATATCACCAGCTTCATGCAGCTCTTCCTTCTTTGCCCTCATGGCAGAGCGGGTGTGTTTGGCCGTCATCGTGGCCTTTTCGAGGTCCATCACCTTCGCTCGGTTCTCTTCTTCAAGGAACTGGCAACGGTCGGCAGTGTGTTTTAACTTTACAGCCATCTTGGCCATCTTCTCTTTGCTCTCGCAATGCGCGGCCTTCTTGGCTCTTAACTCTTCGGCCGCCTTCAAAGCAGCCGCATTACTACTCCTTGCTTGTTCTTTGGCTCCGGCAAGTTCCGCCCAAAGGGTCTCCACGGTGGCAGCTCCATCTGCAGTCACAACATATTAAAGATACTGGCATCACGCTGCTCTTACTATGTGACATTCACCAGAAAACATCACTTACCCTGTGCCTCGTCAAGCCGCTTGTTAACAAGCTCGATGTCGGCATCTGCCACATCCAGTTGCCGCTTTAGTTCGGCAAACTCATTAGTCCGGCTAGCCACCTGAGCTTCCACCACCTGCACATAAAAGTGGTATGGTTATTACCTGGGACTACGATCCTCTGTTTGCCGCCGTTCTCGGCGACAACCAGAGTCTCAGGGGCTACTATCTACACAGGGCACACCTAAAAATGTGCGGTACTATCACAAATGTATATCATTTCGCGTACCTCAAAACCCGTCAGTAGACTCATAAAGGCTTCATGCAACCCGCTTTCGGCGGACGAAATCCTTTCAATCACCGTACCCATAAATGTACAGTGTTCTTCTGAGATAGTTGCTCGCTCTAGCAGATCCCTTAGTGCGTCCGACCGCATACCAGACGGTGCCAGATTCTTTTGGTTGCTCTCTTCAAGAGCCGGATACTGGGGACTTCGGGCGACCATAGGATTATCTTCTGGCCTCACCTGATCCGGCGAGGCCCTCCGTGACGACACTTCAAGGTCGCCCGCTTCTTGAGCGGGGGAGTCCGGGGGAGGCGTTTCGCTCTCCATCATCTCCGGAAGAAGATCCCCCGAAGACGAGCTCTGCTGAGAAGGGCTAAGATCCGAACTGCAAGATAAATGCTTCAGTTATTTTCCTCAGAGGTAAGGTAGTATATTTTCACTATTAAAGTACTTTTTGATTACTTACAGCTCGTTAGAGGGCTGATCCCCGCGCGGACTTTGTGCGGCAAAAGCGCCCTCCGAGGCAGGACCCTCTGGTGGAGACTTCTTCTCCCGTTTGGAAGCCTTGGTTTCCTGATCTTCAGAGGCAGTCCTCTTCCTTCCCCAAAGCGAGAGAAGGTCAGATTCTTCCCCTTGGTTATCCTCCTTCACGGAGGCGCTCATTCCCTCGGTTGGAATTGGTAGCGATGGGGGCCCGCTTTCACCCTCATTATTCCCCCCTTTATCTTCCTTTGAGGGCTCCGGGCAAGGTGCTTGCTCGAGCATCTTGTCCAGTATCGGATTGTCCAAACCCTCAGGAAGGGGGGCCGAACACCGAATCATCTTCGCCTTTGTTAGCCAGTCCTGGTCAAAGAGCGATTTCTCAGAATGACGTCATGATAAATGAAAGACGGTGTGTTCGGCTAGAGGATTACTTACTTGGTCGGCGGTGCGGTTGCTGCTCAGGCCCACATCCTCGGTAGTATCCGGACACTCTATTTGGGGTTCGAAGAATGATTTATACATCTCCTCGTGCGTCAGGCCGAGGAAATTCTGAATAGTGTGCGGTCCTTCTAGGTTGAACTCCCACATGCGGAGGGGCCGTCGTTTGCAAGGCTAGACTCGACGAACCAGTATGGCTTGCACCACCATAACCAGACTGAAATCTCCTTCGAAGAGATCTTGAATGCGGCTCTGCAGTATAGGCACGTCCTTGGCTGGACCCCAGCTCAGCCCTCTGCTAATCCATGACATCAATTGTGGTGGAGTGCCCGAGCGGAAAGCAGGGGCAGCCACCCACTTGGCACTTCTGGGAACTGTGATGTAAAACCACTCCCGTTGCCATAATTCGGACACCTCTGGAAAGGAACCCTTTGGCCATGGAGCTCCAGCGATCTTGCTTATTAATGCGCCTCCACACGCTACATGCTGCCCCTCGACCATCTTCGGCTTCATGTCAAAGGTCTTGAGCCACAGGCCGAAGTGAGGGGTAATGCGGAGGAAGGCCTCACATACGAAAATAAATGCCGAGATGTGGAGAAAGGAGTCCGGGGCTAGATCATGGAAATCTAGCCCGTAATAGAACATCAAACCCCTAACGAAGGGATCCAGAGTGAGGCCTAGACCTCGGAGGAAGTGGGAGATGAACACAACCTTCTCATTGGGTTCGGGAGTAGGGACGACCTGCCCTAGGGAAGGCAGCCGATGCAAAACCTCAGCGGTCAGGTATCTGGCCTCCCTCAACTTCTTGATATCCTCTTCCATAACGGAGGAGGGCATCCACCGGCCTTGAAGGCTAGATCCGGACATGATTGAAGGTCCGGAACACCTGACCTGGGCTTTGGGTGATAGAACTCGAGGCGGGGGAAGGATTCGATTGAGCACGGGAAGGAAAAATTAAAAGCCTTGTACCTTTATAAAGAGGGTGAATATCAAGCGTCCTCCTGGTGGCCGTTTGGGACTTGCCTAAAATCTAGGAGTCCTAGGCCCGGTTGGGTTACCCATGACCGTATTGATGAGAATCCCGTAATTAGGGGAACACGATCTCTGCTTTGACAAGACGTGTCAAGAAACCGCCTCACGTTATGTGTGGAGCTGGTTGAAGAAAAACGGTCCAAATAATCACCGAGCCATGGCATGATGCCATGTTGCTAAAACATGTCAGCAGATTAAGATTTGTGCAAATATTATTCTCTCTTCGGTGGTATGTGGAATTTATTTTGCAGGGTCGGACACGATCCTCGTGTTCAAAATCTGCTATGAAGTATTCGGAGGAGGAACCCGCCTTGCAATGCCGAAGAAAATACTGCGCGCCAGACTCATCGTCATTGAAGCCTGGTTTAGGGGCTACTGAGGGAGTCCTGGATTAGGGGGTCTCCGGACAGCCGGACTATATCCTTTGGCTGGACTGTTAGACTATGAAGATACAAGATTGAAGACTTCATCTCGTGTCCGGATGGGACTCTACTTGGCGTGGAAGGCAAGCTAGACAATACGGATATGAATATCTCCTCCTTTGTAACCGACCTTGTGTAACCCTAGCCCTTTCCGGTGTCTAGATAAACCGGAGGGTTTTAGTCCGTAGGACAACAGACAATCATACCATAGGCTAGCTTTTAGGGTTTAGCCTCTCCGATCTCGTGGTAGATCAACTCTTGTAATACCCATATCATCAAGAATAAATCAAGTAGGACGTAGGGTTTTACCTCCATCAAGAGGGCCCGAACCTGGGTAAAACATCGTGTCCCCTGCCTCCTGTTACCATCCGCCTTAGACGCACAGTTTGGGACCCCCTACCCGAGATTCGCCGGTTTTGACACCGACAAGTACCTATTGTCCTATCACTGTCCTTACATTCATACCTGGTGGATTATGTGACATCATTGTGCATTATAGCTTGTTTATCCACTGTTCGCTCCAAATTATCAAATCTATATTGATGCTTAAATTAATGTAGAATAAACCCAATGCCTATGAAGAAATTTAGTTCTGCATTGTTCTTGTAAGTATCTGTTGTCCATCATCACTATACTTATATTTGTCAGCTAGTTCTTCATGTACACTTTGCAGCTTATTTTCCATTGTCCTCCATTTTTCTACACATCAGATCTACATTTACTCTTGCCAAAATATTGAATAAAACCAATGTTACTGAAGAAGTTTAGCTCCGCATTACTCTTGTCAGTGCCTTCTGCCTGTATGCAGTATTTAAATTTGTACTCTGCATCTTAAGTTAAATAATCGCCATTTGTTGCTATATTTTCACATCTATATTTACTCTTACCAAAATGTAGTATAAAGGCAATACTCTTGAAGAAGAGTGTGCGGTAAACTTCTTGAATTGCGCCCCATCAATATGGACAAGGCCTTTATAGAGCGTGTCTTCACTACTAGTGTAAGTTTGTCCTCCTCGAGCCTTCAAACTTCGTTGTTTATATTTGGATAGCTATGAGTGCAAATGCTGTTTATTTTTGTTGTCTGCATCTAATTGCTTGTTCAAAGTTTGTAAAGTAGAAGTACATAAACATAAGTTTATCCTTCTCAATTTCAGACTTCAGTTGTACAATCTAGTTCCTTATTCGTACCATGTAAATTAAACTAAACATATAAAGTTATCTTCTTTAGCACTATGTGTATGCTTGTGTTCTTGATCTGTAATCCAGTGGTGTGGTGAGACTACCAACAACAACACAATCTTATATCCTGCTATGTCTCAACTATGAATAATGCCATATTATATTAATGTTATTTAAATCATGTATCTTTATTTACCAATCTAAAATGGTATAAATTGACAGTGCACTCACCATTCATGCTTATACGTTGTTTAGAACTATACCTATGCTTGTGTTCATGATCTGTAATCCAATGGTCTGTTGAAGCTGGCCGCTCCTGCACAATGCCATTTCCTGATGTCTTAACTACGAACAATGCCTATTATCTTAATGCTATTTTAAATCGTGTCTCTTTATTTCTGACAAAGAAATGAGATGAATTGACAGCGCTGATGCTTATACATGCAAACCCTGTTATCTACCTACTTGTTTCTCTTTCAGGGTGATAACACTGCTGCTAGGAAGAACTGCCACTATGATAGTGAGACGAACCCATTGTTTGTCCCTCTAACACATATTCCAGAGGAGAAGGGAACACGTATTGAGGGTAGGGATACAATCACGAAGTCACATCTTGATGTGTCAAACTTACTCAGTGACACAAGCTCGATGAAGTCGCTGCCTGAATCTGTTCGACTTCTTCAGTCTAAAATTCAAGCAAAAATACATGCTTCTGCTCAAATACGACTGGAACTTGCAAGATTAACCATAAGTACATGACGTTTATTGATGCTATGTAGCTTAAGTTGGTGGATATGAGCGCCAAAGAAGTGCAGTCTCATCAGGTTGCTAAGCTGCTTGTGCTGCAGCTCCTGGGTCGGGATAACCTTTCTTGAACTATGTTGAAGTGCTATCGGTTCTGTCTATTATTTTGTCCGCCTGTTAACTTCCACTGGTGGCGACCTTCCCAGTTTATGTAATCTGCTGTCTGGTTGCCCTTTCTTATCACTGGCAGCGAACTTTGATGCCGAGGGGATGTAGTATCACTGCAAAAAAATACACTTCCGTGATGATACGTGTTTGTCACAATAGGTCGCGTTTTTTTGTCATGCATGTACTTCCATGACGATAAATCGCGCGTCACAGAAGTGCTTTCATCAAGGGTGACCGACACGTGGCATCCACCGTAACGGAACGCCGTTAAGCTATCGGGTCGGGTTTTCGATCTGATAACCCGTTAACAGCCCCGACCAATGGGGATTTTCCACATGTAAAATCATCATTGGCTGGAGGAAACACGTGTCGGCTCATCGTTGGGACAGATGTCATCCACTCATTGGACGAATGGCGCCTATGATACGTCGACATGTGGCACGGCCCAACAGAGGCCCATTCCTGTGAAAAGGCCGGCCCGTTTGACTTGGTCAAAAGGTGGCGGCCTGGCCCATGGAAAGCATGTTAATGACATGTTCGCATATAGCCCATTTACAGCCCGCTAACCCAAGGCCCGTTACGCCCTATCCGAATTAGGCCCAGTAGCATCATCTGGGCCATCCAATATGATTACAGCCCGTTTTCACTTCTGGCGCATGTATGGCCCATGACGTCTTTCGGCCCATATGAGGCCCTATGTAACTCTTGGCCTATTAACGGCCCGTGGTGAAACTGGCCCGTAATGAACAGTGTATCACTTTACACCCATTAACAGCCCATGGTGAAACTGGCCCGTAATGAACAGTGCATCACTTTATACCCATTAACGGCCCGTTATTCCATTGGGCCGTTTCCAGCCCATGTTATATTTCGGCCTTCTCAGAGCCCATTTATTCTTGGGCTCATTTCCAGCATTCGTTTACTTACGGCCCGTTACTGTTATTTTCTGCTTGTGGGCCAAATTTAGCCCATGGTTACAGTCGGCCCATTTGTGGTCCGTTAATACGTTGGGCCGTTTTCATAGCGTCATCAAATACGGCCTGTTAACGATGGCCCGTTATGGTCGGCCCATGAACGGACGATTCCAACTCTAGCCCGTTTACAGCCATAATGTGGTCTGTTTGGCCCATGTTTGGCCAATCGATCATACGACCCATATAAGGCCCATTAATGATACGGCCCGCAGAAGGCCCATTGTTTCTATGGCCCGTAGAAGGCCCATTGTTTCTACAGCCCGTAGAAGACCCATTGTTTCTATGGACCGTAGAAGGCCCACTATTTCTATGGCTAGTAGGAGGCCCAGTGTCACTACAGTAAATATTAGCCCATGGTTATTGTGGCCTAGTTTTAAAAAATAGGTTATTGCAGCCACTAGCTAACCGCGGAAAAAAACTGCAATGACTAGAAGCAAACAAATAAACAAGACAACAAGGAAATAAATAACCAAGCAACTAACGCTAGGCTAGCACGGCTATTACACATATTACATCCACTAGGCATCAAAGTTCGCCACCAATGCAAATATAGGGAACAAAGCAGCATATCATATACACTGGTTGTCGAAGTTGGCGACTAGCGCAAATAAACGCCGTAGCAAAACAAATCCAGAACTGAAACCACTTCAGAAGATCTCAAGAAACAATATCCTGGGTACCCATAATTCTGGCAAGATGCTTAGCAAGCTTATTAACTTTCTCTTGTTTGGCGCTTAAATCCTCCAGCGCTTGCTGTTGCACCAGAAAATATGCATCTGAATTCTGCAGGGACTTCCTCGGTCCTTCAGCTTCATGTCGCAGCACATCTGATCAATGTCTTTCAACTTGAAGTTGAGACTCAAGAAGACGAACTGATTCAGGAAGCGAGTTCAAAGAGCTTGTGCCAGCAGTAGTGGCCAGTAACTCGAACACTACATCAAGACAAGACTTTTGGGTTCCCTCACTATCGTCAAGATAGTTTTTATCAGCTTTCTTGGAGACCAACAGGGATGTCTCACTATCTTGAACCTTATCTGCATTACTTCCTTTACCATTGGATAACGCGGTACTGTTCTCCAATATTTTGTCCGCATTCTAAAAGAGAAACAAGCAGACACATCACATGTTTACCATGTTGTATATGAAACTCATTTTGGTAAATGTGTTCAGTAGTGAAGTGGACAGGATAACAGCATGAAACAAACATATATCTATGTACCACGGTCACTTTATGGTCTATATCATTCTAGTTTTTGTTGTCAAATCAAGATAGAGACACAGTTCAAATAATATTTGTTCAAGACAAAGCAGAATAGACAGAATATAAGTGTGGGTAACTATAGAGCAATAACAACACTTGTAATGTGCATGACATGAGAACATAACTGTTTATTCAATTGAAACTGAAATCAACATAGAGTAGGTTACAACAGCAAACCAGTTAAAGAAACAGGTTTAAAACATACCTATTGCGCCATTGGAGTTTCAATTTCATCCTTCAAATTTGAAAATAGTTGGTATGAGTAAATACAGTAATGCAAGAGAAAAGGAGTATGAACCATAGCTACAGAACCTGACCTGAGAACAAATCTTCTTCTCCTTTAAGCGTTGAGTTGGGATTCGGAGTGGTGGTCCTTGTGCTTTGGGCACTGCAGTTCCCTTACTAACTGCTCGTGTTTGGGTGCTCTGTGGTGGAGACGGTGATGTGTCTACTGGAACTAGGTTACTATCTGCCGGGGTTGGGGTTAGAAGGTGTGTAGCTGGTTCTTTGTCCAACTGGGTAGGGGTACAATCTGTGAGAGTCTGGGTTATGTGTGGTGGATCTGGTCCTTGGGCAAGTACAACCGTGGTTCTATCTGCATCAACTGGTAGCACTATCTTTTTTGAAGACCGTGTTGTTACTCCCTTAGATACTGCCATCACGCTCTCCAATTCAAATGGCTGATAAACAAGAAAAGTAATTGCAAGTATAGACATTGTATGATAGATAGGTGCAATGATAGTGGGGGATAAAAGAGGGCATGAAATAATTCATATTTATGTTGTCTAACCAAACAGGATCGCATGACACAATTTCACATATATGATGGCTAACTAAACAGGATAGCATGACATAATTTCACATTATGATGGCTAACTAAAAAGATGGAAAGACATAGTTCAAAATATGAGACTATGTAAACCGGATGAAATGACATAACTATATAATGTGTTTATTAAATAGGTTGGCATGCCATAATTCACATACGTTCACGGATAGAATGCCATAATTCAAAATATGATGACTGTAAACATTAAACAGGATGAGATGATATAACTATATGATGTATTTATTAAATGGGTTGCCATGCCATAATTCAGATAGATTTTGTGTATGTACTATGTAAACATGATGGCATGATATAATTCAAATATATGATTTATATAGTAAGCAAGTAAGCAGATGGCAATCCATATATGATGTAAAAACTAAGCAATGCAAGACAACATGCATGACATGGGTAATATAACCCTGCTAAGTTTGAGCATAGACCTCAGGGGGGAAATAGGACTGGTCATCAGTCTCTGAATCCTCCTCTGAGGAGCTCTCTGTAACTAGCAAGATGTCTGCTTCAGCAAGTAGCATTGTCTGCTTTGAATACCTTGTTTTCACTCCAAATACTTCCATCACCGGTTCAAATGGCCGATGCACAGGAAGAGTAGTTGAATATACAAACGTTGTCGAAAAATGGAACACGTAATACAAAAAAATGATAGCATGATATAATTCACATACATGATGATTGGCTAAACAGCATGGCATTGCATAATTCACATATATAATGCCTTTGCAACAAGATAGCATTGTATAATTCACATATATAATGTCTTGCAACAAGATGGTAATGCATAATTCACATATATGGTAATTAGACACTGAACAGGTGGCATTCACACAAAGCATGTCTAAACTAATCAAATGACATAGCAATGCGAGACACCATACACACGATATGAGCAACATAACCCTGCCAAGTTAGAGCATACATGTAACGCCCTCGATGCGGCTATATCTCCCACGTGTCGAAGCACAACTTAGAGGCATAACCGCATTGAAAGCAATGCCGCAAGTGAGGTAATCTTCACACAACCCGTGTAATACATAAGGGAAAGAGATACATAGTTGGCTTACAATCGCCACTTCACACAATACATGACTAAAGCATTACAACATCCAAATACAATCAACGTCCAACTACGGAACCAAAATAAAGAACAACCCCAAATGCGACAAGGTCCCCGATCGACCCCAACTGGGCTCCACTACTGATCAATTGGAAACGAAACAAGACTACGAACACGATCTTCATCAAGCTCCTCCTTGAGCTGGGTTGCGTCACCTGCACGGTCTCATCGGGACCTGAAACTGGTTTTGGAAGTATCTGTGAGCCACGGGGACTCAACAATCTCACACCCTCGCGATCAAGACTATTTAAGCTTATGGGTAAGGTAAAGGTATGAGGTGGAGCTGCAGCAAGCGACTAGCATATATGGTGGCTAACATACGCAAATGAGAGCGAGAAGAGAAGGCAAAGCACGATCGAGAAAGTATGATCAAGAAGTGATCCAAAACTACTTACGTCAAGCATAACTCCAACACCGTGTTCACTTCCCGGACACCGCCGAAAAGAGACCATCACAGTTACACACGCGGTTGATGTATTTTAGTTAAGGTCAAGTGTCAAGTTCTCTACAACCGGACATTAACAAATTCCCATCTGCCCATAACCGCGGGCACGGCTTTCGAAAGTTCAAATCCCTGCAGGGGTGTCCCAACTTAGCCCATCACAAGCTCTCACGGTCAACGAAGGATATTCCTTCTCCCAAGACAATCCGATCAGGCTTGGCATCCAGGTTACAAGACATCCTCGACAATGGTAAAACAAGTCCAGCAACACCGCCCGAATGTGCCGACAAATCCCGATAGGAGCTGCACATATCTTGTTCTCAAGGCACACTCAGATAGGTAAAGCTACGAGTAAAACCAGCCCTCAAGTTTCCCCGAGGTGGCCCCGCAGCCTGCCCAGTTCGGACCAACACTCAGAGGAGCACTGGCCCGGGGGGGTTTAAATAAGGATGACCCTTGAGTCTGCAGAACCCAAGGGAAAGAAAAGGCTAGGTGGCGAATGGTAAAACCAATGTTGGGCATTGCTGGAGGAGTTTTATTCAAGGCGAACTGTCAGGGGGTTCCCATTATAACCCAACCGCGTAAGGAACGCAAAATCCGGGAACATAACACCGATATGACAGAAACTAGGGCGGCAAGAGTGGAACAAAACACCAGGCATAAGGCCGAGCCTTCCACCCTTTACCAAGTATATAGATGCATTAATTAAATAAGAGATATTGTGATATCCCCACATATAAACATGTTCCAACAAGGAACAACATAGCCATGTTCCAACAAGGAACAAACTTCATCTTCACCTGCAACTAACAACGCTATAAGAGGGGCTGAGCAAAGCGGTAACATAGCCAAACAACGGTTGGCTAGGACAAGGTGGGTTAGAGGCTGAACATGGCAACATGGGAGGCATGATAAGCAAGTGGTAGGTATCATAGCATAGGCATAGCAAAAAAAGCGAGCAACTAGCAGGCAAAGATAGAAGTGATTTTGAGGGTATCATCATCTTGCCTGAAATCCTGCAAGGAAGAAGAACGAGTCCATGAAGAAGACAAATGGACGGAGTCAAACGAATCCTCACAAATGCGACATTACCAGAACCAACCCGAGGAAACAACATCGGAAAGAAGAACAAAACATAGTAAACAACCAACACATGAACATGGCAACATGATATGCGGGATGCGGTATGTGATGCATATGCATGATTTGCAAAGTAATGAATGAACCTGGCCTCAACTTGGAAAACCAAGAGTGCCACTGGAAAGGTGAGTTGATTTCGGTCGAAATCGATATAAAGGTCACCGGAATCGGATGCACGGTTTGGAAATGGCAAGCAAAACAAATATGGCACCGGTCTGCGATTAACAGCAAATAGCCATCTAAATGCATCAAGATAAATATGCTAAAGCACTCAAACATGGAAACAAAATACATGGCAGGGATCCACTCATGATGCTTGACAAAATATGAACACTGATCTATGGCTAATTCACTCATTAACAGGTTCAAATAAGCATGGCAAAAGTGCAAAAGATAACAGCTTTCAGACTTAGTGAAATTAACAGCATATCAGGAATTTATCATCAGGAAGCATACTTTAGGGCATGAAAACTACATGCTACAGGAGCAAATCATGGCAAATCAAGGCATGGCAAGAAGCTACTCAAAGCATATAACAAAAGTCCCTTAGTGACCATGAGCCAAAATGGATCAGAAAATGAAATTGCAAGCATGTGAACATAACAAAAACATAAACAGATTCAGACTTAGTGAAAAACTGGAGCATGGCAAAACAAATTAACAAGTAGGCATGTTAACGAGCTCAATGCACTCACCCCAAAGCATGGCATGATAATCTAAGCATACACCCAGCAAGAAGACATGGCATAGAAGCTAGACATGGCAAGAACAACAACATATCATGCACGGATCAATAACAACAACCTCGGCAAAATCGCTAAACATGTCAACAATCTGCCAGGAACATTTTATAGCAAAAGTAGAGCTCGATTGACTCAAGCTAGGGTGCTCCATAAATGAAAACAAAGACATTGATGGATAGAGCACAAAAATATTAACAAAACATCCTTACTGATCATCCTCAAAAGAGGCACGGATCACTAGGAAACAACATGAACATATGGCATAAAGACAAAAACAGGACAAGGACTTAGTGACATCCTAAGTCCCTGAAATCAGCATCATCGAGTAAGCTACTTTGCATGCTTGTGCTAGTCACCACAAAGATCACAAAAATACATGGCATACACCCCTGTAAAGATGGCATAGCATATATCAAAACACATGTAGATCTCAGGATCATAGCATGCACATATTAATCATGGCAAAAATGACAAGAGACTATTTGCTGAAACAGATCTGACATAATCATCACATAGCCCTCTTCCAACAGCATTTCGGGCATCAAGATGAGCTCAAAAGAAAATGATGCAATGAGATGAAATGATGTACTCGTCGAGACGAACATTTTGATATGCTACACGCATGAATCGGAGCCACGGATGCAGAGTTATGACATGATGAAGATGGCATAAAAATTAGGGTTAGGGAGGCAAAAGTCAACCTCAGAATTCCAGATCCAGCACGCGAACCGAGGAGATCGCCGGAGTTACTGTTCACCGGAGCGGAAAAACGAGGTGGCCGGAGCTCCTCAGCTCGCCGTAGAGGAGGGCTCGCCGGGGAACCGGGCGGCGAGGGCGCGGTGCGGCGGAGGCGCGGCGTTCGGCGGACGCGGCGAGGCCGCGCGGTGGAGGCGGTGGCCGGGCGGCGGCCGGAGTTGGCGGTGGCGGCGGGGCGCACCTCGGCGAGAGGGCGCGGTGGCCGGCGAGAGTTGAGCGGGTGGCGGCGAGCGGGCCCGGCGAGGACTGGTTCGGCCCCGGGCGGCGGCGGCGATGTGGGGCGCTGGCGGCGGTGATGTGGTGCCCTACGGTTGGCTCGGGCGGGCGGTGCACTGAGGTGGCGGCTCCGGATTGGTCCGGGTGAGGTGGTCGGGCGAGTAGACATGTCCGGCCGGCGCGGGATGAAATGTCCGGTGGTGGCAGGGAAGGTTAGGGTAGGGTTTCGTCCGCGAATTTTTGGGGAGAGCCACATATATATAGGTAGAGGGACCTAGGAGTGTCCAAATGAGGTGCGGTTTTCGGCCACGCGATCGTGATCGAACGGCCGAGATGATGGAGAGGTCTTAGGTGGGTTTTGGGCCACTTTGGAGAGGTGTTGGGTTGCAACACACACGAGGCCTTTTCGGTTCCTCGGTTAACCGTTGGAGTATCAAATGAAGTCCAAATGGTACGAAACTTGACAGACGGTCTACCGGTAGTAAACCAAGGCCGCATGATAAGTCTCGGCCCAATCCGAAAACGTTTAACACCCACACACGAAAAGAGGCAAAAGGGGACACCGAGTGACATAGGAGCGCCGGATTGCAAAACGGACAACGGGGAAAATGCTTGGATGCATGAGACGAACATGTATGCAAATGAAATGCACATGATTACATGATATGCAATGCATGACACGCAAGCAATGACAAGGCAACAACAGCGAATAACTGGAAGACACCTGGCACATCGGTCTCGGGGCGTTACAACACTCCACCACTACGAGAGGATCTCGTCCCGGTATATAGAATGGCACCGGAGGGAAAACAGACGAGAAAAAAAAAGAAGAGGTAAAACTAAGTTGCTTCTTTGACAAACGAGTTAAACCCAAGAACCTTGCGAGGTTGAACAAATTCGAGAAAAGAATACAACAAAGGTGAACAAAGTTGAAAACACTCCGTTAGAAAAGAGGAACAAGGAAGAACAAATTCGAGCAGCACTCCGGTTGAGAAGTTATGCAAGACTTGATAAGATGAAAAGAACTTGAGCAGAGGACATAACACTCTGGTTAAATGGATAACCCAAGAAAAGAACACGATCCTGACAAAACAAGAAGATGGGTTGAAGAGAGCAACATCACAATGCCTGCGGAACAAAAGAATAGAAGATAGATAATTGACATAGGAGAATGGAGAAGAAAAAGCCAACTTCTGCCACAAAAGAGCTTGGAAAGGCATCTTTAGGATTAGGGTCAAACGGAGTTGTTGGAAAACCAACAATGAAAGGAAAAGCTTGATATGGACTTATAGAAGGCATCTCAACATTATGAGGTGACAACTTGCCACTAACGGGAACAAGATTGGATAAGAACAAAGAGACGAGAAACTATCTCACCGGGAGGATAAATGAAGAACTTGGATTATTTAAGAGCACCATAATAGCAACAATCCTTAGGAAAGGCTTTAGGTGAAATCTAACTCCAATGATGAGATTGATGGATTTAATTATTTCACTCTTAACAACATGTGAGTTATGAAACATGAACTCAAATCATCAAGAATGACATAATACCACCTCAAAAGATGAGAAATGAAAGAATTGCACTCCGGATTGCAAGATGAAGAAAACTTGATCTCCTCTGAAAAGAATCTTGCTGAATACTTCGAGAAAGAATTAAATCCTTGATGAACCAACATGTAGAACCTTCATGAAGAACTCCGGTAACTAGAGGATGATCAAACGAAAAGAAGGATGAAAAGAATAAGATTGAAGCCTTGCAATGATTAGATGGAGCTTTGCGACGAGATAAATGAGAGATCTGGAAACTCCGGGAAAAGAAAAGAAGAAACCAATTGAAATCAAGAAGTTGATGAGCCTCCGGAATAAAGAATTAATCACTTGGATGGAACAAGAATAAGAATTACATTATGATTATCCTTCACCAATTAAGTTGATGACAAACAATGGATTTGTCACACTACTTATTCTCGTAGAAAGGATGAAGATAGATATAGCGCAAACTCAATGGACCACCGGTAGGATTGAAACAACGAATGAATCTGCATGATAACGAAGGAAGAGAAACTCTTGAACAAACCACCGTGAGAATTGAACAAAGGAGTAGCAAAAGCACAAATCACCGAAAAGAATTGGAAAACGAATGAAGATACATGCTGGAAATTAGATACATGAGAACGAAGAGGTCACGAGCTGATTAGAGAATACTTGAATGATGCACCGGTCAGATTTGGAGAATTAGAGCTGAAAGCTGAGGATGAATAATTCTTCTAAAATGATGGGCTCCGGATGATCAAACTGAAAAGACTCTTGAATTGCTCTGGATGGGTGAAAAGAATTCTCACAAATGAAAAACAATTATGAGAGGATGGCGGCAAGCTAGAATCACGAATCTTCAATAGAACGGATAAGGATTTAAGAGGAAATCTTCTTCAGTCTTCAAAGTCCAAGAAAGACGACGAGAAACACCACCATGAATTATTTAGACACTCCGGAAGAATCGAAAGAGAAGAGGTAGAGCCAACGATGAAAAGAATTAGACCGATCTTGGAGAAAAGGCATTTGACTGAAGACAATTCATTCTTACGTTAAAACTTTAAAAGATTTGAGAATAACTCCGGGAGAATTAGAAGGGTCAGGTAAGATCCTGGAAAAAGACCTGTGGGTTAGGGCCCACTCAAAAGAAACACTGTAGAATGATCTACTTGAAAAGGAGAATGCACCGGTTGATTTAAAATGGCTTGAATGAGATAACAACCTTGGAAGAGTTTGAACGAAAGCAGAGTGAAAACACGAATCTCTGAGATATCTAGAGTACTCCGGAACAATTGAATAGCGAGAAGTGGATGATTAACAGGTGCACCGGCACGAGAAAACATTTGAACCAAGGAAAGGATATGATTGACAAAGCTTGAATTGGAACCACCGGAGAAGAAAAACAATGAAGACTAATGAACTAGTAGAGCATCTTCAAGAGAACCGCCGGGTAAGAACGTTGATTGAAAAGAATGGCGAGACTTCTCTTCAATAAAAGGATACTTGATTAAGAAATATGCGTCCATGAAGAAATAAGGGTGGGAGGGCGGGAAAAACAAAGACAGCTTAGGGCGGAAGAAGTGAGCACCGTGAAGAACTGATAATTGATCTTGCGGATGTTGAAAAACTCAGATCCACTTGAAGAGAAACACGCCGGTTGAAAAGGATTGACATGACACTCTCGATGGTCAAGAAGGATTAGTATTCACATAGAAATATGAGAACACCGCTTAGAAAGGGTATGGAATCAACACTTGACTTTGAAGCAACTCGAATACCACAACTCAAAACAAACAAAGGATTGGCTCGTAGAATAAGACGGAAATACCCGCGTGATCCTCAAAAAATAGTGAAATTTGAGAAGAGAAGAGTCAAACTCTACGTCAGGATGCCTCGCCAGAGCGATGAAGGGACTAAGGAGTAAAAAGAATCCCTAACTCTCTGATATATATATAATCCTAAAAGACTCAAAACATTTTTTCTAGACTCAACAATGCCAACAATCGATCAAGCAGGGGGGCTCCTAAGGTCGGGGAAGGCTCTGATACCAACTTGTAACGCCCTCGATTTGGCTATATCTCCCATGTGTCGAAGCACGACTTAGAGGCATAACCGCATTAAAATCAATGTCGCAAGTGAGGTAATCTTCACACAACCCGTGTAATACATAAGGGAAAGAGATACATAGTTGGCTTACAATCGCCACTTCACACAATACATAACTAATGCATTACAACATCCAAATACAATCAAGGTCCGACTACGGAACCAAAATAAAGAACAACCCCAAATGCGACAAGGTCCCCAATCGACCCCAACTGGGCTCCACTACTGATCAACTGGAAACGAAACAAGACTACGAACACGATCTTCATCAAGCTCCTCCTTGAGCTGGGTTGCGTCACCTGCACGGTCTCATCAGCACCTGAAACTGGTTTCAGAAGTATCTGTGAGCCACAGGGACTCAGCAATCTCATACCCTCGCGATCAAGACTGTTTAAGCTTATGGGTAAGGTAAAGGTATGAGGTGGAGCTGTAGCAAGCGACTAGCATATATGGTGGCTAACATACGCAAATGAGAGCAAGAAGAGAAGGCAAAACACGATCGAGAAAGTATGATCAAGAAGTGACCCAAAACTACTTACGGAAAGCATAACTCCAACACCGTGTTCACTTCCCAGACACCGCTGAAAAGAGACCATCACGGTTACACACGCGGTTGATGCATTTTAGTTAAGGTCAAGTGTCAAGTTCTCTACAATTGTGCATTAACAAATTCCCATCTTCCCATAACCGTGGGCACGGCTTTCTAAAGTTCAAATCCCTGCAGGGGTGTCCCAACTAAGCCCATCACAAGCTCTCACGATCAACGAAGGATATTCCTTCTCCCAAGACAATCCGATCAGGCTCGGCATCCAGGTTACAAGACATCCTCGACAATGGTAAAACAAGTCCAGCAACACCGCCCGAATGTGCCGACAAATCCCAATAGGAGCTGCACATATCTCGTTCTCAGGGCACACTCAGATAGGTTAATCTACGAGTAAAACCAGCCCTCAAGTTTCCCCGAGGTGGCCCCGCGGGGCTGCCCAGTTTGGACCAACACTCAGAGGAGCACTGGCCCGGGGGGTTTAAATAAGGATGACCCTTGAGTCTGCAGAACCCAAGGGAAAGAAAAGGCTAGGTGGCGAATGGTAAAACCAATGTTGGGCATTGCTGGAGGATTTTTATTCAAGGCGAACTGTCAAGGGGTTCCCATTATAACCCAACCGCGTAAGGAACGCAAAATCCGGGAACATAACACCGATATGACGGAAACTAGGGCGGCAAGAGTGGAACAAAACACCAGGCATAAGGCCGAGCCTTCCACCCTTTACCAAGTATATAGATGCATTAATTAAATAAAAGATATTGTGATATCCCCACATATAAACATGTTCCAACAAGGAACAACATAGCCATGTTCCAACAAGGAACAAACTTCATCTTCACCTGCAACTAAAAACGCTATAAGAGGGGCTGAGCAAAGCGGTAACATAGCCAAACAACGGTTGGCTAGGACAAGGTGGGTTAGAGGCTGAACATGGCAACATGGGAGGCATGATAAGCAAGTGGTAGGTATCGTAGCATAGGCATAGCAAAAAAGCGAGCAACTAGCAGGCAAAGATAGAAGTGATTTCGAGGGTATCATCATCTTGCCTGAAATCCCGCAAGGAAGAAGAACGAGTCCATGAAGAAGACAAATGGACGGAGTCAAACGAATCCTCACAAACGCGACGTTACCAGAACCAACCCGAGGAAACAACATCGGAAAGAAGAACACAACATAGTAAACAACCAACACATGAACATGGCAACATGATATGCGGGATGCGGTATGTGATGCATATGCATGATTTGCAAAGTAATGAATAAACCTGGCCTCAAGCTGGAAAACCAAGAGTGCCACTGGAAAGGTGAGTTGATTTCGGTCGAAATCGATATAAAGGTCACCGGAATCGGATGCACGGTTTGGAAATGGCAAGCAAAACAAATATGGCACCGGTCTGCGATTAACAGCAAATAGCCATCTAAATGCATCAAGATAAATATGCTAAAGCACTCAAACATGGAAACAAAATACATGGCAGGGATCCACTCATGATGCTTGACAAAATATGAACACTGATCTATGGCTAATTCACTCATTAACAGGTTCAAATAAGCATGGCAAAAGTGCAAAAGATAACAGCTTTCAGACTTAGTGAAATTAACAGCATATCAGGAATTTATCATCAGGAAGCATACTTTAGGGCATGAAAACTACATGCTACAGGAGCAAATCATGGCAAATCAAGGCATGGCAGGAAGCTACTCAAATCATATAACAAAAGTCCCTTAGTGACCATGAGCCAAAATGGATCAGAAAATGAAATTGCAAGCATGTGAACATAACAAAAACATAAACAGATTCAGACTTAGTGAAAAACTGGAGCATGGCAAAACAAATTAACAAGTAGGCATGTTAACGAGCTCAATGCACTCACCCCAAAGCATGGCATGATAATCTAAGCATACACCCAGCAAGAAGACATGGCATAGAAGCTAGACATGGCAAGAACAACAACATATCATGCACGGATCAATAGCAACAACCTCGGCAAAATCGCTAAACATGTCAACAATCTGCCAGGAACATTTTATAGCAAAAGTAGAGCTCGATTGACTCAAGCTAGGGTGCTCCATAAATGCAAACAAAGACATTGATGGATAGAGCACAACAATATTAACAAAACATCCTTACTGATCATCCTCAAAAGAGGCACGGATCACTAGGAAACAACATGAACATATGGCAAAAAGACAAAAATAGGACAAGGACTTAGTGAAATCCTAAGTCCCTGAAATCAGCATCATCGAGTAAGCTACTATGCATGCTTGTTCTAGTCACCACAAAGATCACAAAAATACATGGCATACACCCCTGTAAAGATGGCATAGCATATATCAAAACACATGTAGAGCTCAGGATCATAGCATGCACACATTAATCATGGCAAAAATGACAAAAGGCTATTTGCTGAAATAGATCTGACATAATCATCACATAGCCCTCTTCTAACAGCATTTTGGGCATCAAGATGAGCTCAAAAGAAAATGATGCAATGAGATGAAATGATGTACTCGTCGAGGCGAACATTTTGATATGCTACACGCACGAATCGGAGCCACGGATGCAGAGTTATGACATGATGAAGATGGCATAAAAAATTACGGTTAGGGAGGCAAAAGTCAACCTCCGAATTCCAGATCCAGATCCAGCACGCGAACCGAGGAGATCGCCGGAGTTACTGTTCATCGGAGCGGGAAAACAAGGTGGCTAGAGCTCCTCAGCTCGCCAGAGAGGAGGGCTCGCCGGGGCACTGGGCGGCGAGGGCGCGGTGCGGTGGAGGCACAGAAGCCGGGCAGTGGCGCGGCGTTCGGCGGACGCCGGCAAGGCCGCGCGGTGGAGGCGGTGGCCGGGCGGCGGCCGGAGTTGGCGGTGGCGGCGGGGCGCGCCTTAGCGAGAGGGCGCGGTGGCCGGCGAGAGTTGAGCGGGTGACGGCGAGCGGGCCCGATGAGGCCCGGTTCGGCCCCGGGGCGTGCCGGATCTGGGCCCTGGGCGGCGGCGGTGATGTGGGGCGCTGGCGGCGGTGACGTGGCGCCCTGCGGTTGGCTCGGGCGGGCGGCGTGCTGAGGTGGCGGCTCTGGATTGGTCCGGGTGAGGTGGCCGGGCGAGCGGACATGTCCGGCCGGCGCGGGATGAAATAGTCCGGCGGCGGCGGGGAAGGTTAGGGTAGGGTTTCGTCCGCGGATTTTTGGGGAGAGCCACATATATATAGGTAGAGGGAGGTAGGAGTGTCCAAATGAGGTGCGGTTTTCGGCCACGTGATCGTGATCGAATGACTGAGATGATGGAGAGGTCTTAGGTGGGTTTTGGGCCACTTTGGAGAGGTGTTGGGTTGCAACACACATGAGGCCTTTTCGGTTCCTCGGTTAACCGTTGGAGTATCAAACGAAGTCCAAATGGTACGAAACTTGACAGGCAGTCTACCGGTAGTAAACCAAGGCCGCATGACAAGTCTCAGTCCAATCCGAAAACGTTTAACACCCGCACACGAAAAGAGGCAAAAAGGGACACCGGGTGACATAGGAGCACCGGATTGCAAAACGGACAACGGGGAAAATGCTCAGATGCATGAGACGAACATGTATGCAAATGAAATTCACATGATGACATGATATGTAATGCATGAAACACAAGCAATGACAAGGCAACAACAGTGAATAACTGGAAGACACCTGGCACATCGGTCTCGGGGCGTTACAATACACCTCGGGGGCGATAGGACTGGTCATCTGTCTCTGAATCCTCCTCTGAGGAGGTATCCGTAACCAGCGAGATATGCGCTTCGATAGATAGCATAGTCTGCTCTGATGACCTTGTTTTCACTCCAGAATTTTCCATCACCGTGTCAAATGGCTGATGCACACGAAGAGCAGTTGAATGTACTAACATTGTTGACAAATGTAATATGTAACGAAAAAAAAGGATGGCCTGATATAATTTACATATAAGATGACTGGCTAAGTAGGATGGCATTTCAAAATTCACATATATGATGCCTGGCTAAACAAGATGGCGTTGCATAATTCACATAAACGATGAATAAACTAAATAGATGGCATTCACACAAAGGATGTCTAAACTAAGCAGATGACATATTTGATGTATAAAGTAAGCAATGCAAGACACCATATGCATGATATAACCAACATCAGCATGCCAAGTTAGAGCGAAGACCTCGGGGGGTAAATAGGAGTTGTCTTCTCTTTCTGAATCCCCCTCGGAACAGATATCTTCCTCTCGATGACAATCCGAAATGTGTGGAGGGGGGCTGCCTTTACGCCTACCATGGAGCGACGTCTGCATGAAATTTTATTGCCACACAAGGCTCGTCTCTTTTGCTCTACATGTTCAGTTCCATTGTTTACAATAACTGTCATGCATAGGAATAAAACATAGTGAGATTATGTAAGGAGTGCATGCAGAAATCCAGAGTGATGGTAGCAACCTTTGGATAGACCCAAAACCAATAATAGCAGGCAGATAATGGCTTCAGTTAAAAAATACAGATAATGGCGTCTTTACTATTTGTTTCCCATCCAACATGAAACTCATAGTAGACACTGAAGATTAACCAGATAGTAGATAGATACTATTGATAGCGGCCCCGATATGTACCCCACAACCATTTAAAAACTCAAGTTTGACCATTAGTTTGGAGCCGACTCAGAGTCTAATCGGTGAACAGGACAATAAAGTAGCATGTAATATTAAGCGATGTATAACGTAATCAAACACGAAAGAGTGCGACCTCTCTTGCGGACCCGTGTAGTCCTCGAGGTCATCTGCTCGGTTGATGATGGTAATGCAGTTTTCATGGCTGCCAGCGGCGGGGAAGAAGATCTGAGGCGGTGAAAGATAGTCTGGAGGTCGGATCCCTGCTGTGTTGGACCCTTCTGTCGTTGGAGCAGCTGAGCTGGGGTGGATGACGGCGTAGCAGGAGCGGGACAAACCACGCAAGGTTTTCTTTGACAACTATCTGTAAGAGAAGTAATTCTGTAAGGGCTAGTTTGAATTGGAGGATTCCAACAATGCAGGGACAGGAAATAGACAGGAATAGGATAGGAATGCACGTGCAAAACAGAGAATTTAAAAACACTAGATTTCTGCCAATCTGGGTGTTTGATTCACAACAATTAGAAGATCACAGGATGCAAAGAAGCATGGTGAGATTAAGTCAAACCACAAGAAAATGTACGGTTATAATGCTATTATGCTACTATCTCTTAGTCTTGTGCTTCATGAATAGGAATTTGAAAAGGAGGACAAGTGAAAATTAAAATTCCTACATTTTTTCTTTCAAGGAGAAACTAAAGGAACAAATCCGTGTGCTTAGTGGACAATATATATAACATGTAGAGTAAAAAAGAGATGCAACAAGTGTACAACCTCTTTGGTGAAGCCATGTCGATCTCAGCGTGATTGGGTTGGCCGGTGAGGATGCTCTGGATGACTTTGCTATCGGAGGAGGGGACGACGATCTTAGGCGTCTGGAGATGGAGCCCGAGGTACTGCTCCGCTGTGATGGAGGGTTTCGTCGTTGGAGCAGCTCCGGTGGGTTGTACGACGCCGAGGCTGAAGCAGGACAAGAGAGACAACGAACAACGTTAACCTGAGTGGAATTCTAATAGCATCTCCAATACATGACGTAAAATACATAACCACAAAGTGCTAGATGTAAAATACATCAGCTGCTTGAAGGAAATATGCCCTAGAGGCAATAATAAAGTTATTATTTATTTCCTTATATCATGATAAATGTTTATTATTCATGCTAGAATTGTATTAACCGGAAACATGATACATGTGTGAATACATAGACAAACAGAGTGCCACTAGTATGCCTCTATTTGACTAGCTCGTTGATCAAAGATGGTTATGTTTCCTAGCCATAGACAAAGAGTTTTCATTTGATTAACAGGATCACATCATTAGGAGAATGCTGTGATTGACTTGACCCATTCCTTTAGCATAGCACTTGATCGTTTAGTTTATTGCTATTTCTTTCTTCATGACTTATACATGTTCCTATGACTATGAGATTATGCAACTCCCATTTATCGGAGGAACACTTTGTGTGCTACCAAACGTCACAACGTAACTGGGTGATTATAAAGGTGCTCTACAGGTGTCTCTGAAGGTACTTGTTGGGTTGGCGTATTTTGAGATTAGGATTTGTCACTCCGATTGTCGGAGAGGTATCTCTAGGCCCACTCGATAGTGCACATCACTATAAGCCTTGCAAGCATTGCAACTAATGAGTTAGTTGCGGGATGATGTATTACGGAATGAGTAAAGAGACTTGCTGGTAACGAGATTGAACTAGGTATTGAGATACCGACGATCGAATCTCGGGCAAGTAACATAGCGATGACAAAGGGAACAACGTATGTTGTTATGCGGTCTGACCGATAAAGATCTTCGTAGAATATGTAGGAGCCAATATGAGCATCCAGGTTCCACTATTAGTTATTGACTGGAGACGTGTCTCGGTCATGTCTACATAGTTCTCGAACCCGTAGGGTCCACACGCTTAAAGTTTCGGTGACGATTGTATTATGAGTTTATGTGATTTGATGTACCGAAGGTAGTTCGGAGTCCCAGATGAGATCGGGGACATGACGAGGAGTCTCGAAATGGTCGAGACGTAAAGATTGATATATTGGACGACTATATTCGGACATCGGAAAGGTTCCGAGTGATTCAGGTATTTTCGAGGGTACCGGAGAGTTACAGGAATACGAGGAAGAAGTAATGGGCCTCATGGGCCAAGTGGTGGAAGAGAGGAGGCAGGGCGCGCGGCCCCCTAGCCCAAACCGAATTGGACTAGGGGGCCGGCCCCCTTTCCTCCTTCTCCTCCTTCTCCTTCCTTCTCCTTCTCCTCCTTCCTTTCCTCCTCCTAGTAGGAGTAGGAAAGGGGAGTCCTACTCCTACTAGGAGGAGGACTCCTCCTCCTGGCGCCCCTATAGAGGGCCGGCCGGCCTCCCCCCTTGCTCCTTTATATACAGGGGCAGGGGGGCACCTCTAGACACACAAGTTGATCAGTTGATCTCTCCCAACCATGTGCGGTGCCCCCCTCCACCATATTCCACCTCGGTCATATCGTAGCGGTGCTTAGGCGAAGCCCTGCGTCGGTAGCAACATCATCACTGTCACCACGCCGTCGTTCTGAAGGAACTCTCCCGTGAAGCTCTGTTGGCTCGGAGTTCGCGGGACGTCATCGAGCTGAATGTGTGCAGAACTCGGAGGTGCCGTGCGTTCTGTACTTGGATCGGTCGGATCGGGAAGACATACGACTACTTCATCTACGTTGTGTCAACACTTCCGTTGCCGGTCTACGAGGGTACGTAGACAACACTCTCCCCTCTCGTTGCTATGCATCACCATGATCTTGCGTGTGCATAGGAAATTTTTTGAAATTACTACGTTCCCCAACACTGCTGATCTCTGAACTTTACTGTCGAAACTGAACTTAACTATCGAAACTGAACTTAACTGTCGAAACTGAACTTAACTGTCGAAACTGAACTTAACTGTCGAAACTGAATTTTGCTGTCGAAACTGAATTTTGCTGTCGAAACTGAATGCACTAGCAAGGTGAGGCTACACGTCGGTCGACTGACTTTTTCATCTCTGGTCAGTCGATTTTGCAACCGTTGGATACGAAATCAAGGGCTTGCGGTTCATCTTCAACCTCCACCCGCCCTGAGCCGCCAGCCACCACCGGCCAAACAGTAGCCCCCCGCCGCCCGCGACCGGCGGTGCGCCGCCCTGCCTGCCCCGATAACACTCCCCACCGTTGGCCCGCCGCCGGCCCGGCCATCCCTCTAGGCCCCCCATGCCGAGCTTTTTCTCCGGCGATCCCCACGCCACCGCCCCACCAACGCCCCGCCATCGCCGGTGACCACCGCCCCCATCCTGAACGCTAAGATAGATAGTGGGGTACCTCTCCGGCGATGCCCCCTCCCCACTGCGGCTGGTTTTTCCTTCACCCCGGCGAGCCCCCCCCCACCCCTTGAAAATCGACTGACCCAAAAGTCAATTCAGTCGACTGAAGTGTAGCTAAATCGGAGCAGCATCGCAAGCAAGAGCAAGAGCGAGAGCAGCAGCGCGAGCAAGAGCAATAGAAAGAGCAGACCAGGCAGGGGACCAAGAGCAAGAGCAGAGCAGCAACTCGAGCGAGAGCTAAAGCAGCAGCAGCTCCTACTGATGTGGACGTCGCCGCCGAGGGAGCGACGTCGTGGAGGAAGTTGTCGGCGACGCCGCCGTGGATGGAGCCGCACCGTGTCGGCTCGGGACCGAGCGCCGGCAGCACCGTGAGATTGAATCAAGAAGAAAATGCGGCGATTAGTGTACAACCTCTTTGGTGGCGCCGGTTAGGCCGCAGCTTCATCCGAGGAAACGGTGATGATGATGCTCTTCCGGTGGTGAAGGTGAAGACGGCAGTGTGGGAATGGAGGTGGCGCGAAAGACGAGGGGAACGTCGGGGCAGCTCCTTGGAGGTGGAGGACAGGGTGGCTGAACCAGCGGGACGATGAGATCGACGACGGATCCTCATCCGATACGGTGGATGAGGGACGTCGAGGTGTTGCTGTGGACGACGTCGTCGGGGAAGAGGCTCCGGCTCGGTGGCGGACGGAGCAGGGTGTGGGGTTTCATCGCGGGTTTTCGCGGCCTCGGTGTACGAATGGGTGGGCGGATGGGATGGCAGTGGGAAACCATGGCTTAGAGACGCGCTTGTCCGAAATGTGGGGTAAGTTACAAAAGTACCCCCACCAATTCGAGGCGGTTCTTTCGGTTCAGGGGTACCACGGGCATTTCGCGTGTCAGGATTTCACAGGAGGTGAGAGTTTTCGCGCGCGTTGTAATTTTGGAATTGCAAGGTGCGGGTTGAGATGGAGGGAGTTGTCGGAGCACAACGAGACAAAGATATATCTTAAATATTTCGGGCTAACAAGGCGTGGGTTGAAATTTCCGGACAAGCCTAACGTGTACTGTACCAAATCAATGCGCACTACAAATGTCATTCAAAACTTTGAATTCATGTTATGTTCAATTAAAATATTTCGCTACGTGTATAATGCATGCAACCTACTACTCAAATGAACGTTTTAGTGCATTCCAAACGTATATACTACCGCTTCAATATGAACTAAATTTGAATTCGTTTCTCTATTTGAATAAGATCTACAGTAATGATTTTTGTGAAGTCAAAGCATTTGAATTCGTTTCTCTGTTTTAATAAGATCTACAATCATCAGTATTGTCAAGTTAAACCATCGTTTGTGTATTATCTTCACAGCACACCACATGATTAGTCTCGAGTTACATATGAACTATGTGTACTATATGAACTCGAACTAGATTTTTTTAGTCCACTTTATTTTGATTTCAAATCACATTACATTTCTAGCTCTAGCTAGATCTTCATAATCTAAACCATGTCTCATATGTATAATGTGTTTACCACATTATGTATGGTGCCCTGCCCCTACGCCTACAAGTATTTAGATGTGAGTTGCAAACACCACACATTACCACAAATTCAAATAAAATGTGAGAATGTTTGATATATAGTATTGTTTAGATTGTTCAATATTTAGTTGTAAGCTGCAAACGCCACACATTATCACAAATTCAAATAAAATGTGAGATTGTTTGATGTATAGTATGGTTTAGATTGTTCGGCATTTATCTATGAGTTGCAAACACCATGCATTATCACATTATGGTATAACATGTGCACAGCACGTGTATCACCGCTATATTCATGCATGCAATGTTTAAAACACTATGATCTCCAATTCAAATATATGAATCTGCTTTCATATCAAATTATGATCTTTGTTAGTCTCTTACACCCACACAATCCTCTAACCTTTGTATCTACCACTAACTTTCTCTCGTGCATGCACACGCCCTCCTCGCCCTCCCCCTCCCTTGGCATTCTATCCACCGGGCACATTCATTTTTTTCTTTAGGTCGTTCTCCCAGAGTCTCCACAACTCCTTTCCGACACACACCGATCGATAAACCTCTCCAGCGATGCCTGCCTACAACATACACACACACCTTCAATCTCCTCCTTTATGTGTCCTTGCCTCGTGTCTCTCATACGGTCAGACACACGTGTAAACTCTTGCCCCTCTTTTCATCGATCTCACAATCGCACACTCCTCCCCCTATCTAGCTAGTAGTTGGGCCTCTCACACCACCTCCTAGCTCCATTCTCTCTGTCTATCCGTCAAGTTGGGCCTTATTTGCCTCTAACAAATGGACGTACACCGACCGATCTCTCGCTATACATATAGCTAGCTAGGTCCTTATAACTCGTTTTTACCCACATGTCAATCGATCTACCTCATTAGTTGTGTCTCTCCCTTCATCCGACAAACAACAATTGATCTACCGATCTAGGTAGGTTTGCTTACCAAACACATGGTTCCCCTTCATCATCCATGGATGTGTCCCGATAGATCTATCACGCACAGGCACACACAGAAACACATCCCCACTCTTATTGATAACATTGCAGTTCCACCCTCAGTTTGTCTAGTAGGCCTCTCCCACCATCTTCGAGAAGCAACTCCATCACCCATCCAGCACTTTACCCCTCTCCCTCACTCTCCCCCCTCTCTCTCTCCTCTCTCTCTCTCTCTCTGTCCCATCATATTTCCCGTCCTTCAGTTATGTATGGATGTCGACCGATCTCCCTCAAGACATAGCTGGGTCTCTCCTTCTCAACACATATACGAGTTGTTCTACCTCTATAGTTAGGCCTTTGCCTACCCCTCCCCCACCCCCTCCCCCACACACACACTGATACATCGAGCACTATAGTCATGTCTCCCTGCCACACACAAACTTGACATGTGCCCTCTAACGTTCTGGTAGGCCAGTCGCCCTATATCTTTGACTTGCACACACACACAATTTCGATGGCTCTCTTCATCGATCTCGCACCCACCCACTTGATCCTCTCTTCGACTCTATCGATAGCTATGACCCCTCCCTCTCTTCTCATGGATTGCCCGACCCTCTATGTATGATATGGATAGGCCTCCATTTCACACACATTGCATGCAAAATTTTGTTTGAGATGTCATCGACACATATTCCCGCAAATAATTCACGAAATCAACCCCCCACCCCACCCCCACCCCAAAACAAAAAACACTCATGAACATGGTTTGTATCTCTCACACACACCCACGTAGGTGGGGGACGTGCATGAAGAGAAGAGGTGCATGCACGGCGCACGTACTCCCGTCTCTTTCCCAACGACACCCGCGCGGGGTACACGGTGGAGCTCATTTCTATACGAAAAAGGCAGCCCACATGGTAATTTGGCACGTGTACTGGTTGTCCACTTGGTGGAGGGAGGATCGTCTACCACGGGTGAAGAAACAAATTGCGACTTGATGTGTTATGTTAAAAAAGAGGCAAACCATGTGGGGTCTACCTTAGAGGCAAGGCTCTATACACTGGAGTACTTTTCATGTGTCCCGTCAACTCGTAGAATGAGGAGAAGCTTGCTTAGTACACCGTCTCCCCCGTTCCTAAATATAAGTCTTTGTAGAGATTTCACCATGAACCACATGCGGATGTATATAGATGCATTTTAAGTGTAGATTCATTCATTTTGTTCCGTATGTAGTGGAATCTCTACAAAGACTTATCTACTAGTAATAGCTAGCCCCCACTACTAGGAATTCTCTATCCTCTCCTTGAGCCACATCATCAAAATTGATGTAGCCATTAGATGAAGTAAATCAGTCCATAATAGCCGTCTGATCTAGACGTTGAGAGGCTCCGCACTAAGCCACATGCAAGCATGCAGAAATACCGTGGCACATGCATGTGAGTGGGTTTTAAATCACATCAACATGTCTGCATGCAAGCATGCACCAGTAGCATGCATGTAAGTGAGCTTTTATGTCCCATTAACATGTCAAAACGAAAAATATAATCCCATTATGCAGTAGGAGTTGGCTGATCTTTTTTCCTTACGTGGGATGATCTAAATGATGATGGGAGTTTATTTAGTTTGGCTACCACATTTGTCATGCGGTTATAGAGTTTTTTTTAGTTCTATGAAATCGATAATTTTGCGCAGAGAGATATACCATTGTTCCACGGCAACGCGCGGGGACTCATCTAGTAATATTTAGGAACGGAGGGAGTACTATGTAAAGAGTTAGGTGTCGCACGGTCATAGTGTGAGGTGGGACATGTAATCACTAAGCCTGCGTGTTTTCACTGCTCTTGCACGCCTCCGCTGTAAGAATGGAGAAAATTGTAATCTAGTAGTAGTACCTCCTTTCGCCGAAAGCATGGGACATCCAGTAGTCCTAACACCTCAGTAATAAAGACCAATGAGCCATCAAATCACATAGACCCAGCAGTAAGTTGGACGGACGAAGCAACCATCACTCTTGCGCCAGTGAGAGGTCGCATCCGCTCTGCCCGGGCATGAAGGCGGCACCGATTCTTTGGAGCGGCGCTAACCGTTTCAGGCGGGAAGTGTGCGCGGGCGATGGAGGGGCTTTGGGTGGGCCAGGTTAGTCAGGAGCAGGCGTGGCAGCAGTCCGCATGTCCCTACCAGACACGCTCGGAAACGAGAGGATGCACCGACTCTCGCGGCTAAAATCGTACACTAAACAACATCTCTCTGTAGGAGTAGGTCGATCTGTCGCTCTCTCTAACACACACATGCTGTTAAACACACACACACACACACACGCACGCACACGCACGCACCTTGGTCCCGTTGCACCTTCTAACGTGACTTATTACACCTAGACGGAGGGATTCACTTAAAATAGTATGTGAGTGAACAGAGGGATCAATTCGACAGTGTTCCCGGGCCGTAGTGAGATGTGTGATGTAAGAAACACCGCTGGCGCTTTCAGTCTTATTAATTTGTTTGTTTCACCCTCTGACTGGTGGGACCCAACATACTACGTGGAGAGAGGTAAGGTGACTAAGGCTGCATTATTTCTGCACCACTGTGGATGGTCTTACCACCAAAGCCACATGACACGATTATGATTGAAATCCCAATGACTCCCACACACACAAAAAAAACACGGCATGCTTGTCACACGAATGTAGGAATGTATAAAAGGTTATTTCCCTCTCGTTGAACATAACAGGAGGGTTGTGTAGCTGGTTAGCCTGTTCGCTCATCAAACTTGAGGTCTCGGGTTCGATAACTACACTTGAGCATAATTTGTGCCAGGAGGATTCTTTGACTGGTCAAAATGTTTTCTAGGGTTTGCACGCTTCACACTCTCTCTCCAGTATATATATACACGTTGGAGCCTCAGCGCTTGTAATTGCTCTCTTCACACTCTCTCGCCCATTCCCGCTGGAGCCTCAGCGCTTGTAGTTGCTCTCTTCACACTCTCTCGCCCTCTCCAGATCTAAACAAGACTTCGTTGGCCTCTCTCTCCCCTCACTGCTGCTCAAAGAGCTGGCAGGATCCGTCCGCCGGGAAGGTAAGGAGGCTTAACGCTATCGCCGTCGGCGAGGGACTACCAGCGCAGCTATTCACTTTCCACCCAGCGGTGGCACGGGAGGGCCTCCGACCCCTTCTTCTTCGCCACCGTCCCGTCGCCCACCGAACCACGCCCCAAGAACCTTAAGGTATAATTTACTTACTCCACATGCATTGCTCTAGTTGCATGTGTACCATGAATCTAGGACATGGTTCAAAGAGGAAAGGAGTGGGGGAAAGTAGTGGGAAAAGTTGTATATAGCATGAATCTAGGACATGGTTCAAAGAGGAAATGAAGGGGGAAAGTTGTATAGCATGAATCTAGGACGTGGTTCAAAGAGGAAAGGAATGGGGGAAAGTAGTGGGAAAAGTTGTATCGCATAAATCTAGGACGTGGTTCAAAGAGGAAAGGAAGGGGCGAAAGTACTAGTTCAAAAAGGAAACGAAGGGGCAAGGCTGTAGAGTTTGAGCAGGACTAGATTTGCTGCGCTCACATAGGGAAAGGTGTCTAAAGATAACAAAACTGGGACCAACACAAATATGCTCCTTGGTTGTTTGTTCTTTGTTGCAACAGACTATGCATGACCACAGTACATTGGTAGATGCACATGGTGCTGGTGTGTCCACTGTCTCGTGCAACTCATTAGTTGTCGTTAATCTAAGGCCATGTTTGGTTAAAAACTCCCTAGTCCCTACCTGCTTGGTTCCAGGGACTAAACATGGACTAGAGGTTATTAAATGACATGCTAAAAGACCATGTTACCCCTAGTAATGAACTAATACAGACAAGGTGCAATGCGTGGCAGGGGCAACTATTGGAAAAAGTCCCAAAAAGACTCCCTCGGGGTCTTCTTTCTTTAGTCCCAAATGCCCACTTTTAGTCCCTAAAAGTCCCTCTTGTTTGGTTTAGATGGGACTGACACGGAGTTTTTTTAGTCCCTACACCAAAATGTCCCTGTAAACAAACACCCTCTAATAATGCCGCTGGAAAATTGATGCAATGCCACAGTTAAAAGCAAATTACATGTTTAACGAATTTTATTGTTAATATAATCTCTATGTTAATATTAATCAATGCCACCTTTTGAGAAATGCTACTGTCTTGCTTTCTTTCCCATTTAGATAAGGTAGATGCTTCTTTTTGTTGGCTTCTGTGTCATCCACCGTTATTGACCACTAATTGTTTCCTTTGCACCTCTATGTAAATAGGGTTATCTACTTCACCTTGTTGCCATTGTGACCTTTTTTTGCACTGCACAAAACACTTTTGTTTTAAGAGTGTTTTGTGCAGTTCAACCAAAATTTCACACCGACAATGTTGCTTGATTGCTTGATCTTAGTGGAACTGCACAAGAGGAGATCTTACTTCCTATCCGTTAAGGCGAATTTGGTTCAGATCTTCTTCTTGTGAGTTGCTTGAATTCCGCATCATGAGAGGTTAGTACTAGCCTTCTTTCACATGATTCTGCAGTGTGCTTTCATATGTTGTGCTACTTGTACGATAATGTTGCTTGATTTTAGTGAACTGCACAAATGGAGACAAGACTTCCAATCTGTATGTGCACCGCAATATCCCATTGAGGTAAGATAAGGATATTTCACAACTGCTGGCCTATATTTTGCCACTTTCATCAGAAAATTAAGTTTAGTACTATACTTGTGCTCCCTAATTGACATGCCAAATCTTACATTGAAGGCGAAGCTTGTCTGTTATTGAACCAAGTGATGAAGGGGAAGAACAAGCAGAAGAAAAACAAAAATCAACTCTCGGTGCTGTAATGAAGCACTGGAACTGTGATGACACAAGTAATGATATAGTTTTGCATCTTAGTTTATTGCTATGACTGGAACGAGCAGTTGTTTTGCCACTGATTTGGTGCCACTCTTAATGTAATATGTAATTATCTCTACTTGTGCAAACAGGGATCTTCTTTGAACATACCATATATTTTAGTGGAACTGCACAAGAAGATGTTGGAAACATTAAACTAATCGAGGAATATATAGTAAGCATGGCCACCACCGTAGATAGCAACAGATGGTTCCGGAGAAGTGCTTCATCTGTATGCTCTACACAATAAGCCTCCTGACAAAGGTTGGTACTCGCCCACTAATTTCATCCATATGATTGAGCTTTGTCATCTCTATTGGTGGTGTGCTACTGTTTAGATACTGTCATGAAAAAGTGGTAGTGTCCTTGAGAAGTGCTTCACCTGTGCTGTTTTAAATATTTCCTTTCCTTTTTTCGAGCAAATAGGGATGCTAGCATTTAGTAGTCCTCTTGTCTTTGCACAACAGGATCGTCTTCCTCTGAAGAAGAATATGGAGTACATGAAGTGACTAGTTCCGATTATGGCAGGATGAAGAAGCCATGTCTATCTTCTCATCAGAAGGAGCAGTTGAAGGATGGTTACATTACTCCCCACAAGACCAAACTAACTTCAGCTCAAAAGGACTGACAAATCTCCATTTTTTTGCTGTGATGCGCGAGTACAATGTTGTTCTAGGATTCTTTCTGGTGAGTTCCATTTTTCTAAAAGTGTGCTCTACATGGACCATGTATGTGCCTGTTGAAACTGTCAATTCATAGTACATTTTGCTTTATACTAATCACTTTTTTGTATTTGTGCAAATAGGGGTGCTCAGCTTGATTTCAATGGGAAGTGCACAAAATGTTCATGAATACATCGAATCATTCATTTCCACCACAAGAAAGGAGGCGCCTATAAGTTCAAGGCGTTGCAACATGTAAGGGCGAAATCATACAAGCTACACGGGAATTTGGTTGATTTTGGTGGAACTGCATAAAAAGAACAGCTGGTTTATTTAGCACGAGGTTCCATGTCAATGTCCGAACTGATGGCAAACCCTGCCCATTCCACAATCGTAGGCATTTGATATTTTGGAATGGGACAACCTTGTCAAATTTTGCTCATTTATTTTAGCAAGACATGCGTTTGATATCTTCGAATGGGACGCCCTTTGCTGTCAGCAGCGTCGATCAATTTTTTATTTATTCTTTTGTTGTGAAGTAAATATTGCCTCTGACATGTGAGTCGCTGAGATGCATAATCATCGATTGTTTTGAATGTTCTCTATGAATTGCCAAGCCTGTGTGTTTTATTGCAATGTATAGAAACGCTAAAAAGCTGCTCAAACTCTTTGTACTCCTTTCTGTTCCTTTTTACTTCGCACATTGTGAAAGTGCATACTTTTTTGTATAAGATTGGTCAAAGTAGAGACACTTTGACTGCGGACAAAACTTGAATGCAGACTAGAAAGGACCGGAGGGAGTACATGTGAAACTACTGCAAACGAGGTGATCGCCCTGGGAATAATGCTAGTACGTATTGTTTTGCATGTTCATCCAATGCCAGTGATACTAGAATTCAAACTAATCGAAATAAATTCATTCATACATGGTTGGATTTCATATAAACATGACGGATTTCATTACATTTCATACATTCTTCAACTAAAAAGGGGTGCACCTATAATTAATTAACCGAAGCTACCCACCTGTGTCCCGCTGAGTCGAACAGAAGCTTCAGTGACTTAACTGCAGGTGCAGTTCCGTAACTGACATGTGGCCTGTTGGGCCCACGTGTCAGTCAGCCAACTGCACCAGCAGTTAAGTAGAAGCAACGTTCTTCTCCAGCGTAGCTCTCCGACTCCACGTCGCCGCCAAGAAGCTAACCGGCCGTCAATGGTCAACCCGCCTAGCTTGGCTTCAACTGGAGGGTAGCAGCGGTGGCCTTACTTAGACCCGAGCGGCGGCGACCTACCGTGTTCTACTCTTCCTCGTTTTTTGTGTGGCGCGGCCTCGTTGGCAGCGGGGCGGGGCCTCGGCGGAGCCGGCGATGTCCTCTAACTCGTTGCCAGCGGGTGGCGCCTCAGCAGAGCGGTGGAAATCGTCCCCCACGTTGCCGGTAGGGTGGGGCCTCGCCTGAGCTGGCGATGTCCTCTGCCTCGTTGTTGGCGGGGCGGGGCCTCGGTGGAGCCGGCGGTGTCCTCTGCCTCATTGTTGGCACCGCGGGGCCTCGGCGGAGCAGGGCCTCGTCGACGCTAGCAGAGTGGGGACTCATCGGAGCCGGCATTGTCCTCTGCCTCGTCCTCGGTCTCGCCAAACAGCGCCTCGCCCGCTTCATCGCCCTCTTTGCTAGCCTCTTTGTAGGCAGCCGCAGCCTCCGCCACCCGCATGCAGTACCGCCAGCGCTCGAGGCGGCCCTTGCGGGCGGAGCGGTACGAGTCGAGCAACGCCTCCTGCTCCGCCCGCTCCGCGGCGATCTGCTCCTCCGCCTGCAGGTGCTCCTGGAGGAGATGGTGGTTGTAGGCAGCGTCGGCCTGCGCCTCCTGGAACTGCTCCTCACGCATCTGCCTCACCCTGTCCATATATTGGGCACGGGCCTCGCCGATGGTCATGATGCAATGCACCTGCGAGGATGGCGCAGAGGAGGGCGTTGGTGCCGGATCGTTGACTACCATGTTCTCCATTGGGACGTCGTCGTCCTCCAGCTGCCTGCCGGCCAGCCGGTCGGCAGCAATGGCTGCCATCTCCTTGTGGTCCGTCGTCCGCCCGTCCCGAAGAGCGCTGGAGCGCGAGGAAGCCATGGTGGGCAGTAGTGGTGTGGACAGGAGAAAGGGAACGGATGTGGATGACTGCATCTATGGCCGGCGTAGCAGTTTATATAGCAATGGTGGGCAGGTGGAGGGACGGACGTGTCGCACCGGATTAGCCGCCTCGGCAACCGCGTATCATTAATGTGGGCAGCAGATGGACGGACGGACGACACTTGTATCGTTTGAAGGTGGAGCAATCGCCTGCACCGGGAAGAGGGGCGGGCGGCGCTGACTACTTCGGGCGGAAAGCGCGCGTGGGCGAGGAGATGACTTTACTTGGAGAGGATGACAATGGGGACCCACCAGGTCCATAGCCTCACGTACGCAAGTGCCTCCTTATTATATATATATATATAACTATAATTTATTTTGCTTCCTCATGGTTTCCTGACATCACGGTCCCACACCATTGTCAACCTATGTAGTAGTCAAGAAATGAGAGAATTTCACAAGAAGCGGCCGACAGCTGGGACCAAGCAGCTCGAGCAGTATTTGTGTTTTTGAGGTGTGAGCACTTCAGAGTTTTTCGATGTTTAGCCCAGATGTTAATTTTTCTCCTCTGAACAACAACGAAAACATCGCTGCAGGTATTAACTGGGCAGGTTGTGGCCCGTCTAGCCCAGGCCAGATATCCAGCCCAGATATTAATTTTTTTCAAGCTACAAATGGCTACCCAGCTATACTTTTTTTAGGAATACCCAGGCAAGGTCAAGTTGTTATTCTCCGCCCCACTGGGCTGCAAATCTTTCCTAGGAGGGATGCATTAGGCTTAACAAGAAAATGGACTTTAAGAAATAATAAATGGGATGTAATTATGAAAACTGGGTAGTAACTATAAAAAATGCACCAAACACGTGATTACTTTATAAAATATTATTTTTGGATATTGAAAATTTTAATTTCACTAATTGTTGCGAGCGGAATGTTTCGTTGGATTTTTACGTAATATAAATTTATATTCAAATTTTATTTAATTTGACTAGAAATTTCGGGATAAAAATATTTCGGATCCCATCAAAATATGGGAAATTTTATTGAATTATGTTTTGAACGGTTGGTTGAAATGGGCTGTACTTTTAACAAACTATAAATGGGCTGTAGTAAATTCCACTAGAATTCCAAAATGGGCTACACATTCTTACAAATCTCAAATGGGCTATAAGTTCTCTGCCACACACTTCTGGCCTTACTAAGTTGGCGCGTCCCCTAAAAAAACAGAGTTGACGCGTATGCAAGGCTTTGTCAACTTATAGTCAACACACGGTTCTAGCAGCAGTGGTCATTGGATCTCCATCCAACGGATGTCGTGCTTCTTCTTCAATCTCGGATATTCTAGCTTCACCCGCCCAAAAAATGATTCCTCCCCCTGACATCTGGGGCGCACCGTTTCGGAAGCTGACCTGTGAGCCTACTAAGTTGACGTACCAAGGGCTTTGTCAACTTAGTCAATATAAACGATTCTAGCTGCACTGACCGTACGATGTCCATCCAACGACCGTCATGCTTATTCAACCTCTGGTCTTCTTGCTCCAGCCGCCCAAAGCAGCGCCGGTCGTGCCGCCTGCTCCTACCTCCCGTGGCCGGCTGTGCTGCCGCGGAGGCCTCACCGCCCCTACTACTCCCACCACTGGCCAGGCCATCCCTCCACTCACCCACACCCCCTGTTATTCTGTGATGACGGCAGCGCAGCCGAACCAGTGAACCCTCGTACTCCTCTTCGCGTATGCATCCACTGTTGTGTCTTCCCCGGCTCCGCGTCGTCCCCTTCTTGGCCTCGCCGTCGTCCACCGCCCTGGTGCTCTCGGCGCGGCATGGTCAATGTGGTTAAGGAACGACTTCCATCGGACGTGGACTATACGTGGAGAGGCTGACAGCTGGGTCCACGGCAGCCGCAAGGAAGTGCCTCCTTATTACATGCAAAATAATTATTCCTCCACCTGACAGCGGGAACCCACCGGATGGGCCACCGTATTTCACGAAAAAAATGATTCGCCCCCTGACTTCTGGGACCCATGAGCTACATCTTCGCACGCAAGGAAGTGCGTCCGAAAAAAAATGATTCGCCCCCCTGACTGCTGGGACCCACCAGCTACATCTTCGCACGCAAGGAAGTGCGTCCGAAAAAAATTGATTCGCACCCGACTGCTGGGACCCACCAGCTACACCTTCGCACGCAAGGAAGTGCGTCCGGGCAAAAAAAAAATGATTCGCCCCCTGACTGTTGGGACCCAGTAACTACACCTTCACACGCAAGGAAGTGCGTCCGGGAAAAAAACGATTCGCCCCCCTAACTGCTGGGACCCACCAGCTACATCTTCACAGGCAAGGAAGTGCCTGATAGTCGGGACCCACCTGGTCGAAGCGTACGTAGCGTTGTCATTCTGGTCACGAATGTGTATGTACATACTGGTCGATGTAGAGGCGCGCACATGTCGTAGTAGAGGCGCGCACGTAGCATGTACACGTACGTACAACGGCCAGGGTGCAAGAAAGAAAATACGGCCACGTATGTGTACATACGGGCAGGGTCTCGAACGCCTACTCGCGCATACGTACGGCCAGGGCTCGTGTACATGGCTGGGTCGGAACAGAGAAAAAGCGTCGTCCTCGTGTTCATGGGGAGGCAACGGAATGTGTAGTGTTCATGGGGAGGCAACGGAATGCGTCGTGTTCATCGGGAGGCAACGGAATGTGTCATGTTCATCGGGAGGCAACGGAACACGTGGGAGCCAACCGGCTGGGTCAGAACGGAATGCGTGGCCATGTTCATCGAGAGGGCTTGGACGGAACAAGCGATGGAAACGAGGCCTGGCGTACCGCAGAACGGAGGAAACGGACCTCCTACGGTCGAAACGGGGGTCCTGTTGATCGGGAGAGGTGTGGCGTATCGCAAAACGGAGGAGACGGACCTCCTACGGTCGAAACGGGGGTCCTGTTGATCGGGAGGGGTGTGGCGTACCGCAAAACAGACGAAACGGACCTCCTACGGTCGAAACGGGGGTCCTGTTCAACGGGAGGGGTGTGGCGTACCGCAAAACAGGACTCCACGGGATACTGTTCATCTCCATCGTCGACCTCCTCCAGCCTCCACGGGCTACCGTCGACCTCCTCCAGCCTCCACGGGCTCCTGTTCATCCAACCTCCACCGCGCGCTACTCCACCGGCTACTGTTAAACCACCCCTCCACCAACTACTGTTCATCCAGCCCTCCACACCACGGGGTCCTGTTCAACCACCCCTCCACGGGCACCCCTCCACCGTCTACTGTTCATCCAGCCCTCCACACCACGGGGTCATGTTCATCCAGAGGCAACGCCACCGCTCACTGTTCATCCAACCCCCCCCCCCCCCCCCCGCAACGTTCACTGTTCATCCAATCGATCGGCTTTAGTTAGCAGAAGTAGCGAAGGAATCGCTCAATTGGGTTCAGTTAACAACCATCGATCAATCACTCGGGTTCAGTAACACGTAGCCTGCAGTGCAATCGCTCGGGTTCAGTTAGAGCCCAACACCTCGCGCGGGTTCAGTTAGAGCCAACACCTCACACACACGCGCGTACGTGTACAAGAGAAACGCGCATCGCTCGGCCCCCGACCTCCCACCGTAACCGAGAACTCCCCGAAATTTTCCTCGCCCTCGCTTCTACCATGGTTTTTTCCGTCATGGACTGCCCAAAGAATGTCATGCAGCTGCGTCTCCGGCCCGCCCAGGATAAAAAGCCCATTTTCTGTCATGATTTTTTGTCATAGAAGTAGGTGCCCACCACATCTATGATGATACCGGGTTTTGTCACAATTATCGTCATAGAAGTGTCATATGTATGACAGAAAAAATTCGTTCGGCCCAAAATGTCACAGATGTGTCTTTTTTTGTAGTGTATGCTGTAATTTCTTTGTTGTATAGTCTTGGTTTATTCTTGGTTGGTATGCTGTAATTTAGGCCGGAAGATTCAGTGGATATCAGTGTTGTCGGTCTTCAGGCCGGCCCGTTCCTCATATGGGCCAAAACCTAGGCCTATAATCATCTTGGGCCATTAGCAGGTCTAAACCTATAGTTGTTTCCCGACTTTTACAGGCCGAGTAAAGTTCTGTGCAGCTGGGCCAGAGAATACCATGGGCTTTTAACAGGCTAAAACCTAGATTGGGCTAGCTTTGAGCCGAAAAGTTCATGGGCCATTACAGGCCAAAACTGCCTAAGGCCCATGTTTGGTCCAAATAGGCCGAGCAGTTAACAGACCAAAATATATCTCGGGCCTGTTTGGCCCAATAAAATTATGGGAATTAAGAAGGCCAGTATCTACGCAGGCCATAGGCCTAAGTGTCTCACGGGCCATTATCAGATGGGCTGTAAGCAGGCCGGATTCAATGCGGGCTATACTTAGGCCCAACTGTTGCACGAGCCATTAACAGGCCGATAGGCCAGTTGGGCTGAAATTTATACACGAAGCCTACAGGTCGTTAAGAGGCCTAAAGTTACTTCAGACAAGAAATAGCCCAGTTTTTGCATGGGCCGTTAAATGGCCTAAAGTGAAATGGGCCGACAACGTCCCAGATGCACCATGGGCCGCTAGCCAAAACTATTATCGGGTCGAACTGGTAAACGGGCATTTAACAGGCTGAAATACAAACATGTCTTAGTATGGGCCCAAAAGAACAGTGGCCTGTTAACGGGCCTGATCCGATATGGGCCGTAATTTGGCCCAAAACACGGTAGGCTGTGAACGGGCCTGATCTGGTATGGGCCTCAATTTGACCCAAAACATGGCAGGTTGTTAACAGGCTAGCCCACTAGTGTCTGAAAAAACATGGTGGGCCTTTAGTTGGGCCGGCCTTTTCACCGGAATGGGCGTCTGTTGGGCCGTGCCACATGTCGACGTATCATAGGCACCTCCTGTCCAATGAGTGGATGACATCTATCCAAACGTTGAGCCAACACGTGTTTCCTCCAGCCAATGAGAATTTTACACGTGGAAAATCACCATTGGTCCGGGCTGTTAACGGGTTATCGGATCCAAAACTGGACCCGATAGCTTAACGGCGACCCGTTACGGTTGATGCCACGTGTCGGTCACCCTTGACGATAGCACTTCTATGATGCGTGATTTATCATTATGGAAGTGGACACTTCTGTGATGATAATTTTGGTAATGTCATGGAACACTTTTATGACAGAACAATTATGACTATCTTGATTCTGTCATAAAATCATCATGGATATACATGCATGATAGAAAACGTGACCTACTGTGACAAACACATATCATCACGGAAGTGTATTTTTTTGTAATGAGTTGTGCTGCATCATCCCTTCCTCTTTGGGGAAATACCGACGTAGTTCAAGTCGCATCAATACCCAAGAGTATTAAGGTGTGATCATGTTTTGCTTGTGAGAGAGGTTTAGTCAATGGGTCTGTCACATTCAGATCCGTGAATATATTTTGCAAATTTCTATGTCTACAATGCTCTGGATGGAGCTACTCTAGCTAATTGACCCCACTTTCAATACGTATCCAGATTGAGATTCATAGTCATCTGAATCGATGTCAAAGCTTGCGTCGATGTAACTCTTTACAACGAACTCTTTATCACCTCCATAACCGAGAAATATTTCCTTAGTCCTCTAAGGATAATGTTGACCGATGTCCAGTGATTCACTCCTGGATCACTCTTGTACCTCCTTGCCAAACCCATGGCAAGGCACACAATAGGTCATGTACACAGTATGGCATACTTTACAAAACCTATGATTGAGGCATAGGGAATGACTTTCATTCTCTCTATATAGTCTGTCGTGGTCGGGTTTTGAGTCTAAGCCAACTTCACACCTTGTTACACAGGCAAGAACCCTTTCTTTGACTGATCCATTTTGAACTTCTTCAAAACTTTGTCAAGGTATGTGCTTTGTGAAAGTCCTATTAAGCATCTCGATCTATCCCTATAGATCTTCATGCCCAATATATAAGCAGCTTCGCCGAGGTCTTTCATTGAAAAATTCTTATTCAAGTATCCCTTTATGCTATCCAGAAATTCTATATCATTTCCAATCAATAATAAGTCATCCACATATAATATAAAAAATGCTACAGAGCTCCCACTCACTTTCTTGTAAATACAGGCTTCATCATAAGTTTGTATAAACCCGTATGCTTTGATCACCTCATCAAAGTGTATATTCCAACTCCGAGATGCTTGCACCAGTCCATAGATGGATCGCTGGAGCTTGCACACTTTGTTAGCACTTTTAGGATCGACAAAACCTTCTGGTTGCATCATATACAACTCTTCTTTAAGAAATCCATTAAAGGAATGCAGTTTTGACCCATTTGCCAAATGTCATGATTATAAAATGTGGCAATTGCTAACATGACTCGGACTGACTTAAGCATCGCTACGGGTGAGAAGGTCTCACCGTAGTGAACCCCTTAAACTTGTCTAAAACCTTTCATGACAAGTTGAGCTTTGTAAATGGTGACATTACCATCTGCGCATGTCTTCTTGAAGATCCATTTATTCTCAATGGCTTTCCGATCATCAGGCAAGCCACCAAAGTCCACACTATTCTCATACATGGATCCTATCTCAGATTTCATGGCCTCAAGCCATCTAGTGGAATATGGGTTCATCATAGCTTCTTCATAGTTCGTAGGTTCGCCATGGTCGAGTAACATGACTTCCAGGACAGGATTACCATACCACTCTAGTGCGGAAAGTGCTCTGTTCGACCTACAAGGTCCAGTAGTAACTTGATCTGAAGTTTCATGATCATCAACATTAGCTTCCTCTCTAGTTGGTGTAGGCATCATGGGAACAAATTTCTCTGATGTGCTACTTTCCAAATTGAGAGAGGGTACAATTATCTCATCAAGTTCTACTTTCCTCCCACTCACTTCTTTCGAGCGAAACTCCTTCTCTAGAAATGTTCCATTCTTGGCGACAAAGATCTTGCCTTCAGATCTGTGGTAGAAGGTGTAGCCAATTGTTTCCTTAGGGTATCCTATGAAGATGCACTTCTCCTATTTGGGTTCGAGCTTATCAAGCTGAAGCCTTTTGACATAAGTGTCGCAACCTCAAACTTTAAGAAACGATAGCTTAGGTTTCTTGCCAAACCATAGTTCATGCGATATCGTCTCAACGAATTTAGATGGTGCCCTATTTAATGTGAATGCGGTTGTCCCTAATGCATAACCCCAAAACTGTAGTGGTAAATTGGTAAGAGACATCATTGAACGCACCATATCCAATAAAGTACGGTTACGACGTTCGGATACACCATTACGCTATGGTGTTCCAGGTTGCGTGAGTTGTGAAACAATTCCACATCGTTTTAAATGAAGGCCAAACTTGTAACTCAAATATTCGCCTTCGCGATCAGATCTAGAAACTTTATTTTCTTGTTATGATGATTCTCCACTTCACTCTGAAATTATTTGAACTTTTCAAATGTTTCAGACATGTGTTTCATCAAGTAGATATAGCCATACCTACTCAAATCATTTGTGAAGGTCAGAAAATAACGATACCCGCCGCGTGCTTCAACACCCATCGGACCGCATACATCGGTATGTATTATTTCCAATAAGTCATTAGCTCACTCCATTGTTTTGGAGAACAAAGTTTTAGTCATCTTGCCCATGAGGCATGGTTCGCAAGTATCAAATGTTTCATAATCAAGTGATTCCAAAAGTCCATCTGCATGGGGTTTCTTCATGCGCTTTACACCAATATGACCTAAACGGCAGTGCGACAAGTATGTTGCACTAACATTATCAACTTTGCATATTTTGGCATCAATATTATGAATATGTGTATCACTACGATCGAGATTCAATAAACCATTCACATTGGGTGTATGACCATAGAAGGTTTTATTCATGTAAATAGAACAACAATTATTCTCTAACTTAAATGAATAAACATATTGCAATAAGCATGATCTAATCATATTCATGCTCAAAGCAAACACCAAATAACATTTATTTAGGTTCAACATTAATCCCGAAGGTAGAGGGAGTATGCGATGGTGATCATATCGACCTTGGAATCATTTCCAACACACATCGTCAGCTCGCTTTTAACTAGTCTCTGCAACTCCTGCTTCAAGTTACTAATCTTAGCAACTGAACCGGTATCAAATACCTAGGATTTACTTTGAACACTAGTAAAATACACATCAATAACATTTATATCAATTATACCTTTATTCACTTTGCCATCCTTCTTATTCGCCAAGTATTTGGGGCAGTTCCATTTCTAGTGAACATTTCCTTTGCAGTAGAAGCACTTAGTTTCAGGATTGGGTCCACCTTTGGGCTTCTTCACAGGAGTGGCAACTTTCTTGCCATTCTTCTTGACATTACCTTTCTTTCCCTCGCCCTTTTTCCTTGAAACTAGTGGTCTTGTTAACCATCAACACTTGATGCTCTTTCTTGATTTCTACCCTCGCCGATTTCAGCATCGCGAAGAGCCTGGGAATCGTTTTTGTCATCCCTTACATATTATAGTTCATAACAAAGTTCTAGTAGCTTGGTGATAGTGACTAGAGAACTCTGTCAATCACTATCTTATTTGGAAGATTAACTCACACTTTTTTCAAGCGATTGTAGTACCCAGACATTCTGAGTACATGCTCACTTGTTGAGCTATTCCCCTCCATCTTGTAGGCACAACACTTGTCAGAGGTCTCATACCTCTTGACACGGGCATGAATCTGAATTACCAATTTTCAGCTCTTGGAACATCTCATATGCTTCGTGGAGTTCAAAACCTTTTTGAAATTCCGGTTCTAAGATGTAAAGCATGGCACACTAAAGTATCAAGTAGTCATCATATCAAGCTTGCAAAATGTTCATAACGCCTGCATCTGCTCCTGCAACAGTTTTTTCACATAGCGGTGCATCAAGGACAAAATTCTTCTGTGCAGCAATGAGGGTAATTGTAACGCCCTCGATGCGGCTATATCTCCCACATGTCGAAGCATGACTTAGAGGCATAACCGCATTGAAAGCAATGTCGCTAGTGAGGTAATCTTCACACAACCCATGTAATACATCAGGGAAAGATACATAACTGGCTTACAATCGCCACTTCACACAATACATGAATACAGCATTACATCAACCAGATACAGTCAAGGTCCGACTACGGAACCAAAATAAAATAAGACTACCCCAAATGCTACACAGATCCCCGATCGACCCCAACTGGGCTCCACTACCGATCAACTGGAAGCGGATCAACATAAAGGACAAGATCTTCATCGAGCTCCTCCTTGAGCTTGGTTGCGTCACCTACTCGGTAACATCGGCACCTGCAAACTGGTTTTGGAAGTATCTGTGAGTCACGGGGACTCAGCAATCTCACACCCTCGCGATCAAGACTATTTAAGCTTATGGGTAAGGTAAAGGTATGATGTGGAGCTGCAGCAAGAGACTAGCATATATGGTGGCTAACATACGCAAAAGAGAGCGAGAAGAGAAGGCAAAGCACGATCGAGAAACTATGATCAAGAAGTGATCCTAGAACAACCTACGTCAAACATTACTCCAACACCGTGTTCACTTCCTGGACCCCGCCGTGAAGAGACCATCATGGTTACACACGCGGTTGATGTATTTTAATTAAGGTCAACTTCAGGTTTTCTACAACCGGACATTAACAAATTCCCATCTGCCCATAACCACGGGCACGGCTTTCGAAAGTTCAACTCCCTGCGGGGGGGGGGGGGGGGGGGGTCCCAACTTAGCCCATCACAAGCTCTCACGGTCAACGAAGGATATTCCTTCTAGCGGGAAGACCCGATCAGACTCGGAATCCCGGTTACAAGACATTTCGACAATGGTAAAACAAGACCAGCAAAGCCGCCCGATGCGCCGACAAATCCCGATAGGAGCTGCACATATCTCGTTCTCAGGGCACACCGGATAGGTCAAGCTACGAGTAAAACCAACCCTCGAGTTGCCCCGAGGTGGCCCCGCAGGCTGCCCGTTTCGGACCAACACTCAGAGGAGCACTGGCCCGGGGGGTTTAAAATAAAGATGACCCTCAGGCTCGCGAAAACCCAAGGGAAGGTTATAGGTTGTTAGTGCAAATGGTAAAACCAAGGTTGGGCCTTGCTGGAGGAGTTTTATTCAAGGCGAACTGTCAAGGGGTTCCCATTATTACCCAACCGTGTAAGGAACACAAAATCCGGGAACATAACGCCGATATGATGGAAACTAGGGCGGCAAGAGTGGAACAAAACACCAGGCATAAGGCCGAGCCTTCCACCCTTTACCAAATATATAGATGCATTAATTAAATAAGAGATATTGTGATATCCCAACAAAATATCCATGTTCCAAACATGGAACAAGCTCCAATCTTCACCTGCAACTAACAACGCTATAAGAGGGGCTGAGCAAAGCGGTAACATAGCCAAACAACGGTTTGCTAGGACAAGGTGGGTTAGAGGCTTGGTTCAACAATATGGGAGGCATGATAAGCAAGTGGTGGGTATCGCAGCATAGGCATAGCAAAAGAGCGAGCAACTAGCAAGCAAAGATAGAAGTGATTTCGAGGGTATGGTCATCTTGCCTGAAATCCCACAAGGAAGAAGAACGAGTCCATGAAGAAGACAAACAGACGTAGATGAACGGATCCTCACAACTCCGGAACGAAACCGAAGCTAACGCGAGAAGTAACCCAGAAAGAAACAAACAACAAAGTAAACAACCATCACATAATCATGGCATGATGCACAATCGAGTATGATGCATCTCCGGTTTAATGAAGCATGGCACGGCAAAGTGCACAAGCAATCCTACAAATTAAGTGGAGCTCAATATGCATCCCCGTTGCATATTGACGAAACACCACGTTCAAGTTATTTAGTTCGATCTCGTTTATGTACCCAACAATATTAAATGTTGTTAACCATGGCAAGAGGGTGAAGCAAAAGTAAACTAAACCTTTAGGCATGTTTAAATGAGGCCGGAAATAACAAACAACAATTCCAGTAAAACCCCATATGCATATTATCAGGTTTGGTACTGTTATGCCCTAAACACAATTTTAGAGTTACTAATCATGCTAGATGAGTGCATCATGTTAAACTAGGCATTTTTCCACCCCATTTACATATAAAGTTTATTAAATTCCGAGTTATGGTTATTTAGTTATGAAATAAATAATTTTAGCATGGCATAGGAGCAAATTTAACAAAACAACATTTTAAACATTTTAAACATGGATGAAAGTTGCAAATAATTAACCTACACATAATTCTAAGCATTTTTCATATATAATTCATTTTAATCCGATGCACCAATTGAGAGTTATTATATGCATGTTGTCTAGGGGGTTTCCTGCAAAACTGCTGTCTCTGGAAATTAGCTAAAACGTTCTGCAAAAAAAACACCTCTCGGGCCAAATCTGGTGCACTGCTGGGCTGAACAGAGAGGAGGGACTGGAGCTATGCTCACATTGGGCCACTGGGCCAGAAGCGGTGAAGTGGTGACGGGCCAAGAGGAGGCACCGCTGGGCCTTGGCGGCAGAGGGAGCTGGGCCGCCGCGTTGGACCTCGTAGGCAGAGCGAAGCGGAGGTAGCGCGATCGGGCACGACGTCTCTGATCGACAGGAAGCAGGTTCAGTGCAGGGCGAGGCAGGGGAATTGGCCGGCGACACAGGTGGGCTCCGACGAGGTCGCCGGTGGCCGGGGACGAGGCCTAGCTGCCGGGATCCGGCTGGAACGAGCAAGTGCGGTGGAGTGCCAGTCGGATCTGGTGGTGGAAGCCGACAGTGGCTGGCGCGGCCGCATGCGAGGAGGTCAACGCGAGGCCGGAGGTGACGAGGGACTTGGCGCGGGGCGACGGCTTGGCGCGTAGAGGAGGCCAGCGGGAGGAAGAGCAGCTCGGGCGCGCTCGGGGTCGAGCTCGTGCGTGAAGTCCTCGGCCACGGGAAGCTGGGTATGTCACAGGCTCGGGGAGGCATCGAGCGATCTCCATCTCGTTGCAGGGGATGCAGGGGTGGCAGGGACTAGGCGACCTTGATGCAGGGGAGAGGTGGAGGCGTGGATTCAGTGAGGCGGCGGAGTTCCTTCGGCGGCCATGGCGCCTAGGTGCTCCCTGTTGCAGCAGTACGAGAGAAAGAGAGAGATGAGAGAGGGGGAAACGGGAGGAGCAAGGGAAGAACGAAGCAGAGAGGAAAGGAGGCGCTCATCTCTTCCATGGAGCTCGGCTCGGGGACGAGGCCCTCGGCTGGCTCGGGCGATGGGTGATGCGGAGGCATTTGTCTGCGCGGTGGATCTGGTTGGTGGAGGTTTAGATCGAGAGAGATGCAGGGATTGGTTCGGCGTGGAATCCGAGGAAGTGAGTGGCGGTGGTGGGATGGATCCCTAGGAATTAGGGATTTGGTCTAGGTTAGGCTAATATATATAGCAAGTGGGTTTGGTTAGGGGCTATATCGTCCCTCCGGTCGCAATCGGACGATTGCGAATAAAATAGCTAGGGGTTACAAATAAGAAAACGATGACATTTTGTAGATGTTTGGGGATGATCCGGACACAACGGTAATGACTGTCCGGGTCGGGTCTGGGACAACTTTCGGGCGCGCGCGCGAGGAGGGCCGTGGGCTGATGAGAGGTTAGGTTGGGCCTGGCGGTAGGTAGTGGGTTGTGTAGATGGTCTCGAGCTGAGAGAAGAGAAGAGAGGGAAGCCCGTCGACTGTTTTTGGAGACCGAAAATGTCTGACGTTTGACCGACTATAATGCCGCTATAGTTATCCGTTGGGGCGTCAAACGGACTCCAAATGCGATGAAACTTGGCAGGCGGCCTACTAACAACAAAAAAACACCGCACGCCAACTCTCATCCCATTCCGAGAACATTTTCCGGCCACTTATAAAATAATATCTCGAACGTGCCGCGGGCGCGTGCAAGTGTGTCTGGGCTCAGAACGGACAACGGACGGAACTGGGGGAACCCGGACGGATGCAAGTTTGAAAACAGATGATGCAATGCACACGATGACATGATGAAATGCAACACACAAGCACATGACATGGCAACGTCGGCGAATAACAGGAAGACACCTGGCACATCGGTCTCGGGGCGTCACAACAATCCTCAGACCATGGACCTAGTCCGCATCATTGCTACTATCAACTATCAACTTATATTTCTCTAGGAACATATCAAAAATAGGGGAGCTATATTGCGAGCTATTGATCTACAACATAGATATGCAAAAACTATTAAGACTAAGTTCATGATAAATTTAAGTTTAATTAGTCAAATTACTAATGAACTCCAACTTAAATTAACATCCCTCAAGTTATTTAAGTGATACATGATCCAAATCAACTAACCCATGTCCGATCATCACGTGAGATGGGGTATTCATCAATGGTGAACATCTCTATGTTGATCATATCTACTATATGACTCATGTTCGACCTTTCGGTCTCCAGTGTTCTGAGACCATGTATGTACATGCTAGGCTCATCAAGTTTAACCCAAGTATTCTGCATGTGTAAAATTGTCTTACACTTGTTGTACGTGAACATAGAGTCTATCACACCCGATCATCACGTGGTGTCTTGAAACAACGAACTGTAGCAATGGTGCGTACTCAAGAAGAACACTTTTATCTTGAAATTAAGTGAAGGTATCGCGGGAAACATGACCACCTGTGGGACCAGAGGGCCCCTTGCTGGTTCGGCAGGGGGAGGTCGCGTTGCACAAAGAGCAGACCGGCGTGGGGCAGCGCGACTGTCACGCCCAATATGCGACTCTATCCTAAAGAGACTCGAAGGTCCCACCAAGGATAGAACCGCATATTGACACACTTTTGCAAGGTGGATATCATTACATCAAACCATTACATAAATAGTTGGGGTTACATACAAGGCATACAAATGCCGCAAGAATACATCAATACATCATACAAGAGAACAATATCCGACTACGGATGAAACACAAACAAAAGCTCTAACAACATCCATCCTGCTAGCCCAGGCTGCCGACCAAGAACCTAACCAAGATCGACGAAGAAGAAGAACTCAAAACGGGCAAAGATCGCTCTCGTGTCATGATCATCGCATTACCTGTACCTGCAACTGTTGGTGTAGTAAATCTGTGAGCCACGAGGACTCAGCAATCCCATTACCATGGGTATCAAGACTAGCAAAGCTTAAAGGGTATGGAAGGATAAGTGGTGAGGTTGCAGCAGCGGCTAAGCAATGTATGGTGGCTAAGTTACGAATACAAGAATCGGATGAGAAACTACGCAACGGTTGCAAACTAGTAGTGATCAATAAGTGATCCTGAACTACTTATGTTCAAACATAACCCAACCGTGTTCTCCTCTCGAACTTCCCCGAAAAGAGACAGTCGTGGTTACGCAACGCGGTTGGTGTATTTTAAAAGAGTTTACTTCAATTCTTCTACAACCGGATATTAACAAATTCCCATTTGCCACATAACCGCGGGAACGACTCTTGAAAGTTTAAACCCTGTAGGGGTGTCCCAACTTAGCCCATGACAAGCTCACGATCCTCGGGGACAATCCTCCATCGCGGCACCCTCTGATTAGACTCGAAATCCCAGTGCACAAGACATATCGATAATGGTAAAACAAGTCCAGAAAGAACTCCCGATGCACCGACCTAGCCTGATAGGAGTTGTGCGGTCTCGTTCTCAGGGTACACCGGATGAGTCAGCCTACAGGTATACCAAATACCTCGAGTTTCCCCGAGGCAGCCCCGCAATCTGCCCGTTTGGGACCAACACCATTAGCACTGGGCGCCCCTGTATGTAGAAAATCCTCGGGTTCATGACGCCCTATGCCAATTATTTGTTAGGTTCAAGTATTATTAGCGCAAATGTTAAAACCAATATTGGGCTTTGCTGGAGGAGTTTTATTCAAAGCGAACTATCAAGATGGGCCCATAAACCCTCACCGTGTTAGGTACGCAAAATCAAGGAACATAACACCGGTATGATGGAAACTAGGGCAGAAAGAGTGAAACAAAACACCATGCAAAAGGTAGAGCCTTCCATCCTTTACCAAGTATATATGTGCATTAATTGAATAAGAGATATTGTGATATCCCATGATATCCATGTCCCAACATGGAAAACCTGCAACTGCACCTGCAACTAGCAACACTATAAGAGGTGCTGAGTAAAGCGGTAACATAGCCAAACAACGGTTTGCTAGGAAGGGTGAAAAGGTTAGAGGCTATCATGGCAATTTGGGAGGCTTCAGAAACAAGTGGTAGGTAGCGCGACATAGCAATAGCATCGAGACAACTAGCATAGCAAAGATAGTAGTGAGATCCAAGGTGACGGTCATCTTGTCTGAAATCCCGCTAGGAAGAAGAACGAGTCCATTTAGAAGACGAGCCAACGTAGTCGAACGGATCCTCACAATCGCAACGTAACCAGAACTATCAAGGAGAAGCGCAACTGAAAAGAAGGAAACATCATGGTTACAACCATCACATAAACATGGCATGATGCACAATCATGTATGATGCATGTCCGGTTTAATGAGGCATGTCATGGCAAAGTGCACAAACAATACTACAAATTAAGTGGAGCTCAATATGCAACGAGTTGCATATTGACGAAACACCACATTCATTTATTTAGTTCTCTCCCATTTATGCTACCCAACAACATTAAATGTTGGTTAGCCTAGCAAGAGGTGAAACATGATAAAACTACATATCTAGGAAAGTTTAAATGATGCCGGAACAACAAACAACAATTCCGGAAAATCCCCATATGTCATTTAGCAATTTTAATGCAAGCGACAATTTTAAGCATTTAAATGTTGTTAACATGATGCGGATGACATATGCAAGTTTATGAAAATGTTGACATGAGCATATTATGAAGCATTTTGTCACCGTGGCGGAACGAAAGAGGTGCTATGGTAACTACAACGGAAATGGTGCCACGACAACATATTCGTTGATCCGACAACTCATTGAGATACCGATGCAAAAGAACAAGTGTGCGGAGCGAGTCATGCAAGGATGGTGGGGTTATCCCGGATTCCGGGTGTCCCACGAGTTGGTGGCAAAGGCAAACGAGGAACGTGCAAGAGACAATTCGGACACGGGGCAACCACGGGCATCTCATATATCACACATGCATTCGTTCACGGCTCAACTTGGCGGTTATACCTTCGAAGCGTGCATGTTCGGAGTAAATCGGGTTCGCAGTGGAAGTAGTGGTACACGGGTCTTGTCGGATCCATGCAACGATAGTTGTACATGGTTCGTAGAAGTTCAGGCCGTCATTGTACTTGGAGGAAGAAAACACACGGTGACGGAGAGGGACGCATCCGAGGACTTCAGGGGTCACCGTTGAACTTGACGAAACCCGTGGTGGCAGAGAGGTACTCGTCGGCGATAGTCGTTCGGGCGGCAAGTGTCGTCAAACTTGACGGGCGTCATGTAGTCATACACTTCGGTGGTAGTCGTTCACGTTCGTATGGGTACTTGGCACCATTGTCTCTCGAGTACTTGATATACACTTCGATGGTAGTCGTTTACGTTCGTATGGGTACTTGGCGCCATTGTGTCTCGACTACTTGATGGTTCCGGTTGGGGCAGCAAAACATAGTCGACCTTGATGATGTTTCGATGCGGTACTTGGCGAACCAAAACAAGGCAGCACAAGGCGGTCTTCGAGGGACTTGGCGCGGGTCAACGGGAGTGAGGTAGGGGCGCGCTGGTCCAAGCAAGCGAACCACAGGGCAAGGTCGATGGAGGTGCGGGAAGAGTGGGCGGCTGCGGAGGAAGGCGGTGGCTTGGCGGACGATCTGGAGCAGGGAAGCAGAGGCCGACGGACGACGGGGATGGCCATCAGCGACGAACACCAAGGGCGGAGGTGCTGCAATCCTCCATGGCCTCAACGTGGTTCCTCATCTGAGGCGGCGACGGCAAGGGTGACGCTAGGGTGCTGGCGCACGGAGCATGGATGCAGTGGGGACGAGGGCTGCTGCTGCTGCCCCATGGCGGGCGGGGCACCTGGACGAGGAGGAGGCTGCGCGAGGACGACGGGGCAGCAGGGCGCGAGGCGAGCTTGGCGGCGGGGCCGGCGCCAGGAGACGGGGACGAGGCGTCGAGGATGAGGGAGGAAGGGAAGGAGAGGCGTGTTGGGGTTCCGGCGACGCAGGGCGCCGCGGCGGGGCTTGAGCGACGACGAGGCGCGGGACGAGGAGAAGGGCAGGGGATCGAGAGGAGAGGAAAATCGGGAGGGGGACGAGGTCGAGCGGGTGGCGGCCGAGTGGTGAACGAGAGGGAGATGAGTGGGATCGGGGGATTGGGCTAGGGTTATGTGCGGCTGGGCTTCAGGAGGCCTGGTGGGCCGGCCTGGCTGCTGGGCTTCTCTCTGATGCGCTGAGCTGCTGCTCTTTCTTTTCCTTTAGCCCATCAGGCCGAAATAAAGAAGCAAAATGCACAGGGGGGATGGGAGAGGGAAGAAGATAAAAAGAGAATTAATATGAGATCCTTAAATTTAGAACTAATTGAATAAATTGGTTTGGGCATTTTTAGAGAAAGAAAATTATCGCAAGTTTGAATTAAATTCAAACTTTGCTTCCAACCAAATCAAGTCCAAAAGAGCTGAAAATTGGCAGAGAGGGTGTAGGCATGGTTTAAGATTAATAGGGAAAGAATGAACATTTATGGAGGAGGGGAAAAGGTCACTTGCCAAAAATGAAAGAAAGAAGAAGGAAGGAAGATATGATGATGCATGGCCATGGTTTGAGAGAGAGATGATAAGGAATGATGCTCACCCACATCATAACAACAACACACCACATAAGGATGAACAAAATGCACATGGCAACAACATGATGATTACCACAAGGTATAAGATTAGCATGCAAAATTACAAGAGGCAATGCAATATGACAATATTGGCCATGACAATGCAATATAACAAAATGAGATGAGCATGGTGCAAGAAGCTAAGTTATGACAAGGCACTCAACATAGAGGAATAAATATATGCAAAATAATTATGATAATGTAACAAACAAAATAAACACACGACAACAACTAAAATAAATGGAAGGGAACTAGAGCATCGGTCTCGGGGCGTTACAGCGGTAGAGATCACACAGGCAATTTTACCTAGGTTCGGGCCACCGTGTGGCGTAAAACCCTACTCCTGCTTCTGTGGATTCATGGTGGAAGAGTGGTGGTAGAGCGTAGTACACTTGCCCGGCAGGGGCGGCAGTGACTATGTGCATATGGGTGTGAGTTGTCCAACCTTCTAACCCTTTCTACAGTTGCCATGGGCCTCCTTTTATAGATTAAGGGTTTACCACAATGACAAAGTATTCATTATGCACTGATAAGATAGCAAACAGTGCTATAATACCTAACTCTGCAGGCTAACAGGATGCATTTAATGCACCGCTTAACGTCATGTCATTGGGTGCCCGGCAAGCCTTGCAGGGCTATCTTGCCAGCTCCATGCCTACTTTCTTGACACGCCCCAGGACGGGTGTCATCTGTAGGCATCTCCTGTAGAAAGAGGCCGCCATGTGGCGAATGGCTGCCACTTAGTCACTTTGCGGCTTGACACCGCACTGATTGACGACGTGGGTCATGGCAGAGTAGTTGGGTGAGGTGGTTCTCCTCCGCGAGTCCCGGCAGGCCCTGCCAGGACGCCTTGGACGTCTTCTTCTAGGGTGGCCCCGTCCTTGTCGAGCTCGCCTGCCCGGCAAGGGAGGCTTTTCTCCTGGGGGTGTCCTGCTTCTCTGGCTTGATCTTGGTCCTCTTGATCTACATGTTGGTCCTTCTATGCTCTTGGTTCCTTGTACTCTGACTTGGGTTGTTGCCTTGATCTTGTTCCCGTGCCTATGCACAGTCTGGGCAATAGACCCAGGGTTTGTTCCATCGACAGAAGCTCCCGGGCCCGCCCCAAACGCGCTACCGAGCATCATCGGGGTAGGGCGTAATAAGTGCATAGGCGAGGGTGTTGAAGAGGCTGGTCTCTTGGGGCCTTCTTTGCTTCTTCATTAATCTTAGGTCCAGGCCAGTTTCCGGATTCGCCGCGCATTATGCAAAGCCAATAGTGGTGAGGCCGCTCTTGTAATGACCCGTGAATGACTTAAACGCACGGGGTAGAAACTACCAGTTCACTCTTCTGACCACGTCCTTATCCTTAGCCACGTATGCAACATGCATCGTGTGGGGTAGGTAACGGAGGCGCGTGGCATGGGAGAGCATCAAGGCGAGGGCCCAGTCTTCTTGAATTGGCGAAGGAGGACGGTGGTCGCCCGTTGAGGGAGCGACTCCCCTCCCTGGCCTGCCTATAAAAGGAGGGGCGAAGGGAGGGCAGAGTCATCCATCCTTGTGCTCCCCCTCCTCCGCTTCCCGCTTCTTGTTGGTTATGCTGAAGAGAATAGCCTAGGGCCAGCCCCTGGGCTCTTGGTCGAGGCTGGTGTTGCCAAATGTTGGTGCTGGTGCTCGGGGAGTGAGCCTGGTCCTTACTATGGTGAATCTCTCGGCGTCTTCGGGGCTCGCCCAGGAGGCAGGGCTGGAGATTGTCGATAATCCCAGCACTGCCCCTCCCGGAGGTCTTGGGGCTGATATCGGCGGGAGGTGCGCCTTCCTGCCCGCCGAGGTGGGGAGCAGCACGCCTCGAGCCCCCTGGCTGTCTTGGTCGCTCGCCTTCTCCTCGAAAAAGGTGCCGGACCGCGAGGTCGGCACTGCCCAGGGATGGTGTTGACGCATACGAAGCCAGGGGAGAAGGAGAAGACGGGAGGCAGGCTGTCTAGTCGGAGTATGATAGCACCGACGCGTTTGTCTCATACCGGCGACCTGCTACCCTTTTGTCTAGCTCTCCCCCCTTTCCCCGGCGCCATCATCACCGTTTTCCCAGCTTCTGGGGAAAGGCTTGCCCCTCTAGCGCTTCTGCTTCATCCAGCGGTCTTCCAGCTAGGCTTCGACGTCTTCGCCCGCCGGAGCTTGTGCCGGAGTATTTGGACTGGTCCTGGAGGTGGTGACGAGGGGGTCGTTGTGGTGCTCCTCCCATCCTCCTCCTTCGTAGTCTCGCCACTCCTGATCTTGTCAGGCTGCACTTGGCAGGCCCTGACGAGATCGGGGTGGCGTTGTGCCTATGCACGCCACGCCCTCTTCTCTTCCCACTACATTACCCGGGACAAGAGAGACATGGAGAGGAGTTTACAAAGCAATTATCTTTTTTCAATCTTAAACTAGTAGTCACTTGCCAAATTTAATTCAAATAATGTAATCTCTCGAGTCCATGTTTGTGTTATGTAATGCTTGTACTTGTATTCTGCATATTAATGAAAAAGATGAACCTTGCCGGGAACTCGTGCATGTATATGTCCATGCAGAGGTGGGATGCCTCCTTAGCGTAAATAAACGAGTTTTCCCCAGCAGGCTATCCTGCCGGTACCTTTTTGCTTTCCGGGGAACTGCGTCTACCGGGCAAAAGTAAAGGGACTAGCCCCCCACCAACTTCTTTTTACCAGAGGCCACTGTGACCATTCTAACTGAAGCAACGCTCAAGTCAAGAATGGGAGCACCTAAGTCTAAAAGGAGTGGCGAGGTTTTCTCATGCACAAGTTATAGCTTACGGAACACTAATGGACAAGGGGTAGAACTTATCTGTTTGTCTTGCCGGGATCGCAGTACCGGGCCATCTTCTCAACTCCTTGTTGAAGCCAAATTCACGGAAGGAACCTGCAGCTTCATGTAGATGAGAATGAATGCAGGATGCGATCCTATCTATATGCATATGCAAATGCTTGTGAAATTCTTATGCAATGCTCTTGCAATGCTCATGTATGCATGCAACTTGGTTGCCCCCCCCCACAGCGCTTCGTTTATCTTCTCTTGCACAGGGTCATCGCCCTGGATTTGTACTAGGGGTTACATGAAGCTGAGGCAAGGCTTGTACAAAAGGGTGGCTGCCGAGCAGGGCCCGGCAGCCGTGCCTTATGGGTAGAACTTGCGGAGATGCTCAATATTCCATGAGTTTTGCAACTGAGTGCCATCTCCGGTCTCCAGGCGAACTGTGCCAGGTCTGGTGACTCGTACTACCCAGTAAGGGCCTTCCCACTTTGGCGACAACTTGTTTGACCCTTGGCGGACTGAACGTACCTAAGGACAAGGTCGCCTTCCTCAAAACACCGGGCATGAACCCTGCGGCTATGATAGCTACGCATGGCTTGTTGATAGCGTGCAGCACGCATAGCAGCCCAGAGACGGTTCTCCTCGAGTAGCACAGCACCGTCACGCCGGTACTGATCTTGAGCTACTTCATTCTAGGCAAGCACTCAAGGCGATCCGTAAATGAGTTCCGTGGGGATAACTGCTTCTGCCCTGTAGACCAGTGAGAAGGGAGTCTGCCCGGTGGCTCGGTTTGGTGTCATTCTGAGGGACCAGAGAACGACCGGCAGCTCCTCGATCCACCGCCTGCCGTGCTTCTGCAATGTATCAAAGGTTCTTGTCTTGAGTCCCCGCAACACTTCAGCGTTCGCCCTCTCAGCTTGTCCATTGCTCCGGGGGTGTGCCACAGAGGCAAATGAGATATTGCATCTGAGGGCATGAACATATTGCATGAAGGCGCGGCTCATGAACTGGGTGCCGTTGTCGATAATGATCCTTGCTGGAACTCCAAAACGACACACCAATTCTTATAAGAACTTGATAGCTGATTGAGCCGTCACCTTTCTCACGGCAGTCACTTCTGGCCACTTTGTAAACTTATCGATGGCAACGAACAAGAATTTAGAGCCCTCGATTGCTCGGGGGAAAGTGTCGAGGATATCGAGCCCCCAAACCAAAAATTTCCATGATAAAGGGATTGTGTGAAGAGCTTGGGCCGGTAGGTGTATGTTCTTGGAATGGAACTGGCAGGCTTCACATTTGGTGACGAGCTCGATCGCATCTTGGAAGGCTGTGGGCCAATAGAATCCTTGCCGGAATGCTTTCCCAACTAATGTCCTTGATCCAATGTGGGAGCTGCACATGCCTTTGTGCATCTCAGCCAGCAGTTCCTTTCCTTCTTTCCGGTAGACGCACTTCAATTTCACACCGTTGGGCCTCCTTCTGTATAGAGTGTCATCGACAAACTGATACATACTGGCCCTCCGAGCTACTCTTTCAGCTTCATCTTGGTGCCGGAATCTCTCCGGTTTGGAGGAAGTGGACTATGTGGCTTGCCCAAGTTGGAGCCTGGGGCTCGGCAACGAGGACTAGCAGCACCTCCTCTACTGCGGGAGCACATGCCTCGTTCGTGGGTCCATGGGCCTGGCTGGAGGGTGTGGTCTGGCAGATGGTGAGGAGTTGTTTTAGGCAGGGTCTCTGCTAGGAGCGGGCGTCTCTACCAGGAGAGGCTTACCGGAGTCCAACTTTCTCCTTTTCCGGGCCATTGTTGCTGGGGATACGGAGGGCTGAGTGAGATGGGGAACAAAAGTCCCTAGTTCCACAGGAAGCTTCTGCGCAACACACTTTGACAGATGATCAACTATGTTGTTTTCCGCACGGGGTACATGCTCTGTTTGCAATCCGTCAAAGCGTTCATCCAATCTCCTCACTTACTTGACGTATGCCTCCATCAATGGGCTTTGGTAATCCTTGTTGACTTGTCTCACCGCAAGCTGTGAATCTCCTCGAATGATCAACTTCTTAATTCCCAATTCTGCAGCAATCCTAAGCCCGGCAAGGAGCCCTTCATACTCTGTTGTATTGTTGGTTGCCTCTTCCCGGGAAAAATGCATCTAGACGACATACTTCAAGTGCTCCCCGGAGGGGGCAACAAGAAGCATGCCAGCCCCTACGCCTTGTAGGGAAAAGGCACCATCGATACATAATCCATTCTTGGGGCGATTCCTTGTCGGGAATAACTGTCTCTGGCACTTCCTCATCAAGGGTTGGCATCCATTCTGTAATAAACTCTGCCAATGCCCTGCTCTGAATTATTGACGTGCTCTCAAACTTCAAACCAAAACTGGATAACTCCAAAGCCCACTCCACTATTCTACCGGTAGCCTCAGGGTTTCGGAGTATCCTTTGCAACAGGAAACGAGTGACAACAGTGATCTCATGGGCTTGGAAGTAGTGGTGCAGTTTCCTTAAGGCCCTGATGATACCAAAGATCAACTTTTGCATGCCAGAGTACCTCAATCTAGCCCCCTGCAACAAGGAGTTGATGAAGTAAAGTGGGTGCTGCACCACTTTCTTCTTTGGCGCATCCTTGGGGTTGCTCTCGCTGTCGTGCTCACTGCTGTCTTGATCTTTCTCTGGCTCCGCCGGTCCTTGCTCACTCTCTGCCTCATCCACTTCCCGCTGCGCCACCAAGGCCACACTAACCACTTGGTTGGTTGCTGCCAAGTACAGCAGCGACGGCTCTTGCGGTTTGGGAGCAACCAAGGTAGGCACAGAGGATAAGTAGGTCTTCAACTCGGGCAAAGCCGCATCTGCTTCCGAAGTCCACTTCATGGGCCCTGCCTTCTTCAAGATTTTGAAGAATGATAGGGCGCGCTCGGCAGACTTGGAAATGAATCTACTTAGCGCGGCAACATACCCTGTCAGACGCCTCACATCCTTATCTGTCCTTGGCGCCTGGATCTGCTCGATAGCTTTAATCTTGTCGGGGTTGGTTTTGATCCCCTGGTGGGACACAAAGAACCCAAGCAGCTTGCCGGAGGGAACGCCAAACACACACTTCTCTAGGTTGAGCTTCAAGTTGATCTTGCGTAGATTATCAAATGTCTCTTCCAAATCCTGAATAAGGGTGGCTCTATCCTTGGTCTTGACCACAATATCATCCACATAAGCTTCAATGTTTTTATGCAGCTGTGGCTCAAAAACAATCTGGACTGCCCTGGCAAAAGTGGACCCAACACTCTTTAATCCGAACGGCATGCGGACAAAGCAGTACGTACCACATGGAGTGATGAACGACTTATTCTCTTCGTCTTCCTTGGAAATGAAGATTTCGTGATACCCAGAATATGCATCCAAAAAGGAGAGCAAATCGCAGCCTGAAGTGGAATCTACAATCTGATCAATGTGTGGCAAGGGAAACGGGTCCTTTGGGCAAGCTTTGTTGAGATCTGTGAAGTCTATACAAAGCCTCCACTTCCCGTTAGCCTTACGGACTACCACTGGACTTTCTGCTTGACAGGTCGGGTGTGTAGGCATATAGCAAGGTGGTGCTCGATTACCTCCCTGGGAACACCAGGGATATCAGATGGTTGCCAAGCAAACACATCGACACTCACCCGCAGGAAGGCAACAAGCGTGCTTTCCTATTTTTCATCGAGGGTGGCGCTGATGGTGAAAGTACCATCAACGCTAGCTTGCCCTGTAGGGACCTTCTTCACTTGGGCTCCAACGACCTTGGATCTCTTGTTGTTGGAGCTCTCCGGCAAGTCATCAACAGGTGCAGCGCACTCCAAAGAGGTACACTTCCTGGATTCCTTGCCAGCGTCCTTGCTACCCTTCTTATTTCCTTTGTCCTCCTTGGCGGGAACTGTTGCCGTCGCTGCCTCTACCGCGACTGTGTCCCGGTACATCTTGTCCACACAAGTGATTGCATCCTTCTCATCTGATGGGATGGTAAGGACTCCCATTGGCCCAGGCATCTTCAAGGTGTTATAGGCATAATGGGATGCCGCCATGAATTTAGCCAGGGCCGGGCGTCCAAGGATCCCATTGTATGGCAGGGGCAGGTCGACCACATCAAACACAATCTTCTCAGTCCGGTAGTTCAGCTCTCCCCCAAATTTTACTGGCAGCGTGATCTTTCCCTTAGGATGGCTCCTGTCGGGATTAACTCCTTGAAACATGCCGGTAACTTCTAGCTCTTCCTCTGCTATCTGAAGCTTGCTGATGACTATCGGGAAGATCAAATTCAATCTGGCCCCGTCGTCCACCAACATCTTTGTGACCTTGAGGTTGTGAATTGTTGGAGAGACCAACAACGACAAACACCCTACCGCAGTGGTACGACTAGGATGATCCTCTTCATCAAAGATGGTGGGCATGCCCGACTATTTGAGCGGCTTCCGGGCCTCTGGCATTGGTTCCACGACATTGACTTCCCGTGCCCACCATTTGAGTTGGCGGTGAGAGGAGTGCAAAGATGCATCCCCGTCAATGCATAGGGTGTCAGTGGCTTTCTGAAACTCCTGCTCACTGGTTTCCTCTTCATCCCCTCCATCACTCTCATCATCACAAACTTCCTTCCCTCGACCTCTGGCGGGTTTTCCTTGGTTCCGAATGGGATTGCTAGGATGATTTACTTCACCGCCCCAACCCTTACCGACAGTAACATTTTGACCCTATTCCTTGTCAAGCTTCTCATACTCTGTTCTTTATCTCTTGACGAGCTGCTCAACCTGATAGCACTCTTGAAGGTCGTGGCCCTTAGTCCGATGAATCTTGTAGTACGGCCCATCACCTTTCCCAGCCTTCTCGGCAGTCGCGGCCTCCCGGCAGTCAGCGCACATGGTAGCTTCCTTGTCGGGGGCCTCAGCTTTGGCCTTCTTGCCGGTACTAGGTGTACCCGATCTTTCAACAGTCATCACTACCTTATCCTTCCGCCTCTTACTACGCTTCTTGCTCTTCTTCTGACTGGTTGATTCATCATCATCCTCTAAATCAACATTGGTGCAATCTTCCTCTTCCGGCAACTTCCTTCCCTCCTCCATCCGAGCACACTTATCCACCAAGGTGTAGAGCTCCTTCATAGACTTGGGCAACCGCACGTTCAACTTGGAACGAATCCGGCGATTGCGCACATTGAAATGGAAGGCAGCTATCAGAGCTGCCAGATGAATATTTGGGATGTTCCTATGAAATTTGTTGAATCTTTGTAAATATATAAGAGGGTTTCCCCTTCCTTCTGTTGGAGAAGCTGCAGGTCGCTGGGTCGGCCTGGCTCTTGATAGCAGCCGGTGAAGGCACTAATGAACTCATGGCACCAGTCGGCCCATGACAAAATGGAGTTTTCCGACAGGTGCATCAGCCAAGACCTCACGTTGGACTTGAGAGCCAAAGGGAAGTAGTTGGTGAACACCTTCTCATCTCTTCCCCCGGCAGCCTGAACAGTGATGGTGTAGATGCTCAAGAACTCTGTCGGGTTCAGCCTCCCATCGTACTTCTTAGGTATCTCTGGCTTGAACGTGCGAACAGACGGCCAACGGACTTGCCGCAACTCACGAGTAAAGGTAGGGAACCCAACCTCGAAAGGTAGGCACCCGCCAATACCGAGCGCAGGCTCGTCGACGTCGGGGCCGTCACACCCATCGGTCTGACGGAGGTCATCGCGGCGTTAATAAACAATGACGCGTGTATCTCCCCTTCGCCTATCATCCGGGGCTCGCCGTCAGCCTGGACGCGCTCGAGGGTCAGAAGAGGACATCAAGACATCGTCAGGGTCTTGATTCTACTACGGTCGCGCTGGCTGTCGTGTCGGGGACTGCACCGTGGGGGTGGTCCCTTCTGTGCGACCGACAGCACGAGCCGTTGTCGTCGCTTGGGGAGGCCGTGGCGGGCCAGCTCTCCGCGAGCCCCCAGCTTCGGCAAAACCAAGCAGACTCTGGATGGTGGCACACCATTCATCCATCTACTCGGCTGCTGGCGGAAACCTCAGCAGTAGCTGAGCCCATCCCATGGCCTCCATGGCTGTACTTCGCATGGGTTATGATGAAGTAGATTGCGCCGTCGCTTGGCTCCTGACGGTGTCAGCAGTGGCAGCACAACGCCCCCGCTATTGCGGAGTGAGCACCTGGTTGGCATGGGGGTGCGGCAAAGGCGCTCGAGGGCCAGCGGCTCCATCGGGCGCAGCAACTTGGTCGACCTGCCCCGGGGAGGCGGCGCGCCGCGGTCGCTCCCGTGGTGGGTGTGGCTGAACTGAGCGCCATTGCTGCGGCTGTGCCCGTCGGCGAGAGGAGGGGGCGCGGACGAAGTAACCCCCTCGCCTGTACCTTGTGGGGCGTGGCCGCCGGGGTGCTGCTGATGCTGCTCTCCTCCGATGTCTCCCGCTCTTGTGTCAGACGTGGGGGAAGTGGTGACGGCATCGCGTGCTCCGACCAAGTCCCAGCAGCGTCCACGTCCTCACATGCCTCCGCCTCCCCCGCGGCATTAGAGGCCGCGGGCGGCGGAGCCTTCGAGGTGGATGGATGAGCCGAAGCACCGGCTTTCTTCTTGGGCGCCATGGTCGATGGCGCTATCGAAGGTGAAGACGGTGATGAAGATAACGCACTGCACACACCTTCAGGTTCATGCAAGCGAGCCCCCTACCTGGTGCGCCGAAGATGTCGCGGGAAACCACGGCCACCTATGGGACCAGAGGGCCCTTTGCTGGTTCGGCAGGGGGAGGTCGCGTTGCACAAAGAGCAGACGGGCGTGGTGCAGCATGGCAGAGATCACACATGCAATTTTACCTAGGTTCGGGCCGCTGTGAGGCGTAAAACCCTACTCCTGCTTTGGTGGATTGAAGGTGGAAGAGTGGTGGTAGAGCATAGTACACTTGCCCGGTAGGGGCGGCAGTGGCTATGCGTGTATGGGTGTGAGTTGTCCAACCTTCTAACCCTTTCTATGTCCTTTTTATAGATTAAGGGGTTACCAAAATGGCAAAGTAGTCATTATGCACTGATAAGATAGTAGACAATGCTATCATACCTAACTCTGCAGGCTGACATGGTGCATTAAATGCATCACTTAACGTCACATCATTAGGTGCCCGGCAATCCTTGCCAGGCTATCTTGCCAGCTCCAGGCCTGATTGCTTGAAAGGTCGCAAGACGGGTGTCATCTGTAGGCATCTCCTTTAGAAAGAGGCTGCCATGTGGTGAATGGCTGCCACTTAGTCACTTTGCGGCTTGACACCACACTAATTGACGATGTGGGTTGTGGCAGAGTAGTTGGGTGTGGTGGTTCTACCTCCGCGAGTCCCAGCAGGTCCTGCCAGGACGCCTTGGACGTCTTCTTCCGGGAGTGGGCCCATCCTTGTCGAGCTCGCCTGCCCGGCAAGGGAGGCTTTTCTCCTAGTGGTGTCTTGCTCCTCTGGCTTGATCTTGGTCCCCTTGATCTGCATATTGGTCCTTCTAAGCACTTGGTTCCTTGTACTCTGACTTGGGTTGGTGCCTTGATCTTGTTCCCATGCCTGTGCATAGTCTGGGCAACAGACCCAGGGTTTGTTGCACTGACAAAAGGGATCGTCTTCTAATGCTACCACCATTCTAAGAAAAATAAGATGCATAAAAGATAAACATCACGTGCAATCAAAAATATGTGACATGATATGGGTATCATCATTTTGTGCTTTTGATCTCCATCTCCAAAGCATTGTCATGATCTCCATCGTCACCGGCTTGACACCTTGATCAATATCATAGCGTCATTGCGTCGAGGTCGTCACACCAACTATTGCTTCTACAACTATCGCTAACGCATAGTGGTAAAGTAAAGCAATTACATGGCGTTTGCATTTCATACAATAAAGAGACAACCATAAGGCTCTTGCCGGTTGCCGATAACTTACAAAATATGATCATCTCATACAATAATGTTTATCACATCATGTCTTGACCATATCACATCACAACATGCCCCGCAAAAACAAGTTAGACGTCCTCTACTTTGTTGTTGCAAGTTTTACGTGGCTGCTATGGGCTTCTAGCAAGAACCGTTCTTACCTACGGATAAAACCACAACAATTTTTTGTCAAGTGTGTTGTTTTAACCTTCTTCAGGGACCGGCCGCAGTCAAATTTGATTCAACTAAAGTAGGGGAACGGACACCCGCCAGCCACCTTTATGCAAAACTAGTTGCATGTCAATCAGTGGAAACGGTCTCATGTGAGTGGACATTTAAGGTTGGTCAGGTCAATTCATCCCACAATACCGCCGAATCAAACAAGAAGTTGGTGGTAAGCAGTATGACTATCACCACCCACAACTCTTTGTGTTCTACTCGTGCATATCATCTACGCATAGACTTGGCTCGAATGCCATTGTTGGGAAACGATGCATGGAAAAGAAAAAAAAAATCTACGCACACGCAATGATCTATCCATGGAGATGCATAGCAACGAGGGGGAGAGTGTGTCTATGTACCCTCGTAGACTATAAGCGAAAGTGTTTAACAGCGCGGTTGATGTAGTCAAACTTTTCGCTCCAACCGATCAAGTACCGAACGCACAGCACCTCTGCGTTCTCCACATGTTCAGCTCAGAGTCGTCCTCGCCATCTTGATCTAGCAAGCGGGGCAAGGTAGTAGATGAGTTCAAGCATAATGGCGTGGTGATGGTGGTGGTGAAGCAATCCCACAAGGCTTCGCCTAAGCACTGTGATGATCTAGAATGGAGGAGTAAACTAGAGGCGGAGGGATGCCGACACACGGTGTGGAATAAGCTGTGTCTTGTGTGGCACCCCTCCCCACATATATATAGGTGTGGGAGGGGAAGAGGCAGGCCTAGGGCGCCTCCAATAGGGCCGGCGACCAACCTAGGGTTTTCCTAGTGGTGTGCCCCCCCTTCCATATAATGCACAAGGGAGAAGGAAAGGGGGGAGGCGTCCCTTCTCTTTCCTTTTTTTTTGATCTGGAGATATGGTAAGTGGAGGTGGCGCCTCCCCTTTCCATCTAATTGGGCATGGATCCCTTAAGGGGGGCGCACCAGCCCATGTGGGCTGGTGTGTTCCCTCTGCATGGCCCAATTGTAACGCCCTCAATGCGGCTATATCTCCCACGTGTCGAAGCACGACTTAGAGGCATAACCGCATTGAAAGCAATGTCGCAAGTGAGGTAATATTCACACAACCCATGTAATACATAAGTGAAAGAGATACATAGTTGGCTTACAATCGCCACTTCACACAATTACATGAATATCACATTACATCAACCAGATACACACAAGGTCCGACTACGGAACCCAAAATAAAAGAAGACTACCCCGAATGCTACACAGATCCCCGATCGACCCCAACTGGGCTCCACTACTGATCAACTAGAACGAAACAACTCAAAGGACAAGATCTTCATCGAGCTCCTCCTTTAGCTTGGTTGCGTCACCTGCTCGTTAACATCGGCACCTGCAAACTGGTTTTGGAAGTATCTGTGAGTCACAGGGACTCAGCAATCTCACACCCTCGCGATCAAGACTATTTAAGCTTATAGGTAAGGTAAAAGTTATGATGTGGAGTTGCAGCAAGCGACTAGCATATTTGGTGGCTAACATACACAAATGAGAGCGAGAAGAGAAGGCAAAAGCACGGTCGAGAAACTATGATTAAGAAGTGATCCTAGCATAACCTACACCAAACATAACTCCAACACAGTGTTCGCTTCCCGGACTCCACCGGAAAGAGACCATCACGGTTGCACACGCGGTTGGTGCATTTTAATTAAGTTAAGTTTCAGGTTCTCTACAACCGGACATTAACAAATTCCCATCTGCCCATAACCACGGGCACGGCTTTCGAAAGTTCAATCCCTGCAGGGGTGTCCCAACTTAGCCCATCACAAGCTCTCACGGTCAACGAAAGATATTCCTTCTCCCAAGACATTCCAATCAGACTCGGCATCCCGGTTACATGACATCCTCGACAATGGTAAAACAAGACCCGCAAAGCCACCCGAATGTGCCGACAAATCCCGATAGGAGCTGCACATATCTCGTTCTCAGGGCACACCGGATTGTCCAAGGTTCTGGTAGACCAGCCCAGAGTTGCCCCTGGTGGCCACCGGCAGCTGATAGGTTGGACCAACACTCAGAGGAGCACTGGCCCGGGGGGGAGGGGTAAAATAATGATGACCCTCGGGAGCGCGACTCCCAAGGGAAAAGAAAAGGCTAGGTGGCAAATGGTAAAACCAATGTTGGGCCTTGCGGGAGGAGTTTTATTCAAGGCGAACTGTCAAGGGTTTCCCATTATAACCCAACCGTGTAAGGAACGCAAAATCCGGGAACATAACACCGATATGACGGAAACTAGGGCGGCAAGAGTGTAACAAAACACTAGGCATAAGGCCGAGCCTTCCACCCTTTACCAAGTATATAGATGCATTAATTAAATAAGAGATATTGTGATATCCCAACAAAATATCCATGTTCCAACAAGGAACAAACTCCAATCTTCACCTGCAACTAACAATGCTATAAGAGGGGCTGAACAAAGCGGTAACATAGCCAAACAACGGTTTGCTAGGACAAGATGGGTTAGAGGCTTGGCTTAACAATATGGGAGGCATGATAAGCAAGTGGTAGGTATCACAACATAGGCATAGCAAAAGAGCGAGCAACTAGCAAGCAAAGATAGAAGTGATTTCGAGGGTATGGTCATCTTGCCTGAGATCCCGCAAGGAAGAAGAACGAGTCCATGAAGAAGACAAACGGACGTAGTCGAACGAATCCTCACAACACGACGTTATCGGAACCAACCCGAAGAAGCAACACCGGAAAGAAGCAAACCACATGGTAAACAACCACCACATGAACATGGCACGATGCACAAACAAGTATGATGCATGTCCGGTTTAATGAAGCATGGCATGGCAAAGTGCACAAACAATCCTACAAATTAAGTGGAGCACAATATGCAACTCTGTTGCATATTGTCGAAATACCACATGACTTACTTAGTTCGATCTCGTTTATGTACCCAACAATATTAAATATTGATTAACATGGCAAGAGGTTAAGCATATGAAAACTACCTAACTAGGCAAGTTTAAATGAGGCCGGAACAACAAACAACAAGTCCGTAAAAATCCCCATGCGCAATTTAAGGATTTGGTACTGTTCTGCCCTAAACACAATTTCATAGTTGTTAAACATGTAAAGTGATGCCACCATGTTAAACTAGGCATTTTTCTACCCCATTTACATATAAAGTTTATTAAGTTTGGAGCTACGATTAATTAGTTATGGAATAAAGCATTTTAGCAAGTTATTTAAGCAAATTTAAACAAACAACATTTTAGACATTTTAAACATAGATGAAAGTGGCAAATTATTAATCTACATAAAATTCTAAGCAAGTTTCATATTTAAAGTTTTTACATATGATGCACCGTTTGTGAGTAATGAAATGCATGAAGTTTAGGGGCTGATTTGCAAAAGTGCAATGCCCTGGAAATTGATAAAATCGCAGCTAAGGAAAAAAAACCTAACGGGCTGAAACTAATCAGAGGCCCAACAGGGAATAAAGAAAGAGAAAGAAAAGAAAAAAGACATAGGAGGCGCTGGGTCTCACCATGGGCTTCGGCCCAGATCTAGAGAGGTAGCAGCAGGCCAGCGGGGCTGGATCTGGCGAAGGGAAGGCATGGTCAATGCGATGCAAGCAGCAGCAGTCGTCTCGTCCCTGCTCGCGCAAAGTAGAGGCACGGCGAGGCAGTACTTGAGCGGCTGGAGTCTGGAAGCGGCAGCACGACGGCGGGATCCGGCGGAAGAGGCGATGCTCGACGCGGGAGCAGAGGACGGCTCCGAGCTCGGGGTTGCGGAGGAGCAAGGTACTGCGGCTGCGGACATCGAGGGGTTCCGGCCAGGTCTTGGCAGCGAGGTAGGCACTTGGCGAGACTCCGGGAGGGGGCGGCTTCGTCCTGAACTGGACGGCGGGGCGAGCAGCAAAGCAGCAACGGGTACGGCAGCAAGAACGAGCAGACGGGGCAGCGTGGAGCTTGGTGGGGCGGCGGAGCCGAGGGCCTTGGGAGACGGCGGCGGACATGAAGGAGCAGGTGGGGCTCGGGCGCACCTCATGGTCCTGCTGGAAGAAGACGAAGGAGAGGAACGGCGGCACTGGCGTCTCGGTTCCCTGTGAAGAAGAAGAAGAGAACAAGGGGAGAGCTTGTGGGTAAGAGGGAGAGAAAGAAGGAAGGGAAAGGAGTAGGGGAGGAAGGGCGCAGGGCACGGCCTGGTGGCGCTGGTTGCTGGCGAGGAGTGATTTGGAGGCCTCGGGCACGAGGAAATCCGTGAGTGATGCGGGTTGGTTGGCTGCAGAAAACGAGGTGCAGTAGATCGGAAAGGATCCCGAGGGAGATGGAAGAGAGTGGCGGCGGAGGAGGATCCCTAGAAATTAGGGATTTGGTCTTCGGATAGACTAATATATATAGAGGGTAGGTTAGGCTAGGGGCTATCTCATCCCTCCGATCGTAATCGGACGGACGGAAAAAAATATGTTAGGAAGTCCAATTAACAAAACGGATACGTTTTGTAGATGTTTGGGGATGATCCGGACACAACGGTGACAACTGCTCGGGTCAGGTCCGGGACAACTTTTCGGACGCGCACGAGGAGGGCCGCGGGCTAACGAGAGAGGTTAAGTTGGACCTGGCGGTAGGTAGTGGACTGGGTAGACGGTCTCAAGCTGAGAGAAGAGAAGGGAGAGGCCCAGCGATTGTTTCCGGAGACCGAAAACGTCCGACGATAGACCGGCTATACTGCCGCTATAGTTTAACGGTTGGGCTATCAAACGAACTCCGAATGCGATGAAACTTGGCAGGTGACCTACTAAGACTATAACAACACCGCATGCCAACTCTCATCCCATTCCGAGAACATTTTCCGGCCACTTATAAAATACTATTTCGGACATGCCGCGGGCGCGTGCAAGTATGTCTGGGCTCAGAACGGACAAAGGACGGAGCTGGGGGAACCCGGATGGATGCAAGTTTTGAAAAACATGATGATGCAATGCACATGATGACATGACAAGATGCAACATGCAAGCGAATGACATGGCAACGACAGCGAATAACTGGAGGACACCTGGCACATCGTTCTCGGGGCGTTACAACACTCCACCACTACGAGAGGATCTCGTCGTGAGATCTAGAATGGCACCGGAGGGAAAACGGAAGAGAAAGAGAAGAGGTAAAACTAAGTTGCTCCTTTGACAAACGAGTGAAACCACGAATCTTGAAACGGTTAAGCCATTTCGAGAAAAGAATGCAACGTAGATGAACGAAGTTGAAAGCACTCCGTAAGAAAAGAGGAACAAGGATCATTACTAGAACCTTGTAGGTTGGAAAAAACATAAGAATGAAGGTTGCAATGAACAAGAAGCACATGCAAGCACTCCGGTTAAAACAAGAAGTAGACGGAACGATAAAGATCAATTACGACAACACTCCGGTTGGAAATGGAAGGAATGAACATGATCTTGACAAGATGAGAGGATATTTGAAAAGAGGACACGACACTCCGGTTAAAAAGATAAGCACGAAAAGAACATGGTCCTGACAAAACAAGAAGATGGGTCTAAGAGTGCAACATCATAATGCCTCCGGAACAAAAGAATCGAAGATAGATAATTGAAATAAAAGAATGCAGAAGAAAATGTCAACTTCTGCCACAAAAGAGCTTGAAAAGGCATCCTTAGGAGAAGGGTTGAACGGATTGTTGGAAAACCAACAACAAAAAGAACAAAGTTGTAGTGGGCTTATAGAGAACAATTCAAAACTATGAGGTGAAATTATACCACTCACGGGGAAAAGAATTGGATTGATATGAACAAGGAGACGAGAAAATATTTCACCAGGAGGATAAATGAAGAACTTGGGTCATATATAAGCACCATAAAAGTAACAATCCTTAGGGAAAGCTTCAGGTGAAATATAACCCAAGATAACTCCAACAAAGAGGTTGATGGATTTAATATATCTCATTCTTAACAACACGTGAAACATGAAACATGAACTCAGATTAACAAGAATGACATACTACCACCTCCAATGATACAGAAGAAAGAATTGTACTCCGGATTGCAAGAAGAAGAAAAAAACTTGAAGTATATCTTGGCGGATCATAGCTTCAAGAAATATCTTGAAGAACAATTGAAGAATGAAAAGAATCCTTGACGAACCACCATGAGGAACTCCGGTAATAAAAGGATGATCAAACAAAAGGAAAGAGAAGTTGAAAACACAAGGTGAAACCTTGTAATGATTTAGATGGATTTCCATGGTGATATAATTGAAAGAGGTTGGAACTCCGGGGAAAAAAGATAAGATGAACAATTGACAACAAGAATTAGTTATTGTGAACAAACTCCGGAGGAACAATCCATCATTTGGGTGAAGCAAGAATAAGAATTATGTTATGCGTATCCTTCATCAATTTAAGTTGATGACAAGCAACGGATTTGGCATACTAGTTATTCTCGTAAAAAGGGTTAAGATAGATATCGCACAACCTTGAGAAGGTCTTCAATGATCCACCGGAAGGATTGAAACAACGAATAAATTGATATGATAACCAAGGAAGAGAGATCTCGAACGAACCACCATAAGAATTTAAAACGAACGAAGTAAAGGGGTGAATCACTGGTAAGAATTTGCAAATGAACGAAGATACATGAGAGAGTTTAGATACAAGAGAATGAAGAGATCATGAACTGATTAGAGGATATTTGATCGATGCATCGGTAAGATTTAGAGAAAGAAAGCTGAACGCTAAGAATGAATAAACCTAAAATGATGGCCTTTGGAGAATCAAACTGAAAAGAATTGTGAATTGCTCCAGATAGGTGAAAAGAAATCTCACAATCGAAAACAATTGTGAGAGGATGGCATAACGCTAGAACCACGAATCTTTGATAGAACGAAACAAGATTCAAGGGAAAACTCTTCCTCGGTCTTCAAAAGCAGAGAATGATGATGAGAAACACCACCATGAATTGTTGAGATACTCCGGGATGAAAATTGGAAAGGTAGAGCCAACGATGAAAAGAATTTGAAAGATCTTGGAGAAATACATATGACTGATGATGAATCATTCTTACGTGAAACTTTGAAAAGAATTTGGGAGTAACTCCGGGAAAAATTAGAAGAGTCAGGTAAGGTCCTGGGAAAAGACTTGTGGGTTAGGGCCCACTCAAAAGATACACCGTAGAACGATTTAAAAGGAAGATTGCGCCGGTTGAAATAAATGGCTTGAATGGGAAAACATCCTCAAAAGAACTTGAACGAATTGAGAATGGAAACTCGAATCTTCTGAGATATCTTCAGCACTCTGGAACAAATGAATAGCGAGAGGTGAACAATTATGAGGTGCACCGGTATGAGAAGGTATTTGAAACGAGGAAAAAGGGATATGAGATAAACACCGAAAGCTTGAGTTGAGTCCACCGGAGAAGGAAAATAACGAATAATGATGAACTTGAGGCTCCGTTAGTATCTTCATGAGAATCATCGGGTAAGAACATGAAGGAAAAGAATGGAGAGACTTCACCTCAATAAGATGGATACTCGATTAAGAAATCTGAGTCCTTGAAGAAAACAAGGGAGGGAGGGCGGGAAAACAAAGGCAACTTGGAGACGGATGAAGCAAACACCGTTGACGAAAAACTGAGATTGGATCTTGCAAACGTTGAAATGATCGGATCCACTTGAAGAGAAATACGCCGGTTGGAAAGAATTGACAAGACAATCTCGACGATCAAGAAGGAATGGTATTCACATCGCAGTATGAGAACACCGTTTAGGAAAGGTATGGAATCAGCATTTTACTTCGAAGCAACTCGAATACCACAACTCAAAACAAAACAAAGGATTGGCTTGCAGAAAAAGCCGGAACAAACATATGATAGAGATTTCGTCCGAAGTTTTCATGGTGGGGCCTACACGGGCTCGATCATACAACACCATCATGTACAAGGCAGTGCACATGACATACGAAGCGTCCCCAAGTCGGCATAGCCAAGGACTCTTTAAGACAAACGAGACCACTGTAAAACCAACCGTGGATAGGCGGACCACTAGACGTCGAACCCCAATTTCATATCATACATCAGTCGGAAAGATATCCTAGGAGCTACTTGAATTCTCACTTATAAACTCCCGAAACTTTCCGGTTATGCAATCAGGTGTTGGGGATACATGGGAAGCATAATATCTCACCCAAAACTAACAAATCCTACATCCAGCTGTATCCATCCTTTAACACATAACCAAGAAACCTTCGGAAATCGTTTACCTCAACCTTCGAAAAGCATCCGTTATATGAGTTATGGTGATACTCCCAAACTCCCGCCCAGTACTGGGTGACGTCGAGTTTATCTCACCAACAACTGCATAAAAGAGATTTTCGATGTCGGCGAAACTCAGGTATTCCAGAATCTCAACGATAAAATTGTGACGACAACACCTCAGAGCTCAACTCCCCGGGACACTGCCACAACCCCTAAATGACAGGAGGCACCAAGAACAATGTTCTCGTCACAAAACCATCGGAACGATTCTAAGATACCCGCGTGATCCTAAACAAAAATTTAGTGAAATTTGAGAAGGGAAGAGTCAAGACTCTACGTCAAGATGCCTCACTAGAGGGACGAAGGGACTGAGCAGTAAAAAGAATTCCTAACTCTCCGATATATAATTCCTAAATGACTCAAAACATTTTTCTAGACTCAACAACGCCAACGATTCGATCAAGCAGGGGGCTCCTAAGGTCGGGGAAGGCTCTGATTACCAACTTGTAACGCCCTTGATGCGGCTATATCTCCCACGTGTCGAAGCACGACTTAGAGGCATAACCGCATTGAAAGCAATGTCGCAAGTGAGGTAATCTTCACACAACCCATGTAATACATAAGAGAAAGAGATACATAGTTGGCTTACAATCGCCACTTCACACAATTACATGAATATAACATTACATCAACCAGATACAGACAAGGTCCGACTACGGAACCCAAAATAAAAGAAGACTACCCCAAATGCTACACAGATCCCCGATCGACCCCAACTGAGCTCCACTACTGATCAACTAGAATGAAACAACTCAAAGGACAAGATCTTCATCGAACTCCTCCTTTAGCTTGGTTGCATCACCTGCTCGTTAACATCGGCACCTGCAAACTGGTTTTGGAAGTATCTGATGAGGACATCAATACCATTGTTACACCCACAGCCCCTACTACTACATATACTGGACCAATTACTAGAGCTCGCGCACGCCAATTAAATTACCAGGTACTTTCGTTTCTTGGTAATGATTCTAATGTTCATGAGATTATGATGCTGCCTAAATTGGATACATTTGTTTTGCTTACAAATGAAGGGCCTAGCTTGGAGAAGGATGAACATTGGAGCAAGAACACGCATGGAGTTGATGGCATGCGCAAGGGGATCAAGAACGGAGTTACAAGTGATGATTTCAGGACTTTGAAGCCGCCATAAGGAGTGCATGAAGCCTTGGACGAAATATACAAGATGCCACTTCATAATATTCGTCCATAGGCTATTCTAGGTGCTGCGTCACCTTATTAATGGACCAGGCCCATGTAATTTCGAAATACTTAAGTATAGGCTATTTTTAGAGTCCGTATGTGTGGGGAAACAAGAGTTAGGGTTGGTTTCGGACCCCACCCTCAAGGGCCACGAAATTCCCCCCTCTTCCTCCATATATACAACCCTTAGGGCGTCGTTTATACTTTGGGTTTTGTTTAGATTAAAAGTTCGCCATAGCTGCAACTTCGCGTACTTCGTTTGTATCCAACGACCAGACCAAGACGTCACAGAACCCCACCTTGATCAATAAAGCTTTCATCTTATATTCGCAATATCCCGATTGCAATCTCAGTTTCTTGCTTGTTCTTCGTTTGCTCGCAGGAAACAGACCCTCGTGGTCAGGTTGATCGTGCTCCGGCGTGGTCAATAACCCTCGGAAGTTGGTTTAGCGATTGCTAAGGCGCGACGTCTCGCACGTTCGTAGTCGGATCGTCAAGGTCGACTCCCACAGAAAACGATAGCCACCATCTCATCGAAACATCTGGACACCTTAGCCTCTATCAGGTGGTATCATATTTCCAGGTTGCTCGGTGAGATTTTTACAGTTTTTCGTAGATTAGATCGAGTCTGTTCTTCATACCTACAGTCCACGAAAAAAAAGCCACACAAAAAAATTAGGGTTAGTTCATCATATCCGAACCAATCTGAGCCTTTGCATAATCTTTTTAGGGTTTTTGCTTTGTTGAATTTGCGGTTGCATCGTCATGTCAAGTTGCTGGTCTTAGAGTCTAGTCTTTTAGAGTTTCGAGTTCTGGTCATAAGTTGTCACGCCGCCGCCGCACCATCATCATCGCCCATCTACCACTTTTGCTTGTCCGCCACCGCTCTGAATCCGTATCCATATACCACCACCAATCCGTATCCATATACCACCACCAATCTGTATCCATATACCACCACCGCTACCATATACCACCACCGCTGCCATATACCACAACCATATATCCACCACCAATCCGAGTTCTTCTCATATTAGGTTTGTTCTTGAGATCAATCTAAATTCCGATTCGTGTTTCCTTGCCTGCGTAGGTCTCGGAAAAAAAAGTCTGGAGACCCCCGGGCAGTTTTTAGGCCAAAATTTTCATGGGAAATTTTTTCCCTATCCTATTTTTAGGCTTTTCTGAGTCTTTTGAGCCACGTGCCATCATAGTGATTTTTTGTCGCACTTTTTCGTCATCGCTGCTCTGATTTCCAAAAAAAAGTGAAATTTTTTTTTTCGTGCCCATCCTATCAGTTTGACGAGGGAAGAGTTTTGAGACACTCGCCATTATAGTGATTTTTCGCAAAAAAAAAGAGGAGCGCAAAAAAAGGAGCGCAAAAAAAAGAGCGAAAAAAAGTTCCAGAGTGTGCTTTTCCCATATTTACGTGCAGCGCCGTGATTTTGTTAGTGTTCTAGGCTCGCGTCTCTAGCACGGTCTAGCCTAGGACCATCACAGTACCGTCGTTGAGCGTTTATTCAACTTTGCATCTCTGAATTGATTATTGCTGACCCTTTTTGCTACCATACTATAAGCCTTCCCAGCTCCACATACATCTACGTCGTGCGTTTGACTCTCCCTGGCAATCGCTCTATCCAAGCTTTTGAGAGTTTTTGACTACAATGGTTGCCGATCACCACCTGCTGTTGGGTAAGAACTGGTAAGAATTTGAGATTTGCTTGACGGATTTGTGACACCCGCCACCACCACCACTTGTTAGTAGTCTGTAGGATCATATTCTTGTGTGTTTCTATTGCTGCTAACCATGCCAGGATCACAAGCCGACGAGACTGACTGGGAGAACTTGACGAACAAGGAGCTTCATGATACGTTTCAGCAAATGATGAATGGACAGGTGCAAGATGTGATAAACAGATTTGAAGAGGCCATGGAGAAGATAGATGGCATGGAGAAGACGTTTGAAACAAAGGTCGATAACAAGTTTGCTGAATTGCTTTCGCGTTTTCCACCACCACCACCGGCTGCTCCTGCCGCACCTCTGCAACAACAGCAACAACACCGACTACCTCCACGTCGGGAAATAGCCCTCCGCCGAGCGAGCCGTGTCCCTCTTCAGTCGGGCCAAACTGCTGGTGCTGCTGTTGATACTTCTGTGGCTCCTACTGCTGATGTGGAGGAGGATGCTTATGTGGGAGATTATGAGGATGAGGTTGATCAAAATCAGAATTACGTGCCACCAACAGCACAGCAACCACCAGGTCGTCCACATGCAAATAATGGCAATGGTAGGGCTCACCCTCAGGTACGAGATCATGACCATCTCCCTAAACTAAAATTGAATATTCCACCATTTGAGGGTAGATATGTTCCTGATATATATCTTACTTGGGAGTTAGAAACTGAACAACGATTTACATGTTTACAATATCCCGAGGAGAGACGTGTTCCTGCTGCTGTTTGTGCTTTCACTAGTTTTGCATGTGTTTGGTGGTCTGAGCATTGTAGATTATATCCTATTCCGGCTACTTGGGCTGCTTTGAAAACTGCTATGCGTACTCGTTGGGTTCCACCATATTATCAACGTGAATTACTTCAAAAATTGCAGCGCTTAAGACAGGGAAAAAATTCTGTAGAAGAATATTATCAGGAATTACAAACTGGCATGATTAGATGTGGTATTGTTGAGGAGAATGAAGCTATGCTTGCACGTTTTATGGGTGGATTAAATAGAGAGATTCAGACGATTCTAGAGTATAAGGAGTATACTAATATCACTCGTTTATTCCATCTTGCTTGTAAAGCTGAACGTGAAGTGCAGGATCGACAGGCATTGGCGCGGACTAACTTTTCTGCAGGTCGACCTTCATCATGGACACCACGTGCATCATCTACTTCCACACGTTCTGCTACACCGGCGCCTCCGTCGGCTACCACCTCCAACCGTGATACAATAAAGCAGGCACAATCACCACTATCTGCCAAGAGCACACCTTCTGGGCCTGCAAAGAGCTCTTCTTCATCCATGGCATCAACAGGGCAAACACATGATATTATTTGTCGACGTTGCAAGGGTGGAGGTCATTATGCGAGAGAATGCCCATCTAAGCGCGTGATGATTGTTACTGAGGATGGTGGGTATGAGTCCGCTAGTGACTATGATGAGGAGACTTTGGCTCTTATTACACGTGACGAACACGGTGGAGACGATTCTGATCATGAGACGCAATACATGGCTCCTGAAGATGCTGACAGGTATGAAAGTTTAGTTGCTCAACGTGTTTTGAGTGTGCAGGTTACACAAGTTGAGCAAAATCAGAGGCATAATTTGTTCCATACAAAGGGAGTTGTGAAGGAACGTTCTGTTCGCGTGATCATAGATGGAGGGAGCTGCAATAACTTGGCTAGCATGGAGATGGTGGAGAAGCTATCTCTCACCACAAGACCACATCCACATCCTTACTACATCCAATGGTTCAACAACAGCGGCAAGGTTAAGGTAACACGTACTGTTCGTGTGCATTTTAGTATCTCTACATATGCTGATTATGTTGATTGTGATGTGGTACCTATGCAAGCATGTTCCTTATTACTTGGTAGACCATGGCAATTTGATAAAAATTCTGTACACCATGGTAGAAACAATCAGTATACTCTTGTTCATAACGATAAAAATATTACTTTGCTTCCTATGACTCCTGATTCCATTTTGAAAGATGATATTAATAGAGCTAATAAAGCAAAAAAGGAGACAAATAAGAGTGAAAATCAGATTGTGGCAAAAGAATTTGAGCACCAAATGAAGCCTAATAATAAACCATCTACTGTTGTTTCTGAAATTAAATTGAAAAGTGCATGTTTACTTGCCACCAAATCTGATATTGATGAGCTAGATTTCAGCAAATCTGTTTGCTATGCTTTTGTGTGCAAAGAGGCATTATTTTCATTCGAGGACGTGCCTTCCTCTTTGCCCCTTGCTGTCACTAACATTTTGCAGGAGTTCGCTGACGTCTTTCCACAAGACGTGCCACCGGGATTACCACCTATTCGAGGGATTGAGCATCAAATTGACTTAATTCCCGGTGCTTCGCTACCCAACCGTGCACCATACCGTACCAATCCAGAGGAGATGAAGGAGATTATGCGTCAAGTACAAGAACTGCTCGACAAAGGTTATATACGCGAATCCCTTAGTCCTTGTGCCGTTCCTATCATTTTAGTGCCGAAAAAGGATGGTACGTCGCGTATGTGCGTTGATTGTAGAGGCATTAATAATATTACTATTTGTTATCGTCATCCTATTCCTAGGCTAGATGATATGCTTGATGAATTGAGTGGCTCTACAATATTCTCCAAAGTTGATTTGCGTAGTGGATACCATCAAATTCGTATGAAATTGGGTGATGAATGGAAAACAGCATTTAAAACTAAGTTTGGATTATATGAGTGGTTAGTCATGCCTTTTGGGTTAACTAATGCACCTAGTACTTTCATGAGGTTAATGAACGAAGTTTTACGTGCTTTCATTGGACGATTTGTGGTAGTTTACTTTGATGACATATTGATTTATAGCAAATCTTTGGAGGAACATTTGGAACATTTACGTGCTGTTTTTATTGCTCTACGTGATGCACGTTTGTTTGGAAACCTTGGAAAGTGCACCTTTTGCACCGACCGAGTATCTTTTCTTGGCTATGTTGTTACTCCACAGGGAATTGAAGTTGATAAAGCCAAGATTGAAGCTATTGAGAGTTGGCCGCAGCCCAAAACGGTCACACAAGTGAGGAGTTTCCTTGGCCTCGCTGGTTTCTATAGGCGTTTTGTGAGAGATTTCAGCACCATTGCTGCACCTCTCAACGAGCTTACAAAGAAGGATGTGCCTTTTGTTTGGGGTACCGCACAGGAAGAAGCCTTCACGGTTTTGAAAGATAAGTTGACACATGCTCCTTTACTCCAACTTCCTAATTTCAATAAGACTTTTGAGCTTGAATGTGATGCTAGTGGAATTGGATTAGGAGGTGTGTTATTACAAGATGGAAAACCTGTTGCATACTTTTCTGAAAAATTGAGTGGGCCTAGTCTGAACTATTCTACTTATGATAAATAATTATATGCTCTTGTTCGGACCTTAGAAACATGGCAACATTATTTATGGCCCAAGGAATTTGTTATACATTCTGATCATGAATCTTTGAAACACATTAAAAGTCAAGCAAAACTGAACCGTAGACATGCTAAATGGGTTGAATTCATTGAGACTTTCCCTTATGTCATTAAACACAAGAAGGGTAAAGAAAATGTTATTGCTGATGCCTTGTCTCGTCGTTATACTATGCTTTCACAACTTGACTTTAAAATATTTGGTTTGGAGACCATCAAAGATCAATATGTTCATGATGCTGAATTTAAAGATGTATTGCAGAATTGTAAGGAAGGGAGAACTTGGAACAAGTTCGTTCTTAACGATGGATTTGTGTTTCGTGCTAACAAGCTATGCATTCCAGCTAGCTCCGTTCGTCTTTTGTTGTTGCAGGAGGCGCATGGAGGAGGATTAATGGGACACTTTGGCGTCAAGAAGACGGAGGATATACTTGCTACACATTTCTTTTGGCCAAAGATGAGACGGGATGTTGAGCGTTTTGTTGCTCGCTGCACTACATGTCAAAGAGCTAAGTCACGACTCAATCCTCATGGTTTATATATGCCTTTGCCAGTACCTAGTGTTCCTTGGGAGGATATATCTATGGACTTTGTTTTAGGTTTACCTCGAACAAAGAAGGGGAGGGATAGCATATTTGTTGTCATGGATAGGTTCTCGAAAATGGCACACTTTATACCATGTCATAAAAGCGATGATGCTGTTAATGTTGCTGATTTGTTCTTTTGTGAAATTATTCACTTACATGGTGTGCCAAATACTATTGTTTCAGATCGTGATACTAAATTTCTTAGCCACTTTTGGAGATGTTTATGGGCTAAGTTGGGGACTAAGCTGCTTTTTAGTACTACTTGTCACCCCCAAACTGATGGACAAACTGAAGTAGTCAATAGAACATTGTCTACTATGCTTAGGGCTGTTTTGAAGAATAACAAGAAAATGTGGGAAGAATGCTTGCCTCATATTGAATTTGCTTATAATCGCTCATTGCATTCTACTACTAAGATGTGCCCTTTTGAAATTGTGTATGGTTTCCTACCTCGTGCACCTATTGATTTGTTGCCTCTTCCATCTTCAGAGAAGGTTAATTTTGATGCTAAAGAATGTTCTGAATTGATTTTAAAAATGCATGAGTTAACTAAGGAAAACATTGAGCGTATGAATGCTAAATATAAACTTGCTGGAGATAAGGGTAGAAAACATGTTGTGTTTGCGCCTGGAGATCTTGTTTGGTTACATTTGCGTAAAGATAGATTTCCTAATCTGCGCAAATCAAAGCTAATGCCACGTGCTGATGGTCCTTTTAAGGTGTTAGAGAAAATAAATGATAATGCATATAAACTTGAGCTACCTGTAGATTTTGGGGTTAGTCCCACTTTTAACATTGCAGATTTGAAGCCTTATTTGGGTGAGGAAGATGCGCTTCCGTCAAGGACGACTTCATTTCAAGAAGGGGAGGATGATGAGGACATCAATACCATTGTTACACCCACAACCCCTACTATTACATATACTGGACCAATTACTAGAGCTCGCGCACGCCAATTAAATTACCAGGTACTTTCGTTTCTTGGTAATGATTCTAATGTTCATGAGATTATGATGCTGCCTAAATTGGATACATTTGTTTTGCTTACAAATGAAGGGCCTAGCTTGGAGAAGGATGAACATTGGAGCAAGAACACGCATGGAGTTGATGGCATGCGCAAGGGGATCAAGAACGGAGTTACAAGTGATGATTTCAGGACTTTGAAGCCGCCATAAGGAGTGCATGAAGCCTTGGACGAAATATACAAGATGCCACTTCATAATATTCGTCCATAGGCTATTCTAGGTGCTGCGTCACCTTATTAATGGGCCAGGCCCATGTAATTTCGAAATACTTAAGTATAGGCTATTTTTAGAGTCCGTATGTGTGGGGAAACAAGAGTTAGGGTTGGTTTCGGACCCCACCCTCAAGGGCCACGAAATCCCCCCCTCTTCCTCCATATATACAGCCCTTAGGGCGTCGTTTAGACTTTGGGTTTTGTTTAGATTAAAAGTTCGCCATAGCTGCAACTTCGCGTACTTCGTTTGTGTCCAACGACCAGACCAAGACGTCACAGAACCCCACCTTGATCAATAAACCTTTCATCTTATATTCGCAATATCCCGATTGCAATCTCAGTTTCTTGCTTGTTCTTCGTTTGCTCGCAGGAAACAGACCCTCGTGGTCAGGTTGATCGTGCTCCGGCGTGGTCAATAACCCTCGGAAGTTGGTTTAGCGATTGCTAAGGCGCGACGTCTCGCACGTTCGTAGTCGGATCGTCAAGGTCGACTCCCACAGAAAACGATAGCCACCATCTCATCGAAACATCGGGACACCTTAGCCTCTATCAGTATCTGTGAGTCACAGGGACTCAGCAATCTCACACCCTCGCGATCAAGACTATTTAAGCTTATAGGTAAGGTAGAAGTTATGATGTGGAGCTGCAGCAAGTGACTAGCATATTGGTGGCTAACATACGCAAATGAGAGCAAGAAGAGAAGGCAAAAGCACGGTCGAGAAACTATGATCAAGAAGTGATCCTAGAACAACCTACGCCAAACATAACTCCAACACCGTGTTCGCTTCCCGGACTCCGCCGAAAAGAGACCATCACGGTTACACACGCGGTTGGTGCATTTTAATTAAGTTAAGTTTCAGGTTCTCTACAATCGGACATTAACAAATTCCCATCTGCCCATAACCGCGGGCACGGCTTTCAAAAGTTCAATCCCTGCAGGGGTGTCCCAACTTAGCCCATCACAAGCTCTCACGGTCAACGAAGGATATTCCTTCTCCCAAGACATTCCGATCAGACTCGGCATCCTGGTTACATGACATCCTCGACAATGGTAAAACAAGACCAGCAAAGCCACCCGAATGTGCCGACAAATCCCGATAGGAGCTACACATATCTCGTTCTCAAGGCACACCGGATTGTCCAAGGTTCCGGTAGACCAACCCAGAGTTGCCCCTGGTGGCCACCGGCAGCTGACAGGTTGGACCAACACTCAGAGGAGCACTGGCCCGGGGGGTAAAATAATGATGAACCTCGGGAGCGAGACTCCCAAGGGAAAAGAAAAGGCTAGGTGGCAAATGGTAAAACCAATGTTGGGCCTTGCGGGAGGAGTTTTATTCAAGGCGAACTGTCAAGGGGTTCCCATTATAACCCAACCGTGTAAGGAACGCAAAATCCGGGAACATAACACCGATATGACGGAAACTAGGGCGGCAAGAGTGTAACAAAACACCAGGCATAAGAGATATTGTGATATCCCAACAAAATATCCATGTTCCAACAAGGAACAAACTCCAATCTTCACCTGCAACTAACAACGCTATAAGAGGGGCTGAGCAAAGCGGTAACATAGCCAAACAACGGTTTGCTAGGACAAGATGGGTTAGAGGCTTGGCTTAACAATATGGGAGGCATGATAAGCAAGTGGTAGGTATCGCAGCATAGGCATAGCAAAAGAGCGAGCAACTAGCAAGCAAAGATAGAAGTGATTTCGAGGGTATGGTCATCTTGCCTCAGATCCTGCAAGGAAGAAGAACGAGTCCATGAAGAAGACAAATGGACGTAGTCGAACGAATCCTCACAACGCGACGTTATCGGAACCAACTCGAAGAAGCAACACCCGAAAGAAGCAAACCACATGGTAAACAACCACCACATGAACATGGCACGATGCACAAACAAGTATGATGCATGTCTGGTTTAATGAAGCATGGCATGGCAAAGTGCACAAACAATCCTACAAATTAAGTGGAGCACAATATGCAACTCCGTTGCATATTGACGAAACACCACATGACTTATTTAGGTCGATCTCGTTTATGTACCCAACAATATTAAATGTTGATTAACATGGCAAGAGGTGAAGCATATGAAAAACTGCCTAACTAGGCAAGTTTAAATGAGGCCGGAACAACAAACAACAAGTCCGGAAAAAATCGCCATGTGCAATTTAGGGATTTGGTACTGTTCTGCCCTAAACACAATTTTATAGTTGTTAAACATGCAAAGTGATGCCACCATGTTAAACTAGGCATTTTTCTACCCCATTTACATATAAATTTTATTAAGTTTGGAGCTACGATTAATTAGTTATGGAATAAAGCATTTTAGCAAGTTATTTAAGCAAATTTAAACAAACAACATTTTATACATTTTAAACATAGATGAAAGTGGCAAATTATTAATCTACATAAAATTCTAAGCAAGTTTCATATTTAAAGTTTTTACATATGATGCACCGTTTGTGAGTAATGAAATGCATGAAGTTTAGGGGCTGATTTGCAAAAGTGCAATGCCCTGGAAATTGATAAAATCGCAGCTAAGGAAAAAAACCTAACAGGCTGAAACTAATCAGAGGCCCAACAGGGAATAAAGAAAGAGAAAGAAAAGAAAAAAACACAGGAGGCGCTGGGCCTCACCATGGGCTTCACCCCAGATCTAGAGAGGTAGCAGCAGGCCAGCGGGGCTGGATCTGGCGAAGGGAAGGCGCGGTCAACGCGACGCAAGAAGCAACAGTCGTCTCGTCCCTGCTCACGCGAAGCAGAGGTGCGGCGAGGCAGTACTTGAGCGGCTGGAGTCTGGAAGCGGCAGCACGACGGCGGGATCCGGCGGAAGAGGCGATGCTCGACGCGGGAGCAGAGGACGGCTCCGAGCTCGGGGTTGCGGAGGAGCAAGGGACTGCGGCCACGGACATCAAGGGGCTCCGGCGAGGTCTTGGCAGCGAGGTAGGGACTTGGCGAGACTCCGGGAGGGGGCGGCTTCGTCCTGAACTGGACGGCGGGGCGAGCAGCAAAGCAGCAACGGGCACGGCAGCAAGAACGAGCAAATGGGGCGGCGTGGAGCTTGGCGGGGCGGCGGAGCCGAGGGCCTTGGGAGACGGCGGCGGACTTGAAGGAGCAGGCGGGGCTCGGGCACACCTCGTGGTCCTGCTGGAAGCAGACGAAGCAGAGGAACGGCGGCACTGGCGTATCGGTTCCCTGTGAAGAAGAAGAAGAGAACAAGGGGAGAGTTTGCGCGTAAGAGGGAGAGAAATAAGGAAGGGAAAGGAGTAGGGGACGAAGGGCGCAGGGCACGGCCTGGTGGCGCTGGTTGCCGGCGAGGAGTGATTTGGAGGCCACGGGCACGAGGAAATCGGTGAGCGATGCGGGTTGGTTGGCTGCAGAAAACGAGGTGGAGTAGATCGGAAACGATCCCGAGGGAGATGGAAGAGAGTGGCGGCGGAGGAGGATCCCTAGAAATTAGGGATTTGGTCTTCGGATAGACTAATATATATAGCGGGTAGGTTAGGCTAGGGGCTATCTCGTCCCTCCGATCGTAATCGGACGGACGAAAAAAAATATGTTAGGAAGTCCAATTAACAAAACGGAGACGTTTTGTAGATGGTTGGGGATGATCCGGACACAGCGGTGATGACTGTTCGGGTCGGGTCCGGGACAACTTTTCGGACGCGCGCGAGGAGGGCCACGGGCTGACGAGAGAGGTTAGGTTGAACCTGGCGGTAGGTAATGGACTGGGTAGATGGTCTCGAGCTGAGAGAAGAGAAGAGAGAGGCGATGAAACTAGGCAGGCGACCTACTAACACTATAACAACACCGCATGCCAACTCTCATCCCATTCCGAGAACATTTTCCGGCAACTTAAAAAATACTATTTCGGACATGCCGCAGGCGCGTGCAAGTGTGTCTGGGCTCAGAATGGACAACGGACGGAGCTGGGGGAACCCGGACGGATGCAAGTTTTGAAAAACATGATGATGCAATGCACATGATGACATGACAAGATGCAACACGCAAGCGAATGACATGGTAATGACAAGGAATAACTGGAGGACACCTGGCACATCGGTCTCGAGGCGTTACACCAATAAGACCCAATATTCTCCCGGTGCCTCCGGAACCCCTTCCGGTATTCTGATCGCTTTCCGGTGCATTCCAAAACCATTCCGGAGACCAAATAGCATCGTGTTGTATATCAATATTTACCTCCGGACCATTCCGGAGCTCCTCGTCATGTCCATGATCTCATCTGGGACTTCGAACAACGTTCGGTCACCAAACCACATAACTCATATAATACCAAATCGACATTGAACGTTAAGCATGTGGACTCTACGGGTTCGAGAACTATGTAGACATGACCGAGACACATCTCCGATCAACAACCAATAGCGGAACCTGGATGCCCATATTGGCTCCTACATATTCTATGAAGATCTTTATCGGTCGAATCGTTATGACAACATACGTAATTCCCTTTGTCCATCGGTATGTTACTTGCACCAGATTCGATCGTCGGTATCTTCATACCTAGTTCAATCTCGTTACCGACAAGTCCCTTTACTCATTCTGTAATACATCACCTAGTGACCAACTCCTTAGTCATTTGCTTGCAAGCTTATGATGTGTATTACCGAGAGGGCCCAGAGATACCTCTCCGATACTCGGAATGACAAATCCTAATGTCGATCTATGCCAACCCAACAAACACCTTCGGAGATACCTGTAGAGCATATTTATGATCACCCAGTTACGTTGTGACGTTTGATAGCACACAAGGTATTCCTCCGGTATCCGGGAGTTGCATAATCTCATAGTCGATGGAATATGTATTTCACATGAAGAAAGCAGTAGCAATAAACTGAACGATCATTATGCTAAGCTAACGGATGGTTCTTATCCATCACATCATTCTCCTAATGATGTGATCCCGTTTTCAAATGACAACAAATGTCTATGGTTAGGAAACCTTAACCATCTTTGATCAACGAGCTAGTCTAGTAGAGGCTCACTAGGGACACAGTATTTGTTTATGTATCCACACATATATTTAGGTTTTCGATCAATACAATTCTAGCATGAATAATAAATCTTTATCATAAATAAGGAAATATAAAATAACAACTTTATTATTGCCTCTAGGGCATATTTCCTTCAGCAACACCTTATATTGATGAACAATACAAAATACAATGACTCACTTCAACTGAATGTAATCATAACTCAAAACTGAAATCATGAGAGAAACTCTATATGATGAATGCCTCCGACAGTGTACCCAATATGTGCAATGATCTGGTGTAGCATATATATCAAAAAATGGACAAGCCATAAAAATATCAAACTAGCCATACAATGAAATGCAAGGCAAATGAAAACATGTCTCTAATCATGTAATGTAAAATGATGGTAGTGCATGGCGATATGCTCGGAATAGCTATGAAAATGCCATGTAGGTAGGTATGGTGGCCATTTTGTGGACATGAGGTATTTTACGTGTAGGAGAACAAGAGAAAGTTCTCCCATGGGTTTGGATGTGCCTGTGAAGTTTGCTCCAAGTCCCAATGTGAGAGTGGGCAATTGATGTCTACTACGCAACTTTTATTCTTGTAGACATTGTTGGGCCTCCAAGTGGAGAGTTTTGTAGGACAGCAAAAAATTTCCCTCAAGTGGATGACCTAAGTTTTATCAATCCGTGGGAGGCGTAGGATGAAGATGGTGTCTCTCAAACAACCCTGCAATCAAATACAAAGAATCTCTTGTGTCCCGAACACACCCAATACAATGGTAAATTGTATAGGTGCACTAGTTCGGCGAAGAGATGGTGATACAAGTGTAGTATGGAGAGTAGATATATGTTTTTGTAATCTGAAAATATAAAAATAGAAAGGTAGCAAGTGATAAAATGGAGCACAAATGGTATTGCGATGCTTAGAAACAAGGCTTAGGGTTCATACTTTCACTAGTGCAATCTCTCGGTAGTGCTAACATAACTGAACCATATAACAATCCCTCACATGTGACAAACAATCACTCCAAAGTTTCTATCGAAGAAAGTAGGACGAAAACATGAATCGACCTATGTGCATAGATTACCCCAATGTCACCACGAGTATCTACAAGTTGATTACCAAAACATACATCAAGTGACTCAATAGAATACCCTATTGTCACCACGGGTATCCACATGCAAGACAAACATCAACTGATCTCAAAACTTACATTCAATGCAACATAATGAAACCTCAAAGAGCAAGACTCTATTCATCACAACAAAGATAGAGAGGGAAAAACACCATATGATCCGACTATATTAAAAAATCCCATGGTTACAACAAGATTGTGTCGGATCAAGAACACGAGAGAGAGAGAGATCAAACACATAGCTACTGGTACATACCCTCAGCCCCGAGGGTGAACTACTCCACCTCATCATGGAGACCATCGAGATGATGTAGATGGCCTCCGGTGATGATTTTCTCCTTCGGTAGGGTGCCAGAGAAGGCCTCTAGATGAGATCGCTTCGGTATAGAGGCTTGCGACGGCAGAGCAGATGTTCTAGGTTTATTTTGGGGGTTTTCTATATTTATAGGATTTTTTGGCATCGGTTTCACGCCAGGGGCACCGGGACCGACAAGCTCAGTAGGCGTGCCTTGGGGGGAGGCATAGCCCCTGAGCTTGTTGTTCCCCTGGCTTCGTCTGGCCCATCTCCGGTACTTCGGAGGTCTCTTTTGGTCCATAAAAAATCACTACAAATTTTCAGCCCAATTCAAGAACTTTTATTTCTGCACACAAAAAAACACCATGGTAGTTCTGCTGAAAACAGCGTTAGTCCAGGTTAGTTTTATTCAAATCATATAAACGTGCACCAAAACCATATAAAATTGCTATAAACATGGTATGAATACTTTATAAATTATAGATATGTTGGAAACGTGTCAGCATCCCCAAGCTTAATTCCTGCTCGTCCTTGAGTAGGTAAATTACAAAAAGAAAAAATTTATGAACGGCGAATGCTAATATAGTGTTTCAATCACTTTTCCGAGCATCATAAACAGCAACTCTTTCTCATAGAACTCATCATGATCAAGCAGTAATTGATTCACATGTTATGGTTCAAACAATGCATTCTCTTAGAACTTAACAACATATGTTCTTAGTCACCAAACAATTTCAATGCATCTTATTTTCAGCAAAATCTATGTAAGAGCTCCACATACTCAATTATCATTTAGTCTTCTATGATTGCTAGTACTCAAAGCATATTTTTAGAACAAATAGTATCCATCGAACATAGATAAATATAGCGGTTTAATGTTTCGCCTCCCAACTCATTTATCATAGAGATAATTTGCAACAATAATAATTCATGATCAAATATATTTGAATGGATATATCACTACTGCAGGATACTGCTAAGGCGACACTATGATCAGAGACCCTTTGCCGAGACTATGTGTGATGCAATAATCACAAACGATGGTGTAAAAAAACCCGTCAAAAAGGTGCAAAACATTTGCGATGGCGGAGCCATCAAACACAGTTCAGATTTTAGTTGCGTGTGCGACGCAGGACACACGGTTAATCCATTCAAACTGTCTGCGACGAGGCAGAACAACAGAAATGGGCAACCATAACAATGTGTGTGTGATGCAGGACACACGGTTAATCCATTCGAACTGTTTGCGATGAGGTAGAACAATAGAAACGGGCAGCCATACCAATGTGTGTGCGATATACGACATACGGTTAACTCGGACGAACTGTTTTCGATTAGGGAACACAACAGAAATGGTTCAACTTAACAAGATGTGTGTGATATGCGGCATACAGTTCACATGGATGAACTGTTTGTGATGAGCCAAAAGAACACAAACGAGTCGTGTAAACAAGATGCGTGTGATACATGGCAAACAGCCGACTCGGGTGAACTATTTGCAATGAGAAATTACAACATAGATGGTCAATACAGTTACTTCGTGTGCGATTCTATGTGTACAAAAAACTTTGAAAAATGCAAACTAGTTGCTTGCGGTGGCGGAGTATCGCACATGATGCGTCTGTGAGTAATCATGTGCGATGATTAGTATGTTACACATACGTTTCCTTATGTTAACATGTGTGTGAATTTGCAATATGTACAGTTAATATGCAAATGCCTTTTGGACATCGGGCACACGCTTAAACTCAATGAACTGTGTACGATACTAATACTTTCCATGAAAATTTATGAACTTGGGTAACAACATTTGAGTAACATATATATAGTGGTTACACTACTCGACAAAAGGAGGATCTTCGTAACATGGTTTTGACAACCATATCCATATCTATATACTTAACATAGTAACAACTATCACATTTTAAGAGGCTAAGGGCCAACAACCATATGGTCCATATCTACATACTTAACATATATAGTCACAAGTAGCACATTTTAAGAGTCTGAAGGCCAACAACCACAACTATCCACTAGAAGCAGCTTGATCACGGTGACTCGACATCTCGTCAATGAAAAGGAAGAGCCCTCCTATGCCTTGGTAGAGCATGAGTAGAACATTGTCTCCAATTTTCCAATATGGATGTATTGCCAGGAGAAGCGAGAACTTGTTAATTTGAATGGTTCCATTTCTGCGGGAAATGCAGTACCTTGCAATCACTTTGGCATTATTAGCAGGCACAAGTGTAATTCGACCGTTCTGGGAAATCGATCCAGGAACTGCTACAGGGGGCAATTTCTGTTGACATGTAGAATAAAAAACAATTGTAACATATCATTGAAGATATATAGTTTATAAGCATCAACATTAAAATAAGACTTTTTACCAGCGTTTTGTGCACACAATTGGTCTTGTTCAGTGTGTGCACCATGGGTCTAATTAATCCCATCCAAAATCCAGCATTCATACGCTGTGTTATCTCTGTCAGATTATCAACAAAGTTTATGACATGCTTCAAGTCCTTCCAGTGAAATTTGGTACACTTAGTAACATACATGTCATTCACTATGCATCCAACATAACCTGCTTAAAAGGTGGAAAGGTCTTATTTATTCAGAATATGGCAGAAGAATATATAGTGCACATAAATTGGTAAATAGATTTTGTTACTGCCTAGGAACGGAGTCAGAATATGATACCACAATTGGTTGCTTAAATAGTGATCAATTGGTTGCTTAAATAGTAATATGACAGCATGGAGAAATTTGAAAGGACACTAACCTCGATCAGACTTTATGGGCTGATGATGTTGGGGAATTAAACATCCATGTTAATTAAACCAGGCTGTGGTGCACGCACTAGAATTTTATTGCCATCTTTCAGTTCATAACACTTAGACATTTTTCTCCAAAGGTCTGCATTAAAATAGGAGTGACCATCTTTATCAAGTTTTACACTAACCGTCATTGTAAATCCATGCTGCGTTGTCAATATGACATCCTGGGAGTCATTAGCAAAGTAAAGCCCAAGATTTCCTTCTACTCCTGTTCTTGCAAAGCAAGGGATGTACTGCTTGAAATGAAAACTAAGATCGTAAATTAGATATATTGAAATAACAGAGCAAGATGCAAATATGGGAGTAACTGATAGAATAGATCCATATATATATATATAGATGAAAGCAAAGTACAAAAATATAGAATTAAAAATAGATAATGTAACAAAGATTTGATGCAAATATATAGATAATGTAGCAACAGACAGTATATGTTCACAAATTTAGGCCATGCCGACCGTGGTAGGTTGAAATTGAACATACCGAGCGCTCCCTAAAGTCATCCGGAATGGTGAGATAGAACTTCGTTTCCGACTGGCCATGACCACACTTGCCTAATTTATGCTTGCACTATGGACACATGAATGAACACCCATGAATCAACTAGAACAAAAATGATTCCACGGTGATTTCAGCCAGTTGATTAACAGCGACGGACTGACTGTGATACAAGATGAGTGAATATTTCGCTAATTAAGTTGATTACCTTCTCCATGAGAAAAATCCCCAGCCCAATCCCGCAGAAAACCCCAGTTGACTAGAGTCTAGAATGTCGGTGTAGATAGGCCGTGGAAAGCGGTAGGGGCGAAATCCAGTGCCATTTGGAGCGTGAAGTACGCCCGCCGCCAACAGCCGTCAAGCTTAGGGTGCAGAGTTGCAGAGGAGTCCGCGGCGAGTGAGTGAGGACGAAGTGGGTGAGGTTTTTTTCCTTTTGCATGTGTGAGTGAACACACACGGTTCGTAGAGGCGATGGAGATGGATCGTGTGCAATAGTAAACCACTGAGATTGAATGGGAATCCAAATTTCCTTTGTCCTTCATCCATGAGTTTTTTTCTACGATGAACATAAACCCTGCTAATCACCGTGTTCGAATTTGACACTTTTCTGGGTTCATTTACAATATTTAGGGGATTATGTGCATTTTGTAGGCATTAATGCACATAATTCAAATTTAGACAATCGGTGCATGAAAGGGTGCACAAGAACGGTCTGGAAAAACCATACTTGTGGTATTTAGTAATTTCTCAAGCCTTTTACAAGGAATGGGCAGAGATTTCAATGGAATGTGTGGCAATAGTCAACCACAAACGCGTCATTTACTGGGTTATCAACTATAGAACAATGAAATATGTGCTTGAAAAACATGACGGCTGACATGGTGCCATGGTATGGCCTCACCTTGCCCTGGTTAAAAGCTGAGAAGGTTTGATTTATGTCGTCATGCACGCCCTTCATAAATCGAACCATCACCGAGGAAGTCCAATGCTTTCGAGAGGGAAATCACCAAGATTGAAGGGGAATCCAAATTTCCGTCCTAGTTTGTCATTCATTTTTTTCCAACGATCAACATACCGCCTCAAATGCAACGTGTTCAAATTTGACATTTTTTCGAACTCATTTACCATATTTAGGGGATTATGTGCATTTTCTAGGAATTAATTATGCACATAATTCAAATTCGAACAATCAGTGCATGAAAAGGTCCACAAGGACGGTCAGGAAATGCTCGTGCTATTTAGTACATTCTCATGCCTTTTACAAGGAATGGGCAGATATTTCAAAGAAATGTGTGGCAATAGTCAACCATAAACGCGTCGTTTAATGGGTTAACAACTATACAAAAATGAAATACATGCTTGGAAAACATGACGTCTGGTGTGGTGCCATGGTATGATCCTCACCGTGCCCTGGTAAAAATGTCGTCATGCACACCTTTCATAAAACGAACCATCACCGAGGAACTTTCATGGTTTCGAGGGGGAAATAACCAAGATTGAAGGGGGGTCCAAATTTCCTTTGTCCTTTGTCCACGAGTTTTTTTTCTATGAACGTACAACCTGCAAATCACCATCTTCAAATTTGGCACTTTTCCGGGTTCATCTGCCATATTTAGGGGATTATGTGCATTTCCTAGGCATTAATGCACATAATTCAAGTTCAAACAATTGGTTCATGAAAGGGTTCACAAGAACGGCCTGGAAACCATGCTCGTGCCATCTAGTAAATTCTCATGCCTTTTACAAGGAATGACAGATATTTCGATCAAATGTGTGGCAATAGTCAACCACAAATGTTTGTTTGTTAGGTTTTCAACTATAGAAAAAATGAAATAAATGCTTAAAAAACATGATGCCTGGCATGGTGCCAGGGTATGACCTCACCATGCCCTGGTAAAAAATTGAGAAGGTCTGGCTTATGTCGTCATGCACGCCCTTCATAAATCGAACCATCACCAAGGAAGTTACATGCTTTCGAGAGGGAAATCCCCAAGATCGAAGGGGAATCCAAATTTCCGTCCTAGTTCGCCATTCAGTTTTTTTCCAACGATCAACATACCGCCTCAAATGCAACATGTTCAAATTTGACATTTTCCCGGGCTCATTTACCATATTTAGGGGATTATGTACATTTTCCCGGCATAAATGGACATAATTCAAATTCGAACAATCGGTGCATGAAAAGGTGCACAAGAACTATCTGGAAAACCATGCTTGTGTTATTTAGTACATTCTCATGCCTTTTACAAGGAACGGGCTATTTCAAGGAAATGTGTGGCAATAGTCAACCATAAACGCGTCGTTTAATGGGTTAACAACTATACAAAAAATGAAACACATGGTTGGAAAACATGATGCCTGCATGGTGCCACGGTATGGCCTCACCATACCCTGGTAAAAATTGGAGAATGTTTTCCTTATGTCATGATGCGCGCCTTTCATAAATCGAACCATCACCGAGGAAGTTTCATGGTTTCGAGGAGGACATCACCAAGATTGAAGGGGGGTCCAAATTCTCATGCCTTTTGCTATGATGAACATACAACCTGCAAATCACCGTGTTCAAATTTGGCACTTTTTCGAGTTCATTTTCCATATTTAGGGGATTATGTGCATTTCCTAGGCATTAATGCGCATAATTCAAGTTCAAACAATCGGTGCATGAAAGGGTCCACAAGAATGGCCTAGAAAACCATGCTCGAGCCATTTAGTAAATTCTCATGCCTTTTACAAGGAATGGACAGATATTTCGATGAAATGTGTGGCAATAGTCAACCACAAATGTTTGTTTGTTGGGTTTTCAACTATAGAAAAATGAAATAAATGCTTAAAAACATGACGCCTGGCATGGTGCCATGGTATGACCTCAGCATGCCCTGGTAAAAATTTGAGAAGGTTTTGCATATGTCGTCATGCACGCCCTTCATAAATCGAACCATCACCGAGGAAGTTCCAGGCTTTCGAGAGGGAAATCCCCAAGATTGAAGGGGAATCCAAAATTTATTCGTTCTTTGCCCTAGAGTTTTTTCTACGAGGAACATACACCCTGCAAATCACCATGTTCAAATTTTGCATTTTTCCAGGCTCACTTACCATATTTAGGGGATTATGTGCATTTTCTAGGCATTTAGCGCATATAAATCTAATCCAGCTACAGGTGCACGGGTGTGATGTGAGGGACATGGATTGTCGTTCGATCCCGGCGCATCCTACGGTGCACACGCGGGATCCGCGTGGCTGGGGTTCCGGCCAATCATAATGCAACACACGATAGGCTCAGCACACACTGTTTCCGGAAGCGACGGAGATGAACCGTGTGCGATAATCAACGAGCAAAATTGTAAGGGCAGCCAAATTTCTATTGTCGTCTGTCATTGAGCTCTTGAATACCACCGCACTGTACGGCTGCCCGACCCCTCCGGCCCAGAGCTCTCTCCACGCGCCGTCCATGACACCATGTGAAAGGATCGATATGGTTGACTAGATGGGGGTGAATAGGCAACTAACAATTTTTAGCTTTTCTTTAGCAATTTAAACTTTGCATCAAAGTAGGTTGTTGCAACTAGGTGAGCAACCTATATGATGCAACACGAATAGGAACACAAGCAAGCAAGATATATGAAACAAATAAGCTTCCACAAGTAAAGGCACGAGATAACCAAGAGTGGAGACGGTGGAGACGAGGATGTGTTGCCGAAGTTCCTTCCCTTTGTGAGGAAGTACGTCTCCGTTGGAGCGGTGTGGAGGCACAATGCTCCCCAAGAAGCCACTAGGGCCACCGTAATCTCCTCACGCCCTCACACAATGCGAGATGTCGTGATTCCACTATTGGTGCCCTTGGAGGCGGCGACCGAACCTTTACAAACGAGGTTGGGGCAATCTCCACAACTCAATTGGAGGCTCCCAATGACACCACGAAGCTTCACCACAATGGACTATGGCTTTGCGATGACCTCAACCGTCTAGGATGCTCAAACACCCAAGAGTAACAAGATCCGCAAGGGATTAGTGGGGGGAATCAAATATCTCTTGGTGGAAGTGTAGATCGGGGCCTTCTCAACCACTCCCGAGCAAATCAACAAGTTTGGTTGGCTAGGGAGTGAGATCGGGCGAAAATGGAGCTTTAATGGTGGAAGAGGTAAGTCAACGGGGAAGAAGGGGACCCCTTATATAGTGTGTGGAAAAGACCCAACCGTTACCCACCAACCAGCCCGCGGCCAGCGGTACTACCGCACCAGGCCAGTGGTACTACCGCAAGGCCACGCGGTACTACTGCTTGCAACCAAGCGGTACTACCACAGGGCTGTGCTGTACTACCATACCGATCCACGGTACTGCCGCAACCCCAGCACAGAATGACGCACAGAAGCTGGGGGCGGAACTTCCGCACGCGCGGTACTACCGCGGCCCCCATGCGGTACTACCGCGAGGCAAAAATCCTAGCCAGGGGGAGGGACACTTCCGTGCCTAGTTCCGCAAAGAAACGGAAGTAGAAAAAACCCGACACAGTAGTACTGCCGAGGGGCGGTACTACTGCCTGACTGCATAGCGCGGTACTACCGCACGGCGAAAGCGGTACTACCGCGGTAGGTGCGGATGTAAAAAATTACATCCGCTCCTACTACCGCAAAGGGGCGGCACTAGCCTGGTGGGCAGCGGTAGTGCGGCTCCAGGGGAGCGGTACTACCGTGGGCACCAGCGGTACTACCGCGCCACCGCGCGGTACTACCGCGGATGCCTACGGTACTACCATTGACCCAGGAGCAGTACTACCGCAACCAACAATCAGCAGCCAGTCAAAGGAGGCAGGAAAACGGAGGAAGCTCCAATGAAGAAGGAGGGGATAAGAATGAGACGTGTACGTGATGATTCCACCCAAACCTTTCCAACGCGGACCCCCTCTTAATAGTACGGCTTTCCTACGACTCAAATCCACCAAAAAGAAACGTAGAAAAGACGCCGTCTTCGTCAGTCTTCGAGGGGCACCCAATCGTCTTGTGCCTAGCAAAGAAGTGTCTGGAATACTCATGGCACACGATTAGTCCGCAAATGTGTTGTCATCAATCACCAAAACACTTAGGGAAGAATATGTCCTTACAATCTCCCCCTTTTTGGTGGATTGATGACAAAACGGGATTTGCACAAGGAAAATACTATTAAGTAAATGCAAACCCCTCCTCTCTATAATATAGACGGGCTCCCCCTAGATGTGTGCCACCTAGATGAGTGCTATGGACTGCATGGCACACGAGTACTAGGAACAGAGCTCCCGCTATATTATAGAGACAAGGCATATCTATCACTAGACAAGATAGTACAAACATAAGTTAACTAAGATAGATAGAGTGCATATGTCTTACACCATATGAAGGATAGGTCTTGAAGGCACAAACCAAACAAACGCAAACGAGGCAAACAAGGTCCAAACGACAAAGCAAACAAACACCAAGCACGACACAACGCGCAAATCCCTACACTCTCTCCCCCTTTGGGATCGAGACGCCAAAAAGGCGGAGAGGACACCTACACACACGGGGTGGCTCAGGCAGAGAAGTCGTCCCACTGCTCCTCGTGCTCCTCGTCAGACTCAGCGGCGGGGATAGTCTCCTCGAGGTCATCCTCTAAACTGGTCCACTTGTAGCCCTGCTTTGACATCCAGGCAGCCTCAGGTGTGATGACGTCCTCAGACACATCCTCTCCAAAGAGCCTCATAACCTTCTTGTCACGGCGGCGACTCTCCTTGTCAGCCATGTGAGCCCTGTACTGTCCCTTCGCCTACATGCAGAAGAGAATCTTCATCTTGTCCTTTAGCTTCTTGGCCCATGACGGCTCAGAGGAAGAAGTGGTGGACCTAGCAGCACGGTCCTCAGCAACATTCTCAGCAGCAGCAGCCTCCCCCTCACCAGCAGCCCTCCTAGAAGAAGAGGCCTTAGCATGGGTAGTGGTGTTGGCCCAGTTGGGCTTGACGCGGAGGCTGATGGACTCATGGCGAATCCAGTTTGGAGCAAGGAACTCATCACCTGGGTACATCTTCTCCCAAGTGGTGGAGAGCAGCAGAAACAGGTACGGTCCATAGATAGGTACCTTGTGAGTGAACACCGCAAACCGAAGCTCACACCACATGATGTGTGAGACATCAAGTGGCTGAGTCTGAGAAGAACGTGCCTCTGCACACAAGAGCAACATGTCCACTAGATATGCATGTACCTTGTCCTTGTCGCCAATGCGTGGGAACAGTGTTGCGGAAGATGCGATGCATGATATCCAGAAAGGAGTTTAACACCCAAGATGACTTGCCATTGGGGAGTACCTTCTCAACAAGGAAGGGCTGAAGCAGGTTCTTGTTGGCAGACTCAGAGTTGGCATGGGGGCGAACGCCAATGGGGGTGTGAAGCCCGTCATCAGGAATGTGCAGCAAATCCATGAACTCTTTCCATGTAGCAGACAGCTGACGGCCATTGGTCATCCAAGTCATCCTCCGCTCCTCCCCGGGATGAAAGAACACTGAGGCAAAGAACTGACAGATGAGCTCAGGGTCATAGTCAAGGTGAAAAGAGATCACCGGCTCAATAGCAAACTGCTCCACCAAGTCCAGAGCCTCTCCAAAATAGTCACGAAACTTGTCCTTCCGCAGGTGATGCATGTCTATCCACTTGACATCCATGTAGGTATTCTGCTTGTTCTTGATCACATCCAGATAGATGAGAGCCTGTTGCTTGGTCCAGAACAACTCGGTGCCTCTGAGGATAGCCCGAGGATTCACATAGGGATTGATCTTCCGGCGCTCGACATACTCAGTGATTGAAATCTCGTCCATGCCTACATCTAAATAGGACAACACGTTGAGTATGGTGGGGTGTGCAAGGGTTCAAGCAACATTGCTCAAATCGATGATATTTAGCTCATGCCTTAACTCGCGAAATCTTGCTTCATCCAAGGGCTTCATGAAGATATCTGCAAGGTTATCATGAGTGTTGACGTAGTTGAGCTCGATCTCTCCTCGCCTAATGTGATCCCGGATGAAGTGATATCAGATCTCAATATGCTTCGTCTTGAAGTGTTGCACCGGGTTGAGAGAGATCTTGATGGCACTTTCATTGTCACACCAAAGAGGCACTTTGTCACAAGTGACACCGTAATCCTTTAAAGTTTGCCTCATCCATAAGAGTTGTGCACAACAACTACCGGCCGCCACATACTCCGCTTCGGTGGACGAGAGAGACACACAACTTTGCTTTTTGGAAGACCAACTTACCAAAGAGCAACCAAGGAATTGGCACCCTCCGGAAGTTGACTTCCTATCCACTTTGTCTCCCGCCCAATCGGAATCCGAGTACCCTACAAGCTTGAAGTTTGATCCTCTTGGGTACCATAAGCCAAAGTTTGGGGTATGAGCCAAATATCGAAAGATTTGTTTGACCACCACATAGTGACTTTCCTTAGGTGCGGCTTGAAACCGTGCACAAATTCCCACACTCAACATGATGTCCGGTCTAGATGCACAAAGGTAAAGCAAGGATCCAATCATGGAACGATATACCTTTTGATCCACCACTTACCATTGGGATCTAAGTCAAGTTGGCACTTGGTGGGCATTGGAGTGGAAGCCGGCTTGACGTCACTTAGCTTGAATCTCTTGAGCATGTCTTGAGTGTATTTGGATTGATTGATGAAGGTTTCTTCTCTTCTTTGCTTCACTTCGAACCCTAGAAAGAACTTCAACTCTCCCATGGAGGACATCTCGAACTTTGAGGTCATGAGAGCGGCAAATTCCTCATTGAAAGCTTTGTTAGGAGAACCAAAGATAATATCATCAACATATAATTGGCACACAAACAACTCCCCTTTGAACTTCTTAGTAAAAAGAGTGGGGTCGATTAGCCCAACTTCAAAACCACGGTCTTGTAACAACTCGGTAAGGTGGTCATACCACGCACGTGGGGCTTGTTTAAGTCCATAGAGTGCCTTATCGAGTTGATACACATGATCGGGAAAGTAGGGATCCTCGAACCCGGGGGGTTGCTTGACGTAAACCAATTCATTAATGGGACCATTAAGAAAAGCACTCTTCACATCCATTTGTTGTAACTTAAAGTTATGGTGAGAAGCATATGCAATCAACATGCGAATGGATTCAAGACGAGCAACGGGAGCAAAGGTTTCACCGTAGTCGATACCCTCGACTTGGGAGTAGCCTTGTGCTACCAAACGAGCCTTGTTGCGAATGATGATCCCATGGGCATCTTGCTTGTTCTTAAATATCCACTTGGTTCCTATGACATTGTGATTCCTGGTCGGTCTTGGCATCAATCTCCACACTTTGTTGCGCTTGAAGTTGTTGAGTTCTTCATGCATGGCATTGAGCCAATCCGGATCTTCAAGCGCCTCATAGACCTTGTGGGGTTCCACACAAGAGACAAACGCGTGATTCTCACAATAATTTGCTAATTGTCTACGAGTGCTTACCCCCTTTCTTAAGCTTCCAAGCACATTCGTCATGAGATGATCCTTGGTGGAGAGCTTGGAAGCAACCTTGGCGGCACGACGCTCTAATTCCTCCTCGGTGGTGAGTTGAGGAGCGGTTACTTGATCATCTTGAGCGCCGTCATGAACTTGTTCTTGATCTTGAACTTTCTCGGGGGAGAGAACTTGACCTTGGGCATCACTTGGTGTGTCCACACCGTCTTGAGTATGATCTTTCCCTTGGTCTTGTTCATGAGGTTGAGGGCCTTCACTTTGTTATTCGGAAGCGTGTGGGCCTTGGGTTGGTGATGGCTCCACTTGAGTGGAGCATTGTCCTTCTCCTTCGGCCACATGGGGTTCCTCAATGGGTAGGATAAAACCAACACCCATTCTTCTTATGGCTTGAGGAGGAATTTCATCACCTACATCACAAGTGCCACTTTGCTCAACTTGGGAGCCGTTATTCTAATCAAACTCCATGTTACACGTCTCCTCAATAAGCCCCGTGGATTTATTGAGGACACGGTAAGCATGAGAGTTTGTAGCATAACCAACAAATATGCCCTCATAAGCTCTAGCCTCAAATTTAGACAACCGAACACCTTTCTTGAGAATGAAACACTTACACCCGAATACCCGGAAGTACTTGAGGTTGGGCTTGTTACCGGTGAGTATCTCATATGGAGTCTTGTTCAAGCCCTTGCGGAGGTAGAGCCGATTGGATGCATGACATGCGGTGTTGATGGCTTCGGCCCAAAAGTTGTACGGAAACTTGAACTCCGCCGTCATGGTCCTTGCCGCATCCATCAACGTCCGGTTCTTCCTCTCCGAAACACCGTTTTGTTGAGGGGTGTAGGGTGCGGAATATTGATGTTTGATTCCCTCATCACTAAGAAACTCATCCAAGGTGTAGTTCTTGAACTCGGTGCCGTTGTCACTTCTTATTGTCAAGATCTTTGCATTGTGTTCACGTTGAGCTTCATTTGCAAAGTCAATGACGGTTTGTTGGGTCTCGCTCTTCCTCTTGAAGAAATATAACTATCGGTGTCAAAACCGGCGGACCTCGGGTAGGGGGTCCCGAACTGTGCGTCTAGGATCGATGGTAACAGGAGACAAGGGACACAATGTTTTACCCAGGTTCGGGCCCTCTTGATGGAGGTAAAACCCTACGTCCTGCTCGATTAATATTGATGATATGGGTAGTACAAGAGTAGATCTACCACGAGATCAAGGAGGCTAAACCCTAGAAGCTAGCCTATGGTATGATTGTTGTATATATTGTATATCTATCGACTAGCCTGGCCTCGGTTTATATAATGCACCGGAGGCCTAGGATAACAAGAGTCCTAGCCGAATACGCTGGTGGGGAGAAGTCCTTGTCTTGATCGCCAGGTCTTGTGGAATCTTCCTTGTATGCGGCAGCCGTCCGAACTGGCCCATGAGTATACGGCCACGGGGGTCCTCGGCCCAATCTAATAGATCGGGAGACAACATGGTGAGTACCCCCTAGTCCAGGACACCATCAGTAGCCCCCTGAACCGGTCTTTAAGTTAGGGACGCTCCTCGATTCTTCCGAACTGTTCTTCATCTTCGGTTGCTGGTCTTGAAAACTGGTTCAACAAATCTTCTTTATCTTTGATCTTGAGGATCGCCGAAATGCATTCGACGAGTTTACACGTCGGGTATCCGAGGAGCCCCTTTAAGTTTCTGGCCTTTATCAATGCCTTGTTTATTTTTATGCCACACCTCGGGTTTGAAGTTGTTCCCGGGAGGCAGGGTCCTCTTGCGTCCGAGCTCCAACACCGGACTGCATTCGAGGTAACTTTTGCAGCCGAGCACCAACGCCGGACCGCTTCCCAGCTCTAGTGCCGGAATGTATCCGAGCTCCAATGCCGGACTATGTAACCGAGCTCCAACGCCGGACTGTATATCCGAGCTCCAACGCCGAAATATATCCGAGCTCCAACGCCGGACTGTGTCCAGGCTCCAATGCCAAACTATATCCGAGGTGTCATATCACCTTGGTTCAAAAAAGTTGAAGGAGTTTAGCCGAGCTTAATGCCGGAAATGCCCTCTATGGAGCCAGCCACTAGCGCCCGAGCTTTATGCCGGACTGCTTCCGAGGTGGTGCACCACCCCAACCATGGGCCGACTTTTTGTCCATATTTTTATTGGTGCAATTTATTCTCTGACGAGATATATAGCCAGTAGCCCTCAAGGTGTGTATCGGTCTAAAATCCGAGATGCACATGAAGGATGACATAAGACCGCTAATCCCAGTAGCCGCTGAGACTCAGGTTGATTTGCAAAATCAGCCTGAGGATCAAGAACTAGCTCGGCAGAATACTTCGGGACACAAAAGCGGCATGCTCAGTCCTCAAGACTCAGGTTGGGTGCGGCCGACCAACCTGAGGATCAAAATCTCCTCGGAAACTATATTGCACATAAAATTTTCTGCATTGGACAAGCAATGCAGTAGCCCCCGGGACACTGGTCGGGTGGCAACACCAGATCAGGGGATCGATGTGGCCCTTTAATATTTGTAAATAATAAGCCCGAAGCCCAGTAGCCCCCGAGCCTTAATGCGGGCACGGGTGGCCGAATTAAGGATCAATATCCATAGTAAAATCACAAATTATGTGTAATGACTCTATGTATCCAAGTACTTTACATCATTAATGCTCGGATCCGCATTGTACAAAACTTTGTTGACCGACCATCGGCTTCCACCTCCTTGGCCAGTAGCCGAGGAGTGTTTGTCCTACTTTATAAAGCCTTTATGAGGGCAAATATTTACGACAAACAAGGCAATCTGGCCACACGGTTTTATAAACAAAGGTACGCAGAGAGATATGTTATATTACTGTTTAACAGAAGAAATGTATTCCAAAGAAAATAGTCCCGCTATCGGTTCCTTTCTTTGGGTTGTCATGCTAAGCATGATCATGAAACCTCAGCTCGAATGTAAGAGCAAAATATCGAGGATTTAGTTTGGGAGGCCAGTTAATAGCCCCCGGTAGTGTTCGGCGACAGTCGAGGTCAAGCCGTAAACACTTCGGCCAATGTTATGAATGGCCCGTCATAGTCATCGGATCGCTGACCAGTTTACGCTTATTGTGACAGTCAGTTTTCGGCTTTCTCCACTAAGGTGCTTAACCATGTGAGCTGGAAGCACAATCACAGTGGTTCTCCCTTTGCACGCCTAGCCGAACAAAACGGAACGTAGGAAGCAAGTGCAGGAGCCGGGCAACCCAACTATTGACCGAAGACACAATTCGAAACCGATGCATATATAGCAATATCTGAGAATGTTTTTGCCGAATCCCTAAAGGTGTCCGGCGTTGCACTGCGAGACTAATGCTGGAAAAACACAAATAGTTTAAAAGTGCCAAAAATCTTGGAAAACCAAGAAACATCAGTAAAAACATGACGTCCGAACAAGATCAAGTGTTCGGTGCCAATCCGAAAATTGGTCTTAGAAAAAAGAAGTGCTTTTGTCGTCCTTTAACATGACACATCCTATCTCAAGACTTCGAGCGGGTCAGCCTACGGCTTCAACCTCCTATCCCGAGGGCGGAGTACTTCTCATTAGGCCAGTTTAGCAAACTAAACTCTAGCGGCTTTGAGAGAGAAATTAGGCTCCCCGGCTAGTGACCGCACACTCGCGTCGAAAAAAGGAGTGATAAATAATAATAATAATAATAGAACTTTGCAACGACTGAGAAGAAGAACACTTATTATAAAACGGCTCAAATAAACTTAAGAGCCCCCAAGTGACTTGGGTAGAAGAATGATTGCATGTACCGAAGTACTTATATCATATCTATGTTCAACCGAACTTTAAACGCGTCTTAACCGACCGTCGGCTTCTCCCTCTTCGGTTAAGGACCGAAAAGTGTTATGTACTCCATCGGTCGAGAATATCGACGGTGTTTCCAATAACCAGGCAATCAGGCCATAAGGCTGTAACAGACAAAGCGCGCTCAGGGAACTTATGCTATATTACTGCGAAGAGTAAGAAGCATCTTCGAAGAAAATAGTACCCCCACCGATACCTTTCTTCGGTGCTCATTGTTATTATGAGACTTGTCCAATAGATTTTTTGTACTCATGAGTTCCGTTGTGTGCCGACCATCATTGAATAACTATAAGAGCGCTAGCTTTTGGCTTCACCCAGTCCGAAGTTCGGCTCGGGTGACCCGATCGTGACAATCGCAGAGGTGCTCCCTTTACTCCCTAGCCGAACAATCGGGAACGTAGGGGTAAACACAGGAGCAAGGCAACCCAGCTTGCAAATCGCTTAAGTCAATGTGGTGCATATTGTGGCGTAATACACGAACAAGGAACAAAGCCGTACAAGTATAATCATATGCAACAGGAAAAGCTTCATAAAGGAAGCCCCCAAGTAAACGGGGTATTTGAATTTATGCGTCACAAACAAAGTTTGGACAAGGAAATTTTTTAGAAGCAACTTTTTTCCAAAAAAGTATAATGCTTGGTCGAACCGAACGCAAGTTAGAAATTAAAGCTTTGAGCATGAAAGCGACTTAGCTGGTTAATGTGTTCGGTATTGATGACGCGGTCCGAGCTTGATGCGGGGCAAGGTTCCATCCCTCAAGCCGGTCCCGAGGTGGCGGAGCAGAGAGCTTGACACGCCGAAGTGGTGACATAGCACGATCAATGCAGACCGGCAGAGTGACGCCGAAGTCCCCGGATCATTTTCCTGTGCATAAAAAATAGTGCAAACCAGAGATAATAGTAATAATGATAATTAAAAAATCGTTGCATAATAAATAATTTATGCGAAGTGAGTAATAAAATAAATATGGCCTGGCGCCGAAGTCAAGTCGATGCAGGGCGTCGGCGTGATGCAGTAAAGGCGTGGCAAAGCCTGAATTCGCAGGTCGGTCCGAGCTCCGAGTGCGGCGTTCACCGGACTATGTACGGAAACTGACCGAACCACCATGCGACTGTCGTTAATGCAGCCACCATTTGATAGACCTGTGTACATATGACGGACAAACTAGAGTAATAATTCCTTGGGAAAAATGAACCCAAACAAGCAAAAAATACTGGGATTAATAGCACCTGGTTTATTTGTTGTAGCAATCCGAAGGAAGGTGATTCCTAAAATTGGGACCCGCTCCGCACACCCATTGCCTGATGAGTAATAAAACGACGGCATGGCAATGCTGGTAAAGGTTGACTTGCCGAGGCAAAGCCCTCGGCCCAGCTAATGTGACGGAACTGGTCGGCTAGTGACGCCGAAGTGTCCGGAGTAGGTAGATGAAGAGATGGCGAAGCCCCCGATCCAGCTGAGATGTCGAAGCCTCGATGTCAGCCGATGAGTTGAAGTAGGTCGGCGTGATGGACACCAGCTTGAAGAAGCAATAGTGCGGCCCTGTCGATGCAGGTCGTGACGTGGTCGATGCCAGCTTGATGAAGCGACCGTGCGGCGATGCCGGTATGCCCGCTCTGTGTAATCCGTGGGGCGGCGATGTTGGTGATGATTTATCCTTCGCGATGACAGGCTCTTGTTCGGCTTGCCGAGATGATGATCCGAAGAAGTTGAGCTCGGCTCAACAAAGTGACACCGTGTCTAGCGCAGGTCGGCAGCCGTGGAGTAATATTGTCGGACTGGTTTGACACCAGCATGATGTTGAAGATCATGTTCAAAAGATCTTACAGTTAGTGGGATGTGTTCGGGAACAAAACACAATACCCCATACAAAACTTCCTTCAAAAGGGATGTCCAAAATCCTGTTCATAAAAAAGATGAACTCGGGTCGGATTCGTTTTCGCGCAGAAAACAGATCCGAAAAGTGATGCACTAATTGGAAGGTCCCCGGAGTTTGGACGGTCGGATCGAGCCGAAATTTTGAGAGGTGGTAGATATAGGAATTCCGCAGCCGATCAACGGTTGGATCTTCCAAAGGACGTCCGAGCTAGAAGCTGGACACCACGCCCTAAACTCATCCAAATTCCCGTCCAGATTTGACAGGGCTCCAGTATATCGTGGATTGCCAGAGATTCCTTCATCGGAACTCGACGAAATTTTCCAGGGTTGTTGTAGACTCAATTCCGCACAATTCCACCAAAGCAATCGTCAAAGCGATACTCGAGGAGGTGGTGGTGGCAGATACGAGTTCGCTGTCCAGAAAAATAGCACGGTCGCTTGAGGGCAATGTTGACGTTGAGCCCCCAAGCTCCATAGATGATTCCTCCGTGATCTTGATAGAGATCGGAGTTGATGTTTGATGAAGGCCCTCGTCCGGACATGGTGATCCAAACACGGGGCGCAATTCTTAGTCGAACCAAGGTGACCAGTCGAGCTGGTGACGAAGATGCCGAAGTCGCAGTTGATCTGCAGGCGAGCCATCGATCCTTTTGTCGATCACACAGTGGAACTCTCAATGAAAGCACCAATTTCGGTGTCAAAACCGGCAGACCTCGGGTAGGGGGTCTCGAACTGTGCGTCTAGGATCGATGGTAACAGGAGACAAGAGACACAATGTTTTACGCAGGTTCGGGCCCTCTTGATGGAGGTAAAACCCTACGTCCTGCTCGATTAATATTGATGATATGGGTAGTACAAGAGTAGATCTACCACGAGATCAAGGAGGCTAAACCCTAGAAGCTAGCCTATGGTATGATTGTTGTATATATTGTATATCTATTGACTAGCCTGGCCTTGGTTTATATAATGCACCGGAGGCCTAGGATAACAAGAGTCCTAGCCGAATACGCCGGTGGGGAGAAGTCCTTGTCTTGATCGCCAAGTCTTGTGGAATCTTCCTTGTATGCGGCAGCCGTCGAACTGGCCCATGAGTATACGGCCACGGGGGTCCTTGGCCCAATCTAATAGATCGGGAAACGACGTGGTGAGTACCCCCTAGTCCAGGACACCGTCAATACCCACGTGTACCTTGAGTAGTCATCCACAATCACCAAGCAATACTTCCTACCTCCAAGACTATCGAAGGATGGAGGCCCAAAGAGATCCATGTGAAGGAGCTCCAAAGGCCTCTTTGAATAAATGATAGTCGTGGGAGGGTGAGCCTTCTCATGTAGCTTTCCTTCGATACAGGCACTACAAGCACGATCTTTAGCAAAACTAACATTCGTTAGTCCATGGACATGGTCTCCCTTGAGGAGACTTTGCAAAGATCTCATATTGACATGGGCTAAACGGTGATTCCAAAGCCATCCCACATCAACTTTAGCCATTAGGCATGTCGCGGTCTTAGTGGGTCGCTCAGAAAAGTTAATCACATATAGACCGTTCTCGACATGCCTAACAAAAGCTACTTTAAGAGTCTTGCTCCACAAGAGGGCCACGCTATCGATATCAAAGAAAGTGGCAAAGCCCATGATAGCAAGTTGACGAACGGAAAGTAAATTGTATGCAAGGGACTCAACAAGCATGACCTTCTCGATCGTGAGATCATGAGAGATGACCACCTTGCCAAGTCCCAATACCTTAAAAGATGAGGCGTCACCCCACTCGACATTGGTGGGCATAGATGGAACCTTGTGCACGTCCACCACCAAGTCCTTGCTTCCGGTCATATGATTTGTAGCTCCGCTATCGAGCAACCATGATCCCCCACCGGAAGCAAACACCTACAAGAGATCAATGCTTGGTTTTAGGTACCCATTTTGTAATGGGTCCTTTGATGTTAGTAAAAAGGGTTTTTGGAACCCAAATAGACCATTCAATGTATTCATGAAGAGAACCAACAAATTTGGCATAAACATGCCCATCACTAGCACGACATAACACATAAGAAGGGTTAAAATCGCTGGCTTTGTTGAGAGGGGTGACATTGCCCTTCTTGACATTGTTCTTCTTCTTCTCCTCGAGGGCACTCTCTCCCTCCCTCACAAAGGTTTGTATGAGGGGAGGAGGTCGTTTGGTCTTGTCATTCTTCTTCTTGTTCTTGGAGTCGGGCACGTACCCAACCCCTTCCTTGGCCACACCTCCCTTTTGGTTGATCAAGAGATTGTTGAGGTTCTTCTTGCCTTGTATGCAAGTCGCAAGACCTTTCTCAAGTTGCTTGTTCAACTTAGCATTTTCCTCAACAAGATGTATGTGCTCACAACACGGGTTAGTAGCATTTGCATTATCAATTAAAATCATATGAGGAAAAGTTTCTTTCTCCTTAGTTAGCTTCACTTGGAGTTGATCATGAGACTCCTTGATACTAGCGTGAATACCCTTCAAGGCCTTGTGGGCCTTGTCAAGTATATCAAACTCCTCTTTGAGTCTAGCAAGATCAACCCCAAGTTTGGCCTTCTCGGAATTTAGCACTCGAGAAACAATGAGGACATGATCATAATCTTTCTTTAACTTAGCATGATCAACATTGTGTGACTCCTCAAGAGCCAAACGAAGACCACGCTCTTCCTCAAGAGCATTGGAAAGATCCGAAATCTCATCGGCATAGTCACGACTATGCCCTTCCATCTTAGAGATGGTGTCTTCATGAGCCTCGATCATGTCATTGGCTTCACCAAGTTGTTCCAAGAGAGCAACAAAGTGCTTCTTGGATTTTCCCTTGAGTTTGCCCATAAAGGCCTCAAACTCGTTAGCCTCCACATTAGTTCCCTCAAGTTCATTAATGCTATCCGTCGGGGAAGGATGATTAATGATGGTAGTTTTGATGTTGGAGGTTACCTTGTTGGTGGCTTTAGCCATGAGGCACTTGGCGGTGATGCTCTCGTTGGGTGAGTCGAAGAGAGACACCCGTGACGTTGTTGCAATGGCAATGGAGGCCATGGCAACCGACTCACCATCTTCATCATCGTCATCATCCTCATTGTACTCTTCTTGCACAACCAAAGCCTTGGGAGGAGTCTTCTTGGTGAAGTTGTCCTTGTTGGGGAACGACTTGGCCTTGTCCTTTCAGATGAGCTTGCCACCATTGTCTTCCCTCTTCTCATACGGGCATTCCGCAACGAAATGACTCACCTTTCAGCAATTGTAGCAAGTCCTTACATGTTGCTTGCCCCTTGTGCCACTCGAGTTGCTTTTGCTAAAGTTTGGCCTCAAGTTTTTCTTGCTCTAAAATTGCCTTGAAGCAAGTGCCATGTGTTCATGATATGCATAGTTCGTATCTTCGGGGTTGCTCTCCTCTTCTTCCTCTTCTTCTTCTTCCACGGTGAGTTTGGCCTTCAATGCAAGGTTAGGCTTCTTTCCCGTTGAGAATGGAGCACCGCATTGTCGGCGGTCTTGTCCAAAATGTTCATGGCCACAAACTCATCCAACACTTCGCTTGAGGTCAAAGTGTGGAAGTCCAGTCTTTGATGAATGACGGAGGACATGGCCTTGTGATAGGGCATCATTGCCTTGAGGAATTTGCGCTTGATCCAATTGTCATCTGTGTCCTTGCTCCCGTGATCTCGTAGTGAGACCGCGAGTTTGGTTACTCTCCGATAAAGCTCACGAGGTTCTTCATCTTCTTTCATTGCAAACTCATCGGCCTCATCTTGTACCACTTCATAATTGGAGCTTTGAATGCTTGCACTTCCCCGGTAGAGAGAGACAACACAATGCCATGCATCTTTGGCCAAGGCAAAGGGACGAAGATGAGGTAGGTCTTCGGGTGGAATTGCATCTTGAATGATGAAGAGAGCATTCTCATTGAATTGATTATCCGCGGCTTCTCGAGGAGTGAAGTTGCTTGGATCATGCGGATAAAAACCTTCTTCAATGATTCTCCAAAGGTTAGTGTTCACATGATTTAAATGACGTTTAAAGCGGTAAACCAAAGAATCAAATTCCTCATTTTTCACAATCTTAGGAGGAGGACCGGCATGATTCAAATGAGTGGAAGGAATCGGTCCACCATAAACAAGTGGTGGTTCCACATGGGCAAAGATGCTGGTGCCATTCTTACCACTAGAAGAAGGAGCCTTTTCACTACTAGCTTCCCCCTTGTCGGGGATAGCATCTGACACCTTGTTGGCGGGATCACCCACTTTCAACGGTGCGGTGGATAGTTTAAGCCCCTCAAGAAATTTAGTAAACATGCTCTCAACTTCGGTCGTCATGGAGGTTTTCAATGTCTCCAAGGCCACATTGAACTCCTCACGAGAGACCGAGGTTCCCCCATCGCCCGTAGAAGAGATAGGATTCACACCGGAGTGTTCCTCCACACCGTCTACAGTATAAACCATACTCTTTGGATGGTAAAGTCCTTAATAAAGAGACGAGGCTCTGATACCAATTGAAAGGATCGATATGGTTGACTAGAGGGGGGGTGAATAGGCAACTAACAATTTTTAGCTTTTCTTTAGCAATTTAAACTTTGCATCAAAGTAGGTTGTCTAGATATGCAACTAGGTGAGCAACCTATATGATGCAACACGAATAGGAACACAAGCAAGCAAGATATATGAAACAAATAAGCTTCCACAAGTAAAGGCACGAGATAACCAAGAGTGGAGACGGTGGAGACGAGGATGTGTTGCCGAAATTCCTTCCCTTTGAGAGGAAGTACGTCTCCGTTGGAGCGGTGTGGAGGCACAATGCTCCCCAAGAAGTCACTAGGGCAACCGTAATCTCCTCACGCCCTCACACAATGCGAGATGCCGTGATTCCACTATTGGTGCCCTTGGAGGCGGCGACTGAACCTTTACAAACGAGGTTGGGGCAATCTCCACAACTCAATTGGAGGCTCCCAACGACACCACGAAGCTTCACCACAATGGACTATGGCTTTGGGGTGACCTCAACCGTCTAGGATGCTCAAACACCCAAGAGTAACAAGATCCGCAAGGGATTAGTGGGGGGAATCAAATATCTCTTGGTGGAAGTGTAGATCGGGGCCTTCTAAACTACTCCCGAGCAAATCAACAAGTTTGGCTGGCTAGGGAGTGAGATCGGGTGAAAATGGAGCTTGGAGCAATAAAATGGAGCTTTAATGGTGGAAGAGGTAAGTCAACGGGGAAGAAGGGGACCCCTTATATAGTGTGTGGAAAAGATCCAACCGTTACCCACCAACCAGCCCGCGGCCAGCGGTACTACCGTGCCAGGCCAGCGGTACTACCACAAGGCCGCGCGGTACTACTGCTTGCAACAAAGCGGTACTACCGCAGGGCTGTGCTGTACTACCGTACCGATCCACGGTACTGCCGCAACCCCAGCACAGAACGACGCACAGAAGCTGGGGGCGGAACTTCTGCATGCACGGTACTACTGCACCCCCATGCGGTACTACCGCGAGGCAAAAATCCTAGCCAGGGGGAGGGACACTTCCGTGCCTACTTCCGCAAAGAAACGGAAGTAGCAAAAACCCGACACAGTAGTACTGCCGAGGGGCGGTACTACTGCCTGACCGCATAGCGCGGTACTACCGCACGGCGAAAGCGGTACTACCGCGGTAGGTGCGGATGTAAAAAATTACATCCGCTCCTATTACCGCAAAGGGGCGGCACTAGCCTGGTGGGCAGCGGTAGTGCGGCTCTAGGGGAGCAGTACTACCGTGGGCACCAGCGGTACTACCGCGCCATCGCGCGGTACTACCGCGGATGCCTACGGTACTACCGTTGACCCAGGAGCAGTACTACCGCAACCAACAATCAGCAGCCAGTCAAAGGAGGCAGGAAAACGGAGGAAGCTCCAATGAAGAAGGAGGGGATAAGAAGGAGACGTGTACGTGATGATTCCACCCAAACCTTTCCAACGCAGACCCCCTCTTAATAGTACGGCTTTCCTACGACTCAAATCCACCAAAAAGAAACGTAGAAAAGACGCCGTCTTCGTCAGTCTTTGAGGGGCACCCAATCGTCTTGTGCCTAGCAAAGAAGTGTCTGGAATACTCATGGCACACGATTAGTCCGCAAATGCGTTGTCATCAATCACCAAAACACTTAGGGAATAATATGTCCTTACACCATCGCGCACAGTAACTGGTAAGGAAGTGATGGCATCCCGCCGCGCCGCGTTCCTCGCCGCCGGCGACCGCACACATGGTAAGGAAGCGATGGCATCTCGCTGCGCTGAGTTCATCGCCGCCGGCGGCCAGACAGTTACATGGGCGGACTTTCAGGCTGCCATGGCCGAATGTGTGGTGGATCTAGAGGCGGCCAAAGCCGCACAGAAGGAGCGGAAAAGGAAAAAAGCAGTCAAGAAAAGAGAGTCCCACCGCCACAAGAAAAAAGAGGCCGCACGCCATGGTGAGGAGAGCTTGGCGGAGATCGAAGCACGGTGGGCTGCAGCCTACAAGGCCGAGAAGGAGAACGCCAGTGTCTGGCCAGCATGCCCCGATGGCAGCATGTGAGAAGTAGTTTAAGTTTGTAGTATTAGAGCAAATTACCAGTAGTAGTTTAAGTTTGTAGTATTAATGTACAATGTCGGTAAGAGCATCCTTCGAGGGCTTTGAGCGTTGATTCACATGTGTGCCGGTGTTTTTTTTTGCGTTAATCATTAGAAGATCACAAAACACACGGTTTCTATGCCGTATCCGTCAGTGTTTTTTTGTGTTAATGACCCATAAGTCATTTACTTGTGCGATGTTTCCTAATAAACCAGGCATACCATTAACCGAAAAAATCAAGTACACGTGTACATTTTTTGGAGACGGGATCTGCAAACTTTCTTTTTCTCGCACACGAGTATTTTACGCGCTTCGTCTGTGTTGTGTGTTCCCCCCGCCTAAGTTTCAAGTTTCGCAGCGAAATTTTCATTAGGCGTGCAATTTCAGAATTTATTCCTCCAACCACATCCGACCCTCCAAATCCCCCCCTCGCGCCTTCCCCTACTGGCATCTCAAACCGCCGCCGCCACAACCACAGCTTGGACCACATCTACATTCTTCTCGGATCCAGTCAGGTAACCCACCGATCTCTATCACGTCCCCGCCCTGATTGCTTAAATGGCGCCGGTGAAACATCCTCATGCCTCCAAATCCCCCCACCAGGAGCTGATGGCGGTCCATGGCGTGATGGCCGCTGTGCGTGTTGACCCAGAGGAACACCTCGCCTCCACCGCCACGGACGACATGTTGTAGGCTCTGGCCCAGATGAAGTCCCCTAGCGACTACCCCCCAGGACTTAACAAGTAAGATCTGACCAGCTAAATCTTACCAATACCACTTGCAACCGCTATGATTTGTACGGTTGATGTATTAAGCATGTTCGTGCCTTGTTTATTTCAGTACTCACACTGTGTGATGTTCAAATATTACCGTCTCTAGCTCAGTTTCACCAATACCAGCAACAATTTACAATACATGACTCAGGATATCACTAGAGATGCTGCCCATTTGCTATTTTTAGTGGATGCTAACCCTGTTGTACATAACATGCCTGTCCACGTACTTATGCAGGGCCATAATGGCTGATGCTTTTGTATGCCGTCGAGGTGAGCTGCATCCCATGTCTTACAGTATTTCACATAATTTGTGCAATTGCAGTTTAACTTCTACCATTTACTAGTTGCCTGTAGGTACACATGTCAGTGGCACTGATCCACGCTTCGACCCAGAGGAACAGCTCGCCTCCGCCGTCGCTGACTTTTGGCGGGCTCTGGCCAAGATGAAGTTCCCCAGCAACTTCCTCTCAGGACTTACCAAGTATGTACTCACCAGTTCAATCTTACCAATACCAGTTGCAATTAATGGCTATGTTCTGTACAGTCGATGTATTAAGCACGTTCTAGTAAACATGCCTAACATGTTTTTGCTACTTTCCCTACCTTTTTATAGACATCTAGGCCATTCTCTGCTCTGGCAGCACCTGCCTTGTGGTGTTTAACTATGCCAATTGCATTTTTATCAGTACCGGTTTCAATGACCATTAAGTGTGTTGCAATTAACAGTTGAATCCATTTTTAAATAGTTGTATTTCAATGGCTACAAACTTACAAAACATGACTTAGGATGATGTTAAGCCTGTTGCAATTAACAGTTGTATCCATTTTTTAATCTGTCCATTTGCTACCATGCTACTCTTCGCAATAAAGATATACTAGAGATGCTTCCCATTTGCTATTTTTGGTGGATGCTAACCCTGTTGTACTTAACATGCTTGTCCATGTACTTACGTAGGGTCATAACGGCCGATGCTGTTGTTTGCCATCTAGTTTAGCTGCATCCCATGTCTTACAGTATTTCACATAATTTGTGCAATTGTAGTTTAACTTCTACCATTTACAGGTTGCTTGAAGGTACACATGTCAGTGGCACTGATCCATGATTCGACCCAGAGGAAGAGCTCGCCTCCGCTGCCGCTGACTTTGGGCAGGCTCTGGTCAAGATGAAGTGCCCCATCAACTACCTCTCAGGACTTACCTAGTATGTACTCACCAGTTCAATCTTACCAATACCAGTTGCAATTAATGGCTATGTTTTGTGCGGTCGATGTATTAAGCATGTTGTAGTAAACATTCCTAACACGTTTTAGCTATTTTCCCTACCTTTTTATAGACAACTGGGCCATTATCTGCTCTGGCATCACCTGCCCTGTGATGTTTAACTCCGCCAATTGCATTTTTATCAGTACCGGTTTCAATGGCCATTAAGCCAGTTGCAACTAACAGTTGTATCCATTTTTAAAGAGTTGTATTTCAATGGCTACAAACTTACAAAACATGAATTAGGATGTTGTTAAGCATGTTGCAATTAATAGTTGTATCCATTTTTTAATTCGTCCCTTTGCTACCGTGCTACTCTTTTGAAATGAAGATATGACTACAGATGCTGCCGTTTTATTACCATTTGCTATTTTTGGTGGATGTTAACCTTGTTGTAGTTAAAACTGGCTTTCCATGTACTTACACTAGGCTACAATGGGCGATGTTGTTGTTTGTCGTCGAGGTTAGCTGCATCCCATGTCTTATACACCATCTATTCCTAGATATAAGTATTTTTAGAGATTCCAATATAGACTACATAAGGAGCAAAATGAGTGAATCTATATTATAATCTAAACTATATCTATAATTCTATATATATCTGTATGTAGTTCATATTGAAATCTCAAAAAAAATACTTGTACTTAGTAACATAGGTAGTTGTATTTTACATCATTTGTGCAATCTCAGTTTAGCTTCTAACATTTACTGGTTGCTTGTAGGTACATATATGAGTGTTACTTATCCATGCTTTGATCCCTTTTGCGTATGGGGCAATGAGATATTCATGAACAAGCGTCAAGTGAGGAAAATAAGAAATATTGTTATGCGAAAGAAATGGGTGATTGGAATTAAGCTCTTTATTTACACTTTGTCGAAGACAACAGTGAACTTTAGGATGGTAAGTAATGTGTTGCCTGTTCCCCCTGCCCACAACTAGTTACTCTATTAGGCCTCAGTAACTGATATTTTTCTATTTTCAGTGGTTTCCGAAGCTATTTACTGATGATTACCTTGCAAACTACATGACCGGAGTGGAGGCAACTAAGATTAAAGTATATAATTCATGCTACCATGATAATGCTCTAGAAGTCATCCTGAAGGCGGTGAAGGATGGGCGGGCAATCGTCACAAGGGGTTGGACAAAAGTGGTTCGTGCCTATGGCATGCAGGAAGGCACATTATGGGCATTCCGCTTCTTCAACACCATCGGTAGTCAAAATGATTTACACTTGTCTCTTCACCTTTACCGCATTTAAATACTCTGGTTCATCATAGTTAACTGCTACCTAATCTTGTAATTACTGAACATATTGTACTGGAAATTTTATTTATGGATTCGTTGTTGAACCATTGTGCTGAGAGTTTGAATTGCACGTTTCATATTTCAAAATTTCCAATTCGAATAATAAATTACAGGAAAAAATAAAAAGAGAGCAGTCGGTCATGGAACTTTGCAAACGGTTCTGGCAGTAAAAGCGCTTGTGATGGATAGCCGATTGCCACACAGTTTTCTGCATCAAATCATGTGTGATGTAGTTAATGAAAGCAAACAGTTAACCAAGGCAGAGTGTGTGTGATAGTTACACCTTTCAGACACGACCATATACATAAAACTGTCTGGGATGTACATACGAAGGGAAACATTTTCCCTAGATTGACTGTGTGGGATGTACATAAGAACGGAAACATATTCCTTGGATTGACTGTGTGTGATATGCATACGAACGGAAATATTTTTTTGGGATTCACCGTGTGGGATGTACATACCTACGGAAATGTTTTTCTCGGATTACCGTGTGGGATGTACATACCTACGGAAATGATTGGGTTTCGATGCCTCGCCCGATCACACACGGCCCCAGCTTGTGTCCCAGGAGGGCCTATCCCCGACAATTTTTGGGTCGTGTGGGAAGGACCCCCTATCTCCCACACTCACTTGGCGACGGTTCCAAATGTCATCGCGGAAAGGGGTTAAAAACCGTTTGTATAGCACTGATGTGCACCGGTGTATGTGCCTTGATCTTTCCCCACCACATGATGTTCGCCAAGTAAAGAATAGGTTGGAATAACAAATTGACTCAAGAAAAATAAAATTATCAGAAAAAGTAAAAGATAAGCCCTTTGTAGAGGGAAGCATGAATTTGTAGAGGTGCCAAAGCTCATTGCTTAAAACAAAGATGAATACATTTTGAGTGGTGTACATTTCCCGTCAACGTCACGACTAAGGAATTCAATTTCTTCCATGCTAAACACATTATTGGCGGTTCCCATGCAAAAATAAAAAGTTTAACTCCCCCTCAACCATTCAAACACAAGCCATGGCTAGCTGAATTCACGGTTGCCCTCCAAACAATCAACTTTCCAGGTGGAGTTTGTTTTTATTATATATTTTTTCTTTTTGATTGACGGGATTGGGCATCCCAATTACCAACCTCTCTTGTGCAAGGACAAGTGAATAAACAACCATCGTGAGAACATCCCACTTAGCATGGAAGATATTGACCGCCCCATCTCTCCATGAGCGGTACGGGCACACAAAATAGATGTTTATTTGAAGGTTTTATAGATGGCACATGCAAATTTACTTGGAATGGCAGGGTAATACCGTATATAGGTAGGTATGGTGGATACTCATGGAAGAAACTTGGCTAAGGGATTTTGGATGCACAAGCATTATTCCCGCTTAGTACAGAAATTTTGGCTAGCAAAATATTCTAAACAAGCACGACATGTTGGAGGATCTATAACAATATAACTTATATGCAAATATACCCAAACATAACTCATTATGTTGTCTTCCTTGTCCAACTTCAACTAATTTTCTCAAGTTTGAAAATAATTAATGGGTATTCACAATCATAAAAGATGTCCAAGATAATATAGTTGTATGTGAAAGTTCTCTTCCATATACTAATCATTCATGAATTGCTTGTATGACCAATATTGTGATTGTCAGACTTCAATAGATTTAACTTTCTAAACCCAATGCGAAACAACCACTAGGCATGATACAAGCATATGAGGCACATACAATTTCATATTTATGATATTCAATTCATTTAACAATTTATTCTTAGGATATAAGTGAAGAATGAGAGTAAATGGTGAACTACTCCAAAAAGATGTAAGTGAAGATCAAATGAGTAGTTAAATAATTAAGTAGCTATGTGAGGAATCTCTCTCATTTAAAAACCTTTAGATCTAACTATTTTTATTAAAACGTCAAACAAAAATATAGGGCACTCCAGGAATAGCACATGTCATGTGAACAAATAAAAACTTAGGCTCAATCAAGACTAACCGATAGTTGTTGATGAAGAAAGGTGGGATGCCTATGGGGCCATCCCAAAGCTTAGATGATTGAGACTTCTTGGAATGTTAACCTGGGATGCCTTGGGAATCCCCAAGCTTGAGATCTTGTGACTCCTTAATTCATCTCATATCATGGTTTCTCCTAAATCTAAAAAACTTCATCTACACAAAACTCAACAAGAACTCATGAGATAAGTTATTATAAATCAACTCAAAACCTTAACATTCTCCACTGTAGCAAATCACTAAAATTATAATTTGACATTGCATACTAAATACCTCAACATATTTAATAGTCCTATCCTCAAATAGAATCATTAAACAAACAAACATAAGCAAACAATGGAAACATAACATCAATCTGTCTGAATTGAACAGTCTGTAAAGGATGAAGAAAGATTGATACATATTTAACTCCAAAAATCTTGAACAAATACCACACTACAGAACATTTATCGTAGCTTATTATGTAAAATTTTCAAGATTTTATCATGTTCTGATTATTCAGGAATATCCAAGACTTAACACAAAACTTTCTGTTTTCGAACATCAACATGTAGACTTGGAAACTCGGCATGGTAAAGGCTATACTTGTCACTTTTATTAAATAAAAGGTACAAAACATTATTCTAAATAACAGCAAGCAAATTACAACAAAATAAAATGATGCTCCAAGCAAAACTCATATCATGTGACGAATAAAAATATAGCTCCAACTAAGGTTACCGATAATGTTGAAGACGAAAGAGAGGTCATCCCCAAGATTGGACGCTTGGGTCTTACTTGAATATTACCTTGGGGTGCCTTGGTCATACCCTAGCTTAGGGTCTTTCCACTCCTTATTCTCCTCATATCGTTATCTCACCCAAAACTTGAAAACTTCAATCACAAAACTTAACGGAACTTCGTGAGATAGGTTAGTATGACAAAGAGCAAATCATTCACTTTGGTACTATCAAGACAAGATTCATAATTGTTCTCACATAATTACTATTGTACTCTATCATTTCCACAATCTATATTGACCAATATAAGCCATAGAAACTATAAAACAAGCAAACTATGCATTGAAAACCGAATATGTCAAAAACAAAACAATCTGTAATGATCTAAACATAGCCATACTTCTGTAACTCCAAAAATTCTAAAAAATTAGTATAACGTATACAATTTGTGTATAAACCATGTGTAAAAATTTCATAATTTTATTGCATCCCTGTGAATTATGTTAATTCTAGCACTAGGCGCAAAAGTTTTTTTCTTTGCACAGAATCAATTCAAGTATCATCCAAATCATCCCAAAGGCTTTACTTGGCACATTATTGAAAGAAAAGATATAAAACATGATTAATATAGTATCTCAATCATGTGAACACACAAAAATAGTAGGGGTAAATATTCTTTTGTTTCCCAACAAGCACTTTTCTTTAATACCCTTTTAGCTAGGCGTGATGATTTGAATGATGTCACATAAAAGTAAAGAATTGAGACATAATGGGAGAATTATGAAGTATATATCAAGGAAATTTAATCCTAACCCACTTCCTATGCATATGGATTTTGTGAGAAAACAACTTATGGGAGCAAGAATCAACTAGTATAGGAAGGCAAACCAAGCATGCCTTCAAAACTTTCAACACATAGAGAGGAAACTTGATATTATTGATATATATATAAGCAAATTTTCCTCTCTCATAATAATTTTCAGTAGCATCATAAATGAATTCAACAATATAACTATCACATAAAGCATTATTTTCATGATCCAAATGCATAAAAAAATTATTACTCTCCACATGAGCAAATTTCTTCTCATCAATAATAGTGGGGTCAAACTCAACAAAATAACTATCATGAGATACTTGATTGGCATAATCAATTTGAGGATGAAAATGATGATGACAAGATTCATGGTTATTATTATTCTTTATATCATAAGTGTCTTCGCAATAATTATCATAGATAGCAACTTTGTTATCATAATAATCAATTGAAAACTCTTCCAAAGTAGTGGATTCAACATTAAATAAAGTCATGACCTCTCCAAATCCACTTTTATGATTACAATAAGATTCAACACCCTCCAACATAGGGGATAATTACTTCCTAGAGTTAAAACTCTTCCAAACCCACTTCCAGCATTGTAATCATCATAAATAGGAGGCATGCTATCATCATAATAAATTTTCTCATCAAAACTGGGGGACTAAAAATATTATCTTCATCAAATATATCATCCCCAAGCTTAGGGATTTGCATATTAGCATAATGGATATTCGTAGCAAGCATACTAACATCATTGCAATCACGCTTATCATTCAAGTATTTTATGCCAAACATTTTATTAAATTCTTCTTCTAACACTTTGGCACAATTTTCTGATACATCATTTTCAAGAAAAACATCATAAAGGTAAATCATTTGATGCAATTTCAATTCCATTTTTAGTAGTTTTATTTTATAAACCAAACTAGTGATGAAAAAGAAACTAAAAAATTCATTTGCAAGATCTAAAGATGTACCTTCAATCACTCAACTCCCCGGCAACAGCGCCAGAAAAGAGCTTGATGTCTACTACACAAAATTTATTATTGTAGAAGTTGTTGGGCCTCCATGTGCAGAGTTTTGTAGGACAACAAAAACTTTCCCTCAGGTGGATGACCTAAGGTTTATCAATCCGTGGGAAGCGTAGGATGAAGATTGTCTCTCTCAAGCAACCCTGCAATCAAATAGAAAGAATCTCTTGTGTCCCCAACACACACAATACAATGGTAAATTTTATAGGTGCACTAGTTTGGAGAAGTGATGGTGATACAAGTTTATTATGGATAGTAGATATAGGTTTTTGTAATCTGAAAAATATAAAAACAACAAGTTTGCAAGTGATAAAATGGAGCACAAATGGTCTTGCAATGCTTAGAAACAAGGCCTCGGGTTCATACTTTCACTAATGCAATCTCTCAACAGTGCTAACATAATTGAACTATATAACAATCCCTCATGTGCAACAAAGAATCACTCCAAAGTTTCTATTGGAGAAAGTAGGAAGGAAACGTGTATCAACCTATGTGCCTAGATTACCCCAATGTCACCACGGGAATCCGCAAGTTGATTACCAAAACATACATCATGTGACTCAATAGAATACCCCATTGTCACCACAGGTATCCACATGCAAGACATACATCAAGTGATCTCAAATCTAATATTCAATCTAACATAACGAAACCTCACATAGCAAGACTCAATTCATCACAACAAGATAGAGAGGGAAAAACACCATATGATCTGACTAGATTAACAAAGCCCATGGTTACATCAAGATCATGCCGGATCAAGAAAATGAGAGAGAGAGAGAGATCAAACACAAAGCTACTGGTACATACCCTTAGCCCCGACGGTGAACTACTCCCTCCTCGTGATGGAGACCACCGGGATGATGAAGATGGACTCCCGTGATGATTTCCCCCTCCGGTAGGGTGCCAGAGTAGGCCTCCAGATGAGATCGCTTACATACAGAGGCTTGCGGTAGCGGGGCAGAAGTTCTAGGTTTCTTTCTGGGTGTTTCTATATTTATTGGAATTTTTAGCGACGATTTCATGTCAGGGGGTCCACGAGCGACTGGCAAGCTCAGTAGGCACTCCCCTGATGACCCATAAGTATAGGGGATCAATCATCGTCCTATTGATAAGTAAGCGTGTCAAACCCAACGAGGAGCAGAAGGAAATGACAAGTGGTTTTCAGCAAGGTATTTAGTCAGTAACATGTAGTTTGATAGAAGGATAATTTGTAACGAGCAAGTAATGGTAACGGTAAATAAAGTGTAGAAAAGTATCCAATCCTTTTGTGGCAACGGATAGGCCAAAATGGTCTCTTATAATAAGCAAAGTGTTCTTGAGGTACACGGGAATTTCATCTTGTCACTTTATCATGTTGGTTTGATTCATGTTCGCTACTTTGATAATTTGATATGTGGGTGGACCGGTGATGACCCACAAGTATAGGGGATCTACCATAGTCCATTCAATAAGTAAGAGTGTTGAACCCAACGAGGAGCAGAAGGAAATGACAAGCAGTTTTCAGCAAGGTATTCTCTGCAAGCACTGAAATTATCGGTAACAGATAGTTGTGTGATAAGATAATTCGTAATGGGTAACAAGTAACAAAAGTAACTAAGGTGCAACAAGGTGGCCCAATCCTTTTTGTAGCAAAGGAAAAGCCAGGATGAACTCTTATATAAAGCAAAGCGCTCTTGAGGACACATGGGAATTGTTGTCAAGCTAGTTTTCATCATACTCATATGATTCACGTTCGTTACTTTGATAATTTGATATGCGGGTGGAACGGTGCTTGGGTGCTGTACTTCCTTGGACAAGCCTCCCATTTATGATTAACCCCTCTCGCAATCATCCGCAACTACGAAAGAAGAATCAAGATAAATCTAACCATAGCATGAAACATATGGATCCAAATCAGCCCCTTATGAAGCAACGCATAAACTAGGGTTTAAGCTTCTATCACTCTAGCAACCCATCATCTACTTATTACTTCCCAATGCTTCCCCCTAGGCCCAAATCATGGTGAGGTGGCATGTAGTTGACGTTCACATAACACCACTAGAGGAGAGACAACATACATCTCATCAAAATATCGAACGAATACCAAATTCACATGATTACTTATAGCAAGACTCCTCCCATGTCCTCAGGAACAAACTTAACTACTCAAAAAGCATATTCATGTTCATAATCAGAGGAGTATTAATTATCATTAAGGATCGTTGTCAGTGTCAAAACCAGTGGATCTCGGGTAGGGGGTCCCGAACTGTGCGTCTAGGATCGATGGTAACAGGAGACGGGGGACATGATGTTTACCCAGGTTCGGGCCCTCTCAATGGAGGTAATACCCTACGTCCTGCTTGAGTGTTACAAGAGTTGATCTACCACGAGATTGTAATGGCTAAACCCTAGAAGCCTAGCCTGTATGACTATGGTAATGAGTATATCTTTTCCGGACTAACCCCTCCGGTTTATATAGACACCGGGGGGGGATCTAGGGTTACATAGAGTCGGTTACATAAGAAGGAATCTTCATAGTCGGTCGCCAAGCTTGCCTTCCACGCCTCTTCACAGCCCATCAGTCCGGCCCATGGACAACAGGCCGGACGCCCGAGGACCCTTAGTCCAGGACTCCCTTAGTAGCCCCTGAACCTGGCTTCAATGACGAGGAGTCCGGCGCGCAGATTGTCTTCGGCATTGCAAGGCGGGTTCTCTTCTATCCGAACTTCAAGATAGTATTCAGATGCGATGATAGTATCCGGACCTGTCATACACACCATACATAACCGCAGAGAAAATATATTTTTACACGAGTCTAATCTGCTGACAGTTTTTTACAACATGGCATCATGTTTGTACGGTCATAATTTCGAACCTTTTTTCGTCTGCCGCTCCATGTTTCGAGACGCGGTTGCCATCGGCACGTCTTGTCGAAACAGAGATCGTGTCCTCTTATTACGGGATTCTCATCAATACGGGCGTGGGTGACCCAACCGTGTCATTTGCATGGCCCTTGGGAATAGGCGAGCTTTAAGGCGAGTGGGGAGACGCTTGATATTCACGGCCTTTATAAGGGGATAAGGATTCCCTTTCTTCATCCACACCTCGGCTCCTCCTCAGTCCTTTCGTCCCTGAGCTCCAGCGCCCAAGCTTTTAGCTTTTCCCTCGTCCGAGAAAGCACTCCAAAGATGTCCAGATCCGGAGCTAGGGGTAAGTGGATGGCCTCCTCCGTCAAGAAGAGGGACATCAAAGCGCTCCGGGAGGCCGGATATCTGGCCAAGGAGATCGCTCACCGACTCCCGACCAAGGGACAGATCGTCCCTACTCAAGAGCCCCACGAGAGGGTTGTGTTTCTCACACATTTCATCCACGGGCTGGGCTTCCCTCTTCACCCCCTCATCCGTGGACTGATGTTCTAGTACGGGCTAGACTTCCATGACCTAGCCCCCAACTTCATCATCAACATCACGGCATTCATTGTCGTGTGCAAGGCCTTTCTCCGCATCTCGCCTCATTTCGGCCTATGGCTGAAGACCTTCAATGTGAAGCTGAAAGTGGTGAGCGGCCAACAAGCAGAGTGCGGAGGCGCCATGGTGGGAGAGATGCCCAATGTTACCTGGCCCGAAGGCTCATTCATAGAGACGGTGAAAGGGTGGCAAACGGGGTGGTTCTATATTACCGAGCCGCGTGATGCCAACTGGGTGGCGGCCCCCGAATTCTGATCCGGAATCCCGATGCGGCTCACCTCCTGGCAAGAGAGGGGCCTAACCTCGGGTCCCTCAGACGAGCTGGCTGGGCTCCAGACGTGCGTCTAGGACATGATATATATGAAGATCAAGCTTGTCAACGTGGTCCAGGTCATGCTCATTCGTCAGGTCCTTCCATGCCAACGCCGGACTTGCTATCTGTGGGAGTACGATCCAGCCAAGCACCAGACGCTACTAAGCTCTTCGGCATGATGCACAAAGAAATCTGGAAAGTTCTCTTAAAGGCCAGCGAGACGCCACCGCCCACGACCGAATATCGCGGGCTTAGCTTAAAACGCCAGGCTAACCCGGTAAGTTCTTTTAATGTTTTCAAGGTGTACCCTTTACTAGCATATTTTGAGAAAAAGCCTAAGCTACCTGTTTTTTCAGGCCTGGATCAAGATAGCTGAGGGGATTAACTGCCCGGCTCCGCTGCCTGAAGACCAAGAATTCCCATTACTGATGAAAATGCTTTTTCCAGCACCTTATGAGGTGCCAGAGAAGACGACCAAGAAAGCGGCCAAAGGGGCCAAGAAGGGCCCTCGCCAGAAAGGCGCTCCGGACGTGACGTCCGAAGACGAGACTTCCTCTTCGTCCGTTGACGATGACAACGAAGAGGAAGAAGAAAGTGACTCCCCACCTAAAGTGGGGAGGAAGAAGAGAGCGGCCCCCACAAATCCGGAGGCGAAAGAGCCTAAGAGGGTTAGAGGCTCCCTCGTGGATAACTCCATGTGGGATGTTGATAGCAGTCCGGAGCGACCTCGCCGGACCAAGCCTCGGGCCGCCTCGTAAGTACCAGAATCCGGAAACGTCTGGCCTTCCCGGTTTGTAATATTGATATACTTTAAACCTTGTTATTGCAGTCCAGCATGCGATGGCTCCCCGCGATCCTCAACAGAGGGGTCGCTAGACTCAAAGGAGATGGCTAGCATGTCTCCGCCACCTGCTCATTCCGTCTCTCCCAAGGGTGACGACGAGGTGGTGTCGCAAGAGACCTTCCCCGACCGGGGGGGCTTCCGGAGATTGTTGGGATGGCACCCTAGGACGATTCCTCAGCCATCGGACTCATGGGGGAAAAAGCCCCTATGGGGACTGGTGACGGGGGCTGAGTTCCCTTTGGACCTGAGCCGGATACTATTCCGGAGATCTATGCGGCTCCGGAGTCCAGCGAACGACATTCACCAAAAGGAAGGAATGTTCCTGTTCCGCCGGTGACCTCTATCCAACCAGAGGCACCGGATAATCCGCTGGAGGCACTACGAGGCGCCTCTATTGTGGATGAACATCGCACCCTTATGGGAACGGTAATAGAGAAGGTCCAGTTCGTAAAAAGCGAACTGACCGAAGCCTGCACTAGCCTTCTATCAGGCTTTGAGGTAAGTAATGCGTTTGTAGGAAGAATATCACTTTATAGACAGTAGCCCCCGATGCTCTGTTTAGTGTTCAGAAATAAAAAGCCGAACAGAGGATCGATAAGAAATATCGCAGGAATCTAACATAAGTTGTCTATGTGAATAAGCAGGTACCGCTGCAGGCTGCCACCGCTCATGCTGCGGAGGTCTCCGGACTGAAGCGGAAACTGGAGCGGGCCGAGGAAGAGCTCGGCCTCATGAAGAAGCAGCTGGAGCATAGCCAAGGTATGCAGTAACCTATGGGTACACATTAAGAAAAAATGAATAGTACATCCGTACTGAGGTGTCATAAACTTTATTAGGGGCCACGACCGAGGTGACAACCCTCAAGAAGGTGTTAGCTGAGGCCGAGGACAAAGCGGCCAAGGAACGCGCCGCGCACAAAAAGCACAAGGCCTAGGTTGGCGAGGCATAGCAACAGCTCCAGGGTGCGATCGAGAGATTTGAGTCCTTGGAGCGCGATTCTAAGGTGCAAGAGTCTGAACTGGCGAAGGCCCGCCAGAGCGCACAGGATGCACGAGCCGAAGCCTAGAACACCCTCCAGGAAATTCAGGCGGCCAAGGACATTGCGTCGGGTAATTCTTTCACCATGCAAAGCAAGTATGTAGAAGAAACGTTCCTTGTACTTATCCGAACTTGGGTTTTCCAGGGGGCGTGTACGGATCTGCCGCGCAGTATATTAGATGCTGCCGAGCACTATAGAGCCGAAGAAGGGATGTCTACGGAGAAGCTATTTTGGTCCCAATATCTTGGACCCGAACATCCCTTTCCTTTCAGCGACCAGCTGAAGCAGTTGGTCGAGCTGCACAGGTCGACAGCTACTTCGGACTTGTTAAGCGGCTTGTAAGTGCCTGTCCGCGGCTCGAAGCCGTGAAGCGGTCGATCTGTATTGAAGGTGCGCGTATGGCATTTGCCCGCGTCAAGAAGAATTGGGCAAAGCTGGATGCCAAGAAGCTGATGACCGAGGGGCCGCCGGAGGGCAAGGAGCATCGTCGACCCGAGCTTTATTTTGATGGCGTCCTGGAGGGGTCCCGCCTTGTGGCAGAGCAATGTTCGAAGGATGTCATATTCCCATGAGAACATTTGTTTTATCCTGTCATGTAATATGGAACAATGATGTTATGTATTATAATGCTTGTGATTTACATTTTACCTCCTGTGTGGACGTTTATGAAATCTGAGGGTTGACCAGTCGTCAGCTTCTGCCCCCACGTAGATAGTACGGGGGTGTTCGGGATAAATCTAAACACTCTTTACTCCACATTCTGGTCCTTAAAGGAGGTGTTTTGTAACATCCCAAAATTCTAAATTTCGGAATGTTATAATAAATAGATAGATTTGACTGATTGATTGATTGATTAACTGAAATTGAGTGAAATTCGAAACCTTTCGAAAGTTAAATGAGAGGGAATAAAAGGACTTTCCCAAACTTTCATCTTGCTTTTATGATCTCCATGAATTCAAATTCTTTCAAATACAAAACCCTACAGAGAAGATGACATGACTTCTTCCATTTATTTAAATGATAAAGGGTTTTGAAAAGTTTTGAATTCCATGAATATTTCAAATTCATTAACTTTAAGCAACTCAATGATTTTCATGAGAGAAGATAAAATGAATTCTTCAAATCATATGAAATATGAGTTGGAAGTTTCAAAGAATCAAATTTAAAGTCCCCTTTGAAATTATTTTCAATTGGGAGTTATTTGGGTTTTATTCAAATTATTTTTCTCCAAAAAATTAAAATATATGGAAAATAGGGTAACATGATTCCCTACATCAGAAAATTGGAGAGAAATAAATTTAAAATTATTTTAGTATTTTTAAAATGATTTTTATTGGATTTTATTACAGCAGTAACACTCTTTGCTTTATTTGAATTTTATAGATTTTATTTGATGCTAGAAAAATGTTCATGTTGTAGAAAATCTTTTTCTGAAAATTTTGATATATAATATGCCAATAGTATTTTTTTATTTTATTTTGTTTTTGTTTATGTTCTTGCCTGCAAAATTGTTTAAAAAAAGAAACTCCCGCCGAATGGGCCGGCCCAGCTCCTGAGCCAGGCCCAGCCCAGCTCGCCAACCGCCTCCGACTCCGGGCAGAGTCCCGCCCGAGCACGATGGCCGCCGTCGTGCTGCCGCCGGCCTCCTCGCGCCCCAACCGCTCCCGCATGCCACCGCCCCTCCCCTGGCCTTTATAAGGCGAGATCCGCCGCCCCGCCCCCTCTCTTCTCGCTGCCTGCTGCCGCCTGCCGTCGTCCGCATCTCGCCACCCGCCGCCGCCGCTCGCTTCTCGCCGTTCCGCGCCGCCGCCGCCGCCCGCGCCTCGCTGTTGCTAGCCACGCCGCCGCCGTCGAAGCTAGCCGCCGCAGGAAGCCGCCGCCGCCGTTGACCCGCCTGAACCGGTAGGAACCGCCCGGTTCGCCCGTTTTTTTAGTTGTTTTAGTTCCGGTTTTCGTCATAGAGCCGATTTTTGATTAGGTTTACTTATTTAGAGAATGTTCGCTGGTTAGGTGTAGAAAACGAACGTTCATTATTTAGTCTTTTCTTTTTCTGTTAGTTTTAGTCAGGGACCTATCCATAAATAGTTTCTTTACAGTTTGACCCCTATTTTTTTCAAAAGACCACAACTTTTCGCTCGTTTGTCCAAATCCAATGAAACCAACGCCCACTTCTTCGTTATGATCCCCTCTATCCAGATAACCAACTTAAACATATTTTTAAAAGTTTTAAAATTTGAATTCAAACATATTTTTATTTGAACTTCGTTTGATCGTAACTTGAGTTCTATAACTCTGATTCAGTTGATTCTTTTTGCAAATCGAAGCTCTTGACCTAAACTTTATGATAAGGTCAAATTCACATAATTTTGGTACTGCTAGAAATTGTTTTATGTTGCAAGATTTATTTGCTTGGTTTTGATGTTTTCTGAATAGTCTTCTTCGTTCTTTTCGATCTTTTGAGTGATTGCTTATGTGTGGTTACTATTGCTTGCTCACGATAGATTGACCTGAGTGTGATGAGTAGAACTATCAGGAGTTATGAGTGCGAATCATCTTCATCAACAGTACCGAGCAAGTTCACACTTTGATCATATCCCTTTCATACCTAGTTTTTATGCATAGTTTCACCCTCAAACATTGCATGAGTCGGATTGATAACATCTGGGTATTGGGAAGTAGTTGATGAGGTAGAACCTATTGTCCTTTATTCAAAACCCTGGGAGTTACTACGTTATGCTTATGCTGCTATCTTATGCTCGTAGACGTGGATTGGTTTGAGAGAATTCATGACAGATGTGAGAGTTATTATTTAATGGTTAACTTAAGGTGGCTACTTCAATACACATCTGGGTGGAATGGTAGGGGCACCCTGGAGCACCCAGTGGTTTTCCCGGGCACCTAGAGAACCCAGTGCTTGCCCAAGGGGATCCTGGAGAACCGTGTGATTACCTTATGGAATGTCACCCAGGCTCAAAGGGATCATAAGATTATTCATGCTAGAAACTTCCGTGTGCAGCCACAAGCCATTATGGGCTCTGGCATAGTTGAGTAAGCGTGAGCTCTCGAAGAGGTGGACTAGAAGATGTAGGGGGATTGTAGGTGTACCGGTCCGCCCGGAGTAGAGAGTAAATGCTCCTGAAAGACTGTGTCTCGGTCATTCATTTCTCAAACAGTGAGAAATCCAACGGAGGAGATCGAGTCTTGTGGGGAAAAGTGCGCAAACCTCTGCAGAGTGTACAAACTAATCATGATTAGCCATGTCCCCGGTTATGGACATCTTGAGTATCTAGTTCTTGAATTATCCTGTTGATCTCATCATGTTACTTAATTAATTTGTTGGGTTGTTAACTTTTAATTGGGATTGAGTTGGAGGAACCTTCTCAATGTTTTCAACAAACTTTGTAGTAAATAAAATATATTCCTTTGTTGTAGGGAAAAATTGGCTTTTCGCAAAAACTTCATAACCATAGATCCTCCACCAGCCATATATGCATGTAGTGATAGTTATTATTCATCATTATCCTATGGTGTGAATTTGCTAGTACATTCAATGTACTGACCCTTTGTGGCTGCAACGTCTCATGTTGTAGGAATATCGTACGACGAGTAAGTGATACGTTAGGGTTACGATTTCTACACTCAACTTTGCCGTTGGTGTTGATGGGAATCCACAACCTTGTTGTTAGTTCCTCTATTTGGATTGAGGTAACAGTATTTACGTTATTTTATGCATGTGATTTACCTCTATTATAAATCCTCGAGTACTGTGTGTGTCAGCATACCGATCCAGGGATGACACTTAAGCACAGATACTTGACCGTCTGAGGTCAGGTCGCTACAAGATGGTATCAGAGCACATATTGACTGTAGGAGGTGACCCCTAAAAATTGGCAAGCCCATAGGAACGTTTTTCTCTACAATTTTTTTCAAAAGGATCTTTTACCTCTCTTATCTTCTGAGCTTATTCAAATATTCCCTTTTAGTGAGACCATACCCCTTTCCCCTTTTGACCACGAAGATTCGACTGAAGAGACCACTTCAAGAAGTACAAGATATCGGACAGCTAAGACCACTTCAGAATGAAGAGGATTTTTACCGTGGATCAGAATAATGGGAACTACAACGGTTGGAGACTCCGAAGACTAGGAGAATTTGAAGGCTCTGAAGAATTTCCAGAGTGGTATGACCTAGGAAGATTACCCTTATGGAACTTGGCAGACTATTGAAGCTATCAATACCCGAGATCAAGGTGTGTCGGAGAAAGACCGGAACATGGAGAATTAAAAACTTGAAGTTTTTGTCAAGAAAACCTAAGGCAGGAGAGATCAATTATGGAAGATAGCTCATGGCAATGACAAGGGCAGAAACACGGCTATCCATGATGTTAATGCCCGCTCCTGCTATTGTCACCGAGCTAAGTTAAGCATGCATTTCTTTGGAAGGATTGGATGGTACAAGGCTGATGGAGCATTTGTCAACAAAAGATGGAGTTTTAACCTTAGCTGGTGTAACGCTAGGATCTCGAGTATTACATCAAGAAGTTTAAGATGGACCTGCAGGAAGCCGTATTTGACAAGGAAGCATTTCGTGAAGAACTCAGGACCGAGAAGCTGAAAGTAGCCAAGGTGGGGGAGCAAAACCTTGTGATACGTGAGATTCGCTAGTAACTGAAGGACAGTAGGACCAAGGTTTATGCCAAGGATGTTGAAACCCAGAAATTTTGGAATGCAACTCCAGAATATTAAAGGACGTCACGAGAAACTTTTTGTCAACACAGAGGATTTGGCAAAAGAACTTGAGAAGGACAAACACGATCGGAAGAAGCCATCGGACACATGAACAAGACTTGAAGGTTTGGTGACTTTGAAGATTTATTTAACCTTTAGAATACTAAACCCCTGTTATATACCTACGTCAGATGTGACGTTTGTGAGCTGTCGTTTGTTTGATGTTTTTTTGACAGCCACAAAATAAAATATGTCTTTTCAAAACTATTGTTTGCATTGTGTGTATCCCTCTCTATCTCTCTCATCTCACCCCAAAACCCATGGACCCAATATAGGATGAATGGAGATGAACCCATATTTTCTAGACCGATGACTCAATTGGATACGGACCGATGGATTCAGAACATGGAGGATCACATGAAGAATAACCCTATAGCCGGAAAGGTTATGACCCAACATACTCTTCAGTGCTTTGAAAGAGGTGCTACTACTTGGTGGAGGATGTACCAAACCATCAATGGATGGCAAGGAGTAACCACTTGGAAAGAATTTAAGTTGACTCTGCAAAGATCTCATCTTGTGTCCCAGAAGTTGAGGCCTTATGGAAATAATATGAAGAAACCTTGTGCATGCAAGATTTGTGGAGAAATAGAAACACCCATAAAGAACACAAGGATGAATGCCCTGATTGTGAAGGAAGTCACACAGCTGAAGAATGCCCGACTAGGCAGATTACTTGTTTCTCGTGTGAAGGAACTACCCACTACCCTGATCAGTGTCACATTTACCCTATGGTACAAAGGACCATCCAGCAGAAGAAATAAGCAATGAAAGGAGCCCTCACAGAAATTCTAGAAGAACCTGTGATGGATGAAGAGGTGGACGACACACCTAAATAAGAACCAATTAAACCCTGCACCAAGTCATGCTATTCATGTGGAGAAGAAGGACACATCTCCTAGAATTGTTTGAATGGGGATTTAGTAGAATTCCCGACAGAGGAAGTAGAGTATGACCCACAAGAAATAGAAGCCCTGATTGGAACGGAAAAGTCCAGGAAGAGAAGTAGATTGGATACCAGGAAGGACCTGAGTCATATCACCTGTTTCAGGTGCAAGGAGACAGGGCACTACTTCAGCAGTTGCCCAAAAAGGAAGCCGAGGACCCAAGGAGGCTATGTAGTCACAAGGAAACCACGAGACTTGTCAGAAGTAATATGTTTTCGTTGTAATGAAGCAGGGCACTTTGCCAGAGATTGTCCCAAGGAGAAGGAGGCTTGTGATAATTAGTTGTGTCTGTGAGAAGTATAGTAGTAGTAGATGGAACATTTCTTTTATATTGAGGTGTTGAGTTGAGGCATGTAATGGAAATCCAGGAGATTGAATGTAACACTCTCGATGCGGCTATATCTCCCACGTGTCGAAGCACGACTTAGAGGCATAACCGCATTGAAAGCAATGTCGCAAGTGAGGTAATCTTCACACAACCCATGTAATATATAAGGGAAAGAGATACATAGTTGGCTTACAATCGCCACGTCACACAATACATGAATAAAGCATTACATCATCCAGATACAATCAAGGTCCGACTACGGAACCAAAATAAAAGAAGACTACCCCAAATGCTACACAGATCCCCGATCGACCCCAACTGGGCTCCACTACTGATCAACTAAAACGAAACAACACAAAGGACAAGATCTTCATTGAGCTCCTCCCGAGCTTGGTTGCGTCACCTGCTCGGTAACATCGGCACCTGCAAACTGGTTTTGGAAGTATCTTTGTGTCACAGGGACTCAGCAATCTCACACCCTCTCGATCAAGACTATTTAAGCTTATGGGTAAGGTAAAAGGTATGAGGTGGAGCTGCAGCAAGTGACTAGCATATATGGTGGCTAACATACGCAAATGAGAGCGAGAAGAGAAGGCAAAGCACGGTCGATAAAAGTATGATCAAGAAGTGATCCTAGAACAACCTACGTCAAGCATAACTCCAACACCGTGTTCACTTCCCGGACTCCGCCGGAAAGAGACAATCATGGTAACACACGCAGTTGATGCATTTTAATTAAGGTCAACTTCAGGTTTTCAACAACCGAATGTTAACAAATTCCCATCTGCCCATAACCGCGGGCACAACTTTCGAAAGTTCAAAACCCTGCAGGGGTGTCCCAACTTAGCCCATCACAAGCTCTCACGGTCAACGAAGGATATTCCTTCTAGCGGGAAGACCCGATCACGCTCGGAATCCCGGTTACAAGACATCCTCGACAATGGTAAAACAAGCCCAACAAGACCACCCGATGCGCCGACATCCCGATAGGAGCTGCACATATCTCGTTCTCAGGGCAACACCGGATAAGCAATCCGTACAACTAAAACCAGCCCTCGAGTTTCCCCGAGGTGGCGCTGCAAGGGGCTCTAGTTTGGACCAACACTTAGACAAGCACTGGCCCGGGGGGGTTAAAATAAAGATGACCCTCGGGATGCGTGACTCCCAACGGAAAAGGCTAGGTGGCAAATGGTAAGACCAAGGTTGGGCCTTGCTGGAGGAGTTTTATTCAAGGCGAACTGTCAAGGGGTTCCCATTATAGCCCAACCGCGTGAGGAACGCAAAAACCGGGAACATAACACCGATATGACGGGAAACTAGGGCGGCAAGAGTGGAACAAAACACCAGGCATAAGGCCGAGCCTTCCACCCTTTACCAAGTATATAGATGCATTAATTAAATAAGAGATATTGTGATATCCCAACAAAATATCCATGTTCCAACATGGAACAAGCTCCAATCTTCACCTGCAACTAACAACACTATAAGAGGGGCCGAGCAAAGCGGTAACATAGCCAAACAATGGTTTGCTAGGACAAGGTGGGTTAGAGGCTTGGTTCAACAATATGGGAGGCATGATAAGCAAGTGGTGGCTATCGCAACATAGGCATAGCAAAAGAGCGAGCAACTAGCAAGCAAAGATAGAAGTGATTTCGAGGGTATGGTCATCTTGCCTGAGATCCCGCAAGGAAGAAGAACGAGTCCATGAAGAAGACAAACGGACGAAGTCGAACGGATCCTCACAACACGACGTTATCGGAACCAACCCGAAGAAGCAACACCGGAAAGAGGCAAAACAACATAGTAAACAACCATCACAAAATCATGGCATGATGCACATCCAAGTATGATGCATGGCCGGTTTAATGAGGCATGGCATGGCATGGCAAAGTGCACAAACAATCCTACAAATTAAGTGGAGCTCAATATGCACCGAGTTGCATATTGCCGAAAACACCACATGACTTATTTAGTTCACTCTTGTTTATTTACCCAACAATATTAAATGTTGTTTAGCATGGCAAGAGGTGAAGCATAAGTAAACTACACATCTAGGCAAGTTTAAATGAGACCGGAACAACAAGCAACAAGTCCGGAAAAACCTCATGTGCATATTTTAGGTTTTGGTACTGTTCTGCCCTAAACATTATTTTAGAGTTGTTAAACATGTGACATGAGTGCACCAAGTAAATCTAGGCATTTTTCTACCCCATTTACATATAAAGATTATTTAATTCGGAGCTACGGTTATTTAGTTATGAAATAAAGCCTTTTGGCAAGTTATTTAAGCAAGATTAAACAAATAGCATTTTAAACATTTTAGACATGGATGAAAATGATATATTATTAATCTACACAAAATTCTAAGCAAGTTTCATATATTAAGTTTTTACATGTGATGCTTAGTTTGTAACTTAAAATATGCATGAAGTTTAGGGGCTAATCTGAAAAAAAAACTGCAGCATCTGGATAAAAGGCAAAATCGTCCAGACAGGAAAAAACATTACACGGGCCGAATTAGAGCACAGAGGGCTGGGGAAGGAGCTCACCTAGCGGGCCGTGGCCCGATAGGGGGTGGCTCGGACTGACAGGGGAGCGGCTGGGCCTAGCGCGGGCTGAATCCACGCGTCGTCAACGCAACCACGCGTGACGAAGCGGGCGAGGGGATCCTCCGGATCGAACAGAGGCAGCGGCCACAGGAGCTTGCGAGGCACGGGACTTGGAGCTGGCTGCGGTCAACGAAGGGGAAAAAGGCAGCGCTCTCTCAAACCGGACAGAGTAGAGGAGAGGCTCTCGCCGGGAAGACACAGGACGGCGGCAGCGGGCATGCAGGGAAGGCCGGCGAGGACTAGTCTCCGGGGGTGACCGCGAGGAACCTGGCGCGTGGGCGCAGCGATGGCGAGGGAAACGAGCATCTTGTCCTCCCGGTTCGATGTAGAGGAAAGCGCGTGATGGGTCCTAGGCGGCAGGGACTTGGCGTCCGTGGCTTGAAGCTTGAAACGGCGGTGCCATGGCAGGGCGTCCTTTGGCGGCAGACCTCGTCGGTAGGGTCAAGGGGTCGTGCCCGCGCATCGGGCGTGCGAGGAGGCAGTTGCCTCAGCCATGGCTTGCGGGGGCGCGGACCCAGGCATGGGGACTTCGGCGGGACGGCAAGGCTGGAGCGGATGCAGGGGTCAACGCAGACGGTCCGGGCGGTAGCGGGACATGGCGAAGACGGGGCATCTCCGGCAAGGCGAGGAAGGAGAGGGCGGCCATGGCGAGGCCCTGGATGGCGGAGGTCGTCGAGTCCTGTCCGTGGTGAAGAGAGACACATAGAGAGAGGTGAGACAGAGAAGAAAAGAGAGAGGGGAAGGAAGAGAGCAGAGGAGGAACGGCGACGGGGTCGGCCTGCAGGCTCGCATGAGGTCTCTACGAGGAGAGACTGGGATGGATCGGCGCTCCTCTCGATCCAGATCGAGGCATGCGCTCTTGATTGGTCGGGCACGGAAAACTGAGTGGAGTTAGGTGGGGGGTGGCGGCGCTGCGAGGGGATTTGGGCAGGTGGATGCGGAATGGATGGGACAGATCCCTAGTTTTTAGGGTTAGACTAGAATATATAGCGAGTGGATATTCGGGTAGGGGCTAATCCGTCCCTCCGATCGTAATCAGACGGCCGGAAAAAAATAGATAGGGAGTCCAAACAAGAAAACAGTGACGTTTTGTAGATGTTTGGGGATGATCCGGACCCAACGGTGACGACTGCTCGGGTCGGGTCCGGGACAATTTTCGGACGCGCGCGAGGGGTTCGATGCACTGCGCAGAGAGGGGTAGGCATGGGCCTAGGTGGACTGTGGAGAGCGGGTTGGTCTGAGAGAAGAGGGGAGAGATGCAGCCCGGCACAATTTCCGGAGACCTAAAACGTCCGATGTTAGACCGGCTATAATGCCGCTATAGTTTAACGGTTGGGCTGACAAATGAACTCCGAATGCGATGAAACTTGACAGACGGTCTATCTACACTATAAAAAGACCACACGCCAACTTTCAACCCGATCCGAGAACATTTTCCGGCCACTTATCAAATAATATTTCGGATGTGCCACGGGTGCGTGCAAGTGTATCTGGACTCGGAGCGGATAACGGAGAGAACTGGGGAACCCGGACGGATGCAAGTTTTGAAAACATGATGATGCAATGGACATGATGACATGACAAGATGCAACACGCAAGCGAATGACATGGCAACAACAGCGAATAACTGAAAGACACCTGGCACCTCGGTCTCGGGGCGTTACAACACTCCACCACTACGAGAGGATCTCGTCGCGAGATCTAGAATGGCAGCGGAGGGACAACGGAAGAGAAAGAGAAGAGGTAAAACTAAGTTGCTTCTTTGACAAATGAGTGAGACCAAAGAACCTTGCAACGGGTAAGACATTTCGAGAAAAGAATACAACGGAGATGAACGAAGTTGAAAACACTCTGTTAGGAAAGAGGAACGAGGAAGAACAAGGTTGAAAGAACTCCGGTAGGGAAGAGTAATAAGAAAGAACAAATTCGGACAGCACTCCGGTTGAAAAGAGATGCAAGGCTTGATAAGGCGAAAAGAACTTGAACAAAGGGGCACAATACTCCGGTTAAAACAAGATAGGGAAGGAATAAGAATGATATAATTTGGACAGCACTCCGCCTGTAAATGGAAGGAATTGAACTTGACAAGATGAGAGGATACTTGAAAAGAGGACACAACACTTCGGCTAAAAGGATAAGCACGAAAAGAACATGATCCTGATAAAACAAGAAGATGGGTTGAAGAGAGCAACATCACAATGTCTCCGGAAGAGACAAATCAATGATAGATAATAGAGATAAAAGAATGTAGAAGAAAAAGCCAACTTCTGCTACAAAAGAGCTTGAAAGGTGTCCTTAGGAGAAGGGTCGAACGGAGTTGTTGGAACACCAACAGCGATAGGATAAGCTTGAAATGGGCTTATGGAAAGCATCTCAAAATTATGAGGTGACAACCTGCCACTAACGGAAAAAGATTGGATTGATAAGAGCAAGGAGACGAGAAACTATTTCACCAGGAGGATAAAGAAGAACTTGGGTCCTATATGAGCACCATAAATAGCAACAATCCTTAGGGACAGTTTTAGGTGAAATATAGCCCAAGATAATTCCAACGAAGGGATTGATGGATTAAAATACCTCATTCTTAAAAACATGTGAATCATGAAACATGAACTCAAGTTATGAAGAATGCCATAGCACCACCTCAAATGATACGGTAAAAGAATTGCACTCCGGATTGCAAGATGACGAATGCTTGAGCTCCTCTGAAAAGAATGTTGATGAACACTTCGAGAAGGAAATAAATCCTTGATGAAACCATCATGTAGAACCTTCATGAAGAACTCCAGTAACAAAAGGATGATCAAACAAAAAGGAAAGAGAAGTTGAAAACACAAGGTGAAACCTTGTAATGATTTAGATGGATCTCCGTGGTAGATAAAACGGAAAACCTCAGAACTCCGGAAAAGAAAGATGAAACAATTGAAATAGAGAATTTGAAGAACCTCCGGAATAAGGAATTAATCATTAGGATGAAACAAGAATAAGAATTATGTTATGCTCATCCTTCACCAATTTAGATTGATGACAAGCAATGGATTTGGCCTACTACTTATTCTCGTAGAAAGGATTAAGTAGATATAGCGCAAACTTGAGGAAGGTCTTCAACGAACCACCAGTAGAATTGAAACCACGAATGAATTGATACGGAAGAGAAATCTTGAACGAACCACCGTAAGAATTGGAAATGAACGAAGTAAAGATAAAGAAACACCAAGAAGAATTATATAAAGAACGAAGATACTTGAGAGAATTTAGATCCATGAGAAAGAAGAGATTACGAGCTGATTAGAGAATCCTTGATTTAAGCAGTGGTATGATTTAGAGTATGAGAGCTGAAAGCTGGAATGAATAACTCTGAGATGATGGGCTCCGGATAATCAAACTGAAAAGACTCCTGAATTGCTCCGGATGGGTGAAAAGAATTCTCACAACCGAAAATAATTATGAGAGAATGGCATAACGCTAGAATCATGAATCTTGAAGAGAAAAGAGCAAGATTGAGAGAAAAATTCTTCTTCGGTCTTCAAAATCCGAGAATGACGACGAGAAACACCATCAAGAATTGTTGAGGCACCTCGGAATGAAGAATGGAAAAGGTTGAGCCAACGATGAAAATAATTTAACCGATCTTGGAGAAAGGCATTTGACTGATGATAAATCATTCTTACGTCAAACTTTGAGATGAATATGAGAATAACTCCGGAAATTAGAAGAGTCAGGTAAGATCCTGGGGAAAAGACCTGTGGGTTAGGGCCCACTCAAAAGATACACCATAGAACAATTTAAAAGAGAGAATGCACCGGTTGAATTAAATGGCTGGAATGAGATAACAACCTCGAAATAGGTTGAACAGATCTTGAATGACAAGACGAGCCTTTTGAGAAAGCTTGAGCACGCTGGAACAAATGAATAGTGAGAAGTGAATTATTATGAGGTGCACCGGTATGAGAAGGCATTGAAATGAGGAAAGGGGTAAGATCAACAAAGCTTGACTTGAAACCACCGGAGAAGATAAAAGAAAGGAAGAATGATGAACTAAAAGCTCCGTTAGTATCTTCATGAGAATCACCGGATAAGAACATTGAAGGAAAATAATGGAGAGGCTTCACATCAATAAGATGGATACTTGATTAAGAAATCTGAGTCCTTCAAGAAAAACAAGGGAGGGAGGGCGGGAAAAACAAAGGCAACTTGGAGATGGATGAAACAAAAAACATTGAGAAGAACTGATAATTGATCTTGTGAATGTTGAAATGATCGGATCCACTTGAAGAGAAGCACACTGGTTAAAAAGGATTGAAAAAACAATCTTGATGATCAAGAAGGATTGGTATTCACATCAGAGTATGAGAACACCATTTAGGAAAGGTATGGAATCAATACTTGACTTCGAAGCACCTCGAATACCACAAATTAGAGCAAAACAAAAGATTGGCTTGCAGAATAAGCCGGAACAAACATATGATAGAGATTTTGTACGAAGTTTTCGTGGTGGGGCCTACACGGGCTCAATCGTACAGCACCATCATGTACAAGGCAGTGCACATGACATACGAAGCGTCCCCGAGTCGGCATAGCCAAGGACTCTTTAAGACACAACGAGACCACAGTAAAACCAACCGTGAATAGGTGGACCACTAGACGTCGAACCCCAATTTCATATCATGCATCTGTCGGAAAGATATCCTAAGAGCTACTTGAATTCCCACTTATAAACTCCCGAAATTTTCCCGGTTATGCAATTAGGTGTTGGGGATACAGGGGAAGCATAATATCTCACCCAAAACTAGCAAATCCTACATCCAGCTGTATCCATCCTTCAACACATAACCAAGAAACCTTCGGAAATCGTCTACCTCAACCTTCGAAAAGCATCCGTTATACGAGTCATGGCAATAGTCCCGAACTCCCGCCCCAGTACTGGGTGGCGTCGAGGTTATCTCACCAACAACTGCATAAAAGAGATTTTCGATGTCAGCGAAACTAATCTCAGGTATTCCAGAACTGCAACGATAAAATTGTGACGACAACACCTCGGAGCTCAACTCCCCGGGACACTGCCACAACCCCTAAATGACAGGAGGCACCAAGAACAATGTTCTCGTCACAAAACCATTAGAACGATTCCAAGATACCCGTGTGATCCTAAAAAAAATTTAGTGAAATTTGAGAAGAGAAGAGTCAAAACTCTACGTCAAGATGCCTCACCAGAGCGATGAAGGGACTAGGGAGTAAAAAGAAGTCCTAACTCTCCGATATATATAATTCTAAATGACTCAAAACATTTTTCTAGACTCAACAACGCCAGCTATTCGATCAAGCAGTGGGCTCCTAAGGTCGGGGAAGGCTCTGATACCAACTTGTAACGCTCTCGATGCGGCTATATCTCCTACGTGTCGAAGCACGACTTAGAGGCATAACCGCATTGAAAGCAATGTCACAAGTGAGGTAATCTTCACACAACCCATGTAATATATAAGGGAAAGCGATACATAGTTGGCTTACAATCACCACGTCACACAATACATGAATAAAGCATTACATCATCCAGATACAATCAAGGTCCGACTACGGAACCAAAATAAAAGAAGACTACCCCAAATGCTACACAGATCCCCGATCGACCCCAACTGGGCTCCACTACTGATCAACTAAAACGAAACAACACAAAGGACAAGATCTTCATCGAGCTCCTCCTGAGCTTGGTTGCGTCACCTGCTCGGTAACATCGGCACCTGCAAACTGGTTTTGGAAGTATCTGTGAGTCACGGGGACTCAGCAATCTCACACCCTCGCGATCAAGACTATTTAAGCTTATGGGTAAGGTAAAAGGTATGAGGTGGAGCTGCGGCAAGCGACTAGCATATATGGTGGCTAACATACGCAAATGAGAGCGAGAAGAGAAGGCAAAGCACGGTCGATAAAAATATGATCAAGAAGTGATCCTAGAACACCCTCGATGCGACTATAGCTCCCATGTGTCGAGGCACGACTTAGAGACATAATCGCATTGAAGGCATATGTCGCAAGTTAGGCAATCTTCACAACATCCCATGTAATATTAATAATAAAGGGGAGAACATAGTTGGCTTACACTCGCCACGTCAATCAAGTGCATAAATTAACATTACATCATCCAAACACTCATGGCCCGACTACGGCGCCAAAATAAAAGAGAACCCAACATGCGACACGGTTCCAATCACCCCCAACTGGGCACCACTACTGATCATCGGGAAAGGAAACATAGTATCGTTGAGAGTCTTCGTCTAACTCCCACATGAGCTCATACGCGTCTCCTGGAGCGGAATCATCAGGCCCTGCATCTGGTGTAATAGTAATCTGTGAGCCACGGGGACTCAGCAATCTCGCACCCTCGTGATCAAGACTATTCAAGCTTATAGGTAAGGCAAGGTAAAATATGAGTGGAGCTGCGGCAAGCGACTAGCAAGTATGGTGGCTAACTTATTCGCAAAGGAGAGCGAGAAGAGGAGGCAAAGCACGAGCGAGAAACTAGAGAACAACCTGCGTAAACATTACTCCAACACCGTGTCCACTTCCCGGACTCCGCCGAGAAGAGGCCATCACGGTAACACACTCGGTTGATACATTTTAATTAATTAAGGTTCAAGTTATCTACAACCGGACACTAACAAATTCCCATCTGCCCATAACCGCGGGCACGGCTTTCGAAAGTTCAATCCCTGCAGGGGAGTCCCAACTTAGCCCATGACAAGCTCTCACGGTCAACGAAGGAATAGACCTCCTCCCAAGACATTCCGATCAGACTCGGTATCTCGGTAACTCAAGACAGTTTGACAGGTTAAAACAAGACCAGCAACACCGCCCGAATGTGCCGACAAATCCCGATAGGAGCTGCACATATCTCTTTCTCAGGGCACACTCAGATTGTCTAAACTTCCGGTAGGCCAGCCCAGAGTTGCCCCTGATAGCCACCGGCGGCTGACGGTTTGGACCAACACTCAGAGGAGCACTGGCCCGGGGGGGTTAAAATAAGATGACCCTTGAGTCTGCAGAACCCAAGGGAAAGAAAAGGCTAGGTGGCAAATGGTAAAACCAAGGTTGCGCATTGCTGGAAAAGTTTTAATCAAGGCGAACTATCAAGGGGTTCCCATTATAACCCAACCGCGTAAGGAACGCAAAATCCGGGAACATAACACCGATATGACGGAAACTAGGGCGGCAAGAGTGGAACGAAACACTAGGCGAGAGGCTGAGCCTTCCACCCTTTACCAAGTATATAGATGCATTAAGATAACATAGCAATATAATGATATCCCAACAAGTAAATAAATGTTCTAACAAGGAACGGCCTCCAATCTTCACCTGCAACTAGCAACGCTATAAGAGGGGCTGAGCTAAGCAGTAACATAGCCAATCAACGGTTTGCTAGGACAATGGTGGGTTAGAGGTTTGACATGGAAATTTGGGAGGCTTGCAAGCAAGTGGTAGGCATCGTAGCAATGGCATAGCAAAAGAGCGAGCAAACTAGCATAGCAAAGATAGTAGTGATTTCGAGGGTATGATCATCTTGCCTGCACAGTTGTCAGAGTTGACTGGATCCTCAAAATCAAACTCAACGGGCTCCTCGTTAGCGAACTCATCTCCCAGCTCTACCCAAACAAGACAAACAAGCAACAAGGATACAATCAACCACGTGCAAACTCAAACAACACGATGCAAAGATGATATGCTATGCGGGATGCGATGCGGGATGCAAAATGCAAGATATGACAGGAAATGCATGAAGCTGGCCTCAACTTGGAATTCCAAGGGTGCCACTGGAAATATGAGATGAAATCGCTTGAAAACGATATAAAGAACGCCGGAATCGGAGTTACGGTTTGGAAATGGCAAGCGATTTAAGAATGACACCGGTCTACGATTTACAGCAAGTAGGCCTCTAAATGCAACGAAATGAACATGCTACAGCCACCAAACAAGACAACAAAATACATGGCAGGGATGCACACAAGATGCTTAACAAAAGTCTAGCACTGAGCTACGGCCAATTTATCCATTATGAGGTTCAAACAAGCTTGGCAAAAACGCAAATGCAAAACAGATTTCAGACTTGGTGAAATTAACACTTGTCTGAAATTTCAGATCATATAGCCCTCTTCGGAGCAACAAAACAATATGCTACAGGACCTGAACATGACAAAGAAAGACATGGCAGGGAGCTACTCAACAAGCTTAACAAAAGTCCCTTAGTGACCTTGAGCCAACAGGGATCACAAAATATACTAACAAGCACACGAACATAGCAAAAACATAATCAGTTTTCAGACTTAGTGAAAACTGGGACATGCTGAAACATAACTCACGAAGGCATGTTTACGAGCTCGATGCACTCACTACGGTGCAAGTCATGGCAAGACAAGCATACATCCATTAAGAAGGCACAAAATACCAGCTAGACATGGCAAGAACAATGGCATAGCATGCACGGATCAACTACAATAACATCGGCAAAATTGCAAACAAGTTGACGATCTGCCCAGATTCACAACAAAGCAAAAGTAGAGCTCGATTGACTCAAGCTAGGGTGCTCCATTATTGCAAACAAAGACATGGATGGATAGATCATAACAAGATTATCAAAACTCCTTTACTGATCATCCTCAAAAGAGGCACGGATCACTAGGAAACAACAAGAACATATGGCATCATGAACTAAATAATCCCAGACTTAGTGAAAACTACTAAGTCCCTGAAAACAGATTTACCGGGTGCCTCACTTTGCAAGCTTGCACAAGTCACCACACACATCCTAAAAATACATGGGTTGCACCTCTGGATATATGACAAAACCCTTAACAAAACATATGAAGAACTCACGGGCATATCATGCACACAACAATCATGGCAAAAATGACAAAAGTCTAAGATGAACTAGCAGATCTGACAATTAACTCACGAAGCCTCCTTCTAACAGCATTTCGGGCATCAAGATGAACTCAAATGAAAATGATGCAATGTAATGAAATGATGTACTCATTGAGACGAACATTTTGATATACTATATGCCCAAATCGGAGCTACGGGTGCGGAGATATCACAGGTCAAAGTTTGCATAAAAAATGATGGGAGAGGGGGAAAGTCAACCCTAGGGTTTTTTTTAGATCTGGATCTGGCGCCCGGTACTGTAGCAGTTACTGTAGCAATCCGCGCCGAGGTCGCCGAAAATGGCCGCGGTGGTGGCCGGAGTAGACGAGGGAGGCCGGAGAAGGTGCGGTGGCGAGGGGAGGAAGCCGGGGCGGCGCTGGCCGCGGCGAGGAGGTCCGGTGGGGGCGAGTCGCGGCGCGGGGCGGTCTGGTGCGGCAACCCGGGCGCCTCGGGCGGCCGAAGTTTGCGGAGGGCGGCGGCGGCGCGGCTCCTAGTGGCCGGAGCCGGCGAAGGAGGCGGCGGTCGCTCGGGAGCGCGGGAGGAGGAAGAAGTCGGGCGGCGGCGGCGCCGAACTGGGCCGCGGGGGCCTCCCGCGGGCTCGGGCGGGCCGGCGGCGGCGGTGGGTGGCGCCTGCCACGTGGCGATGCGGGATTGGCGGCGGCGGAATCCGGACACGTCCGGCTCGCGCGGACGTTGTCCGGCGGCGGCGGAGAGGGATTTTTTTAGGGTTTGAGGAGGGGGATCCACGAATTTTTTGGAGGGGGTGTGTATATATAGACATAGGGGGAGCTAGGAGAGTCCAAATGAGGTGCGGTTTTCGGCCATGCGATCGTGATCGAACGCTCTAGGACATGGAGCAGAGTTTGGTGGGTTTGGGGCCAAATTGGAGGGGTGTTGGGCTGCAACACACACGAGGCCTTTTCGATCCCTCGGTTAACCGTGGGGGTATCAAACTAAGTCCAAATGGTACGAAACTTGAAAGGCGGTCTACCGGTAGTAAACCAAGGCCGCTTGGCAAGTCTCGGTCCAATCCGGAAATGTTTAATCCCCACACACGAAAGAAAGCTAGAAATGACCACCGGAGGAGAACGAAGCGTCGGAATGCAAAACGGACAACGGAGAAAATGCTCGAATGCATGAGACGAACACGTATGCAAATGCAATGCACATGATGACATGATATGAGATGCATGACAACGACAACAAAACACGGAGACAAAAACCCGAACCCGAGGAAATAAATATAACTTAACGCCGGAAACGGCAAGAGTTGGAGTACAAATTGGGAAAGTTACATCCGGGGTGTTACAACACTCCACCACTACGAAAGGATCTTGTCCCGAGATCTAGGACTGAAAGAACGCCGGGTACTCAGAACGGAGGTGATCCTCGCGTTCCCAGGTAGCTTCACGGTCGGAATGGTGTGACCACTTGACTTTGAGAAATTTGATTGACTTGTTGCGAGTCTTGCGTTCAGTCTCTTCAAGAATAGCAAATGGGTGCTCACGATAAGAGAGATCTTCTTGGAGCTTAATGTCCTCGAAGTTGAAGGTGCGGTCAGGAGTCTTGAAGCACTTTCGAACCTGAGAGACATAGAACACGTCAGGAACATTTGCAAAGTTTGAAGGAAGCTCGAGTTGGTAGGCGAGGTCGCCTCTCTTGCTGACAATCTTGAAAGGTCCCACGTATCTAGGGGCAAGCTTCCCTTTGATACCGAAGCGACGAGTACCTTTCATAGGAGAGACACGGAGGTAAACATGATCTCCGATCTCAAAAGCCAAATCACGGTGCTTACTATCGTAGTAGCTCTTCTGGCGGGATTGGGCTGCTTTGAGGTTATCACGAATGACTTTGCACATTTCTTCTGCTTCTGTGATTAAGTCATTACCCAAAAGCTGACGTTCACCGGTTTCAGACCAGTTGAGAGGGGTACGGCACTTCCTGCCATACAGAATTTCAAATGGGGCCTTGCCCGAACTTGCTTGAAAACTGTTGTTGTAGGAGAATTCAGCATAAGGAAGACAATCCTCCCACTTTATGCCGAAGGAGATCACACAAGCCCTGAGCATATCTTCAAGAATCTGGTTGACACGCTCGACTTGACCGCTTGTTTGAGGATGGAAAGCCGTGCTGAAGCGGATGTTGGTGCCCATGGCCTTCTGGAAAGAATCCCAAAACTTCGAGGTAAAGATGCTGCCACGGTCTGAAGAGATCACTTGAGGAATACCGTGCAGAGAGACAATACGAGAGGTATAGAGTTCCGCCAATTGAGCTGCAGTGATCGACTCTTTGATAGGCAGAAAGTGAGCCACTTTGGTGAGTTTGTCGATGACAACAAATATAGCATCATTGCCACGCTTGGACTTTGGAAACCCAGTCACGAAGTCCATTTCAATGTGGTCAAACTTCCATTCTGGAATGGCAAGAATTTGGAGGAGACCAGCTGGCCTTTGGTGTTCTGCCTTCACTCTTCTGCAGACATCACATTCGTTTACGAATTGAGCGATCTCGCGCTTCATTCGAGTCCACCAATAAGCTTGCTTAAGGTCCTGATACATCTTCGTGCTCCTAGGGTGGACGGAGAGGAGAGAATTGTGAGCCTCGTTCATGATCACTTTACAGAGGTCACCTTTGGGAACAACAATACGATCCTCGAAGAAGAGAGTGTCCTTGTCATCAAGGCGGTAGCACTTGTACTTGGGCTGAATCTTGGCAATTCCAATCTTCACCTTTTTCACCATAGCATCAAGAAGCTGGGCTTGGCGAATCCGGTCTTCTAAGGTAGGAGAGACTTGAAGGTTGGCAAGGAAACCTTGAGGAACAACTTGCAGATTAAGTTTGCGGAAAGCTTCACAAAGCTCGGGTTGATAAGGCTTGAGAATCAGACTGTTGCAGTAAGCCTTTCTGCTCAAAGCGTCAGCAATCACATTGGCCTTGCCTGGAGTATCTCAATACTCGGATTATACTCTTGAATCATTTCGACCCATCGAGTTTGCCTGAGGTTGAGATTAGGCTGAGTGAAGATGTACTTGAGACTCTTGTGATCAGTGAAAATGTCCACTTTTCTTCCCAATAGAAGATGTCTCCAAGTCAAAAGAGCATGCACAACTGCCGCCAACTCGAGATCATGAGTGGGGTAGTTCTTCTCATTAGGCTTCAACTGGCGAGATGTATAAGCAACAACTTTCTTCTCTTGCATCAATACTGCACCAAGACCTTGGAGAGAGGCATCACAAAAGACCTCGTATGGCTTGGATTCATCAGGCGGAGTCAGAACTGGAGCAGTGATCAATTTCTCTTTCAAAGTGTTGAAAGCAATATCACACTCCGGAGACCAAACGTACTTGACGTGCTTCTGGAGAAGATTTGAGAGAGGCTTCGCGATCTTGGAAAAGTTTTCAACGAATCTTCGGCAATAGCTTGCGAGACCGAGAAAACTGCGGAGTTGCTTCACATTCTGAGGAGGTTCCCAATTCACAATTGCAGACACCTTCTCAGGATTCACGGCAATGCCCTTGGCAGAGATGATATGACCAAGATAAAGAACCTCATCGAGCCAAAATTCACACTTGGAGAACTTGGCGTAGAACTGATGTTCCCTGAGCTTATCGAGAACCAAACGCAAGTGCTTGGCATGATCTTCCTTGTTCTTGGAGAAAACCAGAATGTCGTCGAGATAGACCAAAATGAAGTCATTGGTGTAGGCGTTGAAGATGAAGTTCATCATGCGAGAGAACGTCGTAGGAGCGTTGGCAAGGCCAAAAGACATGACAGTGTATTCATATGAACCAAAGCTTGTTCTGAATGCTGTCTTGGGAATATCTTCTTCACAAATGCGAATCTGGTGATAACCCATACGGAGATCAAGCTTGGAGAATACTTGGGAACAAAACACCAGGCATAAGGCCGAGCCTTCCACCCTTTACCAAGTATATAGATGCATTAATTAAATAAGAGATATTGTGATATCCCAACAAAATATCCATGTTCCAACATGGAACAAGCTCCAATCTTCACCTGCAACTAACAATGCTATAAGAGGGGCTGAGCAAAGCAGTAACATAGCCAAACAACGGTTTGCTAGGACAAGGTGGGTTAGAGGCTTGGTTCAACAATATGGGAGGCATGATAAGCAAGTGGTAGGTATCGCAGCATATGCATAGCAAAAGAGCGAGCAACTAGCAAGCAAAGATAGAAGTGATTTCGAGGGTATGGTCATCTTTCCTGAGATCCCGCAAGGAAGAAGAACGAGTCCATGAAGAATACAAACGGACAAAGTCGAACGGATCCTCACAACACGGCGTTATCGGAACCAACCCGAAGAAGCAACACCGGAAAGAGGCAAAACAACATAGTAAACAACCATCACAAAATCATGGCATGATGCACATCCAAGTATGATGCATGACCGGTTTAATGAGGCATGGCATGGCATGGCAAAGTGCACAAACAATCCTACAAATTAAGTGGAGCTCAATATGCAACGAGTTGCATATTGCCTAAAACACCACATGACTTATTTAGTTCTCTCTTGTTTATTTACCCAACAATATTAAATGTTGTTTAGCATGGCAAGAGGTGAAGCATAAGTAAACTACACATCTAGGCAAGTTTAAATGAGGCCGGAACAACAAGCAACAAGTCCGGAAAAACCTCATGTGCATATTTTAGGTTTTGGTACTGTTCTGCCCTAAACATTATTTTAGAGTTGTTAAACATGCCAGATGAGTGCACCAAGTAAATCTAGGCATTTTTCTACCCCATTTACATATAAAGATTATTTAATTCGGAGCTACGGTTATTTAGTTATGAAATAAAGCATTTTAGCAAGTTATTTAAGCAAGATTAAACAAACAACATTTTAAACATTTTAGACGTGGATGAAAATGATATATTATTAATCAACACAAAATTCTAAGCAAGTTTCATATATTAAGTTTTTACATGTGATGCTTAGTTTGTAAGTTAAAATATGCATGAAGTTTAGGGGCTAATCTGGAAAAAACTACAGCATCTGGATAAAAGGCAAAATCGTCCAGACAGGAAAAACATTACACGGGCCGAATTAGAGCACAGAGGGCTGGGGAAGGAGCTCACCTAGTGGGTCGTGGCCCGATCGGGGGTGGCTCGGACTGACAGGGGAGCGGCTGGGCCTAGCGCGGGCTGAATCCACGCGTAGTCAACGCAACCACGCGTGACGAAGCGGGCGAGGGGATCCTTCGGATAGAACAGAGGCAGCGGCCGCAGGAGCTTGCGAGGCACGGGACTTGGAGCAGGCTGCGGTCAACGAAGGGAAAAAAGGCAGCGCTCTCTCAAACCGGACGGAGTAGAGGAGAGGCTCTCGCCGGGAAGACACGGGACGGCGGCAGCGGGCATGCAGGGAAGGCCGGCGAGGACCAGTCTCCGGGGGTGACCGCGAGGAACCTGGCGCGCGGGCGCAGCGATGGCGAGGGAAACGAGCATCTCGTCCTCCCCGTTCAATGTAGAGGAAGGCGCGCGATGGGTCCTGGGCGGCAGGGACTTGGCGTCCGGGGCTTGAAGCTTGAAACGGCGGCGCCATGGCAGGGCGTCCTTTGGCGGCAGACCTCGTCGGCAGGGTCAAGGGGTCGTGCCCGCGCATCGGGCGTGCGAGGAGGCAGCTGCCTCGGCCGTGGCTTGCGGGGGCGCGGACGCAGGCATGGGGACTTCGGCGGGACGGCAAGGCTGGAGCGGATGCAGGGGTCAACGCAGACGGTCCGGGCAGCAGCGAGACATGGCGAAGACGGGGCATCTCCGGCAAGGCGAGGAAGGAGAGGACGGCCATGGCGAGGCCCTGGATGGCGGAGGTCGTCGAGTCCTATCCGTGGTGAAGAGAGACACATAGAGAGAGGTGAGACAGAGAAGAAAAGAGAGAGGGGAAGGAAGAGAGCAGAGGAGGAACGGCGACGGGGTCGGCCTGCAGGCTCGCGGGAGGTCTCTGCGAGGAGAGACTGGGATGGATCAGCGCTCCTCTCGATCCAGATCGAGGCATGCGCACTTGATTGGTCGGGCACGGAAAACCGAGTGGAGTTAGGTGGGGGTGGCGGCGCTGCGAGGGGATTTGGGCAGGTGGATGCGGAATGGATGGGACAGATCCCTAGTTTTTAGGGTTGGACTAGAATATATAGCGAGTGGATATTTGGGTAGGGGCTAATCCGTCCCTCCGATCGTAATCAGACGGCCGGAAAAAAATAGATAGGGAGTCCAAACAAGAAAACAGTGACGTTTTGTAGATGTTTGGGGATGATCCGGACCCAACGGTGACGACTGCTCGGGTCGGGTCCGGGACAATTTTCGGACGCGCGCGAGGGGTTCGATGCACTGCGCAAAGAGGGGTAGGCATGGGCCTAGGTGGACTGTGGAGAGCGGGTTGGTCTGAGAGAAGAGGGGAGAGATGCAGCCCGGCACAATTTCCGGAGACCGAAAACGTCCGACGTTAGACCGGCTATAATGCTGCTATAGTTTAACGGTTGGGCTGACAAACGAACTCCGAATGCGAGGAAACTTGACAGACGGTCTATCTACACTATAAAAAGATCACACGCCAACTTTCAACCCAATCCGAGAACATTTTCCGGCCACTTATCAAATAATATTTCGGACGTGCCACGAGTGCGTGCAAGTGTGTCTGGACTCGGAGCGGACAACGGAGAGAACTGGGGAACCCGGACGGATGCAAGTTTTGAAAACATGATGATGCAATGCACATGATGACATGACAAGCTGCAACACGCAAGCGAATGACATGGCAACAACAGCGAATAACTGAAAGACACCTGGCACCTCGGTCTCGGGGCGTTACAACACTCCACCACTATGCGAGGATCTCGTCCCGAGATCTAGAATGGCAGCGGAGGGACAACGGAAGAGAAAGAGAAGAGGTAAAACTAAGTTGCTTCTTTGACAAATGAGTGAGACCAAAGAACCTTGCAATGGTTAAGCCATTTCGAGAAAAGAATACAACGGAGATAAACGAAGTTGAAAACACTCCGTTAGGAAAGAGGAACGAGGAAGAACAAGGTTGAAAGCACTCTGGTAGGGAAGAGTAATAAGAAAGAACAAATTCGGACAGCACTCTGGTTGAAAAGAGATGCAAGGCTTGATAAGGCGAAAAGAACTTGAACAAAGGGGCACAATACTCCGGTTAAAACAAGATAGGGAAGGAATAAGAATGATATAATTTGGACAGCACTCCGCCTGTAAATGGAAGGAATTGAACTTGACAAGATGAGAGGATACTTGAAAAGAGGACACAACACTTCAGCTAAAAGGATAAGAACGAAAAGAACACGATCCTGATAAAACAAGAAGATGGGTTGAAGAGAGCAACATCACAATGTCTCCGGAAGAGAGAAATCGATGATAGATCATAGAGATAAAAGAATGTAGAAGAAAAAGCCAACTTCTGCTACAAAAGAGCTTGAAAGGTGTCCTTAGGAGAAGGGTCGAACGGAGTTGTTGGAACACCAACAACGATAGGATAAGCTTGAAATGGGCTTATGGAAAGCATCTCAAAATTATGAGGTGACAACCTGCCACTCACGGAAAAAGATTGGATTGATAAGAGCAAGGAGACGAGAAACTATTTCACCAGGAGGATAAAGAAGAACTTGGGTCCTATATGAGCACCATAAATAGCAACAATCCTTAGGGACAGTTTTAGATGAAATATAGCCCAAGATAATTCCAACGAAGGGATTGATGGATTAAAATACCTCATTCTTAACAACATGTGAATCATGAAACATGAACTCAAGTTATGAAGAATGCCATAGCACCACCTCAAATGATACGGTAAAAGAATTGCACTCCGGATTGCAAGATGACGAATGCTTGAGCTCCTCTGAAAAGAATGTTGATGAACACTTCGATAAGGAAATAAATCGTTGATGAAACCATCATGTAGAACCTTCATGAAGAACTCCAGTAACAAAAGGATGATCAAACAAAAAGGAAAGAGAAGTTGAAAACACAAGGTGAAACCTTCTAATGATTTAGATGGATCTTCGTGGTGAGATAAAACGGAAAACCTCAGAACTCCGGAAAAGAAAGATGAAACAATTGAAATAGAGAATTTGAAGAACCTCCGGAATAAGGAATTAATCATTAGGATGAAACAAGAATAAGAATTATGTTATGCTCATCCTTCACCAATTTAGATTGATGACAAGCAATGGATTTGGCCTACTACTTATTCTCGTAGAAAGGATTAAGATAGATATAGCGCAAACTTGAGGAAGGTCTTCAACGAACCACCAGTAGAATTGAAACCATGAATGAATTGATACGGAAGAGAAATCTTGAACGAACCACCGTAAGAATTGGAAATGAACGAAGTAAAGATAAAGAAACACCAGGAAGAATTATATAAAGAATGAAGATACTTGAGAGAATTTAGATCCATGAGAACGAAGAGATTATGAGCTGATTAGAGAATCCTTGATTTAAGCAGTGGTATGATTTAGAGTATGAGAGCTGAAAGCTGGAATGAATAACTCTGAGATGATGGGCTCCGGATAATCAAACTGAAAAGACTCCTGAATTGCTCCGGATGGGTGAAAAGAATTCTCACAACCGAAAATAATTATGAGAGAATGGCATAACGCTAGAATCATGAATCTTGAAGAGAAAAGAGCAAGATTGAGAGAAAAATTCTTCTTCGGTCTTCAAAATCCGAGAATGACGACGAGAAACACCATCAAGAATTGTTGAGGCACTTCGGAATGAAGAATGGAAAAGGTTGAGCCAACGATGAAAAGAATTTAACCGATCTTGGAGAAAGGCATTTGACTGATGATAAATCATTCTTACGTCAAACTTTGAGATGAATATGAGAATAACTCCGGAAATTAGAAGAGTCAGGTAAGATCCTGGGGAAAAGACCTGTGGGTTAGGGCCCACTCAAAAGATACACCGTAGAACAATTTAAAAGAGAGAATGCACCGGTTGAATTAAATGGCTGGAATGAGATAACAACCTCGAAATAGGTTGAACAGATCTTGAATGACAAGATGAGGCTTTTGAGAAAGCTTGAGCACGCCAGAACAAATGAATAGTGAGAAGTGAATTATTATGAGGTGCACTGGTATGAGAAGGCATTGAAATGAGGAAAGGGGTAAGATCAACAAAGCTTGACTTGAAACCACCGGAGAAGATAAAAGAAACGAAGAATGATGAACTAAAAGCTCCGTTAGTATCTTCATGAGAATCACCGGATAAGAACATTGAAGGAAAAGAATGGAGAGGCTTCACATCAATAAGATGGATACTCGATTAAGAAATCTGAGTCCTTCAAGAAAAACAAGGGAGGGGGGCGGGAAAAACAAAGGCAACTTGGAGATGGATGAAACAAAAAACATTGAGAAGAACTGATAATTGATCTTGTGAATGTTGAAATGATCGGATCCACTTGAAGAGAAGCACACCGGTTAAAAAGGATTGACAAAACAATCTTGATGATCAAGAAGGATTGGTATTCACATCGGAGTATGAGAACACCATTTAGGAAAGGTATGGAATCAATACTTGACTTCAAAGCAACTCGAATACCACAAATCAAAGCAAAACAAAAGATTGGCTTGCAGAATAAGCCGGAACAAACATATGATAGAGATTTTGTCCAAAGTTTTCGTGGTGGGGCCTACACGGGCTCGATCGTACAGCACCATCATGTACAAGGTAGTGCACATGACATACGAAGCGTCCCCGAGTCGGCATAGCCAAGGACTCTTTAAGACACAACGAGACTACTGTAAAACCAACCGTGAATAGGCGGACCACTAGACGTCGAACCCCAATTTCATATCATGCATCTGTCGGAAAGATATCCTAAGAGCTACTTGAATTCCCACTTATAAACTCCCGAAATTTTCCCGGTTATGCAATCAGGTGTTGGGGATACAGGGGAAGCATAATATCTCACCCAAAACTAGCAAATCCTACATCCAGCTGTATCCATCCTTCAACACATAACCAAGAAACCTTCAGAAATCGTCTACCTCAACCTTCGAAAAGCATCCATTATATGAGTCATGGCAATATTCCCGAACTCCCGCCCCAGTACTGGGTGGCGTCGAGGTTATCTCACCAACAACTACATAAAATAGATTTTCGAGGTCAGCGAAACTAATCTCAGGCATTCCAGAACTGCAACGATAAAATTGTGACGGAAACACCTCAGAGCTCAACTCCCCGGGACACTGCCACAACCCCTAAATGACAGGAGGCACCAAGAACAATGTTCTCGTCACAAAACCATCGGAACGATTACAAGATACCCGCGTGATCCTAAAAAAATTTAGTGAAATTTGAGAAGAGAAGAGTCAAAGCTCTACGTCAGGATGCCTCACCAGAGCGATGAAGGGACTAGGGAGTAAAAAGAAGTCCTAACTCTCTGATATATATAATTCTAAATGACTCAAAACATTTTTCTAGACTCAACAACGCCAGCTATTCAATCAAGCAGTGGGCTCCTAAGGTCGGGGAAGGCTCTGATACCAACTTGTAATGCTCTCGATGCGGCTATATCTCCTACGTGTCGAAGCACGACTTAGAGGCATAACCGCATTGAAAGCAATGTCGCAAGTGAGGTAATCTTCACACAACCCATGTAATATATAAGGGAAAGAGATACATAGTTGGCTTACAATCACCACGTCACACAATACATGAATAAAGCATTACATCATCCAGATACAATCAAGGTCCGACTACGGAACCAAAATAAAAGAAGACTACCCCAAATGCTACATAGATCCCCGATCAACCCCAACTGGGCTCCACTACTGATCAACTAAAACGAAACAACACAAAGGACAAGATCTTCATCGAGCTCCTCCTGAGCTTGGTTGCGTCACCTGCTCGGTAACATCGGCACCTGCAAACTGGTTTTGGAAGTATCTGTGAGTCACGGGGACTCAGCAATCTCACACCCTCGCGATCAAGACTATTTAAGCTTATGGGTAAGGTAAAAGGTATGAGGTGGTGCTGTGGCAAGCGACTAGCATATATGGTGGCTAACATACGCAAATGAGAGCGAGAAGAGAAGGCAAAGCACGGTCGATAAAAGTATGATCAAGAAGTGATCCTAGAACAACCTACATCAAGCATAACTCCAACGTTGTGTTCACTTCCCGGACTCCGCCGGAAAGAGACAATCACGGTGACACACGCAGTTGATGCATTTTAATTAAGGTCAACTTCAGGTTTTCTACAACCGGATGTTAACAAATTCCCATCTGCCCATAACCACGGGCACGGCTTTCGAAAGTTCAAAACCCTGCAGGGGTGTCCCAACTTAGCCCATCACAAGCTCTCACGGTCAACGAAGGATATTCCTTCTAGCGGGAAGACCCGATCAGGCTCGGAATCCTGGTTACAAGACATCCTCGACAATGGTAAAACAAGTCCAGCAAGACCACCCGATGCGCCGACATCCCGATAGGAGCTGCACATATCTCGTTCTCAGGGCAACACCGGATAAGCAATCCGTAAAACTAAAACCATCCCTCGAGTTTCCCCGAGGTGGCGCTGCAAGGGGCTCTAGTTTGGACCAACACTTAGACAAGCACTTGCCCGGGGGGGTTAAAATAAAGATGACCCTCGGGATGCGCGACTCCCAAGGGAAAAGGCTAGGTTGCTAATGGTAAGACCAAGGTTGGGCCTTGCTGGAGGAGTTTTATTCAAGGCGAACTGTCAAGGGTTCCCATTATAACCCAATCGCGTGAGGAACGCAAAATCTAGGAACATAAGACCGATATGACAGAAAACTAGGGCGGCAAGAGTGGAACAAAACACCAGGCATAAGGCCGAGCCTTCCACCCTTTACCAAGTATATAGATGCATTAATTAAATAAGAGATATTGTGATATCCCAACAAAATATCCATGTTCCAACATGGAACAAGCTCCAATCTTCACCTGCAACTAACAACGCTATAAGAGGGGCTGAGGAAAGCAGTAACATAGCCAAACAACGGTTTGCTAGGACAAGGTGGGTTAGAGGCTTGGTTCAACAATATGGGAGGCATGATAAGCAAGTGGTAGGTATCGCAGCATATGCATAGCAAAAGAGCGAGCAACTAGCAAGCAAAGATAGAAGTGATTTCGAGGGTATGGTCATCTTTCCTGAGATCCCGCAAGGAAGAAGAACGAGTCCATGAAGAATACAAACGGACGAAGTCGAACGGATCCTCACAACACGACGTTATCGGAACCAACCCGAAGAAGCAACACCGGAAAGAGGCAAAACAACAAAGTAAACAGCCATCACAAAATCATGGCATGATGCACATCCAAGTATGATGCATGACCGGTTTAATGAGGCATGGCATGGCATGGCAAAGTGCACAAACAATCCTACAAATTAAGTGGAGCTCAATATGCAACGAGTTGCATATTGCCGAAAACACCACATGACTTATTTAGTTCTCTCTTGTTTATTTACCCAACAATATTAAATGTTGTTTAGCATGGCAAGAGGTGAAGCATAAGTAAACTACACATCTAGGCAAGTTTAAATGAGGCCGGAACAACAAGCAACAAGTCCGGAAAAACCTCATGTGCATATTTTAGGTTTTGGTACTGTTCTGCCCTAAACATTATTTTAGAGTTGCTAAACATGCAAGATGAGTGCACCAAGTAAATCTAGGCATTTTTCTACCCCATTTACATATAAAGATTATTTAATTCGGAGCTACGGTTATTTTGTTATGAAATAAAGCATTTTAGCAAGTTATTTAAGCAAGATTAAACAAACAACATTTTAAACATTTTAGACACGGATGAAAATGATATATTATTAATCTACACAAAATTCTAAGCAAGTTTCATATATTAAGTTTTTACGTGTGATGCTTAGTTTGTAAGTTAAAATATGCATGAAGTTTAGGGGCTAATCTGGAAAAAAACTACAGCATCTGGATAAAAGGCAAAATCGTCCAGACAGGAAAAAACATTACACGGGCCGAATTAGAGCACAGAGGGCTGGGGAAGGAGCTCACCTAGTGGGTCGTGGCCCGATCGGGGGTGGCTCGGACTGACAGGGGAGCGGCTGGGCCTAGCGCGGGCTGAATCCACGCGTAGTCAACGCAACCACGCGTGACGAAGCGGGCGAGGGGATCCTCCGGATAGAACAGAGGCAGCGGCCACAGGAGCTTGGGAGGCACGGGACTTGGAGCGGGCTGCGGTCAACGAAGGGGAAAAAGGCAGCGCTCTCTCAAACCAGACGGAGTAGAGGAGAGGCTCTCGCCGGGAAGACACGGGACGGCGGCAGCGGGCATGCAGGGAAGGCCGGCGAGGACCAGTCTCCGGGGGTGACCTCGAGGAACCTGGCGCACGGGCGCAGCGATGGCGAGGGAAACGAGCATCTCGTCCTCCTCGTTCGATGCAGAGGAAGGCGCGCGATGGGTCCTAGGCGACAGGGACTTGGCGTCCGGGGCTTGAAGCTTGAAACGGCGGCGCCATGGCAGGGCGTCCTTTGGCGGCAGACCTCGTCGGCAGGGTCAAGGGGTCGTGCCCGCGCATCGGGCGTGCGAGGAGGCAGCTGCCTCGGCCGTGGCTTGCGGGGGCACGGACGCAGGCATGGGGACTTCGGCGGGACGGCAAGGCTGGAGCGGATGCAGGGGTCAACGCAGACGGTCCGGCGGCAGCGGGACATGGCGAAGACGGGGCATCTCCGGCAAGGCGAGGAAGGAGAGGACGGCCATGGCAAGGCCCTGGATGGCGGAGGTCGTCGAGTCCTGTCCGTGGTGAAGAGAGACACATAGAGAGAGGTGAGACAGAGAAGAAAAGAGAGAGGGGAAGGAAGAGAGCAGAGGAGGAACGGCGACGGGGTCGGCCTGCAGGCTCGCGGGAGGTCTCTGCGAGGAGAGACTGGGATGGATCAGCGCTCCTCTCGATCCAGATCGAGGCATGCGCTCTTGATTGGTCGGGCACGGAAAACCGAGTGGAGTTAGGTGGGGGTGGCGGCGCTGCGAGGGGATTTGGGCAGGTGGATGCGGAATGGATGGGACAGATCCCTAGTTTTTAGGGTTGGACTAGAATATATAGCGAGTGGATATTTGGGTAGGGGCTAATCCGTCCCTCCGATCGTAATCAGACGGCCGGAAAAAAATAGATAGGGAGTCCAAACAAGAAAACGGTGACGTTTTGTAGATGTTTGGGGATGATCCGGACCCAATGGTGACGACTGCTCGGGTCGGGTCCGGGACAATTTTTGGACGCGCGCGAGGGGTTCGATGCACTGTGCAGAGAGGGGTAGGCATGGGCCTAGGTGGACTGTGGAGAGCGGGTTGGTCTGAGAGAAGAGGGGAGAGATGCAGCCCGGCACGATTTCTGGAGACCAAAAACGTCCAACGTTAGACCGGCTATAATGCCGCTATAGTTTAACGGTTGGGCTGACAAACGAACTCCGAATGTGATGAAACTTGACAGACGGTCTCTCTACACTATAAAAAGACCACACGCCAACTTTCAACCCAATCCGAGAACATTTTCCGGCCACTTATCAAATAATATTTCGGACGTGCCACGGGCGTGTGCAAGTGTGTCTGGACTCGGAACGGACAACGAAGAGAACTGGGGAACCCGGACGGATGCAAGTTTTGAAAACATGATGATGCAATGCACATGATGACATGACAAGATGCAACACGCAAGCGAATGACATGGCAACAACAGCGAATAACTGAAAGACACCTGGCACCTCGGTCTCGGGGCGTTACATTGAAATGATTGGAGAACCAATAAAGTTAGCATCTTTGGAACCGATTGGATTTTATGAGTTGTTACTCCATGAAGAAAGATTTTGACCATTTTCGAGGATATGAGAAAATTGGTTTATGGATGAAATGGAGCATTTTAAGGGTGGTAGTACCCTATGAGGACACTTGACCCTTGGAAAAGATAATGATATTCCACGGAGTGGATTTTGGACAAAATAAGTATAAGTTTTATCCCGATATGTGGTATACCCCAAGAATATGGAGGGATGAAGTACTATTGGATATAAAGGAGGTATAATGTTGGTAATATGGAGCAATTGTAACTCCATGATGAGTCGGGGTAATCACATTTTAGTTTTGTACCAATAGAAGGAAGAGAGACATCACAATTGGATGAATTTGAGAATGCTAGGAAGTTGGATGTTGGAATAATGATCAGTTGCCCCGATGATGAGTTCAAGGCTTACAAGTGATGGGATGGGCCATAACCCACAGGCCCCAGGACCTGGCAAGAAGCAAGCACACTCTTGTTGAAGGAAAAACCCTGGAAGGAGTTACGTTTTTCGACAGACGATCTCAGAGGAGTAATGCAAAACCTGAGAGTTGTGAAGGAACGATAGATGTTTTGTTTGGCTTGCAGAATCAATGATTTTTCCGAACTTAGTTCGTCGACAAGAGAAATTCTGCAATGCTTGTGAGGATGACCGAGTGTTATATTGCGAGATTCGCTAAACCATATACATGGTAACGATTTGGGTGCGGGATGGATTGATCACCATACCGACTTATTCTTATTATTCGCCTTGCTATGTGGGATGGTAAATCTAAGTGACTTGCCTATAGTAGAGAGACGATGATCAAAACCTTGTTTGAACCCTAGAATGGTATAAGTATTTTTCCCTTGTACAAGGCAGCTCTTGCCAATCGTAGGATATACGGCGAGGTTCAACCCAGACCCATTTCCTGCAGGAGAAACAATAAATTGTTGACCACCATGAGATATCGATAGTTGTTTAGTATTGGCGCCAGACCCATCAGCTAAGAAGATCCACTCTCGGAAGAATCCTACCAAGATAAAAGGACACAAGAATTGAAGTAAAGGTTATGCCCCTACCGGATCAGCCCAGAGAAGGAATTATACAGAAGATCTGAGAATACCGGCCCTGTCAAGAATAAGGATAGAGTATATGAGTATTGATGGGACAGTAACGATGATTCTAAGGGTGGTAGCACCCCAGACCCCCTGTGATGATCGATGGATTTTGAGAAGACCCCAAACCTAACCTATTTCTTTCTAGCCTCTCCAAATCTCGAGGACGAGATTCATTTTAAGGGTGGTAGGTTTGTAACATCCTAAAATTCTAAATTTTGGAATGTTATAATAAATAGATAGATTTGATCGATTGCTTGCTTGATTGACTGAAATTGAGTGAAATTCGAAACCTTTCAAAAGTTAAATGAGAGGGAATAAAAGTACTTTCCCAAACTTTCATCTTGCTTTTATGATCTGCATGAATTCAAATTCTTTCAAATACAAAACCCTAGAGAGAAGATGACATGACTTCTTCCATTTATTTAAATGATAAAGGGTTTTGAAAAGTTTTGAATTCCATTTGGAAATATTTCAAATTCATAAACTTTAAGCAACTCAATGATTTTCATGAGAGAAGATAAAATGACTTCTTCAAATCATATGAAATATGAGTTGGAAGTTTCAAAGAATCAAATTTAAAGTCCCTTTTGAAATTATTTTCAATTGGGAGTTATTTGGGTTTTATTCAAATTATTTTTCTCCAAAAAATAAAATATATGGAAAATAGGGTAACATGATTCCCTACATCAGAAAATTGGATCGAAATAAATTTGAAATTATTTTGGTATTTTTAAAATGATTTTTATTGGATTTTATTAGAGCAGTAGCACTCTTTGCTTTATTTGAATTTTTATAGATTTCATCTGATGCTATAAAAATGTTCATCCTGTAGAAAATCTTTTTCTGAAAATTTTGATACATAATATGCCTATAGTATATTTTTTATTTTATTTCGTTTTTGTTTCTTTTCTTGTCTACAAAATTGTTAAAAAAGAAACTCCCGTCGACTGGGCCGGCCCAGCTCCTCAGCCAGGCCCAACCCACCTCGCCAACCGCCTCCAACTCCGGGCGGAGTCCCACCCGAGCACGCTGGCCGCCGCCATGCCGCCGCCGGCCTCCTCGCGCCCCAACCCCTCCCGCACGCCACCACCCCTCCCCTGGCCTTTATAAGGCGAGATCCGCTGCCCCGCCCCCTCTCTTTTCACCGCCTGCCGCCGCCTACTGCCGTCCGCATCTCGCGACCCGCCGTCGCCGCTCGCTTCTCGCCGTTCCGCGCCGCCGCCGCTCCCTCCTGCCGCGTCGCACCTTGCTGCCGCCGCCCGCGCCTCGCTGTTGCTAGCCGCACCGTCGAAGCTAGCCGCCGCGGGAAGTCGCCGTCGCCGTTGACCCGCCTGAACTGGTAGGAACCGCCCGGTTCGCCCAATTTTTTTAGTTGTTTTAGTTCTGGTTTTCGTCTTAGAACCAGTTTTTGATTATGTTTACTTATTTAGAGAACGTTCACTGGTTAGGTTTAGAAAACGAACTTTTATTATTTAGTCTTTTCTTTTTCTGTTAGTTTTAGTCAGGGACCTATCCGTAATTAGTTTCTTTATAGTTTGGCCCCTGTTTTTTTCAAACGACCACAACTTTTCGCTCGTTTGTCCAAATCCAACGAAACCAATGCCTACTTCTTCGTTATGATCCCCTCTATCCAGATAATTAACTTAAACATATTTTTCAAAGTTTTAAAATTTGAATTCAAACAGATTTGTATTTGAACTTCGTTTGATCGTAACATGAGTTTTATAACTCCGATTTAGTTGACTCTTTTTGCAAATCGAAGCTCTTGACCTAAACTTTCTGATAAGGCCAAATTCACATAATTTTGGTACTGTTGGAAATTGTTTTATGTTGCAAGAGTTATTTGCTTGATTTTGGTGTTTTCTGAATTTTCTTCTTCGTTCTTTTCGATCTTTTGAGTGATTGCTTATCTGTGGTTACTATTGCTTGCTCATGATAGATTGACCGAAGTGTGACGAGTAGAACTATCAGGAGTTATGAGTGCGAATCATCTTCATCAACAGTACGAGGCAAGTTCACACTTTGATCATATTCCTTTCATACCCAGTTTTTGCATTAGTTTCTGTGACGCCCCCAATTTGACCGTACACTAATCATACACGTAAATGTGTACGATCAAGATCAAGGACTCATAGGAAGATATCACAACACAACTCTAGACACAAATTAAAATAATACAAGCTTTATATTACAAGCCAGAGGCCTCGAGGGCTCGAATACATAGCTCGAAAAACACAAGAGTCAACGAAAGCAATAATATCTGAGTACAGACATAAGTTAAACAAGTTTGCCTTAAGAAGGCTAGCACAAACTGGGATACATATCGAAAGAGGCGCATGCCTCCTGCCTGGGATCCTCTTAAACTACTCTTGGTCGTCGTCAGCGGCCTACATGTAGTAGTAGGCACCTCCAGTGTAGTAGGAGTCGTCGTCAACGGTGGCGTCTGGCTCCTGGACTGCGTCATCTGGTCGCAACAATCGGGTATAGAAAGGGGGGAAAGAGGGAGCAAAGCAATCGTGAGTACTCATCCAAAGTACTCGCAAGCAAGGAGCTACACTACATATGTATGCATTGATATCAAATGGAAAGGGGGTATCATATGTGGACTGAACTGCAGAATGCCAGAATAAGAGGGGGATAGCTACTCCTATCGAAGACTACGCTTCTGGCAACCTCCATCTTGCAGCATGTAGAAGAGAGTAGATGGTAAGTTCACCAAGTATCATCGCATAGCATAATCCTACCCGGTGATTCTCCCCTCGTCGCCCTGTGAGAGCGATCACCGGTTGTATCTGGCACTTGGAAGGGTGTGTTTTATTAAGTATCCGGTTCTAGTTGTCATAAGGTCAAGGTACAACTCCGGGTCGTCCTTTTACCGAGGGATACGACTATTCGAATAGATAAACTTTCCTGCATGGGTGCACCACATTTCCCAACAAACTCGATCCCCTTTGTCCGGACACACTTTTCTGGGTCATGCCCGGCCTCGGAAGATCAACACGTCGCAGCCCTACCTAGGCACACCAGATAGGTTAGCATGCCAGTCTAAATCCTATGGCGCAGGGGTCTGGGCCCATCGCCCATTGCACACCTGCACGTTGCGTACGCGGCCGGCGAGCAGACCTAGCCTCCCTTACACAAGAGCAGGCGTTCTAGTCCAACCCGGCGCGCGTCGCTCAGTCGTTGACGTCACGAAGGCTTCGACTGATACCACGACGTCGAGTGCCCATAATTGTTCCCGCGTAGTTGGTTAGTGCATATAGGCCAATGGCCAGACTCAGATCAAATACCAAGATCTCGTTAAGCGTGTTATTTTGAAGTAATCGCGAACGCCGACCAGGGCCAGGCCCACCTTTCTCCTAGGTGGTCTCAACTTGCCCTGTCGCTTCGCCACAAAGATCCACCTAGAGGGCCGTCGGGACAAAGGTCCTTTCAGCCCCAATCCGTGAATCACTCGCCGGTACTCTACGAGCCGACCCGTCTTTAGTCATCACATGTATCATGTATAAGATATATAATATATACTCGTGATCACCTCCCTAGTGATCACGACCCGATAGTATAGCATGGTAGACAGACAAGAATGTAGGGTCATTGATGATAAACTAGCATCCTATACTAAGGCATTTAGGATTGCAGGTAAGGTATCAACAACTGTAGCTACAATGACAGGCCATGGATCAGAATAGGATTAACGGAAAGCAGTAACATGCTACACTACTCTAATGCAAGCAGTAGAGAGAAGAATAGGCGATATCTGGTGATTAAGGGGGGCTTGCTTGGTTGCTCTGGCAAGGAGGGGTCATCTTCGATGTAGTCGATCACACGGACATCGTCATCGGTCTCGGAGTCTACCGGGAATAAGTAACGGAGGGGAACACAATAATTAACAAAGCAATCAAATGTAACACAAAGCAAAATGCGGCAATACTGTGCTAGGGGTGACCTAACGTAGGGACAGGTGATACCGGTGAAGGGGGGAAACATCCGAAAAAGTATCCCCGGTGTTTCACGTTTTTGGACAGATGAATCGGAGGGGGAAAATTGCGTGTTCGCTATGCTAGAGATGTGTAGCGGACGAACGGGTTGCGTGTCCGGATTCGTCTCGTCGTTCTAAGCAACTTTCATGTAGAAAACATTTTCATCGAAGTTACGGTTTAATTTATAAGAATTTTCAAAGTTTTAATCATTTTCTGAATTTTTTTTGAAATTGTTTTGAAACGGGTTGACCAAGTCAAGTTGACTGGTCAAAAAGGGAGGGGGTGGCTCATATGTCATAGGCTGTACCTAAACAATTAAATAAAACTAACCTAATTGAATAAGACCCACATGTCATCTACACATAGACTAATCTAGAGACTAATGTAATCCCTAAAACCAATCTAGCATTAACCTAATTAGACCGGCCACGCTAGGCAATACGCAGCCAGCGATGCATGGCTGGGCATACAAGGATGGGAGTGCACAGCGGCTCAGCAAGCAGCATTAGCAATCAGCGACAGTAGCAGGAGGCAGGAGCATTGTTTAGAGCAGTTCAGCAGCGCGGCAGCAACACGTAGAGCAGCGCAGTAGCAGGGCAGGGGACACGTCCTGGGCAGACGTCCGCGCGCGAGGAGCAAGCGGGCGTGGCCATGGGTAAGAGCAGGCGGCAGGAGCAGCATCTACGCGACGTCAGCAGCAGTAAAAGGAGCAGCGGAGCAATGGTAGGGCCACGGGCGGCTGCGGCGGCGCGCCTGGCAGGGCGCGAGCAGGCACGGCTTGGCTGCGTGGTGAGGCACGGTCTAGGCGGCAGGAGCTCGCGATGAGCGCGGCCCTACTACTGTCACTGATTGCTAATGCTGCTTGCTGAGCCGCTGTGCACTCCCATTCTTGTATGCCCAGCCATGCATCGCTGGCTGCGTATTGCCTAGCGTGGCCGGTCTAATTAGGTTAATGCTAGATTAGTTTTAGGGATTACATTAGTGTCTAGATTAGTCTATGTGTAGATGACATGTGGGTCTTATTCAATTAGGTTAGTTTTATTTAATTGTTCAGGTACAGCCTATGACATGTGGGCCACCTTCTTCCTTTTTGACCAGTCAACTTGACTTGGTCAACCCGTTTTAAAACAATTTCAAAAAAATTCAGAAAATGATTAAAACTTTGAAAATTATTATAAATTAAACCATAACTCCGATGAAAATGTTTTCTACATGAAAGTTGTTCAGAACGATGAGACGAATCCGGATACGCAACCCGTTCGACCGCCACACATCTCTAGCATAGCAAACACGCAACTTTCCTCCTCCGATTCATTTGTTCGAAAACGTGAAACACCGGGGATACTTTCCCGGATGTTTCCCCCCCCCTTCACCGGTATCACCTGTCCCTACGTTAGGTCACCCCTAGCACAACGTATTGCCGCATCTTGCTTTGTGTTACATTTGATTGCTCTGTTAATTATTGTGTTCCCCCTCCGTTACTTATTTTCGGTAGACTCCGAGACCGCTGCCGATGTCCGTGTGATCGACTACATCGAAGATGACCCCTCCTTCTTGCCAGAGCAACTAGGCAAGCCCCCCTTGATCATCAGATATCGCCTATTCTTCTCTCTACTGCTTGCATTAGAGTAGTGTAGCATGTTACTGCTTTCCGTTAATCCTATTCTGATGCATAGCCTGTCATTGTAGCTACAGTTGTTGATACCTTACCTGCAATCCTAAATGCCTTAGTATAGGATGCTAGCTTATCATCAGTGACCCTACATTCCTGTCCGTCTGCCATGCTATACTATCGGGCTGTGATCACTAGGGAGGTGATCACGGGTATATATTATATATCTTATACATGATACATGTGATGACTAAAGAAGGGTCGGCTCGTACAGTACCCGCGAGTGATTCACGGATTGGGGCTGAAAGGACCTTTGTCCCGACGGCCCTCTAGATGGATCTTTGTGGCGGAGCGATAGGGCAGATTGATACCACCTAGGAGAAAGGTGGGCCTGGCCCTAGTCGGCATTCGCGATTACTTCAAAATAACACGCTTAACGAGATCTTGGTATTTGATCTGAGTCTGGCCACTGGCCTATACGCACTAACCAACTACGCGGAAACAGTTATGGGCACTCGACGTCGTGGTATCAGCCGAAGCCTTCGTGACGTCAGCGACTGAGCGGCGCGCGCTGGGTTGGACTAGAACGCCGGCTCTTGTATAAGGGAGGCTAGGTCTGTTCGCCGGCCGCGTACGCAATGTGCAGGTGTGCAATGGGCGATGGGCCCAGACCCCTGCGCCATAGGATTTAGACCGGCGTGCTGACCTCTCTGTTGTGCCTAGGTAGGGCTGCGACGTGTTGATCTTCCGAGGCTGGGCATGACCCAGAAAAGTGTGTTCGGACAAGGGGATCGAGCGTGTTGGGAAATGTGGTGCACCCCTGCAGGGAAGTTTATCTATTCGAATAGCCGTGTCCCTCGGTAAATGAACGACTCAGAGTTGTACCTTGACCTTATGACAACTAGAACCGGATACTTAATAAAACACACCCTTCCAAGTGCCAGATACAACCGATAATCGCTCTCTCACACGACGACGAGGGGAGGATCGCCGGGTAGTATTATGCTATGCGATGATACTTGGTGAACTTACCATCTACTCTCTTCTACATGCTGCAAGATGGAGGTTGCCAGAAGCGTAGTCTTCGATAGGACTAGCTATCCCCCTCTTATTCTGGCATTCTGCAGTTCAGTTCACATATGATACCCCTTTTCCATTTGATACCAATGCATACATATGTAGTGTAGCTCCTTGCTTGCGAGTACTTTGGATGAGTACTCACGGTTGCTTTGCTCCCTCTTTCCCCCCTTTCTATACCCGATTGTTGCGACCAAACGATGGAGTTCAGGAGCCAGACTCCACCGTCGACGACGACTCCTACTACACTAGAGGTGCCTACTACTATGTGCAGGCCGCCGCCGACGACCAGGAGTAGTTTAGGAGGATCCCAGGTAGGAGGCCTGCGCCTCTTTCGCTAGTTTGTGCTAGCCTTCTTAAGGCAAACTTGTTTAACTTATGTCTGTACTCAGATATTATTGCTTCCGTTGACTCTTGTGTTTTTCGAGCCTATGTATTCGAGCCCTCGAGGCCCCTGTCTTGTAATATAAAGCTTGTATTATTTTAATTTGTGTCTAGAGTTGTGTTGTGATATCTTCCCGTGAGTCTTTGATCTCGATCGTACACATTTGCGTGTATGGTTAGTGTACGGTCAAATCAGGGGCGTCACAAGTTGGTATCAGAGCCGACTGCCTTTAGGAATCCTCATTCCAAACTCCTTGGCCGAAGTTGAGTCTAGGAACTGAAAAACTTTTACTAACATGGTTGTGTGGCTTACGGGCCCATGTCGCCATTGGGTGGTAGGAGGTTTTTTTATTCCTCGTCTATACTCTGGGACTCTGATCTCTCTTCTATTCGGGTTTAAATGGTTTTAATAACTCTAACATTAGGATCTCGTGAGCACATCCACTTGGAGTTCCCCTTATTACCGATGATCACCTACTGCACTAGAAGATTCCGAAGATAATCTCTGATGTTGTCTCGAGACACTTGTGCCCACCGCCTTTGCAAATTCCCTACCACTATTATATCATTATGGATAACTACATACACTTGTATTTTCAATCCCATTGATCTTGTTATTACAAGATACCTAAAAAATTATCTCTATTGTCCCGAGGATACTTTGTGCCTACTGCCTTGCAGTTCATTATCCACATGAACACCCCTACGGATAATTCCACGCACTTACCGAGTATCCGCCCATCCCTAGTTGTTGTGTGTTTCACTAAGTTCTTCGAAATAATATTTGATCTTCCGAAAATCCTTAGCAGTTTATTGCTCTTGACATTCTTGCTTGCTTGCATTATGGTTAATACCAGAAGTATAGTATTCTTATTGGCAACCTTTGTCACTATCATTTTGAGTCCATTGATTCAATATGTTGTGAATGCTCGCAATCCTCATTCAGATCCTAGAATTCATCCTTTCGGCTCAGACGTCATTTTAAACATGAGCTGAATCTTGACCAATCAAATTGTTGTCGATTTTACCCCTAAGATTACTCAACTTATCCATCCTTAATCAGAGCGGTTGCTTCTGATCCTTTGATTTGGAAATCATAATTCCTTTACATGTGAGCTTTGAATTAGCCAGTTGCTTCTATACTCCAATGCCTTCGCATTGTTTCTTCCTCTGGTTGTGTGTCGATACTCACAACAGCTTCGCTATGGACCGTCAGATCCTTTGTTGAAATATCATCCGATAGTGTCCTTCGTATACAAAAACCTCGAGAAGTTCTTTCCCTGATATATAATGCCTTCGGTAAATTGTATCCTCTCGTTTTGTCACCCATGCTCTACTATCGAGCTTGTGTTATTTACTATTGAAGCTTGTGGTATAAGTTCCTAAGATGCCCCGATGGGTTGAACCTATGCCTTCCCAGAACTGTATGAACCCCAAAAGTTTTCACGAGTCATACTATTTTGTTTGCTCTGCCAAATAAAATTTCAACACCACAACTCTTTCGAAATCGAGAAGTGAATGAAAGGTTATGCATTGCAGAAGTGGGAGTCGACCCTGAACCTTTGTGTTCATGCCCACGGACACGGTGTGGAACTTATCATGAAAGCTTCTTGCAAGAATATTTAATCATTTGAATAATTCTTCCGATATCGTAAATTGGATCCCTTGTAGTTATGGTTCCGACCATGCTAACCTTATTCAATATATCCGAAAGGAAACCATTCCATTGCCTCTTCTATTCTGACAAGATTAAAGTATCTGCTATTGCAAGTCTACGATACCGATCAGTTTCTATTCTGATCTACCTCCGAGTTTCACCTTTGTTATCTTGAGAATATCACCAAACTACATAACTGCTTATGAGTCTTCATCTAGTATTGCTTCTCACTGATTTCAGATTTCCCACAGGTTCTGAGTTATTAGTCACTCGAGAACACCGATAAGTGAATCAACTCTACACTCCGATTCAATAACTCTTAAATAATTTTCATTGCTTACGAGTTTATTAATCCTTCAAGTCATTCCTAACCTAATCGGCTATATCATTTTTGTGCTAAATTTTAACTGTGCTACCTGGTCCTTCTTCTCGGAGCACAATTTTTCGACGGTGAGCTAAGCTTACGTCGATCTTCCTCCTCATATCATTTCGCCTTAAAAAACAAGCTTGGTTCCGAGTTTGTGTCGTACCCGTGGTTCTAATAAAACTTGCGCTTCATCATTCCTTTGACTTGATGCCATCACTGATCGATTACATTTTCATGAAATCTCTCGACAAATGTGCCGTGATCATCGTCAACATTTTGACTCCTCCCAGGATATCAACCAAATTCATGATGGTAAGTACCATCCTCATCCCTTGGTAATTTGAGTTACCATCGACAACATCCTTATCTTTCTTTCATCATAAACTTGTTCATGTTGTGAATGCAACTTTCTATCGAGCTTGTATTACGTTCTACCTTGAAGTATTACCACCTTTTATGTCAAGGATGTTGTGAGAATTGCTCCACCTCTTAAGAATTCTTGGTATAGTGATACTTCTCACCATCACCATTCTTTCTTGTGTTGTTTCTAACCGGGATACCAACAGGTGAACGGTGTTGTTCAGATTCTACCCTTCTATCAACCTTATTGCTTTGGAGTTGATGGTCAACATGACATCCTTAGGCCATTGATTATTGAATCACCATTCTAACATTGATTCTGCTACCTAAAGCCCATATTTTGGGTGCACCCTTCAACCAATGTTAATTGTGTATGTTTTCCTCGAGCATGCATCATTATATCATTTGATCTGGCAAATGTTATGTCCTTGTTCATATAAATGTGGAAATCCATCTTTTTGGAAATCTCAATGAATTGGCGCTGAGTCCATCAGCCACCTCCTCACCCTCTCCTTGATTTAATGATGAACTCTTGTTTCGGAACTCGCTTCCATAGTTCATTTCCCGAGGATCTTACAATGCCATCTCGTCAATTTGTGTTGCACTTTTTCTTCTCATGCATCTTGAGTCTGAGGTATCGTGACACCAATCAGATCTGAATCTCGGTCAGATATGATGGTTGGAACATACTTCCAGGAGTTATAACACCTTTACATGACCGAGTAAGGTGATGTCATGCCTAGCACACCTGGCCGGAGCACCTAGTGTTATAGTTTCCTTTTCTGCAAGGTTATCCATTCATCCATGGGGAAATTGTAAAACTTATTCTACAAGTTTTTCCTGATGGATCCTTCGTGTATCCAGAGTCTGACCTTTGCTTGAAAACCATGCCAATGCTATCTCGAAGCATGCCACCGCTACTCCGATTTTCAATAAAAGAATTTGAAGCATAAAGCTACATTTTCTTTATCAATTACCCAAACGCCGTTGTATGGGTAATGTCATGAAATTTCTGTCCCCTTTCCTAAAGGGTTTTCTACATTATATCATGTCATGGTTACCATGCTCTGCTTGTCCTTGGGAAAGATATACCCCTGAAATATGTGTTTAAACACACTTTCCTTTCCATTGTTTTGTTTAATCTGATAATCATATTTTCCTTTCCATTGTTTGGTTTAACCATTATTGTGATCTATATGATCTAAGCAGTAATGATTCGTTGCTTATGTAAACACCCTTGTGTACAACCTTGTCAGTAAGACCGTGTTACTATTGTTGATGACATTTCGGTAACCAGCGATGGATGAGAACTTTGCCTATTGGTCCGCCTTGTTTCAACGAGCAGGAAAATGGTTCTCTTCATCCCTCTCCCTTGGTACCGATGTTGTTACCGATATAACTTACAGGTTATCCTCTGACATGCCTTGCTATCATAACCGTGCAAGATATCATCACTCTTTCTACTTTAAACCCACATGGTGGGCCCACAACCCACAGTTCCACAAGATCGAAACCTGACTCTCCGGTACACCCCTGTTGCCAAAGTTATTCCTGGGATTTGACTCTGTATGTAATTCACGGGTCACCTTCCAAGGGATGATCTATTCTAGTATCAGACACAATACTTATTCTCGTTGCTCTGGACCCCTTTCACACTTTGTTTCACGCATCAAACGATTGCCTACCCTCTTGAAACTTCTCATGGTACCTTCTTACTTTGCTCTCGATAGTTTCTTAAGTTTCAGTTCGAGAGTTACTTTCCGCCACCTTCCCCGATGTTATCTATCAGATAGTCAACCTTGCATAGGTTTGTTCTCCCGGAATACCTACCCTTTATTCTTTCATAAGTACGATGGAGTTCTCGAAGAAAAGAATGATAACTTTGTCACAATGCCCTGAAGTAGAGAATTAAAGACATCAACTATAAGGATCGACTACTTCGGGAAGAGCAACTAAGACCAAGAAGACTCGTTAGAATTTCGTAACCGATTCTTCCCCTTAAGTCTACATCTTAAATCTCGGGACGAGATTTCTTGTAGTGGAGGAGATTTGTAACACCCCGGATGTCATGCTATAGTAAACTCGTATTAATGGTGCCACATCATCATAATTGAAATTTGCTAATCATCACTTTGTCCCAAACCGACCTCAAATTCAAATTTAAAAGACAAGTCAAAAATATTTCTCCTCAAGCTATAGAACTAAAATGTTCGAATAGTTGTATACGATTTTCCTGATCAATGTCATGTTGAAACCAACTTGGTTTGACTCACAAATAAATTCCTAGGAAATTAATAAGTGGTCCAAAAGCATTTAAATTGGCCTTTTCAAAATAAGCAATTATTTATAATTTTCCAAATGATGTGAAACATTGTATGTGGTCTCAAAATATTGCAATACTAATTATGTGGCCATCTACACTTTTTACAGAACTCTTCTGCTAACAAATTAATATGCAAAATAGAGTTATAAAAAATAGAAAACAAAAAAGGGAGAGAGGTGCTACTGGGCACTTTGGCCCATTTAGCTACAGAAAAGGCCCATCCCACACCCCCACTTGCCTCCTACCTCCGGTACAGTAACAGGGGGGAGCCGTGGCGGCCATCCCATGGCGCCCGGTCTCGTGCGGCCATCCCTGTCCCCCCCGGTCGGATAAGAGCATCGCCTGGACCCCCTCTTGACCACTCTGCCAACCCTAGTGCCCCTTTCCTCTCGCTCGCCCCTTCCCCTCTCAGATTCTCTCGCGCCCGAGACACAACCGCCGCCACCTCGTCGATCCCGTGGTCGTCGACCTCCCCTCATCGAGCCAAGGCGTCCAGGAGCTGAGCCACCTTCCCCTGCTTAAACTACGAGCATCAGCCCGAGCTAGGAGGCCGCGTACACTCGCCATCGACGTCGTCTTCGCCCACGGCCGCTGCATCTCGCCGTCGGATTCGTCGCGTCCCGGCCACCCTCGACTTCCTAAGCTCGTCCACGAGCATCGTGGTGAGGCCCTCGTCCGATTCCCCTGCTTTCCCCCCTCGAGCCGCCGCCATAGCCATCACCTTGAGTTCGCCTTGGTTTGCACTGAAGCCATGGCCGCACTCATCGCGAGCTCCTGCCGCCCAGACCGTGCCTCACCACGCAGCCAAGCCGCGCCTGCTCGCGCCCTGCCGTGCGCGCCGCTCCCTGGCCGCGCCCAGGCGCGCCGCCGCAGCCGCCCGTGGCCCTACCATTGCTCCGCTGCTCCTTTTACTGCTGCTGATGTCGCGTACATGCTGCTCCTGCCGCCTGCGCCTACCCATGGCCACGCCCGCTTGCTCCTCGCGCGCGGACGTCTGCCCAGGCCGTGTCCCCCTGCCCTACTACTGCGCTGCTCTACGTGTTGCTGCCGCGCTGCTGAACTGCTCTAAACAATGCTCCTGCCTCCTACTACTGTCGCTGATTGCTAATGCTGCTTGCTGAGCCGCTGTGCACTCCCATTCTTGTATGCCCAGCCATGCATCGCTGGCTGCGTATTGCCTAGCGTGGCCGGTCTAATTAGGTTAATGCTAGATTAGTTTTAGGGATTACATTAGTGTCTAGATTAGTCTATGTGTAGATGACATGTGGGTCTTATTCAATTAGGTTAGTTTTATTTAATTGTTCAGGTACAGCCTATGACATGTGGGCCACCTTCTTCCTTTTTGACCAGTCAACTTGACTTGGTCAACCCGTTTTAAAACAATTTCAAAAAAATTCAGAAAATGATTAAAACTTTGAAAATTATTATAAATTAAACCATAACTCCGATGAAAATGTTTTCTACATGAAAGTTGTTCAGAACGATGAGACGAATCCGGATACGCAACCCGTTCGTCCGCCACACATCTCTAGCATAGCAAACACGCAACTTTCCTCCTCCGATTCATTTGTTCGAAAACGTGAAACACCGGGGATACTTTCCCGGATGTTTCCCCCCCCTTCACCGGTATCACCTGTCCCTACGTTAGGTCACCTCTAGCACAACGTATTGTCGCATCTTGCTTTGTGTTACATTTGATTGCTCTGTTAATTATTGTGTTCCCTCTCCGTTACTTATTTCCGGTAGACTCCGAGACCGATGCCGATGTCCGTGTGATCGACTACATCGAAGATGACCCCTCCTTCTTGCCAGAGCAACCAGGCAAGCCCCCCTTGATCACCAGATATCGCCTATTTTTCTCTCTACTGCTTGCATTAGAGTAGTGTAGCATGTTACTGCTTTTCGTTAATCCTATTCTGATGCATAGCCTGTCATTGTAGCTACAGTTGTTGATACCTTACCTGTAATCCTAAATGCCTTAGTATAGGATGCTAGTTTATCATCAGTGACCCTACATTCTTGTCCGTCTGCCATGCTATACTATCGGGCCGTGATCACTAGGGATGTGATCACGGATATATATATTATATATCTTATACATGATACATGTCATGACTAAAGACGGGTCGGCTCGTAGAGTACCCGCGAGTGATTCACGGATTGGGGCTGGAAGGACCTTTGTCCCGACGGCCCTCTAGGTGGATCTTTGTGGCGGAGCGATAGGGCAGGTTGATACCACCTAGGAGAAAGGCGGGCCTGGCCCTAGTCGGCATTCGCGATTATTTTAAAATAACACGCTTAACGAGATCTTGGTATTTGATCTGAGTCGGGCCACTGGCCTATACGCATTAACCAACTACGCGGGAACAGTTATGGGCACTCGATGTCATGGTATCAGCCGAAGCCTTCGTGACGTCAGCGACTGAGCGGCGCGCGCTGGGTTGGACTGAAACGCCTGCTCTTGTATAAGGGAGGCTAGGTCTTCTCGCCGGCCGCGTACGCAACGTGCAGGTGTGCAATGGGCGATGGGCCCAGACCCCTGCGCATAGGATTTAGACCGGCGTGCTGACCTCTCTGTTGTGCCTAGGTAGGCTGCGACGTGTTGATCTTCCGAGGCCGGGCATGACCCAGAAAAGTGTGTCCGGACAAAGGGGATCCAGCGTGTTGGGAAATGTGGTGCACCCCTGCAGGGAAGTTTATCCATTCGAATAGCCGTGTCCCTCGGTAAAAGGACGACCCGGAGTTGTACCTTGACATTATGACAACTAGAACCGGATACTTAATAAAACACACCCTTCCAAGTGCCAGATACAACCGGTGATCGCTCTCTCACACGACGACGAGGGGAGGATCGCCGGGTAGGATTATGCTATGCGATGATACTTGGTAAACTTACCATCTACTCTCTTCTACATGCTGCAAGATGGAGGTTGCCAGAAGCGTAGTCTTCGATAGGACTAGCTATCCCCCTCTTATTCTGGCATTCTGCAGTTCAGTCCACATATGATACCCCGTTTCCATTTGATACCAATGCATACATATGTAGTGTAGCTCCTTGCTTGCGAGTACTTTGGGTGAGTACTCACGGTTGCTTTGCTCCATATTTCCCCCCTTTCTATACCCGATTGTTGTGACCAAACGATGGAGTCTAGGAGCTAGACGCCACCGTCGACGACGACTCCTACACTGGAGGTGCCTACTACTACGTGCAGGCCTCCGTCGACGACCAGGAGTAGTTTAGGAGGATCCCAGGCAGGAGGCCTGCGCCTCTTTCGATATGTATCCCAATTTGTGCTAGCCTTCTTAAGGCAAACTTGTTTGACTTATGTCTGTACTCAGATATTATTGCTTCCGTTGACTCTTGTGTTTTTCAAGCTTATGTATTCGAGCCCTCGAGGCCCCTGGCTTGTAATATAAAGCTTGTATTATTTTAATTTGTGTCTAGATTTGTGTTGTGATATCTTCCCGTGAGTCCTTGATCTTGATCGTACACATTTGCGTGTATGATTAGTGTATGGTCAAATCAGGGGCGTCACAGTTTCACCGTCAAACATTGCATGAGTAGGATTGATAACATGTGGGTATTGGGAAGTAGTTGATGAGGTAGAACCTATTGTCCTTTATTCAAACCCCTGGGAGTTACTACGTTATGCTTATACTGCTATGCTATGCTTGTAGACGTGGGTTGGTTTGAGAGAATTCATGACAGATGTGAGAGTTATTATTTAATGGTTAACTTAAAGTGGCTACTTCAATACACATATGGGTGGAATGGTAGGGGCACCCTGGAGCACCCAGTGGTTTGCTCGGGCACCTGGAGAACCCAGTGCTTGCCGAAGGGGATCCCGGAGGACCCGTGTGATCACCCTATGGAATGTCACCCAGGCTCAAAGGGATCATAAGATTATTCATGCTAGAAACTTCCGTGTGCAGACACAAGCCATTATGGGCTCTGGCATAGTTGACTAAGTTGGTGAGCTCTCGAAGAGGTGGACTAGCAGATGTAGGGGGATTGTAGGTGTACCGGTCTGCCCGGAGTAGAGAGTAAATGCTTCTGAAAGACTGTGTCTCGGTCATCCGTTTCTTGAACACCATGTAGTGCGAGAAATCCAACGGAGGAGATCGAGTTTCGGGGGAAAAGTGCGCAAACCTCTGTACAAAGTAATCATGATTAGCCGTGTCCCCAGTTATGGACATCTTGAGTATCTGATTCTTGAATTATCCTGTTGATCTCATCACGTTACTTAATTAATTTTTTGGGTTGTTAACTTTTAATTGGGATTGAGTTGGAGGAACCTTCTCAATGTTTTCAACAAACTTTGTAGTAAATAAAATATATTCCTTTGTTGTAGGGAAAAATTGGCTTTTCGTAAAAACTTTATAACCATAGAGCCTCCACCAGCCATATATGCATGTAGTGATAGTTATTATTCATCATTATCTTATGGTGTGAATTTGCCAGTACATTCAATGTACTGACTCTTTGTGGCTGCAACGTCTCATGTTGTAGGAATATCTTACGACGAGTAAGTGATACGTTAGGGTTACTATTTCTACACTCAACTTTGCCGTTGGTGTTGACGAGAATCCACAACCTTATTGTTACTTCCGCTATTTGGATTGAGGTAATAGTATTTACGTTATTTTATACATATGATTTACCTCTGTTATAAATCCTCGAGTACTATGTGTGTCAGCATACCGATCCAGGGATGACACTTAAGCACAGAGACTTGACCGTCTGAGGTCGGGTCGCTACATGTTTAGCGCAACGAACAAGGCAATCAGCTTATGCGGCCTTTACCGCCCTCACTTAGCCATAGGAGTTTGACAATTAAGAAAGTTGGCAAAGCCCCTGGTATTCGAAAGGCTGAACTAGGGGCGTTATACACGCCTAATCAAAGGAACCGATTCTTCGCAAGAAGTGGAAAAAATCTCTAACGATTTGGAACCTCTCGAACAGCTGACCAGCTCTCGCCGCATCATGACAGTCAGTTTTCGGCTTTCTCTACTGAGGTGCTCGTTCGGAAGAACCGGGACACAATCGCAGTAGTTCTCCCTTTACTACCCTAGCCGATATAGCGGAACGTAAGGTAGTAAGCACAGGAGCCGGGCAACGCAACTATTGACCAAAGACATGATTCGGAGTCGATGCATATAATGCTATAAGTTCGGGGTGCCGAACTATACTAGAAAAGTGTTTGGACTTTTATTGCCATAATGCAGGGTGTAATGAAGCCCCTGGCGCCGTAATACGTACCATGGTATACGTGTGCAATAAGTAATATATACAAAGGTGAGGAAACAGGAAAATTAAGTAATAAGCTGACGCCAACATTTATTCACCATTGTGATGTAATTAGTACGTCGAGGCGTACTTTGTGCAACGATAAGCAAGTAAAGCTATTTAACATGCCACAACCAAGGGCGAGCTGCGTGCGGGTATGTAAAACAAGTATGGCAATCGTTTAATAGAGACCACCTGGGGATTCCCTGGTATGCCAGCACTCCTTGCCTCCTTGGTGTGTTCTGCAAACGGGTCGTCCGCACAGACCTCGAAAAGAGAAAAAACCCATAATAAAAAGAAAAAATAAAGGCGTGCGAATCCCAGGGTCGGTCAAGCCGCACTGTGGATCGCGAGCGAGTTATGCCTTCGTCAGTACCCATGGGGTTTTGAGTGCACTGTAGCGACCAGACCTCAAACAGTCCGATCTCTGTGCTTTAGTGTCATCCCTGGATCAGTAATGCTGGCGCGCACTGTCGTGGTTTTGTCACGGCAGATGTCCTAGAGAAAGGACTTAGTCGTGGAGCCATCGCGACGGGTTAGCTTGAAGGGGTTAAAGCGGACACAAGGACGCAAGAGAGTTTATACTAGTTCGGCCCCTTCGATGAAGGTAAAAGCCTACGTCTAGTTGTGATGGAATTGATGGGGTTTCGATGACTAGGGAGCAAACAAGCTTCGCCTATGTCTCAAGTTGTTGTCTGTCGTCCTCGAACCGCCGCCGGGTCGTCCCCTTATATACACGGGTGACACCCGTCGGTTCACAGAGTCCCAACACCGGTCGATATTCGTATCCGGGTTGGTCTCTCCTTATTCCTAACTTACAGTACAAGTTTATATACAAATTCCGGTTTACAGCTACAAGTCTTGAACCGGCTACGGGCCTTAGGCCCTCATCTGCCTTCTTGGGCTTTATCACTTTTGGAACTACTGATGAAGCTGACCCGGCCCAGATAGGCCGGTTTACGCCCAGCAGTAATATCCCCAACATTAGGCCCCAGATTGATTTGAACGGGTTCATGTCAATCCTTTAACAAAAACTTTCTCTTTAACATCTTCTCATAAATTGGTAAATCGCCATGATGTCATCTTCTCTGATTACTGTAAACCGGAGTGACGTCACCTGTCATAACGAAGATATCCATTATGCTTCTTTATTTAATATATCTGCAGAAATCGAGGCGACAGCTCCGTTTCGTGGCCCCTTGATTGTCGCGCCTGACACATGTCTTTTTGCCTTATAAATAGGACCGAATGGTCATTTCCTTTCTCTTCCCCTTCTGCTTCATCTTCCTTGCATCGCCCGACTTCAGAGCTCCACCGCCACCGTCGACCTCTGCCTCAACCTTGGCCGCTGCATCAACCTGGGCGCACTAGAGCATCGCAGCAACCTTCCGCGTCTTCCGCAGCTCCGGTAAACCTTCTATCCTTTCCCCCACAGATCTGTTTTAGGGTTTCATAGTTCTTCAGTATTCATCGTCTGCTTCTTGCTCATGCGACAGATCTTTAGATGAATCCGCAAATCTTTATTCTGTGCAATGATAGTTGTTTGACCTTCGCCTTCACTTATGCATCTCAAAACCATAGATCTATATGAACGCTTTGCTCATAGGTTCGGTACTGCTCCTTTTGAACCTCTAAGTATTTATCTCTTTTCTGAACTTGCTTCAGATCCAATGCTGTAAAGAAATCTTGTGAAACCTGTTTCTGCATACTTGTCCATCCGCAATCTCAGTTTTTCAATGCTTAGATCAGGCGGTTTAACCTTATAGAAATTTTTTCCAAACCGGTATATGCCATTAGTCCCCTTGTTGAACCGCCAGATGTTGGTTGCTTCATGAAGCTCCAGTTCAGATAGTTCTGTCTCCGGTTTAACAGTGTACATACCAACATACCTTGATCAAATACATTTTTGAATCGGGATCTTCTACCTTGTAGATTTCATCATGGCCAAGCAAGTATATGAGTGCAATTGGGTTCCTTCTCGCGTCACAGAGGCTCAACTGGACGATTTAGTCCTGATTGGCGCTTTAGGCAGCAAAGATACCATCCATTGGAGGGCTCCTGGCAAAGAATGCCCTCCCACACCTCGAGAAGGAGAGGTTGTTGTTTTCGTAGATCACTTAGCCCGGGGATTTAAGCCGCCCGGTTCTAAATTTTACCGGGATGTTTTAGCCGATTTCCAACTCCATCCACAAGACACTGGCCCCAACTCTGTTACAAATATGTGTCACTTCCAAGTGCTCTGTGAGGTGTTCTTTCAAGAGGAGCCCACAGTGGAATTGTTCAGAGACCTTTTCCATTTAAACCGCCGTACTGAGTTTACTGATGGCTCTAACACGGAGTTGGGTGGCGTGGCGATTCAGAAAAGGAAAGAGGTCACATACCCTCACGCCAAGCTGCACAGCCACCCCAAAGAGTGGAATCAGACATGGTTCTACTGCAAAGACACCTCCCCTGCTGGTGAGAATCCCTTGCCTGGCTTTCGTCCGGAGCGGCTCAGCAATACACACCCTTTTCCTCAAAGATTGACTGCCCAGGAGAGAAGCAAATATGCTCCCCAACTGTCAAAGCTCAGAGCCTTTATGGCCAACGGTTTAACAGGGGTTGATCTCGCTCGCTGTTGGATATCATGGAGCATACCGCCCCTTAGTCAGCGCTCCGGTTTGATGTGCGAGTATACTGACAGTGTTGATGACCCACTGCGACATTCAAAAATCCAGCTCTCCGATGAAGAAATCACAGAGGCTGTGAATAAGATGCTGAATGAACCGGAACACGTCTGCGCTAGAACCGGCCTGCTTCCCTTCTGTGCCACCAACAAATCGCCAGCTGTAAGACTTTGATTTTTCTCTTTGCTGAATCTGTTATTGATATATCTGGTCATTGTTTAATATCAGTGTTTGTGTAATCAGGGCAATGATCCATTTTGGAGCAAAAAACTGCCGCAGGAGAAACCAGAAAAACCAGACAAACCGGAAAGAGTAACTCGGCAAAAGACTAAAGCTGTGAAGAAGACTGCCCACAGGAAAAGAACCACGGCATCTTCTAATCCGGCCCCTGATGATGATGTGGATAATCCGGACTTTGAGGTAGAGCTTGACTCACTTGGTTTATTTTTCATGCGTCTTATTGATGATGATATTTGTCAGGATGATGCCGAAGCCAGCCACGCGGATGTTGCAGAGGTAATTATTCTCTCTTCCGATTCAGAAACTTTGCCTTCACAAAAAATCCGTCAGGCAAACCGGAAAGTTAAATTTTCTCATCCTCTTGCTTATCTGGATCCTAAATTTCTTATGAAGACTCAACAACACGAAGCTCGTCGCACAACCCGGCACAGCGGCCAGGTAGTTACCTCCGCTGGCTTACCGAATAGTCCGGTTCGGAAACGCCATTCAGAGGTCTCTAATTTGCTTGTCAGTACTTGTCCTAAAGCGGGCTGCTTTCGTCAACCTCTTAATCCGTCTGACTCTGATTACCAGGTTACTTCCCACTCATCTTCTAGCGAGTCATCGGCTACTCAGCTGCCATCGCTCAAAACGGTGCTTGGGTAAGCTACACTTATTGTGATATTTGCAGTACATCGCCTTAGAACATATGCTGTATTTGATTTTGTTATTCTTCTCAGGGCCAAACCTAGGCCAAGCAAGAAGGCCCGCCTGGACAAAGCGGCCGAAGAAGATGCCGTTCTTGAGCCAGGCAAGACACCCGATCTTGAAGCGGCTATTCCTGAGGATATACCCAACGATCCACCGCAGCAAGACGGCGATCTTATTGCTGAAGAGAGACCTGCTGATGCCTCAGGTCCTGTCAATCAGCCCACAGACTCCATCCAGATTGAAAGCTCCACCGGTCCAGCAAAACCTACTGACAAGCCAACAGCTCCAGTGCCAACCGGCGGTACCCAGGATGATGAGGTTGTCATTACTGGCACTGGCCGTACTGAGCCAAGCAATCCTGTCGCTTTGTCCAAACATTCTGCCAAGGAAGAATTTGCTGCCTTTGGCAAAGGCAAGTGGAACGCTGATCTGACGACTTATGCTGCTCTGAACGCCCAAGATATCCATTCCGGCTATCTGAACCGGTTGTATACCAGTCGCGACTATGAAGCCGGTCTGGTTAATATGATGAAAGATAAATATGAGGTAACTTTCATATGCTCCTTCCTGCTTGTATGCTTCCATTCTTGCTGACTCTCCTAGCCCCTAAGGGCCGGTTTGTAATATTCTTTCAAACCGGGACTTACTAATATAAATCTTGATGCTTTGAAATTCGCTGATGTAGCCCCCAAGGGCCGGTTCAACTTAGCATAGTTAAACCGGTACTTTAAGTAATTGAAATTGCTGCATCAGAATATATACAAGCAAATAGCCATTAGCCCCCAAGTGCCAAGTTGAATACTTGTATTGATCTTGGGACTTTGTAAGCAATTGAAAGATGAAGATCGAATATGCATTAGCCCCCAAGTGCCAAGTGCATAACTTGTTATCTGGTTGGTACTTCAATCCTTGTACCATTTGTTCAAGCATATAATTGTCTGCATGCAGGCTGAGCTGAAGACGAAAGAAAACCAAATCGCCGACCTCCAAGAAAACCTGAAAACCCAACAAGCTGAAACCTCCAAAGCAAAAGAGGAATTAACCAGCGCTTTAAGCGCCATGGAGCAGCTTAAGGAGAGCTTCAAGAAGAAACATGCGGATTGGGCCACTGCAAAATCCACTTTAATCAAACGAGCGGAGGATGCCGAGGCTGCACTAAAACCGATGGCGGATGAATTGACCAGTATAAAGCGGCACGTGCATACTATGACCACTGCTATCTTTGGTAAGCCAGTTTGACTTCTGAATTGACTCGGCCTTCTTACAGAGCTGCCGGTTTAACCCTTATGATATTTCAGGGACACGCACTGGTCACTTGGGTTCAGATGTGCGGAAAAAATTGAAAGCCGTCTACACGTTGGTCCAACAACTGTATACTGGCGCACAGCGGATCATCTGTACCGCATCTCACAACAAACCGACACGCACTTTGATTCAAGATACCCTGATGAAACTATCGGTGCTTCCCGCCCGGGTTGAAGAGCTGAAGAAATCTGCTGCTCGAACCGGTGCGATCAATGCCTTAATGCGGGCAAAAGCCTGGGTGCCGGATTTTGATCCTATTGAAGAGGCTCAGGGCTATCCCAGCTTGAAAGAAGATGGGTCAGAATTTAGTGAAGCGGATCAGCGAGCCATAAACCGGGAGGTGCGTCCGCTAGCTTGTCAACTGGCTAAAGAAGCAGTCTTGTCTCGTTATCAAGCTCAATATGATAATCAGAACAAGCGAATAGCTGCCCCAATTCATGAGTCGGAAAATCTTATCCCTCCAATCCGTAAGCACACTTACGCTCCTGATATTGACCCGTCATTGCTGATCCATGATGAAGCTGTTTTTCAAGCATTAATGGGAATCGACTGGACAACTGTTGATTTCCAGCCACTGGGTAGAGAAACGGAGGCTGAAGCGGTGCAGGGTGACTGACAACCATCAGGCCAAGCTGGTGACCAAGCTTGAACCGGAATCCGGTTTTGAAACTGCCTCTCCTTGGCGAAAACAATGATATTATTATGGGCACCGTGTTTCCTTGTAATAGGCTAGCTGATACTTTTGATGTTGATATGCCTTCATGCATAATTTGTTCTTCCTGTGGTGATGAACTTTCCAAAGCACCTTCTGCAATAAAAAACTCTTCAAGTGCCACCCCGGTTGTACCGTCCGACAGAATATGATGTCTGCATATATGAAGTCAAAACATCCAAAAAAAATCTTAAGTATATGACCAAATTTTTGTGATACATAATACCTGCCCTCGTTGAACATGAAGTTGGCTTGGCCAATCTTGAAGCGGAGTTTTGCAAACCCACACTGTTGGAGGAGATAACAGCTCCTGTACATATATGATGCTGGTTTACCAGGTAAACCGTGCCGGGTTATAATAAACACCGTGTTACTCCATAAGAGGATGTTAACAACAAAGATCAAACCGGGCAAATAGTCTCCGGATTGACGTGAACTGTGTTCCGTCAATTGATTGGTTAAAAAACTTTGTCGGTTTAAAAAACGCAATAAAAAACAAAAAACCCCCTTCAAAGAAAAGTGTAAATCAAGTGCAATGACAAAACCGTTGCAAAAAAAGGTTTATTTGAGCTAATCAGATGGTGTTACCATGGCCGAACACGACCAAGCTCCCGTTAGGTGTAACTATGGTTCTAGTCAGCTAGGTCCCCAAATGAAACCGTGGCATTTATGCCGATCAAGTGGCATGGTCATGGTTCGGGTTCGACCAAGCCCCCAAGTGATTCTGTGGCCTTAGGCCGATCAAGAGGCATGATTGGTTCAGACATGACCAAGTCCCCAAGTGATCTGGTGGCTCTCGCCTATCAAGAGGCATGGTATTGGTTCGGACACGACCAAACCCCCAAGTGATATGATGCTTTTAAAAAGCAAACTCAAGGGGTAAACCGGAGGCCGCTTTAGAGCAACTCCGTGTAACCTCACATGATGTAAAAGAACAGATACCCCGCTTTAGCTGAGGTTCCGGTTTATTATATTTAATCATACTATATACATTGTCATAATATGTACACAAGTATAGCTAATGGCTCAGGTATAGTAAGGCCGAAGATGAGCTATGTTCCATGGCCTGTTGGTCTCCTCCTCTGATGTGCGTGAGTCTTTATGCTCTCGAATATCGATCAGATAGTACGACCCGTTGTGCAGATTCTTGCTGACCATGAAAGGCCCCTCCCAAGGTGGGGATAGCTTATGCATATCAGTCTGATCTTGGATGAGCCGAAGCACCAAATCTCCTTCCTAAAAGGTTCTGGTTCTGACTCGGCGACTGTGATAACGACGAAGATCCTGCTGGTAAATCGCCGATCGGGCGGCTGCGATGTCACGCTCTTCATCCAACCGGTCCAAAGCATCTTACCGTGCTGTCTTGTTGTCCGCTTCAATGTAAGCCGTCACACGAGGTGAATCATGACGGATATCACTGGGGAGAACCGCCTCCGCTCCATAAACCATGAAGAATGGTGTGTATCCTGTTGATCTGTTGGGTGTTGTATTGATGCTCCATAACACAGATGGTAATTCTTCTACCCAACAACCCGACGTTCTCTGCCAAGGAACCATGAGCCGGGGCTTGATGCCTCTCAAGATCTCTTGATTAGCTCTTTCTGCTTGACCATTGGACTGTGGATGTGCCACTGATGAAACGTCGAGCCAGATGTGCTCCCGTTCGCAGAACTCCTTCATAGCACCTTTGGACAAATTGGTACCGTTATCTATGATAATACTGTGCGGAAAGCCAAACCGGAAAATCACCTTTTTGATGAACCGAACCGCCGTGGCCGCATCACACTTGCTAATAGGTACTGCCTCCACCCACTTTGTAAACTTGTCAACCGCCACCAGGAGGTGGGTCTTCTTATCTTTGGACCTTTTGAAAGGCCCAACCATATCCAACCCCAAGTCGCAAACGGCCAAGTAATTGGAATCATTCTCAATTCTTGAGCCGGTACATGAGCACGTCTTGAAAACCTTTGGCAACCATCACATTGTCTGACCAGATCCTCCGCATCAGCATGAGCAGTTAACCAATAGAAGCCATGGCGAAACGCTTTAGCCACCAGAGACTTTGAACCGGCGTGGTAACCATAATCTCCTTCGTGGATCTCACGCAAAATTTCATGGCCTTCTTCAGGAGACACACAGCGTTGAAAAGCTCCTGATACACTGCAATGATGCAACTTGCCGTTGATGATTGCCATGGACTTGGATCGCCGGATTATCTGCCGGGCCAGAATCTCATCCTCTGGCAACTAGCCCCGGTTCTTGTACGCCAGGTAAGGAAGCGTCCAATCCGGAATAACATGAAGAGCCGCTACCAATTGAGCCTCCGGATCAGGAATAGCCAAATCCTCTTCACCAGGGATCTTGACCGACGGGTTGTGCAACACATCCAGAAAAACATTGGGCGGGACCGGTTTGCGCTGAGAGCCCAGCCGGCTTAAAGCGTCCGCCGCTTCATTTTTCCGCCGGTCCACGTGGTCCACCTGATAGCCTTTGAAATAACCTGCAACAGTATCCACCTCACGACGATATGTTGCCATGAGTGGGTCCTTGGAGTCCCAAGTGCCAGACACTTGTTGAGCCACAAGGTCCGAGTCACCGAAGCACTTAACTCGACTTAGATTCATCTCCTTAGCCATCTGGAGACCATGGAGCAAGGCTTCATACTCAGCTGCATTGTTAGTACAAGGGAACATTAAGCGGAGAACATAACAAAACTTATCACCTCGTGGGGAAGTTAATACAACTCCAGCCCCCGAGCCTTCCAACTGCCTGGATCCGTCAAAATGGATGGTCCAATACGTGTGATCCGGCTTTTCTTCAGGTGCTTGCATTTCCGTCCAATCATTGATGAAATCAACAAGTGCTTGAGACTTAACCGCTGTCCGAGGCACATACTTCAAACCGTACGGCCCCAGCTCTATAGCTCACTTTGCAACCCGGCCAGTTGCTTCCTGGTTCTGGATGATATCTCCCAAAGGAGCAGAACTGACCACCGTAATTGGGTGCCCTTGGAAGTATTGTTTAAGCTTCCGGCTTGCCATGAAAACTCCATACACCAGCTTCTGCCAATGCGGATATCTTTGCTTGGACTCGATTAGCACCTCGCTGATATAATAGACCGGTCGTTGAACCGGATGCTCCTTGCCTGCCTCCTCTCGCTCCACCACAATAGCCACGCTGACAGCCCGAGCATTAGCAGCAACATATAGCAGTAATGGCTTCTTGTCAATGGGAGCGGCGAGCACAGGTGGATTGGCCAACTGCCGCTTTAAGTCCTCAAATGCTTCATTAGCGGCGGAGCTCCAAACAAACTGATCTGTTTTTTTCAACATCTGATACAAAGGGATTGCCTTCTCACCAAGACGACTGATAAACCGGCTTAACGCGGCAATCCGGCCTGCCAGGCGTTGAAGATTGTTGATACACTTCGGTTTAGCCAGGGAGGTGATAGCCGTGATCTTCTCCAGATTAGCCTCAATTCCCCTGTTGGACACTAGAAAACCCAATAGCTTGCCCGCCGGTACACCAAAGACACACTTGTCCGGATTAAGCATCATCTTGTATGTTCTCAGGTTATCAAAGGTTTCCTTCAAATCATCAATCAGAGTCTCCTTCTCCCTGGATTTAACCACGATATCATCCACGTAAGCATGTACATTATGGCCAATGTGCTTGTGAAGACAATATTGTACACACCGTTGGTAAGTTGCCTGGGCACTCTTGAGCCCGAAGGGCATAGATACATAGCAGAAAGCTCCAAAGGGAGTTATAAATGCTGTCTCCTCCTGGTCCTTAACTGCCATTTTGATCTGATGATAGCCAGAATACGCATCCAAAAAACTTAAACGCTCACAACCCGCCGTAGCATCAATAATTTGATCAATACGGGGGAGGGCAAAAAGATCTGCTGGACAAGCCTTATTAAGATCTGTGTAATCCAGACACATGCGCCAGGTGCCGTTTTTCTTGAGGACCAGCACCGGATTGGCAAGCCACTCAGGGTGAAAAACTTCAACAATAAAGCCAGCTGCTAAGAGCCTGGCTACCTCTTCTCCAATTGCCTTGCGTCTTTCTTCATTAAACCAGCGGAGGAACTGTTTCACCGGTTTATATTTAGGATCCACATTAAGGGTGTGCTCAGCGAGTTGCCTCGGTACACCTGGCATGTCAGAGGGCTTCCATGCAAAAATGTCCCGATTCTCACGGATGAACTCGATGAGCGCGCTTTCCTATTTCGGATCTGAGTTGGCACTGATGCTGAACTGCTTGGATGAATCGCCAGGTACGAAGTCAACAAGCTTAGTTTCTGCTGCCGATTTGAACTTCAGGGCCGGATCATGCTCCGTAGTTGGCTTCTTCAACGGAGTCATGTCCGCCAGATCAACATTGTCTTTATAGTACTTCAACTCCTCGGTGGCACAAACCGACTCTGCATAAGCCGCATCTCCTTCCTCGCATTCCAAAGCGATTTTGCGGCTTCCGTGAACCGTTATTGTCCCCTTGTGACCCGGCATCTTGAGCTGCAAATACACATAACAGGGCCGAGCCATAAACTTGGCGTAGGCCGGTCGCCCAAACAGGGCATGATATGGACTTTGGATTTTCACCACTTCAAACGTCAATGTCTCCGACCTGGAATCATGATCATCCCCAAAGGCCACTTCCAGAGCTATCTTACCAACGGGGTATGCTGATCTGCCAGGCACTACACCGTGGAATACTGTATTAGACAGTTTGAGATTCTTATCTGTTAGTCCCATACGACGGAAGGTCTCATAGTACAGGATGTTAATGCTGCTCCCTCCATCCATGAGCACCTTGGTGAACTTGTAACCTCCCACCTGAGGCGCCACCACCAGAGCCAACTGACCTGGATTATTGACCTGGGGAGGGTGATCTTCTTTGCTCCATATGATTGGCTGTTCAGACCAACGTAGATAACGGGGTATGGCCGGTTCAACAGAGTTGACCGCCCGCCTCTGAACCTTCCGGTCTCGCTTGTCCAAGCTAGTGGTGAAGACATGGTACTGCCCATTACTCAACTGCTTTGGGTTGCTCTGGTAACCTGACTGTTGCTGCTGTTGGTTGTAACCATCCTGGTTGTTCTGACTATTTTGACCATTATGCCCGCCCGGATTACCATTGAATCCTGAACCGGAACTTCCTCCACCATGACCCGGCCCGGATCCTGAGCCACCGCCAGATTCGTGATCATACCGGAAATTATTAGAATTCTTGAACTCCTGCATAATAAAGCAATCCTTCCAAAGGTGGTTTGCTGGCGCCTCCTTCGTCCCATGTCTTGGACAGGGCTGGCTTAGCAGATAGTTTAGGCGGTTTGGGTTAGGGTTGGGTGCTCCATTACGATTTTTCGGCCTACCCTTGCATTGCTGGCCATTGTCCTGTGCGTTGGTATTAGCCACAAAGTCCATGTTACCATCCTCTTTACGCTTGCCTCCTCCACCATTGCCTGCCCAGTGATGCTGCTGACCTTTGGAGCTGCTGTTCTTCTTCCCTTTCCCTGTCTTGTCATCATCAGATTCGGGATCCTTGGTACTATCAGAATCAACATATTTCACCAAAGCGGCCATGAGGGTCCCCATGTCGGTGCAATGACGCTTCATCCGTCCCAACTTTAGCTTCAGGGGCCCAAACCGGCAGTTGCCTTCTAGGGTTAATACTGCGGTGTCAGCGTTGATGTGGTCTGAGGAGTGCAACACTTGTGAAATCCGACGCACCTAATGAGTCGTTGATTCTCCTTCCTCCTGGACGCATGCAGCTAAGTCCACTATCGACATAGGCTGTTTATAGGTATCTTTGAAATTGCTGATAAACCGGGCTCGTAATTGGGCCCATGAACTGATAGAATTAGCCGGCAAGCTTTTTAACCAAGTACGGGCCGTTCCTTCAAGCATCATGGTGAAGTATTTCGCACACGCCGCGTCATCCACATCAAGCATCTCCATGGCCATCTCATAGCTCTCCACCCATGTCTCTGGAGGTTGATCTGCCGTGTAATTTGGTACCTTACGCGGGCCTTTGAAATCCTTGGGCAGGCGCACGTTGCGTAAAGCGGGGATAAGGCAAGGCACCCCCAAAGAACTAGAAGTAATACCAGGTTCAGTCAAGGTGGTTGGACGAACCGGCGTGAGCTGCCGAGCCTGATGCTGTGTGGCTAACTCGGCCTCCCTGCGCGCGCGGGCCCGGTCCACTACTCCCTGAGCGTTATCAGCACCACCCGCCGGGTTGTTGTCACGGGGTGCTCCACGTCGTTCATTACTCGACACTGCTGGTTCATCCATATGTCTGCTATGGCTCCGGCTTGGACGGGGGGTCGAGTGGATCCGGTCGCGGCTGTACGAGTACGCTTCCTGTTGGGCCAAAGCTATCCTCAGAAGTTCCTTGACCCGTCGTGTCTCTACTGCCTGCGGCGAGTCACCTTCAATTGGAATGGCCTCCAGCCGTGCAGCAGCGGCAACAAGATTGTCCATTGGGTTGGAGTAGTGACCCGGAGGTGTTAAAGCAGCCTGAGGTATAACGGTGTTTTGGCGAGGCGGGTCCATCTGACGAGGCTGAACCGGTGCACCGGTCCCAGGGGCTTGTGCCCGGTTTACCTCTAGCGGATTGCCGGCTCTTGGTCCTGGAGTGTTGAAAAGGTCTCTGGCCTCGAAAACCGGAGGTAAGCAGGATCGGTGCTTCCTCCTCATGACTTCATGCGACGCGCTCTGGTCCAACATAAGCCTGTGGGCCTGTGCGTCTAAAGCGGCCCGCTCTGCGGCCATCCTGGTGTCCTCAGCCGCCAGATCCGCCTTGGCTTGGGTGATCTGTTCCTTTACCTTTGCAATCTCCGCGTTGTGAACGTCCTAATCTGGCGGATTAACTTCCGCCATAAGCACAGCCAACGCATCAAATAGTTCTAATAGAACCTGAGCCGGCGGGCGCACATGGCCTCCTGCCCCGGCAGCCGTCGCCGCTGCTGAACCGGAGATCGTTGCCGCAGCTGTCGAAGAATGAAGCACTGCTTGTGTTCCGGCCATGAATATTCCAACCCGGTTGGGCAGATTAGAGGGGTCCGGAATACTGTCGCCATCGGAACAACTCCCAATCTGGCCATCTTGTAGCTGATAAAGAGATTCGGTTTCTCTGGTCGAAGATTCGTCACCGGAACAAACGACGGTCGCACCGCGAAATTCCGATCCGTCCTCATAACTTCCTCCATGGATGACTCCTACGAAGGCACGCTTCATGGCCGGTTTAACCCGGGCGGATCGCGCACGCTGAGCCGTCTCGACGAGGTCGGTGCAGATGTCCGGCTCAGGGCCCGGTTCACCAATCTTGCCAATGAAAACATGAATGCTACCAAAGGGGACCCGGTACCTGTACTCAATTGAGCCGGCCTTGGGGCCCCAGCCTGCGTCGTCGATGTAGAGCTTGCCGCGACGACTCTTAGTCATCCGGCCTACAGCGTAGCCCTCGAGTCCTTCAAAGCGGCCCTCCAAGAACTGGAAACCATCGTGCGATTGCCCCACGGTGGGCGCCAACTGTCGTGGTTTTGTCACGTCAGATGTCCTAGAGAAAGGACTTAGTCGTGGAGCCATTGCGACGGGTTAGCTTGAAGGGGTTAAAGCGGACACAAGGACGCAAGAGAGTTTATACTAGTTCGGCCCCTTCGATGAAGGTAAAAGCCTACGTCTAGTTGTGATGGAATTGATGGGGCTTCGATGACTAGGGAGCAAACAAGCTTCGCCTATGTCTCGAGTTGTTGTCTGTCGTCCTCGAACCGCCGCTGGGTCGTCCCCTTATATACACGGGTGACACCCATCGGTTCACAGAGTCCCAACACCGGTCGATCCGGGTTGGTCTCTCCTTATTCCTAACTTACAGTACAAGTTTATATACAAATTCCGGTTTACAGCTACAAGTCTTGAACCGGCTACGGGCCTTAGGCCCTCATCTGCCTTCTTGGGCTTTATCACTTCTGGAACTACTGATGAAGCTGACCCGGCCCAGATAGGCCGGTTTACGCCCCGCAGTAATATCCCCAACACGCACAGTACTTGAAGGATTTATAACAGAGTAGCAATCACACACTTATTACATCGAATGTCTCAAAAGATAACTTATTACAATAAATATGGCTTAAGGCCATCTAATAACGATAACAACGGAAGGCTTGGAAGATAAGTGACTCCATCAACTCCAGCGGCATCACTGAGTATAGAACCACGACCTAAAGGCACCTTACTCGTCGTCTGAAAAGTCCGCAACATGAACGTTGCAGCCCGAAAACGGGTCAACACATGGAATATGCTGGCAATGTAACACATAGAGAGTATTGAAAGAATAAAGCTATACTACATGCATATATGGCTGGTGAAAAGCTCTATGGTTACAGTTTTTGCATAAAGCCAATTTTTCCCTACGATAAAGGAATAAATTTTATTTAGCTATCATGGTGGTTGTTAAACATTGAGAAGATAGACATCCTCTCAATCCCAATTAAGTATCATCATTAAAACACAATAATATTAATTAAAGTAACATGGTGAGATTCACATGATAATCCAAGTACTAGATACTCAAGACATCCATAACCGGGGACACGGCTAACCATGATTAGTTTATACACTCTGCAGAGGTTTGCGCACTTTTCCCCACAAGACTCGATCTCCTCCATTGGGATTCTCGCACTACATGATGTTTGAGAAACGGATGACCGAGACATAGTCTTTCAGAAGCGCTAGCACCTTACGATCGGGTAGATAGTACCAACCTACATCCCCTACATCTGCTAGTCTACCACTGTAAGAGTTCGCACGACTTAGTCAACTATGTTAGAGCCCATAGTATAGCTTGTGGCTGCACACGGAAGTTTCTAGTATGAATAATCTCATGATCCCTTTGAGCCTGGGTGGCGGTCCATAAAGAAAAACAGGCAATCACTGGAATACCCAGGTGCCTCAATCCACCCAGATGTGTGTTTAAGTTGCCACCTTAAAGTATCCATTAATTTGTCAATCTCACATCTGTCATGGATACACTCACCCAATCCACTTCTACTAGCATAGCATGGCATAATAAGCCAACGTAGAAGTAACTCCCAAGGGTTTGATAATAAAACAGGTAATAGGTACTACCTCATCTACTTCCCAAAACCCACATATTAATCAGATCCTAATCATGCAATTGTTTGAGGATTGATCTAATGCAATAAAAACTAGGTAGTAAAGAGGTATGATCAAAGTGTTACTTGCCTTGCTAATGATTCGCGAAACCTAGAGATTCAAAATAGCAAGCGGCGCACTCCGGGTACTCTATCGCAAACAAACAAGCATAAAATAAGTACTCATCTAATGCACAGGTAAAACTCAAATAAGAAATCTAACCAGAAAGTTCAACTTAAGAACTCCGGTTTGCAAAGAGAATCAAATCGAACGAAGCAACGAAAGTCAAACAGCGAAAGAAACAAACTTCATTTACTAATCTGTATCTAAGTCAAATTTTATAGATGCAAAAACTTGTTTGAGTTGGTTAAACGGAAAGAGGGTTTCGAGACGAAACTCCAGGCGCTTGAATCGCCTGATTCCGATAAACAAGCGAAAAGATTAACTAAAATGAGAATCAGATCAGAAATCGCGATCAGAAATAATCGCGGAAAAATCCGAGAAAAAGAAAAACTAACGAACAGATTAACGAACGAACTTTCGTTATCTGAAATTAAACGGTGAACGCGTCCGTTAAAACGAACGAATGAGTGAACGCTCGATAAACAAATAAACCGGAAAAACCGATTTATATAAAATAACGAAACTAGGGTTTCTTAAAAAAACCGGGTCGGTTTTTTTTTAAACCGGACCACGGCGGCGGCTATACCTCCGGCGGGGCTCCGGCTGTTCCGGCGGGGCGACGGGACGGCGCGGGGTGGCGGGGCTGCGGCGGCGGCTCGGCGGGGCTGGGACGGGGTGAGGGCGGCGAGGTGGCGGCGTATTTATAGGAGGGGGGGAGGCTCGGCCGGCTTGGGGAAGGGGTGACGACAGAGGCGGCTCGGGGTCGGAGTCCCCGAGTCCGGCGGCGACACAGCGGGGCTGGCGGTGGCGCTGGCGAGGCCGGCCCGACTCGGCTGGGCCTTGGCCTAGTTGGGCTCTCGCGCGTTTTTTAAATAATTCCGCCGAACAGAAAATAAATTCTAGAAAAATAAATAAAAATCTAAAAATGCCAAAACAAATTTTCACCGTCTAAATAAAATATTTAGAACGGGATGAACATTTTCTTGGCCCTAAAATGCAGTTTTGAAAACGTGCAATTTTTCCTAAATTCAAATAAAATAGTGAGAAAAAACGAAATAAAATCTTACTTGATTTTTTTATTAAACCTTCAATATTTCTTTATTTTGGGAAAGTCATTTTATTCCCTCTCTCATATTTTTATTATAGAAATAATTGAAGATAAAATAAATAAAATCAATGATCCTATTTTCAAAATTTGAGAAAAACCCAAATATGAAAATAACGAAATCCCCAACTCTCTCCGTGGGTCCTTGAGTTGCATAGAATTTCTGGATCAGGCCAAAAGCAAATAAAATATGATATGCAGTGATGACCTAATGTATAACATTCCAAATTGAAAATTCGGGATGTTACAAACCTACCCCCCTTAAGATGAATCTCGCCCTCGAGATTCGGGTTGGCTAGAAAATAGGTGAGGGTGGTCCTTCAGCAGTTCTTCCTCTCGCTCCCAGGTGGCTTCATCCTCGGTGTGGTGGCTCCACTGAACTTTGCAAAACTTGATAACCTTGCTGCGGGTGACTCGGCTGGCATACTCGAGAATCTTGACTGGTTTCTCCTCATAGGTCAAATCACTATCCAACTGAATTGATTCCAGTGGCACTGTATCTCTCAGCAGTATATCAGCCATCTCTGCGTGGCACTTCTTCAACTGGGAAACGTGGAACACATCGTGAACTCCTTACAATCCTTCAGGCAACTCCAACTTGTAGGCAACTTCTCCCATACGTTCCAAAACTTTGTATGGTCCCACAAAACATGGCGCTAACTTTCCCTTAACTCCAAAGCGCTTAACTCCCCGAAGTGGAGATACTCGAAGATAAACTCGGTCTCCGACTTAAACTGTCTCCTTGCGTTTAGAATCTGCGTAGCTCTTTTGCCTGGACTGGGCTACCTTGAGCCTATCGCGAATCAATTTCACTTTTTGTTCAGACTCCTTAATCAAGTCCGGTCCAAACAACTAGCGGTCTCCAACTTCATCCCACGACAATGGTGTTCTGCACCTTCTTCCGTACAAGGCTTTGAAAGGGGCCATCTTCAAACTAGATTGATAACTGTTGTTGTAGGAGAACTCTGCATATGGCAAATTGTCGTCCCAACTACATCCATAATCTAGCGCACAAGCTCTCAGCATATCCTCCAAAATCTGATTGACTCTCTCGGTATGTCCATCTGTCTGCGGATGAAAAGCTGTACTAAACTCTAGCCTGGTACCCAAAGTTTCGTGCAATTGATTCCAGAACTTTGAGGTAAACTGGGTTCCTCTATCGGATACAATGCTCCTCGGAACTCCATGCAGACATACGATCCTGGTCATGTATATCTTTGCCAACTTAGCACTGGTGTAAGTGGTCTTTACTCAGATGAAATGAGCTACCTTCGTCAAGCGATCGACTACAACCCATATTGAGTCATAGCCTGAACGGGTCCTGGGTAATCCCGTGATAAAATCCATGCCTAGCTTATCCCACTTCCATTGGGGTGTCGGCAATGGTTGTAGCAATCATGCTGGCTTCTAATGCTCTTCTTTTACTCTCTGACAGACATCACAAACTGCTACATACTCTGCAATATCCTTCTTCATTCCGGTCCAGCAGAAAATATCCTTCAAATCCAAATACATCTTGGTATTTCCTGGGTGAATCGAGTATGGTGAATCATGGGCCTCTTGCAGAATCAACTTCCTGATCTCCAGGTCGTTAGGCACATAAACACGGTCTTCAAACCATAGGGTATCGTGCTCATCCTCACGAAATCCTTTAACTTTTCCTTTGCTCATCTTCTCCTTTATAGAGGCAACCTCCTTGTCAGTCTTCTGAGCTTCTCTGATCTTATCCATCAAAGTAGACTGAATCTCCAATGCCGCTACATAGCCTCTCGGAACTATCTCCAAACATAGCTCACAAAGGTCTTCGGCTAACACCTTTGGTAAATCTCCTGTCATTAGTGTGTTGACATGGCTCTTACGGCTCAGCACATCGGCTACTACATTAGCCTTTCTGGGATGATAATGCAATCTCATATCATAATCCTTGTTGAGCTCCAACCATCTCCTTTGCCTAAGATTTAGCTCCTTCTACGTGAAAATATACTTCAAACTCTTGTGATCCGTGTATACTTCACAATGGTTTCCAATGAGAAAATGTCTCCAAGTCTTCACTGCATGCACTACGGCTGCTAACTCCAAATCATGCGTGGCATAATTCAACTCATGAGGTTTCAGCTGTCGTGAAGCATACGAAACAACTCTTCCCTCCTGCATAAGCACTGCTCCAAGTCTTCGACGTGAAGCGTCGCAATATACCTCGTAATCCTTGCGCTGATCTGGCAAAATCAACACTGGCGAGGTAACCAAACATTTCTTCAACTCCTAGAAACTGGCCTCACATTCCTCAGTCCATTTGAACTTGGTATCCTTCTTCAACAACTCCGTCATAGGCTTCGCAATTTTTGAGAAATTCTCTATGAATCTCCGGTAGTATCCTGCAAGTCCAAGAAAACTCTGGATCTCTCCAACTATTGTTGGTGCTTCCCAATTTGTCAGAGTGACAACCTTGGTGGGATCTACTGCTATACCTTCTCCGGATATAACGTGTCTGAGGAATCCAACTTCCTTCAACCAAAACTCACATTTGCTGAACTTGGCATATAACTGATGTTCTCTGAGCTTCTCAAGTACCAAACGCAAATGCTCCTTATGCTCCTCTTCATTCTTTGAGTAGACCAAAATATCATCAATGAACACCACGACGAACTTATCCAAAAACTCCATAAACACCTTGTTCATCATGTTCATGAAATATGCAGGTGCGTTAGTCAGACCAAATGACATAACGGTATACTCGTACAGCCCATACCTGGTGGTAAAAGCCGTCTTAGGTATATCCTGCTCTCGAATTTTTAGGTGATGGTATCCTGATCGCAGATCGATCTTGGAAAATACCTTAGCTCCTTGCAATCGATCAAACAGATCGTTGATAATCGGCAGTGGGTACTTGTTCTTGATTGTTACTTCATTCAATCCTCGATAATCAACAACCATCCTTAACGATCCATCCTTCTTCTCCACTAGAAGTACTGGCGATCCCCAAGGCGAAGAACTTGGGCGAATATAACCTTTATCTAGTAACTCCTTAATCTGCTTCTTAATCTCCTCCAAATCTTTTGCGGGCATCCTGTATGGTGTCTTAGATATGGGCCCTGTGCCTGGCAAAAGCTCAATCAAAAACTCAATGTCTCTATCTGGTGGCATCCCTGGCAACTCGTTTGGAAATATGTCAGGGAAATCCTTCACCACTGGTACTTCCTCCTGCACAACTCCTGATAAGGAATTTACTTGAGTCCTCTTCGGCACATGCTGGGATACATACTTGATCCTTCTTCCTTCTGGCATCGTAAGCAAAATTGACTTACTGGCACATTCAATGTTCCCTCCATACTTCGATAACCAATCCATGCCTAATATCACATCTAATCCTTGAGATTCCAATACTATTAGTTCCGAGGGAAATACATAGTTACCAATCCTTAATGGTAACCGATCACACCATAGTCTAGCCATATACTCTGCTCCAGGCGAGGTTACTAACATGGGTGACCTAAGGGCTTGGGTTGGCAGTTTATACTTATCCACAAATCCCCTTGAGATGTATGAATGCGATGCACCAGTATCAAAAAGGACGAGTGCAGTAAATGACTTAACCAAACACTTACCTATTACTGCATCTGGCTGAGCTTCAACCTCCTCCACGTTAACGCGGTTCACCTGTCCCCTATTGAAAGGGTTCGGCTTCTTCCCAGAGCTTACATTGCCATTTCCATTCTGGACTTCAGGACATTCATTAGTGTAATGTCCAGTCTTCTGGCACTTATAGCAAGTGACTTGGCTCAGGTCTCTCTTGGCTGGCGTTGATGGGTTGGTATGGTTCTGGCCGTTGCTTCCTCCATTCCCATTACCATTCTTGGGGCCATTATGATTGTGCGATCTGCCTCCTCCATGGGTATGCTAAAATGTCCTCCCGGTTTAGGGGTAAAACGTGGCTTCTGCTGAGCTCCAAAATTGTACTTCCCTTGTCCATACTTCCTCTTGCGGTTTTCAATTTGCTGCTGCTTCCCTTCAATCATAAGAGCGCGATCTACCAACTCCTGGTAGTTGTTGAAGCTTGCTACCATCAACTGCATGCTCAACTCATCATTCGGTCCTTCCAGAAACTTCTCCTGCTTAGCTGCATCCGTAGCAACGTCATCTAGGGAATAACGTGCTAGCTTACTAAAGTCATCCACATACTGGCCAACTGTCCGTCCTCCTTGGCGCAAGTTGCGAAACTCACGCTTCTTCATGGCCATAGCTCCTCCTGAAACATGGGCAGTACGGAAATCCTGCTGAAATTGGTCCCATGTCACCGTGGCTATAGGGTAGGTGACAGTGTAATTCTCCCACCATGATGCTGCTGGTCCATCCAACTGATGTGCGACAAAGCGCACCTTCTCAGCATCAGTACATCCTGTAGTGGTTAACTCCCTTCCAATCTTGCGGAGCCAATCATCTGCTACTATAGGCTCGGTGCTACTAGAGAACACCGGTGGATTCAGCCTAAGAAAACAGGTTAAGTGATCAACAGGTGGTGGCGGTGGTGGGTTGTTGTTGTTGTTGTTCCCCTGATTCTGATTCTGGACTAGCAACTACATCAACGTATTCTGCTACTGGATCAACTGAGTGAGCTCCGGTGGGAAAGTAAATCCATTGTCATGTCTCGGAGGCATCTGGGGTTTAGAAAAGATGAGAATATAGAATAGAATGAGGTCTAGAGGGAAAACACTACCCATATGCACATGAGGCAAATGCAAACAAAATCACTTCATTCAATCAAACAAGGGCATACAACGGTCTATCTATCGTTACAAAAGTGCTCGGGCTATACTAGATACATGGGGGAATACTACTACTGTTATGGTGGTCGACTAGAAAAACTGCTCCGATGAGGATTCCATGATATCTGCTCCAGCTTCATCAACATAGTCATCATCGCTATCGTCTGGGTCCGAGTCGGTGTCGTCGATGATGATGTAGTTCTCTGGACAAGTGCAATATTCGTCTTCTCCTCCAGTTGCGGAAATCCCATGAACACTTTTAGCTTCTTCTTCAGATCATCATTTTTCTCTACTAGTGTTGCTATTTCCTCCTCATATCCATCGCATGTAGACTTGAGTTCTTCTTCCAGCTCTATGATCTTGGTCATGGCTTTCTTCAGGTCTTTCATGTCTGCACACATCTGGTTCTCCTGGCGTCGAATGTGCTGGTTTAACTCCTGGATGAAAGCTGCAATTGATCTATCATTCCTGGTGCTGATCATCTCCCATTGCTCATCTCGGCGCCCACAAATCTGGTAGATAATATCCTTGAGATCCTTGTGGTAAACTTCTCCAATGCGCCCCATAGTGATGTGGGCAGCCATGCTCTTTCCTAGACTTCAGGTTGGTGCATCAAAGGAAAACTCTATGGGCTCAGTGACGGGCATGAACGTCCTTCCTGGAACTTGAAATTGAATCATCCAGCGTTCCTCTTCAAGTAAAGTGGCGTTGTAGGTCCCGATGAAGCTTGGTACTCCGATGTTCAGGTATCTAGTGTCTTCCTTCAAGTGACGTCCAAAGGGTGTATCTTCATCCGGTTGCATGAACTTGTTCCTTGCATCCGCCATCCTAAAAGAGTAGAAAAGATGAGGAGTCAGAAATGAGAAGAGTGAGTAGTGATCTAGGGCTTTTAGCTTAGTGGTTGTGTCCTACAGTCAGCGTGTGCTCTGATACCATCTTGTAGCGACCAGACCTCAAACAGTCCGATCTCTGTGCTTTAGTGTCATCCCTGGATCAGTAATGCTGACACACACAATACTTGAAGGATTTATAACAGAGTAGCAATCACACACTTATTACATCGAATGTCTCAAAAGAGAACTTATTACAATAAATATGGCTTAAGGCCATCTAATAATGATAACAACGGAAGGCTTGGAAGATAAGTGAGTCCATCAACTCCAGCTGCATCGTTGAGTATAGAACCACGACCTAAAGGCACCTTACTCGTCGTCTGAAAAGTCTGCAACATGAACGTTGTAGCCCGAAAACGGGTCAGCACATGGAATATGCTGGCAATGTAACACATATAGAGTATTGAAAGAATAAAGCTATACTACATGCATATATGGCTAGTGGAAAGCTCTATGGTTACAGTTTTTGCATAAAGCCAAATTTTCCCTACGACAAAGGAATAAATTTTATTTAGCTACCATGTTGGTTGTTAAACATTGAGAAGATAGACATCCTCTCAATCCCAATTAAGTATAATCATTAAAACCCAATAATATTAATTAAAGTAACATGGTGGGATTCACATGATAATCCAAGTACTAGATACTCACGACGTCCATAACCAGGGACATGGCTAACCATGATTAGTTTATACACTCCGCAGAGGTTTGCGCACTTTTCCCCACAAGACTCGATCTCCTCCGTTGGGATTCTCGCACTACATGATGTTTGAGAAACGGATGACCGAGACATAGTCTTTCAGAAGCGCTAGCACCTTACGATCGGGTAGACAGTACCAACCTACATCCCCTACATCTGCTAGTCTACCACTGTAAGAGTTCGCACGACTTAGTCAACTATGCTAGAGCCCATAGTAGCTTGTGGCTGCACACGGAAGTTTCTAGTATGAATAATCTCATGATCCCTTTAAGCCTGGGTGGCGCTCCATAAAGAAAAACAGGCAATCGCTGGAATACCCAGGTTTCTCAATCCACCCAGATGTGTGTTTAAGTTTCCACCTTAAATAATCCATTAATTTATCAATCTCACATCTGTCATGGATACACTCACCCAATCCACGCCTACTAGCATAGCATGGCATAATAAGCAAATGTAGAAGTAACTCCCAAGGGTTTGATAATAAAACAGGTAATAGGTACTACCTCATCTACTTCCCAAAACCCACATATTAATCAGATCCTAATCATGCAATTGTTTGAGGATTGATCTAATGCAATAAAAACTAGGTAGTAAAGAGGTATGATCAAAGTGTTACTTCCCTTGCTGATGATCCATGAAACCTAGAGATTCAAAATAGCAAGCGACGCACTCCGGGTACTCTATCGCAAACAAACAAGCATACAATAAGTACTCATCTAATGCACAGGTAAAACTCAAATAAGAAATCTAACCAGAAAGTTCAACTTAAGAACTCTGGTTTGCAAAAAGAATCAAATTGAACGAAGCAACGATAGTCAACAGCGAAAGAAACAAACTTTGTTTACTAATCTGGATCTAAGTCAAATTTTACAGATGCAAAAACATGTTTGAGTTGGTTAAACGGAAAGAGGGTTTCGAGACGAAACTCTAGGCGCTTGAATCGCCTGATTCCGATAAACGAGCGAAAAGATAAACTAAAACGAGAATCGGATCATAAATCGCGATCAGAAATAATCGCGGAAAAATCCGAGAAAAAGAGAAACTGACGAATAGATTAATGAATGAACGTTCGTTATCTGAAACTCAACGGTGAACGCGTCCGTTAAAACGAATGAACGAGCGAACGCTCGCTAAACAAATAAACCAGAAAAATCGATTTATTAAAAAAATGAAACTATGGTTTCTAAAAAACCGGATCGGGTTTTTTTTAAAACCAGACCACGGCGGCGGTGGCGGCTATACCACCGGCTCGGCTCCGGCGGGGCGACAGGACGGTGCGGGGTGGCGGGTCTGCGGCGGGAGGCGACGGCGGCGGCTCCTAGCGGCGGCGGTAGGTGGCGGCGGCTCACCGGGGCTGGACGGGGTGAGGGCGGCGGGGTGGCGGCGTATTTATAGGAGGGGGGGCTCGGCCGGCTTGGGGAAGGGGCGACGACAGAGGCGGCTCGGGGTCGGACTCCCCGAGTCCGGCGACGACACGGCGGGGCTGGCGGTGGCGCTGGTGAGGCCGGCCCGGCTCGGCTGGGCCTTGGCCCAGTCGGGCTCTCGCGCATTTTTTTAAATAATTCTGCCAAACAGAAAATAAATTCTAGAAAAATAAATAAAAATCTAAAAATGCCAAAACAAAGTTTCACCGTCTAAATAAAATATTTAGAACGATATGAACATTTTCTTGGCCCTAAAATGCAGTTTTGAAAACGTGCAATTTTTCCTAAATTCAAATAAAATAGCGAGAAAAAAAAACGAAATAAAATCTTACTTGATTTTTTTTTAAACCTTCAATATTTCTTTATTTTGGGAAAGTCATTTTATTCCCTCTCTCATATTTTTATTATAGGAAAATTGAAGATAAAATAAATTAAATCAATGATCCTATTTTCAAAATTTGAGAAAAACCCAAATATGAAAATAACAAAATCCCGAACTCTCTCCATGGGTCCTTGAGTTGCGTAGAATTTCTGGATCAGGCCAATAGCAAATAAAATATGATATGCAGTGATGACCTAATGTATAACATTCCAAATTGAAAATTTGGGATGTTACATGTACGCGCGGTACGGATGCCATTTCCTCATCGGGGCTGGGGCGGAGGCCGAATTTACTAGGTCAGCTCTTGATGAACCGAGCTGCCCTGTTGCAGTGTAGTCCGGACCTTCTTAACGATGCCCAGGGGCTCGGTGGCCGGATTGTGGTGCCGCTTGAGAAGGCCACTCTGTACTTCTGCTGCTAGGGTTGCGGTATGCTCCTCTGTACGGAGGGCACGTTCCGTGTTTCCATTTACTGTAATGACACCGCGTGGACCGGGCATCTTGAGCTTGAGATAAGCATAATGTGGCATCGCGTTGAATCTAGCAAGCGCGGTTCGTCCAAGCAGTGCGTGGTAGCCGCTGCGGAAGGGGACGATACCGAAGATTATCTCTTCGCTTCGGAAGTTATCCGGGGAACCGGAGACCACCTCCAGCATGATTGAGCCCGTACAACGGGCCTATACACCTGGTATAACTCCTTTAAAGGTAGTTATGATGGGCTTGATTCGTGAGGGATTAATGCCCATTTTGCGTATTGTATCCTAATAGAGCAGGTTGAGGCTGCTACCACCGTCCATTAGGACTCGTGTCATGTGAAATCCATCGATGATTGGGTCGAGTACCAATGCGGCTGAACCGCCGTGACGGATGCTAGTTGGATGATCACGACGATCAAAGGTGATCGGGAATGACGACCATGGGTTGAATTTTGGGGCGACTGGCTCTACCGCATAAACGTCCCTGAGTGCGCGCTTGCGCTCCCTTTTGGGGACGTGTGTAGCATATATCATGTTCACCGTTTTGACTTGGGGCGGGAATTTCTTCTGCTCCCCAGTGTTCGGCTGCCGGGGCTCCTCGTCATCGTCCTCGCTCTGTGTTTCCTCTTCCTTGTTTCCGCTATTTACCTTGCTGGCTTGCTTAAAGACCAGGCAATCTCTGTTAGTATGGTTGGCCGGTTTGTCTAGGGTGCCATGTATCTGGCACGGATGATCGAGTATGCGGTCCAAGCTGGAAGGTCCTCCGCCGTTCCTTTTATAGGGCTTCTTTCGCTGGCCGGACTTGGAGCTGCTGAATCCGGCATGAACTGTAGTTTCATTGGTGTTATCGCCATTGCTTCAGCGTTTGTGTCTATTGCGCCGGAGCTTACCAGAGCTGTTCTTAGCCTCGGAGGGGCTTGTCTTGCTGGCTGTGTTTTTACTACGAGCCAGCCAGCTGTCCTCACCCGCGCAAAAGCGGGTCATGAGTGCCATAAGGGCTGCCATGGACTTCGGCTTTTCTTGGCCAAGGTGGCGTGCTAGCCATTCATCACGTATGATGTGTTTAAAGGCCGCTAGGGCTTCGGCATCCGGACAATCAACGATCTGGTTCTTTTTGGTTAGGAACCTTGTCCAAAATTTTCTGGCTAATTCTCCAGGTTGTTGAACTATGTGGCTTAAGTCATCGGCATTGGGTGGCCAGACATATGTACCTTGGAAGTTGTCAAGAAAGGCCTCTTCCAAGTCCTCCCAGCTGCCAATGGAATTCTCGGGCAGGCTGTTTAGCCAGTGTCGAGCTGGCCCTTTGAGTTTTAGTGGGAGGTATTTGATGGCGTGGAGGTCGTCTCCACGGGCCATGTGGATGTGGAAAATAAAGACCTCAATCCATACTGCGGGGTCGGTTGTTCCGTTGTATGATTCAATATTGATGGGCTTGAACCGCTCGGGGAATTCGTGATCCAGCACCTCATCTATGAATCAGAGAGGGTGTGCAGCGCCTCTATATCGGGCCGCGTCACGGCACACCTCCGATGAAGTCCGTCTGCGGTTATCGGCCCGGGTGTGACTAGGTTTGTCACGTCCGAATAGGTAGCCGACATCCCGAGCCGGGAAGCGTCCTCGTGATCCGTAGATTGATCTGGTGTGTCCTGCTCTACTGTCTAGATCCTGCCGAAGGTCGTATGTATGGTCCCGAGTTGTCCTGTCCCTGTTTTTGGGAGGCGGTGGGGCGGGCTGTTGTTCGGCCTGAGTTGCCGATTTATCCCGACCGCAGGGTGGTTGGTCCGCCGCACTATCCCGACCACGTGGTGGTCAGTCCGCATTGCGTGAGGGAGGTATGGGATCTGATGCTTCCTCATCAAACTGAGATAGCAGTCTGCGCCTTGGGAAACTCTTGGCTGGGCGCTCGAGGCCGTATTCTTCGGCTGCTAGGACATCAGTCCACCTGTCAATGAGCATGTCTTGATCAACTTGGAGCTGATGCTTCTTCTTCTTCAGGCTTCTTGCAGTGGCTATTAGCTGGCGCTTGAAGCGCTCCTGCTCGAGGAGTGCCTCAGGCATGATGAAGTCCTCGTTGTCGAGGCACTCATCATCCTCGAAGACTGGACGATAACTATCATCATCTGGGTCATTGGGCATGGCCTGTTTATCAGGGTTATCTTGCCCATTGTCTTGTTCCTCCTGTTCGGATGCAGCCTCGACAGGGTCTTCATTGTTTTCGGTGTCGCCCGGAGTACTATTTTCTCCGGTGCTAGTGTTGCCATCTTTTGAGCGACGAGGCTTAGAGCGGCGTTTAGGGCGCCGGCGCTTGGACTGTGTCACAGGAGGTTTATTCACAACTGGATCTCCTTTTTCATCGTCGCTAGCTTTTTTAGGTGTGTCGACCATGTATACATCATACGAAGAGGTGGCCGTCCAACGTCCAGTAAATGGCGGGTCTTGGCCTTGCTCCTTGTCGGCATCGTCGTCCATACCGTCGATGTCCTCGTAGCCGTAATCAAGCATGTCGGTTAAGTCATCGACAGTGGCTATGAAGTGGATGGCAGTTGGGAAGCAAAATTTCGTCTGTGAGTCCTCCAAGGACAAATTCTTTCAAGAGTTTAGCACATCGCCCAAAGGTGAGTGCTGAAAAACATGTGTGGCGCTAAATTCAAAGATCGACAACCGATCTAGCTCGGTGTCCGCAAGCATACATGGTCCAGAAATTATAGCCGGAGACGAGTCTGGAGTTCCGTTGGCGTGAATATTGCAGGGTGTCGAGTCTGCGTGCGGCTCCAGTGCCGCGGACTCTATGGCCTTGAATGGCACGATCTGCTCTGGTTCTAAGGCCATCGCAGCGACAGGAGCCATCTCCTGAATCTGGTCCGATGACAAATTTAGGTCACATTCATCGAAGTGAAGGGGAGCGATCGCCGCGGTCCCAAATCCATTGAAGATCAAGTCTCCACGGATATCCGCGGCATAGTTCAGGCTCCCAAATCTGACCAGGTGACCGGGGGCGTAGCTATTGATCTGCTCCAGGTGACCAAGTGAGTTAGCCCGCAATACGAAGCGGCTGAACAAGAAGATCTGGCCGGGGAGGAAAGTTTCTCCTTGGACGATTGAAGGGGCCATCAAACCTTTCATTGACGGCATAGTGGAACTCTCAATGAAAGCACCAATGTCGGTGTCAAAACCGGCGAATCTCGGGTAGGGGGTCCCGAACTGTGCGTCTAGGATCTATGGTAACAGGAGACGGGGGACACGATGTTTACCCAGGTTCGTGCCCTCTCTATGGAGGTAATACCCTACGTCCCGCTTGATTGATCTTGATGAATATGAGTGTTACAAGAGTTGATCTACCACGAGATCGTAATGGCTAAACCCTAGAATCCTAGCATGTATGACTATGGTAATGAGTATATCCTTTCCGGACTAACCCCTCCGGTTTATATAGACACCGGGGAGGATCTAGGGTTACATAGAGTCGGTTACATAAGAAGGAATCTTCATAGTCGGTCGCCAAGCTTGCCTTCCACGCCAAGGAGAGTCCAATTTGGACACAAGTACAGTGTTCGGCCTTCATGTGTTCACAGCCCATCTGTCCGGCCCATGGACAACAGGCCGGACGCCCGAGGACCCCTTAGTCCAGGACTCCCTCAATCTTAACATATTATCTTCCACCAAATAAACCAACTAGCATAAACTACAAGGAGTAATCAACACTACTAGCAACCCACACATACCAATATGAGGTTTTGAGACAAAGATCAGATACAAGAGATGAACTAGGGTTTGAGAGGAGATGGTGCTGGTGAAGATGTTGATGGAGATTTACCCCCTCTCGATGAGAGGATTGTTGGTGATGACGATGGCTTCGATTTCCCTCTCCGGGAGGGAAGTTTCCCTGGCAGAACAGCTCTGCCAGAGCCCTAGATTGGATCTGCCCAAGTTCCGCCTTGAGACGGCGGCGCTTCATCCCGAAAGCTTCCTCTTGATTTTTTCCAGGTCAAAACACATCATATAGCAGAAGATGGGCATTGGGGGCCTGCCAGGTGGCCCACAAGGCATGGGGTGCGCCCAGGGGGTAGGGTGCGCCCCCACCCTTGTGGATGGTAGGTGGCCCCCTCTGGTGCTTTCTTCGCTCAATATTTTTTATGTATTCCAAAATAATTATCCATGAAGTGACAGGACTTTTGGGGTTGTGCAGAATAGGTCTCTAATATTTGCTCCTTTTCTAGTCCAGAATTCCAGCTGCCGGCATTCTCCCTCTTCATGTAAATCTTGTAAAATAAGAGAGAAAAGGCATAAATATTGTGATATAATGTCTAATAACAACCCATAATGCAATAAATATCTATATAAAAGCATGATGCAAAATGGACGTATCAACTCCCCCAAGATTACACCTCGCTTGTCCTCAAGCGAAGGCTAAAATCGAAAAATATGTCCACATGTTTAGAGATAGAGGTGTCGATAATATAAAATACGGACACGAGGGCATCATGATCATCTTTAGAACAACAAGATATATTCTCACATAATTTCTTATGCTAAAGTAACAATTCATTCACAAGGTAAAGTGTGAATCAGAAACTTCATTGAAAACTAACAAACTAAGATCTCAGTCATTGAAGCAATTTCAATTTATCATAACATCAGAAAGAGTCAATATAAGACCTTTTCAGCAAGTCCACATACTCAACTATCATTTAGTCTTTCACAATTGCTAACACTCACGCGATACTTATGGGTACAAAGTTTCAATCGGACACAGAGAAAGATAGGGGCTTAAAGTTTCACCTCCCTACCTTTTACCTCAAGGGTAATGTCAACAATAATACTTTATGATAACCTACATCCGAGTGGATATATATCTAGATCTCTCCAACACATAGCGCTTGCCAAAAGAAAAAGTGTAAAAAGGAAAGGTGAAGATCACCATGACTCTTGTATAAGGGTAGAAGATAAAAGTAAAAGATAGGCCCTTCGCAGAGGGAAGCAGAGGTTGTCCTGCGCTTTTATGGTTGGATACACAAAATCTTAATGCAAAAGAACGTCACTTTATATTGCTGCTTGTGATAAAGAACTTTATTATGCAGTTCATCACTTTTATTTCTTCCATATCACATGTTCGTATAAAACTTATTTTCTTCACACTAATAGATCATACATATTTAGAGAGCAATTTTTATTGCTTGCACGGGAGTCATCTGTAGGCATCTCCTGTAGAAAGAGGCCGCCATGTGGTGAATGGCTGCCACTTAGTCACTTTGTGGCTTGACACCACACTAATTGACGATGTGGGTCATGGCAAAGTAGTTGGGTGAGGTGGTTCTGCCTCCGCGAGTCCTAGCAGGTCCTGCCAGGACGCCTTGGACGTCTTATTCCGGGAGTGGCCCCGTCCTTGTCGAGCTCGCCTGCCCGGCAAGGGAGGCTTTTCTCCTCAGGGTGTCTTGCTCCTGTGGCTTGATCTTGGTCCCCTTGATCTGCATGTTGTTCCTTCTAAGCTCTTGGTTCCTTGTACTCTAACTTGGGTTAGTGCCTTGATCTTGTTCCCATGCCTGTGCATAGTCTGGGCAACAGACCCAGGGTTTGTTGCACCGACAAAAGGGATCATCTTATAATGCTACCGCCGTTCTAAGCAAAATAAGATGCATAAAATATAAACATCACATGCAATCAAAAATATGTGACATGATATGGCTATCATCATTTTGTGCTTTTGATCTCCATCTCCAAAGCATTGTCATGATCTCCATCATCACCGGCTTGACACCTTGATCTCTATCGTAGCGTCGTTGCGTCGAGGTCGTCACGCCAACTGTTGCTTCTACAACTATCGCTAACGCATAGTGGTAAAGTAAAGCAATTACATGGCGTTGGATTTCATACAATAAAGAGACAACCATAAGGCTCTTGTCGATTGCCGATAACTTAAAAAATATGATCATCTCATACAATAATGTTTATCACATCAAGTCTTGACCATATCACATCACAACATGCCCCGCAAAAACAAGTTAGATGTCCTCTATTTTGTTGTTGCAAGTTTTACGTGGTTGCTACGGGCTTCTAGCAAGAACCGTTCTTACCTACGGATAAAACCACAATGATTTTCGTCAAGTGTGCTGTTTTAACCTTCTTCAGGGACCGTCCGCAGTCAAATTTGATTCAACTAAAGTAGGAGAACAGACACCCGCCAGCCACCTTTATGCAAAACTAGTTGCATGTCAGTCGGTGGAAACGGTCTCATGTGTGTGGACATTTAAGGTTGGTCGGGGCCACTTCATCCCACAATACCGCCAAATCAAAATAAGACGTTGGTGGTAAGCAGTATCACTATCACCGCCCGGAACTCTCTGTGTTCTACTAGTGCATATCATCTACGCATAGACCTGGCTCGGATGCCATTGTTGGGAAACGATGCATGGAAAACAAAAAAAACTCTACGCACACGCAATGATCTATCCATGGAGATGCATAGCAACGAGGGGAAGAGTGTGTCTACGTACCCTCGTGGACTGTAAGCGAAAGTGTTTAACAATGCGGTTGATGTAGTCGAACTTCTCGCTCCAACCGATCAAGTACCGAACGCACGACACCTCCGCGTTCTGCACATGTTCAGCTCAGAGTCGTCCTCGCCATCTTGATCCAGCTAGCGGGGCGAGGTACTAGATGAGTTCGATCATAATGGCGTGGTGATGGTGGTGGTGAAGCAATCCCACAGGGCTTCGCCTAAGCACTGTGATGATCTAGAACAGAAGAGTAAACTAGAGGCGGAGGGATGCCGACACACGGCGTGGAATAAGCCGTGTCTTGTGTGGAACCCCTCCCCACATATATATAGGTGTGGGAGGGGAAGAGGCAGCCCTAGGGCGCCTCCAATAGGGCCGGCGACCAACCTAGGGTTTTCCTTATGGTGCGCCGCCCCTTCCATATAATGCACAACGGAGAAGGAAAGGGGGGAGGTGTCCCTTCGCTTTCCTTTTTTCCTTCCGGAGATATGGTAAGTGGAGGTGGCGCCTCCCCTTTCCATCTAATTGGGCATGGCTGCCTGAAGGGGGGCGCACCAGCCGATGTGGGCTGGTGTGTTCCCTCTGCATGGCCCAATAAGACCCAATACTCTCCCGATGCCTCCGGAACCCCTTCCGGTATTCTGATCGCTTTCTGGTGCATTCTGAAACCATTCCGGAGATCAAATAGCATCATGATGTATATCAATCTTTACCTCCGAACCATTCCGGAGCTCCTCATCATGTCCATGATCTCAGGGACTCCGGACAACATTCGGTCACCAAAGCACATAACTCATATAATACCAAATCGACATCGAATGTTAAGCATGCGGACTCTACGGGTTCTAGAACTATGTAGACATGACCGAGACACATCTCCGGTCAACAACCAATATCGGAACCTGGATGCCCATATTGGCTCCTACATATTCTACGAAGATCTTTATCGGTCGAACCGTTATGACAACATACGTAATTCCCTTTGTCCATCGGTATGTTACTTGCACTAGATTCGATCATCGGTATCTTCATACCTAGTTCAATATCGTTACTGACAAGTCTCTTTACTCGTTCTGTAATACATCACCTGGTGACCAACTCCTTAGTCATTTGCTTGCAAGCTTATGATGTGTATTACCGAGAGGGCCCAGAGATACCTCTCCGATACTCGGAATGACAAATCCTAATGTCGATCTATGCCAACCCAACAAACACCTTTGGAGATACCTGGAGAGCATATTTATGATCACCCAGTTACTTGTGACGTTTGATAGCACACAAGGTATTCCTCCGGTATCCGGGAGTTGCATAATCTCATAGTCGATGGAATATGTATTTCACATGAAGAAAGCAGTAGCAATAAACTGAACGATCATTATGCTAAGCTAACAAATGGTTCTTGTCCATCACATCATTCTCCTAATGATGTGATCCCGGTATCAAATGACAACACATATCTATGGCTAGGAAACCTTAACCATCTTTGATCAACGAGTTAGTCTAGTAGAGGCTCACTAGGGACACAGTATTTGTTTATGTATCCACACATGTATTTAGGTTTTCGATCAATACAATTCTAGCATGAATAATAAATCTTTATCATAAATAAGGAACTATAAAATAACAACTTTATTATTGCCTCTAGGGCATATTTCCTTCAGCAACACCTTATATTGATGAACAATACACAATACAATGACTCACTTCAACTGAATGTAATCATAACTCAAAACTGAAATCATGATAGAAACTCTATATGATGAATGCCTCCGATAGTGTACCCAATATGTGCAATGATCCGGCGTAGCATATATATCAAAAAACGGACAAGCCATGAAAATATCAAACTAGCCATACTATGACATGCAAGGCAAATGAAAACATGTCTCTAATCATGTAATGTAAAATGATGGTAGTGCATGGCGATATGCTCGGAATAGCTATGAAAATTCCATGTAGGTAGGTATGGTGGCCATTTTGTGGACATGAGGTATTTTACGTGTAGGAGAACAAGAGAAAGTTCTCCCATGGGTTTGGATGTGCCTGCGAAGTTTGCTCCAAGTCCCAATGTGAGAGTGGGCAATTGATGTCTACTACGCAACTTGTGTCCGCAACACACCCAATACAATGGTAAATTGTATAGGTGCACTAGTTCGGCGAAGAGATGGTGATACAAGTGTAGAATGGAGAGTAGATATAGGTTTTTGTAATCTGAAAATATAAAAATTGAAAGGTAGCAAGTGATAAAATGGAGCACAAATGGTATTGCAATACTTAGAAACAAGGCTTAGGGTTCATACCTTCACTAGTGCAATCTCTCAGTAGTGCTAACATAACTGAACCATATAACAATCCCTCACGTGTGACAAAGAATCACTCCAAAGTTTCTATCGGAGAAAGTAGGACGAAAACATGAATCGACCTATGTGCATAGATTACCCCAATGTCACCACGAGTATCCGCAACTTGATTACCAAAACATACATCAAGTGACTCAATAGAATACCCTATTGTCACCACGGGTATCCACATGCAATACATACATCAAGTGATCTCAAAACTTACATTCAATGCAACATAATGAAACCTCAAAGAGCAAGACTCTATTCATCACAACAAAGATAGAGAGGGAAAAACACCATATGATCCGACTATATTAAAAAATCCCATGGTTACAACAAGATTGTGTCGGATCAAGAACACGAGAGAGAGAGAGATCAAACCCATAGCTACTGGTACATACCCTCAACCCCAAGGGTTAACTACTCCCCCTCATCATGGAGACCACCGAGATGATGAAGATGGCCTCCAGTGATGATTTTCTCCTTCGGTAGGGTGCCAGAGAAGGCCTCCAGATGAGATTGCTTTGGTACAGAGGCTTGTGACGATGGAGCGGATGTTTTAGGTTTATTTTTGGGGTTTTCTATATTTATAGGATTTTTTTTACATTGGTTTGACGTTAGGGGCGCCGGGACCGACAAGCTCAGTAGGCACGCCTTGGGGGGAGGCACGGCCCCCGAGCTTATTGCTCCCCTGGACTTCGTCTGGCCATCTCTGGTACTTAGGAGGTCTCTTTTGGTCCATAAAAAATCACTACAAATTTTCAGCCCAATTCAAGAACTTTTATTTCTGCACACAAAAAACACCATGGTAGTTCTGCTGAAAACATCATCAATCTAGGTTAGTTTTATTCAAATCATATAAACATGCACCAAAACCATATAAAATTGCTATAAACATGGTATGAATACTTTATAAATTATAGATATGTTGGAGACGTGTCAGCATCCCCAAGCTTAATTCCTGCTCGTCCTCGAGTAGGTAAATTATAAAAGAAATAATTTATGAAGGGCGAATGCTAATATAGTGTTTCAATCACTTTTCCGAGCATCATAAACATCAACTCTTTCTCACAGAACTCATCATGATCAAGCAGTAATTGATTCACAGGTTATGGTTCAAACAATGCATTCTCTTAGAACTTAACAACATATGTTCTTAGTCACCAAACAATTTCAATGCATCTTATTTTCAGCAAAGTCTATGTAAGAGCTCCACATACTCAATTAGCATTTAGTCTTCTATGATTGCTAGTACTCAAAGCATATTTTTAGAACAAATAGCATCCATCGAACATAGATAAATATAGCGGTTTAATGTTTCGCCTCCCAACTCATTTGTCATGGAGATATTTTTCAACAATAATAATTCATGATCAAATATATTTGAATGGATATATCACTACTGCAGGATACTGCTAACGCGACACTACGATCAGAGACCCTTTGCCGACACTATGTACGATGCAATAGTCGTAAATGGTTTTGTAAAAAACCCGTCAAAAAGGTGCAAAACATTTGCGATGGGGGAGCCATCAAACACGGTTTAGATTTTAGTTGCGTGTGCAATGTAGGACACACGGTTAATCCATTCAAACTGTCTGCGATAAGGCAGAACAACAGAAACAAGCAACCATAACAATGTGTGTGCGATGCAGGACACATGGTTAATCCATTCAAACTGTTTGCGATGAGGTAGAACAACAGAAACGGGCAGCCATATCAATGTGTGTGCGATATACGACATACGGTTAACTCGGACGAACTGTTCTCGATTAGGGAACACAACAGAAACGATTCAACTTAACAAGATGTGTGTGATATGCGACATACAGTTCACATGGATGAACTGTTTGTGATGAGCCAAAAGAACACAAATGAGTCGTGTAAACAAGATGTGTGTGATACGTGGCAAACAGCCGACTCGGATGGACTGTTTGTGATGAGAAATTACAACATAGATGGTCAATACAGTTACTTCGTGTGCGATTCTGTGTGTACAAAAAACTTTGAAAAATGTAAAGTAGTTGCTTGCGGTGGCGGAGTATTGCACACGATGTGTCTGTGAGTACTCATGTGCGATGATTAGTATGTTACACATACGTTTCCTTATGTTAACATGTGTGTGAATTTGCAATATGGACAGTTAATATGCAAATGCCTTTTGGACATCGAGCACACGCTTAAACTCAATGAACTGTGTACGATCCTAATACTTTCCATGAAAATTTATGAACCTGGGTAACATCATTTGAGTAACATATATATAGTGGTTACACTATTCGACAAAAGGAGGATCTTCGTAACACGGTTTTGACAACCATATCCATATCTATATACTTAACATAGTAACAACTATCACATTTTAAGAGGCTAAGGGACAACAACCATATGGTCCATATCTACATACTTAACATATATAGTCACAAGTAGCACATTTTAAGAGTCTGAGGGCCAACAACCACAACTATCCACTGGAAGCAGCTTGATCACGGCGACTCGGCATCTCATTAATGAAAAGGAAGAGCCCTCCTGTGCCTCGGTAGAGCATGAGTAGAACACTGTCTCCAATTTTCCAATATGGATGCATTGCCAGGAGAAGCGAGAACTTGTTAATTTGAATGGTTCCATTTTTGCGGGAAATGCAGTACCTTGAAATCACTTCGGCATTATTAGCAGGCACAAGTGTAATTCGACCATGCCAGGAAATCGATCCAGGAACTGCTATAGGGGGCAATTTCTATTGACATGTAGAATAAAAAACAATTGTAACATATTGTTGAAGATATATAGTTTATAAGCATCAACATTAAAATAAGAATTTTTTACCAGCATTTTGTGCACACAATTGGTCTTATTCAGTGTGTGCACCATAGGTCTAATTAATCCAATCCAAAATCCAGCATTCATACGCTATGCTATCTCTGTCAGATTATCAACAAAGTTTATGACATGCTTCAAGTCCTTCCAGCAAAATTTGGTACGCTTAGTAACATACATATCGTTCACTATGCATCCAACATATCCTGCTTAAAAGGTGAAAAGGTATTATTTATTCAGAACATGGCAGAAGAATATATAGTGTGCATAAATTGGTAAATAGAATTTGTTACTGCCTAGTAACGGAGTCAGAATATGATATCACAATTGGTTGCTTAAATAGTGATCAATTGGTCGCTTAAATAGTAATATGACAGCATGGAGAAATTTTAAAGGACACTAACCTCGATCAGACTTTATCGGCTAATGATGTTGGGGAAGTAAACATCCATGTTAATTAAACCAGGTTGTGGTGCACCCACTGGAATTTTATTGCCAGCTTTCAGTTCATAACACTTAGACATTTTTCTCCAAAGGACCGCATTAAAATAGGAGTGACCATCTTTATCAAGTTTTACACTAACCATCATTGTAAATCCATGCTGTGTTGTCAATATGACCTCCTGGGAGTCATTAGCAAAGTAAAGCCCAAGATTTCCTTCTACTCCTATTCTTGCACATCAAGGGATGTACTGCTTGAAATGAAAACTAAGATCATAAGTTAGATATATTGAAATAACAGAGCAAGATGCAAATATGGGAGTAACTGATAGAACAGATCCATATATATATAGATGAAAGCAAAGTACAAAAAGATAGAATTAAAAATAAATAATGTAACAAAGATTTGATGCAAATATATAGATAATATAGCAACAGACGGTATATGTTCACAAATTTAGGCCATGCCGACCGTGGTAGGCTGAAATTGAACATACCGAGCGCTCCCTAAAGTCATCCGGAATGGTGAGATAGAACTTCGTTTCCGACTGGCCACGACCACACTTGCTTGATTTGTGCTCACATTGTAGACACATGAATGAACACCCACGAATCAGCTAGAACAAAAATGATTCCACGGTGATTTCCACCGGTTGATTAACAGCGACAGGCGGACTGCGATAAGAGATGAGTGAATATTTCGCTAATTCAGTTGATTACCTTCTCCATGACAAAAATCCCCAGCCCAATCCCGCAGAAAAACCCAGTTGACCAGAGTCTAGAATGTCGGTGCAGATAGGTGGCGGAAAGCGGTAGGGGCGAAATCCGGTGCCGTTTGGAGCGTGACCTACGCCCACCGCCAACAACCGTCGAGCTTAGGGTGCAGAGTTGCGGAGGAGTCCGCGGCAAGTGAGTGGGGACGAAGTGGGCGAGGTTTTTTTCCTTTTGCATGTGTGAGTGAACACACACGGTTCGCAAAGGCGACGGAGATGAATCGTGTGCGATAGTAAACAACTGAGATTGAATGGGAATCCAAATTTCCTTTGTCCTTCATCCATGAGTTTTTTTTCTACGATGAACATAAACCCTGCTAATCACCTGTTCAAATTTGACACTTTTCCAGGTTCAGTTACAATATTTAGGGGATTATGTGCATTTTGTAGGCATTAATGCACATAATTCAAATTTAGACAATCAGTGCATGAAAGGGTGCACACGAATGGTCTCGAAAAACCATACTCATGGTATTTAGTAATTTCTCAAGCCTTTTACAAGGAATGGGGAGAGATTTCAATGGAATGCTTGGCACTAGTCAACCACAAACACGTCATTTACTAGGTTATCAACTATAGAACAATGAAATATGTGCTTGAAAAACATGACGGCTGGCATGGTGCCATGGAATGGCCTCACCTTGCCCTGGTTAAAAGCTGAGAAGGTTTGATTTATGTCGTCAGGCACGCCCTTCATAAATCGAACCATCACCGAGGAAGTTTAATGCTTTCGAGAGGGAAATCACCAAGATTGAAGGGGAATCCAAATTTCTGTCCTAGTTTGTCATTCAATTTTTTCCAACGATCAACATACTGCCTCAAATGCAACGTGTTCGAATTTGACATTTTTCCGAACTCATTTACCATATTTAGGGGATTATGTGCATTTTCTAGGAATTAATTATGCACATAATTCATATTCGAACAATCGGTGCATGAAAAGGTCCACAAGGACAGTCTGGAAATGCTCGTGCTATTTAGTACATTCTCATGCCTTTTACAAGGAATGGGCAGATATTTTAAAGAAACGTGTGGCAATAGTCAACCATAAACTTGTTGTTTAATGGGTTAACAACTATACAAAAATGAAATACATGCTTGGAAAACATGACGCCTGGTGTGGTACAATGGTATGATCTTCACCGTGCCCTGGTAAAAAAGTCGTCATGCACGCCTTTCATAAAACGAACCATCACCGAGGAAGTTTCATGGTTTCGAGGGGGAAATCACCAAGATTGAAGGGGGATCCAAATTTGCTTTGTCCTTTGTCCACGACTTTTTTCTATGATGAACATACAACCTGCAAATCACCGTGTTCAAATTTGGCACTTTTCCGGGTTCATTTGCCATATTTAGGAAATTATGTGCATTTCCTAAGCACTAATGCACAAAATTCAAGTTCAAACAATCGGTGCATGAAAGGGTCCACAAGAACGGCCTGGAAAACCATGCTCATGCCATTTAGTAAATTCTCATGCCATTTACAAGGAATGGACAGATATTTCGATGAAATGTGTGGCAATAGTCAACCACAAATGTTTGTTTGTTAGGTTTTCAACTATAGAAAAAAATGAAATAAAAGCTTAAAAACATGACGCCTGGCATGGTGCCATGGTATGACCTCACCATACCCTGGTAAAAAATTGAGAAGGTTTGGCTTATGTCGTCATGCACGCCCTTCATAAATCGAACCATCACCAAGGAAGTTCCATGCTTTCGAGAGGGAAATCCCCAAGATTGAAGGGGAACCCAAATTTCCATCCTAGTTTGTCATTTAGTTTTTTCCAACGATCAACATGCCGCCTCAAATGCAACGTGTTCAAGTTTGACATTTTCCCGGGCTCATTTTGCCATATTTAGGGGATTATGTACATTTTCTAGGCATAAATGGACATAATTCAAATTTGAACAATCGGTGCATGAAAAGGTGCACAAGAACTGTCTGGAAAACCATGCTCGTGTTATTTAGTACATTCTCATGCCTTTTACAAGGAATGGGCAGATATTTCAAGGAAATGTGTGGCAATAGTCAACCATAAACGCGTCGTTTACTGGGTTAACAACTATACAAAAAATGAAACACATGGTTGGAAAACATGACGTCTGCATGGTGCCAGGGTATGGCCTCACCATACCCTGGTAAAAATTGGAGAATGTTTTCCTTATGTCGTGATGCCCGCCTTTCATAAATCGAACCATCACCGAGGAAGTTTCTTGGTTTCGAGGGGGACATCACCAAGATTGAAGGGGGGGGGTCCAAATTTCCTTTGTCCTTTGTCCACGAGTTTTTTTTCTATGATGAACATACAACCTGCAAATCACTGTGTTCCAATTTGGCACTTTTCCGGGTTCATTTGCCATATTTAGGGGATTATGTGCATTTCCTAGGCATTAATGCGCATAATTCGAGTTCAAACAATCGGTGCATGGAAGGGTCCACAAGAATGGCCTAGAAAACCATGCTCGTGCCATTTAGTAAATTCTCATGACTTCTACAAGGAATGGACAGATATTTCGATGAAATGTGTGGCAATAGTCAACCACAATGTTTGTTTGTTGGGTTTTCAACTATAGAAAAATGAAATAAATGCTTAAAGACATGATGCCTGGCATGGTGCCATGGTATGACCTCACGATGCCCTGGTAAAAATTTGAGAAGGTTTTTCTTATGTCGTCATGCACGCCCTTCATAAATCGAACAATCATCGAGGAAGTTCCAGGCTTTTGAGAGGGAAATCCCCAAGATTGAAGGGGATTCCAAATTTTCTTTGTTCTTTGTCCTGGAGTTTTTTTCTATGAGGAACAAACACCCTGCAAATCACCATGTTCAAATTTGGCATTTTTCCAGGCTCATTTACCATATTTAGGGGATTATGTGCATTTTCTAGGCATTTAGCGCATATAAATCCAATCCAACTACATGTGCATGGGTGTGATGTGAGGGACATGGATTGTCGTTCGATCGCGGCTCATCCTATGTTGCACACGCGCGATCCGAGTGGCTGGGGTTCCGGCCAATCATAACGCAACACACGATAGGCTCAGCGCACATTGTTTCCGGAAGCAACGGAGATGAACAGTGTGCGATAATGAACGAGCAAAATTGTAAGGGAAGCCAAATTTCTGTTGTGGTTTGTCGTTGAGCTCTTGAATACCACTGCACTGTACGGCTGCCCGGCCCCTCCGGCCCAAAGCTCTCTCCACGCGCCGTCCATGGCACCATGGTGCAAAGTAATTGGTAAGGAAGCGATGGCATTCTGCCGCGCCGCGTTCCTCGCCGCCCGCGACCGCACACATGGTAAGGAAGCGATGGCATCTCGCTTCGCCGAGTTCATCACCGCCGGCGGCCAGATAGTTACATGGGTGGACTTTGAGGCTGCCATGGCCGAATGTGTGGTGGATCTAGAGGCGGCCAAAGCCACACAGAAGGAGAAGAAAAGGCAGAAAGCAGTCAAGAAAAGAGAGTCCCGCCTCCACAAGAAAAAAGAGGCCGCACACCATGGTGAGGAGAGCTTGGCGGAGATCGAAGCACGGTGGGCTGCCATCTACAAGGCCGAGAGGGAGAACGCCAGCGTCTGGCCAGCATGCCCCGATGGTAGCATGTGAGAAGTAGTTTAAGTTTGTAGTATTAAAGCAAATTACCAGTAGTACTTTAAGTTTGTACTATTAATGTACAGTGTCGGTAAAAGCATCCTTCGAGGCCTTTGAGCGTTGATTAGCATGTGTGCCCGTGTTTTTTTTGCGTTAATCATTAGAAGATCACAAAACACACGGTTTCTATGTCATATCCATCTGTGTTTTTGGCGTTAATGACACATGAGTCATTTACCTGTGCGATGTTTCCTAATAAAGCAGACGTACCATTAATCAAGTACATGTGTACATTTTTTGGAGACGGGATTTGCCAACTTTTTTTTCTCGCACACGAGTATTTTACGCGCTTCGGCTGTGTTGTGTGTTTCCCCCGCCAAAGTTTCAAGTTTTGCAGCAAAATTTCCATTAGGCGTGCGATTCAGAATTTATTCCTCCAACCACATCCCCACCCTCTGTATCCCCCCTCGCGCCTTCCCCTACCGGCATCTCAAACCGCCGCCGCCGCAACCACAGCTTCAACCACATCTACATTCTACTCGGATCCAGTCAGGTAACCCACCGATCTCTTTCACGTCCCTGCCCTGATTGCTTAAATGGCGCCTGCGAAACATCCTCGTGCCTCCAAATCCCCCCCCCCCACCAGGAGCTAATGGAGGTCCATCGCATGATGGCCGCTGTGCGTGTTGACCCAGAGGAACACCTCGCCTCCACCGCCGCCGCCGACATGTTGTAGGCTCTGGCCTAGATGAAGTCCCCCAGCGACTACCCCCCAGGACTTAACAGGTAAGATCTAACCAGCTAAATCTTACCAATACCACTTGCAACGGCTATGATTTGTATGGTTGATGTATTAAGCATGTTCGTGCCTTGTTTATTTCAGTACTCACACTGTGTGATGTTCAACTATTACCGTGTCCACCTCAATTTCACCATTACCAGCAACAAACTTACAATACATGACTCGGGATATCACTAGAGATGCTGCCCATTTGCTATTGTTAGTGGATGCTAACCCTGTTGTACTTAACATGCCTGTCCATGTACTTATGCAGGGTCATAATGACTGATGCTTTTGTTTGCCCTCGAGGTGAGCTGCATCTCATATCTTACAGTATTTCACATAATGTGTGCAATTACAGTTTAACTTCGACCATTTACTGGTTGCCTGTAGGTACACATATCAGTGGCGCTGATCCACGCTTCAACCCAGAGGAACAGCTCGCCTCCGCCATCGCTGACTTTGGGCGGGCTTTGGCCAAGATGAAGTTACCCAGCAACTACCTCTCAGGACCTATCAAGTATGTACTCACCAGTTCAATCTTACCAATACCTGTTGCAATTAATGGCTATGTTCTGTACGGTCGATGTATTAAGCATGTTCTAGTAAACATGCCAAACATGTTTTTGCTACTTTCCCTACCTTTTTATAGACATCTGGGACATTCTCTGCTCTGGCAGCACCTGCCTTGTGGTGTTTAACTCTGCCAATTTCATTTTTATCAGTACCGGTTTCAATGGCCATTAAGTGTGCTGCAATTAACAGTTGAATCCATTTTTAAATAGTTGTATTTCAATGGCTACAAACTTACAAAACATGACTTAGGATGATGTTAAGCCTGTTGAAATTACCAGTTGTATCCATTTTTTAATCTGTCCATTTGCTACAATGCTACTCTCCGCAAGTAAGATATACTAGAGTTGCTGCCCATTTGCTATTTTTAGTGGATGCTAACCCTGCTGTACTTAACATGCCGGTCCATGTACTTACACAGGGTCATAATGGCCGATGCTTTTGTTTGCCGTCGTGGTGAGCTGCATCCCATGTCTTACAATATTTCACATAATTTGTGCAATTGCAGTTTTACTTCTACCATTTACTGGTTGCCTATAGGTACACATGTCAGTGGCACTGATCCACCCTTCGACCCGGAGGAACAGCTCGCTTCTATCGTCGCTGACTTTGGGCGGGCTCTGGCCAAGATGAAGTGCCCCAGCAACTACCTCTCATGACTTACCAAGTATGTACTCACCAGTTCAGTCTTACCAATACCAGTTGCAATTAATAACTATGTTCTGTATGGTCAATGTATTAAGCATGTTCTAATAAACATGCCTAACACGTTTTTGCTACTTTCCCTACCTTTTTGTAGACATCTGGGCCATTATTTGCTCTGGCAGCACCTGCCTTGTGATGTTTAACTCTGCCAATTGCATTTTTATCAGTACTGGTTTCAATGGCCATTAAGCCTGTTGCAATTAATAGTTGAATCCATTTTTAAACAGTTGTATTTCAATGGCTACAAACTTACAAAACATGACTTAGGATGCTGTTAAGCCTGTTGCAATTAGCAGTTGTATCCATTTTTTAATCTGTCCATTTGCTACCATGCTACTCTCCGCAATGAAGATATACTAGAGATGCTACCCATTTGCTATTTTTGGTGGATGTTAACCCTGTTGTACTTAACATGCTTGTCCATGTACTTACGCAGGGTCATAACAGCCGATGCTGTTGTTTGCCGTCGAGGTTAGCTACATCCCATGTCTTACAGTATTTCACATAATTTGTGCAATTGCAGTTTAACTTCTACCATTTACTGGTTGCCTGTAGGTACACATGTCAATGGCACTGATCCACGCTTCGACCTAGAGGAACAGCTTGCCTCCGTCGCCGCTGACTTTGGGCGGGCTCTGGCCAAGATGAAGTGCCCCAGCAACTACCTCTCAGGACTTACCTAGTATGTACTCACCAGTTCAATCTTACCAATACCAGTTGCAATTAATGGCTATGTTTTGTATGGTAGATGTATTAAGCATGTTGTAGTAAACATGCCTAACACATTTTAGCTATTCTCCCTACCTTTTTATAGACAACTGGGCCATTATCTGCTCTGGCATCACCTGCCCTGTGATGTTTAACTCCACCAATTGCATTTTTATCAGTACTGGTTTGAATGGCCATTAAGCCAGTTGTAATTAACAGTTGTATCCATTTTTAAAGAGTTGTATTTCAATGGCTACAAACTTACAAAACATGAATTAGGATGTTGTTCAACCTGTTGCAATTAACAGTTGTATCCATTTTTTAATCCGTCCCTTTGCTACCGTGCTACTCTTTCGAAATGAAGATATCACTACAAATGCTGTCGTTTTATTTCCATTTGCTATTTTTGGTGGATGTTAACCCTGTTGTAGTTAAAATTGGTTTTCCATGTGCTTACACTGGGCTACAATGGGCGATGCTGTTGTTTGCCGTCGAGGTTAGCTGCATCCCATGTCTTATACACCATCTATTCCTAAATATAAGTATTTTTAGAGATTCTAATATAGACTACATAAGGAGCAAAATGAGTGAATCTATATTCTAATCTAAACTATATCTATAATTCTATATACATATGTATGTAGTTCATATTGAAATCTAAAAAAAAATACTTGTACTTAGTAACATAGGTGGTTGTATTTTACATCATTTGTGCAATCTCAGTTTAGCTTCTAACATTTACTGGTTGCTTGTAGGTACATATATGAGCGGTATGTATCCACTCTTTGATCCCTTTTGCGTATGGGGCAATGAGATATTCATGAACAAGCGTCAAGTGAGGAAACTAAGAAATATTGTTATGCAAAAGAAACAGGTGATTGGAATTAAGCTCTTTATTTACACTTTGTCAAAGACAACAGTGAACTTTAGGATGGTAAGTAACGTGGGGCCTTTTCCCCCCTGCCCACAATGAGTTACTCTATTAGGCCTCAGTATCTGATATTTTTCTATTTTCAGTGGTTTCCGAAGCTATTTACTGATGATTACCTTGCAAACTACATGGCCGGAGTGGAGGCAACTAAGGTTAAAGTATATAATTCATGCTACCATGATAATGCTCTTGAAGTCATCCTGAAGGCGGTGAAGGATGGGCAGGCGATCGTCACAAGGGGTTGGACAAAATTGGTTCGTGCCTATGGCATGCAGGAAGGCACATTATGTGCATTCCGCTTCTTCAACACCATCGGTAGTCAAAATGATTTATACTTGTCTCTTCACCTTTACCGCATTTAAATACTCTGGTTCATCATAGTTAATTGCTGCCTAATCCTGTAATTACTGAACATATTGTACTGACAATTTTATTTATGGATTCATTGTTGAACCATTGTGCTGAGAGTTTGAATTGCTCGTTTCATATTTCAAAATTTCCAATTCGAATAATAAATTACAGGCAAAAATAAAAAGAGAGCAGTTGGTCATGGAACTTTGCAAACGGTTCTGGCAGTAAAAGCGCTTGTGATGGATAGCCCAATGCCACATAGTTTTCTACATCAAATCATGTGTGATGTAGTTAATGAAAGAAAACAGTTAACCAAGGAAGAGCGTGTGTGATAGTTACACCTTTCACACACGACCGTATACATAAAACTGTCTGGGATGTACATACGAATGGAAACATTTTCCCTGGATTAACTGTGTGGGATGTACATAAGAACGAAAACGTATTCCTTGGATTGACTGTGTGTGATATACATATGAACGGAAATACTTTTCTGGGATTCACCATGTGGGATGTACATACCTACGGAAATGTTTTTCTCGGATTACCGTGTGGGATGTACATACCTATGGAATGATTGGGTTTCGATGCCTTGCCCGATCGCACACGGCCCTAGCATGTGTCCCAGGAGGGCCTATCCCCGACGATTTCTGGGTCGTGTGGGAAGGTCCCCTATCTCCCACACTCACTTGGCGACGGTTCCAAATGTCATCGCGGAAAGGGGTTAAAAATTGTTTGTATAGCACCGACGCGCACCGGTGTATGTGTCTGGATCTTTCCCCACCACATGATGTTCGCCAAGTAAAGAATAGGTTGGAATAACAAATTGACTCAACAAAAATAAAATTATTAGAATAAGTAAAAGATAAGCCCTTCGCAGAGGGAAGCATGAATTTGCAGAGGTGCCAAAGCTCGTTGCTTAAAACAAAGATGAATACATTTTGAGTGGTGTACTTTTCCCATCAACGTCACGACTAAGGAATTCAGTTTCTTCCATGGTAAACACATTATTGGCGGTTTCCATGCAGAAATGAAAAGTTTAACTCCCCCTCAACCATTCAAACACAAGCCATGGCTAGCCGAATTCACGGTTGCCCTCCAAACAATCAACTTTCTAGGTGGAGTTTGTTTTTATTATATATTTTTTCTTTTTGATTGACGGGACTGGGCATCCCAATTACCAACCTCTCTTGTGCAAGGACAAGTGAATAAACAACCATCATGAGAATAGCCCACTTAGCATGGAAGATATTGACCGCCCCATTGCTCCATGAGCGGTACGGGCACACAAAATAGATGTTTATTTGAAGGTTTTATAGATGGCACATGCAAATTTACTTGGAATGGCAGCGTAATACCGTATATAGGTAGGTATGGTGGATACTCATGGAAGAAACTTGGCTAAGGGATTTTGGATGCACAAGCATTATTCCCGCTTAGTACAGAAATTTTTGGCTAGCAAAAGATTCTAAACAACCATGACATGTTGGAGGATCCATAACAATATAACTTATATGCAAATATACCCAAACATAACTCATTACGTTGTCTTCCTTGTCCAACTTCAACTAATTTTCTCAAGTTTGAAAATAATTAATGGGTATTCACAATCATAAAAGATGTCCAAGATAATATATTTGTATGTGAAAGTTCTCTTCCATATACTAATCATTCATGAATTGTTGTATGACCAATATTGTGATTGTCAGACTTCAATAGATTTTACTTTCTAAACCCAATGCGAAAAAAACACTAGGCATGATACAAGCATATGAGGCACATACAATTTCATCTTTATGATATTCAATTCATTTAACAATTTACTCTTAGGATATAAGTGAAGAATGAGAGTAAATGGTGAATTACTCCAAAAAGATGTAAGTGAATATCAAATGAGTAGTTAAATAATTAAGTAGCTATGTGAGGCCTCTCTCTCATTTAAAAACCTTTAGATCTAACTATTTTTATTAAAACATCAAACAAAAATAAAGGGCACTCCAAGAATAGCACATGTCATGTGAACAAATAAAAACTTAGGCTCAACCAAAACTAACCGATAGTTGTTGATGAAGAAAGGTGGGATTCCTACGGGGGCATCCCAAAGCTTAGATGATTGAGACTTGTTGGAATATTAACTTGGTATTCCTTGGGCATCCCCAAGCTTGAGCTCTTGTGACTCCTTAATTCATTTCATATCACGGTTTCTCCTAAATCTTAAAAACTTCATCCACACAAAACTCAACAAGAACTCATGAGATAAGTTATTATAAATCAACTCAAACCCTTAACATTCTCCACTGTAGCAAATCACTAAAATTATAATTTGACATTGCATACTAAATATCTCAACATATTTAATAGTCCTATCCTCAAATAGAATCATTAAGCAAACAAACATAAGCAAACAATGGAAACATAACATCAATCTGTCTGAATTGAACAGTCTGTAAAGGATGAAGAAAGATTGATAAATATTTAACTCCAAAAATCCTGAACAAATACCACACTACAGAACATTTATCATAGCTTATTGTGTTAAAATTTCAAGATTTTATCATGTTCTGATTATTCAGGAATATTCAAGACTTAACACAAAACTTTCTGTTTTCGAACATCAACATGTAGACTTGGAAACTCGGCATGGTAAAGGCTATACTTGTAACTTTTATTAAACAAAAGATACAAAACACTATTCTAAATAACAGCAAGCAAATGTCAACAAAACAAAATGACGCTCCTAGCAAAACTCATATCATGTGACGAATAAAAATATAGCTCCAACTAAGGTTACTAATAATGTTGAAGACGAAAGAGAGGTCATCCCCAAGCTTGGACGCTTGGGTCTTACTTGAATATTACCTTGGGGTGTCTTGGTCATACCCTAGCTTAGGGTCTTGCCACTCCTTATTCTCCTCATATCGATATCTCACCCAAAACTTGAAAACTTCAATCACACAAAACTTAACGGAACTTCGTGAGATAGGTTAGTATGACAAAGAGCAAATCATTCACTTTGGTACTGTCAAGACAAGATTCATAATTGTTATAACACAATGCCTATTGTAATATATCATTTCCACAATCTATAGTGACCAATATAAGCCATAGAAACTATAAAACAAGCAAACTATGCATTGAAAACCGAATATGTCAAAAACAAAACATTCTGTAATGATCTGAACATAGCCATACTTCTGTAACTCCAAAAATTCTAAAAAATTAGTACAACGTATACAATTTGTATATAAACCATGTGTAAAAATTTCATAATTTTATTGCATCCATGTGAATTATTTTAATACTAGCACTGGGCGCAAAAGTTTTTTTCTTTGCACAGAATCAATTCAAGTATCATCCAAATCATCCCAAAGGCTTTACTTGGCACATTATTAAAAGAAAAGCTATAAAACATGATTACTATAGTAGCTCAATCATGTGAACACACAAAAATAGTAGCACATTATTAAATATTCTTTTGTCTCCCAACAAGCACTTTTCTTTAATACCTTTTTAGCTAGGCGTGATGATTTGAATGATGTCACATAAAAGTAAAGAATTGAGACATAATGGGAGAATCATGAAGTATATATCAAAGAAATTTAATCCTAACCCACTTCCTATGCATAGGGATTTTGTGAGAAAACAACTTATGGGAGAAAGAATCAACTAGCATAGGAAGGCAAACCAAGCATGACTTCAAAACTTTCAACACATAGAGAGGAAACTTGATATTATTGATATATATATATAAAAGCAAATTTTCCTATCTCATAATAATTTTCAGTAGCATCATAACTGAATTCAAGAATATAACTATCACATAAAGCATTATTTTTAGGATCCACATGCATAAAAAATTATTACTCTCCACATGAGCAAATTTCTTCTCATCAATAATAGTGGGATCAAACTCAACAAAATAACTATCATGAGATACTTGATTGGCATAATCAATTTGAGCATGAAAATGATGATGACAAGATTCATGGTTATTATTATTCTTTATATCGTAAGTGTCTCCGCAATAATTATCATAGATAGCAACTTTGTTATCATAATAATCAATTGAAAACTCTTCCAAAGTAGTGGATTCAACATTAAATAAAGTCACGGCCTCTACAAATCCACTTTTATCATTACAATAAGATTCAACACCCTCCAACATAGGGGATAATTACTTCCTAGAGTTAACACTCTTCCAAACCCACTTCCAGCATTGTAATTATCATAAATAGGAGGCATGCTATCATCATAATAAATTTGCTCATCAAAACTTGGGACTAAAAATATTATCTTCATCAAATATAGCATCCCCAAGCTTAGGGATTTGCATATTAGCATAATGGATATTCATAGCAAGCATACTAACAACATTGCAATCATGCTTATCATTCCAGGATTTTATGCCAAACATTTTATTAAATTCTTCTTCTAACACTTTGGCACAATTTTCCGGTCCATCATTTTCAAGAAAAACATCATAAAGGTAAATCATTTGATGCAATTTCAATTCCATTTTTAGTAGTTTTCTTTTATAAACCAAACTAGTGATGAAAAAGAAACTAAAAAAATTCATTTACAAGATCTAAAGATGTAACTTCAATCACTCAACTCCCCGGCAACGGCGCCAGAAAGAGCTTGATGTCTACTACACAAAATTTATTATTGTAGAAGTTGTTTGGCCTCCATGTGCAGAGTTTTGTAGGACAACAACAAATTTCCCTCAGGTGGATGACCTAAGGTTTATCAATCCGTGGGAGGTGTAGGATGAAGATTGTCTCTCTCAAGCAACCCTGCAATCAAATAGAAAGAATCTCTTGTGTCCCCAACACACGCAATATAATGGTAAATTGTATAGGTGCGTTAGTTCGGAGAAGAGATGGTGGTACAAGTTTATTATGGATAGTAGATATACATTTTTGTAATCTGAAAAAATATAAAAACAACAAGTTTGCAAGTGATAAAATGGAGCACAAATGGTCTTGCAATGCTTAGAAACAAGGCCTCGGGTTCATACTTTCACTAGTGCAATCTCTCAATAGTGCTAACATAATTGAACTATATAACAATCCCTCATGTGCAACAAAGTATCACTCCAAAGTTTCTATTGGAGAAAGTAGGACGAAAACGTGCATAAACCTATGTGCCTAGATTACCCCAATGTCACCACGGGAATCTGCAAGTTGATTACCAAAACATATATCAAGTGACTCAATAGAATACCCCATTGTCACCACAGGTATCCACATGCAAGACATACATCATGTGATCTCAAATCTAATATTCAATCTAACATAACAAAACCTCACGGAGCAAGACTCAATTCATCACAACAATATAGAGAGGGAAAAACACCATATGATCCGACTATATTAACAAAGCCCATAGTTACATCAAGATCGTGCCAGATCAAGAAAATGAGAGAGAGAGATCATAAACATAGCTACTAGTACATACCCTCAGCCCCGACGGTGAACTACTCCCTCCTTGTGATGGAGACCACCGGGATGATGAAGATTGACTCCGGTGATGATTTCCCCCTCCGGTAGGGTGCCAGAGAAGGCCTCGAGATGAGATCGCTTACATACAGAGGCTTGCGGCAGCGGGGCAGAAGTTCTAGGTTTCTTTCTGGGTGTTTCTATATTTATAGGAATTTTTGGCGCCGATTTCACGTCAGGGGGGTCCACAAGCGACTGACAAGCTCAGTAGGGACTCCCCTGATGACCCATAAGTATAGGGGATCAATTGTTGTCCTGTTGATAACTAAGCGTGTCGAACCCAACGAGGAGCAGAAGGAAATGACAAGTGGTTTTTGACAAGGTATTTAGTCAGTAACATGTAGTTTGATAGAAGGATAATTTGTAACGAGCAAGTAATGGTAACGGTAAACAAAGTGTAGCAAAGTATCCAATCCTTTTGTGGCAAAGGACAGGCCAAAACGGTCTCTTATGATAAGCAAAGCGTTCTTGAGGTACACAGGAATTTCATCTAGTCACTTTATCATGTTGGTTTGATTCATGTTCGCTACTTTGATAATTTGATATGTGGGTGGACCGGTGATGACCCACAATTATAGGGGATCTATCATAGTCCTTTCGGTAAGTAAGAGTGTTGAACCCAAGGAGGAGCAGAAGGAAATGACAAGCAGTTTTCAGCAAGGTATTCTCTGCAAGCACTGAAATTATGGGTAACAGATAGTTGTGTGATAAGATAATTCATAATGGGTAACAAGTAACAAAAGTAACTAAGGTGCAGCAAGGTGGCCCAATCCTTTTTGTAGCAAAGGAAAAGCCAGGATGAACTCTTATATAAAGAAAAGCGCTCCCAAGGACACATGGGAATTGTTGTCAAGCTAGTTTTCATCATACTCATATGATTCGCATTCGTTACTTTGATAATTTATATGCGGGTGGACCGGTGGTTGGGTGCTATCCTTCCTTGGACAAGCCTCCCATTTATGATTAACCCCTCTCGCAAGCATCCGCAACTATGAAAGAAGAATTAAGATAAATCTAACCATAGCATGAAATATATGGATCCAAATCAGCCCCTTACGAAGCAACGCATAAACTAGGGTTTAAGCTTCTGTCACTCTAGCAACCCATCATCTACTTATTACTTCCCAATGCTTTCCCCTAGGATAAAATTAAGATAAATCTAACCATAGCATGTAGTCGACGTTCAAATAACACCACTAGAGGAGAGACAACATACATCTCATCAAAATATCGAATGAATACCAAATTCACATGATTACTTATAACAAGACTCCTCCCATGTCCTCAGGAACAAACGTAACTACTCACAAAGCATATTCATGTTCATAATCAGAGGAGTATTAATTATCGTTAAGGATATTAACATATGATCTTCCACCAAATAAACCAACTAGCATAAACTACAAGGATTAATCAACACTACTAGCAACCCACACGTACCAATCTGAGGTTTTGAGACAAAGATCGGATACAAGAGATGAACTAGGGTTTGAGAGGAGATGGTTCTGGTGAAGATGTTGATGGATATTTACCCCCTCTCGATGAGAGGATCGTTGGTGATGACGATGGCTTCGATTTCCCTCTTCGGGAGGGAAGTTTCCCCGGCAGAACAGCTCCGCCGGAGCCCTAGATTGGATCTGCCCAAGTTCGGCCTCGAGACGGTGGTGCTTCATCCTGAAAGCTTCCTATTGATTTTTTCCAGGTCAAAACACATCATATAGCAGAAGATGGGCATTGGGGGCCTGCTAGGTGGCCCACAAGGCAGGGGGCGTGCCTAGGGGGTAGGGTGCGCCCCCCACCCTTGTGGATGGCAGGTGGCCCCCTCTGGTGCTTTCTTCGCCCAATATTTTTTATATATTCCAAAATAATTCTCCGTGAAGTTACATGACTTTTGGACTTGTGCAGAATAGGTCTCTAATATTTGCTCCTTTTCCAGTCCAAAATTCCAGCTGCTGGCATTCTCCCTCTTCATGTAAATCTTCTAAAATAAGAGAGAAAAGGCATAAGTATTGTGATATAATGTGTAATAACAACCCATAATGCAATAAATATCTATATAAAAGCATGATGCAAAATGGACGTATCAACTCCCCCAAGCTTAGACCTCGCTTGACCTCAAGCGAAGGCTGAAATCGAAAAATATGTCCACATGTTTAGAGATAGAAGTGTCGATAATATAAAATACGGACACGAGGGCATCATGATCATCTTTAGAACAACAACATATATTGTCATATAATTTCTTATGCTAAAGTAACAATTCATTCACAAGGTAAAGTGTGAATCAGAAACTTCATTGAAAACTAACAAACTATGATCTCAGCCATTGAAGCAATTGCAATTTATCATAACATCATAAAGAGTCAATATAAGATCTTTTCAGCAAGTCCACATACTCAACTATCATTTAGTCTTTCACAATTGCTAACACTCACGCAATACTTATGGGTACAAAGTTTCAATAGGACATAGAGAAAGATAGGGGCTTAAAGTTTCACCTCCCAACCTTTTACCTCAAAGGTAATGTCAACAATAATACTTTATGATAACCTACATCCGAGTGGATATATATCTAGATCTCTCCAACACATAGCGCTTGCCAAAAGAAAAGGTGTAAAAAGGAAAGGTGAAGATCACCATGACTCTTGTATACGGGTAGAAGATAAAAGTAAAAGATAGACCCTTCGCAGAGGGAAGCAGAGGTTGTCCTGCGCTTTTATGGTTGGATGCACAAAATCTTAATGCAAAAGAACGTCACTTTATATTGCCGCTTGTGATAAAAAACTTTATTATGCAGTCCGTCGCCTTTATTTCTTCCATATCACATGTTCGTATAAAACTTATTTTCTTCACACTAATAGATCATACATATTTAGAGAGCAATTTTTATTGCTTGCACCGAGGACAACTTACTTGAAGGATCTTACTCAATCCATAGGTAGGTATGGTGGATTCTCATGGAAAAACTGGTTTAAGGGATGTTTGGAAGCACAAGTAGTATCTCTACTTGGTTCAAAGGATTTGGCTAGCATAAGAGAGAAAAGCAAGCTCAACATGTTGGAGGATCCATGACAATATAACTTGTATTCAGATATAAGCAAACATAACTCATTATGTTGTCTTCCTTGTCCAACATCAACCTTTTAGCTCGTCATATTTTAACGAGTGTCACAATTACAAAAGATGTCAAAGATAGTATATTTATATGTGAAGCCTCTCTTTCTTTATTACTTCCTATTAATTGCAACAATGACCAAAACTATGTTTGTCAACTCTCAACAAATGTTATCATCATACTCTTTATATGTGAAGTCATTACTCTCCATAAGATCACTATATGATCTTTTTATTTCTTTCCTTTCTTTAATTCCCTCAAGATCATAGCAACATAGCAATGCCCTCAACTAAAAACTACTCTTTATTATATATAACTCACGAACTTGATTACATAGATAGATCTCAAAACAAAACTCAAAGCTAGATCATACAAATTTTTTATTCTACTAGATTAAGATATAACCAAAAGGATCGAACTAAGAAAAATGATAAAGATAAAGGTGTGATGGTGATACGATACCGGGACACCTCCCCCAAGCTTGGCAGTTGCCAAGGGGAGTGCCCATACCCATGTGTATATGTCTCTATCTTCGGAGGTGGTGATGATGGAGTTGTTGATTGATGTCTACTACACAACCTTCTTCTTGTAGACGTTGTTGGGCCTCCAAGTGCAGAGGTTTGTAGGACAGTAGAAAATTTCCCTCAAGTGGATGACCTAAGGTTTATCAATCCGTAGGAGGCGTAGGATGAAGATGGTCTCTCTCAAGCAACCCTGCAACCAAATAACAAAGAGTCTCTTGTGTCCCCAACACACCCAATACAATGGTAAATTGTATAGGTGCACTAGTTCGGCGAAGAGATGGTGATACAAGTGGTATATGGATGGTAGATAAAGGTATTTGTAATCTGAAAATATAAAAACAGCAAGGTAACTAATGATAAAAGTGAGCGAAAACAGTATTGCAATGCGTTGAAACAAGGCCTAGGGTTCATACTTTCGCTAGTGCAAGTTCCCTCAACAATGATAACATAATTGGATCACATAACTATCCCTCAACATGCAACAAAGAGTCACTCCAAAGTCACTAATAGCGGAGAACAAACGAAGAGATTATGGTAGGGGTACGAAACCACCTCAAAGTTATTCTTTCCAATCAATCCGTTGGGCTATTCCTATAAGTGTCACAAACAGCCCTAGAGTTCGTACTAGAATAACACCTTAAGACACAAATCAACCAAAACCCTAATGTCACCTAGATACTCCAATGTCACCTCAAGTATCCATGGGTATGATTATACGATATGCATCACACAATCTCAGATTCAACTATTCAACCAACACATAAAACCTCAAAGAGTGCCCCAAAGTTTCTACCGGAGAATCACAACGAAAACGTGTGCCAACCCCCATGCATAGGTTCATGGGCGGAACCCGCAAGTTGATCACCAAAACATACATCAAGTGAATCACGTGATATCCCATTGTCACCACAGATACGCACGGCAAGACATACATCAAGTGTTCTCAAATCTTTAAAGACTCAATCCGATAAGATAACTTCAAAGGGGAAACTCAATCCATTACAAGAGAGTAGAGGGGGAGAAGAAACATAAGATCCAACTATAATCGTATCACCTCAAGAACACGAGAGAGAGAGAGAGATCAAACACATAGCTACTGGTACATACCCTCAGCCCCGAGGGAGAACTACTCCCTCCTCGTCATGGAGAGCACCGGGATGATGAAGATGGCCACCAGAGAGGGATTGCCCCCTCCGGCAGGGTGCCGGAACGGGTATAGATTGGCTTTCGGTGGCTACGGAGGCTTCTGGCGGCGGAACTCCCGATGTATTGTGCTCCTGGATGTTTTTAGGGTATATGGAGATATATAGGTGGAAGAAGTACATCAAGGTGGCCACGAGGGGCCCACGAGGGTGGAGGGCGCGTCCTAGGGGGGTGGGCGCGCCCCCCTGCCTCGTGGCCTCCTCGTAGATCCCTTGACGTGCACTCCAAGTCATCTGGGCTTCTTCTGATCCAAAAATAAGTCCCGTGAAGTTTCAGGTCAATTGGACTCCGTTTGGTTTTCCTTTTCTGCGTTATTCTAAAACAAGGTAAAAACAGAAACTGGCACTGGGCTCTGGGTTAATAGGTTAGTTCCGAAAATCATATAAAATAGCATATAAATGCATATAAAACATCCAAGGTTGATAATATAATAGCATGGAACAATCAAAAATTATAGATACGTTGGAGACGTATCATTGATGAAGTAGGCTTGTCATCCATCTTCCAAGGCATAGGCCCACCGTCATAGAAAGATGAACGAGTCTCCGAGATCCTCAAATCTGCAGTCAAACTCGTCCTCTTAAATCTGTATTCATACTCACAGTTTTGGTTTTGCAGGTCATAGATCTGGGCTTGGAGATGCTCGATTTTCTCATGAAGCTTGAAGATGGCCTCCCCGATGTTCTTGGTGTCCAGCTTGTGATTGTTGGCGAACTCTGATAGTGGCTTGAAGCTACGTCGGTATTTCCCCAAAGAGGAAGGGATGATGCAGCACAACGATGGTAGGTATTTCCCTCAGTGATGAAACCAAGGTTATCGAGCCAGTATGAGAAGCAAGCAACAACACGTAAATGGCACCTGCACACAAATAACAAATACTCGCAACTCGACGTATTAAAGGGGTTGTCAATCCCTTTCGGGAAACGGCGCTAGAAATTGGCAAGCGGACGTGAATAAATTGTAGTAGATTGATAGATCGAATGCCAAATAAAATAAATAAGAATAAATTGCAGAAAGGTATTTTTGTATTTTTGGTTTAATAGATCTGAAAATAAAAGGCAAATAAAATAGATCGCAAAGGCAAATAATATGAGAAAGAGATCCAGGGGCCGTAGGTTTCACGATTGGCTTCTCTCGAGAGAAATAGCAAACAGTGGGTAAACCAATTACTGTTGGGCAATTGATAGAACTTCAAATAATCATGACAATATCCCGGCAATGATCATTACATAGGCATCACGTCCAAGATTAGTAGACCGACTCCTGCCTGCATCTACTACTATTACTCCACACATCGACCACTATCCAGCATGCATCTAGTGTATTAAGTTCATGGAGAAACAGAGTAATGCAATAAGAATGATGACATGATGTAGACAAGTCTATTTATGTAGAAATAGACCCCATTGTTTTATCCTTAGTAGCAACGTTACATACGTGTCGGTTCCCCTTCTTTCATTGTTATCAAGCACTGTAAGATCAAACCCACTACAAAGCACCTCTTCCCATTGCAAGATAAATAGATCAAGTTGGCCAAACAAAATCCAAATATCAGAGAAGAAATACGAGGCTATAAGCAATCATGCATATAAGAGATCAAAGAAACTCAAATAACTTTCATGGATAAAAAAGAGATAGATCTGATCATAAACTCAAAGTTCATCGGATTCCAACAAACACACCGCAAAAGAATTACATCATATGGATCTCCAAGAGACCATTGTATTGAGAATCAAACGAGAGAGAGGAATCCATCTACACTATAAAAAAGACACATCCATGACATTTTGGGCCGAACAAATTTTTTTCTGTCATACTTATGACACTTCTATGACAATAATTGTGACAAAACCCGGTATCATCATAGATGTGGTGGGGTCCTACTTCTATGACAAAAAATCATGACAGAAAATGGGCTTTTTGTCCTAGGCGGGCCAGAGACGCAGCTGCATGACATTCTTTGGGCCGTCCATGATGGAAAAAACCATGGTAGAAGCGAGGGCTCGGAAAATATCGGGGAGTTCCCGGTTAGGGTGGCTGGTCGGGGGCCGAGCGATGCGCGTTTCTCTCGTAAATACGCGTGTGTGTGCGAGGCATTGGCTCTAACTGAACCCGAGCGAGGCGTTGGGCTCTAACTGAACACGAGCGATTGCACTACAGGCTACGCGTTACTGAACCCGAGCGATCGATCGATGGCTGTTAACTGAACCCGCTTGAGCGATTCCTTCGCTACTACTGCTAACTGAAGCCGATCGATGCTGCCTCTGGATGAACAATGAGCGTTGTTGGAGGGTTTGGATGAACAGTTCCCGGTGAGGGTTGGATGAATAGGAACCCGTGGTAGTAGAGGCCGTTGCCGCTGGATGAATAGTACCCTGATCGATCAAGTCGGTGGATGAACACGACCCTGTGGAGGGCTGGATGAACAGGACCCCGTGGAGGGCTGGTTCAACAGTAGCCGGTGGAGGGCTGGTTGAACAGCAGCCGGTGGAGGGCTGGATGAACAGTAGCCTGTGTAGGGGTGGTTGAACAGGACCTTGTGAAGAGGGCTGGTTGAACAGTCGCCGGTGGAGGCTGGATGAATAGGAGCCCGTGGATGAACAGTCGCAGGTGGAGGCTGGAGGAGGTCGACGGTGGATGAACAATAGCCCATGGAGGCTGGAGGAGGTCGATGGTGGAGATGATCAGTATCCCGTGGAGTCCCGTTTTGCAGTACGCCACACCTCTCCCGATGAACAGGGCCCCCGTTTCGACCGTAGCGCTCCAACACAAGTCTGTTTCCTTTGTTTTGTGGTACGCCACACCCCTCCCGATCAACTGGACCCCGTTTCGACCGTAGGAGGTCCGTTTCCTCCGTTTTGTGGTACGCCAGACCCCTCCCGATGAACAGGATCCCGTTTCCACCGTGGCCGGAAGAACACCAGGCCGTTTCCTCCGTTCTGCGGTACGCCAGGCCTCGTTTCCATCGACTATTCCGTCCAAGCCGGTTGGCTCCCGATGAACAGCAGGTGTTCCATTGCCTCCCGATGAACAAGATGCATTCTGTTGCCTCCCCATGAGCACAACGACGGCACAACTTCTCCGTTCCGACCCAGCCATGTACACGAGCCCTGGCCATATGTATGCGCGAGTAGGCGTTCGAGATCCCGCCCATATGTACGTACGTGGCTGTATTTTCTTTCATTCACCCTGGCTGTTGTACGTACGTGTACATGCTATGTGCACGCCTCTACTACGACAAGTGTGCGCCTCTACGATTACACGTGCGCGCCTCTACATTGACTAGTATGTACGTACACGTTCGCGACCAAAATGACAAAGCTACGTACGCTTCAACTAGGTGGGTCCTGACTATTAGGCACTTCCTTGCGTGCGAAGATGTAGCTGGTGGGTCCCAGCAGTCAGGGGGGCAAATCATTTTTTCCCGTAATATGGACGCACTTCCTTGCGTGCGAAGATGTAGCTGGTGGGTCCCGGAATTCAGGGGGAAACGTTTTTTCTCGAAATATGGTGGCCCGTCTGGTGGGTTCCTGCTGTCAGGTGGATGAATAATTATTTTCCTCGTAATAAGGAGGCACTTCCTTGCTGCGGCCGTGGACCCAGCTGTCAGCCTCTCCATGTATAGTACTCTTCTGATGGAAGTCGGTCGTTGACCACATTGGCTACGCCATGCCGAGAGCACCAAGACGGTGGACGACGACGAGGCCTAGGAAGGGGATGACGCGGAGCCGGGGAAGACACGACGGTGGATGCCCATGCGGAGAGGAGTATGAGGATTCACTGGTTCGGCTGTGATGTGAGGATGCCGTCGCCGCAGGGCCTGGCCAGTGGTGGGAGTGGTAGGGGGAGGTGAGGCCTCCGCGGCTGCACAGCCGACCACGGGAGGCCGGAGCAGGCGGCACGACCGGTGCTGCTTTGGGTGGCTGGAGCAAGAAGACCAGAGGTTGAAGAATCACAATGGTCGTTGGATGGACATCGTACGGTCACTGGAGCTAGAATCGTTTATATTGACTAAGTTGACAAAGCCCTTGGTACGCCTCAACTTAGTAGGCCCACAGGCCAGCCTCCGAAACGGTGCGCCCCGGATGTCAGGGGGAGGAATCATTTTTTGGGTGGCTCAAGCTAGAATATCCAAGATTGAAGAAGAAGCACGACATCCGTTGGATGGACATCGAACGGACACTGGAGCTAGAACCATGTGTTGACTATAAGTTGACAAAGCCTTGCATACGCGTCAACTTTGTAGGCCCACAAGTGTGTGGCAGAGAACTTATAGCCCATTTGCGATTTGTAAGAATGCACAACCCATATTTGAATTCTAATGGAATTTACTACAGCCCATTTACAGTTTGTTAAAAGTACAAGCCATTTTCTAGCTAGGACAACGATTAATAATTTCAACCAACCATTCAAAACAGAATTCAATAAAAATTTCCACATTTTGATAGGATCCGAAATATTTTTGTCCTGAAATTTCTAGTTAGATTAAATACAATTTCAATATAAATTTGTATTACGTAAAAATCCAAAGAAACATTGCACGTGCAACAATTAATGAAATTAAAATTTTCAAAATCCAAAAGTAATATTTTATAAACTAATTATGCGCTTGGTGCATTTTTATAGTTACTGCCCAGTTTTTATAATTACATCCCATTTATTATTTCTTAAAGCCCATTTTCTTGTTAAGCCTAATGCATCCCTCCTAGGACAGATTTGCAGCCCGGCGGGGCGGAGAATAACAAGTTTACCCGGATTGTGTACAACTATCAGCCCAGTTGCATTGCTGATGTAGAAAAAAAGGCATGTGTAGTATAGTACAACCTTACATGGCTACTCAGCCCACATTCAGCGACGCCGAAAAGGCCCAAACAAGGCTTCTGTACAACTTTTTGAAGTCACTGAGCTCAATTAATAAAGTGGAACCTAATTAAAAGCTAGCACGAGCGAAGAAATAATTCAACGAGTCCCACTTGTGTGTGCGTGTGTGTGTGTGTGTGTCTGTGAGAGAGAGAGAGAGGCCCATCGGTCGATGCTTGTAAATACATCTTTTAGCCATATGCATTGATGACGCTCAGTAAAAACTTATATAGTTGACACAATCATATAGAACATCATAGCACACTGAACTTGCATACAAAAATTTCACGCAGGCGGCACAATCAGGGTGGAAGCAGTGGATCGCTATGGGTAGGGCTATGTCGAAACGAATGAACTCGTACATAAAGGTTCATTGTCTTTATCAATGACGGGGAAATAACTTGAATGTTGTGCAAAGAAAACAGACAGACAACACAATATATAAGTTCTACTAGAACATTAAGTTGACGTACATCCCTTTATAAAAAAGTTCAGGTAAAAAATAGGACAGGTCATCTGACAATATTCATATGTTACCTCAAATTAGAGCACATCCAGGCAGCCAGCCCTGCCTCTTCTCCCAAAGAAGCAGTGGCCTCCGCCGCGCGATGGAGTAGGTCCTGTGCCATCGATTGTTCCGAGCAACACGGGGAAAGTCTGATGTTGACTCCTGTAATGGACGTCGTCGACGGACCTGGGCACCAGCGGCGGTGGCATGACTTCGATTGATGGATTGACCACTTCTTCGACATGCACGAACACTCTATATAGGTACATCCCTAACGTGGTCCGCGGCGGCCTTGGTGGCGACTAATAGTACAACCCCGGTTCCTGCACTGGTATCTCAATACCAATCACCTTCGGTATGGTGGATGGCTTCTTCATCCATCCGATAACCGTCAGAGCCCAGCTGTCTGGAGGAACAAACATACTTACGAGCTCACCTCCAAGGTCATTGATAAGCTCATTCATGGACTCGCTGTTCCAAGCACGTCGACGCATGCCGTGGAAGGTAAGCTTTGTTAAAAACTCAAGCTCAAAGGGCACCGAGCCCCATCCTGGGTGCCACCGATCAAAGCTCACCAGCGCGCCATCGCAGCACAAACGCCGGGAAGATTCAAACACACGACTGCAGTCGAAAGTTGTCCGGAACCTGACTAAGAAATCAGCCGGTGGCGGATAGACTTCGATGAGCAAGTCACTTATTTGGATGCCGTGCACAATGCCAAGAGGTTTGACAAGGTCTTCCTGTGAGACGGGATGCCGGTCACCGTTGATGGTTACCATCAGCACTTTGCCAGCAAACTGGTCATCAAGCGCCGCCATGGCACTATTGAGTGACAGTACACGACGCCCGAAGGCACGACGGACCTCAGGATCTCCGGCTTGGAGATCTGCGTTGACCGGCAACATGATAGTGCGCTTGAGTACAGGGAGTACAAGAGGGGGATTTGGCGGAACTGGAGTAGGAATCAAGATTCCGGAGGTGGGGGAGGGGCGGTTGATTGGGGATGAAAAGCAGCATGAATTTTGAACACGCGCCAATATGCTCTCGACGCGCAAGCGCACGAAAACACCGGTGGCGCCCACATGTCGGCCTAAGAGTTCCTATTCTTTCTTTTTTGAGAGCCCGGCCTTTTTTTCAGGATCTTTTGAGAGACCGGCCTGAGAGTCATAATTGACCTATTTGGCATTACGTTACTACTCGGCCCATATTCAACGACACCTCACTGGCCCAAACAAGTGTACATCATCGAAAAGACACTGAGCTCAAATTATAACTTGAAAAAAGGAGATATACTCTGAATACTGGAGAATGGTGATGCCCTCATTTAGCCCACTAGCAGTTCAAGACAATAAATAGTTCGAAACAACGATATATACAACATTCAAACACTGACTAGTGACTACTACTGACATAAACAACAAAGACATGATAGTTCATAAGAAGTCTTGCTACACCACCAAAACACACCCATCTGCAGCGCTCAGACTCTCGTGATCCAGACGAGAATGACATTCTAAATAGAGGCAACTATTACATAGTAAGAGTGACATAGACGAGGATGACCAAATGACAAGGAATATGCATAACAAAAGAGAGAACTACCCATCCAGAACAAGAAGCAAATACAACAAGTCATTCAAAGAGGGATGATCCAACACCATCATAATTTGCAGCCCCGGTTCGGCCACCAATGATCTGGAGACACCAGTACTCCACCCTTTCGACGCAACAGCCCAATTACCTATCAACCTGAAGGCTTGAACCACATCACTGCCTGTCGGACTTCCAAGGATCAAAGTTAATCCAGATGACTTTGTCATTCTCACCTTATTTTGGCTGTAAGTTGTATCATTGACAATCAGGGGAGTTTGCTCCCGAACTCCTAGGGCTCGCCGTGTAGACATAGTTTTCCACAGCAAATAGAGCCTCTCTGCCATCAAGGTCCTTGCCAACGGTGATCTCCTAGTTAATCGGATAATTGAGTCTGAGAAACAAAGAGTATGAACCAAGGCTGTTTACCTGCCTCCAACTCATAAATCCTGCAGGCCCCAACAAGCTGGTATCCTGCTCATAGACGTAGCAACCACTGTCCGGATACTCACGTATTTCACGGTGCTTGCATATAGTGGGGTTTTTGCAATATAACTTTTCCGACTCATGTGTCCGAATGGTCATCAGTCTTTTGCCGTCCTCTGAGCGAGCGAGGAATCAGTTGTGCTTCCCTGTTTTTGGCAAAGGTGGTGTGATTACAATGGGCAGCGACTGTAGGGACACTTCATCATGTCAAAAAGGACATGCATTGTTAATGCAAGATCAGCATTGTTCAGAGTATGAGTAGGATAATGCAAGAAACAACATTGATATGTCCCTGTTGGAACTGGGAGGAAAATACAGGGAAATGTATACTCGGTTCGAAAATGTAGAAGTGCCATGCATGGTTATACTCAAGTTATCTCACAATCGATTCTTCACAAGAAAGTATCATGTCATGCATGTTATGTAATCATGTTCTTTCGTCACAAACAAATTCTTCAAGGAAACTAACAGACCATGGATTGTTATATACTCATGTTCTGTGGGAAAAATTTTTGTGAGCATATTATTCTAGCTATTGATTGCTGAAGGGCGAACATAGGTATGTACGCATGGTAAGCATTACAGGATTTCACTACTTCAAAATATAGAGTTCTCCATATGCACATTTACTTCCCTAATGTATGGTTAGATGAAATCAACAGTGTGATGCATGTTTCTACATCATGAAAATGAGGAAACTAACATGGCCATTGATACACACTCATATTTAGTAGTATATAGATTACTATAAAATAAGGAGAATATCAATATCTTCCTAACAGTTTGACTATTCAGGGGTACAAATTGGCTGTAATGACATGGTCATGATCGCATGAATTAACTCATTCCAAATATAGCTGATTTACAGCATCTCTAATACATTGCCATAGATCTACTCAAATTCTGCTCAAACAGGGATATGTCAATCATCACAAAAAGTTCAAACAGTGTCATGGCGTCATCATTAACATCAGACGGAAACAACTTACATGCGCCGTCCCAGCAATACGTGGTGTCATCTGCTTTGTCGATCACGTAGATGAGGCCATTGTGTTCAATAGCATCACAAAAGTGTGTATCAACTTTGACGACGATCCACCGCGAGCTGAGCTGTCTCCAGCTAAAGAGGGCACCGACGGAAAGATAGGCGAGTCCCTTGTCGAACAACGCAATTAGCTTGAAGTATGTGTAATCCGCATGTCGTGTGGGCACTTGGCAGATTACAATCTTCTGCAAAGCACGGTGCGTCCAACTAACGACGTAATCTAGATGACTTTGACTGTGAAGGTAAAACTCTATATCATCCAACAGAGGAAGGATAATCTCATGGGAGGTCTGGAAGTTCACGAGCACCAACTTTTTCCCGTCTTCTCTGACGGCAGCCATCCAGTGGGAGTTCATGCCAACCCAGTACATACCTGCAAGAAGTTTCGGGCGATGGTGATCGGATCGAAGTCGAGGGATGATGTACGGCGACCCACTACATACCTGCAAAGAATTTTTGGCTAATGGAGGTCGGATTGAAGTCGAGGGCATCATGTACGCCTCCGTATCATGGTGAGCAAATCTCGCAAGACCAGATAGCAGCAAGTAGGGTGTCTTGAAAAGCTTAGGCCTCGCTTCGACGATGGCCGTGTGCATGCCCCTCGAGCATGTAGCCAGCCGCAGGGCGCTCAACATATCCATACACGAACAACAAAGGTCGAGGAGGTCACTGGGGATATTGCTCCAATCACGGCTCATTTGGATGCTGCGCGGTTCGCGTTCGGCCATGGTGGAGTTTGGAAGGTGGGGTTTTGGGGGGCTTGATTTACGGGCGAGAAGGCTTTCGGTGATAGAGGCTAAGGTGTCCCGATGTTTCGATGAGATGGTGGCTATCGTTTTCTGTGGGAGTCGACCTTGACGATCCGACTACGAAAGTGCGAGACGTCGCGCCTTAGCAATCGCTAAACCAACTTCCGAGGGTTACTGACCACGCCGGAGCACGATCAACCTGACCACGAGGGTCTGTTTCCTGCGAGCAAACGAAGAACAAGCAAGAAACTGAGATTGCAATCGGGATATTGCGAATATAAGATGAAAGCTTTATTGATCAAGGTGGGGTTCTGTGACGTCTTGGTCGGGTCGTTGGACACAAACGAAGTACGCGAAGTTGCAACTATGGCGAACTTTTAATCTAAACAAAACCCAAAGTCTAAACGACGCCCTAAGGGCTGTATATGGAGGAAGAGGGGGGAATTTCGTGGCCCTTGGGGGTGCGGTCCGAAACCAACCCTAACTCTTGTTTCCCCACACATACGGACTCTAAAAATAGCCTATACTTAAGTATTTCGAAATTACATGGGCCTGGCCCATTAATAAGGTGACGCAGCACCTAGAATAGCCTATGGACGAATATTATGAAGTGGCATCTTGTATATTTCGTCCAAGGCTTCATGCACTCCTTATGGCGGCTTCAAAGTCCTGAAATCATCACTTGTAACTCCGTTCTTGATCCCCTTGCGCATGCCATCAACTCCATGCGTGTTCTTGCTCCAATGTTCATCCTTCTCCAAGCTAGGCCCTTCATTTGTAAGCAAAACAAATGTATCCAATTTAGGCAGCATCATAATCTCATGAACATTAGAATCATTACCAAGAAACGAAAGTACCTGGTAATTTAATTGGCGTGCGCGAGCTCTAGTAATTGGTCCAGTATATGTAACAGTAGGGGCTGTGGGTGTAACAATGGTATTGATGTCCTCATCATCCTGCCCTTCTTGAAACGAAGTCGTCCTTGACGGAAGCGCATCTTCCTCACCCAAATAAGGCTTCAAATCTGCAATGTTAAAAGTGGGACTAACCCCAAAATCTACAGGTAGCTCAAGTTTATATGCATTATCATTTATTTTCTCTAACACCTTAAAAGGACCATCAACACGTGGCATTAGCTTTGATTTGCGCAGATTAGGAAATCTATCTTTACGCAAATGTAACCAAACAAGATCTCCAGGCGCAAACACAACATGTTTTCTACCCTTATCTCCAGCAAGTTTATATTTAGCATTCATACGCTCAATGTTTTCCTTAGTTAACTCATGCATTTTTAAAATCAATTCATAACGTTCTTTAGCATCAAAATTAACCTTCTCTGAAGATGGAAGAGGCAACAAATCAATAGGTGCACGAGGTAGGAAACCATACACAATTTCAAAAGGGCACATCTTAGTAGTAGAATGCAATGAGAGATTATAAGCAAATTCAATATGAGGCAAGCATTCTTCCCACATTTTCTTGTTATTCTTCAAAACAGCCCTAAGCATAGTAGACAATGTTCTATTGACTACTTCAGTTTGTCCATCAGTTTGGGGGTGACAAGTAGTACTAAAAAGCAGCTTAGTCCCCAACTTAGCCCATAAACATCTCCAAAAGTGGCTAAGAAATTTAGTATCACGATCTGAAACAATAGTATTTGGCACACCATGTAAGCGAATAATTTCACGAAAGAACAAATCAGCAACATTAACAGCATCATCGCTTTTATGACATGGTATAAAGTGTGCCATTTTCGAGAACCTATCCACGACAACAAATATGCTATCCCTCCCCTTCTTTGTTCGAGGTAAACCTAAAACAAAGTCTATAGATATATCCTCCCAAGGAACACTAGGTACTGGCAAAGGCATATATAAACCATGAGGATTGAGTCGTGACTTAGCTCTTTAACATGTAGTGCAGCAAGCAACAAAACGCTCAACATCCCGTCTCATCTTTGGCCAAAAGAAATGTGTAGCAAGTATATCCTCCGTCTTCTTGATGCCAAAGTGTCCCATTAATCCTCCTCCATGCGCCTCCTGCAACAACAAAAGATGAACGGAGCTAGCTGGAATGCATAGCTTGTTAGCACGAAACACAAATCCATCGTTAAGAACGAACTTGTTCCAAGTTCTACCTTCCTTACAATTCTGCAATACATCTTTAAATTCAGCATCATGAACATATTGATCTTTGATGGTCTCCAAACCAAATATTTTAAAGTCAAGTTGTGAAAGCATAGTATAACGACGAGATAAGGCATCAGCAATAACATTTTCTTTACCCTTCTTGTGTTTAATGACATAAGGGAAAGTCTCAATGAATTCAACCCATTTAGCATGTCTACGGTTCAGTTTTGCTTGACTTTTAATGTGTTTCAAAGATTCATGATGAGAATGTATAACAAATTCCTTGGGCCATAAATAATGTTGCCATGTTTCTAAGGTCCGAACAAGAGCATATAATTCTTTATCATAAGTAGAATAGTTCAGACTAGGCCCACTCAATTTTTCAGAAAAGTATGCAACAGGTTTTCCATATTGTAATAACACACCTCCTAATCCAATTCCACTAGCATCACATTCAAGCTCAAAAGTCTTATTGAAATTAGGAAGTTGGAGTAAAGGAGCATGTGTCAACTTATCTTTCAAAACCGTGAAGGCTTCTTCCTGTGCGGTACCCCAAACAAAAGGCACATCCTTCTTTGTAAGCTCGTTGAGAGGTGCAGCAATGGTGCTGAAATCTCTCACAAAACGCCTATAGAAACCAGCGAGGCCAAGGAAACTCCTCACTTGTGTGACCGTTTTGGGCTGCGGCCAACTCTCAATAGCTTCAATCTTGGCTTTATCAACTTCAATTCCCTGTGGAGTAACAACATAGCCAAGAAAAGATACTCGGTCGGTGCAAAAGGTGCACTTTCCAAGGTTTCCAAACAAACGTGCATCACGTAGAGCAATAAAAACAGCACGTAAATGTTCCAAATGTTCCTCCAAAGATTTGCTATAAATCAATATGTCATCAAAGTAAACTACCACAAATCGTCCAATGAAAGCACGTAAAACTTTGTTCATTAACCTCATGAAAGTACTAGGTGCATTAGTTAACCCAAAAGGCATGACTAACCACTCATATAATCCAAACTTAGTTTTAAATGCTGTTTTCCATTCATCACCCAATTTCATACGAATTTGATGGTATCCACTACGCAAATCAACTTTGGAGAATATTGTAGAGCCACTCAATTCATCAAGCATATCATCTAGCCTAGGAATAGGATGACGATAACGAATAGTAATATTATTAATGCCTCTACAATCAACGCACATACGCGACATACCATCCTTTTTCGGCACTAAAATTATAGGAACAACACAAGGACTAAGGGATTCGCGTATATAACCTTTGTCGAGCAGTTCTTGTACTTGACGCATAATCTCCTTCGTCTCCTCTGGATTGGTACGGTATGGTGCACGGTTGGGTAGTGAAGCACCGGGAATTAAGTCAATTTGATGCTCAATCCCTCGAATAGGTGGTAATCCCGGTGGCACGTCTTGTGGAAAGACGTCAGTGAACTCCTACAAAATGTTAGTGACAGCAGGGGGCAAAGAGGAAGGCACGTCCTCGAATGAAAATAATGCCTCTTTGCACACAAAAGCATGGCAAACAGATTTGCTAAAATCTAGCTCATCAATATCAGATTTGGTGGCAAGTAAACATGCACTTTTCAATTTAATTTCAGAAACGACAGTAGATGGTTTATTATTAGGCTTCATTTGGTGCTCAAATTCTTTTGCCACAATCTGATTTTCACTCTTATTTGTCTCCTGTTTTGCTTTATTATCTCTATTAATATCATCTTTCAAAATGGAATCAGGAGTCATAGGAAGCAAAGTAATATTTTTATCGTTATGAACAAGAGTATAATGATTGTTTGTACCATGGTGTACAGAATTTTTATCAAATTGCCATGGTCTACCAAGTAATAAGGAACATGCTTGCATAGGTACCACATCACAATCAACATAATCAGCATATGTAGAGATACTAAAATGCACACGAACAGTACATGTTACCTTAACCTTGCCGCTGTTGTTGAACCATTGGATGTAGTAAGGATGTGGATGTGGTCTTGTGGTGAGAGATAGCTTCTCCACCATCTCCATGCTAGCCAAGTTATTGCAGCTCCCTCCATCTATGATCACGCGAACAGAACGTTCCTTCACAACTCCCTTTGTATGGAACAAATTATGCCTCTGATTTTGCTCAGCTTGTGTAACCTGCACACTCAAAACACGTTGAGCAACTAAACATTCATACCTGTCAGCATCTTCAGGAGCCATGTATTGTGTCTCATGATCAGAATCGTCTCCATCGTGTTCGTCACGTGTAATAAGAGCCAAAGTCTCCTCATCATAGTCACTAGCGGACTCATACCCACCATCCTCAGTAACAATCATCACACGCTTAGATGGGCATTCTCTCGCATAATGACCTCCACCCTTGCAACGTCGACAAATAATATCATGTGTTTGCCCTGTTGATGCCATGGATGAAGAAGAGCTCTTTGCAGGCCCAGAAGGTGTCTCTTGGCAGATAGTGGTGATTGTGCCTGCTTTATTGTATCACGGTTGGAGGTGGTAGCCGACGGAGGCGCCGGTGTAGCAGAACGTGTGGAAGTAGATGATGCACGTGGTGTCCATGATGAAGGTCGACCTGCAGAAAAGTTAGTCCGCGCCAATGCCTGTCGATCCTGCACTTCGCGTTCAGCTTTACAAGCAAGATGGAATAAACGAGTGATATTAGTATACTCCTTATACTCTAGAATCGTCTGAATCTCTCTATTTAATCCACCCATAAAATGTGCAAGCATAGCTTCATTCTCCTCAACAATACCACATCTAATCATGCCAGTTTGTAATTCCTGATAATATTCTTCTACAGAATTTTTTCCCTGTCTTAAGCGCTGCAATTTTTGAAGTAATTCACGTTGATAATATGGTGGAACCCAATGAGTACGCATAGCAGTTTTCAAAGAAGCCCAAGTAGCCGGAATAGGATATAATCTACAATGCTCAGACCAACAAACACATGCAAAACTAGTGAAAGCACAAACAGCAGCAGGAACACGTCTCTCCTCGGGATATTGTAAACATGTAAATCGTTGTTTAGTTTCTAACTCCCAAGTAAGATATATATCAGGAACATATCTACCCTCAAATGGTGGAATATTCAATTTTAGTTTAGGGAGATGGTCATGATCTCGTACCTGAGGGTGAGCCCTACCATTGCCATTATTTGCATGTGGACGACCTGGTGGTTGCTGTGCTGTTGGTGGCATGTAGTTCTGATTTTGATCAACCTCATCCTCATAATCTCCCACATAAGCATCCTTCTCCACATCAGCAGTAGGAGCCACAGAAGTATCAACAGCAACACCAGCAGTTTGGCCCGACTGAAGAGGGACACGGCTCGCTCGGAGGAGGGCTGTTTCCCGACGTGGAGGTAGTCGGTGTTGTTGCTGTTGTTGCAGAGGTGTGGTAGGAGCAGCCGGTGGTGGTGGTGGAAAACGCGAAAGCAATTCAGCAAACTTGTTATCGAGCTTTGTTTCAAACGTCTTCTCCATGCCATCTATCTTCTCCATGGCCTCTTCAAATCTGTTTATCACATCTTGCACCTGTCCATTCATCATTTGCTGAAACGTATCATGAAGCTCCTTGTTCGTCAAGTTCTCCCAGTCAGTCTCGCCGGCTTGTGATCCTGGCATGGTTAGCAGCAATAGAAACACACAAGAATATGATCCTACAGACTACTAACAAGTGGTGGTGGTGGCGGGTGTCACAAATCCGTCAAGCAAATCTCAAATTCTTACCAGTTCTTACCCAACAGCAGGCGATGATCGGCAACCGTTGTAGTCAAAAACTCTCAAAAGCTTGGATAGAGCGATTGCCAGGGAGAGTCAAATGCACGACGTAGATGTATGTGGAGCTGGGAAGGCTTATAGTATGGTAGCAAAAAGGGTCAGCAATAATCAATTCAGAGATGCAAAGTTGAATAAACGCTCAACAACGGTACTGTGCTGGTCCTAGGCTAGACCGTGCTAGAGACGCGAGCCTAGAACACTAACAAAATCACGGCGCTGCACGTACATAAGGGAAAACCACACTCTGGAATTTTTTTTTTCGCTCTTTTTTTTGCGCTCTTTTTTTTTTGCGAAAAATCACTATAATGGCGAGTGTCTCAAAACTCTTCCCTCGTCAAACTGATAGGATGGGCACGAAAATTTTTTTTGCACTTTTTTTCGGAAATCAGGGCAGCGATGACGAAAAAGTGCGACAAAAAATCACTATGATGGCATGTGGCTCAAAAGACTCAGAAAAGCCTAAAAATAGGATAGAGAAAAAAAAAATTTTGCCCGTGAAAATTTTGGCCTAAAAACTGCCCGGGGGTCTCCAGACTTTGTTTTTTCAAGACCTACGCAGGCAAGGAAACACGAATCGGAATTTAGATTGATCTCAAGAACAAACCTAATATGAGAAGAACTCGGATTGGTGGTGGATATATGGTTGTGGTATATGGCAGCGGTGGTGGTATATGGTAGTGGTGGTGGTATATGGATACAGATTGGTGGTGGTATATGGATACGAATTGATAGTGGTATATGGATATGGATTCAGAGCGGTGGCGGATAAGCAAAAGTGGTAGATGGGCGATGATGATGGTGCGGCGGCGGCGTGACAACTTATGACCAGAACTCGAAACTCTAAAAGACTAGACTCTAAGACCAGCAACTTGACACGACGATGCAACCGCAAATTCAACAAAGCAAAAACCCTAAAAAGATTATGCAAAGGCTCAGATTGGTTCGGATATGATGAACTAACCCTAATTTTTTTTGTGTGGCTTTTTTTCGTGGACTGTAGGTATGAAGAACAGACTCGATCTAATCTACGAAAAACTGTAAAAATCTCACCGAGCAACCTGGAAATCTGATACCACTTGATAGAGGCTAAGGTGTCCCGATGTTTCGATGAGATGGTGGCTATCGTTTTCTGTGGGAGTCAACCTTGACGATCCGACTACGAACGTGCGAGACGTCGCGCCTTAGCAATCGCTAAACCAACTTCCGAGGGTTATTGACCACGCCGGAGCACGATCAACCTGACCACGAGGGTCTGTTTCCTGCGAGCAAACGAAGAACAAGCAAGAAACTGAGATTGCAATCGGGATATTGCGAATATAAGATGAAAGATTTATTGATCAAGGTGGGGTTCTGTGACGTCTTGGTCGGGTCGTTGGACACAAACGAAGTACGCGAAGTTGCAGCTATGGCGAACTTTTAATCTAAACAAAACCCAAAGTCTAAACGACGCCCTAAGGGCTGTATATATGGAGGAAGAGGGAGGAATTTCGTGGCCCTTGGGGGTGGGGTCCGAAACCAACCCTAACTCTTGTTTCCCCACACATACGGACTCTAAAAATAGCCTATACTTAAGTATTTCGAAATTACATGGGCCTGGCCCATTAATAAGGTGACGCAGCACCTAGAATAGCCTATGGACGAATATTATGAAGTGGCATCTTGTATATTTCGTCCAAGGCTTCATGCACTCCTTATGGCGGCTTCAAAGTCCTGAAATCATCACTTGTAACTCCGTTCTTGATCCCCTTGCGCATGCCATCAACTCCATGCGTGTTCTTGCTCCAATGTTCATCCTTCTCCAAGCTAGGCCCTTCATTTGTAAGCAAAACAAATGTATCCAATTTAGGCAGCATCATAATCTCATAAACATTAGAATCATTACCAAGAAACGAAAGTACCTGGTAATTTAATTGGCGTGCGCGAGCTCTAGTAATTGGTCCAGTATATGTAACAGTAGGGGCTGTGGGTGTAACAATGGTATTGATGTCCTCATCATTCGGTGCTGGAGCGGCTAGCGAGGGAATAGTGGTACTAGGGGAGGCGAGCGAGGTGAGGGTACGCGGGGGCACACTGAGATTATGAAGAGTGACCTCAGGATCTCCGGCGAGACGGAGATGGAGATGGAGTGGTGCTAGGGGAGAGGGAGACGAGGCGAGGCATGCTATACAGCGACGGTGACGGTGACTGCACAGTGCACAACGCACAAGGTGAGGCTGATTTTGGTAACCCAGACACGCCGCCTGGACTGGTGTCACCTCGGGCGCAGGGTCTTGTCACTTCACTCTGAGGACCGGATGAATAATAGTATTTTGACCATCAAGTGTACCACAGTTGTACTACTACTAGTAGTAGGAGTAGTAGGAACATAAGTAGTACTCCCGTGCTAGCATGCCTTTGGGTTCACTTCATCCTCCAGGTATCATCCATATTGCGAGCAGAACCAAATTCTCGTGCATGCGGAAGCGCGAAGAAGGACTTTTCTTTTTTGAGGATAACCGCATATTCCTTAACTAGAGAATGTTGTGTCTCCCACGCACGCGCCAATATCCATCCGAACCAGCTACGACACATTTTTTATCCATTTGCATAGGTGCCACCTATCAGGAGGGGTGCAGAAATTAAAAGGAATCATAAAATGTCTCGCCATGGTGATTCAAAAGAGTGACCTCAACTAGCCATTGGCACATGTAGCGCTGGAAGGATGGGCACATACAGGGACAATCCCTACTCCTCAATCTACCCGCGTAGCCTTTTCATTTAGTCTACCTAGCCGTCTAATCAACTGTCTGCAGGCCACTTCTCCCATTTACTTCTCCATCGGGAACCGATTTTCCTCAGCTTCTTCACTACTCCTTGATCTTCATTTGCATCCAAACCACACTTCATTCACATTGTTTTAACCTCTTCAAATCCTCCTAGAGTAATTCCAAAGCCTCTATAAATAATCATCTTCTTCAGTTAGACTAGCCATCTAATCCTAATTCTCCAAACCATAGCCCTCCGGTCCAGCGGTTCCAAATGGCAGAAGAGATCAAGATGCAGGTTTTTAGCGTCCAATATGTCCTCATCGAAGGCTCGTTAAGCATAGTTACCACAGTCACCGACCACCCAAGGGTTGTTCGGAAGTGGATCAACAATTTATCCAACTCCCTCCAAAAGGTGGAGATGAATGTCATCGGTCTCGATGCAAAGTACACGAAGCGTGCTACTGGGAAGATCCAACGCGCCGCCATCCTTCAGTTGTGCCTCGAAGATGATGTTCTGGTGTACCACATCATACACGTGCCCTCCATACTAGGTGAGCTTCAAGATTTCTTGTCTCGGGAGGACATATACTTCTGTGGGGCAGCCATCGTAGGGGACAAACAGAAGTTGGAGCCGTACAACCTTGATTTGAAAAGCATCACTGACCTACAAACCAAAATAAAAATTCATGTAGAAGATTGTGATAAACCGACACCATCCCTATTCGACGTAGCAAAATTTGTGCTTGGAACAAATCTTCAGAAGGGTGACGAGACACTGGCATTAAAGTTGTCTGGATGGGAGAATTATCCCTTGACGTACGAGCGGATAAAATATGTTGCCCTTGATTCCCATGTGAGTTTGGAGATAGCTGCAAGGTCTAGAGAGCTTGTTGCGAAGCCGTCTCCCACAGAAAATGAGAACAAGAAGAAGAATAAGAATAAGAAGAAGAATAAGAAGATGTTGCACCAGCAGCAGGGCATTATGGATAGATGAACTATTTCCTCTCTTGTAAAAATATATATTCCCTCTCTATGTATATTGATATAGATGGACTATTTTGATGGTGTGCATGTCTTTGGAACAAGTAGTAGCGTGGGTCCGCTTGACTATAAGGAACTATTTATCCGCCTAGCTTTCTCTACTACTCCTTCTAGTGATCGGTATGCAATGCATGTGTCCGTAGACATGACAACTTGACCATGGAAGTTCAACTACGGCGACCATCACGTTTCATCCACTGCCACCCGCGATTCCCATGACATCGCTCCAACCCATGGCACCACGTCCCCCGACATGCGCCTCACCCCTCTCGGCCGCACCGCCCCTCTGCCTTTGTGTGCATGACATGTGGGCCAACTGAAATGCGGCGAGCATCAAGTTTCTACCACAGCCACACGTGATTCCCACGATGTCGCTCGAACCCATGACACCACATGTCCCCTGACCTGCGGCTCACCCCTCTCTACCCCACTGCCCCTCTGCCTTCGGGAGAATTACATGTGGACCAACCACCTATCGGGTCCACATGTTGTTAACTCAAAGGCAGGTGTCGTAAGGCGCTGAACTCAGACCCGAGGGCCCCGAGAGGTAAATGTAAATCCTGTGCCAAGCCTTGTGGTGCTACAGCTACACAAACTGATGGCAAACTCGAGATTTGTTTCTTTACTATACATGCACGCAATGATTTAATGGACATTGTAATCTCAACATGTGATGGGGAACTCTAAATTTGAATTTGAAACTTATAAAACGAAAAAATTCAAAACAAATAAACTGGGAGAGAGGGAGTATACCGTTGGACGTGTTCCATACGAAACAAGTCCCCTGGTTTGTCACCGCGAAGATGCGGTTAGAAAGGAGCACATCATCTTTGTACTCGTACGGCAAAAAATCGGCCGCAAACAACATCGTCCACCTTTGACCGCCATGTGCAAGGTTCGTGCTATCTTCTTCAATCCCACTGTGGTTCCATCGTACCAATTCAAGCGGTGGCCCGTTGCATGGTTGATCCCAATGTTGGATAAAGGTTCAACGGGAACGGTGTCACCATTGTAAATGTTGTGCAAATTGATGTTGGTACCCTCCCGTACATATGCAAGCCAATCTCCACTCGCACCGAGCCTAACCTGTGAAATAGTGGGCAGGGGGAGAATTAGGAAATGGACACGGAAGTAGTCTTTAGAATGCATTTACTACGTGATCAAACTCATCTTACCTGCTCATCGGACAAAATCTGAGTGCCCCTCAACGTCGGCATCTCAAGGGCCATCAACTTGCAACTATGGCCACGCCGTGTTGGAGAGACCCCCAAGGAAACATCCTCGTGCGTTGCACAGAACATCAAGATGCATTTGTATGAGTACTTTATCTTGTGAGAGAAAAGGATGAACGAGGGAAGGCCTTATTTGCAAATGTGGAGAGGGGTGTAGGTTTCCTTTTGCAAAATTGCCATAGTTTTCTTCCTATCCATCAGATATAAATCGGACGGCCCATAAAAAAAGCAGAGTTGGTGATGATGGTGTGCCTGCCATCCTGTAATATGGGTCGTTCGATATATATCTAATGGATAGGAAGGAAACTATGACAATTTACCCACACTCCTCTCCACATTTGCAGATATGGCCTTCCTTCGTTCATCCTTTTATCCCACAAGATCTTGATGTTCCGTGCAACGCACTGTCATCTTGCTAGTATAACAGGGGTGTGTGTATTTTTTTGCAAAATTGCCATAGTTTCCTTCCTATCCGTCAGATATAAATCGGACGGCCTATACTACATGATGGAAGGCACACCATCATCAACAACTCTGTTTTTATAAGAGTAGAGTTGAGATAGAGATAGAGACTACTACTACCAATGTGCTGGCCCATGCATTGCAATGGATCTAAAGTAGTAGAATAATAATTGTTCACGGGCTTGAAATATAAACACTCTAGTTTTGAAATACATATATCAGTAAAAGTAAATCATGCTTCACTCAAAATATATTCCTCGGGCTATTTTGATGGTTTGGAGATAACAGGTTTTAAAAAATTTGGAGCTGTTTTTTTTACATTTTGTAGCGTGGCACGGCATCCAGTGCCCCTAATCGTGTGAAAAGAAAATTGAGTTTGGGTCGGTGGCACACCCTGTGGCTAGATGCCCGTGTGGCCTTCTTCTATAACTAGCAAGATGCCCATGCATTGCAGGGAACATCAAGATGCATTTTTTTACAAAAGACATGTTGTGATTGACCCTTGCAGGAGTAATCCCATGTGTAAAAACTAATGATATCTCGAGAATTTTATCGGAAAAATGGAATCTTTGGAACAAGTTTTCTCTACTACCGCTCCTTGCAGTGAGCGGTATGCAATGCATGTGTCAGCAGACATGACGGCTTGTCCATGGAAGTTGAACCACGACGACCATCACGTTTCTTGTTTCTACCACTGCCACACCCACACGCCATTCCCATGACGCCGCTCCAACCGACGGCACGACGTCCCCCGACGTGCGCCTCATCCCTCTCGGCCCGAGCGCTCCTCTGCCTTTGTGTGCATGACATGCAGGTCACCTGAACTGCGGCGACCATCAACTTTCTACCATAGCTACGCCAGATTGGATGCGGTTTGCCTGCTCCGATCCGTACTCCCGCACCATCGAATTTTCATCCAGCGGCTATGACACATTTCATCCCGGTCATCAATCCTCAGCTTGAGCACTTCTGTACTATAGGTAGTACCCCGCCGGTGTGGCCTTCTACGCCTCGTAACACCTCGACGCCCAGCTATGGCACCCTCGCCACGACCATGCCACCACCGACCAGTTCATCCCGAACGAGTGAGTCCCGAACCATGCCACCACCATGAGAATGACATGTGGGCCAGCCATATTTAAGGTCCGCATGTCATTGACTCATAAGCCAGTGCACTAAGCCATTGAAGCTCGGTCCTGTGGGCCCCGAGAGGGAAATGGTAACTCCTGTGGCAGGCCTTGTGGTGCTCCCACAGTACGAGCTCGTGCTAAACCCGGATGAGATTTGGCAACCAACTAGTAAGCTACAGGTGCATTGCACACATGAGATTGATAACCAAATTTCTACTCTCTATATCTATATCTATATCTATATCTATATCTATATCTATACTCTTATAAAAACAGAGTTGGTGATGATGGTGTGCCTGCCATCCTCCAATATAGGCTGTCTGATTTATATCTGACTGATAGGAAGGAAACAATGGCAATTTTCCAAAAAGATGCCCACACCCCTCTCCACATTTGCAAATAAGGCCTTCTCTTGTTCATCCTTTTCTCCCACAGCATAAACTACTCATACAAATGCATCTTGATTTCCCGTACAATGCATGGGCGTCTTGCTAGTTAAGAGATAGAGATCGTGTTAAAATTTCAGCCCAATCAGAGTTACGGATCTCCGGGAATATAAGAAACGGTGAAAGGGTAGAATCTGAGAACGCAGAAACAGAGAGAGACAGAGAGACAGATCCAATCTTGGAGGGGCTCTCGCCCCTCCCATGCCATGGAGGCCATGGACCAGAGGGGAAACCCTTCTCCCTTCTAGGGAGGAGGTCAAGGAAGAAGAAGAAGGAGGGGGGCTCTCTCCCCCTCGCTTCCGGTGGCACCGGAGTGCCACCGGGGGCCATCATCATCACCGCGATCTACACCAACACCTCCGCCATCTTCACCAACATCTCCATCACCTTCCCCTCTCTATCTAAAGTGGCCCACTCTCCCGCAACCCGATGTACCCTCTACTTGAACATGGTGCTTTATGCTTCATATTATTATCCAATGATGTCTGAGTAGATTTTCGTTCTCCTATCGGTGGTTGATGAATTGCTATGATTGATTTAATTTGCTTGTGGTTATGTTGCTGTCCTTTGGTGCCCATCATATGATTGCGCGCGTGGATCACACCCTAGGGTTAGTTGTATGTTCATAGGACTATGTATTCGAGGGCAAGAGTGACAGAAGCTTCAACCTAGCATAGAAATTGATGCATACGGGATTGAAGGGGGACCAATATATCTTAATGCTATGGTTGGGTTTTACCTTAATGAACATTAGTAGTTGCGGATGCTTGCTAATAGTTTGAATCATAAGTGCATAGAATTCCAAGTCAGGGATGACATGCTAGCAGTGGTCTCTCCCACATAATACTTGCTATCGGTCTAGTAAAGTAGTCAATTGCTTAGGGACAATTTCGCAACTCCTACCACCACTTTTCCACACTCGCTATATTTACTTTATTGTGTCTTTACTTAAACAGCCCCTACTTTTTATTTACGTAATCTTTATTATCTTGCAAACCTATCCAACAACACCTACAAAGTACTTCTAGTTTCATACTTGTTCTAGGTAAAGCGAACGTCAAGCGTGCGTAGAGTTGTATCGGTGGTCGATAGAACTTGAGGGAATATTTGTTCTACCTTTAGCTCCTCGTTGGGTTCGACACCCTTACTTATCGAAAACTGTTGCGATCCCCTATACTTGTGGGTTATCAAGACCTTTTTCTGGCGCCGTTGCTGGGGAGCAATAGCGTGGGGTGAATATTCTTGTGTGTGCTTGTTTGCTTTATCACTAAGTAATTTTTATTTGCTGTTCTTAGTTGTTTTCTATCTTTAGTTATGGGTAGGAAACGCAAAATACCAAAAAATTAGTTGTACGTACTAAACCAATGGTTGAAGAACCACTCAAAATCTATCACACTGCTGAAGCTTATTACTTGGATCATCTTCGATCCCTATGTGCTCGTGCTGAAACCCCAACTAGCTTAGTTGAGGGCAAATCTTTAGATGAACATTGTCGGTGTCAAAACCGGTGGATCTCGGGTAGGGGGTCCCGAACTGTGCGTCTAAGGCGGATGGTAACAGGAGGCAGGGGACACAATGTTTTACCTAGGTTCGGGCCCTCTTGATGGAGGTAAAACCCTATGTCCTGCTTGATTAATATTGATGATATGGGTAGTACAAGAGTAGATCTACCATGAGATCAGAGAGGCTAAACCCTAGAAGCTAGCCTATGGTATGATTGTATGTTGTCCTACGGACTAAAACCCTCCGGTTTATATAGTCACCGGAGAGGTTAAGGTTACACAAGGTCGGTTAGAAAGGAGGAGATATACATATCGGTATTGCCTAGCTTGCCTTCCACGCCAAGTAGAGTCCCATCCGGACACGAGACGAAGCCTTCAATCTTGTATCTTCATAGTCTAACAGTCCGGCCAATGGAGATAGTCTGGCTGTCCGGAGACCCCCTAATCCAGGACTCCCAGAGTAGCCCCTGAACCAGGCTTTCAATGACGATGAGTCCGGCACGCAGTATTGTATTCGACATTGCAAGGCGGGTTCCTCCTCCGAATACACCACGGAAGAATTTTGAATATAAGGATAGTGTCTGACCCTGCAAAATAAGTTCCACATACCACCGTAGAGAGAATAATATTTCCACAGATCCAATTTGCTGACTTGTTTTGGCAACACGACATTACGTCATGGCCCGGTGATTATTCAAACCGTTTCCTTTAACTAGCCCTGCACATAACACGAGGCAGTTTTTTGACACGTCTTGTCAAAGCAGAGAGCGTGTCCCCTTATCACGGGATTCTCATCAATACGGGTGTGGGTAACCCAACCGTGCCATCGATTGCGGCGCTTGGGGGACAAGCAAGTTTTACCAGGCTAGTGGGGACGCATAGTTTCGTCCACCCATATAAAGGGATAAGGATTTACCTTTTCATCCACGCCTTCTTCCTCCTTTGCTCATCCACCTTCGCACACTTGAGCCCTAGCGCCCAAGTTCGCATTCCCCAGCTCGACCTTCTCCAACCATGTCCGGAGCGGGAGGCAGGTGGATGGTCTCCTCCGTCATGGAGGGACACATCAAGAAGCTGAGGAGAGCCGGATACTTGCCCAATGACATCGCGCACCGGCTCCCAGAGGAGGGGCAGCTCATCTCCACCCCCAGGCCCCATGAGAGGGTAGTGTTCCTTACCCATTTCCTCCGTGGACTGGGATTCCCTCTCCACCCATTTTTCCGGGGGCTCATGTTCTACTACGGCCTGGATTTCCACGATCTGGCCCCGAACTTCATCATCAACATCTCGGCGTTTATCGTCGTGTGCGCGGCCTTCCTCCGCATCAAGCCCCACTTCGGCTTATGGCTGAAGACTTTTAATGTCAAGCCGAAGGTAGTGAACAGCCGCCAGGCGGAGTGCGGAGGCACCATGGTGGGCAAGATGCCCAACGTCACATGGCTTGAGGGCTCCTTCGTGGAGACAATAAAGGGGTGGCAATCGGGGTGGTTCTACATCACCGAGCCGCGTGACCCTACATGGGTAGCGGCCCCCGAGTTTCGATCTGGCTTCCCCACATGGCTCACCTCCTGGCAAGAGAAGGGCCTGTCCTAGGGTAGTTCGGGAGAGCTGACCGGACTCCAAACATATATTCAAAACATGGTCAACAAGAAGCTCAAACTCATCAACGTAGTCCAGGTCATGCTCAACCGCCGGATCCTCCCGTGCCAACAACGGGCCTTCAACTTGTGGGAGTTCGACCCAGCGCAGCACCGAACTCTGAACAGGCTCTTCGACACAACTCACGAAGATGCCTGGAGGGTGCTATTCAAGAACGCCGAGGTCCCCCCTCCCACTACTGAGGATCGCGCATTCAGCGCGAAGCGCCAAGCCAGTGCGGTAAGCTACTTTACCTCTTACAGGATACTTGTTTTTCATAGCTTGACTCCATGTGGGATCTAAACTCCCGTACCTTTGACAGGACTGGCAGGAGACGGCCGAATAGATCGACTGTCCGGCTCCTTTGCCCGAAGGCCCAACAAATGCTCTTCTGACGAAGATGCTGACCCCGGCTCCTTATACGGTGCCGGAAAAGACCAAGAAGGCCAAGGGAACCCGAAAGAGTTCCCGGTGCCAAGCATCATCGGACTCACCGTCCGAGGACTCCACGGCGCAATCCTCCCCCGAAGACGAGGAGGCAGAAGAAGATGCTCCCCCTCCAGACGGGGGAGACAAGAAAAGGAAGGCTGCCCCAACTGGGGAGGCCGAAGGGTCCAAGAAGGGAAGGACTCTCCTTCCGGACAGCTCTACCACCGCCGCTGACGGCGAAGACGAGTGGCTGCCCATGGTCAAGCCCCTGGGGAAGTCATAGGTATTCGGATACCAGAGTCACTCATAGCACCCCTTTTTCGCACTACTAACGCCGAATGTGATAATGCAGGCGGCCCCGAGCCTGTATCGATGTATCATCAGACGGCTCCCTGGGCTCATCGGATATGGATAGCGATCCTGTTCTGACTGCCACCTCCCCCCATCCTGCGGACGATGCCTAGGTGCTGTCTCAAGAGGCACCGGGTCGAGGGGAGACAGTCCCGGAGGCGCCCCAAGGCGGCCTCCCAGACTCTGGGAGCAGAGGGGACAAGGCCCCTAAGGGCTCCGAGTTCGGCCTTCAGCCGAACACCGCGCCGGAACCTCCAGTGGTTCCGAACTCGGGCATGCGACCTCCTTCTAAGAGGAGCAAGACGCCTGCACCGGTGACCTCTGTCCATCCAGAGGCGCCGGACAATCTGCTGGAAGCGCTTCACAGCGCTTCCATCGACGAGGAGCACCGCACTATTATGAGTGCGGTGATCCAGAAGGTTCAGTCCGCGAAGAGCGGATTGACTGAAGCCTGTGCCAGCCTTCTAACAGGCTTTGAGGTAAGTGTTTAAAATATAGGAAAAATATTACCGCATAGACAGTAGCCCCTGATGCTTTGTTTGGTGTTCACAAAGAAAAGCCGAACAGAGGAGCAAACAATATCGCAGGAGTTTAATATGAGTATGTTAATAAGCATATGCAGGCTTCGCTACTGGCGTCCGCCACACTGACTGCGGAGATCGCCGTACTGATGCAGGACCTTAAAGGGTCCCAGGATGAGCTCGACCTTACCAAGAGGCAGCTCGAGGAGAACAAAGGTAAGTAGTACCTAGTCCATGGATATGTATGAAAAGAATGCGATTGCAAAATGACAGGATCATCATGAATTTGCCAGGGGCCGCGACCGAAGTGGCGACCCTAAAGCAAGCGTTGTCCTAGGCCGAAGATAAGGCGTCCAAGGAGCGCACCGAGCGAGAAAAGCAAGAGGCTCGGGTGGGCGAGGTGCAGCAAGAGCTCCAGGCTCTCGTGACGAAGCATGAGGCGTTGGAGCTTGACTCAAAGACGCGAGAGTCTGAGCTTGCCACGGCCCTCGAGAGCGCAAAAAGTGCCAAGGCTGAAGCCCAAAAGGCCCTCCAGGAGATCGACGCAATGAAGAAGATAGCGACGGGTAAGGCATTCTATATGCAAAGCAAGCATGTAAAAGTAAATTACCGATTACTTACCCAAATCCGGAGCTCTCCAGGAGCATTCGCAGATTTGCCCGCAGCGTGTCCGATGCCGCACAATTTTACCAGGCCGAGGATGGAAGCTCAACGGAGAAGCTGTTCTGGTCTCAGTATACTGGGGCCGAACACCCGGTGCCAATGAGCGACTAGCTGAAGCAGCTGGTCGAGCTACATAAGGCGACCAAACAGGCCATGAAGGGATTTATTGTCCGGCTGTGGCCCGGCGACGCCCTTCCGAACAGCTTCTTCGGCCTGGTGAGGCGGCTTGTGGATGCCTGCCCGCGGCTGGAGGTCGTCAAGCGATCCGTCTTCATTGAAGGTGCACGTCAGGCTTTCGCCCGTGTGAAATTGCAATGGGTCAAGCTAGACGCCGTGAAGCTGATCAAGGAAGGGCCGCCGGAGGGCAAGGAGCATCGCCACCCCGAGATGTACTACGAGGGTGTTCTGCCGGGTGCCCGTCTCATAGCGGACGAGTGCACAAAAGATGTAATATTTGAGTAAAACTTGCTCGTGTGATCTTGTATTTATGAAAACTTGTTTCATATGTGCTACGCAATGCTTGTTTGAATTTAAAATATTACCTTCTGTTTGGCTGTTTATCCAATCTGAGAGATGGCTAGTCCTCGGCTTCTGCCCCATGCCGCGAGTGCTGGGGTGTTCGGGATAAACCTGAGCACTCTTGTTCCCATTTTTGGGTCCTTCGAGGGAGGTGCTCAGCACAACGAACAAGGCAACCGCACTAATAATGCTTTATCACTCTCACTTAGGCATAGAATTCTATAATTTTAAATTTCGGCGAAGCCCCTGATATTCGGAAGGCCGAATTCGGGGCGCGATACACGCCTTTAAGCCGGATAGGGCCGACCCCTCGCTCTAAGCGGCATAAGTCTTTAGGGACTCGAAACCTCGCCGAACAGCGACCAGTCTCTCGCCTTATCATGACAGTCAGTTTTAGCTTTCTCTACCGAGGTGCTTAACCCAGCAAAACCGGGACACAATCGCAGTAGTTCTCCTAGCGCTACCTTAGCCGATAGAGCGGAACGTAAGGTACCAAAACATAGGAGCCGGGCAAACCCAACATTTGACCAAAGACATGATTCGGAGCTGATGCATATAATGCTATAAGTTCGGGGTGCCGCACTTGTGAAAGTGTTCAGACTTTTCACACCATATTGTGGGGTACGTAAGCCCCTGGTGTATTGGCCGCACCAAATTCTACGGTTGCAAGGCGTCATTAATGAACATATATATATAAAACATGAATGCAATAACAGTCGTAATGTTATGCATTGTTTATTCAAAAAGGTGCGTTAAAGCAGAATGATACAGATAGTGCGATAAGAAAAGAGTAGGACTATGTCCCTTCCAAGGGCAAGCTGAGGAATAGTATTAAATCAAATATTTCGCTAGTTACTTTAATCCACCTGGGAATTCTGTGGTGTGACGTAGCTTTCTGCCTCCTTGGTTGCTGCATCATGTGTTCGGCAATAGTGCTGCCAGACAGGGTTTCCAGAGATTAATGTCCTGAAAAAGAGAAAAATAACCAAGCGGGAAGCCCCTAGTGCGGTTTAAGCCGCGTCTTGGGGCGTGCCGCAGTTGTGCCCCCTCCTGGCCTGTGCCCATGGTATTTTTAATGCGTAATTATGTACGCGTGGCATGAGTTTCGCCGCTTGGCTGGGACTGGGGGTGGGGGCAGCATTGCTACGCGAGCTCAGACCGCGCCGGGCGGTCTAGTTGCCGATTGCTCCGAGCGCACTTGAAGGTGTCCGGGTCTTGAAACACCAAACTGGTGGATTGCCTTGAGAGGCTGCTTTGCGCTTCTGCTGCGAGGGCCGCAGTGTGCTCCTCCGTTTGGAGAGAGCGCTCTGTGTTTCCGTTGACTGTAATAACCCCACGAGGTCCTGGCATCTTGAGATTGAGGTATGTATAATGCGGTACCGCATTGAATCTCGCAAATGCGGTTCACCCGAGCAGTGCATGATAACCACTGCGAAACGGGACTATATTGAAGATTAACTCTTCGCTTCGGAAGTTATCCGGGGATCCGAATACCACTTCCAGTGTAATTGAGCCTGTGCAATGGGCCTCTACGCCTGGAATAATGCTTTTAAAGGTCGTTTTTGTGGGTTTGATCCTTGAGGGGTCGATACCCATTTTGCGCACTGTGTCCTGATAAAGAAGGTTCAGGCTGCTGCCGCCATCCATAAGGACTCGAGTGAGGTGAAATTCGTCAATGATTGGGTCTAGAACCAGTGCAGCGAATCCGCCATGATGGATACTAGTGGGGTGGTCCCTGCGATCGAAAGTGATCGGATTGGAGGACCATGGGTTGAACTTTGGGGCGACTGGCTCCAATGCATATACGTCCCTGAGCGCACGCTTTCGCTCCCTCTTGGGGATGTGGGTTGCATATATCATGTTCACCGTCCGCACTTGTGGGGGAAACCTCTTCTGCCCTCCGGTGTGTGGCTGCCGGGGCTCCTCCTCATCATCGCTATGTGACCCCTTATCCTTGTTTTCGGCAATTAACTTGCCGGCCTGCTTGAACACCCAACAATCCTTGTTGGTGTGATTGGCTAGCTTGTCTGGGGTGCTGTGTATTTGACACGAGCGATCGAGTATGCGGTCCAAACTGGACGGGCCCGACGTACTTTGTTTAAATGGCTTTTTCCGCTGACCGGATTTAGAGCCTTTGAATCCGGCATTGACTGCCATATCCTCAGTATTATCGCTGTTAATGCGGCGCTTATATTTGTTGCGACGGGACCTGCTATTGCCGTCCTTGGTATCCGAGGTACCATGGTTCTTTGACATATTGTTACTGCGAGCCAGCCAGCTGTCTTCTCCCGCACAAAAGCGGGTCATGAGTGTCGTGAGGGCTGCCATAGATTTCGGATTTTCCTGACCAAGGTGCCGGGTTAGCCACTCATCGCGGATGTTGTGTTTGAAAGCCGCTAGGGCCTCTACATCCGGACAGTCGACGATTTGATTTTTCTTTGTTAGGAACCGAGTCCAGAATTGCCTGGCCGATTCTTCTGGCTGCTGAATTATGTGTCTCAAGTCATCAGCATCTGGTGGTCGCACATAAGTGCCCTGAAAGTTGTCGAGGAATGCGGCCTCCAGATCTTCCCAACAGCTGATGGACTCTGCTGGCAAGCTGTTAAGCCAATGCCGCGCTGGTCCTTTCAGCTTTAGTGGGAGGTATTTGATGGCGTGTAAGTCATCATCATAGGCCATGTGGATGTGGAGGAGGAAATCCTCGATCCATACCGCAGGATCTGTTGTGCCGTCGTATGATTCAATATTTACAGGTTTGAAACCTTCTGGGATTTGATGATCCATTACTTCGTCTGTGAAGCATAAGGGGTATGCGGCGCCTCTGTATTGGGCTATATTGCAACGCAGCTCAAATGGGTCTTGCCCGCTGTGTTCGGCCCGGCCAGATTTACTTTTACTGTTTCCGGCGTGACGTTTATCGTCTCGCATAGTGGCGTGCCCTCATGATCCGTAGATCGATCTTGCATGTTTTGCTTTGTCGTCCAATACGTCTCGCATGTCTGGCGTGTTTCCCCATGCTTTTTTATTTGAATGGCGTCGGGGTGCGGGCTGAGCTTTTGGCTGGAATGCCTCTCTATCACGGCCACGAGGTGGCCGATCAGCCGCATCAGACGCTTCTTCCTCCAGTCGAGGTAACAGCCTACATTTTGGGTAACTCTTGGAGGGGCGCTCGAGTTTATATTCCTTTGCTGCGAGGACTTCAGTCCATCTGTCAGCTAGCAGATCTTGATCAGCTTGAAGTTGCTGCTGCTTTTTCTTAAGGCTATTTGTCGTGGCCATAAGCCGGCGCTTGAAGCGCTCTTGTTCAACGGGATCCTCTGGCACGGCGAATTCGTCATCGCCAAGGCTTGCCTCGTCTTCGGAGGGGGGCATGTAATTATCATCCTCCGCCTCTCCGTCTGCCGGTCTCTCAGGAGGGCTAGCTCCTCCATCCTCCCACTTTAAATCTTGCTGGAGGGGGTTGTTGTTGTCTTCAGCGCTATCCGGAGTGTTATTACCTCCTGTGCCAGTATCACCACTTTTGCTTTGGCGGGACTTAGAGCGGCGCCGCTGACGTCAGTGCTTGGGTTGCTTCTTGGAGGGGTCATCCCCCGCCGTCTCGTTGCCATTGCCTTCTTTGTGTGTATCCACCATGTATATATCGTATGATGAGGTGGTTGTCGAGTGCCCTGTGGGCAGTGGTTCCTCTTCGTCTCCCGCATCGTCATCCATACTGTCGATATCTTCGGAGTAGAAGTCGAGCATGTCGGTTAAGTCATCGACAGTGGCTACTAAGTGGGTGGTGGGTGGGTCGCGAATTTCTTCGTCGTCCGCATCCCAGTCCTGCCGGATGTAGTTCGGCCAGGACTCTCCTGAGAAGGAGAGAGACCTTAATGAGTTCAGTATGTCGCCGAGGGGCGAGTGCTAAAAGATATCTACGGAGGTAAACTCCATGATCGGCGCCCAATCAGATTCGATAGGAACGGGCGCAGGCAGTTCGGAGTCCGTGGCCGGAGAAGAATTCGGCAGTTTAACAACACGGCTCTCGGGCAAGTTAAGGTCGATGTTCGGCTCGATCGTCGCTGAGGGTAATGCCTCCGTGGCGGGGTCCATCCCCCCATCCATGGTCAGCGCAACTGGCTCCGAATTGAGGGTCGGAGCGGCTGCCGGTGCGATCTCCAAAACACTGACTGATGGTAGAGCTAAATCGTACTCATCGTGACCGCGTGACACACAAGGTAGAGGCTCGAATCTGTCGAAGATCAAGTCTCCATGGATATCGGCCGTGTAGTTTAAGCTTCCAAACCTGGCCTAATGGCCAGGGGCGTAACTTTCAATCTGCTCCAGATGGCCAAGCGAATTGGCCCGCAGTGCAAAGCCGCTGAACACGAAGATCTTTCCGGGGAGAAAAGTCTCACCCTGAACTGCATCACCATCGATGATAGTAGGAGCCATCAAGCCTAACGGCGACAACACAGAGGAACTCTCAATGAAAGCACCAATGTCGGTGTCAAAACCTGCGGATCTCGGGTAGGGGGACCCGAACTGTGCATCTAAGGCGGATGGTAACAGGAGGCAGGGGACACAATGTTTTACCCAGGTTCGGGCCCTCTTGATGGAGGTAAAACCCTACGTCATGCTTGATTAATATTGATGATATGGGTAGTACAAGAGTAGATCTACCATGAGATCAGAGAGGCTAAACCCTAGAAGCTAGCCTATGGTATGATTGTATGTTGTCCTACGGACTAAAACCCTCCGGTTTATATAGACACTGGAGAGGTTAGGGTTACACAAGGTCGGTTACAAAGGAAGAGATATACATATCCGTATTGCCTAGCTTGCCTTCCACACCAAGTAGAGCCCCATCCAGACACGAGACGAAGCCTTCAATCCTGTATCTTCATAGTCTAACAGTCCAACAAATGGAGATAGTCCGGCTGTCCAGAGACCCCCTAATCCAGGACTCCCACAAGCATGCTTATTATGTGCGACACCGTATATCTGAAAAAGGAAAAACTTTACTGGATCAAATTCATCGTTTGCAATGCTATGCTTGGAATTTATGTGAAATATATGATTATACTTGTTGTTCTGAAGACCCTAAGGAACACCTTCCCTACCAATGTTTGTTTAGTGATAATGGAATCGTATCCTCTTATGCTAAGGGTGTTTATAGTTACTATGATGTTCAACAAATTGAAGAATTTGTTGCTTTTAAGGGTGCTTACGAAATTGCTTATTTGATTGAAAAGTATGACGCTACTCTTTACAAATCTGAAAATTTTGCCATACTTAAATATTGCTATGATAATTATGCTTCTAATGCCTATGTTGAACCATATATTGAGTACTACTCCGCTGTCCAAGAAGAGACTAATATTTTGCAGGAGTCTATGGAAGAAGAAATTGATGAAACTATGAGCTCATTGGATGAAAAAGATGATGAGGAGAGCGAAGAACAAAAGGAGGAAGAGCGGATTAGCTACCCGTGCCCACCTTCTAATGAGAGTAACTCTTCAAATCATACATTGTTTAATTTCCCTTTGTGCTTACCGAAGGATGATTGTTATGATCCCGTTGATTCTCTTGAAATATCCCTTTTTGATGATGCTTGCTATGCTTGTGGCCAAGATGCCAATATGAATTATGCTTATGGAGATGAACTTGCTATAGTTCCTTATGTTGAACATGAAATTGTTTCTATTGCACACACACATGATAATCCTATTATCTTTTTGAATTCTCCTGACTACACTATATTAGAGAAGTTTGCCCTTATTAATGATTATATTGATGGGTTGCCTTTTACCGTTGCACGTGATGATTTTGATGAATATAATATGCATGTGCTTGATTCTCCTACTTGCAATTATTATGAAAGAGGAACTATATCTCCACCTCTCCATGTTTCCAATATGATAAAATTGCAAGAAACTGTTTATACTATGCATTGGCCTTTACTTTGTGTGCATGAATTGTTATTTTATGACATGCCGATGCATAGGAAGAGAGTTAGACTTCATCATTATATAATATATGTTACCTTGTGCTCACCACTAAATTACAAATCATTGTTAATTAAAATTGGCTTTGATATACCTTGGGATCCGGGTGGATCCATTACTTGAGCACAATATGCCTAGCTTAATGGCTTTAAAGAAAGCGCCGCCAGGGAGACAACCCGGAAGTTTTAGAGAGTCATTTATTTCTGTTGAGTGCTTTTATATAGTTTAAAAACAACAAAAATAAAGAGGGGAACCAAAACTTTTTCAAAAAGGAAAGCGAAAGTGAGAAAGACAAGCATTGTTGAAGTGGGAGCTAGCCTTGAACTTTGTTCATGCTCATGGAAACTTTGTGAATCTTGATTACAGAAACTTTTCAATAAAAATAATTATCCCCTTGTACAATTCCATTGTATTATAAAAATAATGTGCCAAGGTTTGCCTTTAGGATGTTTACATTTGCTTGATGGTTTGTACGGTGCATGACAGAAACTTTGGCTGTAGTGTGCGATTTTACATTTTTAGCTGGAAAGTCAAATGGTTCTGATTCTTTTTGCACTGTCTTCCTATACAAATTATTTATTTTATTCCTAATTTTGGTAGAATTTTTCAAGTATCAGAAGTCTGGTGAATGTTCAGATTATTACAGACTGTTCTGTTTTAGACAGATTCTGTTTTTGATGCATAGTTTGCTTATTTTGATGAAGCTATTGATTTATATTAGTGGATTAAGCCATGAAAAGTTATATTACAGTAGACACAATGCAAAAAAATATGAATTGGTTTGGAACAATATACCTAAATCCTTACCTTCGTCGAGGTCCCAATCTTCAGAGTTGCGTTTAATTGTTTCCAATAAATCCTATTTGAATTCAATAGTCTTCATCATAAAAGAACCAATACAAGAAGTATCAAGCATGGAGCGACTATCGAGAGAAAGACGAGCCTAAATTTTTTATATAACAATTTCTCTTGAGAGCTCATGATTGGGGCATGAATATAACATTGACTTAAGCCTCCCCCAATCATGAGGGATGCTTTCTCCTTCGTGAGGCAAAAAATTATATATATAATTACGATCACGATGAACAAGATGCATAGGATAAAACTTCTGATGAAATTCCAATTTCAATCGGTTGTAGTTCCATGATACCATATCATCACATAGACTAAACCATTTCAATGCCTTTCCCTTCAAAGATAAAGGGAAGACCTTCTTCTTGATAACATCCTCGGGCATACCTGCAAGATTAAATAATCCACAAACTTCATCCACATAGATCGGATGTAATGTTCCATCACCTGTGAAAGGATTAGCTAGCAGTTTCACTATCATACCCAAAGGAATTTCAAAGTAAACATTTTCAGTATGTTCAGTAGGGTGAGGAGCAACTCTTTGCTCTACTGGTTGGGGTGAAGATACCCGGAACAAGCCCCTCAAAGGATTATGTTCAATAGTAACAAGTGACAGTAAATTTCTGCACACTATATAAATGTTTCCTTACCAAATTCCGCCTACCAAAGGCGCTTCACTCCCCAGCAACGGTGCCAGAAAAGAGTCTTGATGACCCACAAGTATGGGGGATCTATCGTAGTCCTTTCGATAAGTAAGAGTGTCGAACCCAACAAGGAGCAGAAGGAAATGAGAAGCAGTTTTCAGCAAGGTATTCTCTGCAAGCACTGAAATTATCGGTAACAAATAGTTTTGTGATAAGGTAATTTGTAACGGGTAACAAATAGTAAAAGTAAATAAGGTGCAGCAAGATGGCCCAATCCTTTTTGTAGCAAAGGACAAGCCTGGACAAACTCTTATATAAAGGAAAGCGCTCTCGAGGACACATGGGAATTATCGTCAAGCTAGTTTTCATCACGTTCATATGATTCATGTTCGGTACTTTGATAATTTGATATGTGGGTGGCCGGTGCTTAGGTACTGTCCTTCCTTGGACAAGCATCCCACTTATGATTAGCCCCTATTGCAAGCATCAACAACTACAACAGAAGTATTAAGGTAAACTTAACCATAGCATGAAACATATGGATCCAAATCAGCCCCTTACAAAGCAACTCATAAACTAGGGTTTAAGCTTCTGTCACTCTAGCAACCCATCATCTACTTATTACTTCCCAATGCCTTCCTCTAGGCCTAAACAATGGTGAAGTGTCATGTAGTCGACGTTCACATGACACCACTAGAGGAAAGACAACATACATCTCATCAAAATATCGAACGAATACCAAATTCACATGACTACTTATAGAAATACTTCTCCCATGTCCTCAGGAACAAACGTAACTACTTACAAATCATATTCATGTTCATAATCAGAGGGGTATTAATATGCATAAAGGATCTGAACATATGATCTTCCAACGAATAAACCAACTAGCATCAACTACAAAGAGTAATTAACGCTACTAGCAACCTACAGGTACCAATCTAAGGTTTTGATACAAAGATTGGATACAAGAGATGAACTAGGGATTGAGATGAGATCGTGCTGGTGAATATGTTGATGGATATTGACCCCCTCCCGATGAGAGGATCATTGGTGATGACGATGGTGATGATTTCCCCTCCCAGAGGGAAGTTTCCCCGGGAGAACAGCTCCGCCAGAGCCCTAGATTGGTTCCACCACCCTCATGGACGGTGGGTGGCCCCCCTCTGGTACTTCTTTCGCCCAATATTTTTTATATTCTGAAACATGCTCCCGTGAAGTTTCAGGACTTTTGGAGTTGTGCATAATAGGTCTCTAATATTTGCTCCTCTTCCAGCCCAGAATTCCAGCTGCCGACATTCTCCCTCTTCATGTAAACCTTGTAAAATAAGAGAGAATAGGCATAAGTATTGTGACGTAATGTGTAATGACAACCCATAATGCAATAAATATCGATATAAAAGCATGATGCAAAATGGATGTATCAACTCTCCAAGCTTAGACCTCGTTTGTCCTCAAGCGACAGCCGATATCAAAAAATATGTCCGCATGTTTAGAGATAGAGGTGTCGATAAAATAAAATATGGACATGAGGGCATCATGATCATTCTTAGAACAGCAACATATATAGATATTGTCATATGATCTCTTATGCTAAAGTAACAATTCATTCACAGTTTCAAGTATGAATCATAAACTTCATTGAAAACTAACAAACTATAATATCAGTCATTGAAGCAATTGCAATTTATCATAACATCATAAAGAGTCAATATAAGAGCTTTTCAACAAGTCCACATACTCAACTATCATTTAGTCTTTCACAATTGCTAACACTCACGTAATATTTATGGGTATGAAGTTTTAATCGGACACAGAGAAAGATAGGGGCTTATAGTTTTGCCTCCCAACCTTTTACCTCAAGGGTAATGTCAACAATAATACTTCATGAAAACTCACATCCAATTAGCCATATATATCAGGATCTTTCCAACACATTGTGCTTGCCAAAGGATAAAATGTAAAAAGGAAAGGTGAAGATCACCATGACTCTTATATAAGGTATAAGATAAGAAGAGGTTGTCATGTGCTTTTATGGTTGGATGCACAAAATCTTAATGCAAAAGAACATCACTTTATATTGCCACTTGTGATATGGACCTTTGTTATGTAGTTCCTCGCTTTTATTTCTTCCACATCACAAGATAGTATAAAGCTTATTTTCTCCACACTAATAAATCATACATATTTAGAGATCAATTTTTATTGCTTGCAGCGATGACAACTTACTTGAAGGATCTTACTCAATCCATAGGTAGATATAGTGGACTCTCATGGCAAAACTGGGTTTAAGGATATTTGGAAGAACAAGTAGTATCTCTACTTGGTGCAAAGAATTTGGCTAGCATGAGAGGGGAAGGCAAGCTCAACATGTTGGATGATCCATGATAATATAATTTATCTCAAATGTAAGAAAACATAACCCATTACGTTGTCTTCCTTGTCCAACATCAAGTTTTTAGCATGTCATATTTTAATGAGTGCTCACAATCATAAAAGATGTCCAAGATAGTATATTTATATGTGAAAACCTCTCTTTCTTTATTACTTACTATTAATTCCAACGATGACCAAAACTATGCTTGTCAACTCTCAACAACTTTTATTCATCATACTCTTTATATGTGAAGTCATTACTCTCCATAAGATCCATATGATCACTTTATTTCTTTTTATTCTTTTCTTTTATTCCCTCAAGATCATAGCAAGATAACCAAGCCCTTGACTCAACACTAAGCTTTATTATATATAGCTCACGGACTCGATTACATAGAAGTATCATAAAGCAAAACTCAAAACTAGATCATACTAAAACATTTATTCTACTAGATCAAGATATTACCAAGAGGATTGAACTAAGAAAAATGGTAAAGATAAAAGTGTGATGGTGATATGATACCGGGGCACTCCCCCAAGCTTGGTAGTTGCCAAGGGGAGTGCCCATACCCGATACTTAGTTCTTCTTTGTTGGTGAAGAAGGTGTCGGTGATGATGGATAGTCGCACATCGAGCGTAGGAGATCTTCCAATTTGCGGATAATGCCCTTGAGTGCGATGATATGCTCCTTCAACAAAACATTTTCACTTGTGAGATACTTGTTTTGAATGTGAGCTAACTCAATCATCTTGAAAGCTTCAATCTTCGTTGGGGTAAAGAGATTGCGATGAGGTTGAAGGAAGTCTTCTTCTACTGCTGCCGAAACTTGCTCCCCCATGGCCTTCTTGATCCCATCATCCTTGTTGATCTTTCCGGGCTCTACTCTCTTCAGCTCTATCTTCATCAGCCTAGCATTGTTGCCCTCATTGTTGGAGGAGGAGGAAGACGACATGATGCCTGGCCTTGACAACCCTGGTAGGAAACAGCTTGAAACAAAAATAGGAGATATTTGCGTGTTAGGTGGTCAAAACCTTTGGGAGATTATATAATGAATTTTTACCGACCAAAAGAACTATCGTGTAAGAAAACGGAGTCCGGAGAGCACACGAGGTGCCCACGAGGCAGGGGGCACACCCAGGGGGGTAGGGCGCGCCCTCCACCCTTGTGGACACCTCGTGTCCTTTCCGAACTACTTCTTATTTTCCTATTTTCTTAAATATTCCAAAACAGAGAAAAATTGCTATTAGAACTGTTTTGGAGTCGGTTTACTTACCGTACCTCATACCTATTCCTTTTCAGAGTCTGAAACGTTCTAGAAAGTGTCCCTTATGTATTCCTCTGGGGTTACAGTTTCAATAACATTAGTTTCAACATTTATAGGATTACCTAAGATATAATGTTTGATTCTTTGACCGTTCACCACCCTCGGATTTGTGCCTTCAAAGTTGTTGATTTTTATGGCACCAAAACAACAGACCTCCTCGATGACGTAAGGACCTTCCCATTTAGAGAGGAGTTTTCCTGCAAAAAATCTTAAACGTGAGTTGTATAATAATACATAATCACCTACATTAAAATCACATTTTTGTATCCTTTTGTCATGCCATCTTTTAACTTTTTCTTTAAATAGTTTGGAATTCTCATAGGCCTGGGTTCTCCATTCATCAAGTGAGCTAATGTCAAAAAGCCTCTTCTTACCGGCAAGTTTGAAGTCATAGTTGAGCTCTTTAATGTCCCAATATGCCTTATGTTCTAGTTCGAGAGGTAAGTGACATCCTTTTCCATAAACCATCTTATACAGAGAAATACCCATAGGGTTCCTATATGCGGTTCTATAGGCCCATAATGCATCATCAAGTTTCTTGGACCAATTCTTCCTAGATCTATTAACAGTCTTTTGAAAAATTAATTAAAGCTCTCTATTACTCAATTCTACTTGACCACTAGACTGTGGATGATATGGAGATGCAATTCTGTGATTAACATCAGACTTAGCAAGCATTTTACGAAAAGCACCGTGAATAATATGTGAACCACCATCAGTCATTAAGATCTAGGAACTCCAAACCTTGGAAAAATACCTTCTTTAAGCATCTTAATAGAGGTGTTATGATCAGCACTACTAGAGGGGGGCGCACCGAGGGGGGTAGCCCCCCCTCTTGGACGGTGGGTGGCCCCCCCCTCTGGTATTTCTTTTGCCCAATATTTTTTATATATTCTGAAATGTGCTCCCGTGAAGTTTCAGGACTTTTGGAGTTGTGCAGAATAGGTCTCTAATATTTGCTCCTCTTCCAGCCCAGAATTCCACCTGCCGGCATTCTCCCGCTTCATGTAAACCTTGTAAAATAAGAGAGAATAGGCATAAATATTGTGACATAATGTGTAATAAAAGCCCATAGTGCAATAAATATCGATATAAAAGCATGATGCAAAATGGACGTATCAGCGGTCCCACATGAAAGTGAAAATGCTAGGCAACACGCCTTCCCTAGCTATGTGGCATGCCGGACGGGCCGTGGAGTACTCCCGATTCTCAGGCGTGCGAGGGTGCGATGCAAACGCGGCAGGACTTTTCCTTTTACTTGCAATGTTCCCATGTGTTGCAAAGGATCCAAAGTAGTAGAATAGTAGTACTTGTTCACAAACTTGAAAGAAATCACTCTTGTTTTGATATACTCCTAATATATTACTTTTCACTCAAAATATATTTCTCAGGCTGTTTTGATGAGGTGAGGGAGGGATTTGGTTGCTTTCAAGATAATTAGTGGTTTTCTGCAAATTGGAGCAGAGAAGTGGGCCATTGTTGCAAAAATGCCACAACTTACCTCACAACCGTTAGATGCAGATCTAACGATTAGAAACGACGGATGGCAGACACACCACCATCACCAACTGAGTCTTTTATATGAGTAGGAGTAGAGAAAATGTATAAATTGTAACATTTGGTTCTGCTCCTTGGCACCATTGATAGATAGAAATAACGATTGGGAACGCTATAGGGCAGGGCTATTTCCGCCAGATAAGCAGGGTACGTAGTAGCTAGGTTGGCTCATCGTCGGTTTGGTCACATGTGGTCCGACATGTTCTAGTGTTTCTAGCAAGATGCCCGTGCTTGCACGAAGTTGATGGAAAAGGTAAGCACAACTTATAAATTGATGAATGGAGTACTAGTTACATTGATGCATATAATTAAGCAAAGGGATCGCACATGTCGGTATTGACTAGAACGAGAAAGCAATAGCACAATAAGAATTAAGGCCACGATGATGCAATCACAGTGGTGGTTACAGGAGGCAAGAAGAAATATGCATCCATGAACGTACGACTGTCGGCGTTCTTGGAACGGGGGTCCCTAGACTTACCTGCCTGCGGCCCATAGCGTGGCTCCATCAGTGGCCCTGTATGTCCCATCTTCACCAGCAAACACTCAAGACCCTCGCGAGGGGCCAAGCCTCGCGAGGCGGATGACGCAAAACCTCCTCAGGGGCGGTCTCACCAGGCTGGCTGGCGAGGGGCGGAGAGATCAAGGCAAGGGACACCTCGCGATGTTTTTGTGACGCAAGCCATGACGACTGGAGCCAGGCGGGCGCCAGGCGGGCGCTAGCGCGCGCAGTGTCCTCGTTTCCTATTTCGTGCTAAAGGGGCAAGTGCAGGCGCGGAGTCCCGAGGCATCAGGCCAAGGTTTCCATATCGGTGCAACAAGACCAAGACCAGTAGGATAGCAGGACGAACGTCATCATGGAGCCCAATACAGCGTCACCACTAGAGCCTTTGGCAGACGAAGCCTAGTTTTGTCAGGATAGCTTGTACTAGCTGTCCCCCTTCAAATTGGCCGTTGTAGGATCCTTTCCCGCCTAATATTTGGGAAGAGGATCCGGGCCTCTACATATATAGGACTAGCCACCACCATAGAGGGGACGATCGGATTATATCATCTTGGACCAGATCCATTCCACCAAAGCCACCACACTCGTCACGCAGAGGAGCACCTCTCCTCAGGAGGCTGTTCTTGCCTTGTAACTGTTCATCCTCAGCCCAAGAGTTAATCCACCACACCACACCGGAGTAGGGTATTACACCACATCGGTGGCCCAAACCAGTATAAACTCTTGTGTATCGTGTTCTTTGGGTTCGTCGAGCTAGGCCGTGAGATCGTGATGTGTGCGAGCTAGAGGGGGGAGAGATCTTCGTGTGCACCCCAATGTTCGAACCTCAAGGGTTTAGCCGGAACCTGAAATCCGACATTTGGCGCGCCAGGTAAGGGTGCACCGAAGCTTGCCCCCGACAGCCTCGCCGCTCCGACCGGCTCTCATGGACGCTGCCGCTTCTGCGACTGGATCGACGGGCGCCCTCCATAGCACCATGGGGCTCCGGGCCTTCACCCCCGCCTTGCGGCAGGTGCGGTGGCCGCACAAGTTCAAGCCGGAGATGCCGCCCCGCTACGATAGTGCGGCGGATCCGGCAGCCTTTCTGCTGGCATACGAGGAGGCCGTCCTGGAGGCCGGGGGCAACGATAAAGTCATGGCCAAATGGCTCCCAATGGCCTTCGCTGGCGTGTCGCGCGCCTGGCTCCTCCATCTGCCGGTATCTTCTATGGCCTCCTGGGAGGAACTGCGCGACCTCTTCATCATGCACTTCGGGGGACCAGGACCCCCCATCGTCGCAGCTCTCCTCGCTGGCTCGCAGGCGCCTCCCTCGGATCGTCACACCAAGTCGTTCTTTCACCAGATCTACGCTGCCTCCACACGGCAAGGGGCTTCCCCGGGTTGGGTGGCGCCCAAGGCCGATCTGACCTTCGACTCAAGGGATCACCCAGTCACTACCGTCAGTTCGGGCGTGCTCCCGATGCTTTGCACGCCCACCATCTGCAGCGTAGCCATCACCAAGACCCTCATCAACGGCGGCGCCAGCCTCAACGTGCTCTCCGTGGAGGCTTTTAGTCACCTTCACGTACCGCTTGAGCGGCTTCGCCCCAGCAAGCCTTTCTCCGGAGTCGGTAGCGGCTCCTCCAACCCCTGGGGTAGATCCGTCCCCCTGTGACCTTTGGCACACGTGACAACTACCGCACCGAGCTAATCGACTTCGACATCGCCCGAGTCGGCTTGCCGTACAATGCCATCCTCGGGTACCCGGCGCTGGCCCAATTCATGGCAGCTGACCATCCTGCCTACAACCTCATGAAGATGCCAGGAAGCAAGGGCGTCCTTACCGTGGCCAGAGACACCAAGGAAGCCGTAGCGGCCCTCAAGCTCGCCTTCAGGGCCACAGCGGCAGCTTGCCCGGCCGACAAGGCCGTGTCCAGAACCAAGGGGGCTGCGCCGACCAAGAAGAAGCAACTATTCACTCAAGGTCAAGCCAAGACGAAGCAGATACCGGTCGACGCGGACGGGGCCTCTGGCGCTACCTTTACTATAGGCGCCGACCTCGCCCCAGATCAAGAAAGGGAGTTGGTGGACTTCTTGCGGGCAAACAAGGAAGTATTCGCTGGGAGCCCAAGCAGCTAGTTGGGGTCCCGAGAGGAGTGATTGAACATCATCTGAGGGTATGCCCCAACGTGCACCCTGTGAAGCAGAGGGCGAGGTGACAGTCCACGGAGAAGCAGTCCTTCATCGTTCAGGAAACTCGCAAGCTGGAGGTAGCGGGTGTCATTCAGGAGGTTCGGTACCCAGAGTGGTTGGCGAACCCGGTCGTCGTGCCGAAGAAAGGAGGGAAGGAGCGCATATGTGTTGACTTCACCAACCTCAACAAGGCTTGCCCTCAAGACCCATTCCCGTTACCGCACATCGACCAGATTGTCGACTCCACCGCTGAGTGTGATCTGCTATGTTTCCTGGATGCGTTCTCAGGCTACCACCAGATCAAGATGGCGGTGGAAGATATGGAGAAAACAGCTTTCTTGACCCCATGCGGGGTATATACTGCTACACTTGCATACCATTCAGACTGCGCAACACAAGAGTGACCTTCCAGCGACTGATGCACATCACCTTGGGGCGGCAGCTTGGGAGGCAACTCCGAGGCTTACGTCGACGACATTGTGGTGAAGTCTGGAGAGGCGAGAACTTTGATTCAGGACCTGGAGGAGACCTTCGCGAGCCTGCGCCAGGTGGACTTGCGGCTCAACCCGGAGAAATGCGTGTTTGCTGTCCCTTCCGGCAAGCTGCTGGGCTTCCTCATGTCCCACAGGGGGATCGAGGCCAACCCGGAGAAGGTCAAGGCAATCGAAGACATGACCCCACCATAAAACCTCAAGGAGATGCAGAAGCTTGTAGGCTGCGTGACTTCGCTGGGGCGCTTCAACTCCATGTTTGGGGAGCGCGCCTTGCTGTTCTTCAAGCTGATGAAGAAGATGGGTCCGTTCAAGTGGACCCCCGAGGCCGACCTGGCATTTCAAGACCTCAAGAGATACTTAACCAGCCCGCCGGTGATGGTGGCGCCTCGCCCTCTCGAGCCCTTAGTACTCTACCTGTCTGCCACACCCCACTCCGCCAGCGCGGCGCTGGTGGCCCTCAGAGCAGAGCCCCAGGTCAAGGGCCCGCCAAATGGAGCCGCCAAGCCGGATGAGGCAGCACGACACCAAGGAATGCTCCTGAGACAACGGCTGCCCCGGCTGGTCATCGAGCTTCCGAAGCTGGGGACCCACAGGAAACGCCTCAACCCCCGGGACCCAAAAACTCCGCCGGCTCTCCGGCCCCCGTCGAGCACCCAGTGTACTTCGTCAGCACAGTGTTGCGAGCTGTGAGAGCACAGTACCCCATCAAGGTCATCTCAGCTTACCCGTTGGAGAGAGTGCTCAGGAGCCCCAATGCCGCAGGAAGGGTCGCCGAATGGAACATCGAGCTGCAAGCGTTTGACCTGGAGTTCAGCACAACCAGTGCCATCAAGGGGGATGCACTCGCCAACTTTGTGACGGAATGGACCGACACCCCGGAGCTCGAAGCAGGCGAGAACCGATCCCTCTCGCTAGGGAGTGAAGCGCTAGATGGCTGGGTCATGTACTTCGATGGCGCGTTCGCGCGTCAGGGCGCGGGGGCTGGAGCCGTGCTCATCTCGCCCACTCAGGACAAGCTTTACTACGCCATGCACTATGCTTCCAGCGGGGCGAGAAGGTCTCCAACAACATCGCAGAGTACGAGGGTCTCATCGCCGGCCTCAAGGCTGCGGTGGCCCTAGGGTGAAACGCCTCACCATCAAGGGAGACTCGCAGCTCCTCGTCAACTTCTCCAACAAGGTGTACGAGCCAAAGGATGAGCACATGGAGGCATACCTCGCGGAGGTGCACAAAATGGAGAAGCAGTTCCTGGGCCTAGAGCTACAGCATGTGCCTCGCGGCACCAACAAAGAGGCCGACAACATCGCCAAAAGAGCATCCAAGCGGCTACCCCAGGAGCCTGACGTCTTTGAGGAGCGGCTTCAAGCCTTCGGCAGCACCTCCGCCCGCGGAGCCGACGCCACCTCAGGAGGAACTTCCCCTGCCACCAGCCTCGGGAGCCCCCGCTTGCGGCCCGACCTCAGGAGCACGCCTCCTCTTAGCGCTCGAGCCTCAGGAGGGGTCATGGATCAATGAGTTCAAGGCGTACCTAACGCAAGGCACATTGCCAGAGAAGGAAGAAGACGCGGAGTGTGTGTCCCGGCAGGCTATGGCGTACTGCATTCAGGATGGTGAGCTATACAGGAAGAGGCTAAATGATGTTTCTCTGCGATGCATTTCTAGGGAATAGGGGAATGAGCTGCTGGCTGACATACATGGCCGAGACTGCGGGCACCACTCGTCGTCACGCACCCTAGTCGGCAAGGCTTTCCGTAGCGGGTTCTACTGGCCCACGACACTCAACGACGCGGCCGAGCTGGTGAAATCCTGTGAGACCTGCCAGTTCCACGCTAAGCAGATCCACCTGCCAGCTCAGGACCTCCAGACTATCCCGCTCTCAGGCCGTTTGCGGTCTGGGGGCTGGATATCCTGGGCCCATTCCCACGAGCGCCTGGAGGTTACCGCTACCTCTACGTCGCCATCGACAAATTCACCAACTGGGCGGAAGTGGATGCCGTCTGCACCATCCCATCTGGGTCAGCAGCCAAGTTCATCAAGGGCCTCGTAAGCGGATTCAGGGTCCCCAATTGCATCATCACCGACAACGGCTCACAGTTCACTAGCAATCTCTTCAAAACATATTGTGCTAACCTTGGAACGCAGATCTGCTACGCCTCCGTGGTGCACCCCAGGAGCAACGGCCAGTCCGAACGCGCTAACGCGGAAGTCCTAAGGGGTCTCAAGACTAGGACCTTCAAGAAGAAGCTCGAGGCCTGCGGCAGGGGCTGGCATGATGAGCTCCAGTCCATGCTGTGCTCCATCCGCACTACCGCCACCAGGCCGACAGGCGAGACCCCGTTCTTCCTTGTCTACGGAGCAGAAGCGGTTCCCCCACATGAGGTCAGGCATCACTCCACGCAGGTCTTGGCGTTTGATGAAATGCAGCAAGATGCCACGCGGGGGATGGACCTTGTGCTGGGGGAGGAACACCGTTGCCAAGCCTCTCTCCAAGCTGCGAGGTACCGGCAGGTGCTGCGGCGGTACCACTGCCGCAGTGTCCGCTCCAGGACGCTCAAGGTGGGTGATCTTGTCCTGAGGCGGGTGCTCTCCAGGGAAGGGCTGCACAAGCTCTCACCCATGTGGGAGGGCCTGTTTCAGGTCACCCACGTCTCCAGGCCTGGCGCCACGCTCTTGGAGACGCAGGACGGGATCCCCATCCAGAACGCCTAGATCATCCAACACCTCCAGGAGTTCTACCCATGAAGCAAGGCCCGGTGCCTGTGAAGCAAGGCCCAGTTCCTGTGAAGATATCCGCTCGTGACACTCTCACATAATAATGAGTGGGGCTATACATCCCCCGGAGTCTCAGGAGTGCCGCCCTCGGGCCTTGGGGGTTCCCTCCCACGTCTTAGTGGCTGCACTTAGCTCCGCGCTGGTGAGAAGACAAGAAGACTAGACTAGGTGTCGGATGCGGCTTTTCATTTGCTTTCTGTAGTTGGCTTGCCCCTTTTTTAGTAAGAATTCGCTTTCTGGTGTTCCTTCCTGGCCTGGTTCCATTGCCACTTTGCCTCCTTTTCCGCTCTCGGTTCCCCGTTTTTTGACCCATACTCTCCCTCGCATGCCTCGCGAGGGGGCTGGACAGGTGGCCTCATGAGCGTTTTCGTTTTCCTGTTTTTCGCAAGGCACCCTTGCTCGAGTTCGCAAGTTGGCACACCCCTCTCTACTCGTTCCCTCGGGTACCGTGATGTGAAGCACCGGGTCATGGCCGACAGTGCATGCGACCAGGATTCGGAAGAATAAGAATTTCCTAACCGAATTTTTGCAGTTCCCATACACCTTCCGAGCACAGGAGGCCTTGCCAGGCATTGGGGAACACGCGCATCGCCAGGCGGAAACTACTTCAAGCGCACCAAGCTAAGTTATTCCTACGCGCGTACATAAAATGTTGACACTGCAACACAACACAAGAGCGATAAACATAGCACATCCACTTGGAAATCATAGTTGTTGCACGCCCCAGCGGGGCCCCATACTTGTTTCTCTTAATGCAGGAAGGAAAAGAAGAAGGAAACAAAAGCGGCACGTGCTCCCGCTGCAGGTCACGAGGACGGGCCCATGGCGCTCTCCTGAGCTTAGCCAGACCCCTCCTCGCGCTTCACTGAAGCACGACGACAAGACGACCCGCTGCCACCTTCGAAGAGGGCGCGGCGGCGTGGCGGCTAGTCGTAGCCACCGCCACTGGAGCTATCGCTGGAAGAGGAGTCGCCGTAGCAGGACAAGCCATGGCCGGCACCAAGGGTGAGCCCGCCTTCACTCTCGTCACGTCCGTCACCGAGGCCGAGCACCTCACCGCCGTTGTTGTCCTCGGGGCAACACCGCCGCGGCGCCCAACTTCCCCGAACAACCTCACATAGAGGGTCGCGTTGCCATCGTACTTGAAGTGGAGGGAGCACCGCCGGCCCAAGCCGCGCGCGTGGGAAAACGTCTGCCAGCCGCGGGTCAGGGTTGCGTTGCCTGCGGCAGAGACCTTGACCGCAACCCACGAAGCCTTGCTGTCGCAGCCATCCGCCTGCAGCTAGAGACCGCCTGGACTAGTGGCTGGCAGCTCGCCGGCAAAGAAGCACGGGAGCTGAAGCCAGGTGCCAGCCGGGTTCTCTTACCAAACGACGAACTCCGGCAGCACTTCTGTAGAGTGGAAGTGCGGCCTGGGCGGCCGCACGACCATGGCGCGCCTCCCTTCAACGATGGGGCTCCCACTACTCAGGCGACCACCACCACGTGAAGAGGCGCCACCACGGCCGTGAAGGCCCGCGGCGGGGGTCACACTGTGCTTGCGGGGACGGTTGTGCCCCCTCTTAGGCGGCGATGGGCCGGGCCCCTCCTGGCGAGCCTTCCCCTTCTCCGCAGCTGAGAGCCTCTTCGCAGGCGCCATGGGTGTCGCTGCCGGCAGTGGAGCGAGGAAGAAGAAGGAGCGGGAGAAGCAAAGGAAGAGATGGGTGACAGGGGCTCCGCCCCCCTCTCCCCATTTATACCCAAGGGGAGTGTCGGTGTCAAAACCGGCGAACCTCAGGTAGGGGGTCCCGAACTGTGCGTCTAAGGAGGATGGTAATAGGAGGCAGGGGACACAATGTGTTACCCAGGTTCAGGCCCTCTTGATGGAGGTAAAACCCTACGTCATGCTTGATTAATATTGATGATATGGGTAGTACAAGAGTAGATCTACCACGAGATCAGAGAGGCTAAACCCTAGAAGCTAGCCTATGGTATGATTGTATGTTGTCCTACGGACTAAAACCCTCCGGTTTATATAGACACCGGAGAGGGCTAGGGTTACACAAGGTCAGTTACAAAGGAGGAGATACACATATCCGTATTGCCTAGCTTGCCTTCCACGCCAAGTAGAGTCCCATCCGGACACGAGACAAAGTCTTCAATCTTGTATCTTCATAGTCTAACAGTCCGGCCAATGGATATAGTCCGGCTATCGGGAGACCCCCTAATCCAGGACTCCCTCAGTAGCCCCTGAACCAGGCTTTCAATGACGATGAGTCCGGCGTAGTATTGTCTTCGGCATTGCAAGGCGGGTTCCTCCTCCGAATACACCACAGAAGAATTTGAATATAAGGATAGTGTCTGACCCTGCAAAATAAGTTTCACATACCACCGTAGAGAGAATAATATTCCCACAAATCCAGTTTGCTAACTTGTTTTGGCAACACGACATTATGTCACGGCCCGGTGATTATTCGAACCGTTTCCTTTAACTAGCCCCGCACATAACGCGAGGCAGTTTTTTGACACATCTTGTCCAAACAGAGATCGTGTCCCCTTATCATGGGATTCTCATCAATACGGGTGTGGGTAACCCTACCGTGCCATCGATTACGGCGCTTGGGGGATAAGCGAGTTTTACCAGGCTAGTGGGGACGCATAGTTTCGGCCGCCCATATAAAGGGATAAGGATTTACCTTTTCATCCACGCCTTCTTCCTCCTTTGCTCATCCATCTTCGCACACTCGAGCTCCAGCGCCCAAGTTCGTATTTCCCACCTCGACTTTCTCCAACTATTTCCGGAGTGGGAGGTAGGTGGATGGTCTCCTCCGTCATGGAGGGACATATCAAGAAGCTGAGGAGAGCCGGATACCTGCCCGACGACATCGCCGCACCGTCTCCCAGAAGAGGGGCAGCTCATCCCCACCCCAGGCCCCATGAGAGGGTAGTGTTCCTCACCCATTTCCTTCGCGGACTGGGATTCCCTCTCCACCCATTCGTCCGGGGGATCATGTTCTACTACAGCCTGGATTTCCACGATCTGGCCCCGAACTTCATCCTCAACATCTCGGCGTTTATCATCGTGTGCGAGGCCTTCCTCCGCATCAGGGCCCACTTCGGCTTATGGCTGAAAACTTTCAATGTCAAGCCGAAGGTAGTGAGCGGCCGCCAGGCGGAGTGCAGAGGCGCCATGGTGGGCAAGATGCCCAACGTCACATGGCTCGAGGGCTCCTTCGTGGAGACCAAAAGGGGTAGCAATCGGGGTGGTTCTAAATTACCGAGCCGCATGACCCCAAATGGGTAGCGGCCCCCGAGTTCCGATCTGGCTTCCCCACATGGCTCACCTCCTGGCAAGAGAAGGGCTTGTCCTGGGGTTGTTCGGGAGAGCTGACCGGACTCCAAACATGTATTCCAAACATGGTGAACAAGAAGCTCAAACTTGTCAACGTAGTCCAGGTCATGCTCAACCGCCGGATCCTCCCATGCCAACAACGGGCCTTCAACTTGTGGGAGTTCGACCCGGCGCAGCACCGAACTCTGAATAGGCTCTTCGACACAACTCACGAAGATGCCTGGAGGGTGCTATTCAAGAGCGCCGAGGTTCCCCCACCCACTACTAAGGATCGCGGATTGAGCGCGAAGCGCCAAGCCAGCGCGGTAAGCTGCTTTACCTCTTACAGGATACTTGTTTTTCATAGTTCGACTCCATGCGGGATCTAAACTCCTGTACCTTTGACAGGGCTGGCAGGAGACGGCCGGACAGATCGACTGTCCGGCTCCTTTGCCCGAAGACCCAACAGACGCTCTTCTGGTGAAGATGCTGACTCCGGCTCCTTATACGGTGCCGGAGAGGACCAAGAAGGCCAAGGGAACCCGAAAGAGTTCCCGACGCCAGGCGTCATCGGACTCACCGTCCGAGGACTCTAGGGCGCAATCCTCGCCTGAAGACGAGGAGGCAGAAGAAGATGCTCCCCCTCCAGACGGGGGAGACAAGAAAAGGAAGGCCGTCCCAACTGGGGAGGCCGAAGGGTCCAAGAAGGGAAGGACTCTCCTTCCGGACAGCTCTACCACCGCCGCCGACGGCGAAGACGAGTGGCTGCCCAGGGCCAAGCCCCTGGGGAAGTCGTAAGTATTCGGACAACAGAGTAACTCATAGCATTCCTTTGTCGCATTGCTTCACCTAACGCCGAATATGATTATGCAGGCCGCCATGAGCCCGTATCGATGTATCATCGGACGGCTCCCTGGGCTCGTTGGATATGGATAGCGATCCAATTTCGACCGCCACCTCCCCTCACCCTGCGGACGACGCCGAGGTATTGTCTCAAGAGGCACCGGGTCAAGGGGGGACAGTCCCGGAGGCGCCTAAAGGCGGCCTTCCGGATTCCGGGAGCAGAGGGGACAAGGCCCCTTAGGGCTCCGAGTTCGGCCCTCAGCCGAACACCGCACCGGAACCTCTAGTGGTTCCGGACTAGGGCAGGCGGCCTCCTTCTAAGAGCGGCAAGACGCTTGTACCGGTGACCTCTGTCCATCCAGAGGCGCTGGACAATCTGCTGGAAGCGCTTCGTAGCGCTTCCATCGACGAGGAGCACCGCACTATTATGAGTGCGGTGATCCAGAGGGTTCAGTCCGCCAAGAGCAGATTGACTAAAGCCTGTGCCAGCCTTCTAACAGGCTTTGAGGTAAGTGTTTAGAATATAGGAAAAATATTACCGCATAGACAATAGCCCCTGATGCTTTGTTCGGTGTTCACAAAGAAAAGCCGAACAGAGGATCAAACAATATCGCAGGAGTCTAATATAAGTATGTCAATATGCATATGCAGGCTTCGCTGCTGGCGTCAGCCGCACTGACTGCGCAGGTCGCCGTACTAAAGCAGGACCTTAAAGGGTCCCAGGACGAGCTCGGCCTTGCCAAGAGGCAGCTCGAGGAGAACAAAGGTAAGTAGTACCTAGTCTATGGATATGTATAAAAAGAATGCGATTGCAAAATGACAAGATCATCATGAATTTGCTAGGGGCCACGACCGAAGTGGCGACCCTAAGGCAAGCGCTGTCCGAGGCCGAAGATAAAGTGGCCAAGGAGCACACCGAGCGAGAAAGGCAAGAGGCTCGGGTGGGCGAGGTGCAGCAAGAGCTCCAGGCTCTCGTGACGAAGCATGAGGCGTTGGAGCTTGACTCGAAGACATGAGAGTCTGAGCTTGTCGCGGCCCTCGAGAGCGCAAAAAGTGCCAAGGCCGAAGCCCAAAAGGCCCTCCAGGAGATCGAGGCAATGAAGAAGATAGCGGCGGGTAAGGCATTCTATATGCAAAGCAAGCATGTAAAAGTAAATTACCGATTACTAACCCGAATTCGGAGCTCTCCAGGAGCATTCGCAGATTTTCCTCGCAGCGTGTCGGATGCCACGAAGTTTTACTGGGCCGAGGATGGAAGCTCAACTAAGAAGTTGCTCTGGGCCCAGTATACTGGGACCGAACACCCAGTGTCTGTGAGCGACCAGCTAAAGCAGCTGGTCGAACTGCACAAGGCGGTCGAACAGGCCATGAAGGGCTTTATAGTCCGGCTATGGCCTGGCAACGCCCTTTCGAACAGCTACTTCGTCCTGGTGAGGCGGCTTGTGGATGCCTGCCCGCGGCTGGAGGTCGTCAAGCGATCCGTCTACATTGAAGGTGCACGCCAGGCTTTCGCCCGTGTAAAGTTGCAATGGGTCAAGCTAGACGCCGTGAAGCTGATCAAGGAAGGGCCACCGGAGGGCAAGGAGCATCGCCACCCCGAGTTGTACTACGAGGGTGTTCTGCATGGTGCCCGTCTCATAGCGGACGAGTGCACGAAAGATGTAATATTTGAGTGAAACTTGCTCGTGTGATCCTGTATTTATGAAAACTTGTTCATATGCACTATGCAACGCTTATTTGAATTTAAAATATTACCTTCTGTTTGGCTGTTTATCCAACCTGAGAGATAGCTAGTCCTCGGCTTCTGCCCCCATGCCGCGAGTACTGGGGTGTTCGGGATAAACCTGAGCACTCTTGTTCCCATTTTTGGGTGCTGGGAGGTGCTCAGCACAACGAACAAGGCAACCGGACTAATAATGCTTTATCACTCTCACTTAGCCATAGAATTCAATAACTTTAAATTTCGGCGAAGCCCCTGGTATTCAGAAGGCCGAATTCGGGGCGCGATACACGCCTTTAAGCCGGACAGGGCCGGCCCCTCGCTCTAAGCGGCATAAGTCTTTAGGGACTCGAAACCTCGCCAAACAGCGACCAGTCTATCGCCTTATAATGACAGTCAGTTTTAGCTTTCTCTACTGAGGTGCTTAGCCGAGCAGAACCGGGGCACAATCGCAGTAGTTCTCCTAGCGCTACCTTAGCCGATAGAGCGGAACGTAAGGTACCAAAACATAGGAGCCGGGCAAACCCAACATTTGACCAAAGACATGATTCGGAGCTGATGCATATAATGCTATAAGTTAGGGGTGCCGCACTTGTGGAAGTGTTCGGACTTCTCACACCATATTGTGGGTACTTAAGCCCCTGGTGTATCGGCCTTACCAAAGTGTACGGTTGCAAGGCGTCATTAATCAACATATATATATATATAACAAGGATGCAATAATAGTCGTAATGTTATGCATTGTTTATTCAAGAAGGTGCGTTAAAGCAGAATGATATAGATAGTGCGATAAGCAAAGAGTAGGACTAAGTCCCTTCCAAGGGCAAGCTGAGGAATAGTATTAAATCAAATATTTCGCTCGTTATTGTAATCCACCTGGGAATTCCCTGGTGTGACGTAGCTTTCTGCCTCCTTGGTTGCTGCATCATGTGTTCAGCAATAGTGCTGCCAGACAGGGTTTCCAGAGATTAAGTCCTGAAAAAGAGAAAAATAACAAAGCAGGAAGCCCCTAGTGCGGTTTAAGCCGCGTCTTGGGGCGTGCCGCAGTTGTGCCCCCTCCCCACCTGTGCCCATGGTATTTTTAATGCGTAATTATGTACGCGTGGCACGAGTTTCGCCGTTTGGCTGGGACTGGGGTGGGGCCGCATTGCTACGCAAGCTCAGATCGCGCCAGGCGGTCTAGTTTCCGATTGCTCCGAGCGCGCTTGAAGGTGTCCGGGTCTTGAAACGCCGAACTGGTGGATTACCTTGTGAGGCTGCTTTGCGCTTCTGCTGCGAGGGCCGCAGTGTGCTCCTCCGTTCGGAGAGAGCGCTCTGTGTTTCCATTGACTGTAATATCCCCACGAGGTCCTGGCATCTTGAGCTTGAGGTATGCATAATGCGGTACCACATTGAATCTCGCAAATGCGGTTCGCCCGAGCAGTGCATGATAAGCACTGCGGAACGGGACTATATCAAAGATTAACTCTTCGCTTCGGAAGTTATCCGGGGATCCGAAGACCACGTCCAGTGTAATTGAGCCTGTGCAATGGGCCTCTACGCCTGGAATAACGCCTTTAAAGGTCGTTTTTGTGGGTTTAATCCTTGAGGGGTCTATACCCATTTTGCGCACTGTGTCCTGATAAAGCAGGTTCAGGCTGCTGCCGCCATCCATAAGGACTCAAGTGAGGTGAAATCCGTCAATGATTGGGTCTAGAACCATTGCGGCAAATCTGCCATGACGGATACTAGTGGGGTGGTCCCTGCGATCGAAAGTGATCGGATAGGAGGACCATGGGTTGAACTTTGGGGCGACTGGCTCCAACGCATATACGTCGCTGAGCGCACGCTTCCGCTCCCTCTTGGGGATGTGGGTTGCGTATATCATGTTCACTGTCCGCACTTGTGGGGGAAACCTCTTCTGTCCTCTGGTCTATGTCTGCCGGGGCTCCTCCTCGTCATCGCTATGTGGCCCCTTATCCTTGTTTTCGGCAATTAACTTGCCGGCCTGCTTGAACACCCAACAATGCCTGTTGGTGTGATTGGCTGGCTTGTCTGGGGTGCCGTGTATTTGACACGAGCGATCGAGTATATGGTCCAAACTAGACGGGCCCGGCGTACTTTGTTTGAATGGCTTTTTCCACTGACCGGGTTTAGAGCCTTTGAATCCGGCATTGACTGCCGTATCGTCAGTATTATCATTGTTAATGTGGCGCTTATGTTTGTTGCGACGTGACCTACTATTGCCGTCCTTGGTATTCGAAGTACCATGGTTCTTTGACATATTGTTACTACGGGCTAGCCAGCTATCTTCTCCCGCACAAAAGCGGGTCATGAGTGTCGTGAGGGCTGCCATAGATTTCGGCTTTTCCTGACCAAGGTGCCGGGCTAGCCACTCATCGCGGATGTTGTGTTTGAAAGCTGCTAGGGCCTCTCACCCGGATAGTCGACGATTTGATTTTCTTTGTTAGGAACCAAGTCCAGAATTGCCTGGCCGATTCTTCTAGCTGCTGAATTATGTGGCTCAAGTCATCGGCGTCTGGTGGTCGCACATAAGTGCCCTGAAAGTTGTCGAGGAATGCGGCTTCCAGATCTTCCCAACAGCTAATGGACTCTGCTGGAAAGCTGTTAAGCCAATGTTGCGCTGGTCCTTTGAGCTTTAGTGGGAGGTATTTGATGGCGTGTAAGTCATCACGACGGGCCATGTGGATGTGAAGGAGGAAATCCTCGATCCATACCGCAGGATCTGTTGTGTCGTTGTATGATTCAATATTTACAGGTTTGAAACCTTCTGGGATTTGATGATCCATTACTTCGTCTGTGAAGCATAAGGGGTGTGCGGCGCCTCTGTATTGGGCTATATCGCGACGCAGCTCGAATGGGTCTTGCCCGCTGTGTTCGGCCTAGCCGGATTTACTTTTACTGTATCCGGCATGACGTTTATCGTCTCGCATAGTGTCGCGCCCTCGTGATCCATAGATTGATCTTGCATGTTTTGCTTTGTCTTCCAATACGTCTCGCAGGTCTGGCGTGTTTCCCCATGCTTTTTTTATTTGAATGGCGTCGGGGTGCGGGCTGAGCTTTTTGCTGGAATGCCTCTCTATAATGGCCACGAGGTGGCCGATCAGCCGCGTCATACACTTCTTCCTCCAGTCGAGGTAGCAACCTGCATTTTGGGTAACTCTTGGAGGGGCCCTCGAGTTTATATTCCTCGGCCGCGAGGACTTCAGTCCATCTGTCAGCTAGCAGATCTTGATCAGCTTGAAGCTGTTGCTGCTTTTTCTTAAGGCTATTTTCTGTGGCCATAAGCCGGTGTTTGAAGCGCTCTTGTTCGACGGGATCCTCTGGCACGGCGAATTCGTCATCGCCAAGGCTTGCCTCGTCTTCGGAGGGGGGCATGTAATTATCATCCTCCGCTTCTCCATCTGCCACTCTCTCAGGAGGGCTGGCTCCTCCATCCTCCTGCTCTAAATCTTGCTGGAGGGGGTTATTGTTGTCTTCGGCACTATCCGAAGTGTTATTACCTCCTGTGCCGATATCACCACTTTTGCTTTGCGGGGACTTAGAGTGGCGCCGCTGACGTCGGCGCTTGGGTTGCTTCTTGGAGGGGTCATCCTCCGCTGTCTTGTTGCCATTGCCTTCTTTGGGTGTATCCACCATGTATATATCGTATGATGAGGTGGCTGTCTAGTGCCCTGTGGGCAGTGGTTCCTCTTCGTCTCCTGCATCATCGTCCATACCGTCGATATCTTCGGAGTCGAAGTCGAGCATGTCGGTTAAGTCATCGACAATGGCTACTAAGTGGGTGGTGGGTGGGCCGCGAATTTCTTCGTCGTTCGCATCCTAGTCCTGGCGGACATAGTTCGCCAGGATCCTCCTGACAAGGAGAGAGACCTTAATGAGTTCAGTATATCGCCGAAGGGTGAGTGCTGAAAGATATCCACGAATGTAAACTCCATGATCGGCGCCCAATCAGATTTGATAGGAACAAGCGCAGGCGGTTCGGAGTCCGTGGCCGGAGAAGGATCCGACAGTTTAACAACACGGGTCTCGTGTAAGGTAAGGTCGATGTTCGGCTCGATCGTCGCTAAGGGTAAGGCCTTCATGGCGGGGTCCATCCACCCGTCCACGGAAGGCGCAACTGGCTCCAAATTGAGGGTCAGAGCGGCTGCCGGTGCGATCTCCTTAACACTGTCCGATGGTAGAGCTAAATCGTACTCATCGTGACCGCGTGACGCACAAGGCAGAGGCTCAAATCCATCGAAGATCAAGTCTCTGCGGATATCGGCTGTGTAGTTTAAGCTTCCAAACCTGACCTGGTGGCTAGGGGCGTAACTTTCAATCTGCTCCAGATGGCCAAGCGAATTGGCCTGCAGTTCAAAGCCACCAAACACGAAGATCTATCCAGGGAGAAAAGTCTCACCCTGGACTGCATCGCTATCGATGATAGTAGGAGCCATCAAACCTAACAGCGACGACACAAAGGAACTCTCAATGAAAGCACCAATGTCGGTGTCAAAACCGGTGGATCTCGGGTAGGGGGTCTCGAACTGTGTGTCTAAGGCGGATGGTAACAGGAGGCAGGGGACACAATGTTTTACCCAGGTTCGGGCCCTCTTGATGGAGGTAAAACCCTACGTCCTGCTTGATTAATATTGATGATATGGGTAGTACAAGAGTAGATCTACCACGAGATCAGAGAGGCTAAACCCTAGAAGCTAGCCTATGGTATGATTGTATGTTGTCCTACGGACTAAAACCCTCCGGTTTATATAGACACCGGAGAGGGCTAGGGTTACACAAGGTCGGTTACAAAGGAGGAGATACACATATCCGTATTGCCTAGCTTGCCTTCCACGCCAAGTAGAGTCCCATCTGGACACGAGACGGAGTCTTCAATCTTGTATCTTCATAGTCTAACAGTCCGGCCAATGGATACAGTCTGGCTGTCGGGAGACCCCCTAATCCAGGACTCCCTCAGGGAGGCCAATCGTCGGCCTCTACGATCTAAGGTAATAATGACCTTTTCCTACATGCAGCAAGGACTCGTCAGGTCGGGTAGTTGCCAAGGCGGCATGGGGAAGCGGAGACGCCCCCGTCCAATCAATCGCCACACATAAAGCGGGGCCTCAGGCTGTTGGGGCCCACGGCGCTCCGCATTTGTCCTTCGGCTTCGCCTCGAAGCCAAGTCTAAGCGCGCCTTCGGCCCGGGGGCTACTGTCGGCGTTCTCGGAACAGGGGTCCCCAGACTTGCCTGCCTGCGGCCCATAGCGTGGCTCCATCAGTGGCCCTGTACGACCCATCTTCACCAGCAAACACTCAAGACCCTCGCGAGGGGCCAAGACTCGCGAGGCGGACGATGTAAGACCTCCTCAGGGGCGGCCTCACCAGGCTGGCTCGTGAGGGGCGGTGAGATCAAGGCAAGGGACACCTCACGAGGTTTGTGTGACGCAAGCCATAATGACCGGAGCTAGGCGGGCGCCAGCGTACAGTGTCCTCGTTTCCTCTTTGGTGCTAAAGGGGCAAGCGCAGGCGAGGAGTCCCGAGGCGTCAGGCAAAGGTTTCCATATCGGTGCAACAAGACCAAGACCAACAGGACAGCAGGACGGAGGTCATCGTGGACCCAAGACGGTGTCACCACCAGAGCCTTTGGCAGGCGAAGACTTGTTTTGTCAGGATAGCTTGTACTAGCTGTCCCCCTTCAAATTGGCCGTTGTAGGATCCCTTCCCGCGTAATATTTGGGAAGAGGACCCGCGCCTCTATATATATAGGATTAGCCACCACCGTAGAGGGGATGATCGGATCAGATCATCTTGGACTAGATCCATTCCACCAAAGCCACCACACTCATCACGCACAAGAGCACCTCTCCTCAGGAGGCTGTTCTTTCCTTGTAACTTTTCATCCTCAGCCCAAGAGGAAATCCACCACACCACACTGGAGTAGGGTATTACACCACATCGGTGGCCCGAACTAGTATAAACTCTTCTGTCTCGTGTTCTTTGGGTTTGTCGAGCTAGGCAGTGAGATCGTGATGTGTGCGAGTGATACGTCTCCAACGTATCTATAATTTTTGATTGCTCCATGCTATATTATCTACCGTTTTGGATGTTTATGGGCTTTATTATACGCTTTTATATCATTTTTGGGACTAACCTATTAACCCATAGCCCAATGCCAGTTTTTGTTTTTACCTTGTTTTAGGGTTTCGAAGAAAAGGAAAATCAAACAGAATCCAATTGATCTGAAACTTCACGGAACTCATTTTTGGAAGGAAAGAAGCCCAGAAGACTTGAAGTGCATGTAAGGGAAGCTTCGAGGAGGCCACCAGGTAGGGGGGCGCGCCCACCCCCCTAGGGCGCGCCCTCCACCCTCGTGGGCCCCTCATGCCCCCCCTGACGTACTTCTTCCGCCTATATATCTCCATATACCCTAAAACTTCTGGAGAGCATAATAGATCGGGAGTTCCGCCGCCAGAAGCCTCCGTAGCCACCGAAAGCCAATCTAGACCCGTTCTGGCACCCTGCCGGAGGGGGCAATCCCTCTCCGTTGGCCACCCTCATCATCCCGGTGCTCTCCATGACGAGGAGGGAGTAGTTCTCCCTCATGGCTGAGGGTATGTACCAGTAGCTATGTGTTTGATCTTTCTCTCTCTGTCGTGTTCTTGAGGTGATACGATCTTGATGTATCGCGAGCTTTGCTATTATATCTGGATCCTATGATGTTTCTTCCCCCCTCTAATCTCTTGTAATGGATTGAGATTCCCCTTTGAAGTTATCTTATCTTATTGAGTTTTTAAAGATTTGAGAACACTTGGTGTATGTCTTGTCGTGCGTATCTGTGGTGACAATGGGATATCACGTGATTCACTTGATGTATGTTTTGGTGATCAACTTGCGGGTTCCGCCCATGAACCTATGCATAGGGGTTGGCACACGTTTTCGTCATGATTCTCCGGTAGAAACTTTGGGGCACTCTTTGAGGTCCTATGTGTTGGTTGAATAGATGAATCTGAGATTGTGTGATGCCTATCGTATAATCATACCCACAGATACTTGAGGTGACATTGGAGTATCTAGGTGACATTAGGGTTTTGGTTGATTTGTGTCTTAAGGTGTTATTCTAGTACGAACTCTAGGGCTGTTTGTGACACTTATAGGAATAGCCCAACGGATTGATTGGAAAGAATAACTTTGAGGTGGTTTCGTACCCTATGATAATCTCTTTGTTCGTTCTCCGCTATTAGTGACTTTGGAGTGAGTCTTTGTTGCATGTTGAGGGATAGTTATGTGATACAATTATGTTATTATTGTTGAGAGGACTTGCACTAGTGAAAGTATGAACCCTAGGCCTTGTTTCCTATCATTGCAATACCGTTTATGCTCACTTTTATCATTAGTTACCTTGCTGTTTTTATAATTTCAGACAAATACCATTATCTACTATCCATATTGCACTTGTCTCACCATCTCTTCGCCGAACTAGTGCACCTATACAATTTACCATTGTATTGGGTGTGTTGGGGACACAAGAGACTCTTTGTTATTTGGTTGTAGGGTTGCTTGAGAGAGACCATCTTCATCCTACGCCTCCTACAGATTGATAAACCTTAGGTCATCCACTTGAGGGAAATTTTCTATTGTCCTACAAACCTCTGCATTTGGAGGCCCAACAACGTCTACAAGAAGAAGGTTGTGTAGTAGACATCAAGCTCTTTTCTGGCGCCGTTGCCGGGGAGGTGAGTGCTTGAAGGTATATCTTTAGATCTTGCAATCAAGTCTTTTAGTTTCTTGTTTTATCACTAGTTTAGTTTATAAAAGAAAACTATAAAAAATGGAATTGAGTTTGTCTCATACGCTTCACCTTTTTAATATCTTTCGTAAGTATGATGGAAAGGAAAATTGTGCTCAAGTGCTAGAAGAAGAAATCTATAAAATGTTTGGCACTAAATCTTTGAATGATGAGCATGATTGCAATGTTGTTAGTACGAATTCTTTGAATATCCATGATACTAATGATGATTGCACTAGTTATGATGTCTCCTATAAACATGTCAATTTTTGTGAAGTACATTGGGTTTGTACGAACAGACCAAATAGGGAAGATAGATATTGCAAGAGGCATAAGCATTTAGAAACTAAATGGTTGCAAGAAAGGCTAGATGATTGTGCTAAAAATTTATATTTTCTTAGCCATACTTGTGAACTTTGCAGTGAGCATGATCATTTCAATACCCAATGCAAATTGTTTCATGATCATATCGTGTCCAAAAATTGTGATGACTTGATTTCCCTTGCACATCATAATGAACTTAGTTTGCTCTTGGGTTATGAAGAAATGAAACATATAACTAAGGATATTCCAAAATTTTCCCTTGATGGAGTTCTTCATTTTGATCTAGAGGAAGTTTATATGTATTGTGTGGTGAATTGTATTGAAAATCCTTATATTGCCAACTACATAAAGAAAACAAAACAAATAGAAGATGAAGAGAATACTAATGGAAGGGAAGAGACTTCCCAATATCCTCCTATTATTTCTTATGATGAATCAGGTAACGAGGAGGAGCCTCCTATTCAACCAATCTCATTAATAAGGAGCTCCAAAAAGAGGATTGAACCCACACATGATGTGGTGAAGAAGAAGAAAAGAAAAAGGAAGAGAGGTAAAAAGGTACCCCTCCCAAATAATGGTGCTCCCATTACTATTATGCCTCATGAAAATATAACTGTGGAAGATAATGATACTTCTTATGATCTTGAAAATCTTTTTGGCACTTGCTTGGAAGAATATGATAATTGCTATACTATTGGTGCTATCCATACTATTAATGATGAGAGTGATTATGCTTATAATATGAAAAGGCCCAAGCTTGGGGATGCTATGTTTGATGAAGATGATGTTTTTTAGAATATATTTGCTGCAATTAATGTTTTTCCCAAGCTTGGGGATGCTATGCTTAATGAGGATGATATTTTTAGTATCCCAAGTTTTGATATGCAAATTTATAATGATAATAACATGCCTCCTACTTATGATAATTATTGTGATGATACATATGCTATAAAAAGTAGTGAGGATTATATTTATAAAACTTGTCATGATTATGGTTACCCCTTTTCTGAACATTAATCTTTTAATGTGGAAACAATTAATAGTATTCGAGTCTCTTATGATGCTCCCACTATTCCGAATGAGAAGAATTTTGCTTATGTGGAGAGTAATAAAATTTCTATGCTTGTAGATCATGAAAAGAATGCTTTAGGTGCTGGTTATATTTTTGAATTCATTCATGATGCTACTGAAAATTATTATGAGGGAGGAATATATGCTTGTAGGAATTGCAATAATACCAAGTTTCCTCTCTATGTGCTTAAAGTTTTGAAGTTATGCTTGTTTTACCTTCCTATGCAAGTTGATTCTTGTTCCCACAAGTTGTTTGCTCACAAAATCCCTATGCATAGTAAGTATGTTAGAATTAAATGTTCTAGTCATATTCTTCATGATGCTCTCTTTATGTAACAATTCTTATCTTTTATGTGAGCATCATTAAAATCATCATGGCTAGCTAGGGGCGTTAAACGATAGCGCTTGTTGGGAGGCAACCCAACTTTAATTTTGTTCCTTGCTTTTTATTCCTGTTTATTAATAAATAATGCATCTAGCCTATGTTTAGATGTGTTTTTATGCTTTTAATTAGTGTTTGTGCCAAGTAAAACCATTGGGAAGACTTGGGGAAAGTCTTTGCGATCATGCTGTAAAAAACAGAAACTTTAGCGCTCATGAGAATTGCTTCCATTTTTATTTGGAGAGTGATATTTAGTTAATTATTTTTGCAGATGATTAATGGATAAATTAATCAGGTCCATCAATTTATTTTAGAATTTTTGGGTTCCATAAGTTTGCGTTAGTTACAGATTACTACAGACTGTTCTGTTTTTGACAGATTCTGTTTTTTCGTGTGTTGTTTGCTTAGTTTAATGAATCTATGGCTAATAAAATAGTTTATAAACCATAGAGAAGTTAGAATACAGTATGTTTAACACCAATATAAATAAAGAATGAGTTCATTATAGTAACTTGAAGTGGTGTTTTGTTTTCTTTCGCTAACGGAGTTCACGAGTTTTCTGTTAAGTTTTGTGTTGTGAAGTTTTCAAGTTTTGGGTAAAGATTCGATGGACTATGGAATAAGGTGTGGCAAGAGCCTAATATTTGGGATGCCCAAGGCACCCCAAGGTAATATTCAAGGATATCCAAGATCCTAAGCTTGGGGATGCCCCGGAAGGCATCCCCTCTTTCGTCTTTGTTCATCGGTAACTTTACTTGGAGCTATATTTTTATTCACCACATGATATGTGTTTTTCTTGGAGCGTCAATTTATTTTGTTAAGATTTGCTTTCTGTTATTTATAACAATGTTTTGCATCTTTTATTTCAATAAAAGTGGCATTGATAGCCTTTACTATGCCTATTTTAGAAGTCCACATGTTGCTATTTGAAAACAGAAAGTTTACCGTTGTTGCAATAATTCCCTAGAAAAGTAGGAATGTGATAAAATGTTGAAACATTTTGCATATTAAGATCTGATAAATTTACTACAGTGGGAATTTTCTTTCATATTTTTTGGAGCTAGGGAAGTATGGATGTTGCTGCATTCTTTACAGACTGTCCTGTTTAGGCAGATTGCTGTTATGTTTGCATTGTTTGCATATGTTTGCTTCTTTAATGATTCTATTTGTGGATAGGACTATTAAATATGCAGAGGCATTTAGTATGAAATGTTGAATAATAATTTTAGTGATTTTCTATAGTAGAGTATGATAAGGTTTTGCCAATGGTTCATACTAACTTATCTCATGAGTCCTTGTTGAGTTTTGTGTGGATGAAGCTTTTGAGATTTAGGGAGACCGTGATATGAGAGGAATTAAGGAGACACAAAATCTCAAGATTGGGGATGCCCAAGGCACCCCAAGATAATATTTGAAGAAGTCTCAAGCATCTAAGCTTGGGGATGCCCCGGTTGGCATCCCACCTTTCTTCTTCAACAACTATCGGTTAGTTTCGGTTGATCCTAAGTTTTTGCTTCTTCACATGATGTTTGCCATTCTTAGAATGTAATTTTATTTTTCTTTGCTTGCTGTTTGAATAAAATACCAAGATCTGAAATTATTAAATTTTAGAGAGTCTTCACATAGTTGCATAATTATTCGACTACTCATTAATCTTCACATATATCTTTCAGAGTAGTTTGTCATTTGCTCTAGTGCTTCACTTATATATTTTTAGAGCACGGTGGTGGTTTTGTTTTATAGAAACTATTGATCTCTCATGCTTCACTTAGGTTATTTTGAGAGTCTTAAATAGCATGGTAGTTTGCTTAATAATCCTAATATGCTAGGTATTCAAGATTAGTAAAATTTTCTTAGGAGTGTTTTGAATACTAAGAGAAGTTTGATGCTTGATGATTGTTTTGAGATATGGAGGTAATAATATCAAAGTCATGCTACTTGAGTAGTTGTGAATTTGGGAAATTCTTGTGTTGAAGTTTGCAAGTCCCGTAGCATGCACGTATAGTAAACGTTGTGTAACAACTTTGAAACATGAGGTATAATTTAATTGTCTTCCTTATGAGTGGCGGTCGGGGACGAGCGATGGTCTTTTCCTACCAATCTATCCCCCTAGGAGCATGTGCGTAGTGCCGAGGTTATTGATGACTTGTAGATTTTTGCAATAAGTATGTGAGTTCTTTATGACTAATGTTGAGTCCATGGATTATACGCACTCTTACCCTTCCATCATTGCTAGCCTCTTCGGTACCGTGCATTGCCCTTTCTCACATTGAGAGTTGGTGCAAACTTCGCCGGTGCATCCAAACCCCGTGATATGATAGGCTCTGTCACACATAAACCTCCTTATATCTTCCTCAAAACAGCCACCATACCTACCTATTATGGCATTTCCATAGCCATTCCGAGATATATTGACATGCAACTTTCCACCGTTCCGTTTATCATGACACATTCATGATTGTCATATTGCTTTGCATGATCAAGTAGTTGACATCGTATTTGTGGCAAACCCACCATTCATAATTTTTCATACATGTCACTCTTGATTCATCACAATCCCGGTACACCGCCGGAGGCATTCATATAGAGTCATCTTCTGTTCTAGCATCGAGTTTTAATCATTGAATTGTAAATAAATAGAAGTGTGATGATCATCATTTTCTAGAGCATTGTCCCAAGTGAGGAATAAAAAAAAGGTAGAGAAAGGCCATAAAAAAAGGAGAAGGCCCAAAAAATAGAAAAAAAGAGAAATGCCATAAAAAAGAGAAGGCCAAATAAAAAAAATAAAAAAATGAGAGAAAAAGAGAGAAGGGACAATGCTACTATCCTTTGCCACACTTGTGCTTCAAAGTAGCACCGTAATCTTCATAATAGAGAGTCTCTTGTTTTGTGACTTTCATATACTAGTGGGAATTTTTCATTATAGAACTTGGCTTGTATATTCCAACAATGGGCATCCTCAAGTGCCCTAGGTCTTCGTGAGCAAGCAAGTTGGATGCACACCCACTTAGTTTCTTTTGTTGAGCTTTCATACATTTATAGCTCTAGTGCATCTGTTGCATGGCAATCCCTACTCCTTGCATTAACATCAATCGATGGGCATCTCCATAGCCCATTGATTAGCCTCGTCGATGTGAGACTTTCTCCTTTTTGTCTTCTCCACATAACCCCCTCATTATTCTATTCCACCCATAGTGCTATATCCATGGCTCGCGCTCATGTATTGCGTGAAAGTTTATAGGTTTGAGATTACTAAAGTATGAAAGAATTGCTTGGCTTGTCATTGGGGTTGTGCATGATGAGAGCATTCTTGTGTGACGAAAATGGAGCATGACTAAACTATATGATTTTGTAGAGATGAACTTTCTTTGGACAAGTTATTTTGAGAAGACATAATTGCTTAGTTAGTATGCTTGAAGTATTATTATTTTTATGTCAATATGAACTTTTGTCTTGAATCTTTCGGATCTGAATATTCATGCCACAATTAAGAAGAATTACATTGAAATTATGCCAAGTAGCATTCCACATCAAAAATTCTGTTTTTATCATTTACCTACTCGAGGACGAGCAGGAATTAAGCTTGGGGATGCTGATACGTCTCCAACGTATCTATAATTTTTGATTGCTCCATGCTATATTATCTACTGTTTTGGATGTTTATGGGCTTTATTATACACTTTTATATCATTTTTGGGACTAACCTATTAACCCAGAGCCCAGTGCCAGTTTCTGTTTTTACATTGTTTTAGGGTTTCAAAGAAAAGGAAAATCAAACGGAGTCCAATTGACCTGAAACTTCACGGAACTCATTTTTGGAAGGAAAGAAGCCGAGAAGACTTGAAGTGCACGTAAGGGAAGCTTCAAGGAGGCCACGAGGTAGGGGGCGCGCACCCCCCTAGGGCTTGATACGTCTCCAACGTATCTATAATTTTTGATTGCTCCATGCTATATTATCTACTGTTTTAGAGATTATTGGGCTTTATTATCCACTTTTATATTATTTTTGGGACTAACCTATTAACCGAGGCCCAGCCCAGAATTGTTGTTTTTGCTTGTTTTAGGGTTTCAAAGAAAAGGAATATCAAACGGAGTCCAAACAGAATGAAACCTTCAGAAACGTGATTTTCTCATCAGATAAGATCCAGGAGACTTGGACCCTCCGTCAAGAAAGCCATGAGGTGCTCACGAGGGTGGAGGGCACCCCCCTAGGGCGCGCCCCTTGCCTCGTGGGCCCCTCGAAGCTCCACTGACGTACTTCTTCCTCCTATATATATCCACGTACCCCCAAACGATCGGGGACGGAGCCAAAAACCTAATTCCATCGCCGCAAATTTCTGTATCCACAAGATCCCATCTTGAGGCCTGTTCTGGAGCTCCGCCAGAGGGGGCATCGATCACAGAGGGCTTCTACATCATCATCCAAGCCCCTCCGATGAAGTGTGAGTAGTTTACTTCAGACCTACGGGTCCATAGCTAGTAGCTAGATGGCTTCTTCTCTCTTTTTGGATCTCAATACAATGTTCTCCCGCTCCCTCGTGGAGATCTATTCGATGTAATCTTCTTTTTGCGGTGTGTTTGTTGAGGCTGATGAATTGTGGGTTTATGATCAAGTCTATCTATGAATAATATTTGAATCTTCTCTGAATTCTTTTATGTATGATTGGTTATCTTTGCAAGTCTCTTCGAATTATCAGTTTGGTTTGGCCTACTAGATTGGTTGTTCTTGCCATGGGAGAAGTGCTTAGCTTTGGGTTCGATCTTGCAGTGTCCTTTCCTAGTGACAGAAGGGGCAGCAAGGCACGTATCGTATCGTTGCCATCGAGGATAACAAGATGGGTTTTTTATCGTATTGCATGAAACTATCCCTCTACATCATGTCATCTTGCTTAAGGCGTTACTCTGTTTTTAACTTAATACTCTAGATGCATGCTGGATAGCGGTCGATGAGTGGAGTAATAGTAGTAGATGCAGAATCGTTTCGGTCTACTTGTCTCGGATGTGATGCCTATATACCTGATCATACCTAGATATTCTCATAACTATGCTCAATTCTTTCAATTTCTCAATAGTAATTTGTTCACCCACCGTAGAATACTTATGCTCTTGAGAGAAGCCACTAGTGAAACCTATGGCCCCCGGGTCTCTTTCTCATCATGTCAATCTCCATCACTTTTATTATTGCTTTGCTTTTTACTTTATTTACTTTGCATCTCCATACCAAAAATATTGTTTATCATCTCTATCAGATCTCACTTTTGTAAGTGACCGTGAAGGGATTGACAACCCCTAAGCACGTTGGTTGCATTGAGCTATTGTTTTTGTGTAGGTACGAGGGACTCGAGTGTAGCCTCCTACTGGATTGATACCTTGGTTTTCAAAAACTGAGGGAAATACTTACGCTACTTTGCTGCATCATCCCTTCCTCTTCGGGGAAATCCAACGCAGTGCTCAAGAGGTAGCAAGAAGAATTTCTGGTGCCGTTGCCGGGGAGTCTGCGCAAAAGTCAACATACCAAGTACCCATCACAATCCCTATCTCCGGCATTACATTATTTTCCATTTGCCTCTCGTTTTCCTCTCCCCCACTTCACCCTTGCCGTTTTATTCACCCTCTTTCTCTCTCCTTCCTCCCTCTCTATTTGCCTCTTTTTCCCGTTTGCTTTTTGTTTGCTCGTGTGTTAGTTTGCTTGTTTGTCGCGATGGCTCTACCTAGATTTGGCGATCTTCACCTTAAAAGGATAGAGGAGATCAAAAACAACGTCAAGAAGTTTATGGTTTTGCAATTTGAGCATAATAATTTCTTTAGAAATGAGCTTAAGGAACAAAAAAGTTTCATGAATTATATGAATAAAGAGCTCGATGATATGTCTAAAGAATTTGATGGTATAAGATCCCAAATTGCCCATCTTGAAAAATTAACTGCTGAAATTTCGGATATACAAGCTACCTTAGTCAATAAGATGGCCGCTAAACCGGATTCCTATGAAAATAATGGTGAATATCTAAAAGTTATTGATGTGTACCCTATTAAATATTTGTTTTCCAATATGAATCTTGATAATGATGGGACTGATTATGATCCACCTTTACCTAGAAGGCGTTCTAAGAATTCAGAATTTGTTGATCTTGATGCTAAATTCGATAAAAGTGGGATTGAAGAAATTAAAACCCTAGATGTTGCTAAACCCACTATTATGGATTTCAAGGAATTTAACTATGAAAATTGCTCTTTGATTGATTGTATTTCCTTGTTGCAATTCGTGCTAAAATCTCCTCACGCTTATAGCCAAAATAAAGTGTTTACTAAACATATCGTTGATGCCTTGATGCAATCTTATGAAGAAAAACTTGAATTTGAAGTTTCTATCCCTAGAAAACTTTATGATGAGTGGGAACCAACTATTAAAATTAAAATAAAAAATTATGAGTTTTATGCTTTGTGTGATTTGGGTGCTAGTGTCTCTACTATTCCCAAAACTTTGTGTGATTTACTAGATTTCCGTGATTTTGACGATTGCTCTCTAAACTTGCATCTTGCGGATTCCACTATTAATAAACCTATGGGAAGAATTAATGATGTTATTATTTTTGCAAATAGGAATTATGTGCCCGTATATTTTATCGTTCTTGATATAGATTGCAATCCTTCTTGCCCTATTATTCTTGGTAGACCTTTCCTTAGAACGGTTGGTGCAATTATTGGTATGAAGGAAGGGAATATTAGATTTAAATTTCCATTAAAAAAGGGCATGGAACACTTCCCTAGAAAGAAAATAAAATTACCATATGAATCTATCATGAGAGCCACTTATGGATTGCCTACCAAAGATGGCAATACCTAGATCTATTCTTGCTTGTTATGCCTAGCTAGGGGCGTTAACCGATAGCGCTTGTTGGGAGGCAACCCAATTTTATTTTTATTCCTTGATTTTTTCTCCTGTTTAGTAATAAATAAATTATCTAGCCTCTGTTTTGGTTGTGTTTTTTGTGTTTAATTAGTGTTTGTGCCAAGTAGAACCGTTGGGAAGACTTGGGGAAAGTCTTGTTGAACTTGCTTTAAAGACAGAAACTTTAGTGCTCACAAGAACTGATGTCATTTTTATTTGGAAAGTGATATTTAGTTAATTCTTTTTGCAGGTGATTAATAGATAAATTACTCACTCCCAGAAATTTATTTTAGAATTTTTGGGGTTCCAGATCTTGGGCTAGCTACAGATTACTACAGACTATTCTGTTTTTGACAGATTCTGTTTTTCATGTGTTGTTTGCTTATTTTGATGAATCTATGGCTAGTAAAATAGTTTATAATCCATAGAGAAGTTGGAATACAGTATGTATAACACCAATATAAATAAAGAATGAGTTCATTAAAGTACCTTGAAGTGGTCTTTTGTTTTCTTTCCCTAACGGAGCTCACGAGTTTGCTACTTTAAGTTTTGTGTTGTGAAGTTTTCATGTTTTGGGTAAAGATTTGATGGATTATGGAACAAGGAGTGGAAAGAGCCTAAGCTTGGGGATCCCCATGGCACCCACAAGATAATCTAATGACACCTAAAAGCCAAAGCTTGGGGATGCCCCGGAAGGCATCCCCTCTTTCATCTACTTCTATCAGTAACTTCACTTGGAGCTATATTTTTATTCACCACATGATATGTGTTTTGCTTGGAGCGTATTTTATGATTTGAGTATTTGCTTGTTAGTCTAACACAATCATCCTTTCTGTACACACCTTTTGAGAGAGCCATACATGATTTGGAATTTGATAGAATACTCTATGTGCTTCACTTATATCTTTTGAGCTTTATAATTTTGCTCTAGTGCTTCACTTATATCTTTTAGAGCACGGTGGTGGATTTGTTTTAGACTATTGATCTCTCATGCTTCACTTATATTATTTTGAGAGTCTTAATAGCATGGTAATTTGCTTAAAATCCTAATATGCTTGGTATGCAAGATTAATAACAAAACTTTCGTATGAGTGTGTTGAATACTAAGAAAAGTTTGATGCTTGATGATTGTTTTGAGATATGGAGGTAATAATATCAAAGTCATGCTAGTTGAGTAGTTGTGAAATTGAGAAATACTTGTGTTGAAGTTTGCAAGTCCCGTAGTATGCACGTATGGTAAACGTAATGCAACAAATTTGAAACATGAGGTGTTATTTGATTATCTTCCTTATGAGTGGCGGTCGGGGACGAGCGATGGTCTTTTCCTACCAATCTATCCCCCTAGGAGCATGCGCGTAGTGCCGAGGTTTTTGATGACTTGTAGATTGTTGCAATAAGTATGTGAGTTCTTTATGACTAATGTTGAGTCCATGGATTATACGCACTCTCACCCTTCCATCCTTGCTAGCCTCTTTGGTACCGTGCATTGCCCTTTCTCACATTGAGAGTTGGCTCAAACTTCGTCGGTGCATCCAAACCCCGTGATATGATACGCTCTTTCACACATAAACCTCCCTATGTCTCCCTCAAAACAGACACCATACCTACCTATTATGGCATTTCCATAGCCATCCGAGATATATTGCCATGCAACTTTCCATCATTCTGTTCATCATGACACACTCATCATTGTCATATTGCTTAGCATGATCATGTAGTTGACATAGTATTCGTGGCAAAGCCACCGTTCATAATTCTTTCATACATGTCACTCTTGGTTCATTGCATATCCCGGTACACCGCCTTAGGCATTCATATAGAGTCATCTTTGTTCTAGTATTGAGTTGTAATCATTGAGTTGTAAATAAATAGAAGTGTGATGATCATCATTATTAGAGCATTGTCCCAAGTGAGGAATAAAAAAAGAGAACGGCCATAAAAAAGAGAAGGCCCAAAAAAGAGAAAGGCCATAAAAAAGAGAAGGCCCAAAAAAATGAGAGAAAAATAGAGAAGGGACAATGTTACTATCCTTTTACCACACTTGTGCTTCAAAGTAGCACCATGATCTTCATAGTAGAGAGTCTCTCATGTTATAACTTTCATATACTAGTGGGAATTTTTCATTATAGAACTTGGCTTGTATATTCCGACAATGGGCCTCCTCAAGTGCCCTAGGTCTTCATGAGCAAGCAAGTTGGATGCACACCCACTAGTCTCTTTTGTTGAGCTTTCATACATTTATAGCTCTACTGCATCTGTTGCATGGCAATCCCTACTCCTTGCATTAACATCAATCGGTGGGCATCTCCATAGCCCATTGATTAGCCTCGTTGATGTGAGACATTCTCCTTTTTTGTCTTCTCCACATAACCCCCCTCCATTATACTCTATTCCACCCATAGTGCTATGTCCATGGCTCGCGCTCATATATTGCATGAAAGTTTATAGGTTTGCAATTACTAAAGTATGAAACAATTGCTTGGCTTGTCATCGGGGTTGTGCATGATGATAGCATTCTTGTGTGACGAAAATGAAACATGACTAAACTATATGATTTTGTAGGGATGAACTTTCTTTGGCCATGTTATTTTGAGAAGACATAATTGCTTAGTTAGTATGCTTGAAGTATTATCATTTTTATGTCAATATGAACTTTTGTCTTGAATCTTTCAGATCTGAATATTCATACTACAATTAAGAAGAAATACATTAAAATTATGCCAAGTAGAACTCCACATCAAAAATTCTATTTTTATCATTTACCTACTCGAGGACGAGCAGGAATTAAGCTTGGGGATGCTTGATACGTCTCCAACGTATCTATAATTTTTGATTGCTCCATGATATATTATCTACTATTTTAGACATTATTGGGCTTTATTATCCACTTTTATATTATTTTTGGGACTAACCTATTAACCTGAGGCCCAACCCAGAATTGTTGTTTTTTGCCTGTTTTAGGGACTCGAAGAAAAGGAATGTCAAACGGAGTCCAAACGGAATGAATCATTCGAAAACGTGATTTTCTCATCAGATAAGATCCAGGAGACTTGGATCCTCCGTCAAGAAAGCCACGAGGTGGTCACGAGAGTGGAGGGCGCCCCCCTAGGGCGTGCCCCCCTGCCTCGTGGGCCCCTCGAAGCTCCACCGACATACTTCTTCCTCCTATATATATCCACGTACCCCCAAACGATTGGGGACGAAGCCAAAAACCTAATTCCACCACCGTAACTTTCTGTATCCACGAGATCCCATCTTGGGGCCTGTTCCGGAGCTTTGACGGAGGGGGCATCGATCACGGAGGGCTTCTACATCATCATCCAAGCCCCTCCGATGAAGTGTGAGTAGTTTACTTTAGAACTACGGGTCCGTAGCTTGTAGCTAGATGGCTTCTTCTCTCTTTTTGGATCTCAATACAATGTTCTCCCCCTCCCTCGTGGAGATCTATTCGATGTAATCTTCTTTTTGCAGTGTGTTTGTTGAGATCGATGAATTGTGGGTTTATGATCAAGTCTATCTATGAATAATATTTGAATCTTCTCTGAATTATTTTATGTATGATTTGTTATCTTTGCAAGTCTCGTCGAATTATTAGTTTGGTTTGGCCTACTAGATTGGTTGTTCTTGCCATGGGAGAAGTGCTTAGCTTTGGGTTCGATCTTGCAGTGTCCTTTCCTAGTGACAGAGGGGGCAGCAAGGCACGTGTTGTATCGTTGCCATCGAGGATAACAAGATGAGGTTTTTATCATATTGCATGAAACTATCCCTCTACATCATGTCATCTTGCTTAAGGCGTTACTCTGTTTTTAACTTAATACTCTAGATGCATGCTGGATAGCGGTCGATGAGTGGAGTAATAGTAGTAGATGCAGAATCGTTTCAGTCTACTTGTCTCGGACGTGATGCCTATATACATGATCATACCTAGATATTGTCATAACTATGCTCAATTCTGTCAATTGCTCAACACTAATTTGTTCACCCACTGTAGAATACTTATGCTCTTGAGAGAAGCCACTAGTGAAACCTATGGCCCCCGGGTCTCTTTCTCATCATATCAATATCCATCACTTTCTTATTGCTTTGCTTTTACTTTATTTAATTTGCATCTCTATACCAAAAATACCAAAAATATTATTTATCATCTGTATCAGATCTCACTTTCGTAAGTGACTCTGAAGGTATTGACAACCCCTAAGCGTGTTGGTTGCGTTGAGCTAATGTTTTTGTGTAGGTACGAGGGACTCGAGCGTAGCCTCCTACTGGATTAATACCTTGGTTCTCAAAAACTGAGGGAAATACTTACGCTACTTTGTTGCATCATCCCTTCCTCTTTGGGGAAATCCAACGCAGTGCTCAAGAGGTAGCAGGGAGCGCCCGCCACCCTCATGGGCCCCTCGTGGCCCCCCTGACGTACTTCTTCCACCTATATATCTCCATATACCCTAAAACTTCCGGAGAGCACAATAGATCGGGAGTTCCGCCGCCAGAAGCCTCCGTAGCCACCGAAAGCCAATCTAGACCCGTTCCGGCACCCTGCCGGAGGGGGCAATCCCTCTCCGGTGGCCATCTTCATCATCCCGGTGCTCTCCATGACGAGGAGGGAGTAGTTCTCCCTCGGGGCTGAGGGTATGTACCAGTAGCTATGTGTTTGATCTCTCTGTCTCTCTCTCATGTTCTTAAGGTGATACGATCTTGATGTATCGCGAGCTTTGCTATTATATCTGGATCCTATGATGTTTCTTCCCCCCTCTACTCTCTTGTAATGGATTGAGTTTCCCCTTTGAAGTTATCTTATCGGATTGAGTCTTTAAAGATTTGAGAACACTTGATGTATGTCTTGCCGTGCGTATCTGTGGTGACAATGGGATATCCCGTGATTCACTTGATGTATGTTTTGGTGATCAACTTGCGGGTTCCGCCCATGAACCTCTGTATAGGGGTTGGCACACGTTTTCATCATGATTCTCCAGTAGAAACTTTGGGGCACTCTTTGATGTCATATGTGTTTGTTGAATAGATGAATCTGAGACTGTGTGATGCATATCATATAATCATACCCACGGATACTTGAGGTGACATTGGAGTATCTAGGTGACATTAGGGTTTTGGTTGATTTGTGTCTTAAGGTGTTATTCTAGTACGAACTCTAGGGCTGTTTGTGACACTTATAGGAATAGCCCAACGGATTGATTGGAAAGAATAACTTTGAGGTGGTTTCGTACCCTACCATAATCTCTTCGTTCGTTCTCCGCTATTAGTGACTTTGGAGTGAGTCTTTGTTGCATGTTGAGGGATAGTTATGTGATCCAATTATGTTATTATTGTTGAGAGGACTTGCACTAGTGAAAGTATGAACCCTAGGCCTTGTTTCCTATCATTGCAATACTGTTTATGCTCACTTATATCATTAGTTACCTTGCTATTTTTATAATTTCAGATTACAAATACCATTATGTACTATCCATATTGCACTTGTCTCACCATCTCTTCACCGAACTAGTGCACCTATACAATTTACCATTGTATTGGGTGTGTTGGGGACACAAGAGACTCTTTGTTATTTGGTTGCAGGGTTGCTTGAGAGAGACCATCTTCATCCTACGCCTCCTACGGATTGATAAACCTTAGGTCATCCACTTGAGGGAAATTTTCTACTGTCCTACAAACCTCTGCACTTGGAGGCCCAACAACGTCTACAAGAAGAAGATTGTGTAGTAGACATCAGCGAGCTAGAGGGGGGAGAGATCTTCGTGCGCACCCTGGTGTTCGAACCTCAAGGGTTTTGCCGGAACCCGAAATCCGACAACGTCCTCCTCCTCCTCAACTTAGTGCGCCAGGCCACCGACTGGCAGCTAAGGAGCGGCGGCTTTTGTGGCGAGGTCAAGGTGCCTCTCAGCAAAGGCATCCAAGGCTTCCAGCCGGTTGAGGAAGAACAATGTCATAGTGTCCTCAGTGGCCTTGTAGATACCTATGTACATGATTTGCTCGTACATGTGGTTATGTAGGTCGAGGAATTCTTGCAGAGTGAGGCGCCTCGCGGCGAGCGCGACCTCCAGGTGGACATTCTTCGTGGCGTCGGCGGGCAGTCGCAGGGCCACCAATGCTTGAAAGAGGTTCCAGCCATGGAGGCCGATTAGGGTGGCAGGCAATGAGGAGCCCGGACGCGCGGGCTGGAGGATTACGGTGATGTCGTCCCCGAGCTTCTTGAGGACGGTGAACTTGTTGGTGGTGGCAACGATCATCTGGTCCAACTGAGAGTCGTAGTTGGCGTTGATGGTGGCCATCCACCAGCCGGTCGCGAACACGTTTGGAGATGATCCTCGGCACCATGCCGTAGGCCGGCGTCGTGGACCATCTGGCACAACCACTTGCCGCTCATGCGCATCACCGCCATGGGTCTGGAGTGAGCACTTTTACGCTTAGTGTAGGTGCTTAGGCAAATGCTTTGGTGCGTACGATGTGGTAGATGCATTGGAATGGAGGGGCGCCTTTATATGAGTGCAAACTGCGTTGCATTCACATCGTGCAACCTATTTTCCTGGTCCTCCTCCCATTACTTCCCTCATGCTTGCACGATGCAAATTGAAGGAGGATGCATCATTGGCCATTTAACATTTCAGGAACCGCTACCCCTCCCTCGTCTGCATTAAAGTCATATCGGGAACTGTGCCGCCCGCTGTCAAGTGGAATAGTACTGCACCGCCCACTGCACGCCCGGCTGAACACGCCTCCTCGCCTCCATCAAACATGTCTGTTAAACTCGCATGCAAACCGAGAAACCTACTCCGGCCACATGTCCATTCATGAACGGGCCGGAATTAAACGCAACACCGACCGAGCTCCTCCCGTCCGCCCTTAGTTTAAACTAGGCCATATGCCGGCCAAGCTCCTACCGTCCGCCCTTTATTTAAACGAGGCCAGACAGACAGCGGGCAAGAACCGCACCCCTCCGTCGCTCCCCCATCTCCTCCACCATTTTCTCCACTCTTCCGATGGCATCCCAGGAGCCATTCTCCGGTATACTATCGGGCTGGGTGGCCCGCCGAGCCCTCTAGATACGGGTGAGGCCGCTCGGCGAGTTGCTCCACGCCGGCACGACAGCGAACACGCCAGTACGGGCGTCGTCGTTGCTGCCGCAACGTACCGTGCCACCAGTGTCTGCAGTGGCCGCGCCTCCCATGCCTGTGGCCGCGCCTCCTGTGCCTACGGCAACGCCATGCAGGTAGAGACAGAAGCCGGGTGTGTGGAGAGCGATGAGTCGGTGGCCAGCTTCTCTGTGTCCGCCGCCATCATCAAGGAGAAGTAGAACACGGGAGGCCGCTGCCACTTGGGTCCCATGAAGGCCACCACCGAGGCGACGACTGCACATTCAGGTGGTTTGTTTGCTGCTTCGTCTCTTCCGAGGACCTTCATCGACCCCGCAAGTGTCTGTCGGACATGAGGAAGACAATGGGATCCGCGGGCGGCCATTTAGATTAGGTACTCCCTCTCCTACTGGCGGGAAATATTTGTTCTAAGAATGGATAAATTGGATGTGTCTATAACTAAAATAAGTCTAGATACATCCATTTCTAGGACAAGTATTTCCGGACGGAGGGAGTATTAATTATACCATGAGAGCCGGGTTAGCACCGCTTAGTTCATGTAAATGTAATGAAATCCATCATGTTTATATGAAGATCCGGTTTTTTATACGAAATCCTGCATGCTTATGTGAAAACAGTCTGTGTTTGCACGAATTTCATCTGGTTGGTTAGAGTTGTGAAAATCTATGCCGCTGGCGTTTGATGTCGTCCTCCGCGGAAGGAAGCGGGAGGAAATTTGCCGGCTGCCATTGGAGATGCTCTTATGTTGGAAATAATAGAGTCACATCCAATCCATTTGAGTTAATTGTGTGTATGATTGTCCTTCTATAAAAAGTTAATTGCATGTACACTATACACGTGACTTACAGGTTGGCTACAGTTTCGTACAAAAAGTTATAAAGAAACAAGTCCATCCTTAATCTTGTATTCTAAGTACTCTGTGGGTTTCACTGTCAGTACATTAGCCAAAGAAGTATATATTAACTAAGTATTATATAATATAAAAATCTAAAGTTAAAGACATAATTCGAACTCGGGTCATCGTGTTGCGAGCATCCGACGCTAACCAGTCCAGCACATTTTTGTTGTAGACCATGCTGGAGATATATCTCCATGTCTACTCTTATACTCCATCCATTCCTAAATATTTGTCTTTTCAGATTTCAAATGGAGTACCACATACAGATGTGTATGTATACATATTTTAGAGCGTCGATTCACTCATTTACCGTATGTAGTCACTTGTTGAAATCTCTAAAAAGACAAATATTTAGGAACGAAGGGAGTAGAAAACAGAGTTGGTGACGATGGTGTGCGTGCCATCCTGCAATATAGGCCGTCAGATTTATATCTAACGGATAGGAAGGAAACTATCGCAATTTTGCAAAAATATACCCACACCCCTCTCCACGTTTGCAAATAAGGCCTTCCCTTCACTCAAAATATATTCCTTGTGGCTGTTTAGATGAGGTGGGGGAGGGATGTGGTTTGTTTCAAGATACTAAGTGGTTTCTGCAAATTGTAGCAGAGAAGTGGGGTCTTGTTGCAGAAATGCCACGACTTACATCATAGTCGTTAGATGCAGACCTGATGGTCAGAAATAACGGATGGCAGACACACCATCATCACCAACTGAGTCTTTTATAGGAGTTAGAGATAAAAACAGAGTTGGTGATGATGGTGTGCCTGCCATCCTGCAATATAGGCCATCCGATTTATATCTGACGGATAGGAAGGAAACAATGGCAATTTTGCAAAAAGATACCCACACCCAAGGTTGTCAGAATCTCGATTCTGTTATACGATTCTATGACTTTACGATCCAAACTAACCCCTATGATTCTACTATTTTAGTTCATAGAATCTACGTTTCTACGATCCTGATAGTGAAGATTCTACGATTTGCGATCTTACCATCGGAGCTCCGATCCAATTCAAAATCTCGATTCTGACAACCTTGCCCACACCCCTCTCCACATTTGCAAATAAGGCCTTCCCTTGTTCATCCTTTTCTCTCACAAGATAAACTACTCATATAAATGCATCTCGATGTTCCTGCAATGCATGGGCATGTTGCTAGTCTCTCACAAGATAAACTACTCATACAAATGCATCTTGATGTTCTAGGCAACGCATGGGCATCTGATACGTCCATTTTGCATCATGCTTTTATATCGATATTTATTGCATTATGGACTGTTATTTCACTTTATGTCACAATACTTATGGCTATTCTCTCTTATTTTACAAGGTTTACATAAAGAGGGAGAATGCCGGCAGCTGGAATTCTGGGCTGGAAAAGGAGAAAATATTAGAGACCTATTCTGTGCAACTCCAAAAGTCCTGAAACTCCACGGAACGTCTTAAAATAAATAAAGAAAAATCCTCGCAAAAGATGAAGGCCAGGGGGCCCACACCCTTCTCACGAGGGTGGGGTCGCCCCCCTACCTCATGGGCGCCCTGGTGGCTCTCCGACGTCCATCTTCTCCGATATGAGGTCTTTCGATGAGAAAAAAAATAGGAAGGAACTTTTCGGGACGAGACTCCGCCGCCACGAGGCAGAACCTTGGCGGATCCAATCTAGAGCTCCGGCAGAGCTATTCTGTCGGGGATACTTCCCTCCCGGAGGGGGAAATCATCACCATCGTCATCACCAACGCTCCTCTCATCGGGAGAGGGCAATCTCCATCAACATCTTCACCAGTACCATCTCATCTCCAAACCCTAGTTCATCTCTTGTATCCAATTCTTGTCTCAAAGTCCGGGATTGGTGCTAGTTGGTTTCTAGTAGTGTTGATTACTCCTTGTAGTTGATGCTAGTTGGTTTAATTGGTGGAAGATCATATGTTCAGATCCTATATGCATATTATTACCCCTCTGATTATGAACATGAATATGCTTTTTGAGTAATTACGTTCGTTCCTGAGGACAAGGGAGAAGTCTTGCTATGAGTAGTCATGTGAATTTGGTATTCGTTTGATATTTTGATAAGATGTATGTTGTCTAGCCTCTAGTGGTGTTATGTGAATGTCGACTACATAACACTTCACCATTATTTGGGCCTAGAGGAAGGCATTGGGGAGTAATAAGTAGATTATAGGTTGCTAGAGTGACAGAAGCTTAAACCCTAGTTTATGCGTTGCTTCGTAAGGGGCTGATTTGGATCCATATGTTTCATGCTATGGTTAGGTTTACCTTAATACTTTTGTTGTAGTTGCGGATGCTTACAATAGAGGTTAATCATAAGTGGGATGCTTGTTCAAGTAAGAACAACACCCAAGCACCGGTCCACCCACTTATCAAATTATCAAAGTATCAAACGCGAATCATATGAACGTGATGAAAACTAGCTTGACGATATTCCCATGTGTCCTCGGGAGCGCTTTTCCTATTATAAGAGTTTGTTCCGGCTTGTCCTTTGCTACAAAAGGATTGGGCCACCCTGCTGCACTTTATTTACTACTGTTACTTGTTGCTCGTTACAATTTATCCTATCACAAAACTATCTGTTACCACTTATTTCAGTACTTGCAAAGAATACCTTGCTGAAAACCGCTTATCATTTCCTTCTGCTCCTCGTTGGGTTCGACACTCTTACTTATCGAAAGGACTACGATAGATCCCCTATACTTGTGGGTCATCAAGACTCTTTTCTGGCGCCGTTGCCGGGGAGTGTAGCGCCTTTGGTAGGTGGAATTTGGTAAGGAAAAATTTATATAGTGTGCTGAAATTTACTGTCACTTGTTACTATGGAAAGTAATTCTCTGAGGGGCTTGTTCGGGGTATCTTCACCCCGTCCAGTAGAGCAAAGAGTTTCTTCTCAACCTACTAAACCTATTGAAAATGAAACTCCTTTTGAATTTCCTTCGACTATGATGGAAAAACTGCTAGCTAACCCTTTTACAGGAGATGGAACAAAGCATCCTGATGAGCACTTAATATATGTGGATGAAGTTTGTGGATTATTTAAGCTTGCAGGTATACCCGATGATGTTTCTATGAAGAATGTCTTCCCTTTATCTTTGAAGGGAGACGCATTGATATGGTATAGGCTATGTGATGATATGAGATCATGGAACTATAAAAGATTGAAGTTGGAATTTCATCAAAAGTATTACCCTATGCATCTTGTTCATCGTGATCGCAATTATATATATAATTTCTGGCCTCGCAAAGGAGAAAGCATCGCTCAAGCTTGGGGGAGGCTTAAATCAATGTTATATTCATGCCCCAATCATGAGCTCCCAAGAGAAATAATTATGCAAAGTTTTTATGCTCGGCTTTCTGAAAACAATCGCACCATGCTCAATATTTCTTGTGCTGGCTCTTTTATGATGAAGACTATTGAATTCAGATGGAATTTATTGGATGGAATTAAACGCAACTCTGAAGATTGGGACCTCGACGAAGGTAAAGAGTCAGGTATGACACCTAAGTTTGATTGTGTTAAATCTTTTATGGATACCAATATTTTCCGTAAGTTTAGCAGTAAATATGGACTTGACTCTAAGATAGTAGCTTCTTTCTGTGAATCCTTTGCTACTTATGTTGATCTCCCTAAGGAGAAGTGGTTTAAATATCATCCTCCCAAAGAAGTAAAAGTAGCTGCACCTATTAAAGTTGAAGAAAAGACTGTCACTTATAATGATCCTATTATCCCTACTTCTTATGTTGAGAAACCACCTTTCCCCGTTAGAGTAAAGGATCATGCTAAAGCTTCAACTGTTGTTCGTAAAAGCAATATTAGAACTTATACACCTCCTGAGCAAGTTAAAGTAGAACCTAAAATTGCTATTGTTAAAGATCTCTTGTCTGATAATATTGATGGGCATGTTATTCAGTTCGAAGGTGAAACTGCTAGAATTGCTAAACCTTGTGCTAAAGATAAACATAGACCTGTGGTAGGCGTGCCTGTTATTTCTGTTAAAATAGGAGATCATGGTTATCATGGCTTATGTGATATGGGTGCTAGTGCTAGTGTTATACCTCATGACTTATACAAAGAAATTATGCATGATATTGCACCTGTTGAGTTAGAAGATATTGATGTCACAATTAAACTTGCTAATAGAGATACTATTTCACCAATTGGAATTGTTAGAGATGTTGAAGTCTTGTGTGGGAAAACTAAATATCCTGCTGATTTTATTGTTCTTACTTCCCCACAAGATAGCTTTTGTCCCATTATATTTGGAAGACCCTTCTTGAACACTATTAATGCTAAGATAGACTGTGAAAAGAATGTTGTTACTATTGGCTTGGATCAGATTCAACCAAGGTAATTAACTCAGGATCGATAGAGAAATTGTAATCCTTATCAGAAATACATATAGGTGAAGTAGCAAAAGCAGGGTCATGTTTCATTCTAGCATTCAAGGATTTTTCTTTCAGCCTAGCCAACAATTTCTTAAGATCATAACTATCATTGCAAGCTAAAAAGTCTCTAGCAGTTTCTTCATCCATAACATAACCCTCAGGCACAACAGGCAATTCGTTTCTAGGGGGAGAATCTTCATAATCACTTTCATCAATATTATCAGTTTCAATAATTTCATTCTCTCTAACCCTAGCAAGTTGTTCATCATGAAATTCACCTCGTGGCACAGTATTATCAAGCATAGAAATAGTTTCATCATAAACATCATGGAAAGCAGAAGTGGCATCATCAATAACATGTGACATATCAGAATGAATAGCAGGAGTAGGTGTCACAAGTTTACTCATAACGGAAGGTGAATCAAGTGCGGAGCTAGATGGCAGTTCCTTACCTCCCCTCGTAGTTGAGGGCTAAATCTTGGTTCTTTCATCTTTCAACTTCTTGATAGTGATCAACAGATATAAATCCCAAGTGACTCAAAGAATAGATCTATGCTCCCCGGCAACGGTGCCAGAAAATAGTCTTGATAACCCACAAGTATAGGGGATGGCAACAGTTTTCGAGGGTAGAGTATTCAACCCAAATTTATTGATTTGACACAAGGGTAGCCAAAGAATATTCTCGAGTATTAACAGTTGAGTTGTCAATTCAACCGCACCTGAAAGACTTAATATCTATAGGAAAGTATTTAGTAGCAAAGTAATATGGAAGTAATGGTAGCAGTGGCAAAAGTAATAGTATTGGTTTTGTAGTGATTGTAACAGTGGCAACAGAAAATTAACTTAGTAGAGATCAATATGTGAATAGCTGATAGGCAATGGATCAGTGATGGATAATTATGTCGGATGCGATTCCTCATGCAACAGTTATAACATAGGGTGACACAGAACTAGCTCCTGTTCATCAATGTAATGTGGGCATGTATTCTGAATATAGTCATACCTGCTTATGGAAAAGAACTTTCATGACATCTTTTGTCCTACCCTCCCGTGGCAGTGGGGTCCTATTGGAAACAAAGGGATATTAAGGCCTCCTTTTAATAGAGTACCGGAACAAAGCATTAACACTTGGTGAATACATGAACTCCTCAAACTACGGTCATCACCCGGAGTGGTCCCGATTATTGTCACTTCGGGGTTATCGGATCATAACACATAGTAGGCGACTATTGACTTGCAAAATAGGATCAAGAACTCACATATATTCATGGAAACATAATAGGTTCAAATCTAAAATCATGGCACTTGGGCCCTAGTGACAAGCATTAAGCATAGAAAAGTCATAGCAACATCAATCTTAGAACATAATGGATACTAGGGATCAAACCCTAACAAAACTAACTCGATTACATGATAAATATCATCCAACCCATCAGCATCTAGCAAGCCTACGATGGAATTAATCACACACGGCGGTGAGAATCATGAAATTGGTGATGGAGGAAGGTTGATGATGACGATGGCGACGGATTCCCCTCTCTGGAGCCTCGAACGGACTCTAGGTCAGCCCTCTCGAGAGAGATTAGGGCTTGGCGGCGGCTCCGTATCGTAAAACACGATGAATCCTTCTCCCTGATTTTTTCTCCCCGAACATGAATATATAGAGTTAGAGTTGAGGCCGGTGGCGCCTCAGAGGGCCCACGAGACAGGGGGGCGGGCCCCAGGGGGGTGGGCGTGCCCCCACCCTCATGGACAGGGTGTGGGCCCCCTGACGTTGATTCTTTCGCCAGTATTTTTATATATTCCAAAAATATTCTCCGTGAAGTTTCAGGTCATTCCGAGAACTTTTATTTCTGCACAAAAATAACACCATGGCAATTCTGCTGAAAATAGCGTCAATCCGGGTTAGTTCCATTCAAATCATGCAAGTTAGAGTCCAAAACAAGGTCAAAAGTGTTTGGAAAAGTAGAAATGATGGAGACGTATCAAGCCATCACCACACTTTTTCACCGAAATTAGGATCTGATCTTGCAAAATAATTTGATTCATTTCTTTTGGAGTTTTCACAATCTTCCTTGGCATTTCCTTTTGTGTCTTTGAGTGATTGCTTATGTGTGGATAAAATTGCTTGCTTACGATAGATTGATCGGAGTGTGACGAGTAGAACTATCTGGAATTATGAGTGCGAAGAATCTTCATCGACAGTACAAGGCAAGTTCACACTTTGATCAGACTCTTTTATACCCAGTTTTACTTGCATTAGTTTCACCCCAAAAGATTGCATGAGTAGGATTGGGAATATGTGGGTATTGCTATGTAGTTGATGTGGTAGGAACCTATTACCCTTTTGATCACCCCGGGAATATATGTTATGCTCATATTGCTTAGCCAAGCTCGTAGACGGGATTGGTATGTGAGAATCATGCAAGTTGTGAGAGATAATAACTAAGGGTAACCTAAGGTGGCTACTTTAATACACATCTGGGTGGATTGGTTGCGGGCACTTGGGGAATCCAGTGTTGTCCTAGGAGATCTAGGGGTATCCGTGTGATCATCCTATGGAATGCCAGCCAGGCTCAAAGGGATCATAACATTATTTATGCCTAGAAACTTTCGTGTGTAGCCACAAGCCATTATGGGCTCTGGCGTAGTTGAGTAAGTTGTGGGAAACCTTTCCATTATAGGCTAGCAGATGTAGGGGATTGTAGGTGTACCGACCTATCTATCGGTTAAGGGTACTTCTTCAAAAAGACTATGTCTCAATCATCTGGTTCTCAAACATCAGGCAGTGCGAGAAAATCAACGGAGGAGATCGAGTCTTGTGGGGAAAAGTGCGCAAACCTCTTTAGAGTGTATAAACAAATCATGATTTGCTGTGTCCCCGGTTATGGACAATTTGAGTGTCTGGTATTTGAATTATTGGTTGATCTCATCACTCTATTTAATGAAATTGTTGGGTTATTAATGATTTGGTGATTTTTTGGGATTGAGTTTGGGAAACCTTCTCAATATGGGTCATTTAACTTGGTAGTAAATAAAAATTTATTCCTTTGTTGTAGGGAAAAAATATCTTTATGCCAAAATTAAACTTAGAGCCTCCACCAGCCAAATATGCATATAGAGATAGATATTTTCATTATTATTCTATGGTGTAAAATTGTCAGTACATTCAATGTACTGACCTACGTGGCTGCAACGTCTCATGTTGCAGGAATCATACGGCGAGTAAGTGATATGTTAGGGTTACGATGTCTACACTCAACTTTGTCGTTGGTGTTGTTGGGACTCCATAGCTTTGTTGTTGCTTCCGCTATATGGATTGAGGTAATGGCATTTACGTTACTTTATACATGTGATTTACCTCCGTTATAAATCCTCGAGTACTATGTGTGTCAGCATACCGATCCAGTGATGACACTTAAGCACAGAGACTTCGATCCGTTCAGGCCGGGTCGCTACAACCGGGGGCTTCGCCATCTCTTCATCAACCAACTCCAGAGACTTTGGCGTCACCAGCCGACCAGCTTCGTCATGTTAGCTGGACCGGGGGCTTTGCCTCGGCGAGCCAACCTTTAATAGCATCGCCATGCCGTTGCTTCATTGCCCATCAGGCAATGGGTGTGCAGATTGAGTCCCAATATAGGGAGTAACCTTTCTTCAGACTGTTACAACAGATAAACCAGGTGCTATTAATCCTAGTAATTTTTTCTTGCTTGGGTTTACTTTTTTCGAGCAATTATTACTCTGGTTTGTTCCTTCATCTGTACACAGGTATGGAAAGTGATGGCTGCATTAACGATGGTTGCATGATGGTTCGGTCAGTTTCCTGTCCGCAGTTCGGCGAACGCCTCATCGGGAACTCGGACCGCCCAGTGAATACAGGCTTTGTCACGCCAGCGCCCTACACCGACATTGGCTTCGAAGCCAGGCCACATCTATTTAAAAAATATTTTGCGTGCATTAATTATGCGAGATTTTTCTTCTATATTTATATTATTATTTTTTGGACTGCACTATTTTACATGTGTAGGTAATCGACTTCGACTGCGTCGCGCGGTCACTTCGGCAAGCCGACGTCGTCGTCCCAATCAGCGTAAATCGGCTCGCGTGATCACCTTGTTGGTCGAAATGCCATACCGACATGTTCGGTTGCCTCAGTTACTTCAGCATCGCTGAGAGAACTCTATCTCATCGAGTGTTCGACACACGGGCCATATTTCTTTTATTACTCACTTTGCATAAATTATTAATTATGCAACGATTTTTTATTTTTATTACTATTATCTCCAGCTTGCACTATTTTTTGTGCACAAGTAAATGTTCCGGGTTGGGCAGCGCTGTCACCTCGGCCTACCAACGTACCACGTCACTTCAGCTGGATCGGGGCTTCGTCATCACTTCATTAACCCACACCAGGGACTTAGGCGTCATAATGCCGGCCTGCTCCGTCGCCTAAGTCGGACTGGAGGATCCACCCCGCCACATTAGCTGTGCTATGTCACCACTTCAGAGTGCCGAGCTCTTTGCTCCTCCACCTCAGGAGCAGCTTGGGGGCTGGGACCTCATCCCGCCATAAGCTCGGTCAGCGCATCGACACAGAGCAGATTAACTCGCTAAGTCGCTTCCATGCTTAGTTTTTTTAATTCTTGTTCGGTTCAACCAAACATTATATTTATGCTAACATATGTTTGTCAAAAATGAGGTTCATTAAAAACCAATTTTCTTTGCCCGTGTTAACTAGGGCTCTTAAATTTATATGAGCCATTTAATAATAAGTGTTCTTCTTCTAAGTCGTTGCAAAGTCTTTTTCTACCACTTCTTTCTCGACTCGAGTGTGTGGTCAATAGCCGGATAGCTGTTTTCTCTCTAATGTCGCTCGAGTTTAGTTCGCTGAAATGGCTTAACGAGCAGTAATCTGCCTTCGGGATAGGAGGTGGCAGCCGTAGGCTGACCCACTTGAAGTCTTGATATCGGATGTGTCATATTAATGCACGACAGAAGCACAAAAGTAAGACCAATTTTCGGATTGGCACCAAATGAATTGATTTAGTTCGGGCGTAAAGTTTTTACTCAAGTTTTTTGGTTTTCCAATCCTATGGCACTTTTAAACTATTTGTGTGTTTCCAACATAAGTCTCATAGTGCAATGTTGGACGCCTTTAGAGATTCGGCAAAAATATTCTTGGATATTGCTATATATGCATTGGTTTTGAATTGTGTCTTCAGTCAGTAGTTGGGTTGCCCGGCTCCTGTGCTTTCCACCTATGTCCCTCTTTGTTCGGCTAGGTGTGCGAAGGGAGAACCACTGCGATTGTGCTTCCAGCTCCAATGGTTAAGCACCTCAGTGGAGAAAGCCAAAAACTGACTGTCACAATGGGCGTAAACTGGTAAACGATCCAATGACGGTGTCAAACTATAGATCGGTATCGATTACCCCATGATAAACGATGGGCCTTTCGTAACATTGGCCAAAGTGTTAATGGCTAGACTTCGGTCGGTGCCGAACACTAACCGGGGGCTCGTAGCTAGCTTCCCCAATTTATAGCTCATATGACTAAGTGAAAGTTATGTAGCCCGCATATCTCATTGCCTTGTTTCCGCTAACACATCCACCTTCGGGCACCGACACATCGGCTAAGGGTTTTCTTGTTACTACGGAAACACCCTGCGTAGCATCTACAAAGGGGTAGAAGTCAATGATGGGCCACTTTCAAATGATAAACGGTCACAACGGAGTCAAAATAAATATCATCAGCGTTTGTATTCATTATACAAGTGTTGCCTTCCGTAATTATCGTTATAAAGCCGTAAATATGCATCAAATTTGACTTAAGATTTTGGCCAAGCTGGGTTCCTGGCTCCTGTGTTTAACCCTACTTTCCCAATTGTTCAGCTAGGGGGTAAAGGGAGCACCTCTGTGATTGTTACTATCGGGTCATCCGTTAGTACCTCAGACTGGGCGAAGCCGAAAGCTAGCTATCTTAAGAATATAATAGGTCGGCAACAACGAAAGTGAAAATTTAGGTTCGCTAAAGACCACATAGTTCGGGAACTTTCCCCACACTAAATCCTCAATATTTTTCTCCCGCATTGATCGGAGGTGGTGTTTCGTGATCATGGTCGGCATGAAAACCCAAATAAAGGAACCGATAGCGGGACTATTTTCTTTGGAAGATGTTTCTTTAAATACTAATATAACATTCTCTCCGCATACCTTTGTTTATAAAACTATATGGCCGGATTGCCTTGTTTGTCGTAAATCTTTGCCCGCATAAAGGCTTTATAAAGTGGGACAAACACTCCCCGGCTACTGGCCGAGGGGGTTGAAGCCGATGGTTGGTCAACGAAGTTTTGTACAGTGCGGATCCGAGCATTATTGATGTAGAGTACTTGGATACATAGAACCATTACACGTAATTTGTGATTTTACTCCGGACATCGGTCCTTAATTCGGCCACTCGTGTCCACATTAAGGCTCGGGGGCTACTGGGATTCGGGATTATCATTTACTAATATTAAAGGGGCACATCGATCCCCTGATCTAGTGTTGCCACCCGACCAGTGTCTCGGGGGCTACTGCATTGCCTATTCAATACAGAAAATTCAAAGTGCTCAGTGTTCGGCTTGACCGAACTATGGGCAAACGCATCTTCGGATAACAATAGGAACTATCTAGGACCTATCTGGCGTCAAGCTAATATATTACGATGACTTCTCGAGACCCTCTCTCAAGGGTTCATCCGTCAATCACTATCTCCTCTAAAGTGCATCTCCGGTTTTAGGCCGACACACACACCTTCAAGGCTACTAGCTATATATCTCGTCAGTAAATAAATTGCATCAATTGGAAATAAAATCCACAAATAATCAGCCCAAGCCTGAGGTGGTTCATCACCTCGGATGCAGTCCGGCATAAAGCCCGAATACAAATGGTTGGCTCCAAAGATGGCATTTCCGACATTAAGCTTGGCTAAACTCCTTTGAGATCGAAGATGGGAAGATTTGTTGAACCAATTTTCAAGACCGACGACCAAAGATGAAGAACAGTTCAGAAGAATCAGGAGCGTCCCCAACTTGAAGGCCGGTTCAGGGGGCTACTGATGGCATCCTGGACTAGGGGGTACTCACCACTTCGTCCCCCGATCAGGTGAATCAGGCCGAGGACCCCCATGGCGGTTCACTCATGGGCCACTCCGGGCAGCCCATGCCGCATACAAGGAGGTTTCCACAAGACTTGGCGCACAAGCCGAAGACTCTCCTAAACCCTAGGACTCTGGTGTGTTATATAAACCGGGGCCAGGATAGTCAATAGACAACATCGAATATTCATTAGAACAATCTCGTGGTAGATACATGTACTCTGTACTACACCCATATCAATACAATCAAAAGCAGGATGTAGTGTATTATCTCTTCGAGAGAGCCCGAACCTGGGTAAAACGCTGTGTACCTGTTACCATCGCTCCAAGACACCTGGCTTAGGACCCCTACTATGAGATATGCCAGAAATAGAACCAACAAAGATACCCCGAACAAGCCCCTCAAAGGATTATTTTCCATAGTGACAAGTGACAGTAAATTTTAGCACACTATATAAATGTTTCCTTACCAAATTCCACTTACCAAAGGCGCTTCACTCCCCGACAATGGTGCCAGAAAAAGTCTTGATGACCCACAAGTATAGGGGTTGTATCGTAGCCCTTTTGATAAGTAAGAGTGTCGAACACAACGAGGAGCAGAAGGAAATGACAAGCGGTTTTCAGCAAGGTATTCTCTGCAAGCACTGAAATTATCGATAACAGATAGTTGTGTGATAAGATAATTCGTAATGGGTAAAAAAGTAACTAAGGTGCAGCAAGGTGGCCCAATCATTTTTGTAGCAAAGGACAAGCCTGGACGAACAATTATATAAAGCAAAGCGCTCCCGAGGACACATGGGAAATGTTGTCAAGCTAGTTTTCAGCATGCTCATATGATTCGCGTTCATTACTTTAATAATTTGATATGTGGGTGGACCGGTGCTTGGGTGTTGTCCTTCCTTGGACAAGCCTCCCACTTAGGATTAACCCCTCTCGCAAGCATTTGCAACTATGAAAGAAGAATTAAGACAAATCTAACCATAGCATGAAACATATGGATCCAAATCAGCCCCTTACGAAGAACACATAAACTAGTGTTTAAGCTTGTGTCACTCTAGCAACCAATCATCTACTTATTACATCCCAATGCCTTCCCCTAGGCCCAAATCATGGTGAAGTGTCATGTAGTAGATCTTCACATAACACCACTAGAGGAGAGACAACATACATCTCATCAAAATATCGAACGAACACCAAATTCGCATGATTGCTTATAACAAGACTTTTCCCATGTCCTCAGGAACAAACGTAACTACTCACAAAGCTTATTCACGTTCATAATAAGAGGAGTATTAATTATCCTTAAGGATCTGAACAAATGATCTTCCACCAAATAAACAAACTAGCATCAACTACAAGGAGTAATCAACACTACTAGCAACCCACAGGTACCAATCTGAGGTTTTAAGACAAAGATAGAATACAAGAGATGAACTAGGGTTTGAAAGTAGATGGTGCTGGTGAAGATGTTGATGGAGATTGACCCTCTCTAGATGAGAGGATCATTGGTGATGACAATGACTTTGATTTCCCCCTCCGGGAGGGAAGATTCCCCGGCAAAATAGCTCCGCCCGAGCCCTAGATTGGTTCTGCCCAAGTTCCGCCTCGATACGGCGACGCTTCGTCCTGAAAGCTTCCTCTTGATTTTTTCCAGGTCAAAACACATCATATAGCAGAAGATGGGCATCAGGGGCCTGCCAGGTGGCCCACAAGGCAGCGGGTGCACCCAGGAGTGTAGGGCGCGACCCCACCCTTGGGAATGGTAGGTGGCCCCCCTCTAGTGCTTTCTTCACCCAATATTTTATATATATTACAAATAATTCCCCGTGAAGTTTCTGGAGTTTGGGAGTTGTGCAGAATATGTCTATAATATTTGCTCCTTTTCCAGTCCAGAATTCCAGCTACCAGCATTCTCCCTCTTCATGTAAATTTGTAAAATAAGAGAGAAAAGGCATAAGTATTGTGAAATAATGTGTAATAATAGCCTAGAATGCAATAAATATCAATATAAAAGCATGATGCAAAATGGACGTATCAACCGGTGCTTAGGTGTTGTTATTATTTGAACAAACCTCCTACTTATGACTAACCCCCTCGCAAGCATCCACAACTACGAGAAAAGTATTAAGATAAAATCTAACAATAGCATTAAACTTTTGGATCCAAATTGATCCCTTATGAAGTAGCGCACAAAGTAGGGTTTAAACTTCTGTCACTCTAGCAACCCATCACCTAATAACTACTCCACAATGCATTCCCTTAGTCCCAAATATGGTGAAGTGTCCTGTAGTCGACGTTCGCATGACACCACTAAGGGAATCACAACATACATATCATCAAAATATCGAACACATATCAAGTTCACATGATTACTTGCAACAAGATTTCTCCCGTGACCTCAAGAACAAAAGTAACTACTCACAAATAACGATCATGCTCAAGATCATAGGTGTATTATATAGCATAATGGATATGAACATATAATCTTCCACCAAATAAACCATATAGTAATCAACTACAAGATGTAATCAACACTACAAGTCACCCACAAGTACCAATCTGATGTTCCGGTACAAAGATTGAACACACGATATGAACTAGGGTTTGAGAGGAGATGGTCTTGTTGAAGATGTTGATGGAGATAGCCCTCCCAAAGATGGAAGAGTTGTTGGTGATGACGATGACGATGGTTTCCCCCTCCGGGAGGGAAGTTCCCTCGACGGAATCGATCCACCGAAGGGAAAAAGTGTTCCTGCCCAAGTTCCGCCTTGAGATGGTGGTGCTTCGTCCCGAAAGTCCTCTCCTTATTTTTTCTAGGTCAAAATGACTTATATACCAGAAAAGGGGCACCCGAGGTGGGCCGAGGAGGGAACAACCTACCAGGGCGCTCCTGGGCTCCCTAGTGCGCCCAGCTGGGTTGTGCCCACCTGGTGGGCCCCCTCTCGTAGTTATTTTCTCCAATATTCTTCATATATTCCAAAACAATTCTCCATAAATTTTCAGCTCATTTGGAGATGTGTAGAATGGGTAACTCTGACGTTGCTTTTTTAGGTCCAGACCTTGCATATTATGAGAGAAAGGGCATTAGAATTACTCCATAAAGCATTATTATGCATAAAAACATTATAAATAACAGTGGTAAAACATGATGCAAATTGGACGTATCAACTCCCCAAGCATAGACCTCACTTGTCCTCAAGTGAAAACCAAAGTCGAAAAACATGTCAACATGCTTAGAGAGAGAGGTGTCGATAAAAAAATACGGACATAGAAGTATCATGCATATTATTATAACAGCAACAAACTTCAACAGAAAACTTTATCATAGAACTTTCATCATATAGCTTCTCATGAACAAGTAACAATTCATCACAACATCGAAGTAAATGCATAAACTCTATTGAAAACAAACAAACTATGTTCTCAGTCAACTTTGCAACTACAATTTATTATCTTTTCAGGAAGGGTCACGTATCAGAGCCTTTTGGCAAGTCCACATACTCAACCATCATATAGTCTTCTATGATTGCTAACACTCACCGCATACACATGAGCAAAAAGTTTCAACCGGAGACATAGAAAGATAGGGGCTTATAGTTTTGCCTCCAACGTATTCACCTCAAGGGTGATGTCAACAATAGTAACTCATGATCACCCATATCCAACTAGATATATTTGCCTAGATCTTTCCTCACTACATGATGCTTGCAAAATAAAAAATGAAAAGGAATAGGGAAGAATACTTTGAATCTTGCATAAAAGTAAGTACATAAAAGTAAAAGATATGCCCTTCACAGAGGGAAGCAGAGGTTGTCATGCGCTTTTTGGTTGTATGCTCAATCTCCTAGTGCAAAAGAACATCATGTTTATTGCTCGTTGTGATAGCAACCTTTATTATGCAGTCTGTCGCTTTTATTAGTTTGCCATCACATGTTCGTACAATGCTCAATTTTCTCTTACACTAAATGATCTAAAGCATTTAGAAGCAAATTTTATTGCCTTTTTGCACCGATGACAACTTACTTGAAGGGTCTTGCTCGTGGTCTCTCAAAATAAGATTTGGGTTGAGGGTTTTTGGATGCACAAGTAGTATCTCTACTTAGTGCGGAATTTTTTGCTAGAAAAGATATTGAGCAAGCACCACATGTTAAAGGATCTATGAAAATATAACTTCTATGTGAATATGAACAAACATAAATCATTGCCTTGTCTTCCTTGTCCAACATCAACAATTTTGGCATATAATATTTTGACGGGGTCTCACAATCATAGAAGATGTCCTAGATAGTGTATTTTCATGTGAATCTTCTCTTCCATTATTAATTCTTTCATGAATTGCATCATTGACCAATGCTATGTTTGTCAATCTCCAATAAATTTTACCACTTATACTTTTCCTTATGTAATGTCATTACTTACCATAAGATTAGCATATGGTATTTTTCATTTATTTCCTTCCTTTTTTATTGAAACATAAAAGTAAAGAAACAAAACTCAAACTACTCTTTATTATATATCTCGCACACAATTACATCGATAGATCATTAAGCAAGCACTCAAAAAGAAAGGATCAAACTAAACTTTTATTCAACTAGATCAAAGGGTAATTAAAGATCGAACTAAAATAGATAAAACCAAAGATAGTGGTGGTGATATGATACAGGGACACCTCACCCAAGCTTGGCACAAGCCAAGGGGAGTGTCCATACCATGAACTCAAGTCTCATTTGGTGATGAAGAAGGTGGTGGTGGTGATGAGGCAGTAGCGGGCTTACCTTTTTTCTCCAGCTTGCGTCGGAGGGTAAAGTTATGTATCCTCAACTCATCATTCTCCATCTCGAGCTTTATTATCCTCTTGCATAATGCCTCCTTGCTTTCTTGCTTGAACCGAGGAGGGACTGGTTCATCTTCATCTTCCTCATCGGTTGCGATGCCCCAAATTCAATCGTACACTAATCATACATGAAAATGTGTATGATCAAGATCAGGGACTCACTGGAAGATATCACAGCACAACTCTAGACACAAATTAAGGTAATACAAGCCTTATATTACAAGCCAGGGGCCTCGAGGGCTCAAATACATCAGCTCAAATACACAAGAGTCAGCGGAAGCAACAATATCTTTGTTTAGACATAAGTTAAACAAGTTTGCCTTAAGAAGTTAGCACAAAAGCAACATGATCGAAAAGGCAAGGCCTCCTACCTGGGAGCCTCGTAACTACTCCTAGTCGGCGGTGGCCTCCACATAGTAGTAAGCACCCTCGTGGTAGTAGTGGTAGTCATCGGCGGGGGCAGCGGTCTCCGGGGCTCCGTCATCTGGTTGCATCAAACGAATATGGGGGGGGGGGGGAGAAAGTAAACAAAACATGAGTACTCATCCGAAGTTCTCAGCAAGCAAGGATCTAGACTACATATGCAACATTATCAAAGAAAGGCTGTATATGTGGATTGGACTGCAGAAATGCCAGAATAGAGGGGAGGGCCTAGTCCTATGGAAGACTAGCATCTTCAGCATCTTCAAGTATCTTGCTGCATTTAGAAGAGTATAGATCAACATAATGTAAAGTAGTAGTAGTGCCATCAACCTCGCCCAGAGATCCTTCCTCGACTCCCTGCGAGAAAGCAATCCCAGAGCCATACTATCCATTTCTCATCTCAAGTGTCCAGTTCTAGTTGTATCGATCGGGATACAACTCCGATTGTCTGTTACTGTAGGACAGGCTATCGATTTATGCTTTCTTCCCTGCAGGGGTGCACCAACTTACCCAACACGCTCGATCAACTCTGGCCGAACACACCATCAGGTCATGTCTGCCCTCGGTTGATCAACACACTGTAGTCCTACCTAGGCTCGTCAGAGAGGCCAGCACGCCGGTCTATATCCTAAGCGCACAGGGGTCTTGGGCCCATTTCCCTTTGCACTCCCGCATATTGCGTACACAGCTGGTGAGCAGACCTAGCCCCCCTTATACAAGGCAGGGCGTTCCAGTCCAACCCAGCGCGCGCCCCTCTATCACTGACGTCCGTTGAGCTTTCGACTGATACATACGATGCATAGTGCCCATACTTATTCCCGTGTGATGGTTAGTGCTATCAGGCCAGAGGCCCCTCGGATCAAATATCCAAATCATAGTGGATTAGGAACGCGTGGTAACAAGCAGAGACTCACGATCGATGTGACCCCGTCGCCCCGTCTCGAGGACTCGTGACAAAGGCTAAGAATGCCCGGCCACGCCTCGTAACTATCTCGCGGGAACCTTCCAGGTCAACCCGACTCCACACCGCTCGCAATTAAGCTCGCCCAGGTACCCCTCGGGTCCGACCCGTCTTTAGTAACATTGTTCAGTGTAAAGTCATAGTAACCATAGTAACCGTGTGTCTAACAACAAGGGGAACTGAGGGAGTCCTGGATTAGGGGGTATCCGGACAGCCGGATTATATCCTTTGGCCGGACTGTTGGACTATGAATATACAAGATTGAAGACTTCGTCCCGTGTCCGGATGGGACTCTCCTTGGTGTGGAAGGAAAGCTTGGCAATACGGATATGTAGATCTCCTTCCTTGTAACCGACTCTGTGTAACCCTACCCCCCTCTGGTGTCTATATAAACCGAAGGGTTTAGTCCGTAGGACCGAGGACAACAATCATACCATAGGCTAGCTTCTAGGGTTTAGCCTCTCTGATCTCGTGGTGGATCAACTGTTGTACTACTCATATTATCAAGAACAATCAAGCAGGGTGTAGGGTATTACCTCCATCAAGAGGGCCCGAACCTGGGTAAACATCGTGTCCCCTGCCTCCTGTTACCATCTGCCTAGACGCACAGTTTGGGACCCCCTACCCGAGATCTGCCGATTTTGACACCGACATTGGTGCTTTCATTGAGAGTTCCTCTGCATCGTCATCGTTAGGCTTGATGGCTCCTTCAATCATCGATAGGGATGCAGTCCAGGGTGAGACTTTTCTCCCCGGACAGATCATTGTATTCGGCGGCTTCGCACTGCGGGCCAACTCGATTGGCCATTTGGAGCAGATCGAGAGCTACGCCCCTGGCCATTAGGTCGGATTTGGAAACTTGGACTACATAGCTGACATCCAGGGAGACTTGATCTTAGACGGATTCGAGCCTTTGCCGAGTTCGCCGCATGGTCACGATGAACATGATTTAGCTCTACCATCGGATAGTGTTCGGGAGATCGCATCGGCGACCGCTCCGACCCTCAATTCGGAGCCAGTTGCGCCATCCAAGGACAGGTGGATAGACCCTGCCATGGAGGCCGCATCTTCAGCGGCGATCGAGCCAAATACCGACCTTACCCTTCATGGGAGCCGTGACGCCGAACTGCCGGATTCTTCCCCGGCCACGGACTCCGAACCGCCTGCGCCCGTGCCTATCGAATCCAACTAGGTGCCGATCATGGAGTTCACCTCCACGGATATCTTTCAGCACTCGCCCATTGGCGACATACTGAACTCATTAAGGTCTCTCTCCGTGTCAGGTGAGTCCTGGCCGAACTAACTATGGCCAGATCGGGATGCGGACGACGAAGAAATTCGCCGCCCACCCACCACCCACTTAGTATCCACTGTCGACGATTTGACCGACATGCTCGCCTTCGACTCCGAAGACATCGACGGTATGGACGACGATGCAGGAGATGAACAGGAGCCACTGCCCACAGGGCACTGGACACCCACTACATCATATGATGTATACATGGTGGACACACCCAAAGAAAACGACGACGAGGAATGGAAGGACGCAGCGAAGGATCGTTCCCTCGAGAAGCAGTCAAAGCGGCGGTGTAAGGGCCGCTCCAAATCCCGCCTCGGCAGAAACATCGATCATATAGACCCAGTGATAGAGCAGGGTGAGCCAGCGGACGACAAACACGACATTGAACCACCGTCCGACCACGGCAACACGGAGAATCAAACCGAACAACCCAACTCCGGCGAAGATAACAGTCCGAATGATATCACACTAGACAGGCACCCGGAGCAAGAGAATACCCATCAAAGGCTTGTTGCCACTGCGAGGAGTCTGAAAAGGCAGAAGCAAAGGCTCAGGGCTGCACAAGACACACTCAGAATTAGATGGAGTGAAGTACTCAACACTGCAGCAAAGTACGGCGGTAGTCGCCACACAAAGAGCTACCCGAAGCGAAAGCTGCTACCTGAATTCGATGAGGAGGCCTTAGATCCCCCGCAATCAAAAAACAAAACAGCCATCCGGTCAGATAGACGACCTCGTGGCCAACATACAAGCCAGTACGCGATCCACGTGAGGGCTCGCATCAAAAGGACGGCGCAACCAGATCCATCTACGGGCCAAGCAAGCGCGCTCCAGCACGCAATGCAACACAACAAAAATCCGAACACCACAGTACACCCAAATACAGGGGTGCCGCACACCCCCTATGTTTCACCGATGAGGTGCTGGACCATGAATTTCCAAAGGGATTCAAACCCATAAACATAGAGGCGTACGAAGGAACGACAGACCTTGGGGTCTGGATTGAAGACTACATCCTCCATATCCACATGGCTCGAGGAGACAATCTCCACGCCATCAAGTACTTACCCCTCAAGCTCAAAGGGCCAGCTCGGTACTGGCTTAAAAGCCTCTCCGAAAACTCCATTGGAAGCCGGGAAGGGCTCGAAGACGCTTTTCGGGAAAATTTTCAAGGGACCTATGTCCGACCATCGGATGCAGATGATTTAAGTCATATAACTCAACAACCCGGAGAGTCAGCCCAAAAGCTTTGGAACAGGTTTCTCACTAAAAAGAACCAAATAGTCGACTGTTCGGACGCCGAAGCCTTAGCAGGTTTCAAGCACAACGTTCGAGACGAATGGCTTGCCAGACACCTCGGCCAAGAAAAGCCGAGAACAATGGCAGCATTAACAAGCCTCATGACCCGCTTTTGCGAGGGCAAGGACTACTGGTTAGCCCAATGCAACACCAGCGACCCAAGTACATTCGAAGTCAGGGACGGAAACGGGAAGCCACAACGCAGCAAAGACAAGCGCCGGAATAAAGAAGACATCCCGAAGAGCACGGCGGTAAACGCCGGATTCAGAAGCTCTCGGCCAGGTCAGCAAAAGCTACCCTCCAAAGGCAACAGAGACGAACTGTCCAGCCTGAACAAGATTCTGGACAAACTATGTCAGATCCACAACACCCCCGATAAACCTGCAAATCATACCCATAGAGAATGTTGGGTCTTCAAGCAGTCCGGCAAGCTCAACGCCGAACACAAGGGGCAGTATACACCAAGCGAAGGCGAGGACGAGCCTCGCAAGCAAAGCACTGGGGAACAGAAGAAATTCCCACCAGAAGTCAAAACAGTAAACGTGTTACACACGATGAAGGGAAGCAACAAAGCGGCACTCCTAGAGAAACATGCCCCAGGGCCTATCACCGCGGAGTTCTGCCACTGGTCATCCAAACCGATCACCTTTGACCATCGGGATTACTCGGCAAGTATCCGGCATGCAGGATGGGCTGCCTTGGTGTTATACCCGATAATTGACGGATACCACTTCACATGAGTGCTGATGGACGGCGGCAGTAGTTTAAACCTGATATATCAGGACACAGTCCGCAAAATGGGGATAGACCCAACAAAAATCAGCCATAGCAATACTACCTTTAAAGGAGTAACGCCAGGCCCAGAAGCCCATTGTATGGGTCCCTGCTACTAGAGGTTATATTCGGCTTTCCCGATAACTTCCGCAGCGAAAAGTTAACCTTCCACATCGCTCCGTTCCAAAGTGGCTATCAAGCACTACTCGTACGCGAAGCTTTCGCTCGCTTTAACGCAATACCGCATTACGCTTCTCTCATGCTTAAGATGCCCGGTCCACGTGGCATCATTACAGTAAATGGAAATATTGAGCGCTCCTTGTGCGCGGAAGACCGTGCGGCTACCTTGGCAGCCGCACACTAGACAGCCTCACCAACTAGAGCATCTGACAGGTCGTTAAGACCACGGGCACGGTTAGACGAGTCCGGTGTAGCTATATATAATTGATACAGGTTTGATGGCTATACCCCTACAACAATACACGGGGCTCAAGCGTGTGAACAAGTGACAATTAGGCTCAACTTTACTCATCTGGAACTATACATGGTTTATTTAGTATAACCTACCTTTTGCACGAGAACTTTTCAACTAAGTTCCTCTCTTTTTCAGATGACCATCGTGCTACACCCGTCCAGGATACGACACAACACAGACACAGGCGCAGACGTGCATCAGGGACCCATTCCAAGGATTCTTTTTAGATTAAGACCCTGCGTAAACCTTTTTTACTGTCTCCTGTTGATACACATCCCTCGGATTCTTAGTACAATTGAGAAGGATGCTGATGTATTGGCATGTGCCCACGTCAGAATATTGCACGTACCTGGACACTAGGGGCTTATTACAAAGGCACTGTTTAGCCCGGTTTACATCATAAAGACCGAATACCTTAGGGAGTGGTCGGCGTCGCGAGTTTGGCCTTATATGCATCAGCTCCAAATCATGTCTTTGGTCAAATGTTGGGTTTGCCCGGCTCCGGTGTTTTGCCGCCTTACGTTTCGCTCTATCGGCTAAGGCGGCACCAGGAGAACTGCTGCGATTGTGCCCTGGATCATCCAGACGAGCACCTCAGTAGAGAAAGCCGAAAACTGGCTGTCATGATATAGCATGAGACTGGTCAACCACTCGATGACCTAGCGGAATCTTCGGGATTCCTCCACCTTAACAAAGGGCCATTTCCCGGCTAGGCATGTACGCGCCCCGAATTCGGATGAGCGCGGAGCCACCAGGGGCTATATAGTAGCCCCACTGTTAAACTCCTCTGGCTAAGTGAAAGTGTTAAAGCATTATAGTCCGATTGCCTAGTTCGCTGCGCTATCACTTCCTTAATGGACCAAGATGTTGGATCAAGTGTGAACATGCATCTTCTGCGAGCACCCCCGCATTATATGCGTGTGGGCTGAAGCCGACGACTGCCATCTTTCAGGTTATATACATATATACATAAATGGCCGCACAGGAGGCATCATAGTACTTTCGGGCAAAAGTATAAATACAGCCTTGATAAACTCAATAAAACATTGTTTTTACAATGGGAATACATGTCAGTCAAACATAATATTCTTCGAGCATTGAGCCTCTATCGAACGAGCGCCTTCAAGAAGTTCCTCACAGTAGTGCTCGGCAGCCACTCGGCCTATAGCCGAACCCTATGCCACAACAGTGGTGGCATCCATCTGCACCCAGTATGTTTTGACACGGGCAAGGGCCATCCGCGAGCCTTCTATGCACGCCGACCTCTTTACAGCATCGATGTGTGGCACAGCACCAAGGAATTGTTGCACTAAGCTAAAGTAGCTATTCTGCCTTCGCCCTCTCGGCCACAGATGATCCACAATGGACCTCATGGCAAGTCCGGATAATCTATGGAGCTTGGCCCACTCGGCCATTTGCTCATTCAACAGCAGCGGACCGGCTGGAGCATGAAACTGTGACCAAAACAGTTTTTCCACTTCGTGATCTTTCCGATCCTTGAAGTACGTGGCCGCATCAGCAGCACTTGCAAGCAAATTCACGTAGGCGTCCGCAGAACTCCATAGCCGGTCCAGAGGTGCATACTTCGGATCCCCGAACTTAGTCCGCAACAAGAAGGGCTTCCCAGATGCAATATCCGCAGCTTGATGCAGCTCCTCCTGCGTCGCTCTAATTTTGGAGCAGGCTTCCTTGGCAGCCACCCGGGCCTTTTCCAGGCCCGTCGCCTTCGCCCGGTTTACTTCTTCAAGAAGATGGTAATGGTCATCAACATCTTTTAACTCTACAGCCATCTTGGCTATTTTTTCTTTGCTCTCGCAATGCGCGACCTGTTCGGCCCTTAACTCTCCGGCCGACTTTAAAGCGGCCGCATTGCTACTCCTTGCTTGCTCCTTGGCTCGGGCAAGCTCCGCCCGAAGGGTCTCCACGGTGGAAACTCCATCTTCAGTCACAACATATTAAAGATACTGGCATCATGCTGCTCTTATTATGTGACAATCACCAGAAAAATCACCTACCATGTGCCTCGTCAAGCCACTTGTTAACAAGCAGATGTCAGCATTTGCCGCATCCAGTTGCCGCCTTAGTTCGGCAAACCCATCAGTCCGACTAGCCACCGGAGCTTCAACCACCAGCACATAAAGGCGGTCTGGTTATTACCTGGGACTATGATCCTCTGTTTGCCACCATTTTCGATGACAACCAGAGTCTCAGGGGCTACTATCTACATAGGGCACATATAAAAATGTGCGGTACTATCAACAATGTACATCATTTCGTGTACCTCAAAACCCGTCAGTAGACTCATAAAGGCTTCATGAAACCCTCTTTCGGCGGATGAAATCCTTTCAATCACCGTACCCATCAACGTGCGATGCTCTTTTGAGATAGCCGCTTGCTCTAGCAGATCCCTCAGTATGTTCGACCGCACACCAGACGGTGCCGAACTCTTTTGATTGCTCTCTTCAAGAGCCGGATACTGAGGACTTCGGGTGGCCATAGGATTACCTTCTGGCCTTACCGGATCAGGAGAAACCCTCCACGACGACACCTTGGGATCGCCCGCCTCGTGAGGCGGTGTGGCAGGGGGAGGGATTTCGCTCTCCATCATCTCTGGAAGAAGATCCCCTGAAGACGAGCTCTACTGAGAAGGGCTAAGATCCGAACTGCAAGATAAATGCTTCGATTATTTTCCTCAGAAGTAAAGTGATATATTTTAATTATTAAGTACCCTTTTACTTATAGCTCGGTGGAGGGCTGATCCCCTTGAGGGCATAGTGCGGCCAGGGTATCCCCTAGGGCAGGACCCTCCGGCGGAGATTTCTTCCCCCATTTGGAGACCATTGTCTCCGGGTCCTCAGAGGCGGTTCTCTTCCTTCCCTGGGGAGAGGAAGTTTCAGTTCCTCCTCCCCGGCTAACCTCCCTCGTGGAGGCGCTAGCCTCCTTGTTCCCCCCTTTATCTTCTCCTGAGGGCGCTTGATAAGCCGCGATCTCCAGCATCCTGGTTAGCACGGGATTTGGTGAGGTCTCAGGGAGGGGGGCCCGACACCTGATCAACTTTGCCTTTGCTATCCAATCCTGGTCAAAGAGCGGCTCTTTTAGGGCAACGTTGCAATAAATAAACGGAGAGTGTGTTCGGATGCGGGGCTACTTACTTGGGTATCCGGGCGATTGCAGCTCAGACCTGCATCCTAAGTGATGTCCGGACACATTATTTGTGGTCCAAAGAAGAATTTGTACATCTCTTCGTGCGTCATGCCGAGGAAATATTGAATAGCTCGCGGTCCTTCCAGGTTGAATTCCCACATGCAAAGGGGCCGGTGTTTGCAAGGCTGGACTTGACGAACTAGCGTAACTTGCACTACCATAACCAGACTGAAATCTCTTTCAAAGAGATCTCGGATACAGCTTTGCAGTATTGGCACGTCCTTGGCTGGACCCCAGCTCAGCCCCCTGCTGATCCATGACATCAGTTGTGGTGGGGGGCCTGAGCGAAAGGTGGGGGCAGCTACCCACTTGGCACTTCGAGGAGCTGTGATGTAGAACCACTCCCGGTGCCACAATCCGGACACCTCTGGGAAGCAACCCTCAGGCCATGGAGCGTCAGCGATTTTGCTTAAAAAAGCGCCTCCGCACACTGCGTGCTGCCCCTCGATCATCTTCGGCTTCACATCGAAGGTCTTGAGCCATAGGCTGAAGTGAGGGGTAATGCGGAGGAAGGCCTCACATACGACAATAAATGTCGAGATGTGAAGAAGGGATTCCGGGGCCAGATCATGAAAATCTAGCCCATAATAGAACATAAGACCCCTAACAAAGGGATCCAGAGCGAGGCCTAGTCCTCGGAGGAAGTGGGAGACGAACACGACGCTCTCGTTGGGTTCGGGAGTAGGGACGACCTACCCTCGGGCAGGCAGCCGATGCAAAATTTTGGCGGTCAGATATCTGGCCTCTCTCAACTTCTTGATGTCCTCCTCCATTACGGAGGAAGGCATCCACCGACCTTGAAGGTTGGATCCGGACATAGTTGAAGGTCCGAAGCACCTGACCTGAGTTTTGGGTGTTAGAACTCGAGGCGGGGGAAGGATTTGATTAAGCATGAGAGGGAAAAAAGAAAAAGCTTTGTCCCCTTTCTAAAGAGGGTGAATATCAAGCGTCCTCCTCGTGGCCGTTTGGGACTTGCCTAAGATCTAGGAGTCCTACCCATAGGCATGGTTGGGTTACCCACATCCGTATTGATGATAATCTCGTGATAAAGGGGACACGATCTGTGCTTCGACAAGACGTGCCAAGGAAACCGCCTCGCGAAACATGCTGAGATGGGTTATGAAAAACGATTCGAATAAAGACCTGGCTGTGGTGTGATGTCATACTACGGGGTACGTCAACGGATTAGATTTGTGGAAATATTATTCTCTCTACGGTGGTATGTGGAACTCATTTTGCAGAGCCGGACACGATCCTCGTGTTCAAAATCTTTTATGAAGTATTCGGAGGAGGAACCCGCCTTGCAATGCCGAAGACAATCTGCGCACCGGACTCATCGTCATTGAAGCCTGGTTCAGGGGCTACTGAGGGAGTCCTGGATTAGGGGGTATCCGGAAAGCCGGATTATATCCTTTGGCCGGACTGTTGGACTATGAAGATACAACATTGAAGACTTCGTCCCATGTACGGATGGGACTCTCCTTGGCGTGGAAGGCAAGCTTGGCAATACGGATATGTATATCTCCTTCCTTGTAACCGACTCTGTGTAACCCTAGCCCCCTCTGGTGTCTATATAAACCGGAGGGTTTAGTCCGTAGGACCGTGGACAACAATCATACCATAGGCTAGCTTCTAGGGTTTAGACTCTCTGATCTCGTGGTGGATCAACTCTTGTACTACTCATATTATCAAGAACAATCAAGCAGGACGTAGGGTATTACCTCCATCAAGAGGGCCCGAACCTGGGTAAACATCGTGTCCCCTGCCTCATGTTACCATCCGCCTAGACGCACAGTTCGGGACCCCCTACCCGAGATCCGCCGGTTTTGACACCGACAGGAACCCTAAGGAATCACCCTCGATGGAATTCCACCTGATGTTATCGTCAAGGTGAACGAAGGAGCTATCACCCTCGAGGTCCACTCTTGAGGAGTTGCACGACGGTGTCGTTATCGGGAGTGGAGACGGAGGAATCACCCTCGACACGCGATAGTAACCCAGTTGTGTCGAGCAACTAAGGGTAAAGTGATGTGCGGTGCTGAGGCCTGGTCTTCGATCCCGTTGATCGGGTCTTCTGATAATCCAGCGGGGCAGACGGGACAAAGTGGGGGTCTCTGATGGGTCTCCACCCAGCCTATACTAAACAGTTTACAGTAAGCAGGTAGGTAACAACAGTAGGTTATAATAAACAGGCTATGTAGCAGAAATAGGATAATAGTAGTAGCAGCAGATTCTAATGTAAGCATAAGAGAGAAGGGAATTGGCGATATCGGAATGCTCAAGGGGGGTTTGCTTGCCAGAAGCTCTGCCGAAAAAGGAAGAAGTGTCGTCGACGACGTAGTCGATCACCGGGGCATCATCGACCTCAGGGTTTACCGGAGAGAAGAGGCGGACGAAACAGTAAATATAAGCAAACAGATGCAACACTAAGCATGACAAGACGATATGCAGAACTAGGGTCGACCTAGCTTAGTGCTGCGTGAATTTGGTGAAGGGGGAATTCAACCGGGAATGTATTCTTGGTGCCAGACCTGTGTCAAACAGATGACCGGAGGGGGAATGTTCCATGTTCAGCATTCTAGGGGCATGTGACAGATGAATGTACCATGTATTCAGATTCATTGGATTTTTCTGAGCAACTTTCATGTAGAAAACATTTTCACCCGAGCTATGGTTTGATTACTATGAATTTTCAAAGATTAAAGCATTTTCTGGAATTATTTAAATTAACAGAAATTCATTATGATGTCATCATTGCGTGGGGATAACGTCAGCAATCAACAGACTCGCTGACCAGGGTCAAACCTGACATGTGGGTCCAGTGGGACTCACATGTCAGCCTCTATTAGTCTAATAGTAATTTAAACTAAACTAATAGGCTAATTATAGGGGTGGGTGTCGGTGTCAAAACCGGCAGATCTCGGGTAGGGGGTCCTGAACTGTGCGTCTAAGGATCGATGGTAACAGGAGATAGGGGACATGATGTTTATCCTGGTTCGGGCCCTCTTGATGGAGGTAATACCCTACTTCCTGCTTGATTGACTTTGATGAGTATAGGGGTTACAAGAGTTAATCTACCTCAAGATGATATGTTGTGGTCTAAACCCTACAGGTATGATGAGTAATGTCATAATAATCTACCGACTAGCCTGGCCTCGGCTTATATAATGTACCAGAGGCCTAGGATAACAAGAGTCCTAGTCGAATACGTCAGTGGAGAGGAGTCCTTGTCTTCATCACCAAGTCTTGTGGAATCTTCCTCGTGCTTACATCGGCTATCCGAACTGGCCCATGAGCATACGGCCATGGGGTTCCTCGGACCAATCCAACTGATTGGGAGACGACATGGCGAGTACCCCTAGTCCAGGACACCGTCAGTAGCCCCCTGAACCAGTCTTCAAGTTGGGGACGCTCCTTGATTCTTCTAAACTGTTCTTCATCTTCGGTCGTCGGTCTTGAAAACTTGTTCAACAAATCTTCCCATCTTCGGTCTTGAGGATCGCCGAAGTAAATCCGAAGAGTTTACACGTCGGGTATCCGAGGAGCCCCTTTAAGTTCTCGGCCTTTATAAATGCCTTATTATTTTTATGCCACACCTCTGGTTTGAAGTTGTTCCCGGACGACAGTGTCCGCTTGTGTCCGGGCTCCAATGACGGACTGCATTCGAGGTATATTTTGCAGCCGAGCACCAATGCCGGACCGCTTCCGAGCTCCAATGCTAGAATGTATCCGAGCTCCAACGTCGGACTATGTCCAAGCTCCAACGCCGGACTATATCTGAGCTCCAACGCCGGACAATATCCGAGGTGTCATAAATTACCTTGGTTCAAAAAAGTTGAAGGAGTTTAGCCGAGCTTAATGCCGGAAATGCCCTCTTTGGAGCCAACCACTAGCGCCCGAGCTTTATGCCGGACTGCTTCCAAGGTGGTGCCCCACCCCAACTGCGGGCCGATTTTTTGTCAATATTTTTGATTGGTGCAATTTATTCCCTGCCGAGATATATAGCCAGTAGCCCTCAAGGTGTGTACCGGTCTAAAACCCGAGATGCACCTGAAGGATGACATAAGACCGCTGATCCTAGTAGCCCCTTAGACTCAGGTTGATTCACAAAATCGGCCTGAGGATCAACTCCTAGCTCGACAGAATACTTCTGGACACAAAAAGCGGTGTGCAAATTCCTCGAGACTCAGGTTGGGTGTGGCCACCAACCTGAGGATCATAATCTCCTGGAAAGCTATATTGCAGTTTAAATTTTCTGCATTGGATTGTCAATGCAGTAGCCCCCGAGACACTGGTCGGGTGGAAAACCAGATGAGGGGATCGATACGCCCCTTTCAATATTAGTGAATGATAAGCCCAAAGCCCAGTAGACCCGGGCCTTAATGTGGGAACGGGTGGCCAAATTAAGGATCGATATCCAGAGTAAAACCACAAATTATGTGTAATGATTCTACGCATCCAAGTACTTTACATCATTAATGCTCGGACCCGCATTGTACAAAACTTTGTTGACCGACCATCGGCTTCAACCTTCTCGGCCAGAAGCTGAGGAGTGTTTGTCCTACTTTATAAAGCCATTACAAGGGCAAAGATTTATGGAAAATAAGGCAATCTGGCCACATGGTTTTATAAACAAAGTTACGTGGAGAGATATGTTATATTACTTAATGTAAGAAACATCTTCCAAGGAAAATAGTCCCGCTATCGGTTCCTTTCTTTGGGTCATCATGCTTATCATGATCATGAAACCTCACCTCCGATCAATGTGGGAGGAAAATATTGAGGATATAGTTCGGGGAAAGTTCCCGAACTCTGTGGTATTAATGCACCAAATTTTTTACTTCCGTCGTTGCCAACTAATGTGATCCTTTAAGATCGCTAGCTTTCGGCTTCACCCAGTCTAAGGTACTAACTCGGATGGCCTGGTAGTAACAATCACAGAGGTGCTCCCTTTACCGCCTAGCCGAACAATAGGGAACGTAGGGGTAAGCACAGGAGCCAGGCAACCCAGCTTGGCAAAAATTTTAAGTCAAATTGATGCATATTTATGGCTTTATAACGATGATTACGGAAGGCAGTCCTTGTATATTAAATACAAAAGCTGATGATATATTTATTTTGACTCCGTTGCGACCGTTTATCACTTGAAAGTGGCCCATCGTCGGCTTCTACCCCTTTGTAGATACTACGCAGGGTGTCTCCGCAATAACAAGACAACCTTTAGCCGACGTCTCGGTGCCCGAAGGCGGTTGTGTGAGCAGAAACGAGGCAATCAGATATGCGAGCTTTATAACTTTCACTTAGTCATAGGAGCTTTTAAACTGGGAAGCTAGCTACGAGCCCCCGGTTAGTGTTCTGTGACAGCCGAGGTCAAGCCGTAAACACTTCGGCCAATGTTATGATCGGCCCGCCATTTAACATAGTCCTCGGATCGCTGACCAGTTTACGCTTATTGTGACAGTCAGTTTTCGGCTTTCTCCACTGAGGTGGTTAACCATGCGAGCTGGAAGCACAATCGCAGCGGTTATCCCTTTGCACACCTGGATGAACAACGCGGAACGTAGGAGGCAAGCACAGGAGCCGGGCAACCCAACTATTTGACCGAAGACACAATTTGAAACCGATGCATATATAGCAATATCCGAGAATGTTTTTGCCGAATCTCTAAAGGTTTCCGGCGTTGCACTGTGATACTCATGCTGGAAACACATAGATAGTTTAAAAGTGCTATAATCTTGGAGAACCAAAAAACATTGGTAAAAACTTGACATCCGAACAAGATCAAGTGTTCGGTGCCAATCCGAAAATTGGAAAAAAGAAAAAAATGTGCTTCATCCGTGGTTTAACATGACACATCTGATCTCAACACTTCAAGCGGGCCAGCCTACGGCTTCAAGCTCCTTATCCCAAAGGCGGAGTACTTCTTTGAGGCCAGTTTAGAGAACTAAATTCGAGCGACTTTTTAGAGAGAAGACAGGCTATCCGGCTATTGACCATACACTCGAGTCGGAAAAGGAGCGGTAGAAAAAGAGTTTGCGACAACCAAGAAGAAAACACATCTCATATAAATTTATGAGCCCCCAAGTGACTTGGGTAAAAGAATTTTATGTATAATGATTGTATGTACCGATGTACTCATATCATATATGTGTTCACCCGAACTTTAAACGCGTCTTAACCGACCGTCGGCTTCTCCCTCTTCGGTCAAGTATTGAAAAGTGTCATGTACTCCACCGGTCGAAAGCATCGACGGTGTTTCCGATAACCAGGCAATCAGGCCATGAGGCTGTAACAGACAAAGCGCGCTCAAGGAGCTTATGCTATATTACTGACGAAGTGTAAGAAGAATCTACGAAGAAAACAGTACCTCCACCGATACCTTTCTTCGGTTTCTCGTTGTTACTATGAGACATGTGCAATAGATTTTTTGTACTCATGAGTTCCGTTGTTTGCCGACCATTATTGAAAACAATAAGAGCGCTAGATTTCGGCTTCACCCAGTCTGAGGTACTAACTCGGATGACCCGGTAGTAACAATCGCAGAGGTGCTCCCTTTACCGCCTAGCCGAACAATTGGGAATATAGGGGTAAGCACAGGAGCCAGGCAACCCAGCTTGTGAAACACTTAAGTCAACATGGTGCATATTGTGGCGTAATACACGAACAAGGAACGAAGCCGTACAAGTATAATCATACGCAAGAGGAAAGGCTTCATAAAGGAAGCCCCCAAGTAAACGGGGTATTTGAATTTTCTTGCAACAAACAAGGTTTTGACAAAGAAAGTATTTCGCAAATGACTTTCTGTCAAAAAAGCATAATGATTGGTCGAACCGAATAGAATTTAAAACTAAAGGTTTTTAAGCATGGAAGGGACTTAGCTGGTTAATGTGCTCGGTGTCGATGCAAAGCCCGAGCTTACGGCGAGACAAGGTCCCAGCCCCCAAGCCAGTCCCGAGGTGGCGGAGTGAAGAGCTCGGCACTCCGAAGTGGCGACATAGCACGACCAATGCAGGCCGGCAGTGTGACGCCGAAGTCCCCGGTGTGGCTTAATGAAGTAATGACAAAGCCCTCGGTCCAGCCAGGTGATGTGGTACGTCGGTACGCCGAGGTGACAGCGCTGCCCGATCCGGATCCTTTACCTCTGCATAGAAAATAGTGCAAGCCGGAGATAATAGAAATAATAATAAAAAATCATTGCATAATTAATAATTTACGCAAAGTGAGTAATAAAGAAATATGACCCGTGTGCCGAACACTCGATGAGGTAGAGCTCTCTCAGCGATGCCAAAGTCCTCGAGGCAACCAAACATGTTGGTATGGCGATTCGACCAACAAGATGATCACGCGAGCCAATTGGGACAATGACGTCCACTTGCCAAAGTGACCGCGTGATACAGTTGAAGTCGATCACCTACACACATAAAATAGTGCGGTCCAAAAAGGATAATTGCTTTTCGCACAAATAATTTATTGAACGAGATGTGGCCGGGCACCGAAGTCATGTCGATGTAGGGCGTCGGCGTGACGCGGTGAAGGCGTGGCCAAGCCTGAATTCGCAGGCCGGTCTGAGTTCCGGATGCGGCATTTGCCAAACTGTATATGGAAACTGACCGAACCACCACGCGACCGTGGTTAAAGCGTCCACCAATTGATAGACCTATGTACAGATGATGAAACAAACCAGAGTAATAATTCCTTGGGAAAAATAAACCCAAGCAAGAAAAAAAATACTAGGATTAATAGCACCTGGTTTATCTGTTGTAGCAATCTGAAGAAATGTTACTCCCAAAATTGGGACTCGAATCGCACACCCATTGCCTAATGGGCAATAAAGCGACAGCATGGCGATGCTGGCAAAGGTGGGCTCGCCAAGGCAAAGCCCCCGGTCCAGCTAACGTGACAAAGCTGGTCGGCTGGTGACGTCGAAGTCACCGAAGTATGTTGATGAAGAAATAGCAAAGTCCCTGGTCTAGCCGAGATGACAGAGTGGGTCAGTAAGGCAACATTGCAGCTGCCATGTCAGCCAATGTGTTGAAGCAGTTCGGCGTGATGGACATCAGCTTAAAAAAGCAACAGTGCGGCCATGCTGACGCTGGTCATAACTTGTGACGCGGTCAATGCCGGATTGATGAAGTGACTGAGTGGCGATGTTGACGCGCCTGACCCGTGCAATCCGTGGGGTGATGGTGTTGGTGATGATTTATGCTTCGCGATGCCGAACTGTTGTCTGGCTTGCTGAGCTGATGATCCGATAAGGTTAGGCTCGGCTCGATGAAGCGACCATCTGTCTAGCACAGGTCGGCAGACGTGGAGCAATGTTACTGGACTGGTGTGACACCAGCGCGATGATGAAGAGTGCCTCAAAAAGGCATAAAATTTTATGGGAACGTGTTAAAAACAACGCACAATACCATATAAGAAAATTCCCTTAAAAAGGTTGTCCAATATCACATTCATAAAGAAACATTAATTCTGGTCGGATCCGTATTCGCGCAGAAAACAAATCCGAAAAGTGATGCACTAATCGGAAGTTTCCCGGAGTTTGGACGGTCGGATTAAGCTGAAATTTGGAGGGGTTGTAGATATAGGAATTCCGCAGCTGATCAATGGTTGGATCTTCCAAAGGACGTCCGAGCTAGGTGCTGGAGACCACGCCCTAAACTCATCCAGATTCCCGTCCAGATTTGACAGGGCTCCGGTATATCGTAGATTGCCCGAGATTCCTCCATCGGAACTCGAGGAAATTTTGCATAGTTGTTGTAGACTCAATTCCGCACAATTCCAGCAAATGAATCGTCAAAGTGATGCTCAAGACGGTGGTGGCAGCAGATACAAGTTCGCTATTAAAAAAACAGCAGATACAATTCCTCCATGATCTTGATAGAGATCGGAGTTGATGTTGATGAAGGCCCTCGTCCGAAAATGACGATCGGAGATGGAGCATGGTCCTCGGTCGAGCCTAGGTGACCAGTCGAGCCGGCGACGAAGATGCCGGCAGCGTAGTTGATCTGCGGACGAGCCATTGATCTTTGCCGATCACACAACGGAACTCTCAATGAAAGCACCATTGTCGGTGTGAAAACCAGCAGATCTCGGGTAGGGGGTCCCGAACTGTGTGTCTAAGAATCAATGGTAATAGGAGATAGGGGACACGATGTTTATCCAGGTTCGGGCTCTTGATGGAGGTAATACCCTACTTCCTGCTTGATTGACTTTGATGAGTATAGGGGTTACAAGAGTTGATCTACCTCAAGATCATATGTTGTGGTCTTAACCCTACAGGTATGATGAGGAATGTCATAATAATCTACCGACTAGCCTCGCCTCGGCTTATATAATGTACCAGAGGCCTAGGATAACAAGAGTCCTAGTCGAATACGCCGGTGGAGAGGAGTCCTTGTCTTCATCACCAAGTCTTGTGGAATCTTCCTCGTGCTTACATCGGCTATCCGAACTGGCCCATGAGCATACGGCCATGGGGGTCCTTGGCCCAATCCAACTGATTGGGAGACGACGTGGCGAGTACCCCCTAGTCTAGGACACCGTCGGTGGGCCCCCGGTGTCTGTGACTAACTAATCACTAATTAATTAATAGATTTTAAATAGCAGATTTATTTATTTTTAATTTTTTTTAAAAACTGGGGCCCACACGTTAGCTCACTAGGCAGCCCAGTCAGCAATTGACTGGGTCAACCCAATCAACTGGGACCCATGGGGCCCACGGTCAGCCACCCAGAGGTAGGGCCTGACCTTGCCACATTGGCGGCCGAGGGCTGAATGCCGCAGAGCACGAAAACTCGGCGGAGCGGACCCGGCCTCATCGGAAAAGCGTTCCGTGGCGCCGTTCGGCATCCCGTTGGGTCTGTTCGGCTGAGCATCGTGCGCCGCGTCGAATGGTGGCATCGGTCACAGCTGGGGAGGCCGAAAAAGACGTCGGCGACGAGCTACGGCGGAAACGCGTTCGGCTTCTCGACGAGCACGGCGCTAGGGGGCACGGAAAGGCTCGCGCGCGTGCGCGTTGGGCTCATGGGAACACCAGGAGCACGGCGGAGGCCACAGGCGAGCGTGACAAGGGCCATGGCCACGGGCATGAGCTCATCGGCGGTGAATAGAGCTTGGCGCGATAGAACCTAGCTATGGTGCGTGAAGAGGCTGAAAGGAGGGCAGCAGGAGATGAAGGAGGTCACCTAGCGGGACGAACTATGGCCCTTCGAAGGTTAGGAGCAGCAGGAGCGTCGGAGAGGAGGAAGATCGCCGACGACCGAGGAGGAAGGGGGCGGTTCGATCCGCGCCCTGCGCTGCTCCCCGGCTTGCGCTCGTGGACGGGGATGAGGTAATCGACGATGGCGGAGCTGCTGGACAGGTCGGCGAGGCGAGGCGTGGCAAGTGGCTATGCGGGCAAGGAGCGGACGGTGATGGCCGAGGCGGCCAGGTGGGAAAAGAAGCAGGCGAGCGATGAGGGAACTAGTGGGTGCTAGGGTTTGCGAAGGAGAGGAGTGGGGGAGCCAGGGCAAGTGGGAGGGGAGCCCGAGGCATCGAGGGGATCCTTACCCCCCCTCGTCAACGGCGAGGTGGTGCGGTGGGAGCACGCTCGGCGCGGCTTAGTCGGAGGTACATGGGGATGAAGGCGAGGAGGGGAGGCCCGTGATGGGCCGGCTTGGGAGGGCCAAGGCCAAGGGGAGGCAAGGGGGCGCTCTCTCTCTCTCACCTCTTCTTATTATATTTTTTCGCTTTTCTGTTTTCTTTTATTTTCAGAAAGAAAAATAGTTTTATAAAAACTAATCTTGCACCTAAAATACCATTTTAAATTAGGCCATTGCTATAATTAACCTGGCACCAAAATAAAGTACTTTAGTATCTTTGTAAATTAAAAAGCATTTAAATAAATGATTTAGCCACTGTTTTAAATTAGTTTAGGGCATTTAAACACTTTGCAAAAAGTTGGTTCACTACCAATATTAACAAGTGATTATTTGTGACATGATGAACATTTTTGTTGTTATGTATGAGAAGTTTAAATTTTGACTTTGAATTTGGATTTGAATTTGAATTGTGATTTGGATCAAGTGAAGATTAGCAATAGTAATGTGATGACATGGCACCATTAATAGGCGATTACTATAGCATGACGCTGGGGGTGTTACAAATATCCTCCACTACAAGGAATCTCGGCTCGAGATTTAAGTGGGGAAATAAAGAGTAACTTCGGGAGAACTGACCCTTATAGGGTTTTTTATCTGGTGAACAATTCAGGGAATGAGGCAGAAGTATCTCTCGAGTTGAAACTTAATAAAACATCGAGAGCAAGTATGAAGGTACCATAGTAAGGATCAAGCGAATGTACAAACGATTGATACCTAAACAGAGTGTGAGAAAGGGGTTCAGAGCATCGGGAATAGATCATCTTCAGAAGGTGGCTCGTGACTTGATACGAAGTCAAATGCAAGAATATTTCGGAATCAAAGATATACAGGACAGTCAGGTTACGATCCTGTGGAGCTGTGATGTTGGTTGATTGAGAGTAGGGAGAACAGTGTTATCTTACTGGTCTCGACAACATGGTTGGTCATAGGATAGTCTGTCAGTTATGTCGGCAACAACGTAGTTACCAAGGGCGAGGGACGAAGAGAACCATTTTCCTGCTCGTAAGACGAGGCGGACCAATAGGCAAATTTCTCATCCATCAGTGGTTACCGGTGTTGGGGAACGCAATAATTTAAAATTTTTTCCTACGCACACGCAAGATCATGGTGATGCATAGCAACGAGAGGGGAGAGTATCGTCTACGTACCCTCGTAGACCGTAAACGGAAGCATTATGACAACGCGGTTGATGTAGTCGTACGTCTTCACGATCGACCGATCTAGCACCGAAGGTACGACACCTCCGCGATCTGCACACGTTCATCTCGGTGATGTCCGGTGAACTCACTATCTAGTAGATCTTCGAGGGAGAGTTTCGTCAACACGACGGCGTGATGACGGTGATGGTGTTGCTACCGGAACAGGGCTTCGCCTAAGCACCGCTATGATATAACTGAGGTGGATTATGGTGGAGGGGGGCATCGCACACGGCTAAAAGATCAATGATCAACTTGTGTGTCCATGGGGTGCCCCCTCCCCCATATATAAAGGAGTGGAGGATGGGGAGGGCTGGCCCTCTCTATGGCGCGCCCTAGGGGAGTCCTACTCCCTCCGGGAGTAGGATCCCCCCTTCCAAGTAGGAGTAGCCGGACCCCCTCCCAATTCGGATTGGGCTTGGGGGCGCGCCTCCCTCTTTTCCCTTCATTCTCCTCTATTCCACTAAGGCCCAATAAGGCCCATATACTCCCCGAGGGTTCCGGTAACCTCCCGGTACTCCAGAAAAATGCTCGAACAACTCGAAACCATTCCGATATCCAAATATAGGCTTACAATATATCGATCTTTACGTCTCGAGCATGCCGAGACTCCTCGTCATGTCCATGGTCAAATCCGGGACTCTGAACTACCTTCGGTACATCAAAACACATAAACTCGTAATACCGATCGTCACCGAACGTTAAGCGTGCGGACTCTACAGCTTCGAGAACTATGTAGACATGAGCGAGACATGTCTCCAGTCAATAACCAATAGTGGAACCTGGATGCTCATATTGGCTCCTACATATTCTACGAAGATCTTTATCGATCAAACCGCATAACGGTATACATTGTTCCCTTTATCATCGGTATGTTACTTGCCCGAGATTCGATCATCTGTATCTCAATACCTAGTTCAATCTCGTTCCCGGCAAGTGTCTTTACTCGTTCCGTAATGCTACATCCCGTAACTAACTCATTAGCTACATTGCTTGCAAGGCTTATAGTGATGTACATTACCGAGAGGGCCCAGAGATACCTCTCCGACAATCGAGTGACAAATCCTAATCTTGATCCATGCCAACTCAACAAACACCATTGGAGACACCTGTAGAGCACCTTTATAATCACCCAGTTACGTTGTGACGTTTGGTAGCACCGAAAGTGTTCGTCTGGTATTTGGGAGTTGCATGATCTCATAGTCATAGGAACATGTATAGTTATCGAGAAAGCAATAGCAACAAACTACACGATCATCGTGCTAAGCTAACAGATGGGTCAAGTCAATCACATCATTCTCTAATGATGTGATCCCATTAATCAAATGACAACTCATGTTTATGGTTAGGAAACATAACCATCATTGATTCAACGAACTAGTCAAGTAGAGGCTAACTAGTGAAACTTTGTTTGTCTATGTATTCACACATGTACTAAGTTTCCGGTTAATACAAATCTAGCATGAATAATAAACATTTATCATGATATAAGGAAATATAAATAAAAAATTAATTATTGCCTGTAGGGCATATTTCCTTTAGTCTCCCACTTGCACTAGAGTCAATAATCTAGATTACATTGTAATGATTCTAACACCCATGGAGTCTTGGTGTTGATCATGTTTTTCTCATGAGAGAGGCTTAGTCAACGCGTCTGCAACATTCAGATCCGTTTGTATCTTGCAAATCTCTATGTCTCCCTTCTTGACTTGATCACAGATGGAATTGAAGCGTCTCTTGATGTTCTTGGTTCTCTTGTGAAATCTGGATTCCTTTGCCAAGGCAATTGCTCCAGTATTGTCACAAAAGATTTTCATTGGACCCGATGCAGGTATGACACCTAGATCGGATATGAACTCCTTCATCCAGACTCCTTCATTTGCTGCTTCCGAAGCAGCTATGTATTCCGCTTCACACGTAGATTCCGCCACGACGCTCTGCTTGGAACTGCACCAACTGACAGCTCTACCATTTAATAAAAACACGTATCAGGTTTGTGACTTAGAGTCATCCAGATCAGTGTCAAAGCTTGCATCGACGTAAACTGTTTACGACGAGCTCTTTGTCACCTCCATATACGAGAAACATATCCTTAGAACTTTTCAGGTATTTCAGGATGTTCTTGACCGATGTCCAGTGATCCACTCCTGGATTACTTTGGTACCTCCCTGCTAAACTTATAGCAAGGCACAGATCAGGTCTGGTATCCAGCATTGCATACATGATAGAGCCTATCGCTGAAGCATAGGGAACACCTTTCATTTTCTCTCTGTCTTCTGCAGTGGTCGGGCATTGACTCTGACTCAACTTCACACCTTGTAATACTAGCAAGAACCCTTTCTTTGCCTGATCCATTTTGAACTTCTTCAAAACTTTATCAAGGTATGTGCTTTGTGAAAGTCCAATTAAGCATCTTGATCTATCTCTATAGATCCTGATGCCCAATATATAAGCAGCTTCACTGAGGTATTTCATTCAAAAATTCTTATTTAAGTGTCCTTTTATGCTATTCAGAAATTCAGTATCATTTCCGATCAACAATATGTCATTTACATTTAATATTAGAAATGCTACGGAGCTCCCACTCACTTTCTTGTAAATACAAGCTTCTCGAAAATTTTGTATAAAACCATATGCTTTGATCGCACTATCAAAGTGTATATTCCAACTCTGAGAGGCTTGCACCAGTCCATAAATGGATCGCTGGAGCTTGCACACTTTGTTAGCGCCTTTTGGATCGACAAAACCTTCTGGTTGCATCATATACAACTCTTCTTTAAGATATCGATTAAGAAATGTAGTTTTGACATCCATTTGCCAAATTTCACAATCATGAAATGCGGCAATTGCTAACATGATTCGGAGAGACTTAAGCATCGCTACGATTGAGAAGGTCTCATCGTAGTCAACTCCTTGAACTTGTCGAAAACCTTTCGCAACAAGTCGAGCTTTGTAGACAATAACATTACCGTCAGCGTCAGTCTTCTTCTTGAAGATCCATTTATTCTCTATGGCCTGCTGATCAACGGGCAAGTCAACCAAAGTCCATACTTTGTTCTCATACATGGATCCCATCTCAGATTTCATGGCTTCAAGCCATTTTGCAGAATCCGGGCTCATCATCGCTTCCTCATAGTTTGTAGGTTCGTCATGGTCAAGTAACATTACTTCCAGAACAGGATTACCGTACCACTCTGGTGCGGATCTTACTCTGGTTGACCTACGAGGTTCTATAGTAACTTGATCAGAACTTTCATGATCATCATCATTAGCTTCCTCACTTACTGATGTAGGAATCACTGGAACTGATTTCAGTGATGATCTACTTTCCAATAAGGGAGAAGGTACAATTACCTCGTCAAGTTCTACTTTCCTCCCACTCACTTCTTCTGACAGAAACTCCTTCTCTAGAAAGGATCCATTCTTAGCAACAAATATCTTGCCTTCGGATCTGTGATAGAAGGTGCACCCAACAGTCTCCTTGGGGTATCCTATGAAGACACATTTCTTCGATTTGGGTTCGAGCTTATCAGGTTGAAGCTTTTTCACATAAGCATCGCAGCCCCAAACTTCATGAAATGACAACTTGGGTTTCTTGCCAAAGCACAGTTCATAAGGTGTCGTCTCAACGGATTTAGATGGTGCCCTATTTAGCGTGAATGCAGCTGTCTCTAAAGCATAACCCCAAAATGATAGCGGTAAATCAGTGAGAGACATTATAGATCGCACCATATCTAGTAAAGTACGATTACAACGTTTGGACACACCATTACGCTGTGGTGTTCCAGGTGGCGTGAGTTGCGAAACTATTCCGCATTGTTTCAAATGAAGTCCAAACTCATAACTCAAATATTTGCCTCCACGATCAGATCATAGAAACTTGATTTTCTTGTTATGATGATTTTCCACTTCACTCTGAAATTCTTTGAACTTTTCAAATGTTTCAGACTTACGTTTCATCAAGTATATATACCCATATCTGCTCAAATCATCTGTGAAGGTGAGAAAATAACGATACCCGCCGCGAGCTTCAATGTTCATTGGACCACATACATTAGTATGTATGATTTCCAATAACTCTGTTGCCCGCTCCATTGTTCCGGAGAACGGAGTTTTAGTCATCTTGCCCATGAGGCATGGTTCGCAAGTACCATGTGATTCATAATCTAGTGATTCCAAAAGTCCATCAGAATGGAGTTTCTTCATGCGCTTTACACCAATATGACCTAAACGGCAGTGCCACAAATAAGTTGCACTATCATTATCAACTCTGCATCTTTTTGCTTCAATACTATGAAAATGTGTATCACTACTATCAAGATTTAGTAAGAATAGACCACTCATCAGGGGTGCATGACCATAAAAGATAATACTCATATAAATAGAACAACCATTATTCTCTGATTTAAATGAATAACCATCTCGCGTCAAACAAGATCCAGATATAATGTTCATGCTCAACGCTAGCACCAAATAACAATTATTTAGGTCTAAAACTAATCCCGAAGGTAGATGTAGAGGTAGCGTGCCGACATCGATCACATAGACTTTGGAACCATTTCCCACGCGCATCGTCACCTCGTCCTTAGCCAATCTTCGCTTAATCCGTAGCCCCTGTTTGAAGCTGCAAATGTTAGCAACTGAACCAGTATCAAATACCCAGGCACTACTGCAAGCATTAGTAAGGTACACATCAATAACATGTATATCAAATATACCTTTCACTTTGCCATCCTTCTTCTCCGCCAAATACTTGGGGCAGTTCCGCTTCCAGTGACCAGTTCCTTTGAAGTACAAGCACTCAGTCTCAGGCTTAGGTCCAAACTTGGGTTTCTTCACTTGAGCAACAACTGGCTTGATGTTCTTCTTGAAGTTCCCCTTCTTCCCTTTACCTTTTTTCTTGCAACTGGTGGTCTTGTTGACCATCAACACTTGATGCTCCTTCTTGATTTCTACCTCCGTAGCCTTTCGCATTGCGAAGAGCTCAGGAATCGTCTTATCCATCCCTTGCATGTTATAGTTCATCACGAAGCTCTTGTAGCTTGGTGGCAGTGATTGAAGAACTCTGTCAATGACACTATCATCAGGAAGTTTAACTCCCAGTTAAGTCAAGTGGTTGTGGTACCCAGACATTCTGAGTATATGTTCACTGACAGAACTATTCTCCTCCATCTTACAGCCGTAGAACTTATTGGAGACTTCATATCTCTCAATCCGAGCATTTGCTTGAAATATTAACTTCAACTCCTCGAACATCTCATATGCTCCATGACATTCAAAACGTCGTTGAAGTCCCAGTTCTAAGCCGTAAAGCATGGCACACTGAACTATCGAGTAGTCATCAGCTTTGCTCTGCCAGGTGTTCATAACATCTGGCGTTGCTCCTGCAGCGGGTTTGTCACCTAGCGGTGCTTCCAGGACGTAATTCTTCTGTGCAGCAATGAGGATAATCCTCAAGTTATGGACCCAGTCCGTGTAGTTGCTACCATCATCTTTTAACTTATCTTTCTCTAGGAATACATTAAAATTCAACGAAACAACAAAACGGGTCATCTATCTACAACAACATAGGCATGCAAAATATTATCAGGTACTAAGTTCATGATAAATTAAAGTTCAATTAATCAAATTACATAATAACTCCCACTTAGATAGACATCTCTCTAATCATCTAAGTGATCATGTGATCCATATCAACTAAACCATGTCCGATCATCACGTGAGATGGAGTAGTTTTAAATGGTGAACATCACTATGTTGATCATATCTACTATATGATTCACGCTCGACCTTTCAGTCTCCAGTGTTCCGAGGCCATATCTGCATATGCTAGGCTCGTCAAGTTTAACTCGAGTAGTCTGCGTGTGCAAAATTGGCTTGCACCCGTTGTATGTGAACGTAGAGCTTATCACACCCGATCATCAGGTGGTGTCTCGGCTCGACGAACTGTAGCAACATGGCATACTCAGGGAGAATACTTATACCTTGAAATTTAGTGAGAGATCATCTCATAATGCTACCGCCGAACTAAGCAAAATAAGATGAATAAAGGATAAACATCACATGCAATCAATATAGGTGATATGATATGGCCATCATCATCTTGTTCCTTTGATCTCCATCACCAAAGCACCATCATGATCACCATCGTCACCGGCTTGAAACCTTGATCTCCATCGAAGCATCATTGTCGTCTCGCCAACTATTGCCTCTATGACTATCGCTACCGCTTAGTGATAAAGTAAAGAAATTACATGGCGATTGCATTTCATACTATAAAGCGACAACCATATGGCTCTTGCCAGTTGCCGATAACTCTGTTACAAAAGATGATCATCTCATCCAATAAAATTTAGCATCATGTCTTGACCATATCACATCACAACATGCCTTGCAAAAACAAGTTAGACGTCCTCTACTTTGTTGTTGCAAGTTTTACGTGGCTGCTACGGGTTGAGTAAGAACCGTTCTTACCTACGCATCAAAAACCACAACACGGTATAGTGATTGCTTTTTGATCTTCAAAAAGAACCCTGTTCATTGAATCCGATTCAACTAAAGCTGGAGAAACAGACACCCAGTAGTCACCTGTGTGCGAAGCACGTCGGTAGAACCAGTCTCGCGTAAGCGTACGCGTAATGTCGGTCTGGGCCGCTTCATCCAACAATGCCGTTGAATCAAGAATCAACTAGTGACGGCAAGCAATATGTATATACATACGCCCACAACTCCTTTGTGTTCTACTCGTGCATATAACTTCTACGCATAAACCTGGCTCAGATGCCACTGTTGGGGAACGCAGTAATTTCAAAAAAAATCCTATGCACACGCAAGATCATGGTGATGCATAGCAATGAGAGGGGAGAGTATCGTCTACGTACCCTCGTAGAACGTAAGCAGAAGCATTATGACAATGCGGTTAATGTAGTCGTACGTCTTCACGATCGACCGATCTAGCACTGAAGGTACGGCACCTCCGCGATCTGCACACGTTCAGCTCGGTGACGTCCCGGGAACTCACAATCCAGTAGAGCTTCGAGGGAGAGTTTCTTCAGCACGACAGCGTGATGACGGTGATGATGTAGCTACCGGAACAGGGCTTCGCCTAAGCACCACTACGATATAACCGAGGTGGATTATGGTGGAGGGGGCACCGCACATGGCTAAAAGATCAATGATCAACTTGTGTGAACATGGGGTGCCCCCTCCCCTCTATATAAAGGAGTGGAGGAGGGGGAGGGCCGGCCCTCTCTATGGCGCGCCCTGGGGGAGTCCTACTCCCGGAGGGAGTAGGATTCCCCCTTCCAAGTAGGAGTAGGAGAGGAAGGAAGGAGGAGAGAGGGAGGAAGGAAAGGGGGCCGGCCCCTCTCCTAATTCGGATTGGGATTGGGGGCGTGCCTCCCTCTTTTCCCTTCCCTCTCCTCTATTCCACTAAGGCCCAATAAGGCCCATATACTCCCCAGGGGGTTCCGGTAACCTCCCGGTACTCTGGAAAAATGCCCGAACAACTCGGAATCATTCCGATGTCCAAATATAGGCTTCCAATATATCGATCTTTACGTCTCAACCATTCCGAGACTTCTCATCGTGTCCGTGATCAAATCCGGGACTCTGAACTACCTTCGGTACATCGAAACACATAAACCCGTAATACCGATCGTCACCGAACGTTAAGCGTGAGGACCCTACGGGTTCGAGAACTATGTAGACATGACCGAGACATGTCTCCGGTCAATAACAAATATCAGAACCTGGATGCTCATATTGGCTCCTACATATTCTATGAAGATCTTTATTGGCCAAACGACATAACGGTATACGTTGTTCCCTTTGTCATCGGTATATTACTTGCCCAAGATTCGATCGTCGGTATCTCAATACCTATTTCAGTCTCGTTACCGGCAAGTCTCTTTACTCGTTCCGTAATGCTACATCCCGTAACTAACTCATTAGCTATATTGCTTGCAAGGCTTATAGTGATGTGCATTACCGAAGGGGCCCGGAGATACCTCTCCGACAATCGGAGTGACAAATCCTAATCTTGATCCATGCCAACTCAACAAACACCATTGGAGACACCTGTAGAGCACCTTTATAATCACCTAGTTACATTGTGACGTTTGGTAGCACACAATGTGTTCCTCCGGTATTCGGGATTTGCATGATCTCATAGTCACAGGAACATGTATAGTTATCGAGAAAGCAATAGCAACAAACTAAACGATCATCGTGCTAAGCTAACAAATGGGTCAAGTCAATCACAACATTCTCTAATGATGTGATCTCGTTAATCAAATGACAACTCATGTCTATGGTTAGGAAACATAACCATCATTGATTCAATGAGCTAGTCAAGTAGAGGCAAACTAGTGACACTTTGTTTGTCTATGTATTCACGCATGTACTAAGTTTCTGGTTAATACAATTCTAGCATGAATAATAAACATTTATCATGATATAAGGAAATATAAATAACAACTTTATTATTGCCTCTAGGGCATATTTCCTTCAACCGGATGTCATCAACAATAGTAACAGGGTCCTACTGACCAAGTTGTACACTGAGGTGTTTACATAAGCAGGGAATTATCACTGCTTAGGTAAGTCAGATTACAAGAAAGATTAAACAAAGAAGTAGAAAGGAAAATGTGATTTGTATATTAATCAGATCAGTGGATAGGAAAATGTGTTTATACCCGAGTATCAAAAGTATATCTTTCCCATCCATTACAGGACAACAAGTAAAGAATCAATTAGGTAAAGGGGCGAGGGATTTCATGATGTTACCCATATAATGGTGTTTGGATAATCAATTAAGAAACATTTAGCATTTTGCTTCCAGTGTTCATGTTGATGATCGGAGTATCATAGACATGCTTTGGGATAGCATTGACAAGGTCATCAGATAAAGGTCAGACTTTGGATACACAAAGGATCCATCAGAAACAACTTATAAAATAAGTCATACAATTTCAAAAAGAAAGAGATGAGGATGTTGCCAACGGGCTCAGCAGCATTTTGTTGAGATTTCCATAAACAAGGATTTTCACAATTAAGTGATCAAGGCGATAGCATAATACACGCCAAAGTATATACTGAAGTATGTTCGAGGAGAACATCCTTACTTAAACATTGAACGAAAATGCACCTGGAAATATGGCCCAAGTAGCATGATCAATGTTGGAATGGTGATTCAATAACCAAAAGAGTTAGAATGAAAATATCGACCATTCACTTCGAAGCAATAGAGTTGATATAAGTTTTGAATTCACACTTCATAGTTCAATTGCCGGTATTCCGGTTAAAAACAACACGGGGTCCAAGAAATGAATGGATATGACGAGAAGTATCACTATACCAGGAATTCTTAAGAGGTGGAGCAATCCTCACAATATCCTTGGCATAAAAGACAGTAATACTTCAAGTTAGAACATAGTACAAGCTGGATAGTAAGGTGCATACATAACACGAACAAGTTTGTGATGAAAGGAAAGCAATAATGTTGTCAATTATAAGAAATCATCAAGGGGAAAGGATGGTATTTCCCATCATGAATTTGATTCACAACTTGGAAGAAGGCAAATCATTGTTGATGATGATCACGACACATCTGTCGAGAGATTTCATTAAGATGTAATAGATCGGCGATGACATCAAGTCAAACAAATGATGGAGCGAATGGTTATTGTAGCGACCCGGCCCGAATGGGTCAAGTCTCTGTGCTTAAGTGTCATCCCTGGATCGGTATGCTGACACACACAGTACTCGAGGATTTATAACAGAGGTAAATCACATGTAAAAGTAACGTAAATACTATTACCTCAAATCCAAAATAGCGGAAGTAACAAGGTTGTGGATTCCCATCAACACCAACGGCAAAGTTGAGTGTAGAAATCGTAACCCTAACGTATCACTTACTCGTCGTAAGATAATCCTGCAACATGAGACGTTGCAACCACAGAGGGTCAGTACATTGAATGTTCTGGCAAATTCACACCATAGAGAATGATGAATAAAGACTATCACTACATGCATATTTGGCTGGTGGAAAAGCTCTGTGGTTATAAGGTTTTTGCGTAAAGCCAATTTTTCCCTACTGCAAAGGAATAAATTTTATTTAACTATCATGGTGGTTGTTGAACATTGAGAATGGTTGACAGCATTCTCAATCCCAATTAAGTAACATCATTAAAACCCAACAATATTCATTTAAAGTAACGTGATGAGATTCACATAATGGCTTGTGGCTGCACACGGAAGTTTCTAGTTTGAAAAATCTCATGATCCCTTTGAGCCTGGGTGGCGGTCCCAAAGAAAACAGGCAAGTCCTGGATTACCCAGGTGCCTAGACATGCAATCCTAGAATAACTAGGTGCCTCAGTCCACCTTAAGTAAACCATTAATTAACAATCTCACATCTGTCATGGATATCACTCACCCAATCCACGTCTACTAGCATAGCATGGCATAATGGCAAACGTAGAAGTAACTCCCAAAGGTTTGATATTAAACAGGTAATAGGTACTACCTCAACTACTTCCCATCCCACAATTTAATTAGATCCTAGTCATGCAATGTGTGAGGATTGATGTAATGCAATAAAACTGGGTTGTAGAAAAGGTATGATCAAAGTGTGAAATTGCCTGCAATGTTGATGAAGATGATTCGCACTCAAAAAAATCTTAATAGATCTACTCGTCACACTCCGGTCAATCTATCGTAAGCAAGCAATAGTAACCACATATAAGCAATCACTCCAAAGATCAGAAAGAACGAAGAAGACGATTCAGAAACATCAAAACCAAGAAAATAACTCTTGCAACATAAAACAATTTCTAATAGTACCAAAATCATGTGAATTTGGCCTTATTAGAATGTTTAGGTCAAGAGCTTCGATTTGCAAAAAGAATCAACTCAAACGGAGCTACGAAACTCAAGTTATGATCAAACGAAGTTTGAATTCAAATCTGATCTAATTCAAATTTTAAACTTTTCAAAAACATGTTTGGGTTGGATTACTGGATAGAGGAGATCATAACGAAGACGTGGGCGTTGGTTTCGTTGGATTTGGACTAACGAGTAAAAAGTTATAGTGTTTTGAAGATCAGGGGCTATTCTGCAAATATATTATTCACAAACGGGTCCCTGGCCGAAAATAACAGAAAAAAAAAACTAAAATGCGAACGATCGCTTATAAGGTCTAAACAGTGGACGTTCGCTGTTTAATAAAACCTAAAAAATAGATCTAGTCTAGGGTTTTTTTAAATAAACCGAACTTAAAATAAAACCGGATCGGACCGGGCGGTTTTTATTACCGGTTTACAGCGGTTCGTGGATTGGGTGGATCGGACCGGCGTCGGCGGTCAACTCCGGCGAGACGGGGCAGCGGCGACGGCGAGCTCTGGCGCGGTGCGGCTTCGTGACGAGGGCGAGGGCAGCGCGGGGCGACGGCAGCACGGGGAGCGAGGGCGGCGAGGTGGTGGCGGTGGCGCGCGGGGTGGAGGCGCGGCGAGGCGGTGGCGCAGAACAGCGGCGGCGGCCGCGGATCTGGCGATGGGCAGCGGCGGTGGCGAAAACGGGACCCAGGGGTCCCGGGGTGGCCTTTTAAAGAGGGCAGGGGAGGGCGGTGGTGTGGGGGAGGGGCGAGGTCGACGCGGAGTCCGGCCGAACTCCGGCTGTCGGCGGCGATGCTCGGGACTCTGTCCCGAGCTTGGGGGCGGTGCGGCGCGGCTAGGCTGCGGCCTGGCCCGGTTGGCTGGGTCGGCCCAGTCGGGGAAGGAGTTTTTTTAATAAACATTTTTTTCAGAGAACAAAAATAATAAAAACAAAAACTAACTAAAATATTATATAGGCATATAATATATCAAAATTTTCAGAAAAAGATTTTCTACACGGTGAACATTTTCCTAGCATTAAATAAAATACACACAAATTCTAATAATTCAAAGAGTGCTACTGGTCTATTAAAATCCAACAAAAATCATTTTAAAAATACCAAAATGATTTCAAATTAATTTTTCTCCAATTTTCTAATGTAGGGAATCATGTTACCCTATTTTCCATATATTTTATTTTTGGAGAAAAATAATTTGAATAAAACTCAAATAAATCCAAATTGAAAATTAATTCCAAAAGGACTTGAAATTGATCCTTTGAAACTCCCAACTCATATTTCATATAATTTGAAGAAGTCATTTTATCTTCGCTCGTGAAAATCATTGAGTTGCATAAAGTTGCAGAATTGGAAATATTTTCAAATGAAATTCAAATATTTTCAACAACCCTTGTCATTTAAATAAATGGAACAAGTCATGTCATCTTCTCTCCAGGGTTTCGTGATGAAAAGAGTTTGAATTCACGGAGATCAAAAAGCAAATATGAAAGTTTGGGAAAGTCCTTTTATTCCCTCTCTTTTAACTTCCAAAAAGTTTCGAATTCACTCACTTTCAGACAATCAATCAAACAATCAACCAAATCTATCTAATTATTATAACATTCCAAAATTTAGAATTTTGGGATGTTACAGTTATTGAAACCACTGGTACAATACAAACTCGAAATCAAGCTTGTTGTTCAAGGCGAAATGATATGCCTAGGAAGATCGTCGTAAGCTTAGCTCATCGTCGAAAGTTGTGCTCCGGGAATAAGGACCGGGTAGCATAGTTAAAATTTAGCACAATAACGATATAGCCGATCAGGCTAGGAATGACTTAAAGGACTAATAAACTCGTAAGAAATGAAAATTACTTAGAGTTATTGAGTCGGAGTGCGGAATCGATTCACCTATTAGTGTTCTCGGTTGACAAACAACCTAGAACCCATGAAGTGACTATGACAGGGTAAGGTAGTACTTCATCAAGAGTTCATAAGATGTAGTGCAATGCATGATATCCTCGAGATACTAGATGGTAATACTCGAAGATAGGGCCTAATAGAGTTTGTACATGTGTATTCATCTGCAAAAGACCAGCACTTTAACTTGTCTGAGAAATGAGATCCAAGAAGAACAATATGGTCCCAACCATGTTTGCAGAAGAACAAATCCCATATTTAAGAACATAAACCAAGGGGACAATTAATTTTAGGAGAAGCTTCCATGATAAGATCTACATCGTTTCCATGGGCATGAACATAAAGTTCAAGGTCGACTCCCACTTCTCCAATGCACAACATTCCATTCACTTCTCGCTTTCGATAAAGTTGTAGCATCGAAATTTTATCCGGCGTAACACCAGTAGGGTATGACCCCTAGAAGTTTCTGGGTTCACACAGATTAGGGAAGGTATTGGTTCAACCCATTGGGGCATCTTAGGAACATATACCACGAACTTCAGGAGTAAATAACACAAGCTCAGAACCAGATCATGGTTTACAAAAGTAGAGGATACAATTTACCAAAGGCATTATGTATCAGGGAAAGAACTCACAAGAATTTTGGATGTGAAGGACACTGTCGGATAATAAACCGGCAATGGGTCTGGTTGTCCACAACAGGGCTGATGTGAGTATCGGTACTCATTCAGAGGAAGAAGGAATGCAAAGGCATCGGATTATTGAAGCAAGTGACTAATTCAAAGCTCAAAGGGAAAGGAAATAAGATTTCCAGATTTAAGGGATCAGAAGCAAACACTCTGACTTAAGGATGGATAAGTTGGGTAGGCTTAGGGGTACAATCAATGGCAATTTGATTGGTCGAGATCCAGCTCATGTTTAATATGACATCTGAGCCGGAAGGATGAATTCTAGGATCTGATTGAGGATCGCGATCATTCGCAACATATGGAATCAAGGGACTCGAAATGATAATGACAAGGGATACTAATGAATATTGCTAGTCATATGGAATGCAACCATAATGCCAGTAGACAAGTATTTGCAAAGAAATATCGGCAGAGGATTATCCGAAGATCAGATAGTATTTCCACGTGTCTTGTGAAACATATGAACAACGGGGAAATAACAGATACTCGGTAAGTGCGAGGAATTATCCGTAGGGGGTATTCATGTGGCAAGAACTGCAAGGCAGTAGGAACAAGTATTCTCGAAACAATAGAGAGAATTTCGAGGTATCTTGTAATAACAAGATCAACGGGAAATGATTGTATGAATGGCAAATGTACGTCGTTATCCATAGGGGTTTATCGATGGAGGTGAATTTCAAAAGCGATGGCACATAGTATAGAAAGCACATCGTAGAGTATCTTTGTAATCTTCTAGTGCAGCAGGCGGTCATCAGTAATAAGGGGCTCTCCGGTTGGAAGTGATCACGAGATCCTAATGTTAGAGTTAGCAAAATTCATTTAACCTGAATAGAAGAGAGATCAGAGTCCCAGAGTATAGACGAGTAGTAAAAGACCCTAATACCACCCAATGGTGACGTGGGCCCGTAAGCCACACAACCATGTTAGTAAAAGTTTTGCAATGACTAGACTCGACTTCGGCCAATGAGTGTGGAAGGGGGATTCCTATAGGCAGTCGGCTCTGATACCAACTTGTGATGCCCCCAATTCAATCATACACTAATCATACATGCAAATGTGTACGATCAAGATCAGGGACTCACGGGAAGATATCACAACAAAACTCTAGACACAAATTAAAATAATACAAGCCTTATATTACAAGCCAGGGGCCTCGAGGGCTCGAATATATCAGCTCAAATACACAAGAGTCAGCGGAAGCAACAATATCTGAGTAGAAACATAAGTTAAACAAGTCTTCCTTAAGAAGGCTAGCACAAAAGCAACATGATAGAAAAGGCAAGGCCTCCTACCTGGGAGCCTCCTAACTACTCGTGGTCTTCGGCGGCCTCCACGTAGTAGTAAGCACCCTCGTGGTAGTAGTGGTTGTCGTCGGCGGGGGCAGCGGTCTCAGGGGGTCCGTCATCTGGTTGCATCAAACGGATATTGTCGGATGTGGAGTTCCGGCAAACCCTTAAGGTTTGAACACTGGGGTGCGCGCGAAGTCTTTCCCTCCTATCGATCTACGCCCTAGCTCGCTAAGATCTCGTGGACGAACTCGACGAACTCGCAATACAGAAAGACACAAGATTTATACTTGTTTGGGCCACTATTGTGGTGTAATACCCTACTCCAGTGTCGTGCTGGTGGATTGCCTCTTGGGCTGATGATGAACAATATAAGGGGAAGAACAACCTCCTGAGGTTGAGGTGTTCTTGTGCTTGGCTATCTTGTGTGGGTGAGAGTGATCTCCATCGTCCTCCTTCTCTCTCTCTCTCCCACTCTCTCTCTCTCTCCCTCTCTCTCTCTCTCCCTCTCTCTCTCTCCCTCTCTCTCTCTCCCTCTCCCTCCTTCTTCCTCCCTTTTCTCTCCTTGGTGGTGGCTAACTCCACTTATATAGGCCCTGGTGCTCTCCCCAAATATTGAGCGGGAAGGGAGCCAACAACGGCGGGCTAATTTGAAGGGGGACAGCTAGTACAAGCCATCCTGACAAAAGGTGGTCTCCGCCTGCGAAAGGCTCTGGTGGTGACGCCGTCTTGGGCTCCATGATGACCTCCGTCTTGCCGTCCTTTTGGTGCTGGTCTCGTTGCACCGATATGGCAACCTTTGCCTGATGCCTCAGTACTCCTCGCATGTGCAGGCCTCCTTGGCACCAAAGAGGAAACAAGGATGCTGCGTGCACTGGTGCCCGCCTGGTGTCAATTGTCATGGCTCATGTCACGAGAGCCTCGTGAGGTTTTCCTCGCCTGGTTATCTCTGCCCCTCGTGAGCCTGCTCGACTAGGCCACTCCAGAGGAGGTCTTGTGTCATCCGCCACGTAAGGCTTGGCTCCTCGCGAGGGTCTTGGATGCCTTGTTGATGAAGATGGGCCGTACGTCCTGCTGGCTACGTCACGCAGCGGGCCGCACGCAGGCATGTCTGGGGACCCCCATTCCCAGAACGCTGACAGTAGCCCCTGGGATAAGGTGCGCTCAGGCTTGGCTTCGCGGCGAAGCCAAGGGTCAAGTACGGAGCACCGTGGGCCCCCCAAAGCCTGCGGCCTCTGTTGACGTGTGGCGATTGATTGGACGTGGGCGTCTCCTCTTCCCCATGCTGCATCGGCAACTGCACGACTTGACAAGTCCCTGCGACATGCAAGGAAAACCATCATTACCTGCGATCGTGAGAGGTGCCGGTTGGCCTTCTCTTGGTATAAATGGGGAGTGGGGCTGAGCCCCCATTGCCCATCTCTTCCTTGCTTGCTTGCTTCTTCTTCCTCGCTCCATTACTTGATGTGCCACCAATGGCGCCATGAAGGAAGTTCTCCGCCGCTGAGAAGGGAAAGGCCCCTCGCGAGGGACCCAGCTCGCCGGCGCCCAAGCACGGACGTGGCCGTCCGTGCAAGCATGCCGCATCCCCTTTCGCGGCCCACTATTGATGTTGGCGCCTGCCAGAGGAGGGTGTAGATAGGGTCCTTCTTAGTCTTAGCTTTTGATTCCTGCGAAGAATCATGAAGCACCCCGTGGGGGGCATGTAAGGGTCTGTAATGTCTTTTGTGCTTATCTTCCCTGTTATGAAGATTTGATGAACGCTTGTCCCGTTAAGGCTCGGTCCCCCCTTTCTTTCCTCGCGATAGCTTGTTGCTCTACACCGACAGGTCCCGGTCCCCAGGCAGGCTACAGCCATCGCTGGTATGCCAGGTCGCGTGCCGTGGTCAAGGGTAGGAGGTGTGCGGCCCGAGGTCCAGTAAGAGCCCCTGAGGCGCGATGCTCAGGAGGTCCCCTTTAGCGCTCAAGCGGCCATGGTAAGGGAAGAAAGGGAGTTGACGTGGCCGCAACGGGATTGCGGCAAGGCGTGAGTGTCCATAAGGCCCGGACATTTAGCCGATCTGGGGGCGAGACTTATCTTGTGAACTTCGTGACGATTCCTGAAGTTGCGTTGGGGCTGCGTGCCAACTTGTGCGGCATAGCCAGTCCGGCCCATACAAGTTTCCCTCCTCCCATGCTCTCCTTAGTGCTCTGCATCCTCAGGTCCCGGCCCTCGAGCGAGCTCAGCCGCCGCTGGTATGCCAGGTCGTGATGTCGTGGTCAAGGCTAGGGGGTGAGAGCTGGAGAGCCAGTAAGAGCTCCTGAGTCGCGATGCTCAGGAGCCCCTCTTTTAATGCGCAAGCGAATTGCACGAGAGAAAAGGAGACTCGCGGTGCCGCCTGCTATCCTCCCCGCGGGGCCCCTGTGAACACGCAAAAGAAGAACATGGTTTTCTATTACAGCAGTCAGCCTGCCGCTGGTTGGTCCAGATGAGGTGAAGGCACTGAGGGCCTAGTGAGGTGACGTGCGCGGGGCGTGCCGCGAGCTAGAGGTCGACCGCTCAGGTTTGTCGACGTGGCAGGGACGGACCCATGCGCCAGCGCCGTGCCTGTGAGGAGGCCCTGTGGGAGGCGATGATCGAGCCGGTGATAACCGTAGGAAGGTTAAGAAGGGAAGGAAAATCAGCTTGGGTAAATGTAGGAAGATACATGCCACTGGGTCCGGCCCGAGCGGATTGGGGATGATGCAGCCCGAGGGGTGCCCCCAGCGAGGTTAGATAAAGACATAAGAAGATGGGATACATGTCGTAGGGACGGACCCACACGGCCTGGGAATAATGCAGCCCAAGGGGCGCTCCCAGCTTAAACAAGCTTGGAAGATGTCACCTGGTTCTGTAGACGAAGCAGAGTTGGTGCAGCTGAAGGCGTGCGTCGAAGAAATGACTCCTCATGAGCCACCGGAGCCCTGAGCCTCGGGAGGCTCTAGGGGCTCAGGAGGCTCCCTGAAGACCGTCTCCATTCCCTCCAGGACGACGCGGTTCCTGGCCTCTCAAGCCGCCAGGTCACGCCGCATGGCGTGCTGATAGGTCGACGCCACGATCTGCAAGCTGAATGGCATGCGAACGTAGCTGTGTGGCGGGCCCTCGCAATGGCCCACACGCGAAGGCCAGAAGCGCCCCTGAGACGCGGCCCTGTTGAGCCCCGGGATGTCGATGCAGACGCGCGGCTCGGCACCCTCGCTTGGGTGGTGAGCTGCGCCTTGTGAGCGGCTGTCGCCATGCATGGCTCTTGCGTCTTGCAGTTCCTGTGTGGTCTTGGTGATGAACTCCTAAGCGGTGGGCACCCCTTGCCCTGCGTTCTGCTGAGGAAAACGTGCCACGTGGCATGCCTCCAAGTGGTGCCCAAGCGCCTCCCTCGTGAGGTTGGCAAGGCCTGAGGCCCTCCAGAAGAGAGCCCCTGAGCCCTTCCCAGGGAGGGCGCTGGGCGTGCCTTCCTATGCGATGGAGGGAGGCGCCCCTGGGACGGACGCTGATCCTGACGAGGCTCCTGCCGCGACGTCATCCTCCTGAGGTCCTACACGGTGCAGCTGCTTCTTCTTGGGGAGGGCCTCCGGAGGGCCCTCACTTCTGTTGTCGGGGTCGTCGATTGCTGCAGCTTGGAAGGCTCGCCCGAGGGAGCACACCGCATCCCTTTCTTCACACGGGACCGTGATGACCCCGCCACTTCCAGGCATCTTGAGGACGTTGTAGACGTGGTGGGTGACCACCATGAACTTTGCCAGGGCCGTATACCTGAGGATGGCGTTGTACGGCAGGCGGATGTGCGTGACGTTGAAGTCGATGAGCTCGGTGCGGTAGTTGTCGCGTGTGCCGAAGGTGACAGGCAGGCGGACCTGCCCTATCGGTGTGGTGGAGCCGCCGGTCACTCCTGAGAAAGGTTTGGTAGGCTAGAGCTGCTCATATGGCACTTGGAGGTTGTCGAAAGTGTCGACGGACAAGACGTTGAGCCCTGCACCGCCGTCGATGAGGGTCTTGGTGACCTGCACATTGCTGATGACCGAGGAACACAACATCGGGAGGACGCCGGTGATGGCCATGCACTTGAGCTGATCTGCTGAGTCGAAAGTGATGGCGCACTGGGACCTCTTGAGCGGGCATGCGGCCTCAATCTTGGGGAGCACCGCGTTCACCTCGCGAGCAAACCATTTGAAGATACGCTGAGAGGCTGGGGCCTGGGCGCCGCCCAAGATGCAGGCGATTGCACGCGGCTCCTGGAAGCCCCTAACCCCCTCGTCCTGATGATGGTCGTCGTTCCTTCTTCGTGGCGGCAGTGGAGGAAGACCGGTGTTGCCTTGGGGGCGATCCTCACGAGGCTGGTCCCTCCAGGGCCCCTCGCGAGGATGGTGCTGCCAGCGGTCCTCAAAAGGCCTGTCGCGCCATTCCTGGCACTGCCGCTTCCTTGGGCTTCACGTCCTTGGCCTTGTCTTTCTTCTCCTCTGTGCCTGCGACTGGCAGCTCAAGGAGGGAAAGGCGCCCCTCCTCAGCTCTTGTGCACTTGGTCGCCAGGTTGAACAACTCCTGAGACGTGTAGAGATCCTCGTGGATAGCGCGCTCTTCCTTCATCTTGACGTCACAGACACCGTTGGAGAACACAGAGATGATGGCCTCGTCCGTGACCTTGGGGATCTTGAGGCCGGTGTTGTTGAAGCGCTGGATGTACTTCTGGAGAGTCTCCCTTGGTTGTTGCTTGATGCGGCGTAGGTCGCCCGCGGCCGGCGGGCGGTCACAAGTGCCCTGGAAGTTGGCGACGAAGTGGTCGCGCATCTCGTCCCAGGAGGAGATCGAGCCGTGCTGCAGGTTCAGGAGCCAAGAGCGGGCCCCATCCTTGAGAGCCATGGGAAACCAGTTTGCCATGGCTTTCTCGTCGCCGTTGGCTGCTTCGATGTTCAGCTCGTAGAGCTGCAAGAACTCCGCGGGGTCGGCGGTGCTGTCATAGCGAGGAGGCAGATCCGGCTTGAACTTGCCTGGCCAGGCGACGCTGCGCATCTCGGGGGTGAAGGCGCGGCAGCCGGCCGTAGTTATTGGGGCCCGCTTCAGAGGTGGACCTTGGTCTTGATGAGGTCCGCGCGGCGCCACCACGGGCGGCGCGCGGTCTTGATGAGGCAGTGCGGTGAGCGCGGGTGCAGCTCCTCGCGGCCGAGGGATTTCTTGGCAGCTTCTCTCTTCGCGCGCGGGCACCGGGCATGGAGGATCACACCGCGGGGCCGCGCGCCTTGGTGCCAAGGCACCGTCCTTGGGTTGGGGTGGTGGAGGCGCGCCCCGGGCCTCGTCGCCCGTGGCCGGCTGAGGGTGAGGCAGAGAGATGGACAGCACCGGGGAGCCCCCTGCGGCTCGGACGAGCTCGGCGACACGGTCGAGCCATTCCTCGTAGAGGTCGTCGACTGGGCGGTAGCGCAGGAGTTCGTTTTTGGTGAGGAGTGTGGCCCGTGCCTCCATGGGAGCGTGGCGTGCATGGGACGAAGAACCGGCCGGGGTCAGCGGTGGAGTGGAGGTGCGGGCGTCTTGCCGTACCGAAGGATGCAGCGAAGACGCTTGCTGCTCGTTCCCCACCGGGCCGGTGGCAGCGTTGGCGGCAGGAGATGGAGAACGACGAGGTGGCCTGCCGATGGGGGCCGTCTTAGCAACGCGGGCGTTGAGGGCAGTCCGACGCTCAGCTCGAGCACGGCGAGCGTCCGCCATGGAGACGATGGAGCGACGAACTGATGGATGGGAGGCTACGGCGCACCCCTACCTGGCGCGCCAAATGTCGAATGTGGGGTTCCGGCAAACCCTTAAGGTTTGAACACTGGGGTGCACGCGAAGTCTTTCCCTCCTACCGATCTACGCCCTAGCTCGCTAAGATCTCGCGGACGAACTCGACGAACTCACAATACAAAAAGACACAAGATTTATACTGGTTCGGGCCACCGTTGTGGTGTAATACCCTACTCCAGTGTCATGGTGGTGGATTGCCTCTTGGGCTGATGATGAACAATACAAGGGGAAGAATGGCCTCCTGAGGTTGAGGTGTTCTTGTGCATGGCTAACTTGTGTGGGTGAGAGTGATCTCCATCGTCCTCCTTCTCTCCCTCTCTCTCTATCTCTCTTTATCCCTCTCCCACCTTCTTCCTCCTTTTTCTCTCCTTGGTGGTGGCTAACTCTACTTATATAGGCCCTAGTCCTCTCCCCAAATATTGAGCGGGAAGGGAGCCAACAACGGCGGGCTAATTTGAAGGGGGACAGCTAGTACAAGCCAGCCTGACAAAAGGTGGTCTCCGCCTGCGAAAGGCCCTGGTGGTGACGCCGTCTTGGGCTCCACGATGACCTCCATCTTGCCGTCCTTCTGGTCCTGGTCTCATTGCACCGATATGGCAACCTTTGCCTGATGCCTCGGTACTCCTCGCCTGCGCAGGCCTCCTTAGCACCAAAGAGGAAACAAGGACGCTGCGCGCGCTGGCGCCTTCCTGGCACCCGCCTGGTGTCGATCGTCATGGCTCACGTCACCAGAGCCTCATGAGGTTTGCCTCGCCTTGTTATCTCTGCCCCTCGTGAGCCTGCCCGACTAGGCCACTCCAGAGGAGGTCTTGTGTCGTCCTATTTGCGAGGCTTGGTCCCTCGCGAGGGTCTTGAATGCCTTGTTGATGAAGATGGGCCGTACGGCCTGTTGGCTTCGCCACGCAGCGGGCCGCAGGCAGGCAAGTCTGGGGACCCCCATTCCCAGAACGCCGACAGATATGGGGGGGGGATAGTAAGCAAAGGAAACATGAGTACTCATCCAAAGTACTCATCAAGCAGGGATCTACACTACATATGCAACATTATCAAAGGAAGGCTGTATATGTGGACTGGACTACAGAAATGCCAGAATAGAAGGGAGGGCCTAGTCCTATCGAAGACTAGCATCTTCAACATCTTCAAGCATCTTGCAGCATTTAGAAGAGTATAGATCAACATAATGAAAGTAGTAGTAGTGTCATCAATCTCACCCAGCGATCCTTCCTTGACTCCCTGCGAGAAAGCAATCCCAGAGCCATACTATCCATTTCTCATCTCAAGTATCCAGTTCTAGTTGTATCGATCGGGATACAACTCCGAGTGTTCGTTACCGTAGGACAGGCTATCGATAGATGTTTTCTTCCCTGTAGGGGTGCACCAACTTACCCAACACGCTCGATCAACTCCGATTGGACAGACCATCAGGACATGACCGTCCAACCCGTCCAACTCCGATTGGCTGATCAACACACCGCAGTCCTAACTAGGCTCGTCAGAGAGGCCAGCACGCCGGTCTACATCCTAAGCGCGCAGGGGTCTTGGGCCCATCGCCCTTTGCACTCCTTCATGTTGCGTACTCGGCTGGTGAGCAGACCTAGCCCCCCTTATACAAGGCGGGGCAATGCAGTCCAACCCGGTGCGTGCCACTCCATCGCTGATGTCCGTTGAGCTTTCGGCTGATACATACGAGGTAGAGTGCCCAGACTTATTCCCATGTGACCTGGAACGCGCGGTAACGAGCAGAGACTCACGATCGATGTGACCCCGTTGCCTCGTCTCGAGGACTCGTGTCAATGGCTAAGAATGCCCGGCCACGCCTCGTAATTATCTTGCAGGCACCTTCCAGGTCAACCCGACTCCACACCGCTCGCAATTAAGCTCGCGCGGGTACCCCTCGGGGCTGACCCGTCTTTAGTAACATCGTGCAGTGCAAAGTCATAGTAACCATAGTAACAGTGTGTCTAACACCAAGGGGAACCCTGAGGAATCACCCTCGATGGAATTCCAGCTGATGTTATCGTCAAGATGAAGGAAGGAGGAATCACCCTCGAGGTCCACTCTTGAGGAGTTGTGTAACGCCCCGAGACCGTTGCGCCAGGTGTCTTCCAGTTATTCGCTGTTGTTGCCTTGTCATTTGCTTGCTTGTCATGCATTTCATATCATGTCATCATGTGCATCTCATTTGCATACGTGTTCGTCTGATGCATCCGAGCATTTTCCCCGTTGTCCATTTTGCAATCCGACACTCCTATGTCCTCCGGCGCCCTCCTTTTGCCTTTTTTCATGTGCGGGTGTTAAACATTCTCGGAGTGGACCGAGATTTGCCAAGCGGCCTTGGTACACCACCGATAGACCGCCTGTCAAGTTTCGTGCCATTTGGAGTTCGTTTGATACTTCAACGGTTAACCGGGGAACCATAAAGGCCTCGTGTGTGTTGCAGGCCAACACCCCTCCAAAGTGGCCCAAAACCCGTCCAAACCCCCTCCATCCTCTCGGTCGTTCGATCACGATCGCGTGGCCGAAAACCGCACCTCATTTGGACTCTCCTAGCTCCCTCTACCTATATATATGTGTGCCTCCCCGAAATTTCGCGTAGATGAAACCCTAGATCTTCCTCCTCCGCGCATCGGACATGTCCACTCTGTTGCCGCCCCGTCGAATCCCGGTGCGCCACCTGTCCACCACCGCCGTCCCCGCACCCATGGCCTGCCGAGCCCATCACGGGCCCGCGCGAGCCTGGATCTCGCCGCCGCCCAGCCCGCATAGTCCTGCCATCTCGCCCAACGCCGGCCGGTCCCGTGCCGCCGCCTCCCTCCCGCGCCGCCGCCTCGCCCCACACGTCGCTGCCTCGCCCCCGCGCCGCCACATCACCCCATGCGCCACCGTGCCTCACCGCCGCCCCGCGCTAGCTCGCCGGCGTCGCCTAGCTGCCCTGCCGCCGCAGCTCTTCACCGGCGCCGCCCCCTCGCTCTGTCACCTCCTCCGCTCTCTGCCGCAAGCGCCGCCGCCACCGGAGCTCGCCGGTCGCCGCCCTCCTCCTCGCCGGAGCCCCGCTTTGGCCGGATCCACTGCGGGGTGGATCAGATCCACCCGCACGACGAACCAAACGGCGTCCCTGCTCCCTGGATATCTCCGCCCCGCTCGCCCTCGTCCCGTGTTGACTTTTCGTGAGGTGAAAATTCCACTAAGTCCCCAGATCTATGATGTTTTCACGCCATGTTCATCGCATCATAACTTCTCACTCGTAGCTCTATTTTGCATGCATGATATATCAAAATGTTCATCAGGATGTGCTCTTCATTTTGTTCCATTGTGACATGCTTGTTTGAGTCCATCTTGATGCCCAAATAGCTATTTCAAGAGTGCTATAAAATGTTAGGTGCTGATTCTTATCAGTTTATGAGCATTTGTCATTTTTTCAATGTTTATTGTGTGCTGCATATGGTCATGAGCTCTACATGTGCTTTGTTATATGCCATGCCATCTTTACAGGGGTGTATGTCATGTATTTTTGTGATCAATGTGTTGACTAGCACAAGCATGCAAAGTAGCTCTCGTGATATTGCTGATTTCAGAGACTTGGAATTTCACTAAGTCTTTGTCTGCTGTTATTTTTTATGCCATGTATTCATGTTGCGACAGAGAGATCCATGCTTATTTTGAGTATGTTCAGTAAGGTTGATTTGGACATATTGTTATGCTCTATCCGTCCATGTCCTTGTTTGCATTTATGGAGTATCCTAGCATGACTCAATCTTGCTCTACTTTTGCTATAAAATGTTCCTGACAGATTGTTTACGTGTTAATCAATTTTGCCAAGGTTGTTGTAATTGATACATGCATGCTATGAGATTGTTCTTGCCATGGTTAGCTTCTTGAACATGTCTTCTTGCTGGTAGTATGCTTAGCTTGTCATGCAATGCCTTGTGTTGAGTGCATCAAGCTCGCAAGCATGCCTTCATAATTCTGCTTATGCCATGTCCAGTTTTCTGCTAAGTCTGAATCTGTTAACGAAACTTGCTATGTTTACATGGGTGCCATCATATCTTCTGATCCTTTTTGGCTTATGGTCAGTAAGGGATTTTTGTTATATGCTTTGAGTAGATTCATGCCATGCCTTGTATTTCTATGTTCTATTCCTGTAGCATGTTGTTATCTTGCTCCAAACATTGCTTCCTGATATTAATTCTTGACATGTTAGTATTTTCACTAAGTCTGTGATGCTGTTATCTTTTGCACTTTTGCCATGCTTGTTTGAACCTGCTATTGTGTGATTTAGCCGTAGCTCAGTTTTCATCTTTTGTCAAGCATCTTGAGTAGATCACTGCCATCTGCTTTGTTGCCATGTTAGAGTGTGGTAGCTTAGTTTCTTGTTGCATTTTAGATGGCATCGTGCTGTTAATCGCAGAATTGTGCCTTTCTTGTTTTGCTTGCCATTTGCAAACCGTGCATCCGATTCCGATGATCTTTATATTGATTTCGACCGAGATCATCTCATCTTTCCAGCGGCACACTTGGTTTGCCAAGTTGAATCCCGGTTCAACCTTTTCCTTCCGGAGCATGCATATGCATTGCATATCACATCCCGCATATCATGACATGTTTTGCATCATGTTTCTTGCGCATTGCACCGTGGTTGATTGTGGTTTCCTTTGCTTGTGTTCTTGCCTTGGGTAGAGCCGGGAGACGAGTACGTGATTGAGGAACCCGTTGAGTACGCTTATGAGGATCAAGCTTTCGTCAACCCTGAGAACTTTGCAGGCAAGATGACCATACCCTCGAAATCACTTCTATCTTTGCTTGCTAGTTGCTCGCTCTTTTGCTATGCCGCGAGACCTACCACTTGCTATATCATGCCTCCCATATTGCCATGTCAAGCCTCTAACCCACCTTTCCTAGCAAACCGTTATTTGGCTATGTTACCGCTTTGCTCAGCCCCTCTTATAGCGTTGCTAGTTGCAGGTGAAGATGAAGTTTGTTCCTTGTTGGAACATGGATATGTTGGGATATCACAATATCTCTTATTTTAATTAATGCATCTATACACTTGCTAAAGGGTGGAAGGCTCGGCCTTATGCATGGTGTTTTGTTTCACTCTTGCCGCCCTAGTTTCCATCATACCGGTGTTATGTTGCTTGATTTTGCGTTCCTTACACGGTTGGGTTATAATGGGAACCCCTTGACAGTTCGCTTTGAATAAAACTCCTTTAGCAAGGCCCAACCTTGGTTTTACATTTCACTAACAACCTACCACCTTCCCTTGGGTTCTGCAGACTCAAGGGTCATCTTTATTTTAACCCCCCGGGCCAGTGCTTCTCTAAGTGTTGGTCCGAAACAGAGCCACTTGCGACGCCACCTCGGGGAAACTTGAGGGTTGGTTTTAGCTGTATGTAGTGTTCATCTGGTGTTGCACTGAGAACGAGATATGTGCAGCTCCTATCGGGATGTCGGCGCATCGGGTGACTTTGCTGGTCTTGTTTTACCATTGTCGAAATGTCTTGTAACCGGGATTCCGAGTCTGATCGGGTCTTCCTGGGAGAAGGAATATCCTTCGTTGACCGTGAGAGCTTGTGATGATGGGCTAAGTTGGGACACCCCTGCAGGGTTTTGAACTTTCGAAAGTCATTCCTGTGGTTATGGGTAGATGGGAATTTGTTAATATCTGGTTGTAGATAACCTGGCACTTAATTTAATTTAAAATGAATCAACCGCATGTGTAGCCGTGATGGTCTCTTCTCGGCGGGGTCCGGGAAGTGAACATGGCTTTGGAGTTATGTTTGAACGTAGGTAGTTTCAGGATCACTTCTTGATCTTTATAGCTTCTCGACCGTGATTTGCTTCTCTTCTCGCTCTCATTTGTGTAAGTTAGCCACCATATATGCTAGTGCTTGCTGCAGATCCACCTCACTACCTTTTCCTACCCATAAGCTTAAATAGTCTTGATCGCGAGGGTGTGAATTGTTGAGTCCCCGTGACTCACAGATTACTTCAAACAGTTTCAGGTGCCGATGATAACCATGCAGGTGACGCAACTGAGCTCAAGGAGGAGCTCGATGAAGATCTTGATCGTAGTCTTGTTTCATTTCTAGTTGATCAGTAGTGGAGCCCAGTTGGGGCAATCGGGGATCTAGCATTAGGGGTTGTCTTTCTTTATTTGGTTCCGTTGTTGGACCTTGTTTGTATTCTGGATGATGGTAATGCTATATTTATGTATGGTGTGAAGTGGCGATTGTAAGCCAACTCTTTATCCCTTTCTTATTCAGTACAAGGGATGTGTAAATATTACCGCTCTTGCGACATGCCTACCATGCGGCTATGCCTCTAAGTCGTGCTCCGACACATGGGAGATATAGCCACATCGTGGGTGTTACAAATTGCACGACAATGTCGTTATCAGGAGTGGAGAAGGAGGAATCACCCTCGATGACCATAACTGATGAACTAACCTAAAAGGTTAACATCGGAAGTGCTGATGAGGTATCACCCTCGGCACTCGATAGTAACCTAGTAGTGTCGAGCAACTAAGGGGAAAGTGATGTGCGGTGCCGGGGCCTGGTCTTCGATCCCGTTGATCGAGTCTTCTGATAATCCAGCGGGGCAGTTGGGACAAAGTGGGGGTCTCTGATGGGTCTCTACCCAGCCTATACTAAACAGTTTACACTAAGTAGGTAGGTAATAACAGCAGGTTACAATAAACATGCTATGCAGCAGAAATAGGATAACAGTAGTAGCAGCAGATTCTAATGCAAGCATAACATAGAAGGGAATGGGCGATATCGGAATGCTCAAGGGGGGTTTGCTTGCCTAGAAGCTCTGCTGAAAAAGGAAGAAGTGTGGTCGACAACGTAGTCGATCACCGGGGCATCATCGGCCTCGGGGTCTACCGGAGAGAAGAGGGGGAAGAAACAGTAAATATAAGCAAACATATGCAACACTAAGCATGACAAGACGATATGAAGAACTAGGGTCGACCTAACGTAGTGCTGCACGAAATAGGTGAAGGGGGAATTCTACCAGGAATGTATTCCCGGTTTCGCACCTGTGTCAAACAAATGAATGAAGGGGGAATGTTCCATGTTTAGCATGATAGGGGCATGTGACAGATGAACGGACCACGTATTCGGATTCATTGGATTTTTCTGAGCAATTTTCATGTAGAAACCATTTTCATCCGAGCTATGGTTCAATTACTATGAATTTTCAAAGATTAAAGCATTTTCTGGAATTATTTAAATTAACAGAAATTCATTATGACGTCAGCATTGCGTGGGGATGATGCCAGCAGTCAACAGACTCACTGACCAGGGTCAAACCTAACCTATGGGTCCAGTTGGACCCACATGCCAGCCTCTGTTAGTCTAATAGTAATTTAAACTAAACTAACAGGCTAATTAGAGGGGTGGGCCCCTGGTGTCTGTGACTAACTAATTACTAATTAATTAACGGATTTTAAATAGCAAATTTTTTTATTTTTAAAATGTTTTAAAGAAGTGGGGTCCACACGTCAGTCTCACTGGGCAGCCTAATCAACAATTGACTGGGTCAACGCAATCAACAGGGACCCGTGGGGCCCACAATCAGCCACCAAGAGGTGGGGCCTGACCTTGCCACATTGGCCGGCCGGCGGCTGAACATCGGCGAGCACGAAAACTTGGCGGAGGGCACCCGACCTTGTTAGAAAAGCGTTCCATGGCGCCATTCGGCACGCGATTGGGTCCATTCGAACGAGCGTCATGTGCCGCGTGGAATGGTGGCATCAGCCGCAGCTGGGGAGGCCGGAAAAGACGCCGACGAGGAGCTACAGCGGAAGCGCATTCCAGTTCTCGACGAGCATGGCGCTAGGGGGCACGGGAAGGCTCACGCGCGTGCGCGTTGGGCTCATGGGAACACCAGGAGCACGACGGAGGCCTCAGGTGAGCGTGACAAGGGCCATGGCCACAGCCACGAGCTCGTCGGCGGCGAACAGAGCTCGGTGCGGTAGCAGCTAGCTACGGCGCGTGAAGAGGCTGAAAGGATGGGAGCAGGATACGAAGGAGCTCACCTAGCGGCACGCACGGTGGCCCTTATAAGGTTAGGAGCAGCAGGAGCGCCGGAGAGGAGGAAGATCGCCGGTGACCGAGGCGGAAGGGGGCGTCTTGATCCGCGCTCGTGGACGGGGATGAGGTAGTCGACGATGGCGGAGCTGCTGGACAGGTCAGTGAGGCGAGGCGTGGCTGGTGGCTATGCGGGCGAGCAGCGGACGGCGACGGCCGGGGCGGCCATGGGGGAAAAGAAGCAAGCGAGTGAGGGAAGGAACTGGTGGGTGCTAGGGTTTGTGTGGGAGAGGAGTGGGGAGCCAGGGCAAGTGGGAGGGGAGCCCGAGGCATCGAGGGGATCCTTATCCCCCTCATCGACGTCGTGGTGGTGTGGCGGAAGCGCGCTCGGTGCGGCTCGGTTGGAGGTACAGGGGTATGTAGGCAAGGGTGGAGGCCAGTGATGGGCCGGCTTGGGTGGGCCAAGGCCGAGGGGAGGCAAGGGGGCGCTCTCTCTCTCTCACCTCTTCTTTTTACATTTTTTTCTTTTCTATTTTCTTTTATTTTAAGAAAGCAAAATAGTTTTATAAAAACTAATCTGGCACCTAAAATATCATTTTAACATAGGCCACTGCTATAATTAACTTAGCACCAAAATAAAGTACTTTAGTATTTTATAAATTTAAAAGCATTTAAATAAATGATTTTGCCACTGTTTTTAATTAGTTTAGGGCATTTAAACACGTTGCAAAAAGTTGGTTCACCACCAATATTAACAAGTGATTATTTGCCACATGATGAACATTTTTGTTGTTATGTATGAGAAGTTTGAATTTTGACTTTAAATTTGTATTTGAATTTGAATTGTGATTTGGATCAAGTGAAGATTAGCAACATTAATGTGATAAAATGGCACCATTAATAGGGCATTATTGTAGCATGACGCTGGGGTGTTACATCGGTGAACCATATATAGGGATAGGTGTCCTTGAAGATATTTTTATCCAAAGGCTGATAAGAAACTGGGCAATCCTCTTCCGAATCTTGAGGTCACATATTTCAGATCTACCCAGAAAATAGCAAGAAAGAAGAACAAAAGAGTTCTCCGTGATACGGTGGTCAGTACGTTCGGGGGGTACATAAATAGTTTTTGATCTTGGGAAACAAGCAAATGGGAGGAAATCAGAGTTGGGAAGGTTCCCGAGGTGGGCACAAGCCACCTGGGCACGCCAGGGGGCCCAAGCGCGCCCTGGTGTCTTGTGCCCACCTCGTGTGCCTTCCTGGTATTTTCTTATTTTCCTAATTTTTATAATATTCCAAAACCGACAGAAAATATTTTTGCGGATTTTTCGGTGTCCGTTTACTTACCGTATCACGTACCTCCTCTTTTATAGTCTTCTGGAGTGTTCCGGAAGGTGTCTTTTATGTGTTCCTCCAGTGTCATGGTTTGAATAATATTGATTTCAACATTAATAGGTGTACCTGAGATATAGTGTTTAATTCGTTGCCCATTGACCACCCTCGAGTTAGTACCTTAGGCATTATTTATTTTGATAGCTCCAGAGCGGTAAACCTCCTCAATGATATATGGTGCTTCCCATTTAGAGAGAAGTTTTCCTGCAAAGAATCTAAAATGATAGTTGTACAAAAGAACATATTCTCCAACTTTGAATTCCCGCTTTTGGATTCTTTTGTCATGCCATCTTTCAACTTTTTTCTTTAAATAACTTGGCATTTTCATACGCTTGGTTCTCCATTCATCTAGTGAGCTAATATCAAATAACCTCTTTTCACCGGCAAGTTTGAAATCATAATTGAGTTCTTTAATTGCCCAATATGCTTTATGTTCTAACTCAAGAGGCAAATGACAATCTTTTCCATAAATCATTTTATAGCGAGACATACCCATAGGATTTTTATAAGCTGTTCTGTAGGCCCAAAGTGCATCATCCAATTTCTTACACCTATTCTTTCATGACCTATTAACAATTTTTTGTAATATTAGTTTTATTTCTATATTGCTAAGTTCAACTTGACCACTAGATTGAGGATGATAGGGTGATGCAATTCTATGGTTGACATCATATTTAGCAAGCATTTTACGGAAAGCGCCATGAATAAAGTGTGAACCACCATCAGTCATTAAATATCTAGGGACTCCGAACCTTAGGAAAATAATTTCTTTAAGCATTTAAATTAAAGTGCTATGATCAACACTACTAGTTGGAATAGCTTCTAGCCACTTAGTAACATAATCAACAACAACCAGAATATGTGTATACCCATTAGAGGAAGGGAAAGGTCCCATATAATCAAAACCCCAAAAATCAAATGGTTCGACAGCAAGTGAATAATTCATAGGCATTTCTTGACGCTTACAAATATTGCCAATTCGTTGACATTCATCACAAGATAAAACAAACTTACATGCATCCTTGAAGAGAGTAGGCCAATAAAAACCAGATTGCAATACCTTGTGAGCAGTTCTATCTCCTGCTTGATGTCCTCCATAGGCTTTGGTTGACATTTCCGTACGATCTGTCCCTGTTCATGCTCAGTTACACAATGTCTAATAATACCATCTACTCCTTTGTAAAGATGTGGGTCATCCCCAAAGTAATATCTTTAATCATAGAAGATTTTTGTTGGTATGTGAAACTAGGTGGCATATATTTAGCAACAACATAATTAGCACAGTTAGCATACCAAGGAGTGTTATGAGAAACATTTATTGCGGCTAGTTGTTCATTAGGAGAACTATCATCAATAGGTAGTGGGTCATCAAGAATATTTTATAACCTAGACAAGTTGTCAGCTACGGGGTTCTCAGCTCCTTTCCTATCAGTAATATGTAAATCAAATTCTTGTAGCAAGAGAACTCACCTAATGAGTCTAGGTTTAGCGTCTCTCTTTCCATAATATATTTTATAGCAGCATGATCGATGTGAACAATTACTTTGGAATCAACAATACAAGATCTGAATTCATCACAAGAAAACACAACTGCTAAAAATTCTTTTTCAGTGGTAGCATAATTTCTTTGGGCATTGTCTAGAGTTTTACTAGTATAATGGGTAACATTTAATTTCTTATCAACTCTTTGTCGTAGAACAGCACCAACATCATAATCACTAGCATCACACATAATTTCAAAAGGCAGGTTCCAATCAGGTGGTTGAACAATAGGCGAAGTAGTTAAGGCTTTCTTAAGTGTTTCAAAGGCTTCTACACAATCATCATCGAAAACAAATGGAACATCCTTTTGTAAAAGATTTGCAAGAGGCCAAGAAATTTTAGAGAAGTCTTTAATAAACCTCCTATAGAAACTAGCATGACCTAGGTAACTACGAATACCTTTAATATCTCTAGGACATGGCATTTTCTCAATTGCATCAACTTTAGCTTGGTCCACTTCAATACCTCGTTCAGAAATTTTATGCCCCAAAAGAATACCTTCATTAACCATAAAGTGCCACTTCTCCCAATTCAAGACAAGATTAGTTTGCTCACATCTCTACAAAACTTGATCAAGGTTGCTCAAGCAATCATCAAAAGAAGTTCCATATACAGAAAAATCATCCATGAAAACCTCAACAATCTTTTCAAAAAAATCAAATAATATAGCGGTCATACATCTTTGAAAGCACTACTACAGGATGCTGCTAATGAAACACTATGATCAAAGACCCTTTGACGAAACTATGTATGATGCATTAAACGCAAATGGTGATGTAAAAAACCGTCAAAAAGATGCAAAACGTTTGCGATGGCGGAGCCATCAAACACGGTTCCGATTTTAGTTGAGGCAGAACAATAGAAACGGGCATCCATATCATTGTGTGTGTGATATACGACATACAGTTCACTCCGATGAATTGTTTGCTATTAGGGAGTGCAACAGAAACGGTTAGCCGAATCAAGGTGTATGTGATATAGGGCATACGGCTCACTCGGATGAACTGTTTTCGATTAGGGAACACAACAGAAACAGTTCACCTTAACAAGATGTGTGTGATATGTGGCATACAGTTCACATGGATGAATTTTTTGCGATGAGCCAAAGGAACACAAATAGTCGTGTAAACAAGATGTGTGTGATAAGCGGCAAATAGTCGACTCAGATGAACTGTTTGCGATGATAAATTACAACACATATGGTTAACACAATTTAGTTCGTGTGCGATTCTGTGTGTACAAAAAACTTTGAAAAATGCAAACTAGTTGCTTGCGGTGGCTAGGAATATCGCACACGATGCGTCTGCGAGTACTCGTGTGCGATGATTAGTAAGTTACACATACGTTTCCTTAAGTTAACACATGTGTGAATTTGCAATATGGACAGTTAATATGCAAATGCCTTCTGGACATCGAGCACACGCTTAAACTTAGTGAACCGTGTACGATACTAATACTTTCCATGAAAATTTATGAACTTGGCTAACAACATTTGAGTAACATATACATAGTGGTTACACTATTCGACAAAAGGAGGATCTTCGTAACATGGTTTTGACAACCATATGGTCCATATCTACATACTTAACATAGTAACAACTATCAAATTTTAAGAGGCTGAGGGCCAACAACCATATGGTCCATATCTACATGCTTAACATAGTAACAGCTAGCACATTTTAAGAGGCTGAGGGCCAACAACCACAACTATCAGCTGGAAGCAGCTTGATCATGGTGACTCGACATCTCATCAACGAAAAGGAAGAGCCCTCCTGTGCCTTTTTAGAGCATGAGTAGAAAAATGTCTCCAATTTTCCAATATGGATGCATTGCCATGACAAGTGAGAACTTGTTTATTTGAATGGTTCCATTTCTGCGGGAAATGCAGTACAATGCAATCACAATTTATTAGAACATGGCAGAAGAATATATAGTGCACATAAATTGGTAAATAGAATTTGTTACTTCCTAGGAACGGAGTCAGAGAATGAAAACAAAATTGGTTGCTTAAATAGTGATCAATTAGTCAAAACAAATACCCCGATTTTGCTAAGTAATATGCCATCATGGACAAAGTTGAAAGGACACTAACCTCGATCAGACTTTGATTACCTGATGATGTTGGGGAAGTAAATATCCATGTCAATTAGACCAGGATGTGGTGCACGCACTAGAATTTTATTGCCAGCTTTCAGTTCATAACACTTAGACATTTTTCTCCAGAGGTCCGCATCAAAATAGGAGTGACCATATTTATCAAGTTTTACGGTAACTGTCATTGTAAATCCATGTTGCGTTGTCAATATAACATCCATGGAGTCATCGACAAAGTAAAGCCCAAGATTTCCTTCTACTAATGTTCTTGCAAAGCAAGGGATGTACTGCTTGAAATGAAAATTAAGATCGTAAATTAGGTATATTGAAATAATAGAGCTAGATGCAAATATCTGAGTAACTGATAGAACACATAAATATATAGATGAAAGCAAAGTAGGGGGGGATAATGTAAATATGAGAGTAACTGAATGAACAATACATCATATATTTGCCTAATATAGGGGGGGATCGGCTTTGACATCTAGGCTGCACATGGCACCGTACCTTTTATCCAAATGTAGCAACAAACGGTATATGTTCACAAATTTAGGCCATGTTGATCGTTGTAGGTTGAGATTGAACATACCGAGCGCTCCCTGAAGTCATCCGGAATGGTGAGATAGAACTTCGTTTCCGACTGGCCGCAACCACACTTGCCCGATTTGTGCTCGCACTATGGACACATGAATGGACACCCATGAATCAACTAGAAAAAAATATGAATCCACGGCAATTTCCACCGGTTGATTAACAGCGATGGATGGACTGTGATAAGAGATGAGTGAATATTTCGCTAACTTGATTACCTTCTCCATGAGAAAAATCGCCGGCCCAATCCCGCGGAAAACCCCAATCGACCAGAGTCTAGAATGTCGGTGCAGATAGGCAGCGGAAAGCGGTAGGGGCGAAATCCCGTGCCGTTTGGAGCGCGACCTCCGCCCACCGACAAAAGTCGTCTAGCTTAGGGTGGCTGCCGTGATAGAAGTTGACAAGGTGCAGAGTTGTGGAGGAGTCCGCAGCGAGTGGGTAGGGACGAAGTGGGCGAGGGTTTTCTTTTTCCTTTTGTATGTGTGGGTGAATGCACACGGTTCGCAAAGGCGATGGAGATGAATAGTGTGCGATAGTAAATCACCGACATTGAATGGGCATCCAAATTTCCTTTGTCCTTTGTCCATGAGTTTTTTCTACCGTGAACATAAACCCTGCAAACCACCATGTTCAAATTTGGCACTTTTCTAGGTTCATTTACAATATTTAGGGGATTATGTGCATTTTCTAGGCATTAATGCAAATAATTCAAATTCAAACAATCGTGCATGAAAAGGTGCAGGAGAACAGTCTGCAAAACCATGATCGTGCTATTTAATAAATTCTCATGCCTTTTACAAGGAATGGGCACATATTTCAACAAAATGTGTTTACTGGGTACTATACAAAAATGAAATACATGCTTGGAAAACATGACGCCTGGCGTGGTGCCATCCTATGGCCTCACCATGACTTGGTAAAAATTTGAGAATGTTTTTCTTATGTCGTCATGCATGACATTCATTAATCGAACCATCACCGAGGAAATTTCATGGTTTCGAGGGGGAAATCAGCAAGACTAAAGGGGTCAAGAATACAAATTTCCTTCCTACCTTGTCATTCTGTTTTTTCTACAATCAACATACCCCCTCGAATGGAACGTGTTCAAATTTGGCATTTTTCCGGGCCCATATACCATATTAGGGGATTATGTGCATTTTTAGGCATTAACCCACATAATTCAAATTCGAACAATCGGTGCATGAAAAGGTGCACAAGAACGGTATAGAAAAACCATACTAGTGGTATTTAGTAAATTCACAAGCCTTTTACAAGGAATGAGCAGAGATTTCAAGGGAATGTGTGGCAATATTCAACCACGAATGCGTCATTTACTGCATTATCAACTATAGAAAAATTAAATACATGCTTGAAAAACATGACGCTTGGCATGATGCCATGGTATGGCCTCACCGTGCCCTGGTTAAAAGCTGAGAAGGTTGATTTACGTCGTCATCCACGCCCTTCATAAATCGAACCATCACCGAGGAAGTTCCATGCTTTCGAGAGGGAAATCACCAAGATTGAAGGGGAATCCAAATTTCCGTCCTAGTTTGTCATTCAGTTTTTTTCCAATTGTCAACATACCGCCTCAAATCAACGTGTTCAAATTTGACATTTTTCCGGGCTCATTTACCATATTTAGGGGATTATTTGCATTTTCTAGGCATTAATGCACATAATTCAAATTCAAACAATCGGTGCATGAAAAGTTGCACAAGAACGGTCTGGAAAACCATGCTCGTGCTATTTAGTACATTCTCATGCCTTTTACAAGGAATGGGCAGATATTTCAAGGAAATATGTGGCAATAGTCAACCATAAATGCGTCGTTTACTGGGTTAACAATTATACAAAAATGAAATACGTGCTTCGAAAACATGACGCCTGGCATGGTACCATGGTATGGCCTCACCGTGCCCTGGTAAAAATTTGAGAATGTTTTCCTTATGTTGTCATGCACGCCTTTCATAAATTGAACCATCACTGAGGAAGTTTGATGGTTTCGAGGGGGAAATCACCAAGATTGAAGCGGAATCCAAATTTCCTTTGTCCTTTGTCCATGAATTTTTTTTTCTACGATGAACATACACCCTGCAAATCACCATGTTCAAATTTGGCACTTTTCTGGGTTCATTTACCATATTTAGGGGATTATGTGCATTTTCTAGGCATTAATGAACATAATTCAGGTTTAAACAATCGGTGCATGAAAGGGTGCACAATAACGGCCTGGAAAACCAAGCTCGTGCCATTTAGTAAATTCTCATGCCTTTTACAAGGAATGGGCAGATATTTTGATGAAATGTGTGGCAATAGTCAACAACAAACGTTTATTTATTGGGTTTTCAACTATAGAAAAAATGAAATAAATGGTTGAAAAACATGGCACCTATCATGGTGCCATGGTATGGCCTCACCATGCCCTGGTAAAAATTTGAGAAGGCTTGGCTTATGTCATCATGCACGCCCTACATAAATCGAACCATGCTTTCGATAGGGAAATCACAAAGATTGAGGGGGAATCCAAATTTCCATCCTAGTTTGTCATTCAGTTTTTTTCAATGGTCAACATACCGCCTCAAATGCAACGTGTTCAAATTTGACATTTTTCCAGGCTCATTTACCATATTTAGGGGATTATTTCCATTTTCTAGGAATTAATGCACATAATTCAAATTCAAACAATTGGTGCATGAAAAGGTGCACAAGAACGGTCTGGAAAACCATGCTCATTCTATTTAGTACATTCTCATGCCATTTACATGGAATGGGCAGATATTTCAAGGAAATGTGTGGCAATAGTCAACCATAAAGGCGTCGTTTACTAGGTTAACAACTATACAAAAATGAAATACATTCTTGGCAAACATGACGCCTGGCGTGGTGCCATGGTATGGCCTCACCGTGCCCTGGTAAAAATTTGAGAATGTTTTCCTTATGTCCTCATGCACGCCTTTCATAAATCGGACCATCACCGAGGAAGTTTCATGGTTTCGAGGGGAAATCACCAAGATTGAAGGGGAATCCAAATTTCCTTTGTCCTTTGTCCATGAGTTTTTTCTATGATGAACATACACCCTACAAATCACCGTGTTCAAATTTGGCACTTTTCTAGGTTCATTTACCATATTTAGGGGATTATGTGCATTTTCTAGGCATTAAGGCAGATAATTCAAGTTTAAACAATCGGTGCATGAAAGGGTGCACAAGAACGGCCTGGAAAACCATGCTTGTGCCATTTAGTAAATTCTCGTGCCTTTTTCAAGGAATGGGCAGATATTTTGATGAAATGGTTGGCAATAGTCAACCACAAACGTTTATTTATTGGCTTTTCAACTATAGAAAAAATGAAATAAATGCTTGAAAAACATGGCGCCTAGCATGGTGCCATGGTATGGCCTCACCATGCCCTGGTAAAAATTTGAGAATGTTTAGCTTATGTCGTCATGCACGCCCTACATAAATCAAACCATCATCGAGGAAGTTACATGCTTTTGAGAGGGAAATTACCAGGATTGAAGGGGAATCCAAATTTTCTTCGTTCTTTGACATGGAGTTTTTTCTACGACGAACATACACCCTGCAAATCACCATATTCAAATTTGGCATTTTCTGGGCTCATTTACCATATTTAGGGGATTATGTGCATTTTCTAGGCATTTAGCGCATATAAATCCAATCCAGCTATAGCTGCATGGGTGTGATGTGCGGGACGTGGACTGACATTTGATAATGGCGCATCCTATGGCGCACACACGCGATCCGCGTGGCTGGGGTTCTGGCCCATCATAACGTAACACAAATAGGCTCAGCGCACACTGTTTCTGGAGGCGACGGAGATGAACCGTGTGCGATAATGAACGAGCAAAATTGTAAGGGAATCCAAATTTACTTTGTCATTTTTCATTGAGCTCTTAAAAACCACCGCACTGTACGGCTGCCCGGCCCTCCGTCCGAGAGCTCTCTCCAAGCGGTGTTCATGGCACTGCGGCGCACAGTAACTGGTAAGGAAGCGATGGCATCCCGCTTCGCCACGTTCCTCGCCGCCCGCGACCGCACACATGGTAAGGAAGCGATGGCATCTCGCCGCCCTGAGTTCATCGCCGTCGGTGGCCACACGGTTACGTGGGCGGACTTTGAGGCTGTCATGGCCGAATGGGCAGTGGATCTAGAGGCAGCCAAAGCCACACAAAAGGAGCGGAAAAGGCAGAAAGCACTCAAGAAAAGAGAGTCCCGCCACCACAAGAAAGAAGAGGCAACACGCCGTGGTGAGGATAGATTGGCAGAGATCGAAGCACGGTGGGCCGCCGCCTATAAGGTCGGGAAGGAGAATGCCAGCGTCTGGCCATCATGCCCCGATGGCAGCGTGTAAGAAGTAGTTAGTGCGTGTGTTGCCCGTAGTCTTAGAGCAAATTACCAGTAGTACACTACTTTAAATTTGTAGTATTAACGTACAATGTCGTTAAGAGCATCCTTTGAGGGCTTTGAGCATTGATTAGCATGTGTTCACTGAAGTTCTGTAGCCGCACCCCGGCCCCAAATACTACTGAAATGTCTGCCCGCATCCACTAGAGGAGACTAGAGCTAGCCGCAACTGGTTTTTAGTCCCACGTCGCCACGCGAGTTGGCTGCACACCGGCTTAAATTGCCACGCCAGCGGATGGCAGCAAGCTTCTCCCTTGTTGCATAGGATCAAATCTGGCTACGCGAGCGAGGCAGGTTGAGACTTGAATGCATTTCATAAAACGATGATTGCTCATCGGGTGTCACCTTGCCTTGTTCATGTACATTGAATAATCTTGATACAATGAAAGAGATTTTTGAAATTAGGTGCGGTTGGAGATGCTGATGGATATAAGAATCATTAGGAGATCACAAAATGCACGATTTCTATGGCGTACCCGTGTGTGTTTTTTGTGTTAATGATCCATAAGTCAGTTACTTGTGCGATGTTTCCTAATAAACCAGGCGTACCATTTACCAAAAAAATCAACTACATGTGTACATTTATTTGGAGACAGGATCTTCCAATTTTCTCCTTTCTCGCACAAGAGTATTTTACGCGCTTCGTCTGCGTTGTGTGTCTCCCCCGCCCAAGTTTCAAGTTTGGTAGCGAAATTTTCATTAGGTGCGCGATTTCAGAATTTATTCCTCCAACCACATCCCCACCCATCTATTTTCCTTAGTATCTCCCCCTCCCCCCGCCTCCCCCTACCGGCAGCTCAAAGCACCACCGCTGCAGCCACAACTTCAACCACATCTATGTTCTGCTCGAATCCAGTCAGGTAACCCACCGATCTCTATCACGGCCCTAGCCTGATTGCTTACATGGCGCCTACAGAACATCCTCATGCCTCCAAATCCCCACCGCCCCTACTCCATAACATCGCCGCGCAAGCCCAACCACATATCACGTGGAGGTCGAGGAGCTGATGGTGGTCCATGGTGCGATGGCCGCTGTGCGTGTTGACCCGAAGGAACACCTCTCCTTCGTCGCCACCGACATGGTGCAGGCTCTGGCTCTGATGAAGTTCCCAAGCGACTACCCCCAGGACTTAATAGGTATGATCTGACCAGCTAAATCTTACCAGTATTACTTGTAATGGCTATGTTTTGTATGGTTGATGTATTAAACATGTTCATGCCTTGTTTATTTCAGTACTGCACACGGTGTGATGTTCAAGTATTAACTGTCCAGCTCAATTTCACCAATACCAGTAACAAACTTACAATACATGACTCGGGATATCACTAGAGATGTTGTCCGTTTGCTATTTTTGGTGGATGCTAACCCTGATGTACTTAACATGCCTCACCATGTACTTACGTAGGGTCATATCGACCGATGTTGTTGTTTGCCGTCGAGGTTAGCTGCATCCCAGGTCTTATAGTATTTCACATAATTTGTGCAATTCCAGTTTAACTTCTACCATTTACTGGTTGCTTGTAGGTACACATGTCAGTGGCACTGATCCATGCTTCGACCCGGAGGAACAACTCACCTTCGTCGCCACTGACTTTGGACGGGCTCTGGCCAAGATGAAGTGCCCCAGCAACTACCTCTCAGGACTTACCAAGTATGTACTCACCAGTTCAATCTTACCAATACCAGTTGCAATTAATGGCTATGTTTTGTACGGTCAATGTATTAAGCATGTTGTAGTAAACATGCCTAACACGTTTTAGCTACTTTCCCTACCTTTTTATGGACATGGGCCATTCTCTGCTCTGGCAGCACCTGCCTTGTGATGTTTAACTCTGCCAATTGCATTTTTATCAATACAAGTTTCAATGGCTATTAAGCTTGTTGCAATTAGCAGTTGAATCCATTTTTAAATAGTTGTATTTCAATGGCTACAAACTTACAAAACATGACTTAGGATGTTGTTATGCCTATTGTAATTAAGAGTTGTATCCATTTTTAATCTGTCCCTTTGCTACCATGCTACTCTCCGCAATGAAGATATACTAGAGATGCTGCCCATTTGCAATTTTTGGTGGATGCTAACCCTGTTGTACTTAACATGCCTTTCCATGTACTTACGCAGGGCCATAACGGGCGATGTTGTTGTTTGCCGTCGAAGTTAGCTGCATCCCATGTCTTACAGTATTTTACATCATTTGTGCAATTGCAGTTTGGCTTATAACATTTACTTGCTTCTTGTAGGTACACATGTCGGTGGCACTGATCCATGCTTCGACCCGGAGGAAGAGCTCGCCTCCACCGCTGCTGACTTTGGGTGGGCTCTGGCCAAGATGAAGTGCCCCAGCAACTGTTGGGGATCGTAGCAGAAATTTAAAATTTTCTACGCATCACCAAGATCAATCTATGGAGTAATCTAGCAACGAGGGGAAGGGGAGTGCATCTACATACCCTTGTAGATCACTAAGAGGAAGCTTTGCAAGAACGCGGATGAAGGAGTCGTACTCGCAGCGATTCAGATCGCGCTTGATTCCGATCTAAGCGTCGAACAACGGCGCCTCCGCGTTCCACACACATGCAGCCCGATGACGTCTCCCACGCCTTGATCCAGCAAGGGGAGAAGGAGAGGTTGGGGAAGACTCCATCCAGCAGCAGCACGACGGCGTGGTGGTGGTGGAGGAGCGCGGGACTCCAGCAGGGCTTCGCTAAGCACTACGAGAGACGAGGAGGGAGAGAGGTAGGGCTGCGCCAAGAGAGAGATCAAATCGTGTGTTGGGCAGAACCCATACCTCAAGTATATATAGGGGGAGGGGAGGGGGCTGCGCCCCCTCTAGGTTTCCCACCCCAAGGGGTGCGGCAGCCCCATATCCCATCTAGGGTGGCGGCCACAAGGGGGAGAGGGGGAGGCGCACCTGGGGTGGGCCTTAGGGCCCATCTGCCCTAGGGTTTGCCCCCCTCCCCTCTTGGAGGCGCCTTGGGCCTTGGTGGGAGGCGCCCCAGCCCACCTAGGGGCTGGTCCCTTCCCACTATTGTCCCATGTAGGCCTCCGGGGCTGGTGGCCCCACCTGGTGGACCCTCGGACCCCTCCGGTGGTCCCAGTACACTACCGGTGATGCCCGGAACACTTCCGGTGGCCAAAACCATACTTCCTATATATCAATATTTACCTCCGGACCATTCCGGAACTCCTCGTGACGTCTGGGATCTCATCTGGGACTCTGAACAACAATCGGTAACCACGTACATACTTTCCCTATAACCCTAGCGTCATCGAACCTTAAGTGTGTAGACCAGAGCTTCTCACAACAAGCATGATGGTTTCAATAGGGAATGTCCCACCCTTGGGGACGAAACAACATCCATTGCCTCTTATTGCTTTAAATTTTTTTCTCGTGTCAACATAGAACAACTAGAGTGTTGTGTCAAATTTTGTGTTTTTGGGGTTCGTTTGGACTTTTTATGCATTATCTTAGTTTTCAATGCATTTATGTACATAATTCAAATTTGAACTACATGCACATGCTCTAGTGCATATAAATTGGTTGAAAAATCATATATGTGTCCTTGGGTGCATGCTTAGGTCACATGCAAGAAATGGGAATGAATTTCAAACACCAGGGCACCGTTGATTGCTGGAAAAACATTGAAATGCCTGGTTTTTAAATTCTAGGAAATCCAAAACTCGTGTGAAATTCATGAAACTTGGCATGCTATAATGGAGCAGCATCAACATGTCATGGTAAAAAGTTTGTCCCATTTGGGGCAGGTTTGGGTTAAAGCTTCTCATAAACTAGAGCTTCTCACAACAAGCGTGATGGTTTCGGTAGGGAACGTGCCACCTTTGGGAACAAAACGATATCCGTTTCCCCTTATTGCGTTCAAAAAATTTATAGTGTCAACATAGAACAATAGGAGTGTTGTGTTCAATATTCGAATATTTTGGGGTTCGTTTGGCCTTTTTTATACATTAACTGGGTTTTCTAGGCATTTTATGTGCATAATTCAAATTTGTACTACAAGCACATGCTCTAGTGCACTAAAGTTGGTTGAAAAATCACATGTGTGTCCTTGGATGAATTTCTATGTCCCGTGCAAGAGATGGGAATGAAATTCAAACACCAGGGCACTGTTGATTGCCGGCAAAACGTTGAGATGCCTCGTTTTTAAATTCTAGTAAATCCAAAACTCGTCTGAGATTCATGAAACTGGGCATGCTATCATGGACCGGCGTCAACATGTCATGGTAAAAAATTTGTCCCATTTGCGGCATGTTTGGGTCTAAGCTTCTCACAAACCAGAGCTTCTCACAACAAGCATGATGGTTTCGATAGGGAACATCCCACCTTTGGGGATGAAACAATATCCATTGCCTCTTATTGCTTTAAGTGTCAACATAGAACAACAGGAGTGTTGTGTCAATGTTTATGATTTTTGGGGTTCGTTCGGACATTTTTATGCGTTAACTGAGTTTTCAATGCATTTATGTGCATAATTGAAATTTGAACTACATGCACATGCTCTAGTGCATATAAATTGGTTGCAAAATCAAATATATGTCCTTGGGTGCATGCTTAGGTCCCATGCAAGAGATGGGAACGAATTTCAAACACCTTGGCACCATTGATTGCCAGCAAAACATTGAGATGCCTGGTTTTTAAATTCTAGTAAATCCAAAACTCGTCTGAAATTCAAGAAACTTGCCATGCTATCATGGAGCGGCATCAACATGCTGTGGTAAAAAAATTTGTCCCATTTGGGGCAGGTTTGGGTATATGCTTCTCACAGACCAGAGATTCTCACAACAAGCATGATGGTTTCGATAGGGAATGTCCCACCTTTGGGGACGAAACAATATCCATTGCCTCTTATTGCTTTAATTTTTTTCTCGTATCAACATAGAACAACAAGAGTGTTGTGTCAAATTTTGTGTTTTATTGGGGTTCGTTTGGACTTTTTTATGCATTATCTTAGTTTTCAATGCATTTATGTGCATAATTCAAATTTGAACTACATGCACATGCTCCAGTGCATATAAATTGGTTGAAAAATCAAATATGTGTCCTTGGGTGCATGCTTAGGTCACATGCAAGAAATGGGAATGAATTTCAAACACCACGGCACCGTTGATTGCTGGCAAAACATTGAGATGCCTTGTTTTAAAATTCTAGTAAATCCGAAACTCGTGTGAAATTCATGAAACTTGGCATCCTATCATGGGGTGGCATCAACATGTCGTGGTAGTCCCATTTGGGGTAGGTTTGGGTATATGCTTCTCACAGACCAGAGCTTATCACAACAAGCATGATGGTTTCGATAGGGAACGTCCCACCTTTGGGAACAAAACGATATCCATTGCCTCTTATTACTTTCAAATTTTTTCTCATGTTAACATAGAACAACAAGAGTGTTGTGTCAATTTTTGTGATTTTTCATGGTTCGTTTGGACATTTTCATGCATTAACTAAGTTTTAATGCATTTATGTGCATAATTCAAATTTGAACTACATGCACATGCTCCAGTGCAAATAAATTGGTTGAAAAATCAAATCTGCCTCCTTGGGTGCATGCTTAGGTCCCATGCAAGAAATGGGAATGAATTTCACACACCAGGGCACCGTTGATTGCCGGCAAAACGTTGAGATGCCTGGTTTTTGAACTCTAGGAAATCCAAAATTCATCTGAAATTCATGAAACTTGGCATGCTATCATGGAGTGGCATCAACATGTCGTGGTAAAAAATTTATCTCATTTGAGGCAGGTTTCGGTATATGCTTCTCACAGACCAGAGCTTCTCACAACAAGCATGATGGTTTCAATAGGGAACGTCCCACCTCTAGGGAGGAAACGATATCCGTTGCCTCTTATTGCTTTCAATTTTTTTCTCGTGTCAACATTGAACAACAGGAGTGTTGTGTCAATTTTTGTGTTTTTTCGGGGTTCGTTTGGACATTTTTTTGCATTAACTGAGTTTTCAATGCATTTATGTGCATAATTCAAATTTGAACTACATGCACATGCTCCAGTGCACCCAAGTTGGTTGAAAAATCACATGTGTGTCCTTGGGTGCATGCTTAGGTCCCATGCAAGAGAAGGGAATGAGTTTCAAACACTAGGGCACTGTTGATTGCTGGCAAATCGTTGAGATACCTGGTTTTTAAATTCTAGTAAATCCAAAACTCTTCTGAAATTTATCAAACTTGGCATGCTATCATGGAGCGGCATCAACATGCCGTGGTGAAAACTTTGTCCCATTTGGGGCTGGTTTGGGCATAAGCTTCTCACAACAAGCATGATGGTTTCATTAGGGAACGTGCCACCTTTGGGGACGGAACAATATCCGTTGCCTCTTAATTCAATACATTTTTATGCCATGGTAAAAACTTGTGTGAAAATTCTCAGATAGCAGAGCTTCTCACAACAAGCATGATGGTATCGATAGGGAATGCCCCGCCTTTGGGGACCAAACCATATCCATTGCCTCTTATTGCTTTCAAAAATTTTCTCGTGTCAACATAGAACAACAGGAGTGTTGTGTCAATTTTTGTGATTTTTCGGGGTTCGTTTGGAAATTTTCATGAATTAACTGAGTTTTTAATGCATTTATGTGCATAATTAAAATTTGAACTACATGCACATGCTCCAGTGCAAAGAAATTGGTTGAAAATTCAAATATGTCTCCTTGGGTGCATGATTAGGATCCATGCAAGAAATGGGAATGAATTTCAAACACCAGGGCACCGTTGATTGCCGGCAAAATGTTGAGATGCCTGGTTCTTCAATTCTAGTGAATCCAAAACTCATCTGAAATTCAGGAAACTTGGCATGCTATCATGGAGCGGCATCAACATGCCGTGGTAAAAAATTTGTCCCATTTGGGGCAGGTTTGGGTATATTCTTCTCACAGACCAGAGTTTCTCACAACAAGCATGATGGTTTCGACAGGGAACGTCCCACCTTTGGCGATGAAACGATATCCATTGCCTCTTATTGCTTTCAAATTTTTTTCCTGTGTCAACATAGAACAACATGAGTGTTGTGTCAATTATTGTGATTTTTCGGGGTTCGTTTTGACATTTTTATGCATTAACTGATTTTTCAATGCATTTATGTGCATAATTCAAATTTGAACTACATGCACATGCTCCAGTGCAGCAAAGTTGGTTAAAAAAATCACATGTGTGTCCTTGGGTGCATGCTTAGGTCCCATGAAAGAGAAGGGAATGAGTATCAAATACTAGGGCACTGTTGATTGCCGGCAAAATGTTGAGATACCTAGTTTTTGAATTCTAGTAAATCCAAAACACTTCTGAAATTTATGAAACTTGGCATGCTATCATGGAGCGGCATCAACATGACATGGTGAAAATTTTGTCCCATTTGGGGCAGGTTTGGGTAAAAGGTTCTCACAAACCAAAGCTTCTCACAACAAACGTGATGGTTTTGGTAGGGAACGTGTCACCTTTGGGGACGGAACAATATCCATTGCCTCTTATTGCTTTCAAAAAATTTATAGTGTCAACATAGAACAACATGAGTGTTTTCTTCAATCTTGGAATATTTTGGGGTTCGTTTGGCCTTTCTTATACATTAACAGGGTTTTCTAGGCATTTTATGTGCATAATTCAAATTTGCACTACAAGCACATGCTCTAGTGGACTAAAGTTGGTTGACAAATCATATGTGTGTCCTTGGATGAATTTCTATGTCCCAGGCAAGATATGGGAATGAAATTCAAAGACCAGGGCACTGTTGATTGCCGGCAAAACATTGAGATGCCTCGTTTGTAAATTATAGTAAATCCAAAACTCGTCTGAGATTCATGAAACTGGGCATGCTATCATGGAGCGGCATCAACATGTCGTGGTAAAAAAATTGTCCCATTTGGGGCATGTTTGGGTCTAAGCTTCTCACAAACCAGAGCTTCTCACAACAAGCATGATGGTTTCGATATGGAACGTCCCACCTTCGGGGATGAAACAATATCCATTGCCTCTTATTGCATTAAGTGTCAGCATAGAACAACAAGAGTGTTGTGTCGAATTTTGTGATTTTCAGGGTTCGTTTGGACATTTTTATGCATTAACTGAATTTTCAATGCATTTATGTGCATAATTTAAATTTGAACTACGTGCACATGCTCCAGTGCATATAAATTGGTTCAAAAATCAAATTTGTGTCCTCGGGTGCATGCTTAGGTCCCATGCAAGAGAAGGGAATGAATTTCAAACACCAGGGCACCGTTGATTGCGTGCAAAACATTGAGATGCCTGGTTTTTAAATTCTAGTAAATCCAAAAATCGTCTAAAATTCATGAAACTTGGCATGCTATCATGGAACGGCATCAACATGCCGTGGTAAAAAAAATTGTCCCACTTGGGGCAGGTTTGGATATATGCTTCTCACAGAGCAGAGCTTCTCACAACAAGCATGATGGTTTCGATAGGGAATGTCCCGCCTTTGGGGACAAAACGATATCCATGGCCTCTTATTGCTTTCAATTTTTTTCTCATGTCAACATAGAACAACAGGAGTGTTGTGTCAAGTTTTGTGATTTTTGGGGTTCGTTTGGACATTTTTGTGCATTAACTGAATTGTCAATGCATTTATGTGCATAATTGAAATTTGAACTGCATGCACATGTTCCAGTGCATATAAGTTGGTTGAAAAATCAAATCTATGTCCTTGGGTGCATGCTTAGGTCACATGTAAGAAATGGGAATGAATTTCAAAGACCAGGGCACCGTTGATTGTTGGAAAAACATTGAGATGCCTGGTTTTCAAATTATAGTAAATCCAAAACTCGTGTTAAATTCATGAAACTTGGCATGCTATCATGAAGCAGCATCAACATGTCATGGTAAAAAATTTGTCCCATTTGGGGTAGGTTTAGGTATATGCTTCTCATAGACCAGAGCTTCTCACAACAAGCATGATGGTTTTGATAGGGAATGTCCCACCTTTGGGAACAAAACGATATCCATTGCCTCTTATTGCTTTCAAAAATTTTCTCGTGTCAACATAGAACAGCAGGAATGTTGTGTCAATTTTTGTGATTTTTCGTGGTTCGTTTGGACAGTTTCATGCATTAACTGAGTTTTAATGCATTCATGTGAATAATTCAAATTTGAACTACATGCACATGCTCTAGTGCAAATAAATTGGTGGAAAAATCACATATGTCTCCTTGGGTGCATGCTTAGGTCCCATGCAAGAAATGGGAATGAATTTCAGGCACAAGGGCACCGTTGATTGCCGGCAAAACGATTAGATGCCTGGTTTTTCAATTCTAGGAAATCCAAAACTAGTCTGAAATTCATGAAACTTGGCATGCTATCATGGAGCGGCATCAACATGCCGTGGTAAAAAAATTGTCCCATTTGAGGCAGGTTTCGGTATATGCTTCTCACAGACCAGAGCTTCTCACAACAAGCATGATGGTTTCAATAGGGAACGTCCCACCTTTGGGGACGAAACGATATATGTTGCCTCTTATTGCTTTCAACTTTTTTGCTCGTGTGAACATAGAACGACGGAGTGTTGTGTCAAATTTTGTGATTTTTTAGGTTTCGTTTGGACATTTTTATGCATTAACTGAGTTTTTAATGCATTTATGTGCATAATTCAAATTTGAACTACATGCACATGCTCCAGTGCACCCAAGATGGTCGAAAAATCACATGTGTGTCCTTGGGTGCATGCTTAGGTCCCATGCAAGAGAAGGGGATGAGTTTCAAACACCTGGGCACTATTGATTGCCGGCGAAACATTGAAATACCTGGTTTTTCAATTCTAGTAAATCCAAAACTCTTCTGAAATTTATGAAACTTGGCATGCTATCATGGAGCGGCATCAACATGCCGTGGTGAAAATTTTGTCCCACTTGGAGCAGGTTTGGGTATAAGCTTCTCACAAACCAGAGCTTCTCACAACAAGCGTAATGGTTTCGCTAGGGAACGTGCCACCTTTGGGCACGGAACAATATGTGTTGCCTCTTATTGCTTTCAAAAAAATTCTAGTGTCAACATAGAACAACAGGAGTGTTGTGTTCAATCTTGGAAATTTTTGGGTTTCGTTTGGCCTTTTTTATACATTAACTGGGTTTTCTTGGCATTTTATGTGCATAATTTAAATATGCACTACAAGCGCATGCTCTAGTGCACTAAAGTTGGTTGAAAAATCACATGTGTGTCCTTGGGTGAATTTCTATGTCCCATGCAAGAGATGGGAATGAAATTCGAACACCAGGGCATTGTTGATTGCCTGCAAAACATTGAGATGCCTGGTTTTTAAATTCTAGTAAATCCAAAACTCATCTGAAATTCATGAAACTGGGCTTGCTATTATGGAGCGGCATCAACATGCCGTGGTAAAAAAATTTGTACCATTTGGGGCATTTTTGGGTCTAAGCTTCTCACAAACCAGAGCTTCTCACAACAAGCATGATGGTTTCGATAGGGAACATCCCTCCTTTGGGGATGAAACAATATCCATTGCCTCTTATTGCTTTAAATTTTTTTCTCGTGTCAACATAGAACAACAAGAGTGTTGTGTCAATTTTTGTGATTTTTGGGGTTCGTTAGGACATTTTTATGCATTTATGTGCATAATTCAAATTTAAACTACATGCACAAGCTCTAGTGCATATAAATTGGTTGAAAAATCAAATATGTGTCCTTGGGTGCATGCTTAGATCCCATGCAAGAGATTGGAATGAATTTCAAACACTAGGGCAGCGTTGATTGCCGGCAAAATGTTGAGATGCCTGGTTTTTAAATTCGAGTAAATCCAAAACTCGTGTGAAATTCATGAAACTTGGAATGCTATAATGGAGCGGCATCAACATGCCGTGGTAAAAAAATTGTCCAATTTGGGGCAAGTTTGGATATATGCTTCTCATAGAGCAGAGCTTCTCACAACAAGCATGATGGTTTCGATAGGGAATGTCCTGCCTTTGGGGACGAAACGATATCCGGTGCCTCTTATTGCTTTCAATTTTTTTCTCGTGTCAACATAGAACAATAGGAGTGTTGTGTCCATTTTTTTTGACTTTTCGGGGTTCGTTTGGACATTTTTATGCATTAACTGAGTATTCAATGCATTTATGTGCATAGTTCAAATTTGAACTACATGCACATGCTCCAGTGCATATAAATTGGTCGAAAAATAAATTATATGTCCTTGGGTGCATGCTTAGGTCCCTTGCAAGAGATGGGAATGAATTTCAAACACCACGGCACCATTGATTGCCAGAAAGACATTGAGATGCCTAGATTTTAAATTCTAGTAAATCCAAAACTCGTCTTAAATTCATGAAACTTGGCATGCTATCATGGAGCGGCATCAACATTCCGTGGTTAAGAATTTGTCCCATTTGGGGCGGGTTTGGGTATATGCTTCTCACAAACCAGAGCTTCTCACAAAAAGCATGATGGTTTCGATAGCGAACGTCCCAACTATGGGGACGAAACAATATCCAGTGCATGTTATTGCTATAAATTTTTTTCTCGTGTCAACATAGAACAACAAGAGTGTTGTGTCAAATTTTGTGATTTTTCGGGGTTCATTTGAACTTTTTTATGCATTAACTATGTTTTCAATGCATTTATGTGCATAATTCAAATTTGAACTACATGCACATGCTCTAGTGCATATAAATTGGTTGAAAAATCAAATATGTGTCCTTGGGTGGATGCTTAGGTCACATGTAAGAAATTGGAATGCATTTCAAACACCGGGGCACCGTTGATTGCTGGCAAAACATTGAGATGCCTGGTTTTTAAATTCTAGTTAATCCAAAACTCATGTGAAATTCATGAAACTTGGCATGCTATCATGGTAAAAAAATTGTCCCATTTGGGGTAGCTTTGGGTATATGCTTCTCACAGACCAGAGCTTCTCACAACAAGCATTATGGTGTTGATAGGGAACGTCCCACCTTTGGGAAGAAAACGATATCCATTGCCTCTTATTGCTTTCAAATTTTTTCTCGTGTCAACATAGAACAACAGGAGTGTTGTCTCAATTTTTGTGATTTTTCGGGGTTCGTTTGGACATTTTCGTACATTAACTGAGATTTCAATGCATTTATGTGCATAATTAAAATTTGAACTACATGCACATGCTACAGTGCAAATAAATTTGTTGAAAAATCAAATCTGTTTCCTTGGGTGCATGCTTAGGTCCCATGCAAGAAATGGGAACGAATTTCAAACACCAGGGCACCGTTGATTGCCGGCAAAATGTTGGATGCCTGGTTTTTAAATTCTAGTAAATCCAAAACTCGTCTAAAATTCATGAAACTTGGCATGCAATCATGGAGCGTCATGAACATGCCATGGTAAAAAAATTGTCCCATTTGGGGCAGGTTTGGGTATATGCTTCACATAGACCAAAGCTTCTCACAACAAGCATGATGGTTTGGATAGGGAATGTCCCACCTTTGGGGACGAACCGATATCCATTGCCTCTTATTGCTTTCAATTTTTTCTCTCGTCCCAACATTGAACAATAGGAGTGTTGTGTCAATTTTTGTGATTTTTCGGGGTTCGTTTGAGCATTTTTATGCATTAACTGAGTTTTCAATGCATTTATGTGCATAATTCAAATTTGAACTACATGCACATGCTCCATTGCACCAAAGTTGCTCGAAAAATCACATGTGTGTGTCCTTCGGTGCATGCTTAGGTCCCATGCAAGAGAAGGGAATGAGTTTCAAACACCGGGGCACTTTTGACTGCCGGCAAAACATTGAGATACCTGGTTTTTAAATTCTAGTAAATCCAAAACACTTATGAAATTTATGAAACTTGGCATGCTATCATAGAGCGGCATCAACATGCCGTGGTGAAAATTTTGTCCCATTTGGGGCATGTTTGGGTATAAGCTTCTCACAAACCAGAGCTTCTCACAACAAGCGTGATGGTTTTAGTAGGGAACGTGCCACTTTCGGGGACGGAACAATATCCATTGCCTCTTATTGCTTTCAAAAAATTTATAGTTTCAACATAGAACAACAGGAGCATTGTGTTCAATCTTGGATTTTTTTGGGTTCGTTTGGCCTTTTTTATACATTAACTAGGTTTTCTAGGCATTTTATGTGCATAATTCAAATTTGCACTACAAGCACATGCTCTAGTGCACTAAAGTTGGTAGAAAAATCACATGTGTGTCCTTGGGTGCATGCTTAGGTCACATGCAAGAAATGGGAATGATTTTCAAACACCAGGGCACCGTTGATTGCTGGAAAAACATTGAAATGCCTTGTTTTTAAATTCTAGGAAATCCAAAACTCGTGTGAAATTCATGAAACTTGGCATGCTATTATGGAGCAGCATCAACATGAACTACATGCACATGCTCCAGTGCAAATTAATTGGTTGAAAAATCAAATCTGCCTCCTTGGGTGCATGCTTAGGTCCCATGCAAGAGATGGGAATGAAATTCAAACAGAAGGGCATAGTTGATTGCCGGCAAAACATTGAGATGCCTAGTTTTTAAATTCTAGTAAATCGAAAACTCATCTGAAATTCATGAAACTGGGCATGCTACCATGGAGCGGCATCAACATGTCGTGGTAAAAAATTTGTCCAATTTGGGGCATGTTTGGGTCTAAGCTTCTCACAGAGCAGAGCTTCTCACAACAAGCTTGATGGTTTCGGTAGGGAATGTCCCACCTTTGGGGACAAAACAATATCCATTGCCTCTTATTACTTTCAATTTTTTTCTCATGTCAACATAGAAGAATAGGAGTGTTGTGTCAATTTTTGTGATTTTTTGAGGTTCGTTTGGACATTTTTATGCATTAACTGGGTTTTCAATGCATTTATGTGCATAATTAAAATTTGAAATACATGCACGTGCTCCAGTGCATATAAATTGGTTGAAAAATCAAATATATGTTGTTGGGTGCATGCTTAGGTCCCATGCAAGAGATGGGAATGAATTTCAAACACCACAGCACCATTGATTGCCAGCAAAACATTGAGATGCCTCGTTTTTAAATTCTAGTAAATCCAAAACTCGTCTGAAATTCATGAAACCTGGCATGCTATCATGGAGCAGCATCAACATGCCGTGGTAAAAAATTTGTCCCATTTGGGGCAGGTTTGGGTATATGCTTCTCACAGACCAAAGCTTCTCACAACAAGCATGATGGTTTCGATAGGGAACTTCCCACCTTTCGGGACGAAACGAAATCCGTTGCCTCTTATTGCTTTACATTTTTTTCTCATGTCAACATAGAACAAAAGGAGTGTTGTGTCAAATTTTGTGATTTTTCGGGGTACGTTTGGACTTTTTTATGCATAACTTAGTTTCCAATGCATTTATGTGCATAATTCAAATTTGAACTATATGCACATGCTCTAGTGCATATAAATTGGTTGAAAAATCAAATATGTTTCCTTGGGTGCATGCTTTGGTCACATATAAGAAATGGGAATGAATTTCAAGCACCAGGGCACCGTTGATTGCTAGAAAAACATTGAGATGCCTGGTTTTTAAATTCTAGTAAATCCTGAACTCGTGTGAAATTCATGAAACTTGGCATGCTATCATGGAGCGGCATCAACATGTCGTTGTAAAAATTTTATCCCATTTGGGGTAGGTTTGGGTATATGCTTCACACAGACCAGAGCTTCTCACAACAAGCATGATGGTTTCGATAGGGAACGTCCCACCTTTGGGAACAAAAAGATATCCATTGCCTCTTATTGCTTTCAAAAATTTTCTCATGTCAACATAGAACAGCAGGAGTGTTGTGTCAATTTTTGTGATTTTTCGTGGTTCGTTTGGACAGTTTCATGCATTAACTGAGTTTTTAATGCATTTATGTGCATAATTCAAATTTGAACTACATGGACATGCTCTAGTGCACCAAAGTTGGTTGAAAAATCACAGGTGTGTCCTTGAGTGCATGCTTAGGTGCCATGCAAGAGAAGGGAATGAGTTTCAAACACCAGGGCACTGTTGATGGCCGGCAAAACGTTGAGATACCTGGTTTTTAAATTCTAGTAAATACAAAACTCTTCTGAAATTTATGAAACTTGGCATGCTATCATGGAGCGGCATCAACATGCCGTGGTGAAAATTTTGTCCCATTTGGGGCAGGTTTGGGTAAAATCTTCTGACAAACCAGAGCTTCTCACAACAAGCGTGATGGTTTCGGTAGGGAACGTGCCACCTTTGGGGACGGAACAATATCCGTTGCCTCTTATTGCTTTCAAAAAATTTATAGTGTTAACATAGAACAACAGGAGTGTTGTGTTCAATCTTGGAAATTTTTTGGGGTTCATTTGGCCTTTTTTATATATTAACTGGTTTTTCTAGGAATTTTATGTGCATAATTCAAATTTGCACTACAAGCACATGCTCTAGTGCACTAAAGTTGGTTGAAAAATCACATGTGTGTTCTTGGATGAATTTTCTATGTCCCATGCAAGAGATTGGAATGAAATTCAAACACCAGGGCACTGTTGATTGTCAGCAAAACATTGAGATGCCTGGTTTTTAAATTCTAGTAAATCCAAAACTTGTCTGAGATTCATGAAACTGGGCATGCTATCATGGAGCGGCATCAACATGTCATGGTCAAAAAATTCCCATTTGGGGCATGTTTGGGTCTAAGCTTCTCACAACAAGCATGATGGTTTCGATAGGGAACATCCCACGTTTGCGGATGAAACAATATCCATTGCCTCTTATTACTTTAAGTGTCAACATAGAACAACAAGAGTGTTGTGTGCTACCTCTTGAGCACTGCGTTGGTTTTCCCTTGAAGAGGAAAGGTTGATGCAGCAAAGTAGCTTAAGTATTTCCCTCAGTTTTTGAGAGCCAAGGTATCAATCCAGTAGGAGGCTACGCGCAAGTACCTCACACCTACACAAAACAAATAAATCATTGCAACCAACGCAATAAGGGGTTGTCAATCCCTACACGGTCACTTACGAGAGTGAGATCTGATAGATATGATAAGATAATATTTTTGGTATTTTTATGATAAAGATGCAAAGTAAAATAAAAGGCATAGGTTTCACTAGTGGCTTCTCTCAAGAGCATAAGTATTTTACGGTGGGTGAACAAATTACTGTTGAGCAATTGACAGAATTGAGCATAGTTATGAGAATATCTAGGTATGATCATGTATATAGGCATCACGTCTGAGACAAGTAGACCGACTCCTGCCTGCATCTACTACTATTACTCCACACATCGACCGCTATCCAGCATGCATCTAGAGTATTAAGTTCATAAGAACAGAGTAACACCTTAAGCAAGATGACATCATGTAGAGGGATAAATTCATGCAATATTATAAAAAAAACCATCTTGTTATCCTCGATGGAAACAATACAATACGTGCCTTGCTGCCCCTACTGTCACTGGGAAAGGACACCGCAAGATTGAATCAAAAGCTAAGCACTTCTCCCATTGCAAGAAAGATCAATCTAGTAGGCCAAACCAAACTGATAACTCAAAGAGACTTGCAAAGATAACCAATCATACATAAAAGAATTCAGAGAAGATTCAAATATTGTTCATAGATGAACTTGATCATAAACCCACAATTCATCGGTCTCAACAAACACACCACAAAAGAAGATTACATCGAATAGATCTCCACTAGAGAGGGGGAGAACTTTGTATTGAGATCCAAAAAGAGAGAATAAGCCATCTAGCTAATAACTATGGACCCGAAGGTCTGAGGTAAACTACTCACACATCATCAGAAGGGCTATGGTGTTGATGTAGAAGCCCTCCGTGATCGATGCCCCCTCCGGCGGAGCCCCCCCAAGATGGGATCTCATGGATACAGAAAGTTACGACAGTGAAATTAGGGTTTTGGCTCCGTATCTGATCGTTTGGGGGTACGTAGGTATATATAGGAGGAAGAAGTACGTCAGTGGAGCAACAGGGGGCCCACGAGGGTGGAGGGCACGCCTGGGGGTAGGCACGCCTGGGGGTAGGCACGCCCCCTACCTCGTGGCCTCCCTGTTGGTTGCTTGACGTAGGTTCCAAGTCTCCTGGATCTTGTTTGTTCCAAAAATCACGTTCCTAAAGGTTTCATTCTGTCTGGACTCCGTTTGATATTCCTTTTCTTCGAAACCCTAAAATAGGCAAAACAACAGCAATTCTGGGCTAGGCCTCCGGTTAATAGGTTAGTCCCAAAAATAAAAAGTGTATAATAAAGCCCAATAATGTCCAAAACATTAGATAATATAGCATGGAGCAATAAAAAATTATAGATACGTTGGAGACGTATCAAGCATCCCCAAGCGTAATTCCTGCTCGTCCTCGAGTGGGTAAATGATAAAAACAGAATTTTTGATGTGGAATGCTACTAGGCATAATTTCAATGTAATTCTTCTTAATTGTGGCATGAATATTCAGATCCAAAAGATTCAAGATAAAAGTTTAATATTGACATAGAAATAATAATACTTCAAGCATACTAACTAAGCAATTATGTCTTCTCAAAATAACATGGCCAAAGAAAGTTCATCCCTACAAAATCATATAGTTTAGTCATGCTCCATTTTCGTCACACAAGAATGCTCTCATCATGCACAACCCCGATGACAAGCCAAGCAATTGTTTCATACTTTAGTAATCTCAAACTTTATAAACCTTTATGAAATACATGAGCGTGAGCCATGGATATAGCACTATGGGTGGAATAGAGTATAATGATGGGGGTTATGTGGAGAAGACAAAAAAGGAGAAAGTCTCACATCAACGACGCTAATCAATGGGCTATGGAGATGCTCATCAATTGATGCTAATGCAAGGAGTAGGGATTTCCATGCAATGGATGCACTAGAGCTATAAATGTATGAAATCTCAACAAAAGAAACTAGTGAGTGTGCAGCCAACTTGCTTGCTCACGAAGACCTAGGGCACTTGAGGAGGCCCATTGTTGGAATATACAAGCCAAGTTCTATAATGAAAAATTCCCACTAGTATATGAAAGTGACAAAACAAGAGACTCTCTATCATGAAGATCATGGTGCTACTTTGAAGCACAAGTGTGGAAAAAAAGACTGTAGCATTGTCCCTTTTCATTTCTTTTTTTGGGCCTTCCTTTTTTTGGCCTTTCTCTTTTTTTATTGGGACAATGCTCTATTAAATTATGATCATCACACTTCTATTTATTTACAACTCAATGATTACAACTCGATACTAGAACAAGGTATGACTCTATATGAATGCCTCCGGTGGTGTACCGGGATATGCAATGAATCAAGTGTGACACGTATGAAAAATTATGAACGGTGGCTTTGCCACAAATACGATGTCAACTACATGATCATGCAAAGCAATATGACAATGATGAACGTGTCATGATAAACGGGATGGTGGAAAGTTGCATGGCAGTATATCTCGGAATGGCTATGGAAATGCCATAATAGGTAGGTATGGTGGCTGTTTTGAGGAAGATATAAGGAGTTTTATGTGTGAAAGAGCGTATCATATCACGGGGTTTGGATGCACCGGAGATGTTTGCACCAACTCTCAATGTGAGAAAGGGCAATGCAAGGTACCGAAGAGGCTAGCAATGATGGAAGGGTGAGAGTGCGTATGATCCATGGACTCAACATTAGTCATAAAGAACTCACATACTTATTGCAAAAATCTACAAGTCATCAAAAACCAAGCACTGCGCACATGCTCCTAGGTGGATAGATTGGTAGGAAAAGACCATCGCTCGTCCCCGACCGCCACTCATAAGGAGGACAATCAAAGAACACCTCATGTTTCAAATTTGTTACATAACATTTACCATACGTGCATGCTATGGGACTTGAAAACTTCAACACAAGTATTTCTAAATTTCACAACTACTCAACTAACACAACTTTAATATCACTACCTCCATATCTCAAAACAATCATCAAGCATCAAACTTCTCTTAGTATTCAAAACACTCATAAGAAAGTTTTTACTAATCTTGAATACCTAGCATATTAGGGTTATTTAAGAAAATTACCATGCTATTTAAGACTCTCAAAATAATCTAAGTGAAGCATGAGAGATCAATAGTTTCTATAAAATAAATCCACCACCGTGCTCTAAAAGATATAAGTGAAGTACTAGAGCAAAACTATATAACTCAAAAGATATAAGTGAAGCACATAGAGTATTCTAGTAATTTCCGAATCATGTGTGTTTCTATCAAAAGGTGTGTACAGAAAAGATGATTGTGGTAAACTAAGAAGCAAAGACTCAAATCATACAAGACGCTCCAAGCAAACCACATATCATCTGGTGAATAAAAATATAGCTCCAAGTAAAGTTACCAATGGAAGTAGACGAAAGAGGGGATGCCTTCCAGGGCATCCCCAAGCTTTGGCTTTTAGGTGTCCTTAGATTATCTTGGGGGTGCCATGGGCATCCCCAATCTTAGTCTCTTGCCACTCCTTGTTCCATAATCCATCAAATCTTTACCCAAAACTTGAAAACTTCACAACACAAAACTTAAAGTAGAAAATCTCGTGAGCTCCGTTAGCGAAAGAAAACAAAAGACCACTTCAAGGTACTGTAATTAACTCATTCTTTATTTATATTGGTGTTAAACCAACTGTATTTCAACTTCTCTATGGTTTATAAACTATTTTACTAGCCATAGATTCATCAAAATAAGCAAACAACACACGAAAAACAGAATCTGTCAAAAACAGAACAGTCTGTAGTAATCTGTAGCTAGCGCAAGATCTGGAACCCCAAAAATTCTAAAATAAATTGCTGGAAGTGAGAAATTTATCTGTTAATCATATGCAAAAATAATAACTAAATATCACTTTCCAAATAACAATGGAAGCAGTTCTCGTGAGCGCTAAAGTTTCTGTTTTTTTACAGCAAGATTAACAAGACTTTCCCATAGTCTTCCCAACGGTTCTACTTGGTAGAAACACTAATTAAACACAAAAAACACAACAAAAACAGAGGCTAGATAAATTATTTATTACTAAAAGGGATAAAAAAGAAAGGAATAAAAATAAAATTAGGTTGCCTCCCAACAAGCGCTATCATTTAACGCCCCTAGCTAGGCATAACAAGCAAGGATAGATCTAGGTATTGCCATCTTTGGTAGGCAATCCATAAGTGGCTCTCATAATAGATTCATAAGGTAATTTAATTTTATTTCCAGTAAAGTGTTCCATGCCTTTCCTTAACGGAAATTGGAATCTAATATTTCCTTCCTCCATATCAATAATTGCACCAATCGTTATAAGGAAAGGTCTACCAAGAATAATAGGACATGAAGGATTGCAATCTATGTCAAGAATGATAAAATCTACGGGCACATAATTCCTATTTGAAACAATAAGAACATCATTAATTCTTCCCATATGTTTCTTAATAGTGGAATCCGCAAGGTGCAAGTTTAGAGAGCAATCATCAAAATCACGGAAACCTAACAAACCACACAAAGTTTTTGGTATCGTGGAAACACTAGCACCCAAATCTCACAAAGCATAGCATTCATGATCTTTAATTTTAATTTTAATAGTAGGTTCCCACTCATCATAAAGTTTTCTAGGGATAGAAACTTCCAACTCAAGTTTTTCTTCATAAGATTGCATCAAAGCATCAATGATGTGTTTGGTAAAAGCTTTATTTTGGCTATAAGAATGAGGAGAATTTAGCACGGATTGCAACAAGGAAATACAATCTATCAAAGAGCAGCTATTATAATTAAATTACTTGAAATCCAAAATAGTAGGTTCATTAACATCTAGAGTTTTGATCTCTTCAATCCCACTTTTATCAATTTTAGCATCAAGATCTAAAAACTCCGAATTTTTGGAACACCTTCTAGGTAAAGGTGGATCATATTCAGTCCCATCATTATCAAGATTCATATTGCAAAACAAAGATTTAATAGGGGACACATCAATAACTTTTAGATCTTCATCTTTATTATCATGGAAACTAGAAGAACACGCTCTTATAAAGGAATCTTTCTTAGCACGCATCCTAGCGGTTCTATCTTTGCACTAATCAATGGAAATTCTCATGGCTTTGAGAGACTCATTGATATCATGCTGAGGTGGAATAGATCTAAGTTTCAAAGAATCAACATCAAGAGAAATTCTATCAACGTTCCTAGCCAACACATCAATCTTAAGCAATTTTTCTTCAATCAAAGAATTGAAATTCTTTTGCGAAGTAATAAATTCTTTAATATTAGATTCAAAATCAGAGGGAATCTTATTATAATTTCCATAAGAATTGTTGTAGGAAATATCATAATTATTAGAGGAATTACTAGGATAAGGCCTAGGATTAAAGTTTCCTCTATACGCGTTGTTACCAAAATTGTTCCTACCAACAAAATTCACATCCATAGATTCATTATTATTCTCAATCAAAGTAGAAAAAGGCATATCATTAGGATCAGAAGAAACACTTTTATTAGTAAATAATTTCATAATTTCATCATTTTCCACTCAAAACACTAATTTCTTCTATCGCATGCACTTTCTTATTAGTAGATCTTTTGGTGTGCCATTGAGAATAATTAACCATAATATTATCTAGGAGTTTTGTAGCTTATCCTAAAGTGATTTCCATAAAAGTGCCTCCCGCAGCCGAATCTAAAAGATTTCTAGAAGCAAAATTCAATCCGACATAAAAAATTTGTATAATCATCCACAAATTCAAACCATGAGTAGGGAAATTACGTATCATTAATTTCATCCTCTCCCAAGCTTGTGCAACATGTTCATGATCAAGTTGCTTAAAATTCATAATATCATTTCTAAGAGAGATGATCTTAGCGGGAGGAAAATACTTAGAGATAAAAGCATCTTTGCACTTATTCCAAGAATCAATACTATTTTTAGGCAAAGACGAAAACCAAGCTTTAGCATGATCTCTAAGCGAGAAAGGAAATAGCTTCAATTTAACAATATCATTGTACACATCTTTCTTCTTTTTCATATCACACAAATCAATGAAGCTATTTAGATGGGTAGCGGCATGTTCACTAGGAAGGCCAGAAAACGGATCTTTCATGACAAGATTCAGCAGGGCAGCATTAATTTCACAAGATTCAGCATCGGTAAGAGGAGCAATCGGAGTGCTAATAAAATCATAGTTGTTGGTATGGTAAAGTCACACAATTTAGTGTTATATTGAGCCATCGTGACAAGTAAGCAATCCAACACACAAGCGAATGAGGAACGGGCAAAAAAAGGCAAATAGAGAAAGAGACGGAGGATAGAGAGAGAGGGCGAATAAAACGGCAAGGGTGAAGTGGGGGAGAGGAAAATGAGAGGCAAATGGCAAATAATGTAATGCGGGAGATAAGGGTTTGTGATGGGTACTTGGTATGTTGACTTTTGTGTAGACCTCCCCGGCAACGGCGCCAGAAATCCTTCGTGCTACCTCTTGAGCACTACGTTGGTTTTCCCTTCAAGAGGAAAGGGTGATGCAGCAAAGTAGCGTAAGTATTTCCCTCAGTTTTTGAGAACCAAGGTATCAATCCAGTAGGAGGCTACGCGCGAGTCCCTCTCACCTACACAAAACAAATAAATCCTCGCAACCAACGCGATAAGGGGTTGTCAACTACACGGTCACTTACGAGAGTGAGATCTGATAGATATGATAAGATAATATTTTTGGTATTTTTATGATAAAGATGCAAAGTAAAATAAAAGGCAATGAAAATAACTAAGTGTTGGAAGATTAATATGATGAAGATAGACCTGGGGGCCATAGGTTTCACTAGTGGCTTCTCTCAAGAGCATAAGTATTTTACGGTGGGTGAACAAATTACTGTTGAGAAATTGAAAAAATTGAGCATAGTTATGAGAATATCTAGGTATGATCATGTATATAGGCATCACGTACGAGACAAGTAGACCGACTCCTGCCTGCATCTACTATTACTCCACACATCGACCGCTATCCAACATGCATCTAGATTATTAAGTTCATAAGAACAGAGTAACGCCTTAAGCAAGATGACATGTTGTAGAGGGATAAATCCATGCAATATGATAAAAACTCCATCTTGTTATCCTCGGTGGAAACAATACAATACATGCCTTGCTTCCCCTACTATCACTGGGAAAGGACACCGCAAGATTGAACCCAAAGCAAAGCACTTCTCCCATTGCAAAGAAAGATCAATCTAGTAGGCCAAACCAAACTGATAATTCGAAGAGACTTGCAAAGATAACCAATCATACATAAAAGAATTCAGAGAAGATTCAAATATTGTTCATAGATAAACTTGATCATAAACCCACAATTCATCGGTCTCAACAAACACACCGCAAAAGACGATTACATCGAATAGATCTCCACAAGAGAGGGGGAGAACTTTGTATTGAGATCCAAAAAGAGAGAAGAAGACATCTAGGTAATAACTATGGACCTGAAGGTCTGAGGTAAACTACTCACACTTCATCGGAAGGGCTATGGTGTTGATGTAGAAGCCCTCTGTGATCGATGCCCCCTCCGGTGGAGCTCCGGAACAGGCCCCAAGATGGGATCTCGTGGATACAGAAAGTTACGGTGGTGGAATTAGGGTTTTGGCTCTGTATCTGATCGTTCGGGGGTAAGTAGGTATATATAGGAGGAAAAGTACGTCGGTGGAGCAACAGGGGGCCCACGAGGGTGGAGGGCGCCTGGGGGGGGGGGGGTAGGCCTCCCTATTGGTTGCTTGATGTAGGGTCGAAGTCTCCTGGATCTTGTTTGTTCCAAAAATCACGTTCCCGAAGGTTTCATTCCGTTTGGATTCCGTTTGTTATTCATTTTCTTTGAAACCCTAAAATAGGCAAAAAAATAGCAATTCTGGGCTGGGCCTCCGGTTAATAGGTTAGTCCCAAAAATAATATAAAAGTGTATAATAAAGCCCAATAATGTCCAAAACAGTAGATAATATAGCATGGAGCAATCAAAAATTATAGATACGTTGGAGACATATCATTGTGTCAAATTTTGTGATTTTTCGGGGTTCGTTTGGACATTTTTATGCATTAGCTGAGTTTTCAATGCATTTATGTGCATAATTCAAATTTGAACTAATGCACATGCTCCAGTGCATATAATTTGGTTGAAAAATCAAATATGTGTCCTTGGGTGCATGCTTAGGTCCCATGCAAGAGATGGGAATGAATTTCAACCACCAGGGCAGCGTTGATTGCGTGCAACAAGAGAGTTCTGTCAAATTTTGTAATTTTTTGGGGTTCGTTTGGACATTTTCATGAATTAACTGAGTTTTTAATGCATTTATGTGCATAATTCAAATTTGAACTACATGCACATGCTCCAGTGCATACAAATTGGTTGACAAATCAAATATGTGTCCTTGGTTGCATGCTTAGGTCACATGCAAGAAATGGGAATGAATTTCAAACACCAGGTTAAATTCTAGTAAATCCAAAACTCGTGTGAAATTCATGAAACTTGGCATGCTATCATGGAGCGGCATCAACATGCCGTGGTAAAAAATGTCCCACCTTTGGGAACAAAACGATATCCATTGCCTCTTATTGCTTTCAAATTTTTTCTTGTGTCAACATAGAACAACAGGAGTGTTGTGTCAAATTTTTGTAATTTTTCGGACTTCGTTTGGACATTTTCATGCATTAACTGAACTTTCAATGCATTTATGTGCATAATTCAAATTTGAACTACATGCACACGCTCTAGTGCAAATAAATTGGTAGAAAAATCAAATCTGTCTCCTTGGGTGCATGCTTAGGTCCCATGCAAGAAATGAGAATGAATTTCAAACACTAGGGCACGTTGATTGCAGGAAAAACGTTGAGATGCATGGTTTTTCAGTTCTAGTAAATCCAAATCTCGTCTGAAATTCATGAAACTTGGCATGCTATCATGGAGCGGCATCAACATGCCGTGGTAAAACATTTGTCCCATTTGGGGTAGGTTTGGGTATATGCTTCTCACAGACCAGAGCTTATCACAACAAGCATGATGGTTTCGATAGGGAACGTCCCACCTTTGGGAACAAAACAATATCCATTGCCTCTTATTGCTTTCAAATTTTTTCTCATGTTAACATAGAACAACAAGAGTGTTGTGTCAATTTTTGTGATTTTTCGTGGTTCGTTTGGACATTTTCATGCATTAACTAAGTTTTTAATGCATTTATGTGCATAATTCAAATTTGAACTACATGCACATGCTCCAGTGCAAATAAATTGGTTGAAAAATCAAATCTGCCTCCTTGGGTGCATGCTTAGGTCCCATGCAAGAAATGGGAATGAATTTCACATACCAGGGCACCGTTGATTGCCGGCAAAATGTTGAGATGCCTGGTTTTTGAACTCTAGGAAATCCAAAATTCATCTGAAATTCATGAAACTTGGCATGCTATCATGGAGTGGCATCAACATGTCGTGCTAAAAAATTTATCCCATTTGGGGCATCTTTGTGTCTAAGCTTCTCACAACAAGCATGATGGTTTCGATAGGGAACGTCCCACCATTGGGGATGAAACAATATCCATTGCCTCTTATTGCTTTAAAAAAATTTCTTGTGTCAACATAGAACAACAAGAGTGTTGTGTCAAATTTTGTGATTTTTTGGGGTTCGTTTGGACATTTTTATGCATTAACTCAGTTTTCAGTGCATTTATGTGCATAATTCAAATTTGAACCATATGCACATGCTCCAGTGCATATAATTTGGTTGAAAAATCAAATCTGTGTCCTTGGGTGCATTCTTAGGTCCCATGCAAGAGAATGGAATGAATTTCAAACACCAGGGCACCGTTGATTGCCAGAAAAACGTTGAGATTCCTGGTTTTTAAATTCTAGTAAATCCAAAACTCGTATGAAATTCATGAATCTTGGCATGCTATCATGGAGCGACATCAACATGCCGTGGTAAAAAGTTTGTCCCATTTGGGGTAGGTTTGGATATATGCTTCTGACAGAGCAGAGCTTCTCACAACAAGCATGATGATTTCGATAGGGAATGTCCCGCCTTTGGGGACAAAATGATATGCATTGCCTCTTATTGCTTTCAATATTTTTGTCGTGTGAACATAGAACAACAGGAGTGTTCTGTCAATTTTTGTGATTTTTTGGGGTTCGTTTGGACATTTTTATGGTATAACCGAGTTTTCAATGCATTTATGTGCATAATTCAAATTTGAACTACATGCACATGCTCTAATGCATATAAATTGGTTGAAAAATCAAATCTATGTCCTTGGGTGCATGCTTAGGTCCCATGCAGGAGATGGGAATGAATTTCAAACACCACATCACCATTGATTGCCGGCAAAACATTGGGATGCCTCATTTTTAAATTCTAGTAAATCCAAAACTCGTCTGAAATTCATGAATCTTGGCATGCTATCATGGAGCGACATCAACATGCCATGGTAAAAAAATTGTATCATTTGGGGCAGTTTTGGGTACATGCTTCTCACAGACCAGAGCTTCTCACAACAAGCATGATGGTTTCGATAGAGAACGTCCCACCTTTGGGGACGAAACAATATCCATTGCCTCCTATTGCTTTAATTTTTTTCTCGTGTCAACATAGAACAACAAGATTGTTGTGTCAAATTTTGTGATTTTTCGGGGTTCGTTTGGACTTTTTTATGCATTAACTTAGTTTTCAATGCATTTATGTGCATAATTCAAATTTGAACTACATGCGCATGCTCCAGTGCATATAAATTGGTTGAAAAAACAAATATGTGTCATTGGGTGCATGCTTAGGTCACATGCAAGAAATGGGAATGAATTTAAAACACCAGGGCACCATTGATTGGTGGCAAAACATTGAGATGCCTGGTTTTTAAATTCTAGTAAATCCAAAACTCGTGTGAAATTCACGAAACTTGGCGTGCTGTCATGGAGCGGCATCAACATACCGTGGTAAAAAATTTGTCCCATTTGGCGTAGGTTTGGGTATATGCTTCTCATAGACCAAAGCTTCTCACAACAAGTATGGTGGTTTCAATAGGGAACGTCCCACCTTTGGGAACAAAACGATATCCATTGCCTCTTATTGCTTTCAAATTTTTTCTCGTGTCAACATAGAACAACAGGAGTGTTGTGTCAATTTTTGTGATTTTCGGACTTCATTTGGACATTTTCATGCATTAACAGAGTGTTCAATACATTTATGTGCATAATTAAAATTTGAACTACATGCACATGCTCCAGTGCAAATAAATTGGTTGAAAAATCAAATATGTCTCTTTGGGTGCATGCTTAGGTCCCATGCAAGAAATGGGAATGAATTGCAAACACCAGGGCACCGTTGATTGGCGGCAAAATGTTGAGATGCCTGGTTTTTCAATTCTAGTAAATCCAAAACTCGTCTGAAATTCATGAAACTTGGCATGCTATCATGGAGCGGCATCAACATGCCGTGGTAAAAATTTTGTCCCATTTGGGGCAGGTTTGGGTATATGCTTCTCACAGACCAGAGCTTCTCACAACAAGCATGATGGTTTCGATAGGGAACGTCCCACCTTTGGGGACGAAACGATATCCGTTGCCTGTTATTGCTTTCATTTTTTTTCTCGTGTCAACATAGAATAATAGGAGTGTCGTGTCAATTTTTGTGATTTTTGGGGTTTGTTTGGACATTTTTATGCATTAATTGAGTTTTCAATGCATTCATGTGCATAATTCAAATTTGAACTACATGCAGATGCTAAGTGCACCAAGTTGGTTGAAAAATCGCACGTGTGTCCTTGGGTACATGCTTAGGTCCCACGAAAGAGAAGGGAATGAGTTTCAAACACCAGGGCACTGTTGATTGCCGACAAAACATTGAGATACCTGGTTTTTAAATTCTAGTAAATCCAAAACTCTTTTGAAATTTATGAAACTTGGCATGCTATCATGGAGCGGCATCAACATGCCGTGGTGAAAATTTTTCCCATTTGGGGCATGTTTGGGTATAAGCTTCTCACAAACCAGAGCTTCTCACAACAAGCGTGATGGTTTCGGTACGGAACGTGCCACCTTTGGGTTCGGAACAATATCCGTCGCCTCTTATTGCTTTCATTTTTTTCTCGTGTCAACATAGAACAACAGGAGTGTTGTGTCAAAATTTGTAATTTTTTGGGGTTCATTTGGACATTTCTATGCATTAACTGAGTTTTCAATGCATTTATGTGCATAATTCAAATTTGAACTACATGCACATGCTCCAGTGCATATAAATTGGTTGAAAAATCAAATCTATGTCCTTGGGTGCATGCTTAGGTCCCATGCAAGAGATGGGAATGAATTTCAAACACCACGACACCATTGATTGCTGGCAAAACATTGAGATGTCTGGTTTTTAAATTCTAGTAAATCCAAAACTCGTCTAAAAATCATGAAACTTGGCATGCTATCATGGTGCGGCATCAACATGTCGTGGTAAAAAATTTGTCCCTTTTCGGGCAGGTTTGGGTATATGCTTCTCACAGACCCGAGCTTCTCACAACAAGCATGATGGTTTCGATAGGGAATGTAACACCTTTGGGGACGAAACAATATCCATTGCCTCTTATTGCTTTCAATTTTTTTCTCGTGTCAACATAGAACAACAAGAGTGTTGTGTCAAATTTTGTGATTTTTCAGGGTTCGTTTGGACTTTTTATGCATTAACTTAGTTTTCAATGCATTTATGTACATAATTCAAATTTGAACTACATGCACATGCTCCAATGCATATGAATTGGTTGAAAATCAAATATGTGTCCTTGGGTGCATTCTTAGGTCACATGCAAGAAATAGGAATTAATTTCAAACACCAAGGCACCGTTGATTGCTGGCAAAACATTGAGATGCATGGTTTTTAAATTCTACTAAATCCAAAACTCGCGTGAAATTCATGAAACATGGGATGCTATCATGCAGCGGTATCAAGATGTCGTTGTAAATTTTTTTCCCATTTGGGGTAGATTTGGGTATATGCCTCTCACAGACCAGAGCTTCTCACAACAAGCATGGTGGTTTCGATAGGGACCGTCCCACCATTGGGAACAAAATGATATCCATTGCCTCTTATTGCATTCAATTTTTTTCTCGTGTCAACATAGAACAACAGGAGTGTTGTGTCATTTTTTTGATTTTTCGGGCTTTGTTTGGAAATTTTCATGCATTAACCAAGTTTTCAATGCATTTACGTGCATAATTCAAATTTGAACTACATGCACATGCTCCAGTGCAAATAAATTGGTTGAAAAATCAAATATGTCTCCTTGGGAGCATGCTTAGGTCCCATGCAAGAAATGAGAATGAATTTCAGACACCAGGGCACCGTTGATTGCCGGCAAAACATTGAGATGCCTGGTTTTTCAATTCTAGTAAATCCAAAACTCGTTTGATATTCACGAAACTTGGCATGCTATCGTGGAGCGGCATCAACATGCCGTGGTAAAAAGTTTGTCCCATTTGGGGTAGATTTGGCTATATGCCCCTCACAGACCAGAGCTTCTCACAACAAGCATGATGGTTTCGATAGGGACCGCCCCACCTTTGGGAACAAAATGATATGCATTGCCTCTTATTGCATTCAAATTTTTTCTCATGTCAATATAGAACAAGAGGAGTGTTGTGTCAATTTTTTTGATTTTTCGGGCTTCTTTTCGACATTTTCATGCATTAACCGAGTTTTCAATGCATTTACGTGCATAATTCAAATTTGAACTACATGCACATGCTCCAGTGCAAATAAATTGGTTGAAAAATCAAATATGTCTCCTTGGGTGCATGCTTAGGTCCCATGCAAGAAATGAGAATGAATTTCAGACACCAGGGCACCATTGATTGCCGACAAAACGTTGAGATGCCTGGTTTTTTAATTCTAGTAAATCCAAAACTTGTCTGAAATTCATGAAACTTGGCATGCTATCTTGGTGAGGCATCAACATGTCGTGGTAAAAAATGTGTCCCATTTGGGGTAGGTTTGGGTATATGCTTCTCACAACAAGCATGATGGTTTCAATAGGGAACGTCCCACCTTTGGGGATGAAACGATATCCGTTGCCTCTTATTGCTTTCAATTTTTTTCTCGTGTGAACATAGAACAACAGGAGTGTTGTGTCAATTTTTGTAATTTTTCGGGGTTTGTTAGGACATTTTTATGCATTAACTAAGTTTTCAATGCATTTATGTGCATAATTCAAATTTGAACTACATGCGCATGATCCAGTGCATATGAATTGGTTGAAAAATCACATGTGTGTCCTTGGGTGCATGCTTATGTCACGTGCAAGAGATGGGAATGAATTTCAAATACCAGGGCACTGTTGATTACCGGCAAAACGTTGAGATGCCTGGTTTTTAAATTATCATAAATCCAAAACTTGTCTGAAATTCATGAAACTTGGCATGCTATCATGGAGCGGCATCAACATGTCGTGGTAAAAAATTGTCCCATTGGGGGCATGTTTGGGTCTAAGCTTCTCACAACAAGCATGATGGTTTCGATAGGGAACGTCCCACCTTTGCTTTAATTTTTTTTCTCGTGTCAACATAGAACAACAAGAGTGTTGTGTCAAATTTTGTGATTTTTCGGGGTTTGTTTGGACATTTTTATGCATTAACTGAGTTTTCAATGCATTTATGTGCATAAATCAAATTTGAACCACATGCACATGCTCCAGTGCATATAAATTGGTTGAAAAATCAAACATGTATCCTTGGGTGCATTCTTAGGTCCCATGCAAGAGATGGGAATGAATTTGAAACACCGGGGCACCGTTGATTGCCAGCAAAACGTTGAGATGCCCGGTTTTTAAATTCTAGTAAATCCAAAACTCGTTTGACCATTTTTATACATTAAGTGGGTTTTCTAGGCATTTTATGTGCATAATTCAAATTTGCACTACAAGCACATGCTCTAGTGCACTAAAGTTGGTTGAAAAATCACATGTGTGTCCTTGTGTGAATTTCTGTGTCCCATGCAAGAGATGGGAATGAAATTCAAACACCATGCCACTATTCATTGCCGGCAAAATGTTGAGATGCCTGGTTTTTAAATTCTAGTAAATCCAAAACTTGTCTGAAATTCATGAAACTTAGGATGCTATCATGGAGCGGCATCAACATGTTGTGGTAAAAACTTTCTCCCATTTGGGGCAGGTTTGGGTCTAAGCTTATCACAAACCAGAGCTTCTCACAACAAGCATGATGGTTTCGATAGGGAACGTCTCACCTTTGGGGATGAAACTATATCCATTGCCTCTTATTGCTTTAAAAAAATTCTCGTGTCAGCATAGAACAATAGGAGTGTTGTATTGTGATTTTTGGGGGTTCATTTGGACATTTTTATGCATTAACTGAGTTTTCAATGCATTTATGTGCATAATTAAAATTTGAACTACATGCACATGCTCCAGTGTATATAAATTGGTTGAAAAATCAAATCAATGTCCTTGTTGCATGCTTATGTCCCATGCAAGAGATGGGAATGAATTTCAAACACCACGGCACCATTGATTACCGACAAAACATTGAGATGCTTGGTTTTTAAATTCTAGTAAATCCAATACTCGTCTGAACTTCATGAAACTTGGCATGCTATCATGGAGCGGCATCAACATGCTGTGGTAAAAAATTTGTCCCATTTGGGGCAGGTTTGGGTATATGCTTCTCACAGACCAGAGCTTCTCACAAAAAGCATGATGGTTTCGATAAGGAATGTCCCACCTTTGGGAACGAAACAATATCCTTTTAAGCACCAGGGCAGCGTTGATTGCCGGCAAAACGTTGAGATACTTTCCTTTTACATTCTAGTAAATCTAAAACTCGTCTGAAATTCATGAAACTTGGCATGCTATCATGGAATGGCACCCGACATGTTGTGGTATTTTTCGTGTCCATTTTGAGAGAAGGCGCACTCGAATAACAACCAACAAAGGCATTTTGAAAAAAATAGCTGCCACTTTAATATCTCAAACGATTGTATAATTCAAATCGTGTGCGTTCTATTAACCATTCACGTGACACCACGTGTCTTTGTTTTAATGGCTATTGTAAGTGCCTCTAGTGCCACCCTTAGTTGGTTTTGGAGTATTGTCGATGAACTTGGTTGAGGGAATAATGTGTTTGTGAGAATTGCAGGATAACATAGGTAGTAGGCCCATATTGATTAGGTTTACCTACCAGAGATGACCCCTAAAAATGTGTCAAGACATTGAAGACAATGGTGGTCTGTGAAGAAATTTACAGTGAAGATTATGACATGAGAAGACATCGCATGAAGACTATGGAGTGTGAAGACATAGTTGTTTTGTAGTTTCCTTTTCTTCTTTGTTGAGTCATAGGAACCACCGTACTGTTAAGTGGGGCCCAAGTGAACAAAGTCAGAGTGATTGATGTGATGCTCAACCAAATCCTATGTCTTCGAGCGAAGACAATGAGAGCAAATCTTATCACGATCTGGATGAGTCAGCTTTACTTGTAGCCCAAGTCAAGCTACTGCGTGTGTTTGAAATCTGACCATTGGACACGTATCAGTTCCCTAGTGACCCAGGGTCATTTTGGAAAAATCAGGTCGGGTTGCCTCGTGGCTATAAATAGACCACCCCCTACACCACAAATTGGTGGCTGCTCAGAGTTAGTACACGGCTTTTGTTGTTTGAGAGGAACCCACCTCCGAAGCTTTTGAGAGAGAGAGATCCTTGCAAGGACAAAGCCCTATACACCTAGAGCTAAAGAGTGTTAGGCATCACTGAAGTCTTTCTGTCCGCGTGGTTTGAAGACTTGTTACACTTGAGGACTGTGAATCCTCCAGCCGATTAGGCATCGCGTTCTGAGCATCCAAGAGTCATTGTGGATTGCCGGTGAACGAAGTCTATGAAGGTTTGGAAGTCTACCTTGAAGACTTACCAGAGTGATTGGGCGAGGACTGTGTGTCCTCATCCCAAGGGGAATAAGGTGAAGACGCGGTCTTCTGAGTTAAATCTCGGCCTCCCTAACCAGACGTACAGTTGTCACAGCAACTGGAACTGGTCAACCAAATCCTTGTCTTCACCAAGCGACTGGTTCTATTCTTCACTACCCTTTACTTTACATTTTGTCTTTGTGAAGTTATTGCTTGCCTGTATGGTCTGATTGACTTCACTGGGTGAAGACTGTTTATTGTTTGGCTTCATACTGTCTTCCATCCCGATCCTTACTACCTAGCTGTTGATAGTCTTCGTGCTTTCACTTCATTGCTTACTTGACTATGGCCTGTCTAGTGTAGTCTACCTTCCGCTGCCTACCAATAGATTCATTTGTATCGTTTGTCTTCAAATCCCCCGTGTTTTGAAGACTTTCATAAAAATCGCCTATTCACCCCCTCTAGTCGATAACTAGCACTTTCAATTGGTATCAGAGCAAGGTGCTCCCTTGTTCTGTGTGATTCGGTTTAACCACCTGGAGTTTTAGCTATGTCGACTACAGGGATAATCAAGGTCTCCAGTGCGTGCCCTGTCTTCGATGGCACTGATTACCCTTACTAGAAGAATAAGATGCGTATGCATCTTGTAGCCATTGACGTCGACCTCTGGTATGTCATGAAGAACAACGTTCACAAGGTCGGTGAAGGTGTCACCGTTGCTGATGTCAAGAGGTTCATTCAACTGGACTCAACCGCCAAGAACATCATCTGTGGTCACCTGACCAAAGGACAATACGGCCGTGTGGGTGCACTGGAAACTACGAAGCTAGTCTGGGAGTGGCTCTCCAAGGTCAAAGAAGGTGTCTCAACTCAGAGAGACTCAAGGATTAGTATTCTTTGCAACCTCTTCAACCACTTCAAGAGAAATGACAATGATAATGTCCACCTCACATTTGATCGCCTCACTGATATCACAAATGAGCTTGGCGCACTCGGCGCCACTGAGATCACCAAGCACGAAATCGTCAAGACACTTCTAAGATCGCTTGACAACTCATTCGACAACCTGGCCCTGATGATTCAAGAACGCCCTGACTTCAAGACTCTTAATCCGTCTGACATACTTGAGAGGCTCAACACACATGAGTTCGAACTATCTGAGAAAAGATATATCTATGGTCCCAACTATGGCCGAACTCGCGCTTTGAAGGCAAAGGTTGTTTCCTCATCTGAAGAAGAATCTGACTGCAGTTCTGAGGATCCTGAAGAAATTGGAAAGGAGCTTGCTATGCTTGTGAAGAAGTTCCAGAGGTTCACCAAGAAGAAAGACTTCAGAAAGTCTTCAAGATCCAACTCAAGAAACGATGAAGCTTCCTCTCATGACTACAAGAAGAGAACATGCCACAAGTGCAAGAAACCTGGTCACTACATCTCTGAGTGTCCAAAGTGGGACAATGAGACCAAGAAGAAGAAGAATGGCAAGGAATATGATTCTGATGACAAGAAGAAGAAGAAATCCTCAAATTCTTCTTCCAAGTCTTCGTCGAAATCTTCATCACACAACAGGAGCTCATCCAACAAGGCTCGTGCGTTTGTTGGCAAGGAGATGGATTCAGAGGAGGAGTCTACATCTGAGGAGGCAGAGGTGGAGTCTGAAGAGAAATCTGAGTCAGGCGTGGCCAGCCTGGCTCTAGCTTCAGCGTATGTCGCCAAGTCCATCTTCCACATTGAAGACAATGGCTTTGTCACCAACACTGATGCTAATGACGAGGATGACTCTGCTCCCACCTACTGCTTCATGGCATGTGGTGCCAAGGTAAACTCATGCGATGCTTACTTTAAATATCAAGTGAAGATGACTCTGAATGTGAATCTAAACCTAGCTAAAAACACTTGCTAAAATTGCAACAGATCAACAAAATGCTATGGAACATATTCAAAAGTTGCTAGACAAAAGCGATGACCTGTTGGACGCGGAAATGACTCGAACTCAGCCTTAATTGAAGACATTAAAAATCTTCACATTAAGTACGAGGAACTTGAAAGTCGTCATGAAACGCTCTCAACTACTCATCAAAAGCTCTCCTATGATTATCTTCAAAGGAAGCAAGAGCTTGAGAGCTTGAGAACTTGAGATCGGCTCATGAAGATCTTCAAAAGGAGAATGAGTCACTCTGCGCTCAACAGATCAGTTCTTCTCAGGAAGACTGTGAGCCACCATGTTTAAAATGTCTTGAGCGTGATAATGCTGCTTCTGTTGCTGGATGTTCTACTGCTGCTACTATTGCTATGTCTTCAACTGCTGATGTGGAAACTCACCCCTCTTCTGAGGATACCACTACTATTGCTGATGAGAATGCTAGGTTGAAGACATTGCTTGAAATAGGGATGTACAAAAGCCTCAAAGGGCATCAGACACTATGCGATGTCCTCAAGAAACAGATTCTAAACCGAAACCCTAGGAAAGAGGGTGTTGGGTTCGAGAGGAAAATGAATGTTGATGGTTCATACTGGAAGCTTGAGCAGTACCCCAAAACCACATGGCTTGCTGCAAAGGAACCTTCAGTGGATCCATCTACCTTATCTGGCTTCACTTGTGTTAACCCTATTATCATTGATGAATCCTTTGATGCAAACTATAAACTGTTTAAGAACCAGAATGGTGAAGTGTATGCCAGGTATATGGGTACTAAATGCAGGAATGGACCGCCCTTGAAGAAGATCTGGGTGCCCAAAAGTTGTCTTGAGAAACTTCCTGTGAATGTCATCATGACACCACCAGGGAAGAATACAAACCCAGACCAAAGGCTTCATACAAACAGAGGACTCGCCAGAGTCACCCTAACGCCAATGTTTTGCAGGGAAACCATACTCAGACTTATGAATATGAGCGTGTTTCATCAAACCGCTATGTTCATAAGACCAAGAACTATTCCGCTTATTATTATGAGCTTTATTCACCTCCTGCAAGGCTATTTGCTAGGGATCCAAAGCCAAAGTTCTCAGATGCAGCACTTAGAGTGATTGGGCGAGGACTGTGTGTCCTGATACGTCTCCAACGTATCTATAATTTTTGATTGCTCCATGCTATATTATATACTGTTTTGGACATTATTGGGCTTTATTATCCACTTTTATATTATTTTTCAGACTAACCTATTAACCGGAGGCCCAGCCCAGAATTGCTGTTTTTTGCCTGTTTTAGGGTTTCAAAGAAAAGGAATATCAAATGGAGTCCAAACGGAATGAAACCTTCGGGAACATGATTTTCTCATCGAATACAACTCAGGAGACTTGGACCCTACGTCAAGCCATGTAACAGGAGGCCACGAGGTAGGGGGCGTACCTACCTCCCCCCCCCCAGGCGCGCCCTCCACCCTCATGGCCCCCCTGTTGCTCCACCGACGTACTTCTTCCTCCTATATATACCCACGTACCCCCAAACGATCAGATACGTAGCCAAAAACCTAATTCCACCGCCATAAATTTATGTATCCACGAGATCCCATCTTGGGGCCTGTTCCTGAGCTCCGCCGTAGGGGGCATCGATAATGGAGGGCTCCTACATCAACACCATAGCCTCTCCGATGAAGTGTGAGTAGTTTACTTCAGTCCTACGGGTCCATAGTTAGTAGCTAGATGGCTTCTTCTCTCTTTTTGGATCTCACTACAATGTTCTCCCCCTCTATTGTGGAGATCTATTCGATGTAATCTTCCTTTTGTGGTGTGTTTGTTGAGACCGATGAATTGTGGGTTTATGATCAAGTCTATCTATGAATAATATTTGAATCTTCTCTGAATTCTTTTATGTATGATTGGTTATCTTTGCAAGTCTCTTCGAATTATCAGTTTGGTTTGGCCTACTAGATTGATATTTGTTGCAATGGGAGAAGTGCTTAGCTTTGGGTTCAATCTTGCGGTGTCCTTTCCCGGTGACAATAAGGGCAGCAAGGCATGTATTGTATTGTTTCCATCGAGGATAACAAGATGGGGTTTTCTTCATATTGCATGAGTCTATCCCTCTACATCATGTCATCTTGCTTAAGGTGTTACTCTGGTTTTAAGTTAATACTCTAGATGCATGTTGGATAGCGGTCGATGAGTGGAGTAATAGTAGTAGATGCAGGCAGGAGTCGGTCCACTTGTCTCGGACGTGATGCCTATATACATGATCATACCTAGATATTCTCATAACTATGCTCAATTCTGTCAATTTCTCAACAGTAATTTGTTCACCCACCGTAGAATACTTATGCTCTCGAGAGAAGCCACTAGTGAAACCTATGGCCCCCGGGTCTATCTTTATCATATCAATCTCCTACTACTTAGTTATTTACTTTGCTATTTGCTTTGCCTTTATTTTACTTTGCATCTTTATCAAAAAAATACCAAAAATACTATCTTATCAGATCTCACTCTCGTAAGTGGCCCTATAGGGATTGACAACCCCTACTTGCGTTGGTTGAGAGGATTTATTTGTTTTGTGCAGGTGCGAGGGACTCGCACGTAGCCTCCTAGTGGATTGATACCTTGGTTCTCAAAAACCGAGGGAAATACTTACGCTACTTTGCTGCATCATCCCTTCCTCTTCGGGGAAAATCAACGCAGTGCTAAAAGAGGTAGCAAGAAGGATTTCTGGCGCCGTTGCCGAGGAGGTCTACGCAAAAGTCAACATACCAAGTACCCATCACATACCCTTATCTCCCGCATTACATTATTTGCCATTTGCCTCTCGTTTTCCTCTCCCCCCACTTCACCCTTGCCATTTTATTTGCCCCCTCTCTCTCTATCCTCCCTCTATTTGCCTCTTTTTTGCCCGCTTGCTTTTTGTTTGCTTGTGTGTTAGTTTGCTTGCTTGTCACGATGCCTCAAGATAATACTAAATTGCGTGACTTCACCAATACCAACAACAATGATTTTATTAGCACTCCGATTGCTCCTCTTACCAATGCTGAATCTTGTGAAATTAATGCTGCTTTGCTGAATCTTGTTATGAAAGATCCGTTCTTCGGCCTTCCTAGTGAAGATGCCGCTACCCATCTAAATAGCTTCGTTGATTTGTGTGACATGCAAATGAATAAAGATGTGGATAATGATATTGTTAAATTGAAGCTATTTCCTTTTTCTCTTAGAGATCGTGCTAAAGCTTGGTTTTCATCTTTGCCTAAAAATAGTATTGATTCATGGAACAAGTGCAAAGATGCTTTTATCTCTAAGTATTTTCCTCCCGCTAAGATCATCTCTCTTAGAAACGATATTATGAATTTTAAGCAACTTGATCATGAACATGTTGCACAAGCTTGGGAGAGAATGAAATTAATGATACATAATTGCCCTACTCATGGTTTAAATTTGTGGATGATTATACAAAAATTTTATGCCGGATTGAATTTTGCTTCTAGAAATCTTTTAGATTTGGCCGCGGGAGTCACTTTTATGGAAATCACTTTAGGAGAATCTACTAAACTCCTAGATAATATTATGGTTAATTATTCTCAATGGCATACTAAAAGATCTACTAATAAAAAGGTGCATGCGATAGAAGAAATTAATGTTTTGAGTGGAAAGATGGATGAACTTATGAAATTATTTGCTAATAAGAGTATTTCTTCTGATCCTAATGATATGCCCTCGTCTACTTTGATTGAGAATAATAATGAATCTATGGATGTGAATTTTGTTGGTAGGAACAATTTTGGTAATAACGCGTATAGAGGAAATTTCAACCCTAGGCCTTATCCTAGTAATCCCTTTAATAATTATGGTAATTCCTACAACAATTCTTATGGAAATTATAATAAGATGCCCTCTGATTTTGATTCTAATATTAAAGAATTTATTACTTCGCAAAAGAATTTTAATGCTATGATTGAAGAAAAAATTGCTTAAGATTGACGATTTGGCTAAGAACATTGATAGAATTGCTCTTGATGTTGATTCTTTGAAAATTAGATCTATTCCACCTAAGCATGATATCAATGAGTCTCTCAAAGCCATGAGAATTTCCATTGATGAGTGCAAAGAAAGAACCGCTAGGATGCATGCTAAGAAAGATGCCTTTATAAAAGCATGTTCTTCTAGTTCCTATGAAAATAATGATGAAGATCTAAAAGTTCTTGATGTGTCCCCTATTAAATCTTTGTTTTTCAATATGAATCTTGATAATGATGGGACTGAATATGATCCACCTTTACCTATAAGGGTTTCCAAGAATTCTGAATCTTTTGATCTTGATGCTAAATTTGATAAAAGTGGGATTGAAGAAATTAAAACCCTAGATGTTGCTAAACCCACTATTATGGATTTCAAGGAATTTAACTATGAAAATTGCTCTTTCATTGATTCTATTTCCTTTTTGCAATCCGTGCTAAATTCTCCTCACGCTTATAGGCAAAATAAAGCGTTTACTAAACATATCGTTGATGCCTTGATGCAATCTTATGAAGAAAAACTTGAATTGGAAGTTTCTGTCCCTAGGAAACTTTATGATGAGTGGGAACCAACTATTAAAATTAAAATTAAAGATCATGAATTCTATGCTTTATGTGATTTGTGTGCTAGTGTTTCCACGATTCCAAAGACTTTGTGTGATTTGTTAGGTTTTCGTGATTTTGATGATTGCTCTCTAAACTTGCACCTTGCGGATTCCACTATTAGGAAACCTATGGGAAGAATTAATGATGCTCTTATTGTTGCAAATAGGAAATATGTGCCCGTAGATTTTATCGTTCTTGACATAGATTACAATCCTTCATGTCCTATTATTCTTGGTAGGCCTTTCCTTAGAACGATTGGTGCAATTATTGATATGAAGGAAGGAAATATTAGATTCCAATTTCCATTAAGGAAAGGCATGGAACACTTTCCTAGAAAGAAAATTAAATTACCTTATGAATCTATTATGAGAGCCACTTATGGATTGCCTATCAAAGATGGATATAACTAGATCTATTCTTGCTTGTTTTGCCTAGCTAAGGGCATTAAACGATAGCACTTGTTGGGAGGCAACCCAATTTTATTTGTATTCTTTTCTTTTTGCTCCTGTTTATTAATAAATAAATTATCTATCCTATGTTTTGGTTTTGTTTTTTGTGTTTAATTAGTGTTTGTGCCAAGTAGAACCGTTGGGAAGACTTGGGGAAAGTCTTGTTGAACTTGCTGTAAAAAACAGAAACTTTTGCTCTCACGAGAACTGCTGTAATTTTATTTGGAAAGTTCTATTTAGTTAATTCTTTTTTCAGATGATTAAAAGATATATAACTCACGTCCAGCAATTTATTCTAGAATTTTTGGGGTTCCAGATCTTGCGCTAGCTACAGATTACTACAGACTGTTCTGTTTTTGACAGATTCTGTTTTTCGTGTGTTGTTTGCTTATTTTCATGAATCTATGGCTAGTAAAATAGTTTATAAACCATAGAGAAGTTGGAATACAATAGGTATAACACCCATATAAATAAAGAATGAGTTCATTACAGTACCTTGAAGTGGTCTTTTGTTTTCTTTCGCTAACGGAGCTCACGGGATTTTCTACTTTAAGTTTTGTGTTGTGAAGTTTTCAAGTTTTGGGTAAAAATTTGATGGATTATGGAACAAGGAGTGACAAGAGCCTAAGCTTGGGGATGCCCATGGAACCCCCAAGATAATCTAAGGACACCTAAAATCCAAATCTTGGGGATGCCCCGGAAGGCATCCCCTCTTTCGTCTATTTCTATCAGTAACTTTAGTTGGAGCTATATTTTTATTTACCACATGATATGTGTTTTTCTTGGAGCGTCTTGTATGATTTGAGTCTTTGCTTGTTAGTTTACCACAATCATCCTTGCTGTACACACCTTTTGAGATAGCCATATATGATTTGGAATTTGTTAGAATACTCTATGTGCTTCGCTTATATCTTTTGAGTTATATAATTTTGCTCTAGTGCTTCACTCATATCTTTTAGAGAATGGTAGTGGATTTGTTTTATAGAAAATATTGATATCTCATGATTCACTTAGATTATTTTGAGAGTCTTAATAGCATGGTAATTTGCTTAAAATCCTAATATGCTTGGTATGCAAGATTAATAATAAAACTTTCTTATGAGTGTTTTGAATACTATGATAAGTTTGATACTTGATAATTGTTTTGAGATATGGAGATGGTGATATTAAAGTCATGCTAGTTGAGTAGTTGTGAATTTGAGAAATACTTGTGTTGAAGTTTGTGATTCCCGTAGCATGCACGTATGGTGAACCGTTATCTGATGAAGTCGAAGCATGATTTATTTATTGATTGTCTTCCTTATGAGTTGCGGTCGGGGACGAGCGATGGTCTTTTCCTACCAATCTATCCCCCTAGGAGCATGCGCATAATACTTTGCTTTGATAACTTGTCCATTTTTGCAATAAGTATATGAGTTCTTTATGACTAATGTTGAGTCCATGGATTATACGCACTCTCACCCTTCCACCTTTGCTAGCCTCTCTAATACCGCGCACCTTTTCGCCGGTATCATACACCCACCATATACCTTCCTCAAAACAGCCACCATACCTACCTATTATGGCATTTCCATAGCCATTCCGAGATATATTGCCATGCAACTTTCCACCGTTCTGTTTATAACACACTCGATCATTGTCATATTGCTTAGCATGATCATGTAGTTGACATCATATTTGTGGCAAAGCCACCATTCATAATTCTTTCATACATGTCACTCATGCATCATTGCATATCCTGGTACACCGCTGGAGGCATTCACATAGACTCATAGTTTGTTCTAAGTATCGAGTTGTAATTGTTGAGTTGTAAGAAAAATAAAAGTGTGATGATCATCATTATTAGAGCATTGTCCCAGTGAGGAAAGGATGATGGAGACTATGATTCCCCCACAAGCCGGGATGAGACTCCGGACGAAAAATAAATAAAAGAGGCCAAAGAAGCCCAAATAAAAGAAAGATATAAAAGGGGCCATAAAAAAGGATAAAAGGCCCAAATAAAAAAATGAGAGAAAAAGAGAGAAGGGACAATGTTACTATCCTTTTACCACACTTGTGCTTCAAAGTAGCACCATGATCTTCATGACAGAGAGTCTCATGTTATCACTTTCATATACTAGTGGGAATTTTTCATTATAGAACTTGGCTTGTATATTCCAATGATGGGCTTCCTCAAATTGCCCTAGGGCTTCATGAGCAAGCAAGTTGGATGCACACCCACTTAGTTTCTTTTTGAGCATTCATATACTTATAGCTCTAGTGCATCAATTGCACGGTAATCCCTACTCACTCACATTGATATCTATTGATGGGCATCTCCATAGCCTGTTGATACGCCTAGTTGATGTGATACTATCTTCTCCTTTTTGTCTTCTCCACAACCACCACTCTATTCCACCTATAGTGCTATATCCATGGCTCACGCTCATGTATTGCGTGAAGATTGAAAAAGTTTTGAGAATGTCAAAAGTATGAAACAATTGCTTGGCTTGTCATCGAGGTTGTGCATGATTTAAATATTTTGTGTGGTGAAGATAGAGCATAGCCATACTATATGATTTTGTAGGGATAACTTTCTTTAGCCATGTTATTTTGAGAAGACATAATTGCTTTGTTAGTATGCTTGAAGTATTATTATTTTCTATGCTAATATGAACTTTTGTCTTGAATCTTTCGGATCTGAATATTCATACCACAATTAAGAAGGATTACATTAAAATTATGCCAAGTAGCACTCCGCATCAAAAATTCTATTTTTATCATTTACCTACTCGAGGACGAGCAGGAATTAAGCTTGGGGATGCTTGATATGTCTCCAACGTATCTATAATTTTTGATTGCTCCATGCTATATTATCTACTGTTTTGGACATTATTGGGCTTTATTATCCACTTTACATTATTTTTGGGACTAACCTATTAACCGGAGGCCCAGCCCAGAATTGCTGTTTTTTTCCTGTTTTAGGGTTTCGAAGAAAAGGAATATCAAACGGAGTCCAAGCAGAATGAAACCTTCGGAAACATGATTTTCTCATCGAATACAAATTAGGAGACTTGGACCCTACGTCAAGCCACGTAACAGGAGGCCATGAGGTAGGGGGCGTGCATACCGCCCCCCCCCCCCCAGGCGTGCCCTCCACCCTCGTGGGCCCCTTGTTGCTCCACCGACGTACTTCTTCCTCCTATATATACCCACGTACCCCCAAACGATCAGATACGGAGCCAAAACCCTAATTCCACCGTCGTAAGTTTCTGTATCCACGAGATCCCATCTTGGGGCCTATTCCGGAGCTCCGCCGGAGGGGGCATCAATCACGGAGGGCTTCTACATCAACACCATAGCCTCTTCGATGAAGTGTAAGTAGTTTACTTTAGACCTACGGGTCCATAGTTAGTAGCTAGATGGCTTCTTCTCTCTTTTTGGATCTCAATACAATGTTCTCCCCCTCTCTTGTGGAGATCTATTTGATGCAATCTTCTTTTTGCGGTGTGTTTGTTGAGACTGATGAATTGTGGGTTTATGATCAAGTCTATCTATGAATAATATTTGAATCTTCTCTGAATTCTTTTATGTATGATTGGTTACCTTTGCAAGTCTCTTTGAATTATCAGTTTGGTTTGGCCTACTAGATTGATCTTTCTTGCAATGGGAGAAGTGCTTAGCTTTGGGTTTAATCTTGCGGTGTCCTCTCTCGGTGATAGTAAGGGTAGCAAGGCACATATTGTATTGTTGCCATCGAGGATAACAAGATGGGGTTTTCTTCATATTGCATGAGTCTATCCCTCTACATCATGTCATCTTGCTTAAGGCGTTACTTTGTTTTTAACTTAATACTCTAGATGCTTGCTGGATAGCGGTCGATGAGTGGTGTAATAGTAGTAGATGCAGGCAGGAGTCGGTCTACTTGTCTCGGACGTGATGCCTATATACATGATCATACCTAGATATTCTCATAACTATGCTCAAGTTTGCCAATTGCTCAACAGTAATTTGTTCACCCACCGTAGAATACTTATGCTCTCGAGAGAAGCCAGTAGTGAAACCTATGGCCCTCGGGTCTATCTTTATCATATCAATCTCCTACTACTTAGTTATTTACTTTGCCTTTATTTTACTTTGCATCTTTATCATAAAAATACCGAAATATTGTCTTATCATATCTATCAGATCTCACTCTCGTAAGTGGCCCTATAGGGATTGACAACCCCTATTTGCATTTGTTGCGAGGATTTATTTGTTTTGTGCAGGTGCGAGGGACTCGCGCGCAGCCTCCTACTGGATTGATACCTTGGTTCTCAAAAACTGAGGGAAATACTTACGCTACTTTGGTGCATCATCCCTTCTTCTTTGGGGAAAACCAACACAGTGCTAAAAGAGGTAGCATGTCCTTAGCTCAAGGTGAATAAGGTGAATACACGGTCTTTTGAGTTAAAGCTCAGCCTCCCTAACTAGACGTACAGTTGTCACAGCAACTGGAACTGGTCTACCAAATCCTTGTCTTCACCAAGCTACTGGTTCTATTCTTCACTTCCCTTTACTTTACAGTTTGTCTTCGTGAAGTCATTGCTTGCCTGTATGATCTGATTGACTTCACTGGGTGAAGACTGTTTACTGTTTGGCTTCGTACTGTCTTCCATCCTGATCCTTACTACCTAGCTGCTCATAGTCTTCATTCTTTCACTTCATTGCTTACTTGACTATGGCCTGTCTAGTGTAGTCTACCTTCTGCTGCATATCAATAGGTTCATTTCTATCGTTTGTCTTCAAAGCCCCCGTGTTTTGAAGACTTTCATAAAAATCGCCTATTCACCCCCTCTAGTCGATAACTAGCACTTTCAGCTATAGGAGGTTCCGTGCGGACAGCTGCTTGACTTTGACTGAACGGTAGGCGTGCGAGTGGAGTCCGGTGCGCAGGCTGACCGAGAGGCGTGCAAGCGGTCCTCCAATGCGTAGGCTCACCGGGAATCATGCGAGCTGTATGCTGCACAGGCTCACTGGGAAGCGAGCCCTTTGACTTCCATGGCCGCCCGCCTTCCTCTCCATTAATGGCGCGCGAGCCGCTGTTTAATACGGGCGGCCTTATTGTTCGCCTCCCATTCCCCTCCCTCCCGCAGACCTCCACCAACGCCAAATATGGTTTGAACGAACTTGCCTTTTTCTCCCTTAATGTACAGACTTATCAAACGATTTTATTTTGAAAAAACGTTAATGGTTTTTAAATATAAAACACACATTGCAAACGTTTTTGTTAGAACACCCGTACGCAAACCGACAGCTTCCCCAAGAAGCCAAAGGAAAATGTGCCGAGCGGGATTTGTGCATCCCTTCAACGCAAACGGTTGTTTTGCATGACCCGTGTGCAACCACGTAGAAACAATTGGGTAAGATTAGCATCTGTCATTTTGGGTATGTTGCCATTTCTCAAACTGGAAAGATTGGCATTTGTTTACCTAGTAACATTGCCATTTGTCAACCTTGTAACACTGCGATTTGTCAAAATATGCAACTAAAAATCACTAGCACTATTGTGATGCCCCCGATTTGTTTTTGATATAAAAAAGAGAGTGCTAAAGTAGTCATTCAGAAGTGAGTGAAGGGGCAAAGCTCATTTCTTTCATTCAGGAATGGACACTGGACCAGAATGAAATGTGGGAATAACGGGATTGGCAGATTTTTTATATTGAAATAAAAAAAACTCAACACGACTAGTGAATTCAAATTAGAGTCTTGAGTCGAAAGCCGTCCATAATTGGACTGAGGACTAGTGCAGCTGGTTCTCGGGCAGTTCGGAATTTAGGTTCGTCACTGGCATTGAAGGTAATAGCCATGTCACTCCATGGATTCTTTGCTGCTACGTGGCAGATTTCGGCGAGGCTGCGGAGTGTTCGCTTGCGCCTATTATTTGATGTGAAATTTTCAAAAACTGTTAATACCGTATTGTTATCCATGGGATGGTGCTCTGTGGCATTTGGGATAAGAAGATCCTCACCACATTTGGCATCCTGCCGGAGTATCCAACATGCTCTAAGGTTGTGCGCTGGTATGGTATCCGCTCTGCTATGAATTTTGCATGGTCCGTTAAGCCATCCCTCCAATACGGTTCCATGCCCTGTAGAGTGTTTTTGTTTCTTTGCAACTAACTCGGGTGTCTTATGATAGTGCACCCTTTTACTTCGGACTGGGTGTATATTCTGAGCCGGATTATCCCAAAATTTCGTCTCGGTTTTCCAGGCGCTTTCCATCACACAGTACTTTCGTACTATGGACGCCAAGTCAGCGAAGCGTGATATGTCACGGCGACTTAAGGCGTTAAGGATTCCCTTGTCCGTGCAATTATTGCAGAAAAATGAGACTGCATCTTCCTCGTGACAGTCCTTAACCTTGTTCATCACAAGGAGGAATCTGGCCCAATAATGATGTACTGTTTCATGGGACTCTTGCCTGATGGGGGAAAGATCGTTTATGTCTGGGTGGGTGGGTGGAATTGAGTCCGAGCCCCTACCCAATCTGAGACCTAGGGGCTGAGGTGTTTCCAATATTGGAATTTCAGGTTCCGGTATGTTGCCCGATAAGTCTGGCCCGCTACCTGACTCTAGGTTCAGGGCTTGGGTGATGTCCTCCTGTAAACGGGTATCCGGCTCGGAGAGCTCAGGAATCCGAACATAGTTAGTCCTCAAGATAGAAGAGGAATCGCCGCATTATTCCTCCACCACCGCAACATGGTGGGTGACCGGTGGAGAGTTAATCTTCCTTTGATCGGGTTTAAGCCCAATCCGATCATAGTCCATAGCGACTCCCAAGGCGGCAATGCGATCCAAGAGCTCGTTTAGGGAAGAGAGCTCCATTGGATCCATCTGCTCGGCGAATTCCGAGCCGACGTGGAGGTTGTTTTCGATGACCCGAGAAGTCATCGTCGGGGCAGCAGCCGAACAGGCGGTCATGATGAAACTGCCTAGCCGGATAGTTTGGCCGACAGCCAGGGCTCCCCCGGTGGTGATGTTGTTCTTAACAACGAGACGAGGCATCCTTCCTTATGGTGATGGCACAGAGGAACTCCCAATGAAAGCACCAATGTCGGTGTCAAAACCGGCGGATCTCGAGCAGGGGGTCCCGAACTATGCGTCTAAGGTGGATGGTAACAGGAGGCAGGGGACACAATGTTTTACCCAGGTTCGGGCCCTCTTGATGGAGGTAAAACCCTACGTCCTGCTTGATTATTCTTGATAATATGAGTAGTACAAGAGTTGATCTACCACGAGATCGGAGAGGCTAAACCCTAGAAGCTAGCCTACGGTATGATTGTATGTTGTCCTATGGACTAAAACCCTCCGGTTTATATAGACACCGGAGGGGGCTAGGGTTACACAAGGTCGGTTACAAAGGAGGAGATATACATATCCGTATTGCCTAGCTTGCCTTCCACGCCAAGTAGAGTCCCATCCGAACACAGGACCAAGTCTTCAATCTTGTATCTTCATAGTCCAACAGTCCGGCCAAAGGATATAATCCGGCTGTCCAGATACCCCCTAATCCAGAACTCCCTCAATGACTATTATCGCGCACAACTCTTTGTGTTCTACTCGTGCATATAACATCTACGCATAGACTTGGCTCGGATGCCACTGTTGGGGAACGTAGAATTTCAAAAAAAATCCTATGATCACGCAAGATCTATCTAGGAGAAGCATAGCAATGAGCAAGGAGAGTGTGTCCACGTACACTCATAGACCGAAAGCAAAAGCGTTTAGTAACGCGGTTGATGTAGTCGAACATCTTCATGATCCAACCGATCCAAGTACAGCACCTCCGTGTTCAGCACACGTTCAGCACGATGATGTCCCTCGAGCTCTTGATCCAGTTAAGGATGAGGGAGTGTTCTGTCAGCACGACGGCATGCGACAGTGATGATGAAGTTACCGGCGCAAGGCTTCGCCAAAGCACTACGACGATATGAATGAGGTGTTAACTGTGGAGGGGGGCGCTGCACACGGCTAGGAACAATTGATATGTATTATATGGGTGCCCTCACCATGTATATAAAGGAGGGAGAGGGAGAGAGGCAGCCTAGGGCGCACCCAAGCAGGAGGAATCCTACTTGGGCCCCTAGTGCAATTCGCCCCTGGTGTGTTCCCTTACTTGGCCCATTAAGCCCATATCTTTGTCGGGGGTTGCCCGTAACCCCTTCCGGTGACTCGGTATCACCCGGAACACTTCCGGTGTCCAAATAACATCGTCCTATATATGAATATTTACCTCTCGACCATTTCGAGACTTCTCCTCATGTTCGTGATCTCATCCGGGAATCCGAACAAACTTCGGTTCTCAAATCACATAACGGATAATACAAATCGTCATCGAACATTAAGCGTGCGGACCCTACGGGTTCGAGAACTATGTTGACATGACCGAGACACATCTCCGGTCCATAACCAATAGCGGAACCTGGATGCTCATATTTGATCCTACATATTCTACGAAGATCTTTATCGGTCAAACCGCATAACAACATACGTTGTTCCCTTTGTCATCGGTATGTTACTTGCCCGAGATTCGATCGTCGGTATCATCATACCTAGTTTAATCTCATTACCGGCAAGTATTTTTTACTCGTTCGTAATGCATCATCCCTTGACTAACTCATTAGTCACATTGCTTGCAAGGCTTATAGTGATGTGCATTACCGAGAGGGCCCAGAGATACCTCTCCGATACAAGGAGTGAGAAATCCTAATCTCGATCTATGCCAACCCAACAAACACCTTCGAAGACATCTATAGAGCATTTTTATAATCACCCAGTTACGTTGTGATGTTTGATAGCACACAAGGTGTTCCTCCGGTATTCGGGAGTTGCATAATCTCATAGTCAAAGGAACATGTATAAGTCATGATAAAACCAATAGCAATAAAACTAAACGATCATTATGCTAAGCTAACAGATGGGTCTTGTCTATCACATCTTTCTCTAATGATGTGATCCCATTCATCAAATGACAACACATGTCTATGGTAAGGAATCATAACCATCTTTGATTAATGAGCTAGTCAAGTAGAGGCATAGTAGGGACACTCTGTTTTGTCTATGTATTCACACATGTACTAAGTTTCCGGTTAATACAATTCTAGCATGAATAATAAACATTTATCATGATATAAGTAAATATAAATAACAACTTTATTATTGCCTCTAGGGCATATTTCCTTCATGATCATATTGCCTCCTAGTTGGTGCCTTTATAAGAGAAGATGGAGTCTCAAAAAAAATAAAAATTGCATAAAGTAAAAGAAAGGCGCTTCGCAGAGGGAAGTAGGGATTTGTAGAGGTGCCAGAGCTCAAAGCGAAAAACATAGAGATGAAAACATTTTGGGAGGTGTATCCATCCCACCACCGAAAACGACTTAGAGTTCCCAACACTTTCCATGGATAGATATATCATAGGCGGTTCCTAAACAGAAAATAAAGTTTGCTCCTTTTTCACCATACTTTCACTTTCCGTGGCTAACCGTATCCACGGGTGCCCTCCATACCAACAATTTCCAAGGAATTCATTATTTGACAACATAAAGTAAATTCAATTTTTTTCATTTTGGGACTGGGCATCCCTAATACCTTTGCCTTACTCTCATGCAATGACAAGTGAATAAACACTCAACCTGAGAATAACACATCTAGCATGTAAAATATTACCACCCCTCACTGCTCCGCGAGTGAAACAAACACACAAAAGAGAAGTTTATTTTTAAATTAGAGATGGCACATGCAAATTTGCTTAGAATGGAAAAAGAATACCACATATAGGTAGATATAGTGGACTCATGTGGCAAAACTGGGTTAAAGGTTTTTGGATGCACAAGTTGTGATCATACTTAGTGCAAAATGAAGGCTAGCAAAAGATTGGGAAGCGACCAACTAAGAAACATATAATCTCATAAGCAAGCATTAAGCATAAATAACACCGAATAATGCACCACAAGTAGGATGCAATTTCATTGCATGACTATTGACTTTCGTACTTGCATAGGGAATCACAAACCTTAACACCAATATTCTTACTAAAGCATAATTACTCACCAACATAACTCACATATCACATCATCATATCTCAAAACTATTACTAAGAATCAAGTTTATTTTGTCCAATGATCTTCATGAACATTTTTATTATATCCTTCTTGGGTATCTATCACTTTGGGACTAATTTTCATGTATTGCTTTTGACAAGCTCCAACAAATATAAGTGAAGATCATGAGCATAATAAATTTCTTTCTCTCAAAGTAGTTTAAGTGAAGCAAGAGAGAATTTCTTGAAAATTTTACTAACTCTCAAATAAATCTAAGTGAAGCAAGAGAGAATTTCTTCAAAAATACTAAAGCACACCGTGCTCAAAAAGATATACGTGAAGCACTAGAGGAAGTCCATTACTCATAAAAATTTAAGGGAAGCATAGAGAGAAACTCTAACAAGTCAGACATAATTTTGGCTCCCTCAAATAGGTGTGTCTAGCAAGGATTGATGACTTAAAACACAAAATAAAACAAGCAAAGAGTCATATCATACAAGACGCTCTAAGCAAAACGCATATCATGTGACGAATAAAAATATAGTTTCAAGTAAAATACCGATGATCGTTGAAAGAAAGCGGGGATGCCACTCGGGGGCATCCCCAAGCTTAGTTGGTTGCTCATTTTTGGATAATAGCTTTGGATGCCAGGGTATCCTCAAGCTTAGGCTCTTCCATCCTTCCTTCATCCATCGTAAGATAACTCAAAACTTGAAAACTTCAATCACACAAAACTTAACAAAACCTTCATGAGATCCGTGAGTGTATGAATAATAAATCGCTACTATAAGTGTTGTATAAAACCAATTCATATTTTATTTTTGTATTATATATACTGTATTCCCACTTTTCTATGGAAAAATCTCATCAAAGAAAACTATAGAGCCATCAAAATAATCACACAACACAAAGAAAACAGAATCTATCAAAACAGAATAGTCTGTAGCAATCTGACTATTTCGAATACTTCCATAACTCCAAAAATTCTAAAAAATTAGGATGACCTGAGCAATTCGTATATTGATCTACTGCAAGAGGAATGGGTATTTTATCGCTCTCTAGTAAAAATTGAAAATTAATTTCGTGAGCGTAAAAGTTTATGTTTTTCAGCAGATAGAACAACTATCACCCAAGAAGATCCTAAAGGCTTTACTTGGCACAAACACTAACTAAAACACAAAAAACACAATCATAACAGTAACATAATTGTGCTAACACACAAAAATAGGAAGCAAAAAGAAAAAATAAAATTTATTCATTGGGTTGCCTCCCAACAAGCGCTATAGTTTTACGCCCTTAGCTAGGCATAAAGCAAGGATCTAAGTTTTGTCATCCTTGTCCAACTCTTCAATCAAACACTTAGAATCCTTCAAAGAATTAGCATAAAGATTTTCAATAACAACACTTCTGGGAATAAATTCAAAGATTTCATTCCTGCAAAAACGATCTCTTATCACTTGAACAAAATCCGGGTGAACACTAATCATCTTAAGATCTCCATTGCACCCTTGTTCTTAGATCTACCCCTCCTTACGGGAGTTTTCTCGATAGTTTTAGCGAAAGCAAAAGCCGTGCTTAGATTACTAAAGATTTCTTATGATTTATCAATCTGAGACGGACTTTCTTCTATTCTTTCATGGATTAAGGTACCCTTCTCTTTTAACAACTTAAGAATATCTCCCAGTTTTGACCCTATATTGGTAGAAAAATTATGAATCTTTATATCTATAATTTCCATATGATCTTCAATGAGAATTTTGTTTTCAATAGCATCTAGTCTTTCCATAACATGCTCAAGAGTCAAAGTTGTTTCATTAATCATAAGTGGTGGTGAGCCCACTAAATTTCCTATAGCATTAAAGGCATGAAGAGAAGGACACATCAAGAAATTTCCACTGGTAATCGTATCAAGGACGACTCTATACCAAGTGGTGATGCCAACATAAAAACAATGAAGAAGAACAACAGTGGATTGGTTACGGGTATATCTATTATGACCATTGCAAATACTATACCAATCATCTTTTCAATTTTCTCCTTGTCTTTGCTTGAAGTAAAGAACTTCAAAATCTGGTGACAAAGGAGGAGTAGGGAATAAAACAACAATTTTTTGTGAAGTGGGGGAGAGGAAAACGAGAGGCAAATGGCAAATAATGTAAATTGCAAGGAGATGAGATTTGTGATTAGGAACCTGGTATATATTGAAGATCCTCCCCGGCAACAGCGCCAGAAATTCCTTTAGATGTCGCTTGAAGCTACGTCGGTATTTCCCCAAAGAGGAAAGGATGATGAAGCATAGCGACGGTAGGTATTTCCCTCAGATATGAAACCAAGGTTATCGAACCAGTAGGAGAACCAAGCAACACAATGTAAACAACACCTACACACAGATAACAAATCCTCGCAACCCGACGTGTTAAAGGGGTTGTCAATCCCTTTCGGGGTACGGCGCCTCAAGATAGGCAAACGGACGTGAGATAAATTTGTAGTAGATTGATAGATTGAACGCCAAATAAAATAAATAAGGAAAAATTGTAGCAAAGTTTGGGTTTTTGGTTTAATAGATCTGAAAATAGATGCAAGAGAAAAGTAGATCGCAAAGGCAAATATATGAGAAAGTAGACCCTGGGCTGTAGGTTTCACTAGTGGCTCCTCTCGAGAAAAATAGAAAATGGTGGGTAAACAAATTACTCTTGGGCAATTGATAGAACCTCAAATAATTATGACGATATCCAGGCAATGATCATTATGTAGGCATCACGTCCAAGATTAGTAGACTGACTCCAGCCTGCATCTACTACTATTACTCCACACATCGACCGCTATCCGGCATGCATCTAGTTTATTAAGTTAATGGAGAAACGGAGTAATGCAATAAGAACGATGACATGATGTAGACAAGATCTATCTATGTAGAGATAGACCCCATCGTTTTATCCTTAGTAGCAACGATACATATGTGTCATTTCCCTTTCTGTCACTGGGATCAAGCACCGTAAGATCGAACCCACTACAAAGCACCTCTTCCCAATGCAAGATAAATAGTTCAAGTTGGCCAAACAAAACCCAAATATCGGAGAAGAAATACGAGGCTATAAGCAATCATGCATATAAAAGATCAAAGAAACTCAAATAACTTTCATGGATATAAAAAGATAGATCTGATCATAAACTCAAAGTTCATCGATCCCAACAAACACACCACAAAAGAGTTACACATATGGATCTCCAAGAGACCACTGTATTGAGAATCAAGAGAGATAGATGAAGCCATCTAGCTACTAACTACGGATCCAAAGGTCTACAAAGAACTCACGCATCATCGAAGAGGCACCAATGGAGGTGGTGAACGCCATCCCAGATGGTGTCTAGAGTGGATCTGGTGGTTCTTTACTCTCCGGCGGCTGGATGAACATTTCATCGACTCCCCTAGGGTTCTGGGATTTTTGGGGTATTTATAGAGCAAAGAGGTGGTCCGGGGGGCACTCGAGGTGGGCACAACCCACCAGGGTGCGCCTGAGCTTCCTGGCACGCCCTGGTGGGCTGTGGCCCCCTCGAGGCACCCCCCTGGTGCAGCCAAGGCCCGCTGTGTTCCTTTTGGCCCATAAAAAATCTCCGTAAAGTTTTGTGGCATTTGAACTCCGTCTGATATTAATTTTCTGTGATCTAAAAACACAGAAAAATAGGAACTGGCACTTGGCACTATGTAAATAGGTTAGTACCAAAAAATGATATGAAATGATTATAACACATCCAAGATTGATAATATAACAGCATGGAACAATCAAAAATTATAGATACGTTGGAGACTTATCAAAGAGTATGTTGGTGCATGATATGGTTTACCTGTTGCATGTAGTATCATCATGTTCATATGCTCATGCCATGCTAATGTTGTTTTAGCTGTATCATGTTTAGTTTGTGTATGCCATGTATCATGTTCAGGATTGCTTTAACCTGCTAATGCCATGTTGTTGCCTGTCTTGACTGCTTTTGGTTAATTGTGAGCTTGCAAGTACATTCAATGTACTGACCTGGCGCGTCATGCTAGTTTGCAGGTCATGCCTGGATTGCTTGCTTGTTTGGTGTGGTTCTTGTGTTCGCGAGCTAGGATAAATGTTCCAGCCAGAGTCCCTGCGGATTGGAGTTGTGACGCTCAAATAATTAAGCTACAGTAAACCTCTGTTAATGATGCCACGTCACCACAGTTACAGTTGCTAATCTCGCATTAGTTCAAAACCGATTCAAATTCGAATTCAAAATCAAGTCAAACGGTAAAAGTTTTCAAACATTAAAAGTAAAATGTTCGGGTTGTGCCAAATAATGCATAAGTTTTTATGGTGGAGGAACCACAATTTTATAAAATATTTAAATACTCTAAATTGATTTAAACAGTAGCAAAAACAATTATTTAAACCCTTTGAAAATATTAAAACAAATGAAAACTATTTTATTTAAGGTTCCCAATTTAATGTGGTTGTGGTATAATTAGAACTACCAATTTAGGATATATTGCTATAATTAATAAAACTAAATAAACTTAAGAGATAAGTGAAAACATAAAAGAAATAAATAAAAGAGAAGGTAAAAAAGTAAAAGAGAAAACTACTAGCACTTAAGGCCCGCGGCTACAGGAGCCGAGCCAGCCCACCAACGCCCCTCATCCCCTACCTCTTTGTTCACCACACCCCGTGGACACAGAGGGCTCGTCCATGGTCGGGGATCGCCACGCGGCGTGCATCCAGCCCCCGGACATCCTACTTGACTCCCCTCGATGCTCTGCGAACCCTAGCTTGCCATTCCCCCTCCCCTCGCACCGCTTCCTTCTTCCCCACACACATCTGAGCCGCCGCCGCCATGACCCTCCTCGTCCATGCAGTCACCGAACTGCTCTCTGGCTAGAAATGAGTCCAGGAGCTCCTCAGTGGTCGTCTTCGTCGTCTAAGCGCTTTGGTTCGAGCAAGGACGTCGTCATGCCATCGCCATCATCGGATCTCATCGCCACGGGCGCCATCTCGATCTGCTCCACCCCAACCCTCTCCGACCTCGCTGTCCGCTCCTCTGCATCCGCGGTGAGCTCCCGATGCTCATGTGCCTTTTCCCACTACATCTCTCATTCTGTATCGTCATGGTAGTAGCTGTCGTAGGTGCACCGCCACAGGCCTCGTCGTTCCCGGCGATTCTGGCAACCCCAACGCCTCTCGTGACCTCCCAAATCCGCGCGCGCCTGCTACTCGAGCGATACCGCTCTGTTGCGTGGCGACTGCTCTAGTGCTCATGTTGCTTTGCCTCTGCCGTTACTTCTACTTGCTGATGCCGCTGCATCCTGCTATGGTGCACTGCTACTACCGCCCACTACCCCGGCCGCGTCACACCGCACCTCGCCCCACTCCCGCCGCTGCCTTCCCAACGCCCGCTCCTGGACGAGCGCGTTGTTGGCGCGTCATGGCGCGCCAGGGCCACGTCGTGATCGTGCCCGGCCATGCCGGAGCCGCACCAGGGATGCGCCTTCCGCCGTGGCCGCGGCTCCCCCTCCCGCGCCCCACACGCCCGCCTATGCCTGCGCGCCTCCTCATTTCTCCCTTGCCACGCCGCCCGTGCCCTGCTCCTCTGCTGCCCGCGCCATCGCCATGCCTCGTGCTGTAGCCGCTCATCGCTCGCTCACCCGTGGTCTACTCCCCCACCGTCGGGACCGCCTTCGCTGACACCTACAGGACCGCGTGCTCGCGCACCACTGCTAGCAACGTCGCGGCCGCCCCATGCTCATGCGCCGCGCGTGGCCTTGCCGGGGCCGCGCCTGCCGCCGGACGCTGGAGCCCCTCTTCTGCATCGGGAGCTCGCCTGTGATGCCCGGATAATGAAGCTACAGTAACCCTCTACTAATGATGCCATGTCATCACTCTTAGTATTACTAATCCTAAGTGGCTTTCAAACACCGTTCTAATTTCAAATCCAAACTAAAGTCCAAGATTCAAATTTCTCAAACATGAAAACAAAAATGTTCAAAGTGTGGCAAATAATCCCTTGATATTTGTCATGTTGGAACCAACCTCTTTTGAATTCCCAAAATGCCTCTGGGAATTAATTCTTGGTCCAGCAACATTTAAATTTGACCTATTCAATTTCTAAAAATGTTTGAACAATTCCATTGTCTCTAAAACTTCTATGCAACACCACAAAGTTGTTCTTGAATTATGTGCTACTTTTCAAGTTTAAATAAATTCATTTACTATATCATTTGAAATAGAAGCATTGAAGAAATAATTAAATTAATTAAAGAAAAGAAAAGGAGGAGGACCTAAGCTACTGGGCTTGTTAGCCCACCTAACTACAGCCTAGCCCACCAGCGCCCCTGTCTCCTTCCTCTGTTCATCAGAGGCATCATGGACGCAGGTGCCGCGTCCATGACTTGGATTGGCACGCGCCGGCCATCGGGACCTCCTTGACGAGTATAAGGTCTACCCCGCGACCTCCCTTGACCATATACCCAACCCTAGCTCGCCAGATCCTTCCCCCTCGCGCCGCCATCATCCTCCCCACGCCCGTCCGAGCCATCGTCGCCATGGCCCTCCTCGACCATGCGGCCACCGTGCTCCTCCCCGACTAGAATGTGTCCATGAGCTCCACCAGGTTCCTCTGCTTCGACTCCTACCACGAGCCAGAGGCCTGCACCACTACGTCGAGCGGATCGAGCTCCCTCCTCTTCAGTCACTGGTGCTTCCCCAACGGTTGTGTGCCCTGTGCTGCTCCCGGACCTCCGCAAGCTCTCATGCGACTCCCCCAGTGAGCTCCCCTGTCTTTCGCCTGCTAGAAACCCTTGATTCGTCGCTGTTTAGACGTCCCCGCGAGCTCAGCCGCCATGGCCAAAGCCCGCGCCGCCCACGCATGCACTTGCCGTGCCCGCGGCCCTGCCTGCTGATGTCTGCCACAGCTCGTCACCGGTGCCCGCGCCTCCCCGCTCGCGCCAGTCCTGGTCCTGCGCCTGCCTGCATGCTTCGCTCCGCCTCACTGGCCTCGTCACCTCCCCGTGCGCTGCTTTTGCGACTGCTGCTCACCACCGCCACCGCCTACCGTGCCGACCACCGCCCCGCCTCCCCGCGACGCTCAGGCCGCGCTGCGTCACAACCGCCCACGCCCGTGGCCCGCCAACCCCACGCGCGTGCCCACCTACCGCCACTGGCACCCCGCGCTTGCCTCGCGCTCGCCTCGGTGCGCCGACCGCCCCCGCCGCTGCTACCCTGCTGCTCCCGGCCGCCGCGCACAGCCCCGCCTCCGCCCAGCCACCCTCTGACGCCGTTGTCGCCGCTCCCCTACATCCCAGCCTCCTGCCGCTGGCCGCAGCCCACTCCACCTCGTGCTTGCTGGTGGCCTCGCCGGAGGCGGCGCCCTGCCGCGGCGCCCGACCCCGTGGTGCCGTGCGTGCCCGGTTCTGGCCTCCACGGGCACCCGCCTGATAGCCAATGTGCTATGGCCTATGGGCCACAGACACGTGGGGCCCAGCCCTGGTTTTTTAAAAAGAGATAAAAAGAATTAATTAATTAATTAACTTAATTAATCTCGCTTAATTAGTCTAATAAACTAATTTAGATAATTCAACCTTGTTAGTTTAGTTAGGTCAATGACAGGTGGGTCCCTAGCGTCAGTTTGACTAGTCAACTGGCTGGTTGACTGCTGACGTCAGGGTGATGTCATGTTGATGCAGTTTTATCTTTTTAATTACATGATTTTAGAATATTGTTAAAACTTTTGAAATTCATAGAAAATTAACCGTAACTCTGATGAAAAAGTTTTATATATGAAAGTTGCTCAGAACGACGAGACGAATCCGAATACGCAATCCGTTCATCTGTCACATGCCCCAAGCATGCTGAACATGGAACATTCCCCCTCCGGTCCTTTGTCTGACACAGGTCCGGAACCAGGAAAACATTCCCGGTTGACTTCCCCTTTCAGCGGTATCATGTAGCACCACGTTAGAACACGTCTAGCTCTACCTGTTGTCCTATTATGCACTTGCTTGTTATGTATTTACTGTTTCTCCCCCTCTTCTTTTTGCTAGACCCCGTGACAATGCTGATGCCCCTGTGACCGATGACCCCTCCTTCTCGTCTGAGCGACCAGGCAAGCAAACCCTCCTTGAGCATTCCGATATCGCCCATTTCTTTCCCTCTCATGCTTGCATTAGAACTGCTACTGCTTTCTGTATGATCCTACTCTGATGCATAGCCTGTTTTGTTACCCGCTTTCATACCTTACATGCTTATCCTAAACTGCTTAGTATAGGTTGGTTAGTGATCCATCTGTGACCCCCACCTTGTCCCAGTTGCCTCGCTTTATGTTTGATGACTCGATCAACGTGATCGACGTCCAGGCCCCAACACCGCACATCACCCCCCCCTTAGTTGCACGACTCTGTAGAGTAACCATCGAGTGCCGAGGGTGGAACCTCTTACATCACTCCTAATGAGACCTCTGTAGAGTAGCTATTCGGTCGTGGTCATCGAGGGTGATTTCCTCCTTAACCACTTCTGATATGGCTCTGTCGTGCAACCCCTCAAGTGTGAACCTCGAGGGTGGATCCTCTTACGTTCACCTTGATGATTACATCGAGTGGAATTCACCGGGGGTGATTGCTCGGGTTTTTTCCCCTTGGTGTTAGACACACAGTTACTATGGTTTCTATGACTTGGCACTGAGCCATGTTACTAAAGGCGGGTCGGCCCTGAGGGGTACCCGCGCGATCTTAATAGCGAGTGATGTGGAGACAGGTTGACCTGGAAGGTGCCCGCGAGATACTTACGAGGCGTGGCCGGGCATTCTTAGCCCTTGCCGCAAGTACTCGAGACGGGGCGACGGGGTCACATCGATCGTGAGTCTCTGCTCGTTACCGCGCGTTCCTAATCCACTATGATTTGGATATTTGATCCAAGGGGCCTCTGGCCTGATAGCACTAACTATCACGTGGGCATAGTATGGGCGTTCTGCGTCGTATACATCAGCCGAAGCTTAATAGACGTCAGCGACTGAGTGGCGCGCGCCGGGTTGGACTGGTAAGCACCTACCTTGTTGAAGGAGGTAGTTAGGTCTGCTCACCGGCCGCGTACGCAACGTGCAAGAGTTCCCGGGGAGATGGCCCATGACCCTTGGGGGCATAGGTTTAGTCCGGCGTGCTGGCCTCTCTATAAAGCCTAGGTCGGGTTGCGGCGTATTGTTTGGCCGAGGCCGGGCATGACCCAGGAAAGTGTGTCCGGCCGGAGTTAATCGAGCATGGTGGGTAAGTTGGTGCACCCCTGCAGGGAAGAAAACATCTATCGATAGCCTATCCTACGATAACGGACACTTGGAGTTGTATCCCGATCGATACAACTAGAACTGGATACTTGTGATGAGAACTGGATGGTGATGAGAATTGGATTGTGATGATAACTGGATAGTATGGCTCTGGGATTGCTTTCTCGCAAGGAGTCGAGAAAGGATCTCTGGCCGAGGTTGATAACACTACTACTACTTTACTTTATGCTACTCTACTCCCTCCTATTACTGCAAGATGGTGGTTTCCAGAAGATGCTAGTCTTCGATAGGACTAGGCCTTCTCTCTATTCTGGCATTTCTGCAGCCCAGTCCACATATACAACCCATTCCTTTGATACAGATGCATACTTAGTTTAGATCTGATGTAAGTCTTGCGAGTACTTTGGATGAGTACTCACGGTTGCTTTGCTACTTCTTTTTCCCCATACCCGATTGTTGCGACCAGATGACGGATCCCAGGAGCCAGACAACGCCACTGATGACTACTGCTACCCTGAGGGTGCCTACTACTATGTGACGACCGCTGACGACTTGGAGTAGTTAGGAGGCTCCCAGCCAGGAGGCCTTGCCTTTTCAATCGATGTTGCTTTTGTGATAGCCTTCTTAAGGCAGACTTGTTTAACTTATGTCTGTACTCAGATATTGTTGCTTCCGCTGACTCTTGTGTTTTCGAGCTTATGTATTCGAGCCCTCGAGGCCCCTGTGTAACACCCCGGACGTAACTTTCCCAATTTGTACTCCAACTCTTGCCGTTTCCGGCGTTAAGTTATATTTATTTCTCGGGTTCGGGTCTTTGTCTCCGTGTGTTGTTTTTCTTTTTCGTGCATCTCTTATCATGTCATCTCGTGCATTGCATTTGCATACATGTTCATCTCATGCATTCGAGCATTTTCCCCGTTGTCCGTTTGCATTCCGGCGCTTCGTTCTCCTCCGGTGGCCATTTCTAGCTTTCTTTCGTGTGTGGGGATTAAACATTTCCAGATTGGACCGAGACTTGCCAAGCGGCCTTGGTTTACTACCGGTAGACCGCCTGTCAAGTTTCGTATCATTTGGACTTCGTTTGATACTCCAACGGTTAACCGAGGGACCGAAAAGGCCTCATGTGTGTTGCAGCCCAACACCCCTCAAATTTGGCCCAAAACCCACCAAACTCTGCTCCATGTCCTAGAGCGTTCGATCACGATCGCGTGGCCGAAAACCGCACCTCATTTGGACTCTCCTAGCTCCACTTATGCCTATAAATACCCCCCTCCCGTTTTCGGATCGTCTTCCTCCTCCGAAACCCTAGTTTTCCCAGATCCGCCGCTCCACCCGCCGACGGACACGTCCGAATTGGGCCGGACGTGTCCGCCCCGCCGCCTCCAGCCATCCAGCGCCCGCCACGTGGCAGGCCAGCCACCGCCGCCGCCGCGGCCCGCCAGGCCCAAGGCCGGCCCCCGCCTGGGCCGCGCCCCGCGCCTTCTCCTCCCTCCACGCCGGCGCCCGAGCCGCCTAGAGCCGCCCCGCGCCGTCGCCGGCGAGTGGTCCGCCAGGCTGCCGCCCAGCCCCGCCGCCCGGAGGTCGCCGCCTCGCCGCCCGACGCCGGTGGTGGTGCCCCTCGTCGCCAAGGCCACCACCGCGGCGCCCCTCCACTCCGGCCGCCACTCCGGTCGCCTCCTCCCTCGTCACCGGCGAGCTCCGGCCGGCGATCCTCGTTTTTCGCGCGGGTGCTACAGTACTGCTACAGTAAACCCTAGATCTGAGGGTTGACTTTTTCCCTCTCCCTCCAGATTTTTATGCTATGTTTGACTGCTCGTATCTCCGCAACCGTAGCTCCGTTTTGGGCATATGATATATCAAAATCTTCGCCTCGACATGTACATCATTTCATTCCATTGCATCATTTGCATTTGAGGTCATCTTGTTTCCCAAAATGCTGTTAGAAGAAGGCTTCGTGAGTTAAATTGCAGATCCGTTAGTTCATCATGCACTTTTGTCATTTTTGCCATGTTTAATCCGTGCATGATATGCCTGTGCCCCTTTGGGATGAATTGTTAAGAATTTTGTCTTCTTTCCAGAGGTGCCACCCATGCATTTTTAGGATGTGTGTGTTGTCTGGGATATTTTAGTTCATGATGCTATATGTCCAGCTTGCTAGTGATCCGTGCCTCTTTTGAGGATGATCAGTAAGGGAGTTTTGATATTTATGTTATGCTCTATCCATCCATGTCTTTGTTTGCATATGTGGAGTGCTCTAGGTTGACTCAATCGAGCTCAACTTTTGCTTCGTTGTTAATCTGGGCAGATCGTCAACTTGTTTGCGATTTTGCCGATGCTACCGTTAGTGTTCCATGCATGCTATGCCTTTGTTCTTGCCATGTGTAGCTAGAATATTGTGCCTTCTTGCTGGTTATATGCTTGCCTTGCCATGACTTGCACCGTAGTGAGTGCATCGAGCTCGTTTACATGCCTTCGTGAGTTAAATTTCTGCATGTCTCAGTTTTCACTAAGTCTGAAAACTGATTGTGTTCGAGCTATGTTCGTGAGCTCGGTAGAGTATTTTGTGAACCCTTTTGGCCCTAGGTCACTTTGGGTGTTTTGTTAAGCTTGTTGAGTAGCTCCATGCCATGTTCTTACTTGTCATGTTAATGTTTTGTATCATGTTGTTTTCCCGCTCCGAAGAGGGCTTCGTGATCTGAAATTTCAGGCTAGTGTCAATTTCACCAAGTCTGGAATCTGTTTTGCATATTCATTTTTGCCATGCTTGTTTGAACCTCTTAATGGAAGAATTTGCCTATGGCTCAGTGCTAGTGTTTTGTTAACCATCTTGTGTACATCACTGCCGTGTATTTTTTTTTCATGTTTGGTGGATGTAGCATGTTCATTTCGTTGCATTTAGATGCCTACTTGCTGTAAATCGCAGACCAGTGTCATATCTTAAAACGCTTGCCATTTCCAAACCGTAACTCCGATTCCAATGATCTTTATATCGTTTTCAAGCGATTTCATCCCCTCTATCCAGTGGAACCCTTGGAATTCCAAGTTGAGGCCAGATTCATGCATTTCCTGTCATATCTTGCATTTTGCATCCCGCATCGCATCCCGCATAGCATATCATCATTTCATCATATCGCTTGGTCTTGCACGTGGTTGATTGTATCCTTGTTGCTTGTTTGTCTTGTTGGGTAGAGCCGGGAGACGAGTTCGCTACCGAGGAGCCCGTTGAGTTTGCTTGTGAGGATCCAGTCAACTCTGACAACTGTGCAGGCAAGATGATCATACCCTCGAAATCACTACTATCTTTGCTATGCTAGTTTGCTCTCTCTTGCTATGCCAATGCTACGATGACTACCATTTGCTTGTCAGCCTCCCAATTGCCATGCTGAACCTCTAACCCACCTTGTCCTAGCAAACCGTTGATTGGCTATGTTACCGCTTGGCTCAGCCCCTCTTATAGCGTTGCTAGTTGCAGGTGAAGTTTGGAGGCCGTTCCTTGTTGGAACATTTATTTACTGTTGGGATATCATTATATTGCCATGTTATCTTAATGCATCTATATACTTGGTAAAGGGTGGAAGGCTCGGCCTCTCGCCTAGTGTTTTGTTCCACTCTTGCCGCCCTAGTTTCCGTCATATCGGTGTTATGTTCCCGGATTTGCGTTCCTTACGCGGTTGGGTTATCATGGGAACCCCTTGATAGTTCGCCTTGATTAAAGCTTTTCCAGCAATGCCCAACATTGGTCTTACCGTTTGCCACCTAGCCTTTTCCTTTCCCTTGGGTTCTGCATACTCAAGGGTCATCTTATTTTAACCCCCCCGGGCCAGTGCTCCTCTGAGTGTTGGTCCAAACTAGAGTCCTGTGCAGCGCCCCCTCGGGGAAACTCGAGGTTTGGTTTTAGTTGTATGGAGCGCTCATCTGAGTGTGCCCTGAGAAAGAGATATGTGCAGCTCCTATCGGGATTTGTCGGCACATTCGGGCGGTGTTGCTGGTCTTGTTTTAACCTGTCGAATTGTCTTGTTGTACCGGGTTACCGAGTCTGATCGGTGTGTCTCGGGTGGAGGTCTATTCCTTCGTTGACCGTGAGAGCTTGTCATGGGCTAAGTTGGGACTCCCCTGCAGGGATTGAACTTTCGAAAGCCGTGCCCGCGGTTATGGGCAGATGGGAATTTGTTAATGTCCGGTTGTAGATAACTTAAACCTTAATTAATTAAAACGAATCAACTGCGTGTGTTGCCGTGATGGCCTCTTCTCGGCGGAATCCGGGAAGTGGACACGGTGTTGGAGTTATGCTTGCGCAGGTTATTCCTCTAGATTCTCGCTCGCGCCTTGCCTCCTCTTCTCGCTCTCTTTTGCAGATAATTTAGCCACCACATATGCTAGTCGCTTGCTGCAGCTCCACATACACTTGCCTTATCCTTCCTATAAGCTTAAATAGTTTTGATCGTGAGGGTGCGAGATTGCTGAGTCCCTGTGGCTCACAGATACTATAATTCCAGATGCAGGTCCAGGTGATTTCGCTCCAGGTGACGAGTACGAGCTCAAGTGGGAGTTCGACGAGGACTCTCAGCGTTATTATGTTTCTTTTCCCGATGATCAGTAGTGGTGCCTAGTTGGGGTTTGATTCAGGGCCTTGTCGCATGTTGGGTTCTTTTCTATTTTGGCGCCGTAGACGGGCCATGAGTGTTTGTTTGATGGATGCTACTTATGTACTCTGATGTGATGTGGCGAGTGTAAGCCAACTATGTTATCTCTCCCTTTTATTATGTATTACATGGGATGTTGTAATGATTGCCTGACTTGCGACATTGCTTTCAATGCGGTTATGCCTCTAAGTGGTGCCTCGACACGTGGGAGCTATAGCCGCATTGAGGGCGTTACACCCTGGCTTGCAATATAAAGCTTGTTTTATTTTAATTTGTGTCTAGAGTTGTGTTGTGATATCTTCCCGTGAGTCCTTGATCTTGATCTTACACATTTTGCGTGTATGATTAGTGTATGATTGAATCGAGGGCGTCACAAGTTGGTATCAGAGCCGACTGCCTGTAGGAATCCCCCTTCCACACTCCTTGACCGAAGTTGAGTCTAGTCGATGAAAATTGTTTTACAAACTTGGATGTGTGGCTTACGGCCCATGTCGCCATTGGGTGGTATTAGGATCTTTTATTCCCCATCTTTAATCTAGGATTCTGATCTCTCCTCTATTCGGGTTAAATGATTTTGCTAACTCTTACTCTAGGATCTCGTAACCACTTCCACCCGGAGAACCCCTTCATTCCAGATGATCGCCTGCTTCACCAGAAGACTTCGTAATACTCTCCGATGTTTCCCCGAAACCCTTGTGCCCTTCGCCGTTGCAATTCCATATCACCGATAAATCCCTCTGGATAACTACATACACCTGTCGTTGATATTGTCATCCCCAGTTGATCTTGTTATTACAAGATGCCTTGTAATACTTTCAAGTATTTCGAGAATCCATTGTGCCTGCCGCGTTGTAGCTCCTTTTCCGCCTGAAAACATGTATGAATAATTCCTCACAAGTCTTGAGGATTCGTTCGTCCCCAATTGTTTAGGTATTTCACAAAAGTCTTTGAGATACCATACGATCTTCCGAAAATCCTCAGCAACCTATTGTTGTATAAAATTCTTGTTTTCTTGCATTATGGTTAATTCCATATTTCTAGCACCTTCTTGTTTGATCCAATATGTCGCGAATGCTCGTAATCCTCTAGCATTCATCCTTCCGGCTCAGACGTCACTCCAAACATGAGCTTGTTCTTGTCAAATCAAACCTTGATTGATTGTCGTTCTGTATCGATTCAACTCAATTATCTTTTGATCAGAGCATCTGCTTCAGATCTTCTGATTTGAAAATCGCAATTCCTTTGTATTCAAGCTTTGAAGTTATCCAGTTATATCTATAACCCGATGCCTTTGCATTCTTTCTTCTTCTGGGTGAGTATCGATACTCACATCAGATCTTTTATGGACCGCCATATCCTTAGTTGGATTATTATCCGACAGTGTCCTTCATAATTAATCACCTTGTGAGTTCTTTCTCCGATACATAATGCCTTTGGTAAATTGTATCCTCTCCTTTTGTCAACCATGCTCTATTTTCGAGGTTGTGTTAGTTACTCTTGAAGCTTGTGGTATATGTTTCTAAGATACCCCGATGGGTTGAACCTATGCCTTCCCTAATCCGTGTGAACTCAAAAGAGATGTGAGTCTTACTCTTCTGGTACTTCGCCAGATAAATCTTCTGCACTACAATTTCTTCGAAAATGAGAAGTAAAGTGAAAGGTTATGCATTATAGAAGTGGGATTCGACCCTGAACCTTTGTGTTCATGCCCACGGACACGGTGTGGAACTTATCATGAAAGCTTCTTGCAAGGATATTTAATCATTTGAATAATTCTTCCGGTATCGTAAATTGGATCCGTTGCAGTTATGGTCTCGACCATATTTCCTCCTTGATCTCATTCACCGGGTAAGTTAAAATTACTTATCCTTTGCAAATCATTTCCCCCATCAAACTTCTACTCCGATTTACCTTCTGGCATTACACCTAGTACTTGATACTGGGACGCTTTATACCCCATCACATCATTCCTAGCCTGATCGGCTATCTTTTATCATGACAACTTTTTAACTGTGCTACATGGTCCTTATGCCTGGAGCAACTTCCGACGATGAGCTAAGCTTATGTTGATCTTCCTCATCTTATCATTTCACCTCGAACAACAAGCTTGACTTTGAGCTTGTGTCGAATCCGTGGTTCTCATAGCCTTTCACTTCATACTCCCTTTTCTGCTCGAGGGCATCTTCATAGAGTCTCTCGACAAACTTTGTCTTGATCACCGTCACACTTTGGCTTCTTCAGAGATGTCAATTGATTTCATGACTAGAAATACCATCTTTGCCTCTCGATGATTTGTGTCAGCATCAACAACATTCTTGTGTTCCCCCCAACACAAACTTGATCATATTAATTTTGGGGATACATCCTTTTTGACATGTCGATGGATTGCTACTGAGCCCGTCGGCCACACCCTCATCTTTCCCTGCTAAAATTGTATGAATTATTTTCTAAGTTGTTTCCGATGGATCCTTGGTGTATCCAAAGTCCGACCTTTGCTTGAAACCATGTCAATGCTATCTCGAAGCATGTCTGTGGTAATCCAAACTCTAATAGGAACATTTGAAGCACGATACTAAATTTTCTTTATCAATTATCCAAACACCGTTGTATGGGTAATGTCAGGAATTTTCTTCCCCCTTACCTAAATGGTTCTATACTTCTATCCTGTCATGGATATCATGCTCTGCTTCTCCTTGGGAAGGATATACCCCTGAAATATGTGTTTAAACACAATTTTCCTTTCCATTGTTCTTCTTAACCTGATGATCACATTTTCCTTTCCATTGGTTTGTTTGACCTTTCTGGTGATCTATATGATATAAGCAGAAATATTTCCCTGCTTATGTAAACACCTCGGTGTACAAACTGTCAGTAAGACCCTGTTACTATTGTGGACGACTTTCAGGTAGCCATTGATGGACGAGAACTTTGCCTATTGGTCCGCCTCGTTCAACGAGTAGGAGAATGGTTCTCTTCGTCCCTCGCCCTTGGTACCGACGATTGTTGCCGACATAACTGGCAGGCTACCCTCTGACATATCTTGCTATCATGACCGTGCAAGATGTCAATGCCCTTCCTACTATTAACCACATGGTGGGCCCATAACCCATAGTTCCATAGGATCGAAACCTGACTCTCCTACACGCCACCTGTTCCCAAAGTTATTCCTCGTGTGTGGCCTCGTATGTAATTCACGGGCCATCGTCCTAGTGACCTATTCTGGTAACAGACGCAATACTCAATCTCGTTGCTCTAGACCCCTTTCGGATGTTGTTTCAGACATCGAACATTGCCTACCTGGTTGAAGCTTCTTATTGCACCTTCTTGCCTTTCTCTCGACGACTTCCTTGAATTTCAACTCGAGAGATGCCTCTATGCCACGTTGAGGTACCTATCTTGTGTTGAGCTCCGTCCTTCCTGAGTCTTTCCCCCTTACTCCACGCCTTAAATCTCGGGACGAGATTTCTTTTAGTGGAGGAGAATTGTGACGCCCGGATAATGAAGCTACAGTAACCCTCTACTAATGATGCCATGTCATCACTCTTACTATTACTAATCCTCAGTGGCTTTCAAACACCGTTCTAATTTCAAATCCAAACTGAAGTCCAAGATTCAAATTTCTCAAACATGAAAACAAAAATGTTCAAAGTGTGGCAAATAATCCCTTGATATTTGTCATGTTGGAACCAACCTCTTTTGAATTCCCAAAATGCCTCTGGGAATTAATTCTTGGTCCAGCAACATTTAAATTTGACCTATTCAATTTCTAAAATTGTTTGAACAATTCCATTGGCTCTAAAACTTCTATGCAACACCACAAAGTTGTTCTTGAATTATGTGCTAGTTTTCAAGTTTAACTAAGTTCATTTACTATATCGTTTAAAATAGAAGCAGTGAAGAAATAATTAAATTAATTAAAGAAAAGAAAAGGAGGAGGACCTAAGCTACTGGGCTTGTTAGCCCACCTAACTACAGCCTAGCCCACCAGCGCCCCTGTCTCCTTCCTCTGTTCATCAGAGGCATCGTGGACGCAGGTGCCGCGTCCATGACTTGGATTGGCACGCGCCGGCCATCGGGACCTCCTCGGCGAGTATAAGGTCTACCCCGCGACCTCCCTTGACCATATACCCAACCCTAGCTCGCCAGATCCTCCCCCCTCGCGCCGCCATCATCCTCCCCACGCCTGTCCGAGCCATCGTCGCCATGGCCCTCCTCGACCACGCGGCCACCGTGCTCCTCCGCGACTAGAATGTGTCCACGAGCTCCACCAGGTTCCTCTGCTTCGACTCCTACCACGAGCTAGAGGCCTGCACCACTACGTCGAGCGGATCGAGCTCCCTCCTCTTCGGTCGCCGGTGCTTCCCCAACGGTTGCGCGCCCTGTGCTGCTCCCGGACCTCACCAAGCTCTCACGCGACCCCCCCCCCAAGTGAGCTCCCCTGCCTTTACCCCTGCTAGCAACCCTTGATTCGTCGCTGTTTAGACGTCCCTGTGAGCTCGGCCGCCATGGCCGAAGCCCGCACCGCCCACGCATGTGCTTGTCGTGCCCGCGGCCCTGCCTGCTGTTGTCTGCCGCAGCTCGTCATCGGTGCCCGCGCCTCCCCGCTCGCGCCAGTCCCGGTCCCGCGCCTGCCCGCATGCTTCGCTCCGCCTCACTGGCCTCGGCACCGCCCCATGCGCTGCTTCTGCGACTGCTGCTCACCACCGCCACCGCCCACCGTGCCGACCACCGCCCCGCCTCCCCGCGACGCTCAGGCCGCGCCGCGTCACAACCGCCCACGCCCGCGGCCTGCCCAGCCCCCCGCGGGCGCCCACCTACCGCCACTGGCACCCCGCGACCGCCTCGCGCTCGCCTCGGTGCGCCGACCGCCCCCGCCGCTGCTACCCTGCTGCTCCCGGCCGCCGCGCGCAGCCCCGCCTCCCCCCGGCCACGCTCCGACGCCGCTGTCGCCGCTCCCCGGCATCCCGGCCTCCTGCCACTGGCCGCGGCCCCCTCCACCTCGTGCTTGCCGGTGGCCTCGCCGGAGGCGGCGCCCTGCTGCGGCGCCCGAGCCCGTGGTGCCATGCGTGCCCGGTTCTGGCCTCCAGGGGCACCCACCTGATAGCCAATGCGCGCTATGGCCTATGGGCCACAAACACGTGGGGCCCAGCCCTGGTTTTTTAAAAAAGAGATTAAAAGAATTAATTAATTAATTGATTAACTTAAATAATCTTGCTTAATTAGTCTAATCAACTAATTTAGTTAATTCAACCCTGTTAGTTTAGTTAGGTCAATGACAGGTGGGTCCCTGGCGTCAGTTTGACTAGTCAACTGGCTGGTTGACTGCTGACGTCAGGGTGATGTCATGCTGATGCAGTTTTATCTTTTTAATTACTAATGATTTAAAATATTGTTAAAACTTTAGAAATTCATAGAAAATTAACCGTAACTCCGATGAAAAAGTTTTATGTATGAAAGTTGCTCAGAACGACGAGACGAATCCGAATACGCAGTCCGTTCATCTGTAACGTGCCCCAAGCATGCTGAACATGGAACCTGTCCCCTCCGGTCCTTTGTCTGACACAGGTCCGGAACCGGGAAAACATTCCCGGTTGACTTCCCCTTTCACCGGTATCGTGTAGCACCGCGTTAGAACATGTCTAGCTCTACCTGTTGTCCTGTTATGCACTTGCTTGTTATGTATTTACTATTTCTCCCCCCTCTTCTTTTCGGTAGACCCCGTGACGATGCTGATGCCCCTGTGACCGACGACCCCTCCTTCTCGTCTGAACGACCAGGCAAGCAAACCCTCCTTGAGCATTCCGATATCGCCCATTTCTTTCCCTCTCATGCTTGCATTAGAACTGCTACTGCTTTTTGTATGATCCTACTCTGATGTATAGCATGTTTTGTTACCCGCTTTCATACCTTACATGCTTATCCTAAACTACTTAGTATAGGTTGGTTAGTGATCCATCAGTGACCCCCACCTTGTCCCAGTTGCCTCGCTTTATGTTCGATGACTCGATCAACGTGATCGACATCCAGGCCCCGACACCGCACATCACCCCCTCTTAGTTGCACGACTCTGTAGAGTAACCATCGAGTGCCGAGGGTGGAACCTCTTACATCACTCCTGATGAGACCTCTGTAGAGTAGCTATTCGGCCGTGGTTATCGAGGGTGATTTCCTCCTTAACCACTTCTGATACGGTTCTGTCGTGCAACCCCTCAAGTGTGAACCTCGAGGGTGGATCCTCTTACGTTCACCTTGATGATTACATCGAGTGGAATTCACCGAGGGTGATTCCTCGGGTTTTTTCCCCTTGGTGTTAGACACACAGTTACTATGGTTACTATGACTTTGTACTGAGCCATGTTACTAAAGACGGGTCGGCCCTGAGGGGTACCCGCGCGAGCTTAATAGCGAGTGATGTGGAGACGGTTTGACCTGGAAGGTGCCCGCGAGATACTTACGAGGCGTGGCCAGGCATTCTTAGCCCTTGCCGCAAGTACTCGAGACGGGGCGATGGGGTCACATCGATCGTGAGTCTCTGCTCATTACCGCGCGTTCCTAATCCACTACGATTTGGATATTTGATCCGAGGGGCCTCTGGCCTGATAGCACTAACCATCACGTGGGCATAGTATGGGCATTCTGCATCGTATACATCAGCCGAAGCTTAATAGACGTCAGCGACTGAGCGGCGTTCAGCCGAAGCTTAAACCTGTCCACATCACCGCGATGTGGTTCCTTTGTCGTGCCCTCGAAAGGGACGAAACAAACCCGACAAAAATCATAAAGTGACATCTCCTTATGCTCATCATATAAATGAAACTCCACCGTAGGTGGTGAGCTCCTAGAATGGAAATGAAAGTTTTGCACAAAGATATTGGTGAGTAAGAGATACTGGTCGCGTTGGTCATGGAGGAAGGCGGTGAGGCCTGCATTCTCAGCCAATTCATAAAAATCATCAAAAATCCCGGCTGCTCTCAAGAAATCATCGGAAGGCCATTCACACGGCCGAATCTCCGCGGTGCGAGGCAAATTATATTTGGGCTTCTTTGCTTCTTCATTTTGCTTTTTCCTTCGAGCCTCATCTCGATGAGCCCCTCAAAAATCACTTCATTATTCTTGGAAAAATTCTGAAATTTTTAGTAATTTCAAAATAAAAGTGAACCAAACTCAATAAAATTGATAGCAACTACTCCTACAAGTGCCTAGAGCCTATATCATGCATCAAAACTACTTTTGACCATATAAATTTGACAGGCAAGCTCAAGAACATGGTCACCTAGGCAGCACAAATTTGCAATGAATAAAGCACTAGAACAAAAACTAATTGGACCAATGGAGGAGTCACAAACCAAGGAACAATCTCCCCAAGCAGTTTTGTGAGAGGTGCTTTGAGCAAGGAGATCAAAAATCGCAGCAAAATGAGCTAGAACTCGTGCTTGAGCAGGATATTCGTGTTTGTGGGAGGAAGAAGAAGTGTGTGGGTGCAGGAATAAGTGGAGGAGGGCCACCGTGGGCCCACGAGGCAGGGGGCGCGCCCAGGGGGTAGGGCGCGCCCTCCACCCTCGTGGCCAGGTGGATGCCCCCCGTTCTGTGTTCTTAGTGCCAAATATTCTTAAATATTCCAGAAAAAACATATTTAAATTTCAGGGCATTTGGAGAACTTTTATTTTTGAGGTATTTTTATATTGCACGGGTAATTCAGATAACAGACGGAAAATACTTATTTTTATTTTATTTAATATAAATAACAGAAAGAATAAAGTGGGTACAGAAGGTTGTGCCTTCTAGTTTCATCCATCTCATGCTCATCAAAAGGGATCCACTAACAAGGTTGATCAAGTCTTGTTAACGAACTCATTCCGAATAACATGGAACCGGAGAAATTTCGAATAACACTATGTTACCTCAACGGGGATATGCACATCCCCAATAATAAGAATATCATATTTCTTCTTGACAGTAGGAAGAGGAAATTCAAAACCTCCAAATACAATCAATGGAATTTTTCCAATAGAGTTGATACTATGAACTTGAGGTTGTTTCCTCGGAAAGTGTACCGTATGCTCATTACCATTAACATGAAAAGTGACATTGCCTTTCGTGCAATCAATAACAGCCCCTACAGTATTCAAAAAGGTTCTTCCAAGAATAATAGACATACTATCGTCCCGGGAATATCAAGAATAACAAAGTCCGTTAAAATAGTAACGTTTGCAACTACAACAGGCACATCCTCACAAATACCGATAGGTATAGCAGTTGATTTATCAGCCATTTGCAAAGATATTTCAGTAGGTGTCAACTTATTCAAATCAAGTCTACGATATAAAGAGAGAGGCATAACACTAACACCGGCTCCAAGATCACATAAAGCAGTTTTAACATAGTTTCTTTTAATGGAGCATGGTATAGTGGGTACTCCTGGATCTCCAAGTTTCTTTGGTATTCCACCCTTAAAAGTATAATTAGCAAGCATGGTGGAAATTTCAGCTTCCGGTATCTTTCTCTTATTTGTAACAATTTCTTTCATATACTTAGCATAGGGATTCATTTTAAGCATATCAGTTAATCGCATACACAAAAAGATAGGTCTAATCATTTCAGCAAAGCGCTCAAAATCCTCATCATCCTTTTTCTTGGATGGTTTGGGAGGAAAAGACATGGTTTCTGAACCCATGGTTCTCTTTCTTTACCATGTTTCCTAGCAACAAAGTCTTTCTTATCATAACGTTGATTCTTTGATTGTGGGTTATCAAGATCAACAGCAGGTTCAATTTCTATATCATTATCATTACTAGGTTGAGCATCATCGTGAACATTACCATTAACATTATCACTAGTTTTAGGTTCATTACCAGATTGTGTTTCAGCATCAGAAATAGAAATATCATTTGGATTCTCAGGTGGTTGAGCAATAGGTTCACTAGAAGCATGCAAAGTCCTATCATTTTTCTTTTTCTTCCTTTTAGAAGGACTAGGTGCATGTATATTATTTCTCTGAGAATCTTGCTCAATTCTCTTAGGGTGGCCTTCAGGATACAGAGGTTCCTGAGTCATTCTACCACCTCTAGTCATAACTCTAACAACATTATCATTATTCTTACTATTCAATTCATTGAGTAAATCATTTTGAGATTTAAGTACTTGTTCTACTTGATTGGTAACCATAGAAGCATGTTTACTAATAAGTTTAAGTTCACCTTTGACATTAGCCATAGAATCACCCAAGTGTTCGAGCATATTTGAATTGTATTTCAATCGTCTACCAAAATAAGCATTAAAATCTTCTTGCTTAGCCATAAATTTATCAAACTCATCTAAGCATGGGCTAGCAAACTTAGTAAATGGGATTTCAGCTTTATCATATCTATAGAAAGAATTTACCTTTACTACCTGTGTCGGGTTATCAAGACCATGTGCTTCTTCAGTAGGTAATGGATTAAGATCATATGTTTCTTCAACAGGCGGTAAATTAAGACCGTGTATTTCTTCTATAGGGGGTAAATTCTTAACATCTTCAGCTTTAATACCTTTTTCTTTCATAGATTTCTTTGCCTCTTGATTATCTTCAGGATTGAGAAATAGAACACCTCTCTTCTTCGGAGTTGGTTTAGGAAAAGGCTCAGGAATTGGCTCAGGAAGTGTGCAATTATTTTCATTTGCCAACATATTATTCAATAGAATTTTAGCTTCATCTGGTGTTCTTTCCCTGAAAACAGAACCAACACAACTATCCAGGTAATCTCTGGAAGCATTGGTTAGTCCATTATATAAGATATCAAGTATCTCATTTTTCTTAAGAGGATGATCAGGCAAAGCATTAAGTAACTTGAGAAGCCTCCTCCAAGCTTGTGGGAGACTCACTTCTTCAATTTGCACAAAATTATATATATCCCTTAAGGCAGCTTGTTTCTTATGAGCAGGGAAATATTTAGAAGAGAAGTAATAAATCATATCCTGGGGACTCCACACACAACCAGGATCAAGATAATTAAACCATATCTTAGCATCACCCTTTAATGAGAACGGAAATATTTTAAGGATATAAAAGTAGCAAGTTCTCTGATCATTAGTGAACAGGGTGGCTATATCATTTAATTTAGTAAGATGTGCCACAATTGTTTCAGATTCATAGCCATGAAAAGGATCAGATTCAACCAAAGTAATTATATCAGGATCAACCGAGAATTCATAATCCTTATCGGTAACATAGATAGGTGAAGTAGCAAAAGCAGGATCAGGTTTCATTCTAGCATTAAGAGATTGCTGCTTCCATTTAGCTAATAACCTCTTGAGTTCATATCTGTCTTTGCAAGCTAAAATAGCTAGAGCAGCTTCTTTTTCAAAAACATAACCCTCGGGAATAACAGGTGATTCATATTCATTAGAGGGAGAGTCTTCATCATCACTTTCATCAATATTATCAGATTCAATATTTTCACTCTCTCTAACCCTAGCAAGTTGTTCATCAAGAAATTCACTAAGTGGCATGGTAGTATCAAGCGTAGAAGTAATTTCATCATAAGTATCATGCATAGCAGAAGTGGCATCATCAATAACATGCGACATATCAGAACGAATAGCAGAAGCAGGTTTAGGTGTCGCAAGCTTACTCAAAACAGAAGGTGAATCAAGTGCAGAGCTAGATGGCAGTTCCTTACCTCCCCTTGTAGTTGAGGGATAAATCTTGGTTTTTGGATCTCTCAAGTTCTTCATAATGATAAGCAGATATAAATCCCAAGTGACTCAAAGAATAGAGATATGCTCACCGGCAACGCCACTAGAAAATAGTCTTTATAACCCACAAGTATAGGGGATCGCAACAGTTTTCGAGGGTAGAGTATTCAACCCAAATTTATTGATTGGACACAAGGGGAGCCAAAGAATATTCTCAAATATTAGCAGCTGAGTTGTCAATTCAATCACACCTGGAAACTTAATATCTGCAACAAAGTATTTAGTAGCAAAGTAATATGATAGTAGTGGTAACATTAGCAAAAGGTAACAGTAGAAAAAGTAATGTTTTTGGTATTTTGTACTGATGATAGCAATAACAACGGAAAAGTAAATAAGCGAAGAACAATATATGGAAAGATCGTAGGCAATGGATCAGTGATGGAGAATTATGCCAGATGCGGTTCATCATGTAATAGTCATAACCTAGGGTGACACAGAACTAGCTCCAATTCATCAATGTAATGTAGGCATGTATTCCGAATATAGTCATACGTGCTTATGGAAAAGAACTTGCATGACATCTTTTGTCCTACCCTCCCATGGCAGCGGGGTCCTAGCGGAAACTAAGGGATATTAAGGCCTCCTTGTAATAGAGTACTGGACCAAAGCATTAACTATTGGGGAACATAGTAATTTCAAAAATTTCCTACGCACACGCTAGATCATGGTGATGCATAGCAACGAGAGGGGAGAGTGTTGTCTACGTACCCTCGTAGACCATTCGCGGAAGTGTTATATCAACGCTGTTGATGTAGTCGTACGTCTTCACGATCCGACCGATCCAAGTATCGAAAGCACGGCACCTCCGAGTTCTGCACATGTTCGGCTCGGTGACATCCTCGCCTTCTCGATCCAGCAAGTGGGGCGAAGTAGTAGATGAGTTCCGGCAGCACGACGGCGTGGTGACGGTGTTGGTGAAGAACAATCTCCGCAGGGCTTCGCCTAATCACTATGAAACTAGGACGGAGGATAAACTAGAGGGGACAGGGTTGCCGGCACACAGCTTGGTGTTTCTTGATGTGTCTTGGGTGCTAGCCCTACCCCTCTATTTATATGTTGAGCCTTGGGATCGAAACTTAGAGTAAAAGCCTCCACAAAGTTGGTTTCACCCGAAAGGCAAGAGTCCTTCTCGGACTCCAGGGCCAGACGCCAGGGTTCCCGGCGTCTGGACCCAGACGCCAGGGACGCTGGCATCTGGCCCCTGGACTCCGCAAAAATTCCTTTTGCGCTTTCCAAAAACCTTGTGGGCTTTCCCCTTTGGCCCAAATAAAGTGTTCTCGTACCCAAACATTTCGGGAAACATCCGGAACCCCTTTCGGTGAATTCCGGAACTCTTCCGTTGACCAAACACTATTATCCCATATATCAAACTTTATCTCCGGTCCATTCTGGAGTTCCTCGTCATGTCCGTGATCTCATCCCGGACTCCGAATAACATTCGGTCACCAACATACATAACTCATATAGTACTATATCGTCAACGAACGTTAAGCGTGCGGACCTTACGGGTTCGAGAACTATGTAGACATGACCGAGACATCTCTCTGGTCAATAACCAATAGCGGGACCTGGATGCCCATATTGGCTCCTACATATTCTACAAAGATCTTTATCGGTCACACCGCATAAAAACATACGTCATTCCCTTTGTCATCGGTATGTTACTTGCCCGAGATTCGATCGTCGGTATCTCAATACCTAGTTCAATCTCGTTACTGGTAAGTCTCTTTACTCGTTCCATAATACATCATCCCGCAACTAACTCAATAGTTGCAATGCTTGCAAGGCTTATAGTGATGTGCATTACTGAGTGGGCCCAGAGATACCTCTTCGACAATCGGAGTGACAAATCCTAATCTCGAATTACGCCAACCCAACAAGTACCTTTGGAGACACCTGTAGAGCACTTTTATAATCACCCAGTTACATTGTGACCTTTGGTGACACACAAAGTGTTCCTCCGGTAAACGGGAGTTGCATAATCTCATAGTCATAGGAACATGTATAAGTCATGAAGAAAGCAATAGCAACAAACTAAACGATCAAGTGCTAAGCTAACGGAATGGGTCAAGTCAATCACATCATTCTCCTAATGATGTGATCCCGTTAATCAAATGACAACTCATGTCTATGGTTAGGAAACATAACCATCTTTGATCCAACGAGCTAGTCAAATAGAGGCATACTAGTGACACTCTGTTTTGTCTATGTATTCACACATGTATTATGTTTCGGTTAATACAATTCTAGCATGAATAATAAACATTTATCATGATATAAGGAAATAAATAATAACTTTATTATTGCCTCTAGGGCATATTTCCTTCAGTCTCCCACTTGCACTAGAGTCAGTAATCTAGTTCACATCGCCATGTGATTTAACATCAATAGTTCACATCACCATGTGATTAACACCCATAGTTCACATCGTCATGTGACTAACACCCAAAGGGTTTAGTATAGTCAATAATCTAGTTCACATCGCTATGTGATTAATACCCAAAGAGTACTAAGGTGCGATCATGTTTTGCTTGTGAGGGAAGTTTAGTCAACGGGTCTGCCACATTCAGATCCGTATGTATTTTGCAAATTTCTATGTCAACAATGCTCTACACGGAGCTACTCTAGCTAATTGCTCCCACTTTCAATATGTATCCAGATTGAGACTTAGAGTCATCTGGATCAGTGTCATAACTAGCATCGACGTAACCCTTTACGGCGAAACTTTTGTGACCTCCATAATCAAGAAACATATCCTTATTCCACTAAGGATAATTTTGACCAATGTCTAGTGATCTACTCCTAGATCACTATTGTACTCCCTTGCCAAACTCAGGGAAGGGTATACAATAGGTCTGGTACACAGCATGGCATACTTTATAGAACCTATGGCTGAGGCATAGGGAATGACTTTCATTCTCTGTCTATCTTCTTCCATGGTCGGGTTTTGAATCTTATTCAACTTCACACATTGTAACACAGGCAAGAACTCCTTTTTGACTGTTCCATTTTGAACTACTTCAAAATCTTGTCAAGGCATGTACTCATTGAAAAACTTATCAAGCGTCTTGATCTATCTCTATAGATCTTGATGCTCAATATGTAAGCAGCTTCACCAAGGTCTTTCTTTGAAAAACTCCTTTCAAACATTACTTTATGCTTTGCAGAATAATTCTACATTATCTCCGATCAACAATATGTCATACATATACTTATCAGAAATGCTATAGTGCCCATATGCACATGAGAGAGAAACTCATGCATATGGGTACAGTTACCTCATCAAGTTCTACTTTCCTCCCACTCACTTCTTTCGAGAGAAACTCCTTCTCTAGAAAGGATCCATTCTTAGCAATGAATATCTTGCCTTTGGATCTATGATAGAAGGTGTACCCAACATTTTCTTTTGGGTATCCTATGAAGACGCACTTCTCCGATTTAGGTTTGAGCTTATCAGGTTGAAACTTTTTCACATAAGCATTGCAACCTCAAACTTTATGAAATGACAGCTTAGGTTTCTTGCCAAACCATAGTTCATACGGTGTCGTCTCAACGGATTTAGATGGTGCCCTATTTAACGTGAATGTAGCTGTCTCTAATGCATAACCCCAAAACGATAGCGGTAAATCAGTAAGAGATGTCATAGATCGCACCATATCTAATAAAGTATGGTTACGACGTTTAGACACACCATTACACTGTGGTGTTCCAGGTGGCGTGAGTAGTGAAACTATTTTACATTGTTTTAACTGATGGCCAAACTCGTAACTCAAATATTTTACTTCTGCGATAATATCGTAGAAACTTTTATTTTTGTTACGATGATTCTCCACTTCACTCTGAAATTCTTTGAACTTTTCAAATGTTTCAGACTTGTGTTTCATCAAGTAGATATACTCATATCTGTTCAAATCATCTGTGAATATTAGAAAATAATGATACGTGCCGCGAGCCTCAATATTCATCGGACCACATACATCAATATGTATGATTTCCAACAAATCTTTTTCTCGCTCCATTGTTCCGGAGAACGGAGTCTTAGTCATCTTGGCCATTAGGCATGGTTCGCAAGCATCAACTGATTCATAATCAAGTGATTGCAAAAGCCCATCAGCATGGATTTTCTTCATGCGCTTTACACCAATATGACCTAAACGGCAGTGCCACAAATAAGTTGCACTATCATTATTAACTTTGCATCTTTTGGCTTCAATATTATGAAAATGTGTATCACCACGATTGAGATCCAACAAACCATTTTCATTCGGTGTATGACCATAGAAGGTTTTATTCATGTAAATAGAACAACAATTATTCTCTAACTTACATGAATAACCGTATTCCAATAAACATGATCCAATCATATTCATGCTCAATGCAAACACTAAATAACATTTATTTTAGGTTTAACACTAATCCCAAAAGTATAGGGAGTGTGCGATGATGATCATATCAATCTTGGAACCATTTCCAATACACATCGTCACTTCACCCTTAACTAGTCTCTGTTCATTCTGCAACTCCCGTTTTGAGTTACTATTCTTAGTAACTGAACTAGTATCAAATACTGAGGTGTTGCTATAAACACTAGTAAAGTACACATCAATAACATGTATATCAAATATACCTATGTTTACTTTGCCATCCTTCTTATCCGCCAATTACTTGGGGTAGTTCCGCTTCCAGTGACTAGTCCCTTTGTAGTAGAAGCACTCAGTTTCAGGCTTAGGTCCAGACTTGGGTTTTTCACTTGAGCAGCAACTTGCTTGCTGTTCTTCTTGAAGTTCCCCTTTCTTCATTTTGTCTCTTTACTTGAAACTAGTGGTTTTGTTTACCATCAACACTTGATGCTTTTCTTGATTCCTACCTTCGTCGATTGTACTTTGTTCACTTACCATCTACTCTCTTCTACTGTTTCAAGATGGAGGCTGCTAGAAGCATAGTCCTTGATAGGACTAGCTATCCCCCTCTTATTCTGGCATTCTGCAGTTTAGTCCACATATACTACCCCTTTCATTGATACCAATGCATATGTAGTGTAGATCCTTGCTTGCGAGTACTTTGGAAGAGTACTCACGGTTGTTTTGCTATTTGTTTTTCCCCTTTCCCAGTTATTGCGATCATATGATGGAGTCCTGGAGCCAGAGAAACCCGAGGATGATTCTACATGGAGTTCGACTTCGAGGAGTAGTTAGGAGGTCCGAGGCAGGAAGCCTTGCCTTTTCGATTGTTGCTACTTTTGTGCTAGCCTTCTTAAGGCGAACTTGTTTAACTTATGTATGTACTCAGATATCATTGCTTTCGCTGACTTTTGTGTATTCGAGCTTATCTATTCGAGCCCTCGAGGCCCCTGGCTTGTAATATAAAGCTTGTATTATTTTAATTTGTGTCTAGAGTTGTGTTGTGATATCTTCCCGTGAGTCCTTGATCTTGATCGTACACATTTTCATGTATGATTAGTGTACGCTCAAATCAGGGGCGTCACACATTGTTATCAGAGCCCACTGCCTGTAGGAATCCCCCTTTCCAACTCCTTGGCCGAAGTCGAGTCTAATCATTGAAAAACTTTTACTAACATGGTTGTGAGGCTTACGGGCCCACGTCACCATTGGGTGGTATTAGGATCTTTTATTCCTTGTCTTTACTCTGGGACTCCGATCTCTCTTCTACTCGGGTTAAACAATTTTTCTAACTCTAACTCTAGGTTATCGTAACTACTTCCTCCCGGAGAGCCCCTCACTCCAAATGATCACTTGGTGCACCTGTTGGGGATATGACTACCAGATATGACCCGCCCAGGAGGGGCCGGGTCAACCACAATGGCGGTTCACCTGTATGAAGCCCAAGAGTATACAAGACGGCGGTTCACAATTAGGCTTATAAGAGGCTGAGGGAGTCCTGGACTAAGGGGTCCTCGGGCATCTGGCCTGTTATCTATTGGGCCGGACTGATGGGCTATGAAGACATGAAGGCCGAAGACTGTACCTGTGTCCGGATTGGACTCTCCATGGCGTGGAAGGCAAGCTTGGCGACCGACTATGAAGATTCCTTCTTATGTAACCGACTCTATGTAACCCTAGATCCCCCCCCCCCGGGTGTCCATATAAACTGGAGGGGTTAGTCCGGAAAGGATACACTCATTACCTTAGTCATACAGGTTAGACTTCTAGGGTTTAGCCAATACGATCTCGTGGTAGATCAACTCTTGTAACACCCATATTCATCAAGATCAATCAAGCAGGACGTAGGGTATTACCTCCATAGAGAGGGACCGAACCCGGGTAAACATCATGTCCCCCGTCTCCTGTTACCATCGATCCTAGACGCACAGTTCGGGACCCCCAACCCGAGATCCGCCAGTTTTGACACCGACATTGGTGCTTTCATTGAGAGTTCCATTGTGCCGTCAAAGAAAGGCTCGATGGCTCGCCTTGTCCTTAAATACAACATCACCTCCGGGGGAGCTCTGGCCCCGGGCCAAACCCTCCGGTTGGGCGGCTTTACTATGATCGCCCGTTCGGCCATTGAGCCGATGATGACCTCTCGGGCCATCGAAAACCACCTTCGCATCAACTCCAATCACTCCAAGAAGATGCATCCGACATAGTTTTTTTCTTTGAACGAACTCCTGGATCACATCGCTGCATTGGGAATAGCCATACACTATGATCGGATCGGGTGTAAAACCGATCAAGGAGAAATCGAGACCCTGCCGATTGATACGTCCATTTTGCATCATGCTTTTATATCAATATTTATTGCATTATGGGCTGTTAATACACATTATGTCACAATAATTATGCCTATTCCCTCTTATTTTACAAGGTTTACATAAAGAGGGAGAATGCCGGCAGCTAGGATTCTGGCTGGAAAAGGAGCAAATATTAGAGACCTATTCTACACAGCTCCAAAAGTCCTGAAACTTCACGGATGACGTTTTCGAAATATATAAAAAACATTGAGCGCAAGAACTTCACCAGGGGGGCCACACCCTGCCCACGAGGGTGGGGGCGTGCCCTACCCACCTGGGCGCGCCCCCTACCTCGTGGGCCCCCTGGTGGCCCTCCGATGACCATCTTCTGCTATATGGGCTCTTTCCATGGGAAAAAAATCATAAGCCATCTTCTCGGACGAAATTCCGCCGCCACGAGGCGAAACCTTGGCGGAATCAATCTAGGGTTCTGGCGGGGCTGTTCTGCCGGGGAAACTTCCCTCCCGGAGGGGGAAATCATCGCCATTGTCATCACCAACGATCCTCTCATCGGGAGAGGGAAATCTCAATCAACATCTTCATCAGCACCATCTCATCTCAAAACCCTAGTTCATCTCTTGTATCCAATTCTTGTTTCCAAGTCCGGGATTGGTGCTAGTAGGTTGCTAGTAGTGTTAATTACTCCTTGTAATTGATGCTCGTTGGTTTAATTGGTGGAAGATCCTATGTTCAGATCCTATATGCATATTAATACCCCTCTGATTATGAACATGTTTATGCTTTGTGAGTAGTTACTTTTGTTCCTGAGGACATGGGAGAAGTCTTGCTATTAATAGTCATGTGAATTTGGTATTCGTTTGATATTTTGATGAGATGTATGTTGTCTCTCCTCTAGTGGTGTTATGTGAACATCGACTACATGACACTTCACCATTGTTTGGGCCTAGAGGAAGGCATTGGGAAGTAATAAGTAGATGATGGGTTGCTAGAGTGACAGAAGCTTAAACCCTAGTTTATGCGTTGCTTCATCAGGGGCTGATTTGGATCCATATGTTTCATGCTATGGTTAGGTTTACCTTAATACTTTTGTTGTATTTGCGGATGCTTGCAATAGAGGTTAAGCATAATTGGGATGCTTGTCCAAGTAAGGGCAGCACCCAAGCACCGGTCCACCCACATACCAAATTATCAAAGTACCGAACGCGAATCATATGAGCGTGATGAAAACTAGCTTGACGATATTCCCATGTGACCTCGGGAGCTCTTTACATCATATAAGAGTTTGTCCAGGCTTATCCTTTGCTACAAAAAGGATTGGGCCACTGATAACCCACAAGTATACGGGATCGCAACAGCTTTCGAGGGTAAAGTATTCAACCCAAATTTATTGATTCGACACAAGGGGAGCCAAAGAATATTCTCAAGTATTAGCAGCTGAGTTGTCAATTCAACCACACCTGGAAACTTAGTATCTGCAGCAAAGTGTTTAGTATCAAAGTAATATGATAGTGGTGGTAGCGGCAACAAAAGTAAAGACAGCAAAAGTAATGTTTTTGGTATTTTGTAGTGATTGTAACAGTAGCAACGGGAAAATAAATAAGCGTAAACTAGTATATGGAAAACTCGTAGGCACCGGATCTGTGATGGATAATTATGTCGGATGCGGTTCATCATGTAACAGTCATAACATAGGGTGACACAGAACTAGCTCCAATTCATCAATGTAATGTAGGCATGTATTCTGAATATAGTCATACGTGCTTATGGAAAAGAACTTGCATAACATCTTTTGTCCTACCCTCCCGTGGCAGCAGGGTCCTAGCAGAAACTAAGGGATATTAAGGCCTCCTTTTAATAGAGTACCAGACCAAAGCATTAACACATAGTGAATACATGAACTCCTCAAACTACGGTCATCACCGGTAAGTATCCTGATTATTGTCACTTCGGGGTTAACGGATCATAACACATAATAGGTGACTATAGACTTGCAAGATAGGATCAAGAACTCTCATATATTGCTGAAAACATAATAGGATCAGATCTGAAATCATGGCACTCGGGCCCTAGTGACAAGAATTAAGCATAGCAAAGTCATAGCAACATCAATCTTAGAACATAGTGTATACTAGGGATCAAACCCTAACAAAACTAACTCGATTACCTGATAAATCTCATCCAACCCATCACCGTCCAGCAAGCATACGATGGAATTACTCACGCACGGCGGTGAGCATCATGAAATTGGTGATGGAGGATGGTTGATGATGACGACGTCGACGAATCCCCCTCTCCGGAGCCCCGAACGGACTCCAGATCAGCCCTCCTGAGAGGTTTTAGGGCTTGGCGGCGGCTCCGTATCGTACAACGCGATGATTTCTTCTCTCCTATTTTTTCTCTCCGAAAGCGAATATATAGAGTTGGAGTTGGCGTCAGAGGGTTTCCAGGGGGCCCACGAGGTAGGGGCGCGCCCTAGGGGGGGCCCACCCTCGTGAGAAGGGTGTGGGCCCCCTGGTCTTCATCTTTGGCGAGGATTTTTTATTGTTTTTTATAAGATGTTCCGTGGAGTTTCAGGTCATTCCGAGAATATTTGTTTTCTGCACATAAAACAACACCATGGTAATTCTGCTGAAAATAACGTCAGTCCGGGTTAGTTCCATTCAAACCATACAAGTTAGAGTCTAAAACAAGGGCAAAAGTGTTTGGAAAAGTAGATACGACGGAGACGTATCAACTCCTCCAAGCTTAAACCCTTGCTTGTCCTCAAGCAGTTCAGTTGACAAACTGAAAGAAAGAAAAACTTTTACAAACTCTGTTTGCTCTTGTTGTTGTAACTATGTCAAGCCAGCATTCAAGTTTTTAGCATAGATCATAACTAACCACATTTTCAATAATTCTGAGGTCTCATAATTACTCATATCAATAGCATAATCAACTAGCAAGTCGTAATAATAAATCTCGGATGACAACACTTTCTCAAAACAATCATAATATGATATAACAAGATGGTATCTCGCTATCCCTTTTTGAGACCGCAAACATAAATGCAGAGCACCTTTAAAGATCAAAGACTGACTAGACATTGTAATTCATGGTAAAAGAGATCCAATCATAGTCATACCCAACATAAATTAATACTGATGAATGCAAATGACAGTTGTGCTCTCCAGCTAGTGCTTTTTAATAAGAGGGTGATGACTCAACATAAAAGTAAATGGATAGGCCCTTTGCAGAGGGAAGCAGGGATTTGTAGAGGTGCCAGAGCTCGGTTTTGCAATAGAGATAAATTGTATTTTGAGCGGTATACTTTCATTGTCAACGTAACGACTAAGAGATGGCGATATCTTCCATGCTACACACATTATAGGCGGTTCCCAAACAGAATGGTAAAGTTTATACTCCCCCTCCACCAACAAACATCAATCCATCGCTTGCTCGAAACAACTAGTGCCTCCAACATACATCAGGTCCCAGTGGGAGTTTTGTTTGCAATTAATTTTGATTTAGTTTGCATAAAGCATGGGACTAGGCATCCCGGTGACCAGCCATTTTCTCGTGAGTGAGGAGCGGAGTCCACTCCTCTTAAGAATAACCCGCCTAACATGGAAGATAAGGACAGCCTTGGTTGATACATGAGCTATTCGAGCATACAAAACAGAAGGTTTATTTGAAGGTTTAGAGTTTGGCACATACAAATTTACTTGGAACGGCAGGTAGATACCGCATATAGGAAGGTATAGTGGACTCATCTAGAATAACTTTGGGGTTTAAGGGATTGGATGCACAAGCAGTATTCCCGCTTAGTACAGGTGAAGGCTAGCAAAAGACTGGGAAGCGACCAACTAGAGAGCGACAACAGCCATGTACATGCATTAAAATTAATAAACATTGGATGCAAGCATGAGTAGGATATAATCCAGCATGAACATAAATATCGTGAAGGCTATGTTGATTTGTTTCAACTACATGCGTGAACATGTGCCAAGTCAAATCACTTAAATCATTTAAAGGAGGATACCACCCCATCATACCACATCATAACCATCTCAATAACATGTTGGCACACAAGGTAAATCATTATAACTCATAGCTAATCAAGCATGGCACAAGCAACTACGATCTCTAATTGTCATTGTAAACATGTTTATTCATAATAAGCTGAATCAAGAACCAGGGACTCATCATATTGACAAAAGCAAAAGAGGTCGAGTTCATACCAGCTTTTCTCATCTCATTCAGTCGATGATATATCATCATAATTGCCTTTCACTTGCATGACCGAATGGTGTGAATAATAATAAGAGTGTACGTGCATTGGACTAAGCTGGAATCTGCGAGCATTCAATAAACAGGAGAAGACAAGGCAATGTGGGATCTTTGGTTAATTCAACAATAATGCATATAAGAGCCACTTCAACAATTTAATTATGGTCTTCTTCTACTGACCCCCAAAGAAAAGAAAAGAAATAAAACTATTTACACGGGAAAGCTCCCAACAAGCAAAAGAAGAACGGGAAATATTTTTGGGTTTTCTTTTTAATTATTACTACCACAGTAGAAAAATAAACTACTACTAATTTTTTTGTTGGTTTTACTTAAGGTTTAACAAACACACAAGAAGAAAGTAGGAAAAAGAAAATAAACTAGCATGGATATTACAGTGAAAAAGTATGAGCACCGACATCTAGCAATGAGTGTGTGTGAACATAAATGTAATGTCGGTGAGAAATACGTACTCCCCCAAGCTTAGGCTTTTGACCTAAGTTGGTCTATGGCCATGGTTGGCCTGGCCGATATCCATAATAATATTTGTTGGGGTCGTACTGTGATGAGGAAGAATAGTTGGGATCATACTGATGTGCAACGGTTATCGCCTGCTGAGCTGCATCATGGAGTCGAGCTGCCTCCGCTCTCCTCTCGTACTCTTCTGCCTTCTCTCTGGTAATAACATATCTTCTTTTTGTCTGTGAATCAAAGAAGGTAGGATCAGGGAGAGTAATATGGAAAACACGTCGTTTATCAAAAATTAAGCGATATAAGAGAGGTGATTCAGGCCTCTCGACAAAACTGGTGCGAAGCCATAGAGTTATAATCTAAATATGCAGGAGGCAACTCCATATCACCCTCACGAATGACTATTTCAAGAAAATGAGCTAAGCGGGTTGCATAAATTCCTCCAAGAAATCTCCATTATGTCTATTATGATGCAACCTACGAGCTACAATGGCTCCCATATGATAAGATTGGTCTCCTAACACAGCACTCCTAAGAATACTAAGATCAGGGACACACATGTGACATGCTTCATCCTTAGCATTTATGCATCTACTGATGAAAAGAGCAAAATAATGTATAGCAGGAAAGTGAATGCTCCCTATAGTAGCCTGCGTTATATCTCTAGATTCCCCCACAGTTATACTAGCAAGAAAGTTTCTAAATTCAGATTTAGGGGGATCCCTAACACTATCCCATGATGGAAGTTTGCAAGCAGAAGTGAAATCCTCTAAGTCCATGGTATAAGATTTGTCATAGAGATCAAACATGACCGAAGGAGAATTACGCGAAGATGAATACTCAAACCTCCTCACAAATGAACTTGTGAGATCATGATACTGGGGGCATTTGTTAACCTCAAAATCCTAAAGACCGGCATTGCGCAAATATGCTTTGAATTCTTCTTTAATTCCCGCACGGTCCATAAAATTTTCCGACGGCCATTCGCAAGGCCGTACTGGAGCGTCTCTTGGTGGATCCTCGTCAGCATCACGCATAGCAATCCTAGGTCCTTGCTTCTTAGAGGAACCACCTTGGAACATCTTCCTAAGCATATTGTTTTTCTCTGAAAAATTCAGAAATTTTTAGTAACTTCAAAATAAAAGTAAACCAAACTCAATAAAACTGATAGCAACTACTCCCACAAGTTCCTAGAGCCTATATCATGCATCAAAACTACTTGGAACCATATAAATTTGACATGCAATCTCAAGAACATGGTCACTATGCAACATAAATTTGTAATGAATAAAGCACTAGAACAAAAACTAATTGGACCAATGGAGGAGTCACATACCAAGGAACAATCTCCCCAAGCAGTTTTGCGAGAGGTGCTTTGAGCAAGGAGATGGAAAATCACAGCAAAAGTGGCTGGAACTCGTGCTTGAGTTGGTTTTTCAGGTTTGTGTGAGACAGAGGATGAAGATGGGTGCTGGGATAAGTGGAGGAGGGCCACCATGGGCCCATGAGGTAGGGGGGCGCTCCCTAAAGGGGGGCGCCCACCACCCTCGTGGCCAGGTGGCAGCTCCTCCCGCGGTAATTTTTGCACAGTAAATCCTCAAATATTCCTGAAAAAATATTATTAAATTGGCATGTCATTCTGAGGACTTTTATTTTCTTGATATTTTTATATTGCACGGATAAGTCAGGAAACAGACAGAAAAATACTATTTTTACTTTATTTCTACTAAATAACAGAAAGTATAGAGAGGGTACAGAAGTTAGTGCTTCTAGTTTCATCCATCTCATGCTCGTCAAAAAGAATCCACTAACAAGGTTGATCAAGTCTTGTTAACAAACTCATTCCGATAATCATGGAACCGGAGAAATTTCGAATAACACTAAGTTACCTCAACGGGGATATGCACATCAGTTAATCGCATACGCAAAAAGATAGGCCTAATCATTTCAGCAAAGCGCTCAAAATCCTCATCATCCTTTTTCTTGGATGGTTTAGGAGGAAAAGGCATGGGTTTCTGAACCCAAGGTTCCCTTTCTTTACCATGTTTCCTAGCAACAAAGTCTCTTTTATCAAAATGTTGATTCTTAGATTGTGGGTTATCAAGATCAACAGCAGGTTCAATTTCTACATCATTGTTATTACTAGGTTGAGCATCATCATTAATATTTTCATTAGGTTCATGTTCATTACCAGATTGTGTTTCAACATCAGACATAGAGATATCATTTGGATTATCAGGTGGTTCAGCAATAGGTTCACTAGAAGTTTGCACAGTTCTATCATTTTTCTTTTTCTTCTTTTTAGAAGAACTAGGAACATCAATATTATTTCTCTGAGAATCTTGCTCGATTCTCTTAGGGTTGCCTTCAGGATACAAAGGTTCCTGAGTCATTCTACCAGTTCTAGTAGCCACTCTAACAGCATAATCATTTTTCTTTCTATTAATTTCATCAAGCACTTCATTTTGACCCTTAAGTACTTGTTCTACTTGAGTGGTAACCATAGAAGCATGTTTGCTAACAAGTTTAAGTTGACCTTTCATATCAGCCATATAATCACCCAAGCGTCTAATCATATAAGCATTTTCTTTTAATTGTCTACCAAAATAAGCATTGAAGTCGTCTTGCTTAAACAAAAAGTTATCAAGCTCATCCAAGCACTGACTAGCAATTTTAGTGGGAGGGACTTCAGCTTTATCATATCTATAGAGAGAATTTACCGTTACTACCTGTGTCGGGATATCGGGATCAGGAGGTTCTTCAATAAATAAAGAATTGAGATCATATGTTTCTTCAACAGGCGGTATATTAAGACCATGTATTTCTTCAATAGGAGGTAAATTCTTAACGTCTTCAGCTTTAATACCTTTCTCTTTCATAGATTTCTTTGCCTCTTGCATATATTCGGGACTGAGAAATAGAACACCTCTCTTCTTCGAAGTTGGTTTAGGAATAGACTCAGTAATTGGAGCAGGAGCTGGCTCAGGAGGTGCCCAATTATTTTCATTTGTCAACATATTATTCAATAGAATTTCAGCTTCATCCGGTGTTCTTTCCCTGAAAAGAGAACCAGCACAACTGTCTAGGTAATCTCTGGAAGCATCGGTGAGTCCATTATAAAAGATATCAAGTATTCCAGGTTTCTTAAGAGGATGATCAGGCAAAGCATTAAGTAACTTGAGAAGCCTCCCCCAAGCTTGTGGGAGACTCTCTTCTTTAATTTGCACAAAGTTGTATATTTCCCTCAAAGCAGCTTGTTTCTTATGAGCAGGGAAATATTTAGCAGAGAAGTAATAAATCATATCCTGGGGACTACGCACACAGCCAGGATCAAGAGAATTAAACCATATCTTAGCATCACCCTTTAATGAGAACGGAAATATTTTGAGTATATAAAAGTAACGCGATCTCTCATCATTAGTAAACAGGGCCGCTATATCATTTAACTTACTAATATGTGCCACAACTGTTTCAGATTCATAGCCATAAAACGGATCAGATTCAACCAAAGTAATTATATCAGAATCAATAGAGAATTCATAATCCTTATCAGGAACACATATAGGTGAAGTAGCAAAAGCAGGGTCGGGTCTCATTTTATCTCTAAGTGATTCTTTGTTCCATTTAATTAATAACCTCTTAAGCTCATATCTATCTTTGCAAGCTAAAATAGCGACAGAAGATTCCATATCAAAAAGATAGCCCTCGGGGATAATAGGAATATTTTCATCATCACTATCATCATCGTATTCAGATTTAATAATTTCTTTTTCTCTAGCCCTAGCAATTTGTTCATCAAGAAATTCACCAAGGGGCACAGTAGTATCAGGCATAGAAGCAGTTTCATCATAAGTATCATGCATAGCAGAAGTGGCATCATCAATAACATGCGACATATCAGAACGAATAGCAGAAGCAGGTGTAGGTGTCACAAACTTACTCATAACAGAAGGTGAATCAAGTGCAGAGCTAGATGACATTTCCTTACCTACCCTCGTAGTTGAGGGATAGATCTTGGTTTTCGGATCTCCCAAGTTCTTCATAATGATAAGCACATATAAATCCCAAGTGACTCAAAGAATAGAGCTATGCTCCACGGCAACAGCGCCAGAAATTAGTCTTGATAACCCACAAGTATAGGGGATCGCAACAACTTTCGATGGTAAAGTATTGAACACAAATTTATTGATTCGACACAAGGGGAGCCAAAGAATATTCTCAAGTATTAGCAGCTGAGTTGTCAATTCAACCACACCTGGAAACTTAGTATCTGCAGCAAAGTTTTTAGTAGCAAAGTAATATGATAGTGGTGGTAGCGGCAACAAAAGTAAAGACAACAAAAGTAATGTTTTTGGTATTTTGTAGTGATTGTAACAGTAGCAGCGGGAAAGTAAATAAGCTTAAACCAGTATATGGAAAACTCATAGGCACCAGATTAGTGATGGATAATTATGCCGGATGCGGTTCATCATGTAACAGTCATAACATAGGGTGACACAGAACTAGCTCCAATTCATCAATGTAATGTAGGCATGTATTCCGTATATAGTCATACGTGCTTATGGAAAAGAACTTCATTGACATCTTTTGTCCTACCCTCCCGTGGCAGCGGGGTCCTATTGGTAACTTAGGGATATTAAGGCCTCCTTTTAATAGAGAACCGGAACAAAGCATTAGCACATAGTGAATACATGAACTCCTCAAACCATGGTCATCACCGGGAGTGGTCCCGATTATTGTCACTTCGGGGTTGCCGTATCATAACACATAGTAGGTGACTATAGACTTGCAAGATAGGATCAAGAACTCACATATATTCATGAAAACATAATAGGTTCAGATCTGAAATCATGGCACTCGGGTCCTAGTGACAAGAATTAAGCATAGCAAAGTCATAGCAACATCAATCTCAGAACATAATGGATACTAGGGATCAAACCCTAACAAAACTAACTCGATTACATGATAAATCTCATCCAACCCATCACCATCCAGCAAGCCTACGATGGAATTACTCACGCACGGCGATGAGCATCATGAAATTGGTGATGGAGGATGGTTGATGATGACGACGGCAACGAATCCCCCTCTCCGGAGCCCCGAACGGACTCCAGATCAGCCCTCCCGAGAGGTTTTAGGGCTTGGCGGCGGCTCCGTATCGTAAAACGCGATGCTTTCTTCTCTCCTATTTTTTTCTCTGCGAAAGCGAATATATAGAGTTGGAGTTGGCGTTGGAGGGTTTCTAGGGGGCCCACGAGGTAGGGGAGCGCGCCCTAGGGGGGGTCGCCCCCACCCTCGTGAGAAGGGTGTGAGCCCCCTGGTCTTCACATTTGGCGAGGATTTTTTGTTGTTTTTTATAAGATGTTCCGTGGAGTTTCAGGTCATTCTGAGAATATTTGTTTTCTTCACATAAAACAACACCATGGTAATTCTGCTGAAAATAACGTCAGTCCGGGTTAGTTCCATTCAAATCATACAAGTTATAATCCAAAACAAGGGCAAAATTGTTTGGAAAAGTAGATACGACGGAGACGTATCAGCCACCTTGTTGCACCTTATTTAGTTTTGTTACTTGTTGCTCGTTACAAATTATCTTATCACAAAACTATCTGTTACCACTTATTTCAGTACTTGCAGAGAATACCTTGCTGGAAACCGCTTATCATTTCCTTCTGCTCCTCGTTGGGTTCGACACTCTTACTTATCGAAAGGACTACGATAGATCCCCTATACTTGTGGGTCATCAAGACTCTTTTATGGCGCCGTTACCGGGGAGTGAAGCGCCTTTGGTAGGTGGAATTTGGTAAGGAAAAATTTATATAGTGTTCTGAAATTTACTGTCACTTCTTACTATGGAAAGTAATCCTCTGAGGGGCTTGTTCGGGGTATATTCACCCCGACCAGTAGAGCAAAGAGTTGCTCCTCAACCTACTAAACCTATTGAAAATGAAAATGTTTGCTTCGAAATTCCTTTGGGTATGGTAGAAAAACTGCTAGCTAATCCTTTTTTAGGAGATGGAACAAAACATCCTGATGAGCATCTAATATATGTGAATGAAGTTTGTGGATTATTTAAGCTTGCCGGTGTACCCGGAGATGTTGTTAAGAAGAAGGTCTTCCTTTATCTTTGAAGGGAGATGCATCGACATGGTATAGGCTATGTGATGATATGGAGTCTTGGAACTACAAACGATTAAAATTGGAATTTCATCAAAAAATTATCCTACGCATCTTGTTCATCGTGATCGCAATTATATATATAATTTTTGGCCTCGCGAAGGATAAAGCATCGCTCAAGCATGGGGGAGGCTTAAATCAATGTTATATTCATGCCCCAATCATGAGCTCTCAAGAGAAATGATTATTCAAAAAATTTATGCTCGGGTTTCTAATAACAATCGCACCATGCTTGATACTTGTTGTGCTGGCTCTTTTATGATGAAGACTATTGAATTCAAATGGGATTTATTGGAAAGAATTAAACGCAACTCCGAAGATTGGGACCTCAACAATGGTAAGGAGTCAGGTATGACACCTAGTTTTGATTGTGTTAAATCTTTTATGGATACCGATATTTTCCGTAAATTTAGCACTAAATATGGACTTGACTCTGAGATAGTAGCTTCTTTCTGTGAATCTTTTGCTGCTTATTTTGATTTCCCCAAGGAGAAGTGGTTTAAATTCATCCTCCCATAGAAGTAAAAGTAGCTACACCTATTAAAGTTGAAGAAAAGACTATTACTTATAATGATCCTATTGTTCCTACTTCTTATGTTGAGAAACCACCTTTCCCTGTTAGGATAAAGGATCATGCTAAAGCTTCAACTGTGGCTCGTAAAAGCAATATTAAAACATATACACCTCCTGAACAAGTTAAAGTTGAACCTAATATTGCTATTGTTAAAGATCTCTTGTTTGATAATATAGATGGGCATGTTATTTATTTCTATGATGAAACTGCTAGAATTGCTAAACCCCGTGATACAGATAAACCTAGACCTATGGTAGGAATGCCTGTTATTTCTGTTAAAATAGGAGATCATTGTTATCATGGCTTATGTGATATGGGTGCTAGTGCTAGTGCAATACCTATTGACTTATACAAAGAAATTATGCATGACATTGCACCTGTTGAGTTAGAAGATATTGATGTCACAATTAAACTTGCTAATAGAGATACTATTTCACCAATGGGAATTGTTAGAGATGTTGAAGTCTTGTGTGGGAAAACTAAATATCCTGCTGATTTTCTTGTTCTTGGTTCCCCACAAGATAGCTTCTATCCCATTATATTTGGTAGACCATTATGTTGTTACTATCGGTTTAGATGATATGACTCATGAATTTAATTTTTCTAAATTTAGTAGACAACACCGTGAAGAAGAATTACCTAGTAAAGATGAAATTATTGGTCTTGCTTCTATTGCCGTACCTCCTAGTGATCCTTTAGAACAATATTTGCTAGACCATGAAAATGATATGTTTATGAATGAAAGAAGGGAATTAGATGAAGTACTCTTTAAACAGGAACCTATTATGAAACACAATTTACCTGTTGAAATCCTAGGAGATCCTCCTCCACCCAAGGGTGATCCCGTGTTTGAGCTTAAACCGTTTCTGGATACTCTTAAATATGCTTATCTTGATGAGAAAAAGATATATCCTGTTATTATTAGTGCTAACCTTTTAGAACATGAGATTACTGAAAACTCTGAAGAAGCACCGTGCTGCTATTGGGTATACTCTTGATGATCTTAAGGCCATTAGTCCCACTCTATGCCAACATAAAATTAATTTGGAACAAGATGCTAAACCAGTTTGTGATCATCAACGCCGACTGAATCCTAAAATGAAAGAAGTGGTAAGAAAGGAGATACTAAAGCTCCTTGAGGCAGGTATAATTTACCCCGTTGCTGATAGTTAGTGGGTAAGCCCTGTCCATTGTGTCCCTAAGAAGGGAGGTATTACTGTTGTTCCTAATGACAAAGATGAATTGATTGCTCAAAGAATTATTACTGGTTATAGGATGGTAATTGATTTCCGCAAATTAAAAAAGGCTACTAAAAAGGATCATCACCCCTTACCTTTTATCGATCAAATGCGAGAAAGATTATCAGAAAATACACATTTTTGCTTTCTAGATGGTTATTCTGGTTTCTCTCAAATACTTGTATCAGCCAAAGATCAATCAAAGACTACTTTTACATGCCCTTTTGGTACTTTTGCTTATAGACGTATGCCTTTTGGTTTATGTAATGCACCTGCTACCTTTCAAAGATGCATGATGGCTATATTCTCTGACTTTTGTCAAAAGATTTGTGAGGTTTTCATGGATGACTTTTCCATCTATGGATCTTCTTTTGATGATTGCTTGAGCAACCTTGATCGAGTTTTGCAGAGATGTGAAGAAACTAATCTTGTCCTGAATTGGGAAAAGTGCCACTTTATGGTTAATGAAGGTATTGTCTTGGGGCATAAAGTTTCTGGAAGAGGTATTGAAGTTGATAAAGCCAAGGATGATGCTATTGAAAAGATGCCATGTCCCAAGGACATCAAAGGTATAAGAAGCTTCCTTGGTCATGCCGGTTTTTATAGGTGGTTCATTAAGGACTTCTCAAAAATCTCTCGGCCTTTGACTAATTTATTACAAAAAGATATACCATTTGTCTTTGATGATGATTGTGTAGAAGCATTTGAAATACTTAAGAAAGCGTTGATCTCTGCACCTATTGTTCAGCCACCTGATTGGAATTTACCCTTTGAAATTATGTGTGATGCTAGTGATTATGTTGTAGGTGCTGTTCCAGGACAAAGAGTTTATAAGAAACTAAATGTTATTCAATATGCTAGTAAAACTCTAGACAATGCTCAAAGAAATTATGCTACTACTGAAAAAGAATTCTTAGTGGTTGTATTTGCCTGTGATAAGTTTAGACCTTATATTGTTGATTCTAAAGTAACTATTCACACTGATCATGCTGCTATTAAATATCTTATGGAAAAGAAAGATGCTAAACCTACACTTATTAGATGGGTTCTCTTGCTTCAAGAATTTGACTTACATATTGTTGATAGAAAAGGAGCCGAGAACCCCGTTGCAGACAACTTGTCTAGGTTAGAAAATGTGCTTGATGACCCACTACCTATTGATGATAGCTTTCCTGATGAGCAATTAAATGTCATAAATGCTTCTCATACTGCTCCATGGTATGCTGATTATGCTAATTACATTGTTGCTAAGTTTATACCACCTAGTTTCACATACCAGCAAAAGAAAAAGTTCTTCTATGATTTGAGGCATTAATTTTGCGATAACCCACATCTTTATAAAGAAGGAGTAGATGGTGTTGTTAGACGTTGTGTACTTGAGCATGAACAGGAACAGATCCTATGCAAGTGTCACTCCGAAGCTTATGGAGGGCACCATGCTGGAGATAGAACTGCACACAAGGTACTACAATCTGGTTTTTATTGGCCTACTCTCTTCAAGTATGCCCGTAGGTTTGTCTTATCTTGTGATGAATGTCAAAGAATTGGTAATATTAGTAGACATCAAGAAATGCCTATGACTTATTCACTTGTTATTGAACCATTTGATGTTTGGGGCTTTGACTATATGGGATCTTTTCCTTCCTCTAATGGTTATACACATATTTTAGTTGCTCTTGATTACGTTACTAAGTGGGTAGAAGCTATTCCAACTAGTATTGCTGATCATAACACTTCTATTAAAATGCTTAAAGAAGTTAACTTTCCAAGGTTTGGAGTCCCTAGATATTTAATGACTGATGGTGGTTCACATTTTATTCATGGTGCTTTCTGTAAAATGCTTGCTAAATATGATGTTAATCATAGAATTGCATCTCCTTATCACCCTCAGTCTAGTGGTCAAGTAGAATTGAGTAATAGAGAACTCAAATTATTTTGCAAAAGACTGTTAATAGGTCCAGAAAGAATTGGTCCAAGAAACTTGATGATGCATTATGGGCCTATAGAACTGCATATAAAAATCCTATGGGTATGTCTCCGTATAAAATGGTCTATGGAAAAGCATGTCACTTACCTCTCGAACTAGAACACAAGGCTTATTGCGCTATTAAAGAGCTAAATTATGATTTTAAACTTGCCAGTGAGAAGAGGTTATTTGATATTAACTCACTTGATGAATGGAGAACCCAAGCCTACGAAAATGCCAAGTTGTTTAAAGAAAAAGTTAAAAGGTGGCATGATAAAAGAATACAAAAGCGTGAGTTTAATGTAGGTGATTATGTATTGCTATACAACTCTCGTTTAAGATTTTTTGCAGGAAAACTTCTCTCTAAATGGGAAGGTCCTTACGTTATCAAAGAGGTCTACCGTTCCGGTGCCATAAAAATCAACAACTTTGAAGGCACAAATCCGAAGGTGGTGAACGGTCAAAGAATCAAACACTATATCTCAGGTAATCCCATAAATGTTGAAATCAATGTTATTGAAACCGTAACCCCGGAGGAATACATAAGGTACACTTTCCGGAATGTTTCATACTCCGAAATGGAATATGTATGTGGTACGGTAAGTAAACCGACTCCAAAACAGTTTTAAGGCAATATTTCTCCGTTTTGGAATATTTAGAAAAATAGAAAAATAAGCAGCAGTCCGGAAAGGACACGAGGGCCCCACGAGGGTGGAGGGCGCTCCCTACCCCCTTGGGCGCGCCCCCCTACCTCGTGGGCACCTCGTCTGCTCTCCGGACTCTGTTTTCTTATAGAACACGTATTTTGGTCGGTAAAAAATTCATTATATAACCTCCCGGGGGTTTTGACTCCCATATCACACAAAAATCTATTGTCTTTGTTTTGAGCTGTCCTGTTGCAGACAGAGCAACATGTCATCCTAGGATTCAGAAGGAGAAAGCTATGTGGCTGATTACCTTGCAGACCCTAAGGTCTATGGAGAGGTGGAGCATTATGGTTGGACCACGAAAGAAGAAGAAGAAGAAGAATACTATGAACCCAAGGGAAAGGAGGAGACGAGCTCAGATGAAGATGAAGTCCCACTACCTCAACCTGGGGACATGCATGTGGAGTTCAAAAAGTCGAGCCTCCCGGATAGGGTAAAGAAACCTAAGATCGAGTTTATCCCATTTCGACTCTTGCAGGAAAACAAGTAGGAACTATGCAAAAAGATACTAAGCCTGGAATAGGAGATCGAGGACCTAAGGGACCAAAATTCTGTCCTCAAACGCAAATTAAGGAAGAAGCCTATGCCATCAACAAAATCACCACCGTCTCCTCCAACAAAGAAGAATTGAGTATCTGGTATGGGCACTCCACTTGGCAACTGCCAAGCTTGGGGGAGTGCCCCAGTATTGCATCACCATCACTTTTATCTTTTTTCTTAGTTCGATCCTTTTGATAATATCTTGATCTAGTAGAATAAAAGTTCTTAGAACGTTCTAGTTGTGAGGTTTGCTTTATTATTCTTCTATGTAATCGAGTCCGTGAGCTATATAATAAAGATTAGTGTTGTGTCAAGGGCTTGATTATTTTGCCATGATCCTAACTGAATAAAAGAAAAGAGAAAGAAATAAAAAGAAACAAAGAGATCATGTGAGTCTTATGGAGAGTAATGAGCTCACATAGAAAGAGTATGATGAATAAAAGTTATTGAGGATTGACAAACATAGTTTTGGTCATCGTTGCAATTAATAGGAAGTAATAAAGAAAGAGAGGTCTTCACATATAAATATACTATCTTGGACATCTTTTATGATTGTGAGCACTCATTAAAATATGACATGCTAAAGAGTTGACATTGGACAAGGAAGACAACATAATGGGTTATGTTTTCTTCCATCTGAGATAAATTATATTGTCTTGGATCCACCAACATGTTGAGCTTGCTTTTCCCCCTCATGCTAGCCAAATTCATTGCACCAAGTAGAGATACTACTTGTGCTTCCAAACACCCTTAAACTAGTTTTGCCATGAGAGTCGACCATACCTACCTATGGATTGAGTAATATCCATCAATTAAGTTGTCATCAGTGCAAGCAATAAAAATTGCTCTCTAAATATGTATGATTGATCGGTGTGGAAGAAATAAGCTTTATACGATCGTGTGATATGGAAGTAACACAAGAGACAGACTGCATAATAAAGGTCCATATCACAAGTGGCAACATAAAGTGACGTTCTTTCGCATTAGGATTTTGTGCATCCAACCATAAAAGCGCATGACAACCTCTGCTTCCCTCTGCGAAGGGCCTATCTTTTACTTTTATCTCCTACATTGCATAAGAGTCATGGTGATCCTCACCCTTCCTTTTTAAATTTTATCCCTTGGCAAGCACAATATGTTGGAAAGATCCCGGTTTATATGGCTAATTGGATGTGAATTTTCATGAACTATTACTGTTGACATTACCCTTGAGGTAAAACGTTGGGAGGCAAAACTATAAGCTCCTATATTTCTCTGTGTCCGATTAAAACTCCATACCCATAAGTATTGCGTGAGTGTCAGCAATTGTGAAAGATTATATGATAGTTGAGTATGTGGACATGCTGAAATACTCTTATCATTGACCCTTTCCTATGTTATGATAAATTGAAATTGCTTCAATGACTGAGATTGTAGTTTTTAGTTTTCAATAAAGTTTACGATTCATACTTGATATTGTGATTGAATTATTACTCTAGCATCAGATAGTATATGAAAAATAATTATATAAGTTGCTGCTCTAAGAATGATAATGATTCCCTCATGTCCGTATTTTATTTTTATCGACTCCTTCATCTCTAAACATGCATACATATTTTTCGATTTCGGCTTTTCTCTTGTGGACAAGCGAGGTCTAAGCTTGGGGAGTTGATACGTCCATTTTGCATCATGCTTTTATATCAATATTTATTGCATTATGGGCTGTTATTACACATTATGTCACAATACTTATGCCTATTCTCTCTTATTTTACAAGGTTTACATAAAGAGGGAGAATGCCGACAGCTAAAATTTCTTGCTGGAAAAGGAGCAAATATTAGAGACCTATTCTGCACACCTCCAAAAGTCCTGAAACTTCACGGATGATGTTTTCCAAATATATAAAAAACATTGAGCGCAAGAACTTCACCAGGGGGCCACACCCTGCCCATGAGGGTGGGGGCGCGCCCTACCCCCCTGGGCGCGCCCCCTACCTGGTGGGCCCCCTAGTGGCCCTCCGGTGACTATCTTCTGATATATGGACTCTTTCGATGGAAAAAAATCATAAGCCATCTTCTCGGACGAAACTCCGCCGCCACGAGGCGGAACCTTGGCGGAACCAATCTAGGGTTCTGGCGGGGCTGTTCTGGCAGGGAAACTTCCCTCTCGGAGGGGGAAATCATCGCCATCGTCATCACCAACGCTCCTCTCATCGGGAGAGGGCAATCTCCATCAACATCTTCATCAGCACCATCTCATCTCGAAACCCTAGTTCATCTCTTGTATCCAATTCTTGTCTCCAAGTCCGGGATTGGTGCTAGTAGGTTGCTACACTACTAGGAAAATGACTATAGATGATATGGCCACTAATGGCGCACCAGACATGTGGTGCGCCACTACTATATAGTAATGGCGCACCATGAGTTGGTGCACCATTAGTGTGGTAGACACTAATGGCACACCAGACCCACGGTGCGCCATTAGTAACAATTTTTTTTATTTTTCCAAAAATACTAATGGCACACTAGGGAAGAGTGCACCATTACTAGTTAAACTAGTAATGGCGCACCACCAGCGCAGTGCACCACTACTTTTTTTTGCAAAACTACTATAATGGCGCACCTGAAGCCGAAGAACCACCGCACCCTTCCCCGCTCCACCGCCACCGATGACCCACCGCACCCTCCCCCGCTCCCCCGCCGACGATGACCCACCGCACCCTCCCCCACTCCACCGCCGCCGTTGACACCCCGCACCCTCCCCCGTTCCACCGCCGCCGACGACCCCCCGCATCCTCCCCCGCTCCGCCGAAGAAAATTGGATGATATTTTCAAATAACAAATTTAATGAATGCAACAAAAAAATAAAAAAATTGATGATATTTTTTATATTCATAAATATTTTCAAATAACAAATTTGATGGTATTCTTTAAAAAATTATTACTGTTTTTATAAAAAATAATTAATGTTTCATATTCATATTCATTTTCTAAAAAATTATTAGATGCAACATAAAATAATAATAAAAAAAATTATTTATGGCGCACCGCTGGCTGGTGCGCCCTTGCTATCTGAAAAAAAGATTACTTATGGCGCACCGCTCGGGGGTGCGCCATTGCTATAAAAAACATACTAATGGCGCACCACCAGGGGGTGCGCCATTAGTAATCTTCCCCCTAGCTAATTCGCCCGATCCCTTCATCCCTCCCTCGCCAGATCCATGTAACATCCCAAATTTTCAATTTGGAATGTTATACACTAGATCATCATTGCATATCATATTTATTGCATTTTGGTTGATCCTAGAAATTTCACGCAACTCAAGGACCCTCGGAGAGAGTTGGGGATTTCGTTATTTTCATATTTGAGTTGTCTGAAATTTTGAAAATAGGATCATTTGATTTTATTTATTTTATCTTCAATTATTTCTATTATAAAAATTATGAGAGAGGGAATAAAATGAATTTCCCAAAATAAAGAAATATTGGGGATTTAATAAAAATCAAATAAGATTTTATTTGGTTTTATTTGCTATTTTATTTGAATTTAGGAAAAATGCGCATTTTCCAAAATTTCATTTAGGCCCCAAATAAATGTTCATCGTGTGCGGCTTGATTTTAGAAGCCGGGGAAAATTTATTTCGGGATTTTTGGAGTCTGTTTAGTATTCCTTTTGTTTTTTTCCTAGCGTAATTATTTTTTTAAAAAAAAAGAAGTCCGACCGACCTTGGGCCGTAACCGGCCAGGACTCCTCCTGGCCGGACCTTCTTATAAGCGCCCCGAGGCCCCGGCCAAGCCCAGCCGCACCCCCGCCCGAAACCCTAACCCTAACCGCCGCGCGCGCCGCCGCCCACCCGCGCCGCCGCACCGCCGCGCCGCCGCCGCCCGCCGCCGCCCGCCGGAGCGCCACCGCCGCCTACATCGCCGCCCGCCAGATCCGCCGCCGTCGGAGGTTGTCTCGCCGCCGCCGGTCTTTCTCGAAAACCATTCGGTTTTCCGACGGTTTTGTTCATTTTTTTAGTTTCGGTTTTTTTAAATAGATCGGTTTTTCTGGTTTATTTAATTAGCGAGCGTTCGTCCATTCATTCGTTTTAACAAACGTTGGTCGTTTTTCTTTTTTCTCAGATTAAATCCGCGGTTTTTCTGATCGCGATTTCTGATCCGATTTTCGTTTTAGTCTAACTTTTCGCTCGTTTATCGGAATCAGGCGATTCAAGCACCTGGAGTTTCGTCTCGAAAACCTCTTTCCGTTTAACCAACTCAAACAAGTTTTTGCCACTGTAAAAAATTACCTTAGATCCAGAATAGTAAATGAAGCCTGTTTCTTTTGCCGTTTGTCTTTCGTTGCTTCGTTCGATTTGATTCTTTTTGCCAACCGGAGTTCTTAAGCTGAACTTTCTGGTTAGATCTCTTATTTGAAGTTTTACCTGTGCATTAGTTGAGTACTTATTGTATGTTTGTTTGTTTGCGATAGAGTACCCGGAGTGCGCCGCTTGCTACTTCGAATCGCTAGGTTTCCCGGATCATCAGCAAGGCAAGTAACACTTTGATCATGCTTTCCCTCTTCCCAGTTTTATTGCATTAGATCAATCCTCACACATTGCATGATTAGGATCTAATTAAATTGTGGTTTTGGGAAGTAGTTGAGGTAGTACCTATCACCTGTTATTATCAAACCTTTGGGAGTTACTTCTACGTTTGCTTATTATGCCATGCTATGCTAGTAGACGTGGATTGGGTGAGTGTATCCATGATAGATGTGAGATTGTTAATTAATGGTTTATCTAAGGTGGCAACTTAAACACACATCTGGGTGGATTGAGGCACCTGGGTATTCCAGCGATTGCCTGTTTTTCTTTTGGACCGCCACCCAGGCTCAAAGGGATCATGAGATTATTCATGCTAGAAACTTCCGTGTGCACCCACAAGCTATTATGGGCTCTAGCATAGTTGATTAAGTTGTGCAAACTCTTACAGTGGTAGACTAGCAGATGTAGGGGAAAGTAGGTGTAACGGTTTACCCGATCGTAAGGTGCTAGCGCTTCTGAAAGACTATGTCTCGGTCATCCGTCTTCTCAAACAACATGTAGTGCGAGAAACCAAACGGAGGAGATCGAGTCTTGTGGGGAAAAGTGCGCAAACCTCTGCAGAGTGTATAAACTAATCATGATTAGCCGTGTGCCCAGTTATGGACATCTTGAGTATCTAGTACCTGGATTATCATGTGAATCTCAACATGTCACTCTTAAATTTAATTTTGTTGGGTTTTGTTTAATGATGATGCTTAATTGGGCTTGAGAATGCTGTCAACCATTCTCAATGTTTAACAACTACCATGATAGTTATTAAAATTTATTCCTTTGCAGTAGGGAAAAATTGGCTTTACGCAAAACTATAACCATAGAGCTTTCCACCAGCCAAATATGCATATAGTATAGCCTATTTCATTCCATTACTCTCTATGTGTTATTTTGCCAGCGTATTCCATGTGCTGACCCGTTTCGGGCTACAACGTTAATGTTGCAGACTTTTCAGACGATGATTAAGGTGTTATTAGGTCATGGTTCTATACTCAGTGATGCCATTGGAGTTGATGGACTCACTTATCTTCTAAGCCTTCCGCTGTTATCGTTATTAAATGGCCTTAAGCCATATTTATTGTAATAAGTTTTCTTCTGAGACATTCGATGTAATAAGTGTGTGATTGCTACTCTGTTATAAATCCTTCAAGTACTGTGTGGTGTCAGCATTACTGATCCAGGGATGACACCTGAGCACAGAGATTAGACCGTTTGAGGTCTGGTCGCTACAAAATGGTATCAGAGCACACGCTGACTGTAGGACACGACCACTAAGCTAAAGACCTAGATCACTACTCACTCTCTTCTCTTTCTGACTTCTCATCTTTTCTACTCTTTTAGGATGGTGGATGCAAGGAACAAGTTCACGCAACCGGATGAAGATACACCCTTTGGACGTCACTTGAAGGAAGTCACTCGATACCTGAACATAGGAGTACCAAGCTTCACCGAAACCTACAACGCCACTTTACCTGAAGAGGAGCGCTGGATGATTCAAGTTCAAGTTCCAGGAAGGACGTTCTTGCCAGTCACTAAGCCCATAGAGTTTTCTTTTGATGCACCAACTTGGAGTCTAGGAAAGAGCATGGAAGCTCACATCGCCATGGGACGTATTGGAGAAGTCTACCACAATGATCTCAAGGATACTATCTACCCGATTTGTGGGCACCGAGATGAGCACTGGGAGATGATCAGCACTAGAAAGGATAGATCAGTTGCAGCTTCTATCCAGGAGTTAAACCAGCACATTCGATGTCAGGAGAACCAGATGTGCACCGACATGATAGATCCGAAGAAGGCGAGGACAAGAATCAAGGAACTAGAGGAAGAACTCAAGGGTACACGTGAAGATTATGAAGAGGAAATCAAAGTATTAGTGGAGAAGAATGACGATCTGATCAAGAAGATCGGAATATTAATGGGAGGCCCTACACCAGTAGAAGAAGATGAAGAACCCAAGGAGATTCATCCGAAAGACTACATCATCATCGACGACACTGACTCGGATCCAGACAATAGCGATGATGACTATGTTGATGAAGCTGGAGCAGATATAATGGAGTCTGCAACCGAAGAATATTTCTAGTAGACCACCTCATCAGTAGTAGTAGTCCACCATGTAAATATAGTAGTCCGATCACTTTTGCGATAGTTAGATCGATTGTATGCCATTGTTTGATTGATTGAATGAAGTGAATTGTTTGCTTTTGTCTCATGTGCATATGGGTAGTGTTTTCTCTTTAGACCCCTCTATTCTTAAATCTCATCTTTTCTAAAACCTCAGATGCCTCCGAGACGTGACCCCGGATTTACCTTTCCATCGGAGCTCACCCAGTTGATCCAGCAGCAGAACTCATTGATGCAGTTGCTAGTCCAGAATCAGAATCAGGGGAACAACAACAACAACCCACCCCCACCTGTTGATCACTTAGCCCATTTCCTTAGGCTGAATCCACCGGTGTTTTCCAGTAGCACCGAGCTGATAGTAGCAGATGATTGGCTCCGCAAGACAGCTAGAGAGTTGACCACAGCAGGATGCACGGATGCGGAAAAGGTGAAGTTTGCCGCACATCAGCTTGAAGGACCCGCAGCATCATGGTGGGAGAATTTCACAGCCACGTTCCCTGTTGACACTGTCACGTGGGACCAGTTTCAGCAGGCTTTTCGAACTGCCCATGTTTCAGCAGGAGCTAAGGCCATGAAGAAGCGAGAGTTTGGCAACTTGTGCCATGGAGGACGGACAGTTGGCTAGTATGTAGAGGACTTTAGTAAATTAGCACGTTATGCCGCAGATGACGTTGCTATAGATGCAGCTAAGAAGGAGAAGTTTCTGGAAGGGCTGAATGATGAGTTGAGCATGCAGTTGATGGTAGCAACCTTCAAAAATTACCAGGAGTTGGTAGATCGTGCTCTCATGGTTGAAGGGAAGCAACAGCAGATTGAGAATCGCAAGAGGAAGTATGGACAAGGGAAGCACAATTTAGGAGCTCAGCAGAAGCCATGTTTTACCCCTAGACCGGGAGGATATTTTGAGCATACCCATGGAGGAGGTAGCTCGCACAATCACAATGTCACCAAGAATGGTAATGGGAATGGAGGAAGCAACGGCCAGAACCGCACCAACCCATCGACCCCAGCCAAGAGAGACCAGAGCCAAGTCACTTGTTTTAAGTGCCAGAAGACCAGACATTATGCCGATGAATGTCCTGAATCACAGAATGGTAATGGCAATGGAAGCTCTGGGAAGAAGCCGAACCCTTTCAGCAGGGGACAGGTGAACCACGTTAACGTGGAGGATGTTGAACAGCAGCCGGATGCAGTAATCAGTAAGTTTTTTGTTAAGTCATTTACTGCACTTGTTCTTTTTGATACCGGTGCATCGCATTCATACATATCACGGGGATTTGTGGATAAGTATAACCTGCCCACCAAAGTTCTTAGAACACCTATGTTAGTAAGCTCACCAGGAGCGGAGTATATGGCTAGCAAGGGATGTTTTCAAGTGCCATTGAGTACAGGTAGGCATGTGTTTCCCTCGGATTTGATCATTTTGGAATCACAAGGATTGGATGTAATTCTGGGTATGGATTGGCTGTCGATGTATGTAGGAAACATCGATTGCGCCAGTAAGTCGATTTTGCTTACAACCCCAGAAGGGAGAAGGATCAAGTATGTACCCCGGCATGTAACGAAGAGGAATCAAGTAAATTTTCTAACAAGAGTTGTGCAGGAGGAAGTACCAGTAGTGAAGGATTTCCCTGATCTATTTCCAAAAGAGTTGCCAGGCATGCCACCGGATAGAGATATTGAGTTTTTGATTGAGCGTTTGCCAGGCACAGGGCCAATATCTAAGAGACCATATAGGATGCTCGCAAAGGATTTGGTGGAGATTAAGAAGGAGATTTAGGAGTTACTGGATAAAGGATATATCCGCCCAAGTTCTTCGCCTTGGGGATCGCCAGTACTTCTAGTGGAGAAGAAGGATGGATCGTTAAGGATGGTTGTTGATTATCGAGGATTGAATGAAGTAACCATCAAGAACAAGTACCCACTACCGATGATCAATGATCTGTTTGATTGATTTCAAGGAGCTAAGGTATTTTCCAAGATTGATCTGCGATCAAGATACCACCAGTTGAAGATTCGAGAACAGGATATACCCAAGACAGCTTTTACCACCAGGTATGGGTTGTACGAGTATACCGTTATGTCATTTGGTCTGACTAATGCACCTGCATATTTTATGAACATGATGAACAAAGTGTTTATGGAGTTCTTGGATAAGTTCGTCGTAGTGTTCATTGATGATATCTTGGTTTACTCGAAGAATGAAGAGGAGCATAAGGAGCATTTGCGTTTGGTTCTTGGAAAGCTCAAAGAACATCAATTATATGCCAAGTTTAGCAAATGTGAGTTTTGGTTGAAAGAAGTTGGATTTCTCGGACACGTTATATCCGGAGAAGGTATAGCAGTAGATCCCACCAAAGTTGATACCGTGACCAAGTGGGAAGCGCCAACCACAGTTGGAGAGATCCGGAGTTTTCTTGGACTCGCAGGATACTACTGGAGGTTTATTGAGAATTTCTCAAATATTACGAAGACTATGACGAAATTGTTGAAGAAGGATACCAAGTTCATATGGACTGAGGAATGTTAGGCTAGTTTCCAAGAATTGAAGAAACGTTTGGTTACATCACCTGTGTTGATTTTGCCAGACCAGACCAAGGATTATGAGGTGTATTGTGACGCTTCACGTCGAGGACTTGGAGCAGTTCTTATGCAGGAAGGAAGAGTTGTTTCATATGCCTCACGACAGCTAAAGACTATGTCTCGGTCATTCATCTTCTCAAACACCATGTAGTGCAAGAAACCAAACGGAGGAGATCGAGTCTTGTGGGGAAAAGTGCACAAACCTCTGCAAAGTGTATAAACTAATCATGATTAGTCGTGTCCCCAGTTATGGACATCTTGAGTATCTAGTACCTGGATTATCATGTGAATCTCAACATGTTACTCTAAAATTTAATTTTTTTGGGTTTTGTTTAATGATGATGCTTAATTGGGATTGAGAATGTTGTCAACCATTCTCAATGTTTAACAACTACCATGATATTTAAATAAAATTTATTCCTTTGTAGTAGGGAAAAATTGGCTTTACGCAAAACTATAACCATAGAGCTTTCCACCAGCCAAATATGCATATAGTATAGCCTATTTCATTCCATTACTCTCTATGTGTTATTTTGCCAGCGTATTCCATGTGCTGACCCGTTTCGGGCTACAACGTTAATGTTGCAGACTTTTCAGACGATGATTAAGGTGTTATTAGGTCGTGGTTCTATACTCAGTGATGCCATTGGAGTTGATGGACTCACTTATCTTCTAAGCCTTCCGCTGTTATCGTTATTAAATGGCCTTAAGCCATATTTATTGTAATAAGTTTTCTTCTGAGACATTCGATGTAATAAGTGTGTGATTGCTACTCTGTTATAAATCCTTCAAGTACTGTGTGGTGTCAGCATTACTGATCCAGGGATGACACCTGAGCACAGAGATTAGACCGTTTGAGGTCTGGTCGCTACAATCCACTTCCCCCCCTCGCTCCACACCCGCTCCGACGACCCCCGCGCCCCGCCTAGCCGTCTCGGTCCTCGCCGCCGACGGCCTGCCGCCACGACTGCCAGCCCCCGGAGCACTAGGAGGAGGAGGCCCGCGTCCACCAGGAGAGGAGGCCCGAGCACTTCTTCTTCCTCCGCTCGCCGTCGCCATCGCTGCTCCCCATCTCGCCGTCACCACTGCGGTGAGCTCCTCCCTCGCCCCCCTTCGCCCCTCCCTCCGGGCTGCCCTGCTGCTCGCTGATCCCGTTCTCCTCTGCTACTAACTGCTGCTGCATTTCCGTGACTGAGATTTTATTTGAATTTAGTTAGTTAGTCTAAGTAGTTAGTTTAGTTTAGGCACTAGTTTAGTTAGTTAGTCTAATTAGTTAGTTAGTTAGTCTAATTAGTTAGTTAGTTAATTAGTTAGTTTAGGCTCCTTGTTTAGGGACTAGTTTAGTTAGTTAGTCTAATTAGTTAGTTTAGTTTAGGCACTAGTTTTGTTGCCCTGTGTGTCCATTTCAGTGACTGAGATTTTCTTCTAGTTCCCAAGAGAAAAGAATTTGTAAATGCACCATTTACCTGATTAAATGGCCTCCTCCTCTGCTCTGCTGCTTACCCAAATACATGTGCATGGGGTAGTGGTACCTTGAGCAGCACAGTGTCAAAGGCTTCTTGTATTTTTCTGCTGTGTATTTCTACATATGCTCCTTTCCTTTAAACCTCCTCTGCTGCTTGCTGAAATAGTGATTAAGGAGTTATGTTAGTTTTGTTTTGTAACTAGAAGACCAAAGTGTGTTACTCACCTGGGATCTTAACTGTTAATTTTTTAATAATCCTTATATTGAAATCGAACATGATGGTGCTACTTGATATTTTTGAGACATGGCATCTCCCATGATTGAATCAACAACAAGGGGAGTTGATTCCATTTCTTGGTTTCTGTAAGAATTTAATGGACCTAGGCCTAGTTAAGTATAGGCTTGGGCTTGTGGTTGAATGCTACCGTAGTCCTAGCCATGTATTTTCAGAATTGAGCTAAAGATTTGGGGGTAGTATTTCTGATTTTAGAGCACCTTTGTTGGATGTATTTTACAGCAGCTGTTGGAATCAAAACAATGCTTGTGGGTTGTCCTGTTAACTTGAGTGAGTCATTAGAGGGCAGATAGAGTCACCCACACCAATTAATGTTTATGAAGAAGAAGAATAAACCTGCTGCTGCTGCTGTTATGCCTGTATTCACTCCTGCTGCTATACTTGTGATGATGTTGTACTTGTGATGATGCTACTTGTGATCTTCTGAAATGACCCATTGGCGACTTCATTACGCGGGGATAATGATTTTGCAGGTACCTCGAGAGGCCCTTGAGTTTACTGGAATGTCGATTAACTTCCGTTCCGGCAAATTCGGGTACTCCATATGTCCTATTTTCAGCAAAGGTCATGCTGAAATTTTCCGTGAATTTTAGCATGACTTTGCTAAAAATAGGACATATGGGGTACTTGCGACTAATGCATGGGCCGGGGTATCTTAGTACTTAATTAAGTAGGATCAACTGCCTCTTGTGTTATACATATAGAAGTGTGATATAAACTCATAGTTATTACTAATGTCAGTTGCTCGTCATCGATAAACCCTAATCTGGTAGGATGACCTACTAAAAATCCCATACCACATATTCTATTTGGATGGCCCTGCTAACCCTTGACCATAAATACTTGAGATGGATGTAGCAGGCTTAAAGAAAGAAATGTTTTTAGGCCAACTCCACTGGGCCTGGCTGTAAATGCACAAGTGTGCATGACTGACAATATTCTATTGAAAGCTAAACAGGAAAGAGGAACCACTCATCCTAACCATTTGCTCTCAAAATTACCACTTCACTTCTTACTACTGAAAATCTTAGACCATCTCCATTCACCAATAGCTCAAACCAGTTCGAAGGGCGTGTTTTCACCACATTGTGGATTATCTTATTGGACCCAATGCAAGAGATGATGTAGTTTTGAATTATGAACATAGGATATGTCGTCATCGGACGATGAAAGTCTCTCGGGGGAGTGCGGCTGGTGCCACGACGATCGAGGTCTGTGCAACATGCCTCACCTGGACAATGATCGGCGCTTCATCATTAAGCTCGAGGAGACCTTCGAAGTTGAAACGGTACACGACGACGACAAGTGTTACTTTCATATTTAAGCATGACTTCAACTATTTCAACGTGTAATTTTCATCTTTTACAATTCGAGTATAGCTTATCCCATGCCATGCAAGACGCTATGTCTTGGAGAGGATGGATTTTGAAGACCATGAAATTTCTGAAACAAAGAAAATTCACCTAAGGACTCATCACGATGTGGATTTTGAAGTAAATCTGTATAATTCTGGGAGCGTAACCCATTTTGGTTGCAAAAATTGGGAACCATTTTGCAAGATGTATGGTTTTGATGTGGGTATGCTTGTCACCATGGATCTTGGTGATCCTAAAATCGAGCAAGACAATATGGACATTTGGGTCCTTGTTGATACGCCTCCAATTCTACCGCTATGTGAGTTTCTCAAACATAGTTATTAGCTAATTTATATTGTTTATTTCAAAATAGTTATCAGCTAATTTCCATTGACAGCTTATTTTTATTGTTCAAAGAATGTGTGGGAGATGGTAGACAAAACCCACTACACCGATGGCTCCGAATTAACAACTTCAAGGAGAAAAATCATCTGGTCGGATTTTGTACTGACATTGAGAATTACAATATCTACAATCAAACTCCTTAACATTATGGTCAATACGTGCCACTAGTGCATGTGTTCAACTACGGTAAATACCATGGAGATACCTTGGTAAGATTTTTACTATTACGACATCCGTGCATCTTTTGCATACATGTAAAACTAGTACATCATTGCTAACTATGAAGTTATTACTATGTTTTTCAACAGATAATCCCAGAGAATTGTGTGCCTCATTTGATGTATCAGAAAGGTAGTCTTAATGTTTTGAACATACAGCCAGGTCATCCTACGAATCCCAACTGTCCATACGAGATTTCTAAAAGAAGTGGAGACATGAAAATCAAAGGATGGAAAAAATGTATGGACAGTCATACGGAGGTTCTTGGAAGCAAACGGAAGCAAAGCGCAAGAATTGGACACAGGATGATCTCCATTCTCCATAATGGAGAGTCAGGGTCTATATTTTTTTATGCTATTTTACCTTAAATGGGGTATTTAGGTCATGCCTAATATTGATGATCATGTGCTAAGAATAATTAAGTAGGGTTGGTTCGATGACTATCAAGATGATAATCGTATGATTTGTTATTAATAACGAGTAGAAGTTATATGATGATGATTAATAGGAGTTGTTAGGATTAGTAGTACTTCCGACAAACTCACTACTCGCGGTCGTGAGACTTGTAATGTTCTACCTTTGTTTGGTCTTCTGAATTCGGAGACTAATATGATGAATTGTATTCGGAGACTAATCTTCTATGTATTCGATGAATCTGCTGTTGCTGTGTGGTGCTAGCTATATTCTATCCAATAATATATTTTGTAACCTGTGAAAATATCAGAAAAGAAAAAAAATCCCTAATATTCATACTAGTGGCGCACCACCACATAGTGCGCCATTAGTAAGCCAGAGCACACTAATGGCGCATCATCCACCAGTGCGCCATTAGTATGCCAAAGCGCATGGGTAAATATGGCCCCCTAGGAAGCATACTAATGGCGCACAGTGGGCTATACTAATGGCGCACTGCATGGTGCGCCATTAGTATACCAGATACTAATGGCGCACCACAGGTGCGCCGTTAGTAAAAAATACTAATGGCGTGCTAGTAGTGGCACACCTGTAGTGCGCCATTAGTAGGCAAAACAGGTGCGCCACTAGTAGGCCTTTTCCTAGTAGTGCTAGTAGTGTTAATTACACCTTGTAGTTGATGCTAGTTGGTTTAATTGGGGGAAGATCATATGTTCATATCCTATATGCATATTAATACCCCTCTGATTATGAACATGTTTATGCTTTGTGAGTAGTTACTTTTGTTCCTGAGGACATGGGAGAAGTCTTGCTATTAGTAGTCATGTGAATTTGGTATTCGTTCGATATTTTGATGAGATGTATGTTGTCTCTCCTCTAGTGGTGTTATGTGAACGTCGACTACATGACACTTCACCATTGTTTGGGCCTAGAGGAAGGCATTGGGAAGTAATAAGTAGATGATGGGTTGCTAGAGTGACAGAAGCTTAAACCCTAGTTCATGCTATGGTTAGGTTTACCTTAATACTTTTGTTGTATTTGCGGATGCTTGCAATAGAGGTTAATCATAAGTGGGATGCTTGTCCAAGTAAGGGCAGCACCGAAGCACCGGTCCACCCACATACCAAATTATCAAAGTACCGAACGCGAATCATATGAGCGTGATGAAAACTAGCTTGACGATATTCCCATGTGTCCTCGGGAGCGCTTTACATCATATAAGAGTTTGTCCAGGCTTGTACTTTGCAAAAAAAAGGATTGGGCCACCTTGCTGCACCATATTTACTTTTGTTACTTGTTGCTCGTTACAAATTATCTTATCACAAAACTATCTGTTACCACTTATTTCAGTACTTGCAGAGAATACCTTGCTGGAAACCGCTTATCATTTCCTTCTGCTCCTCGTTGGGTTCGACACTCTTACTTATCGAAAGGACTACGATAGATCCCCTATACTGTGGGTCATCACCGATCACCCACCAGATTGTGGTAGTCATGGAGCAGGATGGCGAGTCTTCTTCTATACCGAAGACGGACTATGTTCAGATCGCCGATCAGGAAGAGCCGAATACCCACACGCGAAAGGATGCGACCAGCCCTCCGAACATAGCATCGGACGATTGTCCTAAACAATCAGAAGATATTCCGGAACCCGGACTATTAAACCCTTTCAGGAGCGGATATCACGCCCTATTGGGGTGGGATGCTTTGACACGCTTTCAGGCCATACCCCATTACGGGTATATGAAGCTCAAAATTCCCGGACCAATCGGTATAATCACGCTCGTCAGTGATCCGGACATAGCACTCCATGCTGAAAAGAAAACCGCATCCCTAGCCCTGGAGGAGCTATCCGAAGCCCTCGCGGCCGACGAACTAACCACACTATGCTCCACGATGGACAGGGACGACGTGATCCTCGACAAACGTCCTAAATCCACATCCTTCATACCAGTGGAAGAAATAGTTAAATTCCACGTCCAGCCAACGGACCCCAACAAAACAGCATCTATCGGAGCTCAACTGAACCCAACAGTTGACACCGCACTACGAGAACTCCTGCGTGAAAATTGGGACATATTCACCTGGCACCCTTCAAATATGCCAGGGATCCCATGCGAGCTGGCCGAACATAGCCTCAATAAATTAAAGGGGTTTAAACCGGTCAAGAAATCACTGCGGCGCATTTCCAAACCCAAGCGACAAGCCATGGGGTAGGAGCTAACCAAACTCATCGAGGCCGGATTCATTAGAGAAATCAAACACGTGGACTGGCTGGCAAACCTGGTGATGGTACCAAAGAAGGAAAAATCATGGCGCCTCTGCGTCGATTTCAAAGACCTCAACAAGGCTTGCCATAAGGATCCTTTCCCCCTCCCCCGCATTGATCAAATCATCGACGCCACCGCAGGACACAACTCACTGTGTTTCCTCGATGCATATTCCGGATACCACCAAATCAAAATGAAGGAGTCCGATCAAGCCACAACAGCATTTATCACCCCATATGGGCCATTCTGCTTCAGCACCATGCCCTTTGGGTTCAAGAATGCCGGCCCCACATACCAACGCATGATTCAAACATGCCTGGAGAAATAGATCGGCAAAACAGTAGAGGCTTACGTCGATGACGTCGTCATCAAAACCAGGCACGTCGAAACACTAATAGATGACCTACGTCTTACATTCGACAACCTCCGGGCGTATGACATTAAGCTCAACCCAGAAAAGTGTGTCTTCGGCATCCGCACTGGAAAACTGATGGGCTTCATTGTTCCCAATTGAGGAATCGAAGCAAACCCAGCCAAAATCTGAGCTTTGTCACAATTGGCTAAGCCAACAGACCTTAAACAAGTTCAAAATCTTGCGGGTTGCGTAGCAGCTCTAAGCCGCTTTATCTCCAGATTGGGAGAGAAGGCACTGCCACTCTATCGCCTTCTACGGCGAACCGACCACTTCGAGTGGACGGATGCGGTAACAGCTGGACTGGAGGAAATAAAAACCCTTCTTGCGAGCAATCGAATCCTGGCCGCACCAAACGCCGGCGAACCGATGTTATTATACATATCGGCAACACACCAGGTGGTGAGCGCCGTACTCGTCATTGAACGAGAACAGGACGGACATAAATTCCCGCTTCAGAAGCCAGTATACTACATATCTACTGTCCTTACACCATGCAAATTCTGGTACCCTCATTATCAAAAAATAGCATATGCGGTCTTCATGGCATCCCTAAATCTCCGTCACTACTTCCAGGAGTGTTCGATCACGGTGGCCTCCGAAGTACCACTCAATGGCATCATAAACAACCGCAGTGTTACGGGCCGGATTGCCAAATGGGCTATTGAACTCCTCCCATTTGACATTACATATAAACCATGTCGAGCTATCAAATCCCAAGTACTGGCCGACTTCGTCGCCGAATGGACAGAGGCCGAACTCCCTAAAGATTACAACACATACTCCAATTGGGTCATGTACTTCGACGGCTCCAAAATGCTGGCAGGGTTAGGAGCAGGCGTCGTTCTAACGTCCCCTACTAGAGACATTGTCGAGTAAGTTTTCCAAATACTATACACTGACTCCAATAACGCAGCCAAATACGAGGCCTTATTACATGGTCTCCGGATGGCTGTCTCCATGGGTAGACAACGCCTAGAAGTACGCGGGGACTCCAACCTTGCAATATCTCAAATAAATGGAGATTTCGACGCTAAAGATCCGAAGATGGCGGTGTATCGTAACGTAGTCATAAAAATGTCGGCCCGGTTCGGGGGACTTGAGTTCCATCATGTGGCTCGAGAAAGTAATCAAGCGGTGGATGTTCTTGCTTCTATCGGCGCAAAGCGCGACCCCGTCCCACCTAATATTTTCCTGGAAAGGCTCTTCAATCCATCCGTGGTATGGAAGGGGGAAAACGGCAATACTAGTCCGGAACCAAACATAATCCAAGATCCCGGAAACACCAACGTCGTCGGGGGCTCAGCCATCGAAATAACACCATCGGCACATCTCATCATGGCAGTCATTGCCTCATGGACCGAACCTTTCCTGGCCTACCTCAACAGGAAAGAGCTTCGTGAGGACCAGAATGAGGCCCGCTGCATTGTTCGACGTTCAAAGGCCTACAAGGTTCATGATGGAGAGTTCTACAAGAAAAGCGCCAGCGGAGTCCTTCAACGATGTATATCCGAGGAAGAGAGGTGGTAGCTCTTGGCTAAAATTCATGCCGGACTCGGCGGGCACCATGCCGCAGCTCGGGCCCTTGTTAGCAAGGCCTTCCATACAAGGTTTTTTTTTGAGGAACTGAGACAGTGGGGGAGGCCCCCACTGTCATATATTAATTATCACAACACATTTACATAGTGTGTTACATCATGTACATGGCACCCATCCCACTTTGTGGTGATGGGGTAAAGAGTAAAGGGGGTGTGCTAATCAAAGGGCAATGAATCTAGATGTAAGAAGATAAAGTCTTTCTTAATATCTTTAACCCTATACTGTAAAAGGCCAAAATCTTCCTTGAATCTGTTTAGCCAGGATTTGTATGTAGGTTGGATATTTCTGAACAGCTTGTTATTCCTCTCTTTCCATATACTCCAGGAAGCTTGTAGTATAATTTCCATGAATAGAGGTCGATTCCAGCTAATTTTTGCTTGTTCCATCCAGGACAATCTGTTGGCTTGTGGTCCAGGGTCCAAACCAAAAGTGGCCCAGCAGCTTCTACTGAATGGGCATGTGAGGATCATATGATCAATATCTTCTTCTTTTTGTCCATAGAGTAGGCAGTTAAGGTTAGTACCAATATTGTAGTGTCTTCTTTTCAGCATGTTTCTTGTGTTCAATCTATCCGAAAGTACCAGCCAGCCAAAAACTTTGATTTTGGTCGTGACTTTTGATTTCCATAACCACTGGTACGATTTGTGGGCCCTCATGTCTCTGAAGTAGAAGCTATAATATTTTTTCACAGAGAATTCTCTACTCCCCCAAGTGTAAGACCATACATCTTTTGCGTTTTGACTGTTGTCAAAAGTTATTTGGGCCATAAGGCCTTGCATATCTTGTACCTCCTCTAGGGCTTGGCTGGAGAGTGGCAAATAGAACTGTTCCTCTAGGGAGTTGATGGTCAGGAAGTCTTTGACAGAACAATCTTCATTTCTTGCATATGAAAATGCCCTGGGATGTGTGTCTGTGAGAATTTCATCCAGCCAAAGATCTTTCCAGAATAGCACATTGTCTCCAACAAGCATCTGAACCCTTGAGATCCCTCTAAAGATAGGAGTTAGTTTAAGAATGTCTTTCCACCAAAATGATCCACATGGGTCAGAGGCATGTGGAATTTTGTCAGTGTAATAAGTGGACCAGATCAATTCATCCCAAGGGAGATCATATCTATTGTAGAATTTGTGTAAGTACTTTAATAGCAACGCATCACTTTGTATCCTGAGGTTTATTATCCCAAGCCCTCCACATTTTTTTAGTCTGCATACTCTGTCCCATGCAGCTAAAGAATTACATTTTTCACCTTCCTCTGTTTTTTTGTCCATAAACATTACCTTCTCAATTTATCCAACAACTCAAGTATTTTTGGTGGAAATCGAAGTGTGCATAGTGCAAAAATTGTCAGTGAGGTAATTACTGTGTTGAGGAGAGATAATTTGGAGCCATATGACATAATTGACAGAGTGGACGTTAGCCTTCTTTCCGTATTGCAAACGATTGGCATTAGGTCTTGTACAGAAGGTTTAGAGGTGCCAAGAGGTAAACCGAGGTATGTGAAGGGCATTTTCCCTATTTTGCATCCAAAGATTTGAGCAATGTCTTGGCTTAAATTCGCATCACAATTCATAAGAATCAAGGTCGATTTGTGGAAGTTCATTTTGAGGCCAATGGAGGTGGCATAGTCAGTGAGGATCCCTTTCATTAATTGCACTTGGTCTTGACAAGCCGACATTATGATTATGGTGTCATCCGCGTATTGTATGACAGGGTAATCCTTTTGATTTGGTCTTGGGAATGGTAGATGTAGGAGACCATGTCTGAAGGCATCATTAATGGCCGCTTGGAGAAGATCTGCAGCTAGAACGAATATAAGTGGAGAGAGGGGGTCTGCCCGGCACTCCGTTAAGAAGAACTGAAGATTTCCCCGTGGAAAATATTGTTTGAATCCATTGGATCCATTTATCATTGAAACCCATGTGCTTCATTATGTCTCACATTGCATCATGCTCAATGGTGTCAAAAGCTTTTGCAAAATCCAATTTAAGGAGGACAATTTTGTTGTTAGACGTTTGGCATTGATGTATATATTCAAACGCCCATACAAGGCAATCTTGAATTGCTCTGCCCTTGATGAAACCATATTGGTTTCTATGTATGATCTTTAGAATGAGTTTTTGGAGTCGGTTGGCAAGCAGTTTAGTGATGACCTTTAGGCAACAATTGAGGAGTGTGATGGGTCTGAAATCATTGACTGTGGCCGGAGAGGAGATTTTAGGTATTAAGGTTATGTACCCATCACTGATGCTCTCAAGGTTTAAAGTCCCTTCATGGAACTGGTCGCACAATTTATAGAAATCCTCCTTGATAATGTGCCAGCAAGATTTAAGAAAAAGTCCAGTAAAACCATCCGGCCCTGGTGCTCTATCCGCAGGCAATTCCTTAATGACAGCATCAATTTCTTCTTTAGTGAATGGTACTGTCAGCTGATCCAGGTCATTACGCTTTTTGATAATATTGGCTAGATCAAATTTCATTTGGGATTCTCTTGAAGTGCCCAATCTATCTTTAAAGCTTTGGTAAATTAGTGCTTCTTTACCAATATGATCCTCAATTATGGTGCCATTATCTAGTTGTAGAGATGAAATACTGTTCCGTCGATATCGCTCAGAGGCCATTGCTTTGAAGAATTTTGGGTCCTCATTCCCAAAAGTGGCCCACCTTATGGTGCATATTTTTCTCCAATATTGTTTTTGGTAATCAAGGAGTCTAAGCAGATGTTTGTTGAGAATTCTTCTGAAGTTACTTTCAGGTATTGTGAGGGCCCTTTTATTTTCCAACGCGTCCAGATCAGAAAGTGCAGCATTGGAGTTAGCTATAGCAGTGGCCAGTTTGGATATCTGTTTACTCCATCGTTTGAGTTCATATCTGAGAGCCTTAAATTTTCGGCAGATAATCGTGGCATAGTTATTTGAGGGGATTATTTTGTTCAATGATGATTCCACCACCTCCATGAAGCCAGGATGTTGAATCCAGTATGATTCAAATCGAAAGATATTACTTTTAGGGATGTTAATTTCGATGGAGATTACACAGGGAATATGATCAGAAACTGGTTTAGAAAGAGGTTTTACAGTGGTATTAGGGTAAGAGGTGGTCCAATTATTTGAGGTGAAGAACCAATCTAGTTGTTCAAGTAGAGGGTCCTCTTGCATGTTGCTCCATGTGTATGATCGCCCCTTAAGTGGTAGTTCAATCAGACCTTGTGTGTGAATGAAGTCATTAAATGTGATCATGTCATTAATATTACCACCTGGTTTATTTCTATTGTTAGGGCTGCGGATGTAATTAAAATCCCCAACAAGCAGCCAGTCTTCATTGTGAAGTATGTGAAGATTAAGCAGCCAGGTTGTGTAATCAACTCTTGTTTCACCCTGGCAAGGCCCATATATGTTTACCAAAGTCCACTCTTGAGAAGATTGATGTGATTTAAATTTAGTGACTAGGGCAAATTCTTCCTCAATTAACACAGTGCCAGAGAAGATAGCACTATTCCAAATGGTCACAATTCCCCCAGATGCACCTCTTGAAGGAATGAATGCAAACTTATCAAACCGTTTGGGGCAACAGGTTTTAATGTATGAGTTATCAAAAATAGGCTTTTTGGTTTCTTGTAAGCAAATAACTGAGCAACCACTAGCAGCAATAGCATTTGATAGAGCCAAAAGCTTGGGGTCAGAGTTCATACCCCGGATATTCCAACATAAAACGTTCCAGTTCGAGAGAACCATTAAGAAAATTAAACAGAAAGTAAATTAAGATGAGGAAGGGCCCGCCCCCTTGTCCGCAAGGAGCATTTCTTCAGTCACTTCTTCAGGAGGGACAACACACTTCTGCACAGCAATTTCCTGAATTTGGGCCACAGTCATCGGAGGAGGGAGTTCCTCCACTTCTATTTGGTCTTCAGTGAGCTCAGTAATGACTACAGTAGATGGAGTCACTCTGGGTTTGACCTTGGAAGCTTTTTGCTTACTGTCAGTAATGGAATGCACTTTGAACCCATCGTATTTGTTGGATCGAGCGCTTCTACGCACACTGAGCACGGAGACCGGAGCTTTATTCTTGCGATGCCTGCCAGGATGGGCCCCCACAGAGACCTCAGTTTGCACAGCAGGAATAATCTCAGAAGTATCCATTTCTTGCACTTCAGAAAGTTCAGACACAACTGAACCAGTATCCATTTCCTGCACTTCAGAAGTTTCAGATAATGTAACTGCACTCTGCTGAGCAACAGAACCAGCTAGATCCTCACTACTCATCGACGAGGTTTGAGCAGTTGAAGTGATAGAGCCATCAACCTCCCCTTGTGAGACAAAGGAGGTCACTTGGACAGAGCCATCCAAGGATTCAGAAAGAGCTAGATGAATGTCCAAATTGGTCGGCCGAATGCCATAGCCATGTGCCAAGGACCATAAGTTGCCAAAGTTGGAATGATGGAGCTTGAGAGAAAGTTTGTAATGGGCACAAATGATAATGGTTCAGCAACTAGCATGGTGTTCATGAACTCATTATTAGCAGAAAAGTGTATGTTCATACCAGCATTTGTAACAGGAATTCTGATCTGTACTTGATGGCTCTGCACCTGAAAGTTGTGTTGCAGCATCAACTCATTTACTTGCACAGCTGGGTTACTTGGGGCAGTGGCTATAGTGTTGAGAGCTCCATTCCTCTGTAGGTCCTGCAGAATGTTAACTGGCACAAGCACAAGTGCCTCAGAGTCTGAACTTGTGGCTGAACTGCTTTGGGAGATTGAGTCATTCCAAGCTGCAAAAGGACTGTCCTATAGATTGTTGCTGGGTAGGATACCATCTTGGACTTGTAATCCTTCATTTGCCAGCCATTCTTGGAAGTTGTAGAGAGCAGGTGGGGCAGGAGGTGGAGATGGAGGCCACTCTCCCCACTGAGGCTGAATCTCAATATCCACTTGTACTGCAGCATTCTCACCCACCTCTTCTGCAACATTGTTTCCAGCTCCTTGCCGAGCCATCCAATTATTGAGCTGCATTTGGTAAAGCTGCTCAGCATTGAGGCCCTCACCATAGAGGGGGTGTGGTATTCCATCTTGAGGTGGTGGATCCTCCCCAGCAGGTGGGACTTCAGGCAGATGTGCATTCCAGTCAGAGCTGCGCAGCATTGTAACACACACAGTCCAGCAGCGATGATTGCCACCAAGTTGTCTGATAACTAGACTCTTTGGGACCAATCTGAGATGAATGACCTTAACCCTGATCAAAACATACTTCCTATCTCCTCTGGGGTTGTGCCAGTGAGTCAAACTACCGAAGCCATCAACAGATCTATGCAAATAGTGGTAAGTCTGATAATCTTGCGGAAAACCAATATACAAAATCCACACATCTGGGCCATAGGTTGTGAGCCTCATATTGAGTGCCTCATCATGCGGAACAAAAGATACTATTGTGTTCATGTCACCATCCTCCTCAGCATCAATCTCAAAAGTAGTACCGACGACATTGTCACGCATCAGAGGCGATGGAAAACCATAAATAGCAATGCCAAGCGGGTGGTCATCTACTTCAGTGGGGACAAAGTTGGACTCATGGAGAAGACCAGTGATGACTTGCCTTAGAGCAGCTTTATGATGGAACGGGACATGGCGATTCACCTCAGCAATGGCAAGGAAGTCGTGGTTGAGAGGAGGGACCGGGTGCACCGCCATGTCGCTGCGCACAATCCGATCCTGCGGTCCGAGCTCGATGGTCATCCCCGTGGGGATGTAGGGAACGATGTTGACGGGGTAGTTCGCCATTGTTGCAAGGTCCGGAGCTCTCAAGGTGGGCAGGGGAGGGGAGGTGGAATACGGAACGGTAGCGGAGATTGATTTAGGCTTCCAAACTAATCTTTGTGCCTCTATCTCCCTCCAACAGGTAAATGCCATGTGTCCATACCGGCCACAGATACTGCATCGGGTGGCTACAGATTCGTGTAGAGATTTATTGCAATTAGGGAAGGTAATCGATGGTCTGGGGCAAGTGGATATCTGAATCTGATGTGATGGCGATTTGATAACACAATCGGTGACCGGTTGCCTTGTTACTAGTACTTGAGAAGGAATATAATCCCATTGATTATCGTTAGCCAAGTGAATATTTCCTGGTGTGTCTATTTTGGGTTGCGACCAAAGATACAAGCAATTCCTTGTTCCACAATTAGTAGGCAAGTGCCCTAAAAGACGGCAATGTTGACAATATAATTTGGAAGGACAAAGATCTGAAAAATGTTCCATGGAGGAGCAAATGTTGCAAGGAAATCTTAACTTGTCCATCCCACGCCTGTCATCAGAAGCATGCGGTACCGTGGGGCTATCCTGGGCCAGGCCCGATTCCATATTTTGTAAAATTGGGCAGTTTGTACCCAGATGGCCCACTTGATAACAGTGGGAACATTTGTTGACTCTTCTGAAAATATATTCATCCATTGGGACCAAGTCCAGGGCCCAAATTTTGGCAATGTGTGCATCATCATAACCCACATGTCGGAAATCCATAATGTGAAGAAGAGTAAAAGTAGGAATAGAATCCCAATAAGAGGACCGGTAATTACTGCCAATAAATGTGGATTGCTGTCCTTGAGAATATGTTTTAATGACTGATTGGAAATTGCCAAAACGGATAGCAATGTTGCCTTCGTGTTGCGTAGGAACATTCGAATGAAAGCTACCAAACGAAATGGTTGAACAATGAACTAGAGTTTGATCATCATGAACCAATGAATCCTGGTTATGAGTGGATCCTTGAGCCTTATTAGTGTTGACTTCATGAGATGCATCTTTAGTTGCAAAAGTATGCTCTAAACCAAATTTTGTCAGTTCTTTCGAGGACCCAGCTTGTTGATAATCCCCTCTAGTTAAGAAGTTGAGTTTTGTTTTGATAGCCACGGGAGAACGAATAACCACTTCAGAAAGCTCTTGGTCAAAATGCCAAGTATGATCATTACTAGTAGTGGACCAAACCGAATGACGATAGAGATTGAAATGGCAGACAAAATCAGGCCAAACACGGTCCTTAAGGCTGTAAATGAAATAACCAACTTTATTTAAAGCCACGGAGAAACGAAATTGACGACCAACCAGGTGTTTTACATTGAAACCAGAGGCGGATCCACCAATACAGCATTGAAGCGCAAGACCGACCGATTCAACCGTGAGAAGAAAAGAGGCAGAGGAGAAAGCCACAACAAGGAAGAATTCCTTTGTACCTCCATGGGGGGAAAATGGACCGTGGAACCAAACCTTTTGCGCACTTGTGTTTCCACCGCGAGGCCAGGGGAGAAATCCCGGTGTAGAAGGCCTTCCATCGTCCTAGTCTAGAGATCTCCATTGTTGGTGGTGGGAGAGGTGGGAGAGGCATTGTAGGTTTTATTAGCCAACGGCCTGAGCAGATGCACAGGACCTTGTCCAACGTTGCGTTGGATACCAACTCTTCGCCAATCAAAGCCATATGCCCCCACTGCCTTACAAACAATCCCCATCGCTTGGCCTTTTGCAGTCTGGGGACTCGATATGGTTGGACCTCTCAAAGGGGGAAGCCATAAGAAAAAATATCTGCTGGTTATGGTGGACAAATTCACTAAGTGGATAGAGGCTAAGCTGGTTAAAACGGCTGAGTCCAGCCCAGTGATATACTTCATATCTGGTGTTGTGCACCATTATGGTGTCCCACATAGCATCATCACTGACAACGACTCCAATTTCATAGCTGACGAAGTAAAAACCCGGTGTACTAATCTGGGTATTAAACTTGATTACGGCTCCGTCTACCACCCACAAACCAACAGTCAAGTCGAACGAGCCAACGGTCTTATTATGACGGCATCAAGCCCAGACTAGTGTGGTCTCTCAAAGAATCAGACAAGCACTGGGTTGAGGAGCTCGACTCTGTAATCTAGGGGCTGCGGACCACACCCAACCGCACTACTGGATACACACCTTTCTTCATGGTGTATGGCGCAGAGTGTCGGAGTAAATAGCCATGGGTAGCCTAGCCGGCTTTCCCTGGCCCTTCTGAAAAAATTACGAGCCCGTCCGGCTCTCAAGAATCCAAGACATGGGGCCGCCTTCCCCTTGCTGGCTGTCACCCAGGCCGGCTTTCGGAAGGCGGCCCGACTTTGGGAGGGCCGACTTCGAGAAGCCGGCCGCGAGGAGGCCGACTCCAAGAAACCGGCTCCCATAAAGCGGTCGAGACCCTACCCTCAAAGTTTGCATCCACCTAGCGGCGATGAGACAGGGCGTGGCTACAATAAAGCCTGCCACCCCCGAATCCCGGAGCACGCCTGGCATAGTGCGCCGTACAGAGTGGCCATGACCCGTCCGGCACAGCACTATTGCCATGTTGACCCTGATGTCACCCACGACGGGCCGCCAGCGCGGCCCACGGGCGGTGGTCCCCTTTGGGCAGAGAGACGCCCGAAGGCGGCCAGGCCTCCCCCAGTCGGCCCGAGACGGGGCCGGCTCCCCGCAGTCGGCTCGCTTCCCCCCTCGAAGAAGACGCCCCATTAAGCAGACAAGACGCGGTAAGGCTACAGTGATCGCCCGCCGAATGGCGGCACTGTAGCCACGCTTACCTCGACGAAGCCCTCGTCATCAGGTTGAGGCGACAGTAACCAGCCACCGACAAGACCCTTGGCAGTGGGGCCTACCTGTTGCCAAGGAGTTGGCAGTCGGCGGGGCCCACCAGCCGGCGGGCCCCAACAATCAGCGCAGAAGCCAGCGAGCGTAGTCACAGACGGCTGGGCCCCGCGCCCAGTCAGATTACCATTGTACCCCCGGGGGGTAGGCCTATATAAACCCCCTGGGGCGCCCATGCAAAGGGTTCGACCTCCAACTAGTTTTAGATACCACACAAGGAGAAGAAGCAAGCTAGCCGTGCCATTCTTCCTCCTCCCACCGAACAGCTCAAGGAGCATTGTGTAGCTACTTGTCCATCTAGTGATCATGCGGAGACCCCGCAGAGCAGCAGTAGGGGTGTTATCTCCACGGAGAGCCCCGAAGCTGGGTAAGATTCGTCGGCGTGCATGTCTTCGCCTCATCCCGTTTCCAGGCACCGGCAACGTCTTACTGGCTCCCATAATGATAAGCCACCCGTTGGCATATGTCGCACCTACCACCCCACATTTGGCGCCCACCGTGGGGCCAGGTGCACCGTCGTCCGGAGACCTGTTCTGGACGGGAACCCTCTTCCTCCCCAGCGAGCGTAGCCAGCCCGGCACGCCCGATGGCGCTTGCCACGACGCGCTGCAAGGCATCACCAGCATCTGCGCGGCGAGCAGCCTCACCAATCTCCTCGACGAAACCCTCATCTCCGACGAGCTCGCCTCCGATGCGGGCACCGACCACCTCACCAACCTCCTTGGCCAGCTCCATGTCTCCAGCGAGCCCACTGTGGATCTGGAGTTGGTTGGCTCCACCGACCCGATGCCTGTCGACTCCGACACGGCCTCCTTCGACACCTTCCCCACCAACGTCGCGATCTACAACGACTCGCTTCCTCGGACTGACGGCCGCGATACTGTCACCACCGAAGTGATGGTCGTCGGCCACGGCGGCCCGGCCGACGAGAGCGCCCACGACGCCCCGCACGCGGCGGCCCACGACTTGTCCACCCCCCTCCCGGCTGATGCCGACGACGAAGCACTGGAGGCGCGCCGCCTCGCCCTCCTCGCAGAGGGCCGGAGGCTGGCCTCCGTGAGATGCCTCACTGAGGCCTACCAGCGCGAAGCTGACCGCGCCGACTTCGTCATGCCGGCCCCGGGCGGGCCAAGCCAGGCCGGCATTGTCAAGCAACGCGGCGCCGTCATCGCCGACATGCTGGGAGTCGACCGCCCGGTCTATGCCACTCTGCTCGAGAACTTGCGTGCCGCCCAGGCGGCCGTGGACGAGTTGGACGGCTTGGAGGCCGAAGAACTCCCCCACATGACCCGGTGCATGCAGCAACTGATTGACGTGGCCGCACGGCGGCACGAAGCCGACGCCCGCGCGGGAAGCCCTCCCCCGTGCCGAGATCACGGCGCGACGTCCCGGACACCGACTACGAGCAACACCCGCGCGCAGCGCGAGAAAGAGCCGGCGGCCAGCCGAAGCCGGACCCGAATCTCTATCAAGCGAGACGCGGATGGCCATCCCCGAGCCATGGAATGGCAGGGCAACCCGCCTCCGCCTCGACCCCGTGGAGAGAGATATCCCACCCCGCCGCTAGTGGCGCACCCGACTCTCAGCGACCGACTAGGTCGCCGCGAAGGAGTCGGCGAGAACGACGCCCGCCATCGGATCGACCGCCTGGCGCGATCCCTGGCGCTGGAAGAAGAAGACGATGTCGGCCCGCCTTGTTTCGGCCCCCGCATCCGCGACGAGCCTTTCCCCAAAGGGTTCTCGCTCCCAAGAGACACGCCCAAGTACAACGGCTCCGTGAAGCCGGAAGATTGGTTGATCGACTACTCCACGGCGGTCGGCATAGCCAACGGCAACCGGCGGGTTGCCGTGAAGTACGTGCCCCTCATGCTACAAGGCACGGCGCAGACCTGGCTCAACATCCTCAAGCCTCTCAGCATCAACAGCTGGCTAGATTTCACCGAAGCTTTCATCCGCAACTTCACCAGCACCTACAAGCGGGCCCCCAAGCCCAGGTAGCTCTCCCTATGCGTACAGGGCCCAGCCGAGTCCACTCGCGACTACCTCACGCGTTGGGCCGAGCTCCGCAATTCCTGCGAGGGGGTGCACGAGGTACAAGCAATCGAATACTTCACTGCCGGGTGCCGAGAAGGTACCCTCCTCAAGCACAAGCTCCTCTGCGACGAGCCAACTACCCTCGACGAGCTTCTGGACATAGCAGACAAATACGCCACCGCCGACTCTTCGATGAAGACCGAGCTTCGGGTAGACGCGTCCGGGAAAGTACTCAACCCGGCGCCCAAGACGCCGGCAGGGGATTCCAGCCGCCGCCCACACCCGAACGACCACAAGCGCAAGGGCCCTGCACCGCCTCCCGCCAGTTGGCAGGTGGCCACGGTCGAAGACGCGCCGCTTGAAGGGCGACCTGCGCCCAAGAAGCCCAAGGGCGGCCGGCCAGCTTGGAAGCCGGCTTTCTCCTACGAGCAGACTCTCGACGCCCCGTGCAAATTCCATAGCGGCGCGAAGCCGTCCAACCACACAACCTGGAAGTGCCATTGGCTCACCCGAATCTCCAAAGGCGAGGGGCTCGCGCCGCCTCCGCCTACCGGCCCGCCGCCTCCGCCTCCGCCGCCTCCGGCCGCTCGGCCCGCAGTCGGAGCCGTGCACGACGAATTCCCCGACGAGCAAGCGACCTACATCGTCTTTACAAGCCAGCTCGAAGACCGGCGCGGCAAACGCCGAGAGCACCAGGAAGTCAGCGTGGTCGCTGCCAGCCCTGCCGGACACATGCATTGGTCAGAAAAACCCATCAGCTGGAGCCGGGCCGACCATCCAGAGGTGATGCCGTCTCCCGGCTCTTATGCGTTGGTCCTGGAAGCCACCCTCGCGACGGACAGACGCGCTGCCCGCTTCTCCCGCGTGCTGATAGACGGCGGGAGCAGCATCAACATCCTGTACTGTGACACCCTGGAGAAGCTAAATGTCAAGACGAAGCAGCTCATGCCTACTCGGACAGTGTTTCATGGCATCGTACCCGGCTTGTCCTACGCCCCCATTGGCAAGATCAAGATTGATGTGCTCTTTGGGGACAAGGAGCATTTCCGCCGAGAAGCAATCTGGTTTGAAGTGGTGGACCTGGAGAGCCCCTACCACGCGTTGCTTGGCCGACCCGCCTTGGCCAGGTTCATGGCAGTTCCCCACTATGCATACCTCAAGATGAAGATACCAAGTTCCAAGGGCGTCATCACCGTAGCCGGCGATTACAAGAAGTCTTCCGAGTGCGCTGCCGCCAGCAGCCGGCTGGCCGAGTCCCTTCTGATTGCCGAAGAGAAGAAGATGTTGGACCGGGTCATGGCCATGGCCAGCAAGCAGCCGAACCAGTCCCCCGACCCCAAGGAGTATGATGCCCAAGGATCTTTCCAGCCGGCCAAAGAAACTAAGAAGATACCCCTTGACCCCGAGCACCCCGAGAGGTTCGCCGTCATCGGGGCAAGCCTGAACAGCAAATAGGAAGGCGAGCTCGCCGATTTCCTCCATGAGAATCGGGACGTCTTTGCATGGTCCCCCAAGGACATGCCAGGTGTTTCGAAGGAATTCGCCGAGCACAAACTACACGTCCGAAAAGACGCGAAACCAGTCAAGCAGCCCCTCCGCTGACTATCAGAGGAAAAGAGAAGGATTGTAGGGGAGGAGATAGCCCGGCTTCTGGCAGCCGGCTTCATTATGGAAGTCTTCTTTCCAGAGTGGCTTGCCAACCCGGTCCTTATGTTAAAGAAGAACAACAAGTGGCACATGTGTATAGACTACACAAGCCTCAACAAGGCCTGCCCTAAAGATCCCTTTGCCCTGCCGAGGATTGACCAAGTGATAGACTCCACAGCCGGATGCGAGCTGTTGAGTTTCTTGGATGCTTACTCAGGATATCACCAGATAAAGCTAGATCTGGACGACCGCCTGAAGACCGCCTTCATCACGCCATTTGGAGCCTTCTGCTACCTGGCTATGACATTCGGCTTAAGAAATGCCGGTGCCACTTTTCAGCGTTGCCTGCAGAAGTGCCTCCTCAAGCAACTCAGCAGAAACGCTCACGTCTACTTGGACGACATTGTGGTGAAGACGGAGAAGCGCGGCACCTTGCTGGAAGACCTCAAAGAAACGTTTGAGAACCTACGCCGGTTCCAAATCAAGCTCAACCTCGAGAAATGCGTGTTCGGAGTGCCAGCCGGCCAGCTCCTAGGCTTCCTGGTCTCCGAACGCGGCATCGAATGCAACCCGGTGAAGATCAAGGCCATCGAGAGAATGGCGATCCCCACCAAGCTTCGAGACATCCAAAAGTTCACCGGATGCTTGGCCTCCTTGAACCGCTTCATCAGCCGGCTCAGAGAGAAAGCTCTCCTCCTCTACCGCCTCATGAAGAAGAGCACTCACTTCGAGTGGAACGACCAGGCCGACCAAGCTTTTCACGAGCTGAAGAAGATGCTGGCCATGCCGCCCGTCCTAGCGGCGCCGACTGAGAAAGAGCCCATGCTCCTTTACATCGCCGCAACCAGCCGGGTGGTCAGCACCGTCATCGTAGTCCAACGCCCAGAAGAAGGCCGAGCCCAACCGGTCCAGAGGCCGGTGTATTATTTGAGCGAGGTGTTGTCCGCTTCAAAGCAGAACTACCCGCACTACCAGAAGATGTGTTACGGCGTGTACTTCACTGCCAAGAAGCTGAAGCCCTACTTTCAAGAGCATCCCGTCATGGTCATATGCACCGCCCCGCTGGCCGAGATCATAGGCAGCCGGGACGCATCCGGCCGGGTGGCGAAATGGGCCATCGAGCTGGCCCCTTACACAATCTTCTACCAGCCCCGCACCGCCATCAAGTCCCAAGCACTGGCTGACTTCCTCGTCGACTGGGCCGAGACCCAGTACCTGCCACCGGCTCCCGACTCCACCCATTGGCGCACGCACTTTGACGGGTCCAAGATGCGCACCGGCTTGGGAGCCGGCGTCGTCCTTACCTCTCCCAAAGGCGACAAGCTCAGATACACGCTGCAGATTCACTTTGCCGCCTCCAACAATGTAGCCGAGTACGAGGCACTCATACACGGGCTCCAGCTTGGAACTCGGCATCCGCCGGATCCTATGTTATGGCGACTCAGACTTGGTGGTTCAGCAATCATCCGGCGACTGGGACGCCAAGGACGCGAATATGGCAAGCTACCGCTTCCTGGTTCAACAACTCAGCGGATACTTTGAAGGATGCGAGTTCCTCCATGTACCGCGAGCCGACAACGAGCCAGCTGATGCCCTGGCTCGAATAGGCTCCAATCGGCAAGAAATACCAACCGACGTCGCTCTACAACGCCTCCTCAAGCCGTCCATCAAGCCGTCTCCAGAGTCCGACTCCATCTTCGTACCGCCTGACCCCAATGCGGCCGGGTCTGGCTCGAAGTACCAAGCAAGCGACCCCGGGACTTCAGTAGTCGGCCCGGGGACTTCGGCAACCGGCTCGGGGACTGCCACACCCGGCTCGGGGACTGCAGTAGCCGGCCCGGGGACTTCACCAACACAACAGCCGGCGGCCGACTCCAACATTTCACCACCCAGCCCGCCCACCCTGGTGGCAGTAGCCACATTGGCAGTAGGAGAAGTCGCGGCTCCGTCATGGGCTCAGTCCATCCTCAACTTCCTAGTAAACCAAGATCTGCCGGCTGACGAAACAGAGGCAAGACAAGTCCAACGTCGAGCCAGAGCATACACAATCTTCAACAGAGAACTCGTCAAGCGCAGTGTCACTGGAGTCCTCCAACGGTGCGTCGAGCAAGAGAAGGGCATTGCAATCCTCAGAGACATTCACCAAGGAGAATGCGGCCACCATGCGGCTTCAAGATCACTTGTCGCCGAAGCTTTCTGCCATGGTTTCTTCTCGCCGACTGCTTTGGATGACGCCAAAGAATTAATTAAATACTGCAAAGGGTGCCAACTCTTCAGCTCCAAGCAACACATGCCAGCTTCGGCACTCAAGACCATTCCCCTCACCTGGCCCTTCGCCGTTTGGGGACTGGACATGGTGGGCCCATTCAAGACGGCGCGCGGCGGCATGACGCATTTGCTCATCGCCGTGGACAAATTCACCAAGTGGATTGAGGCAAAGCCGATCAAGAAGCTGAATGGGCCGACTGCTGTGACATTCATCGCAGACATAACAACTCGGTACGGCATGCCACACAGCATCATCACCGACAATGGCACGAATTTTTCCAAAGGAGCCTTGGCACATTTATGCGCAGCCCAAGGTATCCGGCTGGACTTAGCGTCCATCGCCCACCCGCAGTCAGACGGCCAGGTCGAGCGAGCCAACGGCCTCATCCTCTCCAGCATCAAGCCCCGTCTGGTCGTACCACTGTAGCGTTCAGCCGGCTGTTGGCTTGATGAGCTGCCGGCTGTCCTCTGGAGTCTGCGCACTACCCCAAACAAGTCAACCGGCTTCACTCCTTTCTTCCTCGTGTACGGTGCCGAGGCGATCATCCCAACCGACATCGAGTTCGACTCGCCCCGGGTAACCATGTACACGGAGGCGGAGGCCAAGGAAGCACAAGAAGACGGCGTCGACCTGCTGGAAGAAGGCCGGCTGTTAGCCCTCAGCCGGTCTGCCATCTACCAGCAGGGTTTGCGCCGCTACCACAGTCGGAAGGTCAGGCCAAGATCTTTCCAAGAGGGCGATCTTGTGCTCCGGCTGATCCAGCGAACAGCCGGCCAGCACAAGCTCTCGGCCCCTTGGGAGGGCCCCTTCGTCATCAGCAGAGCACTAGGCAACGACTCCTACTACCTAATCGACGCGCAGAAGCCGATGGCATGAAAGAGAGACGATTCCGGCAAGGAGTCGGAACGACCATGGAATGCCAACCTCCTTCGAAGATTTTACAGTTGAAATGCAGTATGTATCACGCTAACTTTTGTACTAAATACGAGACAATAGGCCCCCCGAGGAGGGCTCGGGGACTGCCATCTTTTATCTATGAATGAAAAGTATCATGCTTATGACCTTGTCATTTCATTTACTTGTTCCGTCCGGCACCGGGTTCGACTAGTCGGCCCGGGGACTGGCCGACTGGAGTTATATTAGAAGTCCTACCCGCGGTCAGACAAGTAGTGTGACGACACCCAGGCTTAGCTCTTGCCAAAGTCGTAGTTCGAAGAACCGGCTGTCCGGCTGGCAAGAGTCAAAAGCAGGAAAGGATGCCCACATGAAAAATGGCCAGGGACCAACGGACTAATATAACGGAAGTCGGTTTGCCGCCTACCACCGACCGACTACCAGAGTAGCCGGCCAGCCGGTTTCCATTCACTTCACTTCAATCCAAGAAAGCTCGAGTACTTGCCTCCCCAAAGAGGGAACGCGGCAAAGGAAAAAGCCTAAGGATAAAAAGCATACGCGAATGGAAACCAAACATGCACATGATAATATTTACATAAAAGACCTCCAAGAGGCCAGTTCAACATAGTTTGGATACACCCCCAGTGGGTGGAACTGCTAAAGCTTAATAAAGATTGTTCAAAAGGCAACAGGCAGGAAAAATAAGGACGGCAGGTCAAGCTGGCGGAGCGACCGATGAGCCGGGCTGGTCGGCGGAGACGGTTGGGCCGGCTGAAGGAGTGGCCGGCTGGCGAACCTCAGCTTGATCACCGCCTCCCGCAGAGGGCGTGCTTCCACGTGCCTCGTTGCTGGAGGCACGGTCAGCCTGAGGCCGGCCGGTTGTTCCATTAGCCGGCTCAACGTCTTCACCGTCCTCTTCTTCGTCATCCTCGCCCTCGTCGCTGGAGGCGATCTCCTCTGCCGAGTCCACGCCCACCGCCGGGTTTAGCCCGAACCACTCCTCCGGCTGGGCAACGCCGTCATCATTGATTTCAGGCGCAAAAACGCTGATGTCGGTGCACTCGGCGATCATCGAAGCACGCTGGGCGATAGCCGGCCGCACCTCCTCCAGCTCCGCATTGGCCTCCAGCCGCCAAGTGCGCAGCTGGTCCAGGTTCAGCCCTGGGTACCAAGCTCGAACGAACTCCAACGCCCGCCCGGCTTCAAGGCGGGCCACCGACGCCTTCCAATCTTCAAAGCGACTGACTGCGACCTCCAGCCAGTCGGCAGTCCGGCTTGGGGTGCGGGGGATCATCTCGCCGGGCCAGAGGGCGGCCAACACCTGCGCCCCGGGACGTTGGAGCCGGCGAAGCATCCGGTGAGCCGGCTGCAGCCGCGCTTGGACAGCCAAGAGCTGCTCCTCAAGCGTCCGATTCGCGTCCAGCGCGATGTTGACCCCCGCCTGATGGCGCGCCTCGCGATGGGCCTCGATGGTTTGGGCGGCGAAGGCGGAGTAGCCGGGAAAGTAGTCTGCACAAGAAAATAAGAAGCAGCACAAGTCAGGCCAAAAACCGGGTGGCAAGGGGCAGGAGAGGAGCAAGGAAGGCGGCTTACCGTCGATGAAGTCCTCGATGCGGCTGAAGCCTTCATCCAGCGCTCACCGGGTCTCAGCCCAGCTCGCCGCCTCGGTCTCGAATTCTGCCTTCAGTGCGGCCTCGCTATCCTGCGCTTTCTGCAGGGCCGCCTTGTGGCTCTCCTCCTGGTCAGCCAGCTTCTTGGCCAGGCGGTCACGCTCCTGGACCAAGGCAGCGTACTCAGCATCCTTGGTACGAAGGGCGGCCTGCGCTTCGCCGAGCTCCCTCCTCAAGTCGGCGTTGGCCCCTGAAAGCACGAAAGAGAAAAAACCAATAAGGAAAAAGTCGTCAAGGAAGATCCGACCCGACTGCTCAGTAGTCGGCCCGAATCTCGGGGACTACACCCAGTGGGTGCACTGACGCGCCCCCACAGGAGACAGACAAGATCAAGCACTTACTTCGGCTGTCGGCCAGGTCGTCGGTCTTCCGACCCAACTCCTGAGCCTGGGAGTTGAAGGCGGCAGCACGGGAGTTATGATATTCCTGGAAGTTCAAACAGGAAGCAAAAATAAGGTAGTCGTCAAGAAAGATCCGACCCGACTGCTCAGCAGTCGGCCCGAATCTCGGGGACTACACCCAGTGGGTGTGCTGACGCGCCCCCACGGAAGAAATCAAGAGGCCAAAGTGGCCAAGAATGAAAGACTCACCCGGATGGCGGCCCGCGTCGACAGGAACTCCTGGGTGTACTGCTGCAGCAGGGCGGCTTAAGCTTGAAGCCGGCTCCGGACCTCTTGAGCCGCCACATTCAGCTCGCCAGTCTCCCCGCTGGGAGTCCACTCGGATGTGGCAGTGCTGGCCGCCTCCAGAGCCTCCGCCGACTGGCCGGCGCCCGCAGCTCGGCGCGACTCCGGCGGAGCGGCGTCTCCCCTTGCGCGCCGACGCGTCACCGGCCGCACCTCGAAGCCGGCTCCGTCCTCCGGCTCATCCACGGCCGGCTCCTCTGGTGCCACTGATGATTGGCCGCCTTGGCCCGCTCCGGTTGGCGCTGCCGGCGGCGCTCTCCCCGCGAAGACCACGAGGTCCTCCCTCCTCTCCATCAGCGGCGGGTCTTGGACGATTTCCTCCGCCAGAGGCAATGGGGTGTCAGGGGCCACGGCTCAGAGGGGAATGGCGAGCAGCGGAGGCTGGTTACGCGAACCCTCCGCCTCCATTTCCACGGTCGCCGCCTCCGCCTGGGCCTTGGCTGCCGCGTCGGCCTGCTCCCTCGCCGCCTGGGCGGCCGCTTTTTCCGCCGCCTCACGCTCCTCCCGCGCCTCACGAGCGTTCCGCTCCGTGGCCTCCCTGAGGTCGGCGCGGGGGTCCACGCGGCGGGAGCCCGAAGACCCTCCAGTCGGCCCAACTACGGAGCCGCCCGGACCCCGCTCAAGGGAAAGCGGCGCCCTGTCCAGCGAGCGGGAAAAGGTTAGGAAGAATGTTCGAGCAGGAGAGAATGATGAAAAGCATGCGACCAGGCAATCGACGACTTACGCTGAGACCGCCTGAGGCTGCTTCACCGCCTTGCGGAAGCGGGCCGCTTTCGCGGCCGCCTCATCTCGTTTTGTCGCCGCGGTGGAGGCTTTGGACTTCTTCGGCCGACTGCCGAAGAGGGTTGACGCGGCCCGGCGCTTCTGTGCGCCGCCGCTGGCATCCGGCGCGGTGGACGATCCCGCGCCCCGATGGTCGGCCGCCGGCTGGCGACGCGGGGCGACTTCGGCTTCGGCATCATCCGGCCAGTCCTCGAAGCTGGCGGTAAGCCTTGTGCCTCCGGGCTCGGCGTCATCCCCCACGACGGCGTCTTCCATGGCGGCCGCCCCCAAATCCGGGTCGTCGACGTCGTCCACCGTGCGGTCGGGGACGTACTGGTGTTCTATCCCTGCTGCCCCGGTCGTCGGCGGAAGAAGAGGGTTCTGCTAAGAAGAACCGACCGATCAGAAGCCGGCCATCATAAAGCCGGTTACCAACAAAAAGAAGAAAGAGAGGAAAGCTTACCACGGGCGGAGGGTTGGCGCGAGAATACGGCACCTTGCCGTATCGCCAGTCCTCGGCGAGCTTGCAATTGGAGATATGATTTACCATGTACGACACCTCCACATGAGGCATCTCCCTGGTGCTCAGCCGGCTTGGGTCGAAGCGGCCGCTCATCTGACACATCATGTGGGGCCGGCTTTGGAGAGGAAGTATCCGGCGCTCCACGAAGGCGGCCACCAAGTCGGCCCCGCTCAGGCCTTCCGACTGGATCATCACCCGAAGCCGGGAGACGGCAGCGCTCCCGGCCTGAGACAGTGACCTGGACCGGAAACTCCATGAGGGCTGCCTCCCAGCCGGCGGGCCGGCTACGTAAGCCGGCAGGTTGACGTGGTCTCCTTGCTGGGCGACGTTCTTCACGTAGAAGTACGACTTCTGCCAGATCTTCACCGACTGGATCAGGGGGATCGATGGGAACGGGTTGTTCTCGCCCGACCTCCTCATGGCGATGAAGGCCCCGCAGGGGGCGGGCACGCCTGCGATGACGGTGCCGAGTTTGCTCTGGAAGAATTCCCCCCAGAGCTCCAGCGTGGGGAGGAGCCCCAAGAAACCTTCGCAGAGAGAGACGAAGGCCGACAGCAGCATCACCGCGTTGGGCGTGAGGTGATGCGGCTGGAGATTGTAGAACTCGAGGAAGGAGCGCAGGAATCCGCTCACCGGAAGGCCGAAGCCGCGCCGGAAGTGCGAGCGGAAGACGACCCGCTCGCCCTCCTCCGGTGCCGGCGAGATCTCCGTCTCTGGCGCCAGGCGGACCCGCACGAGGTTGGCGTTGGGCAGGCGCCGAGTCTGGCGGAGGAACTCAACATGGTCCTCATGGACGTTGGAGCCATCCCACGAGCTCAACAGCGCCATGGGAGCAAGACGATGTGGCGGCGCGGCGGCGCTGAGACGGGAAGCTGCGGCGGCAACGAGAGGAAGAAAGGAGGATGAGAAGGGGCAGAGCGAGAGAGAGTGTGCGAACCTCTGTCTCTCCCCCTCCTCCGCCTACTTATAGGCTCGCGTGGCGGAGCCGAGGAGGCGCGGCGTGGGGAAACGTGGGGATCGATCGTGCCCACTCCCCCACGTCCCGCGTTTATTGCGCCCTAACGGCGAAATAAAATCGCCACGGGAAGGCGAGCGGTCCACCTGGGCTGCAGAAGATCATCGTTCGGGCCGAGGCCTAGGAGTGGCGGGCCCGGGCCTGCGGCGGCGTCCCGTCGCGCGCGTGCGCTGGCAGGATCTCGCTGCCACGTGGCCCGCCTGCAAGACGCAGGGCTCCCCGAAATCGGCATACATCAGCAAAGCCGGCTCTTCAGGGTAGGAAGCTGACCAAGCTTCTCGTCCCTTTGTCCGCCTCGAAGCTCGATCAGCTTCGGGGACTACTGTCGGAGTAAATAGCCATGGGTAGCCTAGCCCGCTTCCCCCGGCCCTTCTGAAAAAATTACGAGCCCGTCCGGCTCTCAAGAATCCAAGACATGGGGCCGCCTTCCCCTTGCTGGCTGTCACCCAGGCCGGCTTTCGGAAGGCGGCCCGACTTTAGCCCTCATGAAGAAAGCCATGGGAGGGCCGACTTCGAGAAGCCGGCCGCGTGGAGGCCGACTCCAAGAAGCCGGCTCCCATAAAGCGGTCGAGACCGTACCCTCAAAGTTTGCATCCACCTAGCGGCGATGAGACGGGGCGTGGCTAGAGTAAAGCCTGCCACCCCCGAATCCCGGAGCACGCCTGGCACAGTGCGCCGTACGGAGTGGCCATGACCCGTCCGGCACAGCACTGTTGCCATGTTGACCCTGATGTCACCCACGACGGGCCGCCAGCGCGGCCCATGGGCGGTGGGCCCCTTCGGGCAGAGAGACGCCCGAAGGCGGCCAGGCCTCCCCAGTCGGCCCGAGACGGGGCCGGCTCCGCGCAGCCGGCTCGCTTCCCCCCTCGAAGAAGACGCCCCATTAAGGAGACAAGACGCGGTAAGGCTACAGTGATCGCCCGCCGGACGGCGGCACTGTAGCCACGCTTACCTCGACGAAGCCCTCGTCATCAGGTTGAGGCGACAGTAACCAGCCACCGACAAGAACCTTGGCAGTGGGGCCTGCCTATTGCCAAGGAGTTGGCAGTCGGCGGGGCCCACCAGCCGGCGGGCCCCAGCAGTCGGCGCAGAAGCCGGCGAGCGTAGTCACAGACGGCTGGGCCCCGCGCCCAGTCAGATTACCATTGTACCCCCGGGGGGTAGGCCTATATAAACCCCCCGGGGCGCCCATGCAAAGGGTTCGACCCCCAGCTAGTTTTAGACACCACACAAGGAGAAGAAGCAAGCTAGCCGTGCCCTTCTTCCTCCTCCCACCGAACAGCTCAAGGAGCATTGTGTAGCTACTTGTCCATCTAGTGATCATGCAGAGACCCCGCAGAGCAGCAGTAGGGGTGTTATCTCCACGGAGAGCCCTGAAGCTGGGTAAGATTCGCCGGCGTGCATGTCTTTGCCTCATCCCGTTTCTAGGCACTAGCGACGCCTTACTGGCTCCCACAATGATAAGCCACCCGTTGGCATATGTCGCATCTACCACCCGACACAGAGGCCGTATTGCCCTGCGATATTATTCACGACTCACCTCGAGTGCGTATGTACGAAGAGAGAGAAGCCGAGATTGATCGGCAGGATGGCCTTGATGCCCTGGAGGAGGAATGCAATGTCGCAAAAGCCCGTTCAGCATTTTACCAACAGAAGGCTCGAAGATATCAAAGCAGAGAAGTACGGGCCAAGACTTACAACGTTGGCGAACTCGTTCTACGCCTCCCGGAGAAGAAAAAGGACAAACTCAAGCCCAAATGGGAGCGTCCCTTCATAATTGACGAAGTTCTCACCGGAGGAGTGTACCGTCTTCGCGATGCATTAGACAATCACCTCGAGCCGAACCCCTGGAACGCGGCCAGACTATGGAGATTATATGCCTAGTGCCAAATCCCTTGTTCGTCTCCTCCTCCCTTGTAGTTTCCATTATTTTTTCTCTCTTTTCCGATTATTTTCTTCTTTCTTGCTTTAACGCTTTTGTACGGCTAGACCGCACACCATTGACTCATACATCTCTAAATATGTATGTCACTTATGCCGGGGGGCTTCTCGACAGAAGTTCTTGTCATTCCTTGAGCATTAAGCTCCTCACATATGATTTTTTCCATATGTACCTTTTCTTTGCCACTATATGCATCGATAGGACTTAAGTTTTGGCCAAGCTGTGTTGCCTGGCTCCTGTGCTTATGCCCTACATTCCCATTAGTTCTGATAGGTCATAAAGGGAGCACCTCTACGATTGTTACTGCCGGGTCATCCGGATGTGTACCTCAAACTGGGTGAAGCCAAAAGCTAGCGTTCTTAAGGGAATATTCAGTCGGTGAATTAAAGATGTTGTCTAAACTCACTCCATTGTGCACCCCCAGAAGTTATACAAACTGTGGTGCTCGCATCACAACTTGGACATGTACATTAAATGCATGCACACCCAGGGAAAGGAACCCTTAACAGAACTATTCTCTCTGGAAGATGTTTCTTACGATATCAATGTAATATAACATAACTAGCCAGATACAAATTGTCTGTTCAAGCAACTATGACCCCTGATGACCCACAAGTATAGGGGATCTATCGTAGTCCTTTCGATAAGTAAGAGTGTCAAACCCAACGAGGAGCAGAAGGAAATGATAAGCGGTTTCCAGCAAGGTATTCTCTGCAAGTACTCAAATAAGTGGTAACAGGTAGTTTTGTGATAAGATAATTTGCAACGAGCAACAAGTAACAAAAGTAAATAAGGTGCAGCAATCTGGCCCAATCCTTTTTGTAGCAAAGTACAAGCCTGGACAAACTCTTATATGATGTAAAGCGCTCCCGAGGACACATGGGAATATCGTCAAGCTAGGTTTCATCACGTTCATATGATTCATGTTCGATACTTTGATAATTTGGTATGTGGGTGGACCGGTGCTTGGGTGCTGCCCTTACTTGGACAAGCATCCCACTTATGATTAACCTCTATTGCAAGCATCCGCAACTACAACAAAAGTATTAAGGTAAAACCTAACCATAGCATGAAACATATGGATCCAAATCAGCCCCTTACGAAGCAACGCATAAACTAGGGTTTAAGCTTCTGTCACTCTAGCAACCCATCATCTACTTATTACTTCCCAATGCCTTCCTCTAGGCCCAAATAATGGTGAAGTGTCATGTAGTCGACGTTCACATAACACCACTAGAGGAGAGACAACATACATCTCATCAAAATATCGAACGAATACCAAATTCACATGTCTACTAATAGCTAGACTTCTCCCATGTCCTCAGGAACAAAAGTAACTACTCACAAAGCATAAACATGTTCATAATTAGAGGGGTATTAATATGCATATAGGATCTGAACATATGATCTTCCACCAATTAAACCAACTAGCATCAACTACAAGGAGTAATTAAGACTACTAGCAACCTACTAGCACCAATCCCGGACTTAGAGACAAGAATTGGATACAAGAGATGAACTAGGGATTTGAGATGATATTGTGCTGATGAAGATGTTGATGGAGATTACCCTCTCCCGATGAGAGGAGTGTTGGTGATGACGATGGCGATGATTTCCCCCTCCAGGAGGGAAGATTCCCCGGCAGAACAGCTCCACGAGAGCCCTAGATTGGTTCCGCCAAGGTTCCTCCTTGTGGCGGCGGAGTTTCGTCCGAGAAGATGGCTTATGAGTTTTTTCCCATTGGAAGATTCCATATAGCAGAAGATGGCCACCAGAGGGCCACCAGGGGGCCCACGAGGTAGGGGGCGCGCCCAGGGGGTAGGGCGCGCCCCCAACCCTCGTGGGCAGGGTGTGGCCCCCTGGTGAAGTTCTTGCTCTCGGTATTTTTTATATATTTTGAAAACATCTTCCGCGAAGTTTCAGGACTTTTGGAGCTGTGTAGAATAGGTCTCTAATATTTGCTCCTTTTCCAGCCCAGAATCCCAGCTGCCGGTATTCTCCCTCTTTATGTAGACCTTGTAAAATAAGAGAGAATAGGCATAAGTATTGTGACATAATGTGTAATAACAGCCCATAATGCAATAAATATCGATATAAAAGCATGATGCAAAATGGAGGTATCAACCCCTACGCCTAGTTTTCCAGGCATACCCCGGCCTATTCGGCCGCGACGGTATTCGGAAACACTCTGCACCTTCGGGTCCGGAGGTTGAAGCGAAAAGGTCTGCCATGACAAATGATATACAATTCGGCTAGATGAGGAAAGTACACAGTCACTTGGACTCGAACACCTCTTCCTCTACACCTTCCAACAGGCAGTCTAACTTACAATCCTGTTAGGAATATTTGGCGGCCACCTCTAATTGGTCATATACTATACTAACGAGAATTTCTTCCCCATTCGGCCCTACCGGTCCGACACGAGCCATGTGATTAGGATCCATCTTGGTATATCGCGTCTTTACCATGGCCCAGGCCTCTCGCGCACCCTCTCGGTAGGCAGATATCTTCCACAGCCAGATACGCCGTCAAGCTCCCTTGAACAGCTCTACCAGCTTCTCCATGCTTCCTGGAGGGGAGTCGTATGGCCATAAAGCCTTGACTACAGTCTGCATAGCCTGCCGAGCTTGCTCGTGCAATTGCGACAGCCCTTGCAGAAGATCATTTGATGATCCGGACACTTCCTCTTCGGGGCGGTTCGTCAATACACCTACAATTACAGCTATATTAGCTACAACTACCTCCAAACTGCTATAAGATAAAAGCGGCCACATACTGAATATGCCGCCTCGCAGCTTCTTGTTCTCATTCACAGAGTCGGCTAACTGTGCTCGCACATCTTTCAGCTCTTCGCCCAGTTTGGTGTACGAATCCTGGAGTTTCTTTTTCTCTTCAATGACTTTTGTCAATACGCGCTCGCCCGCTACTAGTAGCTTTTTGGCTCCGTGTTCTTCGCTTCACACGGTGACCAGCTGCTCTCGTACTTGTCTAATGACCCAACACAAAGATTAGAACCCAGATTCACACTATTGGTGTATCATTATGAATTTTCGATAGAGAAAAATATTACCGGGAGATGCCTTGTATTTCTCCAGTTCGGCATTGGCAGCAAGCAGCTGGCGCCGACACTTTTCTAGTTCCTGAGCTAGCTAGGTGTTCCTCTCCGTAAGCACCTGGTTGTACATTGATCCTTAAATCAGTTGTTTCAACTCCTTGAAGTCTCGGGGGCTACTGGCATATGGTTATCATAGAATTTACCTGCACATCTTTCAAATGTTGCTTTGTGGCCCTGTTAATCCCATCTCGAGCAGCTTGGATGTATGCATCGGCTGACTTGAAAGCGTTAAACGACTCTTCTGAAAAGCCAGGGTCTTATAAAATGGCCCGGCGGCGCCGATAATACATGGCACTCTCCACTTCCGAGTTGGTGATGGATACATCATCCGAGTCCTCGGCTGGAGGACAGTCCGGCGTCGCCCCTGCATTAGCGCCCGTCTGCACGACAGGATTTGAATCCTGGCTGCGGGAAGTACGCCCGCTCGATCCTCTGGATATAGTCCGGCGCACCTTCCTCCTGACACATGGAAAACGGGAAGGTCACGGCTGGACGTGACTACTGATACGTCTCCAACGTATCTATAATTTTTGATTGCTCCATGCTATTATATTATCTATTTTCGATGTTAATGGGCTTTATTTTACACTTTTATATCATTTTTGGGACTACCCTACTAATCGGAGGCCCAGCCCAAACTGTTGTTTTTTTGCCTATTTTAGGGTTTTGAAGAAAAGGAATATCAAACAGAGTCCAAACGGAATGAAACCTTTGGGAACGTGATTTTCTCAACAAACGTGATCTAGGAGACTTGGAGTGGCCGTCAAGAAACAAGGGAGGAAGGCACGAGGCAGGGGGGCGCGCCTACCCCCTGGGAGCGCCCTCCACCCTCGCGGGCCCTCCGTTGCTCCACCGATGTACTTTTTCCTCCTATATATATCCACGTACCCCCCCCCAAACATCCAGGAGCAACACGACAATCTAATTCCACCGCCGCAACCTTCTGTACTCGAGAGATCCCATCTCGGGGCCTTTTCCGGAGCTCCGCCGGAGGGGGCATTGATCACGGAGGGCCTCTACGTCAACTCCATGGCCTCTCCGGTGATGTGTGAGTAGTTTACTTCAGACCTACAGGTCCATAGTTATTAGCTAGATGGCTTCTTCTCTCTCTTTGGATCTCAATACAAAGTTCTCCTCGATTTTCTTGGAGATCTATTCGATGTAATCTTCTTTTGCAGTGTGTTTGTCAAGATCCGATGAATTGTGGGTTTAGGATCCAGATTATCTATGAACAATATTTGATTCTCCTCTGAATTCTTTTATGTATGATTGGTTTATCTTTGCAAGTCTCTTCGAATTATCAGTTTGGTTTGGCCTACTAGATTGATCTTTATTGCAATGGGAGAAGTGCTTAGCTTTGGGTTCAATCTTGCGGTGTTCGATCCCAGTGACAGAAAGGGAACCGATACGTATTGTATTTTTGCCATCGAGGATAAAAAGATGGCGTTTATATCATATTGCATGAGTTTATCCATCTACATCATGTCATCTTCCTTAAAGCATTACTCTGTTCTCTTGAACTTAATACTCTAGATGCATGCTGGATAGCAGTCGATCTGTGGAGTAATAGTAGTAGATGCAGGCAGGAGTCGGTCTATTTGTCTAGGACGTGATGCCTATATACATGATCATACCTAGATATTCTCATAACTATGCTCAATTCTATCAATTGCTCGATAGTAATTCATTTACCCACCGTAATACTTATGCTCTTGAGAGAAGCCACTATTGAAACCTATGGCCCCCGGGTCTATCTTTTATCATATTAATCTTCCAATACTTAGTTATTTCCTTTGCCGTTTATTTTACTTTGCATCTTTATTTATCTTTATCATGAAAATACCAAAAATATTATCTTATCATATCTATCAGATCTCACTCTCGTAAGTGACCGAGAAGGGCTTGACAACCCCTTTATCGCATTGGTTGCGAGGTTCTTATTTGCTTGTGTAGGTGCGTGGGACTTGTGCGTGATCTCCTACTAGATTGATATCTTGGTTCTCAAAAACTGAGGGAAATACTTACGCTGCTTTACTGCATCACCCTTTCCTCTTCAAGGGAAAACCAACGCAGTGCTCAAGAGGTAGCAAGAAGGATTTCTGGCGCTGTTGCCGGGGAGATTCGCGCCAAGTCAAGTCAAGATTTGACTCGCACAACAAGTCATTTTTGGCGCCATTTCCAAGTAAAAATATACCAAGCACCCATCACAAACTCTTATCCCTCGCATTACATTATTTGCCATTTGCCTCTCGTTTTCCTCTCCCCCATTTCAACCTTGTCGATTTATTCGCCCTCTTTTCCTCTCTCCCTCTCTCTCTGTTCCCCTTCTCTTTTTCTATTTGCCTTCTTTTGCCCGCTTCTTGTTTGCTTGTGTGTTGGATTGCTTGCTTTTCACGATGGCTCAAGATAATACTAAATTGTGTGACTTTGCCAATACCAACAATAATGATTTTATTAGCACTCCAATTGCTCCTCTTACTGATGCTGAATCTTGTGAAATTAATACTGCTTTGCTGAATCTTGTCATGAAAGATCCGTTTTCTGGCCTTCCTAGTGAAGATGCCGCCACCCATCTAAACAACTTTGTTGATTTGTGTGATATGCAAAAGAAGAAAGATGTGGATAATGATATTGTTAAATTGAAGCTATTTCCGTTTTCGCTTAGAGATCGTGCTAAAGCTTGGTTTTCGTCTTTGCCTAAAAATAGTATTGATTCGTGGAATAAGTGCAAAGATGCTTTTATCTCTAAATATTTTCCTCTCGCTAAGATCATCTCTCTTAGAAACGATATTATGAATTTTAAGCAACTTGATCATGAACATGTTGCACAATCTTGGGAGAGGATGAAATCAATGATACGTAATTGCCCATCGCATGGTTTGAATCTTTGGATGATTATACAAAACTTTTATGCCGGATTGAATTTTGCTTCAAGAAATCTTTTAGATTCGGCGGGAGGCACTTTTATGGAAATCACTTTAGGAGAAGCTACCAAACTCCTAGATAATATTATGGTTAATTATTCTCAATGGCACACCGAAAGATCTACTAATAAAAAAGTTCATGCAATTGAAGAGATTAATGTTTTGAGTGGAAAGATGGATGAACTTATGAAATTGTTTGCTAATAAGAGTGCTCCAACTGATCCTAATGATATGCCTTTGTCTACCTTGATTGAGAATAATAATGAATCTATGGATGTGAATTTTGTTGGTAGGAATAATTTTGGTAATAACGTGTATAGAGGCAATTTTAATTCCAGGCCGTTTCCTAGTAATTCCTATAATAATTATGGTAATTCCTACAATAATTCCTATGGAAATTATAATAAGATGCCCTCTGATTTTGAATCGAATATTAAAGAATTTATTACTTCGCAAAAGAGTTTCAATGCTCTGATTGAAGAAAAATTGCTTAAGATTGATGAGTTGGCTAGGAACGTTGATAGAATTTCTCTTGATGTTGATTCTTTGAAACTTAGATCTATTCAACCTAAGCATGATATCAATGAGTCTCTCAAAGCCATGAGAATTTCCATTGATGAGTGCAAAGAAAGAACCACTAGGATGCGTGCTAAGAAAGATTGCTTTATAAAAGCGTGTTCTTCTAGTTTTCATGATAATAAGGATGAAGATGTAAAATTTATTGAGGTTTCTCCTATTAAATCTTTGTTTTGCAATATGAATCTTGATAATGATGGGGCTAAAGATGAGCCACCTTTACCTAGAAGGCGTTCCAAAAATTCAGAGTCTTTAGATCTTGATGCTAAAATTGTCAAAAGTGGGATTGAAGAGATCGAAACTTTAAATATCAATGAACCCACTATTTTGTATTTAAAGGAATTTAATTATGATAATTTCTCTTTTATAGATTGTATTTCCTTGTTGCAATCCGTGCTAAATTCTCCTCATGCTTATAGTCAAAATAAAGCTTTTACTAAACATATCGTTGATGCTTTGACGCAATATTATGAAGAAAAACTTGAGTTGGAAGTTTCTATCCCTAGAAAACTTTATGATGAGTGGGAACCTACAATTAAAATTAAAATTAAATATCATGAGTGTTATGCTTTGTGTGATTTGGGTGCTAGTGTTTCCACGATTCCAAAAACTTTGTGTGATTTGCTAGGTTTCCGTGATTTTGTTGATTGTTCTTTAAACTTGCACCTTGCGGATTCCACTATTAAGAAACCTATGGGAAGAATTAATGATGTTCTTATTGTTGCAAATAGTAACTATGTGCCCGTAGATTTAATTGTTCTTGATATAGATTGCAATCCTTCATGTCCTATTATTCTTGGTAGACCTTTCCTTAGAACGATTGGTGCAATTATTGATATGAAGGAAGGGAATATTAGATTCCAAATTCCATCAAGGAAAGGCATGGAACACTTCCCTGAAATAAAATAAAATTACCTTATGAATCTATTATGAGAGCCACTTACGAATTGCCTACCAAAGATGGCAATACCTAGATCTATCTTCGCTTTTATGCCTAGCAAGGGGCGTTAAACGATAGCGCTTGTTGGGAGGCAACCCAATTTTATTTTTATTTATTGCTTTTTGCTCCTGTTTAGTAATAAATAAATTACCTAGCCTCTATTTTGGTTGTGTTTTTTGTGTTTAATTAGTGTTCGTGCCAAGTAGAATCGTTGGGAAGACTTGGGGAACGTCTTTTTGATCTTGCTGTAGAAAACAGAAACTTTAGCACTCACGAGAATCGCTGCCATTTTTATTTGGAAGTTGCTATTTAGTTAATTATTTTTGCAGATGATTAATAGATAAATTCCTCACGTCCAGAAATTTATTTTAGAATTTTTGGGATTCCAGAACTTGCGTTAGCTACAGATTACTACAGACTGTTCTGTTTTTGACAGATTCTGTTTTTCTTGTGTTGTTTGCTTATTTTGATGAATCTATGGCTAGTAAAAGAGTTTACAAACCATAGAGAAGTTGGAATACATTAGGTTTAACACCAATATAAATAAAGAATGATTTCATTACAGTATCTTGTAGTGGTGTTTTGTTTTCTTTCGCTAACAGAGCTCACGAGATTTTCTATTTTGAGTTTTGTGTTGTGAAGTTTTCAAGTTTTGGGTAAAGATTTGATGGATTATGGAACAAAGAGTGGAAAGAGCCTAAGCTTGGGGATGCCCATGGCACCCCAAGGTAAAATTCGAGGACAGCAAAAAGCATAAGCTTGTCGATGCCCTGGAAGGCATCCCCTCTTTCGTCTTCGTCTATCGGTAACTTCACTTGGGGCTATATTTTTATTCACCACATGATATGTGTTTTGCTGGGAGCGTCTTGTATGATTTGAGTCTTTGATTTTTAGTTTACCACAATCATCCTTGCTGTACACACCTTTTGAGAGAGACTCACATAAATTGAAATTTATTAGAATACTCTATGTGCTTCACTTATATCTTTTGAGCTATATAGTTTTTGCTCTAGTGCTTCACTTATATCTTTTAGAGCACGGTGGTGGATTTGTTTTATAGAAACTATTGTTCTCTCATGCTTCACTTATATTATTTTGAGAGTCCTTTAGAACAACATGGCAATAATAAAAACTTTCATATAGGTGCATTGAATACTATGAGAAGTTTGATACTTGATAATTGTTTTGAGATATGGAGATGGTGATATTAGAGTCATGCTAGTTGAGTAGTTGTGAATTTGAGAAATACTTGTGTTGAAGTTTGTGATTCCTGTAGCATGCACATATTATGAACCGTTATGTGATGAAGTCAGAGCATGATTTATTTATTGAGTGTCTTCCTTATGAGTGGCGGTCGGGGACGAGCGATGGACTTTTCTATTGGGGAACATAGTAATTTCAAAAAAATTCCTACGCAAACACAGGATCATGGTGATGCATAGCAACGAGAGGGGAGAGTGTTGTCCACGTACCCTCGTAGACCGAAAGCGGAAGCGTTAGCACAACGCGGTTGATGTAGTCGTACGTCTTCACGATCTGACCGATCAAGTACCGAACGTACGTCACCTCCGAGTTCAGCACACGTTCAGCTCGATGACGTCCCTCGAACTCAGATCCAGCTGAGCTTTGAGGGAGAGTTCCATCAGTGCTACCTCTTGAGCACTGCGTTTGTTTTTCCCCGAAGAGGAAGGGATGATGCAGCAAAGTAGCATAAGTATTTCCCTCAGATTTTGAGAACCAAGGTATCAATCCAGTAGGAGGCTATGCGCGAGTCCCACGTACCTGCACAAAACAAATAAATCCTCGCAACCAACGCGATAAGGGGTTGTCAATCCATACACGGCAACTTACGAGAGTGAGATCTGATAGATATGATAAGATAATATTTTTGGTATTTTTATGATAAAGATGCAAAGTAAAATAAAAGAAAAGGAAATAACTAAGTATTGGAAGATTAATATGATGAAGATAGACCCCGGGGCCATAGGTTTCACTAGTGGCTTCTCTCAAGAGCATAAGTATTTTACGGTGGGTGAACGAATTACTGTTGAGCAATTGACAGAATTGAGCACAGTTATGAGAATATCTAGGTACGATCGTGTATATAGGCATCACGTCCGAGACAAGTAGACCGACTCCTGCCTGCATCTACTACTATTACTCCACTCATCGACTGCTATCCAGCATGCATCTAGAGTATTAAGTTCATGAAAACAGAGTAGCGCCTTAAGCAAGATGACATGATGTAGAGGGATAAACTCATGCAATATGATGAAAACCCCATCATGTTATCCTCGATGGAAACAATACAATACGTGCCTTGCTGCCCCTACTGTCACTGGGAAAGGACACCGCAAGATTGAACCCAAAGCTAAGCACTTCTCCCATTGCAAGAAAGGTCAATCTAGTAGGCCAAACCAAACCGATAATTCGAAGAGACTTGCAAAGATAACCAATCATGCATAAAATAATTGAGAGAAGATTCAAATATTGTTCATAGATAGACTTGATCATAAACCCACAATTCATCGGTCTCAACAAACACACCGCAAAAAGAAAATTACATCGAATAGATCTCCATAAGAGAGGGGGAGAACATTGTATTGAGATCCAAAAAGAGAGAAGAAGCCATCTAGCTAATAACTATGGACCCGTAGGTCTGAGGTGAACTACAAACACTTCATCGGAGGGGCTATGGTGATGATGTAGAAGCCCTGCGTGATGGATACCCCCTCCGGCGGAGCTCCGGAATAGGCCCCAAGATGGGATCTCGTGAATACAGAAAGTTGCGGCGGTGGAATTAGGGTTTTGGCTCCGTATCTGATTGTTTGGGGGTACGTAGGTATATATAGGATGAAGGAGTACGTCGGTGGAGCAACAGGGGGCCCACGAGGGTGGAGGGCGCGCCTGGGGGGGTAGGTGCGCCCCCCTACCTCGTGGCCTCCTCCTTTGTTTCTTGACGTAGGGTCCAAGTCTCCTGGATCATGTTTGGTGAGAAAATCACGTTCCCGAAGGTTTCATTCCGTTTGGACTCCGTTTGATATTCCTTTTCTTCGAAACCCTAAAATAGGCAAAAAAACAGCAATTCTAGGCTGGGCCTCCGGTTAATAGGTTAGTCCCAAAAATAATATAAAAGTGGATAATAAAGCACAATAATGTCCAAAACAAGAGATAACATGGCATGGAGCAATCAAAAATTATAGATATGTTGGAGACGTATCAAGCATCCCCAAGCTTAATTCCTCATCGTCCTTGAGTAGGTAAATGATAAAAATACAATTTTTCATGCGTAGTGCTACTAGGCATAATTTTAATGTAATTCTTCTTAATTGTGGTATGAATATTCAGATCCTAAAGATTCAAGATAAAAGTTCATATTGACATAAAAATAATAATACTTCAAGCATACTAACTAAGCAATTATGTCCTTTGAAAATAACATGGCCAAAGAAAGTTCATCCCTACAAAATCATATAGTTTAGTCATGCTCCATTTTCATCACACAAGAATGCTCTCATCATGCACAACCCCGATGACAAGCCAAGCAATTGTTTCATATTTTAGTAATCTCAAACCTATAAAATTTCACGCAATATATGAGCGCGAGCCATGGACATAGCACTATGGGTGGAATAGAATATGATGATGGGGGTTATGTGGAGAAGACAAAAAAGGATAAAGTCTCACATCAAAGAGGCTAATCAATGGGCTATGGAGATGCCCATCAATTGATGTTAATGCAAGGAGTAGGGATTCCCATACAACGGATGCACTAGAGCTATAAATGTATGAAAGCTCAACAAAAGAGACTAAGTGGGTGTGCATCCAACTTGCTTGCTCACGAAGACCTAGGGCACTTGAGAAGGCCCATTGTTGGAACATACAAGCCAAGTTCTATAATGAAAAATTCCCACTAGTATATGAAAGTGACAAGACAAAAGACTCTCTATCATGAAGATTATGGTGCTACTTTGAAGCACAAGTGTCGAAAAAGGATAGTAGCATTGTCCCTTCTTTGTTTTTTTATTTGGCCTTTCTTTTTTTTAGCCTCCCTTTTTTTCAGAGAATGCTCTATGAATGATGGTCATCACACTTCTATTTACTTACAACTCAAGAATTACAACTCGATACTTAGAACAAGATATGACTCTATATGAATGCCTCCGGCGGTGTACCGGGATATGCAATGAACCAAGAGTGACATGTATGGAAGAATTATGAATGGTGGCTTTGCCACAAATACTATGTCAACTACATGATCATGCTAAGCAATATGACAATGATGAATGTGTCATGATAAACGGAATGGTGGAAAGTTGCATGGCAATATATCTCGGAATGGCTATGGAAATGCCATAATAGGTAGGTATGGTGGCTGTTTTGAGGAAGATATAACGAGGTTTATGTGTGAAAGAATGTATCATATCACGGGGTTTGGATGCACCGGCGAAGTTTGCAACAACTCTCAATGTGAGAGGGCAATGCACGGTACCGAAGAGGCGAGCAATGATGGAAGGGTGAGAGTGCGTATAATCCATGGACTCAACATTAGTCATAAAGAACTCACATACTTATTGCAAAAATCTACAAGCCGTCAAAAACCAAGCACTACGCGCATGCTCCTAGGGGGATAGATTGGTAGGAAAAGACCATCGCTCGTCCCCGACCGCCACTCATAAGGAAGACAATCAAATAACACCTCATGTTTCAAATTTGTTACATGACGTTTACCATACGTGCATGCTACGAGACTTTCAAACTTCAACACAAGCATTTCTCAAATTCACAATTACTCAACTAGCACGACTTTGATATTATTACCTCCATATCTCAAAACTATCATCAATCATCAAACTTCTCTTAGTATTCAAAACACTCATAAGAAGAAAAAAAAATCTTGAATACCTAGCATATTAGGATTATTTAAGAAAATTACCATGCTATTTAAGACTCTCAAAATAATCTAAGTGAAGCATGAGAGATCAATAGTTTCTATAAAACAAATCCACCACCATGCTCTAAAATATATAAGTGAAGTACTAGAGCAAAACTATATAACTCAAATGATATAAGCGAAGCACATAGAGTATTCTAACAAATTCCAAATCATGTATGGCTCTCTCAAAAGGTGTGTACAGAAAGTATGATTGTGGTAAACTAAAAAGCAAATACTCAAATCATACAAGACGCTCCAAGCAAAACACATATCATGTGGTGAATAAAAATATAGCTCCAAGTAAACTTGCCGATAGAAGTAGATGAAAAGAGGGGATGCCTTCCGGGGCATCCCCAAGCTTTGGATTTTAGGTGTCCTTATATTATCTTGGGGGTGCCATGGGAATCCCCAAGCTTAGGCTCTTACCACTCCTTGTTCCATAATCCATCAAATCTTTACCCAAAACTTGAAAACTTCACAACACAAAACTTAAAGTAGAAAATCTCGTGAGCTCCGTTAGCGAAAGAAAACAAAAGACAACTTCAAGGTACTATAATGGACTCATTATTTATTTATATTGGTGTTAAACCTACTTTATTCCAACTTTTCTATGGTTTATAAACTATTTTACTAACCATAGATTCATCAAAATAAGCAAACAACACACGAAAAACAGAATCTGTCAAAAACAGAACAGTCTGTTGTAATATGTAGCTAGCGTAAGATATGGAACCCCAAATATTCTAAAATAAACTTTTGGACGTGAGGAATTTATCTATTAATCATATTCAAAAAGAATTATCTAAATATCACCTTCCAAATAAAAATGGCAGCAGTTCTCATGAGCGCCAAAGTTTCTGTTTTTTACAGCAAGATATCAAGACTTTCCCCAGGTCTTCCCAACGGTTCTACTTGGCACAAACACTAATTAAACACAAAAAACACAACCTAAACAGAGGCTAGATAAATTATTTATTACTAAACAGGAGCAAAAATCAAGGAATAAAAATAAAATTGGCTTGCCTCCCAACAAGCGCTATCGTTTAACGCCCCTAGCTAGGCATAAAAAGTAAGGATAGATCTAGGTATTGCCATCTTTGGTAGGCAATTCCTCAATGAGGCATCTACCATTTTTAGGAATTTATTTATTTTTATTGATTATCAAACTTTTAGGCACAAGATCGAAAAATTCATTTGTAACAAATGGTTCCTTAATGATAGCAAAAAGATTGGGAGGAATATTTATAGATTTGAGATCCGCAGTTTCCTTACTAGAGGATTCACCCTTATTTTTAGGAACATACATAAGATTTGCAACTTTAGTGGGAGGACTTGGAGTATTCTTTACGGAAGAAAAAGCAGTTCCCAAGTTGGTAATAATATCCTCAAGTTTATCAATCCTAGTGGAATCGTGATTTATTTTCTCATTAACTATGGGTTCCTTCTCTTTAATATTTTTCAAAGTGACTCCTACTTTAGATCCATATTGAGAGATTCGGTTGTGGATCTTTTTATCCAAATTTTCAATTAACTCTATGGTAGCAACCTTATTTTCAGTAATTTCGAGCCTTTGCATAACATGCTCCAGAGTTAATACAGTTCCACTAACCAAAAGAGGGGTTGAGCCAAACAAATCTATCATAGCATTATAAGAATCAAAAGTATGGCTACCCAAGAAGTTCCCTCTGTTAATAGTATCAAGGACATACCTGTGCCAAGGAGTAGCGCCTACATAAAAATTGCAAAGAAGGACGGAAGTAGATTGCTTCCTGGTAGATCTATTTTGAGCATTGCAAATTCTATACCAAGCGTCTTTTAGATTTTCTCCTTCCCTTTGCTTAAAATTTAGAATTTTATTTTCGGGAGTCAATGGAGAAGATAAGGGACTAGCCATAACGACACGCAAACGGAAAAGAGGCGAACGGAAAAAGAGAGGGAGGATAGAGAGAGAGGGCGAATAAAACGGCAAGGGTGATGTGGGGGAGAGGAAAACAAGAGGCAAATGGCAAATAATGTAATGCAGGAGATAAGGATTGTGATGGGTACTTGGTATATTAACTTTTGCGTAGACTCCCCGGCAACGGCGCCAGAAATCCTTCTTGCTAACTCTTGAGCACTACGTTGGTTTTTCCCCGAAGAGGAAGGGATGATGCAGCAAAGTAGCGTAAGTATTTCCCTCAGTTTTTGAGAACCAAGGTATCAATCCAATAGGAGGCTACGCGCGAGTCCCTCATACCTGCACAAAACAAATAAATCCTCGCAACCAACGCGATAAGGGGTTGTCAATCCCTACACGGCCACTTACGAGAGTGAGATTTGATAGATATGATAAGATAATATTTTTGGTATTTTTATGATAAATATGCAAAGTAAAATAAAAGCAAAGGAAATAACTAAGTATTGGAAGATTAATATGATGAAGATAGACCCGGGGGCCATAGGTTTCACTAGTGGCTTCTCTCAAGAGCATAAGTATTTTATGGTGGGTGAACGAATTACTATTGAGCAATTGACAGAATTGAGCATAGTTATGAGAATATCTAGGTATGATCATGTATATAGGCATCACGTCCGAGACAAGTAGACCAACTCCTGCCTGCATCTACTACTATTACTCCACTCATCGACCGCTATCCAGCATGCATCTAGAGTATTAAGTTCATGAAAACAGAGTAACGCCTTAAGCAAGATGACATGATGTAGAAGGATAAACTCATGCAATATGATGAAAACCCCATCTTGTTATCCCCGATGGCAACAATACAATACGTGCATTGCTGCCCCTACTGTCACTGGGAAAGGACACCGCATGATTGAACCCAAAGCTAAGCACTTCTCCCATTGCAAGAAAGATCAATCTAGTAGGCCAAACCAAACTGATAATTCGAAGAGACTTGCAAAGATAACCAAACATACATAAAAGAATTCAGAGAAGATTCAAATATTGTTCATAGATAGACTTGATCATAAACAAACAATTCATCGGTCTCAACAAACACACCTCAAAAAGAAGATTACCTCGAATAGATCTCCACAAGAGAGGGGGAGAACATTGTATTGAGATCCAAAAAGAGAAAAATAAGCCATCTAGATAATAACTATGGACCCGTAGGTCTGAGGTGAACTACTCACACTTCATCGGAGGGGCTATGGTGATGATGTAGAAGCCCTGCGTGATGGATACCCCCTCCGGCGGAGCTCCGGAATAGGCCCCAAGATGGGATCTCGTGGATACAGAAAGTTGCGGCGGTGGAATGAGGGTTTTGGCTCCGTATCTGATCGTTTGGGGGTACATAGGTATATATAGAAGGAAGGAGTACGTCGGTGGAGCAACAGGGGGCCCACGAGGGTGGAGGGTGTGCCTGGGGGGGGGGGGGGGGGGGGGTTAGGCGCGCCCCCCTACCTCGTGGCCTCCTCCTTTGTTTCTAGACGTAGGTTTCGAGTCTCCTAGATCATGTTCGGTGAGAAAATCACGTTCCCGAAGGTTTCATTCCGTTTGGGCTGCGTTTGATATTCCTTTTCTTCGAAACCCTAAAATAGGCAAAAAAACAACAATTCTGGCCTGGGCCTCCGGTTAATAGGTTAGTCCCAAAATAATATAAAAGTGGATAATAAAGCCCAATAATGTCCAAAACAGTAGATAATATAGCATCGAGCAATCAAAAATATAGATATGTTGGAGACATATCAGTCAGCACGACGGCGTGGTGACGATGATGATGTTCTACCGACGCAGGGCTTCGCCTAAGCACCGCTATGATATTATCGAGGTCGACTATGGTGGAGGGGGGCACTGCACATGGCTAAGAAATCCAAGAGATCAATTGTTGTGTCTAGAGGTGCCCCTGCCCCCGTATATAAAGGAGCAAGGGGGAGAGGCGGCCGGCCAGGAGGAGGCGCGCCAGGTAGGAGTCCTATTCCCACTGGGAGTAGGACCCCCTCCTTTCCTAGTTGGGGTAGAAGAAGGGGGGAGGAGGAGGGAGAGAGGAAGGAAAGGGGGGAGCTGCCCCCCTCCTTGTCCAATTCAGACTAGTGGGGGAGGGGGCACGCGACCTGCCCTGGCCGCCCCTCCTCTTCTCCACTAAGGCCCATCTTGGAGCATTAAACCCCCGGGGGGTTTCCGGTAACCCCCGGTACTCCGGTAAAATCCCGATTTCACCCAGAACATTTCCGATATCCAAATATAGGCTTCCAATATATCAATCTTTATGTCTCGACCATTTTGAGACTTCCTCGTCATGTCCGTGATCACATCCGGGACTCCGAACTTCCTTCGGTACATCAAAACACATAAACTCATAATATAACCATCATCAAACTTTAAGCGTGCGGACCCTACGGGTTCGAGAACTATGTAGACATGACTGAGACACGTCTCCGGCCAATAATCAAAAGCGGAACCTGGATGCTTATATTGGCTCCTACATATTCTACGAAGATCTTTATCGGTCAAACCACATAACAACATACGTTGTTCCTTTTGTCAACGGTATGTTACTTTCCCGAGATTTGATCGTCGGTATCTCAATACCTAGTTCAATCTCGTTACCGGCAAGTCTCTTTCGTTCCGTAACACATCATCCCGCAACTAACTCATTAATTACAATGCTTGCAAGGCTTAAGTGATGTGTATTACCGAGTGGGCCCAGAGATACCTCTCCGACAATCGGAGTGACAAATCCTAATCTTGAAATACGCCAACCCAACAAGTACCTTCGGAGACACTTGTAGAGCACCTTTATAATCACCCAGTTACGTTGTGACGTTTGGTAGCACACAAAGTGTTCCTCCGGTAAATGGGAGTTGCATAATCTCATAGTCATAGGAACATGTATAAGTCATGAAGAAAGCAATAGCAACAAACTAAACGATCAAGTGCTAAGCTAACGGAATGGGTTATGTCAATGACATCATTCTCCTAATGATGTGATCTCATTAATCAAATGACAACTCTTTATCTATGGCTAGGAAACATAACCATCTTTGATCAACGAGCTAGTCAAGTAGAGGCATACTAGTGACACTCTGTTTGTCTATGTATTCACACATGTATCATGTTTCCGGTTAATACAATTCTAGCATGAATAATAAACATTTATCATGATATAAGGAAATAAATAATAACTTTATTATTGCCTCTAGGGCATATTTCCTTCATTTTCCTACCAATCTATCCCCCTAGGAGCATGCGCATAATACTTTGCTTTGATAACTTGTAGATTTTTGCAATAAGTATGTGAGTTCTTTATGACTAATGTTGAGTCCATGGATTATACGCACTCTCACCCTTCCACCATTGCTAGCCTCTCTAGTATCGCGCAACTTTCGTCGGTACCATAAACCCACCATATACCTTCCTCAAAACAGCCACCATACCTACCTATTATGGCATTTCCATAGCGATTCCAAGATATATTGCCATGCAACTTTCCACCATTCCGGAATTATGACATGCTTCATCATTGTCATATTGCTTGCATGATCATGTAGTTAACATCGTATTTGTGGCAAAGCCAGCGTTCATAATTCTTCATACATGTCACTCATGCATCATTGCACATCCTGGTACAATGCCGGAGGCATCCACATAGAGTCATATTTTGTTCTAAGTATTGAGTTGTAATTCATGAGTTGTAAGTAAATAAAGTGTGATGATCATCATTATTAGAGCATTGTCCCAAGTGAGGAAAGGATGATGGAGACTATGATTCCCCCACTAGTCGGGATGAGACTCCAGATGAAAAAAAGAGGCCAAAGAAAAAAAAGAAAGAAGGCCCAAATAAAAAAATAAAAAAATGAGAGAAAAAGAGAGAAGGGACAATGTTACTATCCTTTTTCCACATTTGTGCTTCAAAGTAGCACCATGTTCTTCATATAAAGAGTCTCCTATGATATCACTTTCATATACTAGTGGGAATTTTTCATTATAGAACTTGGCATGTATATTCCAATGACGGGCTTCCTCAAAATGCCCTAGGTCTTCGTGAGCAAGCAAGTTGGATGCACACCCACTTAGTTTCTTTTGTTGAGCTTTCATATACTTATAGCTCTAGTGCATCCGTTGCATGGTAATCCCTACTCACCCACATTGATATCAATTAATGGGCATCTCCATAGCCCGTTCATACGCCTAGTTGATGTGAGACTATCTTCTCCTTTTTGTCTTCTCCACAACCACCATTATATTCCACCATAGTGCTATATCCATGGCTCACGCTCATATATTGCGTGAAGATTGAAAAAGTTTGAGAACATCAAAAGTATGAAACAATAGCTTGGCTTGTCATCAGGGTTGTGCATGATTTAAATATTTTGTGTGGTGAAGATAGAGCATAGCCAGACTATATGATTTTGTAGGGATAACTTTCTTTGGCCATGTTATTTTGAGAAAACATAATTGCTTAGTTAGTATGCTTGAAGTATTATTATTTTTATGTCAATATTAAACTTTTATCTTGAATCTTATGGATCCAAACATTCATGCCACAATAAAGAAAAATTACATTGAGAAATATGTTAGGAAGCATTCCACATCAAAAATTCTTCTTTTATCATTTACCTACTTGAGGACAAGCAGGAATTAAGCTTGGGGATGCTTGATACGTCTCCAACGTATCTATAATTTTTGATTGCTCCATGCTATTATATTATCTATTTTGGATATTAATGGGCTTTATTTTACACTTTTATATCATTTTTGGGACCAACCTACTAACCGGAGGCCCAGCCCAAATTGTTGTTTTTTGCCTATTTTAGGGTTTCGAAGAAAAGGAATATCAAACGGAGTCCAAACAAAATGAAACCTTCGGGAACGTGATTTTCTCAACAAACGTGATCCAGGAGACTTGGAGTGGCCGTCAAGAAACAAGGGAGGAAGGCACGAGGCAGGGGGGCGCGCCTACCCCCCTGGGCACGCCCTCCACCCTCGTGGGCCCTCCATTGCTCCACCGATGTACTTCTAACTCCTATATATATCCACGTACCCCCAAACATCCAGGAGCACCACGAAACCCTAATTCCACTGCCGCAACCTTGTGTACTTGAGAGATCCCATCTCGGGGCCTTTTCCGGAGCTCCGTCGGAGGGGGCATTGATCATGGAGGGCCTCTACATCGACTACGTGGCCTCTCCGGTGATGTGAGTAGTTTACTTTAGACCTACGGGTCCATAGTTATTAGCTAGATGGCTTCTTCTCTCTCTTTGGATCTCAATACAAAGTTCTCCTCAATTTTCTTAGAGGTCTATCCGATGTAATCTTATTTTGCAGTGTGTTTGTCGAGATGCGATGAATTGTGGGTTTATGATCCAGATTATCTATGAACAATATTTGATTCTCCTCTGAATTCTTTTATGTATGATTGGTTTATCTTTGCAAGTCTCTTCGAATTATCAGTTTGGTTTGGCCTACTAGATTGATCTTTCTTGCAATGGGAGAAGTGCTTAGCTTTGGGTTCAATCTTGCGGCGTTCGATCCTAGTGACAGAAAGGGAACTGATACGTATTGTATTGTTGCCATCGAGGATAAAAAGATGGGGTTTATATCATATTACATGAGTTTATCCCTCTACATCATGTCATCTTCCTTAAAGCATTACTCTGTTCTCTTGAACTTAATACTCTAGATGCATGCTGGATAGCGGTCGATGTGTGGAGTAACAGTAATAGATGCAGGCAGGAGTCGGTCTCCTTGTCTCGGACGTGATGCCTATATACATGATCATACCTAGATATTTTCATAACTAGGCTCAATTCTATCAATTGCTCGACAGTAATTCGTTTACCCACCGTAATACTTATGCTCTTGAGAGAAGCCACTAGTGAAACCTATGGCCCGAGGGTCTATCTTTTATCATCTTAATCTTCCAATACTTAGTTATTTCCTTTGCCTTTTATTTTACTTTGCATCTTTATTTATCTTTATCATAAAAATACCAAAAATATTATCTTATCATATCTATCAGATCTCACTCTCTAAGTGACCAAGAAGGGCTTGACAACCCCTTTATCGCATTGGTTGCGAGGTTCTTATTTGTTTGTGTAGGTGTGTGGGACTTGTGCATGATCTCCTACTGGATTGATATCTTGGTTCTCAAAAACTGAGGGAAATACTTACGTTGCTTTACTGCATCACCCTTTCCTCTTCAAGGGAAAACCAACGCAGTGCTCAAGAGGTAGGAACTGCTCAGGTGCGGGTTGGCGAATTCGTACCTCTTCGATGAAGGCACAACCGTGTCTTCGTTTGCTTTCCTCTTGGAAGGCTTGCCCGGTGCGGGAGCCGATCTCTTCGAAATCGCCGAGCGTCTCCCCTGTGAAGCACGATACAATGCGGTGGGTGAGGTAGAATAAGAGCACTCTTTTAGAGAAGGTATTTCTTAATTATTTACATGTGAAGCAGGAAGAAGGCCAGGATAGTCGGCGGTGATGGCCACTTTTGTGCCGTCATAGCTTGTCTGGTAAAACACTCCCCCCACAAGCACCATGAATATATTCGGATCCTCTTCAAACCCAGGATCTAGCTCCCGGTTGTGGATCTCCGGCTGTGGGGCAGGACTATGGAGTCCTTCGGTGACCTTCCGCCAGTGCTGTCATAAACAGACTTAAAATTTATCAAAAGTAATCCGGAAGGGGAATGAGTGGAATAGAGGGGTCAAAGCTTTCCCAACTGGGAGGATCATACATAGAATATCCATCTCTGTGCTTAATGCGAAGGAACTCCTCTTCCTCCCCTTTAAACAGCTTGGCCAAGATTTTGGCCAGAGCGGCGGGGGTATCCGGACCCTTTCGGCCATAGCGGGAGGTGTTATCCTCTCCATTATATTGCCACATGGACAGCCCTCTGTATTGTAGCGGCTGAACCCCACGCACTATGGAGATCGCCATTACCTCGATTATTGTGAGTCCGGACTGAGCGAGCGTCTTTATCTTGCTCATAAGCTGGCAAACTTCTGTGCTATCACCCTCTTCAAGACTCCGAGGACGCCAAATGTGGCGTTTCTTCAGCGGAACGCTCGCAAAATTCAGGAAGACCCTTTCGAACTAGGTCGAGAAGTGTGACGTCCTCAATATAGAACCATTCGTAAGGCCATTCTTCGGATGCCTTCCTTAGTGTGCCAGACAGATATTCGGTATCAGCGATACGCCATACTTTGGCTCCACCCACTTCAAATATTGACCCCTCATGATTACGCGGGACAAGACAGAACAACTTCCTCCATAGCTCAAAATGAGCCTCGATACCCAGGAATAGTTCACATAAAGCGACGTAACCCGCAATGTGCAGAATGGAGGCAGGGGTGAAGTTATGCAGCTGGAGGCCATAGTATTCCAGAAGCCCTCGGAGGAACGGATGGATGGGAAATCCAACGCCCCTTAGTAGGTAGGGGACGAAACATACTCGCTCTCCCCTGGATGGGCTGGGAATTCCTCTGCCTAAATCTCACCGTTGAAGGAATCTAGCCCCGCTCGAACAGGAACTAGATCTGTAGGGGTGGGGGGGGGGAGAAGTCCCTGCGTCTGCAGCTTCGTCAATTGACTGTGGGACACTGAACACCTCTCCCACTGGCCTTTCTCTGGGCCGGAACAGGTGGAGGAGCTGGGGGCGCTGGCCATGCTAGAATGGTTTCTCCTAAGAAGTTTTTGGGGATTTCCTCTGCGTTGTACTGAATGGATCTAGGATCCAATCTCTTTAATAGGTGCTCTTCCTTGCATGGACGGGGTGCTATCTGCAAAAATACCCTGACCTTCCTCCTTCGCTTGACATGTGGGAGGCGAAGTTATTTAACGCGCAGAAGCCAAGGGGAGCGACATTGAGCCGATGGCCGAATACATCAGTTGAAGATCATTAAAGGAGGAACCCGCCTTGCAATGCCGAAGACAATTTGTGTGCCGAACACCTCACTATTGAAGACTGGTTCAGGGGCTACTGAGGGAGTCCTGGACTAAGGGGTCCTCGGGCGTCTGGCCTGTTATCTATTGGGCTGGACTAATGGGCAGTGAAGACATGAAGGCCGAAGACTGTACCTGTGTCCGGATTGGACTCTCCATGGCGTGGAAGGCAAGCTTGGCAACCGACTATGAAGATTCCTTGTTATGTAACCGACTCTATGTAACCCTAGATTCCCCATTTCTAGGGTTTAGCCAATACGATCTCGTGGTAGATCAACACTTGTAACACCCATATTCATCAAGATCAATCAAGCAGGACATAGGATATTACCTCCATAGAGAGGGCCCGAACCTGGGTAAACATCGTGTCCCCCGTCTCTTGTTACCATCAATCCTAGACGCACAGTTCGGGACCCCCTACCCGAGATCCGCCGGTTTTGACACCGACAGAGGCCCAAGCCCAGAGGCGGCTTAAGGACCGTAAGTATAAACCGCCATGTATGAATAGACTTATAATGTAAGGCATGTAAGATTCGTCACCGAGCCGGACACGTTGTATGAGCTGAGCGGGACTATATAGGCCGCAGGGTGTCAACCCGTGTATATAAGGGGACGACCCGGCAGCGGCTTAGGGAAAGAAACAACAGATCGAGAACCAGGTTAAGCATATTCGCTCCCTGGTCATCGATACCCTAGCAATATCACCTCAAACTGGATTAGGCCTTTACCTTCACCGCAAGGGGCTGAACCAGTATAAACTCCTTGCGTCCTTTGTCCCGTTTAACCCCTTTAAGGTTCCTAGTTGCGATGGCTCCACGATTAAGTCCTTTCACTAGGACATCTGCCGTGACAATTCCACGACAGTTGGCGCCCACCGTGGGCCCTGCGCATGGTGGATTTGAGTTCTTGAAGGGCAACTTCAAAGGGCTCAAGGGATACGTTGTGGGCCGGATGTCAGGACCCTGATTCCAAGTCACATCGATCTAGCCGGTAACACCTCATATCACTTTGCGGCCTCACGCACGGTATTCCACGGGTGTCGCCTTACCATGGCTCGGGACCGTTTGCGCCTTTTGGCTCACGTATATGATAGTGTCGCTAGCATCCATATGACAGAGAACCCGGGCCGACATGGCTAGTCGTGAACCCAAAGCGGCACTAACCTATGGGGACAGGCATACATGAATCACATCGAGCATGTCGGTCAGCAGCGTGTGAATCCGGGCTGTAGCACTGGGCTAACAGGACTCCGGGAACCCGGGCTGTAGCAGGCTAGGCAGGACTCCGGATGTCACTGCGTGACATTTCCCCGAAGGGACAGACACAGGAACGAAGTGAAACACATGCCGGCCAGTCAAGTGTCCTGAGCAGTAGTGCTGGGCTAACAGGACTCCGGTGAACCGGGCTGTAGCGGACTACTATGGATCATGGAAGCACTAGACTACATTTCCCCATAAGAGAGGCTGCCAAGGATAAACAACTAGATTGTCAGATCCCACACATACCAAGCATTTCAATCATACACACAATATGCAAGATATGTGTAAATACAACATGCCATCACAACATAACTCTACGACTCAAGTATTTATTCATTAGGCTCTGAGGAGCGAGGTATTACACACATGGGTCTCATGACCCATCATTTAGAGCATACAATCAAAGCACATGCGGAAGCTTAACATGTCTGAGTACAGACATCTACAAATAAAAAAGGCTAAGAAGCCTGACTATCTACCAGATCATGCCGAGGGCACAAGATCGTAGCTGAGGTATCAAGAAAAACGTCGAAGTCCACACGGAACTACTAGCGAGACTGACGTCTCTCTGCAAAACATAAAATAGGCAAACGTGAGTACAAATGTACCCAACAAGACTTACATCAGAACTATCTACATATGCATCGGTATCAATAAAGGGGGTGGTGGAGTTTAACTGCAGCAAGCCAGCTTTGACTCAGTGGCTAACCTGAACTACGACTGCAAGCAACTCTTTTGAGGTGGCGCACACGAGTCCACATATTCACCATTCAATACACCACTATGGATCCGCTCCCGTCTCCCTACGAGAAGGCCATCCATAGCACTCACACTTATCTTGCGAGTTTTAGAGTATCCACTTTCACTTGTCTATGAACTATGCAAGGGGTCCAAGTTTCCATATCCGAGGAATCCGGCTATTCGAATAGATAATGATAACCCTGCAGGGGTGTAATTCTTCACACACGCTCCCACCACTTACCATCGTTTACACGACATGTACTTGGCAACCTTGAAGCGGAAGCCCAACGAGGGTGTCGGCCACGGCCTACCTAAACACTCAAGTCTCTAGTCCAGGTTTATCGCCTGTCTAGGTTCCATCCGCAGGGAGTCCGGCCGAGGTTTCCACATACGGCCCCGAACGATGTGAACAGGGTTCTCGAGACACCAAACGGGCGCCCGGTACACCGTGCCATGGTGTATCTACCGCATCATAGCCCACCCCTAGGGTCAGCGCTACGCACGGCCGCCAACACATAACCTACAAACACCAGAAACTAGTTGCAACTCCTTGACAGAGTACTAGGGTGATTAAGAAGCCGAGAGGGTCAATTAAGGATCCCAATGAGTGGTAGTAGTTGTTCATGGATCACAGACACATAACTCAGTTCCTAAGAACGGTTTCAATGAGACAACCCACCATGTACTCCTACATGGCCTCTCACCGCTACCTTTACCAAATCGTGTTCACACACTTAGCTCACACATAGTAGGACATGTTCATCACCATTCCAATTCATTCCCGATGAATCAGACCCGACACAACTCTATGCAATAGCAGGCATGACAAACAAGCGTGAATGAGTAGGCACATCAGGGCTCAAACAACTCCTACTCATGCTAGTGGGTTTCATCTATTTACTGTGGCAATGACAAGTCATGCAGAGGAAAGGGGTTCAACTACTGCAGCATGTAATAGTTGAATCGTTGTTGTCCTAATGCAGTAAAAGAGAGTAGGAGCGGGAGAGTGGGATTGTATCGGAATGAACAAGGGGGTTTTGCTTGCCTGGCACTTCCGAAGATAGTATATCTCTTCGTCAGTGTCATCGAACTCATCATCGGAACCACGTCCATCAAGAGGGGACAAATACCGGTAACAGAGAAGGAAAACACAATCAATGCAATGCACAATATGATGCATGATCATGGCATGTCAATAAGCTATGTTTTGAGCTAATGCAACTAGCAACATGTTAAATGGAGTTGGTTTGAACCTTAGGTTCAAATTCAAACTCCATATGTGAGGGTTTAAATGCCATTTATATGATTTGGCCTAAACAGCAGCCATAAGTTGTTCTAACATGCATGAAAATGGTAGAGATGGATAGATTGGATTTTTCTGATAATTTTTCATATATAATTTATTTCATTCTGAGTTATAGATTATTTTCTATGATTTTTCAATGTTTTGGATATTTTCTAGAATTTACTGATTATTAATAAATCCAGAAAATGTATTACTGCGTCAGCATTGGGTCATGCTGACGTCAGCAGGTCAATAGGAGCCGTCCAGGTCAAACCTGACTAGTGGGGCCCACTGGTCAGTGACCCAGTGCTGCCTAGGTCACAGACAAGTGGGGTCGGGTCAACGGCCACGTCAGCAAGTCAACACTGACGTGTGGGGCCACTATTGTTAGTTTAAGCTAAACAGAGAAATAAACTACGGTTAACTAAAACGTGGGGCCCAGGTGTCAGTGACTCAGGGGGCGTTAATCAGCAGGGTCATTAATAGCTAATGACGGGCCACGTCTTCTCACCGGAGTTCAACGCCGACGAGCACACAGACGCGGCGGCGACGATCGGAATGGCTGCTCCGGCGACCAAAACGATGGCCGAGCCCACCTACGAGGAGCTGGGGCTCGTGCGCATCCAACTGTGGCAGGGGGAGGGCGCAAGGTGACCGGAGTTGGGCACGGCGTCAACCTCGGCGGCGGCCGGAGCTACGGCATCGAGCGGAACAGGGCTGCGGAGCACGACAGGAGGAGTTGGGTGATGTGTTTGGCTCCTGGGAGCTCGGTGAGCACGACGACACGCTCAGGCGCGAGCTATGTCATCAGTAGCCGCGGTGGCGACGAAGCGCAAGGGCGGCGAGCTTCGGTGACGGTGGGGAATGGCTCTACGTCATGCAAACGAGACGGAGAAGAGGGGGGTTCGGGGAAGGAGCTCACGGTGGTTGCAGTACGCGTCTCAGCGGGCTCGGGGAAGGGTTGGTGACGGCGTGCGGTTGTCGGCGATCTCGGCGGCCGAGAGGTTGAAGACGACGCCATGGTCGTGGTGCGGTGCATCTGGCATCCTGCGGGTCGTCCAGGAGGCGTAGGCGACGGTGGCGGAGCTTCCACGCAACACGGGAAGGCGAGAGGGGGTCGGGGAGCGCGGTGGTTCGCGGCGGTGCTTCCATGCCCGCGTCGGCCGTCATGGGGGAGAGCGAGGGAGAGGAGGGGATGGACGCGAGAGAGAGGGAGGGGCCCGGGGAAGTGCGTGGCGTCTCCTGGGCGTTGAGGAGGAGCTAGGCAGGCTGGGAGGGAGAGGTGGCCGGGGCGCGTGCCCACGCGCGGCGACCACACGCCCTCCTGCCTATTGGCAGGAGGTTGAAGACGGTGGGGGCGCCTGCTGGGCTGGGCCAACAGTGCGGGGCCGCAGCTGGGCCGCCAGGTAGGTTAGGTAGGTGGCCTAGTGGCCTTCTCTCCCTCTCTTTTATTATTTGTTTCAGTTTTTCTAATTTCTGCTACTGTTTTGCAAATAAAATACTAACCAAAACACTTTGGTTAATTCTGTAAATTTTTGTGAGGAATATTTGAATTATTTCCAAACCACACAACAAATTTCAGAATATTTGGAGCAACCAATATTTAATGGTAAATTTTAAACTCCAACTCAAATACCATAATGATTTAATTCAATGACCAAAATGTCCTGGAAAAATATGCATCATCTCTGGTAGAGGCTTTCACCTTTTTCCATAAATCATGAACATTTTAAAAGGATATTTTTGAGGTCATTGAAAATATTTTGGTTGAACCTATTTCAATTGCATTTGTGCTAGGGTTTATCAATCCCTAATTCAAATTTCTGAAATTTAAACATGATGACATGAATGCTTTCATGCAACTAGTTACAAGCAAATCTAGGGCCGTGACACCAGATGACCAAGAGTCATCGCGGCAAGCTCTACATCGACGATGCTGGCTGGGGCCCCGACGCCGGCTCAATTGAGTATGGGTACCGGGTCCCCTTCAGCGGAATACACGTCTTCATCGGCCAGATCAGTGAGCCGGGCCCTGAGCCGGACATCTGCACCGACATCATCAAAATGGCTCTGCGCGCGAGACCCGCCCGGACTCAGCCCACCATGAAGCGTGCCTTCGTGGGATGCATCCATGGAGGAGAATTTTCTGAAGGATCTGTGTCTGGCAGTGAGACGGCCATATGCTCTGACGGTGGATCGTCCACAGGTGAGACGGTTTCATTATTTCAATTGCAAGACTGTGGCCTTGGGGGCTGTTCCGATGGCAGCAGTATTCTGGACCCCTTTGAGCCGCCAAGCAGGCAGGGATCTTCATGACTGGCACGCAGTGATAACCCACAAGTATAGGGGATCACAACCGTTTTTGAGGGTAAAGTATTCAACCCAAATTTATTGATTCGACACAAGGGGAGCCAAAGAATACTCTCAAGTATTAGCAACTGAGTTGTCAATTCAACCACACCTGAAAACTTAATATCTGCAGCAAAGTATTTAGTAGCAAAGTAATATGATAGTAGTGGTAACGGTAGCAAAAGGTAACAGTAGTAAAAGTGATGTTTTTGGTATTTTGTAGTGATGATAGCAATAGCAACAGGAAAATAAATAAGCAAAGAACAATATGAGGAAAGCTCGTAGGCAATGGATCGGTGATGGAGAATTATGCCGGATGCGGTTCATCATGTAACAGTCATAACCTAGGGTGACACGGAACTAGCTCCAGTTCATCAATGTAATGTAGGCATGTATTTTGAATATAGTCATACGTGCTTATGGAGCATGACATCTTTTGTCCTACCCTCCCGTGGCAGCGGGGTCCTTATGGAAACAAAGGGATATTAAGGCCTCCTTTTAATAGAGCACCAGAACAAAGCATTAGCACATAGTGAATACATGAACTCCTCAAACTACGGTCATCACCGGTAAGTATCCCGATTATTGTCACTTCGGGGTTAACGGATCATAACACATAATAGGTGACTATAGACTTGCAAGATAGGATCAAGAACACTCATATATTGATGAAAACATAATAGGTTCAGATCTGAAATCATGGCACTCGGGCCCTAGTGACAAGCATTAAGCATAGCAAAGTCATAGCAACATCAATCTCAGAACATAGTGGATACTAGGGATCAAACCCTAACAAAACTAACTCGATTACATGATAGATCCCATCCAACCCATCACCGTCCAGCAAGCCTACAATGGAATTACTCACGCACGGCGGTGAGCATCATGAAATTGGTGATGGAGGATGGTTGATGATGACGATGGTGACGGATTCCCCTCTCCGGAGCCCCGAACGGACTCCAGATCAGCCCTCCCGAGAGGTTTTAGGGCTTGGCGGCGGCTCCATATCGTAAAACGCGATGAATTCTTCTCTCTGATTTTTTCTCTCCCCGAAACACAATATATAGAGTTGGAGTTGGAGTCGGAGGAGCTCCAGGGGGCCCATGGGGTAGGGGGCGCCCTAGGGGGGCAGGCGCGCCCCCACCCTCGTGGACAGGTGGTGGGCCCCCTGGCCTTCATCTTTTGCAGGTATTTTTTATATTTTCCAAAAAGTTGCTCCGTGAAGTTTCAGGTCATTCCGAGAACGTTTGTTTCTGCACATAAATAACACCATGGTAATTCTACTGAAAACAGCGTCAGTCCGGGTTAGTTCCATTCAAATCATGCAAGTTAGAGTCCAAAACAAGGGAAAAAGTGTTTGTAAAAGTAGATATGACGGACACGTATCAACTCCCCCAAGATTAAACCTTTGCTTGTCCTCAAGCAATTCAGTTGACAAACTGAAAGTGATAAAGAAAAACTTTTACAAACTCTGTTTGCTCTTGTTGTTGTAAATATGTAAAGCGAGCATTCAAGTTTTTAGCAAAGATTATAACTACCACATTCGCAATAACTCTTAGGTCTCAAGTTTACTCATATCAATAGCATAATCAACTAGCAAGCAATAATAATAAATCTCGGATGATAGCAGTTTCTCAAAACAATCGTAATATGATATAACAAGATTATATCTCGCTACGCCTTTCTGAGACCGCAAAACATAAATGCAGAGCACCTTTAAAGACCAAGGACTGACTAGACATTGTAATTCATGGTAAAAGAGATCCAGTCAAGTCATACCCAATGTAACTAAATATAATGAATGCAAATGATAGCAGTGCTCTCCAACTGGTGCTTTTTAATAAGAGGATGATGACTCAGCATAAAAGTAAATAGACATGCCATTCGCAGAGGGAAGCAGGGATTTGTAGAGGTGCCAGAGCTTGGTTTTGAAACAGAGGTGAATAATATTTTGAGCGGTATACTTTCATTGTCAACATAATAACCAAGAGATGGCGATATCTTCCATGCTACACACATTATAGGCGGTTCCCAAACAGAATGGTAAAGTTTATACTCCCCCTTCCACCAACAAGCATCAATCCATGGCTTGCTCGAAACAACGAGTGCCTCCAACTAACAAGAGTGCTAGGGGTAGTTTTGTTTGCAATTATTTTGATTTAGTTTGCTTAAAGCATGGGACTGGGCATCCCGGTGACTAGCCACTTTCTCGTGAGTGAGGAGCGGACTCCACTCCTCTTGAGAATAACCCGCCTAACATGGAAGATATAGACAGCCCTAGTTGATACATGAGCTATTCGAGCATACAAAACATGATATTTATTTGAAGGTTTAGAGTTTGGCACATACAAATTTACTTGGAACGGCAGGTAGATACCATATATAGGTAGGTATAGTGGACTCATGTGGAATAACTTTGGGGTTTAAAGGGATTGGATGCACAAGCAGTATTCACACTTAGTACAGGTGAAGGCTAACAAAAGACTGGGAAGCGACTAGCTAGAGAGCGACAACAATCATGAACATGCATTAAAATTAATCAACACCGAATGCAAGCATGAGTAGGATATAATCCACCATGAACATAAATATCATGAAGGATATGTTGATTTTGTTTCAACTACATGCGTGAACATGCGCCAAGTCAAGTCACTTAAATCATTCAGAGGAGGATACCACCCTATAATACCACATCACAACCATTTTAATAGCATGTTGGCACGCAAGGTAAACCATTATAACCCATAGCTAATCAAGCATGGCACAAGAAACTATGATCTCTAGTTGTCATTGCAAACATGTTTATTCATAATAGGATGAATCAGGAACGATGAACTAATCATATTTACAAAAACAAAAGAGGTCGAGTTCATACCAGATTTTCTCATCTCAGCCAGTCCATCATATATCATCATAATTGCCTTTCACTTGCACGACTGAACGATGTGAATATTAATAATAGTGCATGTGCATTGGACTAAGCTGGAATCTACAAGCATTCAATAAAGAGGAGAAGACAAGGCAATATGGGCTCTTTTGTCAGATCAACAATTATGCATACAAGAGCCACTTCAACAATTTAATTAAGGTCTTCTCCTATCGACCCCCAAGGAAAAGAAAAGAAATAAAACTATTTACATGGGAGAGCTCCCACAAGTAAAAGAAGAACAGGAAATATTTTTGGATTTTCTTTTTAATTACTACTACAAGCATGGAAAGTAAACTAATTAAAAGCTACAACTAATTTTTTTGGGTTTTTCTTAAGGTTTATTAAACACACAAGAAGAAAGCATAAAAAGGGAAATAAACTAGCATGGATGATACAATGAAAAACTATGAGCACCAACATCTGGCAATGAGTGTGTGAACATGAATATAATGTGGGTGAGAAATACGTACTCCCCCAAGCTTAGGCTTTTGGCCTAAGTTGGTCTATGGCCACGGCTGGCCTGGCGGATATCCATAATAATAGTTGGGGTCGTACTGAGATGCAGCGGCTATCGCCTCCTGAGCTGCAGCGTCGCGACGAGCGGCCTCCGCCCTCCTCTCGTACTCATCTACCTCCTCTCTGGTAATAACATATCCTCCTTTTGCGTGAATATGAAAATTCAAACCTCCTCACAAAGGAACTAGTGAGCTGGTGATACTGGATGCACTTCTCTTCCTCGAAGCTCACAAGATCAGTGTTATGCAAATATGCGTTAAATTCTTCCTTAATTCCCGCTCGATCCATAAAGTTCTCAGAAGGCCATTCACAAGGATGCACTGGAGCGTCTCTTGGTGGCTCATCATCAGCATCACACATTGCAAGCATGGGTCCTTGCTTCCTTGAAGAACCACCTTGGAACATTTTCCTAAGCATATTTCTTCCTCTGAAAAATTCTGAAATTTTTTAGTAACTTCAAAATAAAGGTAAACCAAACTCAATAATATTGATAGCAACTACTCCTACAAGTGCCTAGGGCCTATATCATGCATTAAAACTACTTTTGACCATATAAATTTGACATGCAAGCTCAAGAACAGGGTCACCTAAGCAGCAAAAATTTGCAATGAATAAAGCACTATAACAAAAACTAATTGGACCAATGGAGGAGTCACATACCAAGGAACAATCTCCCCAAGCAGTTTTGTGAGAGGTGCTTTGAGCAAGGAGATCGAAAATGGCAGCAAAACGAGCTTGGACTCGGGTTTGAGCTGGTTATTCGTGTTTGGGGGAGGAAGAAGGAATGTGTGGGTGAAAGGATAAGTGGAGGAGGGCCACCATGGGCCCACGAGGCAGGGGGCGTGCCCAAGGGGGTAGGGTGAGCCCTCCACCCTCGTGGGCAGGTGGGTGACCCCCCTGCTGTGTTCTCAGTGCCAAATATTCTCAAATATTCTAGAAAAAATCATATTTAAATTTCAGGGCATTTGGAGAACTTTTATTTTCAGGGTATTTTTATATTGCATGGATAATTAGATAACAGACAGAAAATACTATTTTTATTTTATTTAAAATAAATAACAGAAAGTAAAAGTGGGATACAGAAGGTTGTGCCTTCTAGTTTCATCCATCTCATTCTCATCAAAAGGAATCCACTAACAAGGTTGATCAGGTCTTGTTAACAAACTCATTCCGAATAACATGGAACCGGAGAAATTTCGAATAACACTATGTTACCTCAACAGGGATATGCACATCCCGTATAATAAGAATATCATATTTCTTCTTGACAGTAGGAAGAGGAAATTCAAACCAAATATAATTGATGGAATTTTTCCAATAGAATTGATACTGTGGACTTGGGATTGTTTCCTCGGAAAGTGTACCGACATGAAAAGTGACATTTCCTTTAGTGCAATCAATAACAGCCCCTGCAGTGTTCAAAAAAGGTCTTCCAAGAATAATAGACATACTATCGTCCTCGGGAATATCAAGAATAACAAAGTCTATTAAAATAGTAACGTTTGCAACTACAACAGGCACATCTTCACAAATGCCGACAGGTATAGCAGTTGATTTATCAGCCATTTGCAAAGATATTTCAGTAGGTGTCAACTTATTCAAATCAAGTGTACGATATAAAGAGAGAGGCATAACACTAACACTGGCTCCAAGATCACATAAAGCAGTTTTAACATAGTTTCTTTTAATGGAGCATGGTATAGTTGCTACACCGGGATCTCCAAGTTTCTCTGGTATTCCACCCTTAAAAGTATAATTAGCAAGCATGGTGGAAATTTTAGCTTCCGGTATCTTTCTTTATTTGTAACAATTTCTTTCATATACTTAGCATAAGGATTCATTTTGAGCATATCAGTTAATCGCATACGCAAAAAGATAGGTCTAATCATTTCAGCAAAGCGCTCAAAATCCTCATCATCCTTTTTCTTAGATGGTTTGGGAGGAAAAGGCATGGGTTTCTGAACCCAAGGCTCTCTTTCTTTACCATGTTTCCTAGCAACAAAGTCTTTCTAATCATAACGTTGATTCTTTGATTGTGGGTTGTCAAGATCAACAGCAGGTTCAATTTCTACATCATTATCATTACTAGGTTGAGCATCATCACGAACATTATCATTAACATTATCAATAGTTTCAGGTTCATTAGCAGATTGTGTTTCAGCATCAGAGATAGAAATATCATTTAGATTCTCAGGTGTTTCAGTAATAGTTTTACTAGAAGCATGCAAAGTCCTATCACTTTTCATTTTCTTCCTTTTAGAAGGACTAGGTGCATCTACATTATTTCTCTGAGAATCTTGCTCAATTCTCTTAGGGTGGCCTTCAGGATACAAAGGTTCCTGAGTCATTTTACCAGTTCTAGTAGCCACTCTAACAGCATTATCATTATTCTTACTATTAAATTCATTGAGCAAATCATTTTGAGCTTTAAGTACTTGTTCTACTTGAGTGGTAACCATAGAAGCATGTTTACTAATAAGTTTAAGTTCACGTTTGACATTAGCCATATAATCACCCAAGTGTTCAAGCATATTTGAATTGTATTTTAATTGTCTACCAAAATAAGCATTAAAGTGTTCTTGCTTAGCCATAAATTTATCAAACTCATCTAAGCATGGGCTAGCAAACTTAGTAAATGGGATTTCAGCTTTATCATATCTATAGAGAGAATTTACCTTTACTACCTGTGTCGGGTTATCAAGACCATGAGTTTCTTCAATAGGTAATGGATTAAGATCATATGTTTCTTCAGCATGCGGTAAATTAAGACCATGTATTTCTTCAATAGGAGGTAAATTCTTAACATCTTCAGCTTTAATACCTTTTTCTTTCATAGATTTTTTGCCTCTTGCATATCTTCAGGACTGAGAAATAGAATACCGTTCTTCTTCGGAGTTGGTTTAGGAATAGGCTCAGGAATTGGCTCCGGAGGTGACCAATTATTTTCATTTGTCAACATATTATTCAATAGAATTTCAGCTTCATCTGGTGTTCTTTCCGTGAAAACAGAACCAGCACAACTATCCAGGTAACCTCTGAAGGCATCGGTTAGTCCATTATAAAAGATATCAAGTATTTCATTTTTCTTAAGAGGATGATCAGGCAAAGCATTAAGTAATTGGAGATGCCTCCCCCAAGCTTGTGGGAGACTCTCTTCTTCAATTTGCACAAAATTGTATATATCCCTTAAAGCAGCTTGTTGTAACGCCCGGATAATCAAGCTACAGTAACCTCTGCTAATGATGCCTCGTCACCACTCTTACTGTTGTAAACCTCGCGATGATTCAATCCCATTCGAATTCAAATTTCAAAATCAAAGCAAACAATAAAAGTTTTTCAAAATTTAAAACAAAAGTGTTCGGGAGATGACATATTTTACATAGGTCAATATGGTGTAATAAACACAATTTTATAAACTGCCTAAGTATTTTAAAATAAATAAAGACAGAAAAGGAAAATAAATAAAAGAAAGAAACTAACAAAAAAAAGAGAAGAAAGAGGGAACCCCCTCCCACGGCCTACTGGCCCAGTTGGCCGGCCCCTTCGGGCGCAGGCCCAACCGGCCCCCCCTCCCCTTATCCATTCCCCCCCCCCAAACCCTAACCCACCGTCCACCACTCCCGTCCCCGATCCCCCCTCACTCCCCCTCGCCCCCTGGATCTGGGCGGCGCCCATCCCGTCGCCTCGCACGACCCCCCCCCTCCTCCCACGATCCCCCCCACGCCTCTCACTTCTCCTCCTCCCCGATCCAGATCGGGATCGGGGGAACGCACCCACGGCCGCGACGAGCCCGACGCGCCCCCGCCGCTCAGCGCCGATGCCGGTGCTGTCCCTCGCCGCAGCTGCTCGTCACCCCGTCGCCCGGCCGTCCTCGCCCCTCCTCTCCGTCGCCTAACCGCCTCCCCAGCGCCACGGTGCCGCCCCCGTCGTCCTCGTCTCCTTGTCTCCAACGCCGTCGACGCACGCCGCCGCCTCGGCCTCGTCTCCTCCCCGTCGACGCCGTCCCCGTCCCCCTCCACCACGGTCCTCCCCGACCTCCATCGAGCACGCTGCCCGTTCCCTACGCACCCCGGTGAGGACCCCGGTCCTCCTGCACCCCGTCCCCTCTCGCCGGTGCTTGGCCCCGCCTCCTTGGCCGCACCCCGCGGGCGCTCGCGCCGCACGCCCCCTTTCCCCATACGCCCCGCGCCCGAGCTCCGGACGGGCTCGCGTCTGCCGCGCCCGTCGCCGTGAGCCCCGCCTCTCGCCCACGGCCTCTACTCCGCCGCTCGCCTGCACCGCGCCTCGTGCCCCCCCTGCTGCAGCCCTGCCGCGCGCTCATGCGCGCCCGCCCACACGGGGCCGTGCTCGCCGCCGCTCGCTCACCGGCCGGCCCGTGCTGGCCTCGCCGACGCCGGCCTGGCGACCTGCCAGGTCCGCCGCCCACGCCCGCATGCCCCTGGGCATGCGCCCGAACGGGGCGCGCCCGTTAACCGTCGCCCGCGCCCTGTATGGCCTCTGTGCCACAGACAAATGGGGCCCACCCCCTGTGAACGAAAACAAAATAATAATATTAATAATAATACTAATTAAATTAATTAAAAAAAAGGAATTAATAAATAATAATTAAAATGGATTAAAATGATAATTAATTAATTAATTAATTAACTAAAGAATTAATTAAATTAATTAATCTTGATTAGATTAATCTAATTACTAGTTAACTTAGTTAACCCCTGATTAGCCTAATCAGTCAATGACCAGTGGGACCCACACGTCAGTTGACCAGTCAACACCTCTGTTGACTGCTGACGTCATGCTGACGTCATGATGACGTCAGCAAGCAATGTTCTGGATAATGTTGTATTAAAATAATTAAATAAATCCTGAAAATGATTTAAATCTTTTAAAATCAATATAAAATAAACCGTAGCCCGGATGGAAAAACTTTATACATGAAAGTTGCTCAGAACGACGAGACGAATTCGGATACGCAGCCCGTTCGTCCGCCACGTGTCCCTAGCATAGTGAACCTGCAACATTTCACCTCCGGTTCATCTATCCGAAAACGCGAAACACCAGGGGTATTTTCCCGGATGTTATCCCCCTTCACCGGTATCACCTACTACCGCGTTAGGGCACCTCTAACGCCGTAACTTGTCATGTCATGCATCACTATGCATATGCTCGCATTATATTTATTGTTTCTTCTCCCTCTTCTCTCTCTAGACACCGAGACCGACGCCGCTGCTACCTAGTACGACTGCGGAGTTGACGACCCCTCTCTCTTGCCAGATCAACCAGGCAAGCCCCCCCCCCTTTGATCACCAGATATCGCCTACTCTTCTCTATACTGCTTGCATTAGAGTAGTGTAGCATCTTACTGCTTCCCGTTAATCCTATACTGATGCATAGCCTGTCCTTGCTACTACTGTTGATACCTTTACCTCCAATCCTACTTGCTTAGTATAGGATGCTAGTATTTCCATCTGTGTCCCTACATTCTTGTCCGTCTGCTGTGCTATACTATTGGGCCGTGATCACTCGGGAGTTGATCACGGGTATATACTATATACTTTATACATGATACATGTGGTGCCTAAAGACGGGTCGGCTTGAGGAGCACCCGCGAGTGGATCTTTGAGGTGGAGCGATAGGGCAGGTTCCAACAACCTAGGAGAGAGGTGGGCCTGGCCCTGGTCGGCGTTCGCGGATACTTAACACGCTTAACGAGATCTGGGTATTTGATCTGAGTCTGGCCATTTGGTCTATACGCACTAACCATCTACGCGGGAGTAGTTATGGGTATCCCGGCGTCGTGGTATCAGCCGAAGCCTTCGTGACGTCAGCGACCGAGTGGCGCGCGCCGGATTGGACTGGAAGGCCACTAGGCTAGGTCTGCTTTCGGCCGCGTTCGCAACGTGCAGGTGTGCTAAGGGCGATGGGCCCAGACCCCTGGGCGCTTAGGTTTAGACCGGCGTGCTGACCTCTCTGTTGGTCTAGGTGGGGCTGCGACGTGTTGATCTTCCGAGGCCGGGCATGACCCAGGAAAGTGTGTCCGGCCAAATGGGATCGAGCGTGTTGGGGTATGTGGTGCACCCCTGCAGGGAAGTTAATCTATTCGAATAGCCGTGATCTTCGGTAACAGGACGATTTGGAGTTGTACCTTGACCTTATGACAACTAGAACCGGATACTTAATAAAACACACCCTTCCAAGTGCCAGATACAACCGGTGGTCGCTCTCTCACAGGGTGACGAGGGGAGGATCATCGGTTAGGATTATGCTATACGATGCTACTTGGAGGACTTCAGTCTACTCTCTTCTACATGCTGCAAGACGGAGGCTGCCAGAAGCGTAATCTTCGAAAGGATTAGTTATCCCCCTCTTATTCTGGCATTCTGCAGTTCAGTCCACCTATGATAGCCTTATTCCAGTTGATACCAATGCATACATATGTAGTGTAGCTCCTTGCTTGCGAGTACTTTGGATGAGTACTCACGGTTGCTTTCTCCCTCCTTTCCCCCTTTTCCTTCTTCCTGGTTGTCGCAACCAGATGTTGGAGCCCAGGATCCAGACGCCACCGTCGATGACAACTCCTACTACACCGGAGGTGCCTACTACTACGTGATGCCCGCTGACGACGACCAGGAGTAGTTAGGAGGATCCCAGGCAGGAGGCCTGCGCCTCTTTCGATCTGTATCCCAGTTTGTGCTAGCCTTCTTAAGGCAAACTTGTTTAACTTATGTCTGTACTCAGATATTGTTGCTTCCGCTGACTCGTCTATGATCGAGCTCTTGTATTCGAGCCCTCGAGGCCCCTGGATTGTAATATGATGCTTGTATGACTTATTTTAATTGTAGAGTTGTGTTGTGATATCTTCCCGTGAGTCCTTGATCTTGATCGTACACATTTGCGTGCATGATTAGTGTACGGTCAAATCGGGGGCGTCACAAGTTGGTATCAGAGCCGACTGCCTGTAGGAATCCCCCTTCCACACTCTTTGGCCGAAGTCGACTCTAGACATTGAAAACTGTTTTACTAACATGGCTGTGCGGCCCATGGGCCCACGTCGCCATTTGGGTGGTATTAGGATCTTTTACTCCTCGTCTATACTCTGGGACTCTGAGCTCTCTTCTATTCGGGTTAAATTATTTTGCTAAAAACAAAACTAACTTTAGGTTCTCGATAATACTTTCTCCCGGAGAGCCCCTCACTTCAGATGATCGCCTGATGCACTAGAAGATTCCGAAGTTACTCTACGATGTTCTCTCGAGTCTTTGTGACATCGCATTTGCGATTTCCTTCCACCGTCAACCCCTATGAAAACTGCATACACTTGCCATTCATACAATCATTCCCCGTTGATCTTGTTATTACAAGATATCTCAAAATACTCTCTGTTGTTCCGAGAATCCTTTGAGCTTAGTGCCTTGCCGTACTTTGGCACATGAATACCCCTACGGATAATTCTCGCACTTACCGAGTATCCGCTCATCCCCAGTTGATTCAGGTATTTCACAAAAGTCTTCAAAATACTATTCGATCTTCCGAAAAATCCTCTGGAGCCTTTGGCTGTTGAAATTCTTGCTTTCTTGCATTATGGTTAATCCCATAAGTCTCGTAGTCTTATTGACATTCCTTGTCATTATCATATTGAGTCTATTGACTCAATATGTTTGCGAATACACGCAATCATCATTGATCCTTATAAATTACCTTTCCGGCTGAGCTGCCATTCTTTAACTGGAATTGGTTCTCGACCAATCCAATTGTCGTTGATTGTACCCTAAGGCTATTCAACTTATCCATCCCTAATCAGAGCATTGCTTCTGATCCCTTGATTTGGAAATCATAATTCCTTTGCATTTGACAATTGACTTAGTCAGTTGTTTCTATAATCTGATCTCCTTGCATTCTTCTTCCTCTAGTTGAGTACCGATGCTCACTCAGATCCCTTGTGGACCACCAGAACCTTTATTGGATTTTATCCGACGAGGTCCTTCATATTCAATAACTTTGTGAGTCTTTTCTCGGATACATAATGCCTTGGGTAAATTGTATCCTCTGCTTTGTCAACCATGCTCTGCTATCGAGCTTGTGTTATTTACTCCTGAAGTTTGCGGTATATATTCCTAAGGGGCCCTGATGGGTTGGACATATGCCTTCTCTAATCTATGTGAACCCGGAAACTACTATGGGTCATACTCTACTAGTGTTATGTCAGATAAAATTTCAACACACAGCTTCGTTGAAGGCGAGAGGTGAATGGAAGGTTATACATTGAAGAAGTGGGAGTCGACCTTGAACTTTGTGATCATGCCCATGGACACGATGTAGATCCTACCACAGAAGCTTCTTGCGATACTAACTATTTCATTGGTACAATATCATCTGGTATCTGTGAATTTATCCTATGCAATCGTGGTTCCGACCATATTTTCTCTTTGATCCCATTTCTCGGGCAAGTTTAATCACTTGTCTTGTGTGGACCAATACACCAGTCCAACCTTTACTTGATCTACCGTCGAGTATTACACCCTGGTATCTCGGGAATATCATGGGACATCATAACTTCTTATGGGTTCTTCATAAACCATTATCACTCGCCGGATCCAATTGTTCCTAGGTTCTGGGTTGTCGTCAACCGAGAACATCGAATAGTGAATCGAGTCCGCACTCTGATTCAATAACTCTTAAGTAAATGTTGTTGCTTACGAGTTAATATTCATTTAAGTCATTCCTAGCCTGATCGGCTATATCATCATTGTGCTAAATTTTAACTGTGCTACCTGGTCCTTCACGGAGCACAATTCTCGACGATGAGCTAAGCTTACGTCGATTTTCCTCATCATATCATTTCTCCCTGAACAGCAAACTTGATTTCGAGTTTGTGTCATACCCATAGTTCCAATAACCATTCGCTTCATCATTCCTTTCACTTGATGTCATCGCCGATCGATTACATCTTCGTGGAGCCTCTCGACTAAATTTGTCGTGGTCATCAAACAACATTTTGATTCCTTCTAGAATATCAACCAAATGTATGATGACATGTAACCATCCTTGTCCCTCGATGATTTGTGTTATCACGACAACATTATTGCTTTCCCTCCAACACAAACTTGTTCGTGTTTTGTGTTATACCTGGAGACCCGTGCTATCCAGCAATTATTCTTCGATACCTTGGAGTATTACCATCTTTTATGTCAAGAATGTCGTGAGAATTTCACCACCTCCTAAGAATTCTTGATACAGGTAATACTTATCACCATCACCATTCTTTCTTGGTCCCCGTGTTGGATCTAACCGGGATACCAACAGGTGAACGGTGCTGTTTGGATTCTGCCCTTCTAGCAACCCTATTGCCTTGAAGTTAATGGTCGGCCGTTCGTTCTTAGACTATTGATTATTGAATCACCATTCTGACATTGGTCGTGCAACCCAACCCATATTTTGGGCGCACCTTTCAACCAATGTTTAATTGTGTATGTTTTCCGTGAGCATACTTCCTTATATCATTTGATCTGACAAATGTTATCTCCTTGTTCACTTAATTGTGAAAATCCATCTTTTGTTAATCTCGATGAATTGTCGCTGATTCCATCAGCCACCTCCTCATTCTATCCTTGATTTAATAATGAACTCATGATTCGGAACTTGCTTCCACAGTTCAATTCCCGAGAATCTTACAATGTCGTATCGTCAATTTGTCTTGCACCTTTTCTTCTCAGGCATCTTGAGTCTGAGGTTTCCTAACACCGATCAGATCTGAATCTCGGTCAGATATGATGGTTGTAATATTTTTCCAAGAGTCATAACGTTGGTCCTTATATGGCCCGGTAAGGTGATGTCATGCCTAGCACACCTGGCCGGAGAACCAATTGTTATAGTTTCCTATTTAGCAAGGTTAACCATTCTTCCATGAGGAAATCGTAAGACTTATTCTATATGTTGTTCCAGATGAATCCTTTGAGTATCCAAGCTCGACCTTTGCTTGAAGACCATGTCAATGCTATCTCGAAGCATGTCTGTGGTACTCCGAATTTCAACAAGAACATTTGAAGCCAATGCTAAATGTTTCTTAATTAATTATCCAAACACCGTTGTATGGGTAATGTCATGATATTCTCTCCCCTTACCTCAAGAGTTTTCGACATAATATCCTTTCATGGATATCGTGCTCTGCTTGTCCTTGGGAAGGATATACCCCTGAAATATGTGTTTAAACACATTTTCCTTTCCCTTGTTCTGTTTAATTTGATAATCATATTTTCCTTTCCATTGTTGGGTTAACCTTTATTGTGATTTATATGATCTAAGAAGTAAAGATTCGCTGCTTATATAAACACCTCGGTTGTACGACTCTGTCAATAAGACCCTGTTACTATTGTTGATGACATTCTGGTAGCCACCGATGGATGAGAACCTTGCCTATTGGTCCACCTCGTTCGACGAGCAGGAAAATGGTTCTCTTCGTCCCTCGCCCTTGGTACCGTCGTTGTTGCCGACATAAATGACAGGCAATCCGCTGACATGCCTTGCTTACATGATCGTGCAAGATGTCACCGCCCTTCCTACTTTTAACCCACATGTGGGCCCATAACCCACAGGTCCTGGGATCGAAACCTGACTCTCCTGTACACCCCCTGTTCCTAAAGTTATTCCTCGTGCGTGGCCATGTATGTAATTCACGGACCACCGTCCTAGTGATCTATTCTGGTAATAGACGCAATACTCAATCTCGTTGCTCTGGACCCCTTTCGCGTGTTGTTTCAGACATCGAACGATTGCCTATCCATTTGAAAATTCTCATGGTACCTTCGTACCTTACTCTTGATGTATTTTATATGTTCAACTCGGGAAATAATCTTATGTTCATTCATGGGTTATCCCCAGATTGTTTCCCTCCTAAGCATTCTGTCGTAGCCAAGCTGCCCCTTACCTATTCGTAATTACGTTGGAGTTCCTAAAGAAAAGCATGACTTCACCATGATGAACTGAAGCGGAGAAATGAAAACATCAACGTAATGGATCGACCATTTCGAGAAGGGCAAGCAAGACCGAGATGACTCGTTAGAAATTCGTAACCAGATCTTTCCCCCTTACTCCCCTCTTAAATCTCGGGACGAGATTTCTTGTAGTGGAGGAGATTTGTAACGCCAGGATAATCAAGCTACAGTAACCTCTGCTAATGATGCCTCGTCACCACTCTTACTGTTGTAAACCTCGCGATGATTCAATCCCATTCGAATTCAAATTTCAAAATCAAAGCAAACAATAAAAGTTTTTCAAAATTTAAAACAAAAGTGTTCGGGAGATGACATATTTTACATAGGTCAATATGGTGTAATAAACACAATTTTATAAACTGCCTAAGTATTTTAAAATAAATAAAGACAGAAAAGGAAAATAAATAAAAGAAAGAAACTAACAAAAAAAAGAGAAGAAAGAGGGAACCCCCTCCCACGGCCTACTGGCCCAGTTGGCCGGCCCCTTCGGGCGCAGGCCCAACCGGCCCCCCCCTCCCCTTATCCATTCCCCCCCCCAAACCCTAACCCACCGTCCACCACTCCCGTCCCCGATCCCCCCTCACTCCCCCTCGCCCCCTGGATCTGGGCGGCGCCCATCCCGTCGCCTCGCACGACCCCCCCCCCCCTCCTCCCACGATCCCCCCCACGCCTCTCGCTTCTCCTCCTCCCCGATCCAGATCGGGATCGGGGGAACGCACCCACGGCCGCGACGAGCCCGACGCGCCCCCGCCGCTCAGCGCCGATGCCGGTGCTGTCCCTCGCCGCAGCCGCTCGTCACCCCGTCGCCCGGCCGTCCTCGCCCCTCCTCTCCGTCGCCTAACCGCCTCCCCAGCGCCACGGTGCCGCCCCCGTCGTCCTCGTCTCCTTGTCTCCAACGCCGTCGACGCACGCCGCCGCCTCGGCCTCGTCTCCTCCCCGTCGACGCCGTCCCCGTCCCCCTCCACCACGGTCCTCCCCGACCTCCATCGAGCACGCTGCCCGTTCCCTACGCACCCCGGTGAGGACCCCGGTCCTCCTGCACCACATCCCCTCTCGTCGGTGCTTGGCCCCGCCTCCTTGGCCGCACCCCGCGGGCGCTCGCGCCGCGCGCCCCCTTTCCCCATACGCCCCGCGCCCGAGCTCCGGACGGGCTCGCGTCTGCCGCGCCCGTCGCCGTGAGCCCCGCCTCTCGCCCACGGCCTCTACTCCGCCGCTCGCCTGCACCGCGCCTCGTGCCCCCCCTGCTGTAGCCCTGCCGCGCGCTCATGCGCGCCCGCCCACACGGGGCCGTGCTCGCCGCCGCTCGCTCACCGGCCGGCCCGTGCTGGCCTCGCCCACGCCGGCGTGGCGACCTGCCAGGTCCGCCGCCCACGCCCGCATGCCCCTGGGCATGCGCCCGAACGGGGCGCGCCCGTTAACCGTCGCCCGCGCCCTGTATGGCCTCTGTGCCACAGACAAACGGGGCCCACCCCCTGTGAACGAAAACAAAATAATAATATTAATAATAATACTAATTAAATTAATTAAAAAAAGGAATTAATAAATAATAATTAAAATTGATTAAAATGATAATTAATTAATTAATTAATTAATGAACTAAAGAATTAATTAAATTAATTAATCCTGATTAGATTAATCTAATTACTAGTTAACTTAGTTAACCCCTGATTAGCCTAATCAGTCAATGACCAGTGGGACCCACACGTCAGTTGACCAGTCAACACCTCTGTTGACTGCTGACGTCATGCTGACGTCATGATGACGTCAGCAAGCACTGTTCTGGATAATGTTGTATTAAAATAATTAAATAAATCCTGAAAATGATTTAAATCTTTTAAAATCAATATAAAATAAACCGTTGCCCGGATGGAAAAACTTTATACATGAAAGTTGCTCAGAACGACGAGACGAATTCGGATACGCAGCCCGTTCGTCCGCCACGTGTCCCTAGCATAGTGAACCTGCAACATTTCACCTCCGGTTCATCTGTCCGAAAACGCGAAACACCGGGGGTATTTTCCCAGATGTTATCCCCCTTCACCGGTATCACCTACTACCACGTTAGGGCACCTCTAACGCCGTAACTTGTCATGTCATGCATCACTATGCATATGCTCGCATTATATTTATTGTTTCTTCCCCCTCTTCTCTCTCTAGACACCGAGACCGACGCCGCTGCTACCCAGTACGACTGCGGAGTTGACGACCCCTCTCTCTTGCCGGAGCAACCAGGCAAGCCCCCCCCCTTTGATCACCAGATATCGCCTACTCTTCTCTATACTGCTTGCATTAGAGTAGTGTAGCATGTTACTGCTTCCCGTTAATCCTATACTGATGCATAGCCTGTCCTTGCTACTACTGTTGATACCTTTACCTGCAATCCTACTTGCTTAGTATAGGATGCTAGTATTTCCATCTGTGTCCCTACATTCTTGTCCGTCTGCTGTGCTATACTATCGGGCCGTGATCACTCGGGAGTTGATCACGGGTATATACTATATACTTTATACATGATACATGTGGTGCCTAAAGACGGGTCGACTTGAGGAGCACCCGCGAGTGGATCTTTGAGGTGGAGCGACAGGGCAGGTTCCGACAACCTAGGAGAGAGGTGGGCCTGGCCCTGGTCGGCGTTCGCGGATACTTAACACGCTTAACGAGATCTGGGTATTTGATCTGAGTCTGGCCATTTGGTCTATACGCACTAACCATCTACGCGGGAATAGTTATGGGTATCCCGGTGTCGTGGTATCAGCCGAAGCCTTCGTGACGTCAGCGACTGAGTGGCGCGCGCCGGATTGGACTGGAAGGCCACTAGGCTAGGTCTGCTTTCGGCCGCGTTCGCAACGTGCATGTGTGCTAAGGGCGATGGTCCCAGACCCCTAGGCGCTTAGGTTTAGACCGGCGTGCTGACCTCTCTGTTGGTCTAGGTGGGGCTGCGACGTGTTGATCTTCCGAGGCCGGGCATGACCCAGGAAAGTGTGTCCGGCCAAATGGGATCGAGCGTGTTGGGGTATGTGGTGCACCCCTGCAGGGAAGTTAATCTATTCGAATAGCCGTGATCTTCGGTAACAGGACGATTTGGAGTTGTACCTTGACCTTATGACAACTAGAACCGGATACTTAATAAAACACACCCTTCCAAGTGCCAGATACAACCGGTGATCGCTCTCTCACAAGGCGATGAGGGGAGGATCATCGGTTAGGATTATGCTATACGATGCTACTTGGAGGACTTCAGTCTACTCTCTTCTACATGCTGCAAGACGGAGGCTGCCAGAAGCGTAGTCTTCGAAAGGATTAGTTATCCCCCTCTTATTCTGGCATTCTGCAGTTCAGTCCACCTATGATAGCCTTATTCCAGTTGATACCAATGCATACATATGTAGTGTAGCTCCTTGCTTGCGAGTACTTTGGATGAGTACTCACAGTTGCTTTCTCCCTCCTTTCCCCCTTTTCCTTCTTCCTGGTTGTCGCAACCAGATGTTGGAGCCCAGGATCCAGACGCGACCGTCGACGACGACTCCTACTACACCGGAGGTGCCTACTACTACGTGATGCCCGCTGACGACGACCAGGAGTAGTTAGGAGGATCCCAGGCAGGAGGCCTGCGCCTCTTTCGATCTGTATCCCAGTTTGTGCTAGCCTTCTTATGGCAAACTTGTTTAACTTATGTCTGTAATCAGATATTGTTGCTTCTGCTGACTCGTCTATGATCGAGCTCTTGTATTCGAGCCCTCGAGGCCCCTGGCTTGTAATATGATGCTTGTATGACTTATTTTAATTGTAGAGTTGTGTTGTGATATCTTCCCGTGAGTCCTTGATCTTGATCGTACACATTTGCGTGCATGATTAGTGTACGGTCAAATCGGGGGCGTCACACTTGTTTCTTATGAGCAGGGAAATATTTAGCAGAGAAGTAATAAATCATATCCTGGGGACTACGCACACAACCAGGAACAAGAGAATTAAACCATATCTTAGCATCACCCTTTAATGAGACCGGAAATATTTTAAGGATATAAAAGTAACGAGTTCTCTCATCAGTAGTGAATAGGGTGGATATATCATTTAGTTTAGTAAGATGTGCCACAACAGTTTCAGATTCATAACCATGAAAAGAATCAGATTCAACCAAAGTAATTATATCAGGATCAACAGAGAATTCATAATCCTCATCAGTAACACAGATAGGTGAAGTAGAAAAAGCAGGGTCAGGTTTCATCCTAGCATTTAGAGATTGCTTATTCCATTTAGCTAATAACCTCTTGAGTTTGTATCTATCTTTGCAAGCTAAAATAGCTAAAGAAGCTTCTTTATCAAAAACATAACCCTCAGGAATAACAGGCAAGTCTTCATCATCAATTTCATCAGTATTATCAGATTCAATATTTTCAATCTCTCTAGCCCTAGCAAGTTGTTCATCAAGAAATTCGCCAAGTGGCACATTAGTATCAAGCATAGAAGTAGTTTCATCATAAGTATCATGTATAGCAGAAGTGGCATCATCAATAACATGCGACATATCAGAACGAATAGCAGAAGCAGGTTTAGGTGTCGCAAGCTTACTCAAAATAGAAGGTGAATCAAGTGCAAAGCTAGATGGTAGTTCTTTACCTTCCCTCGTAGTTGAGGGATAAACCCTGGTTTTTGGATCTCTCAAGTTCTTCATAATGATAAGCAGATATAAATCCCAAGTGACTCAAAGAATAGAGCTATGCTCCCCGGCAACGGCACCAGAAAATAGTCTAGATAACCCACAAGTATAGGGGATCACAACAGTTTTCGAGGGTAAAGTATTCAACCCAAATTTATTGATTCGACACAAGGGGAGCCAAAGAATACTCTCAAGTATTAGCAGCTGAGTTGTCAATTCAACCACACCTGGAAACTTAATATCTGCAGCAAAGTATTTAGTAGCAAAGTAATATGATAGTAGTGGTAACGGTAGCAAAAGGTAACAGTAGTAAAAGTGATGTTTTTGGTATTTTGTAGTGATGATAGCAACAGAAACGGGAAAATAAATAAGCGAAGAACAATATGCGGAAAGCTCGTAGGCAATGGATCAGTGATGGAGAATTATGCCAGATGCGGTTCATCATGTAACAGTCATAACCTAGGGTGACACAGAACTAGCTCCAGTTCATCAATGTAATGTAGGCATGTATTCCGAATATAGTCATACGTGCTTATGGAAAAGAACTTGCATGACATCTTTTGTCCTACCCTCCCGTAGCAGCGGGGTCCTTATGGAAACTAAGGGATATTAAGGCCTCCTTTTAATAGAGTACCGGAACAAAGCATTCACACATAGTGAATACATGAACTCCTCAAACTACGGTCATCGCCGGTAAGTATCCCGATTATTGTCACTTCGGGGTTAACGGATCATAACACATAATAGGTGACTATAGACTTGCAAGATAGGATCAAGAACACTCATATATTGACGAAAACATAATAGGTTCAGATCTGAAATCATGGCACTCGGGCCCTAGTGACAAGCATTAAGCATAGCAAAGTCATAGCAACATCAATCTCAGAACATAGTGGATACTAGGGATCAAACCCTAACAAAACTAACTCGATTACATGATAGATCCCACCCAACCCATCACCGTCCATCAAGCCTACGATGGAATTACTCACGCACGGCGGTGAGCATCATGAAATTGGTGATGGAGGATGGTTGATGATGACGATGGCGACGGATTCCCCTCTCCGGAGCCCCGAACGGACTCCAGATCAGCCTCTCGAGAGGTTTTAGGGCTTGGCGGTGGCTCCATATCGTAAAACGCGATGAATTCTTCTCTCTGATTTTTTTTCTCCCCGAAACACAATATATAGAGTTGGAGTTGGAGTCGGAGGAGCTCTAGTGGGCCCACGAGTTAGGGGGCGCGCCCAATGGGGGCAGGCGTGCCCCCACCCTCGTGGACACGTGGTGGGCCCCCTGGCCTACATCTTTTGCAGGTATTTTTTATATTTTCCAAAAAGTTGCTCCGTGAAGTTTCAGGTTATTCCGAGAACGTTTGTTTCTGCACATAAATAACACCATGGTAATTCTGCTGAAAACAGCGCCAGTTCGGGTTAGTTCCATTCAAATCATGCAAGTTAGAGTCCAAAACAAGGGCAAAAGTGTTTGGGAAAGTAGATACGACGGAGATGTATCGCGCAGCCCGTTCAAAACTCTACGGCTGCGGCAGCGATAACCTCCGGGTCAGCGGCGGCCGAGGCAGGAGGCCCTGCGCGCCCGCCGGCTCAAGTACTGATGGATCTCATGGATAGGATGACAGCCCTGTTAACTGCCGTGGTTAACCCGACGGATCAGGCTCAGCACAATGCAGAAGTGGCACGGTTACGTGAGGAGGTAGCACAAGCCAAGGAAAACCTAGCAGCGGAGGATGTCAGGATGGCCGCGGAGCGGGCGGCTTTGGACGCTCGAGCTCAACAGATTCAATCAAAGGCTTTCCAGCTTACGATGGATCTGAACGCATCAAATGAGGTCATGAGGAGAAGACACTAGAAGGCTTAGTCCCGTCCGCCTCTGACTTATGATCCTAGAAACCTCTTCCGCACACCCGGTGCAGGCCCCAGTAACCTGCCGGAGGTAAACCGGGTGGCAACGCCCAGGGCTGGGGCGCCGGTTCAGCCATGGGTGATGGAACGTCCTCGCATGAATAGTGCTCCACCTACTTATGTACCAACACCACCGGGTCACTATTCTAACCCTTTGGAGAACATGATCGCTGCGGCAACGCGATTGGCGGCTCTCCCAGCGGAGGGTGACTCTCCGACGGCGATTGAAATCCGAAGGGTCGGAGAACTTCTTCAGATGGCTCTGGCGCAGCAGGAGGCATATTCTTATACTCGAGACAAGATTCATTCGACCCCTCACCCAAGCCAGAGCCCGAGTTATAGCAGGCACATAGATTCAGCAGCCGTTTCAAGCAACGCCCGGCGCCGCGACCAGCCGTGCGGGCATGACCCGACACGTGATGGAGCTCCTAACTTGGTTGACCAGGACAGGATCCGCCAAGAGGTTGAGCGGGCGGCTCAACAAGTAGCTGAGCAGGCGGCTCAGTGGGCGGCTCATCAGTCTTTTCCGGTTCATCCGACAACCTCTATTGAGGCAGGCGTGGCCACAAGGACTAGAGGTGTCCCTTGCTTGGTACCGGCTCTGCGTAATGAGCGTTTGCCCAAGGATTTCAAGGGGCCTCGAAAGGTGCCTAACTACACGGCCGATTTACAGCCAGAGGCATGGATTGAAAGCTATGAGATGGCCATGGAGCTACTGGAGGTCAGTGAAGCGGCAATGGCTAAGTACTTCACCATGATATTGGATGGAACGGCTCGCACTTGGTTTAAGGGGCTGCCACCCAATTCCATCGGTTCATGGGCAAAATTAAAAGCGCGGTTTATTAAGAATTTCAAAGACACATGCAAGCAGCCCATGTCAATTGTGGATTTGACTAATTGTAAACAAGAGGAGGGTGAGTCCACGACCCATTGGGTGCGCCGGGTCAAAGCCATAATACATTCATCTTATAAGATGGATGCCGGCTCTGCATTCTTAATGTTGGAGAAAAATTGCCATTTTACACCTCTGAAACAAGAGCTAGGACGGCTCAAGCGCGATTGTAATGACATGGGCCAGCTAATGGCGGCTCTAGTCAAGTAGGCCGATTCTGATAGTACCCAGGATCCCGAGTCTGACGATGAGAAGACAGGGAAAGGGAAGAAGAACGGCAATGCCAAGGGTCATCAGCATAACCTGGCGAATCAAGGAGGCAATAATAAGCGTAAGGTTGATGGCAGCTCGGAGTTTGTGGCTAACACCAATGCACAGGGCAACAATCAGCGACGTAAGGGGAGGCCACCTCCTCGGTCCGGCGGGTCAGGTCCCACTCTTGAGCAGCTGTTAAACGAGCCCTGTTGATATGGGACACCTCGGAAATGATTTTTCACGGTGCCAAAGAACTCACAAGGAGCAGCAACAAACTCACTCGAAACTTGTTTCAACAAACTTTGTTTCTCTCAAGTGGCAAGAATAAGAGGAAACACTCTGAGATAAATTGCAGCGGATAACTAGCTTGGTTTACAAGGATGCAACCCAAACCATGAAGCTTGTGAACCTATGAAGAATCACAAGAGGGAACCACAAGGATCCTATATGAATTGAGGACAGGCCCTCCTATCCACACACACGAGCTAACACTCAACAATACTAGTGCTCACAGCACAACACAACCTCACCGACTGTCTACAAACATAAACTCAGAAATCTCATCCCCCCTTCACATGGAACAGCTGGGGAGTATTTATACTAGAAGCACCCACTAGTTAGGTGTGAAAACAACACAAAATGAAGTGCAAATTCGTGAGCCCCAAGCTATAGCAGGAGCAAACTTGTTGAGCCTCGCGCTGTAATAAATTCCTGGACAGCTTGCATGGAAACTTGCACAACTATTGACTTAAGACCTCAAATGATGCACCGTTTTTTTGAATGAAATCTGACTTCAAAGACCATCTTTTCTGGCCTCTATAAAGTGCTAGAGACTTCCAGAATTAATTAGGTTTAGGTGGGAAGTTGCAACTGGAAACCTGATGTGTCATTTCTCCAAAAATAGGCATCGGAAGCTTCCCAACTAAGATAATGGTTTTGCCCTTGTCTTCCTTTGGATGCTCTAATGGTTCAGCATTTGTGCTAGCATTAACCTCACTCTTGGATGCCTTGGTCATGATCTGGTCCACATCATCCTCCCTTCCTTCAAACAAAACCGTCCTCGGTTTTGAGGTATTCTTTTTGGGCTTCTTCACTTGTGGGAATCGCTCAACCTTGAGTACTTGATCCACCATAGGTTCCAAGACATGGTTCACTCCTTGATGCATGAAAGAATACTTGTTAGACCTCCCATGGTGAGTAGCATCATGATCAAACTGCCACGGTCTTCCCAAAAGAAGATGACAAGCTTGCATTGGCACCACATCACATACCGCTTTGTCCACATAACTTCCCACTGAAAATTGCACCCTAGCACGATGCGTAATCTTCAGCTTACCAACACCATTCAGCCACTTCACATAATATGGCTGGGGCTTCCTCCATGTTGATATCCCAAGAGCATGCACAAGATCACTACTAATGATGTTGTTGTAGCTGCCTCCATCGATGACCACCTTGCAGTTTTTGTCCTTGATCTTGCAAATGGATTGGAACACATTTTGTCGCTGGACCTTCTCAACAATAGGAGCATCATCATGAGCCACTTTGTGAACCATGATATTAACACCATCTCCTCCATCTGAACTCAGAGGTGCTCCGGTCTCAAAAGTACAACAATTTGCATCTTTCTTCTCAGATTCAGATTTGTCACTTGAGTCATCGGTGACATATCCATCATTTGTGAGTAAAACCTTCTTCAGATTAGGACAATCCTTCTTGAAGTGACCTCTACCCTTGCATGTATGGCACTGAATATTACTAATGCGAGTGGCAGGAGTATTGGAAGATTCAACCTTTGATGCATTAGCTTCTTTTGTAGTCATCTTGTTGTGTGAGCGAAAATCTACAGCAACACTTCCGTCTACTTCTCGCTGAACTGAACCTCCCCAAGTGCTTGATGTATAGGTTTGGCTGCGATTTTGGCGACGCTTCAGCTGCTATTCTACACGAATAGCTTGATGCACAAGTTCTTGCAAATCTTGATATGTAACCATCTCTATCCTTTCTTGCACATCTTCATTCAGTCCATGAAAGAATCTTGACATTGTGGCCTCCTCTGGCTCATTCACCGCTGTCCTAAACATCAAAATCTCCATCTCTTTATAGTACTCATCAACACTAGAATTACCTTGGCACAACCGTTGGAGTCGATTGTACAAGGTTCTTGTGAAATGTTCAGGAACAAACTGTCTCCGCAATAGATTTTTCATTTGCACCCATGTCTCCGGACGACCTCCAGCACAACACAATTGGTTCCACCAAATCAAAGCATATCCAGTAAACTCAATGGATGCATATCTTACCTTCTTCTCCTCCGTATAGCGATGGCTGTCAAAAATCTGACCCACACACATCTCCCACTCTAAATAATCATCGGGCTCTGTTTTCCCATTGAACGATGGTATGGTAAGTTTGAATTTACCAATCCCATCATCTTCATGGTCACGATGAGCACCCCCATGACCTCTTCCTCCCATGGCAAAGCCTTCTTGGCCTTCTCCGTGACCATCATGATGAACATGTCGTGGTCGAGGCTCGTAGTAGTTTTGAGCATCATCGGAGTGGTCGCTCCAATGCTCTCCATGGTGGTCCTGCTGTATGGGGAGTTGTCGATGTCGACCCCGTGCAGCAAGCCCACCTCGTGGTGGCGACGGTGGCGCCCAAATAGCACCTCACTGGTCGTAGCGAGCACGCCGAGGTGGTGCGGCGTAGTAGCTATGAGCATCACCTGAGTAGACGTAGTTGTGCTCTCCATGCCCCTCCTCAAGGTGGCGTTGGCCCTGCTATTCGGGGATTTGTCGATGTCGACCCTGTGCAGCAAGCCTATCTCGACGGAGTTCCTCGGTGAGGGAGTCGATTCTCCGGCCAAGGTTGGTCTCCACAACCGATATGCGCCTCTCCACCTTGTTCAACACATACTGTCGTGTATCCTCCAATGCCAACACATAGGCAGGTTGCAAGCTTGGATCGTACACGGGAAGTGGCAGCTCCTCCTCCACGAGGTTCCTACCTCCATGCACACCATCAACACTGTTGGATCTCCTCGAACCCATGGAAGCTTCTCAAGAACAAAATTAGCAAGAGAGAAAATAGCACCGCGAACAACCAAAAGCTCTGATGCCAAGATGATACGAGACGCCTCGGAAATGATCTTTCACGATGCCAAAGAACTCACAAGGAGCAGCAACAAACTCACTCGAAACTTGTTTCAACAAACTTTGTTTCTCTCAAGTGGCAAGAACAAGAGGAAACACTCTTAGATAAATTGCAGGAGATAACTAGCTTGGTTTACAAGGATGCAACCCAAACCATGAAGCTTGTGAACCTATGAAGAATCACAAGAGGGAACCACAAGGATCCTATATGAATTGAGGACAGGCCCTCCTATCCACACACACGAGCTAACACTCAACGATACTAGTGCTCACAGCACAACACAACCTCACCGGCTGTCTACAAACATAAACTCAGAAATCTCATCCCCCCTTCACATGGAACAGCTGCGGAGTATTTATACTAGAAGCACACACTAGTTAGGTGTGAAAACAACTCAAAATGAAGGGTAAATTCGTGAGCCCCAAGCTGTAGCAGGAGCAAACTTGTTGAGCCTCGCGCTGTAATAAATTCCTGGACAACTTGCATGGAAACTTGCACAACTTTTGAGTCAAGACCTCAAATGATGCACCGTTTTTTTGAATGAAAGATGACTTCAAAGACCATATTTTCTGGCCTCTATAAAGTGCTAGAGACTTCCAGAATTAATTAGGCTTAGGTGGGAGGTTGCAGCTGGAAATCTGATGTGTCATTTCTCCCAAAATAGGCATCGGAAGCTTCCCAACTAAGATAATGGTTTTGCCCTTGTCTTCCTTTGGATGCTCTAATGGTTCAGCATTTGTGATAGCATTAACGTCACTCTTGGATGCCTTGGTCATGATCTGGTCCACATCACCTGTCCAAGGCACGGTACTCAGCAGAAACCGGCCACTCACCTACGGAAGGACTATACGATCATGAAGGATTTCAAGAACTCTAACATGTTCAATACCAATCATGGGCCAGGCAGCAGCTCAGGTGGTGGCGGTTTTCATGGCCCGGGCAGCGGTTCAAATTCCAATTTTCAAGGCTCTCAAGGAAACCAAGGTAGCTATAATTAGCAATCTGGCTAGGGAGGTCAGCAACAGTAGCAATTTGGATATCAGAGCAATCCAAAGCAATTGAATAGTGGGCAGTATCATGTGTTCACCACCAGTTTGTGCAGACGGGACCAGAAGCTTCATAAGAGGGATGTGAACGCTGTTGAGTCGGCAGTCCCCCGTTATTTGCGATGGTCTGAGCATCCTATTCTATGGAGTAGGGAAGACCACCCTCCCCGGGTTGACAATCCGGGTCACCTGGCTTTGGTGGTGGCACCTCAGGTTGGTGGATATAAATTCACTAAAGCACTCATGGACGGAAGCAGTACCATCAATATCCTCTATTATGAGACTTTCCGTCGCATGGGGTTAACTTACAAAAATCTTAAGACATCCAACACTGTTTTCCATGGAGTGGTGCATGGTAAGTCGGCGTACTAAGTGGGTAAGATTGAACTAGAAGTAGCCTTTGGAGATGAGCATGATTCTAGGACCGAGAAGTTAACTTTTGAGGTGGTCAAAATCAAGATCCCGTATCACGCCCTATTTGGACGACCGGCTTATGCCAAGTTCATAGCATGGCCATGTTATGTTTATTTGCATCTTAAAATTCCGGGTCATAAGGGCACCATCATAGTGCATGGGAGCCGGAAGATAGCCTTGGAATGTGAGGAAGGCGATGCTGCTTACGCTAAATCTGTTTGTGCAACAGAGGAGTTGAAGTTCTACAAGGACAATGTTGACTCGGCGGACATGACATCTTTGAAAAAGCCAACTACATAACATGAAACGGTGCTGAAGTTTAAGTCGGCTGATGACACCAAGCTTGTCGATTTTGTTCCAGGTGACTCATCTAAGCAGTTTAGTATCGGTGCTAATCTAGATCCCAAATAGGAAAGCGCGCTCGTCGAGTTCATCCGTGAGAACCGGGACATCTTTGCATGGAAACCTTCTGACATGCCGGGTGTACCGAGAGAACTCGCTGAGCACACTCTCAATATTGATCCAAAATTTAAGCCAGTCAAATAGTTTCTTCGGCGGTTCAATGAGGAGAGGCGCAAGGCCATTGGTGAAGAAGTGGCCCGGCTCTTGGCGGCCGGGTTCATTATTGAAGTTTTTCATCCAGAGTGGTTGGCTAACCCGGTGCTCGTGCTTAAAAAGAACGGCACCTGGCGTATGTGTGTGGATTACACGGACTTAAACAAGGCTTGTCCGGCTGATCCTTTTGCTCTTCCTCATATTGATCAAATCATTAATGCTACGGCGGGTTTTGAGCGTTTGAGCTTTTTGGATGCTTATTCTGGTTATCATCAGATCAATATGGCCGTTAAGGACCAGGAGAAGACGGCTTTTATTACTCCGTTTGGAGCCTTCTACTATGTGTCTATGCCTTTGGGGCTTAAGAGTGCCCAGGCGACTTATCAACGATGCGTGCAGAACTGTCTTCACAATCAGATTGGGCGCAATGTTCATGCTTATGTGGACGATATTGTGGTGAAGTCTAGAGAGAAGGAGACATTGATAGATGATCTGAAGGAAACCTTTGATAACCTCCGGGTCTACAAGATGATGCTTAACCCAGCCAAGTGCATTTTTGGAGTACCAGCAGGCAAGCTTTTGGGTTTTCTGGTTTCTAACATAGGCATCGAGGCTAACCCGGAGAAGATCAAAGCAATCACTTCTTTGGCTAAGCCAGCGTGCATCAATGATGTTCAGCGTTTGGCGGGTCGTATTGCTGCTTTAAGCTGGTTCATAAGCCGGTTAGGTGAGAAGGCCATACCGCTGTATCAAATGATGAAGAATACAGACGATTTTGTCTGGAATGATGCTGCTAACGCCACCTTTGAAGAACTGAAGAGATATCTCGCTGAGCCGCTGGTCCTTGCCGCTCCTTTTGATAAGGAGCCATTATTGTTATATGTGGCTGCTAACACAAGTGATGTCAGTGTGGCCATTGTAGTAGAGCAAAAAGAGGCTGGCAAGGAATATCCGGTTCAACGGCCGGTTTACTACGTCAGTGAGGTGCTTATTGAGTCCAAGCAGAGATATCCACATTGGCAGAAACTAGTTTATGGGGTGTTCATGGCGAGCCGGAAGCTTAAGCAATATTTTCAGGGTCATCTCATCACTGTGGTTAGTTCTGCTCCTTTAGGAGATATCATTCAAAATAGAGAAGCCACAGGAAGAGTCGCCAAGTTGGCCATTGAGCTTGGGCCTCATGACTTAGTATGTGCCATGCACTACTATCAAATCTCAAGCACTAGTGTATTTCATCAATGATTGGACAGAGCTGCAGATGCCTGAAGAGAAGCCGGACAACACATATTGGACTATTCATTTTGATGGGTCCAGGCAATTAGTGGGCTCGGGGGCTGGAGTTGTATTAGCTTCCCCTCGAGGTCACAAATTTTGTTATGTGCTACGGTTGATGTTTCCCTGTACTAACAATGCAGCTGAGTATGAGGCCTGGCTCCTTGGTCTTCGGATGGCTAAGGAGATGAGCTTCAGCCAGGTAAGGTGATTTGGCGACTCGGATTTGGTGGCTCAACAAGTATCAGGCAAGTGGGATTCCAAAGATCCTCTCATGGCGGCTTATCGCCGTGAAGTTGATGCCATTGCTGGACACTTCAAGGGTTACCAAGTGGAACACATTGATCGCAGAAAGAATGAAGCGGCTGATGCTTTAAGCCGACTGGGGTCTCAGCATAAGACGGTTCCACTTAACACTTTCTTAGATGTTCTGCATAACCCTTCTATCAAGTTGCCTACGGAGGAAGAATTGGCTGTTCCAGACCCGGAAGCACAATTGGTGGCGGCTCTTCACGTCATCCCAGATTGGACAGTGCCATATTTGGCTTATATGACCCAGGGCGAGTTGCCTAAGGATGAAACCTTGGCTATACAGATAACCCGGCGGTCTAAATCAATGAAAATTTCCAATGGTGAGTTGCATCATCGTAGTGTCATAGGGGCGTTTCAACGTTGTGTCTCTCCTGAGGAAGGTCAAGAAATTCTTCGTGAAATCCATGAAGGAGATTGTGGGCATCATGCCGGTTCAAAGTCTCTTTTAGCCAAAGCCTTCCGTCATGGTTTTTACTGGCTGACGGCTCACGCTGATGCGGAGGATCTGGTCAGTAGGTGTGATGGTTGTCAGAAATTCTCACGACGGGCACACGTGCCGGCTCAAGAATTGCGGATGATTCCAATTACTTGGCCGTTTGCAGTCTGAGGGCTCGACATGGTTGGACCTTTCAAAAGATCCAAAGATAAAAGACACACCTTTTGGTGGCAGTTGACAAATTCACAAAGTGGGTTGAGGCAGAGCTGGTTAGTAAGTGTGATGCAGCCACGACGGTTCAATTCATGAAAAAGGTGATCTTTCATTTTGGCTTTCCACACAGCATTATAACTGACAATGGTACTAATATGTCCAAGGGTGCTACGGAGGAATTCTGCCAACGTGAGCATATCCGGCTTGATATTTCATCAGTAGCTCACCCCCAATCCAATGGTCAAGCTCAACGAGACAATCAGGAAATCTTGAAAGGTCTCAAGCCCCGGCTTATGGTTCCTTTACAACGGGCGCTGTGTTATTGGGTGGAGGAGTTGCCCTCTGTGATATGGAGCATCAATACTACCCCTAACAGGTCTATGGGTTATACGCCTTTCTTCATGGTTTACGGAGCAGAGGTAGTCTCACCTAGTGACATCCGTCATGACTCGCCCCGCATGCCGGCTTATGTTGAAGCTGATAACGAACAAGCCCGTCAGGATGCACATGACCTGTTAGATGAAAATCATGACTTAGCAGCAGCCTGTTCGGCGATTTACCAATAGGACCTAGAACCTTTCAAGAAGGTGACTTGGAGCTCCGGCTCATCCAGGATCAAACTGATGCACACAAGTTATCCCCACCTTGGGAAGGACCTTTTCTGGTCAGTAGGAATTTGAACAACGAGTCATACTACCACTACAAAAAAAATTCACTTCCGTGATGATATTTGTTTGTCACAGTAGGTCACGTTTTCTATCATGCATGTACATCCATGACAATTTTATGACAGAATTAAGATAGTCATACATGTGCTGTCGTAGAAGTGTTCCATGACATTACAAAAATTATCATCACGGAAGTGTCCACTTCCATGACGATAAATCGCACGTCATAGAAGTGCTTTCGTCAAGGGTGACCGACACGTGGCATCCACCGTAACGGAACGTCGTTAAGCTATCGAGTCCAGTTTTGGATCCGATAACCCATTAACAGCCCCGACCAATGGGGCTTTTCCACGTGTAAAATCATCATTTGCTGGAGGAAACACGTGTCGGCTCGCCGTTGGGATAGATGTCATCCACTCATTGGACCCAAAGCGCCTATGATACGTCGACACGTGGCACGGCCCAACAGAGGCCCATTCCTGTGAAAAGGCCGGCCCATTTGACTTGGTCAAAAGGTGGCGGGCCAGCCCATGGCAAGCCTGTTAACGGCCTGTTCGCATATAGCCCATTTACAGCCCGCTAACCCAAGGCCCGTTTACGGCCTATCCGAATTAGGCCCAGTAGCATCATCTAGGCCGTCCAATATAATTCCAGCCTGTTTTAACTTCCGGCCCATGTATGGCCCATGATGTCTTTCGGCCCATATGAGGCCCTTAGTAACCCTCGGCCCATTAACGGCACGTGGTAAAACTGGCCCGTAATGAACAGTGTACACTTCATACCCATTAACAGCCCATTATTCCGTTGGGCCGTTTCCAGCCCATGTTATCTTTCAGCCTTCTCAGGGCCCATTTACTCTTGGGCTCATTTCCAACATTTGTTTACTTTCGGCCCATTACTGTCATTTTTTGCTTGTGGGCCAATTTAGCCCATGGTTATAGTCGGCCCGTTTGTGGCCCGTTAATACGTTGGGCCGTTTTCATAGTGTCATCTAATACGGCCGATTAATGACGACCCGTTATGCTTGGCCCATGAACGAACGATTCCAACTCTAGCCCGTTTACGACCCCTTATACGGCCCGTACAAGGCCCATAGATGAGACGACCCATAGACGGCCCATGGATCCTACGGGACATAGAAGGCCCATTGACCCGACGGCCCATAGAAGGCCCATTGATCCGACGGCCCATAGAAGGCCCATGGATCCGACAGCCCATAGAAGGCCCATAGATCCGACAGCCCATAGAAGGCCATGGATCGTCCGTCACGTAGGTGGCCCATGGATCATACGGCCTGTGGACGGCCATGGTCACTACAACGTTTGGGCGAGTTGGCCCCCGTTTGAACGACATAGCATATTCAAAGAATTATCCTACTCTATACTATCACCTCTAAGAAACATACACTATACAATAAAGAGACTAAGGCAGAGAAACGTAGAATAATCCTACACTATACAATAAAGAAATTATAGCCGGTTATACCCACTAGGCATTATGGTTCGGCACCAGTGATAATAAAGCATACACAAACATCAAATTACATACACTAGGCAAATACATCTCATACATCATGGACGTGACATAACTTACCATTTGAACTACAATCTCTTCAGAAAATAGGATTGGCCGGATTTAGATAGCACAAATTTCAGTCTGCAAAATCTCCAATTCATTCGTTGTTACCTCAGTGTCTTGTTTCATTTTTTTGACTCCTGCATCTAATACATGCATGTCCAGTCTCAACTTGTTGATTGTACGTTCAAAATCATGTACACGTTGTCTTGCCACCTCTAGTTGATGCTCGAGAACATCAGCACATTACAATTCCAATCCACAATCATTCGGTAATGGCCATGCCGCACTGCTCGCAGATCTTTGTGTTGATGTCACTTCATCCTGAAATGTTTCTGTAAGTACACATGACTAGGGCAAAAATATAGTTACAACAGTGAAGCGTGTAAGACAGACTATTTTGTACATGGAAAAACAGGACTAACAATAATGTTACATGTCATGAAGCATAAGCAGGTGATATTTTAAAAATTATAAAAAAGATAGTTTGTGTAGCCTTGATACAGAAATCTCTCTTAGCTCACCAGAGGAGCATGATGTTGAGGCCCAATCCAAAACACAGACAAGTTACAAATTTAGACAACACGTTGCGTAGAAGTAAGCAAGCAGTTGGCCATTATGTAGCTCAATTAATGTCTTAGGAAGCATAATGAACAGCAGAGGGTTCCATACAAACATACTACAGCAAGCAAAACTATGCAATCATTAGCCTAGTATAAACTAGATTGTGAGCCACATTCAATGATAGTTGGTTAATAGACTTCAAAGCTTCAGGCACACTTCGGCAGAGTAATTAAATGGTAAGGCCTTTAATTATGTCAACTAATAGTTATACAAGTACCCAACATCAGGCATCATTCTTTGGGCATCTCATTACTGAGGACAAATAAAGCAATTAAAAAGAGCAAATTAATTATGCCTGAAACAAACAATGAATTGAACTGTTGAGTTGGATACAGTGACTTACCTTAACAGGTTGAAGAGGCTCAGCACAGCTCCTACTTCTCTTGTAGGGCTCCTTCCTAACATCTTGTACTTGTAAATCCTCAATCTTATCTTCATTGCACCTCCTCCGCAAGGTGACACAAACTAGTTACTTGTCTCCTTGGAAGATAAATATGCATACTTTCCAGTCTGTGAACACAAAAGGATGAGATTATAACAAAACAACACTACATAATGAAACATGCCGCATCTCTTGCACTTTCACACAATGAAACGAGCATTTACTATGTCTACACTATGTAAAAACTAGGCATACCTTCGAACTGGATCTCCAGGTACTCTTGGTGAGCCTACTTTAGTGTACAGCCAAACCTTTATGCCACCTATGAGTTAGAAAAGGCTCCACTACAGCAGCCCTTAGTTTTTAAATCGTTGACAAGCTCTGTTAGAGTGTTAGGTCAAGAACAGCAAGTAATCAAAGCAAACAGTCCTAGTATGGCTGGCTGATGCAAACAAGCAATTGAACAAATGTGTGAGCAAATCTTACATATCAAGAAAAGAAGCAAAGAATGAGGCTTAAAGACCATCACGCGACTGACCATATTTAAGGGGAATTTAAACATCATGTGCAACGTATGAACTAATTTAAACATTGCATATTCCAGATTCTACAATGGAATGCACATGTATTAGGTTATGCCATGTATGATGATGCCTAAATGTACACTATAGCAGGCAGGAGTGATTCATCATTCCACGCACAATTGAATTGCAGGTCAAGGGCCAGTTCTATTCCGCCTTTTCAGGGCTTATTGTCAAAATAAGCCATAAAAGATGTAAAGAAGTCATTTTTGAGTTATGGGCTTGGGCTTAACTAATTTCGCTTTGGAGGGGGGTGTTTCGGGTAGAACCTCACTAAAAATTGAAGGGAAGGGGAATAGTGAAATGACTATGTTGTCTGCCTATATTACACTCAAAATGCAACTGGTGACACCCGCGTCACACCTCACCCTCAAGTAAAAACAAACACGCAAGCATTCATTGCCCTGCCCGCTTGCATCTCCTCTCCCCTTTCCCTCTACCTCGATACCCTGCCTGCAGCACTAGGGTTCCTCCAGCAAGCCATCGCCACTGGTCCCATGTGGCCTGGTCCTCGATGATGCTCTGTCCAGCTAGGCTACATGGCCGGCAGGTAGGGGCAAATCTCCCTGGCTGCTCCTCCCTCTGGTGCCGCCCCTCATTCTCATGGTCTCCAGCAGCTGCTCCACTGTGGTTCGTCCAACGCACTACTCCGGCAGGCGCTGCACAACTACGGCTGATGCCACACTATGACAGAAGGCACCTTATTCACCCTCCCCACCTCCCAGGACGTGGCCTTGAGGTGTTGTTGAAGGATGAGCTCATCCAACAAGGTGAGGATCTCCTCTGATTTTTTGCCAAATTTTCATTCTGATCCACTATACGATGAATTGCTATGAGTTGCTTATGCTGCTGCTATATGATGCATTGCTATGAGCTGCTCCTGCTGTTGCTATATGATGAATTGCAATGAGTTGCTGCTGCTATATGATGAATTGCTATGAGCTGCTGCTGCTATATGATGAATTGCTATGAGCTGTTGCTGCTATGTGATGAGTTGCTATAAGCTGCTCCTGCTGCTGCTGTATGATGAATTGCTATGAGCTGCTCCTGCTGATGATATATGATGAATTGCTATGAGCTTCCCCTGTTGCTGCTATATGATGAATTGCTATGAGCTGCTCTTGCTGCTGCTATATGATGAATTGCTATGAGCTGCTCCTGCTGCTGCTATATGATGAATTGCTATGAGCTACTGCTGGTATATGATGAATTGCACACTGCTGTTGCTGTTGTATGATGAGTTGCTATGAGCTGCTGCTGCTATATGATGCTTTCAGGTGGTGCTGCTATATGATAATAACCAACCACTTGGACCATCGAATTTCAATAAATTATTGTTCTTCATTTAAATGTGGTCCATGCGTTTTTCGTTTAAATTAGGCAATGGGATCTCTATGGAAAACATTGACCAAAGTAGATTGTGCCAAGTAGATGGTATCTTTGTATTTGCATTTTGAGCAAATAGTGAAGGTATGTTTTCCTATCATATTAATTACTGTACTGGGTTCAATTTGTGATGTTTGCAAGTCAAATTAATTTTCATATGGGCAGCAGAATGAAAAATATAATGCAATCTAGACTTTTCACTGATCATACCAAAGATAAGCTGAAAACACAATGAAAAGAACTGGTTGGCTTATTACATGGAGCTTATATTCACAGGTGCTTATTTTCTTAGGATAACACGTAATAACTGTCCCTAAGAAACTTGGCCAATAGAACTGACATACAAATAACATGTCACGATGATTGCAATGTAGGAGTGGCGTACCATAGAACACTGTATAGGCTCATCACTGGCTCTCCTTTTTTTGCGATGTTCCATGAAATTGCCACATGCATCTTGTACTTTTTCATTGTGTAACCCTATCCGCAAGTTGACACGGTTAATTTCAGATATCTCTACATGATAATACATTGCATATCCCTTGCGCATATTTAAACCACCAATTAATGATTGTGTGTGTAGCATAAACTAGCCATGACTCTGTGTGCTGGACTAGCAATCACTCTAAGGGAGCCTAATGTAGTGTACTAGAATTCCTACATGCCACCTACGATTTTGTGTAATGTACTGCCTCTGTTCCTAAATATATGTCTATGTAGAGATTCCAGTATGGACCACATACAGATGTATATAGATGCATTTTCGAGTGTAGATTCACTCATTTTGCTCCGTATGTAGCCTATAGTGGAATCTCTAGAAAGTCTTATATTTAGGAACGGAGGTACGAGGTAGTATCATGTATGGCATCTACATATCTAATTTAGCAGCCAGTAGTAGAAATCATTGTCTGCACAAAGGGATTACTGGTCGAAAATCCTAGCAAAGCACGCTGGCAGGCACAGAACAATACAAGAGAGAGAGAGAGAGACACGCTTACTAGATCATAGCAATGCCTCGGTCCAAGATCTTGGTTGGCCAAGCTGTTAGATCCAGAAGAAACATCGTCCTTGTAGTTTTTGCCAGCTGCATAACAGGTAACAGCGACCTATTAGTATATTTGAAGTACATCGGGCAGGTGATGTTGGACGAGTTTAAAGGTGACAAGTACCTAGGCCGTGGCGGGTGCTTGGCATCTTGCCAGACAGTGGGAATCAGGTTAGAAACGTCAAGGGTGATGACTCTGCGCTGGCTGTCGGGGTCCGGTAAGGAGATCTAGAACTGTGGAGTAGGGCGTAGGTGAAGCTGCTCCGATAGGGTGGACTACGGTGTGGGCGAAGCGGATCTGTGGCCGTGGACGAGGGCGTAGGTGAAGCTGCTCCGGTGGTTGCGTTAAGGATGGTGTCGACGATGCGGATCTGCGGCCGTGGACGGGGCGTCAGAAGCTGCTCCGGTAGGTTGGATGAGGGTGCGAGGAAGCGGATTTGAGGCCGTGGACTTGTGAGTTGGCAAAGCGGCCCCGGTAGGGTTGAAAATGGTATAGGCGAAGCTACTCCAGATGGTGTCGGCGAAGCGGCTCCGGTAGGGTTGAGGAAGGTGTCGGCGAAGAGGATCAGAGGCCATCGACGGGGGCATCGGTGGGGCGGCTCCGGGGGGTGGACGAAGCGTCTCCGGTGGGGAGTATGAATGAGCCGCTGCTGATGCACTGCGGTTGACGAGAGTACCGACGAAGCAGATCTGGCACCATGGACAAGGTCGACACGGACTGGGTTGTGGTACAGTGGTGGATGAGCAGTCTACTTGTTTCTAGGGGAGGTGGGAGGGTTAGATGCGGCCGTAGAAGCAGATCCGGCGAGGTGGACACCGCTGGCAGTGGATGGGCTCTGGTACGCCGGTAGATGAGCAGTCTAGGGTTTCGAGAGGGGAGGGGAGAAAGGTTAATGAAGTACGGACGGCGTGATGTGAGATGCTCTGGTGCTGTGGAGTTAGTCATTTTTGCGGGAGGGGAGAGGAAATGGGGGTGCCGTGTAGTGGGGGGAACCGGAAGTTACCAAATCAGCCCCGACCTATTATGTAGATGACGGCGGTATTGTAACTATTGGTTTCCGTGCACCAAGGAGAAAAGGGGAATTTCGCATGCTAAAGACTAAGGTGGCGGAAACTTTAGAAGGAGGCGGGAGATTTTGCCGCCCGCGGGATCGTTCGTATCCAGTTTCAACTAATTTTGGACCGTGCTAGCGGGAAGGTCATGCGAGACTATGTACACGGGACACGCGTCAGCAGTTAATAAATGGTGTGAAGTCCACCCCAGAAAAAAGACAATAACTCGGGATGATGCACAAATAACTTGGACGTTCACACGGGCGCGGCCAATTGTACGGGTGTAGTGGCACGTTCACAAAAAAAGCGATCAAACGCTCATCCTATGTAGTTCTCGTGTAAATAGATAATTTAGTGCAATTGGTTATTTACTTTAAACATAATGCATTGACGTCTAAGTGTAGAGGCGCACAAAAAGAAATGGATATTGTAGTCCGCTACTTAAAAGTGTTACCTCATATGATTACATAGCCTCCATTTCATAAATTGTGTACCCGTTGAATTCATATATGAATATTACATATATTACTTCATAATAGAACCTTAAATCATCCAAGACTAATGATTTTGAATGCAAGAGTAACAATGGTGCATGTACATGATAGCTACATTGGTTGTTTGAAGAAACATCACTGTAACTTTGGCATGCACAACTGAAAAGGTTTATTTAAATAGAAAAAATGTGATACGTGAGTGTCCAATCTTTATAGCGTTGAATCGATATTGTACCTTTGGCCACGATACGAAGTAGATATTGATTTATGTTCAAGCGATGCACGTCCACGATCGTAGATAGTGATACGTGAATGAATTGTGCAATCTCTCTCACACGCATACATATCTCATTTCCCTGTGGGCATCGGAATCACACACGTGTCCGTCAAGGTTACAATTCGTCTTTCTACCGCGTCCTACAAGTCTCCCACACAGAAACACGCACGCTCTCTCTGTTGAACACGCCTACCCCTTTAATTCCGCCCACCCATAGCCACTAATGTCTCAAAGTATAATAATGTCTCTCACACATATGCCTAAGGTTAACTCGAGTTCCGAAACCATATGAATACATACAATGGGATTCCAACAGAGCACCTTTTGTTTTGAGATTTCGCTCTCTCTCTCTCCCTCTCTCTCTCACACACACACGCACGCGCATGCACACACACATTGTTTCTCGCTTCATTTTTTCCTGCACTTGCATGCACACAATTTTGTTTATCTTCGTGATGCTTTAAGTATGCTTCGCACAAATGCTATCTACCTATGCCTTAATATAGCCAGATATGTGTCACACAAACTCCTTCTCCATACTAGCAAGATGCCCATGCGTTGCACTGAACATCAAGATGCATTTGTATGAGTAGTTTATCTTGTGGGAGAAAAGGATGAATGAGGGAATGCCTTATTTGAAAATGTGGAGAGGGGTGTGGGTATATTTTTGCAAAATTGCCACAGTTTCCTTCATATCCGTCGGGTATAATTCGGATGGCCTATATTGCAGGATTGAAGGAACACCATCATCACCAACTCTGTTTTTTATCAGAGTAGGGATATGTGAGTGTCACTGCCCCCCCCCCCCCCCGACACACACACCCACACCCACACAATCACACACACACACACACTTCCCAACATCGAAGGAGTAGGGTGACACCTCGATCTTGATACTAATCTATCGAATGGCTTCTCACACGCACACACACACACACACTACCCGACACCGAAGGAGTAGGGCGGCACCTCGATCTTGATAGTAATCTATCTACTCCTCTTTCAAACACACACACACACACATACACACACTTGCTAGTTGTGCCTTTGTGCCTACCGGGCACACTCTCGATACGTCTTTCTCTCCATCCCCCTCCCCCCACCCCAACAATGATAGCAGAAGGGTGACAACTCGATCTAATCGTAGTCTGTCAATTGGTTTCTCTCTCGAACATTGTGTCTCTGTGCCTCGCTCAGTAGCCCCCTCGATATGTAGACTTCTCGCGCGCACACAGCTGTAGTAACGATGACGCTGAACCCAGTGTGCCTCATTTTTACCGGCCTCATGTGATAGTTTTCACCCTATTTTCTGTTAATTAACAAGGTAACCTTTTCTTTGTTACTACTAGTGAATCTAAAATCATTCGGGGCAGACATAAAATATATCAGTTCAACCCAATTATCGCAGTAACTATTTTAAAAGAAACTAGCTAGATGCCCGTGCATTGCACGGAACATCAAGATGCATTTCTATGAGTAGTTTATCTTGTGAGAGAAAAGAATGAACGAGGGAAGGCCGTATTTGCGAACGTGGAGAGGGGTGTGGGTATATTTTTGCAAAATTGCCATAGTTTTCTTCCTATCCGTTAGATATGAATCCGACGGCCTATATTGCAGGATGGCACGCACACCATCATCACCAACTCTGTTTTCTACTCCCTCCGTTCCTAAATATTTGTCTTTTTAGAGATTTCAACAAGTGACTACATATGGAGCAAAATGAGTGAATCTACACTCTAAAATATGTCTACATACACATCCATATGTGGTAGTCCATTTGAAATCTGAAAAAGATAAATATTTAGGAACGGATGGAGTATAAGAGTAGACATGGAGATATATCTCCAGCATGGTCTACAACAAAAATGTGCTGGACCGGTTAGCGTCGGATGCTCGCGACATGATGACATGAGTTCGAATTCTGTCTTTAACTTTAGATTTTTATATTATATGTTACTTATTTAATATATACTTCTTTCGCTACTGTACTGACAGTGGAACCCACAAAGTACTTAGAATACAAGATTAAGGATGGACTTGTTTCTTTTTAACTTTCTGTACGAAGATGTAGCCACCCTGCAAGTCACGTGTACACTGTACATGCAATTAACTTTTTATAGAGGGACAATCATACACGCAATTAACTCAAATGGATTGGATGTCACTCTATTATTTCCAGCATAAGAGCATCTCCAACGGCAGCCGGCAAATTTCCTCCCGCTTCCTTCCGCGGAGGACGACATCAAATGCCAACAGCATACATTTTCACAACTCTAACCAACCAGATGAAATTCATGCAAACACGGACTGATTTCATATAAGCATGAAGGATTTCGTATAAAAAAGCCGGATCTTCATATACACATGATGGATTTCATTACATTTACATGAACTAAGCGGTGCCAATCTGGCTCTCTTGGTATAATTAATACTCCCTTCGTCCGGAAATACTTGTCCTAGAAATGGATGTTTCTAGACTTATTTTAGTTATAGATACATACAATTTATCAATTCTTAGAACAAAAATTTCCCGCCAGCTGGAGAGGGAGTACATAATCTAAATGGCCACCCGCGGATCCCTTTGTCTTCCTCATGTCCGGCAGACACTTTGCGGGGTCGACGAAGGTCCTCGGAAGAGACGAAGAAGCAAAGAAATCACCTGAATGCGCAGTCGTCGCCTCGGCGGTGGCCTTCATGGGACCCAAGTGGCGGCAGCCTCCCGTGTTCTACTTCTCCTCGATAATAGAAACGGACACAGCGAAGCTGGCCACTGACTCGTCGCTCTCCACGCACTCAGCTTCTATCTCTGCCTGCATGGCGTGCCGCAGGCATGCGAGGCGCGCTAGGACACGGCAGCGACGACGCCCGTACCAGTGTGCTCGCCGCTGTGCCGGCATGGAGCAACTCGCCACTCCTCATCGAGCTGAACTGGAGCGGCGAGTTGCTGAACCACGCGCTGCTACCTCTTGAGCACTGCGTTGGTTTTCCCTTGAAGAGGAAAGGGTGATGCACCAAAGTAGCGTAAGTATTTTCCTCAGTTTTTGAGAACCAAGGTATCAATCCAGTAGGAGGCCACACATGAGTCCCTCACACCTACACAAACAAATAAAATCCTCGCAAGCAACGCAATAAAGGGGTTGTCAATCCCTTCACGGTCACTTACGAAAGTGAGATCTAATAGATATGATAATATAATATTTTTGGTATTTTTATGATAAAGATGCAAAGTAAAGAAAGCAAAATAAATAGAAAATGAAATAGCTTGTTGACAGAAGATTAATATGATGGAAAATAGACCCGGGGCCATAGGTTTCACTAGTGGCTTCTCTCGAGAGCATAAGTATTACGGTGGGTAAACAAATTACTGTGGAGCAATTGACAGAAATGAGCATAGTTATGAGAATATCTAGGTATGATCATGTATATAGACATCACGTCCGAGACAAGTAGACCAACTCCTGCCTGCATCTACTACTATTAATCCACACATCGACCGCTATCCAACATGCATCTAGAGTATTAAGTTCAAAACAACAGAGTGACGCTTTAAGCAAGATGACATGATGTAGAGGGATAAACTCATGCAAGATGAAATAAAACCCATCTAGTTATCCTCGATGGCAACAATACAATACGTGCCTTGCTGCCCCTACTCTCACTTGGAAAGGACACCGCAAGATTGAACCCAATGCTAAGCACTTCTCCCATTGCAAGAAAGATCAATCTAGTAGGCCAAACCAAACTGATAATTCGAAGAGACTTGCAAAGATAACCAATCATACATAAAAGAATTCAGAGAACATTCAAATATTGTTCATAGATAAACTTGATCATAAACCCACAATTCATCGGTCTCAACAAACACACCGCAAAAGAAGATTACATCGAATAGATCTCCACAAGAGAGGGGGAGAACTTTGTATTGAGATCCAAAAAGAGAGAAGAAGCCATCTAGCTAATAACTATGGACCCGAAGGTATGAAGTAAACTACTCACACTTCAGCGAAGAGGCTATGGTGTTGATGTATAAGCCCTCCATGATCGATGCCCCCTCCGGCGGAGCTCCGAAAAAGGCCCCAAGATGGGATCTCATGGATACATAAAGTTATGGTGGTGGAATTAGGGTTTTGGCTCCCTATGTGGTAGTTTGGGGGTACATAGGTATATATAGGAGGAAGAAGTACGTCGGTGGGTCAACGTGGGCCCCACGAGGGTGGAGGGCACGCCTAGGTGGGGGGTAGGCGCGCCCCCCTACCTCGTGCCCTCCTAGTTGCTTTCTTGACGTAGGGTCCAAGTCCTCTGGATCATGTTCATTCCAAAAATCATGTTCCCAAAGGTTTCATTCCGTTTGGACTCCGTTTGATATTCTTTTTCTGCGGAACTCTGAAATAGGCAAAAAACAACAATTCTGGGCTGGGCCTCCGGTTAATAGGTTAGTCCCAAAAATAATATAAAAGTGTATAATAAAGCCCAATAATGTCCAAAACAGGATATAAGATAGCATGGAACAATCAAAAATTATAGATACGTTGGAGACGTATCAAGCATCCCCAAGCTTAATTCCTGCTCATCCTCGAGTAGGTAAATGATAAAAACATAATTTTTGATGTGGAATGCTACTTGGCATAATTTCCATGTAATTCTCTTAATTGTGGTATGAATATTCAGATCCGAAAGATTCAAGACAAAAGTTCAATATTGACATAGACATAATAATACTTCAAGCATACTAACTAAGCAATTATGTCTCTTCAAAATAACATGTCTAAAGAAAGTTATCCCGACAAAATCATATAGTTTGGCTATGCTCCATCTTCACCACACAAAGTATTTAAATCATGAACAACCCCGATAACAAGCCAAGCAATTGTTTCATACTTTTGGTGTTCTCAAACTTTTTCAATCTTTACGCAATACATGAGCGTGAGCCATGGACATAGCACTATAGGTGGAATAGAATGGTGGTTGTGGAGAAGACAAAAGGGGAGAAGATAGTCTCACATCAACTAGGCGTATCAACGGGCTATGGAGATGCCCATTAATAGATATCAATGTGAGTGAGTAGGGATTGCCATGCAACGGATGCACCAGAGCTATAAGTATATGAAAGCTCAACAAAAAGAACTAAGTGGGTGTGCATCCAACTCGCTTGCTCATGAAGACCTATGGCATTTTGAAGAAGCCCATTATTGGAATATACAAGCCAAGTTCTATAATGGAAAATTCCCACTAGTATATGAAAGTGATAACATAGGAGACTCTCTATCATGAAGATCATGGTGCTACTTTGAAGAAAAAGTGTGGAAAAAGGATAGTAGTATTGTCCCTTTCTATATATATGTATCTGGGCTACTTTGTTACTATTATTCTGTTACCCTTCTTGAACTAATGAATTCGAGGGGTTGAACTGTGAAAGTGCATTATATCGACTAGAGGGGGGTGAATAGGCGATTTTTATGAAATTCTTCACTGAGGAATTTGCTGGTGAGGAAATTCCTTAGCGAAGAACTACTAGCAGAGGAATAAGTACTCAAGAGTAAACATGACAGAATACAAGCATGGTCATCATGATGAAATGAAGACAGGCATAGAGTATAGGAAGCGTAAGCATAGGATAACACAGGATGAAGACAAACAAACTGAAGAAATTGACTGAGGAAATTGAGAAAGTCTTCAGTCAAAGTCTTCAAGCACAGATATGAACAAGCACACAACACAGTTATGAGGAAATGAACGAGTGGAGGAAATAGAACCAGTAAGCTTGATGAAGACAATGATTTGGTAGACCAGTTCCAACTGTTGTCTTAGTTGTACGTCTGGTTGGAGCGGCTGAGTATTTAAACTCGAGGACACACAGTCCCGGACACCCAGTCCAGAACATGCAGCTCAGGACACCCAGTCCTCACCGTATTCTCCTTGAACTAAGGACACATAGACCTCGTCCAATCACTCGTGGTAAGTCTTCAGGTGACTTCCGAACCTTCACAAACTTGGTCACTCGACGATCCACAATTCCTCTTGGATGCTCTAGACCATGACGCCTAACCGTCTGGAAGAAGCACAGTCTTAAAAGGTAACAAGCGTCGAATCCACGCAGGATCAATCTCTTCAGTGATGCTCAATCACTTGGGGTTTGTAGGTGTTTGGGTTTGGGTTTTTCCTCTTTTGATGATTTTCTCTCAAAGTCCTGTGAGGATGGGTTGCTCTCAAATGACAAGTGTTAGTTTCTCTCGGAGCAGCCAACCAGCTAGTGGTTGTAGGGGGCGGCTATTTATAGCCTAGGGAGCAGCCCGACATGATAAGACATAAATGCCCTTAAATGATATGACCGTTAGGTGGATAGATATTTTGGGACAGCTGGCTCATAGCACAGCAACGGTCGGAATTTTGAGTAGCAAAATCCTCAGGCCTATCATGTTCCTCACTGTGTAGGCAATCCGCACTGGCGAATTCCTAACTCCTCAGTCAGGACAAATTCCTCAGAGACCAGAAGAACTTCGTCTCTGTCACTGAAGAAATTGACTGAACTGTATGAGATTTCCAATGGCTTCACTCGAAGGGATTGGTAGGTGTAGGATTTTGAGTTGAGCATCACATGGAAAAATTTCCTTAGTATTTTCTCGACCCCCTTTAACAGTACGGTGTTTCCTATGACTCAAGAAAGAGAAAATGAAACTACGAAAACAAAAGTCTCCACGCTTCATGTTCCTCGAAAGAATACCAAGTCTTCAAGGTGACACCAATTTCTTCACTTTCAAAGTCTTCAGAAAGTCTTCAGAATACCAAAGTCTTCAGTCGAAGAACTTCATTTTTAGGGGTCGACTTTCTCTGTAAATATCAAACTCCTCATGGACTTATAGACCTGTGTACACTCACAAACGCATTAGTCCCTTAACCTATAAGTCTTCAATACACCAAAACCACTAAGGGGCACTAGATGCACTTACAATCTCCCCCTTTTTGGTGATTGATGACAATATAGGTTAAGTTTTCAACGGGGATAAACATATGAAGTGTTAGTACTATTACTGAGGAATTTGATTGCAAGATATAGAAGAACTCCCCCTAAATATGTGCATAGTGAGGAATTTGCTTTTGAAGCAATACACACTTGAAGAGTTGAATCATGGAGATCTCCCCCTATATCTTGTAATTCATACACGCATTTGACATATCACAATGAAGAATTTGAAATGCATGATGAAATATGGTGACTGATGTAATTCAGCATGCGTGCATTAGCATATATGAGGAATAAGCATGCAGAAAAACATATCAAAAGTATCAGAGCACCATCGGGTTTAAGTTTACAACTCGATCCAATAAAGTCTCAGAAGAACGAGAGGTGTAACATAACAAAAACACGCCCATATAGAAAGACCCGCTTGAAGACTAACTCAAAATTCTCCCCTTTGTCATCAAATGACCAAAAGGATCGAATATGAGGACTAACGCCCCTGAAGAATATGAAGTTGATGAAGGAGCGCCAGCGTTGTTGGGGTCGTTTGTTGTAGTAGGGCCTGCCGCAGTGTCGTCCAAGTCTTCATGTTCATCAGTGTCGCGCGATGAAGAATATGAGCTGGCCACCAGAGAAGGAACCTTGACCTTCTTGAATTTCTTCGGTGGAGGTGCAGACCAGTCAAAATCTTCTTTGAGACCCATTTGCTTCAGATCGTCTTCACCATACAGATGTGACAGGATTGCCCAGGTGCGACCGAAGACTTGATGGAGGTAGTAATGGTTTTTCTTCACTTCATTGTGTGTGGCAGTCATGTTGTGAAGAAGTGAACCAAACTGACGCTTAACCCATTTGTGATTTCGATCCACCTTCTGGTGAAGGCTAAGCAGAAGTTCACGGTCAGTCATCACGCGCGGAGCAGTGGCTTGAGGAGTGGACTTCGGTGCATTGGCAGAGTCATCATTGGTGGAATAAAAGCAGCTTTGCGAAATTGACCATCCAATGGACGAATGCCTTCATCTATTATAGCTGGTGCCTTGCCCTTTCCATCAACTGAGGAATATGTCTGCTTGAGGACTTCAATTGGAGGCAAGTAGCTGATGTGATTCTGGAAATCAGCTTTGTAGTTGAGTGAAGACCTTGTCCTGAGGAATCTCATAATCCAAGGTGCATAAGGCTTCAGCTCAAACGGAGACAGTGCAACATTTGCCATAGTCCTCATGAAGAAATCGTGATAATTGACAGGAATGCCATGAACGATGTTGAATACCAGATTCTTCATGATGCCAACAATTTCCTCATCAGATGAGTCGTGGCCTTTGATAGGACTGATTGTCCTCGTAAGAATACGATAGACAGTTCTTGGCACATAAAGCAATTCCTTCACGAGGAATTTGGTTCTTGGTGCTTGAACTGACTTCAAAGGTTTCATCAGCACCTGCATGTAATGATGTGTGAGCTCAGGTTCACTGTAGATGCAGTGAGCTTCTTCAAGGGGAGGACTGAGTGGTAGAGAAGGAAGCAATTCAGAGGCTGGTGCAGTGTAGTGAGTGTTTTCAGGCATCCAGTCCAGCACCCATGAATTCACATCTTCAGCATCGCCTGTGATGTGCGGCGTTGCATAGAATTGAAGAATCAGTTCTTCATTCCAATCGCAGATGTCAGAGCAAAAGTTTAGTAGTCCAGCGTCGTGAAGAACATTGAGGACTGGTGCGAAGCACGGCAGAGATTCCATATCCACATGAGGAATGTGCTCATGGTAGAAGATTTTCTCTTTGTTGAAAAGCACTGAGGAATATAAATTGGCTTGACTAGCAGTCCAGAAATGCCTCTTCCTAATGCGAGCAGAGTTATATGGGTTGTAATCTTCGAAGAATACGTGCTCGCCGAAGAAATCATCAGCCTTGAACTTCTGCTTGCGTGAGAATGGATCCTTTGGCTTCGGCAGAGGAGTGTCAGTGAGTTGCATCACGACCTCAGGAACCTCAATTGCAGGTTCTTCAGGCTGAGGAATTTCTGGTTCCTTCTCAGTGGCAGTCTGCGTCTTTAGTTGTTCAACAGCTGCATTTTCTTTAGCGCTAGTGGCTGGAATTTCCTCATGTACAGATGCAGTGGGGTGAGTTTCTTCAGAGCCCATTTGAACAGTTGGTGCAGGCGACTGAGGTATTTGCTGCAGCGGTGTGAAGATTGGAGAGTTTGGATGCTGACTTTCCCAGAATTCATCACTCATTACTGGTGTGGAGCAGCCAACATCCACATCTTCATCTTCCATTTCTTCAACGCCAGCCTCTTCAACTGTGAACTGAGGCATGGGCGAGGAGATGACAGGTGTTGAAGGGATCGCATCCACTTCAATATCTTCATCAATCTGCTCTGATGAAGCAGCAGAAGGAGTTTCTTCATCAGATCCGCTGGGGATCACATATTCTTCATCAAAAGGAACAAGGTCATTTGATGGCCTGGTGGAGATGGGAACAGCATCAATGGGATTTGCAAATGAACTTGTCATAGGCTTCATCTTCTTCGCAGCTGAAGAATCTGAAGTAGCTAATGCTTTCCTTTTCTTCACTGCAGCACGCTCTGCAGCCTTGGTCTTCTTCACATCTGATGTAGATGGAAGGATTGGAGTTGAAGTTGGCGCAGGAGCAGCTGAGGAATCTGGTTGATTTTATTCAGGCACAACTGATGCAGTTGCCCTGATTTCTTCATTTTCTTTAGGCGCACCACTAGTGGGTGCCCTGGCAATTTCTTTAGCGGCTGGAATGCAGTCATCAGCCCTGGAACTCACATTTTCTTCAGCAGCCTGATTTTCATCAGCGGTGCTGGCATGTTCTTCAGTCGGCTGAGCAGATGCTTCAGCCTGAGGAATTTCCTGTTGCGTTGGGGCTGCAACATTTGTGGTGATCTGTTCTGTTATCTTCACAAATCTGACTTTGGCTCCCAGCTAGTCAGCATAATAGCGATCAAATTCATCACTCAGTTTCTTGATTTCTGATTGGAGAGTGACAAGTTCTTTAGGTGAAAGCTTCAGAACGTTTTGCTTCAGAAAACGCTCTTTCTTGTACTGCGCTTTCTTCACTCTCCTCCCCTGTTCAAATTTCCATTTCTCTTCTTGTATGAAATGCGTCAGCATGTGACTTTGACCAGGAGTTAGTTTGAAATCAGGCATGGGAGTGTTGGGGTCCTTGTGCCATACATCAATGTACTCGAGGATCAACTTGGGATCCAAAAGCAGTGACACATTTGTTCCCTTGGCTCTAGCGGCCCTGACTTGCCTGTCTCTGATGATTTCTGCAAGTTCATCATCAGCAGCTTCGTCTTCATCAGATGGCATTTGGAAAGCGACTTGCTTCTTTTGAGGACTTGGGCGAGGACCTCGTCCAGCAGTGGCCTTCGTCTTCAGTAGTGAGGGGCCAGCTGAGGAACTTGGTGCAGCTGAGGAAATAGCTGAGACACCTGAAGCAATGGAGATACCTGCAGTCCTTTGGCACGAGGCGAGATGCACAGGTGCTGAGGATTTAGTCGGAGCTACCGAGGACTTTGGCGGAGGAGCTGAGGACTTTTGAGGAATAGGAGCAGCATGAGGAATTTGCCGTGAGGGCTTTGAGGATTCTGGCTGTCAGGGCATTGGTGAGGAACTTGGCATTGAGGGCACTGTTGGTGAAGCACTTGGCTTGCGTGCAGGCTTCTTTGACATAGCCTTCTTCGGCTTGACAGTAGAGGCCTCAGCAGAGGCAGCAGCAGCAGAGTCTTCATTGAATTTCCTCACTGCTTCTCTGGCTTGCTTAGCCAACTTGGCTTGGCGCTTGGCCCATTCATCAGGATAGTCCTCACCGCGCTTGAGGCTGGTGGGATCTGCTATTTGGCCAGGTGCCAATGGAGCTCTTGGGCATGGAGGATTGAGTGCGAATTTCTTCATGTACTTTGGAGTTACATATCTGTACTCCCTCCATTCTCTTGCCCATCTCCTTTCTATCCTCTGTATGCGCACCTTGCGCTGATTTTTGTCCTCTTTTCCAAACTTGGCCTCATCAGGAGTGCAGTAGTCTTTGTATATGTCCACAGGGATTTCAAAGGCAGTCATGACCTCAGGCTTCTTTCCTCCTTTCTATGGCCTTTTACCATCAGCCATTTTCTTCAGTTGATGAATTTGAACAATCGAATTCTCTGAAGAAGAATGCAACTTTTCTTTGAGGAACGCTGCAAATGAGTTAAGTTGATGAGAACCTAGTGATTCAGCAGCTGACATGAGTACCTGTGAACAGAGTATAGTTGCGAGGAATTTGGAGAGGTCATATGCGTTCTCAGAAGGTTTTGTAAAAAGAACAAGTTTGAGGAATTTGACCAGATGAGTCTTGAAGAATTTCACTAAGCATTCTTTGTCTTAGGTTCCAGAGATGTGTAGATTAAAAATCCACACATTTGAGGAATCTTGAAGAAAAACATGTCTTAGAGAAACGAATCAAGAACGGATAATATGTGAGGTGTTTCAGTGTGTGTAGATATGAAGAAAAACAACTTTGAAGATTTTGTAGATAATCATTTGAATCAACGAGGGAAGTAAAAGTAACTTTTAATTACCCTGCACGAAGAACACGACGAACTGGAGTGAGGAGATGTGAAGTTCGTCTGTGCAGATCTTCCATGCCCTAACTTGGCGGAGGAAGACGGCTACGGCGGCGGCAAAGTGAAGATTTCCGCGGTCGGCGCGAGTACGTCGGCGATGAGGTCGAGGCAGTGAAGCTCTTCCTCACCAGCGGTGATGAAGTAGCAGCGGCGCTAGGGTTTGAGAAGCTCGAGCTGGAGAGAGATTGAGCAGAGTAAAGGAAGTCAGGAAGGGAAGGAGGGGTATTTATAGCCACGGTGAAAAACTGCTCGCCCGAAGAAATTGGACGAACGTGCCCCTGACCCTTCTCATTCGCATGACATGTGTCACCCACGTAGTGAGAGGTGAAGATCGTGTTAGATCGTGGGTGAGTGGATAAGTATATCGTGGGATGCGGAACGGTTTGAGCGGCGAAGCCGAAAATTTAGATAAGATAGTTTTTAAAGTTTCGTTCGCAATTTCTTCAGCTGTCAAGGACACAGTGAAGATTTTGAACGAGTTTCAAATAGAACGTACGTGAAGAATTTGTGAACATATTGGGTTGAGTATAGCATAGAGGGGAAGGGTCCGATCACATTCACTTAGAAGAAAAACCAACTTGAAGAATTAGCAATAAGTGAATGTTGTAGAGGACATAAACTCATATATATATATAGTCAATGAACAAAGACGTCGAAAACAGTGAAGACAATGCAAAGTTGAAGAATATGAACAATTGAGGAATTTCAACTTTTGGTGGTGGCGTGACCCACCATATAAGAATGATTTTCTCAGACACCGCGTACAATTATCGTAGGGTTCTGAGAATCAAATTCTTCATTAATTTCTTCACACTAAGAGTGTTATTCTTCATTGACTGAAGAAAAACGTTTCTTCATGTGTTGCACATCTAAGTCATCAATTTTGCATAAGTGTTAGGATGAGTGTCCTTTTCAAAGAACATTCGAAGATTCTAGGATATTTAGCTCACACCGCAAATTGCTAAATCTCTTCTCATCCAAGGGCTTTGTGAAGATATCGGCTAGCTGTTCTCCAGTCTTCACATGCTCAATAGAAATGTCGCCCTCCAACACATGATCACGAAGAAAATGATGACGAATCTGAATGTGCTTTGTCTTCGAGTGTTGAACTGGGTTGTGAGCAATCTTGATGGCACTCTCATTGTCACAGCAGAGAGGCACATTCTTCATGTTGACGTCGTAGTCCTTGAGAGTTTGCTTCATCCATAGCAATTGAGCACAGCAAGAACCAGCGGTAATATACTCAGCTTCAGCGATAGATAGTGATACGCAGTTCTATTTCTTCGAGGACCAACAGACCAAAGATCGTCCGAGGAAATGACATGTACCAGATGTTGACTTGCGGTCCACACGATCACCAGCATAGTCAGAGTCAGAATATCCAATGAGATCAAAAGCCGAGCCCTTGGGGTACCATAATCCAAGTGTTTGTGTATGAGCTAGATATCGAAGAATATGCTTCACAGCCTTATGGTGTGATTCCTTCGGTGCAGCTTGAAATCGGGCACACATGCAAACACTAAGCATTATATCTGGCCTAGATGCAGATAAGCACAATAAAGAGCCAATCATGGAGCGGTATACCTTATGATCAAAGTCGATACCATTTTCATCAGTGCACAGATGGCCATTTGTGGGCATAGGAATTTTGACGCCTTTGCAATCTTGCATGCCAAATTTCCTCAGTACATCCTTGAGGTATTTCTCCTGAGATATGAATATGCCATTGCGTTGTTGACGACTTTGAAGACCTAAGAAGAATTTCAGCTCTCCCATCATAGACATTTGATATTCTTCACTCATCATATAGGCAAATTCATCACTATAACGTTGGTCAGTACAGCCAAAGATAATATCATCAACATATATTTGGCACACAAACATTCACCATCATAAGATTTAGTGAAAAGAGTAGGGTCGAGTGAACCGGGTTTGAAGCCTTTCGTCAAGAGGCCATAGAGGGCCTTGTTGAGTCTGAAGACTTTGTCAGGATTCTTTGGATCTTCAAAACCTGGGGGTTGAGCAACATATACTTCTTCCTTAAGCTTACCATTGAGGAATGCACTTTTCACATCCATTTGATATAAAGTGATATCATGATGGTTAGCATAAGCAAGTAATATGCGAATAGCCTCAAGTCTAGCAACAGGTGCAAAAGTTTCATCGAAATCAATTCCTTCAACCTGTGTGTAGCCTTGAGCTACGAGCCGTGCCTTATTCCTCACCACAAGGCCGTTTTCATCTTGCTTGTTGCGGTAGATCCACTTTGTGCCAATGATATTGTGCTTGCGAGGATCTGGACGTTTGACCAGTTCCCAGACATTGTTGAGCTCGAACTGATGTAATTCTTCTTGCATGGCCTGAATCCACTCAGGCTCCAGAAATGCTTCATCTACCTTAGTGGGCTCTGTAATAGAGACAAAAGCATAGTGCCCACAAAAGTTAGATAAATGTGAAGCTTTTGAGCGTGTGAGAGGACCTGGCGCTTTGATGTCATTGGTGATCTTTTCAACTTGCACTTCTTTTGCAATACGAGGATGAGTTGGTTGCCGTTGAAGAATTTGATCAGCGTTTTCTTCAGCACCATTTTCTTCAGCATTTTCTTCAGGTGCATTAGCTCGACATTCTTCATGTTCTGTAATGAATTCTTCAGCGGATTCTTCAGTAGGAATGACATCCTCAGTAGCCTTGAACTTGATTGTTTCCTCAGGTGCTAGTTCATCTATCACAGTAGGTAGGTGCTCTCTTTGCGAGCCATTAGTTTCGTCGAACCGCACATCTACAGTTCCAACAACCTTGTGAAGAACGTTGTTGAAGACTCTGTAGGTGTGCGAGTCCTTTCCGTAACCAAGCATAAAACCTTCATGTGCTTTCGGTGCAAATTTTGAGTTGTGATGAGGATCTCTAATCCAACATTTAGCACCGAAGACTTTGAAATAACTTACATTCGGTTTCTTATCAGTGAGGAGTTCATAGGCTGTCTTCTTGAAGAATTTGTGAAGATATACTCAATTTCATCTGATAATAGAACAGATAAAGCAGTATGAGGATGTGAGAAATGAAAATTCATTTCTTCATGAATAGCTTGCGTCCTTTCAAGCATACTCAGGTCTCCAACAAATTCTTCAGACGATTACATACGTCTGGAGACCCGACCCTGTAGAAGAGATTAGTTCCTTTTCTTCACCACCCACATCTGAAGGGGTGGCAAAGAGTTCATCATTCTGCGAGCTCCATACGAGAAGGATGGCATAGAAGCCAGTCCATTTCGTTTCACATAAGATGGGTTAGAGTAAGCATAAGAGTAAGAAGAGAAATTCTTCGAGGACTTATGGACATAATGATTTGAAGAATAATGCACATATCCATAATCCTTAGATCTTCCCTGCGAAACATACAGGTTAGCATGATGATGTTCATATGAGGACTTTGATCCATATGAGGAATATGATCCATGTGAGGAGTTTGGTCCGTATGAGGACTTGGATCCGTATGAAGAATTTGATCTAGGGTTCCTATTCTTCACAGGTGGCGTCATGATGACATTCACCTGAAGATTTTCAAGGCATCTTTTGGGAACCCAGATTTTCTTCATAGGGGAGCCATTCCTGCAATTAGTGCCAACATATCTAGCAAATACTTCACCATTCTGATTTTTGAACAGTTTATAGTTGGAGTCAAATGACTCATCATCAGAATGAGGAGATTCACATGCAAATCCAGATAAGTTAGATGGATCAACTGGAAGTCCCTTTGTAGCAACCCATGTAGTTTTGGGGTACTGCTCAGGCTTCCAATATGTACCATCAGCATTGAGTTTCCTCTCAAAGGCAATACCCTCTTTCCTAGGGTTCCTATTGAGGATCTGCTTTTTAAGCACATCACAAAGAGTCTGATGCCCTTTGAGGCTTTTGTACATGCCTGTCATGTACAATTCCTTCAGCCCTGCATCATTAGTGATACTAGCAATGTCCTCAGATGAGGAATTAGTGATAGCAGAGGCATGTGAAGAATTTGAAACATTAGCAGCATTTGAACATTCAGGTGAAGAATTAGCAGATTCATGTTCAATGCACTTCAAGCATGGAGGAACAAATTCTTCCTGAGAAGTGCTGATTTGTTGAGCAAGTAATGAATCGCGCTCCTTCTAAAAATCTTCATAACTCACTCTTACCTTCTCAAGGTCTTGCTTTCTTTGAAGAAATTCATAAGAAAGCTTCTCATGATCCGATAAGAGAGTGTTATGATGACTTTGAAGTTTGTCAAGCTTGGACTGAAGTCTCTAAAGATTTTCAGTTAAAGTTTCAGTGCGATCCATTTCTTCACCCAACATATCATCACTTTTGTCTAGCATGTTTTGAACCTTTTCTAAGGTCTTTTGTTGTTTAGTGGCAATATAAACAAGCTTTATATAGCTAGGTTCAAAATCATCATCAGATTCATCATCACTAGACTCGGATGAGGAACATTCGGTTACTTTGGCACCTTTTGACATGAGGCATGGTGCAGAAGATGATGGTTCGGGTTCAAAAGTCATCATTTTGAGCGATTCCTTGAAATCCTCAAACCAGGGATCATGACAAGTTCGATGACCTTCATAGACGTCAGAGATTCGGTCCCAGATAAGCTTCGCATTGCAAAGATGCATAATGCGCGACAATTCATCTCTGGATAGGCAGGAACAGATGATATCCTTCGCCATGATGTCAAGTCGAGTGTACTTGTGAATATCATCAGTGTCCGCCATCTTGCATAGATCGGTCAGACCACTCTCAGTGACGGTCCACAGCTCGATGTTCATCGCCATGAGGCGCTTCTTCATCATGGCCTTCCACTTGGGATACTCGTGACCGTCAAATATGGGGCATGTCACTTTGTTCATACCTGCGGTCGACATAACTAAAACTCCAGGCGGTTAAACCAAAATCACACAGAACAAGGGAGTACCTTGCTCTAATACCAATTGAAAGTGCGTTATATCGACTAGAGGGGGGTGAATAGGCGATTTTTATGAAATTCTTCACTGAGGAATTTGCCGGTGTGGAAATTCCTTAGCGAAGAACTACTAGCAGCGGAATAAGTACTCAAGAGTAAACACGACAGAATACAAGCATGGTCATCATGATGAAATGAAGACAGGCACAAAGTATAGGAAGTGTAAGCACATGATAACACAGGATGAAGACAAACAGACTGAAGAAATTGAACTGAGGAAATTGAGAAAGTCTTTAGTCAAAGTCTTCAAGCATAGATATGAACAAGCACACAACACAGTTATGAGGAAATGAAAGAGTTGAGGAAATAGAACCAGTAAGCTAGATGAAGACAATGATTTGGTAGACCAGTTCCAACTGCTCTCTCAGTTGTACGTCTGGTTGGAGCGGCTGAGTATTTAAACTCGAGGACACACAGTCCCGGACACCCAGTCCTGAACACGCAGCTCACGACACCCAGTCCTCACCATATTCTCCTTGAACTAAGGTCACACAGACCTCGTCCAATCACTCGTGGTAAGTCTTCATGTGACTTCCGAACCTTCACAAACTTGGTCACTCGGCGATCCACAATTCCTCTTGGATGCTCTAGACCATGATGCCTAACCGTCTGGAAGAAGCACAGTCTTCAAAGGTAACAAGCGTCGGATCCACGTAGGATCAATCTCTTCAGTGATGCTCAATCACTTGGGGTTTGTAGGTGTTTGGGTTTGGGTTTTTCCTCACTTGATGATTTTCTCTCAAAGTCCTCGGAGGATGGGTTGCTCTCAAATGACAAGTGTCAGTTTCTCTCGGAGCAGCCAACCAGCTAGTGGTTGTAGGGGGCGGCTATTTATAGCCTAGGGAGCAGCCCAACATGATAAGACATAAATGCCCTTCAATTATATGACCATTAGGTGGATAGATATTTTGGGACAGCTGGTGCATAGCACAGCAACGGTCGGAATTTTGAGTACCAAAATCCTCAGGGCTATCATGTTCCTCACTGTGTAGGTAATCCGCACTGGCGAATTCCTAACTCCTCAGTCAGGACAAATTCCTCAGAGACCAGAAGAACTTCGTCTCTGTCACTGAAGAAATTGATTGAACTGTATGAGATTTCCAATGGCTTCACTCGAAGGGATTGGTAGGTGTAGGATTTTGAGTTGAGCATCACATGGAAATTTTTCCTTAGTATTTCCTCGACCCCCTTTAACAGTATGGTGTTTCCTATGACTCAAGAAAGAGAAAATGAAACTACGAAAACAAAAGTCTTCACGCTTCATGTTCCTCGAAAGAATACCAAGTCTTCAAGGTCACACCAATTTCTTCACTTTCAAAGTCTTCAGAAAGTCTTCAGAATACCAAAGCCTTCAGTCAAAGAACTTCATTTGTAGGGGTCGACTTTCTCTGTAAATATCAAACTCCTCATGGACTTATAGACCTGTGTACACTCACAAACGCATTAGTCCCTTAACCTATAAGTCTACAATACACCAAAATCACTAAGGGGCACTAGATGCACTTACAAACTGATGCTCTCATTTTTGTCGAACTGATCGTCTTCTTTATGAACTGATGCACTCGGTTTGGACCTATGTTACCGGACTCATGGCATTTTCATCCCCGCAATGCAGTCGCCACAGTTGCCGCCGCCATCGAGGAGCTCTAGCTGCTCGCCCTGAGGGCTTTCACGGGCGCCGACTCCATGTCCGGCACGGCGGCCTCGCGGGCGGCAGAGCGCATGCCGCCGTGTCACGAGCAGGTGACGGTCCGCGGGATGGTGGCGGACTAGACCGACCTCTCCCTCTCCCTTTCCCTGGTTCCCACCGCCACGACGGCGCTCAACAAGGACAACTACCTCGCCATCTGCCTCACCGCGCTCGCCGCCACCAGCAAGGAGCAGCAGGCGAGCGCGTGGAACCCGTCCCCTACCCGGGCTTAGGAGCTGCGGTTCAGCTGCGCAGTCTGCGGGAAGGAGTTTGCATCGTACCAGGCGATCGACGGGCACAAGTCCAGCCACCACAAGCCGGTGCCCACTAGAGAGTGCTGCATTGCCGCGCAGGCGTCCACGGGCGATGGGTCAGAGCAGGGGCTTCACGACCGAGCAGGCGCTCAGAGGGCACAAGCACTGCCACTACTGGGATGGCACCTCCATTTCCATGTCCGTGTCCGTCTCCGTGTCGGCATCCTCTGCCGTGCTGAGGAACTTCGACCTAAACCTGCTGTCGATGCCGAAGAACGTAGGGGTGAAGAGGTGGGACGAGGACGAGGAGGTGCAGAGCCCTCTCCCCACCAAGAAGCTGAGTCTTTTGCTATAAAAGAAGGAGAGATGGCCAATGGTCAACCACCCCTTGATTAATTTGTTCATTTGTTGAATTCGATTAGGTATCACCATGATTTGTTGATTTGTTGTATTTATAAGGACACAAAGAAATTAAAACTATGGGCTTAATTCCATTTCCATGCTCCAACGCCCTTCTCTGATCTCTCTGTGTCCATGTTGAGCCGCGCTTCCCGATTTTCCTGGGTCGCTGCTGTACTATCAGAATAACTGAAACTTTGGCATTGCTCGCAAGACCGTAGCACCAGGGTTGCGGTCACTGACTGAACCTAGCTAGTCTGCATTTTTTTTGTTCTTGATGAGAAAGATATTTACAATTGATTTCGTAGTCGCAATCGGTCTTCAATTTAATTGACGATTTGGTGGTGAAACTAAACACTTTTAGGTGCTGATGATCAACTACAAGCTAATCTATCCAAGTGGGACTGCCACTGCCATCCTCATAAATGGTTCCACACACCTCAAGGAGATAAGAATGCAAGGTCCGACCCTTTTTATTTTTCATTTCCTTTGCATGAAAAGGACATCTTCTTATTCCCAGCTACGATGAATCAAATCGTGTTTTAACTCTGTAAAAATGCTTTAGAAACGGATGGCCCGGACTGATTTAGAATTTCTTTCAACCTTTACCGCAACAGGCAGCAGGTCCGTGGGATTCCTCAAGTACTTTGGGATCAGCTTCTTCTGGAGCTTCTTCTAGTAGTTCTACACCGACGGCGGCGTCTGAGGCTTCCTCCATTTTCCCACCTTCGGGCTAAAAGCCTGGAAGTAAACGTGACGCCTATATGACTTCTTTTTTTTCTCTCGCTAAACAATTTTTAAGTTTCGGTGGTTGAAAAATGAAAATGCATGAGAGAGTTCACCATTTTAAATCCTCAATGATTCTGTCGCCAAATTTTTCTTCGACTTCAGCCTGACGTATGTTGGCACCGGGATGATCTGCTCGCACCTCGTCAACCTCTCCCTCCTCTTCGGCGTCGTCCTCTCTTGGGGTGTAATGTGGCCGCTCATGAGCAAGTAGGAGGGGAAGTGGTACTCAGCCAAGGCGTCTGCCAGTAGCATGACAGGCCTTTCAACGGTTTACGATATCATCGTCCCCGAACTTGCATCATTTGTATCGTTAAACTGATGACATTTTTTATAAAAGAAAATTGTTTTGTTTCTTTTTAACTCACATTTCTTGCAATGATGTTCTGGACTTCTTTTGTTTTGCCACTTGAACTTTTACCAACTTGAATTACCGCGTATGGATGAGCACTTGAACTTATAGAAGTGAAAGTTTTTGGTTTTAAATTCATATTTGTTTCCTTTTCCGAACTTATGGTATCATCATTATCGAACCTGCATGGTTTGTGTAGCTGAACTAAAATAATTTTTTACCCAAATAAATGTGTTGTGTTTTTTGTTTGAGCATAATTTCCTCGGTTCCATTGACGGACTTCCTCAAATTTCATAGACAAACTGACTGTGTTTTATTTTTTGAACTTACATGCTAGTAATAATTAAACATTCCCATACGATTTTTTCACTATTCATGGCATCAACCGAAATAGGCAGGAGAGAGCACTATCGAACTGATCATTGTTTTTTATTCATACTGATCAATGTTTTTAATTCATACAAATTTTCCTTTCTTGCAGAAACATCTAACTGTTATGTACACTTTCTTTAAGAAGTAGCAATCAAATCATCTGACAAAAAATCTGAATTTGCAATTAGTGCTATGTGTACAGATTTCATTTTTCGATCTTTCTCATTGTCTACGTCATGTACTTCATCCTCAACCTGTTGGTGTCCTTCGTTCTAGTGATCGGCGGCGTCATAGTGTGCTAGTGATCAGCGTCCGTCCAAACCTCTCTTGTGCTACAGTACAAAGAGAAACAAAATAGTGAGAGAAAAGAGCTGTAGATTGAAACAAATTAGAGGTGAGCTACAAAAACATTAAATTATTCTAATAAATTCCTATGGTCAGTAATATCCATAGTGAAGCTTGGTTCTATATAGTACTGATCAGTACTAGTATTTTTGTAAGTCCTAATGATCAGTACTGCTACTTTTGTCTTACTAATGAGCACTCGTACTGATCTAGCTAACACAGCGAATTTTTCATCTAGTGGACTTTTTAACATTATATTAGAAAACGTGAGATACAAAATAAACAACTAGATTAGAATAGAAGCATTGGCTTATATTAGAAACGATGAGCTCGAAAATAAACAACCAGATGCGAATTTGCTTCAAGTCAGGTTTACTGTTTGTGAATTTGATGCATGTTGCACTATAGGACTGCTACGGGTTTGCAAGTTGGACATGAGTACTTTTAAATTGTTTGCATTGTTTAGTGCCAAAATCCTCACCACAAAAGAACACATCTGCATTACACATATAGCAAAACTGAACTTTCTACGTCTACTATTGTTTTTATAGAGTGGACTTATGTTTTGTTATGTACTTGAACTATTAAAGTTTTTGAAAATTGCCACTATCACACTTGTTATACTTGAAAACTCTAGCCAGACTAGGAAGCCCCCAAATCCCACACAACAAGGCATGTTATATGTATTTTTTCACGAGCTGATGATTGTTCATGTACTGAAACTGAGAGCACCTAGTTTGTGTTTCAGGAATTAAAATAGACGTCCTGAGCACCCCATTTCAGCAAATGTTTGTGCTATAATTCAACAATAGAGAATACATATAAGCAAACACCTATTTTTATGGAGAATATACCATTTTGGCGACCTTCATGTGACTAGCGGTGTCGGAGGTGATCTCGTGTCTCCTGCTGCTGCAGGTTGACGAGGAATAGGCGTGACAATGAAAACAAAACCAGTGAACAGAGTGGGAGTAAGCGCTGGTCGAGCGGCAGATGGAGCCCCACAACTCATGCACCTGTGTCCACTGCCGACCGCCGCCAGCCCAGCCAAACTCCATGAGGTCCACCTGTTCCACATCGCCATCATCGTACCTCATTAGGATCTCCATGTACATTGCATTCCACACCTCAACATGGAAGCCCACCTTCAGCCAGGAACTCGCTTGGGAACCAACTGCTCGACCGTAGACCACACTCGTCCTTGTGGGACTGCCACAAGCGTCAAGGTCGAACTTTTGCACAAAATAAATAAATCAGGAACTCATGGGATGTAGGGTCAAAATGTTGCACAAAAATATATGGTTTCTCTTTTTGCTCAGACATTCCCACAAATGTACCAAGTGCACAGGTTGAACTAATCTCGTGCACGGTACGAACTTGCTCGAGGGTAGGCTGGGAGCTACGAGTGGAGCAGCACATGGAGGTGAACTTCGACTCGGAGGCTACATAAAAAGAGGAAGGGGAAAGGCCAGACCTCACCATTGCATCATTGAACGGCCCCTGTGTCACCAGTGAACGGACTGTGGTGACGGCGGTGAATGGACTGTGGTGATGGAGGTGAACTGCCTGTGGCACAAGGGTGGTTCTTTTCCAAACTGGTCGTGGTTTGTTTTTCGAACTTATCTAGATTTAAGATATGAACTTCCTGGCACTATTCTTTTTCATCCATACAAGTTTACTAACCAAAATGACTGCAATATAGGGAGGAACGAAATTATATACCAGGAGAAGTACATGCTCATGGATCTCCTTTAAATCAGTGGCATAGACAGGGTGTTAGAGGATGGTCGTGAGCCTGCAAATCCAGTGAGGGAACTGAAACCAGCAGTAGAGTACTTTGTCAAACCAGGATTGCGTATACAAGTTTGTTGAAATGGGGCAGTGAAGTCTCACTAGCAGTACTTCTCATGTAGTAATACATGGACTTGCTATTAAATACACATGGACCTGCTATCTTTGCCAATTCTCTTGCGCTTCCTAACCGTCTTTCGCTTCGCCTCCATCGGCCATCAGACCCTAAAGGGAACATGTGATCATGCTTGTCAGATATATGTGCTTCAGGTGTAGAGCCATCCATGCCTCAATACAACTGATGTCTGGAGCTACAAAAAATCAGAATGCGCAAATGGACTTCACTGCCCTATCTAAAATTTTTGTTGCATTATCTCTTCTCCATCTTATTATCAGTTCTACACCTAAAGATAAGTTAGGAAACTCCAAGCTTGCTTTCGCAACATTGGATTAGACACGTATGTTTTACTTCTGATTAATTACCTGATGATTGAGCAGCTGATGGTTGGGGTTGTGCTTTCTTTTTCTTCCATGATAGTGGGTTTGGGCCCTGCAGAAGGACTACCAAAATGTTAATGCTGCCCACTAGATCATAACATGCAAATATAGTCGTGCTCGTGCATATGATGAATATCTGAAAAATAGTAGATGAAGATACAACCTTTCCTCTGTTTGTCAAGCAATTTCAGCTAGTGGTCCGCAAGCAATTTCAGAACACCATGCATTTCCAGCTAGTGAAACATGTGACGAAGAACTTAACTCAAAAAACAGGATTTTTGGAGATGGAAGAAGGCGTCGAACGTCGGGTGAACCTGCTACCCCTACTCCTGCGAACTGACGGCTCCGGTGAAGTGAAGATGATGGAGGCAGGGTTCACGAGCAGCGGCTGGTCACACCGGGATTTGGCTGCTATAGGGGATCCGCTACCCCTATTCCTGTGGACTGACGGCTCTGGTGAAGTGGAGCTGATGGAGGCGGGGTTCACGAGCAGCGGCTGGGCGCACTGGGATTTGGCTCTGTAAAGATGAAGTGCAACGTATATATTTTTTAGTTGAAGAACTAGTAGTCTTGCAGCACAAGAGGCACGGCATGGTGCTATTAACTACTCCCTCCGTCCCATAATGTAAGACGTTTTTTGACTCTAGTGTAGTGTCAAAAAACGTCTTACATTATGGGACAGAGGGAGTAACTTACGGATATCCTTTCTACTTTGTAGTAGTAATCACAAGAGGCGCTGCCACACGATTCAGACTTGTCCCAGCTTCATCTTGCCTAACTTCACAACAGATCGCTTGTAGGCATGAACATAAACACCTATAGGACTGCACAAACCACACAAAAATAAGTTAGTTGTTAACTCGTGAGGTAGCCAGAATCAGCTCGGATGCAATATTTCAAGAAGCCTGGCTCCCACAATTTTTCTCCTCCACTTGCTCTCTCTTCACCCGTCCCTTTTATTCCTATCTTGTTTATCAAATCCAGATGCATTAGCAACAATAGCTTGGCTCCAAGAAGAAAAATGCATAGCATGGGGGCAGCAGCGTGCAACTGGGGGCATGCTCCCCATTTTTTAGGGATGCATGTACATGCTGCAGCCGAAGAAATACCATGGAGCTTTTCTGAAAACAAACTATGAACTTTTGTGGAGCTTTTTGTTGGACTGAAGCATTTAAGCAAACACCTGATGGCATCAAGAAAACAAGTGATTACAACATCTAGCAACAAAAGCGATGGTATAGAAAAATTGAACTAATGTTTTCTGTCATTCCAACAAACCTCCAGCATATATATTTTTGAACTGATTTTTATTCTATCATTGTATGGTCGTCGTGTACGCGGGAATTAGAAAAAGGCTCTATCAATGATGTTTGTGTGTGCGCGCATGTGATTTAATCAATCAATGATGATGGACAACATCCGTATGTACTGTGCCTCCCATTTTGAACATACACATTTTTTTCAGAAACGCATGCCCCTTCACTCATATTTCTGCTAGATTGTCATGGAAAATTCATACACCAACAAAATTAATCCTGCATTTGAGCAATGACACTAAATTTACATGTGCTTCAGACAAACAACAAACACATAGATGAACTGGCCCTCGTATGCACACAACAAGCATCAGATTCCATATACCTGAACTTCTAATTATCAATATACTTGAACTTATTCATTGTCAATGTACATGAAGTTTTAAACTTACCTAGGAGTAATACATGAGCTCCAGCCCCCAATACAAGTATCATGATGGCAATCTATACCAATGACCGACACATGATGAGTAGGCGGCCAAGGTGGAGGATGAGTAGGCGGCCAAGGCTGTAACGCCCTCGATGCGGCTATATCTCCCACGTGTCGAAGCACGACTTAGAGGCATAACCGCATTGAAAGCAATGTCGCAAGTGAGGTAATCTTCAAACAATCCATGTAATATATAAGGGAAAGAGATACATAGTTGGCTTACAATCGCCACTTCACACAATTACATGAATAAAGCATTACATCAACCAGATACAATCAAGGTCCGACTATGGAACCAAAATAAAAGAAGACTAACCCAATGCTACACAGATCCCTGATCGACCCCAACTGGGCTCCACTACTGATCAACTAGAACGAAATAACACAAAGGACAAGATCTGCATTGAGCTCCTCCTTTAGCTTGGTTGCGTCAGCTGCACGGTAACCTCGGCACCTGCAAGCTGGTTTTGGAAGTATCTGTGAGTCACGGGGACTCAGCAATCTCACACCCTCGCGATCAAGACTATTTAAGCTTATGGGTAAGGTGAAGGTATGATGTGAAGCTGCAGCAAGCGACTAGCATATATGGTGGCTAACATACGCAAAAGAGAGCGAGAAGAGAAGGCAAAGCACGATCGTGAAACTATGATCAAGAAGTGATCCTAGAACAACCTACGTCAAGCATAACTCCAACACCGTGTTCACTTCCCGGACCCCGCCGGGAAGAGACAATCACGGTTACAACCGCGGTTGATGTATTTTAATTAAGGTCAACTTGAGGTTTTCTACAACCAGACATTAACAAATTCCCATCTGCCCATAACCGCGGGCACGACTTTTGAAAGTTCAAAACCCTGCAGGGGAGTCCCAACTTAGCCCATAACAAGCTCTCACGGTCAACGAAGGATATTCCTTCTAGCGGGACGACCCGATCAGGCTCGAAATCCCGGTTACAAGACATTTCGACAATGGTAAAACAAGACCAGCAAAGCCACCCAGGTGTGCCGACAAATGCCGATAGGAGCTGCACATATCTCGTTCTCAGGGCACACCGGATGAACCAGACGTCGGGTGGGCCAGCCCAGAGTTGCCCCTGGTAGCTCCGGACATCGCTCAGTTTGGACCAACACTCAGAGGAGCACTGGCCCGGGGGTTTAAAATAAAGATGACCCTTGAGTCTGCAGAACCCAAGGGAAAGAAAAGGCTAGGTGGCGAATGGTAAAACCAATGTTGGGCCATGCTGGAGGAGTTTTATTTAAGGCGAACTATCAAGGGGTTCCCATTATAACCCAACCACCTAAGGAACGCAAAATCCGGGAACATAACACCGATATGATAGAAACTAGGGCGGCAAGAGTGGAACAAAACACTAGGCATAAGGCCGAGCCTTCCACCCTTTACCAAGTATATAGATGCATTAATTAAATAAAAGGTATTTTGATATCCCAACAAGGAACAACATCTCCATGTTCCAACAAGGAACAAACTTCATCTTCACCTGCAACTAACAACGCTATAAGAGGGGCTGAGCAAAGTGGTAACATAGCCAAACAACGGTTTGCTAGGACAAGGTGGGTTAGAGGCTTGGCTTAACAATATGGGAGGCAAGATAAGCAAGTGGTAGGTATCGCAGCATAGGCATAGCAAAAGAGCGAGCAACTAGCAAGCAAATATACAAGTGATTTCGAGGGTATGGTCATCTTGCCTGAGATCCCGCAAGGAAGAAGAACGAGTCCATGAAGAAGACAAACGGACGTAGTCGAACGGTTCCTCACAAACGCGACGTTATCGGAACCAACCCGAAGAAGCAACACCGGAAAGAAGCAAACAACATAGTAAACAACCACTACATAATCATGGCATGATGCACAATCAAGTATGATGCATGTCCGGTTTAAAGAGGCATGGCATGGCATGGCAAAAATGCACAAGCAATCCTACAAATTAAGTGGAGCTCAATATGCAACAGGATGCATATTGACGGAACACCACATTCGAGTTACTTAGTTCGATCTCGTTTTTGTACCCAACAAATTAAATGTTGATAGCATGGCAAGAGGGTGAAGCAAAGTAAAACTACCTATCTAGTCAAGTTTAAATGAGGCCGGAAGCAACGAACAACAATTCCGGTAAATCCCCATATGCATATATTAGGTTTGGTGCTGTTCTGCCCTAAACCATATTTTATAGTTGTTAAACTTGCAAAGAGATGCCACCATGTTAAACTAGGCAAAATTCTACCCCATTTACATATAAAGTTTATTAAATTCCGAGTTACGGTTAAATAGTTATGAAATAAATCATTTTAACAAGTTATTTAAGCAAATTAATGCAAACAGCAGTTTGAACATTTTAAACATAGATGAAAGTGGCAGATTATGAAAGTAGATAAAATTCTGAGCATTTTACATATATAACATGTTTTATTTGGATGCATGGTTCAAAAGTTATTAGTAGTTTAACATAGAGGCAGTTTTGTAAATATGCCGTGCACTGGTTAAATAGAAAAAAAAACGTTCAGCGAAAAAAAAACGTGTCTCGGGCCGAATCTGTCTAGCCCAAACAGCAATAAAAAAAGGAGGCACTGGGGAGGCCTCACCCATGGGCTTTGGCCCGGTTCAGTGGAAGAAGGTTGGCTGGGTGAGGAGGGGTGCGCTGGGCCGGCAAAGAAGCAGGCTGGGCCTGGTGCTTGCCTTGATTGGTCAACGCGAGCTGACCTGCTCGTTGCTGCTACTCGATGCAGCCGGCGGAGACGGTGATGGAAGCAGAGGCACGTTAGAGGGGCTGGGACCAGTGGGCGCGGCGGATTCGGGCAGTACAAGGGTCGGGGCACTGGTTCCCGGCGATGAGAAACTCCGGCGATGGCACTCCTCAAAGAAGAAGGCGATGCCCTGTGCGGCAGCGGTTCCCTGTGGAAGAAAAAAACAAGGAGGAGACATTCAAAGAAGAAGATAGCAGAGAAGGAGAAACAATCCGGGCACGGCCTTGGCGCTGGTATTGGTCGCCGGCGATGGGGTCCTTGCAGGTGCGGGCGGTGGACAGAGAAGCTCCGGCGGTGGCGCTCGCCGGCACGGTGCCGGAGACAACAGGGGAGTGAGGTAGCAGGCCGGCGTGGAGGAACTCCGGCGGCCATGGCGTCCGGACTTGGCGGGGCGACGAAGAGGAGCAGCAATGGACAGGCGCGGCTCCTGCAGAGGGACTTGGCGCGGCGATGGAGCAGCTTCCGATGGAGCCGCGAGGGAATTGGGCGCGAGACAGGCGAAACGGAAGCAGCAGCGGCGGGGCTTGGAGCTTCGAGTGGCTCGGGCGCCCATGGGTCTCCTGTTGACGAACAGAGACAAGGGAGCGATGAAGAGAGAGGGGAAAGCACGGGGAAGGAGGAAGGGGCGCAGGTGAGGGCACAGAGGAGCTCCACTCCTCTGGATCGAAGAGGGAGGAGGAGGCTCTCGATCGAGGTGGCGGGGTTCTCTGGTGGCTTCGAATCGAAGAGCTCGGGATCGAGGCTGCAGCGATTTGGGCGGCGCGCAGAACGAGGGAGGTGGTTGGAGATCTGGTTGGTGGGAGGGGATCCCAAGTAAGACATGAAAGAGGTGGTTGGCTGGCAGCGGCGGGGTGGGAATGTGTGTATTGGACCGGTAGGGGCTAGGGTTTAGACTGATATTTATACCAGATGAATTTTGGTTAGGGGCTAACTCGTCCCTCCGATCAAAATCGGACGATCGCGAATAAAATAGCTAGGGAGTCCAGTTAACAAAACGGAGACATTTTGTAGACGTTTGGGGATGATCCGGATCCAACGGTGACGACTGCCCGGGTCGGGTTCGGGACAACTTTCGGACGCGTGCGAGGGGAGGTCCGCGGGCTGACGAGAGGGGTTAGGTTGGGCCTGGCAGTAGGTAGTGGACTGTGCATAAGGGCTCGAGCTGAGAGAAGAGAAGACAGAGAGGCCCGGCGACTGTTTCTGGAGACCGAAAACGTCCGACGTTAGACCGACTATAATGTCGCTATAGTTATCCGTTGGGCTATCAAACGAACTTCGAATGCGATGAAACTTGACAGGTGGTCTATCTACACTATAATAAGACCACACGCCAACTTTCATCCCATTCCGAGAACATTTTCTGGCCACTTATAAAATATTATTTCGGACATGCCGCGGGCGCGTGCAAGTGTGGTTGGGCTCAGAACGGACAACGGACGGAACTGGGGAAACCCGGACAGATGCAAGTTTTGAAAACATGATGATGCAATGCGCATGATGACATGACAAGATGCAACACGCAAGCGAATGACATGGCAACAACAGCGAATAACTAGAAGACACCTGGCGCAACGGTCTTGGGGCGTCACAACACTCCACTACTACAAGAGGATCTTGTCCCGAGATCTAGAATGGCACCGGAGGGAAAACCGGAAGAGAAAAAGAAGAGGTAAAACTAAGTTGCTCCTTTGACAAACGAGTGAACCACGAACCTTGAGAGGTTGAACAAATTGAAAGAAAGAATGCAACGAAGAAGAACAAAGTTGAAAGCACTCCGGTAGGGAAGAGTAACAAGGAAGAACGAATTCGGACAGCACTCCGGTTGGAAAGTGATATGAAACTTGATAACATGGAAAGAACTTGAGCAGAGGACACAACACTCCGGTTAAATGGATAAACCAAGAAAAGAACACGATCCTGACAAAATAAGAAGATGGGTTGAAGAGAGCAACATCACAATGCCTCCGGAACAAAAGAAAGAATGGAATGGAATGAACGAAGGGAAACAAGATCTTCTATCTCGAATGAGCTTGAAAAGGCATCCTTAGGAGAAGTGTCGAATGGAGTTGTTGGAAAACCAACAACGAAAAGAGTAAGCTTGATATGGTCTTATGGAATACATCTCAAATTTTGAGGTGACAACCTGCCACTCACGGGAAAAAGAATTGGATTGGTATGACCAAGGAGACGAGAAAATATCTCACCGGGAGGATAAATAAGAACTTGGATCATTTATAAGCACCGAAATAGCAACAATCTTTAGGGAAAGCTTTAGGTGAAATATAACCCAAGATATCTCCAATGAAGAGGTTGATGGATTTAAAATATCCCATTCATAACAACCTGTGAATCATGAAACATGAACTCGACTTATCAAGAATGACATAATACCATCTCAAGAAGATAAGAGAGAACAAATGCACTCCAGATTGCAAGAAGAAGAAAGCTTGAGCTTCTTAGAAGAGAATCTCGATGAAAAACTTAGAGAAGGAATTAAATCCTTGATGAACTATCATGTAGAACCTCCATGAAGAACTCCGGTAAACAAAGGAATGAAAAGAAAGAGAAGTTGAAAACCCAAGGTGAATCCTTGCAATGATTAGATGGATCTACGTGATGAAATAAATTGAGAGAGCTTGGAACCCTGGAAAAGAAAGATGAATAATTGAGATCAAGACTTTTGATGAGGCACCGGAATAAGGAATTAATCACTTGGATGAAACAAGAATAAGAATTATGTTATGCGTATCCTTCACCAATTAAATTGATGACAAACAATGGATTTGGCATACTACTTACTCTCTTAGAAAGGATTAAGATATATATTGCGCAAACTTGAAGAGGCCTTCAATGATCCACCGGTAGGATTTGAAAGAACGAAAGAATTGATATGATAACGAAGGAAGAAGAATCTTGATGAAACCACCGTAAGAATTGAAAATGAACGAAGAGAAGATAAAGAAACACCGGGAAGAATTATAAAATGAACAAAGATGCTTGAGAGAATTTAGATCCAAGTGAAGCGAATAGATCATGGACCGATTAAAGATCACTTGAACGATGCACCGGTAAGATTGGAGAATGATAATTGAAAGCTGAGAATGAATAAACCTGAAATGATGGACTCTGGATAATCAAACTGAGAAGACTCTTGAATAGCTCCTGATAGGTGAAAAGAAATCTCACAACCGAAGAGAATTATGAGAGGATGGCAACAAGCTAGAGCCATGAATCTTCAAGAGAACGAAGCAAGATTAGAGGAAAACACTTCTTCGGTCTTCAAAATCTGAGAATGACGACGAGAAACACCACCATGAATTGTCGAGACACTCCGGAAGAATCAAAAGCGAAGAGGTTGAGCCAACGATGAAAAGAATGTGGACGATCTTGGAGAAAAACATAAGACTGATGATAATTCATTCTTACGCCAAACTTTGAAAAGAATTTGATGGTAGCTCCGGGAAAATAGAAGAGTCAGGTAAGATCCTAGGGAAAAAAACCTGTGGGTTAGGGCCCACTCAAGAGAAAACACCGTTAGAATGATTAAAAAGATAGATTGCACAAGTTGAATTAAAAGGCTTGAATGAGATAACATCCTCAAAGTAGCTTGAACGGATTAAGAGTGGAAACACGAATCTTCTGAGATATCTTTAGCACTCTGAAACAAAAGAATAGTGTGAAGTGAATGATAAAGAGGTGCACCGACATGAGAAAAGCATTGGCCAAAATGAAAGGACTATACTCAACACCAAAGCTTGAATTGAATCCACCGGAGAAGAAAGAGAACGAATAATGATGAACTTGAAGCTCCGTTAGAATCTTCCTGAGAATCACCAGATACGAATAATGACGGAAAAGAATGGAGAGACTTCTCATCAATAAAAAGATACTTGATTAAGAAATCTGAGTCCTTGAAGAAACAAGGGTGGGAGGGCGGGAAAAAAACAGAGGCAACTTGGAGACGGTTGAAACAAACACCGTTCAGAAGAAACCGATACTTGATCTTGCGGATGTTGAAATGATCGGATCCACTTAAAGAGAAGCACACCGGTGAAAAGGATTGACATGACAAACTCGATGATCGAGAAGGATTAGTATTCACATAGAAATATGAGAACACCGTTTAGGAAAAATATGGAATCAACACTTGACTTCGAAGCAACTCGAATACCACAACTCAAAACAAAACAAAGGATTGGCTTGCAGAATAAGCCGGAACAAACATATGATAGAGATTTCGTCCGAAGTTTTCGTGGTGGGGCCTACACGGGCTCGGTCGTACAGCACCATCATGTACAAGGCAGTGCACATGACATACGAAGCGTCTCCGAGTCGGCATAGCCAAGGACTCTTTAAGACACAACGAGACCACTGTAAAACCAACCGTGAATAGGCGAACCACTAGACGTCGAACCCCAATTTCATATCATACATCTATCGAAAAGATATCCTAAGAGCAACTTGAATTCCTACTTATAAACTCCCGAAATTTTCCGGTTATGCAATCAGGTGTTGGGGATACAGGGGAAGCATAATATCTCACTCAAAACTAGCAAATCCTACATCCAGATGTATCCATCCTTCAACACATAACCAAGAAACCTTCGGAAATCATCTACCTCAACCTTCGAAAAGCATCCATTATACGAGTTATGGCAATACTCCCGAACTTCCGCCCCAATACTGGGTGGCGTCGAGGTTATCTCACCAACAACTGCATAAAAGAGATTTTCGATGTCGGCGAAACTATCTCAGGTATTCCAGAACTGCAACGATAAAATTGTGACGACAACACCTCGGAGCTCAACTTCCCGGGACACTGCCACAACCCCTAAATGTCAGGAGGCACCAAGAACAATGTTCTCGTCACAAATCGATCGGAACGATTCCAAGATACCCGTGTGATCCTAAAAATTTTTTAGTGAAATTTGAGAAGAGAAGAGTCAAAACTCTACGTCAGGATGCCTTACTAGAGCGATGAAGGGACTGGGGAGTAAAAAGAATTCCTAAACTCTTCGATATATAATTCCTAAATGACTCAAAACATTTTTGTAGACTCAACAACGGCTGCTAATAACGATCAAGCAGTGGGGGCTCCTAAGGTCGGGGAGGGCTCTGATTACCAACTTGTAACGCCCTCGATGCGGCTATATCTCCCACGTGTCGAAGCACGACTTAGAGGCATAACCGCATTGAAAGCAATGTCGCAAGTGAGGTAATCTTCACACAACCCATGTAATATATAAGGGAAAGAGATACATAGTTGGCTTACAATCGCCACTTCACACAATTACATGAATAAAGCATTACATCAACCAGATACAATCAAGGTCCGACTACGGAACCAAAATAAAAGAAGACTACCCCAATGCTACACAGATCCCCGATCGACCCCAACTGGGCTGCCGGGGTTTCTGATCCACGGACACCTATGGGACCGGCGGACCGGGTCCCTTTTGGTTCGGCGGGGGGCGGAGGTCGCGCAAAGAGCAGATCGAGGCGAAAAACGCGGGCAGTTGGTCGTGCGAAGGGAAAATCGAGGCGAAGCACGCGAGCGATTTACCCAGGTTCGGGCCGCACGGATGCGTAAAACCCTACTCCTGCTTTGTGGTTTGGTATTGATTTCTAGCTCGGGAGCGCGGAGTGCTACAGTACACACCGGCGACTAGCAAGGCCGAGTGTGAGTGGATGAAGTGGCTAACCCCCCCGAAGGCTCTCAAAATGGCCGACCCCCCTCTATGTTGCACACGGGCCTCCTTTTATATGCTCAAGGGGTTACCGACATAGCAACGGAGGTAAAGGGCAATAATGGAAAGGCGCTTGTGTTAGGGGCAGCTAGGTACTGTAGTAGGCACAGCTACCTGCTACAGTGTTATCGAACCTAACCCTGACGGCAGGGGACAAGGGCATTAAATGCCCGTCTGTGTCGCCTAAACAGTACCGAGAGGGACCGCTAGGGACGCCACCGTTTGCCACGATGGTTATCTTGTCAGCGCCTGCTCGCCACCATGCACCCCTAGCTGCACGGCCTCCCGCCACGTGTGCTCGGGAGAGCGACACGTGGGTGGGTGTGCTGGAGCGCGGGCTCGGAGAGGCGGTTCCCACGGCAAACCCCTCGCCGCGGTCGTCGTCTTGTCGCGCCCGGGAGCTTGTCGCTCACCAGGTCTTGCTGGGGCGCGTAGCGCGCCGCGGCAAGTTCCTTGAAATGCCTCGAGTGGACTTCCCGGCAAGCTCCTCTTGCCGGGGTCTCGAGGTGCTTTTGATAGCCTTCCCGGCAAGCTCCTCTTGCCGGGGTCTCGAGGTGCTTTTGATAGCCTTCCCGGCAAGCTCCTCTTGCCGGGGTCTTGGTTTGCCTTCCCGGCAAGCTCCTCTTTCCGGGGCCTTGTTTTGGGTACTTTGTTCTTGAATGGTCTTCAAAGTAGCCGCGGAGGGTCTTGGCGGTCACCCGGCAAGCCTTGCCGCGGGGATGCTGCGACTGCCCGTGCACAAGTTCGGGATACTAGGGTACCCCTACTCTAGTACACCGACAGGAGCCCCCGGGCCTGGGCCAGACACGGTGCCGAGCGCTGTTGGGCCAGGCCCAAAACAGTGCACGGGCACGCGCGGCCTAGGTCACGCCGCAGACCTCTCCGCTTCCACCGCGCACGCCCAGGACGGCGTTCGTCAAACACGGCGTCGTGGGTGACGTGGGCGGCGTGTGCGGGGCTAATCCCCGTGAGCATGCGTCAGGCCATGATGAAGGGGATGGTTCACGCCCTCCTCCTTAAACGGAGGTAGGCGTCGGGGCGTGGCGCATTTACTGGACGGCGCCGGCGCGCGGCTTTTCGAGGCCGCCTCATCCGTCACCTTGGTTCTGCAACCCTGCCACGCGGCTCCCATGCGCTTGGAGTCGCGGACGGTGGAAGTGGGGAACTGGGCCGTCGCGAGCAGAGGCAGCGGGTCGGGCCCGACTCCCTACCCTTCTCGTGCCTTGATTCGCTGAGCGGGGCGGCCGAGCCCCCACCTCGCTCCTTTATAAAGAGCGGGAGGGCGGCACGGAAGCCCGCACTCTCCCATCTCCTCCTTTCTTCAGCTTCTGCTCCCCTTTCTCTCATCCGCCATGGAGAAAGGGAATCCTGGCCCTTCATCGGTGGCGGCGAGGGTCGCCGCCAGACAGCGCACCCCTTCCTCTCCCGCACCCGTGGTGGCAGAGCCGGCCACAAGGGGAAGAGGGAGGGGGCGAGGTCGTGGACGAGGTCGAGGACGAGGTCGAGGCGCTCGGGGAAGAGGCGGACGGGGCGGCGCGCCAGCTCCGCCTCCGCCGGCGGCTCCCCTCCCCACGGCGGTCCATATAGGGGACGACCCTTGCGAGTTCTTCGTCAGGCTGCGCCGGGCGCCTCGTCGTCGCCTCCGGCTTCCAGCTCCGTTTGCGAGTGCGATGGAGTCGGACCCGCCCGAGACACTAAGGCTGCACATGAGGGGCTGTGGGATCAGCGGCACGCGGGTCCGCGTTGTATTCCCAGCCCCTAATGTGATGTATCTTGATCGAGGGTGGAATACGTTCACCCTCCATTTTAAGTTGTTGGAGGGCGATCTCCTCTCCGTCAAGGTCTTTGGGTGCTTCGGCACTCGGGCGAAGTGCTGCGTGGACAGCTCCTCCGATAGAGAAGGCTCCCCCTCGAGCGAGAGTAACGAGGAGGGGAGCGACAGCGACAATGAGGGTAGCGGGCGGCGGGATGGCGGGTTAGACTAGGTGTCGGGTGCTGCTCCGCGCGGCACCGGCGACCCCATCATCCGTGTCGCCGGCTCCTTGAACTCCCCGGGGGCGTCTCCTTGGGCGGCTGGCGTAGGGAGGCTGCGGAAGGGGAAGAGGGCTGGCGACAAGGCCGTCAGGTCAGAGTACGAGGGTGTGGTGCCCTCGACAGCGTGCTGACGTCCTGCCGCCCCGTCTTCGAGCCCCGCTTCCGGCATCGCCATCACCGTCAAGCCCTCGGTCGGCCCCCCGGGATGTTCTCTTGGTGTCTTCTGGCACCTGTAGCTCGCCTAGGCGCCCCTTTTCCCCTTTTCGCCTCCTTGACCTACCTCCTGAAGAGAGGGACAGGAAAGGGATTACGGGCACCTTATCTTTTTAATTTGTAAGCCCTCGGGCCTTAGCTGCATCTAAAACTTGTAATCCTCTCTTTCATGTTTTTCATCCTCTATGGACTGTACCTGAGTGGGATGTTTTTTTTAATGAAAAGGGGATGCTTGCCGGGTTATTTGTCTCGCGGGTCGGACCCACGCCAAGGAGAAAATCCTTAGTATCCCTCGGACAGACATTTCATTTCCCGGCAACAGGCCCTGCCGCCTTCCCACGTCGCTCGACCTTTCTCACGCCTTTGGTGGAGGCGGGAACGAGGTGGGTGCGGCCTCCTCGTTTCATCCCTTTGCTGTCGCGACTACGACCAAGCCTGGCCCCGGGAACGCGCTCCAGGGCCTAGAGTCGAGGGAGTACGGCAGTTTTCGGGAAGAAACGCGGTTTCGCATTCCCCAGTCCATAAGAGGGTGCATGATGAGGGATGAAAGACTTATCTGATATCGCAGCCCCCGGCAACTCTGGCTTTGCCGTGGGTGAGTCTTGGTACCCGCAGCCCCCGGCAACACTGGCTTGCCGGGGCTCAGGTGCCGGCGCGCCCTTCTTCTCCTTTTCGTCCTCAAGCGGTCTGGCCAGGATATGCGAGTCCTGCGAACGAAGGAAAAGCAAAGGGACGGATACTCGACCTCTAAGCTAGGGGTTAGCCGCTGTTAGGCACTATCAACCCTAACCAAGGACGAGACTCGACCTAGCATGCATGCTCTAACCCCGGGGTAGCAGCGCTTCATTTACTGGTGCTCAGGGTCTGCGCCTGGCTCTGTACAAAGGATTACATGCAACAGCGGCAAGACTTGTAGAGAAGGGTGGTTGCCGGACAGGGTCCGACAACCGCGCCTTACAGGTAAAACTTACGAAGATGCTCGATGTTCCAGGAGTTGCTCACTGGTACGCCATCCTCGGTCTCAAGGCGGACAGCGCCAGGCCTTGTGACTCGCTTCACCCGGTAAGGGCCTTCCCACTTCGGCGTCAACTTGTTGGAATTCTTGGCTGACTGAACGCGCCGAAGAACAAGGTCGCCTTCCTCGAGACTCCTGGCATTGACTCTGCGGCTATGGTAGCGGCACAGAACTTGCTGGTAGCGAGCAGCTCGCACAGCAGCCTGGAGACGATCTTCCTCAAGGAGCAGCGCGTCATCTTGCCGCAGCCGCTCTTGCTCAAGCTCATCGTAAGCGAGCACTCGAGGTGACCCGTATACGAGTTCCGTGGGGGTAACTGCCTCTGCTCCATAGACTAGAGCAAAGGGTGTCTGTCCAGTGGCTCGATTTGGCGTTGTTTTGATCGACCAAAGAACCACCGGTAGCTCCTCGATCCAGTTTCTTCCGCACTTGTGCAGCCTGTCGAAAGTTCTGGTCTTGAGCCCACGCAGCACCTCAGCGTTCGCCCTCTCCGCTTGACCGTTGCTCCTTGGGTGAGCAACAGAAGCGAAGCAGACCTTGGCGCCGAGATCTTGGACGTACTGCATGAAGGCGTGGCTCGTGAATTGTGTACCGTTGTCGGTGATTATCCTGTTGGGGATCCCGAAGCGGCAAACAATCGACCTGAAGAACTTGACGGCTGACTGTGCGGTCACCTTCCTCACTTATTCCACTTCCGGCCACTTTGTGAACTTGTCGATTGCGATGTACAAGTACTCAAAGCCCCCGATAGCTCGGGGGAAGGGGCCGAGGATGTCGAGCCCCCAGACCGAAAATGGCCAGGATAAAGGGATCGTCTGGAGAGCTTGAGCTGGCTGGTGTATCTGCTTGGAATGGAACTGGCACGCTTCACACTTGGTTACTTGTGCAGTTGCATCCTGGAGGGCTGTTGGCCAGAAGAAACCTTGCCGGAACGCTTTGCCGACAAGTGCTCTTGCGCCAATGTGGTGACCACATATGCCTCCGTGTATCTCTGCCAACAGCTCTTGTCCGTCTTCCCGGGGAATACACTTCAATTTCACACCGTTGAGTCTTTTTCTGTACAGTGTCTTGTCGACGAACTGGTACATACTCGACTGCCGGGCTACTCTTTCCGCTTCTTCTTGCTCTTCGGGAAGTTCTCCTGTCTGAAGGAAATGGACAATCTTCTGCGCCCATGCTGGAGCTCGTGGCTCGACAACAAGGAATAAAGGCGAATCTGCGGCTGCGGGAACGTCCGCTTCTATGGCGAGAACCTGGATCTCTGCCGGAGCTTGATGCTCCCCGGCAAGCTTGCCGGAGCAAAACTTGCCGGGAGCTTCTGCTTCAACGGAACAAACCCTGGGGCTTGCCGGAGCATCTTGCTCCTCAGCGCTCTTGTTGTTGGACTCAGCTGCCGCGGGAACATCCGCTTCTACGGCGAGAAGTTGTGTCTCTGCCGGAGCTTGACGTTCCCCGACAAGCTTGCCGGGAGCTTCTGCTTCAACGGAACAAATCCTAGGGTTTGCCGGAGCATCTTGCTCCTCAGCGCTCTTGGCGTTGATCTTGGGGACCTTCTTGGCGGCGGCTTCGGGAAGCTCTGCCGGCAAACAGTCACCAGAAACCAACTTCCTCTTCTTGCTCTGTCCAGTTGATGGTGTTACGGACGGTTGAGTCAGCTTGAGCACGAAGGTCCCTGGTTCCACAGGTAACTTAAGTGCGGCACACTTTGACAGGCCATCTGCAATGGCGTTCTGAGCTCTTGGAACGTGCTCCATTTGCAGGCCGTCCAAGCGCTCTTCTAGCTTTCTCACTTCGTCGACGTAAGCTTCCATCAACGGACTCTGATAATTCTTGTTTACTTGGCGGACGACAAGCTGTGAGTCACCCCTGACAATGAGCTTCTTGATCCCAAGGTCTGCCGTGATCCTGAGACCGGCAAGCAACCCCTCATACTCTGTAGTATTGTTTGTTGCTTGCTCCTTGGGAAAGTGCATCTGGACTATGTACTTGAGATGCTCTCCGGTGGGCGCGATAAGCAGCACACCAGCACCGGTGCCTTGCAGCGAAAAGGCACCATCAAAGTATATCAGCCACTCTTTGCTTGCTTCCTTGTCGGGGATGCTCGTACTCGGCCTTCTGTTGCTGGACGAGCTGCTCGACCTTCTTGCAGCTTTGGAGGTCATGGCCCTTGGTGCGGTGAATCTTGCAATATTGCTTGCCGGAGCCGTCCCGCTTGTCGGCGACCGCCACAGCCTGGCAGTTGGTGCACGCGGCAACTTCCTTGCCGGAGCTACCAACCGCAGCCTTCTTGGCGTCACCTTCATCGCCGGACTGCTCAACGACCAGCACCTCTTTGCCTCTCTTCTTCCTGTTGCGCCGCCGGCCTTTCTTTGCCGGGGCAGCATCCTCACTGTCAGATCCCTCTGCTCCAGTGCTTTCTCTGGGGAATTTCCTCCCTTCCTCAGCACGCGCACACTTGTCGGCCAGGGCATATAGCTCGCTGACGTCCCGAATCTTGCACATCGCCATCTCCTCCCGCATCCTGCGGTTACGCACGTTCTGATGGAACGCGCTGATTACCGCGGCAGGGTGGATATTTGGGATGTTGTGGTGTACACGGCTGAACCTTTGGATATACTGGCGCAGGGGCTCTCCTTCCTTCTGGACGAGCAGATGAAGATCACTCTCTTGGCCATGGGGTTTGTGGCAGCCTGTGAAGGCGCCAACAAATTGATGGCACAAGTCTGCCCAGGAGGATACGGAGTTGTCCGGCAAGTGCATGAGCCAGGACCTGACGTTGGGCTTAAGCACCAGCGGGAAGTAGTTGGCAAGGATCTTGTCGTCCCGTCCCCCAGCAGCCTGCACCCCGATGGTGTAGATGCTGAGGAACTCCGACGGATGCAACTTGCCGTCGTACTTCTCCGGTACATCTGGCTTGAAGTTCTTCGTACTGGGCCACTGGACTTGCCGCAGCTCACGAGTGAACGCAGGGCAACCTACCGTGTACGGCAAGTCACCGGGTTCCCCTGGCGCGTGCATGTCAACAGAGGGCCCAGCGCGCTTGGTCTGATTGACGCCGCGCTTCCCTCCGGCGCTCGATGCGAGTACGAGCGTCTTCCCGCTGTCGCTCTTGAAGAACTTGGCGCTAATCGCGACGAGCTCGCGGATCTGACGACGCGGTGGAGTCGCTGTCGAGGTGGATCCGGCGAGTCGGCGATCTTGGCCTTCGGGGCGGAGAGTGCACGGTGGTCGTACCCTCGCCAGCCTCGTCGCCACCGGCTCGCGCATGGCTGACTCGCTGCGGCTGCGATGTGCCCGACTGCCGAGGAGTGTCGCTGTTGGCGAAGCCGATGAGACTCTGGATAGTGGCCCTCCAGTCGTCGATCTTGTCCGCCGCTGGAGGGTAGTCTAGGAGCAGCTGAGCTCGCGCCAAAGCTTCGGCTGCGGTGGCGGGCGGCGGTAGCGAACGGTGCGAGGAGCGGGATATGCTCGGACTTCTAACCACGTTAGAAGGAGCAGTATCCCGTCCAGGCGACCGTGTGTCGCTCGCGCTGGCTTGTTGACGTGCATGGTGGTCTTGAGCGCTCCGAGATCCACCAGCTCGATCTTGGTCTAGCGAGCGCATGGCACCGTGAGTACCATGACGCTGCCGGTCCCGCGCCTCCTGAGACGGGTGCGGTGCATGCACGGACGCCGAGGTCTTGGAGTGCGCCCGGTCGTTGTGAGAGCCGGCTACGCCGCCGACGGGCGGCGCAGCCTTGCCCTGGGACCTGGCAGCACCGCGAGTTCCCTCGCCGACGTGTGTTCCTCCGCCGGCGCCTGCCCCACCGGCCGTTTGCTCCGGCGGTGGCTGGCTCGGCGCGGACGGAGCAGCTGCCTCCGAAACCTTCTTCTTCGGCGGCATGTTGATGAAGATGATGAAGATCTAGCCCGCGAGACCGCCGGATCTGGTTCACACAACTTCGACGCCGCCTACCTGGCGCGCCAGAGATGCCGGGGTTTCTGATCCATGGACACCTATGGGACCGGCGGACCGGGTCCCTTTTGGTTCGGCGGGGGGCGGAGGTCGCGCAAAGAGCAGATCGAGGCGAAACACGCGGACGGTTGGTCGTGCGAAGGGCAAATCGAGGCGAAGCACGCGAGCGATTTACCCAGGTTCGGGCCGCACGGATGCGTAAAACCCTACTCCTGCTTTGTGGTTTGGTATTGATTTCTAGCTCGGGAGCACGGAGTGCTACAGTACACACCGACGACTAGCAAGGCCGAGCGTGAGTGGACGAAGTGGCTAACCCCCCCGAAGGCTCTCAAAATGGCCGACCCCCCTCTACGTTGCACACGGGCCTCCTTTTATATGCTCAAGGGGTTACCGACATAGCAACGGAGGTAAAGGGCAAAAATGGAAAGGCGCTTGTGTTAGGGGCAGCTAGGTACTGTAGTAGGCACAGCTACCTGCTACAGTGTTATCGAACCTAACCCTGACGGCAGGGGACAAGGGCATTAAATGCCCATCTGTGTCGCCTAAACAGTACCGAGAGGGACCGCTAGGGACGCCACCGTTTGCCACGATGGTTATCTTGTCAGCGCCTGCTCGCCACCACGCACCCCTAGCTGCACGGCCTCCCGCCACGTGTGCTCGGGAGAGCGACACGTGGGCGGGTGTGCTGGAGCGCGGGCTCGGAGAGGCGGTTCCCGCGGCAAACTCCTCGCCGCGGTCGTCGTCTTGTCGCGCCCGGGAGCTTGTCGCTCACCGGGTCTTGCCGGGGCGCGTAGCGCGCCACGGCAAGTTCCTTGAAATGCCTCGAGTGGACTTCCCGGCAAGCTCCTCTTGCCGGGGTCTCGAGGTGCTTTTGATAGCCTTCCCGGCAAGCTCCTCTTGCCGGGGTCTTGGTTTGCCTTCCCGGCAAGCTCCTCTTGCCGGGGCCTTGTTTTGGGTACTTTGTTCTTGAATGGTCTTCAAAGTAGCCGCGGAGGGTCTTGGCGGTCACCCGGCAAGCCTTGCCGCGGGGATGCTGCGACTACCCGTGCACAAGTTCGGGATACTAGGGTACCCCTACTCTAGTACACCGACATGGGCTCCACTACTGATCAACTAGAACGAAACAACACAAAGGACAAGATCTTTATTGAGCTCGTCCTTTAGCTTGGTTGCGTCAGCTGCACGGTGACCTCGGCACCTGCAAGCTGGTTTTGCAAGTATTTGTGAGTCACGGGGACTCAGCAATCTCACACCCTCGCGATCAAGACTATTTAAGCTTATGGGTAAGGTAAAGGTATGATGTGAAGCTGCAGCAAGCGACTAGCATATATGGGGGCTAACATACGCAAAAGAAAGCGAGAAGAGAAGGAAAAGCACGATCGTGAAACTATGATCAAGAAGTGATCCTAGAACAACCTACGTCAACTATAACTCCAACACCGTGTTCACTTCCCGGACCCCGCCGGGAAGAGACCATCACGGTTACAAACGCGGTTGATGTATTTTAATTAAGGTCAACTTCATGTTTTCTACAACCGGACATTAACAAATTCCCATCTGCCCATAACCGCGGGCACGGCTTTCAAAAGTTCAAAACCCTGCAGGGGAGTCCCAACTCAGCCCATAACAAGCTCTCATGGTCAATGAAGGATATTCCTTCTAGCAGGAAGACCCGATCAGGCTCGGAATCCCGGTTACAAGACATTTCGACAATGGTAAAACAAGACCAGCAAAGCCACCCAGGTGTGCCGACAAATCCCGATAGGAGCTGCACATATCTCGTTCTCAGGGCACACCGGATGAGCCAGACGTCAGGTGGGCCAGCCCAGAGTTGCACCTGGTAGCTCCAAACATCGCTCAGTTTGGACCAACACTCAGAGGAGCACTGGCCCGGGGGTTTAAAATAAAGATGACCCTTGAGTCTGCAGAACCCAAGGGAAAGAAAAGGCTAGGTGGCGAATGGTAAAACCAATGTTGGGCCATGCTGGAGGAGTTTTATTCAAGTCGAACTATCAAGGGGTTCCCATTATAACCCAACCGCGTAAGGAACGCAAAATCCGGGAACATAACACCGATATGACGGAAACTAGGGCGACAAGAGTGGAACAAAACACCAGGCATAAGGCCGAGCCTTCCACTCTTTACCAAGTATATAGATGCATTAATTAAATAAAAGGTATTGTGATATCCCAACAAGTAAACATGTTCCAACAAGGAACAAACTTCATCTTCACCTACAACTAACAACGCTATAAGAGGGGCTGAGCAAAGCGGTAACATAGCCAAACAACGGTTTGCTAGGACAAGGTGGGTTAGAGGCTTGGCTTAACAATATGGGAGGCAAGATAAGCAAGTGGTAGGTATCGCAGCATAGGCATAGCAAAAGAGCGAGCAACTAGGAAGCAAAGATAGAAGTGACTTCGAGGGTATGGTCATATTGCCTGAGATCCCGCAAGGAAGAAGAACGAGTCCATGAAGAAGACAAACGGACGTAGTCGAACGGTTCCTCACAAACGCGACGTTATCGGAACCAACCCGAAGAAGCAACACTGGAAAGAAGCAAACAACATAGTAAACAACCACTACATAATCATGGCATGATGCACAATCAAGTATGATGCATGTCCGGTTTAAAGAGGCATGGCATGGCATGGCAAAAATGCACAAGCAATCCTACAAATTAAGTGGAGCTCAATATGCAACAGGATCCATATTGACGGAACACCACATTCGAGTTACTTAGTTCGATCTCGTTTATGTACCCAACAAGATTAAATTTTGATAGCATGGCAAGAGGGTGAAGCAAAGTAAAACTACCTATCTAGTCAAGTTTAAATGAGGCCGGAAGCAACGAACAACAATTCCAGTAAATCCCCATATGCATATATTAGGTTTGGTGCTGTTCTGCCCTAAACCATATTTTATAGTTGTTAAACATGCAAAGAGATGCCACCATGTTAAACTAGGCAAAATTCTACCCCATTTACATATAAAGTTTATTAAATTCTGAGTTACGGTTATATAGTTATGAAATAAATCATTTTAACAAGTTATTTAAGCAAAGTAATGCAAACAGCAGTTTGAACATTTTAAACATAGATGAAAATGGAAGATTATGAAAGTAGATAAAATTCTGAGCATTTTACATACATAACATGTTTTATTTGGATGCATGGTTCAAAAGTTATTAGCAGTTTAACATAGGGGCATTTCTGTAAATATGCAGTGCATTGGTTAAATAAAAAAAACGTTCAGCGAAAAAAACGTGTCTCGGGCCGAATCTGTCTAGCCCAAACAGCAATAAAAAAGGAGGCGCTGGGGAGGCCTCACCCATGGGCTTTGGCCCGGTTCAGTGGAAGAAGGCTGGCTGGGTGAGGAGGGATGTGCTGGGCCGGCAAAGAAGCAGGCTGGGCCTGGCAATTGCCTTGATTGGTCAACGCGAGCCGACCTGCTCGTTGCTGCTGCTCGATGCAGCCGGTGGCGACGGGGATGGAAGCAAAGGCGTGTTACAGGGGCTGGGACCAGTGGGCGCGGCGGATTCGGGCAGTACGAGGGTCGGGGTGCTGGTTCCCGGCGACGAGAAACTCCGGCGATGGCACTGCTCGAAGAAGAAGGCGATGCCCTGTGCGGCAGCGGTTCCCTGTGGAAGAAAAAACAAGGAGGAGACATTTAGAGAAGAAGATAGTAGATAAGGAGAAACAATCAGGGCACGGCCTTGGCGCTGGTATTGGTCGCCGGCGACGGGGTCCTTGCAGGTGCGGGCGGTGGACCGAGAAGCTCCGGCGGTGGCGCTCGCCGGCGCGGTGCCGGAGACGATAGTGGAGTGAGGTAGCAGGCCGGCATGGAGGAACTCCGGCGGCCATGGCGTCCGGACTTGGCGGGGCGACGAAGAGGAGCAGCACTGGACAGGCGCGGCTCCTGCAGAGGGACTTGGCGCGGCGATGGAGCAGCTTCCGACGGAGCCGCGAGGGAATTGGGCGCGAGACAGGCGAAACGGAAGCAGCAGCGGCGAGGCTTGGAGCTTCGAGTGGTTCGGGCGCCCATGGGTCTCCTGTTGAGGAACAGAGAAAAGGGAGCGATGAAGAGAGAGGGGAAAGCATGGGGAAGGAGGAAGGGGCGTAGGTGAGGGCACAGAGGAGCTCCACTCCTCTGGATCGAAGAGGGAGGAGGAGGCTCTCGATCGAGGCGGCGGGGTTCTCTGGTGGCTTCCAATCGAAGAGCTCAGGATCGAGGCTGCAGCGATTTGGGCAGCGCGCAGAACGAGGGAGGTGGTCGGAGATCTGGTTGGTGGGAGGGGATCGCAAGTAAGACATGAAAGAGGTGGTTGGCTGGCGGCGGCGGGATGGGAATGGGTGTATTGGACCGGTAGGGGCTAGGGTTTAGACTGATATTTATATCAGATGAATTTTGGTTAGGAGCTAACTCGTCCCTCCGATCATAATCGGACGATCGCGAATAAAATAGCTAGGGAGTCCAATTAACAAAACGGAGACATTTTGTAGACGTTTGGGGATGATCCGGATCCAACGGTGACGACTGCCCGGGTCGGGTTCGGGACAACTTTCAGACACGTGCGAGGGGAGGTCCGCGGACTGACGAGAGGAGTTAGGTTGGTCCTGGCGGTAGGTAGTGGACTGTGCAGAAGGGCTCGAGCTGAGAGAAGATAAGAGAGAGAGGCCCGGCGACTGTTTCCGCAGACCGAAAACGTCTGAAGTTAGACCGACTATAATGGCGCTATAGTTATCTGTTGGGCTATCAAACGAACTCCGAATGTGATGAAACTTGACAGGCGGTCTATCTACACTATAATAAGACCACACGCCAACTTGCATCCCATTCCGAGAACATTTTCCGGCCACTTATAAAATATTATTTCGTACATGCCGCGGGCACGTGCAAGTGTGGTTGGGCTCAGAACGGACAACAGACGGAACTGGGGAAACATGATGATGCAATGCACATGATGACATGAAAAGATGCAACACGCAAGAGAATGACATGGAAACAACAGCGAATAACTGGAAGACACCTGGCGCAACGGTCTCGGGGCATCACAAAGGCGTCTCAGGTTCTTACCATGAACTGATAAGAATACACAACACTATTTCACTATTCATAGAGCAAATGCCAAATCATGGCATCAATCAACTTTTAAGCCGCTGCCCCAAGTGCCCAAATCAAACTGATGTGGAGACGACCACCGGCAGGATGCGGGGCTAGCAGGTGGCGGGTTGCATGGCTCATGCTCGACGCCGATGTGCCGCCACCGTGGCCAGGTATGTCGCAGGTGGACACGCCCAGGAAGTACTACCTGCTCTACTACAGGGGCGTCATTCGTCCCCTTGGCAACAGCAAGCCCTGTGCTTCAGCACTGCCTGCCTCTGCGTGCCCGACAGCTTCAACACCATGTCCTTGGGCTGCGTAGTCCAGTAAAATTTAAAGGGTTAGAATCAAACATATGAATCAATTGGTACGAATTATACAAAATACCATCGGTCTGGCAGTTGATGTTCCTGCTTCAAATGGAACATAACTTACCACAAACTTCTACAGGTTTTCCTTAACTTCTCTAGAACAAAAACCCAAGGAGTGTGGACTGAAGAATTAAACCAACGAGCAAAACCACAAGTGTAAACTTATCTAGAGGCTTTTTTTGAACGGACGAGACGAGATGGTGCCCGAGCAAAACCTGACTCTGCCTGACTTAAGAAAAAACAAAGGAGCATGAACTTTGAACTTTCTCTGCAACCAAAACCGAAGGAGTCAGAACTGAACAAATAGACCAAAGGAGACAAACCTAAAGTGTGAACTAATTTTTACTTTGAACTTCTCTGGATAAATGAAGCTTTTGTGGCGAAGATAATTAAAATGCTATGTAATAGAGTGTGAGACACACGTAGTGGTTTTCTCTCTCTCTCTCTCTCTTGAGGCATAAACATAAATGTTACGAGAGAATATAATGACTTAAAAAAGAAACACAAAAAAGGTATTTAATTTCTCTATACACGAATCATCGAACAGTTTTGAGAGGGCTGAGATAGCAAGCAACAATAGTTCAGATATAGGGATATTGAAGGGCAGCAACAACCGGCTCCCATGCGATGGAAAGAGCAGCAATGGCCATCACCATGGCTGGTGGTGAATAATGACCGAGATTCCTAAGACCGACAAATGTTGCTCCACCCAAAATTCCTTGGATTAATTGTTTAATGGAAGCTGCAAGAAGACAATGATTGCTGCTGTGTAGGGTGGTACTGACACACTCGACATTAGGGAATTTCCCGCTTGCGCAAGATCAAACTGCACCAGTTTGTGAAGCAAAGGATGTCTGCCTGACTTGTCGGCATGGTACTGACCCACACTCCCCTGTAGAACTGCTACATGTTGTGCAGGGCCACTTGCCGGCTGGAACTGACAGAAAAAATTCAGTACTAATATTCCTAGAGGCTTTGTGAAGAAGCAAAACAAGGTTAGCGGCAGTACAGACACCACACACAAGTTCTGAAATGAACCTCTTTTTCTTGTTCAAACTTCTGAACTGAACCCTTTCTGAAGTTGAGAGAAGCAAAGTCAGCCAGGGGGTTGACGCACAGGATTTGTCGGGGCAAAGTTGAACTGGCAGTGGTGGTGGCATTGAACGGCGCACGTCGCTGGAAGAAGGCAGGAGGATTGGGCTTGTCGCGAGCAGGAGGAGCAAGGCGGCGACCGCATCCATGGGAGGAGGAGCATCGCTCGTGGCTGCGGTGAAGGTGACTGGGTGGCCCTTGAAGGTGGCTGATGGCGGGTGGAAGCAGGGGCCGACGGCGGCGAGTCTTGCGGGAGGCCGACGGCGGTGCTTGTGACGGGAGGCCAGCGGCAGCGCGTGTGATGGTAGGATGGCGGCGGTGCGTGTGGCGGGAGGCTGGCGGCGGCGTGCTAAAAGCAGGGGCGGAGGCCATTCGCTGGTGGGAGCTGGGTGGTGCGCGGGATTTTACCCAGCTTGTATCGGTTCGGGTCGGTGTGCATAGCTGGTCGGCGGAGGAGCGGACTGCCGGCCGGTGTCAACGTGTGGGTCGGAAGAGCGACTCGTCACGGTGCCACGGGCTCCCTTGCTCCGGTTGCTGCCATCGCTCGCTCGCCCGCGACGGCTGCCTCCGGCGGTAGGAGGCGGGTTAGGTTGATGGCGGGTCGGGGAGTTTCTACTGTGGTCTGCGCGTCACGCCCTATAGGACCCGATGGTAACATAATAATATTCGGTTACTAGTAACAGAATAGTCCAGCCCTATATATATATATATATATTTGGGCCTTCCTTTTTTTGGCCTTTCTCTTTTTTGGGGGACAATACTCTATGAATGATGATCATCACACTTCTATTTATTTACAACTCAATGATTACAACTCGATACTAGAACAAAGTATGACTCTATATGAATGCCTCTGGCGGTATACCGGGATAGCAATGATGCATGAGTGACTTGTACGAAAGAATTATGAACGGTGGCTTTGCCACAACTAAAATGTCAACTACATGATCATGCAAAGCAATATGACAATGATGGAGGGCGTCATAGTAAATGGAATGGTGGAAAGTTGCATGGCAATATATCTCGGAATGGCTATGGAAATGCCATGATAGGTAGGTATGGTGGCTGTTTTGAGGAAGGTATATGGTGGGTGTATGATACCGGCGCAAGGTGCGCGGTATTAGAGAGGCTAGCAATGGTGGAAGGGTGAGAGTGCGTATAATCCATGGACTGAACATTAGTCATAAAGAACTCACATAATTATTGCAAAAATCTATTAGTTATCGAAGTAAAGTACTACGCGCATGCTCCTAGGGGGATAGATTGGTAGGAAAAGACCATGGCTCGTCCCCGACCGCCACTCGTAAGGAAGACAATCAATAAATAAATCATGCTCCAACTTCTTCACATAACGGTTCACCATACATGCATGCTACGGGAATCACAAACTTCAACACAAGAATTTCTCAAATTCACAACTACTCAACTAGCACGACTCTAATATCACCATCTCCATATCTCAAAACAATTATCAAGTATCAAACTTCTCATAGTATTCAACACACTCATAAGAAAAAATAATAATCTTGAATGCCTAACATAATTAAAGAAAATTACCACGCTGTTTTGTAGGACTCTCAAAATAATCTAAGTGAAGAATGAGAGAACAATAGTTTCTATAAAACAAATCCACCACCGTGCCCTAAAAGATATAAGTGAAGCACTAGAGCAAAAACTATATAACTCAAAAGATATAAGTGAAGCACATAGAGTATTCTAACAATTTACGAATCATGCGTGTCTCTCTCAAAAGGTGTGTACAGCAAGGATGATTGTGGAAAAATAACAAATAAAGAATCAAATAATACAAGACGCTCCAAGCAAAACACATATCATGTGGTAAATAAAAATATAGCTCCAAGTAAAGTTACCGATGGAAGTAGACGAAAGAGGGGATGCCTTCCGGGGCATCCCCAAGCTTGGGCTTTTAGGTGTCCTTAGATTATCTTGGGGTGCCATGGGCATACCCAAGCTTAGGCTCTTGCTATTCCTTCTTCCATAATCCATCAAATCTTTCACCCAAAACTTGAAAACTTCACAACACAAAACTTAAACTAGAAAATCTCGTGAGCTCCGTTAGCGAAAGAAAACAAAACACCACTTCAAGGTACTGTAATGAACTCATTATTTATTTATATTGGTGTTAAACCTACTGTATTCCAACTTATCTATGGTTTATAAACTATTTTACTAGACATAGATTCATCAAAATAAGCAAACAACACACGAAAAACAGAATCTGTCAATAACAGAACAGTCTGTAGTAATCTGTAGATAACGCAAGTTCTGGAACCTAAAAATTCTAATATAAATTGCTGTACGTGAGGAATTTATCTATTAATCATCTGCAAAAAGAATTAACTAAATAGCACTTTCCAAATAAAAATGGCAGCAATTCTCGTGAGCGCTAAAGTTTCTGTTTTTTACAGCAAGATTAAAAAGACTTTTCCCAAGTCTTCCCAACGGTTCTACTTGGCACAAATACTAATTAAACACAAAAACACAACCAAAACAGAGGCTAGATAAATTATTTATTAAATAACAGAAAGGAAAAATATTGGGTTGTCTCCCAATAAGCGCTTTTCTTTTAATTTAGCTAGGCATAAGATTTCAACGATGCTCACATGAAAGACGAGAGTTGAAGCACAAAGAGAGCATCATAAAACATGTGACAAACACGTCTAAGTCTAACATACTTCCTATGCATAGGCATCTTACAGGCAAACAAATTATCAAGGCAAGCAAAAACTAGTATATGCAAGGGAGCGGAAAGAAACAATAGCAATCTCAACATAACGAGATGTAATTTAGTAACATGAAAAATTCTACAACCATATTTTCCTCTCTCATAATAATTAGATGTGGGATCATAAGAAAATTCAACAAAATAGCTATCACATCAAATATTTTCAACACGATCCACATGCATGCAAAGTTGACACTCTTCCTAAATAGTGGGATTAACATTAACTAATGTCATGACCTCTCCCAACCCACTTTTATCAAAAAATTCATAAGATTGAACATTCTCCAAATATGTGGGATCTAAAGTTGACACTCTTCCAAGGCCACTTTCAATAATATTGCAAACACAATTATCAATCTCATATTCATCATGGGGCTTAAATAAATTTTCAAGGTTGTAAGAAGAATCACCCCAATCATGATCATTGCAACAAATAGTAGTCATAGCAAAACTAGCATCCCCAAGCTTAGGGTTTTGCATATCATTAACACAATTGACATTAAGATAATTTATAATAACATCATTGCAATCATGCTTTTCATCGAAGGAACTATTAAGTATGGGTGCAATAGCAACGATCTCATGTTTAACATAAGAAACTATAGCAAATTCATCTTCATAAATATTGGCATAATGGCCACAAGAATAGCAAGCATCATGTTCATCAAGGGATATTTCAATCAAATCATCGGAATCATAATTATCTATAGATTCATGCATATCATTATTTTCTTTCAAAGCAATGGTCATTCTTTCAATAAATTCTTTGACATAGACATTATGAGCATAGTTTTCATAGCAATATTTAAGTATGTCAAAATTTTCAGATTCGCGGAGAGTAATATCATATTTTTCAATCAAAGAAGCAACTTCATAAGCACCCTTAAAAGCAACAAATTCTTCAATTCGTTCGATATCGTAGTAACTATAAACACCCTTTGCATAAGAAGATAAGATTTCAATATCATTAAACTCACATAGGTAGGGGAGGTGTTTTTTAGTGTTCTTAGAGCAACAAGTAAAATCACAAATTTCACAAAGATTCCAAGCATAACACAGCAATCTTTTTATTTGATTCCATAAGAGTCTCCCTTTTTCAGACAAACGGTGACGCACAAAATGAGCATGCTCATCAAAAGATTTCCCATCAACTAGGCTAGTTGGGGTATCAGCACGAGCGCATAAGGATCGAAGATGATCTAAGTAGAACACTTTAAGTGGATCCATGTCAATAGATTTTTAGCAAGCAAATAGAAGGCACATGGAAACCCAAACAAGGATACATACGGGAAGAAGGCAAACAAAAGAAGAGGTAAATAGGGAAAGAGAAGGAGGACGGAGAGAGAGGGAAAATAAAACGGCAAGGGTGAAGTGGGGGAGAGGAAAACGAGAGGAAAACGAGAGGCAAATGGCAAATAATGTAATGCGGGAGATAAGGGTTTGTGATGGGTACTTGGTATGTTGACTTTTGCGTAGACTCCCCAGCAACGGCGCCAGAAATCCTGCTTGCTACCTCTTGAGCACTACGTTGGTTTTCCCTTGAAGAGGAAAGGGTGATGCAGCAAAGTAGCGTAAATATTTCCCTTAGTTTTTGAGAACAAAGGTATCAATCCAGTAGGAGGCCACGCACGAGTCCCTCGCACCTACACAAACAAAAAAAATCCTCGCAACCAACGCAATAAAGGGGATGTCAATCCCTTCACGGTCACTTACGAAAGTGAGATCTAATAGATAAAATAATATAATATTTTTGGTATTTTTATGATAAAGATGCAAAGTAAAGAAAGCAAAATAAACGGAAAAGGAAATAGCTTGTTGACAGAAGATTAATATGATGGAAAATAGACCCGGTGGCCATAGGTTTCACTAGTGGCTTCTCTCAAGAGCATAAGTGTTTTACGGTGGGTGAACAAATTAGTGTTGAGAAATTGACAGAATTGAGCATAGTTATGAGAATATCTAGGTATGATCATGTATATAGGCATCACGTCCGAGACAAGTAGACCGACTCCTGCCTGCATCTACTACTATTACTCCACACATCGACCGCTATCCAGCATGCATCTAGAGTATTAAGTTCAAAAGAACAGAGTAACGCTTTAAGCAAGATGACATGATGTAGAGGGATAAACTCATGCAAGATGAAATAAACCCCATCTAGTTATCCTCGATGGCAACAATACAATACGTGCCTTGCTGCCCCTATTGTCACTTGGAAAGGACACCGCAAGATTGAACCCAAAGCTAAGCACTTCTCCCATTGCAAGAAAGATCAATCTAGTAGGCCAAACCAAACTGATAATTCGAAGAGACTTGCAAAGATAACCAATCATACATAAAAGAATTCAGAGAAGATTCAAATATTGTTCATAGATAAACTTGATCGTAAACCCACAATTCATCAGTCTCAACAAACACACCGTAAAAGAAGATTACATCGAATAGATCTCCACAAGAGAGGGGGAGAACTTTGTACTGAGATCCAAAAAGAGAGAAGAAGCCATCTAGCTAATAACTATGGACCCAAAGGTATGAAGTAAACTACTCACACTTCAGCGAAGAGGCTATGGTGTTGATGTAGAAGCCCTCCGTGATCGATGCCCCCTCCGGCGGAGCTCTGAAAAAGGCCCCAAGATGGGATCTCACGGATACATAAAGTTATGGTGGTGGAATTAGGGTTTTGGCTCCGTATGTGGTAGTTTGGGGGTACGTAGGTATATATAGGAGGAAGAAGTACGTCGGTGGGTCAACGTGGGCCCCACGAGGGTGGAGGGCGCGCCTAGGTGGGGGGTAGGCGCGCCCCCCTACCTCGTGCCCTCCTGGTTGCTTTCTTGACGTAGGATCCAAGTCCTTTGGATCATGTTCGTTCTGAAAATCACGTTCCCAAAAGTTTCATTCTGTTTGGACTCCGTTTGATATTCTTTTTCTGTGAAACTTTGAAATAGGCAAAAAACAACAATTCTGGGCTGGGCCTCCGGTTAATAGGTTAGTCCCAAAAATAATATAAAAGTGTATAATAAAGCCCAATAATGTCCAAAACAGGATATAATATAGAATGGAACAATCAAATTATAGATACGTTGGAGACGTATCAGGCGCCTACTTGGGCGGCAACAGGCTCCGTCGGGCCAAGCGAGGTTGGTGAAGCACCGAGCGGCCTCGTCCGTATCCGGAGGGCTCGGCGGGCTACCTAGCCGGGTAATATGCCGGAGAACAGCTCCTCTGAAGCCATCGGAAGAGTGGAGAAAATGTTGAAGGAGGAGATGGGGGAGCGGCGAAGGGGTGCGATTCTTGCCCGCTGTCTGTCTGGCCTCATGTAAATAGAGGGCGGACGGTAGGAGCTTGGCCGGCGTCTGGCCTCGTTTAAATTAAGGGCGGACAAGAGGAGCTCGGCCGGTATTGCGTTTAATTCTGGCCCGCTCATGAACGGACGTGTGGCTGGAGTAGGTTTCTCGGTTTGCATGCGGGTTTAACGGAGGGGTTTGATGGAGGCGAGGAGGCGTGTTCAGCCGGGCATGCAGCGGGCGGCGCAGTACTATTCGATTTGACAGCGGGCGGCGCAGTTCCCGATACGGCTTTAATGCAGACATGGGAGGGAGTAGCGGTTCCCGAAATGTTGAACGGCCAATGCATCCTCCTTCAATTAATGCATGAGGGAAGTAATGGGAGGAGGACCAGGAAAAGAGGCTGCATGATGTGAATGCAATGGAGTTTGCCCTCATATAAAGGTGCCCCTCCATTCCAATGCATCTACCACATCGTACGCACATAAGCATTTCCCTAAGAACCTACACTAAGCGCAAAAGAGCTCACTCCAGACCCATGGCGGTGATGCGCACGAGCGGCCAGCGGCTGTGCCAAATGGTCCATGATGTCAGCCTACGGCATAGCACCGAGGATCATCTCCAGACGGTGTTGGAGACCGGCAAGTGGATGGCCACCGTCGACGGCAACTACGACTCTCAGTTGGACTTGACGATCGTTGCCACCATCAACAAGTTCACCGTCCTCAAGAAGCTCGCAGATGACATCTCCGTACTCCTCCAGCCCGCGCGCCCGGGCTCCACATTGCATGCCACCCTAATCGGTCTCCATGGCCGGAACCTCTTTCAAGCACTGGTGGCCCTGCGACTACCCGCCGACGCCATGAAGAATGTCCACCTGGAGGTCGCGCACGCCGCGAGGCGCCTCGCCCTGCAAGAATTCGTCGACCTATACATCCACGTGTATGAGCAAATCTTGTACATAGGTATCTACAAGGCCAGTGAGGATGCTACGACGTTGGCCTTCCTCAACCGGCTGGAAGCCTTGGATGCCTTTGCTAAGAAGCACATCGACCTCGCCACAAACGTCGCCGCTCCTTAGCCACCGGTCAGTGGCCCGGCGCACTAAGTTGAGGAGGAGGAGGTCGTACGTTGATGGATGCATCTTTCTTCTTACCTTCTGTAACCACCACTACGATCGCATCGTCATCGTGGCCTTAATTCTTATTGTGTTGTTGTATTCTCGTTCCAGCCAATACCGACATGTGCGATCCATTTGCTTAATTATATGCATCACTGTAACTAGTACTCCATCCGTCAATTTATAAGTTGTGCTTACCTTTTCCATCAACTTCGTGCAACGCGCGGGCATCTTGCTAGAAACACTAGAACATGTCAGACCGCATGTGACCAAACCGATGATGCGCCAACCTATCTACTATGTACCCTGCTTATCTGGCGGAAATAGCCCTGCCCTAGCGTTTCCAATCGTTATTTCTATCTATCGATCGTGCCAAGGAGCAGAACCAAAATGTTACAATTTATACATGTTTCTCTACTCCTACTCCTATAAAAGACTCAGTTGGTGATGGTGGTGTGTCTGCCATCCGTCGTTTCTGACCATTAGGTCTACATCTAATGGCTGTGAGGTAGGTTGTGGCATTTTGCAACAATAGCCCACTAATCTCCTCCAATTTGCATAAAACTCCTTATTATCTTGAAAGCAACCACATCCCTCCCTCACCTCATCAAAACAGCCTGAGAAATATATCTCTACTTTTATAAAAAAACGAATTGGTGATGATTGTGTGCCTGCCATCTTGTAATATAGACCGTCTGATCTATATCTGACGGATAGAAAGCAAACTATGACAATTTTACAAAAAACCACACCTCTATCCACATTTACAGATAAGTCCTTGCATCGTTCATCTATATCTCCCACAACCTCATTGATGAGCAATTAAAGAAGGAAGTCTCAGAAACAATCTGGCATGGTGGCCGCTGCCGGCGCCGTCCATCCCCATGCCTCCGCCTAGTCCGACCACCAGTCACCACCACGCCCCACTCCTCCTCACCTTATCTCTCATCTTTCTCGAGATATCATTTCTTTGATGAAATTCTCGAGATACCATTTTTCCGATATAATTCTTGATATATCATTAGTTTTTACACATGGGATTACTCCTGCATGGGTCAATCACAACAGATGTTTTGTAAAAAAAATGCATCTTGATGTTCCATGCAATGCACAGGCATCTTGCTAGTACTCCTATAAAAGACTCAGTTGGTGATGGTGGTGTGTCTGCCATCTGTCGTTTATGACCATTAGATCTGAATCTAACGGCTGTGAGGTAAGTTGTGGCATTTTTGCAACAATAGCCCACTTCTCTGCTCCAATTTGCAGAAAACCCCTTATTATCTTGAAAGCAACCACATCCCTCCCTCACCTCATCAAAACATCCTAAGAAATATATTTTGAGTGAAAAGTACTCCCTCTGTTCCTAAATATTTGTCTTTCTAGAGATTTCAATAAGTGACTACATATGGAGCAAAATGAGTGAATCTACACTTCAAAATATGTCTATATAATCCGTATGTGATAGTCCATTTGAAATCTCTAAAAAGACAAATATTTAGGAACAGAGGGAGTAATATATTAGGAGTATATCAAAACAAGAGTGATTTATTTCAAGTTTGTGTACAAGTACTACTATTCTACTACTTTGGATTCATCGCAACGCACGGGCACATTGCTAGTAAAAGGAAAAGGCTTGCCGCGTTCGCGTCGCACTCCCCCCCCCCCCACACGCCCGGGAATCGGGAGTACTCCATGGCCCATCCGGCATGACACATAGCTTAGGGAAGGCATGTTGCCTAGCATTTTCACTTTCATGTGGGACCGCCGTTGAGCAAACCGACTATTAGCAAACCGCACCCCGCTCGCCGCCGGGTTGGAAAACAGAAACGAGGGGAAGATATAGTTGTAGCATGGAAGCCAAGAAATTTGGTGTTAGATGGGGCTCATTGATAGAGTAGGAGTATTCCGTACTACTCTACTCCGAGCACTACTGGCCGTTGGATATCATCTACATTCCACCAGATTTTGCCACATGTAGAATCTAGAAGACTCCACATGTAGAAGCATAATGCACAAACCACCAGAATCTCATGCGTGCAATGCACGTGTACCTTACAAGTAGTTGGTAGTAGTAAGAAACAAATTCCGGGTTTGGCACGAGCTTGTACTGCAGGAGCACCACAAGGCCTACCGCAGGAGTTACATTTCCCTCACGGGGCCCACGGGACCGAACTTCAGTGGCTTAGTGCCCGACCTATGAGTGAATGACATGCGGACTTAAATGCGGCTGGCCCACATGTCATTCTCATGGTGGTGGTGTGGTTCGTGACTCACTCGTTCCATATGAACCGGCCGGTGGTGGCGTGGCCGTGGCGAGGGTGCCACAGCTGGGCATCGGGGCGTTACGAGGCGTAGATGGCCACACCGGTGGGTACTACCTATAGGACAGAAGTACTCCAGCTGAGGATAGATGCCCGGGACGAAATGTGTCACAGTCGTTGGATGAAAATTCGATGGTGCGGGAGTACGGATCGGAGCATAGTAGTGGAGCAGGCAAACCGCGTCCAATCAGGTGTGGCTGTGGTAGAAAGTTGTTGGTCGCCATAGTTCAGCTGGCCCGCATGTCATGCACACAAAGGCAGAGGAGCAGTGGGGCCAAGAGGGATGAGGCGCACATCGGGGGGATGAGGATCCCCTGACGTGAACAATCCTACCATTCTATCACTGACATGTGGGACCCGCAAGTGTGGGTCCCACCAGTCAGCGAAGGAAAGGCAGGTTAAGGCAGTGATAGCCACGTCAGAGGATCCATGTCCACGTCAGGGGACGTCGTGCTTACAGGTAGGGTTGGAGTGGCGTCGTGGGAATCGCGTGTGGGTGTGGCAATGGTAGAAACAAGAAATGTGATGGTCGTCGTGGTTCAACTTCCATGGACAAGCTGTCATGTCTGCTGACACATGTATATCAAAACTAGAGTGTTTATATTTCAAGCACGTGAACAAGTATTATTCTACTACTTTGGATCCATTGCAACGCACGGGCCAGCACATTGGTAGTAGTAGTGTCTATCTCTATCTCTAGAGGCCTTCCCTCGTTCATCCTTTTCTCTCACAAGATAAACTACTCATACAAATGCATCTTGATGTTCCATGGTGACAAACCAGGGGACTTGTTTTGTATGGGACACATCCTATGATATACTCCCTCTCTCCTAGTTTATTTGTTTTGAATCTTTTCGTTTTATAAGTTTCAAATTCAAATTTAGAGGGGCAGTGGAGCCGAGAGGGGTGAGCCGCGGGTTGGGGGACGTGTGGTGTCATGGGTTCATGCGGCGTCGTGGGAATCGTGTGTGGCTGTGGTAGAAACTTGATGCTCGCCGCATTTAAGGTGGACCACATGTCATGCACACAAAGGTAGAGGGGCGGTGCGGCCGAGAGGGGTGAGGCGCACGTCGGAGGACGTGGTGCCGTGGGTTGGAGCGGCGTCGTGGGAATCGCGAGTGGCAGTGGATGGAACATGATGGTCGCCGTAGTTGAACTTCCATGTACAAGATGTCATGTCTATGGACACATGCATTGCATACCGATCACTGGAAGGAGTAGTAGAGAAAGCTAGGCGGATAAATAGTTCCTTATAGTCAAGCGGACCCATGCTACTACTTGTTCCAAAGACATGCACACCATCGAAATAGTCCATCTATATCAATATACATAAAGAGGGAATATATTTTTTACAAGAGAGGAAATAGTTCATCCATCCATAATGCCCTGCTGCTGGTGCAGCATCTTCTTCTTCTCATTTTCTGTGGGAGACGGCTTCGCAACAAGCTCTCTGGACCTTGCAGCTATCTCGAAACTCACACGGGCATCGAGGGCAGCATATTTTATCCGCTCATACGTCAAGGGATAATTCTCCCATCTAGAGGACCTTAATGCCAGCGTCTCATCACCCTTCTAAAGATTTGTTCCGAGCACAAAATTTGCTACGTCGAATAGGGATGGTGTCGGTTTATCACAATCTTCTGCAGGAATTTTTATTCTGGTTTGTAGGTCAGCGATGCTTTTCAAATCAAGGTTGTACGGCTCCAACTTCTGTTTGTCCTCTGCGATGGATGCCCCACAGAAGTATATGTCCTCCCGAGACAAGAAATTGTGAAGCTCACCTGGTATGGAGGGCGCGTGTATGATGTGGTACACCAAAACATCATCTTCGAGGCACAGCTGAAGGACAGTGACGCGTTGGATCTTCCCAGTGGCATGCTCCGTGTACTCTGCGTTGAGACCGATGACATTCATCTCCACCTTTTGGAGGGAGTTGGATACATTGTTGAGCCACTTCCGAACAACCCTTGGGTGGTCGGTGACTGTGGCAACTATGCTCAACGAGCCTTCGACGAGGACATGTTGGACGCTAAAAACCTGCATCTCGATCTCTTTCGCCATTTGGAACCGCTGGACCGGAGGGCTATGGTTTGGAGAATTAGGATTAGATGGCTAGTCTAACTGAAGAAGATGATTATTTATAGGGGCTTCGGAATTACTCCAGGAGGATGTGAAGAGGTTAAAACAATGTGAATGCAGTGTGGTTTGGATGCAAATGAAGATTAAGGAGTAGTGAAAAAGCCGAGGAAAATCGGTTCTCGGTGGAGAAGTAAATGGGAGAAGTTATGCGCATGCATGAGGAGAGCTGATGTGGTTTGACTGCTGCATGCAATGGATTGGACGGGCTCTTCGGTTGCCTTTTCTCTCTCCCACACACACAGAATGGCCCACTCGTATGCTACAGTTTATTGGCTGGAGTCTAGCTGCAGCTGCTCATGCATACGCTAATTAATGATGTGAATGCGGGGCATGGAGGCGCATGCAAAAGGGTATATACGCAGACTAATTAGAGAAATACTGAAAAAAGTTATGCGCAGACAAAAGAGGACCGAGGGAGTACTACTCATGTTCCTACTACGGTTAAGGAATATGCGATTATCCTCAAAAAAGAAAAGTCCTTCGCCCTTTCGCATGCACGAGAATTTGGTTCTGCTCGCAATATGGATGATAGTTGGAGGATGAAGTGAACCCAGAGGCAGGCTAGCATGGGAGTGTACTCATGTTCCTACTACTCCTACTAGTAGTAGTAGTACAACTGTGGTATACTTGATGGTCAAAATACTATTATTCATCTGGTCACAGTGAAGTGACGAGACCCTGCGCCCAAGGTGACACCAGTCCAGGCGGCATGTCCGGGTTACCAAAGTCAGCCTCACCTTGTGCACTATGCAGTCACTATCACCGCCGTTGTATAGCATGCCTCGCCTCATCTCCCTCTCCCCTAGCACAACTCCATCTCCATATCTGTCTCGCCGGAGATCCTGAGGTCACTCTTCATTATCTCACTTTGCCCCCGCATACCCTCGCCTCGCTCGCCTTGCCCAGTACCACTATTCCCTCGCTAGCCGCTCCAGCATCGACAGCCTTATCCCCCGTAAATAAAGCCCCCCAAAACCCCACCTTCCAAACTCCACCATGGACGAACGTGAACCGCGCAGGATCCATATGAGCCGCGATCGGAGCAATCTCCCTAGTGACGTCCTCGACCTCTGTTGTTCATGTATGGATATGTTGAGCGCCCTGTGGCTAGCTGCATGCTCGAGGGGCATGCACACGGCCATCATCGAAGTGAGGCAAAGCTTTTCAAGACACCCTGCTTGCTGCTATCTGGTCTTGCGAGATTGGCACACCATGATACGAAGGCGTACATCATGCCCCTCGACTTCAATCCGATCTCCATTAGCTGAAACTGCTTTGCAAGTATGTAGTGGGTCGCCGTACATCATTTCCCTCGACTTCGATCCAATCACCATTGCCCGTAACTTCTTGTCAGGTATGTACTGGGTCGGCATGAACTCCCACTGGATGGCTGCCTTCAGAGAAGATGGTAAAAAGTTGGTGCTCATGAACTTCCAGACCTCCCATGAGATTATCCTTCCTCCGTTGGATTATATAGAGTTTTACCATCACGGTCCTAGTCGTCTAGATTACCAGGTCAGTTGGACGGACCTTCTTTTGCAGAAGATTGCAATCTGCCAACTGCCCACACGACATGTAAATTACGCAGACTTCAAGCTGATTGCCTTGTTCGACCGCGGACTCGCCTATCTTTACTTCGGTGCCTTCTTTAGCTGGAGACAACTCTGCTCGCAGTGGATCGTCGTTAAAGCTGATACACACTTCTGTGATGCTATTGTACACAACGGCATCATCTACGCGATTAACAAAGCAGATGGCACCACGTATTGCTGGGACGGTGCATGTAAGTTGTTTCCGTCTCATGTTAATGATGACGCCATGACACTGTTTGAACTTTTTGTGATGATTGGCATAGCCCTGTTTGAGCAGAATTTGAGTAGAACTATGGAAATGTATTAGAGACGCCAGAAATCAGCTATATTTGGAATGAGTTAATTCATGCGATTGTGATCATGTCATTACAGCCAATTTGTACCCCTGAATAATCAAATGGTTAGGAATATATGGATATTCTCCTTATTTTACAGTAATCTATATACTACTACTAAATATGAGTGTGTATCAATGGCCATGTTGGTTTCCTCATTTTCATGATGTAGAAACATGCACCACACTGTTGGTTTCATCTAACCATACATTAGGGAAGTAAATGTGCAGGAGAACTCTATATTTGAAAGTAGTGAAATCATGTAATGCTTACCATGTGTACATACCTATATTCGCCCTTCAGCAATCAATGGCTAGAATAATATCCTCACAAAAAATTTGCCCACAGAACACGAGTATATAACAATGCATGGTCTGTTAGTTACCTTGAAGAATTTGTTTGTGAGGACAGAACATGATTCCATAACATGCATGACATGGTAGTTTCCCATGAAGAATCGATTGCGAGATAACATGAGTATAACCATGCATGGCACTTCCATATTTTCGAACCCAGTATACATTTCCCTATATTTTCCTCCCAGTTCCAACAGGGACATATCAATGTTGTTTCTTGCATTATCCTACTCATACTCTGAACAATGTTGATCTTACATTAACAATGCATGTCCTTTTTGATATGATGCAGTGTCCCTATAGTTACTGCCCTTTGTAATCACACCACCTTTGCCAAAAACAGGGAAGCACAACTGGTTCCTCGCTTGATCAGACGACGGCAAAAGACCGATGATCATTCGGACACATGAGCCGGAAAATTTATATTGCAAAAACCCCACTATATATAAGCACCGTGAAATACGTGAGTATCCGGACAGTGGCTGTTACGTCTATGAGCAGGATACCAGCTTTTTGGGGCCTTCAGGATTTTTTAGTTGGAGGCGGGTAAACAGCCTTGGTTCACTGTGACGCCCCGACTCCGACACGCCAGGTGTCTTCCAGTTATTCGCTGACGTGGACATGTCATTCACTTGCGTGTTTCAGCTTGCCATGTCATCATGTGCATTGCATCATCATGTTTTTTCAAAACTTGCATCCGTCCCGGTCTCCTCGTTCTCTCCGTTGTCCATTCTGAGCCCAGACACACTTGCACGCACCCACCGCATGTCCAAAATAGTATTTTATAAGTGGCCGGAAAATGTTCTCGGAATGGGATGAAAGTTGGTGTGTGGTCTTATTATAGTGTAGATAGACCGCATGTCAAGTTTCGTCCTATTTGGAGTCTGTTTGACGCCCCAACGGTTAACTATAGCGGCAGTATAGCCGGTCTTTTCGTCGGACGTTTTCGGTCTCCGGAAATCTTGTCGGGCTTCACTTCTCTTCTCTCCTCTCAGCACATGGCCTTCTACACAGTCCACCTAGCCCCATCCTACCCCTCTTTGCGCAGTGCATAGACCCCTCTCGAGCGCGTCCGAAACTTCCCCGGACCCGACCTGGACAGTCGTCACCATTGGGTCCGGATCATCCCCAAACATCTCCTTTTTGTTAATTGGACTTCCTAACCTATATTTTCTCGGCCGTCCGATTATAATCGTAGGGACGAGATAGCCCTACCCTAATCCCTACCTATATATATAGTCAAACCCTAGTACGAGCCGTCCCATCCATCCCATCCGCCGCCACTAGCTCCACCTGGTCTCCCCCTTTCCTCGGGATCTTGCCCGATCCACCCAATCGATCATGCCTTTTCCTCATTTTATCCACCAAGCCAACCAGCACAGCCACCAGACCGGAGCCCCGTTGCCGAAGAAGACCTCCTCCCTCGTACCCTGTGCTCCCCTTTCTCCCTCTACTTTCTTTCCCTTCCCCATTCTAAAATTGTCTCTGTCTCGTTTTGGACAAGGAGCAAAAGGAAGCCGCCATGGTCTGGGCTCAGCCTCAAGGTCCCGTTCCACCTCGACTTGCGACCTCCTCTGTTTCTCCTCGAGCCCGCAGGCACCAGCTTCCCCGCGCCAAGCCTCCCGAGCTCATCCTCCCGTGGCTCCCCTCGGTCCCCTGCCTTGCCGCGTCCGCTTCCCGCTCCAATTTCGTCCACTAGCAGCTCCGGCCGCCTCGCCCTAGGATGTGCCACCCCTCGCCGTCTTTCTTCCTTCATTTGCCTCCTCTCTCACGGTCTCTCTCTCTTGTGCTGCACCAGGGATGCAATAGCCGCCGCCATGGACCGCCACCGTCATCTTCTGCAGCTACTGCTCCGTCGCCTTGCCCGCTGGTCGCCGGCACTCCTATCTGCCCGTCGGCCTCCCAGCCTCCAGCCCTGCTTGACCCTGCCGTCCTCATGACTCCGGCGAGCCACCGGTAACCATGACTCTACCACGCGGTCCTCTTCTTCCCGTGAATTCCTTACAGTACTATTGACTCGCCTGCCGCCGTTCTTCGTCACCACAGGAGAGCACTACGCCATGGCCTCTCTGATCTAGTCCAAGCCAGAGCGCTCATCCCCAAGTCCTGCTTCTCTGCCTCCCCAAGCTACGCCCTTGCCGGCCGGAGTTCCTGCTGCCGCGGTCGTCGTTCGAGGCCAACGCCTTGCCTCTTCGAACCAGGGACGAACGCCTCGCCCGATCAGCGCCCACGTTGACTCTCGCTGACCCGCGCCTGGCCCAGCAAGCGCCAGGAAGGCCTAGCCTCCTCTGCGGCCTGCCCGCGCCACCAACACCGACCTGGGCCTCAGCCCATGGTGAGGCCGCCCCCCGTGCGCTCTCCTTTTTTTTCTCTGTTGGGCCAACCAGTTTCGGCCCAACTGCTATTTTTTAGTGGAAGAATTTCCCTATTTTATAGAAAACTGCATGTTTACAGATTAGGCCCTTAACTTCATGCATATTATAACTCCTCAACCGTGCATTGGTTTAAAATAAGCTATATAAGTAAAATGCTTAGATTTTCGTCTAGTTTCCCAATATCCAACTTTCATGCATGTTAAAAATGTTGTTTGTTTAATTTTGCATAAAATAACCGTAGCTCCAAACTTAATAATCTTTATAAGTAAATGGGGTAGAAAAATGCCTAGTTTAACATGGTGGCTTTACTTTGCATGTTTAATAACTCTAAAAATGTGTTTAGGGCAGAACAGTACCAAATCCATATTTTGCACATGAGGATTTTCCGGACTTGTTGCTTGTTGTTCCGGCCTCGTTTAAACTTTCCTAGATAGGTAGTTTTACTATGCTTCACCTCTTGCCATGTTTAAGAACATTTAATATTGATGGGTACCTAAACGAGAGAGAACTAAATAAGTCAGGTGGTATTTTCTTCAATATGCAACTCCGTTGCATATTGAGCTCCACTTAATTTGTAGTGTTGTTTGTTGCACTTTGCCATGCCATGCTTCATTAAACCGGACACACATCATACTTGCTTGTGCATCATGCCATGATTATGTGTTGATTGTTTACTATGTTGTTTGCTTCTTTCCGGTGTTGCTTCAATGGGTTAGTTCCGATAACATCGCGTTTGTGAGGATCCGTTCGACTACGTCCGTTTGTCTTCTTCATGGACTCGTTCTTCTTCCTTGCGGGATCTCAGGCAAGATGACCATACCCTCGAAATCACTTCTATCTTTGTTTGCTAGTTGCTCGCTCTATTGCAATGCCGCAATACCTACCACTTGCTATATCATGCCTCCCATATTGCCATGTCAAACCTCTAACCCACCTTGTCCTAGCAAACCGTTGTTTGGCTATGTTACTGCTTTGCTCAGCCCCTCTTATAGCATTGCTAGTTCTAGGTGAAGATTGGAGTTTGGTCCATGTTTGGAACATGGATATGTTGGGATATCACAATATCTCTTATTTAATTAATTCATCTATATACTTGGTAAAGTGTGGAAGGCTCCGCCTTATGCCTGGTGTTTTGTTCCACTTTTGCCGCCCTAGTTTCCGTCATACCAGTGTTATGTTCCTTGATTTTGCGTTCCTTACGCGGTTGGGTTATAATGGGAACCCCTTGATAGTTCGCCTTCAATAAAACTCCTCCAGCAAGGCCCAACCTTGGTTTTACCATTTGCCACCTAACCTTTTCTTTTCCCTTGGGTTTCCGGAGCCCGAGGGTCATCTTTATATTAACCCCCCCCCCGGGGCCAGTGCTCCTCTAAGTGTTGGTGCAACTTGTCAGCCGCCGGTGGCCACCAAGGGCAACTCAGGGCTGGCCTATCGGAAGTTTGGACAATCTGGTGTGCCCTGAGAAGTCGGCACATCCAGGTGGCTTTGCTGGTCTTGTTTTACCATTGTCGAAATGTCTTGTAACAGGGATTCCGAGTCTGATCGGGTCTTCCTGGGAGAAGGAATATCCTTCGTTGACCGTGAGAGCTAGTGATGGGCTAAGTTGGGACACCCCTGCAGGGTTTTGAACTTTCGAAAGTTGTGCCCGCGGTTATGGGCAGATTGGAACTTGTTAATGTCTGGTTGTAGAGAACTTGGCACTTAACTTAATTAAAATGCATCAACCGCGTGTGTACCATGATGGTCTCTTTCCGACGGAGTTCGGGAGGTGAACACGGTGTTGGAATTATGTTTGAACGTAAGTAGTTTAAGGATCACTTCTTGATCACTTCTAGTTCGCGACCGTGCTTTGCTTCTCTTCACGCTCTCATTTGCGTAAGTTAGCCACCATATATGCTTAGTGCTTGCTGCAGCTCCACCTCACATACCTTTTACCTACCCATAAGCTTAAATAGTCTTGATCACGAGGGTGTGAGATTGCTAAGTCCCTGTGACTCACAGATTACTTTCAAAACCAGATTGCAAGTGCCGATGATACCGTGCAGGTGATGCAACCGAGCTCAAGGAGGAGCTCGATGAAGATCATGTTTGTTATGTTGTTCCGTTTCCAGTTGATCAGTAGTGGAGCCCAGTTGGGGCGATCGGGGATCTGTAGCATTAGGGGTGGTCTTCTTTTATTTTGGTTCCGTAGTCGGACCTTGATTGTATTCTGGATGTTGTAATGTTATATTCATGTATTGTGTGAAGTGGCGATTGTAAGACAACTCTGTACCTCTTTCTTATTCAGTACATGGGATGTGTAAAGATTACCCCTCTTGCGACATGCCTAAAATGCGGTTATTCCTCTAAGTCGTGCTCCAACATGTGGGAGATATAGCCGCCTATCCACGGTTGGTTTTTTTACAGTGGTCTCGTTGTGTCTTAAAGAGTCCTTGGCTATGCTGACTCGGGGATGCTTCGTATGTCATGTGCACTGCCTTGTACATGATGGTGTTGTACGATCGAGCCCGTGTGGGCCCCACCACGTAAACTTCGGACGAAATCTCCATCATATGTTTGTTCCGGCTTATTTTGCAAGCCAATCCTTTGTTTTTGTTTTGAGTTGTGGTATTTGAGTTGCTTCGAAGTCAAATGTTGATTCCATACCTTTCCTAAGCGGTGTTCTCGTATTTCTATGGGAGTGCTAATCCTTTTCGATCATTGAGATGGGCAATGCCTATCCTCTTCAACCAGTGTGCTTTCTCTTCAAGTGGATCTGATCATTTTCAACATCCGCAAGATCAACTCAAGTCTTCTCAACGGTGTTCGTTTCATCTATCCTAAATTCTCTTTGTTTTCCCACCCTCCAACCCTTTTCCTTCAAGGATCCGGATTTCTTAATCAACTATCATGTTATTGATGAGAAGTCTCTCCATTCCTCCCATGAATGTTCTTACCCAGTGGTTCTCATGAAGATGTTCTACTAGTTCATCATTCTTCACTCTTTTCTTCTCCGGTGGATTCAATTCAAGCTTTTGGTGTTGATTATATCCATTTCCTCATTTCAAATGCTTTCTCATGCCGGTGCACCTATTAATCATCCACTCCTCGATATTCATTTGTTCCGGAGTGCTGAAGATATCTCAGAAGGCTCGTCTTTTCATTCAAGATTCGTTCAACCTATTTCGAGATTGTCATCTCATTCAAGCCATTTAAATCAACCGGTGTAAATTCTCTTTTCAAGCAATCCTTCAACGGCATTTCTTTTGAGTGGGCCCTAACCCACAGGTCTTTTCCCAGGATCTTACCTGACTCTTCTAATTTTACCGGAGCTATTCTCAAATCTTTCAAAGTTTGACATAAGGATGAGTTATCATCAGTCAAATGCCTTTCTACAAGATCTTTCAAATCTTTTCATCGTTGGTTCGACTTTTCCATTCTTCTTTATTCCTGAGTGTCTCAACAATTTGGTGGTGTTTCTCGTCGTCATTCTCAGATTTTGAAGACCGAAGAAGAGTTTCTCTTAAATCTTCCTCCATTCTCTTCAATATTCATGGTTCTAGTTTGAGGCCATCCTCTTATAATTGTTTTGATTGTGAGAATTCTTTTCAACCATCCGGAGCAATTCAGGAGTCTTTTCAGTTCGATTCTCCAGAGGTCATCATTTCAGATTTATTCATTCCAGCTTTCAGCTCTCGTTCTCAAATTCTTACCGGTGCATTGATCAAATATCCTCTAATCAGTTCATGATCTATATCTAAATTCTCTCAAGCATCTTCATTCATTTGCTAATTCTTCCCGGTGTTTCCTTATCTTTTCTTCGTTCATTTTCAATTCTTACGGTGGTTTGTTCAAGATTCTTCTTCCTTCGTTTATCATATCAATTTATTCATTTGTTTCAACCCTTCCGGTGGTTCGTTGAAGACCTTCCCAAGTTTGCGCTATATCTATCTTAATCCTTTCTACGAGAATAAGTAGTATGCCAAGTCCGTTGCTTGTCATCAATTTAAATTGGTGAGGGATACGCATAACGTAATTCTTATTCTTGTATCATCAAAGTGATTTAATTCCTTATTCCTGAGTTCCATCTTTTGTTGCCAGAGTTCCAGATTTTTCCGCTTTATCTCATCGTGAAGCTCCATCTAATCATCACAAGGCTTCACCTCGTGTATTCAATTTCTCTTTCTTTTCATCATTCTTTTATTACCGGAGTTCTTCATGGAGGTTCTACATGGTGGTTCATCAAGGATTTAATTCCTTCTCGAAGTGTTCATCGAGATTCTTTTCAAAGGAGCTCAAGCATTCTTCATCTTGCATTCTGTAGTGCAATTCCTTCTACCTTATCTTTTGAGGTGGTGTTAAGTCATTTTTGACAATTGTTTGGTGTTTCATGATTCACAAGTTGTCCGGAATGACATATTGTAAACCCATCATTTTCAATTCGTTCATGAGATCCTTTGCAACCCATCAATCTCTTCTTTGGAGTTATCTTGGGTTATATTTCACCTTAAGACTTTCCTAAGGGTTGTTGCTATTATGGTGATTATAAAGGACCCAGGGCCTTCATTTATCCTTCCGGTGAGATAAGCTTCTCATCTCCTTGTTGATGTCAATTCAATCTTTTTCCCGTGAGTGGCAGGTTGTCACCTAAAAATTTTGAGATGTCTTCCATTAGCCCACATCAAGCTTATGCTTTCGTTGTTGATAATCCAACAACTCCATTCAACCTTTTCTTCGTAAGCATGCTCTTTCAATTTTATTTGCTAGAGTTGTCATTCTTCTTCTCCGTTCTTTTCCTTCCAACCATCTAGTTTTCCATTCATTTGTTCTGGAGATATGGTGATGTTGCTCTCTTCATCCTATCATCTCATTTTGCCAACATCATGCTCTTTCCTTTGTCTATCCATTCAACCGGAGTTTCGTGTCCTTCATTCAAGTTCTCTCATCTTATCATGTTTTGCCTCTTTCTCAATCGGAGTGCTGTCTAAAATCTTTCTTACCCATTGTGCCATTCTTTTAGTAGTCCTGGAGGCAAGGTGTTGTTGATTTCGTCCAGTATCATCCAATCTTCCTAAGATCATGTTCAATTCCATCCATTTATAGTCGGAGTGCTTCCCAAATTATATCATTCTTTTTCCTTCTCTATCTTGTTTTAACTAGGGTGTTGTGGCTATCATTCCTCTTTTAACCGGAGTCTCATCCAAGTGCTTTCATTTTGCCAAGCTCATATTCTTTACCTTCCATTTCCGACCAGAGTGTTATCGTAATTGATATTTATCATTCCTTGTACATCTCGTTTCAACCGGAGTGCTTGCATGTACTTCTTGTCCTTTGTAACCCTTTTCTTATGTCTTTCAACCTACAAGGTTCTACTAATGTTTCTTCTTCCTCTTTTCTAACGGAGTGTTTTCAACTTTGTTCATCTTTGTTGTTTTCTTTTCTTTCAATTTGTTCAACCTCTCAAGGTTCATGGTTTCACTCGTTTGTCAAAGAAGCAACTTAGTTTTACCTCTCATCTTCCTCCTCCGTTTCTCTCCGGTGCCATCCTAGATCTCGGGACGAGATCCTCTCGTAGTGGTGGAGTGTTGTGACGCCCCGAGTCCAACACGCCAGGTGTCTTCCAGTTATTTGCTGACATTGCCATGTCATTCGCTTGCGTGTTGCATCTTGCCATGTCATCATGTGCATTGCATCATCATGTTTTTTCAAAACTTGCATCCGTCCCGGTCTCCTCGTTCTCTCTGTTGTCCGTTCTGAGCCCAGACACACTTGCACGCGCCCGTCGCATGCCCGAAATAGTATTTTATAAGTGGCTGGAAAATGTTCTCGGAATGGGATGAAAGTTGGCGTGTGGTCTTATTATAGTGTAGATAGACCGCCTGTCAAGTTTCATCGCATTTGGAGTCTGTTTGACGCCCCAATGGCTAACTATAGCGGCAGTATAGCCGGTCTTTTCGTCAGACGTTTTCGGTCTCCGGAAATCTTGCTGGGCTGCACTTCTCTCCTCTCCTCTCAACACATGGCCTTCTACACAGTCCACCTAGGCCCATCCTACCCCTCTTTGCGCAGTGCATAGACCCCTCTCGAGCGCGTCCGAAACTTCCCCGGACCCGACCTAGACAGTCGTCACCGTTGGGTCCGGATCATCCCCAAACATCTACAAAACATCTCCTTTTTGTTAATTGGACTTCCTAACCTATATTTTCTTGGTCGTCCGATTATAATCGTAGGAACGAGATAGCCCTACCCTAATCCCTACCTATATATATAGTCAAACCCTAGTCCGAGCCGTCCCATCCATTCCATCCATCCCATCTGCCGCCAGTAGCTCCACCTGTTCTCCCCCTTTCCTCGGGATCTTGCCCGATCCACCCAATCGATCCTCCCTTCTCCTCATTTTCTCCACCAAGCCAACTAGCACAGCCACCAGACCGGAGCCCCGTTGCCAGAGAAGACCTCCTCCCTCGCACCCTGTGCTCCCCTTTCTCCCTCTGCTTTCTTTCCCTTCCCTGTTCTCAAATTGTCTCTGTCTCGTTTTGGACAGGGAGCAAAAGGAAGCCGCCATGGTCTGGGCTCGGCCTCAAGGTCCCGTTCCACCTCGACTTGCGACCTCCTCTGTTTCTCCTCGAGCCCGCAGGCACCAGCTTCCCCGCGCCAAGCCTCCCGAGCTCGTCCTCCCGTGGCTCCGCTCGGTCCCCTGCCTTGCCACGTCCGCTTCCCACTCCAATTTCGTCCACCAGCAGCTCCGGCCGCCTCGCCCTAGGATGTGCCGCCCCTCGCCGTCTTTCTTCCTTCGTTTGCCTCCTTCTCTCTCACGGTCTCTCTCTCTCTTGTGCTGCACCAGGGATGCAACAGCCGCCGCCGCCATGGACCGCCGCCGCCGTCTTCTGCAGCTACTGCTCCGTCGCCTTGCCCGCTAGTCGCCGGCACTCCTCTCTGCTCGTCGGCCTCCCAGCCTCCAGCCCCGCTGGACCCTGCCGTCCTCATGACTCTGGCGAGCCACCGGTAACCACGACTCTACCACGCGGTCCTCTTCTTCCCGTGAATTCCTTACAGTACTATTGACTCGCCTGACGCCGTTCTTTGTCACCAGAGGAGAGCACCACGCCATGGCCTCTCTGATCTAGTCCAAGCTAGAGCACTCGTCCCCAAGTCCTACTTCTCCGCCTCCCCAAGCTGTGCCCTCACCGGCCGGAGTTCCTGCTGCCGTCATCGTCGTTCGAGGCCAGCACCTCGCCTCTTCTAACCAGGGACGAATGCCTCGCCCAATCCGCACCCGCGTTGACTCTCGCTGACTCGCGCCTGGCCCAGCCAGCGCCAGGAAGGCCCAGCCTCCTTCGCGGCCTGCCCACGCCGCCAACACCAACCTGGGCCTCAGCCCATGGTGAGGCGCCCCCTGTGCGCCTTCATTTTTGTTTCTCTATTGGTCCAACCGGTTTTGGCCCAACTGCTATGTTTTTAGCGGACGAATTTCCCTATTTTATAGAAAACTGCATGTTTACAGATTAGGCCCTTAACTTCATGCATATTATAACTCCTCAACCGTGCATCGGTTTAAAATAAGTTATATAAGTAAAATGCTTAGATTTTCGTCTAGTTTCACAATATCCAACTTTCATGCATGTTAAAAATGTTTAAAATGTTGCTTGTTTAATTTTGCATAAATGCCATGCTAAAATGCTTTATTTCATAACTAAATAACCATAGCTCCAAACTTAATAATCTTTATATGTAAATGGGGTATAAAAATGCCTAGTTTAATATGGTGGCTTTACTTTGCATGTTTAATAACTCTAAAATTGTGTTTAGGGCAGAATAGTACCAAATCCATATTTTGCACATGAGGATTTTCCAAACTTGTTGCTTGTTGTTCCGACCTCATTTAAACTTGCCTAGATTACTATGCTTCACATCTTGCCATGTTTAACAACATTTAATATTGATGGGTACCTAAACGAGAGAGAACTAAATAAGTCAGGTGGTGTTTTCTTTAATATGCAACTCCGTTGCATATTGAGCTCCACTTAATTTGTAGTGTTGTTTGTTGCACTTTGTCATGCCATGCTTCATTAAACCGGACACGCATCATACTTGCTTGTGCATCATGCCATGATTATGTGTTGATTGTTTACTATGTTGTTTGCTTCTTTCCTGTGTTGCTTCATCGGGTTAGTTCCGATAACGTCGCGTTTGTGAGGATCCGTTCGACTACGTCCATTTGTCTTCTTCATGGACTCGTTCTTCTTCCTTGCGGGATCTCAGGCAAGATGACCATACCCTCGAAATCACTTCTATCTTTGCTTGCTAGTTGCTCGCTCTATTGCTATGTTGCGATACCTCCCACTTGCTATATCATGCCTCCCATATTGCCATGTCAAACCTCTAACCCACCTTGCCCTAGCAAACCGTTATTTGGCTATGTTACCGCTTTGCTCAGCCCCTCTTATAGCGTTGCTAGTTGCAGGTGAAGATTGGAGTGTGTTCCATGTTTGGAACATGGATATGTTGGGATATCACAATATCTCTTATTTAATTAATACATCTATATACTTGGTAAAGGGTGGAAGGCTCGGCCTTATGCCTGGTGTTTTGTTCCACTCTTGCCTCCCAAGTTTCCGTCATACCGGTGTTATGTTCCATGATTTTGCATTCCTTACGCGGTTGGGTTATAATGGGAACCCCTTGACAGTTCGCCTTGAATAAAACTCCTCCAGCAACGCCCAACCTTGGTTTTACCATTTGCCACCTAGCCTTTTCTTTTCCCTTGGGTTTCCGGAGCCCGAGGGTCATCTTTATTTTAACCCCCCCCCCCCCCGGGCTAGTGCTCCTCTGAGTGTTGGTCCAACTTGTTAGCCGCCGGTGGCCACCAGGGGCAACTCTGGGTTGGCCTATCGGAAGGTTGGACAATCCGGTGTGCCCTCAGAACATGATATGTGTAGCTCCTATCGGGATTTGTCGGCACATCTGGGTGGCTTTGCTGGTCTTGTTTTACCATTGTCGGAATGTCTTGTAACCGGGATTCCGAGTCTGATCGGGTCTTCCTGGGAGAAGGAATATCATTCGTTGACCGTGAGAGCTTGTGATGGGCTAAGTTGGGACACCCCTGCAGGGTTTTGAACTTTTGAAAGCCGTGCCCACGGTTATGGGCAGATTGGAACTTGTTAATGTCCGGTTGTAGAGAACTTGACACTTAACTTAATTAAAATGCATCAACCGCATGTGTACCGTGATGGTCTCATTCCGGCGGAGTCCGGGAGGTGAACACGGTGTTGGAGTTATGTTTGAACGTAAGTAGTTTAAGGATCACTTCTTGATCACTTCTAGTTCGCGACCGTGCTTTGTTTCTCTTCACGCTCTCATTTGCGTAAGTTAGCCACCATATATGATTGGTGCTTGCTGCAGCTCCACCTCACATACCTTTTAGCTACCCATAAGCTTAAATAGTCTTGATCGCGAGGGTGTGAGATTGCTGAGTCCCCGTGACTCACAGATTACTTTCGAAACCAGATTGCATGTGCCGATGGTACCGTGCAGGTGACGCAACTGAGCTCAAGGAGGAGATCGATGAAGATCGTGTTCGTTATGTTGTTCCATTTCCAGTTGATCAGTAGTGGAGCCTAGTTGGGGCGATCGGGGATCTGTAGGATTAGGGGTGGTCTTCTTTTATTTTGGTTCCGTAGTCGGACCTTGATTGTATTCTGGATGTTGTAATGCTATATTCATGTATTGTGTGAAGTGGCGATTGTAAGCCAACTCTGTACCTCTTTCTTATTCAGTACATGGGATGTGTAAAGATTACCCCTCTTGCGACATGCCTACAATGCGGTTATGCCTCTATGTCATGCTCCGACACGTGGGAGATATAGCCGCATCGTGGGTGTTACATTCACACTCTCTGTTTCTCGGACTCAATTATCAGATTAACCAGGAGATCACCGTTGGCAAGGACCTTCATGGCAGAGAGGCTCTGTTTGCTATGGAAAACTATGTCTACACGGCGAGCCCTAGGAGTTCAAGAGCAAACTCCCTTGCTTGTCAATGATATAGCCGGCAGCCAAAAGAAGGAGAGAATGACAAAGGCATCCGGATTAACTTTGATCCTTGGATGTCTCAATTACGACAGGTAGTGATGTGGTTCAAGCCTTCAGGTTGATAGGTAATTGGGTTGTTGCGTCAAAAGGGTGGAGTACTGGTGTCTCCGGATCATTGGTCGCTGAAGCAGGGCTACAAATTATGATGGTGTTGGATCATCTCTTCGAATGACTTTGTTGTCTTTACTGCTTGTTCTGGATGGGTAGTTCTTTCTTTTGTTATGCATATTCCTTGTCATTTGGTCATCCTCGTCTATGTCACTCTTACTATGTAATAGTTGCCTCTGTTTAGAATGTCATTCTCGTCTGGATCACGAGAGTCTAAGCGCTGCAGATGGGTGCGTTTTGGTGGTGTAGCAAGACTTCTTATGAACTATCATGTCTTGCTGTTTATGTTAGTAGTAGTCACTAGTCAGTGTTTGAATATTGTATATATCATTGTTTAGAACTGTTTACTGTCTCGAACTACTGGTGGGCTAAATGAGGGCATCACCATTCTCCAGTGTTCAGAGTGTATCTCCTTTTTTTCAAGTTATATAATTTGAGCTCAATGTCTTTTCGATGATGTACACTTGTTTGGGCCAGTGAGGTGTCGTTGAATATGGGCCGAGTAGTAAGGCAATGCCAAACAGGTCAATTATGACTCTCAGGCCAGGCTCTCAAAAGATCCTAAAAAAGGTCGGGCTCTCCAAAAAGGAAAGAATAAGGACTCTTAGGCCGACATGTGGGCGCCACCGGTGTTTCGTGCGCTTGCGCGCCGAGAGCATATTGGCGCGTGTTCGAAATTCAAGCTACCTTTTCATCCCCAATCTCCCGCCCCTCCCCCACCTTTGGAATCTCGATTCCTACTCCTGTACTCCCTGTAATCAAGCTCACTATCATGTCGCCGGTCAACGCGGATCTCCGAGCCGGAGATCCCGAGGTCCGTCCTGCCTTCGGTCACTGCGTGCTGTCGCTCAACAGTAGCATGGCGTCGCTTGACGACCAGTTTGCCGGCAAAGTGCTGATGGTAACCATCAAGGGCGACCGGCCTCCCGTCTCACCGGACGACCTTGTCAAAGCTCTTGGCATTGCGCACGGCATCCAAATAAGTGACTTGCTCATCGAAGTATGTTCGCCACCGGCTGATTTCTTCATCAGGTCCCAGACAACTTTCGACTGCAGTCCTGTGTTTGAATCTTCCCGGTGTTTGTTTTGCGATGGCACGCTGGTGAGCTTTGATCGGTGGCACCCAGGATGGGGCTCGGTGCCCTCTGAGCTTGAGTTTTTAACAAATCTTACCTTCCACAGCATGCCTCGACGTGCTTGGAACAATAAGTCTATGAATGAGCTTATCAACGCCCTTGGAGGTCAGCTCGTAAGTATGTTTGTTCCTCCAGACAGCTGGGCTCTGACGGTTATGGCATGGATGAAGAAGCCGTCCACCATACCGAAGGTGATTGGTGTTGAGATACCGGTGCAAGAACCGGGGTTGTACTATTCTTCACCACCAAGGCCGTCGTGGACCACATTAGGGATGTACCTGTATCGAGTGTTCGTGCATGTCGAAGAAGTGGTCAATCCATCAATCGAAGTCCTGCCGCCGCCGCTGGTGCCACGGTCCGTTGACGATGTCCATTACAGGAGTCAACGTCAGACTTTCCCCATGTTGATTAGAACGATGGATGGCACAGGGCCTACTCCATCGCGCGCCGGATGCCACTGCTTCTTTGGGAGAAGAGGCAGGGCTGGCTGCCTGGATGTGCTCTAATTTGAGGTAACAACTGAATCTAGTCAGATACTAGTTAAATCCGAGCTATGGGTGTGAAGCACTGATGTGCCAGTACATTTGATTGTGATATGTTCTAATTTTGTACCTGAACTTTTTTTAGAAAGGGTTGTACGTCAACTTAATGTGCTAGCAGAACTTATTGTGTTGTCTGTCTGTTTTCTTTGCACAGCATTCAAGGGATGAACCGTTATGTACGACTTCGTTGGTTTCAACATAGCCCTACCCGTATTGATCCACTTCTTCCATCCTGATTGTGCCGCCTGCGTGAAATTTTTTGTATGCAAGTTCAGTGTGCTATGATATTATATATGATTGTGTCAACTATATAAGTTTTTACTGAGCATCAGCAATGCATATGGCTGAAAGATGTATTTATGAGCATCGACTGATGGGTCTCTCTCTCTCACACACACACACGCACACACGCACAAGTGGGACCCGTTGAATTATTTCTTTGCTCGTGACAGCTTTTAATTAGGTTCCACTATAATCTAACTTTTTCTTAAGTTATTAATTGAGCTCAGTGACTTCAAAAAGTTGTACAGAAGCCTTGTTTGGGCCTTCTGGCATCGCTGAATGTGGGCTGAGTAGCCATGTTAGGTCATATTGTACTACACAGGCCTTTTTTTCAACATCGGCAATGCAACTGGGCCGACAGTTGTACACAATATCCTGGTCAACTTGTTATTCTCCGCCCCGCTGGGCTGCAAATTTTCCTAGGAGGTATGCATTAGGCTTAACAAGAAAATGGAGTTTAAGAAATAATAAATGGGATGTAATTATAATAACTGGGCAGTAACTATAAAAAAATGCACCAAACGCGTAATTAGTTTAAAAATATATTATTATTGGAATTTGAAATTTTTAATTTCATTACTTGTTGCGCGCGCAATATTTCGTTGGATTTTAACGTAATACAACTTTATTTTGAAATTATATTTAATCTGACTACAAATTTTGGATAAAAATATTTCGGATCCCATAAAATGTGGGAATTTTTTTTTGAATTTTGTTTTGAGCGGTTGGTTGAAATTATTAATTGTTGTCCTAGCTAGAAAATGGGATGTACTTTAAACAAACTATAATGGGCCATAGTAAATTCCATTAGAATTAAAAATGGGTTGTACATTCTTACAAATCGCAAATGGGCTATATGTTCTCTGCCACACACTTGTGGGCCTTCTAAGTTGACACGTCCCCTAAAAAAACTAAGTTGACACGTATGCAAGGCTTTGTCAACAACACACAGTTCTGGCAGTTGTGGCCGTTGGATGTCCATCCAACGGATGTCGTGCTTCTTCTTAAATCTTGGATATTCTTGCTTCAGCCGCACAAAAAATGATTCCTCCCCCTGACATCTGGGCGCACCGTTTCGGAGGCTGACCTGTGGGCCTACTAAGTTGACGCGTACCAAGGGCTTTGTCAACTTAGTCAATATAAACGATTCTAGCTGAAGTGAATGTATGATGTCCATCCAACGGCCGTAGTGCTTCTTCAACCTCTGGTCTTCTTGCTCCAGCCGCCCAAAGCAGCGCCGGTCATGCCGCGTGCTCCTGCTTCCCGTGGTCGGCTGTGATGCCGCGGAGGCCTCACCGCCCCCTACTACTCCCACCGCTGGCCAGGCCATCCCTCTACTCACCCGCACCCCCTATTATTCTGTAGCGATGGCAGCCTCACACAGCAGCCGAACCAGTGAACCCTCATACTCCTCTCTGCGCGGGCTTCCACTATCGCGTCTTCCCTAGTTCCGCGCCATCCCCTTCCTAGGCCTCGCCGTCGTCCACCGCCCTGGTGCTATCGGCGCGGTGTCGTCAACGTGGTCAAGGAACGGCTTCCATCGGACGTGGACTGTACGTGGAGAGGCTGACAGCTGGGTCCACGGCGGCAGCAAGGAAGTGCCTCCTTATTACGCGGAAAATAATGATTCCTCCACCTGATAGCAGGGACCCACCAGATGGGCCACCGTATTTCGTGAAAAAAAATGTTTCCCCCCTGACTGCTGGGACCCACCAAATGGGCCACCGTATTGCGCGAAAAAAATGTTCCCCCCGCTGTCAGCTCGGACCCGTCGGAAGTGCCTCCTTATTACTCACAAAAAAATGAATACTCCCCCTGCTGGTCGGGACCCACCTTAGTGGGAGGCTGACTTGTGGGCCTACTAAGTTGACGAGGACGGAGTGCTTTGTCAACTTAGTCAATATGAACGATTCTAGCTCCAGTGACCGTACGATGTCCATCCAACGGCCGTAGTGCTTCTTCAACCTCTGGTCTTCTTGCTCCAGCCGCCCAAAGCAGCGCCGGTCGTGCCACATGCTCCTGCCTCCCGTGGCTGGTTGTGCTGCCGTGGAGGCCTCACCGCCCCCTACTATTCCCACCGCTGGCCAGGCCCTGCGGCGACGGCAGCCTCACACCACAGCCGAACCAGTGAACCCTCGTACTCCTCTTCGTGTGGGCTTCCACTGTCGCATCTTCCCCGGCTCCGCGTCGTCCCCTTCCTAGGCCTCGCCGTCGTCCACCACCCTGGTGCTCTCCGCGCACCGTGGTCAACATGGTCAAGGAACGGCTTCCATCGAACATGGACTATACGTGGAGAGGCTGCAGCTGGGTCCACGGTCGTAGCAAGGAAGTGCCTCCTTATTATGCGCAAAATAATTATTCCTCCACCTGACAGCGAGGACCCAACGTACGGGCCACCGTATTTCATGAAAAAAAGGTTTCCCCCTGACTGCTGGGACCCAGCAGCTACATCTTCTCAAGCAAGGAAGTGCGTCCGGGCAAAAAAACTATTCGCCCCCCCTGACTGCTGGGACCCACCAGCTACATCTTCGCACGCAAGGAAGTGCCTGACAATCGGGACCCACCTGGTTGAAGCCCATGTAGCGTTGTCATTCTGGTCGCGAACGTGTACGTACATACTGGTCGATGTAGAGGCGCGCACGTGTCGTAGTAGAGGCGTGCACGTGTCGTAGTAGAGGCGCGCACGTAGCATGTACACGTACGTACAGCGGCGAGTGTGCAAGAAAGAAAATATGGCCACGTATGTACATATGGGCAGGGTCTCGAACGCCTACTCGCGCATACGTACGGCCAGGGCTCATGTACATGGATGGGTCGGAACGGAGAAATTGCATCGTCGTCATGTTCATGGGGAGCCAACCGGCTGGGTCAGAACGGAATGCGTCGTCGTGTTCATCGGGAGGGCTTGGACGGAACAGCCGATGGAAACGAGGCCCGGCGTACCGTAGAACGGAGGAAACGGCCTTGTGTTTGACCGACCACGGTCGAAACGGGATCCTGTTCATCAGGAGGGGTCTGGCGTACCGTAAAACGGACCTCCTACGGTCGAAACAGGGGTCCTGTTGATCGGGAGGGGTGTGGCATACCGCAAAATGGAGGAAACGGACTTGTGTTGGAGCGCTACGGTCGAAACAGAGGTCCTGTTCATCGGGAGGGGTGTGGCGTACAGCAAAACAGGACTCCACGGGATACTGTCCATCTCCACCGTTGACCCCCTTCAGCCTCCACGGGCTACTGTTCATCCACCGTCAACCTCCTCCAGCCTCCACCTGCGACTGTTCATCCATGGGCTCCTGTTCATCCAGCCTCCACCGCGCACTACTCCACCGGCTACTGTTCAACCAGCCCTCTCCACGGGCTCCTGTTCAACCACCCCTCCACGGGCTACTGTTCATCCAGCCCTCCACCGTCTACTATTCATCCTGCCCTCCATGGGGTGGTACTTTTCATCCAGCCCTCCACGGGGTCATGTTTATCCAGCCCCAACCGGCTCGATCGATCGGGGTCCTGTTCATCTAGAGGCAACACCACGGGGTCCTGTTCATCCACCCCCACCGGGAACTGTTCATCCAAAAACCCCAGCAACGCTCACTTTTCATCCAGAGGCACCATCGATCGGCTTCAGTTAGCAGCAGTGGCGAAGGAATCGCTTGATCGGGTTCAGTTATTGTCATAGAACTGTCATAAGTATGACAGAAAAATTTCATTCGGCCCAAAATGTCACAGATGTGTCTTTTTTTGTAGTGTACCTTATCGATATTCGTGAGCACAAAGACTCGTGTAAGTCGGAGGAAGAGACCCGCCGGCCATGGAATATCGCTCATCTTCGGCCTTACTACACTTGAGCCACCGGCTCTCATGATGTACATATTTTGACGTTGTATATATTATGATAAGTAATAAAGCAAGACCTCTGTCCTTTTCATCTTCAATAATCATATGTCTTCATCATTATAATTTCAAAATGACCAATTGGGGGCTGATTGTGTTCAAATCCAGCTTAACCCCTTTAGTCCGGCTCATGATTGTATTCGAATCTAGCCATTAAACCATATGGTCATTTGGGGGCTTCCTATTCAAACATAGGTCGTATTCACTAGGTCTATGTTTGAATAGGAAGCCCCCAAATGACCATATGGTGACCAAAGAGAACATAGATGTCGGTACCCTCTTGATCGGCACAATGCCAAACTCACTAGGGGGCTTCTTGATCGTATTCGAATCATAGCTTAACCCCTTTTGGGTATGACTTCGATCGTATTCGAATCAGAGTCGTTAAAAAATTCTCAAGGTCATTTGGGGGCTTCCTGTTCAAACATAGGTCGTATTCGAACCAAGGAGAGCATAGATGTCGGTACCCTCTTGATTGGCGAACCGCCAAAACCACTGGGGGCTACATGATTGTATTTGAATCCTAGCTTAACCCCTTTGGTCTGGTTTACTAATCGTATTCGAATTAGAAGCCTCCAAATTTTTCTTTTTTTTGGCTTATGTTTTTGAAAAACAATCTTTGTTTTTTATTCTGCGGCTTTTAGTCTAGATCTAAATATAAGCATGGTTTCAATTTAACCCGGCTTGGTTTTTTTACGATAAATTGCCAGTATATGACAATCATCATACATATGGAAGTGTTGGCTTCCAAAAGATTGGGTTATCACCCTTACTGTTCGGGTCACATGAACCGGCAGTGCAAAATCAAAATCACAGGTATGATATTGCCGTTATGTCTCAAAGTTAAAATTCATAACAGGCTTATCTGTGTCTCTTGTTTCTATATTAATGGTCGTATGTAAGATATTATGGCCCACCCTATGGTAAGACACCAACATAATTCAATATCATAGGAATGATATATTTCATGTTGATTATTCTTGCATCCAGCCTTAATTATAGAGTTATGTTGGTTTCCATGTTTGTGTATCGGGCTTTATGACCCGTCAGGCGATAAACCACCAGGACAATTTTTATATATTGGATGCAGGAACAGATTCAACACTACTGATATTATAAGGGATATAAAGCATATCTTCACATGACGGACAAAAGTGTTGTACGCAGCACAATATGCACGATGGCATAAGCAGAACAAGAAGTTTTAAGCTAGCCTATTACAAGGCGCTTGGAGCCCAAAAGGATAATACTGTTTTTACTTTCACACATAGCAGATGATAAACTAGAGCCGGTTCATGAATCCTGGCCGGGTCGACTGGATGGTTGCGACTCATCCCTTGCCAGTTTGTCCTCCTCCACCATTTGGAAATTGGGTTTGGACCAATCAAAGCCATGAAGGGCGATGAACTCAGCCTCATCATCAATCAGATCAGACTGGTCAATTTCAGGGGCGAAAGTGTGGTGCCGAATCGGCAGGATTAAGTACGTCACTTTATATGGAGTGGCCATCTTCTTATTTTCTGCATCAAAACCCGGCTGATACTTGGTGAGATTGGTTTCTTCAGCAATGATGGTGGCATAAGGACGAATCTCTTTCACACAGGCTGCAAAGTCTTCTTGGTCGAAGGGACTTCCATCTTCCTTAAAGCTGGGATACCCCATGGCTACGTCCGCCGGGTCTAACTCCTGTACCCAGGCTTTGGAGCGGCTCAAAGCAATTACGGCTCCGGCTCTCGCACAAGAATGCTTAACTTCTTGAAACCTGGCGGGTAAGATGGACAGCTTCTTCAAGACATCACTCAATAAGTTTGGTCCTTGGTTAGCTGGGGAGATAATGGCAAGAGCCCGCTGAGCTCCAGTATACAATTGCTCCACAAGAGTGTAAACCGCCGTGAGCTTTATCACGCTATTTTGACTCAGATTGCTGCTCCGGGGACCTGTGAAGTTTTCCCAATGAGTTAAGTAGGCGGCTTACATTATGGTGACAAATATAGACTTTGTGTAAGTAATAATGTGATTTACCGAAGATTGTAGAAACCATCTGAGATACACGGTTTTTTAAACTGGTAAGTTCAGCGGTAACTTCTTTCAGAGTCTCCTCGGCCATTTCAGCACGCTGCGTCAGAGCAGTCTTCTCATCGGCCCAAGCCTTTTTATCTGCACTAAAACTGGTCTTCGGTTTCTCTGCTTCAGACAAACTCAGTTGGAGTTCAGATTTAGTTTTCTTTATTTCAGTCTCCTAAGTCGATAGCCGGGTCTTGGCTTCAGACAATTGGGATTCCAGTTCTGTGGTTGCAACCTGTATACAGAATAAGGTTGTTTAGTTTCATGGAGGACTATAAAAAGCAAGTCCTAAATGCTTTGCAAGCAATAACACTTGGCACTTGGGGGCTAATTTCTGTCAACGCAACTTTTCAAAAGAATCGGCTTTTTCTGAAGTCCTAAGTGCTTTGCAAGCAACAACACTTGGCACTTGGGGGCTAATGCACATTGCTTGTTTTCTTTTTAAGGATGAGCCAGGTGTGCTGTTGATAGTCCCAGCCAACTCATGGGTGCTATGCAGTTAAGTTCTGTTCTTTTACACAATAATTAATAGGACCAGCTCATTCATACTGATTAAGCCGGCCCTTGGGGACTACAAATGCAAAGTTATGCTATCATCAGAATCCGGTTTTACAATATATAAACCGGACTTGGAGAGAGTCTGGGACAGAAGCTTGTAAACATTTCAAGTCTACAGATTATTGAAGTTTCTCATAATCAGAAGACTTGGGGGCTGGCAGGATATATATAAGCCAGATGACATACCTCATACTTATGGTGAAGTTGTTTAACTATTTCAATCTCCAAGTCACGGCTGGAATGCACTTGACTGACATAGCTAGATAATACTTCACTAGTACTCAGTTGAGCATAGTGGGAGACATCAAACCTTACTTTCTGTCTTTCCATGACTTCTTGTTTGGCCGAATGTCTCGCTAGTATCATTGGATTCCTCGGCTCAGTAAATCCGGTGCCAGTGATTACAACGTCATCAGCATGAATCTCCGGCGGATTAACAGAGCTTGACGGTTCAATACTCGATGGATCAATAGTAGTTTCGTCAATAGACGGCTCAGGCATTTCAGGTTGAGCATTGAGAGGAGGATCTTCTGGCTATTCAGGATGTTCCGGGGCAAGAGTCGGCTGTGCCGGCTCAGCGGCTTTTGGATCCTCAGCCGGTTTTGCCACTTTTTCTTTCTTGGGCTTTGCTTGACCACTAAGAAGAATTTGATGAATCAATACAACGATATGGCCATAAAGGTGTAGAAGAAGGATAACTATCTTTACCCGGGGCGGTCTTAAAAGCCGGTAGCTGAGTTTGTGAAGAGTCACCAGAGGAGGAATGAGCAATTTCCTGCAAGAGTGGAATTATAGTTGAGTGACTTATAAAAGTGACTCGTTCATCAGAGTTAAGATTTAAAAGAACCTCATTTTGGCGTTTCCAAGGGGTTTTCGGTAAGCCGGAGGGTAACTCACTGTCTCCACCGGTCCGGGTCTGACGGTGGCTCTCGTGTTGCTGTTGTTTCAAAAGAAAATGAGGATCTAAATAAGCCAAGGGGTGTGAAAACCTTACTTTCTGGGTTACCCGCCGAAGTTTCTGCCTTGGTAAAGGTTCTGAGTCAGAGGAAATAATAGTTACCTCTTATTCAACTGTCTGGCTAGCCCCCGTGTCCTCCTGATAATAGTCGGTGTCAATAAGGTTGTTAAAAAGCAGACCAAGGGAGTCAAGGGCTACCTCTGACTCAGAGAGATCATCCAACTTGAGTCATTCAGAAGAAGTTGTTTTCTTCTTAGATTTTCTGATGGTTTTCTTGGTGGCCATTGCAACGGCTCTAGCTTTTTTAGCAGCCTCATGATCATATTTGGCCTTCCAAAAGTCACATTTAGCTTGTAGAAAAATAGCATGTTGAAACTCATGCAAATACTTAATTGCTGAGGATAAAGGAGTCAACAGGATTTACCTTTGGTGCTGGGTTAAGCTGGTAGAAAGGATTCAACCCTCCTTTGTTGCAGTCTTCATATTTGCTGTTGACGAGGGTGGATGCTATTTCGACAATGGCTTCTTCGGTCAGACGTAGGGAGCTATGACATAATGGATCATTTGTTCCTCCGGTATAGTTGCACATCAAGTCAGATTGGCGGCTCAAAGGGATGATCCTCCATGCGATCCAACAACGGATCAAGTCAACTCCAGTTAAGCCATTTCCCAGCAAGGCTTGAACCCTTTTAATTGTTGGGATAAGTTTCTTACGCTCAGCGGCAGAAAGTTTATCAGGGAGTGAACATTTAGCGTCAAGACGCTCAACGCGATAACCCGGCATTGGTTTTTATCAGCCGGCGACATATCTTTGCAATAGAACCAGGTTTGGTTCTAGTCCTTGGGATGGCTTGGCAAGACTACTAGAGGAAAGACAGCATCCCGTCTGCGTTGAATCGAAATCCCGCCAAGTTCCAAGCTGGGGCCGTTGGCGTACTCATTCTGGCGTTTCAAATAGAAATATTCTCTGAAGAGTTCAACAGTAGGTTCTTCTTGAAGATAAACCTCACAAAAAACTTGGAAGTTACAGATGTTTGATATGGAATTGGGTCCAATGTCTTGCGGATGAAGCTTGAAAAAAATGCAGGACATCTCTAAAGAATTTTGAGCTGGGCAGCAAAAAGCCCCGGTTCATATGATTAGTGAAGACGATGATTTCACCATCCTTTGGCTGAGGTTTTTCTTCGTCTGGGTCAGGGGTGCGGTAAGACATGATGCTCTTCTCTGGTAAATATCCCACAGTGACAAAATCCTTTAGAGTGTCCTCGGTGACTATGGAAGTGACCCAGTTGCAAACTATCGTCGTCTTCGGCGGCATGGCAAAAATACAATCTAAAAGGAAGTAATTTGCCGGCTCGGATTAATTGGTGGAATTACAAGCTAATGATTGCAGTACGGATGTATAATGGCGGCTTAAATAAGGGCTAATGGTATATGAAGAAAAAATAAGCCGTCATGGTAAGCCTCCATGAGTAAAGATATTCAAGAGTTGTCAGCAACGAAAAATTTGCTAAGTGTTAGGACAAACAGGTTCCACAAGTTGAAGCTATAAATTCGGATCTACCGTTGTTCAGAAAAGGGATATAAATTCTAAAACCTATAGAGGCAGCAGCAGAAAAGTGGAGATGCCTAGAAGAGATCTATCGCAAAGAAGACACATTCTAATATCAAAAGCGGGCGCTAAACTACTACTGCACAGGATCTACATTGTTTTCAGATCAAAGCTACGCGATCTGACAAGAAGAAGGAAGAGCAGTAATGAACGCCGACGAACACCGAAACCCTAAAATAATATATCCATGAAAAGGAAATGGGGAGACTTACTGATGCTAGCTGATAGCGGAGGAGTGTCGCGGTGTTTCTGGATCGTTCAGGGCGATGCAGCGGCCGGAGTTGATGAAGAAGGCGGAGGTCGACGGTGGTGGATCTCGTGAGGGCTGGTGTGTTGCGAGGAAAGAGAAGACGAGAAGGAGCAGAGAGGAGAATGAAAAGGAGGTGTTTTGGCCCTATTTATAAGGAAAGGGGCAATAGGCAGGCGCGAAAGACGAGGAGGCCAAAATGATGATTATCCAGCTAATTGGACGCCTCGATTTTTGGAAAGACATTTAAGATAAAGATCCGTTAAGGTGACGTCGTGGCGGGTTTCCAAAATTCCTGGAGATGATGTCATGGTGGGTTACAAGGTTTTCACAGCAGTTGTAGATGGATTTTTTCTAAGTGTTGAAGATTGACATGAACGAAGTTCAAATCAACCTGGGGCCTAATGTTGGGGATATGACTACCAGATATGACCCGCCCAGGAGGGGCCGGGTCAACCACAATGGCGGTTCACCTGTATGAAGCCCAAGAGTATACAAGATGGCGGTTCACAGTTAGGCTTATAAGAGGCCCAAGCCCAGAGGCGGCTTAAGGCCCGTAAGTATAAACCGCCATGTATGAATAGACTTGTAATGTAAGGCATGTAAGATACGCCGAGCCGGACACATTGTATGAGCCGGTCGGGACTCTGTAGGTCATAGGGCGTCAACCCGTGTATATAAGGGGACGACCCGGCAGTGGCTTAGGGCAAGAAACAACAGATCGAGAGCCAGGTTAAGCATATTCGCTCCCTGGTCATCGAAACCCTAGCAATATCACCTCAAACTTGATTAGGCCTTTTCCTTCACCGCAAGGGGCCAAACCAGTATAAACTCCTCGTGTCCTTTGTCCCGTTTAACCCCTTTAAGCTTCCTAGTTGTGATGGCTCCACGATTAAGTCCTTTCACTAGGACATCTGCCATGACAATTCCACGACAACACTAGAAGATTCCGAAGCTACTCTCCGATGTTTTCCCGAGACCCTTATGCCCTTCGCCGTTGCAATCCCTACCATCGATAAATCCTTATGGATAACTATCTACATTTGTCGTTCATACTTCATCCCCAACTGCTCTTGTTATTACGAGATGCCCTCAAATACTCTCTGATGTTCCAAGAATTCTTTATGCTTACTACCATGTAGTTCCTTGCCACATGAATAGCATATTAATAATTCTTCACCCTTATCAAGGAACTGTTCATTACTAGTTGAACATATGATCCATAAGGTACATAGATATACTATCCGATCTTCCGGTAATTCTCTGCCAGCTAGTACTCTGCAAATACTTGTCTGCTTGCATTATGGTTGTGTTCCATATGTCTAGCAATATTCATTAGTATCCCTTGTCATCGTCATTTTCAGCCTTTGACTTGATATGTTGTGAATGCTCGCAATCCTCGGTCGAATCCTAGAACTCATCCTTCCGGCTCAGATGTAATTTTGAACATGAGCTGGTTCTCGGCCAATCAAATCGCTGCTGAGTGTACCCCTAAGTCTATTCAACTTATCCATTCTTAATCAGCACATTTTTCTTTTGATCCTTTGATTTGGAAATCATAATTCCTTTGCATTTAAGCTTCAAACTATTCAGTTGTTTCTATAATCCGATGCCTTGCATTCCTTCTTCCTCTGGTTGAGTACCGGTACTCACACTAGCTCCGTTGTAGACCACAATACCCCTCGTTGGATTATTATCCGACCGTGTCCTTCACATTGAAAATTCTTGTGAGTTCTTCCCCTGATACATAATGCCCTTGACAAATTGTATCCTCTACTTTTGTTAACCATACTATCCTTTTGAGCTTGCGCTAATTACTCCTAAAGATTTTGGTATATGTTCCTAAGACGCCCCGATGGGTTGAACCTATGCATTTCTAAATCTTTTGTGAACCCGGAAACTTCTATGGGTCATACTCTACTAGTGTTATGCCAAATAAAATTTCAACAATACAACCTCGTCGAAAGTGAGAAGTGAAGGAAAGATTATGCATTGGAGAAGTGGGAGTCGACCTTGAACTTTGTGTTCATGCCCATGGACACTATGTAGATCTTATCATGGAAGCTTCTCTTAAAATTTATTATCCCCTTGGTATAAGCTCATCTTATATCTGGCATCTGGTCTTGCAATCATGGTACCAGCCATATGGATACTCTTTCATTCCTTTTCTCGGGCAAGTTTAAGTACATGGCTTCTGCAGATCAATACATCTCCGCAACCTCTATTTTGATCTTCCTTCAAGTATTACCCTCTGGTATATCTAGAATATCAAAGAACTATGTCACTTCCTATGAGTCTACATCTAGTATTGCTTCTCACCGATTTCAGATTTCCCCCGGGGTTCTGAGTTATTAGTCACTCGAGAACACCAATAAGTGAATCGATTCTGCACGCCGATTCAAGAACTAAGTAATTTTCATTGCTTACGAGTTTAATAATCCTTCAAGTCATTCCCTAGCCTGGTCAGCTATATCATTATTGTGCTAAATTTTAACTGTGCTACCTGGTCCTTCTTCCCGGAGCACAATTTTGACGATGAGCTAACCTTACGTCAATCTTCCTTGTCATATAATTTTGCCTTGAACAACAAGCTTGATTTCGAGTTTGTGTCGTACCCGTGGTTCCAATAACCTTTTGCGTCATCATTCCTTTGACTTGATGTCAACGGCGATCGATTACATCTTCTTGAAATCTCTCAACAAATGATTCGTGATCATCATCAACATTCTTAACTCTTCCAGGATATCGATCGAATTCATGATGAGAAATACCATCCTTGGCCCTCGATAATTTGGGCTATCATCGACAACATTATTGCATTTCCTCCAACACAAAACTTGTTCTTGTTTTGTGTTGTACCTTGAGTTCCTTGCTATCCAACTTATGTTATGTTCTACCATGGAGTATTACCATCTTTGATGTCACGAATGTTGTGAGAAATGCTCCACCTCTTAAGAATTCTTGATATAGTAACACTTCTCGCCATCACCATTCTTTCTTAGTCCCTGTGTTGATTATAACCGGGATACCAACAAGTGAATGGTGCTGCTTGGACTCTATACTTCTAGCAACCCTATTGCCATGAAGTCAATGGTCAACAGTTCATTCTTAGACTATTGGTTAATGAATCACCATAACATTGATCATGCTACCTAAACCCATGTTTCAGGTGCACTTCTCAACCAATGATTGATTGCGTATGCTTTCCTCGAGCATACATCATTATATCATTCGACCGGACAAATGTTATCTCCTTGTTCACATAATTGTGGAAATCCATCTTTTTGGAATTCTCGATGAATTGTCGCTGAGTCTATCAGCTACATCCTCATCTTCTCCTTGGTTAATGATTAACTGTTGTTTCGGAACTTGCTTCTATAGCAAGATTGTCAGAATCGTGATTCTGAATCGGATCAGAGCTCCGATGGCAGGATCGCAAATCGTAGAATCTTCACTGTTAGGATAGTAAAACGTAGAATCTATGAACCAAGATCGTAGAATTAGAGGGGTTAGTTTGGATCGTAAAGTCATAGAATCATATAACAAAATCGTGATTCTGACAACCTTGTTCTATAGTTCATTTCCCGATAATCTTATAATGCCATCTCGTCAATTTGTGTGCACCTTGTCTTCTCAGGCACCCCGAGTCTGCAGTATCCTGACACCAATCAGATCTGAATCTCGGTCAGATAGGATGGTTGGAACATATTTCCAAGAGTTATAGCATTGGTATTTATAAGACCCGGTAAGGTGATGTCATGCCTAGCACACCTAGGCGGAGGTCATATTGTTATAGTATCCTTTTTAGCAAGTTTAGCCAATCTTCCATGAGGAACTTGTAAGACTTATTCTGTAAGTTATTCATGATGGATCCTTTGTGTTTCCAATGTCCGACCTTTGCTTGAAGACCATGTAAATCTATCTCGAAGCATGTCTGGGGTACTCCTATCATCAATAAGAACATTTGAAGCACAATGCTAAAATTTCTTTATCAATTATCCAAACACCGTTGTAGGGGTAATGTCAAGAAATTCCTCTCCCCTTACCTAAGTGGCTTCTACTTCCTATCATGTCATGGATATCATGCTCTGCTTATCCTTGGAAAGGATATATGGCCGGAATATGTGTTTAAACACAATTTCCTTTCCAATGTTCAGTTTAAACTAATAATCACATTTTCCTTTCTGTTGGTTTGTTTAACCTTTCTTCTAATTTTTTTTGTGATCTAAGCAGTAACATTTCCTTGCTTATGTAAACAACTCGTTGTACAACACTGTCAGTAAGACCCTATTACTATTGTTGATAACATTCTGGTAGCCACTGATGGACAAGAACTTTGCCTACTAGGCCGCCTCGTTCAACGAGCAGGAAAATGGTTCTCTTCGTCCCTCGCCCTTGGTACCAATGATGCTGCCAACATAACTGTCCGATTATTCCCTGACATGCCTTGCTATCATGACCGTGCAAGATGTCAACGCCCTTCCTTCTTGTAGCCCACATGGTGGGCCCATAACCCACAGTTCCACAGGATCAAAACCTGACTCTCTTATACACCCCTATTTCCAAAGTTATTCCTCACGCTTGGCTTTGTATGTAGATCCCGAGCCACCTTCCTAGAGATGATCTATTCTAGTTTCAGTTGCAAAACTTAATCTCGTTGCTCTGGACCCCTTTCACACTTTGTTTCAGGAATCGAACAGTTGCCTACCCGCTCGAAACTTCTCATGTTACCTTCTTACTTTGCTCTCGATCTTTTCTTAAGTTTCAGTTCGGGGATTACTTTCTACCACCTTTCCCGATGTTGGCTACCAGATAGTCAGCCGTACAACGGTCCGTTCTCCCGGAATACCCCCTTTATTCTTTCATAAGTACGATAAAGACCCTAAGAAAAGATTTTGACTTCATCATGATGACCTGAAGCAAAGAAATGAAGACACCAACCTATTCGAGAAGAGCAACCAAGAACGAGAAGAATCGTTAGAATTTCGTAACCTAGTCTTTCCCCTTACTCCACCCCTTAAATCTCGGGATGAGATTTCTTGTAGTGGGGGAGAATTGTGACGCCCGAATAATTAAGCTACAGTAAACCTCTGTTAATGATGCCATGTCACCATAGTTACTGTTGCTAATCTCGTGTTAGTTCGAAACTGTTTCGAATTCGAATTCAAAATCAAGTCAAATGGTAAAAGTTTTCAAACATTAAAACTAAAATATTTGGGTTGTGCCAAATAATGCATAGGTATTTATGGTGGAGAAACCACACTTTTATAAAATACTTAAATACTCTAAAATGATTTAAACAGTAGCAAAAACTTATTTAAACGCTTTGAAAATATTAAAACAAATGAAAACTATTTTATTTAAAGTTTCCAATATAATGTGGTTGTGGTATAATTAGAACTACCAATTTAGGATCTATTGCTATAATTAATAAAAATAAATAAACTTAAGATATAAGTGATAACAGAAAAGAAATAAATAAAAGAAAAGGTAAAAAAGTAAAAGAGAAAACTACTAGCACTTAAGGCCTGCGGATACAAGAGCCGGGCCAGCCCACCAACGCCCCTCATCCCCTACCTCTCTGTTCACCACACCCCGTGGACACAGAGGGCTTGTCCATGGTCCGGGATCGCCACGCGGCGTGCATCCAGCCCACCCGGCGTCCTACTTGACTCCCCTCGATGCTCTGCGAACCCTAGCTTGCCATTGCCCCTCCCCTCGCACCGCTTCCTTCTTCCCCGCGCACATCCGAGCCGCCGCCACCATGACCCTCCTCGTCCACGCAGTCACCAAACTCCTCTTCGGCTAGAAGTGTGTCCAGGAGCTCCTCTGTGGTCGTCTTCGTCGTCTATGCGCATCGGTTCAAGCAAGGACGCCATCACGCCATCGCCATCATCGGATCTCATCGCCACGGGCGCCATCTCGATCCGCTCCACCCCAAGCCTCTCCGACCTCGCTGTCTGCTCCTCTGCATCCGAGGTGAGCTCCCAATGCTCCTGCACCTTTTCCCACTACATCTCTCGTTCTGTATTGTCATTGTTGTAGCTGTCGTAGGTGCGCCGTCGCGAGGCTCATCGTTCCCGGCAATTCTGGCAACCCCAACACCTCTCGTGACCTCCCAAATCCGCGCGCGCCTACTACTCAAGCGCTATTGCTCTGTTGCGCGGCGACTGCTCTAGTGTTGCTGCTGCTTTGCCTCTGTCGTTACTTCTACTTGCTGATGCCGCTGTGTCTTGCTACGGTGTGCTGCTACTATCACCCACTACCCCAGCCGCATCACACCGCACCTCGCCCCACTCCCGCCGATGCCTTCCCAATGCCCGCTCCTAGACGCGCGCGTTGTTGGTTGTGCTGTGGCACGCCAGGGCCACGCCGTGACCGTGCCCGGCCATGCCGGAGCCATACCTGTCGGCGTACTGGGAACCACGGTACCCAGACTTGCTTGTTTGCAGCCCACGTCGCGTTCCTGGTATGTCCCAGTAGGGCCCAGCTGATCGACCAGTTGCTGAAGACCCTCGCGAGGGGGACAACCCTAGCGAGGAGAACGACCAAGACCTCCTCAAGGAGCGGCCTCACCTAGGCTGCTCCAGAGGGGCAACCAAGACCTCTCCCAAGAGTGGCCTCAGCTAGGCTGCATCGGGAGGGCGGAGCTCTCAAGGCAAGGGCTGCCTCAGGAGGAGGCAGTGACGCAAGCCATGACGAACCATGCCAGCGGGCGCCAGCGCGTGCCAGCGCGCGCAGTTTCCATATCGGTGCAAAGGAGACCGCGTAAGCGCAGGTTCCCGAGGGGCGAGACAAAGGTTTCCCCTTTGGTGCAACAAGACTGAAGACCGCAAGGACGGCAGGAAGGATGTCATCGCCGAGCCCACCACCGCGTCACCGCCTTCCCTCTTTGCAGGCGAAGACCACCTTTTGTCAGGTAAGGAGCGCCTTGCGTTCCCGCTCAAATGGCCGTTGTGGGATTCCCTTCCCGCCTAAACATTTCGGGGGAAGAGGACCCTGGCCGTCTATATAAGTAGCTAGGGTTCCTAGCATAGGAAAGGGACCAACCCATTGCGACTTAGCATAGCAAAGGAGCAAGAACATACGCTTCCTCACCCCTCTCGAGCTCGCCTCCTGAGCTCAGGAAACCACTGTACTTGTTCATACTCGATCCCTCACGAGGCCAATCCAGCAGGACGTAGGGTTTTACACCGCAAGGTGGCCTGAACCTGGGTAAACTCTTGTGTCCTCTACTAGTTCGCTTGCTTGCATTCCATTCCCACCACCAAGAGAAGAGCGAGGTGCTAGGTAGATGTGTAGTGGGAGAGATCTTCGTCATGCCCCTGTGTTCGAATCTTAAGGGTTTTGCGGAGCCCAAAATCCGACATTTGGCGCGCCAGGTAGGGGGCGTGTCAAAATCTCGCTTCTCCGACGACCTCGCTCCACTCTTCTCCGTCGACCTCGTTTCACCGCCATGGTGGAAACTCGCCGAGCACGCGCCGCCTGTCGCGCCGCCAATGTCGCTCAGACGGCGCCCGCGGGTAATGGCGCACCACTCCGCCCCAACTCGATGGTCACCAACGCGGCCACGGACCCAGCCGTTCACGAGCAGCAGGACTCGTCATTGCCGCTGTCCGTGCGGCGTGAAGGCCGCACGGTGACCCCATCACCTTCGCCGGCCGCGGTGTCGTCCTCGCTAGTCCACCGTGGGATGGTCTACCAGCAGCCTGCTCTACTGATGGCGCGGGAGCTCCTACTCTACCGTCCGGCAGACGACCTCTACGACGAGTGGCTCCACCGCATCACCGAGCTCGTCAACACCGCCGGGGAGGCGCCCGCACTGACCCATTCCTCTCGCCCTCCGTCGCCCATGGCGGGGAACGAGGACCACGGCTCTCCACCCCCACCTCCACCGCACGGTGTCGACCAGGGGCTCAAGCGCGAGGCTCCATGGCGCGAACAACCCAGCAGGGCCCCCGCGCACGACGAGGAGAGCTGCCAGGTGGCCCCACGCCCCCAGGCAGAAGCGCGCGTGCTCCCCGCTCAGCAGCACCAGAACCGCGCCCCACAGGAGGTGGTGGCGCCCGCACCCCAAGATCCAGCACCGCAGGCGCAGGGGGCGCCAGCAATCATGAGCGTGGCTGGATGCCGCGCCCTAGCTCCTGAGCTACGGCGCCTCGTATGGCCCGGCAAGTTCAAGACGGGCCTGCCTTCGCGTTACGACCGCACCGCCGACCCGAGCTCTACAAGCTCAGCATCGAGGCGGCGAATGACACCGAGCAGGTCATGGCGAACTAGTTCCCCATGGCCCTCAAGGACGGTGCGCGCTCCTGGCTCCTGAACCTTCCTCCAGGATCCATCTCTTCTTGGGAGGAGCTTCGTGAGCGCTTCATCGCCAACTTCCAAGGTACCCGCAACCGCGCTCCAGCAGCCGCAGACCTGCGTCGCGTGAAGCAGCAGCCTAGGGAGACCCTGCAGAAGTACATCGAACACTTCAACACCGTGCGCCTCAAGATCCCCAGGGTCTCCGACAAGGCCATCATCTCGGCGTTCTCCAACGGTGTCCGTGACGTCAGGATGAAGGAGGAGCTTGCCATCCGCGAGGACCTGTGCACGGACCTCAAGATGTTCAATCTCGCAGCGAAGTGCGCCAGGGCAGAGGAAGGCTGCCTCTCCCTCCTGGAACTGCCTGCGGCGGAGGCCGACGACAAGAAGACCAAGGCCAAGGAAGCAATGCGCAAGGGACTAGCCGTGCTGGCCGTGGAGCTAGAAGTGAAGCGCGGCTGCGGCTACAACGACCCTCCAAGAGACAACCGTCCATACTGCGTCTTCCATGATGTCCATAGCCATAACACCAACGACTGCCAAGAGCTCAGGGCGATGCGCGGCGGGCAGCGCCCTAAGCGCGACAACCGTGGCTACAGCCGCAGAGGAAGCCGTGGAGGAGGACGCTGGGACGGCAGGAACTCGCGCCAAGGATGGAGTGATTAGCCTCGTGAAGACCGCTGGCAGGAGCAGCCTCGTGACACCCCCTAGCGCGACCAGCCTCGCGACGGTCACCCTCAGGGCAACACGGGCCTGCCTCCGCTACCTCCACCGCCAAGAAGGAACGACGACGACCGCCAGGGAGACGAAGCGGGGGGCTTCCAGGAGCCACGCGGGGTCGCGTGCATCCTGGGAGGAGCCCACGCTCCGGCTTCTCACCGCATCCTCAAGCAGTTCGCTCGTGAGGTGAACGCGGCGCTCCCCAGGCCTGACGCCGTGCGCAACCTCAGGTGGGCCAAGCAGATCATCGCCTTCGACCTCAAGGATCAGCTCAGGTGCACCGCCGCGCCAGGCACTCTCCCGATGCTCTGCACCCTGACCATCAGTAACGTCCGCGTGACCAAGACACACATCGACGGTGGGGCAGGGCTCAACGTCCTTTCCGTTCATATCTTCGAGACTCTTCAAGTACCCTACGATCAGCTGCACCCGACCAAGCCATTTTATGGAGTCATAGATGGCTCCACCCTCCTGATGGGGTAGGTCCGCCTCCCCGTAACCTTCGGCGACCGCGATAACTACCACACCGAGCTCATCGACTTCGACGTCGCCAACATCAACCTCCCGTACAACGCCATCCTAGGGTATCTGGCCCTCTCCAAGTTTATGGTGGCGACCCATCACGACTACAACGTCCTCAAGATGCTTGGAAGCGGCGGAGTCATCACGATCGCCTGGGACGAGAAGGAAGCAGTACGTTCTCTGGAGTGCGCCTACCAGACTGCGGCGACCGAGAGCTCCGACGGAGACGGAGCCGTCTTCACCTTGATGGCCGCCCCCAAGAAGAAGAAGCAACTGCCCGACTCTCAGGCCTCGGGGGCTCCCGACGGCACCACCTCAAGCTCCGCGCCTGCTGACGAGGCGCCTTTCGCCCTCGCATAGGGAGGCGCGCCCGCGCCCCTCTTAGGACGGGCTTGGGGGCTCCCCTCAAGGGGACCCCAGACCTGGTCATGAGGGAGGTGCCCGGGCACCACTCACGGGCGCGCCCCGCCGTGCGTCGTCATGAGCCCAGCGTGAGCCTCATAATGCTGGGGGCTCAGGACCCCATCGACCAAGCTACCAAGGAACCTTACCCAGCTACTCAAGACCCAAGCAACCAGTTTCGCGTCTGCATCGACATCCCGAGCCTCAACAGGGCTGCCGCCCAGGGCCTCTTCCAGCCGATGGCGATCGGCTAGAGGAGGGCCTTCCCCTCTGGCCTCCGCAACGCGGCCGCCACAGACCAGCACTTCGTACAACAGGCCGTGGGGGCTCAAGAGGCTCAGCGGTAGGCGGTCCTGAGGGAGCAGGACCAGGACCCCCGCGACCGCTGAGGGCCTCCGGAGCCCCTGGGCCTTAGGAGCTCGGCTCTCCTCAGGAGCAACCTGCATGGCTCGCGTCTCCAGCTACCCCAACTCCTCTTCAGCGGCAAGTACCAGGTGATGTCTCAGGTATTCCGTCGAGGGCGCCCCTCGGGCTGCATCATCCTTGAGCTGCTGGGGGCTTACCCCCATAGCTGTCTCTTTTTGCGCATGAATCAGAACTGGTTGCTTCCTTTCGCATTATCTATATGGTTGGCACCCTCACTGCCACTAAGGTCATGAGCCCTTGTGAGCCCACCCGCGCCCGCCCCATGATTAAGGACTGGCACGGCATATGTGCTCGGGTCCTTCCCTGCAACGTTGCTAAACCCAAGGGTTGAGCTCTGTCTCGCGAGCCATTCTCGTGACGTCACCTCCCGTGGTCCTTGGTGCCTTGTTCTCACATGGGCTAATCGTTGGTGGGTAAGTAGGGGCCCGTGGCAGGTGCCTCGCTCCCGCGGGAACCGCGTGCCGGTTGTTTATCTTTTGGATTATAGCATGAGAAGACTGGGCACGGCGTCTGTGCTCGGGTCCATCCCTGCAGTGTCGATAAATCCAACGGCTGAGCTCTATCTTATGGGTCGGTCCCGCTAACGTCACCTCCTGGGGTCGTTGGTGCCGTGGCCTTCTCATGCAATGCCCTCTGGAGATGCATTCGGCGTAGGTCTAGGAAACCCATCTCTTTTCACATTTTGCAGAAGAAGACTTAGGCGCAACCCGCCTCAGGCGCAACCCACCTCAGGGTAGGGTCTCGTGAGTGATGCGTAAGCTCGCGAGAACTTCCTCAGAGTCGTTCAGCTCGTCCTGAGGAGGGCCCATATACACCCTGGCTATCCCGCTGTGCAAGCCACGTGTCCGGACGGGCTATACACGCCCGGGAGTCTCTCCCGGTGGGAGGCTTCCCTCCCACGATCTAGTGGAAGTGCTTAACTCTGCGCTGGCAAGACCGAGGAGCGGTTGTGCCCACGAACCAGTGGAAGCACCAAGCTCCGCGCTGGCCAATACAACCGAGGAGCAGTTATGCCCACACTCCGCGCAAGTGCGGTAGCTCTATGCTCCGCGCTAGTTATAAACAACTGAGGGCGGCCCCCAGCGGTCGCACTAACCTCAGGGAGCTTTTTAGCACACAACGCTCACAGCTTCTCCTTGGAAGGGTATCGCGAGGGGGGCTAGGCACGGGGGCTATGCTCAGGTCACGCCTGCCAGACGCCACCCTACCAGGTGCCCAGACACCTGGCTTTCTCGCGCCCCATCCTAGGCGAAGGTTCGTGAGCAAGGTATGGTGCTCGTTCTCCCTCATGAGAGCCATTCGTACGTCAAGGGGGACCCCTGGGCATTGCGACCTAGGGGCCTCACTAGTCACGTAGCCCCTCACTCCTTGGGCCCGGTGCTCAACGGCAGTCGAGGTATGCGTGGGGCTGGGCCCTGCCAACGCAGAACGCAAAGGGGTCGCTTGAGCGTTAAGGGGAACCCCTGGGCATTGCGACCCAGGGGCCTCACTAGTCACGTAGCCCCTCATTCCTTGAGCCTACCCTGGTGACCCGGAGGGCTCAATGGCGATCGAGGTATGCGCGGGGCTGGGCCCTGCCGACGCAGAGCACTTAAGCAAACATGAAAGGAAGCAAGCACGGAAATCACAGAATTCAAAGCCTAGCTATTACAATAAGGTCAAGTTCATCAAACTCAAACAAGTATCATGCCTCCCCGAGGCACTCGCATTCTCCTCAGCAGGAACAGGTCAGGCATCGCCGGACGCGCCGGCATCAGCTTCCGCCTCTTCAGACGCATCAGTAGCAGCCGGAAGGAACGCCTCCACCAGCTCTTTGACCTTCTCCGACACACACTCAGCAGCCGCGCCCCCCAGGCTCGCGGCCAATGGCTGGGATAGCATGGCCAGGTCGAATCTGGGGTCACGAAGGAAGAGATGGCCACACACCTGCGCCAAGGCAGAGGTAAGAAGCGATCGGCCCTCGGTATCAGCTAACTGACCGATTGCAGATGCCACGTTGCCCAGGGCCTTCACGAGCGCAGCTAGGAGCCCGGTGGCACCATCCTCCGGGGTGGCCAGCGGCTCTTCGAACCCCTCCCCGTAGGCGATCTGCAGCAGCCTGTGGGCCTTGAGCTCGAAGACGGCGAGGGCCTCACGGCCCACCATCGCCGTCTTCTCCGAGGCTGTGAGGGCGTCCTCCCTGGCCTCCAGCTCGCCCTCGCGCTTGGCTTGGGATGCCTTGGCTTCCTCGGCCTTTGTCTTCAGCTTCTCCAGGCTCGCGCGGTCGGCGAGCTGCTCCTCCTGCAACCGCGATGTCTTGGCCTTCTCGCCCTGGAGCTCCTTCTCCAACCTCTCAAGCTCCAGGGCATGCTTCGCGCTCTCCTCACGGAGGTTCTTAAGTTCGTCTTCCGCCTCCTGACGACGCTTCTCAGAGGATGCTGCCTGGGCTTCCGCGGTCTCCCGCGCCCGTGCAGCCAAGGCAGCGACGGCTGAAGCTTTCCTAGGGACTAGGTCTCGCAGGCGTGGGGAACTAAGCTACCGCAGGGACGGAAGAGAAGGAAGGTCTTGCTCTGACAAAGGATCTCATGAGGAACCCGGGTTTACAACGCTTGTTCGACAGCAAAAGAAAGTTGCAAACATTTACACACCCTCGGGGGGCCATTCATGGTTGCCTCGCAGGGACCAAGCAAAAGAAAACCGCCTCCGGAGGAATGACGCCCGAGCTCCTTCAGCAGCGACGACGGTCGGAGGACGCCGCATCCCTCCAGTGGCGAGGGCGGCGGCTCGGTGGCTCGTAGCTCTCGTCAGAGCTTGAGGCCGTCGCGGGAGAAGCGGAGCTGCTACTAGGGGAGTCGGGGGCGGAGCCAACGGCGAACACTTCGCCCCAGGCCTCGGCGCCCAGGCAACACCAGAAATGGTCGTCGGCAAGCCCCTCCTCTTCGCTGCACGCTCGTCGCCGGCCATCCTCCCTGAAGACTTTGAAGGTCAGCGAAGCCAGCCCATCCAGCCTGAAGTGAAGAACGTGCCTCCCGGCAGGGGCGCATGCGCGGCGCACCACGCCCCAACGCTAGGTCATGTAGACCTGGCCGGAGGAAATCACCTCCACATCGGCGTATGAATGGGGGAGATGGCATCCATCATACCGAAGCTGCATCGTCACTCGTCCGCGGGCCGGAAGCACCTCCCTCAAAAATGGGGGGAGGAGGATCCAAGTGTGCGGGGGAGCTCCCACCCACACGATAAACTCACGGACGTCATCCTCAGCATGGGGCAGCGGCAAGAGGCGTGGCGTCACTCGCCTCGCCGGGCGGTCACCTGCGCCGCCCCCGTTGCCGTCGCCCGCGCCGCGCATGACCGTCGCCGGGGCGGCTGTATGAGGCGGAAGCCCTGGTGGCGCCAGCATGCACCACGTGCGAGCATCCGCCGGCCTTCGAGGCGCCCTCGGCGAATCACGGCGCCTCTTCTTCGGCAGGAGCTGCTCAGGCTCCACCACCGGGTCCTTCCCCTTCTCTGCGGTGGAGAACCTGCGAATCGATGCCATCGAAAAACCCTCGCCGGAGGAAGAGGAACTGGGGTTTTGGCCTGGAACAGCCAAATGAGCAGGGGTGGCATTTCGTCCCCCATTTATAGACTGAGAAGGCAAATCGCCAGCCACTCGCGCGCGGGCACGCCGGTTCTGTCGCCCGCGCCAAGGAGTTGTCAAGTCACACGGCTACCAAGGCTGCGTGGGGAGTGGAGTCGTCACGTCCCATCCAACTATCATGCGCCAGCCTGGCCCGCAGACTTTGGGGCCCGCGACGCTTCGTCCTCGGCTAGGCTTCACCCAGAAGCCAACTCCATGCGCGCCTTGGGCCCGGGGGCTACTGTCGGCGTACTGGGAACCAGGGTACCCAGACTTGCCTGTCTGCGGCCCACGTCGCGTTCCTGGTACGGCCCGGTAGGGCCCAGCTGATTGACCAGCTGCTCAAGACCCTCGCGAGGGGGCCAGCCCTAGCGAGGAGAACGACCAAGACCTCCTCAGGGAGCGGCCTCACCTAGGCTGCTCCAGAGGGGCAACCAAGACCTCTCCCAAGAGTGGCCTCAGCTAGGCTGCTTCGGGAGGGCGGAGATCACAAGGCAAGGGCTGCCTCAGGAGGAGGCAGTGACGCAAGCCATGACGAACCATGCCAGTGGGCGCCAGCGCGCGCCAGCGGGCGCAGTTTCCATATCGGTGCACAGGAGACCGCACAGGTGCAGGTTACCGAGGGGTGAGACAAAGGTTTCCCCTTTGGTGCAACAAGATCGAAGACCGCAAGGACGGCAGGAAGGATGTGATCGCCGAGCCCACCACCGCGTCACCGCCTGCCCTCTTTGCAGGCGAAGACCACCTTTTGTCAGGATAGGAGCGTCCTTGTGTTCCCGCTCAAATGGCCATTGTGGGATTCCCTTCCCACCTAAACATTTCGAGGGAAGAGGACTCTGGCCGTCTATATAAGTAGCTAGGGTTCCTAGCATAGGAAAGGGACCAACCCGTTGGGACTTAGCATAGCAAAGGAGCAAGAACATCCGCTTCCTCACCCCTCTTGAGCTCGCCTCCTGAGCTCAGGAAACCACTGTACTTGTTCATACTCGTGCCCTCGCGAGGCCAATCCACTAAAACAGGACGTGGGGTTTTACACCGCAAGGTGGCCTGAACCTGGGTAAACTATTGTGTGCTCTACTTGTTTTCTTGCTTGCATTCCATTCCCACCACCAGGAGAAGAGCGAGGCGCTAGGTAGACGTGTAGTGGGAGAGATCTTCGTCACACCCCTGTGTTCGAATCTTAAGGGTTTTGCGGAGCCCGGAATCCGACAGTACCAGGGCTGCGCCTTTCGTCGCGGCCGCAGCTCCCCCTCCCGCGCCCCACACGCCCGCCTGTGCCTGCGCGCCTCCTCCTTTCTCCCTTGTTGCGCTTCCCGTGCCCTACTCCCCTGCTGCCCGCGCCATTGCCACGCCTCGCGCCGCAGCTGCTCGTCGCCCGCTCGCCCGTGGCCTGCTCCCCCATCGTCGAGCCATCCTCCGCGAACGCCTGCGGAACCGTGCGCCCGCGCGCCACTGCCAGCGCTGCTGTGGCCGCCCCGTGCTCGCACTCCCTCCCGTGGCCTCGTTGGGGCCGCGCCTACTGCAGGCCACCAGAGCCCCTCGTTCGCGTTGGGAGCTCGCCGGCATACACAAGCACGCACGCGCGTGATTAAACAGGGGTTGACCGCTGACTTAGGGGCCCACCTTGCCTAATTAGCCATTAATAAAAAATATGCCCTAAACAGACACTGTCAATGGCCCCTCATCTTATTAACCTAAATTAGATTAGTTTAAATGAATAGTTAATATTGTGTCCATGACACGTGGGATCCACCCTCACTTTTGAGTGGATAAGGCTGAACCAGTCAGCCTCTGCTGACTGGGCATTGACCTAGTCAACAGTGGCCCACCAGTCAGTCCCTGTGTGGCCTGGCTGGGTACACTTCTATGTACATATAGCATTTTTGCTATTAAATTCGGATTAATAATATTCCAGAAAATGCATTAAACTTTGATAAATCATATAAAATAAATCGTAGCTTAGATGAAAATAATTTATATATCAAAGTTGCTCAGAACGACGAGACGAATCCGAATACGCGGTCCATTTGTTCACCACATGTCCTAGCATAGAAAACCTGCAACAATCCACCTCCGGTTCATCTGTCTAAAAATGCCAAACACCGAAAACTCTTTCCCGGATGTTTCCCCCCTTTGCCAGTAGCACCTAGTACCGCGTTAGGTCACCTCTAGACCGCGTATTACCATGTCATACTTTGTGATGCATTTGTTTTCTTTGTTATTTATTGTGTTCCCCTTTCGTTACTTCTTTCTGGTAGACCCCGAGACCGTTGTGGTCCGGTGATCGAATACTTCACCTCGAGGGTCTTTATCTGTCTGCCGAGCAACCGGGCAAGCCAACCCCCCTTGTTCATCCCGATATCGCCTACTTTTCCCTCTACTGCTTGCATTAGAGTAGTGTTACTGTTTCATCGGCTTGATCCTATACTGCTGCATAGCCTGTCCTTGTTACTACTGTTGATACCTTTACCAGCAATCCTAAATGCTTAGTATAGTTTGCTAGTTTATCATCAGTGGCCTTACACTCTTGTCTGTCTTCCTTGCTATACTACTAGGTCGTGATCACTTCGGGAGGTGATCACGGGTATATACTATACTACTACATACTTATGTTGATAATTCGGAGGTGGGGGTGAAGGGGCAGGTGGTTCCACCCAGGTAGTGGTGGTCCTGGGTTCCCGACAGGCCCCTGATGGTTACTTTGTGGTGGAGCGACAGGGCAGGTTGTGACCATCTAGGAGATAGGTGGGCCTGGTCCCTGGTCGGCGTTCGTGGATACTTCTAATAACACGCTTAACAAGATCTGGCTATTTGATCTGAGTCTGGCCACTGGCCTATACGCACTAACCAACTACGCGGGAACAGTTATGGGCACTTGACATCGTGGTATCAGCCGAAGCCTTCTTGACGTCAGCGACTGAGCGGCACGCACCGGGGATTAGACCATAAGCCTGCGCTTGTATTAAGGGGCCTAGGTCTACTTCCGGCCGCATTCGCAATGGGCGATGGGCCCAGACCCCTACGCGCATAGGATTTAGACCGGCGTGCTGACCTCTCTGTTGTGCCTAGGTGGGGCTTTAACGTGTTGATCTTTCGAGTCCGGGCATGACCCAGGAAAGAGTGTCCAGCCAAAGGGGATCGAGCGTGTTGGGTTATGTGGTGCACCCCTGTAGGGAAGTTTATCTATTCGAATAGCCGTGTCCCTCGGTAAAAGGACGACCCAGAGTTGTACCTTGACCTTATGACAACTAGAACCAAATACTTAATAAAATACACCCTTTCTAGTGCCAGATATAACCCGGTGACCGCTCTCTCAGAGGGTGATGAGGGGAGGATCGCCGGGTAGGATTGTGCTATGCAATGATACTTGGTCAACTTACCATCTACTCTCTTCTACTGCATCAACATGGAGGCTGCCAGACGTGTAGTCCTTGATAGGACTAGCTATCCCCCTCTTATTCTGGCATTCTGCAGTTCAGTCCACATATACTACCCCTTTCATTGATACCAATGCATATGTAGTGTAGATCCTTGCTTGCGAGTACTTCGGATGAGTACTCATGGTTGTTTTGCTATTTCTTTTTCCCCCTTTCCTGGTTATTGTGATCATATGATGGAGTCCAGGAGCCAGAGGATCCTGAGGATGATTCTATGTGGAGTTCGACTTCGAGGAGTAGTTAGGAGGTCCCAGGCAGGTGGCCTTGCCTTTTCGATCGTTGCTACTTTTGTGCTAGCTTTCTTAAGGCAAACTTGTTTAACTTATGTCTGTACTCAGATATTATCGCTTTTGCTGACTTTTGTGTATACGAGCCCTCGAGGCCCCTTGCTTGTAATATAAAGCTTGTATTATTTTAATTTGTGTCTAGAGTTGTGTTGTCATATCTTCCCGTGAGTCCTTGATCTTGCTCGTACACATTTGGGTGTATGATTAGTATACGGTCAAATCGGGGGCGTCACAGGAGTCCATCACCGTCATTCACTGTTCCGCTTCTAGTACAGGTTCCACTGCCTCGAGTTGTTATGCTGCTTGCATAGAGCAACTATGGGTGGAGTGGCATCGCCATGCCGGTGTTATTCATTGTAATATCAGAGACCTTGTATTCGTATTTGTGTTGTAATAGAGAGATGGTTTGTTCTATGATAAGAAGTGTCGTATTCCAGAAGGCTTCACCTCGATCTCTGGAATGGAATACTGGATGTTCTGGTTTCTCTGAGTCGGGGTGCCACAGGGCTTGGTATCAGAGCAGGTCTGGCTGTAGAGCATCCTAGTCCGCTGGAACGTTAGAAAACGGTAGTATAGGGTCTAGTTGTTGCCCTTGGTTGCTGCATTTGTTTGCTGCATACAGTCTTATTCGGTTACCCCTAACCCCTGTTTCATGCGTAGATGGCGGTCAATGTCCATGAGTTCAGTGCCCTCCCCAGAGCTCCCGTGCTGTTCCTATTGTGTTCAGTCCCAGTCACTACTGCAGGATGCTGCTAACGCGACACTACGATCATAGACCCTTCGACGAAACTGTGTGCGAGGCCATAATCGCAAACGGTGGTGTAAAAACCGTCAAAAAGGTGAAAAGCGTTTGCGATGGAGTATGCATCAAACACGGGTCAGATTTTAGTTGCGTGTGCGATTGAGGGCATACGGTTTAGTTCATTTAACCATTTGCGATGAGGAGGAACAAAAGAAATGGGCAGCCAGATGAAGGTGTGTCCCATGTACAGCATATGGTTCACTCGGATGAACTGTTTGTGATTAGGCAACACAAAAGAAATGGTCAGCCAGATCAAAGGTGTGTACGATATACGGCATGCGATTCACTCGGATGAACTGTTTGCGTTGAGACATGAGAACAGAAACGGTTCAAATGAACAAGATGTGCTCGGAAACGTGTGCGAAGACCGATAACAACATAGACGATTACTGCTAACAAGCCGTGTGTGTTGTGACCAAACGATTGCTGGTATACAGTTGTGAGTGATTGATGAAAACATCACCGACGGGTTCCATTGTTTAGTCCGTGTGTGATGTGATTTTCTTTGTCCGCACAACATCTACGCTCTGTCTACAGAGCATCAACATATATACTTAAAATGGCAGCATTGCATAAACAAATTAAGCATACAATTACACAAGTGACTACACACATAACATTTCCACACACCAAAGAAAGCAGTTACATGCATACTAAAGTAGGAGAAATGAGGATCTAATCATCTACTTATTGTTGTGACGACACTTGCCATTGCTCTGCTTCCGGCTGGATCCCTGGCCGTTTTGGGGAAGGAGACACTTCCTCATGTCAATGATCCGCATGTACATGTCGTAGCTCGTGTCCGCCTCCTTGGCCGCGTACACGACATAAGCTTTGTCGAGTTTCTCCATCCAGGCCGAGTGCCAGGCACGCTTGTCCTTGTTGCACGAATCCTTCATGTCTCTGTAGTAGGGGTCGACGATGGCCTCGGCGACGTGAACTAGTGCCCCAGATCTTGTATTGGCCCTGGATGTCGACAAGATTCTAGCAGGTGATGCTCGAATTCTCAAGCGCCTTTACATCGTTGGTGATGTCCACCGTAGCAAACATGTAGTGGGGGCTGTTGACAAACCTGGCGAAACGCTTGCAAGGCCTTGTGGCCAGGTAGTAGTGGTAGATGAGGACGTGGTGGCGCACGCATATCTGGGCGATGGTGACCTTGGGATGAGACCTGGCACGAGCGCGGGTGTAATCAAGGTCCAACCCTACCACCTTGTACTTCTCCGTGGTAAGCAACAGCTCCATGATGTGGATGGAGTGCTCCACCCGGACCGGGTCATTGGTGCACACCACCAGAGGTCCATGAACCTTCTATGGGTGTCCACCATAGCACGCATGGTGAACTGCTGCTCGGCGTCGGCAGTTGCTCGGAGCGCCATTGGAGCGGCGCAGGATACCCTCTAAGAATTTCTTGTGGTGGGTGTGCTTCTTGCAATGGTGGGGCGCGATCGAAAGGTTGAATAGACACAAGGGTAGGTTAAATGGCCGTTGTAATAAATGGGGGTTGGCCGGCCTGTAATCGTCACGTCTTGTCACGGCGTTCATAGCAGAGGATTCTGGTGCACGCTTCTGCACCGCATGCGTGCGCTTGAAGAGGCGCCAAATGTACCATCAGTGAGCCTGTTCCTGCGCTACCACACTGTTTACCGCGCAAACTTCCCACCCGGCTAGTTTGGTCATGCGTCAGCTAGAAGAGGGACAAATCATGGGCGTTTATTGGCAAAAAGCTTTGGTAAAACGAAGTGTGTGGGATGACTTCGGTCACAAGTTTACCCTTGGTTGATGAGGTCAAAGTTACACATAAGGGTGATGATGGACACTCGAGTGCGATAATTAATTCTATGCTCTACAGTGCACACGGTGGAACAAACCGAGTGTGTGCAATAATGTTGAAGATCGTAGTCGACTTAGCTATACAGATCGTGTGATGTGAGATCGACAAGGTAAATTTATTCGAGAATGGTTAATAAAATCTGAGACCATTGCATATTAAGGTCAAAATAGTGCTAGCAATATACGAGTCTCATACGATGCCATTTCAATGATTGTACCATAAAATCTCGAAATGTTACAAGGTTCAAATTCCAGAGTTATATGGCTCAAATTCCAATATTACAAGGTTCAAACTGATATTAGAAATGAAATTCAGCTCATCAGCTGCAAACACTTGCGTTGATCCGCTGAACATGGATATCAGAGAGGTTCAAACTAATATCACCGCTTCTAAGTCTGGCTTCGAAACCTCACAATTTTTGCAAAGAGGTCAGCCACTGAGAAGTCATGTATGGGGTTGACACGATGACTTCCGATTACTCTGTCATCTGAAGTTCCAACATGAAATTCAGCATTTTTGGAGCCTACTCCATTCTGCCGTAGGCGCTGACGCTGATCAACAAACCATTCATTTTTGTGAAATAAATGTAGGGCAAACCTCATTTCCTTCAGCACCCCTGCTCTGAGAACAAAGAACCTGGCGAATATAATCTCCGGTAAGGTCCCTCGATAGGAGTTCAAAGTAACTTCTAAGAGATGAAGATCTAGGCATTCGAAGTGATTGTTATATTGTATCACATTATCCACCACTAGGCCTAATCTTATCTGCAAAAGAAGAAAACGTGTTAGTGCCTACATGCAGTTTTGAACATTACTACAAGCCTAGCTATTTGGTTTGTAGGATTTGTAAAATGCACTAACATGCCATCTTCGATCTGACATGATTAACATGGGCATTTGATTACATTCTAGAGAAATGTAGCCTTCTTCACAAGAGGTTGGAGTGGATGAAAAGTTCCCTAAGAAAACTAGTACAGATGAATCCAAGGGAGAAATGCTTATTGATTGTAACCATATGGATCAAGCAACCAATATGGGGGGACATGTATGTACTGAAATCGTCCAAAAGAACCTTCAGAACTTGGAAAAAGGTGTCACAAATTGAACTCCCTTATAGTTAACATTTAACAGGGAAGGAACATCACCTCGATATATAGCTTCTCCAGGCACGAAAAGCATCTCAGGAAACTGACAACTTGCTCCAGGTCGGGCCCGGTAGATTCTAGTGCCAAGACCTTCACTATGCGCAGTTTTGGGGTCAAGCTTGTCGGAATCATTTTCTGAATGACAGACGAACAAACATCTTCAAAATTAGAAATAATGTTAATTTGTGGAAGGAGAGTTAGAAGGCGGTTGTTGTACCCGAACGGGTGTGGATCCAATAACAAGTTCAGAGCATTTGTGAGACGACAAGACCACCACTGTCAATTTCGGCACAGAAATGACATTGACTCTTGTTGGACCTTCTTGATCAACTACAAGTAATCTCTCAAGTGCAGGTGTGTCCTGGATGACCATATCGTGGTACACATCTTGTGATGTCTTCCTGCCGCACCAGCAACAAACATAAATAGCCCGGAGAGACATGGAGGTGATGTGGAAGGTACTCAACCCATTGATCGCCTGAATACGAAGGTACTCAAGTGCAGTACAGCCATGGACCAGGCGCTCCATGTCACCCTTCGAGAGGCAGACGGCAACAAGCTCGAGGTGCTTCAGTCGTGGTAGAATAAGAGCGGGTGCGTCATTAAGGGGCGGGAAATGGCAGTTCCTGAACTTGGCGACGCGCAGCATGGACGCAAGGCGGAGTGCAGATGTTGGCAGCGACCGCATATGCCCATCATCAAAAGTGAGCTCCTCGAGCTGATCTAGGGCAGGGGATCAGAACCAGTCGTCAAGCTTGGCTCAGTCCTTGTCGTTGGAACGGAACTTGCCCATTCTAAGGCCTTTGGTTGCGCCAAGGTGACTGCCGAGGATCTTGGAGAATGCATCCATGAGGTCGAGAGGGCTGGAGTTCCATAGGGGACGCCACCGCCAGGAAAGGAGGGTTGTACGCGCCCCATATTTGATTGGGAGGAGGGAGATGATGACTCTCAACATATCATTGGGGATGCTGCTGATTAAGTCTAGGCCTGCTGGAGTCGCTTGCGGTTCTAGCTCGCCCCGCCTCCGCTTGTTGTCAGCCTCGTTCTCCATCTCCGGAGTCTCCTTGTCAGCGGCATTCTATGAATGAAAGAAAACCCTCAAATCAGCTCGAATAAAAATGAATTCACGGCGATTTCCGCCGGGTGATTAAAGGAGGCAGATGAACTGAGATAAGAGATGAGATAATATCTCGTTAAACTAGTTACCTCGTCGTCCATGAGAAAGAACCCTCAGTACGGCAGATTCCCCAACCGAGCGGAGTTGGGTCAACCGCGAGCAGCGTTGAGAAAGTCGAGGGCGATAGGTGGTGGCAAGCGGAAGTGGCGAAATGCGGTGGGCTTTGCTGGCAGCCTGGCGGCGGCGGGCGTCGAGCTAAGTGTTTACCGCCACGATAGGCGGTGCCATGGCATAGACGTGGAGGAGCTTGTGTAGGTGTGAATGGGGAACATACCAGAGGGGCCGGGGTGGCGGGCAGGGTGAGGGTTTTTGTGACGTGGGCATGGTGAGGGTTTTCTTTTTTGAATTGGGTGGTGAGGGTTTTCTATCCCACAAAGAATTTTGGGGGCGACGGTTTGCTAGAGCGAACCGTGTGTGATTGACGCAGCAGGCAAAATGAAAGTCATTGCATACGGTTCCAATTTTGGGAACCATGTGTGATTGACGTACTACCTCCATCATAGTTTATTGGTCCCCGTTGTAATTTTTACCAAAATTTGGCGAAATATTTAACATACTCAGACATAGATAATAAGCGTACATGTAGATAAACATAGTTCAACCATAAGTAGTACATAGTTCAACAGTATTAAGCATACTCAAGCGTACATATATAGTTCCATCCATCCCACATCTCATCTCACAGGCCGGCACGATCCTAAAGCTTCTCTAGGTACTCGGTGTACGCGCTGTGCGCCACCCTGCGAGAATACTTATGCTTGAAGGAGCCAATAGCCCATCCTCTTGCATGCGCCAGAACACTTAGATACGCGTCATGAAGCTTCTGGTTGCAAAATGGGCATCCATAGCAGCCGTTCCAGGTCCTAATACGCCTGTTATGCATTCCCGCATAAAGCTCCCTCCGGATTTGCATGTTGTACCTCCTCTGGACATCTTCATCCTCGCTGTCCACATCGTAAGACAGCACCTATACAAATAGTAAAACAAAATTGGCATCAAATCGATGATTACATGCCGTGAAGTAGTACTAGGAATTTATGGCTATTTATTTATACATATCCAGAAAATATGGTTCGATTTTTAAGCACAGTCGTCTATGTACAGACCAATCTTGAAGAAAATAATGGCACAAACATATGTAGGTCATTGAAAATCAATTGTCAAGCCCTGGCTAGGAATTATTAGCACGAACACTAACCCTAGTCGGATTACTAGAAGAAATCATTTGCACAGATAAAACAACTAATCACTTATCACCTGTACCATTCAAACAATCAATACACTACATGGATTTAACGAAACTTACTCAGATTTCATGGATTGGGAGAACATAACCATAGGATTTCTATTCCAAAAAGGGGGAGGTAGGAGTAACCAGAGAAACCATATGATCTATTTGACACACAAATGGGTATAGATGACTAACCAGCTGTCCTCGTCGTCGGAGTCGTCGCCGGAGTGGTCGTCGGAGTCAGTGCGGAACTCCGCCTCCGGCTATGGAAGCTCGACACCGTCAACGACATCAGGGTGGAGCGATAACTCGCCGGCGGTGACGGCAACCTCTATCTCCATATCCACACCATGCTCCGGTGCTTTAGCAGCCCCGGCGTCACCACTCCCTTCAATGAGGCGCTTCGGCAACATCCTCATACACTGGCGGCTTTGAGGACTGAGAGTGCTGTCGAGGATGCAAGTAGAGAGAGAGGATTGTGTGTGCGTAGCGAGGATGGGGGTGCGGCCGCACGGGCGCACCATTAATATGGAGTAGTGCGAGTTGTGGGAGAGAGGCGGGCGGCGGTCAAACCGATGGCTCGCCTCCCGGTGAGCCTGCGCACCGGACTGCTGGTATGCCTACCAAAGTATCACACAGCTACTCGCACGCTTCCCGATGACACTGCACAGCGAGCACACCTCCGTCAATTCACACACCTACACGCACGCCTCCCCGTCTGCCTGCGCAGCGGACGCGTCCCGTCAACTCACACCTGCTCGCACGCCACACGGGTCACACGGCGGCATGTATATTGTTTTTCTATTTGGATGATTAACGCTGCCTCTTTATTGCTTAATCGAAGCATTGCACGTATCCATTGTTGGTCTAACGCTCACAGTTCGAATAAATAATCTGTTTGGGATATTGGTTCCCAATTATTAATAATCTCCCATCTGTAATTAGATAAAGATTACATCAAAACTGGTCTCAAATTTGACCAAAAAAGTACAATGCCACTTTGTATTGGTGTCCATATGACAACACGATAAGTTTCATGAACTTCAAATAAGTTTTGGATGTACTAGAATTTAACAATCAAGATTCTCAATGTTTGAAATTTGTTGCACGGGGAGTAAACATGAACCCAGTGAGACACATGTGTTTTTGCAATCCATTTAGGTGCACTGTCACATGTGCATGTAGCTCAAATTTGATTTTTGCACATTATACCGGTAGAAAATCAATGAATCAATGTACTAAAACGTTTAATGATCTCTGTGATTTTTTTTGAAATTAAAACGTCCCCCATTTGGTAACATGTATGTTCACCATGGGATATTTAATTTAACATGCATTGTAGTTGCGGTAGATTCGCGGTGTGTGTGTGTGGGTGTGTGCGTCTAGGGGTGGCGGGTGGCTCGCAGTACACTACAAGTTGTGAGCCACCGTGTGGGTTGGCCGTCTTTTTAGGCAGGCCGGTGCCACATCAGAGTCGTGAACTTGTTATTTAAAACATTACAAAACCCTGTCATACATAAATGTTTTGGCCACATGCAGTCGATGGTTGTCCTACACGACATTTGATACTCGCCTGTGATGCTTTTTGTGGGCCCGCGAGGTCGTCGTCCATCGCTTTGACGAACAGCCGGTAGTGAGGTTAATTTGACCAGCAAGGTAGAATCTTTTTTGTTTATGTTATGGTGGTATATAGTACGCGTCGAAGAGGTGGGAGGGGACTAGCATATATACTATACGTACGTGTCTATGAACAAGTACACCTCACTCAGTGTCGGGACTTTTTGGTTTCTGAGGCACATGCCACATCAAAATTGTGAAATTGGTTATTCAAACATCACACAACACCTTTTTAGGCCACATGCATATCCTAGCTAGGACACTCACGTGTGACGCTTCCATCTGTGGGCCCACGAGGCCATCGTCGATGCATGCATGCATCACTTTGACCTACATCGGGAGAGGTTAATTAATTTCACCATCGATGAGGATTCTTTTGGGTTACATATATTACGGCAGGAGCATATAGTATGCGGTGAAGAGGGGGGAGGGGACCATCATATGTAGTATGCTTGATATGAACCTCGCTCTGTGTGGGTGCATGGTTTACGGTTTTTGGGGCATGTGGCACATCAAAGTTGTGCATTTTGGGTATTCAACATATATATGTTTGGCCCACATGCAAAGCGGTGGTGGTTGTCCTCTCGCACCCACTTAAGCGGTTATCAGCGATATCGATGCTTTCCATTTGTGGGCCCGCTTGGTCCATCGTTACTTTTTGCCTGACAACACGAGAGGTTAATTTGACTTAGGAGGGGATTATTATTTTTGCTCTCGGATGACATGCATGATACAGCTTGAGCACACACACATGCATGTGTATGCATGAATCCCTCCCATCGAGTCGAAGAGGCTAGTACAATGACACATCATGAACCGATCTCACTCTGTGTGGGGAGATAGTGTACGATTTTTGACACACGTGCCACATCAATGTTGTGTATTCAAACATGCATGCACACATCGCCTCCATACATATGCATGTAGTGGTTGTCTTCGAACGATACACTCCCTCGCGTTGTTATCGGCGACAAGCCTATATATTCGTGGTCCCGCATGGGCATCCATGATCACCTGACCAACAACAAGATAGGTTACCATGGCGGATTCTTCATTTGGTGCGTGTTATTGTAGTATAGGTCATGGTGAGATTTATACCTAATTAAGTTTGAGCGCATATACTATGCACGCATGCATGCATGAATCCCCGTCGTTGGTTTGAAGTGTGTTGTAACATACATATGCATCGTCAACCTAACCCTCACTCAGTCTGGGGATTTCTAGTTCGAAATCACGGTGCCACATCAAAGTTGTTCCATTGTTACTCAAAAACAAACCTCTCCATACATATGTTTGGGCCACACGCATGTAGTAGTTGTCTTCGGGGACTAACTACTTGCGTGATTATTGGCGAGCTAGCCCATCTTTGGGGTTGCATGGGCGGCCATCACTTTGACCAACAACAAGAGAGAGGTTGAACGACCAAGGTGGATTATTCTTGGTCCATTTTACGATCCATGTTGGTGAGATATATGCCTCTTCGGCCCGCCGACTGAAAGTGTGGGGGGGGGGGGTTGCTACTTCGCACTTTGTTAGGTGAACCTTGGTTGGGGGGCATGCATTCATAGCATAGAATTCCCTTCGTGGCGACACGAGGGGGGTGGGACTGCTAGCTACTTCGCAATTTGCTAGGTGAACCTCGGTTGGGGGGAGGGGGCATGCATTCATAGCTTAGGATTCCCTTCATGCTGACACGAGAGGGGGCTGCTAGCTACTTCGTACTTTGCTAGGTGAACCTCGGTCAGGGGGGCATGCATTCATAGCTTAGGATTCCCTTCGTGCCGACACGAGGGGGGGTGGCTGCTAGCTACTTCGCACTTTGCTAGGGTGAACCTCAGTTGGGAGGCATGCATTCGTAGCTTAGGATTCCCTTCGTGCCGACACGAGGGAGGGGGGGCTACTAGCTACTTCGCACTTTGCTAGGTGAATGAACCTCGGTTGGGGGATGCATTCATAGCTTAGGATTCCCTTCGTGCCGATGCGAGGGAGGAGGGGGCTGCTAGCTACTTCGCACTTTGCTAGGGTGAACCTCGGTTGGGGAGAGGGGGCATGCATTCATAGCTTAGGATTCCCTTCATGCCGACATGAGGGGGTGGGGGCAAGCAACACAGTGCGCTTTGCGAGAGAGGTGCCACATCGAAGTTGCATTTGGTATTTGAAAATCAAACCACCCTTTTGTTACATAAATTTGGTCCACATGCAAGTGTGTTCGTGTTCTGACCCTCTCCTGCGCCATTTTTCGCCAAATTTATGAACACTAGATAAGTCGGATGACGCAACAGACACGGTTCACTCAAACTAACCGTGTGCCATGTCGGTGCACCTGTCACGCACACATCCGCATAGTACATTGGGCTCCATGAGGCTCCCCTCCTCAAAAATATCTGCCCGCCTCGAGGGTTTTTCTGTTTCATAACACACGGTTGTTATCTCCGGACTGTGTGCGATGTTTCTTGTTCCCAATCCTGCCTGCATCCCAAGAAAATATATGCCCGCCTCAAGGGTTTTTCTATTTGATAACACACGGTTGTTATCTCCGGGCCGTGTGCAATGCACTATCATCAAAATTTTCAATAGCCCGGCATTTCAATCCCGCGTTTGACTCCCGCGTAGTAAAAGTTTCAGCACCCGCGTCATGTCCTCAAACACCCCCCCCTCCACACACACACACACACACACCAAAACATCCTCGGGCGTGCGCGCGCGCACACACACACACACACACCTCCCTCTCTCGAAACCCTAGAAAGGTCCCTGCCGCCGCGGCAAGGCCTCCATTGTCAACATCAGCTAGTTAGCCCATGTAGCTTACCCACCAATCTCCATACACATGCCGCCCTGAGTTTCTTAGATGACGCCTGCCAAACGCCCCCTTTCCCAGAGATCCCCATCCCCCACTCCAGAGCGTCGCAGCCTAAGCCCGGCTACGCTTCACGTGGAGATCGAGGAGAGACTGGCCCAAAAAAGGTGTATAGCGGTCTCTTCGCCCGACGTCACCAAGGAAGCTGACGACCATTACTAGCGGCAGGCACTCAAGCAGCGGGCTAGAGTATGCAGGCATGTCTCATCTGCCGGCTATGACATCGAGGTCATCGACAGTGACGGCCTGAGGCGGGCTATGTCACAGGTTAAGTGGACCACACGCAACCCCTCGGGTTCAATCGCTGTCGATCTCATCCATGGCCCCGCCGCTGATCTCCTCTCGCTTGCTGTCAACAATTTGCCATTCTACATCGCCATTGAGCCCCTTTTGTCATTTCTGAAGGACACGTTCTGTGACGCTGGCTTGGGATCCATAGCTTCCAAGTCATACCTCATCGACGGCGACCACGAGGAGGGCACCCTCTCTGGCTCTTCCATGGGGAAAGAGTCCATCTGCTCTTCCAAGGGGAAAGCGGTCGTCTGTGAGATCAGGGAGGGTACCCTGCAGCCATGCTCTTCCAAGGGGAAGGAGCCCATCTGCAACAACATGGAGTGCATCCAGGGTCCGTGCTCTTCCCACGGGAACAAGCCCATCTGTGACATGTGAGGAAACCCATGATTTGTTTTGTCGTGCCTCTTCACAGGGGGAAACCCATGATTTGTTTTGTCGAGTCCCTTTTGTGGTGTAGTGAGAATATGTCCAGTTTTAATTGCTATATCTGGTTGTTTGCAGTATGCCTTGTTTATTTTAGTTATTCACAATGTGATGCTCTATATGTGCAATTATTTACTGTGCAGTACATTTCATCAATCCAGTTTTAAACTTACCGATAGGAATGCATATATTTGCTTGTTGTTAAGCCTGTTATAGCTAGCATATGCCTCTTTTAAAGTTTTTTTATTGCTCAGTTGTTTGTAGTTAGCATATGTCCAGTTTCAAATGCTACCTTTGGTTGTTCGTAGTATGCCTTGTTTATTCCAGTTATTCACAACGTGATGTCCTATATGTGCGAGTATGAACTGTTGTGCTTAACATGCTTCTCGATGTACCTACACAGGACGATTTTGGGAACGACTGTTGTTTTCCATCGAGGTTAGTTTCATCCCATGGCTTATATCTGCTCATTGTTCAAGATATCGGTAGCCGGTACCATATAGGCCGGCGGCTGATAAGGGACTAATCGGTGAATCGGACTTTGAACTGAATATATCTGCAACCCATTTAAAGTTAGGTTAACTAGGGCCATATGTAATATATCTAAGGCTACATAGTAACATGCATTGTACTTAATATATAAATATGCTATCCTAGGCTACATAGCAACAAGGAAGAGTGTTACATTAATGTTCTAATGATGTCTAGATATACGTAGAAGAGCAGCAGCAGTAGCAACAACAACAGCAACAACAACAACAACAACAACAACAACAACAACAACAACAACAACAACAACAACAACAACAACAACAACAACAACAACAACAACAACAACAACAACAACAACAACAACAACAACAACAACAACAACAACAACAACAACAACAACAACAACAACAACAACAACAACAACAACAACAACACCAACAACAACAACGACGACGACGGCAACAACAACGACAACGACAACAACGACAACGACAACAACAACGACAACAACAACAACAACGACAACGACGACGACAACAACAACAACAACAACAACAACAACAACAACAACAACACCACCACCACCACCAACAACAACAACAACAGCAAACAACAACAACAACAACAACAACAACAAGGTTTGGATACTCAACTTAGCTCGAGGTTAGAGTTAGTTTCTAGCTCATTACTAACCCTGAACTAACTCCATCCAAAGAGTTGTTTGGATGGCAAGGTTAGATTGACAATAAATGCACTAGGAGAACTAGCTCCAATTAGCACCTCTTGGGTTGGATAGTTTTTTTTGGGTGGGTTATAGATCAACTAGCTCAAACTAGCCCTCATGTTTAGATATACTTTAGGGCTATTTGAGCCCGAACTAGATCAAACTAACTGTAAACCCTGGATACAGCAGCAGTTAATCAGCCAATAATTTGTAAGAATGCACTAAACTCCTTCTGGCACATAATATAAGATGTTAATTCATCTAATATGTGAGTATATTGGATTTTATAAGATACTCCCTCGTTCCTAAATATTTATCTTTTTAGAGGTTTCAAATGGACTACCACATATAGATGTATAGAGACATAAGCTACATCATTGTGCAATTGTTGTTTAGCTTCTAATATTAACTTGGTGCTTTTAGGTACATATGTCATTGGTAAAGATCTGCGCTTCGACCCTTTCTGCGTATGGGGCAATGAGATATCGATGAACCAGTATCAAGTGAGGAAGCTGATAAAGATTGTTAGTAAAATGGGTCCAAAGATGGTAATTAAACTATTTGTTTACACTTTATCCAACACAACATCGAACTGCAGGATGGTAAGTAAGAACTCTGCAGCTTTCTTTGTACTGCCCATAATGACTTGTGTTAGATGACAATGTCTGAATCTTTTTCCTTTGAAGTGGTTGCCAAAGCAGTTTACTCAAGATTACCTCTCAAACTACATTATTGGTGGGCATGCAAAGGTTAAAGTATTTCTACCAGAACATGATGATTATCTAGATGTTTTCATGAAGACTGTGAAGGATGGGCGGTCGGCCATCACAAGGAGTTGGACTAGAGTCGCACGTGCCTTCTGAAGGAAATATGCCCTATAGGCAATAATAAAGTTATTATTTATTTCCTCATATCATGATAAATGTTTATTATTCATGCCAGAATTGTATTAACCGGAAACATAATACATGTGTGAATACATAGACAAACATTGTGTCACTAGTATGCCTCTACTTGACTAGCTCATTGATCAAAGATGGTTTAGTTTCCTAGCCATAGACATGAGTTGTCATTTGATTAACGGTATCACATCATTAGGAGAATGATGTGATTGACTTGACCCATTCCGTTAGCTTAGCACTTGATCATTTAAGTTTACTGCTATTGCTTTCTTCATGACTTATACATGTTCCTATGACTATGAGATTATGCAACTCCCGATTACCGGAGGAACACTTTGTGTGCTACCAAACGTCACAACATAACTGGGTGATTATAAAGGTTCTCTACAGGTGTCTTCGATGGTACCTGTTGAGTTGGCATAGATTGAGATTAGGATTTGTCACTCCGATTGTCGGAGAGGTATCTCTGGGCCCTCTCGGTAATGCACATCACTAAAGCCTTGCAAGCAATGCAACTAATGAGTTAATTGCAGGATAGTGCATTACGAAACGATTAAAGAGACTTATCGGTAACAAGATTGAACTAGGTATTGAGATACCGACGATCGAATCTCGGGCAAGTAACATACCGATGACAAAGGGAACAACGTATGTTGTTATGCGATTTGACCGATAAAGATCTTTGTAGAATATGTAGGAGCCAATATGAACATCCAGGTTCTGCTATTGGTTATTGACCGGAGACGTGTCTCGGTCATGTCTACATAGTTCTCGAACCCGTAGGGTCCGCGCGCTTAAAGTTTTGTGATGATCGGTACTATGAGTTTTTGTGTTTTGATGTACTGAAGGTAGTTCGGAGTCCTGGATGTGATCACGGACATGACGAGGAATCTCGAAATGGTTGAGACATAAATATTGATATATTGGAAGGTTATATTCGGACACCGGAAGGGTTCCGGGGGTTACCGGATAAATACCGGAGTACCGGGGGTTACCGGACCCCCCCCCCGGGGGGGCTTAATGGGCCTACATGGGACTTAGTGGAAATAGAGGGCAGCAGGGGGAGTGTGGCCCCCCCCAAGGCCCAAACTGAATTGGTTTAGGCCAAGGGGGCCCGGGGCCCTCTTTCCTTCTCCTCCTGTCCCTTTCCTTCCCCCTCTCCTACTCCTACTAGGAAAGGAGGAGTCCTACTCCCGGTGGGAGTAGGACTCCCTCCTTGGTGCGCCCTCCTTGGTCGGCCGCCTCTCCCCCCCTTGCTCCTTTATATACGGGGCAGGGGGCACCTCTAGACACACAAGTTGATCATTGATCTCTCCCAGCCGTGTGCGGTGCCCCCCTCCACCATAATCCACCTCGGTCATATCGTAGCGGTGCTTAGGCGAAGCCCTGCGACGGTAGCTTCATCAACATCGTCACCACGCCGTCGTGCTGATGAAACTCTTCCTCGAGCTCTACTAGATCGTGAGTTCGCGGGACGTCACGAGCTGAACATGTAATGAACACGGAGGTGTCATACGTTCGGTATTGAGGATCGGTCAATCGTGAAGACGTACGACTACATCAACTGCGTTGTCATAACGCTTTCGCTTAACGGTCTACGAGGGTATGTGGACGACACTCTTCCCTCTTGTTGCTATGCATCACCATGATCTTGCGTGTGCGTGGGAAAAAATTGGAAATTACTATGTTCCCCAACACCTTCTGCATGGAGGAGGGCACAATATGGGCATTCCGCTTCACCTTGTTCAGCAACCAAAATATGTTTCGCCTCTTTCTTTACTGTCTTTAATAGTACAAGTATACAACTGTGGTTCATCATTCTTTATTTGGTTATTATGTAATTCTTGAACATATGTACCTATGAATCGAATAATGCATTGGTTGTTTGAACCTGATGGATATGAATAAAGTTGTAGCATACATTCAAATTCAAATCCAAATCCGATACAATTTGGAAAAGCAGCAATTAAATTAGGGTGAAATTACGCTCTCCAGGTTGTTACGGCACACATGGTTGGTAAAACACAAACGTTTGCGATATGCATCATAATCCGAGACGGTTCACAGAGAGGAAACGTGTGCAAGCATGCACACAGTTGCCATTTGCAAACCGTGTGCGATGTCAGACAATATCACAAACGGTGCAGGCAAGCTAAACGTTTGTGTTAGTTGCCTTATCGTACACGATTCGCAACCATAAATGTTGCACCACAGGATAGCGTGTGCGATAGTTGTTGTGTACGACGATGTTACAACGGTCGGGCGTTTCGTAATCCTATCCGACACTCGTACGACGATTAGCTAATATTCTTAACGGTGAACTGTTCGTGATGGGCCGTGCATCATACACGTTCTATAATAGTGAACCGTTTGTGATGGGTCGTGCATCGTAAACGTAGCACCACAGAATACCGACCGTGATGGCAATGCAAGCAGAAATGAGTAGGAGTACTGTAGGGGCCCTATCCCCGACGGTTTCTGGGTCGTGTGGGAAGGACCCCCCTATCGCCCACACTCACTTGGCGACGGTTCCAAATGCCGTCGCGGAAAGGGGTTAAAAACCGTTTGTTTAGGACCGACACGCACCAGTGCGCCCTGCACCTCTCAGCTTTGCCGCCCTCCTTGGCGACATGTGGCGTAGCATTTATCCCCATGGAGATCCACCCCATTACCAAGTATTCTAGTTTTCTACCGGAGGAAGAATCCTGGAGTTTGTTGCTCATGTTCATCTGTCAGCCCCGATTCCTGTTGGTAAGCGCACCTACAGTTTCCATGGTGGTTATGGCGCTACTCCCGAGCGTGCCGTTCAGCTTGTCGCAATGGCAGGAATCACCGGTCTTCGTCATCAAGAGAGCATGGTGCAAGAGAAGTGTGCTTATTAATATTATCCCACCATCGTCGAGAATCCTAAGCGGGTCAAGTTCCCTTCTATCAATCCTCAAGATGACCCGGCTATCCTCGCCATGTCCCATTACATGACGGCTGAGTGTCTTCTTATTTCTGAATTAGTCCGAGACGCCATTCGAGCCAGGAGATTTCTTGGTGCTTCCCTACCTCTGTCTCCGCCAGCTTCTCCAACCCCTCCGCCTCATCCCTCCGGAGTTTCGGAGTTAGCAGTTCCACTCGCTACTCCCTTAGCTTCTTCGTCAGTTCCCGAGAGTTTGCTCAAGCATAGGGTGTAGTCCTTCGTGTAGTGCATGTGCATCTGTTGTAGTATCATGTTGTTGTGTGCCTGTGTGGAGTAGTTTTGTAGCTTGTTTGATGTGTGCTTTGTTGCAATAATCGTTTTCTCGTGCTTCTTTATTTGAATCTTCGGTGCTACCCCTTATGGAAAATTGCTCATCAACCGACACCAGATCAGAAGAAGCCGTGAGAAGTACAAATATACACCAAGGAACTCAGTTAAAAGCAATGAGATTTTCAACTGACAGCATTGTATTGCAGACATCCGTCTGAATACAAGTTATATTCTGCTCAAACTTTCAGTAACAAGTACCCATCAGAGATACATCTTTACTGCAGCAATGATTAAATCAGCAGGAGAAAAAAATTGGATCCAAGTCCAACATCCATTTCAAGTCAAAGCAAGAAGGGCGGGAAGACAATTCTTGTCATGCAAGTAATCAGTAGCCGGAATGTCAAGAATATGTATATATATATGTCATCAAGTTCGCAAAGAAAAGCAGCATAGTATTTCTCAGCAAAGCGTACAAGGCAAGATTCCTCAGTCGGCATCAATGTAACACCCCGTGTGTAACCTGCCATATTTGTATTCCAACTCTTGACATTTCCGGCACTAAGTTATGATATTTCCTCATTGTCACGTTTTTGACTTCATGTTGCTTTTGTCTTTGTCATGCATCTCATATCATGTCATCATGTGCATCGCATTTGCATACGTGTTCGTCTCATGCATCCGAGCATTTACCCCGTTGTCCGTTTTGCATTTCGGCGCTCCTATGTCCTCTAGTGTCCCTTTCTACCTCTTTTCGTGTGCAGGTGTTAAACGTTCTCGGATTGGACTGAGACTTGCCAAGCGGCCTTGGTTTACTACCGGTAGACCGCCTGTCAAGCTTCGTGCCATTTGGACTTCGTTTGATACTCCAACAGTTAACCGAGGAACCAAGAAGGCCTCGTGTGTGTTGCAGCCCAACACCCCTCCAAAGTGGCCCAAAACCCACCTAAACCCCCTCCATCATCTAGGTCGTTCGATCACGATCGCGTGGCCACAAACCATGCTCAATTTGGAGCCTCCTAGCTCCTCCTACATATAAAAAGGCACTCCCCCGAAATTTTCGGATCAAACCCTAGACCTCTCTCCCCTCCACATGGCCGGACGAAAAATCCCGCTGCCGCCCGATGAATCGCCGCGCGCCACGTGTCCCGCGGGAGCCCCACATCGCCGCCTCGCCCGTGCCGGCCCGCCAGGCCCAGCACCGGCCCCCGAGGGCCCGAAGCCGCCGCCCGCCTCCTTCGCTCCCCGCCGCCTGCGCCTCGCAGCGCCGCCTCGCCGCCGCCATCGCCGGACGCCGCCTCGCCACGCGCCGCTGTCGTCTCCAGTCGCCGCCCCGTGCCGAGCTCGCCCCGCCGCCGCTCTTCGCCGCCCTACCGGATCCGGCGCGATCCGGCCGGAGAGTCGCCCCCGTGCCCGGATCCAGCCGGCCCCGCCCTCACCGTCCTTTCTCTGACCTCGCCGGAGCAAGGTTCACCTCGCCGGAGTCCTCGGTTCGCGCACCGACGACGAACCCTAGATCTGAGAAGGTTGTTTTTCGGTCAAGTCCCAGTAATTTTTAGCATTTTTCATCGCATCATAACTCTGCACCTGTGGCTCCGTTTTGGGCGTGTAGCATGTCAAATTGTTCGTCTCGACGAGTACTTCACTTCATTCCATTGCACCATGTTCATATGAGCTCATCCTGATGCCCTAAATGCTGTTGCAAGAGGGCTGTGCAATGTTAGTTTTAGATTCTTATCAGAGTTTGGACATTTGTCATTTTTGCCATGATTGTTGTGTGCCTCCTATGAACTTGAGCCCTACATGTGATTTGAAGTATGCCATGCCATCTTTACAGGGGTGTATGCCATGTATTTTTGTGATCTCTATGGTGACTAGAACAAGCATGCAAAGTAGCTCTCGTAATGTTACTGATTTCAGGGACTTAGAAATCTTCTAAGTCTTTGCCCCGTCAATATTTTTATGCCATGTATTCATGTTGCTACAGAGTGATCCATGCCTCTTTTGAGCATGATCAGTAAGGAAGTTTTGTAGATATTGTTGTGCTCTATCCATCCATGTCTTTGTTTGCGATTATGGAGCACCCTACCTTGACTCAATCAAGCTCTACTTTTGCTATAAAATGTTCCTGGAAGAATGTTTACATGTTAAGCATTTTTGCCGAGGTTGTTGTAGTTGATCCATGCATGCTATGAAGTTGTTCTTGCCATGTTTAGCTTCTATGCCATGTCTACTTGCTGGGTGTATGCTTAGTTTGTCATGCAATGCCTTGTGGTGAGTGCATCGAGCTCGTAAACATGCCTACTTAATATCTATTTTGCCATGCTCCGGTTTTCTACTAAGTCTGAATCTGTTAACGATAATTGCTATGTTCACATGGTTGCCATTGTATTTTCTGATCCCTTTTGGCTTATGGTCAGTAAGGGACTTTTGTTGTATGCTTTGAGTAGCTTCATGCCATGCCTTGCTTTGCCATGATATGTTCCTGTAGCATGTTGTTATCGTGCTCTAAACATTGCTTCCTGTTGTTAAATTCCTGACATGTTGTTATTTTCACTAAATCTGTAACCTGATATCTTTTGCACTTTTGCCATACTTGTTTGAACCTGCTATTGTGTGAATTAGCCGTAGCTCAGTGTTCATATTTTGTCAAGATTCTTGAGTGGATCACTGCCATGTGCCTTGTTGTTATGTTAGAGTGCAGTAGCTTGTTGTTCTTGATGCATTTAGATGGCCTCATGTTGTTAATTGCAGACCGGTGCCATATTTGCTTTGCTTGTCATTTGCAAACCGTGCATCCGATTCCGGTGATCTTTATATCGATTTCGACCGAAATCAACTCATCTTTCCAGTGGCACTCTTGGTTTTCCAAGTAGACGTCAGGTTCAATCTTTCCTTTCCGAGATCATGCATATGCATCACATATCACATCCCGCATATCATGCCATGTTTTGCATCACGTTGCTTGTGCATTGCACCGTGGTTGATTGTGTCTCCCTTTGCTTGTGTTCTTGCTTGGGAAGAGCCGGGAGACGAGTACATGATTGAGGAACCCGTTGAGTACGCTTACGAGGATCAAGCTAACGTCAACTCCGAGAACTTTGCAGGCAAGATGACCATACCCTCAAAATCACTTCTATCCTTGCTTGCTAGATGCTCGCTCTATTGCTATGCCTATGCTATGATACCTACCACTTGCTTATCATGCCTCCCATATTGCCATGTCAAACCTCTAACCCACCTTGTCCTAGTAAACCATTGTTTGGCTATGTTACCCTTTTGCTCAGTCCCTCTTATAGCGTTGCTAGTTGCAGGTGAAGATTGGAGTTTGTTCCTTGTTGGAACATGTTTACTGTTGGGATATCATTGTTATATCTTGTCTATTTTAATGCATCTATATACTTGGTAAAGGGTGGAAGGCTCGACCTTATGCCTGGTGTTTTATTCCACTCTTGCCGCCCTAGTTTCCGTCATACCGGTGTTATGTTCCTTGATTTTGTGTTCCTTACACGATTGGGTTATAATGGGAACCCCTTGACAGTTCGCCTTGAATAAAACTCCTCCAGCAAAGCCCGACCTTGGTTTTACCTTTCGCCACCTAGCCTCTTTTTCCCTTGGATTCCGCGGACTCAAGGGTCATCTTTATTTTAAACCCCAGGGCCAGTGCTCCTCTGAGTGTTGGTCCAAACTAGAGCCCCTTGCAGCGCCACCTTGGGGAAACCTGAGGGTTGGTTTTAGTTGTACGGATTGCTTATCCGGTGTGCCCTGAGAACGAGATATGTGCAGCTCCTATCGGGATTTGTCGGCACATGCAGGTGGTTTTGCTGGACTTGTTTTACCATTGTCGAGATGTCTTGTAACCGGGATTCCGAGTCTGATCTGATTGTCTTGGGAGAAGGAATATCCTTCGATGACCGTGAGAGCTTGTGATGGGCTAAGTTGGGACACCCCTGCAGGGATTTGAACTTTCGAAAGTCGTGCCCGCGGTTATAGGCAGATGGGAATTTGTTAATGTCCGGTTGTAGAAAACCTAAAACTTAACTTAATTAAAATGAATCAACAGAGTGTGTGGTCGTGGTGGTCTCTTTTCGGCGGAGTCCGGGAAGAGAACACGGCCTCGTGTTATGCTTGAACGTAGGTTGTTCTAGGATCACTTCTTGATCATAGTTATCGATCGTGCCTTTGCCTTCTCTTCTTGCTCTCATTTGCGTATGCTAGCCACCATATATGCTAGTGCTTGATGCAGCTCCTCATCATACCTTTTACCTACCTATAAGCTTAAATAGTCTTGATCGCGAGGGTGTGAGATTGCTGAGTCCCCGTGACTCACAGATTCCTTCCAAAACCAGATGCAGGGACCAATGATATCGCTCCAGGAGATTCGACTGAGCTCAAGTGGGAGTTCGATGAGGACTCAGGAAGATACTACATTTCCTTTCCGGATGATCAGTAGTGGAGCCCAGTTGGGGCGATCGGGGACTTTTTTGCATTTTGGGGTTGTCTTTATTTTGGTTCCGTAGTCGGACCTTGATTGTATCTGGATAAATGTAATGTTATTTATGCTATTGTGTGACGTGGCGAGTGTAAGCCAACTATGTACCTCTTTTCCTTATTCATTACATGGGTTGTGTGAAGATTACCCCACTTGCGACATTGCTTACAATGCGGTTATGCCTCTAAGTAGTGCTTCGACACGTGGGAGATATAGCCGCATCGTGGGCGTTACAAGTTGGTAATCAGAGCCTTCCCCGACTTAGGAGCCCCCTGCTTGATCAAATCGTTGGCGTTGTTGAGTCTAGAAAAATGTTTTGAGTCATTTAGGATTATATATATCGGAGAGTAGGATTCTTTTACTCCTCAGTCCCTTCGTCACTCTAGTGAGGCATCCTGACATGGAATTTTAACTCTTCTCTTCTCAAATTTCACTAAAAAAATTTAGGATCACGTGGGTATCTTGGAATCGTTCCGATGGTTTTGTGACGAGAACATTGTTCTTGGTGCCTCCTGACATTTAGGGGTTGTGGCAGTGTCCCGGGGAGTTGAGCTCCGAGGTGTTGTCGTCACAATTTTATCGTTGCAATTCTGGAATACTTGAGTTTCGCCAACATTGAAAATCTCTTTTATGCAGTTGTTGGTGAGATAACCTCGATGCCACCCAGTAGTGGGGCGGGAGTTCGGGAGTATTGCCATAACTCGTATAACGGATGCTTTTCGAAGGTTGAGGTAAATTATTTCCGAAGGTTTCTTGGTTATGTGTTGAAGGATGGATACAGCTGGATGTAGGATTTGCTAGCTTTGGGTGAGATATTATGCTTCCCTTGTATCCCCAACACTTGATTGCATAACCGGGAGAATTTCAGGAGTTTCATAGGTGGGAATTCATGTAGCTCTAGTATTTTCTTCCGCAGATATTTGGTTTGTGATTGGGTAATCCTCACCAAGTATTTGTTCTTGTCCATATCTTGTTGTTTTATTCATCTACCTCTATCTAAGTGGCTTCTCAATTTATGGAAGTGTGACCATTTAATTTGGATTGCATTCGTTCGTTCTTGTTCGAATGCTAAGACTATATGTTGCAATTTCGATCCATTTGATTCAGCTTGAATATTTGTCTGTCAAGATGCTAACGGATGTCACCCTCTTCAGGATGGCTCCTCCAACGCATCAGAATCCTGAACCGCCGCCACCACCTCGACCTCCGGAGGCATGGCAAGATGTGATGGCCGCTACCAATGCCAGCACGCAGCTGATCATGCAACTCTTGCAAGAGCGCAACCAAGGAAATCAAGGCCATGGCAACAATCAGAATCAGTTTGCTACACTCAACCAGTTCCTCGCAAACCAGCCAAAGACCTTCGGTAACTATGTTGAGGCAACAGACGCTGATGATTGGCTCGTGGATATCTGTAAGCATTTCGAGTGCAGCAACGTCAGGCCTGAGGACTTTGTCAAGTTTGCTTCGTTCCAACTCAAAGACCACGCTGCAGAGTGGTATCAGCAATACAAAGATTCCAGAGGAGGTCGTGTGATTACCTGGGATGAATTCTGTCAAGACTTCAAAGCTCACCACATTCCTCAGAGTGTTGTTGAGAGCAAGCGTGAGGAGTTCTGCAATCTGAAGTAAGGCAGCTTGTCTGTTTACCAGTATAACATCATGTTCCAAAAGCTTGCTCGTTTCGCTAAGCAAGACGTCCCTGACGAGAAGAGCATGATTTATCAGTTCAGGGGTGGCCTCAGAGAAGATCTTCAACTAGCTCTTGTGCTTTTCGAGCCGCAGAAGTACGATGAGTTCTACAACATGGCACTGAAACAAGAGACTGCTCAGCTAAAGTGCGATGCTTCCAAGAAACGAGTCAGGGATGCAACTCCTTCTTCCTCAACTCAAGTGGTAACTAAGCAACAAAAGTATTGGTTGCCTCCTCCTCCGTTCTGTCAGCCTTATCAGCAGAAGAGCAAAGGTGGCAATGGATCTTCCCACACACCCAACCCAGGCTTTCAAAACAAGACTTCGTCTCATGCTCCAAGATCAAGTGCTCCGTATCACCGTCCACTTTCAGAGGTCACGTGCAACAAGTGCCAGCAGAAGGGTCACTATGCCAACGAATGCTTCAATCAGAGGCGTCTTCCTCCTCCTCCTCCTGTGAGATCTGCTAGCACTGCAGTGGTCAAGCATAATCACAAGTTTGCGAAGGTCAACATGGTGAACGCAGCTCAGACAGAGGACTCGTCAGATGTGATTATGGGTAACCTTCCTGTTAACGATATTCCTGCAAGAGTTCTTTTTGATATTGGTGCATCGCATTGTTTCATTTCAAGACCTTTTGTGGCTATGCATGATTTGGTTACTCAAGTTTTGCCGAGACCTTTGGCTATTGTTTCTCCGGCCCGACAAATGACTTCTCGGGTTTTCGTTCCGGATGTTTCTATCACGTTGGGCGAATATGAGTTTCTGTCTTCTCCTAATGTTCTTGGCAACTTGGATATTGATCTTATTCTCGGAATGGACGGGCTTTCTAAGCACAAGGCTCAGCTTGATTGTGCTGCCAGGCAGATTCAATTGACACATTCGTCTGAGGATGTAATCGTCTTTGCCGCTCGTGATGATACCATTCGACTATTTTCTCTCAACGAGAAGGGCGAGTTGGATGCCATCTCTCAGATTCCAGTCATTTGCGAATATCAAGACATTTTTTCTGAAGAGCTTCTAGGAATGCCTCCTCACCGGCCAGTTGAATTCGTCATCGATCTTGAGCCTGGCACGGAACCTGTTTGCAAACGTCCTTACAAGCTTGGACCTGAAGAGTTGAAGGAGCTGAAGAAACAACTCGATATTCAAGAGCGTATAGGTCTCATCCGACCAAGTTCTTCTCCATGGGGTTGTGGTGTTCTTTTTGTCAAGAAGAAGGATGGAACGGACCGACTTTGTGTCGACTACCGTCCATTGAACAAGAAGACCATAAAGAACAAGTACCCACTTCCCAACATCAATGAGCTTTTCGAACAACTCAAAGGTGCTCAAGTATTCTCCAAGCTTGACCTCCGTATGGGCTATCATCAGATTCGCATTCGTGAAGAGGATATCCCCAAGACAGCATTCAGAACAAGCTATGGTTCATATGAATACACTATCATGTCTTTCGGCCTTGTCAATGCTCCGCCAACATTCTCTCGCATGATGAACTTCATCTTCAACGCCTACACAAATGACTTTGTATTGGTCTACCTCGATGACATTCTGGTCTTTTCAAAGAACAAGGAGGATCATGCCAAGCACTTGAGATTGGTGCTGGATAAACTCAGAGAACATCAGTTCTATGCCAAGTTTTCAAAGTGCGAGTTTTGGCTCGATGAGGTTCTCTACCTTGGACATATCATCTCCGCCAAGGGCATAGCTATTAATCCTGAGAAGGTGTCTGCAATTGTGAATTGGGAACCACCTCAGAATATGAAGCAACTTCGCAGCTTCCTTGGGCTCGCAAGCTATTGTCGAAGGTTCATTGAGAACTTCTCAAAGATCGCGAAGCCTCTTTCCAACCTCCTCTAGAAGCATGTGAAGTATGTCTGGTCGCCTGAATGTGACATCGCTTTCAACACCCTAAAAGAGAAGTTAGTCACTGCTCCAGTTCTGACTCCTCCTGATGAATCCAAACCATTCGAGGTTTTTTGTGATGCTTCCCTTCAAGGTCTCAGTGCAGTATTGATGCAAGAGAAGAAAGTTGTCGCCTATACCTCTCGCCGGTTGAAGCCCAACGAAAAGAACTACCCCACTCATGACCTCGAGTTGGCGGCAGTTGTCCATGCTATTTTAACATGGAGACATCTCTTGTTGGGAAGGAAAGTGGACATCTTCACTGATCACAAGAGTCTCAAGTACATCTTCACTCAGCCCAACCTCAACCTCAGGCAGACTCGTTGGGTCGAAATGATTCAAGAGTATAATCCGAGTATTGAATATACTCCAGGCAAGGCCAATGTAATTGCGGACTCATTGAGCAGGAAGGCTTACTGCAACAGTTTGATTCTCAAGCCTTACCAACCAGAGCTTTGTGAAGCTTTCCGCAAACTCAATCTCCAAGTTGTTCCTCAAGGATTCCTTGCCAACCTACAAGTCTCTCCTACTTTGGAAGATCAGATTCGCGAGGCTCAACTTCTTGATGCTATGGTGAAGAAGGTGAAGATTGGGATTACCAAGAGTCAACCCAAGTACAAGTGCTATCGTCTTGATGACAAGGATACTCTATTCTTCAAGGATCGCATTGTTGTTCCTAAGGGTGACCTTCGTAAAGTCATTATGAACGAGGCCCACAATTCACTCCTCTCTATTCACCCTGGAAGTACAAAGATGTACCAGGACCTCAAGCAGTCGTATTGGTGGACTCGAATGAAGCACGAGATTTCTCAGTTCGTGAACGAATGTGATGTCTGCAGAAGAGTGAAAGCAGAACACCAATGACCAGCTGGTCTCCTCCAACCTCTTGCCATTCCAGAATGGAAGTTTGACCATATTGAGATGGACTTTGTGACTGGATTTCCAAAGTCCAAGCGTGGCAATGATGCTATCTTCGTTGTCATCGACAAGCTCACTAAAGTGGCTCATTTTCTTCCTACCAAAGAATCTATCACAGCAGCTCAGTTGGCAGAGCTATATACCTCCAGGATTGTCTCCTTGCACGGCATTCAGTAGTTGATATCTTCAGATCATGGCAGCATCTTTACCTCTAAGTTCTGGGATTCTTTTCAGAAGGCCATGGGCACCAACATTCGCTTCAGCATAGCCTTTCATCCTCAAACCAGTGGCCAAGTCGAGCGAGTCAATCAAATTCTTGAAGATATGCTCAGGGCATGTGTCATCTCTTTCGGTATGAAGTGGGAAGATTGTCTTCCATATGCCGAGTTCTCCTACAACAACAGCTTCCAAGCGAGTTCGGGCAAGGCCCCATTCGAGATTCTCTATGGCAGGAAGTGTCGTACTCCTCTTAACTGGTCAGAGACTGATGAACGCCAACTTCTTGGCAATGACTTGATCACAGAGGCTGAAGAAATGTGCAAAGTCATTCGTGAAAATCTTAAAGCCGCGCAATCGCGCCAGAAGAGTTGCTATGATAGCAAGCATCGTGACTTGGCTTTCGAGATCGGAGACCATGTCTACCTCCGCGTCTCTCCAATGAAAGGTACTCGTCGCTTCGGTATCAAAGGGAAGCTTGCCCCTAGATACGTGGGTCCTTTCAAGATCATTGGCAAAAGAGGCGATCTCGCCTATCAACTTGAGCGTCCATCCAACTTTGCAAACGTGCACGACGTGTTTCACATGTCTCAACTCCGCAAGTGTTTCAAGACTCCTGACCGCACCGTCAACTTCGAAGAGATTGATATCCAAGAAGACATGTCTTATCATGAGCACCCCATTGCTATTCTTGAAGAAACTGGGCGCAAGACTCGCAACAAGTCTATCAAATTCCTGAAAGTCAAGTGGTCACATCATTCCGACCGTGAAGCCACCTGGGAACGCGAGGACCACCTCCGTTCCGAGTACCAGGAGTTTTTCCAGTCCTAGATCTCGGGACGAGATCCTTTCGTAGTGGTGGAGTGTTGTAACACCCTGTGTGTAACCTGCCATATTTGTATTCCAACCTTTGCCATTTTCGGCACTAAGTTATGATATTTCCTTGTTGTCGCGTTTTTATCTTCGTGTTTATTTTGTCTTTGTCGTGCATCTCATATCATGTCATCATGTGCATCACATTTGCATACGTGTTCGTCTCATGCATCTCAGCATTTTCCCCGTTGTCTGTTTTGCATTCCAGCGCTCCTATGTCCTCCGGTGTCCCTTTCTACCTCTTTTCGTGTGCGGGTGTTAAACGTTCTCGGATTGGACCGAGACTTGCCAAGCGGCCTTGGTTTACTACCGGTAGACCGCCTGTCAAGTTTCGTGCCATTTGGACTTCGTTTGATACTCCAACGGTTAACCGAGGAACCGAGAAGGCCTCATGTGTGTTGCAGCCCAACACCCCTCCAAAGTGGCCCAAAACCCACCTAAACCCCCTCCATCATCTAGGTCGTTCGATCACGATCGCGTGGCCAAAAACAGTGCTCAATTTGGAGCCTCCTAGCTCCTCCTACCTATAAAAAGGCATCTCCCCCGAAATTTTTGGATCAAACCCTAGACCTCTCTCCCCTCCACGCGGCCGGACGTGTCCGCCGCCGCCGGACGAAAAATCCCGCCGCCGCCCGACGAATCATCGCGTGCCACGTGTCCCGCGGGAGCCCCACATCGCCGCCTCGCCCGTGCCGGCCCGCCAGGCCCAGCGCCAGCCCCCGAGGGCCCGAAGCCGCCGCCCGCCTCCTTCGCTCCCCACCGCCCGCACCTCGCAGCGCTAACTCGCCGCCGCCATCGCCGGCCGCCGCCTCGCCGCGCGCCGCCGTCGTCTCCAGTCGCCGCCCCGTGCCGAGCTCGCCCCGCCGCCGCTCTTCGCCGCCCTGCCGGATCCGGCGCGATCCGGCCGGAGAGTCGCCCCCGTGCCCGGATCCAGCCGGCCCCGCCCTCACCGTCCTTTCTCCGACCTCGCCGGAGTCCTCGATTCGTGCGCCGACGACGAACCCTAGATCTGAGAAGGTCATTTTCGGTCAAGTCCCAGTATTTTTTAGCGTTTTTCATCGCATCATAACTCTGCACCCGTGGCTCCGTTTTGGGCATGTAGCATGTCAAATTGTTTGTCTCGACGAGTACTTCATTTCATTCCATTGCACCATGTTCATATGAGCTCATCTTGATGCCCTAAATGTTGTTGCAAGAGGGCTATGCAATGTTAGTTTCAGATTCTTATCAGAGTTTGGACATTTGTCATTTTTTCCATGATTGTTGTGTGCCTCCTATGAACTTGAGCCCTACATGTGATTTGAAGTATGCCATGCCATCTTTATAGGGGTGTATGCCATGTATTTTTGTGATCTCTGTGGTGACTAGCACAAGCATGCAAAGTAGCTCTCGTAATGTTGTTGATTTCAGGGACTTAGAAATCTTCTAAGTCTTTGCCCTGTCAATATTTTTATGCCATGTATTCATGTTGCTACAGAGTGATCCATGCCTCTTTTGAGCATGATCGGTAAGGAAGTTTTGTAGATACTGTTGTGCTCTATCCATCCATGTATTTGTTTGCAATTATGGAGCACCCTAGCTTGACTCAATCGAGCTCTACTTTTGCTATAAAATGTTCCTGGCAGAATGTTTATGTGTTAAGCATTTTTGCCGAGGTTGTTGTAGTTGATCCATGCATGCTATGAAGTTGTTCTTGCCATTTTTAGCTTCTATGCCATGTCTACTTGCTGGGTGTATGCTTAGTTTGTCATGCAATGCCTTGTGGTGAGTGCATCGAGCTTGTAAACATGCCTACTTAATATCTGTTTTGCCATGCTCCAGTTTTCTACCAAGTTTGAATCTGTTAACGATAATTGCTATGTTCACATGGTTGCCATTGTATTTTCTGAATCCTTTTGGCTTATGGTCAGTAAGGGACTTTTGTTGTATGCTTTGAGTAGCTTCATGCCATTCCTTGCTTTGCCATGATATGTTCCTGTAGCATGTTGTTATCTTGCTCTAAACATTGCTTCATGTTGTTAAATTCCTGACATGTTATTTTCACTTAAGTGTGTAACCTGATATCTTTTGCACTTTTTCCGTGCTTGTTTGAACCTACTATTGTGTGAATTAGCTGTAGCTCAGTGTTCATCTTTTGTCAAGCTTCTTGAGTGGATCACTGTCATGTGCCTTGTTGTTATGTTAGAGTTTCTTGATGCATTTAGATGGCCTCGTGGTGTTAATTGTAGATTGGTGTCATATTTGTTTTGCTTGTCATTTGCAAACTGTGCATCCGATTCCGGTGATCTTTATATCGATTTCGACCGAAATCAACTCATCTTTCCAGTGGCACTCTTGGTTTTCCATGCAGATGTCAGGTTCAATCTTTCCTTTCCGAGATCATGCATATGCGTCACATATCACATCCCGCATATCATGCCATGTTTTGCATCATGTTGCTTGTGCATTGCACCGTGGTTGATTGTGTCTCCCTTTGCTTGTGTTCTTGCTTGGGTTGAGCCGGGAGACAAGTACGTGATCGAGGAACCCGTTGAGTACGCTTACGAGGATCAAGCTAACGTCAACTGGGAGAACTTTGCAGGCAAGATGACCATACCCTTGAAATCACTTCTATCCTTGCTTGCTAGATGCTCGCTATATTGCTATGCCTATGCTATGATACCTACTACTTGCTTATCATGCCTCCCATATTGCCATGTCAAACCTCTAACCCACCTTGTCCTACCAAACCGTTGTTTGGCTATGTTACCGCTTTGCTCAGCCCCTCTTATAGCGTTGCTAGTTGCAGGTGAAGATTGGAGTTTCTTCCTTGTTGGAACATGTTTACTGTTGGGATATCATTATTATATCTTGTCTATTTTAATGCATCTATATACTTGGTAAAGGGTGGAAGGCTCGACCTTATGCCTGGTGTTTTATTCCACTCTTGCCGCCCTAGTTTCCGTCATACCGGTGTTATGTTCCTTGATTTTGTGTTCCTTACACGATTGGGTTATAATTGGAACCCCTTGACAGTTCGCCTTGAATAAAACTCCTCCAGCAAAGCCCGACCTTGGTTTTACCTTTCGCCACCTAGCCTCTTTTTCCCTTGGATTCTGCAGACTCAAGGGTCATCTTTATTTTAAACCCCCGGGCCAGTGCTCCTATGAGTGTTGGTCCAAACTAGAGCCCCTTGCAGCGCCACCTTGGGGAAACCTGAGGGTTGGTTTTAGTTGTACGGATTGCTTATCCGGTGTGCCCTGAGAACGAGATATGTGTAGCTCCTATCGGGATTTGTCAGCACATGCGGCTGGTTTTGCTGGACTTGTTTTACCATTGTCGAGATGTCTTGTAACCGGTATTCCGAGTCTAATCGGATTGTCTTGGGAGAAGGAATATCCTTTGTTGACCGTGAGAGCTTGTGATGGGCTAAGTTGGGACACCCCTGCAGGGATTTGAACTTTTGAAAGCCGTGCCCACGGTTATGGGCAGATGGGAATTTGTTAATGTCCGATTGTAGAAAACCTAAAACTTAACTTAATTAAAATGAATCAATAGAGTGTGTGGTTGTGATGGTCTCTTTTTGGCGGAGTCCGGGAAGAGAACATGGTCTCATGTTATGCTTGAACGTAGGTTGTTCTAGGATCACTTCTTGATCATAGTTATCGATCGTGCCTTTGCCTTCTCTTCTCGCTCTCATTTGCGTATGTTAGCCACCATATATGCTAGTGCTTGCTGCAGCTCCTCATCATACCTTTTACCTACCTATAAGCTTAAATAGTCTTGATCGCGAGGGTGTGAGATTGCTGAGTCCCCGTGACTCACAGATTCCTTCCAAAACCAGATGCAGGGACCGATGATACCGCTCCAGGAGATTCAACTGAGCTCAAGTGGGAGTTCGATGAGGAATCAGGACGATACTACGTTTCCTTTCCGGACGATCAGTAGTGGAGCCCAGTTGGGGCAATCGGGGACTTTGTTGCATTTTGGGGTTGTCTTTATTTTGGTTCCGTAGTCGGACCTTGATTGTATCTGGATGAATGTAATGTTATTTATGCTATTGTGTTACGTGGCGAGTGTAAGCCAACTATGTACCTCTTGTCCTTATTCATTACATGGGTTGTGTGAAGATTACCCCACTTGCGACATTGCTTACAATGCGGTTATGCCTCTAAGTCGTGCTTCGACACGTGGGAGATATAGCCGCATCGTGGGCGTTACAATCAGTAAGGTATACATGGTTTCCTGTGCAAGGTATTCAGTCTTCTTCGATAAGGTACTGCAAAAGCTTCTGGCATAAGGTACCGAGTCTTCCCCAGCAAGTCTTTAAGGGGGGAAGCTTATGACGTACGGTACCCAGTCTTCCTCAGCAAGATATCCGCCGAAGGCTTCGAGCACAAGCCATCCCATCTTCCTCAGCATGATATCCCGGTGGCTTCCAACGCAAGCTACCCAATCTTCTTCAGTACGACACTGGTATAAGATGTTAAACAATGAATTGTCAGCATATGATAGTGTTTCCCAAGAGTCGGATCTGCAACAGTTGGGACAGAAACAAGAATCAGTCAGAACAAAGGAAGAATTCATGGTAAGCATCCGACAACCTCGCCGGTTATGCAAGTGAAAGAAAACCAGTGGGTGATGCAAGAATTGACAAGTCTTGAAGAAAGACAATGTTGAGAGACCATCTTGGCAGTAATTATCAAGATCAGTACCGCACACCCGACAAGGTGATGTTATTCATCCTGTCACTGTCCGGCATAGTCAACAACAGTAATGAGATCTATATATGCACACATGAACCGGATAAATATCCTGAGACTCGAGATCAAAGTATGAATTGCAAAATATTACATATGACAGTACTCAAGGTCACAAAAATAATAAAGGAGATATGTGGCCAAGTTCTGTTAGCAAAAGGATCCAGACAAAGAAAATAATAATGAAGGAGCAAGACCAATGATACAAGACCTCATATCAAGGCAATTAGCTTAGTCCCCAGTATGCTCAAAACTATCAGCATTGAATACCCGAGTCTGTCAAGTCCAACCCAAGGACAGCTCAATATGTTAACCTCGGTAACCGTGCTAAAGTATCACACGACCTACTATCCACATGAGAATATCGGCAAAATGAAGAATCAGAGTATTAAATCACAAAGCATGTTCTCTCACATATGGGAATAGATTAAAGAATAGCCTGCCGTGAGCGGGATTCTTTGCCAAGATCACCGCCAGTCAAGTCTGCAAATGTTATCACCAGGAGATGGTTCATTTTCTATCAGTCACGTCAAGCGACAGTCGAACCTTTGGTACAAATTGGATACTCAAGACTGTGGAGCCAGACAAGATAAGTCAGAAACTCCTGCAAGATGTCAGAATCTGTTAGAAGAACATGTATGATTCACATCACTGTTTTGAACCCAGAAGGCATGCATGTATTCGAGCAACCCGATGCCTGGATAGAAGAGATTCTTTGTTCCACGGGAAGATGTGTTCCCCACTCCGGGGAATATTCTCGGTACCCGATACGTGAATAACGTCTCTAGCAAGGATCAATATCAAGAAGGACACGTATGTCAGTAAAGATAATCTTTCGGACCTCAGCTAAGCCAACATATATGAAGGAAAATTTGAGTCAGTATGAACAGGAACATATGAGGTAAGTCCCGTCGGTATGTCAGATACGGTGAAGCAAACCACCGCAGATCAAGACAGTCAGTCAGATCCAATTCAGTGGGAACATTATAAGAAAGTAAATAGGAGAAACCCGAGTTGGAAACAGTTTCTTCAAGTCAGAATATTTAGTTATCTCTAAGCAACCAAATCTCGAGGACGAGATTTCATTAAGGGGGGAAGGTTTGTAACACCTTGGATTTTTCCCTTTTCTTTTTCTGATGATTTTCCTGAATTTCTTGATTTGATTTGATTTTCTGTGGCTATGTGGTTCTGAAACTTGGGAACATCATGTATTCCTAGGTTTTACAGTGGCTTATCATCCTCATCATCATCCCAAGATCAAGTCATTTTCATCCTTGACCTAATTCAATATTCTTTTTCTAGGGAATATTCCTTTTTTAAGGGAATAACCCTTTGAACCCTAGGTTGTGAAGCAACCTATAGTTCTGTCACTCCCAAAATTCCAAAATAATTCTCGTAAATTGTTTGGGTCATATCTTCCTCAAATATGTCAAAATCCTTCCTTGGCATTGATACGTCTCCAGTGTATCTATAATTTATGAAATATTCATGCCATGTTTACAACAATTTTATATGGTTTTGGTATGATTTGCATGGAACTAACCAGGACTGGCACTGTTTTCAGCAGAACTACCGTGGTGTTGTTTTTTGTGCAGAAATGGAAGTTCTCCAAATGAGCTGAAACTTTTTGACGATTTTTTTGGAGCAAAAGAGACCCCTGAAGCTTCATGGAAGGACCAGAACATGAAGGAGTAGGGCACAAGACACTGGGGCACGCCTGGGCCCTTGTCCATGCCCCGGTGGGTTGTGTTCACCTTGAGGCCCATCTTTGCGTGAAACTGACGCCAAAAAATCCTATAAATAGAGAAACCATCAGAAATAAACCTAGATCAGAAGTTCAGCCGCCGCAAGGCTCTGTAGCCACAGAAAACCAATCTAGAACCCGTTCCGGCACTCCACCGGAGGGGGGAATCATCTCCGGTGGCCATCTTCATCATCCCGGCGGCCACCATGATGAGGAGGGAGTAGTCCACCCTCAGGGCTGAGGGTTTGTACCAGTAGCTATGTGTTTAATCTCTCTCTCTCTTGTGTTCTTGAGATGTCACTATCTTGATGTATCACGGGCTTTGTTAATATAGTCGGATCATATGGTGGTTTCCCCTCTCTATCTTGTTGTGATGAATTGAGTTTTTCCCTTTGAGATTTCGTTGTTATTAGATTGAATACTTTTATGGATTTGAGAGCACTTGATATATGTCTTGCATATGAATACTCATGGTGAAAATGGGGTATCATATTGATTCACTTGATATGTGTTTTGGGATTCAACTCGTGGATTCCCGCGATGACATTCGGGTAATATTTGCATAGGGGTTGATGCATGTTCTCGTCTTTGTTTCTCTGGTAGAAATCTTGGGGCACTCTTTGAAGTTCTTTGTGTTGGATTGAGTATTATGAATCTGAAATTATTTGGTGTTATTTTAGTACGAACTCTTGGATAGATCGATCAGAAAGAATAGCTTCGAGGTGGTTTCGTAACCTACAAACGATTTCTTCTTATGTTCTTCGCTAGATAGGAACTTTGGAGTGTTTCTTCATTGCACTTTGAGGGGTGGTTATATGATCCAATTATATTAGCATTGTTGAGAGATTGCACTAGCGAAAGTACGGACCCTAGGCCTCATTTTCAAGCATTGCAATACCGTTTTTGTGCTCATTTACTATTTGCTACCTTGCTGTTTTTATTTATTCAGATTATAAAAGTATATTTCTACCATCCATATTACACTTTTATCACCATCTCTTCGCCGAACTAGTGCACCTACACAATTTGCAATTGTGTTAGGTGTGTTGGGGACACAAGAGATTATTGTATTTAGTTGCAGGGTTGTTTGAGAGAGACCATCTTCATCCTACGCCTCCCATGGATTGATAAACCTTAGGTCATCCACTTGAGGGAAAATTGCTACTGTCCTACAAAACTCTGCGCTTGGAGGCCCAACACGAGTCTACAAGAATAAATTGCGTAGTAGACATCAAGCTCTTTTCTGGCGCCGTTGTCGGGGAGGTTAGGTAAGTGTCACTCACATCCCGTCAATGAAGCTCTTTTCTAGCGCCGTTGCCGGGGAGGTGAGTGCTTGAAGGTATATCTTTAGATCTTGCAATTAAATCTTTTAGTTTCTTGTTTTATCACTAGTTTGGTTTATAAAAGAAAACTACAAGAAAATGGAATTGAGGTGGTCTCATATTATTCATCTTTATAATGTATTTCATGAAAATGATGGAAAGGAAAATTGTGCTCAATTGATAGAAGAGAATTCTATAAAATGTTTGGCATAAATGATGAGCATGATTGCAACGTTATTAGTATGAATTCTTTGAATATCCATGATGCTAGTGATATGCAAAGCCATAAGCTTGGGGATGCTATGTTTGATGAAGATGATATTTTTAGTCCCCCAAGATTTGAGGTGCCAATTTGTTATAATGATTGCATGCCTCCAATTGATGATGATTATATTGATGAAAGTGGGTTTGGAGAGTGTCAACTCTAGGTAGTAATGATCCCACTATTTTGGAGGGTGTTGAATCGTATTCTAATAATTACGAAAGTGGATTTGGAGAGGTCATGACTTTATTTAGTGATGAATCCACTATTTCGGAAGAGGTTTCAATTGATTATGACAACAAAGTTGCTATCTATGATGATTATGGTGATGACATGTATGCCATATTGAATAATGATAACCATGAAACATGCCATCATGATTTAATTTTCAATCCCATGATAGTTATTTTGTTGAGTTTGCTCCCACTACTATTCATGAGAATAAATTTGCTTATGTGGAGAGTAATAAATTTTCTATGCTTGTGGATCATGAAAAGAATGCTTTATGTGATAGTTATATTGTTGAATTCATTCATGATGCTACGGAAAATTATTATGAGATAGGAGCATATGCTTTTAGGTATCGCAGTAATATCAAGTTTCCTCTCTTTATGTTGAAAGTTTTGATGTCATGCTTGTTTTACCTTCCTACGCTAGTTGATTCTTGCTCCCATAATTTGTTTGCTCACAAAATCCCTATGCATAGGAAGTGGGTTATACTTAAATGTGCTAGTCATATGCTTCATGATGCTCCCTCCATGTTTCAATTCTTATCTTTATGTGAGCATCATTGAAATCATCATGCCTAGCTTAAAAGGCATTAAAGACAAGTGCTTGTTGGGATACAACCCAACATTTACCCCTACTGTTTTTGTGTGTTCACATGATTAGGCTATTGTGGTAATCATGTTTTATAGCTTTCGTTTCAATAAAGTGCCAAGTAAGACCTTTGGGATACTATGGATGATAGTTGATTTGATCTTGCTGAAAAACATAAACTTTTGCGCCCAGTAAAATAATTTTCATTTTTACAGAAGCATGATAAAATACTGATTCTATTTTCATAGGATTGATATACAAATTTCCTAGCTTGTCTGAATTTTTCAGAATTTTTGGAGTAGCAGAAGTATGGTTGTTGTCCAGATCATTACAAACTGTTCTGTTTTTGACAGATTATGTTTCAATGCATAGTTTGCTTGTTATCTAGTTTCTATGGCTTATATTGCTCAATATAAATTGTGGAAATGACAAGTTATAGTAGGCATTGTGTGATAAAAATTATGAATCTTGTCTTTCACAGTACCAAGGTGAATGATTTTCTTTCTCATACTAACCTATCACACGAAGTTCTATTAAGTTTTGTGTGATTGAATTTTTCAAGTTTTGGGTGAGATATCGATATGAGGAGAATAAGGAGTGAAAATACCCTAAGCTTGAGGATGTCCATGGCACCCCAAGTTAATATTCAAGGAATATCCAAGCAACTAAGCTTGGGGATGCCCCGGAAGGCATCCCCTCTTTCGTCTCCAACATTATCAGTAACCTCACTTGGAGCTATATTTTCATTCGTCACATGATATGAGTTTTTATCGGAGCATCATTTTATTTTGTTTTGATTTGCTTGATCCTATTTATAATAATGTTTTGCATCTTTCCTTTTGTGACGCCCCCGATTCAATCGTACACTAATCATACGCGCAAACGTGTACGATCAAGATCAGGGACTCACGGGAAGATATCACAACACAACTCTACAAATAAAATAAGTCATACAAGCATCATATTACAAGCCAGGGGCCTCGAAGGCTCGAATACAAGAGCTCGATCATAGACGAGTCAGCGGAAGCAACAATATCTGAGTACAGACATAAGTTAAACAACTTTGCCTTAAGAAGGCTAACACAAACTGGGATACGGATCGAAAGAGGCGCAGGCCTCCTGCCTGGGATCCTCCTAAACTACTCCTGGTCGCCGTCAGCGGGCTGCACGTAGTAGTAGGCACCTCCCGAATAGTAGTAGTCATCATAAACGGTGGCGTCTGGCTCCTGGACTCCAGCATCTGGTTGCGACAACCAGAAAGAAAGGAAAGAGGGAAAAAGGGGGAGAAAGCAACCGTGAGTACTCATCCAAAGTACTCGCAAGCAAGGAGCTACACTACATATGCATGGGTATCAAATGGAATAAGGGTATCATAGGTGGACTGAACTGCAGAATGCCAGAATAAGAGGGGGATAACTAATCCTGTCGAAGACTACACTTCTGGCCACCTCCATCTTGCAGCATGTAGGAGAGAGTAGATGGTAAGTTCACCAAGTAGCATCAAGTAGCATCATATAGCATAATCCTAACCGATGATCCTCCCCTCGTCGCCCTGTGAGAGAGTGATCACCGGTTGTATCTGGCACTTGGAAGGGTGTGTTTTATTAAGTATCCGGTTCTAGTTGTCATAAGGTCAAGGTACAACTCCAAGTCGTCCTGTTACCGAAGATCACGGCTATTCGAATAGATTAACTTCCCCACAGGGGTGCACCACATATCCCAACACGCTCGATCCCATTTGGCCGGACACACTTTCCTGGGTCATGCCCGGCCTCGGAAGATCAACACATCACAGCCCTACCTAGGCACAACAGAGAGGTCAGCACGCCAGTCTAAATCCTATGGCGCAGGGGTCTGGGCCCATCGCCCATTGCACACCTGCATGTTGCGTACGCGGCCGGAAGCAGAACTAGCCCCCTTAATACAAGAGCAGGCTTACGGTCCAATCCGGCGCGCGCCACTCAGTCGCTGACGTCACGAAGGCTTCGGCTGATACCACGACGTCGAGTGCCCATAACTGTCCCCGCGTAGATGGTTAGTGCGTATAGGCCAGTAGCCAGACTCAGATCAAATACCAAGATCTCGTTAAGCGTGTTATTCTGAAGTAACCACGGACGCCGACCAGGGCCAGGCCCACCTCTCTCCTAGGTGGTCTCAACCTACCCTGTCGCTCCGTCACAAAGTAACAGTCGGGGGCCGTCGGGAACCCAGGCCCACCACTACCTAGATGGAGCCACCTGCCCCTTCAGCCCCCATCTCCGAACAGTATCATAAGTAATGTAACAGTGTAAGTATATATCATATGCCCATGATCACCCCCTAAGTGATCACGGCCCAGTAGTATAGCATGGCAGACGGACAAGAGTGTAGGGCCACTGATGATAATCTAGCATCCTATACTAAGCATTAGGATTGCAGGTAAAGGTACAAACAGTAGTAGCAAGGACAGGCTATGCAACAGGATAGGATTAACGGAAAGCAGTAACATGCTATACTACTCTATTGCAAGCAGTATAGAGAAGAGTAGGCGATATCTGGTGATCAAAGGGGGGGCTTGCCTGGTTGCTCTGGCAAGAGAGAGGGGTCATCAACACCGTAGTCGTACTGGGGGTCTCCGGCAGTCTCGGGGTCTACCGGAAAGAAGTAACGGAGGGGGAACACAATAAATAACAGAGCAATCAATGTAACAAAAAGCAAAATGCGGCATTACGCTGTGCTATGGGTGACCTGACGCGGTACGAGGTGATACCGGTGAAGGGGGGAAACATCCGGGAAAATATCCCCGGTGTTTCGCGTTTTCGGACAGATGAACTGGAGGGGGAAAGTTGCGTGTTCGCTATGCTAGGGATGCGTGGCGGACGAACGGGCTGCATATCTGGATTCATCTCGTCGTTCTGAGCAACTTTCATGTAGAAAGTATTTTCATCCGAGTTACGGATTATTTTATATTAATTTTCAAAGTTTTAAATGTTTTTTTTCTAATTTCTGGATTTAATTTAATTCGAAATTAAAAGAATAAAATGCTAGGGGTGCCCAGAATTGTACCCAGCTATTCAGTACAAAGGCTGACAGTGGGCCCAGTTGACTTGGTCAACCAGCATATCAGCAGAGGCTGACATGTGGGCCAGAGGGTCCAGTCAGTAGTTGACTAGGTCAACGCTGACTAGTCAAGTCTGACCGGTGGGGGACCATCTGTCATACTCTGATGTTAATCTAAATTAGTTAGCTAAATTAATTAGCTAGGTGGGACCCCACTGTCGGTGTCGTATTTTAATTGAACCGTTATTTAACAGACTTATTTAGCTATGAACTAATCTAATTAGCTAGTGGGCCCATAGGTCAGTGGCACCAGGGGGTGATTTGGGGTTAATGATGTTCCACATCAGTAGGGAAACGACGGCGAGGCGGAGCGTAATAGCGACGGTCGTGCCCTCGCCTCCGGCGACCGTTGGAGCGGCGGTTGGCACGGACCGGTCGAGGGCCTCGCCGCGCACTCACTGGGACAAACCGTAGGCGCGGGGACGGTCGAAATCGACCACCATGTCGGCGGCGAGCAGCGGCAGAGGCACGTCCTCGTCGGCCAGGCGTCTACGGGGGACGTGGAAGAGAGGGAAGAGGCCAGGGGGAGCCGGATGCTCACATCGTTGCAGAGGAGAGCTTGGGGAGGCCGGAGGAACCCTGCCCTCGAGGTCCAGTGGCCGGACGGGCCGGCAGGCGCAAGGCAGAGCAGAGGGCTTGAGGGGTTGTGGCGCGGGGTCGACGGCCTCAGCACGGGGTGACGAGGAGGACGCTGCGGCACGAGGGGTGGTGGCGAGCTTCGGCGGGGCATGTCGATGACGGCAACGACCGGTGGTGCTGCAGGGGCAAAGGCGCAGTCCACGGGCGTGGCCGTGCTCGCCGGGGCCACGAGGAGCAGCGGCGAACGCAGCGTGGATGGCGAGGAGCCGGCTGGGGAAGGGCTCCGACGACGAGGAGGTCGGGGATGGGGCGCAAAGGCGAGCCGGCTAGGTCGAGGCGCGCGGGGGCGCGATCCAGAAGGGGGGGAGGTCGTGGGGGAAGTGGGGAGACTCGGGGGTTAGGGTTTCCTGCTGTGGGTGGATAAGGGAGGCCGGTTGGGCCAAGGGGGAGCTGGGCCGGCCTGGCTGGGACATGGCCCAGTTGGGCCGGGGGTTCTCTCTCTTTTTCTTTCTTTCTTTTTTTTCATTTCATTTCTTTTTTTATTTAGTTTGTTTCTTCACTTTTTATTTATCTTTCTTTTACTGTTTTATATTTTATAGTTTTACAAAAAGTGAAACCCTACCTAAAATAGAGTTACAATTATAACTACTACCACAAAAGGTTTTATCCCTGAACAAAATAGTATAGTATTTTATAAAATCCAAAACGCATTTGTTTAATTGTTTTACCTACTGTTTTAGTTACTTAAGTGCATTTAAACCTTTTATAAAAATGTGGTTTCTCCATCATAATTATCGATGATTTATTTGTATCCACCCGAACATTTAGTTTTAATATTTGAAAACTTTTATTGTTTGCCTTTATTTTACATTTGAAATTCAGACTAGGTTTCGAACTAACGCGAGTTTATCCACAGTAACCGAGGTGACGTGGCATCATTAGCGGGGATCACTATAGCTTAATTACCCGGGCGTCACAATTCTCGTCCACTACAAGAAATCTCGTCCCGAGATTTAAGAGGGGAGTAAGGGAGAAAGTTCTTGTTACGATATTCTAATGAATCTTCTCGGTCTTGGTTGCTCTTCTCGAAGAGGTCGATCCATAGCATTGATGTCTTCATTCCTATGCATCAATGCATCATGATGAAGTTGTCGTCCTTCGTTCAGGATCTTCACCGGACTTACGAAAAGGATAAGAGGGAGAAAACTCTATAAAGATGGATTCTAACAAAATTGAGCATCGGACGGTTAACTCAGGGGAAGAAGCATAAGTATCTCTCGAATTGAAACTTGAGAAAATATCGAGAGCAAAGTAACGAGGTATCATGATAAATTTTGAGCGGGAAGGCAATCGTTCAATGCCTGAAACAAAGTGTGAAAGGGGTCCAGAGCAACGGGAATAAGTATTGCGTCTGATACCAGAATAGATTACTAGGATAGTGAACCCGTGAATTACATACGAAGTCAAGCGCGAGGAATAACTTTGGAAACCGGGGGTATACAGGAGAGTCAGGTTTCGATCCTGTGGAACTGTGGGTTATGGGCCCACCATGTGGGATAAAAGTAGGAGGAGCGGTGACATCTTGCATGGTCATGATAGCAAGGCATGTCAGAGGGTAGCCTGTCGATTATGTTGGCAACGACGTCGATACCAAGGGCGAGGGACGAAGAGAACCATTTTCCTGCTCGTCGAACGAGGCGGACCAATAGGCAAAGTTCTCGTCCATCGGTGTTACCAAAATGTCATCAACAAAAGTAACAGGGTCCTTCTAACAGAGTGGTACAATGAGGTGTTTACATAAGCAGGGATATATTACTGCTTATACAGTATAGATCACAAGAAGGTTTAAACAAACCAATGGAAAGGAAAAGTGATTATCAGGTTTAAACAGAACAATGGAAAGGAAAATGTGTTTAAACACATATTTCAAGGGTATATTCTTCCCAAGGACAAGCAAAGCATGATTTCCTTGACAGGATATAATGTAGAAAACCCTTTAGGTAAGGGGGGGATTTCATGACATTACCCATACAGTGGTGTTTGGGTAATTGAGCAGGAAACATTTAGCATTGGGCTTCAAATGTTCTTGTTGAAAATCGGAGTACCACAGACATGCTTCAAGATAGCATTGACATGGTCTTTAAGCAAAGGTCGGACTCTGGATACACGAAGGGATTCATCATTAAGCCAAGGAGAGGATGAGGAGGTGGATGATGGACTCAGCAATAATACATCGAGGTATCCAAAAAGATGGATTTCCACAGTTATTGAACAAGGAGATAAGATTTGTCGGATCAAATGATAAAACGATGTATGCTCAAGGAAAAACATACACAATTAAACATTAATTGAAAAGGGTGCCCAAAGTATGGGCTTAGGTAGCATGATCAAATGTTAGAATGGTGATTCAGTGATCAATAGTCTAAGAATGAACGTTCGACCATTAACTTCAAAGCAATAGGGTTGCTAGAAGGGCAGAATCCAAACAGCACCATTCACCTGTTGGTATCCCGGTTAGAACCAACACGGGGACCAAGAAAGAAAGGTGATGGTGAGAAGTATTACCTGTATCAAGAATCCTTAAGAGGTGGTGAAATTCTCATGACTTTCTTGACATTAAAGATGGTAATACTCAGAGGTAAGGAAGAACAAATGCTGGATAGCAAGGAACTCAAGGTATAACACAAAACACGACAAGTTTGTGTTGGAGGGAAGTCAATAAAGTGGTCGATGATAATATAGATCATCGAGGGCAAGGATGGTATTTCTCATCATGAACTCAATTGACATCCTGGAAGAGCTCAGAATGCCGATGATGATCATGACACAATTGTTGAGAGATTTCATGAAGATGTAATCGGTCGGCGATGACATCAAGCCAAAGGAATGATGAAGCGAAAGGTTACTGAAACCAAGGGTATGACACAAACTCGAAACAAGCTCGTAGTTCAAGGCGAAGTGTTATGACGAGGAAGATTGACGTAAGCTTAGCTCATCATCGAAAATTTTGCTCTGGGAAGAAGGACCAGGTAGCACAGTTAAATTTTTGCACGATAATGATATGGCCAATCAGGCTAGGAATGACTTGAAGGGTTATTAAACTCATAAGCAATGAAAATTACTTAGGACTTATTGAATCGGAGTACAGACTCGATTCACTATTCGGTGTTCTCGTTTGATGACAACCCAGAACCCAAGAAAAATTGGATTAGGGGAGAAATAACATTTGATGAAGAACCCATAAGAAGTTATGTAGTACCATGACATTATCAAGATATCATAGTGTAATACTCGACGGTAGATCAAAGTAAAGGTTGGACAAGTGCAATGATCTGCACAAGACAAGTACTTCAACTTGTCCGAGAAATGGTATTAAGGAGAAAATATGGTCGGAACCATGATTGCATAGGATCAGTTCACAGATACCAGATGATATTATATCAACGAAATAGTTATTATTACAAGAAGCTTCTATGGTAGGATCTACGTCGTGACCATGGGCATGAACACAAAGTTCAAGGTCGACTCCCACTTCTTCAATGTATAACCTTCCATTCACCTCTCACTTTCGAAGAAGTTGTAGTGTTGAGATTTTATCTAGCAAAACACCAGAAGAGTATGACTCGTGAAAACTTTCGAGTTCACACATATTAAGGAAAGCATAGGTTCAACCCGTCAGGGTATCATGGAAACATATACCACAAGCTTCAATAGTAAATACCACAAGCTTGAAAGCAGAGCATGGTTGGTCAATCAGAGGATAGGATTTACCAATGGAGAAAGAACTTCCAAAGGGATTGAATATGAAGGACGCTATCGGATAAAATCCAACAAAGGATCCGGTGGTCCTCAAAGGATCTGATGTGAGCATCGGTACTCAACCAGAGGAAGAAACAATGCAAGGAGATCAAACTATAGAAACAACTGACTAATTCAAAGCTCAAATGCAAAAGAATTATGATTTCTGACCAAGGGATCAGAAGCAAACACTTTGATTAAGGATGGATAAGTTACGTATGCTTAGGGTACAATCGATGGCAATCCGATTGGTCGAGAACCAGCTCATGTTTAAAATGATGTCTGAGCCGGAAGGATAAATCCTGAGGATTGCAAGCATTCACAACCATATTGGATCAAAGACCCAAAATGACAATGACAAGGGATGCCAATAATGATTACGAGACTTATGGGATTAAGCATAATGCAAGCAAGCAAGAATTTCAAGGGCAATAAGCTGCTTAGGATTTTCGGAAGATCGAATATTATTTCGAAGACCTTAGTGAAACACATAAACAACTGGGGATGAGCGGATACTCGGTAGGTGCGAGAATTTATCCATAGGGACATTCAGGCGGCAAAGAACTGCAAGGCGGTAGGCACAAAGTATTCTCGGGACAATAGAGAGAATTTCGGGGTATCTTGCAATAACAAGATCAGCTAGGAATAAAAGTAAGGACGACTGGTGTATCTATTTATCCATAGGGATAATTCGGTGGTAGGGAATTGCAAAGGCGGCGGGCACAAAGTCTCAAGAGAACATTGGAGAGTATCTTCGGAATCTTCTGGTGCAGCATGCGATCATCTGTGATAAGGGGCTCTCCGGGAGAAAGTAGTTACGAGAACCTAGAGTCAGGTTTAGTAAAATCATTTAACCCGAGTAGGAGAGAGTCAGAATCCCAGAGTAAGGATCGAGGAGTAAAAGATTCTAATACCACCCAGATGGCGACGTGGGCCCGTAAGCCGCACAGCCATGTTAGTAAAAACTTTTTCAATGACTAGACTCGACTTCGGCCAAGGAGTTTGGAAGGGGGATTCCTACAGGCAATCGGCTCTGATACCAACTTGTGACGCCCCCGATTCAATCGTACACTAATCATACACGCAAACGTGTACGATCAAGATCAGGGACTCACGGGAAGATATCACAACACAACTCTACAAATAAAATAAGTCATACAAGCATCATATTACAAGCCAGGGGCCTCGAAGGCTCGAATACAAGAGCTCGATCACAGACGAGTCAGCGGAAGCAACAATATCTGAGTACAGACATAAGTTAAACAAGTTTGCCTTAAGAAGGCTAACACAAACTGGGATACGGATCGAAAGAGGCGCAGGCCTCCTGCCTGGGATCCTCCTAAACTACTCCTAGTCGCCGTCAGCGGGCTGCACGTAGTAGTAGGCACCTCCCGAATAGTAGTAGTCGTCATCAACGGTGGCGTCTGGCTCCTGGACTCCAGCATGTGGTTGCGACAACTAGAAAGAAAGGAAAGGGGGAAAAGGGGGAGAAAGCAACCGTGAGTACTCATCCAAAGTACTCGCAAGCAAGGAGCTACACTACATATGCATGGGTATCAAATGGAATAAGGGTATCATATGTGGACTGAACTGCAGAATGCCAGAATAAGAGGGGGATAACTAATCCTGTCGAAGACTACACTTCTGGCCACCTCCATCTTGCAGCATGTAGGAGAGAGTAGATGGTAAGTTCACCAAGTAGCATCAAGTAGCATCGTATAGCATAATCCTAACCGATGATCCTCCCCTCGTCGCCCTGTGAGAGAGCGATCACCGGTTGTATCTGGCACTTGGAAGGGTGTGTTTTATTAAGTATCCGGTTCTAGTTGTCATAAGGTCAAGGTACAACTCCAAGTCGTCCTGTTACCGAAGATCACGGCTATTCGAATAGATTAACTTCCCCACAGGGGTGCACCACATATCCCAACACGCTCGATCCCATTTGGCCGGACACACTTTCCTGGGTCATGCCCGGCCTCAGAAGATCAACACGTCGCAGCCCTACCTAGGCACAACAGAGAGGTCAGCACGCCGGTCTAAATCCTATGGTGCAGGGGTCTGGGCCCATCGCCCATTGCACACATGCATGTTGCGTACGCGGCCGGAAGCAGAACTAGCCCCCTTAATACAAGAGCAGGCTTACGGTCCAATCCGGCACGCGCCACTCAGTCGCTGACGTCACGAAGGCTTTGGCTGATACCACGACGTCGAGTGCCCATAACTGTCCCCGCGTAGATGGTTAGTGCGTATAGGCCAGTAGCCAGACTCAGATCAAATACCAAGATCTCGTTAAGCGTGTTATTCTGAAGTAACCACGGACGCCGACCAGGGCCAGGCCCACCTCTCTCCTAGGTGGTCTCAACCTGCCCTGTCGCTCCGCCACAAAGTAACAGTCGGGGGCCGTCGGGAACCCAGGCCCACCACTACCTGGATGGAGCCACCTGCCCCTTCAGCCCCCATCTCCAAACAGTATCATAAGTAATGTAATAGTATAAGTATATATCATATGCTCGTGATCACCCCCGAAGTGATCACGGCCCAGTAGTATAGCATGGCAGACGGACAAGAGTGTAGGGCCACTGATGATAATCTAGCATCCTATACTAAGCATTAGGATTGCAGGTAAAGGTAACAACAGTAGTAGCAAGGACAGGCTATGCAACAGGATAGGATTAACGGAAAGCAGTAACATGCTATACCACTCTATTGCAAGCAGTATAGATAAGAGTAGGCGATATCTGGTGATCAAAGGGGGGGCTTGCCTGGTTGCTCTGGCAAGAGAGAGGGGTCATCAACACCGTAGTCGTACTGGGGGTCTCCGGCAGTCTCGGGGTCTACCGGAAAGAAGTAACGGAGGGGAACACAATAAATAACAGAGCAATCAATGTAACAAAAAGCAAAATGCGGCATTACGCTGTGTTATGGGTGACCTGACGCGGTACGAGGTGATACCGGTGAAGGGGGGAAACATCCGGGAAAATATCCCCGGTGTTTCGCGTTTTCGGACAGATGAACTGGAGGGGGAAAGTTGTGTGTTCGCTATGCTAGGGATGCGTGGCGGACGAACGGGCTGCATATCTGGAATCATCTCGTCGTTCTGAGCAACTTTCATGTAGAAAGTATTTTCATCCGAGTTACGGATTATTTTATATTAATTTTCAAAGTTTTAAATGTTTTTTTTCTAATTTCTGGATTTAATTTAATTCGAAATTAAAAGAATAAAATGCTAGGGGTGCCCAGAATTGTACCCAGCTATTCAGTACAAAGGCTGACAATGGGCCCAATTGACTTGGTCAACCAGCGTATCAGCAGAGGCTGACATGTGGGCCAGAGGGTCCAGTCAGCAGTTGACTAGGTCAACGCTGACTAGTCAAGTCTGACCGGTGGGGGACCATCTGTCATACTCTGATGTTAATCTAAATTAGTTGGCTAAATTAATTAGCTAGGTGGGACCCCACTGTCGGTGTCGTATTTTAATTGAACCGTTATTTAACAGACTTATTTAGCTATGAACTAATCTAATTAGCTAGTGGGCCCATAGGTCAGTGGCACCAGGAGGTGATTTGGGGTTAATGATGTTCCACATCAGCAGGGAAACAACGGCGAGGCGGAGCGTAATGGCGACGGTCGTGCACTCGCCTCCGGCGACCGTTGGAGCGGCGGTTGGCACGGACCGGTCGAGGGCCTCGCCGCGCACTCACTGGGACAAACCGTAGGCACGGGGACGGTCGAAATCGACCACCATGTCGGCGGCGAGCAGCGGCAGAGGCACGTCCTCGTCGGCCAGGCGTCTACAGGGGACGTGGAAGAGAGGGAAGAGGCCAGGGGGAGCCGGATGCTCACATCGTTGCAGAGGAGAGCTTGGGGAGGCCGGAGGAACCCTGCCCTCGAGGTCCAGTGGCCGGACGGGCCGGCAGGCACGAGGCAGAGCAGTCCACGGGCGCGGCCGTGCTCGCCGGGGCCACGGGGAGCAGCGGCGAATGCCGCGTGGATGGCGAGGAGCCAGCTGGGGAAGGGCTCCGGCGACGGGGAGGTCGGGGATGGGGCGCAAAGGCGAGCCGGCTGGGTCGAGGCGCGCGGGGGCGCGATCCAGAAGGGGGGGAGGTCGTGCGGGAAGTGGGGAGACTCGGGGGTTAGGGTTTCCTGCTGTGGGTGGATAAGGGAGGCCTGTTGGGCCATGGGGAGCTGGGCCGGCCTGGCTGGGACATGGCCCAGTTGGGCCGGGGGTTCTCTCTCTTTTTCTTTCTTTCTTTTTTTCATTTCATTTCTTTTTTTATTTAGTTTGTTTCTTCACTTTTTATTTATCTTTCTTTTACTGTTTTATATTTTATAGTTTTACAAAAAGTGAAACCCTACCTAAAATAGAGTTACAATTATAACTACTACCACAAAAGGTTTTATCCCTGAACAAAATAGTATAGTATTTTATAAAATCCAAAACGCATTTGTTTAATTGTTTTACCTACTGTTTTAGTTACTTAAGTGCATTTAAACCTTTTATAAAAATGTGGTTTCTCCATCATAATTATCGATGATTTATTTGTATCCACCCGAACATTTAGTTTTAACATTTGAAAACTTTTATTGTTTGCCTTTATTTTACATTTGAAATTCAGACTAGGTTTCGAACTAACGCGAGTTTATCCACAGTAACCGAGGTGACGTGGCATCATTAGCGGGGATCACTATAGCTTAATTACCCGGGTGTCACACTTTTCAATAAAAATGTCAAGGATAGCCTTTACCATGCTTATTTTGCAAGTCTACATGTTGCTGTTTGAAAACAGAAAGTTTATTGGTGTTGCAAAAATTCCCGAGAAAAGTCAGAATGTGATAAAATTTTCAAAACTTTTTGCACAATAATATCTATTAAATTTTCTACATTTTGGTAAATTTTCATAATTTTTGGAGTTACATAAGTATGAATGTTGTTGCATTCTTTACAGAATTTACTGTTTTGACAGATTGTTGTTATGGTTGCATTGTTCGTATATGTTTGCTTGTTTAATGATTCTATTTGAGGATAGGAGTATTAAATATGCAGAGGCATATAGTATGCAATGTTGAATAATAATTTTAGTGATTTGCTACAGTAGATAATGATAAGGTTTTGCATTGATTTATACTAACGTATCTCACAAGTTCTTGTTGAGTTTTGTGTGGATGAAGTTTTTAAGATTTGGGAAAACTGTGATATAAAAGGAATTAAGGAGACACAAAAGCTCAAGCTTGGGGATGCCCCGGTAGGCATCCCACCTTTCTTCATCAACAATTATCAGTTAGTATCGGTTGAGCCTAAGTTTTTACTTCTTCACATGAGTTGTGCTATTATTGGAATGTAATTTTATTTTGTTGTGCTTGCTGTTTTAATAAAATACTTAAATCTGAACGTCTTTAAATAAGAGAGAGTCCACAATTAGCTACCTATTTACTTAACTACTCGCTTGATCTTCACTTGTATCTTTTTGGAGTACCTTGTCATTTACTCTTGTGCTTCACTTATATCCTATGAGTAAATTGTTGAATTAATTGAATATCATGAAGTTGAAATTATATCATGCCTAGTGTTAGCTTCACATTGGGTTTAGAAAGTGAAATCTTTTGAAGTTTGACATCACAGTATTGGCCATACAAGCAATTCATGAATGATTACTATAAGGAAGAGAACTTTCACATGCAAATATATTATCTTGGACATCTTCTATGATTGTGAATACCCATTAATTATTTTCAAACTTGAGAAAATTAGTTGAAGTTGGACAAGGAAGACAACGTAATGAGTTATGGTTGTGTATATTTGCATAGAAGTTATATTGTCATGGGTCCTCCAACATGTGGTGTTTGCCTAGGATCTTTTGCTAGCCAAAATTTCGTACTAAGTAGAGATACTACTTGTGCATCCAAAAAACCCCTTAAACCTAGTTTCTTGCCACGAGTGTCCACCATACCTACCTATGGATTGAATAAGATCCCTCAAGTAAGTTGTCATCGGTGCATAAAGCAATAAAAATTGCTCCTAAATATGTTTGATATTTTATTGTAAGAGAAAATTGAGCGTTATACGAACTTATGATGGCAAAGTGATAAAAGTGACGGACTGCATAATAAAGGTTGCTATCATAAGGGGCAATATGACGTGACGTTCCTTTACATTAAGAGCTTGGGCATCCAAATAAAAAGCACATGACAACCTCCGCTTCCCTCTGCAAAGGGCCTATCTTTTACTTTTCAGTATTTACTTTTATGCAAGAGTCAATAGTATGCATTCCCATTTCATCCTTAGTTACTCTCTAGTTGGAAAGCATCACGTGGTGGGGAAAGATCTAGGCACATATGACCAGTCAAATATATTTGATCATGATTTATTATTGTTGGCAATTATCTCTATGATAAATGAGTTGGGAGGCAAAATATTAAGCCCCTATCTTTCTCTGTGTTCGATGGATGTCATTTGTTCTAAGAATATGCTTTGACTAGTTGCAATCATGGAAGACTATATGATGATTGAGTATGTGGAGCTCTTACTTAGACTCTGTTGAATAAATTGAATTGCAATTGTTTGGGGACTAAGAATATAGGTTGTTGAGTTTCAAGAGAATTCATTGTTTCTTAACATATGAATTGGTTGCTACTTTGTCATGATGAGTTTTATGAGAAAGAGTTGCTGTTATGATGCTAGGAAAAGTGATTGAAATTATCATTGATCAAACTTATGCACTATGCTAGCATTCACACTTCATAAATTATTTCTTTTATCATTTACCTACTCGAGGACGAGTAGGAATTAAGCTTGGGGATGCTGCTACGCCTCCAGCGTATCTATAATTTATGAAGTATTAATGCCATGTTTACAACAATTTTATATGGTTTTGGTATGATTTGCATGGAACTAACCCGGACTGGCGCTATTTTCAGCAGAACTACCATGGTGTTGTTTTTTGTGCAAAAATAAAAGTTCTCCAAATGAGTTGAAACTTTTTGACAATTTTTTGGAACAAAAGAGACCCCCGAAGCTTCATGGAAGGACCAGAAGGTGAAGGAGTAGGGCACAAGACACCGGGGGGCGCCTAGGCCCTTGTCCGTGCCCCGGTGGGTTGTGCTCTCCACGAGGCCCATCTTCGCGTGAAACTGACGCCAAAAATCCTACAAATAGAGAAACCATCAGAAATAAACCTAGATCAGAAGTTTCGCCGCCGCAAGGCTCTGTAGCCACTGAAAACTAATCTAGACCCCGTTCCGGCACTCTGCCAGAGGGGGGGATCATCTCTGGTAGCCATCTTCATCATCCCGGCGGCCACCATGATGAGGAGGGAGTAGTCCCCCCTCGGGGCTGAGGGTGTGTACCAGTAGCTATGTGTTTAACCTCTCTCTCTCTCTCGTGTTCTTGAGATGTCACGATCTTGATGTATCGTGGGCTTTGTTAATATAGTCGGATCATATGGTGTTTTCCCCTCTCTATCTTGTTGTGATGAATTGAGTTTTTCCCTTTGAGATTTCGTTTTTATCAGATTGAATACTTTTATGGATTTGAGAGCACTTGATATATGTCTTGCATATTAATACTCTTGGTGACAATGGGGTATCATATTGATTCACTTGATATGTGTTTTGGCATTCAACTCGCAGATTCTTGCGGTGACATTGGGGTAATCTTTGCATAGGGGTTGATGCACGTTCTCGTCTTTGTTTCTCCGGTAGAAATCTTGGGGCACTCTTTGAAGTTCTTTGTGTTGGATTGAGTATTATGAATCTGAAATTATTTGGTGTTATTTTAGTACGAACTCTTGGATAGATTGATCGGAAAGAATAGCTTCGAGGTGGTTTCATACCCTACAAATGATTTCTTCTTATGTTCTCCGCTAGATAGGAACTTTGAAGTTTTTCTTCATCGCACTTTGAGGGGTCGTTATATGATCCAATTATATTAGCATTGTTGAGAGATTGCACTAGCAAAAGTACGGACCCTACTGTACATAAGGGTGGCGGCTCCTCTAGCGAATTTGTCTCACTGCTCCGAGCCAAGGAATTTGGCGCAGGCGGCCCTTAATGAGCCTGTGGCGGCCAGAGTTGCAGCGGTGGCAGCGGAATTAGGGAATTCCGCAACCACCTTGGTTGTGCCCATAGAGGCAGAGCTAGCAGCTGAGGCTGCTTCCTCTCCATCTCCTCTCCGACCTAAGGTGAGGCGCGTGGCTAAAGCTGTGAGCTCCAGGGGAGTTCGCATCCGCAATCGTATTCTATTTTGAACACTCGCAGGTTCAAGCACGTAGGACGTAAAACGTTGCTTAAATATTATATGCATGCAGAAGCTATCGATGTAGTGGTGTTACAGGAAACGATGAAATCAGCTTTCACACATCTTGATCTTCTTTTGATTGATCCTCTTGAACGGTACATGTGGCGATCCTTTCCAGCTTCTAGCCACTCAGGAGGTTTAATACTTGGATGTAGCAAGGAATTTTGTGAGGTTATCTCCTAGGATAAAGGGACCTTTCTCTTGTCTGCTCACATTTGTAATCGTGCAACACTTAGTGAGTGGGTGATTGTGGTATTGTACAGGCCTGCTAATCACACAAGATCAGCGAATTTCTTGGGGGAAATCCAGGCTAAGGTCGAAGAGGTCTCTATGGTTGCTCTTCCCATTGTAGTGGGAGGGGACTTTAACCTAATCCACTCGGGCCGGATAAAAACAATGATAACATTAACTGGCCTAGGGAGGCGATGTTCAACAATGCTATCGCTTCAATGGCTTTGAGGGAAGTGGCGCGAGGGGGCTCGATACACTTGGACCAACAGACAGCCGAACCGTGTTTGGAGTGTGCTGGATTGGGTCTTTGTGTCGTTGGAGTGGAAAATGCTCTTCCCGCTCTGCAACCTTATTGCAGAGACGCGCATAGGCTCATACCACATCCCCCTCATTTTGTCTCGGGGGAGGATAGGATTCGCCGCAGCCCACGGTTCTTCTATGAAACAGCATGGCTTGAAGTGGATGGCTTCAAGGAGATGATATTGTCCAAGTGGGAGGCGGCGCGCGTGGCCGGCTAGTCACCTAAGGGGCCTCTTGACACTTGGGTGGCTTCGGCTGCGCGTTTGTGGGCTGCCCTGCATGGCAGGGGGGCTAACAGGGGGGCACGGGGATAAGCTGCTTCGGGCTAGCCGTGTGGTAGAACTTGTCGTGTTGGATCAACAGGCCGATGTTCGGACTTTCTTGGAGTCCAAATGGGCCTACAGATACGCCATAGAGAACAAAGTGTTGGCTATCATTAGGGCAGGGGAAGAATACTAGCGACGTCGGGATGGGCTCAAGTGGACGCTCAAGGGTGATGCTAACAGGGGTTACTTCCATGTGTTCACCAATGGTCGTAAAAGGAAGTGTGTGATCCTACCGCTACAGTTGGAGCAAGGACTCCTACTCACCCGGATTGAGATTTCCAATCACATATACGACTTTTACAAATAGTTGTTGGGATCATAGGAACCCAATCATGCAGGTCTGAGCTCTGACCTGTGGAGGCAGGATCAGAAGGTGTTGCAAGCAGAAAATGACTCCCTTCTACTGGCCTTTTCCGAGGAAGAGATCGACACAGCCTCGCGCTTGATGAAGAGCGACATGACCCCGGGTCCGGACGGGTGGCCGCTGACGATGTTCAAAGAGTTCTGGCCTATGTTTAAGGACATCATTTTTGCCATTTGCAATGGTTTTTTGCGCGGCCCGTGGATATTGCTCGCCTGAACTTTGGCATTTTGTCGCTTATCTCAAAGGTTCATGGGGCGGATATGATTAAGCAATTTAGGCCTATTCCTCTCATCAATGTCCCCTTTAAGATTTGTGCCAAAGTATGCGGCATTAGGATGTCGCTATTGTGCACTGAACCATTGATAGGTGCCAATATGCTTTCATTCATGGGTGAAATATCCTCGGAGGCCCAGTAGTGTTGTAAGAAAAAGTCCACGAGGTGAAACGTACGCATTAACCGGCGATCCTGTTCAAGTTAGGCTTTGAAAAAGCCTATGATCAGGTCAATTGGAAGTTCCTTCGCGAGGTTCTTCTTAGGAAGGGTTTCGACGCGGCTTGGGTGCACCATATAATGCAGTTGGTCTCGGGGGTTGCGGGCCATCTCAAGGCTGTGGTGTCCCACCTTATTTTGGTTGGCCTATCGCAGCTACGGTACACCGACAACAACATGCTCTTATTTCAGTCCGACATCCACAACATTGCCACGGTGAAGCTTATTCTATAAGATTTTGAGGCAATTTCTAGCATGAAGATCAACTTCCATAAGTGTGAAGTCATCCCTTTAGGGTTGGACGAAGCCGAGTGCAAGCAAGTGGCTGATTGGCTTAACTGCCGTCGGCTCCCTTCTAATTAAATACCTAGGACTCCCAATTGCACCCAAGAAGCTCACCATAGAGGATTGGGATCCCCTATGTGTTAAGGTAGCAAACCGCGTCAGCCCGTGGTAGGGCAAATTCATGTCATCAGGCGCCTGCCTCATCCTTACCAACTCGAGCATGTCCTCGCCGCCCATATTCCTCATGGGGTTGTTCCTACTTGCAGATGGAGTTCACGCCAAGTTAGATACCCCGTGGTCCCGATTATTTTCGGAGGGAGCTGGGTCCAAATGTAAGTACTAAGTGGGCGGTCGTGTGTCTCCCTAAGTGTCATGGAGGTCTTAGTGTGATTAACTCCAAACTCATGAACGTTGCGCTGCTCGCCAAGTGGATCTGGAAGCTTGACCAAAACAAGTTGGGACTCTGGGCAGAGCTTCTGAAGGCTAAATATTTCCCCAATGGCACCTTCTTCGAAGCTAGAGGGATGGGATCGCCGTTCTGGGATGGGATCCGGGCGATTAAACCGGCTTTCGCATTGGGGGCCAAATTCCACGTGTGTAATGGCCGCTCCACGCACTTCTGGTTTGATTCATGGATCAACGTCCAACCACTATGGATGGAGTTCCAAGGCCTCTATGAGCTGGATGTAGATTCGGATATCTCCATGGCAGAGGCGTTACATGCCAACCCCCCTGCTGTGGCATTTCATAGGCAGCTTTCCCTAGAGACATGGGAATGTGGCGTACATTGTGCAAGCCCGTAGTTGGAGTTGCGTTAATGGACGATTAGGACAACGTGTCGTGGCTAGGTGGCTGCTACCTCTTGAGCACTGTGTTGGTTTTCCCTTGAAGAGGAAAAGGTGATGCAGCAAAGTAGCGTAAGTATTTCCCTCAGTTTTTGAGAACCAAGGTATCAATCCAGTAGGAGGCTACGCGCGAGTCCCTCGCACCTACACAAAACAAATAAATCCTCGCAACCAACGCGATAAGGGGTTGTCAATCCCTACACGGTCACTTACGAGAGTGAGATCTGATAGATATGATAAGATAATATTTTTGGTATTTTTATGATAAAGATGCAAAGTAAAATAAAAGCAAAGTAAAAAATCAAAGGAAATAACTAGCTATTGGAAGATTAATATGATGAAGATAGACCCGGGGGCCATAGGTTTCACTAGTGGCTTCTCTCAAGAGCATAAGTGTTTTACAGTGGGTGAACAAATTAGTGTTGAGCAATTGACAGAATTGAGCATAGTTATGAGAATATCTAGGTATGATCGTGTATATAGGCATCACATCCGAGACAAGTAGAACGACTCCTGCCTGCATCTACTACTATTACTCCACACATCGACCGCTATCCAGCATGCATCTAGAGTATTAAGTTCATAAGAACAGAGTAACGCCTTAAGCAAGATAACATGATGTAGAGGGATAAATTCATGCAATATGATAAAAACCCTATCTTGTTATCCTTGATGGCAACAATACAATACGTGCCTTGCTGCCCCTACTGTCACTGGGAAAGGACACTGCAAGATTGAACCCAAAGCTAAGCACTTCTCCCATTGCAAGAAAGATCAATCTAGTAGGCCAAACCAAACTGATAATTCGAAGAGCTTGCAAAGATAACCAATCATGCATAAAAGAATTCAGAAATATTCAAATATTGTTCATAGATAAAGTTGACCATAAACCCACAATTCATCGGTCTCAACAAACACACCGCAAAAGAAGATTACATCGAATAGATCTCCACAAGAGAGGGGGAGAACTTTGTATTGTGATCCAAAAAGAGAGAAGAAGCCATCTAGCTAATAACTATGGACCCGAAGGTCTGAGGTAAACTACTCACACTTCATCGGAGAGGCTATGGTGTTGATGTAGAAGCCCTCTGTGATCGATGCCCCCTTCGTCGGAGCTCCAGAACAGGCCCCAAGATGGGATCTCGTGGATACAGAAAGTTACGGCGGTGGAATTAGGGTTTTGGCTCCGTATCTGATCGTTTGGGGGTACGTAGGTATATATAGGAGGAAGGAGTACGTTGGTGGAGAAATAGGGGGCCCACGAGGATGGAGGGCGCGCCTGGGGGGGTAGGCGCGCCCCCCTACCTCGTGGCTTCCCTGTTGGTTGCTTGACGTAGGGTCCAAGTCTCCTGGATCTTGTTCGTTCCAAAAATCACGTTCCCGAAGGTTTCATTCCGTTTGGACTCCGTTTGATATTCTTTTTCTGCGAAACTCTGAAATAGGCAAAAAAACAGCAATTCTGGGCTGGGCCTCCGGTTAATAGGTTAGTCCCAAAAATAATATAAAAGTGAATAATAAAGCCCAATAATGTCCAAAACAGAAGATAATATAGCATGGAGCAATCAAAAATTATAGATACGTTGGAGACGTATCAGTGGCCACCTCAGGCAAGTTCTCTGTCAAGTTACCATACACCAAACTCACCCAAGGTTCGGGCTTAGATGTTGCGAGGGGTCATTGGAAAGCGCACACTCCGCTAAAAGTAAATATCTTCATGTGGCAGATGTTTCACAACCGACAACCGTCATCTAGTGATGTTGCTAGACGCAACGGCCCCTCGGACGGATGGCACGCCTGAAGATGCTAATCACACGTTCTTTAGATGTCACCTCCCAGTGTTCTCCTGGTGCGTTGTTCGCGAGGTGGCGCAAGTTAACTGGAAACCTCAATTGGGTGCTGATCTTCTCGCTTGTCTAGGGTCACTGCACGGTCAAGCTAGCCATGTCATGTGGACATGCGTTGGGGCATTGTTCTGGTCATTATGGCACATCCGCAACAAAATTACTATTGAGGGTTCGTTTCCCTCCCACCCCGCTGAAGTGATTTACAAATGCACAATCTTATTGCAACAGTGGAGTCTGTTGGGGAAGCGTCGGGACTCTGAGGGATTGGACATGGAGATGCAACATCTACGCAACATCAATAGCATCGCATGTGCACCGCCTCCGTCTGCTTAGGGGAGCAGTTTATTTTGGGTCTAATATGAGCCTGCGTGCTTGGGTTTCATTGTCATATGTTTCCTAAGTTTGGGACCCATCTGCTTTGATTTTATGTCTGAATGGTACTTTGTTAACTTTGTCGTGTGTGGCTTTATTAATTTAAAGCCGGATGCCGCTGGCATCTTCATTCTAAAAAAAGAAGACCGAATGCGGCTTTAAAATTCGTGAGAGCAACAAACACGGTACCGGCTAGTCTGGCAAGCTTGATGACCGTTGAAAATAGTACGGTGCTTTGATTTGGGTACGGTGCCCAGTTTATGTGTCGCCAAAGAAAGCCATAGGCAATAATCATCGTGAATGCAATACAAATATAATCGTTTGTAGACGATTCAAGAAAAACATCCTTCAAATGGTTCACTTAACTTCTCGCTTTCATTTGGTTTTTGCCCGTTCATGAGTCATTCATAAAACATGTTGTTAATAGATTGTTTGGCTTCTAGGCTACAATTGATCTTTGCGCCAAGGGCGCAACGAGATCCACAGCACAAAAATCAGCGGGGTGGGGTCCATATCTAGACTGAAATCGTGAGGGGACGTGCCTCGACGAAGGGATGTTGGCGTTTATTGCCTTTCTTCATCGCATTATCAAAACCAATGCTCGCGCCTGACCTTTCTGATACCAAGGTCATGTCTAAGTGCAACCAACACCAACAAGAACTTTCCATGGTCCAGGTGTATTTATCCATGTTGCTTAGCCTGTCCGTTTCTTCTTGGTGTTCCCACATGTATTTATATTCATTGTAACGCCCTCTAGGGATAATTCATAAAGCGAGTGGTTGCTAACATGCTGCCCATAGTTTGCATAACTTCATGGCTGCGGCTGATCTATGCGTCAATGCAGTGAGTCATCTAGTACTATAATAGTAAAGGTAAATCGCTCTTTTATGCCCCTTTTTAAAAGTACGTGTATGCACCTTCAAAATTGCATTGACTTTATTTCACTTGGTCTCTCTCTATGTCAGAAAAAAGGCATCCCTTCTTGCTAAGGGCATCTCCAACATCGTCCCTAAATTAGACTCCCTATCCGTCCGCGGATGCGTCAGATGCTAACCCGGCTAAATTTATGAAAAGTTCAACACATTATATATTAAAAACGGACATTGGATCTCTTTTACATAGCAAAAGTGATCTGAGTCTAAATCTTCGCCGGCCATGGGCACGTCGACGTCCCATGTCCAGTGCTAACCGGACTAAATTTATGAAAAGTTCCACATTACATTAAAAACGGGCATTGGATTTTTTTACATAGCAAAAGTGATCCAAGTCTAAATCTTCGCCGGCTATGGTCACTTGAATGAACCATGTATTACTCTTTCTCGGCAGACTCTTCCTTGTTGAAGTTCATCACCTGGTCATGGACATCACCGGTCGAGGTGAGGTCCACGATCGACGTGGACGGACCGGCCTCATGGTCATTATGGCGCGACGGAACAAGATCGGCAACGCGCACGATGCATAGCTGCCGACGTCGATAGCGTTCCGTCTGCCACCGCCTGCGCCGCAAATGCGTTCGTGTCTGCCTAGGACTGGAGAAGCCACCACAGTGTGGCATGGTGGTTGCACCCTGACTCGTACATCGCCCGTTGTCGATCGACGAAGCCCAGGCCCTCTACAACCATGGTCGCGATGGCTTGCTCGTTGGCCAGCTCCCTGGCAATCTGCTGCTCCGCTAGTCGGTGATGCGTGAGTAGGTGAGGTTGTATCGATGCTCCTCCTATAGCATCCAAAACGCCGACACCAACAACGATGCCTGCTCCTTCTCCACCTCCCCCATGACGGTGTTGAAGTGCACCTTCGCCTACGCGAAGCTGACGACCGACGAGAGCGCGTGCACTGGCTCGCTGATGGGCGGCTCCTGCGTCATCTTGTCCTCGTCCTCCAAGCTCTCCTCTGACGAGCTCAGAGGCAGTCTGACTTCTACGCGTCACATCCGTCGAGGCCGCGAGCCCCGACAAGGGCTGCCATCTCATTCTTCTGCATTGTCGAGAGCCACTTCCACATCTCGCTGCCGTTCGTCGTCATTGCCTCCGAGGAAGGATGAGAGCAAAGGATGGTGGAAGTGGAGGAAGGTTGGGGGTGGTGCGGTTTCTTCCTTGCTGGCATACTTATATATCAGGTGTCGGTCAGGCCATCACATATTTCAATGCGGGTAGCGGAGTGGGTTTCTCGGCCACCGCACTTGTTCAATGTTGGGCATGTAGACGGACGGGCAACCATCTACAATGCAATAGGAAGTCGTCCCGTCACCCATTCTGGTCGTGTCTCCAGATCGACATGAATACAACGCATTTTCCCAAAAGGGTTGTTGGAGCAGTCACGCAAGAGAGATTTTTGAGTGGGACCGGTTGTCCTGTTTTTTTAAACAACATCGAATTTATTATTTAGAGATAATAGTTACATCGTGTGTCAGAAGAGATACAATATTTCCCATGGGCTCCTCAATCCAATCGCTAGTCATGAAACATTTTGCTACTCTAGCGAGCTCATGGGCTACTTTGTTCGTTTCTCTATTACAATGCTCAAAACTGGTAACAGGAAAATCACAAGCCAGAAAAAACAATCCTCAAATATTGCTGCCGCTAGTCCTGCAGAATGACCTCCATTTTTCATCGTGTCAATTACTTCCATGTTGTCAGAATCTTCTATATCTAAATAGCTAGCCCCCACTAACCTATTTCACTCAACATGCAAGCATGAAACCTCATCATTCAACAAGGATGAAAAAAGGCCCACCTTAGCATGCACCCATGCATAAGTAAATGCTACCTCAACATGCAAACATGCATGGAAATCTCATTTTATTCATATTTAATAAATATTTGTAATTATACAATAATTTTACACAATAAACCATTTGTTTTATTTTCGTTGTCGTATTATTCCAAATCTTCATGTTCCATATAAGCAAATCTCTTTATAATATATTGTAAAATATTCTCGCAACAACTTGTGGAGTTTCATCTAGTTAATAATAATGTGATTGCATCCCGCCTTATGAGCTAAAAATAAACCAAATCTAAGTGACAGTGCTTCCGCTGTCAGAGCATCCGCACAATACTCGATCTTACCGTTTCCACCTACAATGAAATTTCCTCTATCATCCCTGATAACAGCCCCAGTTGTGCCCCTTAGTTGATCATGATCAAAAGAAGCATCCACATTCAATTTAACAAAACCCATGGGAGGTTTGCTCCATCCTTCACTCTTCCTCTTTACCTTTGGTGAGTAGGCATTTACCTAATTTGATGTTATAGCCCGAAATCCCATCGAGGTTTGTGACGTCTCTTGTAACTTCCCTTTGTGACGTCTCTTGTAACTTCCCCTCATGAACAAGCTTCCATCTATTTCACCATAAGTACCACGCAGTTATTGCTATCAGCTCTCGTGTATTCTGGGGACCTAATAAATCCAATTCATGTTCACGAATAAGGAGTAATACTTCCAGGGTTGCTTCTCCTGCACAGTCCACACCACAGGCTTTTTTAATCACTTCATACAGTCCCAACTTTTCCCACACTTATTTTGCCTTTTGGCACACAAACAATACATGTTTAGTATCCCTTGGCCCATTCGGACATGCCGGGCAAATGGGCGAAGTTTTTATATGTCTATTCGCCAGTGTCACATGACACGGTAGAGTCCCGTGAAGTGTGCGCCAGACAAATTTTTTTCACTTTTGCCAGACAAGCTAATTTCCGTATTTTTTTCCCAAATAGGGTTGGCCTTACTTCTACCCATGCCATTTGTACACTTCAATTTCCTCCCATGTTGTTTCTACCATTCTTCCAAATAAGCTAATCGCACAGTGAATTCAGATGTCCACAAACATTTGTGGCACCACATTGGATGGCAAAAGAACATCTCAGCGCGTTGGTCTTCTCGTTTGCATTTGTGAAAGTATGAAGTTGGTGTAACACCCACGATGCGGCTATATCTCCCACGTGTCGGAGCACGACTTAGAGGCATAACCGCATTGTAGACATGTCGCAAGAGGGGTAATCTTTAAACATCCCATGTACTGAATAAGAAAGAGGTACAGAGTTGGCTTACAATCGCCACTTCACACAATACATAAATATAGCATTACATCAACCAGGTACAATCAAGGTCCGACTACGGAACCAAAATAAAAGAAGACTACCCCTAATGCAAAAGATCCCCGATTGCCCTGACTGGGCTCCACTACTGATCAACTGAAACGAAACAACACGATGAACAAGATCTTCATCGAGCTCCTCCTTGAGCTCGGTTGAGTCACCTGCATGGGTATCATCGGCACCTGCAACTAGTTTTGGAAGTAAACTGTGAGTCACGGGGACTCAGCAATCTCACACCCTTGCGATCAAGACTATTTAAGCTTATGGGTAGGTAAAAGGTATGAGGTGGAGCTGCAGCAAGCACTAGCATATATGGTGGCTAACATACACAAATGAGAGCGAGAAGAGAAGGCAAAGCACGGTCGAGAAACTATGATCAAGAAGTTGTGACGCCCGGGTAATTAAGCTACAGTGCTCCTCTGCTGATGATGCCACGTCACCTCAATTATAGTTGCTAATCTCGAGTTAGTTCGAAACCGATTCAAATTCAAATTCAAAATCAGGCAAATGATAAAAGTTTTCAAATATTAAAACTAAAATGTTCGGAGTGAACCAAATAATGCATAGATAATTATGATGGGAAAACCGCACCTTTATAAAATGTTTAAATACTATGAGATAAATAAAACAGTAGCAAAACGATTAATTAAATACCTTTTATAATTAATAAAATGTCAAACTAAGTTATTTGGGGTCTAGATTTTTTTGTGTGACTATGGACTAAGTTGAAATACTAAGTGTATATTTTACTAAATTAAAATGCAACTAAAATAAAGAAAGAAAGAAATAATAAAAGAAAACAGAAAACAAACAAAAGAAAAAAGGGAAAGAGAGAAAGGCCCCCCCCCCACTGGGCTTCGGCCCAGCATGCCGGCCCGTTCGGCCACCGGCCCAACCGGCCACACCCCTCACTCCCATAACCCCCACCCCTGGTCAAACCCTAACCCAACCACCAGCACTCCCCCACGTCGTTCCCACCCCCCTCCCGATCCAGATTGGATCGGGGACGAAACCCCCACTCCCCCCTCGCTCCTCGCCCTCCCTCTGCCCGATCTGGGCCGGGCACGATGCCCCGCCCCTGCCGATGCCGCCGGCATTCCTCGCCGCCGCCTCATCCCACCTCCACCTCACCGCTCGCCGAACGCCTCCCGCTGCACCCCGACGACCACGCCTCGCCGCCTGGCGCTGCTCGACGTCGTCTTCGCCGCACCCGTCACCGGATCGCCAAGCGACGTGCCTCCTCATCACCACCTCGCCGGCGCTGCCCTGCCTCGTCGCCGGAAATGGATCTCCCCCTCCCCCCCCCCCCCGAGCTTACCGTTGCACATCTACAGGGCCTCGTGAGCCCTCTTCCCCTCCCCCTCTCTCCCATCACCGGACCTGGCCATCGGCCCCGTGCGTCCTCGCCACCGCAGCCTGCCGCTGCCACTTCCCTGCAGCTACTCGCCGCTCCCGCGCGTGCTCCGGGCGCATCCCGTCCAGCACCCACAGCCGCCAGCCTCTCCCTGCCGGACCGGCCCCCGCCGCGCCCTCTGCAGCTGCTCGCCGCGGCCTCCTCCCCCGCACGCGCTGCACCGCTCCGGCCGCGCCTCCACGCGCGTGCCCGCGCCCTGCCTGGCCACACCGTGGCCGCACCATGGCCCCCTTTCCTTCCCCGGCGGCCGCGCCTCCACGCGCGTGCCCGCGCCCTGCCTGGCCACACCGTGGCCGCACCATGGCCCCCTTTCCTTCCCCGGCGGCTGCGGCCGCCCGTTGCGGTGGCCGGCGACGCCTCGCCGTTCCCCCCTGTTGACCTGGGCGGGCGCTCATTCGGGTTGGCGCCCGTGCGCCCGCTGCCCGGCACCCGTGCACCCAGCGCCCGCTATGGCCCCAGGGGCCTATGACAGTCGGGCCCCGCCCCCTAAAACGTTTTATATAAAAAAAGAAGAGAAAATAAATAAATAAATAAATAAATAAAATAATAATTAAAATAACTAATTAATTTATTAACTAATTATGTTAATTAATCCTATTTAAATTAATCTAATTAACTAGTTAGTTAATTAAACAGTAATTAGATTAGCTAAGTCCTAATTAACTAAACAGTCAATGACAGCTGGGACCCACACGTCAGTTGACCAGTCAACGCCTCTGTTGACTGCTGACGTCATGCTGACGTCAGCGTGCACTGTTTTGGATAATGTTGGATTAAAATAATTAAATAAATGCTAAAAGTGATTTTAATCTTTTAAAATTAATATAAAATAAACCATAGCTCAGATGAAAAAACTTTGTACATGAAAGTTGCTCAGAATGACGAGACGAATCCGGATACGCAGCCCGTTCATCCGCCACGCATCCCTAGCATAGCAAACACGCAACTTTCCCCCTCCGGTTCATCTGTCCGAAAACGCGAAACACCGGGAATACTTTCCCGGATGTTTCCCCCCTTCACCGGTACCACCTCGTACCGTGTTAGGACACACCTAGCACCACGCTTTGTCATGTCATGCATCGTCATGCATTTGTTTGCATTACATTTATTGTTTCTCCCCTCTCTTCTCTCGCTAGACACCGAGACCGACGCCGCTGCTACCCAGTATGACTACGATGTTGACGACCCCTCTCTCTTGCCAGAGCAACAAGGCAAGCCCCCCCCCTTTGATCACCAGATACCGCCTACTCTCCTCTATACTGCTTGCATTAGAGTAGTGTAGCATGTTACTGTTTTCATTATTCCTATCCTGATGCATAGCCTGTCCTTGCTACTACTGTTGATACCTTTACCTGCGATCCTACTTGCTTAGTATAGGATGCTAGTATTTCCATCTGTGGCCCTACATTCTTGTCCGTCTGCTGTGCTATACTATCGAGCCATGATCACTTGGGAGGTGATCGCGGGTTTATACTATGTACTTTATACTTGATACATGTGGTGATTAAAGACGGGTCGGCTCGTAGGAGCACCCGCGAGTGGATCTTTGAGGCGGAGCGACAGGGCAGGTTCAGACCACCTAGGAGAGAGGTGGGCCTGGCCCTGGTTGGCGTTCGCGGATACTTAACACGCTTAACGAGATCTGGGTATTTGATCTGAGTCTGGCCATTTGGTCTATACGCACTAACCATCTACGCGGGAGTAGTTATGGGTATCCCGACGTCGTGGTATCAGCCGAAGCCTTCGTGACGTCAGCGACTGAGTGGCGCGCGCCGGATTGGAACGTAAGCCTGCTCTTGTATTAAGGGGGCTAGTTCTGCTTCCAACCGCGTTCGCAACGTGCAGGTGTGCTAAGGGCGATGGGCCCAGACCCTTGTGCGCTTAGGTTTAGACCGGCGTGCTGACCTCTCTGTTGTGCCTAGGTGGGGCTGCGACGTGTTGATCTTCCGAGGCCGGGCATGACCCAGGAAAGTGTGTCCAGCCAAATGGGATCGAGCGTGTTGGGGAATGTGGTGCACCCCTGCAGGGAAGTTAATCTATTCGAATAGCCGTGATCTTCGGTAACAGGACGATTTGGAGTTGTACCTTGACCTTATGACAACTAGAACCGGATACTTAATAAAACACACCCTTCCAAGTGCCAGATACAACCGATGATCGCTCTCTCACAGGGCGACGAGGGGAGGATCATCGGTTAGGATTATGCTATGCGATGATACTTGGAGGACTTCAGTTTACTCTCTTCTACATGCTGCAAGACGGAGGCTGCCAGAAGCGTAGTCTTCGAAAGGACTAGCTACCCCCCTCTTATTCTGGCTTTCTGCAGTTCAGTCCACCGATATGGCCCTTTACACATTTACCCATGCATATGTAGTGTAGCTCCTTGCTTGCGAGTACTTTGGATGAGTACTCACGGTTGCTTTCTCCCTCTTTTTCCCCTATCCCTTCTACCTGGTTGTCGCAACCAGATGTTGGAGCCCAGGATCCAGACGCCACCGTCGACGACGACTCCTACTACACCGGAGGTGCCTACTACTACGTGCTGCCCGCTGACGACGACCAGGAGTAGTTAGGAGGATCCCAGGCAGGAGGCCTGCGTCTCTTTCGATCTGTATCCCAGTTTGTGCTAGCCTTCTTAAGGCAAACTTCTTTAACTTATGTCTATACTCAGATATTGTTGCTTCCGCTGACTCGTCTATGATCGAGCTCTTGTATTCGAGCCTTCGAGGCCCCTGGCTTGTAATATGATGCTTGTATGACTTATTTTATTTGTAGAGTTGTGTTGTGATATCTTCCCGTGAGTCCCTGATCTTAATCGTACACGTTTGCGTGTATGATTAGTGTACGATTGAATCGGGGGCGTCACAAGTTGGTATCAGAGCCAACTGCCTGTAGGAATTCCCCTTCCACACTCCTTGGCCGAAGTTGAGTCTAGACATTACAAAACTTTTACTAACATGGCTGTGTGCCTTACGGGCCCACGTCGCCATTGGGTGGTATTAGGATCTTTTACTCCTCGATCTTTACTCTGGGACTCTAATCTCTCCCCTATTCGGGTTAAATGATTTTGCAAAAAAAGGACTAACTTTAGGTTCTCGAAAAACTTTCTCCCGGAGAGCCCCTCACTCCAGATGATCGCTTGCTGCACCAGAATATTCGGAAGATACTCTCCGAGGTTTTCCCGAGACCCTTGTGCCCACCGCCCTTGCAAATTCCCTACCACTGTTATATTATTATGGATAACTACATACACTTGTCCTTTCAATCCCATTGATCTTGTTATTACAAGATGCCCCGAAAATTCTCTCTATTGTTTCGAGAATACCTTGTGCCTACTGCCTTGCAGTTCATTACCCACATGGTCACCCCAGCGGATAATTCCTCGCACTTACCGAGTATCCGCCCATCCCCAGTTGTTTATGTGTTTCACTAAGGTCTTCGAAATACTATTCGATCCTCCAAAAAATATAATAATAATCCTTAGTAGCTTATTGCTCTACAATACTTGTCTGCTTGCATTATGGGTGCTTTCCATATGTCTGGCAATATTCGTTAGTATCCTTAGACACCGTCATTTTGATCCTATTGATTCAACATGAGTGCGAATGCACGCAATCATCAGTTGATCCTTTTAAATTGTCTTTCTGGCTTAGACGTCATTTTTGAACATGAGCTTGTTCTCGACCAATCTGTTTGCGTCAATTGTACCCTTAGGTCTATTGAACTTATCCACCCTTGATCAGAGCGTCTGCTTTTGATCCTTCTATTTGGAAATCATAATTCCTTTGATATCTAAGCATCGAATCATTCAGGTGTCCTATAGTCTGATGCCCTTGCATCCTTTCTTCAACTGACTGTGTGCCGATGCTCACTTCAGCTCCACTATGGACCGTCAGATCCTTTATTGGATTATTATTCGACAATGTCCTCCTTATTCAATAACCTTGTGAGCCTTTCCTCGGATACATAATGCTTTTGGTAAATTGTATCCTCTATTTTCTCAACCATGCTCTGTTTTCGAGCTGGTGGTATTTACGATTGAAGCTTGTGGTATATGTTTCCATGATACCCTGACGGGTTGAACTTATGCCTTTCTTAATCTGTGTGAACCCGAAAGTTTTCATGGGTCATACTCCTCTGGTAATTCACCAGGTAGGTTTTGACACTGAAATCATTCTTATCTAGAGCCGTGAATGAAAGGTTATGCATTGAAGAAGTGGGAGTCGACCTTGAACTTTGTGTTCATGCCCATGGACACGATGTAGATCTTATCATTAAAGCTTCTCTTAAATTAAATTATTCCTTTGGTATAAGTTCATCTTATATCCGGGATCTGGCCTTTTGCAATAGTGTTTCCGACCATGTTCTCCTTTAAATACCATTTCTCGGACAAGTTGAAGTAATTATCTTCTATAGATCATTGCACCTGACCAACCTTTACTTTGATCTACCGTCGTGTATTACACTCTGGTATCTCAAGAATATCATAGAACTGCATAACTTATGGGTTCTTCATCAACTATTATTTCTCACCGAATCCAATTTTCCCGGGTTCTGGGTTATCATCAACCGAGGACACCAATAAGTGAATCGATTCCGCACTCTGGTTCAATAACTCTTAAATAATGGTTGTTGCTTACGAGTTAATAATCACTTAAGTCATTCCTAACCTGATTGGCTATATCATCATGGTGCTAAATTTTAACTGTGCTACTTGGCCCTTCTTCACGGAGCACAATTCTTGATGATGAGCTAAGCTTACGTCGATTTTCCTCATCATATCATTTCGCCTTGAACCGCAAGCTTGATTTCAAGTTTGTGTCATAACCATGGTTCCAATAACCTTCCGTTTATCATTCGTTTGACTAGATGTCATCACCGATTGATTACATCTTCATGAAATCTCTCGACAAATGTGTCGTGATCATCATCAGCATTCCGAGCTCTTCCAAGATATCAATTGAGTTCATGATGATAAATACCAATCTTGCCCTCGATGATTTGTGTTACCATCGACCACTTTATTGACTCCCCTCCAGAACAAACTTGTTCGAGTTTTGTGTTATACCTTGAGTTCCTTGCTATCCCGCATTGTTCTTCTTTACCTTGGAGTATTACCATCTTTAATGTCAAGAAAGTCGTGAGGATTTCATCACCTCTTAAGGATTCTTGATACAGGTAATACTTCTCACCATCACCTTTCTTTCTTGGTCCCCGTGTTGGTTCTAACCGGGATTCCAACAAATGAACGGTACTGCGTGGATTTTGTACTTCTAACAACCCTATTGCTTTGAAGTTGATGGTCGATAGTTTGTTCTTAGACTATTGGTTGTTGAACCACCATTTTAACGTTGATCATGCTACCTAAGCCCATCTTTCGGGTGCACCTTTCAATCAATGTTCAATTGTGTATGCTTTCCTCGAGCATACATCATTATATTATATCATTTGATCTGACAAATGTTATCTCCTTGTTCACATAATTGTGGAAATCCATCTTTTGAAAATCTCAATGAATTGTTGTTGCGTTCATCAGCCACTCCTCGTCCTTTTCCTTGGTTAAATGATGAACTCTTGTTTCGAAACTTGCTTCCATAGTTCCATTCCCAGGAATCTTACAATGTCATCTCGACAAATTGTGTTGCACCTTTTCTTCTCTGGCATCCTAAGTCAAAGGTATCCTGACACCAAACGGATCTGAACCTCGGTCAGATATGATGGTTGGGGCATAATTCCAAGAGTTATAACATTGGTCCTTATATGACTCGGTAAGGTGATGTCATGCCTAGCACACCTGACCGGAGGACCTATTGTTATAATTTCCTTTTTGGCAAGGAGAACCCTTCTTCCATGAGGGAATTGGATGATTTGATTTATAAATTTTTCCTGATGGATTCTTTGTGTATCCAAAGTCCGACCATCGCTTGAAGACCTTGTCAATACTATCTCGAAGCATGTCTGTGGTACTCCAATTTTCCACAAAGAACATTTGAAGCCCAATGCTAAATGTTTCTCGCTCAATTATCCAAACACCATTGTATGGGTAATATCATGAAATTTCTCTCCCCTTACCTAAAGAGATTTCTACTTTAAATCCTGTCATGGATATCATGCCCTACTTGTCCGTGGGAAGGATTTACCCCGGGAATATGTGTTTTAACACATTTTCCTTTCCATTGTTTGGTTTAACCTTTCTTGTGATCCATATGATCCAAGAAGAAATATTCTCCTGCTTATGTAAACACCTCAGTGTACAATTCTGTCAGCAAGACCCTGTTACTATTGTTGATGACATTTCGGTAGCCACCGATGGACGAGAACTTTGCCTATTGGCCCGCCTCGTTCAACGAGCAGGAAAATGGTTCTCTTCATCCCTCGCCCTTGGTACCAACGTTGTTGCCAACATAACCGACAGTCTCTTCTCTGACATGCCTGGCTATCATGATGCCTTGCTATCATGACCGTGCAAGATGTTAGTGCCCCCCTACTTTACCCACATGGTGGGCCCATAACCCACAGTTCCACAAGATCGAAACCTGACTCTCCTATACACCCTGTTGTCGAAGTTATTCCTCGCGCTTGGCTTCGTATTTAATTCACGGGCCACCTTCCTAATGCTCTATTCTGGTATCAGACACAATACTTACTCTCGCTGCTCTGAAACCCTTTCTCACTCTGGTTCAGACTTCGAGCAACTATCTATCCACTTGGAACCTCTTATTGTACCTTCGTATCTTACTCTTGATGTATTCGATATGTTCAACTCGAGAGATAATCTTATGCTCATTCATGGGTTAACCCCCAGATTGTTTCCCTCATAAGCATTCTGTCGTAGCCGAGCTGCCCCTTACCTATTCGTAAGTACGTTGGAGTTCCCGAGAAAAGAACGACATCACCATGATGACCTGAAGCAGAGAAGTGAAGACAACAATGTAATGGATCGACCTCCTCGAGAAGAGTAACCAAGACCAACAAGACCTGTTAGAATTTCGCAACCTAATCCCTTCCCCGCACCTCCCCTCTTAAATCTCGGGACGAGATTTCTTGTAGTGGAGGAGAATTGTGACGCCCGGGTAATTAAGCTACAGTGCTCCTCTGCTGATGATGCCACGTCACCTCAATTATAGTTGCGAATCTCGAGTTAGTTCGAAACCGATTCAAATTCAAATTCAAAATCAGGCAAACGATAAAAGTTTTCAAATATAAAACTAAAATGTTCGGAGTGAACCAAATAATGCATAGATAATTATGATGGGAAAACCGCACCTTTATAAAATGTTTAAATACTATGAGATAAATAAAACAGTAGCAAAACGATTAATTAAATACCTTTTATAATTAATAAAATGTCAAACTAAGTTATTTGGGGTCTAGATTTTTTTGTGTGACTATGGACTAAGTTGAAATACTAAGTGTATATTTTACTAAATTAAAATGCAACTAAAATAAATAAAGAAAGAAATAATAAAAGAAAACAGAAAACAAACAAAAGAAAAAAAAGGGAAAGAGAGAAAGGCCCCCCCCCACTGGGCTTCGGCCCAGCAGGCCGGCCCGTTCGGCCACCGGCCCAACCGGCCACACCCCTCACTCCCATAACCCCCATCCCTGGTCAAACCCTAACCCAACCACCAGCACTCCCCCCACGTCGTTCCCACCCCCCTCCCGATCCAGATTGGATCGGGGACGAAACCCCCACTCCCCCCTCGCTCCTCGCCCTCCCTCTTCCCGATCTGGGCCGGGCACGACGCCCCGCCCCTGCCGATGCCGCCGGCGTTCCTCGCCGCCGCCTCATCCCACCTCCACCTCGCCGCTCGCCGAACGCCTCCCGCTGCGCCCCGACGACCACGCCTCGCCGCCTGGCGCTGCTCGACGTCGTCTTCGCCGCACCCGTCGCCGGATCGCCAAGCGCCGTGCCTCCTCATCACCACCTCGCCGGCGCTTCCCCGCCTCGTCGCCAGAAATGGATCTCCGCCCCCCCCCCCCCTCGAGCTTACCGTTGCACATCTACAAGGCCTCGTGAGCCCTCTTCCCCTCCCCCTCTCTCCCATCACCGGACCTGGCCATCGGCCCCGTGCGTCCTCGCCACCGCAGCCTGCCGCTGCCACTTCCCTGCAGCTACTCGCCGCTCCCGCGCGTGCTCCGGGCGCATCTCGCCCAGCACCCACAGCCGCCAGCCTCTCCCTGCCGGACCGGCCCCCGCCGCGCCCTCTACAGCTGCTCGCCGCGGCCTCCTCTCCCGCACGCGCTGCACCGCTCCGGCCGCGCCTCCACGCGCGTGCCCGCGCCCTGCCTGGCCACACCGTGGCCGCACCATGGCCCCCTTTCCTTCCCCGGCGGCTGCGGCCGCCCGTTGCGGTGGCCGGCGACGCCTCGCCGTTCCCCCCTGTTGGCCTGGGCGGGCGCTCATTCGGGTTGGCGCCCGTGCGCCCGCTGCCCGGCACCCGTGCACCCAGCGCCCGCTATGGCCCCAGGGGCCTATGACAGTCGGGCCCCGCCCCCTAAAACGTTTTATATAAAAAAAGAAGAGAAAATAAATAAATAAATAAAATAATAATTAAAATAACTAATTAATTTATTAATTAATTATGTTAATTAATCCTATTTAAATTAATCTAATTAACTAGTTAGTTAATTAAACAGTAATTAGATTAGCTAAGTCCTAATTAACTAAACAGTCAATGACAGCTAGGACCCACACGTCAGTTAACCAGTCAACGCCTCTGTTGACTGCTGACGTCATGCTGACGTCAGCGTGCACTGTTTTGGATAATGTTGGATTAAAATAATTAAATAAATGCTAAAAGTGATTTTAATCTTTTAAAATTAATATAAAATAAACCATAGCTCAGATGAAAAAACTTTGTACATGAAAGTTGCTCAGAAGGACGAGACGAATCCGGATACGCAGCCCGTTCGTCCGCCACGCATCCCTAGCATAGCAAACACGCAACTTTCCCCCTCCGGTTCATCTGTCCGAAAACGCGAAACACCGGGAATACTTTCCCGGATGTTTCCCCCTTCACTGGTACCACCTCGTACCGCGTTAGGACACACCTAGCACCACGCTTTGTCATGCCATGCATCGTCATGCATTTGTTTGCATTACATTTATTGTTTCTCCCCTCTCTTCTCTCGCTAGACACCGAGACCGACGCCGCTGCTACCCAGTACGACTACGGTGTTGACGACCCCTCTCTCTTGCCAGAGCAACCAGGCAAGCCCCCCCCCCCCGTTTGATCACCAGATACCGCCTACTCTCCTCTATACTGCTTGCATTAGAGTAGTGTAGCATGTTACTGTTTTCGTTATTCCTATCCTGATGCATAGCATGTCCTTGATACTATTGTTGATACCTTTACCTGCAATCCTACTTGCTTAGTATAGGATGCTAGTATTTCCATCTGTGGCCCTACATTCTTGTCCGTCTGCTTTGCTTTACTATCGGGCCGTGATCACTCGGGAGGTGATCGCGGGTTTATACTATGTACTTTATACTTGATACATGTGGTGATTAAAGACGGGTCGGCTCGTAGGAGCACCCGCGAGTGGATCTTTGAGGCGGAGCGACAGGGTAGGTTCAGACCACCTAGGAGAGAGGTGGGCCTGGCCCTGGTCGGCGTTCGCGGATACTTAACACGCTTAACGAGATCTGGGTATTTGATCTGAGTCTGGCCATTTGGTCTATACGCACTAACCATCTACGCAGGAGTAGTTATGGGTATCCCGACGTCGTGGTATCAGCCGAAGCCTTCGTGACGTCAGCGACTGAGTGGCGCGCGCCGGATTGGAACGTAAGCCTGCTCTTGTATTAAGGGGGCTAGTTCTGCTTTCGGCCGCGTTCGCAACGTGTAGGTGTGCTAAGGGCGATGGGCCCAGACCCCTGTGCGCTTAGGTTTAGACCGGCGTGCTGACCTCTCTGTTGTGCCTAGGTGGGGCTGCGACGTGTTGATCTTCCGAGGCCGGGCATGACCCAGGAAAGTGTGTCCGGCCAAATGGGATCGAGCGTGTTGGGGAATGTGGTGCACCCCTGCAGGGAAGTTAATCTATTCGAATAGCCGTGATCTTTGGTAACAGGACGATTTGGAGTTGTACCTTGACCTTATGACAACTAGAACCGGATACTTCATAAAACACACCCTTCCAAGTGCCAGATACAACCGATGATCGCTCTCTCACAGGGCGACGAGGGGAGGATCATCGGTTAGGATTATGCTATGCGATGATACTTGGAGGACTTCAGTCTACTCTCTTCTACATGCTGCAAGACGGAGGCTGCCAGAAGCGTAGTCTTCGAAAGGACTAGCTACCCCCCTCTTATTCTGGCTTTCTGCAGTTCAATCCACCGATATGGCCCTTTACACATTTACCCATGCATATGTAGTGTAGCTCCTTGCTTGCGAGTACTTTGGATGAGTACTCACGGTTGCTTTCTCCCTCTTTTTCCCCTATCCCTTCTACCTGGTTGTCGCAACCAGATGTTGGAGCCCAGGATCCAGACGCCACCGTCGACGACGACTCCTACTACACCGGAGGTGCCTACTACTACGTGCTGCCCGCTGACGACGACCAGGAGTAGTTAGGAGGATCCCAGGCAGGAGGCCTGCGTCTCTTTCGATCTGTATCCCAGTTTGTGCTAGCCTTCTTAAGGCAAACTTCTTTAACTTATGTCTGTACTCAGATATTGTTGCTTCCGCTGACTCGTCTATGATCGAGCTCTTGTATTCGAGCCTTCGAGGCCCCTGGCTTGTAATATGATGCTTGTATGACTTATTTTATTTGTAGAGTTGTGTTGTGATATCTTCCCGTGAGTCCCTGATCTTGATCGTACACGTTTGCGTGTATGATTAGTGTACGATTGAATCGGGGGCGTCACAAGTTGGTATCAGAGCCGACTGCCTGTAGGAATTCCCCTTCCACACTCCTTGGCCGAAGTTGAGTCTAGACATTACAAAACTTTTACTAACATGGCTGTGTGCCTTACGGGCCCATGTCGCCATTGGGTGGTATTAGGATCTTTTACTCCTCGATCTTTACTCTGGGACTCTAATCTCTCCCCTATTCTGGTTAAATGATTTTGCAAAAAAAGGACTAACTTTAGGTTCTCGAAAGACTTTCTCCCGGAGAGCCCCTCACTCCAGATGATCGCTTGCTGCACCAGAAGATTCGGAAGATACTCTCTGAGGTTTTCCCGAGACCCTTGTGCCCACCGCCCTTGCAAATTCCTACCACTGTTATATTATTATGGATAACTACATACACTTGTCCTTTCAATCCCATTGATCTTGTTATTACAAGATGCCCCGAAAATTCTCTCTATTGTTTCGAGAATACCTTCTGCCTACTGCCTTGCAGTTCATTACCCACATGGTCACCCCAGCGGATAATTCCTCGCACTTACCGAGTATCCGCCCATCCCCAGTTGTTTATGTGTTTCACTAAGGTCTTCGAAATACTATTCGATCCTCCAAAAAAATCCTTAGTAGCTTATTGCTCTGCAATACTTGTCTGCTTGCATTATGGGTGCTTTCCATATGTCTGGCAATATTCGTTAGTATCCTTAGACACCGTCATTTTGATCCTATTGATTCAACATGAGTGCGAATGCACGCAATCATCAGTTGATCCTTTTAAATTGTCTTTCTGGCTTAGACGTCATTTTTGAACATGAGCTTGTTCTCGACCAATCTGTTTGCGTCAATTGTACCCTTAGGTCTATTGAACTTATCCACCCTTGATCAGAGCGTCTGCTTTTGATCCTTCTATTTGGAAATCATAATTCCTTTGATATCTAAGCATCGAATCATTCAGGTGTCCTATAGTCTGATGCCCTTGCATCCTTTATTCAACTGACTGTGTGCCCATGCTCACTTCAGCTCCACTATGGACCGTCAGATCCTTTATTGGATTATTATTCGACAATGTCCTCCTTATTCAATAACCTTGTGAGCCTTTCCTCGGATACATAATGCTTTTGGTAAACTGTATCCTCTATTTTCTCAACCATGCTCTGTTTTCGAGCTGGTGGTATTTACGATTGAAGCTTGTGGTATATGTTTCCATGATACCCTGACGGGTTGAACTTATGCCTTTCTTAATCTGTGTGAACCCGAAAGTTTTCATGGGTCATACTCCTCTGGTAATTCACCAGGTAGGTTTTGACACTGAAATCATTCTTATCTAGAGCCGTGAATGAAAGGTTATACATTGAAGAAGTGGGAGTCGACCATGAACTTTGTGTTCATGCCCATGGACACGATGTAGATCTTATCATTTAAAGCTTCTCTTAAATTAAATTATTCCTTTGGTATAAGTTCATCTTATATCCAGGATCTGGCCTTTTGCAATAGTGTTTCCGACCATGTTCTCCTTTAAATACCATTTCTCGGACAAGTTGAAGTAATTATCTTCTACAGATCATTGCACCTGACCAACCTTTACTTTGATCTACCGTCGTGTATTACACTCTGGTATCTCAAGAATATCATAGAACTGCATAACTTATGGGTTCTTCATCAACTATTATTTCTCACCGACTCCAATTTTCCCGGGTTCTGGGTTGTCATCAACCGAGGACACCAATAAGTGAATCGATTCCGCACTCTGGTTCAATAACTCTTAAATAATGGTTGTTGCTTACGAGTTAATAATCACTTAAGTCATTCCTAGCCTGATCGGCTATATCATCATGGTGCTAAATTTTAACTGTGCTACTTGGCCCTTCGTCACGGAGCACAATTCTTGACGATGAGCTAAGCTTACATCGATTTTCCTCATCATATCATTTCGCCTTGAACCGCAAGCTTGATTTCGAGTTTGTGTCGTAACCATGGTTCCAATAACCTTCCGTTTATCATTCGTTTGACTAGATGTCATCACCGATTGATTACATCTTCATGAAATCTCTCGACAAATGTGTCGTGATCATCATCAGCATTCCGAGCTCTTCCAAGATATCAATTGAGTTCATGATGATAAATACCATCCTTGCCCTCGATGATTTGTGTTACCATCGACCACTTTATTGACTCCCCTCCAGAACAAACTTGTTCGAGTTTTGTGTTATACCTTGAGTTCCTTGCTATCCCGCATTGTTCTTCTTTACCTTGGAGTATTACCATCTTTAATGTCAAGAAAGTCGTGAGGATTTCATCACCTCTTAAGGATTCTTGATACAGGTAATACTTCTCACCATCACCTTTCTTTCTTGGTCCCCGTGTTGGTTCTAAGCGGGATTCCAACAAGTGAACGGTACTGCGTGGATTTTGTACTTCTAACAACCCTATTGCTTTGAAGTTGATGGTCGATAGTTTGTTCTTAGACTATTGGTTGTTGAACCACCATTTTAACGTTGATCATGCTACCTAAGCCCATCTTTCGGGTGCACCTTTCAATCAATGTTCAATTGTGTATGCTTTCCTCGAGCATACATCATTATATTATATCATTTGATCTGACAAATGTTATCTCCTTGTTCACATAATTGTGGAAATCCATCTTTTGAAAATCTCAATGAATTGTTGCTGCGTTCATCAGCCACTCCTCGTCCTTTTCCTTGGTTAAATGATGAACTCTTGTTTCGAAACTTGTTTCCATAGTTCCATTCCCAGGAATCTTACAATGTCATCTCGACAAATTGTGTTGCACCTTTTCTTCTCTGGCATCCTAAGTCAGAGGTATCCTGACACCAATCGGATCTGAACCTCGGTCAGATATGATGGTTGGGGCATAATTCCAAGAGTTATAACATTGGTCCTTATATGACTCGGTAAGGTGATGTCATGCCTAGCACACCTGACCGGAGGACCTATTGTTATAATTTCCTTTTTGGCAAGGAGAACCCTTCTTCCATGAGGGAATTGGATGATTTGATTTATAAATTTTTCCTGATGGATTCTTTGTGTATCCAAAGTCCGACCATCACTTGAAGACCTTGTCAATACTATCTCGAAGCATGTCTGTGGTACTCCAATTTTCCACAAAGAACATTTGAAGCCCAATGCTAAATGTTTCTCGCTCAATTATCCAAACACCATTGTATGGGTAATATCATGAAATTTCTCTCCCCTTACCTAAAGAGATTTCTACTTTAAATCCTGTCATGGATATCATGCCCTACTTGTCCGTGGGAAGGATTTACCCCGGGAATATGTGTTTTAACACATTTTCCTTTCCATTGTTCTGTCAATGTGGTAATCATATTTTCCTTTCCATTGTTTGGTTTAACCTTTCTTGTGATCTATATGATCCAAGAAGAAATATTCTCCTGCTTATGTAAACACCTCAGTGTACAATTCTGTCAGCAAGACCCTGTTACTATTGTTGATGACATTTCGGTAGCCACCGATGGACGAGAACTTTGCCTATTGGCCCGCCTCGTTCAACGAGCAGGAAAATGGTTCTCTTCGTCCCTCGCCCTTGGTACCAACGTTGTTGCCAACATAACCGACAGTCTCTTCTCTGACATGCCTGGCTATCATGATGCCTTGCTATCATGACCGTGCAAGATGTTAGTGCCCCCCTACTTTACCCACATGGTGGGCCCATAACCCACAGTTCCACAAGATCGAAACCTGACTCTCCTATACACCCTGTTGTCGAAGTTATTCCTCGCGCTTGGCTTCGTATTTAATTCACGGGCCACCTTCCTAATGCTCTATTCTGGTATCAGACGCAATACTTACTCTCGCTGCTCTGAAACCCTTTCTCACTCTGGTTCAGACTTCGAGCAACTATCTATCCACTTGGAACCTCTTATTGTACCTTCGTATCTTACTCTTGATGTATTCGATATGTTCAACTCGAGAGATAATCTTATGCTCATTCATGGGTTAACCCCCAGATTGTTTCCCTCATAAGCATTCTGTCGTAGCCGAGCTGCCCCTTTCCTATTCGTAAGTACGTTGGAGTTCCCGAGAAAAGAACGACATCACCATGATGACCTGAAGCAGAGAAGTGAAGACAACAATGTAATGGATCGACCTCCTCGAGAAGAGTAACCAAGACCAACAAGACCCGTTAGAATTTCGCAACCTAATCCCTTCCCCGCACTTCCCCTCTTAAATCTCGGGACGAGATTTCTTGTAGTGGAGGAGAATTGTGACGCCCGGGTAATTAAGCTACAGTGCTCCTCTGCTGATGATGCCACGTCACCTCAATTATAGTTGCTAATCTCGAGTTAGTTCGAAACCAATTCAAATTCAAATTCAAAATCAGGCAAACGATAAAAGTTTTCAAATATTAAAACTAAAATGTTCGGGGTGAACCAAATAATGCATAGATAATTATGATGGGAAAACCGCACCTTTATAAAATGTTTAAATACTATGAGATAAATAAAACAGTAGCAAAACGATTAATTAAATACCTTTTATAATTAATAAAATGTCAAACTAAGTTATTTGGGGTCTAGATTTTTTTGTGTGACTATGGACTAAGTTGAAATACTAAGTGTATATTTTACTAAATTAAAATGCAACTAAAATAAAGAAAGAAAGAAATAATAAAAGAAAACAGAAAACAAACAAAAGAAAAAAAAGGGAAAGAGAGAAAGGCCCCCCCCACTGGGCTTCGGCCCAGCAGGCCGGCCCGTTCGGCCACCGGCCCAACCGGCCACACCCCTCACTCCCATAACCCCCACCCCTGGTCAAACCCTAACCCAACCACCAGCACTCCCCCCACGTCGTTCCCACCCCCCTCCCGATCCAGATTGGATCGGGGACGAAACCCCCACTCCCCCCTCGCTCCTCGCCCTCCCTCTGCCCAATCTGGGCCGGGCACGACGCCCCGCCCCTGCCGATGCCGCCGGCGTTCCTCGCCGCCACCTCATCCCACCTCCACCTCGCCGCTCGCCGAACGCCTCCCGCTGCGCCCCGACGACCACGCCTCGCCGCCTGGCACTGCTCGACGTCGTCTTCGCCGCACCCGTCGCCGGATCGCCAAGCGCCGTGCCTCCTCATCACCACCTCGCCGGCGCTGCCCTGCCTCGTCGCCGGAAATGGATCTCCGCCCCCCCCCCCCCCCCGAGCTTACCGTTGCACATCTACAGGGCCTCGTGAGCCCTCTTCCCCTCCCCCTCTCTCCCATCACCGGACCTGGCCATCCCCCCGTGCGTCCTCGCCACCGCAGCCTGCCGCTGCCACTTCCCTGCAGCTACTCGCCGCTCCCGCGCGTGCTCCGGGCGCATCCCGCCCAGCACCCATAGCCGCCAGCCTCTCCCTGCCGGACCGGCCCCCGCCGCGCCCTCTGCAGCTGCTCGCCGCGGCCTCCTCCCCCGCACGCGCTGCACCGCTCCGGCCGCGCCTCCACGCGCGTGCCCGCGCCCTGCCTGGCCACACCGTGGCCGCACCATGGCCCCCTTTCCTTCCCCGGTGGCTGCGGCCGCCCATTGCGGTGGCCGGCGATGCCTCGCCGTTCCCCCCTGTTGGCCTGGGCGGGCGCTCATTCGGGTTGGCGCCCGTGCGCCCGCTGCCCGGCACCCGTGCACCCAGCACCCGCTATGGCCCCAGGGGCCTATGACAGTCGGGCCCCGCCCCCTAAAACGTTTTATATAAAAAAAGAAGAGAAAATAAATAAATAAATAAAATAATAATTAAAATAACTAATTAATTTATTAATTAATTATGTTAATTAATCCTGTTTAAATTAATCTAATTAACTAGTTAGTTAATTAAACAGTAATTAGATTAGCTAAGTCCTAATTAACTAAACAGTCAATGACAGCTGGGACCCACACGTCAGTTGACCAGTCAACGCCTCTGTTGACTGCTGACGTCATGCTGACGTCAGCGTGCACTGTTTTGGATAATGTTGGATTAAAATAATTAAATAAATGCTAAAAGTGATTTTAATCTTTTAAAATTAATATAAAATAAACCATAGCTCAGATGAAAAAACTTTGTACATGAAAGTTGCTCAGAACGACGAGACGAATCCGGATACGCAGCCCGTTCGTCCGCCACGCATCCCTAGCATAGCAAACACGCAACTTTCCCCCTCCGGTTCATCTGTCCGAAAACGCGAAACACCGGGAATACTTTCCCGGATGTTTCCCCCCTTCACCGGTACCACCTCGTACCGCGTTAGGACACACCTAGCACCATGCTTTGTCATGTCATGCATCGTCATGCATTTGTTTGCATTACATTTCTTGTTTCTCCCCTCTCTTCTCTCACTAGACACCGAGACCGACGTCGCTGCTACCCAGTACGACTACGGTGTTGACGACCCCTCTCTCTTGCCAGAGCAACCAGGCAAGCCCCCCCCCCCTTTGATCACCAGATACCGCCTACTCTCCTCTATACTGCTTGCATTAGAGTAGTGTAGCATGTTACTGTTTTCGTTATTCCTATCCTGATGCATAGCCTGTCCTTGCTACTACTGTTGATACCTTTACCTGCAATCCTACTTGCTTAGTATAGGATGCTAGTATTTCCATCTGTGGCCCTACATTCTTGTCCGTCTGCTGTGCTATACTATCGGGCCGTGATCACTCGGGAGGTGATCGCGGGTTTATACTATGTACTTTATACTTGATACATGTGGTGATTAAAGACGGGTCGGCTCGTAGGAGCACCCGCGAGTGGATCTTTGAGGCGGAGCGACAGGGTAGGTTCAGACCACCTAGGAGAGAGGTGGGCCTGGCCCTGGTCGGCGTTCGCGGATACTTAACACGCTTAACGAGATCTGGGTATTTGATCTGAGTCTGGCCATTTGGTCTATACACACTAACCATCTACGCGGGAGTAGTTATGGGTATCCCGACGTCATGGTATCAGCCGAAGCCTTCGTGGCGTCAGTGACTGAGTGGCGCGCGCCGGATTGGAACGTAAGCCTGCTCTTGTATTAAGGGGGCTAGTTCTGCTTCCGGCCGCGTTCGCAACGTGCAGGTGTGCTAAGGGCGATGGGCCCAGACCCCTGTGCGCTTAGGTTTAGACCGGCATGCTGACCTCTCTGTTGTGCCTAGGTGGGGCTGCGACATGTTGATCTTCCGAGGCCGGGCATGACCCAGGAAAGTGTGTCCGGCCAAATGGGATCGAGCGTGTTGGGGAATGTGGTGCACCCCTGCAGGGAAGTTAATCTATTCGAATAGCCGTGATCTTCGGTAACAGGACGATTTGGAGTTGTACCTTGACCTTATGACAACTAGAACCGGATACTTAATAAAACACACCCTTCCAAGTGCCAGATACAACCGATGATCGCTCTCTCACAGGGCGACGAGGGGAGGATCATCGGTTAGGATTATGCTATGCGATGATACTTGGAGGACTTCAGTTTACTCTCTTCTACATGCTGCAAGACGGAGGCTGCCAGAAGCGTAGTCTTCGAAAGGACTAGCTACCCCCCTCTTATTCTGGCTTTCTGCAGTTCAGTCCACCGATATGGCCCTTTACACATTTACCCATGCATATGTAGTGTAGCTCCTTGCTTGCGAGTACTTTGGATGAGTACTCACGGTTGCTTTCTCCCTCTTTTTCCCCTATCCCTTCTACCTGGTTGTCGCAACCAGATGTTGGAGCCCAGGATCCAGACGCCACCGTCGACGACGACTCCTACTACACCGGAGGTGCCTACTACTACGTGCTGCCTGCTGACGACGACCAGGAGTAGTTAGGAGGATCCCAGGCAGGAGGCCTGCGTCTCTTTCGATCTGTATCCCAGTTTGTGCTAGCCTTCTTAAGGCAAACTTGTTTAACTTATGTCTGTACTCAGATATTGTTGCTTCCGCTGACTCGTCTATGATCGAGCTCTTGTATTCGAGCCTTCGAGGCCCCTGGCTTGTAATATGATGCTTGTATGACTTATTTTATTTGTAGAGTTGTGTTGTGATATCTTCCCGTGAGTCCCTGATCTTGATCGTACACGTTTGCGTGTATGATTAGTGTACGATTGAATCTGGGGTGTCACAGAAGTGATCCTAGAACAACCTACGATCAAGCATAACTCCAACACCGTGTTCACTTCTCGGACCCCGCCGGAAAGAGACCATCACGCGGTTGATGCATTTTAATTAAGATAAGTGTCAAGTTCTCTACAACCGGACATTAAAAAATTCCCATCTGCCCATAACCGCGGGCACGGCTTTTGAAAGTTCAAAACCCTGCAGGGGTGTCCCAACTTAGCCCATCACAAGCTCTCACGGTCAACGAAGGATATTCCTTCTCCCAGGAAGACCCGATCAGGCTCGGAATCCTGGTTACAAGACATTTCGATAATGGTAAAACAAGATCAGCAAAGCCGACCGAATGTGCCGACAAATCCCGATAGGAGCTGCACATATCTCGTTCTCAGGGCACACCGGATGAGCAGTCCGTACAACTAAAACCAACCCTCAAGTTTCCCCGAGGTGGCGCTGCAAGGGGCTCTAGTTTGGACCAACACTCAGAGGAGCACTGGCCCGGGGGGGTTAAAATAAAGATGACCCTCGGGAGCGCGACTCCCAAGGGAAAAGTAGGTGGTGGTGAGGCAAATGGTAAAACCAAGGTTGGGCCTTGCTGGAGGAGTTTTATTCAAAGAGAACTGTCAAGGGGTTCCCATTATAACCCAACCGCGTAAGGAACGCAAAATCAAGGAACATAACACCGGTATGACGGAAACTAGGGCGGCAAGAGTGGAACAGAACACCAGGCATAAGGCCGAGCCTTCCACCCTTTACCAAGTATATAGATGCATTAATTAAACAATGTATATATAGTGATATCCCAACAATATCCATGTTCCAAACATGGAACAAACTTCAATCTTCACCTGCAACTAGCAACGTTATAAGAGGGGTTGAGCAAAGCGGTAACAAAGCCAAACAACGGTTTGCTAGGACAAGGTGGGTTAGGGGTTTGGCATGGCAATATGGGAGGCATGATAAGCAAGTGGTAGGTATCGCGGCATAGGCATAGCAATAGATCGAGCAACTAGCAAGCAAAGATAGAAGTGATTTCGAGGGTATGGTCATCTTGCCTGAAATCCCGCAAGGAAGAAGAACGAGTCCATGAAGAAGACAAATGGACGTAGCCGACCGGATCCTCACAAACACGACGTTGTCGAAACTAACCCGAAGAGGCAACACCAGAAAGAAGCAAACAACATAGTAAACAACCACCACATAATCATGGCATGATGCAAAACAAGTATGATGCATGTCCGGTTTAATGAGGCATGGCATGGCAAAATGCATAAACAAACCTACAAATTAAGTGCAGCTCAATATGCAACTCCGTTGCGCTCAATGTGCAAAAGTTGCATATTGACGAAACACCAGGTCAAATATTTAGTTCCTCTCGTTCAGGTACCCATCAATATTAAATGTTGTTAAACATGGCAAGAGGTGAAGCATAGTAAAACTACCTATCTAGGCAAGTTTAAATGAGGCCGGAACAACAAGCAACAAGTCCGGAAAATCCTCATGTGCATATTTATGGACTTGGTATTGTTCTGCCCTAAACACAATTTTAGGGTTGTTAAACATGCAAAGAAAGTGAACCATGTTAAACTAGGCATTTTTCTACCCCCATTTACATATCAAGTTCATTAAAAACTGAGCTACGGTTATTTAGTTATGAATTAAATCATTTTAACATGACATAGGAGCAAATTTAACCAAGCCGCATTTTAAACATAGATGAAAGTGGCAAATTATTAATCTACACAAAATTCTAAGCAAGTTCCATATATTAAGTTTTTACATGTGATGCTTAGTTTGTGAGTTAAAATATGCATGAAGTTCAAGGGTGTTTGTGCAAAACCCTGGTTAAAATAGGAAAACGTTCTATGAAAAAAACATGATACGGGCCGGATCTGATAGCCCAGCAGAAAGGAAAAGGAGGCGCTGGGGTTTTTCACCATGGGCTTGGCCCATCTGGAGGGGAAGCAGGTCGGTCGGTGCGCTTGGATCTGGTGGCCATCGAGACGAAGCAGAGAAGGCCCACGCGCGTACGGGCGGTCGATGGGGCGCTGGGGCGAGCGGCGTCGATTGGTCAATGCCTCACGCGAGTGGAATGGGGCACTGGTCCTCGTGCAGAGGAGCAGGACCAGGCGGAAGCGAGGATTTGGCGCGGACGAATCATGGGTCTCCGGTGAGGTCTTGGGCGGCAGCAGGACAGATCCGGGAGGTCTCGAAGACGGGGAGCCGGTTCCCGGTAGTTGGAGCGTGGGGCGGCCTGATGAACAGCACCAGGTGGCGGCGACGAGCTCCTTCAGCGGCCATGGCGTGGGCGGAGCTCCTGCACGTTCCTGGTACAGAGACAGAAAAGTGAGAAAGGGAGAAACCAGGGGAGATGGATGAAAGCGCGAAGGCAAGGAGAGGGATGGCCTGGTGGTGCTATCGGGGAGGCGACATCGCGAGGAGGCGGGGTCCAGCATGTCTGGTGAGGTGAGGTGCGCTCGGGCTCTGCGCTGTTGCTGCGGGCTTGGGGAGAAAACAGAGGAGGAGCTCCTCTCTTGTGGCTGGATCGAGGCAAGGAGGAGGAGCTGGTTGAATCGGAAGGAGGGGATGGATTGGATAGAGATGATTGGTCGATGCTCTGTTCGGTGGTGGCTGAATGCGCGGTGGATCGGGCAGGGGAGATCCCGAGGGGGATTCGGTGGAGTGGCGGCGGCGAAGAGATGGATGGGACAGATCCCTAGGTTTTAGGGTTGCCCACTATTTATATTGCAAAAAGGATTTAGGGTAGAGGCTATCACGTCCCTACGATCGCAATCGAACGGTCACAGATAAAATAGTTAGGGAGTCCAAATAAGAAAACAGTGATGTTTTGTAGACGTTTGGGGATGATCCGGACCCAATGGTGATGACTGCCCGGGTCGGGTTCGGGACAACTTTCGGACGCGCGTGAGGGGTTCGATGCACTGATGCAAGGGGGGGCTCAGGAGGGGTTGGTTGTGACTGTGTAGAAGGGCTTGGACTGAGAGGAGAGAAGAGGAAACGGCCCGGCAACAGTTTTCGGAGACCGAAAACATCCGACGTTTTGACCGGCTATATTGCCGCTATAGTTATCCGTTGGGGCGTCAAACGAACTCCGAATGCGATAAAACTTGGTAGGCTGCCTACCTACAACATAACAACACCGCACGCCAACTTTCAACCCATTCCGAGAATATTTTTCGGCCACTATAAACTAATATTTCGGACGTGCTGTGGGCGCGTGCAAGTGTGTCTGGGCTCAGAACGGACAATGAAGAGAACTGGGAGACCCGGACGAATGCAAGTTTTGAAAACATGATGATGCAATGCACATGATGACATGGCAAAATGCAACACACAATCGAATGACATGGCAATGACGGTGACTAACTGGAAGACACCTGGCGCAACGGTCTCGGGGCGTCACAATTGGAGATGCCCTAAAGTACTGCATGTAAGTTTGACACCACTAGGCATCAGACTACAGACACATTGTATCTATCAGACTAGTGGAAGGCCATCCGATGAGAAGCGTGGAGATCGTCGGATCTGCTAGCCAGGACCCGCCGAGATTTGCTGCCTTGGTTTGTTATTAATTGTCTGCTTCCTTTCGTATAACTGCTCCCTGTTATCTCACGGAAATCCCCGCTAACCTCTCTCATCCGAGCAGACTTGTGTGCTCATGCTTCAACTTGAATGTGCATCTTACCCCCCTTTTTTGTGGGGGCTCTAGACTTTTCTAGACTGGCGCTATGCCGCTCTAGCCTTCTCTCCTCCTCTGCTTTTCCTCCTCCCTCTCTCCACATAATCTTGTTCTTGTTCTCTAATCTCCTACTATTTCTCCCATCTACTTTTCTGATTACTCCGCTTTCCCTCCTGCTATTTTGTTGCCTCTCCCTCGTTTTTCCCTTCGCTAGTTAGATGTGAATATGGACAGATCTTCTACTCGCATGGAAGATCCTGATGCTCTTCCGCAGAAGGCGGATCTGAGAAGAGATGGAGTAAATCAAGTCTCGCAGCTTTCCTCTCGGGTTGTGAGGTCAGATCCCGGGATTGAACTCAACATGCAAGCGTTGTCGATCAATGAGCCGAAGGTAGTTCATATTCAGGCTGAGCAGTACAGGCAAGAAGAGGGTCAGGATGCAGAGTTCAATATTCTAATGAAGCTTGCATCTACAGGAGGTCCTATCAGGGTTCTTTCCCTTCAGGCTGTGCGGCAATCTATGGCTAGAGCATGGAAGGAACTATTATGGTATATCACAATTATCAAGGTACATCTTTGTGGCTCATTTTCGTTCTTTGGATGCTGTTATGTTTGTCATTACTCGTCAGCCTTGGAGCATGGTTTCAGACAATTTCTTGCTTGAATGGATGGATCCAGAGGAGCAAAATAGGAATATTCAGGACTATAAGTTTGACACTGTCTACGTGACTATTCGGATTTATGGTATTCCCATGAGATTTAGAACTCAAGCTCTACTTGCAAACATCTTGCAAAGTGTTGGCCAGATCTCAGAATTTCATCCTATAAATCAGAGTATGATATTTTCTAGGGAGAATTACATTTGGGGTACCATTAAAGTTCAGGTTAGTAAAGCAGTCAGAGATAGAGTTTGGGTTTCTTTTGCCAAGGATTCTGCTGGTTGGGCTTACTTATTCTATGAGAAAATTGGCAGAATCTGCACTTTTTGTGGAGTTATGTTTCATAGTGTTCAGCATTGCAAGATCAAAAATAGTGTTCTCATTTCAAGAAACAGGCTGCAAGTTTCTTTGGAAGAAATCTCACCAAATAGATTTGGGCAGTGGATGACTAATGCAGAGTTGATTCCTACTCTTTCAGGAGGAAATGTTCAGGCAGAAGCAAATTCATTCTCATCTTTCATCAATCCTCAGCTAGCAAGGTTGCAGAAGTAGTTCATAGAGGATCCCAAAGGAAAGGGAAAGATGTCAGAAGAGGATTCTGCTGAAAAAGGAAATTAGAAGGTATTATCTTTAAGAAAAATTAATGAACAAAATAAAAGAATGGAAGGAGAGTTCATTCACAGTCAGCAGCAGAGTGAAAGTGGTGATTTAATGGATACAACGGTGTTACCAGATGCAGGTAATAAAGAGACAGATGTTGGGCAAAGCAATTATGTAGAAGGAGGGCAAGTTGAAGCTCTTCAGCATTCAGTACAGCAAAGTGGTGCTCTTGCTGACCTGGAGCAGATAGGGGGTGCAAAATAGTCGGGCCCATTATCTCAGCAGTTGCCAGGCTCTCGGTGCACGTCTGCTGAAGAGATGCATATTCAAGGACGGAGATATGAGCCAGATTTGGACCAGCAGACTGCCCAAAATAATCCTCTTCGCCTCGCAGATATTCCTAGTCGGTGTGTTGTCCCTTCATCTCACTTTGTGCAGACTTCCCCTACCTCTTCTATTCAAATGCATTTGGAGGACAAAGTTTCCGGTGCAAATGTCGCTATTTGTCCTTCCCCTTCCCCGGGCGCAGCGCTTTTCCCTTCTCCTACCCGCCATCCCATTCCCTCGCCTACTCGATCCAGTCCCAAACGTACATCCGCCTCACTTTTTGGTATCCCCTCTCCTCCGGCGAAGAAGGCTGCCAATCAATCAAGCTTACTCGGTGCTCCGCGAGACACGCAAGTTTTCATTGGACAATCTTATCCAGCTGGTGGTGTGGGAGCCGCCCCTGTTCTTAGTGACGGTGTTGCCAGCACTGTGGTAAAGAGTTCAGTCAGAGGATTTTTTTTGGGGGGCGTTGAGTTTCCTGGATCCACAACATCTCAACGGAGCTACCGTCGATCTAGGAATAGCAGATGGGACATTCCTCCGAACGGCGAATCTGGAAGTGTGCGTCCTAATTTCCATGGGTTTCTTCGCAATTGTGCTCGTTCTTCCACTTGGAAGCGCGACAGCGGATCGGCTCAACTGGACAGTAGCAATAATGTGTGCACAAGCCGATGCAAAAATTTGGGGAGCATGTCTTTTGAAGCTAGCACTGAACATTTATCAGTTATGGCATTTCGTCAGCACGAAGGAGGAAGCTATGATCCCTCGACCCTGAGCACACCTTCGCCGTCTGTCAGTGAGGGTACAGTTGGATCCCGTCAGGGGGCTTTCTCTCCTCCTGGCATTGATCGCCTCCATCACAAGGGTCTGCATGTTCATGGTAGCATTTGTAGCCCTACAGCTCAAGTCACAATGGAAAATCAAGATGACTCTAGTACACTGGATATCAACAAGAATCAGTCTGGACATAACATGGAGTTGGATGATGATGCAGATAGGAACTTAGCGCAATCCTTTTCTCGGGCAGCGGCGCATGGCCCTAACGCGCCTCGGGCGCCATGAAAGCCATAGCTTGGAATTGCCGAGGTATGGGCCGGGGCCTCGGTAGCGATCGAATGTTGTTCCTAACAAATCTGATCCGTTCTACGAAAGCTCAGGTAATATTTGTTTCAGAAATCAAATCTTCGAAGGTTCATTCGGTTGATCTTGTTAATAGGTTTGATGTGGCTAACAGTTTTGTTGTTCCTTCTAGAGGTGCTTCAGGAGGGCTCTGGCTTATGTGGAATGATGATCTTAAAATCTCTGTTCATAGTTCCTCCTTTCACTTTATCCTAGCCAATGTAGTTCATCTAGCCTCGGGGGTTCACTTTTGTTTGATATGTATATATGGTGATCCTTATCATAGGCAGACTAGTGCCATTTGGAATCAGGTTTCCACTTTTGTGTATGATAACCTCGGAAAACCCATGATCTGTATGGGAGACCTTAATGATATTTTGTATGATACAGATGGCTGTAATGGTAGTGTAAATTATTTTCGTATGTCTGCTTTTCGTTCTATTGTCAAAAACTGTGGTTTCTTTGACATCGGTTTTAGTGGTCCTGCTTACACTTGGCGCAATAGGCAGCACACTGTTAATCCTATTTACAAACGTTTGGATCGTTGTCTTGTTAATGCTGATTAGTGTGCTCATTACCCCAATACTAAGGTGCTTAATTTACCTATCATCGTTAGTGACCATGCTCCCATACTTATTTCTACTGATGGTAGTTTTGTTAAACCTAAGCAGACTTTCAAATTTGAAAATTGGTGGTTAATGGAGAAGGATTTCAGTAGTTTTGCTAAGTCTGCTTGGAACAATGCTAGAGCAGGCTCTTTTGTTGCAAAAACCTCTTCTTTGGCAGGGGCTTTGAAAACTTGGTGTAGGAAGAAGAAACCTTTTCAGCAAGAGCTTCAGGAACTAGAATCTAGTATCAAGCAGATTCAGGAGCTTCCAATCAATCAGCAAGATCATGCTTTAGAAAATTCGCTTATTCTCAGGTATGAGCAAACTCTCTCTAAACTGAATAGTTTTTATAAGCAAAGAAGTAAGAAGGGATGGGCTACTGATGGTGATCGTAATACGAAATTTTTTCATCAAGCTGTGCTTAAGAGAAGGAAAAGGAATACTATCTGCTCGGTTAAGGATGAAAATAATATTGTGCATTTTAAGCCTAGTCTCATTGCTAATACCTTTGTTAATTATTTCAGATATATCTTCTCTTCCACTCATATCAACTGTGGTAGACCTTTTCTTGTTTCTCAATTACCGGAGGGCTCTTTGGACCCTACTTATTTAATTCCGGATAAAAATGAGGTCTTGCAGATTTTGAAGGACATGAAGTTGAATGCTTCTCCAGGGCCAGATGGTTTTAATGTCGAGTTTTATTTGGCTACTTGGAATTGGATAGGAGACGATGTCACTCAATTGGTAGTCAATTTTTATAAAACAGGTATATTCCCTCTCACGTGAGTGATACAAACATTGCTCTCATTCCAAAAAACGTGTTCCTTAGGTTCCTATGGATTATCGTCCCATTAGTCTTTGCAATGTTATTTATAAAATCATTGCCAAATCTTTAGCTAATCGTCTTAAGCCTCATCTTCCAGATTATATTGACCCTGCTCAACAAGCTTTCATTGAAGGTAGAAGAATTAGTGACAATATCATTATTGCTCAAGAGATTTCTCACTCTTTTGCTCTTCGTTCTTGGAATCACCTTGCTTTCATGCTTAAAATTGATTTTGCTAAGGCTTTCGATCGTTTAGAATGGAGCTTCATTGTTTCAGCTCTTGCACGTAAAGGATTGCATGCTCATTTCATAAATTTGATTTATGAGTGCATTTCTTCTCCTACTTTTTCTGTGGTCATTAATGGTAGTCCTTCTCATAAATTCAAAAGTTCTAGGGGTATTCGTCAAGGTTGTCCTATGTCCCCTTATTTGTTTGTTATTGCCATTAATGAATTATCTCTTGCTCTTAACGAAGCTTTAGCTGCTCATAGTCTTCAGGGTATTTTGCTTGGACCAAATTGCCCCCCGATTCACTCTCTTTTGTTTGCAGATGATTTGTTGGTATGTGTTCAAGCTACTGTTCAGGAAGCTAATGCTATGGCCAACATTATCAATCATTTTTGTTCCATGTCAGGTCAAACTCCAAATTGGGCCAAGTCTGCTATTATGTTTAGTGCTCATGTTAGTCAGGCTGTTATTCAAGATATTAAGCAGATTTTTCCTGTTTCTAACATGGATGCTAATTTTTCTCATCTTGGCCATCCTCTTATTCTTCCTGCTAATAATAGATCTGCGGCCTACAATTTTGTTTTGGATAAATTCATGAATAAGCTTCCTGCTTATAAGGCCAACTTGCTCTCTCATGCAGCTAGGCTTGAATTGATTAGATCAGTTTTTTCTGGTATTCCTGTTTACTATATGGCTAATATTTTATTTCCTAAGAAGTTCATAGCCAAACTCACTGCTATTACTAGGAACTTTTGGTGGACAAGTATTAGAGAGCATAATTCGAGCAAAAGCTTGTGTCTTAGGGCTTGGAAGGATATTTGTTATTCTAAAAAAGAGGGTGGCCTTGGTATTAGGAACTTACAAGCCATTAATGAAGGCCTGATGCTTGCAGCTGCTTGGCGTATAGCGAAAGATTCTTCTTCCCATCTCCATCTTGTTCTTAAGTCCAAATACTTCCATGATTCTTCCATCTGGACTGCTAGCCCTTCTAATCCAAAATCAGCTTTTTGGTCCTCCATTCTCAAAATACCGCCCAAACTCAAAGCTCATTCTTTTTATCAGATTACTCAAGGTAATATTTCTATATGGAGCACCCCTTGGTGCTCGCGTTGGAATGCTATTTATGATCATCTGATTATTCAACCTTCAGGATATAGTTACCCTTCTCTTGTTAAAGATCTTTGGGTTCCTGATAGGAAAGAATGGAATTCTACCCTTATTTACTCTCTTTTCCAACAACCTCTTGCTTCTACTATTATGCAGACTGATATTATTCAAGAGGACGGTCCAGATATTCTGTGTTGGGACCTTACCCCTAATGGTATTTGTACTTCTAAATCTACTTATAAGCTGTGTTTGCAGGATATTCATGCCAATCCTAGATTTGCACCTTCTCAGGTTTCTTTGCAGGTCAAGAATCTTCTAAATGAGGTCTGGAAACAAAAGATGATGATTCCCAGGGTAAAAACTTTTGCTTGGAGGCTTCTTAGAAAAGCTCTTCCCACAGGTTTGAGAGCTGGCCGCTTCTCCGTGCACATATCTCAACTTTGTAGCAGATGCGGTAAGCCTGAGGATGAGATGCATTTATTTTTTCTTTGTGATTTTGCTAGAGCTGCTTGGTTTCTGAATCCTTGGTGCATTAGAATGGATATTTTAGTTCAAAGTAATCCTAATATTCACAGTATTTTCCTTGCTCTGATTAATATGAATCATCCTCATGCTTCTCTACCCAACATTCTCAACTTTATGTGGTGTCTTTGGAAAGCTAGGAATGATTATTTATTTAGTAGGAAAAAATCTCTTATCATATTAACACTGCTTCTATAGCCCTGTGTAATGAACTCGATGATTCTATACATATTTCTTCTCAGCTCAAATCCAATGAGATGGTCGGTGTTTTACCTCTTACTAATCAGATTCCTATGCAGGGGAAAACGATTAAGTCTGATCTTCAAGTTACAGGACCAAAAATATACTCTGATGCAGCATTTAGATGCAAAAAAATTCCAGGCTTGACTCAAGGATCTGTTGCTACTGGAATTGGAATTTACCTCTCTTTACCACAAGACCAATTGGAGGTCAATGTGCAGATCCAAGCTTCTACTGTTATCACAGATACACCTTTACAAGCTGAAGCTTTGGCGCTTATTTTGACGGCTAGAGTGGCCAAACAGCTATGCATTTCTCAGCCCACTTTCCTCACTGACAATCTGTCTTTGGCGTCATGGGCGGCTAGCAGAAAGATTAAGGAATCTACTACTCCTTGGACTATAAGGAAAATTCTGGCTGACTTCTTCTGCTACTTCTCAGATCTTCAGTCCCAGGTGTTTCACATCTTTAGGGAGATCAATGGTATTGCACACAATGTAGCTCATCAGGTTCTAACATCAGTGGTAGAACCTGATATATGTTGTTTCGCTTCAGCTCATCGGAATATGACTTGCCCTGTAGTTTCTCTTCTCTCTACTTTTCAATTTCAGGGCTTTGTAATTCATGTTGTACGGTGTTTCTGAGCTGAAATAAGAAAGTTTGGCGCCTAGTGCGCCTTTTGTTGTTCAAAAAAAAACCTCTTTTTTAGTGGAACGTGTATCCTCCTTGGTTGTGTGTTTCCTAACAAGACTCTGTACAATTAAGCTTGCTTCCTACTAATTGCTTCCAGTGACTCGGTTATTTAGCTTCCAGCGACTCAATTTTTTGCTTCCAGCGACTCAATAATTTGCTACAACCTCAACCCAATTTATTTGATCTAGTTGAAGTTTGTGTTATATCTAACAGATTATTTTGAACACCATCTAACAGAAATTTGGGTCCATTATAAATGTTTATTTTACGTCCAACCAGCTAAGTAATAACATGTTTCTGTCGACTGGAAAATGTGTTTCCATTGCAACGCGATTTTGCTTCTAATGATAACATATACATTTATTTCCGCTGAAACATGAATTTGATTGTACATTGCTTCCAACCCATGAAAGTTTGCTATGGAAGAGAAAGGAATTTGCTCCCATGCAACAAAAGCTTAATATAGTTACAACAACAAAAATTATTTACATTATAACAAAAATTGTTACATGGTCAACACCGAAGTCTGCTGGGAAGCAAGGGTAATGTCTTGGGTTGCAGTAGCATAATAGGGAACACTTAGGCGAAATATTGCCGAAGGAAAATTGGCATGATGGCAGCAAGCAACGGGGATGTTGTCGCCAGCTATTAACCACAACATGTCGACACACCACAACGACATTGTGGGGAGACGTTAGTGCAAGGCATCTGAGAAACTAAGGATGCATGGTTGTCGTCGTTTGGCGCAAAACATCTATAAAATAGAAGCACAATGAGAAATTAAGAGTATCAAAACATAAATAATACACATTGGAAACACAAGAAATGAAATAAGCATGGATTACACGAAGCAACAAATTAATCTATCAGAATATATATGATAGGTACTGGAAGCACAGAAAACTGGGATGAAAGAAAAGCATTGCTATACAAACATATGTGAAATGTTAAAGTAGGAACCATAGCTTAGATGGACCAGCTGTTTCAACGATCAAAACATATGTGATAGGCAATGGAAGCATATACAATTGAGACGAAGAGAAAAATTCAATACCATTGGAAACAAATGTGGCACAAAAGTATAAAACATGGCTTACATGAAGCAACAAATTGGTCTGTCACATCATACACTGTTTGTATTTTGATCAAAATGGTGTTCAAAAGAAGAACAATAGAACACAAAAAAATAGAAACCTGGCGAAGTATATATTTGGAAGCCCGATCAGTATGAAGCATGAAGAGGTGCTATGCCAATATAACTCATCTTACTTTGAAGCATAAAGAATTGCACATGGAAATTAATTAAAGATTGCCGCCAACATGAGGATGCTTGTTGTGTCACCTACATACAAAATTCACCTAAGAACTGGTTGAATTATGGCAGCAAACTTTGCAGGCCGAAGAAGCATATGTAGAACTCTCTTTGATCCAAAATAAGTGTCATAGCTTTGAACAAAGGTTCTAATAAACAAGCCTTTTAACAACAGTTCTAACAAACAAGCCTTTTAACATCAGTTCTAACAAACAACCCTCGATGCATAAATTTGGCATGGTCATGCTTCCATTTTTTTAGAGGTATGAAGCTGGAAATTTATGCAAATGGTGCATTATTAGTGTTGGGTGGAAGCATGAAATTTTAAAAATGAAACCAAAAAATTTGCGGCCAACTGTGGATGCTTATATTTGGAAGCTCTTTGTATAGGAAGCAATGAAACAATATTTTCTTAGCATCTCTCACCATCATTTGAAGCACTGAATATTGACACTAAGGAATAGACACGATTGTCTACCTACATAGCTATGGGTTATCAAATTGTCTACAAAGCATGACCTACAAAAAGTTTGATGACAAATGACCTAACACAAATCAGAACAATACTAGGCAGCCACTGAACATACAAACTTGATTACTGATGTCCACCAGCGTTGTCGCCCCGGGGGTCGCATCGGTGGATAAGGCGATGTGGTTTGGAGAAGCAGGGGCACAGCTAGCCGGTGGAGTGGCCGTGCTGCTCGGCGGCGAGGAGAGCAGGAGGCAGCTGCTCGCATGGCGGGGAGGAGGAGATCTGGGCGGTGCGTGCGAGGTGGAAGAGCTCAGGCCGGTGGAGCTGCGTTTGCAATCAGGAGAGATTAGTGGAGTTTTTTTAGGGAGAGATTAGGGGAGTGTTACGCACGGGGGTTGCGGCTGATTAGTTCCCTGCCGGTTGATTTTTTTTTTCAATAAGAAGCACAATGTTAGCCGTCAGATTTCAATTGCATCGACGGCGTTGGTCTGGTCTGTAGCTGGGGTTCGAACAGACTATAGATTAGAAGCGTTTCCCTGTAAGTTTTGTCATAAGTCAAGCTTTGACAAAGTTAACAATAAGTGTCAACATTTATAATACCAAATCAACACCGTTAAGACTTACCGTGAACTATATTTTCATATGGTATAGATTTCGTATTGTAAATGCTCATATATTTCTCTATAATATAAAATTGGTCAGAGTTCACAAAATTTGACTTCAGACAAAACTTAACTATAATTTGGCAAGGGGATAATTGTTGGATTGTGGTCTAAAACGGCGAACTAGATACTTTCTTCGACACAGATAGGTTTCAAAAAAACCATAATTGTCAATTCCGCATTACAGCACAGCTTTTTCTTGCTTAAAACAATTTGAAATTTCCCAACTTGCACTATTACCAAACTAGCTGCCTGGAGCAAACGTCATCAGGCTCGTCAATTGCGCCCAGCAAATAGCCAAAGATTTCCAATACTTCATTGTTCATCTTGCTTGAAGTAAACATCAGTCATTCTGTCCTTGGAATATTCACATTACACATCACTGCGCATTGGGGACAGGCGAAAAAGGCAACCAAACCCTTGCTTCTAGAAGAAGAAAATGCAGGCATAAGCTGTAATCACCGATGTTAGCAGCACAGACACTGCATTAACAGCATCATTATCCAGGATAGTCATTCCAGAAATCTTGGTGACAGTAGGTCCCCGTTTACTGACCACCTACATGTACAGGACAAACAAACTGTTCAATATGGTGAAACTGAAAATCCTGGATGATATCTGGTTCAAGATCATGTGAATCACACTTACACACTTATTCATGCTCGCCGAAGCAGCAAAGCAAAGCTTCCAGAATAGAATAACGCTATTATTACATGTGTGTAATTCATATATAAAGTCATCACATCAGAATAGCTAATGTGGATAAGAGAATTTACAGGCACATCCTACAAACCTTGTATACTCCCTCCGTTTCACATTAATTAAAAGTTCTAGCTCTGTCCTAAGTCAAACATGTTTACTTTTGTTCAAGTCCATAGAAAAATATAGAACATCATATTAGTTTCATTAGATAATTTATGAAATATGTTTCATATTATATATATTTGATGTTGTATATCTCAGCATATTTTTCTATAGACTTGGCCAAATTTAAACAAATTTGACTTAGGACAAACCTAAAACTTCAATGATTCGGAAAGAATGGAGTACTGGCTTAAGTACTAGATTGGTCCCTCAAGTTTGACAGAAAGGCCCGGTTTGGTCCCTGCAGTCTCAAAAGGGGCGAATAGCCAAATACCCCCCTGACATTTGTAATTTGGGTCAAGAAAATTCACTGGATGCCATGTGACACATAAGTATGTGGACACATCACATAATCTCGTTCGTATTTCTGTTCTAAGCAGCAATGGAGATGAAAAATTATTCTCGCGAATGTGCAGAGCCCAAGGGAATCACGTTGTTTGTCTCATATTGGGAGCATCTACATCTGGGCGCCCCAAACTCTCCTCAAACGCTCGGGCGGCCCGCCCGGTCACTGACTGATCACGATTTTTCGACCCACACGGACACCTTAAACGGGCTTCAAACACCCGGCCTGACCAGCACCCTTCATATCCAGCCCAAATATGAAGCGGATATGGGGGCGCCCGAGCACGCCCGTCACGTCAGACCCGGACCATGCCGACCCACCCGACCCCACATATATTCGCCCCATCCGCTCGTCGGATCAAACCCTAGCCACTTCACTCCACTCCCCTCCGCCACCCGAGCTCACCTCCGCGGTTTCCGGCCTTCTCTGGCATGGCAGGCAGCGGACCGGACTCCGACCAGTCCGGATCCGTCGACTGGGGTGTCATCCCCTGCGGGTTGGAGGAGGCAATGGCAGTCCACGTTGCACTCCACCACTCCCGGGAGGACAGCGCCCGACCGACAGATCTGTCCGCCGCGACTTCCACCACGCCAACTTAAACCAATTTTGTTTGTGTTGTGAGTTGTGTCTCCTAAGGTGTTTCGGCTACTTAGGGACCGTGCTTCCAACAACAACACCGTGTATAGTCCACCACCTTACCCTCCACTTCCGCATTGCGTCTCAAAACCCATCATTGCATTTCCGCAATCCCATTGAGCTTCCGCAACCACCACCGCTTTCCGCTACCACCATTTTGACATTTGACATTTGAGATTTTAAGTTCGCGGTTTTTCCGTTTCCTAAGGTGTTTCGGCTACTTAGGGATGAGTCTCCATCATCTTGGTATCTCTATCAAGACCAACGTCACTCATCATCGCCACGGACGGTAACCTCCATATCATCTTGGTATCGTGGTATCCCTCCATTGTATATTCCCTTGCCATTGCATTGTTAACCCCTGGCCCATTTTGCGTTACTTGCCTATCGAGACTAGCCATTTGAGTATTGCCGGCAACGTTACTTGTGCACATTAGTGATCAATGATCTACACCTTCCATTACATACATACCATATTATATTGGTATCATCATATCATCTCTTGTGCCTCAAGTTTGTTCCCGCATATACCCAATTGCTATCTTGGTTTGTGCATTGTGCAAAAGTGGCCATACACATAAAAAAAAGAATAAAGCTTTTAAGCAAAAGAGAAAGAGCAAAGAAGCTTGTAAGCAAGTGCCATAGCATCATACCACATTGCATATAAGATTGTCATATCCGATCATCTTGGATCATACCATTGAAACATCATACATATATAGCATACTTGGGATATTAGTCGTTGCATTTTTGTCTCCTATAGGTTATGCACAAGTGTCGTATCCGCCTATTGAGCAATCGTGCTAGCGTCTCTTTTGAGTTGTGCAACACGAGCGTTTTCCGTGGATTCCACATTTTGTGCTCATCCTTGGTTGCACGACCCCATTTATCTATCTGTGTGTGCGTTTCCGTGTGCCATTCATTGCTATTGGTCTACTTGTTTCACTTGCGAATTTATGAATATCTTTCAACATTATTGACTCTTGCTAACATTTTGCATTAAATTTTTGTGCCATTATCCTCACTGAGCTCCACCATAAGCCTTATTTGTGTAGGTGTGAGAAATTGACAACAATTGGTACCAACTGTGCTATTTCCTTGTTACATCATTGAGTGATCATTAATCCATCTTCAACATCGGTTAAGGTACATTTGGTATAGTTCTTCTCCTTTCTCCACTCATATTTGCTCGAGTATTGTGATGGATAGGCAAGGCATTTCATCTCTGGTCTTCCACAACAACGACGGCGTGAACAATTACATCACCAAAGCGTCAATCTTCGATCTACAACGACAAATGCAAGGCACACAATCAAGATTGCGAGAACGCATCGAGAACCTCTCCATCGACATTCGTCACTCCGAAGCAAGGAAAAGGGACTACATCGACAACAAGTTTTCCGCACAAAAGGAGGAGCAAGATGCAAGGATGGAGGAGATTCGGACCTTGTTGATCAACCGTTCTTCCCCTTCGTCATCCTCAAGGCGGCGACGTTCAAGTCACAAGTCTTCGGAGCGCAAAAATGATGCAAGCGCAAGTCGTCCACGTTCACATCTCCATGGCGACCACCATCACGTTCGTGATCCACATCGTCATGAAGGGCAAGTCACCTCCAAGCATCATGTGCACGACGACGACGAACGCCATCAAGCTCAAGCACGACGACGACGAACGCCATCGAGCTCAAGCACGACAACGACACCATCATCATGAAGATGCTTGCCAAGCGCAAATGCACAAGTCCCAACAAGCCCTACTTCACGTCAAGGTCAACCTTCATGAGCATAAGAGAAGGCCGCGAGACGAGCACCACCAAGACGGAGCTACGGCTGCACCAACCACTTCGGCATCTTCGCCAAGTGTTCTCAAGGCATCTTCGCCTTCGGACGTACGGCATCTTTGCCTACTTCCCATGAGTTCGCCTACATCGACATCTTCACAAATGAGGCAACCACCAACGAGCGAGGGCGACACTTCTATCTTCGGAAACCCCTCAAGGAAGATGCCCGAGCACGGGAATTTTCCTTCGGTCATGGAGACGAGCTACGAAGTGCCACATCATATGGGCCTCTAACAACAAGACAGCGACAAGACGGTCGAGCAAGGGCCATCCCCTTCGACCACGGCGACGAGCATGAACCTCTTCAACAACATGAAGACGACGCCCATATTGGACTCATACTCCGAGTCAAGCTACGAGACCGCACATGAGACCTTATCTTTGGTCTTAGAGGAGAGTGATGATGTGCCATCTTTGGCCTTCATCCACGGCTACGACTACAACATGATTGAGCATGGAGACATTTGCACCTATATCTCTCCGATACCCACATATGATGAGATGCCCCAATTCCCATGTGAGGAGCGCCACCACCACATGAGTGAGATGAGTGACTCCACCACATGAGTGAGATGAGTGACTCCACCATATATGACATTGAGTGCATTTCCTATGAGAGGATGAGTGTGACCACCACTAGCCCCACACTTAAGAGCATGCCACACATCTTATGTGAGGTTGAGAGCCATTTAAGTGACTCCACCAACCATATGAATGATAGCATCATACCGGGAGTGAATGAGCCACAACACTTAGTGAGTGAGGTAGTTGACACGGCACGTGAGGCCACTATGATTTCTAATGACTTACCCTCTACTCGAAGTGTATTTTCTTCTTTGGTGCTAGGTCTCCTACCCGATTAAGATAGGACTGCATCAGGGGTCAGCTTTGAGCCCTTATCTTTTTGCATTGGTGATGGATGAGGTCACAAGGGATATACAAGGAGATATCCCATGGTGTATGCTCTTTGCGGATGATGTGGTGCTAGTTGACGATAGTCGGACGGGGGTAAATAGGAAGTTAGAGTTATGGAGACAAACCTTAGAATCGAAAGGGTTTAGGCTTAGTAGAACTAAAACCGAGTACATGATGTGCGGTTTCAATACTACTAGGTGTGAGGAGGAGGTTAGCCTTGATGGCCAGGTGGTACCTTAGAAGGACACCTTTCGGTATTTGGGGTCAATGCTGCAGGAGGATGGGGGTATTGATGAAGATGTGAACCATCGAATCAAAGCCGGATGGATGAAGTGGCGCCAAGCTTCTGGCATTCTCTGTGACAAGAGAGTGCCACAAAAGCTAAAAGGCAAGTTCTACAGGACGGCGGTTCGACCCGCAATGTTGTATGGCGCTGAGTGTTGGCCGACTAAAAGGCGACATGTTCAACAGTTAGGTGTGGCGGAGATGCGTATGTTGAGATGGATGTGTGGCCACACGAGGAAGGATCGAGTCCGGAATGATAATATACGAGATAGAGTTGGGGTAGCACCAATTGAAGAGAAGCTTGTCCAACATCGTCTGAGATGGTTTGGGCATATTCAACGCAGGCCTCCAGAAGCTCCGGTGCATAGTGGACGGCTAAAGCGTGCGGAGAATGTCAAGAGAGGGCGGGGTAGACCGAATTTGACATGGGAGGAGTCCATTAAGAGAGACCTGAAGGATTGGAGTATCACCAAAGAGCTAGCTATGGACAGGGGTGCGTGGAAGCTTGCTATCCATGTGCCAGAGTCATGAGTTGGTTGCAAGATCTTATGGGTTTCACCTCTAGCCTACCCCAACTTGTTTGGGACTAAAGGCTTTGTTGTTGTTGTTTTGTTGTTGTTGTGGTGCTAGGTCTCCTACATGACGACATGCCTATCCTCGACGAGTACATACCCCCAAGGGAGACGACGATGGCCATGGTGGACGATGATGCACCCCCCACATGGTTCCATCAAGATGAAGATGACCACGACTTGGTCTTCGACACCTCACTTACAACACATGAGCGACGCTTCAAAGGTAACATAGGTGATGGTGCTTCTCTTGTCCCACCAGTGGACTATTTTACGAATGATTGCTTGCATGATGTTAACATACCTATTCCCATGCTTCATACTAGTGCAACTTCTTCATGTCATGACTTACCAATTTTTGATGAATATGATGATGAGCATGTTGAATTGCCTAGTTGTGATGCTATGCTCCATAGGATATCATGTGAAAATTCTTTTGGTCACGTCATGTTCGACAACTCTTTAAACTTGTCATATGCTATGAGTGAGATCTCCCATATTGCATCATTTGAACCTCAACATAGTAGCTATGCATGCCCCATTAAAATAAATCTCATTTGCACCCATGGCATAGATGACGAGATGATGGTCATTGGCTTTTGTTTTTCATGTGATGATATTGCCATGCTTCCTTTACATGATTTGCGCAATTCATCTACTATGCCATGTCATGATTACATTGTTCCAAATATGCTTTCTTTTGGATGTTGTCAATATTCTTCATGTGATGTTTATACAAATGCTCATGAGGAGACCTTTATAATTTCCTCATATATATTAAGAGATTTTGATACATCCTATCCTTTGAATGCTTCCATAATTGCTTGCACCATACGCATTCCATAAATAACAATGCTTTACATATTTCTCATGATGTATTACACAATTTGAGTCTCCATTATGCTATACATAACAACAAACCTCTCATGATGGATAACATGTTTCTATATCACGCATCTCATTTATTTGAGCGGATATTTTGTGCTAGCCAACACAAGCACGTGCGCATCATGATGGATGATGTGTACATCTACCACGCACACACAAATTTTCCTTTGTCTTTGTCTTTGTCTTGTGTAGATACTCATGTATACGCGTCAACCTCTCAATCCCAAGAGTTGACGAAACGAGCTCTTGAGAGCAACGATGCTTTGGGATCCCGTGGACTATTCTTACCACCGTCCTCTTCGCGCAACGACTTCGCGCATTCCTTTTACTTGGCTCTTACACGGCTATGGGCTATTTACCATTTGTCACGTTATGCCCATTTTCTCGTGTTCACTTTGCATGCTATGCCTCTTTATATGATTTTGCCATGCAATTGTGACCCTTGCATGCATTTACCCATGATTAACCATTATACTACTTCTATGTGTATTTGCATGCTTGGTGAAGATCCTTATTGCTATTGCCATGTCTATCATGTGCCTCGTGCTATTGATGCTTGTTGTGTTGGGAGAGTCATGATGTCCCATTGCTATTTACATATGGCCTCTCACCAATACATTGATGATATTTTGCTCATATCTTGCTTTCATGCTTGTGCTATGTCATGTGAATTATTCATGCACACTATTTGCACCCATTACATGCTTGCCATGATTCCTTCTAGTATGTTGCATCTTCGCACCACTAGCTTGCTTGACTTGATCACTATGATTACTTACTTTGTCGCATCACCCATGTTCCACTATTACTCGCTTTCTTGGGTTGATGACATATATGTTCGTGCCTCTCACATGATATATCTTGTTCATTGTCGCTTGCCTTCAATTGTTGCATCTATGCTCGTTGATATTGAAGACTTGGACATATACTTGTGATGCATGCTTGTTTACTTGAGCCTATTGTCTTTGGTTGTAGTCGCATCTTATGCTTTCATACCATGCCACATATTGTCCTTTCTCATGATAAGCATGATGAAAACACTTGTTGGGTATCTCACCATTCGAATGATAAGTGTTGTATTTGCACTAACTTCATTTGTTTTTCCGAGTGTTTGTCATGTTCTTTCATTTTGAAGGATTCACAAGGTGGCACCGTCATGAAACACCTTGGTCATGTGAAGGCGTACATGATGCACAACACCAACATTTTCGACATCCTCATAAAGGTGAACTCATTCCCTTTGAGCCATCCTCAAATACGCATATTGGATGGGTCACTCTTTCATTGTTGTCTCCTTCTTGTCTACATGATACATCTCGCGAACGGAGGAGCGACATTGGAGATTGGCTCGATGGACCTTCAAGTTGAGGAGCGCTCGGACTTATTGGATGCACCTTCGAACCTCCACTCATGCCACGACATTGAGCATTGGTACACCAACACCTCCATATTTGTTGATTGTGCTCACACATGTCATGCTCGATGGACATATCATACACATGACAAATTTGCATCTTATGCATGGATTGACTCATATTATGATTACCTTGTTGCATCTTGTCTTTCTATGAAATCCATGATATATGAGCTTGTGCATTTCCTTAGCAAATTTGTTGTGATATACCTTGATGGCATATTTATACATCATGATCTTATTGCCTATCATCAATTGCATGATCACATCACATTGAGCATCCATCACCATATTCATGCTATTGATAAACCGTCTCATTATGACATCATTTTGCACCGTGGTTGCATTGATCATATTCGCAACACATTTGTGTGCATAATGAATGTTTTTGCTCCCATGGATGCTTTGCATACCATTCCATATCTTTTGGATAAGCTTCATGCACCTTTTCATGATCAATCTTGTCGCACGGACTCATTCTTACATGATGGACACTTTGTGTGCGCTAACCATTGTATTTTCGAGTGTCGTTTGTATTTGCTCTTTTTGCATGTGTACCACTCCGGAGACACCTTGGAGTACTTGGATTGCACCATGTCTTCCACTTCGTCCAACTACAAGTCCGTCCAGGACAACCGTTTTCATGGTGATGAGGTTTTCGATCCGAGGTCGGATCTTTCCCAAGGAAGGGGAGATGATGCGAAGCATCCTATAATCATCCCCATGTACACTCAAGCATACGCCTTTGGACCTAAGGTGAACTCGCTCCTTTCCGAATCTTCCCTTTCCGCAGGTAAGACATGGATGCTACTTCAAGCGCGGACCATGTGCATACTCAGGTACACCCGAGGAGACCATGGAGAGCCCAAGGACCAAGGCCAAGCGTGCGCGGAAGCGAAGGAAGGAGAAGGAAGAAGAGCCAGCTGCTACAGCGGCCGAACATCCGGCCCCAGCCCGGACATCCGGCCCTTGCCCCGAAAATCCGGCATCGGCTATCCAGAGAACACCGAAAAGGACCAGCGCAGCCCGGACATCCGGCACCTTGCCCCGGACATCCGGCTCCTCCCGAAGCCCCGAACATCCGGCCCCTTCGCCCGGAAACCTGGCCCCTCCATCACTGAATGCATCGGGAACCGACCCCGCCAGCCGAACATCCGGCCCGTCGCGAAGCCCTGGACATCCGGCCCCAGCCCGGACATCCGGCGCCTGTCTGTGCACAGTGAACGGGCCAAGGGCCCATGTATCCCCCCTCTCACTTACCCCTTCGTGGGCTAACACTATATATAGACCCCCTCCTCCTCCTAGTTAGGGTTAGCATTGGTTTAGCTCATTTAGAGATAGAGCTTTGCTCATCCATACAGATCTACTCCTTGAGAGAGACCGCGGCCCCTCTTCGGAGAAGATCCACGTTGGATTCAAGACCTCCTCACGGAGAAGACCCCCCATCAAGACCTCCTCACGGAGAAGAACCGGTTACCCTTTGTATCGTCCCGTGTTGACTTTGGATCGTGTGACCTCTATGTGTACTCGGATCTAGCATATGTGTGATCGTTCTTATTGGTTTGAGTGATTCTCTCGTGTTTCCCCTCGTGTTTGTTAGAGTTATAATATAAGTCATGTACCCCTTTGTATTTATCTCGTTGTATGAGGGGTTTCCTGCATATGTTCCACACCTGTACATGTATATATATATCGGCCTATGGCCTCATGGTAATACAAGTTGCTTATTCCTAACATGGTATTAGAGCTAGGTCAATTTTTTGCATGCTGCAACTCGTGCTTTTGATCCGTCTGTTCAATCGAAGCAATCCGCTCGATCTCCTCTCCATCTCTCGATCGAAGCAGGGGGCTCGTCCGCAGGAGCCCCCGATTTCCTCTCCAGCCGGCCGCTAGCAGGGAGCTCGTCCCGCCGGCGCCCAGGGAGCTCGGCTGCCGGCCCGTCCCGCTCGGGCGTCACCCAGCTGGGCGTTTTCCAGCCGCCCGTCCCGCCGGCGCCCAGGGACTGGCCCGTCCCGCTCGGGCGTCACCCAGCCGCCCGTCCCGCAGGGCTCGTCCCGCAGGCGCCCAGGGCGTCAGATCGGCCCAGGGGGCTCGTCCTGCCGGCGCCCTTGATCTCCTCTCCAGCCGGCTTCCGCTGCTCCCGTAGCAGCGCCTGATTCCGATCCGGTCGTTCTCGTCGGATCTAAAAAAAAAATGTCTGCTGCATCGGGTTATGTTGCTGTCCCTCGCTGTCCGGTGATCTTTGATGGTACTAACTACACCGAGTTCACTGGCTTCATGCGCATTCACATGCATGGCATCCGTCTTTGGGGTGTTCTTTCTGGCGAGGTCTGCTGTCCGCCACGTCCAGTTCCTCCGGTGGCCCCTACCCCGCCAACTCCATCGGTTCTTCCTACGGATGCTAATCAGGCCGCCAAGGATGCGGCTAAGGTTGCTGATGAGGCTGCTGATCGTGCTTATGATGAGAGGGTTTTGGCTTATGAGGAGGCTCTTCAGTTGTATCATGGTGCTCTGTCTGCTTACACCCAGTGGCTTGATGATGATGCTCGTGCTGCAGCTGTTCTCACTGCTAGTGTTCTGCCTCAGTTTGCTTATGAATTTCTGGGTCTTTCTACTGTCTTTGAGATGTGGACCCGTCTTCGTGAGCGCTATCAGCCCTCTGGTGATGCCTTATACCTCTCTGTGATCCGTCAGGAGCATGCTCTTCAGCAGGGTGACTCTACTGTTGATGACTTCTATGCACAGAGTTCTGCTATCTGGCGTCAGCTTGATTCTCTCCGTAGTGCTGGGTGTCGTACCTGCCCCTGTTGCCAGGCTGTCCAGGCCAATTTGGAGTTTCATCGCGTCTATGAGTTCTTGTCTCGGCTCCGTAAGGAGTTTGAGCGCCGGCGTGCTCAGTTGTTTGCTCGTGGCCGTATTTCTCTCATGGAGGCGCTTTCTGAGATTCGTGCAGAGGAGACTCGCTTACGTGGTGCTGGTTTGCTGGAGGTTCCCTCTGTGCTTGCTACTCGTGCTCCTCCGCCACCTGCTCCATCGACCACTTCTCGCTCGAGTGCTCCGCCGCTCTTGCCCACTCTTTCTGGAGGCTCAGGTCGCCCCCGTCCACACTGCGCCTATTGCAACAATGATGGTCATCTTGAGTCTCAGTGCTACACGAAGAAGAAACATCTGCGCAAGGCTCGATCATCATCTTCAGGGACTTCGTCGTCTACCTCGACAGCTTCAGCCATTGCTTTGACTGAGCAGGATATTCTGAGACTTAAGCGTCTGCTCGCGGCTTCAGGTTCTTCCTCGACGGGTACTGCCGGTTCTATGACTGATGCTTCCCGCACTGAGCAATCACCCTCTACACAGTCAGGTACATCCCCATGGGTTCTGGACTCTGGAGCTTCTTTTCATATGTCTTCTCATTCCTCCACTTTGTCCTCTCTTCGATCACTGGATTCTCCTATTCATGTCTTCACTGCTGATGGTACTCCACTTTCTGTTGCTAGTAGAGGCAATCTTACTACTCCTTATTCTGTTCCTGATGTTGCTCATGTTCCTCGACTTACCATGAATTTGTTTTCTGCTGGTCAACTTACGGATTCTGGTTGTCGCGTCATCCTCGACGTTGACTCTTGTTCTGTCCAGGACTGTCACACGCACACTCTGGTTGGGGCTGGCCCTCGCCGCCGTGATTCTCAGGGTCTTTGGGAGTTGGACTGGCTTCATGTTCCTTCTGCTGCCACCACCATCGCCAGTTCTTCCGCTTCTGTTGCCTCCGTCACTGGTTCCTTCCAGCAGTGGCATCATCGACTTGGTCATCTGTGTGGTTCTCGGTTGTCTTCTTTAGTTCGTCGAGGCCTTCTGGGGTCTGTCTCAGGAGATGTCTCTTTAGAGTGTCAGGGTTGTCGTCTTGGCAAGCAGATTCAGTTACCATATTCACATAGTGAGTCAGTGTCTAAGCGTCCTTTCGATTTAGTCCATTCTGATGTATGGGGTCCGGCCCCTTTCGCTTCGAAAGGTGGTCATAAATACTATATTATTTTCATCGATGATTTCTCTCGTTACACATGGCTTTATTTCATGACTTCTCGTTCTGAGGTGTTGTCTATTTATAAGCGTTTTGCTGCCATGGTTTATACTCAGTTCTCTTCACCCATTCGTGTTTTTCGTGCTGACTCTGCTGGCGAGTATATCTCTAAGATGTTGCGTGGTGTTCTTGCTGAGCACGGGACTCTCTCTCAATTCTCTTGTCCTGGTGCTCATGCTCAGAATGGTGTGGCTGAGCGAAAGCATCGACATCTTCTTGAGACGGCTCGTGCATTGATGATTGCTGCCTCTCTCCCGCCTCATTTTTGGGCTGAGGCCGTCTCCACATCCACCTATCTTATCAATATACAGCCTTCCGCTGCTCTACAGGGTGGTATTCCTTTCGAGCGACTTTTTGATCGTTCTCCCGATTATTCGATGCTTCGCTTGTTTGGTTGTGTTTGCTATGTTCTTCTTGCCCCTCGCGAACGCACCAAACTGACTGCTCAGTCTGTTGAGTGTGTTTTCTTAGGCTACAGTGATGAGCATAAGGGCTATCGTTGTTGGGATCCTATTGGTCGTCGGATGCGTATCTCTCGAGATGTGACTTTTGAAGAGTCTCGTCCCTTCTACCCACGCCCATCTTCCTCGACTTTTTCAGTGCAGGATATCTCTTTCCTCACTTTTCCTGACTCACCTATCACCCCCGCCGACACTATACCTCTCCGTTCCACTTCCTCTCCTTCTCCACATCTCGTTGACTTGCAGCCACCATCCTCCCCGGTCTCCTCGCCTAGCATGTCACCAGGTTCTCCACCTTCATCTCCGGTGACTTCCTCTCCCAGTTTGTCACCGGATTCTACACCTTCATCTCCGGTGACTTCTTCGTCGTCACCCCCTGATTCTACCTTGCCGATTCCTCCTATTATTCCATCTCTTCCTCAACATTACACTCGTCGCCCACGACCAGTCGATGCCTCTGTGGATGGGTCGTCATCTTCCTCTCAGCCTACTTATGGCTTGCGTTCTCGTCCTCGTCCGCCTGTTGATCGCTTTGGATTTCCCACCGCTGGTGCTGCTGTTCTTGAGCCGACTTCTTACCGTCAGGCTGTTGTTCATCTTGAATGGCAGTTTGCGATGGCAGAGGAGATTGCTGCTCTTGAACGCACTGGTACTTGGGATCTTGTTTCTCTTCCTCCCGGAGTCCGTCCGATCACTTGTAAGTGGGTCTACAAGGTTAAGACTCGCTCCGATGGTTCTCTTGAGCGTCACAAAGCTCGTCTTGTGGCTCGTGGTTTTCAGCAGGAGCATGGTCGTGATTATGACGAGACTTTTGCTCCTGTGGCTCATATGACCACTGTTCGTACCCTTCTTGCCGTTGCCTCTGCACGCCACTGGTCTATATCTCAGCTTGATGTTAAGAATGCCTTTCTTAATGGTGAGCTGCGTGAGGAGGTGTACATGCAGCCACCACCTGGGTATTCTGTTCCTGATGGCATGGTATGTCGTCTTCGTCGCTCTCTTTATGGCCTTAAGCAAGCCCCCCGCGCCTGGTTTGAGCGCTTTGCCTCTGTGATCACTGCTGCTGGTTTTTTAGCAAGTGCTCATGATCCCGCATTGTTTATTCACCTTTCTCCTCGTGGTCGGACTCTTCTTCTTCTTTATGTTGATGACATGATCATCATGGGGGATGACCCCGAGTATATTGCCTTTGTAAAGGCCCGTCTTAGTGAGCAGTTTCTTATGTCTGATCTTGGACCTCTTCGCTACTTTCTTGGGATTGAAGTCTCTTCTACTTCTGATGGCTTTTTTATATCCCAGGAAAAGTATATCCAGGATCTTCTTGCTCGTGCTGCTCTTACTGACGAGCGCGTTGTTGAGACTCCTATGGAGCTCAATGTTCACCTCCGTGCTACTGATGGTGATCCTCTCCCTGATCCGACGCGTTATCGTCATCTTGTTGGCAGTCTTGTCTATCTAGCTGTCACTCGTCCGGACATCTCTTATCCGGTTCATATTCTGAGTCAGTTTGTCTCTGCCCCCACCTCGGTTCACTATAGTCATCTCCTTCGTGTTCTTCGATATCTTCGAGGCACGATCTCTCACCGTCTATTCTTTCCTCGCTCCAGTTCTTTACAGCTCCAGGCCTATTCGGATGCTACGTGGGCTAGTGATCCTTTCGATCGCTGTTCACTTTCTGCTTGCTGTGTTTTTCTTGGTGGTTCTCTCATTGCCTGGAAGACGAAGAAACAGCTTGCAGTTTCCCGTTCGAGTGCCGAGGCTGAGTTGCGAGCAATGGCTCTTTTGACGGCAGAGGTGACTTGGTTACGGTGGTTACTTCAGGATTTTGGTGTTTCTGTCACTACACCGACTCGGCATCTATCTGACAGTACAGGTGCTATCAGCATTGCACGCGATCCTGTGAAGCATGAGCTCACCAAGCATATTGGTGTTGATGCTTTCTATGTGCGCGCTGCTGTGCAGGATCAGGTTATTGCTCTTCAGTATGTGCCTTCCGAGTTACCGTTGGCGGATTTCCTGACAAAGGCTCAGACTAGAGCACAACATGGCTTTTATCTCTCCAAACTCAGTGTTGTTCATCCACCATGAGTTTGAGGGGGGGTGTTAGAGTTATAATATAAGTCATGTACCCCTTTGTATTTATCTCGTTGTATGAGGGGTTTCCTGCATATGTTCCACACCTGTACATGTATATATATATCGGCCTATGGCCTCATGGTAATACAAGTTGCTTATTCCTAACAGTGTTCTTCGTGTTCTTCGCGGGATCCGCTCCTTTCGTGAAAGATCGGCCATCTAGAGTTTCACCCTACATCACAGGGATTAGATCTTTACTAGTTTATTCTCATCTGTTTCATAATTCTTATGTAGTACATGGTGTCCCTTTTATAGCGAAGCCTCGACTTGATGCCTAAAAATAGAATCAAACTTTCCTAACAAACCATATCTTGATCTTTCTAACTGTACCGATCACTTCCTAACTAAATAATTATCTCTAATGAGCTAAGGTATGAGATCCCCGCCTCTGACAGATTCCAACCTAAGATGTCATGGAAATATTTACCTTGTTCCGAACACTGCAGTATCCGCTGAACTGAAGTGTGGCACCCAGCAATGAATCAATTAGACTCCCAAGCAAACCAGCAGCAGCAGAGATAGGTATTACTAGGAGCTGTTGAAACAACATATCAAAAGAACATTCAGCTGTCATCAGTCCAACAGCAACAAAAGTCAGACCAATGGTTAGACCACCTGCTGTGGCAGCAAGAAGTCCTTGTAAGGTCACTCCACCATTTGTACCTTTCCTGACAGGCTTATACATGATACAAGGAATTATCAGCTCACACATAAAAGCAGTAAAGCACACAAAAACTATCAACTTTTATAGGAAATATTCAAATGAAACAAAGATGAAACAGTAAATACTTTGGGATCTGCATGTATGAGATGATGCAAAAGATGATTGGTTGACCCACAATATGAACCTTCTAGATATTCGCAAACAACTTGTGCTTGTTTGTTTGTATGCGGGGAGGCCATCGTCTTAATGAATACAGCCCATGCGGGTATTCCATCTACAAGTTGTATTTCATATTGTTGACATACTACTGCACTTGTGGAGCTTCCACTCTTAACTCGTAAGTAAACGACGTCGATTGATTAGGTACATTGGTATCGTTGTTTGACTCTGCGACACCAAAGGCATGTCATACAGAAAATCTTGCGCAGCTGCTGCCTTTAGGTGTAGGCACACCTTGATTGTTGCGAGTGAACTGCCACTTCCATGCGAAGGGACGTTTTTCTTCCCAGTGATAATGCAGGCAGTAACTCCGCCTATGTTTTCTCAACATAGCCGGTCCCAAGCCCGGTAAAGGAGGAAGGTTGTGATAGGCTTGGCGAGCCAACGTAAAAACTCAGCCACTCTTATGGAGATGAAACCCAAAAGATTTTCATTGGGGCGTAACCCTCTCAGCAACGAGCCACACCGGAACCCGGGTGTGGTGTCAAATGGGCAAGGGACGGGCTGTCACCCCCTGGTGGCGTGTTGTATCTTGATCTGGATACGGTGGCAAGTGAGCGAGGATAGGGTCGTCGCTGTTAAGCTTCATTCACTAGCCAACGCAACCAAAAGTCCGAACTGATGGAAAGGGCTAGGCAATCCACATATACACTTCAACACCCCGTCTCACGTGTGACGCGGGAAGTCAACACGTGGATAGACTCAGAGGTATGGCTCAAGAGGCCTATACGCAGACACAAAGGGGGGAACAACAGTTTTTGGATAAATTGCGAAAGCCAGGACTTGAACTCAAGACCATGGGCTCTGATACCATGTTAAGCTTCATGCACAAACCAACGCAATCAGAAGTCCAAACTGATGGAAAGGGCTAGGCAATCCACATATACACTTCAACAGTCGCATCCTTAGTGGCGCGCTACATCGGCGCCCGGATGTAGTGGAAAATAAGCAAGGGTCTTCGCATTTGACTCGACGAGTGCGAAGGGTAAGGAAGCTAGCCGAGCCTAGGAGGATTCGATTAGGTAGCTGGAACGTAGGGTCTCTGACAGGGAAGCTTCAGGAGCTAGTTGATGCAACTGTGAGGAGAGGTGTTGATATCCTTTGCGTCCAAGAAACCAAATGGAGGGTCAGAAGGCGAAGGAGGTGGAGGATACCAGCTTCAAGCTGTGGTACACGGGGACGGCTGCAAACAGAAATGGCGTAGGCATCTTGATCAACAAGAGCCTCAAGTATGGAGTGGTAGACGTCAAGAGACGCGGGGACCGGATTATCCTGGTCAAACTGGTAGTTGGGGACTTAGTTCTCAATGTTATCAGCGTGTATGCCCCGCAAGTAGGCCATAATGAGAACACCAAGAGGGAGTTCTGGGACGGCCTGGAGGACATGGTTAGGAGTGTACCGATTGGCGAGAAACTCTTCATAGGAGGAGACCTCAATGGCCACGTGGGTACATCTAACACAGGTTTTGAAGGGGTGCATGGGGGCTTTGGCTATGGCATCAGGAATCAAGAAGGAGAAGATGCCTTAACCTTTGTTCTAGCCTACAACATGATTGTAGCTAACACCCTCTTTGGAAAGAGAGAATCGCATCTGGTGACTTTTAGTGGTGGCCAACACTCTAGCCAGATTGATTTCATCCTCTCGAGAAGAGAAGATAGGCGTGCGTGCCTGGATTGTATGGTGATACCTGGAGAGAGTGTTGTCCCTTAGCATAAGCTGGTGGTTGCTGACTTCCGCTTTCGGATTCGTGTCCAGTGGGATAAGCATGCCAAAGTCGCTAGAACGAAGTGGTGGAAGCTCAAGGGGGAGGTAGCTCAGGTGTTCAAGGAGAGGGTCATTAAGGAGGGGCCTTGGGAGGAAGGAGGGGTTGCGAACAATGTGTGGATGAAGATGGCGACTTGCATTCGTAAGGTGGCCTTGGAGGAGTTTGGAGTATCCAGGGGAAGGAGAAGCGGAGATAAAGATACCTGGTGGTGGAATGATGATGTCCAGAAGGTGATTAAAGAGAAGAAAGATTGTTTCAGACGCCTATGCCCGGATAGGAGTGCAGACAATATAGAGAAGTACAAGATGGCGAAGAAGACCGCAAAGCGAGCTGTCAGTGAAGGCCGCAAAGATTATTCAGTGCTTCGTTTGTTTGGTTGTGTTCGCTATGTCCTTCTTGCCCCCGGTGAATGCACCGAACCGACCGCTCAGTTTGTTGAGTGTGCCTTCTTAGGACACAGTGATGAGCATAAGGGATATCGTTGTTGGGATCCTATTGGTCATCAAATGCGTATTTATTAGGATGTGACTTTTGATGAGTCTCGCCCCTTTTACCTGCGCCCATCTTCCTCGAACTTTTCGATAGAGGATATCTCTTTCCTCACTTTTCCCAACACGTGTATCGCTCCTATCGAGCCCTGGTCCACTCGTCCACTGCTCCTGCTCCTCCGACGGTTGTAGATCTGACGCCGTCATCTCCTATGTATTTTCTCCGTTCTATAAGGGGTTTTTGGCATATTTTACCGCACATGTGCATATATATACTGGCCTATGACCACCTGAAAATACAAGTTGCATATTTCCTAACAAGTGGCATGTGCTTAAAAAGGCCAAGGAGACATTGGGGCCACTTTACACGAAGAAGAGTGAATTTAGGGCCGAGTTCCACGAGATGGTGAAACCACATGCTTACTATAGATGAGTTTGAGGAAGGTTGGCGGATATTGCTGGATAAGTATGTTACGGATATGCAACTTGTATTATTAGGAGGCCAAAGCCAATATATATATACATACATGAGGATGCCAAAAGGCTACAAGAGGATGCCAATAGACTAGAATGCAAAAGGCCAAAAGACAATATTAATATAACTCTAACACCCCCCCCCCCAAACTCATGGTGGATCCACAACATTGAGTTTGGAGAGGTGAATTGCGCTCTAGTCTGAGCCTTCGTGAAGAAGTCCGCGAGCTGTAACTCAGAAGGCACGTACTGAAGAGCAACAACATGATCCTGCACAGCGGCGCGCACATAAGAAGCATCAACACCAATGTGTTTGGTAAGCTCATGCTTCACAGGGTCCCGTGCAATACTGATAGCACCTGTGTTGTCCGACAGGAGGGTGGTAGGTGTAGTAACAGAAACACCAAAATCCTCCAGTAACCATCGTAACCAAGTCACCTCTGCTGTCAAAAGAGCCATAGCTCGTAACTTGGCCTCTGCACTCGAACAAGAAACTACAGTCTGTTTCTTCGTCTTCCAGGAAATGAGGGAACCACCAAGAAAGACACAGTAGGCAGAAAGTGAACGGCGATCCGTAGGATCACTAGCCCACGTAGCATCCGAATAGGCCTGGAGCTGGAACGAGCTGGAACGGGGGAAAAAGAGACGATGAGAGATCGTGCCATGAAGATATCGTAGAACACGAAGAAGGTGACTATAATGAACTGAAGTGGGAGCAGAACAAACTGACTCAGAATATGGACAGGATAGGAGATATCCGGACGAGTGACAGCAAGATACACAAGACTCCCAACAAGATGACGATAACGTGCCGGATCAGACAAGGGCACACCATCAGAAGCACGAAGGTGAACATTGAGCTCCATAGGAGTCTCGGTAGTGCGCTCATCACTAAGAACCGCACGAGTAAGAAGATCCTGAATATACTTTTCTTGGGAAATAAAAAAGCCATCAGAGGTGGAGGAAACCTCAATCCCAAGAAAGTAACGAAGAGGACCAAGATCAGACATAAGGAACTGATCATTAAGACGCGCCTTGACAAAGGCAATGTACTCAGAATCGTCGCCAGTGATGATCATGTCATCAACATATAGAAGAAGAAGAAGAGTGCGACCACGAGCAGAAAGGTGGACAAACAACGCTGGATCATGATCACTGGGTGAAAACCCAGTAGCGGTGATCACAGAGGCAAAACGCTCAAACCAAGCGCGAGGGGCTTGCTTAAGGCCATATAGAGAGCGACGAAGACGACAAACCATACCATCGGGAACTGAATACCCAGGTGGTGGCGGCATATAAACTTCCTCACGCAACTCACCATTAAGAAGGGCATTTTTAACATCAAGTTGTGACACACACCAGTGACGAACAGAGGCCACGGCGAGAAGTGTGCGGACAGTGGTCATATGGGCCACAGGAGCAAAAGTCTCATCATAATCACGACCATGCTCCTGCTGAAAGCCACGAGCCACAAGACGAGCTTTATAACGCTCAAGAGAACCATCAGAGCGAGTCTTAATCTTATAAACCCACTTACAAGTGATGGGACGAATACGGGAAGGAAGAGAAACCAGATCCCATGTGTTGTTGCGCTCAAGTGCGGCAATCTCCTCTGCCATCGCAAACTGCCATTCAGGATGAACAACAGCATCACGATAAGAGGTAGGCTCAAGTACAACCGAAAGGCCATATTTGCTAGGAGAATAGCGATCAGGAGGAGGGCAAGGTCGAGCCCGAAGACCATAAGTCGGCTGGGACGAGGAAGACAGTGCACCAGAAATAGATGGCACGTCAGTAGATTCATCCATAACACGTCGACGACGAGTATAATGAAAAGGAAAAGTGGGATGAGAAGGAACCACCGGAGGTGATGGAGATGGAGAAGACATCGGTGATGAAGGTGGGGTGTCATGCAATAAGGAGAAGGAACGATAGGAGAAGACGGTGTCGGATCCGCAATAGTGGGACGAGAAGGAGTAGGAATATGAGGCACGGAGGGAGGTGTATCAGGAAACGTGAGAAAAGAGATATCCTCTACTGAAAAGGTCAAAGAGGATGGTCGTGGATAGAATGGATGAGACTCATCAAAAGTCACATCCCTAGAAATACGCATCCGTTGACTGACAGGATCCCAACACCGATAACCCTTATGATCATTACTGTAGCCCAGAAAAACACACTCGACGGACTGAGCAGTTAGTTTGGTGCGTTCTCGAGGGGCAAGGAGAACATAACAAACACAACCAAACAATCGAAGAGCGGAATAATCAGGATGATGATCAAAAAGACGCTCTAGAGGAATACCTCCCTGTAGAGCAGATGAGGGTTGAATGTTTATGAGATATGTGGTAGTGGAGACAGCCTCAGCCCAGAAATGAGGCGGAAGAGAGGCGGCAATCATCATCGCACGAGCTGTCTCAAGAAGGTGGCAATGCTTGCGCTCAGCCACGCCATTCTGAGAGTGAGCACCGGGACAAGAGAACTGCGCAAGAGTACCCTGCTCAGCAAGAAAACCACGCAACATTTTGGAGATATACTCGCCAGTAGAATCAGCACGAAACACACGAATAGGTGTAGAGAACTGAGTGTGGACCGTGGCGGCAAAACGCTTATAAATAAAGAGAACCTCGCTACGAGAAGACATGAAGTAAAGCCAAGTGTAGCGAGAGAAATCATCTATAAAAATAATATAGTAGCGATGGCCCCCTTTGGAAGAGAAGGGAGCCGGTCCCCACACATCGGAATGAACTAAATCAATAGGGCGTTGAGACACTGACTCACTTGTAGGATAAGGTAACTGAACCTGTTTACCAAGCCTACAACCCTGACACTGCAAAGAGACATCTCCTGAGACAGGCCCCAGAAGACCACGACAAACTAAAGACGATAGCCGAGAACCACAAAGGTGACCAAGGCAATGATGCCACTGCTGGAAGGAGTTGGTAGCAGAAGCGGCAAAGGCAGATGTACTGGCGAGTGTAGTGGCAGCGGAAGGAACATGAAGCCAGTCTAACTCCCAAAGCCCCTGGGAGTCAAGGCGGCCAGGGCCAGCTCCAACCAAAGCCTTCGTGTGACGATCCTGGACAGTGCAAGAATCAACGTCAAGAATGACGCGGCAACCAAAATCAGTAAGCTGACTTGCAGAAAATAAGTTCATGGTAAGGTGAGGAACATAAGAAACATCTGGAACATGAAATGAAGAAGTGGAAAGAATGCCTCGACTAGCAACAGGTAGAGGAGTACCATCAGCAGTAAGAACATTAATAGGAAAATCGAGAGATCTAAGAGAGAACAAGACAGAGGAATCAGAAGACATATGGAATGAAGCTCCAGAATCCAGAACCCATGGGGATGTACCAGACTATGTAGATGGTGGTCGCTCAACACTAGAAGCACCAGTCACAGAGCCTGCAGTACCCGTCGAAGAACCTGAAGCAGCAAGTAGACGCTTAAGCTTCATAATATCATGCTCAGTCAAGGAGACAGTAGACGACGTCGAGGAAGAAGCGCGAGTCCTAGTAGAAGAATTGCGCTCCCTATTACGCATATCACGCTTCTTCTTGAAGCAATCAGATTCGGGGTGACCATCCCTGTTGCAGTACCCACAATGAGTATGAGGACGAGAGCGGCCCTCACGAGTGCGGCTCTCACTACCAGAAGGAGTGGGCAGTAGCGGCGGAGCACTGGAGCGAGAAGGTACTGGTGGAGCAGCAGCTTGAGCAGCAAGCACAGATGGAACTTGAAGCAGACCAGCACCACGGAGGCAAGTCTCCTCAGCACGAAGCTCAGAAAGCACCTCAGAAATAGGAACACGGCCACGAGCAAACAACTGAGCACGTAGAGGCTCAAACTCACCACGGAGCCGCGATAAGAACTCGTAGACGCGCTGAAACTCCAAGTTTGACCTCACAGTCTGGCAACATGGGCAAGTGCCACAAACAGCAGTGCGAAGAGAGTCAAGTTGTCGCCAGATAACAGAACTCTGAGTGTAGAACTCATCAATAGTGGAGTCTCCTTGCTGAAGAGCATGCTTCTGACGGACCACAGGCAAGTAGAGAGCGTCACCGGCTGATACCGCTGGCGAAAATGAGTCCACATCTCAAAGACAGTGCTGAGGCCCATAAACTCGGAAGCAAACTGAGGAAGAACACTGGAAGTGAGGACAGCCGCGGCACGAGCATCATCATCACACCACTGAGTGTAAGCAGCCAGATCATCACGATGGAAAGAGCATCCGAATAATCCAAGACATGCTGGTCATAAGCAGCAGCTGCATCATCAGCGGCAACCCTAGCTGCAGCCCTATCAGCATCAGAAACATCTGTCGCGAGAGCCGGTGGTGCCGGCGGTGGAGTAGGAGCCACGGGAGAGACTGGGCGAGGAGGACAGGGGATCTCACCGGAAAGAACACCCCACAGACTAAGGCCACGCATGTGAATGCGCATAAAGGCAACAAACTCAGCATAGTTAGCTCCATCAAAGATCACCGGGCAGCGAGGGATGGCGACATAGCCGCCCGATGAAGACATGGTGCTCCTTATCTCTTTGTCTCTTTTTTTATCTCTCTCTCTCTCTTTTAAGCAAAGACCACCCGAAGAGCCCACTTCAGGCAAATGAATCAAAACCGATCCAGACCAGGCAGAACCAACAACAGACCACACAGAGGCCACGAACGATGGGCAGCTCGATCCGGAATCACCAGACAGCGCCCGATCTAGAGCAGCGGCCGAAACAGGGCAAGAAAACGGCGAGTGCAGCGGCTAACAGGGCAAGGCAACGGCGAGTGCAGCGGCTGGGAGCGAGTGCAGCGGCTGGCGACCTACGCCAGGAGCCGGCGGCGGCGTCCTGCGACAGGAGCCGGCGGCGGATGAGCGCCGCGGACCCCCCGACCCTGCGTTCCGAGCCGGCGGCGGCGCCCCGCGTCAGAAGCCGGCGGGGGACGTTCCCCGCGACCCCGCGGCCCCGCGTCGCAGCCCAACGGCGGGCGTCCCGCGTCGCAGCCCGGCAGCAGGCGTTCCGCGTCCTCGATCCAGAGGACCAGATGGCGCGGCGCTATCCAGAGAGAAGGTGCGGCTGAGGCGAACTCGATCCAGAAGAGAGCAGCCGGACCAGCAAAGGGCCGGATGGATTGGGGCAGCGGCAGACAGCAGCCGGAGTAGAGAAGGAAATCACGGCGGCGGAGTAGCGGATCAAGCACGAGTTGCGCGTGCTAAAAAAACCTAGGCTCTAATACCATGTTACAGATATGCAACTTGTATCATTAGGAGGCCAAAGCCAACATATATACACATACATGAGGATGCCAAAAGGCTACAAGAGGATGCCAATAGACTAGAATGCAAAAGGCCAAAAGACAATATTAATATAACTCTAACAAAGTACAGGCTCCACGCGCACCCATACATGACACAGTTGTTCAAGATCAGGCACAAGTGGATACTACTGGATAAGTACAAGGCGAAGGATTGAGTAAGAGGACCATGCTCTACCTTCTGCCATCGCGGAAGGGCGCAAGAGAACTACTTGTCCGGATAGAGGTGATGTACTCAATCACCCTCACAAGCCTCAAGGTGTAAGAATTGTGCTGTCGAGGGGCACTGAAGGTAACATTGCACTAAGCCGATGGAACTGAAGTTAGCAGATGGGGTGTAGAGACTAATCCACAATCCCCAGTAGGGGTAGTCAAGAGAATTTGTTCCGTATGGAACTAGATCGCGCTGTTGAGAGCTAGATCAGTACTTGTGTGTTCAGAATTGACTACTTTGTTGCAAACCTTTTGTATTCTAATCTCATTCGACTTTTTTTGCAGGTGCAATTTCATTTGACTTATGTGATCTGTTACTGATGTGTTTTCTTTTAGAGCAGGCTCACATAATTATAAATTAAAACTCACTGTGGAGCATTATGCAGTTGGAGAGGTACAGGCAGTACTGGGTACAGGGTAGTGAAAATTAGTAATCTGTGAGATGATAACCTGATGATGAGGCGTGTGCATGAACTCTGATTGTGTTGGTAACTTCTTTTTGTGGAACGCTCAGGATTTTTTTAATTCAGCTGCCAACATATTACAATCGTTTTGGATGCCTTTCCACTGATGGGAGGCGGGGAGGCTCAAGTAAATGAGAGAACAGCATGTTTCATCAAACAGGTGGACAAATAGACTGAGCTGCATTCAAGTTTGGTTGTTTGCCATGTGTCTTACGGAGTCATGAAAGGTTCAAGCTGGTTTGAGTTTTTGAAATTCAAAATGCAAGAGCTGGAATGGGCTAGGCTTGTGTACATAAGCACAGAGATGTGGGGCTGTGTATTTCTAGACTACCAGTACTAGTGGTGATCTTCTCGGAGCTAAGGACGGGCATAAGCGGTTGTGGTGGTCGCTAGATGGAGCTCGTTGACACTGTAGGCAATGGCTGTGGGGTGACAGGCCTGAGAGTCAACACCGCTATTGTAAGTAGCATAAGTGAGATTAGTAGATTCATGATGGTTTCTGCTTCCATGTTGGTTGCACTTTGCATAACTTGTGCCAGTTTGTGTGCTAAACATCTTGAAAATTTGGGCGATGCAGGGCATGGCGTCTTCAGTAGCAGAGGTTGGCCTGGAGGATAGGGTTGCTGCTGCATCTGTTCTGTCTTCAGGATCACTTCAGGTCTGGGATAAATCAATTATCTCTTTGAGCTGTACTTTAGTGGAGATGAAATCATACACGATTCATGCTGTGTATGTTTCTTTGGCTGCAGGTCTCCTCTGAACGATTGTGCTGGGATAAAGCTGCAAATGGTGGGGACTTGTTTTAACCGGTGAGGAAGGAGATGAATCTTGAAGGGGAAGGCTGGTCGGTGCGGCTATGGCATGCAATAAATGGGCCGGGGTAACGATCACCGCTGGTACAGAATCGAGAGGGTGCTGGCCCATAACGTTAGAAGATATCAGAGCCGGTCGAGCTGTGCCTGACGACGTCACATTGATTACTGGACCGATGTGGGCCATGGTACCAAAAAATTGATAAAATACTAATCATTATACAGCGTCCTATACGTTGGCAAATGCGAATCTAGGAGCAACTGGGCGAGCGAGAAAAGTATCTGAGCTCGGGCTCATATTAGCACTTTCAGCCAGCTTGTACCTATTAGGGAGAGGTGGGAGCGCCACTTGGGAGCATTTTCCTCACACACTAATCGTTTGATTCTATATCTAGAGCAGGCTCACATAATTATAAATTAAAACTCAATCTACATTCACACATTGCACATAGTTTGCATATCAGTCTACGAGCATCTCTATGGTCATTCACAATGTTAAGCATATTTCAAGCTTGCTCAAACAGAATTCATCGTGGGATCCAATAGTTGCATGAATAATGCAAAAACAACCCTACACCACATGTAGTTTGGTCAAATCATTTTTTTTCCTGTTTCTTGGCTTGATGCCCAAAACAATTTGGTCATGAACAAGGCATTACCAAGAAGTACAACTTCAGTTTCATGGAAACCCAAAGGTGTTGTGTTTCTACAGTCAAATTTTATGTCAACAAATGGATGGCAGGTTTGACAAAGAAGAATTAAGACGGGCTGCAACAGGTAGCCTGGTCTATTAGGCTAACCAAATGTACCTGTAACAAATGGGCAGAGACCAGAGAGATGGAAAGAACTGTTCTGCTTCCTAGATTTCAATCTCTAGGTACTTTATCCCAGTAAACTCCATGCGAGGGGAACAAACCCCCACCACCCTAGTGATTGTATTAAGATGGAAGAAACTATAATAATATCTCAACCATGAAAGGGGCACATACCTTCAGGGTAGTGACAAGCCTTGGTTGTTCATCACTAAGCACACCGATTTCAGATGACCAAGTGTCTCCATTGCAGCAGCAATAATGGCCAATAATAGCACCTATTATACCAGTTATAACCTTTGAACCATTTGAGTCCAAGCATTGATCTTGACCCCCAGTCATTATCGCCAATAGGATAACCAAAACAGTTGCTATTGCACTATTTGCAAGAACTTGGATCCTTCAAGAATTAAGAAATAAACGAATAATAAGATGCGGGAAGAATATAAAGTATTGTGATGCTGTCGGCAAAGCAATGTGACCTATTTACAAAAGAGAAAAGCTGATTGCCAAAGAGAAATTCCACAAAATTCGTTAACTTCTACCAAATATAATATGACAAATTGATATGTATAATAAGTTAGGGTTTTTTCATCAAGCACATCTGATTCTCACAAAGAACATTGCCAAAACAAATTAACTAACTCATAATGTATTTTCACCGAAGCAATGGAAAGTCTAACAGTTTTGGGAACCATCCTCTAGTTTAAATTAGTGTATTTTCGTGGAATTGGGATTGTGCTTCTACTGCCATAGTGCATGCATGCTGACAAAAGTATATAATTGTGACTCTGAGCATAAACATTTAAACGATGGCCTCTTAGCCCCGCATTGGTACTTGGAAATTTTCAGTTTAATTAGGCCATTGACGTCTCAACTGTATCCAATGAAATTCATGTGTTCCAAACAGACCCTTATGAATTCGTTTACTAAATGACTTCTGAATCTTTGAAACTGGCTTCCAAACAGCCATAGACTTGGGCTAGCTATTGCCATTTCGTGCAAGTTTGACTACATTGCGTCAGTACTGTGTTCTGTACTTGTGTTATAACTGAAAGTGCAACCTTTTCTATATGACCTAGTTATATAGCTAACGAAGAATTCAATCTACATTTCTCGATCGATTCCTCTCTGCCTTGGTTACATCCAACAAATCACTTATTTCCCCCTTTAACTTATGAGAATTTTCAGGGATTGCCATGCCAACTCCCCCCTTGAATCGCTGAATTAATCCTGTAACCATTCCTCCTCAACAGCATTAACTGGACGCATATAACAAAACAGAGTGGGAGAGAAAATCATGGGGTAGTAACACCTTAATCGCATGTGCCCCTAAAATTGTACTCTTTGTGGCGAACTATCCATATTTAGCTTCCATTTTTATGCATCTTAGCCATTGAAATGAACTAGTGACGGAATGATAGTTGAATCTGTACCAACTTGACCCCGTTTTAAACATGACAGCATTGTAGGTGAAGAAAAGTGTAACACAATAAAATTTAAATTCTATTGATTTATTATTTTGGAGTGTTTCCCGTTTGTTTGTGAACTTGGTTTGGTGTTAATGCCTTGGTGACTACTGTTTCAACTCTTGAACTCATTCTCCTTTCCTTCCAAGGATTAAATCTTTCGATCTTTCCCTCGGGTTATCCACCTTTGGATGCAATCACCCTTGACTTTTCCGCAGAAGAACTTGTTATTCCAAAACCCTAGATCTACCATCCCAAAACAACCAATATCCATAATGTTTGAAAAATTCAACAAAATTCCCAAGAGACCCCTCTCCACCATACACCCCCATTCCACAAAAAATACGTCTTGCCCTAGTGCAATTATATGGAATGGAAATTATTGTTATAAAAATAACTTTTGACTAGGGGGCATCCTTAGTATGATTGTAAGTAAAGTTAGCGAGGGTTCATTCATACGATAACTTTATGGCGAAGGTCGTTGTACACGAACAAAAACAACACAACGGTGTTTTTTGAATAGGTTCAGTTGCCTTGACGGAGCGTGGCCTAGTCCTATGTTAGGAAAGCCTCTGGTGGTGTTGGACGGTTGCGGTCTTTGAGTCGTAACACGAGTACACGACTCCTCGAAACCCCCTCCCAAATTCCTGACCAAGGTCGGTTCAAGTCATAACACGACTCTCTTGGACTCGACTCTAAAGCGGCTTGGGACTATTGAAAGGTCTAAGAACAATAGTGCCCTCCCCTTGAGTAAAGTGAGCGTGAATGAGTACATGCCCATGGGGGGGCCTTATAATGGTAAGGGTGCTTTGACAAATGGCCAAGGTGGTGGTAGGTAGGAGGGGTAGGATGGTAAGTCTAGGTCCATGAGTCCAGGAAAACTAGTCAAAAGTGGGGGTGTCCATAGTCCATGATGCACAACTCCACTTTATCCAAGCATGAATGGGCCTTTGGCTAATTGGGCCTCATTTAGGCTTAGGATCCTTTGCTTGTTGCCTTCACTGTTGACTTTGGCCTTTTATTCTGCTTTCTCCTTTGACGTGTTGACCATGGCATTTTGCTTGGACTTTTGTTGACTAGCTTCGGCCTTGGTTGACTGAGTTGGACTTTTTTAAACCACCTTGGACCTTGTTGACTGTCTTGGACTTTTGTTGACTAGCCATGCAGGACTAGTGGGACCCTCGTGTAGGATTAATTATTGTCCATCTACAGAAACTAATTCCATCTCTATTCCATTTGGCCATTAACTTTAAACCCAATTTATTGGACTCTGAAAATGTGATGATCCGCGCTCTGGACTGAGAGGAAAACATTTTTTCCAATGCAGTCCAAGTTTCTGCCGCAGTGGGGATTGACGCCACTTGCGTGAGAATTTCCTTTGTGAGGGGAGTTGAGGAGGAATCCAAGGATCTGATGGGCTTGGGCACGGCATCGGGCATATTCAGGATTTATCATCTGGACCGTTCCTTGATCGGTCGACGAGATCGTCCTTGCCGGTGCCGGGAGGGAACCATCCCATCGGTCAGGGCGCCACGGATTGGGGGAAGCACTTGTGCTTTCCATAGCACGTAATTGTCGCTAGTAAGTTTTTCCGAGACTAAGGTTGAGGATGGGGAGGGTGGTGGAGGAGGAAGCAGCAGCCATGAAAGGAGCTTGATGTGCTATGGAAGGAAAGCTTTGATACCATGTGAAATACTCGAGGGAGCTGAATAGCGATAGTCTTTTGGCATAAAACGTATGTGATGCGGAGCATCCTATGGACATCACCATGTCAAGAGTTCGTTCGGCAAGTGACACGTGCGACATCTACTTCACATACATAAAGGTGAAGCATCTCCTTTACACGTGCTCACTTGACCCTTTCGAGGATGGTATACTTGACACTCCTCTCGTGTGCATACATAGGTATTGTCGAAACTTCGCTGATGACAAGGAGGAGTGCAGGCACCAAGGAACAACTACACCATCCGCTAGGGAAGCTTGGAAGCGGAGACGGAAGAAGACGGAGCTGCGAAGCTACAGCCACCAGATGTCCAACGCAACCACACTCAGCCACCAGGAAGCCAACAGCTGACGGACGCTACAGCGGCCGGACAACCGACGGCACGCCGAACGCCCGACAAGTTCCAGCGACCAGACATCCGGTCTCCACCAGAAATCCGGTACCACATGTCCAGAGGCAAATTGACGGAAGACCGACGCGCTCCAGACGTCCGGGCCCTCCTGAGCCACCGGACGTCTGACAACTACCGGAAATCCGGCGCCGCTACACCCGAGAAGGATCAGCGGACATCCGACGCGTGTCGGGCGTCCGAACCGTCCCGAGCCACCGGTCATCCGGCACCTCCCTGTGTGCAGCCGGAGGCCTTGGCCTTGTATCTCTCTCCCACTTAACCCTTCATGGCTTAGACTATAAATAGACCTTCCCCTCCTCATTTCTAGGGGTAGCTAAGAATAGAACTACACATTAGAGCTTAGCTCATGTATCTCCCCTTGTCGGATTCCTCCTAGGAGAAGATCCATGTGGATTCAAGACCTCTTCGGAGAAGATCCCTCAACTGGATATCAAGACCCCATCTAGGGAAGGATCTATCTAGATCATCAAGACCTCATCTCCTTTGGATTTGGGATGAACCCTACCTTGTATCTTGTCTCCCTTTGATTGTTCATGTACCTTGTGGATCTTGTGTGTTCGTTGTCTAGTGGATGTGTGATTGGATTTGTTCTTGAGTGTTCCTCTTGTGATCTCTCCCCGTTTTCCCCTCGTGCTCTTCGTGTTCCCCCTTGAACCCACCTCCAATTTGTGAACATCGGGACAAATCGGGGCAGTTTGGCCCGTGCCCTACAACAGTATGCCTTCCTGGTAGGGACATATTCGTGTTTACAGCAATAGATTGGAATACAAAATGGATGGATTACATTGATGAGGGGAAGAGATACTCCTAGAGGATTCTAAACTGTTCCAGTACAAACCCTTATAGATATTGGGTCGGTTACAGGTGAACACCAAAGGCCTGTGACATGCAAACCATGGCTTAGCCCCACTATAGCTTCAAATAGCTGCTAGCCGAGCCACCACTAAATGGCATAGCCCGCTATTTAAAACATTGGGAACAACTAACCACTTATTCAAGTAGGAGGAAGAGAACTTGAGAACTCAGATGCAAAGGTTGTGTCAACAGTTCAGGCAAATCCTAAGTCATTTCGTACTGTTAGGACACGATGTGTTAAGCTACTACGTTTATACAGAGAGAAAATACTGAATGCCTAACTCTATCAAGAACACTGAATACCTGTCTTGCTACATTGTTCACTATTGGTTTAGTTTGTGTAGCAATTTTTCAGCACAAAAAGTGCACCCGTGTAACATGTGAAAGCTAAAATGAGAATAACTCAGCTCAGAAACGTAACCAAACACGGAGATGCCCATTACCAGTTGCGCTGGCCACCCTCCTTGAAATCCTCCTCAACGCGCCGCTTGCGGTCCTCGCCGATCTTGGTCACCTTGGACGAGGTGAAGAAGAAAGCCAGCAGCAGCGCACCGTACCTATAGCCGCAGGCAAGGTGGAGCGCCATCACGGCGAACCCAGCAGCTCCGCCGGAGGCGTCCAGCGAACGCCGCCGGACGGCACGCGCCGCGATCAAGGCGGCCAGGGCGACACCGAAGGCCGAGCGGACGGCGAGCGAGGCGGTGGCCATGTCGGCCAGGCTCAGCAGCGGTCTGGGATGTGAGAGGCGCGCGGATTTGGGGGCTGTTTGGATGGCAGCAAGCAGGCGCCCCACCAAAAATATTGGCGTTGACCGGCGGGGTTGGAGTGCATTTGGAACTTTGGATGGCAGCCAATTTGTTTGGTTCCGTGGTCCGAGCCAACTTTTTGGTAGCCCCTTCGGCCTCTTTTAACAGGAAGGGATTGCGGAGGCTCCGGGAGGAGGGGATTTTAGGGATTTGATAAATTCTTCTCTTTCATCCAAAACCTCTCCAGCTACACATCTCTTCAAATAAAACGTTGTTTGACATGAAGGGATTGCCATATTGAATTAAAAGAAAATGATGTAGAACAGTCAAAAAAATATCTTGCAACAATTCTTCACATCAACAACATAATTTACTTGACTTGGAATCAATATATCATCACAGGATTGTGTAGTCACATCACAAAAAAATAATTATGCTTAAGTATACTGGATAACAAAATACATAAGCATACTGAGGTATTTGTGCAACAGAAAAACATCACTTCTATTCTGCAACGATTGCTGGAAGAGGATACATGACAAGAGCACAAATTCGAACCACAAGACAGCAGTAGGGCTGACACAAAAGCAACTTATGAGACTCTCAAACGGATGATTTAGAGGGGCTCTGCAAATGTCCCATTCTCCCTCTGCTCGTTCCACTTCTTAACCTGATTCAGTGAGACTAAAAAAAAGATGATGATACTGAAGAAAACAAAGTGATATAAAACTAGAAGTTCCATGAATTTGCAAAGGAGTTGCTTTTGAACTTTAGAGAGGTGATAGATATGGTCCGGCACGCAAACATCATTGAAATATTGAGGCATAGATGAACTGCTCGGCGTGAAGTGTAAATTCTTGCTACCCATACTAAAAAGAGATCATGGTGTTAGAGTTGTATTAGTGATGTCTTTTGACCTTTTGCATTCAGTCTCTTGACATTCTCTTGTAGCTTTTTGGCATTCTTACGTATATGTATATATGTTTGCTTTGACCTCATAATAATACAAGTTGTTGTTCCTAACATGGTATTAGAGCATTAGGGTTTTTTTTCGCACGTGTAACTCGTGCGTGATCCGATCCATCTCACATCTGACGGTACTCCCGGCCGTCGTTGTCTTCTTCCCTGCGGGCAGCCACTGCTCCTTCCCCATTGCTGTCCGTTGTTGCTTCACCGCACCCGCCCGTTGGACCTCCGTTGTCCACGCACCTCCAGTAGACGATACGCCCGCCCGCTGGATCTCCTATGCCGCCTGCCAAGGAGGCGCTCGAGCTGTCGTTGCTCTCCTCCTGTAGATCGAGTCCGCCTTGGTCGCACGTCTACTGGCCGCCGCCTCCTCCCGGCTCGCGGCCTCTGACTTCTCCGCCGGCCGCCGCCTCCTCCCGGCCGCGGCCCCGCGACTTCTCCGCCGCCCGCCGCCATGGATACCTTTCTCTGGTTGGAGTGAAGACCGGGGGAACTAGACCCGATCCGAAGTCCAGATCGGGATGCCCGTTGAAGGAAATATGCCCTAAAGGCAATAATAAAGTTATTATTTATTTCCTTATATCATGATAAATGTTTATTATTAATGCTAGAATTGTATTAACCGGAAACATGATACATGTGTGAATACATAGACAAACAGAGGGTCACTAGTATGCCTCTACTTGACTAGCTCGTTGATCAAAGATGGTTATGTTTCCTAGCCATAGACAAAGAGTTGTCATTTGATTAACGGGATCACATCATTAGGAGAATGATGTGATTGACTTGACCCATTCCGTTAGCTTAGCACTTGATCGTTTAGTATGTTGCTATTGCTTTCTTCATGACTTATACATGTTCCTATGACTATGAGATTATGCAACTCCCGTTTACCGGAGGAACACTTTGTGTGCTACCAAACGTCACAACATAACTGGATGATTATAAAGGTGCTCTACAGGTGTCTCCGAAGGCACTTGTTGGGTTGGCGTATTTTGAGATTAGGATTTGTCACTCCGATTTTCGGAGAGGTATCTCTAGGCCCACTCGGTAATACACATCACTTAAGCCTTGCAAGCATTGTAACTAATGAGTTACTTGCGGGATGATGTATTACGGAACAAGTAAAGAGACTTGCCGGTAACGATATTGAACTAGGTATTGAGATACCGACGATCGAATCTCGGGCAAGTAACATACCGATGACAAAGAGAACAACGTATGTTGCTATGCGGTTTGACCGATAAAGATCTTCGTAGAATATGTGGGAGCCAATATGAGCATCCAGGTTCCACTATTGGTTATTGACCGGAGACGTGTCTCGGTCATGTCTACATAGTTCTCGAACCCGTAGGGTTCGCACGCTTAAAGTTAGATGACGGTTATATTATGAGTTTATATGTTTTGATGTACCGAAGGTAGTTCGGAGTCCCGGATGTGATCACGGACATAACGAGGAGTCTCGAAATGGTCGAGACGTAAATATCGATATATTGGATGACTATGTTCGGACACCGGAATGGTTTCGGGGAGTTTCGGGCATATACCGGAGTACCGAGTGGTTACCGGAACCCCCGATGGAGACTAATGGGCCTATTGGGCCCTAGTGGAGAAGAGGAGGGGCGGCCAAGGGCAGTCGCGCGCCCCCTCCCCCCCCCCCCCCCAGTCCGAATTGGACAAGGAGGGGGCGGCGCCCCCCTTTCCTTTCCCCCTCTCTCTCCTTCCCTCTCCTCTCCTACTCCCACATGGAAGGGGGGAGTCCTACTCCCGGTGGGAGTAGGACTCCTCATGGGGCGCGCCTAGGGTGGCCGGCCCCCTCCCCCTCCTCCACTCCTTTATATACGGGGAGGGAGGCACACCTTGGAGACACAACAATTGATCTCTTGGATCTCTTAGCCGTGTGCGGTGCCCCCCTCCACCATAATCCACCTTGATAATATCGTAGTGGTGCTTAGGCGAAGCCCTGCGTCGGTAGAACATCATCATCGTCACCACGCCGTTGTACTGACGGAACTCTCCCTCAAAGCTCGGCTGGATCGGAGTTCGAGGGACGTCATCAAGTTGAACGTGTGCAGAACTCGGAGGTGTCGTGCGTTCGGTACTTGATCGGTCGAATCGTGAAGACGTACGACTACATCAACCGTGTTGTGCTAACGCTTCCGCTTTCGGTCTACGAGGGTACGTGGACACACTCTCCCCTCTCGTTGCTATGCATCACCATGATCTTGCGTGTGCGTAGGGAATTTTTTGAAATTACTACGTTCCCCAACAGTGGCATCCGAGCCTGGTTTTATGCGTTGATGTTATATGCACGAGTAGAACACAAGTGAGTTGTGGGCGGTACAAGTCATACTGCTTACCAGCATGTCATACTTTGGTTCGGCGGTATTGTTGGATGAAGCGACCCGGACCGACATTACGCGTACGCTTACGCGAGACTGGTTCTACCGGCGTGCTTTGCACACAGGTGGCTGGCGGGTGTCAGTTTCTCCAATTTTAGTTGAACCGAGTGTGGCTACGCCCGGTCCTTGATAATGTTAAAACAACACTAACTTGACGAACTATCATTGTGGTTTTGATGCGTAGGTAAGAACGGTTCTTGCTCAGCCCATAGCAGCCACGTAAAACTTGCAACAATAAAGTAGAGGACGTCTAACTTGTTTTGCAGGGCATGTTGTGATGTGATATGGACAAGACATGATGCTATATTTTATTGTATGAGATGATCATGTTTTGTAACCGAGTAATCGGCAACTGGCAGGAGCCATATGGTTGTCGCTTTATTGTATGCAATGCAATCGCCCTGTAATTGCTTTACTTTATCACTAAGCGGTAGCGATGGTCGTAGAAGCAATAGTTGGCGAGACAACAACGATGCTACGATGGAGATCAAGGTGTCGCGCCGGTGATGATGGTGATCATGACGGTGCTTCGGAGATGGAGATCACAAGCACAAGATGATGATGGCCATATCATATCACTTATATTGATTGCATGTGATGTTTATCTTTTATGCATCTTATTTTGCTTTGATTGACGGTAGCATTATAAGATGATCTCTCACTAAATTTCAAGATAAAAGTGTTCTCCCTGAGTATGCACTGTTGCCAAAGTTCGTCGTGCCCAGACACCACGTGATGATCGGGTGTGATAAGCTCTACATCCATCTACAATGGGTGCAAGCCAGTTTTGCACACGCAGAATACTCAGGTTAAACTTGACGAGCCTAGCATATGCAGATATGGCCTCGGAACACTGAGACCGAAAGGTCGAGCGTGAATCATATAGTAGATATGATCAACATAGTGATGTTCACCATTGAAAACTACTCCATTTCACGTGATGATCGGTTATGGTTTAGTTGATTTGGATCACGTGATCACTTAGATGATTAGAGGGATGTCTATCTAAGTGGGAGTTCTTAAGTAATATGATTAATTGAACTTAAATTTATCATGAACTTAGTACCTGATAGTATTCTGCATGTCTATGTTGTTGTAGATAGATGGCTCGTGTTGTTGTTCCGTTGAATTTTAATGCGTTCCTTGAGAAAGCAAAGTTGAAAGATGATGATAGCAATTACATGGACTGGGTCCGTAACTTGAGGATTATCCTCATTGCTGCACAAAAGAATTGCGTCCTGGAAGCACCGCTAGGTGCCAAACCTGCTGCAGGAGCAACACCAGATGTTATGAACGTCTGGCAGAGCAAAGCTGATGAGTACTCGATAGTTCAGTGCGCCATGCTTTACGGCTTAGAACCAGGACTTCAACGACGTTTTGAACGTCATGGAGCATATGAGATGTTCCAGGAGTTGAAGTTAATATTTCAAGCAAATGCCCGGATTGAGAGATATGAAGTCTCCAATAAGTTCTACAGCTGCAAGATGGAGGAGAATAGTTCTATCAGTGAGCATATACTCAGAATGTCTGGGTATAACAATCACTTGATTCAACTGGGAGTTAATCTTCCGGATGATAGCATCATTGACATAATTCTTCAATCACTGCCACCAAGCTACAAGAGCTTCATGATAAACTATAACATGCAAGGGATGGATAAGACAATTCCCGAGCTCTTCGCAATGCTAAAGGCTGCGGAGGTAGAAATCAAGAAGGAGCATCAAGTGTCGATGGTCAATAAGACCACCAGTTTCAAGAAAAAGGGCAAAGGGAAGAAGAAGGGGAATGTTAAGAAGAACAACAAACAAGTTGCTGCTCAAGAGAAGAAATCCAAGTCTGGACCTAAGCCTGAGACTGAGTGCTTCTACTACAAGCAGACTGATCACTGGAAGCGGAACTGCCCCAAGTATTTGGCGGATAATAAGGATGGCAAGGTGAACAAAGGTATATGTGATATACATGTTATTGATGTGTACATTACCAGAGCTCGCAGTAGCACCTGGGTATTTGATACTGGTTCTGTTGCTAATATTTGCAACTCAAAACAGGGACTACGGATTAAGCGAACACTGGCTAAGGACGAGGTGACGATGCGTGTGGGAAATGGTTCCAAAGTCGATGTGATCGCCGTTGGCACGCTACCTCTACATCTACCTTCGGGATTAGTTTTAGACCTAAATAATTGTTATTTGGTGCCAGCGTTGAGCATGAACATTATATCTAGATCTTGTTTGATGCGAGACGGTTATTCATTTAAATCTGAGAATAATGGTTGTTCTATTTATATGAGTAATATATTTTATGGTCATGCACCCTTGAAGAGTGGTCTATTTTTGATGAATCTCGATAGTAGTGATACACATATTCATAATGTTGAAGCCAAAAGATGCAGAGTTGATAATGATAGCGCAACTTATTTGTGGCACTGCCATTTGGGTCATATTGGTGTAAAACGCATGAAGAAACTCCATACTGATGGAATTTTGGAATCACTTGATTATGAATCACTTGGTACTTGCGAACCATGCCTTATGGGCAAGATGACTAAAACGTCATTCTCCGGAACTATGGAGCGAGCAACTGATTTGTTGGAGATCATACATACTGATGTATGTGGTCCAATGAATGTTGAGGCTCGCGGCGGGTATCATTATTTTCTCACCTTCACAGATGATTTAAGCAGATATGGGTATATCTACTTAATGAAACATAAGTCTGAAACATTTGAAAAGTTCAAAGAATTTGAGAGTGAAGTTGAAAATCATCGTAACAAGAAAATAAAGTTTCTACGATCTGATCGTGGAGGAGAATATTTGAGTTACGAGTTTGATCTACATTTGAAACAATGCGGAATAGTTTCGCAACTCACGCCACCAGGAACACCACAGCGTAATGGTGTGTCCGAATGTCGTAATCGTACTTTACTAGATATGGTGCGATCTATGATGTCTCTTACTGATTTACCACTATCATTTTGGGGTTATGCTTTAGAGACGGCCGCATTCACGTTAAATAGGGCACCATCAAAATCCGTTGAGACGACACCTTATGAACTATGGTTTGGCAAGAAACCAAAGTTGTCGTTTATTAAAGTTTGGGGCTGCGATACTTATGTGAAAAAGCTTCAACCTGATAAGCTCGAACCCAAATCGGAGAAATGTGTCTTCATAGGATATCCAAAGGAAACTGTTGGGTACACCTTCTATCATAGATCTGAAGGTAAGACATTCATTGCTAATAATGGATCCTTTCTAGAGAAGGAGTTTCTCTCAAAAGAAGTGAGTGGGAGGAAATTAGAACTTGATGAGGTAACAGTAATCTAGGAGTGGATCACTGGACATCAGTCAAGAACATCCTGAAATACCTGAAAAGGACGAAGGATATGTTTCTCGTTTATGGAGGTGACAAAGAGCTCGTCGTAAATGGTTATGTCGATGCAAGCTTTGACACTGATCCGGACGATTCTAAATCGCAAACTGGATATGTGTTTTTATTAAATGGTGGAGCTGTCAATTGGTGCAGTTCTAAACAAAGCGTCGTAGCGGGATCTACATGTGAAGCAGAGTACATAGCTGCTTCGGAAGCAACAAATGAAGGAGTCTGAATGAAGGAGTTCATATCCGGTCTAGGTGTCATACCTAGTGCATCGGGTCCAATGAAAATCTTTTGTGACAATACTGGTGCAATTGCTTTGGCAAAGGAATCCAGATTTCACAAGAGAACCAAGCACATCAAGAGACGCTTCAACTCCATTCGGGATCAAGTCCAGGTGGGAGATATAGAGATTTGCAAGATACATACGGATCTGAATGTTGCAGACCCATTGACTAAGCCTCTTCCACGAGCAAAACATGATCAACACCAAGGCTCCATGGGTGTTAGAATCATTACTGTGTAATCTAGATTATTGACTCTAGCGCAAGTGGGAGACTGGAGGAAATATGCCCTAGAGGCAATAATAAAGTTATTATTTATTTCCTTATATCATGATAAATGTTTATTATTCATGCTAGAATTGTATTAACCGGAAACATGATACATGTGTGAATACATAGACAAACAGAGGATCACTAGTATGCCTCTACTTGACTAGATCGTTGATCAAAGATGGTTATGTTTCCTAGCCATAGACAAAGAGTTGTCATTTGATTAACGGGATCACATCATTAGGAGAATGATGTGATTGACTTGACCCATTCCGTTAGCTTAGCACTTGATCGTTTAGTATGTTGCTATTGCTTTCTTGATGACTTATACATGATCCTATGACTATGAGATTATGCAACTCCCGTTTACCGGAGGAACACTTTGTGTGCTGCCAAACATCACAACGTAACTGGGTGATTATTGATGTCTACTACACAACCTTCTTCTTGTAGACGTTGTTGGGCCTCCAAGTGCAGAGGTTTGTAGGACAGTAGCAAATTTCCCTCAAGTGGATGACCTAAGGTTTATCAATCCGTAGGAGGCGTAGGATGAAGATGGTCTCTCTCAAGCAACCCTGCAACCAAATAACAAAGAGTCTCTTGTGTCCCCAACACACCCAATACAATGATAAATTGTATAGGTGCACTAGTTCGGCGAAGAGATGGTGATACAAGTGGTATATGGATAGTAGATGTAGGTTTTTGTAATCTGAAAATATAAAAGCAGCAAGGTAACTAATGATAAAAGTGAGCGTAAACGGTATTGCAATGCGTTGAAACAAGGCCTAGGGTTCATACTTTCACTAATGCAAGTTCTCTCAACAATAATAACATAATTGGATCATATAACTATCCCTCAACATGCAACAAAGAGTCACTCCAAAGTCACTAATAGCGGAGAACAAACGAAGAGATTATGGTAGGGTACGAAACCACCTCAAAGTTATTCTTTCCAATCAATCTGTTGGGCTATTCCTATAAGTGTCACAAACAGCCCTAGAGTTCGTACTAGAATAACACCTTAAGACACAAATCAACCAAAACCCTCATGTCACCTAGATACTCCAATGTCACCTCAAGTATCCGTGGGTATGATTATATGATATGCATCACACAATCTCAGATTCATCTATTCAACCAACACAAAGAACTTCAAAGAGTGCCCCAAAGTTCCTACCGGAGAGTCAAGACGAAAACGTGTGCCAACCCCTATGCATAGGTTCATGGGCGGAACCCGCAAGTTGATCACCAAAACATACATCAAGTGGATCAATAGAATACCCCATTGTCACCACGGGTATCCCACGCAAGACATACATCAAGTGTTCTCAAATCCTTAAAGACTCAATTCGATAAGGTAACTTCGAAGGGAAAACTCAATCCATTACAAGAGAGTAGAGGGGGAGAAGCATCATAGGATCCAAATATAATAGCAAAGCTCGCGATACATCAAGATCGTATCACCTCAAGAACACGAGAGAGAGAGAGATCAAACACATAGCTACTGGTACATACCCTCAGCCCCGAGGGAGAACTACTCTCTCCTCGTCATGGAGAGCACCAGGATGATGAAGATGGCCACCGGTGAGGGGTTCCCCCTCCGGCAGGGTACCGAAACGGATCTAGATTGGCTTTTGGTGGCTACGGAGGCTTCTGGCGGCGGAACTCCCGATCTATTGTCCTCCCCGAATTTTTTACGGTATATGGGTATATATGGGAGGAAGAAGTACGTCGGTGGACCTCCGGGCTGTCCACGAGGCAGGGGGGCGCGCCCCCACCCTCGTGGGCAGCCCGGGACTCTCCTAGTCCAATTCCGATACTCCATGGGCTTCTTCTGGTCCAAAAATAAGTTGTGTGAAGTTTCAGGTCAATTGGACTCCATTTGATTTTCCTTTTCTACGATACTCTAAAACAAGGAAAAAACAGAAACTGGCACTGGGCTCTAGGTTAATAGGTTAGTCCCAAAAATCATATAAAATAGCATATAAATGCATATAAAACATCCAAGGTTGATAATATAATAGCATGGAACAATCAAAAATTATAGATACGTTGGAGACGTATCAACATCCCCAAGCTTAATTCCTGCTCGTCCTCGAGTAGGTAAATGATAAAAAATAGAATTTTTGATGTGGAATGCTACCTAACATATTTATCCATGTAGTTCTGTTTATTGTGGCAAGAATATTCAAATCCATAAGATTCAAGACAAAAGTTTAATATTGACATAAAAATAATAATACTTCAAGCATACTAACAAAGTAATGATGTCTTCTCAAAATAACATGGCCAAAGAAAGCTATCCCTACAAAATCATATAGTCTGGCTATGCTCCATCTTCACCACACAAAATATTTAAATCATGCACAACCCCGATGACAAGCCAAGCAATTGTTTCATACTTTTGATGTTCTCAAACTTTTTCAATCTTCACGCAATACATGAGCGTGAGCCATGGACATAGCACTATAGGTGGAATAGAATGGTGGTTGTGAAGAAGACAAAAAGGAGAAGATAGTCTCACATCAACTAGGCGTATCAACGGGCTATGGAGATGCCCATCAATAGATATCAATGTGAGTGAGTAGGGATTGCCATGCAACGGATGCACTAGAGCTATACATGTATGAAAGCTCAACAAAAGAAACTAGTGGGTGTGCATCCAACTAGCTTGCTCACGAAGACCTAGGGCATTTTGAGGAAGCCCATCATTGGAATATACAAGCCAAGTTCTATAATGAAAATTTCCCACTAGTATATGAAAGTGACAAAACAAGAGACTCTCTATCATGAAGATCATGGTGCTACTTTGAACCACAAGTGTGGTAAAAGGATAGTAGCATTGTCCCTTCTCTCTTTTTCTCTCATTTTTATATTTTTTTTATTTGGGTCTTTCTCCTTTTTTATGGCCTCTTTTTTCTCTTTTTTTATTTGGGCTTCTTTGGCCTCTTTTATTTATTTTTATTTTTTTCGTCCGGAGTCTCATCCCGACTTGTGGGGGAATCATGGTCTCCATCATCCTTTCCTCACTAGGACAATGCTCTAATAATGATGATCATCACACTTCTTTTTACTTACAACTCAATACTTAGAACAAAATATGACTCTATGTGAATGCCTCCGGCGGTGTACCAGGATGTGCAATGACTCATGAGTGACATGTATGAAAGAATTATGAACGGTGTCTTTGCCACAAATACAATGTGAACTACATGATCATGCATAGCAATATGACAATGATGAAGCGTGTCATAATAACGGAACGGTGGAAAGTTGCATGGCAATATATCTCGGAATGGCTATGGAAATGCCATAATAGGTAGGTATGTTGGCTGTTTTGAGGAAGGTAAATGGTGGGTTTATGGTACCGGCGAACGTTGCGCGGTACTAGAGCGGCTAGCAATGGTGGAAGGGTGAGAGTGCGTATAATCCATGGACTCAACATTAGTCATAAAGAACTCACATACTTATTGCAAAAATCTATTAGTTATCGAAACAAAGTACTACACGCATGCTCCTAGGGGGATAGATTGATAGGAAAAGACCATCGCTCATCCCCGACCGCCACTCATAAGGAAGACAATCAATAAATAAATCATGCTCCGACTTCGTCACATAACGGTTCACCATAGTGCATGCTACGGGAATCACAAACTTCAACACAAGTATTTCTTAAATTCACAACTACTCAACTAGCATGACTCTAATATCACCATCTCCATATATCAAAACAATTATCAAGTATCAAACTTCTAATAGTATTCAATGCACTTTATATGAAAGTTTTTATTATATCCCTCTTGGATTCCCATCATGTTAGGACTAAATTCATAACCAAAGAAAATTACCATGTTGTTTAGGACTCTCAAAGTAATATAAGTGAAGCATGATAGTTCATCTATTTCTACAAAATAAAACCACCACCGTGCTCTAAAAAGATATAAGTGAGCACTAGAACAACAACAAACTACTCCGAAAGATATAAGTGAAGCTCAATGAGTAGTCGAATAATTATGCAACTATATGAAGACTCTCTAACATTTAATAATTTCATATCTTGGAATTTTATTCAAACAGTAATCAAAACAAAAGAAAATAAAATGACGCTCAAAGCAAAACACATATCATGTGGTGAATAAAAATATAGCTCCAAGTAAAGTTACCGATGAACGAAGACGAAAGAGGGGATGCCTTCCGGGGCATCCCCAAGCTTAGGATTTTGGTTGTCCTTGAATATTACCTTGGGGTGCCTTGGGCATCCCCAATATTAGGCTCTTTCCACTCCTTATTCCATAGTCCATCAAATCTTTACCCAAAACTTGAAAACTTCACAACACAAAACTTAACAGAAAACTCGTAGCTCCGTTAGCGAAAGAAAACAAAACACCACTTCAAGGTACTGTAACATAAAGAGAGCACCATGAAGAATATGACTAGAACATTTAAGTCTAACCCACTTCCTATGCATAGGGATTTTGTGAGCAAACAACTTATGGGAACGAGAATAAACTTGCATAGGAAGGTGAAACAAGCATAACTTCAAAACTTTAAGCACATAGAGAGGAAACTTGGTATTATTGCAATTCCTATAAGCATATATTCCTCCCTCATAATAATTTTCAATAGCATCATGAATGAATTCAATAATATAACCATCACATAAAGCATTCTTTCATGATCTACAAGCATAGAGAATTTACTACTCTCCACATAAGCAAAATTCTTCTCAATCGGAATAGTGGGAGTATCATAAGAGACTCGAATACTATAAATTGTTTCCACATTAAAAAGAGTAATGTTCAGAAAAGGGTAATCATAATCATTACAAGTTTTATAAATATAATCACTACTTTTTATAGCATAAGTATCATCACAATAATCATCATAGGTAGGAGGCATGCTATCATCATAATAAATTTGCATGTCAAAACTTGGGAAACTAAAAATATCATCTTCATTCAACATAGCTTCCCCAAGCTTGGGACAAACATTAATTGCAGCAAATATATTCTCAAAAACATCATCTTCATCAAACATAGCATCCCCAAGCTTGGGCCTTTTCATATCATAAGCATAATCACTCTCATCATTAATAGTATGGATAGCACCAATAGTATAGCAATTATCATATTCTTCCAAGCAAGTGCCAAAAAGATTTTCAAGATCATAAGAGGTATCATTATCTTCCACAATTATATTTTCATGAGGCACAATAGTAATAGGAGCAGCACTATTTGGGGGAGATATCTTTTTACCTCTCTTCCTTTTTCTTTTCTTCTTCTTCACCACATCATGTGTGGGTTCAATCCTATTTTTGGAGCTCCTTATTAATGAGATTGGTTGAATAGGAGGCTCTTCCTCGTTACCTGATTCATCATAAGAAATAATTGGAGGGTACTGTGAAGTCTCTTCCCTTTCATTAGTATGCTCTTCATATTCTATTTGTTTTCTTTTCTCTATGTAGTTGGCAATATAAGGATTTTCAATACAATTCACTGCACAATACATATAAATTTCCTCTTGATCAAAGCCAAGAAGTTTATCATGGGCAAATACTGGAAGATAGTTAGTTATACGTTTCATTTCTTCATAACCCATAAGCAAACTAAGTTCATTATGATGTGCAAGAGAAATCAAGTCATCACAATTTTTGGAAACGATTAGATCATGAAACAATTTGCATAGGATGGTTAAATGACCACGTTCATTGCAAAGCTCACAAGTATGGCCAAGAAAATTTAAATTTTCAGCACAAACATCTAGCCTTTCTTGCAACAATTTAGTTTCTAAGTACTTATGCCTCTTGCAAAATCTATCTTCCCAAATTGGTGTGATGTGATATGGCCAAAAGGATGTGATGAATGATATATGTGATGTATGAGATTGATCATGTTCTTGTAATAGGAATCACGACTTGCATGTCGATGAGTATGACAACCGGCAGGAGCCATAGGAGTTGTCTTAATTTATTTATGACCTGCGTGTCAACATAAACGTCATGTAATTACTTTACTTTATTGCTAAAGAGTTAGCCATAGTAGTAGAAGTAATAGATGACAAGACAACTTCAAGAAGACACGATGATGGAGATCATGATGATGGAGATCATGGTGTCATGCTGGTGACAACGATGATCATGGAGCCCCGAAGATGGAGATCAAAAGGAGCAAAATGATATTGGCCATATCATGTCACTATTTGATTGCATGTGATGTTTATCATGTTTTACATCTTATTTGCTTAGAACGACGGTAGCTTAAATAAGATGATCCCTCACTAAAATTTCAAGAAAAGTGTTCCCCCTAACTGTGCACCGTTGCGAAGGTTCGTTGTTTCGAAGCACCACGTGATGATTGGGTGTGATAGATTCTAATGTTCGAATACAACAGGTGTTGACGAGCCTAGCATGTACAGACATGGCCTCGGAACACATGCGAAACACTTAGGTTGACTTGACAAGCCTAGCATGTACAGACATGGCCTCGGAACACGGAAGACCGAATGGTCGAGCATGAGTCGTATAGAAGATACGATCAACATGAAGATGTTCACCGATGTTGACTAGTCCGTCTCACGTGATGATCGGACACGATCTAGTTGACTAGGATCATATTTCACTTAGATGACTAGAGGGATGTCTATCTGAGTGGGAGTTCATTAAATAATTTGATTAGATGAACTTAATTATCATGAACATAGTCTAAATTGTCTTTGCAAATATGTTGTAGATAAATAGCTCACGTTGTAGCTCCCTGTTTCAATACGTTCCTAGAGAAAGACCAAGTTGAAAGATATTGTAAGCAATGATGCGGACTGGGTCCGTAGTCCGAGGAGTGTCCTCACTGCTACACAGAAGGCTTACGTCTTTGATGCACCGCTCGATGTGAAAACCCCTACAACGTCGTCTGTGGATGTTGTGAACACCTGACAGACACATCCTGATGACTACTTGATAGTTTAGTGCACCATACTTTACGGCTTAGAATCGGGATTCCAATGATGTTTTGAATGCCATAGAACATATGAGATGTTCCAAGAGCTGAAATTGGGGTTTCAGGCTCATGCCCGTGTTGAGAGGTGTGAGACCTCTGACAAGTTCTTTTGCCAACAAGATGGAGGAGAATAGCTCAGCTAGTGAGCATGTGCTCAGAATGTCTGGGTGCTACAATCACTTGAATCAAGTGGGAGCTAAAACTTCCAGATAAGATAGTGATTGATAGAGTTCTCTAGCCACTATCACTAAGCCACTAGATCTTCGTGATGAACTATGACATGCAAGGGATGTAGTTGATCCCGGAGCTGTTCGCGGTGCTTAAGACCGCAAAAGGTAGAAATCAAGAAAGGAGCATCAAGTGTTGATGGTTTAACAAGACCACTGTTTTCAAGAAGGGCAAGGGCTAGAAGGGAAACTTCATGGATGGCAAACCAGTTGCCGCTCCAGTGAAAGAACCCAAGGTTGAACCCAAACCCGAGACTAAGTGCTTCTATTGTAAGGGGAACGGTCACTGGTAGCGGAACTACCCCAAATACATGGTAGATAAGAAGGCTGGCAACTTCAACAAAGTATATACGTGTTATTAATGTGTACCTCACTAGTACTCCTGGTAGCACCTGGGTATTGGATACCGGTTCAGTTACTATTATTGGTGACTTGAAGCAAAAGCTACGGACTGAACGGAGACTGGCTAAGTGCGAGGTGACGATGTGTGTTGGAAGTGTTTCCAAAGTTGATGAGATCACCATCGCACGCTCCATCTGCCTTCGGGGTTAGTATTAAACCTAGATAAATGTTATCAGGTGTCTACATTGAGCATGAATACGATTAGATCATGTTCATTGCAATACAGTTATTCATTTAAGTTAGAGAATAATGGTTATTCTGTTTACATGAATAATACCTTTCGTGGTCACGAACCCTATGGAATGGTTCATTGAATCTCGGTCGTAGTAATACACATGTTCACGCCAAAAGATGTAGAGTTAATAATGATAGTACCACTTTCTTGTGGCACTGCCGCTTAGGTCATATTGGCGTAAGATGCATGAAGAAACTCCATGTCGATGGATGTTTGGAGTCACTTGATTTTGAATCGCTTGACACATGCGAGCCATGCCTCTTGGGCAGGATGACTAAGACCCCGTTTTCAGGTGCAATGAAACGGGCAAGTGACTTGTTGGAAATCATACATGCTGATGCGTGTGATCCAATGAGAATTGAAGCGTGTGGTGGATATCACTATTTTCTCATCTTCACTGACGATTTGGGTAGATATAGGTATATCTACTTAATGAAGCACAAGTCCAAAACGTTTGAAAAGTTCAAGCGATTTCAGAGTGAAGTTAAGAATCATCATAACAAAGAAGATCATGTTCCTACAATCTAATCAAAAGGGGATTTTCTGAGTTATGAGTTTGGCAATCACTTAAGACATTGTGGAATTGTTTCGTAGTTGAAGCCACCTGGAACACCACAGCGTAATGGTGTGTCTGGACGTCATAATCAAACCTTATGAGATATGGTGCGATCTATGATGTCTCTTACCGATCTACCGCTATTATTTTGAGGTTATGCATTAGAGACAGCTGCATTCACTTTAGATAGGACACCATATAAGTCCGTTGAGACGACGTCGTATGAACATTGGTTTGGCAAGAAACCAAAGTTGTCGTTTCTTAATGTTTGGGGCTGCGATGCTTAAGGCTTTAGCCGGAGAAGCTCGAACCCAAAAGCGGACAAACACATCTTCATAGGATACCCAAAGGTGACAGTTGGGTATACCTTCTATCTCAGATCCGAGGGCAAATTGTTTGTCGCTAAGAACGGGTCCTTTCTCGAGAAGGAGTTTTTTCTCGAAAGAATTGAGTGGGAGGAAGATAGAACTTGATGAGGTTGTCGAACCTTTACTTCAACCAGAGAGTGATGCAACACAGAAAGATGTTTTCTGTGGCACCTACGTCTGTTGAATAGGAAGTTAATGATAGTGATCATGAAGCTTCAGATCAAGTTGCTATCGAACCTCGTAGATCGACAAGGATATGTACTACTCCTGAGTGGTACGGTAATCCTGTCTTAAATATCATGTTGTTGGACAACAATGAACCTACGAACTATGGAGAAGCAATGGTGGGCCCGTATTCCGACAAATGGTTAGAAGCCATGAAATCCGAGATAGGATCCATGTATCAGAACAAAGTATGGACTTTGGTGGACTTGCCCGATGATCGGCAAGCCATTGAGATAAATGGATCTTTAAGAAGACGGACGTGGGCGGTAATGCTACCGTCTATGAAGCTCGACTTGTGGGAAAGAGTCTTTTCACAAGTTTAAGGAGTTGACTACAATGAGAATTTCTCACCCGTAGCGATGCTTAAGTCCGTCGGAATCATGTTAGCATTAGCTGTATTTTTCGATTATGAAATCTGACAGATGGATGTCAAAACAAATTTTCTTACCAGTTTTCGTAAGAAAAAGTTGTATGTGATACAATAAAAGGTTTTGTCGATCCTAAGGATGCTAAAAGGTATGCTGGCTCCGGCAATCCTTCTATGGACTAGAGCAAGCATCTCGGAGTCGGAATATATGCTTTGATGGAGTGATCAAAGCTTTTAGGTTTATACAATGTTTGCTGGAAACTTGTATTTACAAGAAAGTGAGTGGGAGCACTACAACATTTCTGATAAGTATATGTGGATGACATATTGTTGATCCGAAATAATGTAGAATTTCTGGAAAGCATAAATGGTTGTTTGAAGAATTTTTTACAAAGGAAGACCTGGATAAAACTGCTTACACATTGGGCGTCAAGATCTATAGAGATAGATCAAATCGCCTGATGATACTTTCAATGAATGCACACCTTGACATGTTTATGAAGGAGTTCAAAATAGATCAGTCAAAGAAGGGGTTCTTACCTGAGTTGTAAGGTGTGAAGTTGAGTAAGACTCGAAGATTGACCATGGCAGAAGAAAGAGGAAGGACGAAGGTCGTCCCCTATGCTTTTGTCATAGGCTCTATATAGTATGCCATGCTGAGTACCGCACCTGATGTGTGCCTTGCCACATGTCTGGCAAGAGGGTACAAAGGTGATCTAGGAGTGGATCACCGAATAGCGGTCAAAAAAATTATCCTTAGAGGAATAAGGAAATGTTTCTCGGTTATGGAGGTGACAAGAGTTGGACGTAAAGAGTTACGTCGATGCAAGCTTAACACCTATCCGGATAGCTCTGGGAAGAGATACCGGATACGTATAATGGAGCAACAATTTGGAATAGCTCCAAGTGGAACGTGGTAGCAGCATCTACGATATGACATAAAGTTTTGCGAAATACATAGGGATCTGAATATGGCAAGACCCGTTGACTACAACCTCTCTCACAAGCATAACATGATCAAACCCAGAACTCTTGAGTGTTAATCACATAGTGATGTGAACTAGATCATTGAGTCTAGTAGACTCTTGGATGTTGGTCACATGGCGATGTGACCTGTGAGTGTTAATCACATGGCGATGTGAACTAGATTATTGACTCTAGTGCAAGTGGGAGACTGTTGGAAATATGCCCTAGAGGCAATAATAAATTGGTTATTATTATATTTCCTTGTTCATTATAATCGTTTATTATCCATGCTAGAATTGTATTGATAGGAAACTCAGATACATGTGTGGATACATAGACAACACCATGTCCCTAGTAAGCCTCTAGTTGACTAGCTCGTTGATCAATAGATGGTTACGGTTTCCTAACCATGGACATTGGATGTCGTTGATAACGGGATCACATCATTAGGAGAATGATGTGATGGACAAGACCCAATCCTAAGCCTAGCACAAAGATCGTGTAGTTCGTATGCTAAAGCTTTTCTAATGTCAAGTATCATTTCCTTAGACCATGAGATTGTGCAACTCCCGGATACCGTAGGAGTGCTTTGGGTGTGCCAAACGTCACAGCGTAACTAGGTGGCTATAAAGGTACACTACAGGTATCTCCGAAAGTGTCTGTTGGGTTGGCACGAATCGAGACTGGGATTTGTCACTCCGTGTAAACGGAGAGGTATCTCTAGGCCCACTCGGTAGGACATCATCATAATGTGCACAATGTGATCAAGGAGTTGATCACGGGATGATGTGTTACGGAACGAGTAGATAGACTTGCCGGTAACGAGATTGAACAAGGTATCGGGATACCGACGATCGAATCTCGGGCAAGTATCGTACTGATAGACAAAGGGAATTGTATACGGGATTGATTGAATCCTTGACATCGTGGTTCATCCGATAAGATCATCATGGAGCATGTGGGAGCCAACATGGTATCTAGATCCCACTGTTGGTTATTGACCGGAGAGTTGTCTCGGCCATGTCTGCATGACTCCCGAGCCCGTAGGGTCTACACACTTAAGGTTCGATGATGCTGGGGTTATAGGGAAAGTATGTACGCGGTTACCGAATGTTGTTCAGAGTCCCGGATGAGATCTCGGACGTCACGAGGAGTTCCGGAATGGTCCGGAGGTAAAGATTGATATATAGGAAGTATGGTTTTGGCCACCGGAAGTGTTCCGGGCATCACCGATAGTGTACCGGGACCACCGGAGGGGTCCGGGGGTCCACCAGGTGGGGCCACCAGCCCCGGAGGCCTACATGGGCCAATAGTGGGAAGGGACCAGCCCCTAGGTGGGCTGGGGCGCCTCCCACCAAGGTCCAAGGCGCCTCCAAGAGGGGAAGGGGGCAAACCCTAGGGCAGATGGGCCCTAAGGCCCACCCTAGGTGCGCCTCCCCCTCTCCCCCTTGTGGCCGCCACCCTAGATGGGATCTAGGGCTGCCGCACCCCTTGGGGTGGGAACCCTAGGTGGGGGCGCAGCCCTCCCTCTCCCCCTATATATAGTGGAGGCAAAGGGGCAGCCCAACACACGATTCGATCTCCCTGTTGGCGCAGCCCTACCCCTCTCCCTCCTCGTCTCTCGTAGTGCTTGGCGAAGCCCTGCTGGAGTCCCACGCTCCTCCACCACCACCATGCCGTCGTGCTGCTGCTGGACGGAATCTTCCCAACCTCTCCTTCTCCCCTTGCTGGATCAAGGCGTGGGAGACGTCACCGGGCTGCACGTGTGTTGAACGCGGAGGCGCCGTGGTTCGTCGCTTAGATCGGAATCAACTGCGATCTGAATCGCTACGAGTACGATTCCTTCATCCGCGTTCTTGCAACGCTTCCGCTTAGCGATCTAGAAGGGTTTGTAGATGCACTCTCCTTCCCCTCGTTGCTAGATTACTCCGTAGATTGATCTTGGTGATGCGTAGAAAATTTTAAATTTCTGCTACGATCCCCAACACTTATGCCTCTTGCAAAATCTATCTTCCCTAATTAGTGTGTACTTGCAAACCCAATGCACTCCACAAAAATTGACATGTTTATAGGAGACATTTTCATCATAACTAGTGCAATCATCATTAGTACTATGGATATTCAAGGAGTTCATACTAACAACATTGCAATCATGCTCATTATTCAAAGATTTAGTGCCAAACATTTTAATGCATTCTTCTTCTAGCATTTGAGCACAATTTTCCTTTCCATCATACTCACGAAAGATATTAAAAAGATGAAGCGTATGAGGTCCCAAAGGTTCTACTTGGCACAAACACTAATTAAAACATAAAAACTCAATCATAATAGAGGCTAGATAAATTATCTATTGCTAAACAGGAGCAAAAAGCAAGGAACAAAAATACAATTGGGTTGCCTCCCAACAAGCGCTATCGTTTAACACCCCTAGCTGGGCATGATGATTTCAACGATGCTCACATAAAAGATAAGAATTGTAACATAAAGAGAGCATCATGAAGAATATGACTAGAACATTTAAGTCTAGCCCACTTCCTATGCATAGGGATTTTGTGAGCAAACAACTTATGGGAACAAGAACAAACTTGCATAGGAAGGTGAAACAAGCATAACTTCAAAACTTTAAGCACATAGAGAGGAAACTTGGTATTATTGCAATTCCTATAAGCATACATTCCTCTCTCATAATAATTTTCAGTAGCACCATGAATGAATTCAATAATATAACCATCACATAAAGCATTCTTTTCATGATCTACAAGCATAGAGAATTTACTACTCTCCACATAAGCAAAATTCTTCTCAATCGGAATAGTGGGAGTATCATAAGAGACTCGAATACTATAAATTGTTTCCACATTAAAAAGAGTAATGTTCAGAAAAAGGGTAATCATAATCATTACAAGTTTTATAAATATAATCACTACTTTTTATAGCATAAGTATCATCGCAATAATCAACATAGGTAGGAGGCATGCTATCATCATAATAAATTTGCATGTCAAAACTTGGGAAACTAAAAATATCATATTCATTAAACATAGCTTCCCCAAGCTTGGGACAAACATTAATTGCAGCAAATATATTCTCAAAAACATCATCTTCATCAAACATAGCATCCCCAAGCTTGGGCCTTTTCATATCATAAGCATAATCACTCTCATCATTAATAGTATGGATAGCACCAATAGTATAGCAATTATCATATTCTTCCAAGCAAGTGCCAAAAAGATTTTCAAGATCATAAGAAGTATCATTATCTTCCACAATTATATTTTCATGGGACACAATAGTAATAGGAGCAGCATTATTTGGGGGAGATATCTTTTTACCTCTCTTCCTTTTTCTTTTCTTCTTCTTCACCACATCATGTGTGGGTTCAATCCTCTTTTTGGAGCTCCTTATTAATGAGATTGGTTGAATAGGAGGCTCTTCCTCGTTACCTGATTCATCATAAGAAATAATAGGAGGGTACTGGGAAGTCTCTTCCCTTTCATTAGTATTCTCTTCATCTTCTATTTGTTTTCTTTTCTTTATATAGTTGGCTATATAAGGATTTTCAATACAATTCACCGCACAATACATATAAATTTCCTCTAGATCAAAGCCAAGAAGTTTATCACGGGAAAATACTGGAAGATAGTTAGTTATACGTTTCATTTCTTCGTAACCCATAAGGAAACTAAGTTCATTATTATGTGCAAGAGAAATCAAGTCATCACAATTTTTGGAAACGATTAGATCATGAAACAATTTGCATAGGATGGTTAAATGACCACGCTCATTGCAAAGCTCACAAGTATGGCGAAGAAAATTTAAATTTTCAGCACAAACATCTAGCCTTTCTTGCAACAATTTAGTTTCTAAGTACTTATGCCTCTTGCAAAATCTATCTTCCCTAATTGGTGTGTACTTGCAAAACCAATGCACTCCACAAAAATTGACATGTTTATAGGATACATTTTCATCATAACTAGTGCAATCATCATTAGTACTATGGATATTCAAGGAGTTCATACTAACAACATTGCAATCATGCTCATTATTCAAAGATTTAGTGCCAAACATTTTAATGCATTCTTCTTCTAGCATTTGAGCACAATTTTCCTTTCCATCATACTCACGAAAGATATTAAACAGAGGCTAGATAAATTATTTATTACTAACAGGAACAAAAAGCAAGGAACAAAAATAAAGTTGGGTTGCCTCCCAACAAGCGCTAACATTTAACGCCCCTAGCTAGGCATGATGATTTCAATGATGCTCACATAAATGATAAGAATTGAAACATAAAGAGAGCATCATGAAGAATATGACTAGCACATTTAAGTCTAACCCTCTTCCTATGCATAGGGATTTTGTGAGCAAACAACTTGTGGGAACAAGAATAAACTTGCATAGGAAGGTAAAACTAGCATAACTTCAAAATTTTAAGCACATAGAGAGGGAAAGCAATTCCTACAAGCATATATTCCTCCCTCATAATAATTTTCAGTAGCATCATGATTGAATTCAACAATATAACCAGAACCTAAAGCATTCTTTTCACGATCTACAAGCATAGAAATTTCATTACTCTCCACATAAGCAAAATTCTTCTCATGAATAATAGTGGGAGCAAACTCAACAGAATAATTATCATGTGAGGCATAATCCAATTGAAAACTAAAATCATGATGACAAGTTTCATGGATATCATTATTCTTTATAGCATACAAGTCATCACAATAATCATCATATATAGCAACTTTGTTCTCATAATCAATTGGAACCTCTTTCGGAATAGTGGATTCATCACAAAATAAAGTCATGACCTCTCCAAATCCACTTTCATCAATATAATCATCATAAATAGGAGGCATGCTTTCATCATAATAAATTTGCTCATCAAAACTTGGGGGACAAAAAATATCATCTTCATCAAACATAGCTTCCCCAAGCTTGTGGCTTTGCATATCATTAGCATCATGGATATTCAAGGAATTCATACTAACAACACTGCAATCATGCTTATCATTCAAATATTTAGTGCCAAACATTTTAATGCATTCTGCTTCTAACACTTTGGCACAATTTTCCTTTTCATCATACTCACGAAAGATATTAAAAAGATGAAGCATATGAGGCAAACTCAATTCCATTTTTTTATAGTTTTCTTTTATAAACTAAACTAGTGATAAAACAAGAAACTAAAAGACTCGATTGCAAGATCTAAAGATATACCTTCAAGCACTCACCTCCCCGGCAGCGGCGCCAGAAAAGAGCTTGGTGTTTACTACACAACCTTCTTCTTGTAGGCGTTGTTGGGCCTCCAAGTACAGAGGTTTGTAGGACAGTAGCAAATTTCCCTCAAGTGGATGACCTAAGGTTTATCAATCCGTAGGAGGCATAGGATGAAGATGGTCTCTCTCAAGCAACCCTGCAACCAAATAACAAAGAGTCTCTTGTGTCCCCAGCACACCCAATACAATGATAAATTGTATAGGTGCACTAGTTCGGCGAAGAGATGGTGATACAAGTGGTATATGGATAGTAGATATAGGTTTTTTTAATCTGAAAATATAAAAACAGCAAGGTAACTAATGATAAAATTGAGCGTAAATGGTATTGCAATGCATTGAAACAAAGCCTAGTGTTCATACTTTCACTAGTGCAAGTTCTCTCAACAATAATAACATAATTGGATCACATAACTATCCCTCAACATGCAACAAAGAGTCACTCCAAAGTCACTAATAGCGGAGAACGAACGAAGAGATTATGGTAGGGTACGAAACCACCTCAAAGTTATTCTTTCCAATCAATCCGTTGGGCTATTCCTATAGGTGTCACAAACAGCCCTAGAGTTCATACTAGAATAACACCTTAAGACACAAATCAACCAAAACCCTAATGTCACCTAGATACTCCAATGTCAACTCAAGTATCTGTGGGTATGATTATACGATATGCATCACACAATCTCAGATTCATCTATTCAACCAACACATAGAACCTCAAAGAGTGCCCCAAAGTTTCTACCGGAGAATCACGATGAAAACATGTGCCAACCCCTATGCATAGGTTAATGGGAGGAACCCACAAGTTGATCACCAAAACATACATCAAGTGAATCACGTGATATCCCATTGTCACCATAGATACGCACGGCAAGACATACATCAAGTGTTCTCAAATCTTTAAAGACTCAATCCAATAAGATAACTTCAAAGGGAAAACTCAATCCATTACAAGAGAGTAGAGGGGGGAGAAAACATCATAAGATCCAACTATAATAGCAAAGCTCGCGATACATCAAGATCGTAACACCTCAAGAACACGAGAGAGAGATAAAACACATAGCTACTGGTACATACCCTCAGCCCCGAGGGGGAACTACTCCCTCCTCGTCATGGAGAGCACCGGGATGATGAAGATGGCCACTGGAGAGGGATTCCCCCTCCGGCAGGGTGCCGGAACGGGTCTAGATTGGCTTTCGGTGGCTACGGAGGCTTCTGGCGGCGGAACTCCCGATCTATTGTGCTCCCCGATCGTTTTAGGGTATATGGATATATATAGGCGGAAGAAGTACGTCAGGGGGGCCACGAGGGGCCCACAAGGGTGGAGGGCGTGCCCAGGGGGGGTGGGCGTGTCCCCCTGCCTCGTGGCTTCCTCGAGGCTTCCTTGACGTGGACTCCAAGTCTCCCGGGTTGCTTTCCTTCCAAAAATAAGTTCCGTGAAGTTTTAGGTCAATTGGACTCCGTCTGATTTTCCTTTTCTGCGATACTCTAAAACAAGGAAAAAAACAGAACTGGCACGGGGCTCTGGGTTAATAGGTTAGTCCCAAAAATAATATAAAAGTGTATAACAAAGTCCATAAACATCCAAAACAGATAATATAATAGCATGGAACAATAAAAAATTATAGATACGTTGGAGACATATCAGGGCGCTCTTGATCGTGCTCGTCCTCTGGATCGAGCGCCCTGGTCGGCGCTGCTTCTTCTGGTTTCGCCCGCTGGTGCTTGCCTCGCATGTGAGTGTTGGCTGCTTGCCTCACGCATGAGTACGCTGCTGTTTGTTCGGCCTGCTGGGTGCACGTCTGCCTTTTGGGCTGATTCTGTTGGTTGTCCCTTAGTGTAAAAAAAGAAAGAAGAAAAAGAAAGAAAGAAAAAACTGATATGGCGTTTACGGCGGGCCTGCATTTCCATCATTGCCTGTAGACTTCTTTCGTATATTGATCTTATCTCGCACATGCGCCGTCGCTCGGTGCTTGGTGCTCGTCCGTCTGTGACGTTGTCCTCTACGGCGTCTTCAACGGGCTTTGACGGTCATTATTTGTCAACTCTTCTCATGGCTTTTGCCCGTGATGGTGGTGCCTGCTCTACATCGACTCCTCTCGCAGTTTCCGCACGCGTCAATGACCGCTCTACATCAACTCCTCTCGCGGCTTTCACGCGCGACGGTGACCACTCTACGCTGACTCCTCTCGCGGCTTTCGCGCACGGCGCTGACCACTCTACGTGGAATCCCCATGTGACTTTCACATGTGGCTCTACACCGACTCACTACTCTCGGTCGACTCTACACGCGGCTTCCATGGGTGGTTGTGGCTACTCATCATCATCAGATGTTTCTATGTCGACCTCTTCTGCCGAAGCTTCTGTTGTGTCCCTGTCTGCGCGTGAGATTGCACAGCTATGATGCCTGCTTGATGCTTGGGATTTTTCACCGATAGTTTCTGCAGCTTCTGTGACTAACTCTTCTGGCATTGAGAAACCACCTTCAACTCATTCAGGTACATCTCCATGGATTCTTGATACCGGAGCGTCTTTTCATATGACTTATGATTCTTCCACTTTGACCTCCGTTCGACTTGTCGAGTCTATTGTTCGTGTTCTTACGACTGATGGCACTTCCCTCCCTGTAGCTAGTCAAAGCACTCTTAGCACTTCTTCATTTCATGTTCCCTCTGTCGCACATGTTCCTCGGCTTACCATGCAACTCATATGTGGTTGTCAGATTGTTGACTCTAGTTGTAGGGTCGTTCTCGACTTTAATTCGTGTTCTATTCAGGATCATCGCTTGATAACCCACAAGTATAGGGGATCACAACAGTTTTCGAGGGTAGAGTATTCAACCCAAATTTATTGACTCAACACAAGGGGAGCCAAAGAATATTCTCAAGTAATAACAGTTGAGTTGTCAATTCAATCGCACCTGTAAGACTTAATATCTGCAGCAAAGTATTTAGTAGCAAAGTAATATGGAAGTAACGGTAACGGTGGCAAAAGTAACAGTATTGGTTCTGTAGTGATTGTAACAGTGGCAACGGTAAAGTAACTAAGCAAAGATCAATATGTGAAAAGATCGTAGGCAATGGAGCAGTGATGGATAATTATGTCAGATGCGATTCCTCATGCAACAGTTATAACATAGGGTGACACAGAACTAGCTCTATTTCATCAATGTAATGTAGGCATGTATTCCGAATATAGTCATGCGTGCTTATGGAAAAGAACTTGCATGACATCTTTTGTCCTACCCTCCCCATGACAGTGGGGCCCAATTGGAAACTAAGGGATATTAAGGCCTCCTTTTAATAGAGTACCAGACCAAAGCATTAACACTTAGTGAATACATTAACTCCTCAAACTACGGTCATCACCGGGAGTGGTCCCGATTATTGTCACTTCGGGGTTACCGGATCATAACACATAGTAGGTGACTATTGACTTGCAAAATAGGATCAAGAACTCTCATATATTCATGAAAACATAATAGGTTCAGATCTAAAATCAGGGCACTCAGGCCCTAGTGACAAGCATTAAGCATAGCAAAGTCATAGCAACATCAATCTCAGAACGTAATGAATACTGATACGTCCATTTTGCATCATGCTTTTATATTGATATTTATTGTATTATGGGCTGTTATTACACATTATGACACAATACTTATGCCTATTTTCTCTTATTCTACAAGGTTTACATAAAGAGGGAGAATGCTGACAGCTGGGATTCTGGGCTGGAGAAGGAGAAAATATTAGAGACCTATTCTGCACAGCTCCAAAAGTCCTGAAACTTCACGGAAGACGTTTTCAGAATATATAAAAAATATCGAGCGCAAGAAGTTCACCAGGGGGGCCACACCCTGCCCATGAGGGTGGGGGCGCGCCCCCTACCTCGTGGGCCCCCTGGTGGCCCTCCGATGGCCATCTTCTGCTATATGGAGTCTTTCGATGAGAAAAAAAATCAAAAGCCATCTTTCCAGACGAGACTCCGCCGCCACGAGGCAGAACCAATCTAGGGCTCTGGCGGAGCTGTTTTGCCGGGGAAACTTCCCTATGGGAGGGGGAAATCATCACCATCGTCATCACCAACGCTCCTCTCATCGGGAGAGGGTAATCTCCATCAACATCTTCACCAGCACCATCTCCTCTCAAAACCCTAGTTTATCTCTTGTATCCAATTCTTGTCTCTAAGCCCGGGATTGGTACCTGTGGGTTGCTAGTAGTGTTAGTTACTCCTTGTAGTTGATGCTAGTTGGTTTATTTGGTGGAAGATCATATGTTCAGATCCTATAGCATATTAATACCCCTCTGATTATGAACATGAATATGCTTTGTGAGTAGTTACGTTCGTTCCTGAGGACATGGAGAACTCTTGCTATTAGTAGTCATGTGAATTTGGTATTCGTTCGATATTTTGATGAGATGTATGTTGTCCCTCCTCTAGTGGTGTTATGTGAACGTCGACTACATGACACTTCACCATTATTTGGGCCTATAGGAAGGCATTGGGAAGTAATAAGTAGATGATGGGTTGCTAGAGTGACAAAAGCTTAAACCCTAGTTTATGCGTTGCTTCGTAAGGGGCTGATTTGGATCCATATGTTTCATGCTATGGTTAGGTTTACCTTAATACTTTTGTTGTAGTTGCGGATGCTTGCAATAGTGGTTAATCATAAGTGGGATGCTTGTCCAAGTAAGGGCAGTACCCAAGCACCGGTCCACCCACATACCAAATTATCAAAGTACCGAACGCGAATCATATGAACGTGATGAAAACTAGCTTGATGATATTCCCATGTGTCCTCGGGAGCGCTTTACATCATATAAGAGTTTGTCTAGGCTTGTCCTTTGCTACAAAAAGGATTGGGCCACCTTGCTGCACTTTATTTACTTTTGTTACTTCTTACTCATTACAAATTATCTATCACAAAACTATCTGTTACCTATTATTTCAGTGCTTGCAGAGAATACCTTGCTGAAAACCGCTTATCATTTCCTTCTGCTCCTCGTTGGGTTCGACACTCTTACTTATCGAAAGGACTACGATAGATCCCCTATACTTGTGGGTCATCAAGACTCTTTTTTGGTGTCGTTGCCGGGGAGTGAAGCGCCTTTGGTAGGTGGAATTTGGTAAGGAAAAATTTATATAGTGTGCTGAATTTACTGTCACTTGTTACTATGGAAAGTAATCCTCTGAGGGGCTTGTTCGGGGTATCTTCACCCCGACCAGTAGAGCAAAGAGTTTCTCCTCAACCTACTGAACCTACTGAAAATGAAAATGTCTGCTTTGAAACTCCTTCGGGTATGATAGAAAAACTGCTAGCTAATCCTTTTGCAGGAGACGGAACAACGCATCCTGATGAGCACTTAATATATATGGATGAAGTTTGTGGATTATTTAAGCTTGTAGGTGTACCCGGAGATGTTATTAAGAAGAAGGTCTTCCCTTTATCTTTGAAGGAAGATGCATTGACATGGTATAGGCTATGTGATGATACGGGGTCATGGAACTACAAACGATTGAAATTGGAATTTCATCAGAAGTTTTATCCTATGCATCTTGTTCATCGTGATCGCAATTATATATATAATTTTTGGCCTCACGATGGAGAAAGCATCGCTCAAGCTTGGGGGAGGCTTAAATCAATGTTATATTCATGCCCCAATCATGAGCTCTCAAGAGAAATGATTATTCAAAATTTATATGCTCGGCTTTCTGATAACAATCGCACCATGCTCGATACTTCTTGTGCTGGCTCTTTTATGACGAAGACTATTGAATTCAAATGGGATTTATTGGAAAGAATTAAACCCAACTCTGAAGATTGGGACCTCGACGAAGGTAAGGAGTCAGGTATGACACCTAAGTTTGATTCTGTTAAATCTTTTATGGATACCGATGTTTTCCATAAATTTAGCACTAAATATGGACTTGACTCTGAGATAGTATCTTCTTTCTGTGAATCTTTTGCTACTCATGTTGATCTCCCTAGGGAGAAGTGGTTTGAATATCATCCTCCCATAGAAGTAAGAGTAGCTACACCTATTAAAGTTGAAGAAAAGACTATCACTTATAATAATCCTATTGTTCCTACTGCTTATGTTGAGAAACCACCTTTTCCTGTTAGGATAAAAGATCATGCTAAAGCTTCAACTGTGGTTCGTAAAAGCAATATTAGAACTTATACACCTGCTGAGCAAATTAAAGTTGAACCTAATATTGCTATTGTTAAAGATCTATTGTCTGATAATATTGATGGGCATGTTATTCATTTCCGTGATGAGACTGCTAGAATTGCTAAACCTTGTGCTAAAGATAAACCTAGAACTTTGGTAGGCATGCCTGTTATTTCTGTTAAAATAGGAGATCATTGTTATCATGGCTTATGTGATATGGGTGCTAGTGCTAGTGCTATACCTCATGACTTATACAAAGAAATTATGCATGATATTGCACCTGCTGAGATAGAAGATATTGATGTCACAATTAAACTTGCCAATAGAGATACTATTTCACCAATTGGAATTGTTAGAGATGTTGAAGTCTTGTGTGGGAAAACTAAATATCCTGCTGATTTTCTTGTTCTTGGTTCCCCACAAGATATCTTTTGTCCCATTATATTTGGTAGACCCTTCTTGAACACTGTTAATGCTAAGATAGATTGCAAAAAGGATGTTGTTACTATTGGTTTAGGTGATATGTATCATGAATTTAATTTCTCTAAATTTCGTAGACAACACCGTGAAGAGGAATTACCTAGTAAAGATGAAATTATTGGTCTTGCTTCTATTGCCATACCTCCTAGTGATCCTTTAGAACAATATTTGCTAGACCATGAAAATGATATGTTTATGAATGAAAGAAGGGAAATAGATGAAGTATTCTTTAAATAGGAACCCACCCCGAAACACAATTTGCCTGTTGAAATCCTTGGGGATCCTCCTCCACCCAAGGGTGATCCCGTGTTTGAGCTTAAACAGTTACCTGATACTCTTAAATATGCTTATCTTGATGAGAAAAAGATATATCCTATTATTATTAGTGCTAACCTTTTAGAGCATGAAGAAGAGAGATTATTGAAAACTCTAAAGAAGCACTGTGCTGCTATTGGATATACTCTTGATGATCTTAAGGGCATTAGTCCCACTCTGTGTCAACACAAAATAAATTTGGAGGAAGATACCAAACCAGTTCGTGATCATCAACGACGACTGAATCCTAAGATGAAGGAAGTGGTAAGAAAGGAAATACTAAACTTCTTGAGGCATGTATAATTTATCCCATTGCTGATAGTCAGTGGGTAAGTCCTGTCCATTGTGTCCCTAAGAAGGGAGGTATTACTGTCGTTTCTAATGATAAAGATGAGTTGATTCCGCAAAGAATTATTACAGGTTATAGGATGGTAATTGATTTCCGCAAATTAAATAAAACTACTAAAAAGATCATTACCCCTTACCTTTTATCGATCAAATTCTAGAAAGATTATCCAAACATACACATTTTTGCTTTCTAGATGGTTATTCTGATTTCTCTCAAATACCTGTGTCAGCCAATGATCAATCAAAGACTACTTTTACTTGCCCTTTTGGTACCTTTGCTTATAGACGTATGCCTTTTGGTTTATGTAATGCACCTGCTACCTTTCAAAGATGCATGATGGCTATATTCTCTGACTTTTGTGAAAAGATTTGTGAGGTTTCATGGATGACTTTTCTGTCTATGGATCCTCTTTTGATGATTGCTTAAGCAACCTTGGCCGAGTTTTGCAGAGATGTGAAGAAACTAATCTTGTCTTAAATTGGGAAAAGTGCCACTTTATGGTTAATGAAGGTATTGTCTTGGGGCATAAAGTTTCTGAAAGAGGTATTGAGGTTGATAAAGCCAAGGTTGATGCTATTGAAAAGATGCCATGTCCCAAGGACATCAAAGGTATAAGAAGTTTCCTTGGTCATGCCGGTTTTTATAGGAGGTTCATTAAGGACTTCTCAAAAATTTCTCGGCCTTTGACTAATTTATTACAAAAAGATATACCATTTGTTTTTGATGATGATTGCATAGAAGCATTTGAAATACTTAAGAAAGCATTAATCTCTGCACCTATTGTTCAGCCACCTGATTGGAATTTACCTTTTGAAATTATGTGTGATGCTAGTGATTATGTTGTAGGTGTTGTTCTAGGGCAAAGAGTTGATAAGAAATTAAATGTTATTCAATATGCTAGTAAAACTCTAGACAATGCTCAAAGAAATTATGCTACTACTGAAAAGGAATTCCTAGCAGTTGTATTTGCTTGTGATAAGTTTAGACCTTATATTGTTGATTCTAAAGTAACTATTCACACTGATCATGCTGCTATTAAATATCTTATGGAATAGAAAGATGCTAAACCTAGACTTATTAGATGGGTTCTCTTGCTACAAGAATTTGATTTGCATATCATTGATAGAAAGGGAGCTGAGAACCCCGTTGCAGACAACTTGTCTAGGTTAGAAAATGTTCTTGATGACCCACTACCTATTGATGATAGCTTTCCTGATGAACAATTAAATGTCATAAATGCTTCTCATACTGCTCCATGGTATGCTGATTATGCTAATTACATCGTTGCTAAATTTATACCACCTAGTTTCACATACCAGCAAAAGAAAAAGTTCTTCTATGATTTGAGACTTTACTTTTGGGATGACCCACATATTTATAAAGGAGTAGATGGTGTTATTAGACATTGTGTACCTGAGCATGAACAAGAACAGATCCTACGCAAGTGTCACTCCGAAGCTTATGGAGGACACCACGCTGGAGATAGAACTGCACATAAGGTATTGCAATCCGGTTTTTATTGGCCTACTCTCTTCAAGGATGCCCGTAAGTTTGTTTTATCTTGTGATGAATGTCAAAGAATTGGTAATATTAGTAGACGTCAAGAAATGCCTATGAATTATTCACTTGTTATTGAACCATTTGATGTTTGGGGCTTTGATTATATGGGACCTTTTCCTTCCTCTAATGGGTATACACATATTTTAGTTGCTGTTGATTACGTTACTAAGTGGGTAGAAGCTATTCCAACTAGTAGTGCTGATCATAACACTTCTATTAAAATGCTTAAAGAAGTTATTTTTCCAAGGTTTGGAGTTCCTAGATATTTAATGACTGATGGTGGTTCACATTTTATTCATGGTGCCTTCCGTAAAATGCTTGCTAAATATGATGTTAATCATAGAATTGCATCTCCTTATCATCCACAGTCTAGTGGTCAAGTAGAATTGAGAAATAGAGAACTCAAATTAATTTTGCAAAAGACTGTAAATAGATCTAGAAAGAATTGGTCCAAGAAACTTGATGATGCATTATGGGCCTATAGAACTCCATATAAAAATCCTATGGGTATGTCTCTGTATAAAATGGTTTATGGAAAAGCATGTCACTTACCTCTCGAATTAGAACATAAGGCTTATTGGGCTATTAAAGAGCTCAATTATGATTTCAAACTTGCCGGTGAGAAGAGGTTGTTTGACTTTAGCTCTCTTGATGAATGGAGAACCCAAGCCTATGAGAATGCCAAATTATTTAAAGAAAAAGTTAAAAGATGGCATGACAAAAGGATACAAAAGCGTGAGTTTAATGTAGGTGATTATGTATTGCTATACAACTCTCATTTAAGTTTTTTTGTAGGAAAACTTCTCTCTAAATGGGAAGGTCCTTACGTTATCGAGGAGGTCTATTGTTCCGGTGCCATAAAAATCTACAACTTCGAAGGCACAAATCCGAAGGTGGTGAACGGTCAAAGAATTAAACATTATATCTCAGGTAATCCTATGAATGTTGAAACCAATGTTACTGAAACTGTAACCCCGGAGGAATACATAAGGGACACTTTCCGGAACGTTTCAGGCTCCGAAAAGGAATAGGTATGTGGTACGGTAAGTAAACCGACTCCAAAATAGTTCTAATGGCAATTTTCTTCCGTTTTGGAATATTTAGAAAAATAGAAAAATAAGAAGCAGTCTGGGAAGGACACGAGGGCTCCACGAGGGTGGAGGGCGCGCCCCATACCTCGTGGGCACCTCGTGTGCTCTCCGGACTCCGTTTTCGTACACGACGCGTATTTTGGTCGGTAAAAATTCATTATATAATATCCCGAAGGTTTTGACCACCGTATCACGCAAAAATCTCGTGTCTTTGTTTCGAGCTATTTTTCTGACAGATCCAGGTCGTCATGTCGTCTTCAAGTGCCCCCAAGGACCAGTTCTTCGAGAAGGTCATCAACCCCTACCTCGCGGAAGTGCTGCAACACCCTCAAACCATTGAGATGCGTGAGGGGTTGTTGCACATCTGTGATGTTGAGGGACCAAGGAAGACCAGAAGCACGGAGGGAAGGCTCGAGGCATTGGAGCAAGAAGTTTTCAAGTGTCAGGAGATGGTGGAGCGTGAACTCGATTCCAATCACATTATGATCACGGAGTTCACCAACAACCACAAGCTGGACGTCAAGGACATTGGGGAGGCCATCTTCAAGCTTCATGAGAAAATCGAGCACCTCCAAGCCCAGATCTATGACCTACAAAATCAAAACTATGAATATGAATATAGATTCAAGAGGATGAGTTTGGCTGCAGATTTGAGGTTTCAGGAGACTCAATCATCCTTCTATGATGGTGAGCCTATGCCTTGGAAGAAGGACGACAAGCCTACGCCATCAACAAAACCATCATCCTCTCCACCAACAAAGAAGAATTGAGTATCTGGTATGGGCACTCCCCTTGGCAACTGCCAAGCTTGGGGGAGTGCCCCGATATCGTATCACCATCACTTTTATCTTTACCGCTTTTGTTACTTCGATCCTTTTGATAATATCTTGATCTAGTAGAATAAAGTTTTAGTATGATCTAGTTGTGAGTTTTGCTTTATGATCCTTCTATGTAATCGAGTCCGTGAGCTATATATAATAAAGATTAGTGTTGAGTCAAGGGCTTGATTATTTTGCCATGATCTAGAGTGAATAAAAGAAAAGAGAAAGAATAAAAAGAATAAAAGAGATCATATGGATCTTATGGAGAGTAATGAGCTCACATAGAAAAAAGCATGATGAATAACAATTGTTGAGAGTTGACAAACATAGTCTTGGTCATCAAATAAAGAAAGATAGGTCTTCACATATAAATATACTATCTTGGACATCTTTTATGATTGTGAGCACTCATCAAAATATGACATGCTAAAGAGTTGACGTCGGACAAGGAAGACAATGTAATGGGTTATGTTCTCTTACATCTGAGATAAATTATATTGTCATGGATCATCAAACATGATTGAGCTTGCCTTTCCCCCTCATGCTAGCCAAATTCCTTGCACCAAGTAGAGATTCTACTTGTGCTTCCAAATACCCTTAAACCAGTTTTGCCATGAGAGTCCACCATACCTACCTATGGATTGAGTAAGATCCTTCAAGTAAGTTGTCATCGGTGCAAGCAATAAAAATTGCTCTCTAAATATGTATGATTGATTGGTGTGTTGGAAATAAGCTTTATACGATTGTGTGACATGGAAGAAATAAAAGCGACAGACTGCATAATAAAGGTCCATATCACAAGTGGTAATATAAAGTGACGTTCTTTCGCATTAAGACTTTGTGCATCCAACCATAAAAGCGCATGACAACCTCTACTTCCCTCTACGAAGGGCCTATCTTTTACCTTCATCTTCTACCTTACATAAGAGTCATGGTGATCTTCACCTTTCCTTTTTACATTTTATCTTTTGGCAAGCACAACATGTTGGAAAGATCCTGGTATATATGGCTAATTGGATGTGAGTTTTCATGAACTATTATTGTTGACATTACCCTTGAGGTAAAACGTTGGGAGGCAAAACTATAAGCCCCTATATTTCTTTGTGTCCGATTAAAACTCTATACCCATAAGTATTGCGTGAGTGTTAGCAATTATGAAAGACTATATGATAGTTGAGTATGTGGACTTGTTGGAAAGCTCTTATATTGACTCTTTCCCATGTTATGATAAATTGCAATTGCTCCAATGACTGAGATTATAGTTTGTTAGTTTTCAATGAAGTTTATGATTAATACATGAAATTGTGATTGAATTGTTACTCTAGCATAAGAAATCATATGACAAGAATTATATAAGCTGTTGTTCTAAGAATAATCATGATGCCCTCATGTCCGTATTTTATTTTTTATTGACACCGCTATCTCTAAACATGTGGACATATTTTTCGATTTCGGCTTTCGCTTGAGGACAAGCGAGGTCTAAGCATGGGGGAGTTGATACGTCCATTTTGCATCATGCTTTTATATCGATATTTATTGTATTATGGGCTGTTATTACACATTATGACACAATACTTATGCCTATTCTCTCTTATTCTACAAGGTTTACATAAAGAGGGAGAATGCCTGCAGCTGGTATTCTGGGCTGGAAAAGGAGCAAATATTAGAGACCTATTCTACACACCTCCAAACGTCCTGAAACTTCACAGAAGACGTTTTCAGAATATATAAAAAATACCGAGCGCAAGAAGTTCACCAGGGGGGCCACACCCTGCCCACGAGGGTGGGGGGGTGCGCCCTACCCCCTGGGCGCGCCCCCTACCTCGTGGGCCCCCTGGTGGCCCTCCAATGGCCATCTTCTGCTATATGGAGTCTTTCGATGAGAAAAAAAATCAAAAGCCATCTTTCCAGACGAGACTCCGCCGCCACGAAGCGGAACCTTGGCAGAACCAATCTAGGGCTCTGGCGGAGCTATTCTGCCGGGGAAACTTCCCTCCGGGAGGGGGAAATCATCGCCATCATCATCACCAACGCTCCTCTCATCGGGAGAGGGCAATCTCCATCAACATCTTCACCAGCACCATCTCCTCTCAAAACCCTAGTTCATCTCTTGTATCCAAATCTTGTCTCTAAGCCCGGGATTGGTACCTGTGGGTTGCTAGTAGTGTTAATTACTCCTTGTAGTTGATGCTAGTTGGTTTATTTGGTGGAAGATCATATGTTCAGATCCTATATGCATATTAATACCCCTCTGATTATGAACATGAATATGCTTTGTGATTAGTTACGTTTGTTCCTGAGGACATGGGAGAAGTCTTGCTATTAGTAGTCATGTGAATTTGGTACTCGTTCGATACTTTGATGAGATGTATGTTGCCCCTCCTCTAGTGGTGTTATGTGAACGTCGACTAAATGACACTTCACCATTATTTGGGCCTAGAGGAAGGCATTGAGAAGTAATAAGTAGATGATGGGTCGCTAGAGTGACAGAAGCTTAAACCCTAGTTTATGCGTTGCTTCGTAAGGGGCTGATTTGGATCCATATGTTTCATGCTATGGTTAGGTTTACCTTAATAATTTTGTTGTAGTTGCGGATGCTTGCAATAGAGGTTAATCATAAGTGGGATGCTTGTCCAAGTAAGGGCAGTACCCAAGCACCGGTCCACTCACATACCAAATTATCAAAGTACCAAACGCGAATCATATGAACGTGATGAAAACTAGCTTGATGATATTTCCATGTGTCCTCGGGAGCGCTTTACATCATATAAGAGTTTGTCCAGGCTTGTCCTTTGCTACAAAAAGGATTGGGCCACCTTGCTGCACTTTATTTACTTTTGTTGCTTGTTACTCGTTACAAATTATCCTATCACAAAACTATGTGTTACCTATTATTTCAGTGCTTGCAGAGAATACCTTGCTGAAAATCGCTTATCATTTCCTTCTGCTACTCGTTGGGTTCGACACTCTTACTTATCGAAAGGACCATGATAGATCCCCTATACTTGTGGGTCATCAGATACTAGGGATCAAACCCTAACAAAACTAACTCAATTACATGATAAATCTCATCCAACCCATCACCGTCCAGCAAGGCCTACGATGGAATTACTCATGCATGGCGGTGAGCATCATGAAATTGGTGATGGAGGAAGGTTGATGATGACGATGGCGACGGATTCCCCTCTTCAGAGCCCCGAACGGACTCCAAATCAGCCCTCCCGAGAGAGATTTGGGCTTGGCGGCGGCTCCGTATTGTAAAACGCGATGAATCCTTCTCTCTGATTTTTTTCTCCCCGAACGTGAATATATAGAGTTGGAGTTGAGGTTGGTGGAGCCTCAGGGGGCCCACGAGATAGGGGGCACGCCCACCACCCTCGTGGACAGGGTGTGGGCCCCCTGGTGTTGATTCTTTCGCCAGTATTTTTTATAAATTCCAAAAATATTCTCCGTGAAGTTCCAGGTCATTTCAAGAACTTTTATTTCTACACAAAAATAACACCATGGCAATTCTACTGAAAACATTGTCAGTCTGTGTTAGTTCCATTCAAATCATGCAAGTTAGAGTCCAAAACAAGGTCAAAAGTGTTTGGAAAAGTAGATACGATGGAGACGTATCAACTCCCCCATGCTTAAACCTTTGCTTGTCCTCAAGCAATTCAGTTGAGAAACTGAAAGTGATAAAGAAAAACTTTTACAAACTCTGCTTGATCTTGTTGTGGTAAATATGTAAAGCCAGCATTCAAGTTTTCAACAAAGATTATGAACTAACCATATTCATAATAATATTTAGGTCTCATATTTACTCATATCAATGGCATAATCAACTAGCGAGCAATAATAATATATGTCGGATGACAACACTTCCTCAAAGCAATCATAATATGATATAACAAGTGGTATCTCGCTAGCCCTTTCCGGGACCGCAAAACATAAATGCAGAGCACCTCTGAAGACCAAGGACTGACTAGACATTGTAATTCATGGTAAAAAAGATCCCGTCACAGTCATACTCAATGTAAACTAATAGTAATGCATGCAAATGATAGCGGTGCTCTCCAACTGGTGCTTTTTAATAAGAGAATGACGACTCAACATAAAAGTAAATAGATAGGCCCTTCGCAGAGGGAAGCAGGGATTTGTAGAGGTGCCAGAGCTCGATTTTTGAAATAGAGATAAATAATATTTTGAGTGGTATACTCTCATTGTCAACATAATAACCAAGTGATCTTGATATCTTCCATGCTACACACATTATTGGCGGTTCCCAAACAGAATGGTAAAGTTCATACTCCCCCACCACCAACAAACATCAATCCATGGCTTGTCCGAAACAACGGGTGCCTCCAACTAACAACAATCCCGGGGGAGTTTTGTTCGCAATTATTTTAATTTAAGCATGGGACTGGGCATCCCGGTTACCAGCCATTTTCTTGTGAATGAGGAGCAGAGTCCACTCCTCGTGAGAATAACCCACCTAGCATGGAAGATATAGACAACCCTAGTTGATACATGAGCTATTCGAGCATACAAAACAGAATTTTATTTGAAGGCTTAGAGTTTGGCACATACAAATTTACTTGGAACGGCAGGTAGATACCGAATATAGGAAGGTATGGTGGACTCATATGGAATAACTTTTGGGGTTTATGGAAGTGGATGCACAAGCAGTATTCCCGCTTAGTACAAGTGAAGGCTAGAAAGAGACTGGGAAGCGACCAACTTGAGAGCGACAACAGTCATGAACATGCATTAAAATTAATCAACACTGAGTGCAAGCATGAGTAGGATATAATTCACCATGAACATAAATATCGTGGAGGCTATGTTGATTTTGTTTCAACTACAAGCTTGAACATGTGCCAAGTCAAGCCACTCGAATCATTCAAAGGAGGATACCACCCTATCATACCATATCACAACTATTTTAATAGCATGTTGGCACGCAAGGTAAACCATTATAAACCCCTAGCTAATTAAGCATGGCATGAGCAACTATAATCTCCAATTGTCATTGCAAACATGTTTCATTCATAATAGGCTGGATCAGGAACGATGAACTAATCATATTTACAAAAACAAGATAGGTCGAGTTCATACCAGCTTCTCTCATCTCAATTAGTTCATCATATATCATCATTATAGCCTTTCACTTGCACGACCAAATGGTGTGGATAATAATAATAGTGAATGTGCATTGGACTAAGCTAGAATCTGCAAGCATTCAATACAAGGGAGAAGACAAGGTAATATGGGCTCTTTGTTAGATCAACAATAATGCATATGAGAGCCACTCAACATTTTCATCATGGTCTTCTCCTCTCGACCCCCAAAGAAAAGAAATAAAACTATTTACACGGGAAAGCTCCCAACAAGTAAAAGAAGAACGAGAAATCTTTTTGGGTTTTCCTTTAATCATTACTACTACTACAAGCATGGAAAGTAAACTAGCTAAAAGCTACAACTAATTTTTTTGGGGTTTTCTTAAGGTTTTTCAAACACAATAGAAGAATGTTGGAAAAGAAAATAAACTAGCATGGATAGTACAATGAAAAAGTATGAGCACCGACAACTAGAATGAGTGTGTGAACATGAATGTAATGTCGGTGAGAAATACATACTCCCCAAGCTTAGGCTTTTGGCCTAAGTTGGTCTAGGGCCACTGCTGGCCTGGCATATATCCAAAGTTGTAACTGGGGTTGTACTGAGATGCAGCAGCTACTGCCTGACGAGCTGCATCTTGGAGGCGAGCTGCCTCCGTCCTCCTCTCATACTCATTCGCCTCCTCCCTAGTTATAACATATCTCATTTTTGCCTGAAAGTCAAAGGAAGTAGAAGTAGGGAGAGCAACATGGATGGTGCGCCGTCTGTCAAAGATTAGTCGGTACTGAAGGAACTGATCGTTCCTCTCAAGAAACTGGTGGCGAACCATAGCATCATAATCTAGATAAGCAGGGGGCGACTCAATATCATTTCCATGGATGGGTATATTAAGATAATTAGCTACACGAGTTGCATAAATTCCACCAAACAAATCTCCACTTATACTATTGTGATGCAACCTTCGTGCAACAATGGCCCCCAAGTTATATTGTTTATCACCTAATACCGCACTTTTGAGGACACAAAGATCTGGAACGCACATGTGACAAGCTTCATATTTACCGTTAATGCGTCTACCTATAAAGAGAGCAAAATAATGTATGGAAGGAAAGTGAATGCTCCCTATGGTAGCTTGTGTGATTTCTCTAAACTCCCCCACATCAATACTAGCAAGAAAGTCTTTATATTCAAATTTGCGAGGTTCACCAACATTGCCCTAGTGCGGGAGTTTACAAGCAGTATTAAAATCTTCTAGGTCCATGGTATATGATTTATCATAAAGATCAAATAAAACAGTGTGAGAATTGCGCGAGGATGTAAATTTAAACCTTCTCACAAAGGAATCAGTTAGATAGCGGTATTGCCGGCACTTATCTGACATGAAGCCCTCAAGATCAGCGTTACGCACATACGCGTCAAATTCATCTTTGATGCCTGCCTGGACCATAAACTCCTCTGACGGCCATTCACAAGGCCGCACTTGAGCTTCCCTTGGTGGTTCATCGTCCTGCTCACATATCACGAGCCTTGGTCCTTGCTTCCTTGAGGAACCACCTTGGTACATTTTCCTAAACATTTTTATCCCTCTAAAAAAATTCTGAAATTTTTAGTGGCTCAAAATAAAAGTGGAAAAACTCAACAAGATTGATAGCAACTACTCCTACAAGTCCCTAGAGGACATATCATGCATTAAAACTACTTTGACCACATAAATTTGACATGCAAGCTCAAGAATAGGGTCACCTAAGAAGCAAAAATTTGCAATAAATCAAGCACTAGAACAAAAACTAATTAGACCATTTGAGGAGTCACATGCCAAGGAACAATCCCCCAAAGCATTTTTGTGAATGAAGCTTTGAGCTAGGAGATCGAAAATGGCAGCAAGATGAGCTAGAACACGGGTTTGAGCTGTGGAGGATTTTTTCTAGAGGAAGACGAAGTGTGTGGTTGCTGGAATAAGTGGAGGGGGCCCACGTGGGGTCCACGAGGCAGGGGTGCACCCTGAACCCTCGTGGCCAGGTGGTGTGGCCCCCAGGTGTGTTCTTAGTGCCAATAATTCTTAAATATTCTAGAAGAAAATCATATTTCATTTTCAGGACATTTGGAGAACTTTTATTTTCGGGGTATTTTTTATTGCAAGGATAATTCAGAAAACAGACAGAAAATACTAATTTTGCTTTATTTGATCTAAATAACAGAAAATAAAAGGAGGGTACAGAGAGTTGTGCTTTCTAACTTCATCCATCTCATGCTCATCAAAATGAATCCACTAACAAGGTTGATCAAGTCTTGTTAACAAACTCTTTTTGAATAACATGAAACCGGAGAATTTTCGAATAACACTAGGTTACCTCAACGGGGATATGCACGTCCCCAACAATAAGAATATCATAGTTCTTCTTGACAGTAGGAAGAGGAAATTCAAAACCTCCAATAGAAATCGTTGAAGTTTTTCCAATAGAATTGATACTGTGGACTTGAGGTTGTTTCCTCGGAAAGTGTACCGCATGCTCATTACCATTAACATGAAAAGTGACATTGCCATTGTTGCAATCGATAACAGCCCCTGCAGTATTCAAAAAGGGTCTACCAAAAATAATAGACATACTATCGTCTTCAGGAATATCAAGAATAACAAAGTCCATTAAAATAGTAATGTCTGCAACCACAACAGGCACATCCTCACAAATACCGACAGGTATAGCAGTTGATTTATCAACCATTTGCAAAGATATTTCAGTTGGTGTCAACTTATTCAAATCAAGTCTACGATATAAAGAGAGAGGCATAACACTAACACCGGCTCCAAGATCACATAAAGCAGTTTTAACATAGTTTCTTTTAATGGAGCATGGTATAGTTGGTACTCCCGGATCTCCTAGTTTCTTGGGTATTCCACCTTTAAAAGTATAATTAGCAAGCATGGTGGAAATTTCAGCTTACGATATCTTTGTTTTATTTGTAACAATATCTTTCATGTACTTAGCATAAGGATTCATTTTAAGCACATAATTCAAACACATACGCAGAAAGATACGTCTAATCATATCAGCGAAGCGCTCAAAATCCTCATCATCCTTTTTCTTGGATGGTTTAGGAGGAAAAGGCATGGGTTTCTGAACCCATGGTTCTCTTTCTTTACCGTGCTTCCTAGCAATGAAGTCCCTCTTATCATAACGTTGATTCTTTGATTGTGGGTTATCAAGATCAACAACAGGTTCAATCTCTACATCATTGTTATTGCTAGGCTGAGCATCAACATGAACATCATCATTAACATTATCACTAGGTTCATGTTCATTACCAGATTGTGTTTCAGCATCAGAAATAGAAATATCATTAGGATTCTCAGGTGTGTCAACAACAGGTTCACTAGAAGCATGCAAAGTCCTATCATTTTTCTTTTTCTTCTTCTTACAAGAACTAGCTGCATCAACATTAGTCCTTTGAGAATCTTGCTCAATTCTCTTAGGGTGGCCCTCAAGATACAAAGGTTCCTGAGTCATTTTACCCCCTCTAGTCATAACTCTAACAACATTATCATTTTCTTATTATTTAATTCATTGAGCAAATCATTCTGAGCTTTAAGCACTTGTTCTACTTGGGTGGTAACCATAGAAGCATGTTTACTAATAAGTTTAAGCTCAGATTTACCTCTAGACATATAATCACTCAAAGTTTTCTTGTTTAACAATAAAATTATCAAACTCATCCAAGCATTGGCTAGCAGACTTATACCGAGGAGTATCACCTTCATCAAATCTATAGAGAGAATTTACCTTTACTACCTGTGTAGGGGTTATGAAGACCATGTATTTCTTCAATAGGTGGTAAATTCTTAACATCTTCAGCTTTAATACCCTTTTCTTTTATAGATTTCTTTGCCTCTTGCATATCTTTAGGACTGAGAAATAGAATACCCCTTTTTCGGAGTTGGCTTAGGAGTTGGTTTAGGAAGTGTCCAATCATTATCATTACTCAACATATTGTTCAATAGCAATTCAGCTTGGTCAGCAATTCTTTCACTGAAAACACAACCAGCACAACTATCCAGGTGGTCTCTGGAAGCATCGGTTAGTCCATTATAAAAGATATCAAGTATTTCATTTTTCTTGAGAGGATGATCAGGTAAAGCATTAAGTAATCGGAGAAGCCTCCCCCAAGCTTGTGGGAGACCCTCTTCTTCAATTTGCACAAAATTATATATTTCCCTTAAGGCAGCTTGTTTCTTATGAGTCGGGAAATATTTAGCAGAGAAATAATAAATCATATCCTGGGGACTACACACACAACCAAGATCAAGAGAATTAAACCATATTTTAGTATCACCCTTTAATGAGAACGGAAATAGCTTAAGGATATAGTAGTAACAAATTTTTTCCCTCATGAGTGAATAGGGTGGCTATATCATTTGATTTAGTAAGATGTGCCACAACAGTTTTAGATTCATAGCCATAAAAGGATCATATTCAACCAAAGTAATTAACTCAAGATCGAAAGAGAACTCATAATCCTTATCGGAAATACAGATAGGTGAAGTAGCAAAAGCAGGGTCATATTTCATTCTAGCATTCAAAGATTTTTCTTTTAGCTAAGCTAACAGTTTCTTAAGATCATATCTATCTTTGCAAGATAAAAAATCTCTAGCAGTTTCTTCATCCATAACATAACCCTCAGGAACAACAGGCAGTTCATATCTAGGGGGAGAATCTTCATCATCACTTTCATAAATATTATCAGTTTTAATAATTTCATTCTCCCTAACCCTAGTCATCAAGAAATTCACCTAATGGCATAGTATTATCAAGCATAGAAGTAGTTTCATCATAAGTATCATACAAAGCAGAAGTGACATCATCAATAACATGCGACATTTTAGAATCAATAGCACATGTAGGTGTTGCAAGTTTACTCAAAACAGAAGGTGAATCAAGTGCGGAGCTAGATGATAGTTCCTTACCTCCCCTCGTAGTTGAGGGAAAAATCTTGGTTCTTTCATCTTTCAAGTTCCTCATAGTGATTAACAGATATAAATCCCAAGTGACTCAAAGAATAGAGCTTTTCTCCCCGGCAACGGCGCCAGAAAATGGTCTTGATAAGCCACAAGTATAGGGGATTCAACCCAAATTTCTTGATTTGATACAAGGGGAGCCAAAGAATATTCTCAAGTATTAACAGTTGAGTTGTCAATTCAACCACACCTGAAAGACTTAATATCTAAAACAAAGTATTTAGTAGCAAAGTAATATGGAAGTAACGGTAACGGTGGCAAAAGTAACAGTATTGGTTCTGTAGTGATGGCAATGGTAAAGTAACTAAGCAAAGATCAACATGTGAAAAGCTCGTAGGCAATGGATCAGTGATGGATAAGTATGTCGAATGCGATTCCTCATGCAACAGTTATAACATAGGGTGACACAGAACTAGCTCCAGTTCATCAATGTAATGTAGGCATGTATTCCAAATATAGTCATACGTGCTTATGGAAAAGAACTTGCATGATATCTTTTGTCCTACCCTCCCGTGGCAGCGGGGTCCTATTGGAAACTAAGGGATATTGAGGCCTCCTTTTAATAGAGTATCGGACCAAAGCATTAACACTTAGTGAATACATGAACTCCTCAAACTATGATCATCACCGGGAGTGGTCCCGATTATTGTCACTTCGGGGTTACCGGATCATAACACATAGTAGGTGACTATTGACTTGCAAAATAGGATCAAGAACTCACATATATTCATGAAAACATAATAGGTTCAGATCTAAAATCATGGCACTCGGGCCCTAGTGACAAGCATTAAGCATAGCAAAGTGATAGCAACATCAATCTCAGAACATAATGGATACTAGGGATCAAACCCTAACAAAACTAACTCGATTACATGATAAATCTCATCCAACCCATCACCGTCTAGCAACCTACAATGGAATTACACACGCACGGCGGTTTGCATCATGAAATTGGTGATGGAGGAAGGTTGATGATGACGATGGCGACGGATTCCCCTCTACGGAGCCCCGAACGGACTCCAGATCAGCCCTCCCGAGAGAGATTAGGGCCTGGCGGCGGCTCTGTATCGTAAAACGCGATGAATCCTTCTCTCTAATTTTTTTCTCCCCGAACGTGAATATATAGATTTGGAGTTGAGGTCGGTAGAGCCTCAGGGGGCCCACGAGACAGGGGGTGAGTCCCAGGGGGGTGGGTGCGCCCCCACCCTCGTGGACAGGGTGTGGGCCCCCTAGTGTTGATTCTTTCGCCAATATTTTTTATAAATTCTGAAAATATTCTCCGTGAAGTTTCAGGTCATTCCGAGAAGTTTTATTTCTGCACAAAAATAACACCATGGCAATTCTGCTGAAAACATCGTCAGTCTGGGTTAGTTCCATTCAAATCATGCAAGTTAGAGTCCAAAACAAGGTCAAAAGTGTTTGGAAAAGTAGATACGATGGAGACGTATCATCGCTCCGGTGCTCTGCTTGGTGCTGGCCCTCGATGCTCTGATGGTCTTTGGGATCTTGACATGGCTTCGTCTTCCCTCCGCTGCCACCGCCGCTAGTCTTGAAGCCCCTGTAGCTGCATCTACTAACTCTTTTCAATAGTGGCATCATTGTCTTGGCCATTTATGTGGTTCTCATCATTTGTCTTTGGTTCATCGCGGTGTTTTGGGGTCTGTGTCCGGTAACGCTTCATTGGATTGTCTGGGTTGTAGACTTGGTAAGTAGATTCAGCTGCCCTTCCGTCATAGTGAGTCAGTGTCTGAGCGTCCTTTTGATCTCGTTCACTCTGATGTTTGGGGTCCGGCTCCCTTCGCTTCGAAAGGGGGTCATCGCTACTATATTATATTTATAGATGATTTTTCTCGGTACACTTGAATATATTTCATGTCTTCTCGTAGTGAGGTCTTATCTATATACAAAAAATTTGCTGCCATGGTTCACACCCAATTTTCCACTAAAAGGATCGAGAAGAGGTGTCTAGAGGGGGGTGATTAGACCCTCAACAAAGAAAAGTAGCAGTTTTTAATTTCTTTAAGTTAAGGTGGAGTTAGCACAAGTTTAAACATTCACAATACATTTCAAGCAAGCATGGCAAGAGTATATGAGCAGCGGAAAGTAAAGCATGCAAGTTGCAAGAAAGTAAAGGGATGGGATTGGAGTGTGCAAACGCAATTGGAGACATAGAGATTTTTGGCGTGGTTCCGATAGGTGGTGCTATCATACATCCATGTTGATGGAGACTTCAACCCACAAAGGGTAATGGTTGCGCGAGTCCATGGAGGGCTCCACCCATGAAGGGTCCACGAAGAAGCAACCTTGTCTATCCCACCATGGCCATCGCCCACGAAGGACTTGCCTCACTTGGTAGATCTTCACGAAGTAGGCGATCTCCTTGCCCTTACAAACTCCTTGGTTCAACTCCACAATCTTGACGGAGGCTCCCAAGTGACACCTAACCAATCTAGGAGACACCACTCTCCAGAAGGTAATAGATGGTGTGTTGATGATGAACTCCTTGCTCTTGTGCTTCAAATGATATTCTCCCCGACACTCAACTCTCTCACACAGATTTGGATATGGTGGAAATATGATTTGAGTGGAAAGCAACTTGGGGAAGGCTAGAGATCAAGATTCTTGTGGTTGGATTGGAATGTCTTGGTCTCAACCATGAGTAGGTGGTTCTCTCTCAGAAAATGAGTAGTGGAAGTGTAGGCACGTTCTGATTGCTCTCTCAACGAATGGAGGATGGGTGGAGGGGTATATATAGCCTCCACTCAAAATCTAGCCGTTACACACAATTTACCAAACTCGGTGGGACCGAATCATTAAACTCGGTCAGACCAATTCAGTTCAAAATGTGAATGTTAGAGTTTTCAGTGGGATCGATATGATCAACTTGGTGGGACCGATGTGCTAGGGTTAGGGTAAAACCTCAACTCGGATGACCGATTACACAAACTTGGTGAGACCGATTTTGGTAATAAGCAAACAGAGAGTTGGTCAAGCAAACTCGGTGGGACCAATTTCATATCTCGGTGAGACCGAGATAATTGCAACAGCTGAAAGAGAGTTTGCAAGCCCATCCCGGTGAGACTAAGATCCCATCGGTGAGATCGAATTGATTAGGGTTTCTGGCCGTGGCTATGTCAAGTGAACTCAGTGGCGCAGGGTAGATCAAATCGGTGGGGCCGAGTTTGACTTTAGGTTTGGTACATATGTGGAAATGAGAAAATGGATATAGCACTATAGGTGGAATAGAATGGTGGTTGTGGAGAAGACAAAAAGGGAGAAGATAGTCTCACATCAACTAGGCATATCAACGGGCTATGAAGATGACCATCAAGAGATATCAATGTGAGTGAGTAGGGATTGCCATGCAACGGATGCACTAGAGCTATAAGTATATGAAAGCTCAACAAAAGAAACTAAGTGGGTGTGCATCCAACTCGCTTTCTCACGAAGACCTAGGGCATTTTGAGGAAGCCCATCATTGGAATATACAAGCCAAGTTCTATAATGAAAGATTCCCACTAGTATATGAAAGTGACAACATAGGAGACTCTCTATCATGAAGATCATGGTGCTACTTTGAAGCAGAAGTGTGGTAAAAGGATAGTAGCATTGCCCCTTCTCTCTTTTTCTCTCATTTTTATTTTTTTTATTTGGGCCTTCTCTTTTTTATGGCCTCTTTTCTCTTTTTGGGGCTTCTTTGGCCTCTTTTATTTATTTATTTTTGTCTGGAGTCTCATTCCGACTTGTGGGGGAATCATAGTCTCCATCATCCTTTCCTCACTGGGACAATGCTCTAATAATGATGATCATCACACTTTTATTTTTCTTACAACTCAACAATTACAACTCGATACTTAGAACAAAATATGACTCTATATGAATGCCTCCGGCGGTGTACCGAGATGTGCAATGATGCATGAGTGACATGCATGAAAGAATTATGAATGGTGGCTTTGCCACAAATACGATGTCGACTACACGATCATGCAAAGCAGTATGACAATGATGAAGCGTGTCATAATAACGGAACGGTGGAAAGTTGCATGGCAATATATCTCGGAATGGCTATGGAAATGCCATAATAGGTAGGTATGGTGGCTGTTTTGAGGAAGGTATATGGTGGGTTTATGGTACCGGAGAAAGTTGCGCGGTACTAGAGAGGCTAGCAATGGTGGAAGGGTGAGAGTGCGTATAATCCATGGACTCAACATTAGTCATAAAGAACTCACATACTTATTAAAAAAATCTATTAGTTATCAAAACAAAGTACTACACGCATGCTCCTATGGGGATATATTGGTAGGAAAATACCATCGCTCGTCCCCGACCGCCACTCATAAGGAAGGCAATCAATAAATAAATCATGCTCCGACTTCATCACATAACGGTTCACCATACGTGCATGCTATGGGAATCACAAACTTCAACACAAGTATTTCTCAAATTCACAACTACTCAACTAGAATGACTCTAATATCACCATCTTCATATCTCAAAACAATCATCAAGTATCAAACTTCTCATAGTATTCAATGCACTCTATATGAAAGTTTTTATTATATCCCTCTTGGATGCCCATCATATTAGGACTAAATTCATAACCAAAGAAAATTACCATGCTGTTTAAGACTCTCAAAATAATCTAAGTGAAGTATGAGAGTTCATCTATTTCTTCAAAATAAAAGTACCACCATGCTCTAAAAGATATAAGCGAAGCACTAGAGCAACAACAAACTACTCCGAAAGATATAAGTGAAGATCAATGAGTAGTTGAATAAGTATGCAACTATGTGAAGACTCTCTAATATTTAATAATTTCAGATCTTGGTATTTTATTCAAACAGCAAGTAAAGCAAAATAAAATTACATTCTAAGAATGGCAAACATCATGTGAAGAAGCAAAAACTTAGGATCAACCGAAACTAAGCGATAGTTGTTGAAGAAGAAAGGTGGGATGCCAACCAGGGCATCCCCAAGCTTAGACGCTTGAGACCTCTTGAAATATTATCTTGGAATGCCTTGGGCATCCCCAAGCTTGAGCTTTTGTGTCTCCTTAATTCCTCTCATATCACGGTCTCCCTAAATCTCAAAAGCTTCATCCACACAAAACTCAACAAGGACTCGTGAGATAAGTTAGTATAAACCATTGCAAAAACCTTATCATACTCTACTGTAGCAAATCACTAAAATTATTATTCAACATTGCATACTAAATGCCTCTGCATATTTAATAGTCCTATCCTCAAATAGAATCATTAAAAAAGCAAACATATGCAAACAATGCAAACATAACATCAATCTGCCTAAACAGGACAGTCTGTAAAGAATGCAGCAACATCCATACTTCCCTAGCTCCAAAAATTATGAAAGAAGATTACCACTGTAGTAAATTTATCAGAGATTAATATGCAAAAGGTTTAAATATTTTATCACATTCTGACTTTTCTAGGGAATTATTGCAACAGCGGTAAACTTTCTGTTTTCAAACAGCAACATGTGGACTTCTAAAATAGGCATAGTAAAGGCTATCAATGCCACTTTTATTGAAATAAAAGATGAAAAACATTGTTCTAAATAACAGAAATCAAATCTTAACAAAATAAATTGACGATCCAAGCAAAACACATATCATGTGGTGAATAAAAATATAGCTCCAAGTAAAGTTACCGATGAACAAAGACGAAAGAGGGGATGCCTTCCGGGGCATCCCCAAGCTTAGGCTCTTGGCTATCATTGAATATTACCTTGGGGTGCCTTGGGCATCCCCAATCTTAGGATCTTGCCACTCCTTATTCCATACTCCATCGAATCCTTACCCAAAACTTGAAAACTTCACAACACAAAACTTAACACAAAACTCGTAAGCTCTGTTAGCGAAACAAAACAAAACACCACTTCAAGGTACTGTAGTGAAATCATTTTTTATTTATATTTGTGTTAAACCTACTGTATTCCAACTTCTCTATGGTTTATAAACTATTTTACTAGCCATAGATTCATCAAAATAAGTAAACAACACATGAAAAACAGAATCTGTCAAAAACAGAACAGTCTGTAGTAATCTGGATCAAAAGTATACTTCTGGAACTTATAAAATTCTCAAATAAATTGCTGGACCTGAGGAATTTATCTATTAATCATCTGCAAAAATAATTAACTAAATAGCACTCTCCAAATAAAAATGGCAGCAATTCTCGCGAGCGCTAAAGTTTCTGTTTTTTACAGCATGATCAATAAGACTTTCCCCAAGTCTTCCCAAAGGTTCTACTTGGCACAAACACTAATTAAAAGCATAAAACCACATATAAACAGAGGCTAGATGAATTATTTATTACTAAACAGGAACAAAAAGTAAGGAACTAAAATAAAATTGGGTTGCCTTCCAACAAGCGCTATCGTTTAACGCCCCTAGCTAGGCATGATGATTTCAACGATGCTCACATAAAGGATAATAATTGAAACATAAAGAGAGCATCATGAAGAATATTAATAGCACATTTAAGTCTAACCCACTTCCTATGCATAGTGATTTTGTGAGCAAACAACTTGTGAGAACAAGAATCAACTAGCATAGGAGGGCAAAACAAGCATAACTTCAAAACTTTAAGCACATAGAGAGGAAACTTGATATTATTGCAATTCCTACAAGCATATATTCCTCCCTCATAATAATTTTCAGTAGCATCATGAATGAATTCAACAATATAACCAGCACCTAAAGCATTATTATCATGATCTACAAGCACAGAAAATTTACTACTCTCCACACAAGCAAAATTCTTCTCATGAATTATAGTGGGAGCAAACTAAAAATAATAATTATCATGTGAGGCATAATCCAATTGAAAACTAAAATCATGATGAAAAGTTTCATGGATATCATTATTCTTTATAGCATAAAATTCATCACAATAATCATCATAGATAGCAACTTTGTTCTCATAATCAATTGGAACCTCTTCCGGAATAGTGGATTCATTACAAAATAAAGTCATGACCTCTTCAAATCCACTTTCATCAATATAATTGTCATAAATAGGAGGCATGCTTTCATCATAATAAATTTGCTCATCAAAACTTAGGGGACAAAAAAAATATCATCTTCATCAAACATAGCTTCCCCAAGCTTGTGGCTTTGCATATCATTAGCATCATGGATATTCAAGGAATTCATACTAACAACATTGCAATCATGCTCATAATTCAAATATTTAGTGCCAAACATTCTAATACATTCTTCTTCTAGCACTTGAGCACAATTATCGGAATCCTTATTCTCACGAAAGACATTAAAAAGATGAAGCATATGAGGTAACCTTAATTCCATTTTTTTGTAATTTTCTTTTATAAACTAAACTAGTGATAAAACAAGAAACTAAAAGACTCGATTGCAAGATCTAAAGATATACCTTCAAGCACTCACCTCTCCGGCAACGGCGCCAGAAAAGAGCTTGATGTCTACTACACAACCTTCTTCTTGTAGACGTTGTTGGGCCTCCAAGTGCAGAGGTTTGTAGGACAGTAGCAAATTTCCCTCAAGTGGATGACCTAAGGTTTATCAATCCGTAGGAGGCGTAGGATGAAGATGGTCTCTCTCAAGCAACCTGTTAGAGTACGTAATGGGCCTAATGGCCTGGGCTGGTGGTATAACCCGTTAGTCTTAGAGTTAATTAGAGATAAGGGTCGCTTTCTTAGGGGTCAAGTAAATCTTGCTTAGGAGTCAAGTAAACCTCTCTATATAAAGAGAGGAGATGTATCAATCTAATCAAGCAAGAATTAAGAAGGAAATCCTTCCATCTTGCCCGGCCGTGGGCAAAAGGCCCCCGGCCGGCCTTCTTGCGCCCTCCTTCTAGCAGCGCCATAACAATTTGGTATCATCTAGTTTCGGTTCGATCATGTCTTCACCGCCGCCCAACCCGTCTCTTTTGCTGCTGGTCACCTCGTCGCCTCCGGCGACCACCACGACCATCGCCCCGCTCCTGCCCGCGCCGGGATCCTCCGTCGTGCCCGCCCCCGTCGTCCTCACCCCGGAGGTGTCCGGGGCGCTGCGGGACCTAACACAGGCGGTCCAGGAGATCCGCCTGTTCTTGGCCGGGTCCTACAGGCCGCACCCAGCTGCGCCGCCCATCACCACCACCGCGCCGCCGTGGCTGCCGTGGAAGCCGCCGCACCAGGCGGCCCCCGCCGCGCTCGCTGGGCTGTTGCAGCAGCCGCTGCAGCTGCCATCCATCGCCTCGTCCTGGCTGCCGTGGCAGCCGCCGCACCAGGTGGCGTCCGCCGCGCTCGCCGGGCTGCTGCAGTAGCCGCTGCAGCTGCCATCCACCGCCACCATTGCCCCGCCCTGGCTGCAGTGGCAACCACCGCTCCTGGCGACCTCTGCCGCGCCCGGTACTCCGCCGCAGCAGCCGCTGCAACTGCAGTAGCCATCGCCGGTCAGCTCCGGCCCCGCATCGACCGCGTCGACGGGAGTCCCAATCCACCAGATCAAGTTCCCGCCGTCGCCATCACCGCTTCCCCAGGGCGTCCCCATCCAGCAGATCAAGTTCCCGCCATCGCCATCACCGCTTGTAGCTTGGATCACTACCCGCCACATGTCGGCGGCGGTGAGGCTGCAGGCTGCTGTGCGCCGCCTCCTAGCGCGTCGGCGTGTGCGGGAGATGCGTGGTCTGCAGCTGCTGCTCCTCCCAGTTGCGCTTCGTTGCGCAAAGGACCTCGATCTCGTCCGCTGCGTCGGGGATCTTGGGCATGCTGTTTTCCCCATGAACAGCGCCCTCAAAGTCTGCGACATCGGGGGTTGGGGAGGCGCACCCCTCCTCGCCATTCTCCATCGACAGCCCTCCACTCTTCTATGTCCGGTGCCGACCAACAGCCGTCCGGTGGGGAGAAGGCATGGTGTCACCGACAGGAGCGCACCGCGTAGCACCATTGCATTCCGCCGCCGGCCGCCGCGAGGGCGCCTCCGCAGGTCGCTCTTGCGACCACTTCCAAGTGGCCATACACATGCACTTCTTTTGTCCAGATGGTGTCCATGGGATCCAGGTGGCTGTACACGTGCACGTCCGACGTGCGGATGGTGTCCACTTTTTTTGTTAAGAGGTCCAAAATAAAGCATCCCAGTCGATTTCAGGTTGAGTAATAAAACAAGCCGAGATGTAAAAGGCTTGTTTTTAGGTGTTAGATTTGTGTTGCGTCGAGTCATGGTTATAAGTTGGTTAGGCTGCAGCTTGAGGACAAACTGCATGTTCAGGTGGGGTATAGTGTTAGAGTACGTAATGGGCCTAATGGCCTGGGCTGGCGGTATAACCCGTTAGTCTTAGAGTTAATTAGAGATAAGGGTCGCTTTCTTAGGGGTCAAGTAAGTCTTGCTTAGGAGTCAAGTAAACCTCTCTATATAAAGAGAGGAGATGTATCAATCTAATCAAGCAAGAATTAAGAAGGAAATCCTTCCATCTTGCCCGGCCGTGGGCAAAAGGCCCCCGGCCGGCCTTCTTGCGCCCTCCTTCTAGCAGCGCCATAACACAACCCTGCAACCAAATAACAAAGAGTCTCTTGTGTCCCCAACACACCCAATACAATGGTAAATTGTATAGGTGCACTAGTTCGGCGAAGAGATGGTGATACAAGTGGTATATGGATGGTAGATAAAGGTTTTTGTAATCTGAAAATATAAAAACAGCAAGGTAACTAATGATAAAAGTGAGCGTAAACGATATTGCAATGATAGTAAACAAGGCCTAGGGTTCATACTTTCACTAGTGTAAGTTCCCTCAACAATACTAACATAATTGGATCACATAACTATCCCTTAACATGCAACAAAGAGTCACTCCAAAGTCACTAATAGCAGAGAACGAACGAAGAGATTATGTAGGGTACGAAACCACCTCAAAGTTATTCTTTCCAATCAATCCGTTGGGCTATTCCTATAAGTGTCACAAATAGCCCTAGAGTTCATACTAGAATAACACCTTAAGACACAAATCAACCAAAACCTAATGTCACCTAGATACTCCAATGTCACCTCAAGTATCTGTGGGCATGATTATACGATATGCATCACACAATCTCAGATTCATCTATTCAACCAACACATAGAACCTCAAAGAGTGCCCTAAAGTTTCTACCGGAGAATCACGACGAAAACGTTTGCCAACCCCTATGCATAGGTTCATGGCCGGAACCCGCAAGTTGATCACAAAACATAGATCAAGTGGATCACGTGATATCCCATTGTCACCACAGATATCTACGGCAAGACATACATCAAGTGTTCTCAAATCTTTAAAGACTCAATCCGATAAGATAACTTCAAAGGGGAAACTCAATTCATTACAAGAGAGTAGAGGGGGAAGAAACACCATAGGATCCAAATATAATAGCAAAGCTCGTGATACATCAAGATCATATCACCTCAAGAACACGAGAGAGAGAGAGAGATCAAACACATAGCTACTGGTACATACCCTCAGCCCCGAGGGAGAACTACTCCCTCCTCGTCATGGAGAGCACCGAGATGATGAAGATGGCCACCGGAGAAGGATTGCCCCCTCCGGCAGGGTGCAGGAACGGGTCTAGATTGGTTTTCGGTGGCTACGGAGGCTTCTGGCGGCGGAACTCCCGATCTATTTTGCTCACGGATGTTTCTAGGGTATATGGAGATATATAGGCGGAAGAAGTACGTCAGGGGGGCCACGAGGGGCTCACGAGGGTGGAGGGCGCGCCCAGGGGGGGTGGGCGCACCCCCTACCTCGTGGCCTCCTCGAAGCTTCCCTTACATAGACTCCAAGTCTTCTGGGATTCTTTCCTTCCAAAATGAGTTCCGTGAAGTTTCAGGTCAATTGGACTCCGTTTGATTTTCCTTTTCTTCGAAACCCTAAAATAGGAAAAAAAACAGAAACTAGCACTGGGCTCTGGGTTAATAGGTTAGTCCCAAAAATGATATAAAAGTGTATAATAAAGCCCATAAACATCCAAAGTTGATAATATAATAGCATGGAACAATCAAAAATTATAGATACGTTGGAGACGTATCAAGGCTCCACCCATGAAGGGTCCACGAAGAAGCAACCTTGTCTATCCCACCATAGCCATCGCCCACGAAGGACTTGCCTCACTTGGTAGATCTTCACGAAGTAGGCGATCTCCTTGCCCTTACAAACTCCTTGGTTCAACTCCACAATCTTGATGGAGGCTCCCAAGTGACACATAACCAATCTAGGAGACACCACTCTCCAAAAGGTAATAGATGGTGTGTTGATGATGAACTCCTTACTCTTGTGCTTCAAATGATACTCCCCAACACTCAACTCTCTCTCACAGATTTGGATATGGTGGAAAGATGATTTGAGTGGAAAGCAACTTAGGGAAGGCTAGATATCAATATTCTTGTGGTTGGATTGGAATGTCTTGGTCTCAACACATGATTAGGTGGTTCTCTCTGAGAAAATGAGTAGTGGAAGTGTAGGCACGTGCTGATTGCTCTCTCAATGAATGGATGATGGGTGGAGGGGTATATATAGCCTCGACACAAAATCTAGCTGTTACACACAATTTACCAAACTCGGTGGGACCGAATCGTTAAACTCGGTCAGACCGATTTAGTTCAAAATGTGAACGTTAGAGTTTTCGGTTGGACCGATATGATCAACTCGATGGGACCGGTGTGCTAGGGTTAGGGTAAAACCCCAACTCGGTTTGACCGATTACAAACTTGGTGAGACCGATTTTGGTAATAAGCAAACAAAGAGCTGGTCAAGCAAACTCTATGGGACCGATTACATATCTCGGTGAGACCGAGATAATTGCAACAGCTGAAAGAGAGTTTGCAAGCCCATCTCAGTGGGACCGAGATCCCATCGGTGAGACCAAACTGATTAGGGTTTCTGGCAGTGGCTATGTGAAGTGAACTCGATGGTGCCGGATAGATCAAATCGGTGGGGCCGAGTTTGACTTTAGGTTTGGGACATATGTGGAAATGAGAAAGTGGTTGAGGGCTTTGGAGAATATCACCGAGCATTTTGAGCAAGCAAGCCATTAAGCAACACCTCATCCCCTTTTAATAGTATTGGCTTTTCCTACGGACTCAATGTGATCTTGGACCTATAAAATGAAAATGTAGAGTCTTGAGCTTTTGCCAATGTTTGTCCTTAGCATCTTGAAGGGGTTCCACATCCTCTTGTCCATGCCACGCCTTTGTTGAACAGTCTGAAATATACTAGATAAAAGTATTAGTCCAACAAGAGATATGTTGACATTAATTACCAAAATCACCCTAGGAGCACCTGTGCTTTCATCCACTCCTATTCGTGTTTTTTGTGCAGATTCAGCTGGTGAATATATCTCTCATGTAGTGCGAAGATTTCTTGCTGAATAGGGTACTCTTACTTAGTTCTCTTGTCCTGGTGCTCATGCTCAAAATGGTGTGGCTGAGCGCAAGCATCGTCACCTTCTTGAGACAGCGCGTGCGATGATGATCGCTGCCTCTCTTCCACCTCACTTTTGGGCTGAGGCTGTTACCACTTCCACCTATCTCAGAAACATCTAGCCTTATACTTCTCTACAGGGTGGTATTAATATTGAGCGTTTTTCTGGTCATCCTCCTGATTATTCGGTGCTTCGTTTGTTTGGTTGCGTTTGCTATGTTTTGCTCGCCCCTCGTGAACGCACCAAACTGATCGCTCATTCTATTGAGTGTGTCTTTCTCGGATACAGTGATGAGCATAATGGCTATCGGTGTTGGGATCCCGTCGGCCGCCGGATGCGTATTTCCCGGGATGTGGCTTTTGATGAGTCTCGTCCCTTCTACCTGCGTCCATCCTCCTCGGCTTTTTCAGCGGAGGACATCTCTTTTCTTCCATTTCTGGATGCACCTCCTTCTGTGCCCAGTATTCCCATTCCTCGTCCTGCTGTTGCAGAGCTGACATCGTCCTCTCCTACGGTTTCTTCTCCTCCCTGATCGCATGACTCTCCACCTTCATCACTGATACCTTCCCCTTCTCCACCTTCATCACTGATACCTTCCCCTTCTCCACCTTCATCACTGATACATTCCTGATACATCTCCAACGTATCTACATTTCCAAACACTTTTGCCCTTGTTTTGGACTCTAACTTGCATGATTTGAATGGAACTAACCCGGACTGACGCTGTTTTCAGCAGCAGTGCCATGGTGTTATTTTTGTGCAGAAATAAAAGTTCTCGGAATGACATGAAAATCCATGAAGACACGTTTTGGAATTAATGAAAAATACTGGTGAAAGAATCAGCATCAGGAGGCCCACACCCTATCCACGAGGGTGCAGGGCGCCCCCTGCCTCGTGGCCCCCCTGGGACTCCACCGACCTCAACCCCAACTCCATATATTCACTTCCGGGGAGAAAAAAAATCAGAGAGAAGGATTCATCGTGTTTTATGATACGGAGCCGCCGCCAAGCCCTAATCTTCCTCGGGAGGGCTGATCCGGAGTCCGTTCGGGGCTCCGGAGAGGGGAATCCGTCGCCATCGTCATCATCAACCATCCTCCATCACCAATTTCATGATGCTCACTGACATGCGTGAGTAATCTCATCGTAGGCTTGCTGGACGGTGATGGGTTGGATGAGATTTACCATGTAATCGAGTTAGTTTTGTTAAGGTTTGAACAGTAGTATGCATTATGTTCTAAGATTGATGTTGCTATGACTTTGCTATGCTTAATGCTTGTCACTAGGGCCCGAGTGCCATGATTTCAGATCTGAACCTATTATGTTTTCATGAATATATGTGAGTTCTTGATCCTATCTTGCAAGTCAATAGTCACCTACTATGTGTTATGATCCGGCAACCCCGAAATGAAAATAATCGGGACCACTCCTGGTGATGACCGTAGTTTGAGGGTTCATGTATTCACTAAGTGTTAATGCTTTGGTTTGGTACTCTATTAAAATGTAACGCCCTCGATGCGGCTATATCTCCCACGTGTCGAGGCACGACTTAGAGGCATAACCGCATTGAAAGCAATGTCGCAAGTCAGGAAATCGTCACCCATCCCATGTACATAAATAATATAAAGGGGAGGTACATAGTTGGCTTACACTCGCCACGTCACATCAAAGTACATAAATAACATCCATCATACAAATCACTCATGGCCCGACTACGGCGCCAAAATGGAAAAGAACCCAACATGCGACAAGGCCCTGAATCGAACCCCAACTAGGCACCACTACTGATCATCGGGAAAGGAAACATAATAACGCTGAGAGTCCTCGTCGAACTCCCACTTGAGCTCGTACTCGTCACCTGGAGCGGAATCACCTGGACCTGCATCTGGAATTGTGGTATCTGTGAGCCACAGGGACTCAGCAATCTCACACCCACGCGATCAAGACTATTTAAGCTTATAGGAAGGACAAGGCAAGTGTAGGTGGAGCTGCAGCAAGCGACTAGCATATATGGTGGCTAACTTATACGCAAAAGAGGGCGAGAAGAGAAGGCGAAGCACGAGCGAGAAGCTAAAGGAACAACCTGCGCAAGCATTACTCCAACACCGTGTCCACTTCCCGGACTCTGCCGAGAAGAGGCCGTCACGGCAACACACTCAGTTGATTCATTTTAATTGATTAAGGTTCAAGTTATCTACAACCGGACATTAACAAATTCCCATCTGCCCATAACCGCGGGCACGGCTTTCGAAAGTTCAATCCCTGCAGGGGAGTCCCAACTTAGCCCATGACAAGCTCTCATGGTCAACGAAGGAAAAGACCTCCTCCCAAGACGTTCCGATCAGACTCGGTATCTCGGTAACTCAAGACACTTCGACAGGTTAAAACAAGACCAGCAACACCGCCCGAATGTGCCGACAAATCCCGATAGGAGCTGCACATATCTCTTTCTCAGGGCACACTCAGATGAGCCAGACGTCGGGTAAGCCAGCCCAGAGTTGCCCCTGGTAGCCTCGGACATCGCTCAGTGGGACCAACACTCAGAGGAGCACTGGCCCGGGGGGGGGGGGTTAAAATAAGATGACCCTTGAGTCTGCAGAACCCAAGGGAAGAAAAGGCTAGGAGGCAAATGGTAAAACCAAGGTTGGGAATTGCTGGAAAAGCTTTAAACAAGGCGAACTATCAAGGGGTTCCCATTATAACCCAACCGCGTAAGGAACGCAAATCCGGGAACATAACACCGATATGACGGAAACTAGGGCGGCAAGAGTGGAACAAAACACTAGGCGAGAGGCCGAGCCTTCCACCCTTTACCAAGTATATAGATGCATTAATATAACATGGCAATATAATGATATCCCAACAAGTAAATAAATGTTCCAATAAGGAATGGCTCCAATCTTCACCTGCAACTAACAACGATATAAGAAGGGCTGAGCAAAGCGGTAACATAGCCAATCAACGGTTTGCTAGGACAAGGTGGGTTAAAGGTTCAATCATGCAATTGGGAGGCTGACAAGAAAATGGTAGGCACCGTAGCAGTGGCAAAGCAAAAGAGCGAGCAAACTAGCATAGCAAAGATAGTAGTGATTTCGAGGGTATGATCATCTTGCCTGCACAGTTGTCAGAGTTGACTGGATCCTCACAAGCAAACTCAACGGGCTCCTCGGTAGCGAACTCGTCTCCCGGCTCTACCCAACAATACAAACAAGCAACAAGGATACAATCAACCACGTGCGAGACCAAGCAATATGATGAAATGATGATATGCTATGCGGGATGCGATGCGGGATGCAAAATGCAAGATATGACAGGAAATGCATGAACCTGGCCTCAACTTGGCAAACCAAGTGTTCCACTTGATAGAGGGGATGAAATCGCTTGAAAACGATATAAAGATCATTGGAATCGGAGTTATGGTTTGGAAATGGCAAGCGTTTTAAGATATGACACCGGTCTGCGATTCCTAGCAAGTAGGCATCTAAATGCAATGAAATGAACATGCTACAGCCACCAAACATGAAAACAAAATACATGGCAGCGATGTACACAAGATGGTTAACAAAACACTAGCACTGAGCCATAGGCAAATTCATCCATTAAGGGGTTCAAACAAGCATGGAAAAAATGAATATGCAAAACAGATTCCAGACTTAGTGAAATTAACACTAGCCTGAAATTTCAGATCACGATGCTCACTTTGGAGCAGCAAAACAACATGATAAATGACCTGAAAATGACAAGTAAGAACATGGCATGGAGATACTCAACAAGCTTAACAAAAGACCCAAAGTGACCTGGGGTCAAAAGGGTTCACAAAATACTCTACCGAGCTCACGAACATAGCTCGAACACAATCAGTTTTCAGACTTAGTGAAAACTGAGACATGCTGGAATTATAACTCACGAAGGCATGTAAATGAGCTCGATGCACTCACTACGGTGCAAGTCATGGCAAGGAAAGCATATATCCAGAAAGAAGACACAATATGCTAGCTACACATGGAAAGAACAAAGGCATAGCATGCATGGAACACTAACGGTAGCATCGGCAAAATCGCAAACAAGTTGACGATCTGCCCAGATTAACAACGAAGCAAAAGTTGAGCTCGATTGAGTCAACCTAGAGCACTCCACATATGCAAACAAAGACATGGACGGATAGAGCATAACATAAATATCAAAACTCGCTTACTAATCATCCTCAAAAGAGGCACGGATCACTAGGAAACAAGCTGGACATATAGCATCATGGACTAAAATATCCCAGACTTAGTGAAAATCACTAAGTCCCTGAAATCAGCAATCTCAGGTACCTCTCTTCGCAAGCTTGCACAAGACAACACACACATCCTAAAAATGCATGGGTGGCACCTCTGGAAAGAAGACAAAATGCTTAACAAATCATCCCAAAGGGGCACAGGCATATCATGCACGGATTAAACATGGCAAAAATGACAAAAGTGCATGATGAACTAACGGATCTGCAACTTAACTCACGAAGCCTCCTTCTAACAGCATTTTGGGAAACAAGATGACCTCAAATGCAAATGATTCAATGGAATGAAATGATTTACATGTCGAGACGAAGATTTTGATATATTATACGCCCAAAACGGAGTTACGGATGCGGAGATACGGGTCCTCGAACAGGAGCATATGGAGTAAAAATCTAGGGACTTAGTGAAAAAAAAAACTACCCCAGGATCCAGATCTAGGGTTCGGGCACGCGGCCCGAGACGGCGGCGGATCCCGCCGGGATTCCTGTAGACGACGGCGGCGGCCGGAGAGGAAGTGGCCGGAGCGGGGAGGGGGGGCCGGACGGCGAGGAGGAAGCGGCTCGGCGGGCGGTCGCCGGAGCCGGGAGCTCCTCTCCCTGGCGCGGGCGCCGGCGAGGGCTTGGGGCGGCGGGGCGAGGTGCTCCGGGCGGCGGCCGGCAATGGCGCCGCGGCGGCCGGAGCGGGCGAGCGTCGCCGGGCGCGGGGGTGGCGACTGGAGGAGGAGGCGGGCGGCGGAGCGGGCCGGGAGGGCCCCGCACGGGCCTCGCGGGCCCGCTGGCGGCGGCGAACTGGGGACCGGCCCCGGGACACGTGGCGGCGGCGGATTCGTCCCGCGGAGCCGGGCGGACATGTCCGGCGCGTGATTTTTCTGTCCGGCGGCGGCGGGAGGAGTTGGATCTAGGGTTAGGGGGGAGGAGAGCCGTGGATTTCGGAGGGGGGTGTATATATAGGCATAGAGGGAGCTAGGAGAGTCCAAATGAGGTGCGGTTTTCGCCCACGCGATCGTGATCGAACGCTCTAGGACATGGAGCAGAGTTTGGTGGGTTTTGGGCCAAATTTGGGGGGTGTTGGGCTGCAACACACACGAGGCCTTTTCGGTCCCTCGGTTAACCGTTGGAGTATCAAACGAAGTCCACATGATACGAAACTTGACAGGCGGTCTACCGGTAGTAAAACAAGGCCGCATGACAAGTCTCGGTCCAATCCGGAAATGTTTAATCCCCACACACGAAAGAAAGCTCGAAATAGCCACCGGAGGAGAACGAAGCGCCGGAATGCAAAACGGACAACGGGGAAAATGCTCGAATGCATGAGATGAACATGTATGCAAATGCAATGCACGAGATGACATGATAAGAGATGCACGGAAAATAAAAACACACACGGAGACAAAGACCCGAACCCGAGAAATAAATATAACTTAACACCGGAAAGGGCAAGAGTTGGATACAAATAGGGAAAGTTACATCCGGGGTGTTACATAAAAGGAGGCCTTAATATCCCTTAGTTTCCAATAGGACCCCGCTGCCACGAGAGGGTAGGACAAAATATGTCATGCAAGTTCTTTTCCATAAGCACGTATGACTATATTCGGAATACATGCCTACATTACATTCATGAACTGGAGCTAGTTCTGTGTCACGCTATGTTACAGCTGTTGCATGAGGAATCGCATCCGACATAATTATCCATCATTGATCCATTGCCTATGAGCTTTTAACATATTGATCTTTGCTTAGTTACTTTTCCGTTGCCACTGTTACGATTGCTACAAAAACTACTACTGTTACTTTTGCCACTGTTACCGTTACTTCCATACTACTTTGCTACTAAATACTTTGCTACAGATATTAAGTCTTTCAGGTGTGGTTGAATTGACAACTCAACTGCTAATACTTGAGAATATTCTTTGGCTCCCCTTGTGTCGAATCAATAAATTTGGGTTGAATACTCTACCCTCGAAAACTGTTGCGATCCCCTATACTTGTGGGTTATCAAGACTATTTTCTGGCGCCGTTGCCGGAGAGCATAGCTCTATTCTTTGAGTCACTTGGGATTTATATCTGTTGATCACTATGAGAAACTTGAAAGATGAAAGAACCAAGATTTTTCCCTCAACTACGAGGGGAGGTAAGGAAATGCCATCTAGCTCTACACTTGACTCACCTTCTGTTATGAGTAAATTTGCGACTCCTACACATGTTATTGATTCTTATATGTCGCATGTTATTGATGATGCCACTTCTACTATGCATGATGCTTATGATGAAACTACTTCTATGCTTGATAATACCGTGCCATTAGGTGAATTTCTTGATGAACAACTTCCTAAGGTTAGAGAAAATGAAATTATTGAAACAGATAATATTAATGGAAGTGATGATGAAGATTCTCCCCCTAGTTATGAATTGCTTGATGTGCCGGAGGGTTATGTTATGGATGAAGAAACTGCTAGAGACCTTTTTGCTTGCAAAGATAGATATGATCTTAAGAAACTGTTAGCTAAGCTGAAAGAAAAGTCTTTGAATGCTAGAATGAAATATGACCCTGCATTTTCTATTTCACCTATCTGTATTTCTGATAAGGATTATGATTTCTCTGTCGATCCTGAGTTAATTACTTTGGTTGAATCTGATCCTTTTTATGGCTATGAATCTAAAACTATCGTGGCACATCTTACTAAATTGAATGATATAGCCACCCTATTCACTCATGAGGAAAAAATTAGTTGCTACTATATCCTTAAGTTATTTCCATTGTCATTAAACGGTGGTGCTAAAACATGGTTTAATTCTCTTGCTCCTGGTTGTGTGCGTAGTCCCCAGGATATGATTTATTACTTCTCTGCTAAATATTTCCCCGCTCATAAGAAACAAGCTGCCTTAAGGGAAATATACAATTTTGTGCAAATTGAAGAAGAGAGTCTCCCACAAGCTTGGGGGAGGATTCTCCGATTGCTTAATGCTTTGCCTGATCATCCTCTCAAGAGAAATGAAATACTTGATATCTTTTATAATGGGCTAACTGATGCTTCTAGAGACCACCTGGATAGTTGTGTTGGTTGTGTTTTCAGGGAAAGAACTGTTGAGCAAGCTGAAATGCTATTGAATAATATATTGAGTAATGATAATGATTGGACACTTCGTGAACCAACTCCTAAGCCAACTCCGGAGAAAAGGGGTATTCTATTTCTTAGTCCTGAAGATATGCAAGAGGCAAAGAAATCTATGAAAGAAAAGGGTATTAAAGCTGAAGATGTTAAGAATTTACCACCTATTGACGAAATACATGGTCTTAATAACCCGACACAAGCAGTAAAGGTAAATTCTCTCTATAGATTTGATGAAGGTGATATTCCTCATAATAAGTCTGATAGCCAATGCTTGGATGAGTTTGATAATTTTATTGTTAAACAAGAAAACTTCAATGCTTATGTTGGTAGACAATTGAAACATAATGCTTATATGGTTGAACACTTGAGTGATTATATGTCTAGAGTTAAAGGTGACCTTAAACTTATTAGTAAACATGCTTCTATGGTTATCACTCAGGTAGAACAAGTGCTTAAAGCACAAGATGATTTGCTCAATGAATTAAATAATAAGAAAAATAATAATGCTATTAGAGTTATGACTAGAGGGGGTAAAATGACTCAGGAACCTTTGTATCCTGAGGGACACCCTAAGAGAGTTGAGCAAGATTCTCAGAGAACTAATGTTGATGCACCTAGCCCTTCTAAGAAGAAGAAAAAGAAAAATGATAGGACTTTGCATGCTTCTAGTGAACCTGTTGTTGACACACCTGAGAATCCTAATGATATTTCTATTTCTGATGCTGAAACACAATCTGGTAATGAACATGAACCTAGTGATAATGATGATGTTCATGTTGATGCTCAACCTAGCAATAACAATGATGTAGAGATTGAACCTGCTGTTGATCTTGATAACCCACAATCAAAGAACCAGCCTTATGATAAGAGAGACTTCATTGCTAGGAAGTACGGTAAAGAAAGAGAACCATGGGTTCAGAAACCCATGCCTTTTCCTCCTAAACCATCCAAGAAAAAGGATGATGAGGATTTTGAGCGCTTTGCTGAAATGATTAGACCTATCTTTTTTTCATATGCGTTTGAATGATATGCTTAAAATGAATCCTTATGCTAAGTATATGAAAGATATTGTTACAAATAAAAGAAAGATACCAGAAGCTGAAATTTCCACCATGCTTGCCAATTATACTTTTAAAGGTGGAATACCAAAGAAACTAGGAGATCCCGAAGTACCAACTATACCATACTCCATTAAAATAAACTATGTTAAAACTGCTTTATGTGATCTTGGAGCCGGTGTTAGTGTTATGCCTCTATCTTTATATCGTAGACTTCATTTGAGTAAGTTGACACCTAGAGTGTATTCAATGCTTGGATTGTACTCTTGAATCATTTCGACCCATCGAGTCTGCTGGAGGTGGAGGTTGCGTTGAGTGAAGATATATTTGAGGGTCTTGTGATCGGTGAAGATGTCCACTTGCCTTCCCAACAAGAGGTGTCTCCATGTTATTAGCATGGAAAACTGCTGCCAACTCAAGATCTTGAGTGGGGCAGTTCCTTTCATTTGGCTTCAACTGACAAGAAGTATAGGACACAACTTTCTTCTCTTGCATTAACACAACACCGAGACCTTGCAACGAGGCATCACAGAAAACTTCGAAGGGTTTGGACTCATCAGGAGGAGTTAGGACTGGAGCTGTGACGAGTTTATCTTTGAGATTGTTGAAAGCAATGTCACACTCAGGAGTCCAGGAGTACTTGACGTGCTTTTGGAGGAGGTTGGAAAGAGGCCTAGCAATCTTTGAGAAGTTCTCAACAAATATTTTTTGAATATTTACTGTAGGGTAAAAACCCCACAGCCCTTTATTGCAGTCTCAAAAACAAACTGTACAGGGAAAGAAAAGGATTACAGCCCTAAACTAAAACAAAAGAAGAACTTACAGTTACATGAGGGAGTTAACCCAATCTACAAGTCTAGACTTAGAGCTATCCTTAAGCCTATGAGACAGAAGGAGAATATCATGTACAAAGCTGCCCCTCCAGGCAGCAAAAGTAGCCTGTACCCCCCCTGAAAGTTCTCCCATTTCTCAAAATCCATATATTCCAAGAAGCTGTTAGCATAACTTCAAAGAAGAAAGGATGCCCAAATCTCTGCCTTGCTTGAGATATACATTGCTGAATATTAGAACCATGTGACCAATCGATCTGCAGGTAGTTCCAAACCCTGGCATTGAAATTACATTCAAAGAAAAGATGGGCCCTGTCCTCCAAAACAAAGGCATTACAGATGACACATAGATTATCAGCCGTAGCAGGCCTCCAGTGCCTGCGTACCAGCATGTCCTTTGTGTTGAGCCTGTCAAAAAAGAGGAGCCAGCCAAAAACCTTAATTTTCATAGTACATCTGCTCTGCCATAGCCACCTGCAGGGTTGAATAGTTGGGAGGTGTGTATGCATGATGTCATAGAAGCTCTTTGCTGTAAATTGTCCAGATTTGCCAGGCCAAGTCCAAACATCAGGCAATGTTGGATCTCTCTGAAGATAGAAAAACCATCCTTCCCAGGTTTGCAATTCTGTTGCCGTGTGCTGAGAAATTGGCAGGTGGAACATTGAGTACAAGTCCTGAGTTTTCATAAACTCTCTGACAGAAACCTTATCATCCAAAACAAAAGAGAAAAGCCTTGGTAATATGAGGTTTAGTGGCCTTGAAGAGCCACCTATATGCCAAGCATCCAACCAGAAAAGAGCAGAATCACCCATATTAACTTGCACTGAAGCAATTGACCTATAAGTGTCAGCAAGCTTGAGAATGTACTTCCACCAAAAGGAGTGTTACGGCATATCTATCTCAAGATAGTTTTGGTGATTGATGACAACATGTTTGCGGACTAATCTTGTGCTTTGAATAATTCACATATTCTCCCCTGGCACGAGACGTTTCCTTCCCCTCGGTGAGTATTTCAAGACGGTGTAGCTCTTTCGTTTCTTTCTCGATGGAATAGTTGCGTAGAGGGCACCGTACTATCAAGAGGGGGTCCGTTGGGGTATTGCATGGGTGGAATCAACACATACACATCTGCTTCTCACCCTCCGAGCTTTTCCATTCCATTGTAGAGATCTCTCCTCTCTTCCTTGTCCTGTCTGGGTCCAAGCGGTAGTACCACGCAACCCAGCGGTAGTACCTCTGAGGAGCCACAAGCGGCAGTACCGCTCCACAGCGGTAGTACCGCCCGTGGCTCCACAGCAGTAGTACCGCTGGGGTGCCTGGCACCTCCGCCTCATCCTCAGCCTCCTTGGAGAGATTCTCTCTCTCTCTCTCTCTCTCTCTCTCTCTTCCGTGCCCCAGCGGTAGTACCGCACTACCAGCGGTAGTACGACCGAAGGGTCATAAGCGGCAGTACCGCTCCACGGCGGTAGTACCGCCCGTTACCCCGTTGCCGTAGTACCGCTGGGCTGTGTGGCTCCTACCGCCTCGACTCGAGGGGTCATTTTCTCGTGTCGGGTTTTGCGGCACTAGTTGCGGTTGTAGAGGCGGTAGTACCGTTCCAGGAGCGGTAGTACCGCCCCTACCACCGCGGTAGTACCGCGTTGGGTCCTATTCCCTACTAGTCTCCTCTGCGCGGCAGTGCCGCTGGCTGGCGTGGCAGTACCGCTGACCTGGCGGTAGTACCGCTCCCTCTCAGCGGTAGTACCGCCCTGTGCGGGGCTGGTTGGTGAGAGGCAACGGTTGGATTGTTGCCCCCACTATAAAAGGGAGTCCCCTTCTTCTCTTTGACCTACCTCTTCCTCCCCAAGCTCCATTTATTGCTCAAGCTCCATTAAATGCTCCAAGCTCCATTTTCGCCCGATCTATCTCTCTAGCCAATCAAACTTGTTGATTTGCTCGGGAGCGGTTGAGAAGGCCCCGATCTACACTTCCACCAAGGGTTTTTCGATTCCCCCACTCATCCCTAGAGGATCTTGTTACTCTTGGGTGTTTGAGCACCCTAGATGGTTGAGGTCACCACGGAGCCATAGTCCATTGTGGTGAAGCTTCGTGGTTTTGTTGGGAGCCTCCAATGAAGTTGTGGAGATTGCCCCAACCTTGTTTGTAAAGGTTCGGTCGCCGCCTTGAAGGGCACCAATAGTGGAATCACGGCATCTCGCATTGTGTGAGGGCGTGAGGAGAATACGGTGGCCCTAGTGGCTTCTTGGGGAGCATCGTGCCTCCACACCGCTCCAACGGAGACGTACTTCCCTTCAAAGGGAAGGAACTTCGGTAACACATCCTCGTCTTCACCGGATCCACTCTTGGTTATCTCTTACCTTTACTTGTGCAAGCTCTTTAGTGTTACTTCTCTTGTTTGCTTGTATGCTTGTTGGTATTGCATCATATAGGTTGCTCACCTAGTTGAACATCTAGACAACCTACTTCGATGCAAAGTTTAATTTGATTAAGAAAAGTTAAAAATTGGTAGTTGCCTATTCACCCCCCTCTAGTCAACCATATCGATCCTTTCAATTGGTATCAGAGCCTCGTCTCTTTATTAAGGACTTTATCGTCCAAAGAGTATGGTTGATACCGTAGACGGTGTGGAGGAACACTCCAGTGTGAATCCGATCTCGTCTAAGGGAGATGGGGGAACCTCGGTCTCTCGTGAGGAGTTCAATGTGGCCTTGGAGACATTGAAAACCTCCATGACGACCGAAGTTGAAAGCATGTTTACTAAATTTCTTGAGGGGCTTAAACTATCCACCGCACCGTTGAAAGTGGGTGACCCCGCCAACAAGGTGACGGATGCTATCCCCGACAAGGGGGAAGCTAGTAGTGAAAAGGCTCCTTCTTCTAGTGGTAAGAATGGCACCGACATCTTTGCCCATGTGGAACCACCACTTGTTTATGGTGGACCGGTTCCTTCCACTCATTTGAATCATGCCGGTCCTCCCCCTAAGATTGTGAAAAATGAGGATTTTGATTCTTGGGTTTACCGCTTTAAACGTAACTTAAATCATGTGAACACTAACCTTTGGAGAATCATTGAAGAAGGTTTCTATCCACATGATCCAAGCAACTTCACTCCTCGAGAAGCCACGGACAATCAATTCAATGAGAATGCTCTCTTCATCATTCAAGATGCAATTCCACCCGAAGACCTACCTCATCTTCGTCCCTTCGCCTTGGCCAAAGATGCATGGCATTGTGTTGTCTCTCTCTACTGGGGAAGCACAAGCATTCAACGCTCCAACTATGAAGTGGTACAAGATGAGGCCGATGAGTTTGCAATGAAAGAAGATGAAGAACCTCGTGAGCTTTATCGGCGAGTAACCAAACTCGCGGTCTCACTACGAGATCACAGGAGCAAGGACACGGATGACAATTGGATCAAGCGCAAATTCCTCAAGGCAATGATGCCCTATCACAAGGCCATGTCCTCCATCATTTGTCAAAGACCGGACTTCCACACTTTGACCTCAAGCAAAGTGTTGGATGAGTTTGTGGCCATGAACATTTTGGAAAATACCGCCGACAATGCGGTGCTCCGTTCTCAACGGGCAAAGAAGCCTACCCTTGCATTGAAGGCCAAGCTCACCGTTGAAGAAGAAGAAGAGGAAGAAGAGGAGAGCAACCCTGAAGACACGAAGTATGCATATCATGAACACATGGCACTTGCTTCAAGGCAATTTTGGAGCAAGAAAAACTCAAGGCCAAACTTTAGCAAAAACAACTCGAGTGGCACGAGGGGCAAGCAACATGTGAGGACTTGCTACAATTGCGGCAACGTGAGTCATTTTGTTACGGAATGCCCGTATGAGAAGAGGGAAGACAATGGTGGCAAGCTCATCCGAAAGGACAAGGCCAAGTCGTTCCCCAACAAGAACAACTTCGCCAAGAAGACTCCTCCCAAGGCATTGGTTGTGCAAGAAGAGTACAATGAGGATGATGACGATGATGAAGATGATGAGTCGGTTGCCATGGCCTCCGTTGCCATTGCGATGACTTCACGGGTGTCTCTCTTCGACTAACCCAATTAGAGCATCATAGCCAAGTGCCTCATGGCTAAAGCCACCCACAAGGTAACCCCCAATATCAAAACTACCATCATTAATCATCCTTCTCCGACGGATAGCATTAATGAACTTGAGGGAGCTAATGTGGAGGCTAACGAGTTTGAGGCCTTTATGGGCAAACTCAAGGGAAAATCCAAGAAGCACTTTGTTGCTCTCTTGGAACAACTTGGTGAAGCCAATGACATGATCGAGGCTCACGAAGACACCATCACTAAGATGGAAGGGCATAGTCGTGACTATGCCGATGAGATTTCGGATCTTTCCAATGCTCTTGAGGAAGAGCGTGGTCTTCGTTTGGCTCTTGAGGAGTCACACAACGTCGATCATGCTAAGTTAAAGAAAGATTATGATCATGTCCTCATAGTTTCTCATGTGCTAAACTCCGAGAAGGCCGAACTTTAGGTTGATCTTGCTAGACTCAAAGAGGAGTTTGATCTACTTGACAAGTCTCACAAGGTCTTGAAGGGTGCTCATGCTAGCCTCAAAGAGTCTCATGATCAACTTCAAGTAAAGCTAACCAAGGAAAAAGCCACTTTCCCTCGTATGATGTTAATTGATAATGCAAATGCTACTAACATGTGTTGTGAGCATGTGCATATCGTTGAGGAGAACGCTAAGCTAAAGGGGCAACTTGAGAGAGGTCTTGCAACTTGCATACAAGGCAAGAAGAACCTCAACGATATCTTCATCAACCAAAAGGGAGTTGTGGCTAAGGAAGGGGTTGGGTACGTGCCCGACTCCAAGAACAAGAAGAAGAATGACAAGACCAAACGACCTCCTCCTCTCATGCAAACCTTTGTGAAGGAGGGAGAGAGTGCCTCCGAGGAGAAGAAGAAGAACAATGTCACCCCTCCCAACAAAGCCAGCGATTTTAATCCTTATGTGTTATGCCGTGCTAGTGATGGGCATGTTTATGCCAAATTTGTTGGTTCTCCTCATGAATACATTGAATGGTCTATTTGGGTTCCAAAAACCCTTGTTACTAACATCAAAGGACCCATTACAAAATGGGTACCTAAAACCAAGCATTGATCTCTTGTAGGTGTTTGCTTCCGCTGGGGGATCATGGTTGCTCGATAGCGGAGCTACAAATCATATGACCGGAAGCAAGGACTTGGTGGTGGACGTGCACAAGGTTCCATCTATGCCCACCAATGTCGAGTGGGGTGACGCCTCATCTTCTAAGGTATTGGGACTTGGCAAGGTGGTCATCTCTCATGATCTCACGATCGAGAAGGTCATGCTTGTTGAGTCCCTTGCATACAATTTACTTTCCGTTCGTCAACTTGCAATCATGGGCTTTGCCACTTTCTTTGATATCGATACCGTGGCCCTCTTGTGGAGCAAGACTCTTAAAGTAGCTTTTGTTGGGCATGTCGAGAACGGTCTATATGTGATTAACTTTTCGGAGCGACCCACTAAGACCGCGACATGCCTAATGGCTAAAGTTGATGTGGGATGGCTTTGGCATCGCCGTTTAGCCCATGTCAATATGAGATCTTTGCAAAGTCTCCTCAAGGGGGACCATGTACGTGGACTAACGAATGTTAGTTTTGCTAAAGATCGTGCTTGCAGTGCCTGTATCGAAGGAAAGCTACATGAGAAGGCTCACCCTCCCACGACTATAATTTATTCAAAGAGGCCTTTGGAGCTCCTTCACATGGATCTCTTTGGGCCTCCATCCTTCGATAGTCTTGGAGGAAGGAAGTATTGCTTGGTGATTGTGGATGACTACTCAAGGTACACGTGGGTGTATTTCTTCAAGAGGAAGAGCGAGACCGAACAAACCATCATTGACTTTGCGAATGAAGCACAACGTCAACACAATGCAAAGATCTTGACAATAAGAAGTGACAACGGCACCGAGTTCAAGAACTACACCTTGGATGAGTTTCTTAGTGATGAGGGAATCAAGCATAAATATTTTGCACCCTACACCCCTCAACAAAACAGTGTTGCAGAGAGGAAGAACCGGACGTTGATGGATGCGGCAAGGACCATGATGGCGAAGTTCAAGTCTCCGTACAACTTTTGGGCCGAAGCCATCAACACCGCATGTCATGCACCCAATCGGCTCTACCTCCTCAAGGGCTTGAACAAGACTCCATACGAGATACTCACCGGTAACAAGCCCAACCTTAAGTACTTCCGGGTATTCGGGTGTAAGTGTTTCATTCTCAAGAAAGGTGTTCGGTTGTCTAAATTTGAGGCTAGATCTTATGAGGGCATATTTGTTGGCTATGCTACAAACTCTCATGCTTACCGTGTCCTCAATAAATCCACGGGACTTATTGAGGAGACGTCTAACGTGGAGTTTGATGAGAATAACGGCTCCCAAGTGGAGCAAAGTGGCACTTGTGATGTAGGTGATGAAATTCCTCCCCAAGCCATAAGAAGAATGGGTGTTGGCTTTATCCTACCCATTGAGGAACCCCTTTTGGCTGAAGGAGAAGGACAAAGCTCCACTCAAGTGGAGCCATCACCAACCCAAGGCCCACACACTTCCGAAGTTCAACATGAAGGCCCTCATCTTCAAGAACATGACCAAGGGCAAGATCACGCTCAAGACGGTGTTGACACATCAAGTGATGCCCAAGGTCAAGTTCTATCCTCCGAGCAAGTTCAAGAACAAGAACAAGCCCAAGACGACGCTCAAGATGATCAAGTGACCACTCCTCGTCTCACCCCCGAGGAGGAATTAGAGCGTCGTGCCGCCAAGGTTGCTTCCAAGCTCTCCACCAAGGATCATCTCATGACGAATGTGCTTGGAAGCTTAAGAAAGGGGCTAAGCACTTGTAGACAATTAACAAATTATTGTGAGCACCACGCGTTTGTCTCTTGTGTGGAACCCCACAAGGTCTATGAATCGCTAGAAGATCCGGATTGGCTCAATGCCATGCATGAAGAACTCATCAACTTCGAGCGCAAAAAAGTGTGGAGATTGGTGCCAAGACCAACCGGGAATCACAATGTCATAGGAACCAAGTGGATATTTAAGAACAAGCAAGATGCCCATGGGATTATCATTCACAACAAGGCTCGTTTGGTAGCACAAGGCTACTCCGAAGTCGAGGGTATCGACTACGGTGAAACCTTTGCTCCCGTTGCTCGTCTTGAATCCATTCGCATGTTGATTGCATATGCTTCTCATCATAACTTTAAGTTACAACAAATGGGTGTGAAGAGTGCTTTTCTTAATGGTCCTATTAATGAATTGGTTTACATCAAGCAACCCCCCGGGTTCGAGGATCCCTACTTTCCCGATCATGTGTATCAACTCGATAAGGCACTCTATGGCCTTAAACAAGCCCCACGTGCATGGTATGACCACCTTACCGAGTTGTTACAAGACCGTGGTTTTGAAGTTGGGCTAATCGACCCCACTCTTTTTTTACTAAGAAGGTCAAAGGGGAGTTGTTTGTGTGCCAATTATATGTTGATGATATTATCTTTGGTTCTCCTAACAAAGCTTTCAATGAGGAATTTGCCGCTCTCATGACCTCAAAGTTCGAGATGTCCTCCATGGGAGAGTTGAAGTTCTTTCTAGGGTTCAAAGTGAAGCAAAGAAGAGAAGGAACCTTCATTAATCAATCCAAATACACTCAAGACATGCTCAAGAGATTCAAGCTAAGTGACGTCAAGCCGGCTTCCACTCCAATGCCCACCAAGTGCCAACTTGACTTAGATCCCAATGGTAAAGTGGTGGATCAAAAGGTGTATATCGTTCCATGATTGGATCCCTGCTTTACCTTTGTGCATCTAGACCGGACATCATGTTGAGTGTGGGAATTTGTGCACGGTTTCAAGCCGCACCTAAGGAAAGTCACTATGTGGCGGTCAAACAAATCTTTCGATATTCGGCTCATACCCCAAACTTTGGCTTATGGTACCCAAGAGGATCAAACTTCAAGCTTGTAGGGTACTCGGATTCCGATTGGGCGGGAGACAAAGTGGATAGGAAGTCCACTTCTGGAGGGTGCCAATTCATTGGTTGCTCTTTGGTAAGTTGGTCTTCCAAAAAGCAAAGTTGTGTGTCTCTCTCGTCCACTAAGGCGGAGTATGTTGCCGCCAGTAGTTGTTGTGCACAACTCCTATGGATGTGGCAAACTTTAAAGGATTACGATGTCACTTGTGACAAAGTGCCTCTTTGGTGTGACAATGAAAGTGCCATCAAGATCTCTCTCAACCTGGTGCAACACTTCAAGACGAAGCATATTGAGATTCGGTATCACTTCATCCGGGATCACATTAGGCGAGGAGAGATCGAGCTCAACTATGTCAACACTCATGACAACCTTGCAGATATTTTCACGAAGCCCTTGGATGAAGCAAGATTTCACGAGTTAAGGCATGAGCTAAATATCATTGATTCGAGCAATGTGGCTTGAACCCTTGCACACCCCACCACGCTCATTTTGTTGTCTAGTTTAGGTGTAGGCATGGACATAGGGGGAGTGTTGTTCTCTCAATGAACTCTCCCTCCCCCCATTATGCATAAATTGATCAAGTCTTTCACTTTAGCCATTGTTGATGGTACTTGTGCTTCAAAGATGAGTTTTGGTCATGGGCCCAAGGTTAAAATCTTCACGGCGCCATACCTTTTTGACTCAAACATAGGTGGCCTCGGCCACCGCCCTCTTTTGAAGAGGTGTGTCTTGGTCGTTTGCTGGTGTGCTCTTTTTCTTGCTGTTGTTGTCTTTCCTTCGAGCAAAAGCATTGTTTGTTTGGTTGCCGTGGCGTGCTGGGCGGTACTACCACTGGTGGTGCGCGGTACTACCGCTCATAAGCGGTACTACCGGCCCCCAGCATGGTACTACCGCTGAGGGACGGGACCAGGGGGGTCAGTCGGGGCAGGGGGGCGTTTCTTCTCCCCCATACCCATTCACTTCGCCCCCTCTTTCCTCTTCCTCTCTCCAGCCTCCACTCGCCGCGGGAGGGCTCCGGCGGATCTCCGTCTTCGGGGCGTCCCTCTCCATCTCCTTTGGTGGAGTCGATCCCCACCTCATTCTCTTGCCATGGATGCCGGTATTGCCCCCGTTCCTTCTTTCCTTTTGTCTCGTTTTCAGATCTTGTTTCTTAGGGGCAATGGTGGTTGCATCTCTAGATTTTTGGCTAAATCTAGGCTTGAGTTGGTTGGAGAAGGCAACTAGACTATCTCGATTAGAGTTTGGTAGGAATATTTTTGAATTTGGTAGGCCGGTAGTGCAGGATCTGACCACGGTAGTAGGAAACCGCTGTTTCTCCGCCTCGTGCGGTAGGAAACTGTTGTTTCTTCGCCTCAAGCAGTACTACCGCTCTCGATGGAGCGGTACTACCGCTTGACCTCGAGCGGTACTACCGCTCTCTTTGGGGTGGTACTACCGCTTGAGGCGGTACTACCGCGGGCATGTCACGGTACTACCGCTGCATGTCAAATTCCATCATATTCCTGCTTTACCTTGATCTTTTTTGTTGTGTTTGTTGGCTTATGCTCGTTCTTTCTGGTTGTTTTGCGTGTTCTTGTGTTTGGCTCCAGGTGATGACCCTTCTGAGCATCAAGCTCGCCGTATCAACCCCGGGCGTGCAACATCAAAACTCTACCGCACCTCTAAGCCAGCCGGTGGTTCCTCGAGCACCCAACCGCCTCCAGCAAGCACTTCTGCAAGTGTTCCTGCACCTCCTCAGCACACGAAGAGATCTGCCAACAAGCCAAAAGGGAAGACTGTGACTGAGATGACCAACAAGGAGTTTTGGGAGAAGCGGCGCCGCAACCCCTATGCGGTGGAACAAGAACCCACTTTGGTCAACCGCCCGTTCTGGAACCGTTTTCAGTTTGCCATCTACTTTGATGTGATTAAGGCCAAGAAGAATCTCTTTGTTGATGTTCGCTCCATTGACACTGATGCTATGGAGAAGGACCCGGAGTACTTTGGCGAAGCCCTTTAGATGTGCACTCAGCTAAACATTCTCAGGATCATGCAATTCAACAAGGATTTCGATGCGGATTTGGTGGCTCAATTCCATGCCACCGTCCATCTTGGGACGGATGTCGACAGGACTCTGACATGGATGACCAATGGCAAGCTGCTTTCCGTCAAGTGGAAGGCTTTCATGGAGTTACTTGATGTGGTGGATAACGGGCTTGAGACTCCTGTCGGTTTCCGCCCTCACCGCAATGCTACGTCCACCCACAAGCAAGCCCTTTGGCCCTACTGCACTGTGAAAGTTCACCCAGTAACTGAGAAGAAGACCTATGAGCTGTCTCCGTATCTGGACATTCTTCATCGCATCTTCCGTGAGACTCTCTTCCCTCGGATCGGGAATATGGATATGGTCCACTCTTACCTCGTGGACATGCTCCTTTTCTGTCAGCATGAGAAGGAAGCAAGCACTGGAGAGAGCCTGGATATTTCTCATGTCATGTGGTCTGAACTTCTCTCTGCCATGTCTGAGCGCAAGTGCCCTATATATGGTCCATTCATCATGAGGCTCATTGAGAGGGCCTGGGCACAGACTTATCCCAGAGTGTTGCTAGAAACTGGAGACTTGGTTTCTCATGAGATCAAGCGTCTGAGGAAGAAGGACAATTGGGCCACCCCAGCGCCTCACACAGGGGGTCCGTCTACTGCTACCATGGGGGATCCGTCTGCTACTGTTGCTGCCATGGGGACCGAGGGTGGGGCTGCTACTGATGATCATGAGGAGGACTTTGGGTCCCCTAGTACAGAACCGTCGTGGGCACAGAAGCTTAAACGCAAGATGAAGAAGCTTTTCTGCATGGAGTCTCATGGTCAGTACATGACTCATGTGGCGGAAAAGCATGCCAGGATGCGCCACAAGGATCTCATGCGTCAGATGGGAGCGACAGTTGCCAGTGGGTCTGAGGGTCAGATCACTGAAGAGGAGGACTGGATTCATCAGCATTGCCATTGGACCGACTCCGATGCCGAGCAGTTTTCGATCCACGATGAAGATGCAGAGATGTGATGTTCGAGATCTTCATCTTCCCATCACCTGGAGTCGTAGCGTCACTCTTTTCCCTTTTTGGTGTCTCGCTGCCAAAGGGGGAGAGAGTGTAGGGATTTGTGTTATTGCCGTGCTTTGAGTCGTCTTGTGGTTTCTTGTGTGTTCTCTTGGTGTCTTTATTTGGTTTGGTTTGGTGCCTGTGAGACCTAAGTTCTAGACATATGGTGTGAGACATATGCTCCCTATCGCTACCTTATTACTTATGTCTATTCAGTACTGTACTTTATTATGAGATGCATGCTTGTCCTATTTTATTCTCTTCTCTCTTATATCTTGTGCTTAGTATTGTTGGACTATAAAATATAGGGGGAGTGTTGATCCGAATGTGTGTGTCTTGCTCCGAATGCTCCACTATCTAGGTGCACACATTCTGGGGGAGCCCGTCTATATTTTGTAGTTCAGAGTTTTTCTTCTTTTATTTCTTTTCCTTGCGCGAATCCCTAGTTATCATCAATCCACCAAAAAGGGGGAGATTGTTACGGCATATCTCTCTCAAGGTAGTTTTGGTGATTGATGACAACATGTTTGCGGACTAATCTTGTGCTTTGAATAATTCACAGATTCTCCCCTGGCACGAGACGTTTCCTTCCCCTCGGAGTGTATTTCAAGACGGTGTAGCTCTTTCGTTTCTTTCTCGGTGGACTAGTTGCGTAGAGGGCACTGTACTATCAAGAGGGGGTCCGTTGGGGTATTGCATGGGTGGAATCAACACGTACACATCAGCTTCTCACCCTCCGAGCTTTTCCATTCCATTGTAGAGATCTCTCCTCTCTTCCTTGTCTTGTCTGGGTCCAAGCGGTAGTACCGCGCAACCCAGCGGTAGTACCGCTGAGGAGCCACAAGCGGCAGTACCGCTCCACAGCGGTAGTACCGCCCGTGGCTCCACAGCAGTAGTACCGCTGGGGTGCCTGACACCTCCGCCTCGTCCTCAGCCTCCTTGGAGAGATTCTCTCTCTCTCTCTCTTCTGTGCCCCAGTGGTAGTACCACACTACCAGTGGTAGTACGACCGAAGGGTCATAAGCGGCAGTACCGCTCCACGGCGGTAGTACCGCCCGTGACCCCGCTGCCGTAGTGCCGCTGGGCTGTGTGGCTCGTACGGCCTCGACTCGAGGGGTCTTTTTCTCGTGTCGGGTTTTGCGGCACTAGTTGTGGTTGTAGAGGCGGTAGTACCGTTCCAGGAGCGGTAGTACCGCCCCTACCACCGCGGTAGTACCGCGTTGGGTCCTATTCCCTACTAATCTCCTCTGTGCGGCAGTGCCGCTGGCTGGCGCGGCAGTACCGTTGACCTGGTGGTAGTACCGCCCTGTGCAGGGCTGGTTGGTGAGGGGCAACGGTTGGATTGTTGCCCCCACTATAAAAGGGAGTCCCCTTCTTCTCTTTGACCTACCTCTTCCTCCCCCAAGCTCCATTTATTGCTCAAGCTCCATTAAATGCTCCAAGCTCCATTTTCGCCCGATCTATCTCTCTAGCCAATCAAACTTGTTGATTTGCTCGGGAGTGGTTGAGAAGGCCCCGATCTACACTTCCACCAAGGGTTTTTTGATTCCCCCACTCATCCCTAGCGGATCTTGTTACTCTTGGGTGTTTGAGCAGCCTAGACGGTTGAGGTCACCACGGAGCCATAGTCCATTGTGGTGAAGCTTCGTGGTTTTGTTGGGAGCCTCCGATGAAGTTGTGGAGATTGCCCCAACCTTGTTTGTAAAGGTTCGGTCGCCGCCTTCAAGGGCACCAATAGTGGAATCACGACATCTCGCATTGTGTGAGGGCGTGAGGAGAATACGGTGGCCCTAGTGGCTTCTTGGGGAGCATCGTGCCTCCACACCGCTCCAACGGAGACGTACTTCCCTTTAAAGGGAAGGAACTTCGGTAACACATCCTCGTCTTCACCGGATCCACTCTTGGTTATCTCTTACCTTGTGCAAGCTCTTTAGTGTTACTTCTCTTGTTTGCTTGTATGCTTGTTGGTATTGCATCATATAGGTTGCTCACCTAGTTGCACATCTAGACAACCTACTTTGATGCAAAGTTTAATTTGATTAAGAAAAGTTAAAATTGGTAGTTGCCTATTCACCCCCCCTCTAGTCAACCATATCGGTCCTTTCAAGGAGCCAGTAAGAACTGTTGCATGGGGCACAACTCCATCATAATAACTATCCCAAATCAACTGGACCCAAGGAACCTGCTGCTTGTTGTAAAACTTATGCATTTGTTTGAGAAGCAGGCCTTGATTTTGAACATTGAGGTTAAGAATGCCAAGGCCTCCCTTATCCTTTGGTCCGCAAACTAAATCCCAGGCAGCTAAGGATTGCTTTGGCACATCAGAGTTTCCTCTGCACAAACACTGCCTGTAAATCCTATCCAACTGCTTGATAATACCAGGTGGAATATGAAAACTCAATAGAAAGTATATGGGCATTGAAGTAAGCATAGATGTGAGCAATTGCAACCTGGATCCTTGGTTGAGCATGGCAGAGCTAACAGATAGTCTTCTTTCAACACTATCCACTAGAGGCATGAAATCAATGATTCGAGGTCTTGTTGTGCCAAGTGGCAAACCCAGATATGTGAAAGGCAACTGCTCCAGCTTACATCCCAGGATGGAAGACAACCTCTGTGCCTCTATGGGGTCAACATTTAGGGTCACCATTGAAGACTTTCCAAAATTTACCTTTAGATAAGTAGACTGTTGGAAAATATGGAGCATGTTCTTGAGAGCCACCAACTGTTCTTCAACTGCAGAAAGGATGATTATTGTGTCATCTGCATACTGAATGATAGGAAAGTCAGGGTCCTGAGATGGGATTGGAAGTGTTAGAACTCCCTTATCCAGCATGTCATTGACCACTGTTTGAAGCAGATCAGCAACTATGACAAATAAAAGTGGGGATAGAGGATCCCCCTGCCTAACCCCACATTTGCATTTGAACTGTTTTCCAGGCACCCCATTAAGCAAAACGGATGATGATCCCGAGGAAAGAATCTCTTTAATCCAAGAAATCCATTTGGCATCAAAACCTTTGTGCTAGAGAATTTGCAAGATGAGATCATGCTCCACAGTGTCGAAAGCTTTGGCAAAATCCAATTTCAAAATGATGATTGGCCATTTTGATTGATTGCATTGATGTATATATTCAAAATCCCAAGCCAGACAGTCCTGAATGGCTCTGCTTCTCAAAAACCCATATTGATTCTTATGGATGCATTACAGAATGACCTTTTGAAGCCTATTTGCCAGGAGCTTAGTGGGGAACTTGAGACATGTGTTAGTAAGAGAGATTGGTCTAAAATCCTCAGGTCCTTCAGGAGACAACATCTTTGGTATGAGGGTGATAAGGGATCCATTAATACTCTCCAAAGATAGCCTCCCATCATAAAACCCCTGAATGAGAGCCAAAAAATCCTTCTCAATGACAGGCCAACACTTCTTAACAAATAGACCATTAAAACCATCTAGCCCAAGAGCTTGATCAGTTGGTAAATCTTTAAGGACAGTGTTGATTTCCTCAGCAGAAAACGGTTCAGACAGACTGCTCAAGCCATCAACAGGTTGAATAAGAGTGTGCAGATCAAAGCCCATATTAATACCTTGGGCCTGTCCCATTCTGTTTTAAAAGATGACCAAAGGATTCCCGCCATTTGGGAATGATCAGAAACTGGGTCAGCACCTGCAACAGAGAGACTTGCAATCGTATTCCTGCGCAGACGTTCAGAAGCCATTGTATGAAAAAACTTAGAATTCTCCTCCCCCACCTTAATATAACGGATGGTACACCTCTGCTTCCAATAAATATAGTGTATTCTAAGCAGATTCTCATGGTGTAATTTAACAATTGTTCGAAGTTAAATTCAGGTGTGGTGAGAGGCCTCAACTCCTCCAAGTTATCAAAGAATAAGATTACTCGAGAACAATCCATTGTCAGTCGTTTTATGAACGACAGGTTCTTGCTCCAAGCTTTGAGGGCAGAACGCAGGCGCTTAAACTTGGTTGCCAGGACCGCAGCAGGAGACAAATCAGCAAACACTGGCTGGTTCCAAGAAAGCTTGACACAGTCCAAAAACCCTGGCATGTCAACCCAGTAGTTCTCAAACCTGAAAACTCTGGATTTAGGTATATTGGTGTCAATTGAAACCACGCAGGGGACATGATCTGACGACGTTTTTGCCAGGGGTAAAACAACAGTGTTGGGATAGATAGAAATCCAATCTGACGTGGTAAAAAACCAATCTAGCTGTTCAAGCAATGGCTGCTCTTGCATATTGGACCAAGTGAAACTCCTACCCTTTAAAGGCAATTCCAGCAAACCCAAATGACCAATGATCTCATTAAAGAGGAAAATGTTGTTGACATCACCTCCTGGTCTGTTTCTATTATCAATGGAACGAATGAAGTTGAAATCTCCTAGAAGCAACCAGTTCTCATCCGTTGGGATATTAAGGTGGTAAAGCAAACTAACAAAGTTATCCCGAGGAGGGCCATCACAGGGCCCATAAACGGACACAAGGGTCCACTTCTCAGCATTATGAACTGACTGAAAAGAAACCACAATGCCAAAGCTCTGAATTTGGATGAGGGTCCCATGGAAGATGGACGAGTTCCAAACAACTAGGATGCCCCCAGAAGCACCAACGGCCGGGGAAAACACGAAAGTATCAAAGTGTCGGGGACAGAAAGTTCTAATTTTCCTAATACCAAAATCCGCACACTTTGTTTCTTGCAAGCAAACAATGGAGCATTGGCTCTCCTCAATATTTGCTCTCACATCACGCTGACGAGCATCTGAATTCAGGCCACGAACATTCCAACAGAGTGCACGCCAATTACGATAATTTGTACTATCCATAAAGAACTCGCAACGATAAAATAAGGACTGCTAAGCATAACCTAGCAGTTTCATAGTCCATAGCCACACGACCCAAAAGAGCAAACAGAGAAACAAGTTCAGATAAAATATAGTCACTAATGAAGCAAAAACTATGCCAGGCAAGACCCCTCTGGCGCCAATCCTGAAACCTAGGTTTACTCATCATCGGACACTGGATCAGAGGAAGATTTCTTCGGAGGAGCCGTAAGCTTCTCCAGAGTCAGATGTTCTGCAGAGATACCCAGACGAGCGCCGACTACCTGTAAATCAGAGATAGGTGTTGGTGGAGGTATCGCCTGCACTGCATCTTCAAGGACTTCTGAGTCGTCAGATGATGACTTGGCCTTCTTGGCCCTCGGGCGGCGCAACACAGAGGTCTTGGTGGGAATGGCTGAAGTTGGTTTGTAACCAGTGGCCTTGGCAGCGCTGCGCGTCATGCGTCTGACGGAGAAATCCGGAGTTGGAGCAACTGCAGCTAACGACTTACGGCCTCGCCTGACCTCACGTCCATGCTTGCCAAGCACCGGAGGAATAGCAGACATGAACATGAATTCATCATGGTGCCGTGAGGAATCGGCGTCAGCAGGATGCACAGGGTCAACCTGCTCATGGTCAGATACTTCAGGCTCCACATGATCTGAAAGGATCTCTTCAATAACAACAGACGAGTGAGGCATGGATGGATTATTGGGCTGCATCAGAACTCCAAAAGTGACCCCACAGTGCTCGGACAAAACACAAGTGGTGAGTTGAGACTGCCATTGATGATGTGCTGACAGCAGAACATGCACTTTTCTGATGAAAAATTCAGGCAGTAATGAACGGAAAGACCTTTCCCAGATAAGATTGGGAGGAAGCACAGGACCATAGACAACACGAACAATTCCAAGCTGAATTGGATCCAAAGGAGCCACTGGGTGCTGCACCACAATGTGATGGATGGGCTGCTGAACCTCCTCTAAATCCATGTCATTGTCAGAATCCAAAGAAGGGTTGAGGACCATGGAATTATGCTCTTGAACAATATCCTGATGTTGATCAGGTGCATCCTCATGCTGGTGCTGTGGGTGCTGGACCTGCTCCTCCCAAGGACCCCATCCAACATCGATGACATTGTTGACCTCGTTGGCATCCACACCCCAGCCACCCATGTTGTTGCCCTGGTGCGGATTATGGTGAGGTGGCACAGCATTCCAACCAAGCGCAGGGTACGGTGGCATAGCCCAGAAGGGCTGCGGTGGGTTGACTCCTGTCATAGGATGTGGGTTGCCGTCTAAAGGCAATGGATCTTCATCGGCAGGTATCATAGCATCCGCAAATTCTCCAGTCAGGATGAAGCAACCAGCTGTCCAAGATACAACAGCACCTCCCCAGTTTGCAAAATCCCGAAAAACCACAGAGCGTGGCACCAAAGCATTATCTAGAAAAGAGGCTCTAACCAGGGATCTAACAAGGCGACGATCTGTTTGGTTCCAGTAGTGAAACTAACCAAAAGTTCCAACAACCTCTGCCAAGCACTGCGTGTTGCGATAGTCAAGAGGCACTCCAATAAACATGAGCCAGCCAGTTCGATGGCCATGAATAGCCCTGAAACCCTCCCCTGGTTGTGTGGAATAAACCTGACAAAAAATTCCTCTCCATCTTCGTCCAGTCCAAGGGGAAAGGGGGATGCTGAGTAAACGAACCACGCACAACAGGATCTTCCATCTCAAAGAGCCCTACTCCTTGGAACCATGTCTGAGCAGAAAGCATCGGAATATGCAGGGTCTGTCTAAGAAAATCAAGAACCTGTTGCCAACGAATAGCAACCAAGTGGGCTGGTGGTAGAGGCTCGACGATGGCCACCATGTATTGCTCATGGTTGCAGGGGGGGGTGATTGCAGGCGTTTAGAAGGTCCTTGGGAGCCGATCTTCACCACCGCCGACGATATCATATCCGGCCGGAACAAAGCGGTGCGGGTCAATCGCATAGACTGCCATTGGAGATGACGGCGATGCTGCTGTGGGGGCAGTGGGAACCGGAGCGGCTGGTGAAGATCGTAAGCTTGGCGGCGATGGGTGGGAGGCGGACGATTGGTTTTTTTTGGGGGTGAAGGTGTCTGGTTTGGGGAAACCGAAGAGGCTGGAGAGTTGTCTATCTTGGCGCGGGCTCCAAAGCCTTTGGATGGGACTTTTGGCACCCAGAGGGAAGAATCAGGTGGTTGGCCGGTGCAGTCCCGTTTAATGTGACCAAACCGGAAACAATTTCTACACCGAATCCTATTAGAATAAGCCTATGTCCGGTGGCCCATACCCAAGCAATTTTGATAGTCCCAAAACGTGGCAGCCAAATCTTCCATCAACTCGTCAAAGCTCTGTAAATGCCTGACAACATCCTGTGGCGATGGAGAGAGTTGCTCGAAAACTGTGGAGTCGCGGTGAGCCAAGCTGTCCTCTTCATCATCAGAAATTTCAATGGGCTGAGAGGAGGATGAAGTGGGCTGAGGTGTGGGCCCAAGAACTTCCAACGGTGGAGAATCCGGAATATCCACAAAATCCGTCCCAATAAACTTCAAACCAGCAGGAGATCCGGGGTTGCCGCCAACAGACAGTGGAGAATCCGGGGATAGTTGGATTGATCCAAAAAGGATCGCCGGAGGCGGCGAGCTGGCCGTGGCCATCACCGGAGATGAGGTGCCTGAGGCTTCTTGGGATGACACATGATAACCAGCCTCACGGACCGTCAACACGTCAGAGGGCGTGGGATGATAACTATACTCCTTACGAGCAGGATAATTGATGAATGTAGCAAAATGGAGTTTTTTCTTTGGGTGGCCAGAGGTAGAACTAGAACGCAATGAAGGTTTAATAGGAACATGTTTCATGGCCTGCATCCCAAGCAAAACCCTACGTTTGGTTGGACTAACTAAGGTCCATTCCTGCTGGCATTCAACCTGCCAGAGACGAAATTCTTTTTCCCAATCTGGACCGCCATGGCCCCAGAGATGAAAGTAGCACTTGAAATGATTGCAAACAAAGCTACGTTGATGTAGAATGAAAAACCCCACTTGTTTGCAGGAAACCGTGAAAGAAAAAACCCGATCATTGAGGTGTGATACCTTGAGGTGAGAGCAATAACCACCAATGGCAGATTCAAGAGCGAGGCCAACATTATCTTCATCCAGACAAAAGGAGTGCCAGGCAAAGGAGACCACCATCGTGAAGTGACCCGAGTCAGAGGTCGGGTGCACAGATCTGTTGATCGTGCGCCGGATCTCAGCCGCCAAGGCCATCCCCAGGCTAAAGTCCAAGCCTAAGGAGATGGAAGCGTGCACCGCCATGGAGAAGACAACCAACAAAGAGAGTAGCGTGCGTCGGTGAGGATGGTGCGATCAGATGTGAAAACCCACGGTCAGGTGGGCTGATCGCCGGTGGGGTGGGTGACTAGGGTTAAGGTGGCGGCGGGGTGGAGGTGGAAGCCATTATCTCAAGTATTCCGTGAAGACCATGTTGATGATGATGTTCTCAACAAATCTTCGGCAATAGCTTGCAAGCCCAAGGAAATTGCGGAGCTGCTTGACATTCTGAGGAGTCTCCCAATTCACAATTACAGAAAGCTTCTCCGGATTAACAGAAATACCCTTGGCGGAGATGATGTGGCCAAGGTAAAGAACTTCATCAAGCCAAAACTCACATTTGGAGAACTTTGCATAGAATTGATACTCTGTGAGCTTGTCGAGCACCAATCACAAATGCTTGGCATGATCCTTTTTATTCTTGGAGAAGGCTAGGATATCGTTGAGATACACCAGGACGAATTCATTGGTGTAGGGGTTGAAGATGAAGTTCATCATGCGAGAGAAAGTTGGAGGGGCATTTGCAAGCCCGAAAGACATGACAGTATATTCATAAGACCCCGATAACCCACAAGTATAGGGGATTGCAATAGTTTTCGAGGGTAGAGTATTCAACCCAAATTTATTGATTCGACACAAGGGGAGCCAAAGAATATTATCAAGTATTAGCAGCTGAGTTGTCAATTCAACCACACATGGATAACTTAATATCTGCAGCAAGGTATTTAGTAGCAAAGTAATATGATAGTGGTGGTAACGGTGGCAAAAGGTAATGGTAGCAAAAGTAATATTTTTGGTGTTTTATAGTGATGATAACAATAGCAACAGAAAAGTAAATAAGCGAAGAACAATATACGGAAAGCTTGTAGGCATTGGATCGGTGACAGAGAATTATGCCAGATGTGGTTCATCATGTAACAATCATTACATAGGGTGACACAGAACTAGCTCCAATTCATCAATGTAATGTATGCATGTATTCCGAATATAGTCATACATGCTTATCGAAAATAACTTGCATGACATCTTTTGTCCTACCCTCCCGTGGCAGCGGGGTCCTAGCGGAAACTAAGGGATATTAACGGCTCCTTTTAATAGAGTACCAGACCAAAGCATTAACACATAGTGAATACATGAACTCCTCAAACTACGGTCATCACCGGGAGTGGTCCCGATTATTGTCACTTCGGGGTTGCCGGATCATAACACATAGTAGGTGACTATAGACTTGCAAGATAGGATAAAAAATTCACATATATTCATGAAAACATAATAGGTTCAAATCTGAAATCATGGCACTCAGGCCCTAGTGACAAGCATTAAGCATAGCAAAGTCATACCAACGTCAATCTCAGAACATAGTGGATACTAGGGATCAAACCCTAACAAACCTAACTTGATTACATGATAAATCTCATCCAACCCATCATCGTCCAGCAAGCCTACGATGGAATTACTCACACATGACGGTGAGCATCATGAAATTGGTGATGGAGGATGGTTGATGATGACGACGGCGATGGATTCCCCTATCCGGAGCCCCGAATGGACTCCAGATCAGCCCTGCCAAGAGAGTTTAGGGGTTGGCAATGGCTCCGTATCGTAAAACGTGATGAATCTTTCTCCTTGATTTTTTTCTTCCCGATCAGGAATATATGGAGTTGGAGTTGAGGGCGGTGGAGTTCCAGGGGGCCCACGAGGCAAGGGCGCGCCCAGGGGGTAATAATCTCACAATATTTTTTGTTAAATATCAATTTATATTTGAGTAGCTTCTTCTTATCCTTAACAATAAACTCATGTGCTACCATACTCTTATAATGTAGAACAATAGGAGGCAGCAACTTTTCCTCTTTCTCATAATGCCTGATAGGTATGTTAAAGTCTGCAGCAAGGCGCGAGGCAAAGATGCCTCCAAGGACAGGGCCCTTAGTACGGTTCAGATTTAACCGTTTAGCAACAATAGCACCTAAACTGAAAGTAGTATCATGAAACAAGGCATGGCACAATAACATCATCAGGAGCACTAAGGTTTCCACAGTTCCCGCGACCAATTAAGCATCTACTAGCAAATATTGCAAAGTAACGTAGAACAAGAAAATGTATGCTAGTGATTCTCGCATCGAAAACTTTCCTCATTTCCCCTACAACAATCATATCAATAAATCCCTCCACATCATTACAATGTGGTTCCTCTATGCTGCCCTCAAAGGGTATCTTACAAACCCGGTAGAAATCAAATAGTGACATCTCCTTAAACTCATCATATAAATAGAAATCCGATCTTCTAGCATGGAAATGAAAGTTTTGCACAAAAATATTGGTGAGTAAGAGATACTATTCACGGTGGTCATGGAGGAAGGCAGTGAGGCCTACATTCTCAGCCAAATAATGAAAATATTTATAAATCCCGGCTTCTCTCAAGAACTCATCACAAGGCCATTCGCACGGCCGAACCTCCGCAGTACGAGGGAGATTATACTTGGGCTTCTTGTCCTCTTCACTTTGTTTATCCTTCGAGCTTCGGCTCGCTGAGCCTCTCAATAATCTCTTCATCATTTTCTGAAAATTTCTGAAATTTTTAGTAACTCAAAAATAAAAGTGAACCAAACTCAACAAGATTGATAGCAACTACTCCTACAAGTGCCTAGAGGCCATATCATGCATTAGAACTACTTCTGACCACATAAATTTGACATGCAAGCTCAAGAACAGGGTCACCTAAGCAGCAAAAAATTTCAATAAATAAAGCACTAGAACAAAAACTAATTGGACCATTTGAGGAGTCACATGCCGAAGAACAATCCCCCAAAGCAGTCTTGTGAATGGAGCTTTGAGCAAGGAGATCGAAAATGGCAGCAAGATGAGGTAGAACTCGGGTTTGAGCTGGTGGATGATTTTTTCTGGAGCAAGATGAAGTGTGTGGGTGCAAGGATAAGTGGAGGGGACCCACGTGGGGTCCATGAGGCAGGGGGGCACGCCCAGGGGGTAGGGCACGCCCTCCACCCTCCACCCTCGTGGGCACGTGGCACCTCCCCCTATTGTGTTCTCAGTGCCTAAAATTCTTAAATATTCTAGAAAAAATCATATTAAATTTTCAGGGCATTTGGAGAACTTTTATTTTTGGGGTATTTTTTATTGCAAGGATAATTCGGAAAACAGACAGAAATACTATTTTTACTTTATTTAATATAAATAACATAAAGTAAAAAGAGGGTACAAAAGGTTGTGCTTTCTAACTTCATCCATCTCATGCTCATCAAAAGGAATCCACTAACAAGGTTGATCAAGTCTTGTTAACAAACTCATTCTGAATTGCATGAAACCAGAGAGATTTCAAATAACACTAGGTTAACTCAATGGGGATATGGATGTCCCCAACAATAAGAATATCATATTTCTTCTTGACAGTAGGAAGAGGAAATTCAAAACCTCCAATAGTAATTGTTGAAAATTTTCCAATAGAATTGATACTGTGGACTTGAGGTTGTTTCCTCGGAAAGTGTACCATATGCTCATTACCATTAACATGAAAAGTGGCATTGCTTTTGGTGCAATCAATAACAGCCCCTGCAGTATTCAAAAAGGGTCTACCAAGGATAATCGACATACTACCATCCTCAGGAATATCAAGAATAACAAAGTTCATTAAAATAGTAACGTTTGCAACCACAACACACGCACATCCTCAGAAATACCGACAGGTATAGCAGTTGATTTATCATCCATTTGCAAAGATATTTCAGTAGGTGTCAACTTATTCAAATCGAGTCTATGATATAAAGAGAGAGGCATAACACTAACACCGGCTCCAAGATCACATAAAGCAGTTTTAACATAGTTTCTTTTAATGGAGCATGGTATAGTTGGTACTCCTGGATCTCCAAGTTTCTTTGGTATTCCATCCTTAAAAGTATAACTAGCAAGCATGGTGGAAATTTCAGCTTCCGGTATCTTTCTTTTATTAGTAACAATATCCTTCATGTATTTAGCATAAGGATTCATTTTAAGCATATCAGTCAAACGCATACGCAAAAAGATAGGTCTAATCATTTTAGCAAAGCGCTCAAAATCCTCCTCATCCTTTTTCTTGGATGGTTCAGGAGGAAAAGGCATGGGTTTCTGAACCCATGGTTCTCTTTCTTTACCATGCTTCCTAGCAACAAAGTCTCACTTATCATAACGTTGATTCTTTGATTGTGGGTTATCAAGATCAACAGGAGTTTCAATCTCTACATCATTATCATTGCTAGGTTGAGCATCAACATGAACATCATTATTAACATTATTACTAGGTTCATGTTCATTACCAGATTGTGTTTCAGTATCAAAAATAGAAATATCATTGGATTCTCAGGTGTGTCAACAACAGGTTCACTAGAAGCATGAAAAGTCCTATCATTTTTCTTTTTCTTCCTCTTAGAAGGACTTGGTGCATCTACATTAGTTCTTTGAGAATCTTGCTCAATTCTCCTAGGATGGCCCTCAGGATACAGAGGTTCCTGAGTCATTTTACCCCCTCTAGTCATAACTCTAACAACATTATCATTTTTCTTATTATTTAATTCATTGAGCAAATCATTCTGAGCTTTAAGTACTTGTTCTACTTGAGTGGTAACCATAGAAGCATGTTTACTAATAAGTTTAAGTTCACCTTTAACACTAGGCTTATAATCACTCAAGTGCTCAAGCATACCAACATTGCGATTCAATTGTCTACCAACATAAGCATTGAAGTTTTCTTGTTTAACAATAAAATTATCAAACTCATCTAAGCATTGGCTAGCAGACTTATAACGAGGAATATCACCTTCATCAAATCTATAGAGATAATTTACCTTTACTACTTGTGTCGGGTTATCAGGACCATGTATTTCTTCAATAGGTGGTAAATTCTTAACATCTTCAGCTTTAATACCTTTTTCTTTCATAGATTTCTTTGCCTCTTGCATATCTTCAGGACTGAGAAATAGAATACCCCTTTTCTTCGGAGTTGGCTTAGGAGGTGGTTCAGGAAGTGTCCAATCATTTTCATTGCTCAACATATTATTCAATAGCAATTCGGCTTGATCAACTGTTTTTCCCTGAAAACACAACCAACACAACTATCCAGGTGGTCTCTGGAAGCATCGGTTAATCCATTTTAAAAGATATGAAGTATTTTATTTTTCTTGAGAGGATGATCAGGCAAAGCATTAAGTAATTGGAGAAGCCCCCCCCCCCAAAGATTCTGGGAGACTCTCTTCTTCAATTTGCATAAAATTATATATTTCCCTTAAGGCACCTAGTTTCTTATGAGCGGGGAAATATTTAGCAGAGAAGTTATAAATCATATCCCGGGGACTACGCACACAGCCAGGATCAAGAGAATTAAACCATGTTTTAGCACCATCCTTTAATGAGAACGGAAACAACTTAAGGATAAAGTAATAGCGAGTTTTCTCATCATGAGTAAACAGGGTGGCTATATCATTTAATTTAGTAAGATGTGCCACCACAGTTTCAGATTCATAGCCATAAAACGATCAGATTCAACCAAAGTAATTAACTCAGGATCGATAGAGAAATCATAATCCTTATCAGTAATAAAGATAGGTGAAGTAGCAAAAGCAAGGTCATATTTCATTCAAGCATTCAAAGACCTTTCCTTAAGCTTAGCTAATAATTTTTTAAGATCAAATCTATCATTGCAAGCTAAGAAGTCTCTAGCAGTTTCTTCATCCATAACATATCCCTCAGGCACAATAGACAATTCATATCTAGGGGGGAATCTTCATCATCACTTTCATCAATATTATCAGTTTCAATAATTTCATTCTCTCTAGCCCTAGCAAGTTGTTCATCAAGAAATTCACCTAGAGGCACAGTAGTATCAACCATAGAAGTAGTTTCATCATAAATATCATGCAAAGCAGAAGTGGCATCATCAATAACATGCGACCTATCAGAATCAATAGCATGTGTAGGTGTCGCAAGTTTACTCAAAACAGAAGGTGAATAAAGTGCAGAGCTAGATGGCAGTTCCTTACCTCCCCTCATAGCTGAGGGAAAAATCTTGGTTCTTTGATCTTTCAAGTTCTTCATAGTGATCAACAGATACAAATTCCAAGTGACTTAAAGAATAGAGCTATGCTCCCCGGGATTCGACACAAGGGGAGCCAAAGAATATTCTCAAGTATTAGGAGCTGAGTTGTCAATTCAACCACACCTGGAAACTTAATATCTGGAGCAAAGTATTTAGTAGCAAAGTAATATGATAGTAGTGGTAACGGTAGCAAAAGTAACGGTAGTAGTTTTGGTTTTGTAGTGATTGTAACAGTAGCAACGGAAAAGTAAATAAGCAAAGATCAATATATGAAAAGCTCATAGGCAATGGATCAGTGATGGATAATTATGTTGGATGCGATCAATCATGCAACAGTTATAACATAGGGTGACACAGAACTAGCTCCAGTTCATCAATGTAATGTAGGCATGTATTCCGAATATAGTCATACGTGCTTATGGAAAAGAACTTGCATGGCATCTTTTGTCCTACCCTCCCATGGCAGCGGGGTACTATTGGAAACTAAGGGATATTAAGGCCTCCTTTTAATAGAGTACCGGACCAAAGCATTAACACATATTGAATACATGAACTCCTCAAACTACGGTCATCACCGGTAAGTATCCTGATTATTGTCACTTCGGGGCTAACGGATCATAACACATAATAGGTGACTATTGACTTGCAAGATAGGATCAAGAACTCACATATATTCATGAAAACATAATAGGTTCAGATCTGAAATCATGGCACTCGGGCCCTAGTGACAAGCATTAAGCATAGCAAAGTCATAGCAACATCAATCTCAGAACATAGTGGATACTAGGGATCAAACCCTAACAAAACTAACTCGATTACATGATTGATCTCATCCAACCCATCACCGTCCAGCAAGCCTACGATGGAATTACTCACGCATGGCGGTGAGCATCATGAAATTGGTGATGGAGGAAGGTTCATGATGACGATGGCAACGAATTCCCCTCTCCGGAGCCCCGAACGGACTCCAGATCAGCCCCCCTGAGAGAGTTTAGGGCTTGGCGGCGGCTCCGTATCGTAAAACGCGATGAATCCTTCTCCCTGATTTTTTCTCCCCGAACACGAATATATGCAGTTGGAGTTGAGGTTGGTGGAGCACCAGGGGCCCACGAGGTAGGGGGCGTGCCCAGGGGGGTTAGGCGCGCCCCCACCCTCGTGGACAGGGTGTGGGCCCCATGGCCTTGATTCTTTCTCCAGTATTTTTTATATATTCCAAAAATAATCTCCATTGATTTTCAAGTCATTCCGAGAACTTTTATTTCTGCACAAAAATAACACCATGGCAATTCTGCTGAAAACATCGTCAGTCCGGGTTAGTTCCATTCAAATCATGCAAGTTAGAGTCCAAAACAAGGGCAAAAGTGTTTGGAAAAGTAGATACGACGGACCGTATCATTCCTCGACCTTCGAAAAGCATCCGTTCGCTATGGCAATACTCCTGTATTCCCTCCCAAGTACTGGGTGGCATCGAGGTTATCTCACCACTAACTGCATAAAAGAGTTTTTCAATGTCGGCGAGCTCAGGTGTGCCAGACCTGCAACGATAAAATTGTGATGACAACACCTCAGAGCGCAACTCCCCGGGACACCGCCACAACCTCTAAATGTCAGGAGGCACCAAGAACAATGTTCTCGTCACAACAATATCAGAACGATCCCAAGATACCCGTGTGATCCTAATTTTTTTAGTGAAAATGAGGAGAGAGAAGTCAAAACATCTACGTCAGGAGTCCTTACCAGAGCGACGAAGGGGGCTGAGGAGTAAAAAGAATCCTACCCTCTGATATATATATATTCCTAAGACTCAAAATAGTTTTGTTCTAGACTCAACGACGTCAGCGGTTCGATCAAGCAGGGGCTCCTAAGTCGGGATGGCTCTGATTACCAGCTTGTAACGCCCAATATGCGACTATACTCCATACGTGTCAAGGCACGACTTGGGGTATAAGCGCATATTGGTATGGTCGCAAGAGTGGTTGTATCTTTGCTCATCTCATGTACTGAATAGATAGAATACGAGCTTTGGCTTACAATCGCCATAATGTCACACAATAACATCAAGTTATACAATCATTCAAGATGAACACAAAGTATGGCTATGGACGGAATCAAACGAATAAAAGACAACCACCCATGCTAAGTCCCGATCGACCCTAGTGGGCACCACTACTGATCATCCGAAAAGGAAACATAGTAACGGCCACGGTCCTCATCAAACTCCCACTTGAGTTCAGTGGCATCACCTGCATCAGTCTCATCAGTACCTTCAACTGTGTTTGTAGTATCTAGTGAGTCACGAGGACTCAACAATCTCAAAACCCGTGATAGAAAGACTATTCAAGCTTAAAGGTAAGGTGTGGGTATATGGTGGAGTTGCAGCAAGCACTAAGCCATTATGGTGGCTAACATACGAGTACAAGAGTAAGATGAGAAACTACGCAATGGACCCAGAGCTAGAAGTGATCAAGAAGTGATCCTGAACTACTTACGTTCAAACATAACCCAACCGTGTTCACTTCCCGAACCTCGTCGAAAAGAAACCATCATGGTTACACACGCGGTTGGTGCATTTTAATTAGGTCAAGTGTCAAGTTCTCTACAAGCGGATATTAAAAACTCCCATCTGCCACATAATCACGGGCACAATTCTTGAAATATTAAACCCTGCAGGGGTGTCCCAACTTAGCCCATGACAATCTCATGATCCGCGGAGACAATCCTCCATCGCGGGACCCTTCAATCAGACTCGAAATCCCGGTGCACAAGACATTTCGACAATGGTAAAACAAAACCAGCAAGACCGCCCAAACGTGCCGACAAATCCCGATAAGAGCCGCGCGTATCTCGTTCTCAGGGCACACTGGATGAGACATCCTACGAGTAAAACCAGTCCTTGAGTTTCCCTGTGGTGGCCCCGCAGTCTGCTCGTTTTGGACCAACACTCAGAGGAGCACTGGCGGGGGGGGGGGGTGATTAAGAATCCTCAGGTTAATTACTCCCTATGAAAATTTTAGTTGTTATTAGGCAAATGGTGAAACCAATGTTGAGCGCTGGAAGAGTTTTATTCAAAGCGAACTATCAAGAGGGGCCCATAAACCCTCACCGTGTTAGGGACGCAAAATTCAAGGAACATAACACCAATATGATGGAAACTAAGGTCGCAAGAGTGGAACAAGACACCAAGCAAAAGGCTAAGCCTTCCACCCTTTACCAAGTATATAGATGCATTAATTAAATAAGAGATATTGTGATATCCCAACATATCCATGTTCCAACATGGAACAACCTGCACTGCACCTGCAACTAGCAACGCTATAAGAGGGGCTGAGCAAAAGCGATAACATAGCCAAACAACGGTTTGCTAGGATGGTGGGTTAGAGGCTTAACATGGCAATATGGGAGGCTTGATAAACAATTGGTAGGTAGCGCGGCATAGTGATAGAACGAACAACTAGCAAGCAAAGATAGAAGTGATATCGGGGGTAATGATCATCTTGCCTACAATGTTCTCAGGGTTATCGAAAGCTTGCTCCTCGTAAACTTACTCGACAGGTTCCTCGTTCACGAACTCGTCTCCCGGCTCTACCCAAAGCAAGAACACAAGCAACAAAACAATAATCAATCACGGTGCAATGCGCAAGCAACATGATGCAAGACATGGCATGGGATGCAAGATATGATGTGCAATGCATATGGGTACTCCGGAAGGGGAAAGATGGTCATGGCATCAACTTGGCAAACCAAGCATGCCACTAGATAGGTTGGGCTATTTTGAATGAAATCAATATGAAGATCACCGGTAACGGATGCATGATTTAGAAATGACGAGCAAAACAAGATGCAATGCAATATGTCGAAAACAGTAACAAGCAACTAAGATGCAAGGTTTAAATATGCTACAAAAACCAAACATGAAAACACAATACATGGCAGTGAAGTTGTAGCGACCAGACCTCAAACAGTCTGATCTCTGTGCTCCGGTGTAATCCCTGGATCAGTAATGCTGACACCACACAGTACTCGAAGGATTTATAGCAGAGTAGCAATCACACACTTATTACATCGAGTGTCTCAAAAGAGAACTCATTACAATAAATATGGCTTAAGGCCATCTAATAATGATAACAGCGGAAGGCTTGGAAGATAAGTGAGTCCATCAACTCCAACGGCATCACTGAGTATAGAACCACGACCTAAAAACTCCTTATTCATCGCCTGAAAAGTCTGCAACATTAACGTTGCAGCCCGAGAACGGGTCAGCACATGGAATATGCTGGCAAGGTAACACATAGGGAGTAATGGAATGAAACAACTATACTATATGCATATTTGGCTGGTGGAAAGCTCTATGGTTATAATTTTTGCGTAAAGCCAATTTTTTCCTACTTCAAAGGAATAAATTTAATTACTATCATGGTGGTTGTTAAACATTGAGAATGGTTGACAGCATTCTCAATCCCAATTAAGCATCATCATTTAACGAACCCAACAAAATTAACTTTAGAGTAACATGTTGAGATTCACATGATAATCCAGGTACTAGATACTCAAGATGTCCATAACCGGGGACACGGCTAACCATGATTAGTTTATTACACTCTGCAGAGGTTTGCGCACTTTTCCCCACAAGACTCGATCGCCTCCATTGGATTTCTCGCACTACATGGTGTTTGAGAAACGGATGACCGAGACACAGTCTTTCAGAAATGCTAGCACCTTACGATGGATAGACCGGTACACCTACTTTCCCCTACATCTGCTAGTCTACCCTGTAAGAGTTCGCAAGACTTAATCAACTATGCCAGAGCCCATAATGGCTTGTGGCTGCACACGGAAGTTTCTAGTATGAATAATCTCATGATCCCTTTGAGTCTGGGTGGCAGTCCAAAAGAAAAACAGGCAAGTCCTGGAATACCCAGGTGCCTCAATCCACCCAGATGTGTGTTTAGGTTGCCACCTTAGATAAACCATTAATTAACAATCTCACATCTGTCATGGATATCACTCACCCAATCCACGTCTACTAGCATAGCATGGCATAATAAGCAAACGTAGAAATAACTCCCAAAGGTTTGATAATAAACAGGTAATAGGTACTACCTCATCTACTTCCCATCCCACAATTTAATTAGATCCTAATCATGCAATGTGTGAGGATTGATCTAATGCAATAAAACTGGGTTGTAGAAAAAGGTATGATCAAAGTGTTACTTGCCTTGCTGATGATCCGCGAAACCTAGAGATTCAAAGTAACAGGCGGCGCACTCCGGGTATTCTACTGCAGACAAACAAACAAGCATACAATAAGTACTCATCTAATGCACAGGTAAAACTCAAATAGAAGATCTAACCAGAAAGTTCAACTTAAGAACCCTGGTTTGCAAAAAGAATCAAATCGAACGTAGCAAAAGAAATCAAACGGCGAAAGAAATCAACTTCGTTCTAGTAATCTGGATCTAAGTCAAATTTTACAGCAGCAAAATCTTGTTTAAGTTGACTATTCGAAAAGAGGGTTTCGAGACGAAACTCCAGGCGCTTGAATCGCCTGATTCCGATAAATGAGCGAAAAGTTATACTAAAATGAAAATCGAATCAGAAATCGCGATCAGAAAATAACTGCGGAAAATCCGACGAAAAAGAAAAATGATGAACAGATTAATCGTTAATTAACCTAATCCGAAAATAAATAAAATTATAAAAATAATAAAAAAATTCGAAAATAAAACCGACGAAAAAGAAAATAAATATTTTTTTTAAAAAAATCGGCACGGAAGTCGAGGCGGCGGCGAACCTCGGGCGGCGTGCAACTCCGGCGAGTCGGCGACGGGTCCGGCGGCGGCGGCGGCGGGCTAGGGTTTCGGGCGCGGGCGCGGTTATGGGCTGGGGCGCCGGGTGCCTCGCTATTTAAAGGCGCCCCCGGGCGGAGTCCCGCTCGGGTACGGCCCATAGTCGGTTTCGGTTTTTTTTAAATAATTACGCTCGGAAGAAAAATAAAAAGAAATACTAAACGGACTCCAAAAATCATGAAATAAATTTCCCCGGGTTTCTAAAATCAAGCCCGATAAAGTGAACATTTATTTGGGCCCAAAAATACAACTTTGAAAAACGCGTATTTTTCCTAAATTCAATTAAAAATACCGAAAAACTCCGAAATAAATCTTATTTGATTTTTTTTACTAAATCCTCAATATTTCTATATTTTTGGAAAGTCATTTTATTCCCTCTCTCATATTTTTGTAATAGAAATAATTGATGATAAAATAAATAAAATCAAATGATCCTATTTACAACATTTGAGAAAACTCAAATATGTAAATAACGAAATCCCCAACTCTCTCCGTGGGTCCTTGAGTTGCTTAGGATTTTCTAGGATCAAAACCAAAAGCAAAATAAAATATGATATGCATGATGATCTAATGTATAACATTCCAAATTGAAAATTTGGGATGTTACAAACCTACCCCCCTTAAGATGAATCTCGCCCTCGAGATTCGGGTTGGCTAGAAAATAGGTGAGGGTGGTCCTTGAGCAAATCTTCCTCTCGCTCCCAGGTGGCTTCATCCTCCGTGTGGTGGCTCCACCGAACTTTGCAAAACTTGATAACCTTGCTGCGAGTGACTCGGCTGGCAAACTCGAGAGTCTTGACTGGTTTCTCCTCATAGGTTTAATTGTTATCCAACTGAATTGCTTCCAATGGCACTGTGTCTCTCAAAGGTATGTCAGCCATCTCCGCGTGACACTTCTTCAACTGAGAAACGTGGAACACATCATGAACTCCTGTCAATCCTTCTGGCAATTCCAACTTGTAGGCCACTTCTCCCATACGCTCCAAAACTCGATATGGCCCTACAAATCGTGGCGCTAACTTCCCCTTAACTCCAAAGCGCTTAATCCCTCGAAGTGGGGATACTCGAAGATGAGCTCTGTCTCCGACTTCGTAAACTGTCTCCTTGCGTTTAGAATCTGCGTAGCTCTTCTGCCTGGACTGGGCTACCTTGAGCCTATCGCGAATCAACTTCACCTTCTGTTCAGACTCTTTAATCAGATCTGGTCCAAACAACTGGCGGTCTCCAACTTCATCCCATGACAACGGTGTCCTGCACCTCCTTCCATACAGAGCTTCGAAAGGGTCCATCTTCAAACTGGTCTGATAGCTATTATTGTAAGAGAACTCTGCATATGGCAAATTACCGTCCCAACTAGATCCATAATCTAGCGCACAAGCTCTCAGCATATCCTCCAAAATCTGATTGACTCTCTCGGTCTGTCCATCTGTCTGCGGATGAAAAGCTGTACTAAATTCTAGCCTAGTACCCAAAGTCTCATGCAACTGCTTCCAGAACTTTGAGGTAAACTGGGTTCCTCTATCTGATACGATGCTCCTCGGAACTCCATGCAAACATACAATCCTGGTCATGTATATCTTTGCCAACTTAGCACTGGTGTAAGTGGTCTTTACTGGGATGAAATGAGCTACCTTTGTCAATCGATCAACTACGACCCAAATCGAGTCATAGCCTGAACGAGTCCTTGGTAATCCCGTGATAAAATCCATGCCTAGCTTATCCCACTTCCATTCGGGTATCGGCAATGGCTGCAACAGTCCTGCTGGCTTCTGATGCTCTGCCTTTACTCTCTGACATACGTCACAAACTGCTACATACTCCGCAATATCCTTCTTCATTCCAGTCCACCAGAAAATATCCTTCAAATCCAAATACATCTTGGTATTTCCTGGGTGAATCGAATACGGTGAATCATGTGCCTCTTGCAGAATCAACTTCCTGATCTCCAGGTCATTGGGTACATAAACACGGTCTTCAAACCATAGGGTGCCGTGCTCATCCTCACGAAATCCTTTAGCTTTTCCTTGGCTCATTTTCTCTTTTATAGAAGCAATCTCCTTGTCAGTCTTCTGAGCTTTCCTGATTCTGTCCATCAAAGTTGACTGAATTTCCAACATTGCTACATAGCCTCTCGGAACTATTTCCAAACATAGTTCATGAAGATTTTCTGCTAACTCCTTGGGTATTTCTCCCGTCATTAACGTATTGACATGGCTCTTGCGGCTTAATGCATCAGCTACTACATTAGCCTTTCCGGGATGGTAATGCAATCTCATATCATAATCCTTGATGAGCTCCAACCATCTCCTTTGTCTGAGGTTCAACTCCTTCTGTGTGAAAATGTACTTCAAACTCTTGTGATCCGTGTACACCTCACAATGGTTTCCAATGAGGAAATGTCTCCATGTCTTCAATGCATGCACTACGGCTGCTAACTCCAAATCATGCGTGGCATAATTCAATTCGTGAGGCTTCAGTTATCGTGAAGCATACGAAACAACTCTTCCCTCCTGCATAAGCACTGCTCCAAGTCCTCGACGTGAAGCGTCGCAATACACCTCATAATCCTTGGTTTGATCTGGCAAAATCAACACTGGTGAGGTAACCAAACGGTTCTTCAATTCCTGGAAACTAGCCTCACACTCCTCAGTCCATTTGAACTTAGTATCCTTCTTCAGCAACTTCGTCATAGGCTTCGCAATCTTCGAGAAGTTCTCAATAAATCTCTGGTAGTATCTTGCGAGTCCCAGAAAACTCCGGATCTCTCCAACTGTTGTTGGTGCTTCCCAATTGGTCACAGTGATAACCTTGGTGGGGTCAACTGCTATTCCTTCTCCGGATATAACATGTCCGAGGAATCCAACTTCCTTCAACCAAAACTCACATTTGCTGAACTTGGCATATAACTGATGTTCTCTGAGCTTCTCAAGTACCAATCGCAAATGTTCTTTATGCTCCTCTTCATTCTTTGAGAATACCAGAATATCATCGATAAAAACCACGACGAACTTATCCAAAAACTCCATGAACACTTTGTTCATCATGTTCATAAAATAGGCAGGTGCGTTAGTCAGTCCAAATGACATAATGGTATACTCGTACAGTCCATATCTTGTGGTGAATGCTGTCTTAGGTATGTCCTGCTCTCGAATCTTCAACTGATGGTACCCTGATCGCAAATTGATCTTGGAAAACACTTTAGCCCCTTGCAATCGATCAAACAGATCATTGATCATTGGTAGCGGGTACTTGTTTTTCATTGTTACTTCGTTCAATCCTCGATAATCAACAACCATTCTTAACGATCCATCCTTCTTCTCCACTAGAAGTACTGGTGATCCCCAAGGCGAAGAACTTGGGCGAATGTAACCTTTATCCAGTAACTCCTTAATCTGCTTCTTAATTTCCACCAAATCTTTTGCGGGCATCCTGTATGGTCGCTTCGATATTGGCCCAGTGCCTGGCAAAATCTCAATCAAAAACTCCATGTCTCTATCCGGTGGCATGCCTGGCAACTCTTCGGGAAATACATCAGGAAAATCCTTTACCACTGGTACTTCCTCCTGCACAACTCCTGATAAGGAATTTACTTTTGTCCTGTTTGGCGCATGTCGGGATACAAACTTGATCCTTCTTCCTTCTGGCGTTGTGAGCAAAATTGTCTTACTGGCGCAATCGATGTTTCCTCCATACATGGACAGCCAATCCATACCGAGAATTACATCCAAACCTTGGGATTCCAGAATAATTAAATCCGTTGGGAAAACATGCCTTCCTATACATAATGGCACTTGAAAACATCCTTGTCCGGCCATGTACTCTGCTCCTGGCGAGCTTACTAGCATAGGTGTTTTAAGAACCCTAGTGGGCAGGCTATACTTTTCCACAAATCCCCTTGATATGTATGAATGCGATGCACCAGTATAAAAAAGAACGAGTGCAGTATATGACTTAACCAAAAACTTACCTATTACTGCATCGGGCTGAGCTTTAACCTCCTCCACATTAACGTGGTTCACCTGTCCCCTGTTGAAAGGGTTCGGCTTCTTTCCAGAGCTTCCATTGCCGTTTTGGCCTTCAGGACATTCATTGGCATAATGTCCGGTCTTGGAACACTTGAAACAGGTGACTTGACTCAGATCTCTCTTGGCTGGGGTTGATGGGGTGTTGCAGTTCTGTCCATTGCTTCCTCCATTCCCGTTACTATTCTTGGTTCCATTGTGATTGTGCGAGCTACCTACTCCATGGGTATGCTGAAAATGTCCTCCCGGTCTAGGGGTAAAGCGTGGCTTCTGCTGAGCTCCTGAATTATACTTTCCTTGTCCATACTTCCTCTTGCGGTTCTCAATTTACTGCTTCTTTCCTTCAATCATAAGAGCATGGTCTACCAACTCCTGGTAGTTGTTGAAGGTGGCTACCATCAACTGCATACTCAACTCATCATTCAGTCCTTCCAGGAACTTCTCCTGCTTAGCTGCATCCGTAGCAACGTCATCTGGGGCATAACGTGCTAGCTTACTAAACTCCTCCACATACTGGCCAACTGTCCGTCCTCCTTGGCGCAAGTTACGAAACTCACGCTTCTTCATGGCCATTGCTCCTGCTGAAACATGGGCAATACGAAAAGCCTGCTGAAACTGGTCCCATGTGAAAGTGTCGACTGGGAAGGTGGCTGTGAAATTCTCCCACCAGGATGCTGCGGGTCCTTCTAACTGATGTGCGGCAAACTTCACCTTCTCCGCATCTGTGCATCCTGCTGTGGTCAACTCCCTAGCTGTCTTGCGGAGCCAATCATCTGCTACTATCGGCTCGGTGCTACTGGAAAACACCGGCGGATTCAGCCTAAGAAAACGGGCTAAGTGGTCAACAGGTGGTGGTGGTGGTGGGTTGTTGTTGTTGTTCCCCTGATTCTAATTCTGAACTAGCAACTGCATCAAGGTGTTCTGCTGCTGGATCAACTGGGTGAGCTCCGGCGGAAAGGCAAATCCGGGGTCACGTCTCGGAGGCATCTGAGGGTTTAGAAAAGATGAGATATAAGAATAGAGGGGGTCTAAAGAGAAAACACTACCCATATGCACACGAGGCAAAAGCAAACAATTCACTTCATTCAATCAAACAAAGGCATACAATCGATCTATCTATCGCAACAAGTGCTCGGACTACTATATTTACATGGTGGACTACTACTACTTGTGAGGTGGTCTACTAGAAATATTCTACGGTTGTAGACTCCATGATATCGGCTCCAGCTTCATCAATATAGTCATCATCGCTACTATCTGCTTCCAAGTCAGTGCCGTCGATGATGATGTAGTCTTCCGGGCTAATCTCCTTGGGTTCTTCGTCTTCATCTACTGGTGTCGGGCCTCCCATAAATATTCCAATCTTCTTGATCAGGTCGTCATTCTTCTCCACCAATACTTCAATTTCTTCTTCATAATCTTCACGTGTAGCCTTGAGTTCTTCCTCCAGTTCCTTGATTCTAGTCTTAGTCTTCTTCAGATCTATCATGTCGGCGCACATCTGATTCTCCTGTCGTCGAATGTGATGGTTTAACTCCTGGATAAAAGCTGCAATTGATCTATCTTTCCTGGTGCTGATCATCTCCTAGTGTTCATCTCGGCGCCCACAAATCTGGTAGATAGTATCCTTGAGATCCTTGCGGTAGACTTCTCCAATGCGTCCCATGGCGATGTGAGCTGCCATACTCTTTCCTAGACTCCAAGTTGGTGCATCAAAAGAAAACTCTATGGGCTCAGTGACTGGCATGAACGTCCTTCCTGGAACTTGAACTTGAATCATCCAGCGCTCTTCTTCAGGTAAAGTGGCGTTGTAGGTTCCCGTGAAGCTTGGTACTCCTATGTTCAGGTATCTAGTGACTTCCTTCAAGTGGCGTCCAAAGGGTGTATCTTCATCTGGTTGTGTGAACTTGTTCCTTGCATCCGCCATCCTAAAGAGTAGAAAAGATGAGAAGTCAGAAGAGAAGAGAGTGAGTAGTGATCTAGGTCTCTTAGCTTAGTGGTCATGTCCTACAGTTAGCGTGTGCTCTGACACCATCTCTGTAGCGACCAGACCTCAAACAGTCTGATCTCTGTGCTCCGGTGTCATCCCTGGATCAGTAATGCTGACACCACACAGTACTCGAAGGATTTATAGCAGAGTAGCAATCACACACTTATTACATCGAGTGTCCAAAAGAGAACTCATTACAATAAATATGGCTTAAGGCCATCTAATAATGATAACAGCGGAAGGCTTGGAAGATAAGTGAGTCCATCAACTCCAACGACATCACTGAGTATAGAACCACGACCTAAAAACTCCTTATTCATCGTCTGAAAAGTCTGCAACATTAACGTTGCAGCCCGAGAACGGGTCAGCACATGGAATATGCTGGCAAGGTAACACATAGGGAGTAATGGAATGAAACAACTATACTATATGCATATTTGGCTGGTGGAAAGCTCTATGGTTATAATTTTTGCGTAAAGCCAATTTTTTCCTACTTCAAAGGAATAAATTTAATTACTATCATGGTGGTTGTTAAACATTGAGAATGGTTGACAGCATTCTCAATCCCAATTAAGCATCATCATTTAACAAACCCAACAAAATTAACTTTAGAGTAACATGTTGAGATTCACATGATAATCCAGGTACTAGATACTCAAGATGTCCATAACCGGGGACACGGCTAACCATGATTAGTTTATTACACTCTGCAGAGGTTTGCGCACTTTTCCCCACAAGACTCGATCGCCTCCGTTGGATTTCTCGCACTACATGGTGTTTGAGAAACGGATGACCGAGACACAATCTTTCAGAAATGCTAGCACCTTACGATGGATAGACCGGTACACCTACTTTCCCCTACATCTGCTAGTCTACCCTGTAAGAGTTCGCAAGACTTAATCAACTATGCCAGAGCCCATAATGGCTTGTGGCTGCACACGGAAGTTTCTAGTATGAATAATCTCATGATCCCTTTGAGTCTGGGTGGCGGTCCAAAAGAAAAACAGGCAAGTCCTGGAATACCCAGGTGCCTCAATCCACCCAGATGTGTGTTTAGGTTGCCACCTTAGATAAACCATTAATTATCAATCTCACATCTGTCATGGATTTCACTCACCCAATCCACGTCTACTAGCATAGCATGGCATAATAAGCAAACGTAGAAATAACTCCCAAAGGTTTGATAATAAACAGGTAATAGGTACTACCTCATCTACTTCCCATCCCACAATTTAATTAGATCCTAATCATGCAATGTGTGAGGATTGATCTAATGCAATAAAACTGGGTTGTAGAAAAAAGGTATGATCAAAGTGTTACTTGCCTTGCTGATGATCCGCGAAACCTAGAGATTCAAAGTAACAGGCGGCGGACTCCGGGTATTCTACCGCAGACAAACAAACAAGCATACAATAAGTACTCATCTAATGCACAGGTAAAACTCAAATAGAAGATCTAACCAGAAAGTTCAACTTAAGAACCCTGGTTTGCAAAAAGAATCAAATCGAACATAGCAAAAGAAATCAAACGGCGAAAGAAATTAACTTCGTTCTAGTAATCTGGATCTAAGTCAAATTTTACAGCAGCAAAAACTTGTTTAAGTTGATTATTCGGAAAGAGGGTTTCAAGACGAAACTCCAGGCGCTTGAATCGCCTAATTCCGATAAACGAGCGAAAAGTTATACTAAAACGAAAATCGGATCAGAAATCGCGATCAGAAAATAACCGCGGAAAATCCGACGAAAAAGAAAAATGACGAACAGATTAATCGTTAATTAACCTAATCCGAAAATAATTAAAATAATAAAAAAATCAAAAATAAAACCGACGAAAAATAAAATAAATATTTTTTTAAAAAAAAATCGGCACGGAAGTCGAGGCGGCGGCGAACCTCGGGCGGCGTGCAACTCCGGCGAGTCGACGGCGGGTCCGGCGGCGGCGGCGGCGGTGGGCTAGGGTTTCAGGCGCGGGCGCGGTTATGGGCTGGGGCGCCGGGTGCCTCGCTATTTAAAGGCGCCCCCGGGCGGAGTCCCGCTCGGGTACGGCCCATAGTCGGTTTCGTTTTTTTTAAATAATTACGCTCGGAATAAAAATAAAAAGAAATACTAAACGGACTCCAAAAATCATGAAATAAATTTTCCCGGGTTTCTAAAATCAAGCCCGATAAAGTGAACATTTATTTGGGCCCAAAAATACAACTTTGAAAAACGCGTATTTTTCCTAAATTCAATTAAAAATACCGAAAAACTCCGAAATAAATCTTATTTGATTTTTTTTACTAAATCCTCAATATTTCTATATTTTGGGAAAGTCATTTTATTCCCTCTCTCATATTTTTGTAATAGAAATAATTGATGATAAAATAAATAAAATCAAATGATCCTGTTTACAACATTTGAGAAAACTCAAATATGTAAATAACGAAATCCCCAACTCTTTCCGTGGATCCTTGAGTTGCTTAGGATTTTCTAGGATCAAAACCAAAAGCAGAATAAAATATGATATGCATGATGATCTAATGTATAACATTCCAAATTGAAAATTTGGGATGTTACAGAAGTACATGTGAATCTCTACAAATTATGAGCACTGAGCTACTGCTAGAAACCCCTAGAACAAGTCTAAAACAGCATGGCAAAAATGCAAAAGTTAATAGTTTATCAGACTTAGCAGAAATTCATTGATCATGACAGAACAACATCAGGTTGCAATGTTTATGCCTAGTAAACTATATGCTACAGGAACATATTACATTACACAAGATCATGGCATGATAGTACTAAATGCACTTAATAAAACTCCCTTACTGAACTTGTCCCAAAGATCTACAAAATAGATGATAGCACTAGTGCAAACATGGCAAATGACATGAACAGATCTCAGACTTAGAAGAAAATCATGGCATGACATAAACAGATTCATGATAGCAACTTTGCAATCTTGTGGCACTCATCACAGTGCACTAAAAGGCATGAAATAAAATCTAGCATGAAGTAGACATGAAAATGAAGCTATCCATGTGCAAAACAATCACATAGCATGTTTGAATTTAATCACACAATAAATGACAAAACAGTAACATGATGTAAAATTTCATGGTCATGAACTTGCTCAAATGCAAAAACTAATGCCACCACTGGATTGGTGGGATTTTTCTACCGCAAAAACATATATAATGTGTCTATGTTACTGTAGAAAAATCATCACAAATATGCAAAACATAACCTGCCTAAAATGGAATATACAGAAATGGCAATTTCCAAATTTGGAAACATCTAGAAATGGACTTGCCCGAAATGGATAGATTCCATATGCCAGAAATGGAGTATTCGCTGGGAATAACATAAAAGAAAAAGGAGAAAAGAGGAGAGGGGATGACTGGTGGGGTCCTGACCCCTGTGAGGCTGACTGGTGGGTCCGGCTTGGGGCCCACATGGCGAATGACGCAGGTGCGCTTGAACAGGGAAAAACAGAGGAGGCGTCGGCGGGCGACAGAGCGCGGCGGAGGCCTCGCCAGAGTACCTCCGGTGGCCGAGGGACGCGACAGAGGTGTGATACGTCCATTTTGCATCATGCTTTTATATCGATATTTATTGCATTATGGGCTGTTATTACACATTATGTCACAATACTTAAGCCTATTCTCTCTTATTTACAAGGTTTACATGAAGAGGGAGAATGCCGGCAGCTGGAATTCTGGGCTGGAAAAGGAGCAAATATTAGAGACCTATTCTGCACATCTCCAAAAGTCCTGAAACTTCACGGGAGCACGTTTCAGAATGTATAAAAAATATTGGGCGAAAGAAGTACCAGAGGGGGGCCACCCACCGTCCACGAGGGTGGGGGGCATGCCCTACCCCCTGGGCGCGCCCCTGCATCGTGGCCCCCCTGGCAGCCCCCTGATGCCCATCTTTGGCTATATGGAGTCTTTCATCAAGGAAAAAAATCATAAGCAAGCCCACGGGACGAAACTCCGCTGCCACGAGGTGGAACCTTGGCGGAACCAATCTAGAGCTCCGGCGGAGCTGTTCTGCCGGGGAAACCTCCCTCTGGGAGGGGGAAATCATCACCATCGTCATCACCAATGATCCTCTCATCGGGAGGGGCCAATCTCCATCAACATCTTCACCAGCACCATCTCCTCTCAAACCCTAGTTCATCTCTTGTATCCAGTCTTTGTCCCAAAGCGTCAGATTGGTACCGGTGGGTTGCTAGTAGTGTTGATTACTCTTTGTAGTTGATGCTAGTTGGTTTATTCGGTGGAAGATCATATGTTCAGATCCTTTATGCATATTAATACCCCTCTGATTATGAACATGAATATGATTTGTGAGTAGTTACGTTTGTTCCTCAGGACATGGGAGAAGTCTTGCTATAAGTAGTCATGTGAATTTGGTATTCGTTCGATATTTTGATGAGATGTATGTTGTCTTTCCTCTAGTGGTATCATGTGAACGTCGATTACATGACACTTCACCATTATTTGGGCCTAGAGGAAGGAATTGGGAAGTAATAAGTAGATGATGGGTTGCTAGAGTCACAGAAGCTTAAACCCTAGTTTATGTGTTGCTTCGTAAGGGGCTGATTTGGATCTATATGTTTCATACTATGGTTAGGTTTACCTTAATACTTCTATTGTAGTTGCGGATGCTTGCAATAGGGGTTAATCATAAGTGGGATGCTCGTCCAAGGAAGGGCAGTACCCAAGCACCGGTCCACCCACATATCAAATTATCAAAGTACCGAACGTGAATCATATGAACATGATGAAAACTAGCTTGACGATAATTCCCAGGTGTCCTCGGGAGCGCTTTCCTTTATATAAGAGTTTGTCCAGGCTTGTCCTTTGCTACAAAAAGGATTGGGCCATCTTGCTGCACCTTATTTACTTTTATTACTTGCTACCCGTTACAAATTACCTTATCACAAAACTATCTGTTACCGATAATTTCAGTGCTTGCAGAGAATACCTTACTGAAAACTGCTTATCATTTCCTTCTGCTCCTCGTTGGGTTCGGCACTCTTACTTATCGAAAGGACTACGATAGATCCCCTACACTTGTGGGTCATCAAGAATATTTTTTGGCGCCATTGCCGGCAAGTGAAGCATTTTTGGTAGGTGGAAATTTATAAGGAAACATTTATATAGTGTGCTGAAATTTACTGTCACTTGTTACTATGGAACATAATCCTTTGAGGGGCTTGTTCGGGGTATCTTCACCCCGTCCAGTAGAGCAAAGAGTTGCTCCTCAACCTATTGAACCTACTGAAAATGTTTATTTTGAAATTCCTTCGGGTATGATAGAGAAACTACTAGCTAATCCTTTCACAGGTGACGGAACATTAAATCCTGATTTGCACCTGATCTATGTGGATGAAGTTTGTGGATTATTTAAGCTTGCAGGTATGCCTGAGGATGTTATCAAGAATAGGTTCTTCCCTTTATATTTTAAGGGAAAGGCATTACATGGTTTAGGCTATGTGATGATATGGGATCATGGAACTACAACCGATTGAAATTGGAATTTCATCAGAAGTTTTATCCTATGCATCTTGTTCATTGTGATCGTAATTATATATATATAATTTTTGGCCTCGCGAAGGAGAAAGCACCACTCAAGCTTGGGTGAGGCTTAAGTCAATGTTATATTCATGCCCCAATCATGAGCTCTCAAGAGAAATTATTATTCAAAATTTTTATGCTCGGCTTTCTCTCGATAATCGCTCCATGCTCGATACTTCTTGTACTGGCTCTTTTATGATGAAGACTATTGAATTCAAATGGGATTTATTGGAGAGAATTAAACGCAACTCTGAAGATTGGGATCTCGACGAACGTAAGGAGTCAAGTATAACACCTAAGTTTGATTGTGTTAAATCTTTTATGGATACCGATGCTTTCCGTGAATTTAGCACTAAATATGGACTTGACTCTGAGATAATAGCTTCTTTTTGTGAATCCTTTGCTACTCATGATGATCTCCCTAAGGAGAAGTGGTTTAAATATAATCCTCCCATTAAAGTAAAAGTAGTTGCACCTATTAAAGTTGAAGAAAAGACTATCACTTATAATGATCCTGTTGTTCCTACTGCTTATATTGAGAAACCACCTTTCCTTGTTAGAATAAAGGATCATGCTAAAGCTTCAACTGTAGTTCGTAAGAGTAATACTAGAACACCTACTCCCTCTGAGCAAATTAAAGTTAAACCTAGTGTTGCTATGGTTAAAGATCTCTTGGCCGATAATATTGATGGGCATGTTATTTACTTCTATGATGAAGCTGCTAGAATTGCTAGACCTGATACTAAAAATCAGCATAGACCTGTTGTAGGCATGCCGGTTATTTCTGTTAAAATAGGAGATCATTGCTATCATGGCTTATGTGATATGGGTGCTAGTGCAAGTGCAATACCTCATTCCTTATACAAAGAAATTATTCATGATATTGCACCCGCCGAGTTAGAAGAAATTGATGTTACAATTAAGCTTGCCAATAGAGATACTATTTCACCAGTTGGGATTGTTAGAGATGTTGAAGTCTTGTGTGGGGAAGTTAAATATCCTGCTGATTTTCTTGTTCTTGGTTCCCCACAAGATGACTTTTGTCCCATTATATTTGGTAGACCCTTCTTGAATACTGTTAATGCCCAAATAGGCTGCAAAAAGGATGTTGTTACTATTGGTCTAGGGGATATGTCTCATGATTTTAATTTTGCTAAATTTCGTAGACAACCACATGATAAAGAATTGCCTAGTAAAGATGATATTATTGGTCTTGCTTCTATTGTCGTGCCTCCTAGTGATACTTTAGAACAATATTTGCCAGACCATGAAATTGATATGTTTATGAATGAAAGAAGGGAAATAGATGAAGTATTCTTTAAACAGGGACCTATCTTGAAACACAACTTGCCTGTTGAAAGCCTAGGGGATCCTCCTCCACCCAAGGGTGATCCCGTGTTTGATCTTAAACCATTACCTGATACTCTTAAATATGCTTATCTTGATGAGAAAGAGATATATCATGTTATTATTAGTGCAAACCTTTTAGAGCATGAAGAAAAGAAATTATTGAAAACTCTGAAGAAGCACCGTGCTGCTATTGGATATACTCTTGATGATCTTAAGGGCATTAGTCCCACTCTATGGCAGCACAAAATAAAACTGGAAAAGGATGCTAAACCGGTTGTTGATCACCAACGATGGTTAAATCCTAAGATGAAAGAAGTGGTAAGAAAAGAAATACTAAAGCTTCTGGAGGCAGGTATAATATATCCCGTTACTGATAGTCAGTGGGTAAGTCCTATCCATTGTGTCCCTAAGAAGGGAGGTATTACTATTGTTCCTAATGATAAAGATGAATTGATCCCACAAAGAATTGTTACAGGTTATAGAATGGTAATTGATTTCCCCAAATTAAATAAAGCTACTAAAAAGGATCATTACCCTTTACCTTTTATTGATCAAATGCTAGAAAGTTTATCCAAACATACACATTTTTGCTTTCTAGATGGCTATTATGGTTTCTCTCAAATACCTGTGTCAAAAGAGGATCAAGAAAAGACAACTTTTACTTGCCCATTCGGTACCTTTGCTTATAGACGTATGCCTTTTGGTTTATGCAATGCACCTGCTACCTTTCAAAGATGTATGACTGCTATATTCTCTAACTTTTGTGAAAAGATTGTTGAGTTATTCATGGATAATTTTTCTGTATATGGAACTTCTTTTTATGATTGCTTAAGCAACCTTGATCGAGTTTTGCAGAGATGTGAAGAAACTAATCTTGTCTTGAATTGGGAGAAGTGCCACTTTATGGTTAATGAAGGTATTGTCTTGGGGCATAAAATTTCTGAAAGAGGTATTGAAGTTGATAAAGCTAAAGTTGATGCTATTGAAAAGATGTCGTGTCCTAAGGACAATAAAGGTATAAGAAGCTTCCTTAGTCATGCTGGTTTCTATAGGAGGTTCATTAAGGACTTCTCTAAAATTTCTCGGCCTCTGACTAATCTCTTACAAAAAGATGTTCCTTTTGTCTTTGATGATGATTGTGTAGAAGCATTTGAAATACTTAAGAAAGCTTTGATTTCTGCACCTATTGTTCAGCCTCCTGATTGGAATTTACCATTTCAAATTATGTGTGATGCTAGTGCTTATGTTGTAGGGGCTGTTCTAGGACAAAGAGTTGATAAGAAATTAAATGCTATCCAATATGCTAGTAAAACTCTAGACAATGCGCAAAGAAATTATGCTACTACTGAAAAAGAGTTTTTAACAGTTGTATTTGCTTGTGATAAGTTCATACCTTGTATAGTTGATTCTAAAGTAATTGTTCACACTGATCATGCTGCTATTAAATATCTTATGGAAAAGAAAGATGCTAAACCTAGACTTATTAGATGGGTTCTCTTGCTTCAAGAATTTGATTTGCATATTATTGATAGAAAGGGAGCTCAGAACCTTGTTGCAGACAACTTGTCTAGGTTAGGGAATGTTCGACCCACTACCTATTGAAGACAACTTCCCTGATGAACAATTAGCTGTCATAAATGCTTCTCGTACTGCTCCATGGTATGATGATTACGCTAATTATATTATTGCTAAATTTATACCATCTAGTTTCACATACCAACAAAAGAAAAAGTTCTTCTATGATTTAAGACATTACTTCTGGGATGACCCACACCTTTATAAAGAAGGAGTAGATGGTGTTATTAGATGTTGTGTACCTGAGCATGAACAAGAACAGATCCTATGCAAGTGTCACTTTGAGGCTTATGGAGGACACCATGCTGAAGATAGAACTGCACATAAGGTATTGCAATCCGGTTTTTATTGGCCTACTCTCTTCAAAGATTCCCGTAAGTTTGTCTTGTCTTGTGATGAATGTCAAAGAATTGGTAACATTAGTAGACGTCAAGAAATGCCTATGAATTATTCACTTGTTATTGAACCATTTGATGTTTGGGGTTTTGATTATATGGGACCGTTTCCTTCCTCTAATGGGTATACTCATATTTTAGTTGTTGTTGATTACATTACTAAGTGGGTAGAAGCTATTCCAACTAGTAGTGCTGATCATAACACCTCTATTAAGATGCTTAAAGAAGTTATTTTTCCGAGGTTTGGAGTCCCTAGATATTTAATGACTGATGGTAGCTCACATTTTATTCATGGTGCTTTTCGTAAAATGCTTGCTAAGTATGATGTTCATCATAGAATTGCATCTCCTTATCACCCACAGTCTAGCGGTCAAGTAGAACTGAGCAATAGAGAGCTTAAATTAATTTTGCAAAAGATTGTTAATAGATCTAGAAAGAATTGGTCGAAGAAACTTGATGATGCATTATGGACCTATAGAACTGCATATAAAAATCCTATGGGTATATCGTCTCCGTATAAAATGGTTTATGGTAAAGCATGTGACTTACCTCTTGAACTAGAACATAAGGCATATTGGGCCATTAAAGAGCTCAATTATGATTTCAAACTTGCCGGTGAGAAGAGGCTTTTTGACATTAGCTCACTTGATGAATGGAGAACCCAGGCCTATGAGAATACCAAACTGTTTAAAGAAAAGGTTAAAAGATGGCATGAAAAAAGGATACAAAAATGTGAGTTTAATGTAGGTGATTATGTGTTGTTATACAACTCTCATTTAAGATTTTTTGCTGGCAAACTTCTCTCTAAATGGGAAGGTCCTTACGTCATTGAGGAAGTCTATCGTTCCAGTGCTATAAAAATCAACAACTTCGAAGGCACAAATCCGAAGGTGGTAAACGGTCAAAGAATCAAACATTATATCTCAGGTAATCCCATAAATGTTTAAACTAATGTTATTGAAACCGTAACCCCGGAGGAATACATAAGGGGCACTTTCCAGAACGTTTCAGACTCCGAAAAGGAATAGGTACGTGGTACGATAAGTAAACCGACTCCAAAACAGTCCTAATAGCAATATTTCTCCGTTTTGGAATATTTAAGAAAATAGGAAAGTAAGAAGCAGTGCGGGAAGGACATGAGGCGTCCACGAGGGTGGAGGGCGCGCCCTACCCCCTGGGCGCGCCCCCTGCCTCGTGGGCACCTCATGTGCTCTCCGGACTCTGTTTTCTTGCATGATAGTTCTTTTGGTAGGTAAATTTTCATTATATAATCTCCCGAAAGTTTTGACCACCGTATCACGCGAATATCTTCTGTCTTTGTTTCGAGCTATTTTTCTAACGGATCTAGATCGCCATGGCGTCTTCAAGTGCCCCCAAGGACAAGTTCTTCGAGAAGGTCATCAACCCCTACCTTGCGGAGGTGCTGCAAGACCCTCAAACCATTGAGATGTGTGAGGGGTTCCTGCACATCCGCGATGTTGAGGGACCAAGGAGGACCGGAAGCGTGGAGACAAGGCTCAAGGCAATGGAGCAAAAAGTTTGCAAGTGCCAGGAGATGGTGGAACGTGGACTCGACTCTAATCATATAATGGTCACGGAGTTCACCAACAACCACAAGCTAGATGACAGGAACATTGGGGAGGACATCTTCAAGCTTCACGAGAAAATTGAGCGCCTCCAAGCCTAGATCTATGACCTACAAAAGCAAAACTGTGAGTATGAATATACATTCAAGAGAATGAGTTTGGCTGCAGATTTAAGGATCCCGGAGACTCGATCATCCTTCTATGATGGTGAGCCTATGCCTTGGAAGATGGACGATAAGCCCACATCATCAACAACTCCATCATCGCCACCTCCGAGGAAGGAGACATAAACACATGGGTATGGGCACTCCCCTTGGCAACTGCCAAGCTTGGGGGGAGTGCCCCGGTATCGTATCACCATCACATGTTTATCTTTACCGTTTTTCTTAGTTCGATCCTTTTGGTAATATCTTGATCTAGTAGAATAAAGTTTTAGTATAATCTAGTTTTGAGTCTTGCTTTATGATCCTTCTATGTAATCGAGTCCGTGAGCTATATATAATAAAGATTAGTGTTGAGTCAAGGGCTTGATTATCTTACTATGATCTTGAGGGAATAAAATAAAAGAAAAAGAATAAAATGAAATAAAGGGATCATGTGGATCTTATGGAGAGTAATGACTTCACATATAAAGAGTATGATGAATAAAAGTTGTTGAGAGTTGACAAACATAGTTTTGGTCATCGTTGCAATTAATAAGAAGTAATAAAGAAAGAGAGGTTTTCACATATAAATATACTATCTTGGACATATTTTATGATTGTGAGCACTCATTAAAATATGACATGCTAAAGAGTTGACATTGGACAAGGAAGACAATGTAATGGGTTATGTTTTCTTACATCTGAGATAAATTATATTGTCATGGATCATCCAGCATGTTGAGCTTGCCTTTCCCTCTCATGCTAGCCAAATTCTATGCACCAAGTAGAGATACTACTTGTCCTTCCAAATATCCTTAAACCTAGTCTTGCCATGAGAGTCCACCATATCTACCTATGGATTGAGTAAGATCCTTTAAGTAAGTTGTCATCGTTGTAAGAAATAAAAATTGCTCTCTAAATATGTATGATTTATTAGTGCGAAGAAAATAAGCTTTATATGATCTTGTGATGTGGAAGAAATAAAAGCGACGAACTGCATAATAAAGGTCCATATCACAAGTGGCAATATAAAGTGATGTTCTTTTGCATTAAGATTTCGTGCATCCAACCATAAAAGCACACGACGACCTCTGCTTCCCTCTGCGAAGGGCCTATCTTTTATTCTTGTCTTGCACTTCATACAAGAGTCATGGTGATCTTCACCTTTCCTTTTTACATTTTATCCTTTGGCAAAAACAATGTGTTGGCAATATCATGATATATATAGCTAATTGGATGTGAGTTTTCATGAACTATTATTGTTGACATTACCCTTGAGGTAAAAAGTTGGGAGGTAAAACTATAAGCCCGTATCTTTCTCTGTGTCTAGCTAAAACTTCATACCCATAAATATTGCGTGAGTATTAGCAATTGTGAAAGACTAAATGATAGTTGAGTATGTGGACTTGCTGAAAATCTCTTATATTGACTCTTTCCGATGTTATGATAAATTGCAATTGCTTCAATGACTGAGATTATAGTTTGTTAGTTTTCAATGAAGTTTATGATTCATACTTGAAACTGTGAGTGAATTGTCACTTTAGCATAAGAGATCATGTGACAATATATATATATATATGTTGTTCTAAGAATGATCATGATGCCCTCATGTCCGTATTTTATTTTATCGACACCTCTCTCTCTAAAGATGTGGACATATTTTTCGATATCGACTTTCGCTTGAGGACAAGCGAGGTCTAAGCTTGGGGGAGTTGATATGTCCATTTTGCATCATGCTTTTATATCGATATTTATTGCATAATGGGCTGTTATTACACATTATGTCACAATACTTATGCCTATTCTCTCTTATTTTACAAGGTTTACATGAAGAGGGAGAATGCCGGCAGTTGGAATTCTGGGCTGGAAAAGGAGCAAATATTAGAGACCTATTCTGCACATCTCCAAAAGTCCTGAAACTTCACGGGAGCACGTTTCATAATATATAAAAAATATTGGGCGAAAGAAGTACTAGAGGAGGGCTACCCACCGTCCACGAGGGTGGGGGGCGCGCCCTACCCCCTAGGCGCGCCCCTTGCCTTGTGGGCCCCATGGCAGCCCTCTGATGCCCATCTTTGGCTATATGGAGTCTTTCATCGAGGAAAAAAGCATAAGCAAGCTCACGGGACGAAACTCCGCTGCCACGAGGTGGAACCTTGTCGAAACCAATCTAGGGCTCCGGTAGAGCTGTTCTGCCGGGGAAACTTCCCTTTGGGAGGGGGAAATCATCACCAACGATCCTCTCATAGGGAGGGGGTCAATCTCCATCAACATCTTCACCAGCACCATCTCCTCTCAAACCCTAGTTCATCTCTTGTATCCAATCTTTGTCCCAAAGCCTCAGATTGGTACCTGTGGGTTGCTAGTAGTGTTGATTACTCTTTGTAGTTGATGCTAGTTGGTTTATTCGGTGAAAGATCATATGTTCAGATCCTTCATGCATATTACCCCTCTGATTATGAACATGAATATGATTTGTGAGTAGTTACGTTTGTTCCTGAGGACATGGGAGAAGTTTTGCTATAAGTAGTCATGTGAATTTGGTATTCGTTCGATATTTTGATGAGATGTATGTTGGCTTTCCTCTAGTGGTGTCATGTTGTGACGCCCCCGATTCAATCGTACACTAATCATATAAGCAAACGTGTACGATCAAGATCAGGGACTCACGGGAAGATATCACAACACAACTCTACAAATAAAATAAGTCATACAAGCATCATATTACAAGTCAGGGGCCTCGAACGCTCGAATACAAGAGCTCGATCATAGATGGGTCAGCGGAAACAACAATATCTGAGTACAGACATAAGTTAAACAAGTTTGCCTTAAGAAGGCTAGCACAAACTGGGATAACGATCGAAAGAGGCGCAGGCCTCCTGCCTGGGATCCTCCTAAACTACTCCTGGTCGTCGTCAGCGGGCTGCACGTAGTAGTAGGCACCTCACGAGTAGTAGTAGTCATCGTCGACGGTGGCGTCTGGCTCCTGGACTCCATCGTCTGGTCGCAGCAATCGGGTATAGAAAGGGAGAAAAGAGGGAGCAAAGCAACCGTGAGTACTCATCCAAAGTACTCGCAAGCAAGGAGCTACACAACATATGTATGCATTGGTATCAAATGGAATAAGGCTATCATATGTGGACTGAACTGCGGAATGCCGGAATAAGAGGGGGATAGCTAGTCATATCGAAGACTACGCTTCTGGCCAGCTCCATCTTGCAGCATGTAGAAGAGAGCAGAAGGTAAGTTCACCAAGTAGCATCGTGTAGCATAATCCTACCCGGCGATCGTCCCCTCGTCGCCCTGTTGGAGAGCGACCACCGGGTTGTATCTGGCACTTGAAAGGGTGTGTTTTATTAAGTATACAGTTCTAGCTGTCATAAGGTCAAGGTACAACTCCAAGTGGTCCTATTACCGAAGATCACGGCTATTCGAATAGATTAACTTCCCTGCAGGGGTGCACCACATTCCCCAACACGCTCGATCCCCTTTGTCCGGACACACTTTCCTGGGTCATGCCCGGCCTCGGAAGATCAACACGTCGCAGCCCTACCTAGGCACAATAGAGAGGTCAGCACGCCGGTCTAAATCCTATGGCGCAGGGGTCTGGGCCCATCGCCCATTGCACACCTGCACGTTGCGAGGGCGGCCGGTGAGCAGACCTAGCCTCCCTTATACAAGAGCAGGCGTTCCAGTCCAACCCGGTGGGCGCCGCTCAGTCGCTGATGTCATGAAGGCTTCGGCTGATACCACGACGTCGAGTGCCCATAACTGTCCCCGCGTAGATGGTTAGTGCGTATAGGCCAGAGGCCAGACTCAGATCAAATACCAAGATCTCGTTAAACGTGTTATCTTGAAATAACCGCGAACGCCGACCAGGGCCAGGCCCATCTCTCTCCTAGGTGGTCTCAATCTGCCCTGTCGCTTCGCCACAAAGATCCACACAGAGGGCCGTCGGGAAAGTATGTCGTTCCAGCCCCCAATTCGTGAATCAACCGCGGGTACTCCTCGAGCCAACCCGACTTTAGTCATCACATGTATTATGTATAAAGTATATAGTATATACCCGTGATCACCTCCCGGGTGATCACGGCCCGATAGTATAGCATGGCAGACGGGCAAGAATGTAGGGCCACTGATGATAAACTAGCATCCTATACTAAGCATTAGGATTGCAGGTAAAGGTAACAACAGTAGTAGCAAGGACAGGCTATGCATCAGGATAGGATTAACGGAAAGCAGTAACATGGTACACTACTCTAATGCAAGAAGTAGAGAGAAGAGTAGGCGATATCTGGTGATCAAAGGGGGGCTTGCCTGGTTGCTCTGGCAAGAAGGAGGGGTCATCTTCGATGTAGTCGAACACACGGACACCGGCAGCGGTCTCGGAGTCTACTGGAAATAAGTAACCGAGGGGGGAAACACAATAAATAACAGAGCAATCAAATGTAACACAAAGCAAGATGTGACAATACGTTGTGCTAGGGTTGACCTAACGTAGGGACATGTGATACCGGTGAAGGGGGAAACATCTGGGAAAGGATCTCCGGTGTTTCGCATTTTCGGACAGGCGGACCGGAGGGGGAAAGTTGCGTGTTCGCTATGCTAGGGATGTGTGGCGGGCGAACGGGTTACGTATTCGGATTCGTCTCGTCGTTCTGAGCAACTTTCATGTAGAAAGTATTTTGATCCGAGCTACGGATTATTTTATATTATTTTTTCAAAGTTTTAACATATTTGGAATTTAATTTAAATAGAGAGCAAAGGTAAAAATGCTATGGGTACACGAAGTGTACCCAGCATTTTACGTAGTGAGCATGATAGGTGGGGCCAGGGGCGCTGACTCAGCAGTCAACAGTCAACACTTTGACCGTTGACTAGTTAAATCTGGGCAGTGGGGGCCACTTGTTATTGGGTGTAATATCTAACCGAGGTTTTATCTTAAACTAAAAAAATCCTAATTAGTAGGTGGGGGCCCAGTAGTCATAGGGCAATCTAACTAATGAAATAAAACAAAACAAAACTAACAGGGGGCTAATCCCCCAACTACCTAGGCCGACGCAACCATGCGGTGGCCCGAAGCCACAGCTGGGGCACGCACAGCAGCTCCCAAAGGAGCGCCAGTAGCCATCCCAGCACATGGTGCGGGGGGGCGCAGGGCGAGGCCCCGAGCAGACGCGGCCTGGCCGGAGTGGCGAAGCCGGTGGTAGCGGCAGCAGTCAACAACAGCGACAGGCGGGGAGGGAGCATGGCGCGAGCGGCAGGCAGCAGAGTAGCAGAAGAGCAGCAAGCAGAGCCGCATCGGCAAAGCAGCAGCAACAGCAGGCGGATGCGCACGGGAGGTCAAGGGCGCGACGCGCGACAACCAACTGGCGAGGGCACACATACAGGGAGCTCGGGCGCAGCCATGACAACCCCGGGTGAGCACGGGAACGACGACTAACGGAGTAGATCGAGGGAGCAAACCAGGGGGATCGAAGGAGGAGCTCACAGAGGGCATCGTGGACATGTCCGGAAGCCGTGGGGGTGGCCAGACGAGCAGATCGACACGGCTGCCAAGGCATACGCCCGCGAAGGGAACACGCGTGCGGGGCGTCGCAGGTGCTCCCCAGCGTCGACCTGGTGGTGCAGACGAAGTAGCAAAGCACGACGTTCCTCCTGGACATCTTCCTTGCCAGCGAGAAGCACGGTGGCCGCGGGATCGACGCGACGATGACGACCGCGGAGCTCGGGCGTGGTTCAGATCGAGGGAGAGAGACGAGGAAGAAGAATGAGGGGATTAGGGTTCGGGGTGTCGCGAGGCAGGTCTTGTAGGCGTCGGGGAGGCCGCGGGATGGCCTACACGTCGATAGTCCCGGCCATGGTGGCCTGGATGGCTGCCACGCCCCTCCCCTGCCTCCTGTAGCGGGAGGTGGGAGGAGAGGTGGCGGTGGGCTGGGCCGGAGGCACTGTGACCACATATGGTCCTGTGGCCTAGTAGTTTTAGGCCCCTTTTCATTTCCCCTTTTTTGTTTTGCAAAATGTTTGGCCACAAGATGTCTTTTGTAAAATATGGGGTTGTGCCATATAATTACCTTACAATAATTACAGTGTCACAAAAAGGTTTTGTGAGCATTAGTATTCTTTTGAATTTTGCATAAATGCGAATGCGTTAAAAAGGTTGTTTGGGGCACTGCTTTAAATAGGTTAGGGGCAATTCAATATCTCAAATAATATTGGTTTCTTCATGACAATTAACTAGTGAATTTTGCAACCCATCGAACATTTTTGTTTTACCGCTTGAAGAAATGATAATCCGACTTTATTTTAATTTGAATTTGTATTCGGTTAGGAACAAGATGAGGTTTAGATAAATTAATTGCGATGGCATGGCACCATTAGGGTGTGAATACTGTAGCTTAACTATCGGGGTGTTACAAATCTCCTCCACTACAAGAAATCTCGTCCCGAGATTTAGAAGGGGGAGTAAGGGAGGAAGGGATACGAAATTCTAACGGGTGTTCTCGGTGTCAGTTGCTCTTCTCGAAGAGGCCGGTCCAATACATTGATGTCTGCATTTCTCTGCTTCAGGTCAGCATGATGAAGTCGAGATCCTTTCTTCGGGAACTTCATCGTACTTACGAAAGAATAAAGGGTGGGCATTCCGAGAGAACAGACCTCTGCAAGGTCGACTATCTGGTCGATAACATCGAGGAAGGTGGCGGAAGTTACTCTCGAATTGTAACTTAAGAAAATATAGAGAGCAAAGTAAGGAGGTATCATGGGAAGTTTCGAGCGGGTTGGCAATCGTTCGATGCCTGAAACAGGGCGTGAAAGGTGTTCAAAGCAACATGAACAAGTATTGTGTTTGATACTAGAATTGATGATCTCTCGGAGGGTGGCTCGTGAATTACATACGAGGCCTCACCTGAGGAATAACTTTGGAAACGGGGGGGGGTGCACAAGAGAGTCAGGTTTCGATCCTATGGAACTGTGGGTTATGGGCCCACCATGTGGGTTAAAAGTAGGAAGGGCGGTGACATCTTGCACGATCATGTAAACAAGGCATGTCAGAGGGTAGCCTGTCAGTTATGTTGGCAACAACATTGGTACCAAGGGCGAGGGACGAAGAGAACCATTTTCCTGCTCGTTGTACGAGGCAGACCATTAGGCAAAGTTCTCGTGCATCGGTGGATACCGGAATGTCATCAACAATAGTAACAGGTTCTTACTGACAGAGTTGTACACCGAGGTGCTTACAAAAGCAGTGACTTATTACTGCTTAGATCATATAAACCTCAAGAAGGTTAAACAAAACAATGGAAAGGAAAATGTGATTATCAGATTAACAGAACAATGGAAAGGAAAATGTGTTTAAACACATATTTTAGGGGTATATCCTTCCCAAGGACAAGTAGAGCATGATACCCATGACAAGATATAATTGTAGAAAACCCTTTAGGAAAGGGGAGAGAAATTTCATGACATTACCCATACAACGATGTTTGGATAATTTGATTAAGAAAATTTAGCATTGTGCTCCAAGTGTTCCTATTGATGATAGGAGTACCACATACATTCTTCGAGATAGCATTGACATGGTCTTCAAGCAAAGGTCGGACTTCAGATACATGAAGGATCCATCAGGATAAACTTATTAAACAAGGCATTCAATTTCCCCATGGAAAAATGGTTAACCTTGTTAAAAAGGAAACTATAACACTACGTCCTCCGGACAGGTGCACTAGGCATGATATCACCTTATCGGGTCATCTAAAGACCAACGTTATACTCTTGGAAACATGTTCAAGCCATCATATCTGACCGAGTTTTAGATCTGATTGGTGTCAGGATATCTCAGACTCAGGATGCCTGAGAAGAAAAGGTGCAAAACAAATTGACGAGACGACATTGTAAGATTCTCGGTAAATGAACTATGGAAGCAAGTTCCGAATCATGAGTTCGCTATTAAATCAAGGAGAGAATGAGGAGGTGGCTGATGAACTCAGTGACAATTCATCGAGATTTCCAAAAGATGGATTTCCACATTTATGTGAACAAGGATATAGCTTTTGTCAGATCAAATCATATAATGAGGTATGCTCGAGGAAAACATACATGATTAGACATTGGTTGACGGTGCACCCGAAGTACGGACTTTGGTAGCATAATCAATGTTATAATGGTGATTCGATAACCAATGGTCTAAGAATGAAAAGTCGACCATTAACTTCAAAGCAATAAGGTTGCTAGAAGTTTAAAAATAACTAGTCCATCTGTTGGTATTCCTGTTAGGAACAACACGGGGACCAAGAAAAGAATGGTGATGGTGAAGTATCACTTATATCAAGAATTCTCAAGAGGTGGCGAAATTCTCACAACATCCTTGACAAAAAGGCAGTAATACTTCAAGGTAGATCATAATACGAGCTGGATAGCAAGTTGCATCCATAACATGAACACATTTTGTGTTGGAGGGAATGCAATAATGTTGTCAATGATAACCCAAATCATCGAAGGCAAAGGATGGTATTTCTCATCCATAATTCGATAGATATTGTAGCGACCAGAACTCAAACAGTCTGATCTCTGTGCTCCGGTGTCATCCCTGGATCAGTAATGCTGACACCACACAGTACTCGGAGGATTTATAGCAGAGAAGCAATCACACACTTATTACATTGAGTGTCTCAAAAGAGAACTTATTACAATAAATATGGCTTAAGGCCATCTAATAACGATAACAGCGGAAGGCTTGGAAGATAAGAGAGTCCATCAACTCCAACGGCATCACTGAGTATAGAACCACGACCTAAAAACTCCTTAATCGTCATCTGAAAAGTCTGCAACATTAACGTTGCAGCCCGAAAACGGGTCAGCACATGGAATATGCTGGCAAGGTAACACATAGAGAGTAAAGAAATGCAACAGCTATACTATATGCATATTGGGCTGGTGGAAAGCTCTATGGTTACAGTTTTTGCATAAAGCCAATTTTTCCCTACTTCAAGGAATACATTTAATTACTATCATGGTGGTTGTTAAACATTGAGAATGGTTGACAGCATTCTCAATCCCAATTAAAGTAACATCATTAAACCCAACAAAATTAACTTTAGAGTAACATGTTGAGATTCAGATGAAAATCCAAGTACTAGATACTCAAGATGTCCATAACCGGGGACACGGCTAATCATGATTAGTTTATTACACTCTGTAGAGGTTTGCGCACTTTTCCCCACAAGACTCGATCGCCTCCGTTTGGTTTCTCGCACTACAGGGTGTTCGAGAAGACGGATGACCGAGACATAGTCTTTCAGAAGCGCTAGCACCTTACGATCGGGTAGACCGTACCACCTACATCCCCTACATCTGCTAGTCTACCACTGTAAGAGTTTGCACAACTTACTCAACTATGCCAGAGCCCATAATGGCTTGTGGCTGCACACGGAAGTTTCTAGTATGAATAATATCATGATCCCTTTGTGCCTGGGTGGCGGTCCAAAAGAAAAACAGGCAAGTCCTGGAAACCCCAGGTGCCTTAATCCACCCAGATGTGTGTTTAAGTTTCCACCTTAGATAAACCATTAATTATCAATCTCACATCTGTCATGGATTTCACTCACCCAATCCACGTCTACTAGCATAGCATGGCATAATAAGCAAACGTAGAAGGTAACTCCCAACGGTTTGATAATAAACAGGTAATAGGTACTACCTCATCTACTTCCCATCCCACAATTTAATTAGATCCTAATCATGCAATGTGTGAGAATTGATCTAATGCAATAAAACTGGGTTGTAGAAAAGGTATGATCAAAGTGTTACTTGCCTTGCTGATGATCCGCGAAACCTAGAGATTCAAAGTAACAGGCGGCGCACTCCGGGTATTCTATCGCAGACAAACAAACAAGCATACAATAAGTACTCATCTAATAAACAGGTAAAACTCAAATAGAAGATCTAACCAGAAAGTTCAACTTAAGAACCCTGGTTGGCAAAAAGAATCAAATCGAAAGAAGCAAAAGAAATCAAACGGTGAAAGAAAACAACTTCGTTCTAGTAATCTGGATCTAAGCCAAATTTTACAGTAGCAAAAACTTGTTTAAGTTGATTATTCGGAAAGAGGGTTTCGAGACAAAACTCCAGGCGCTTGAATCACCTAATTCCGATAAACGAGCGAAAAGTTATACTAAAACGAAAATCGGATCAGAAATCGCGATCAGAAAATAACCACGAAAAAATCCGACGAAAAAGAAAAACGACGAACAGATTTTTTTTTTTAAAAAAGGCACAAAAAACAAGGCGGCGGCGAACCTCGGGCGGCACGCTGCTCCGGCGGCGGCGGCTGGGTACGGTTAGGGTTTCGGGGCTGGCGGCTGGGCTCCCTCTCTCGGGCCGGGGCGGCGGCTTATAAAGCCTCGGCCGGCGGTGTCCTGGCCGAGTACGGCCCAAAGTCGGTTCCGCGTTTTTTTTAAATTCCGCTCAGAAGTAAAATAAAAAGAAATACTAAACGGACTCCAAAAATCATGAAATAAATTTTCCCGGGTTTCTAAAATCAAGCCCGATAAAGTGAACATTTATCTGGGCCCAAACTACAACTTTGAAAAACGCGCATTTTTCCTAAATTCAAATAAAAATACCAAAAACTCCAAAATAAATCTTATTTGATATTTTTATTAAATCCTCAATATTTCTATATTTTGGGAAAGTCATTTTATTCCCCCTCTCATATTTTTGGTAATAGAAATAATTGATGATAAAATAAATAAAATCAAATGATCCTGTTTGCATAATTTGAGAAAACTCAAATATGTAAATAACGAAATCCCCAACTCTCTCCGTGGGTCCTTGAGTTGCTTAGGATTTTCTAGGATCAAAACCAAAAACAAAATAAAATATGATATGCATGATGACCTAATGTATAACATTCCAAATTGAAAATTTGGGATGTTACAAACCTACCCCCCTTAAGATGAATCTCGCCCTCGAGATTCGGGTTGGCTAGAAAATAGGTGAGGGTGGTCCTTGAGCAAATCTTCCTCTCGCTCCCAGGTGGCTTCATCCTCCGTGTGGTGGCTCCACTGAACTTTGCAAAACTTGATAACCTTGCTGCGAGTAACTCGGCTGGCAAACTCAAGAATCTTGACTGGTTTTTCCTCATAGGTCAAATTGTTATCCAACTGAATTGCTTCCAATGGCACTGTGTCTCTCAAAGGTATGTCAGCCATCTCCACGTGACACTTTTTCAACTAGGAAACGTGGAACACATCATGAACTCCTGTCAATCCTTCTGGCAATTCCAACTTGTAGGCCACTTCTCCCATACGCTCCAAAACTCGATATGGTCCTACAAATCGTGGCGCTAACTTCCCCTTAACTCACAAGCGCTTAATCCCTCGAAGTGGGGATACTCGAAGATAAGCTCTATCTCCAACTTCGTAAATTGTCTCCTTGCGTTTAGAATCTGCGTAGCTCTTCTGTCTGGACTGGGCTACCTTGAGCCTATCGCGAATCAACTTCACCTTCTGTTCAGACTCCTTAATCAAATCTGGTCCAAACAACTGGCGGTCTCCAACTTCATCCCATGACAACGGTGTCCTGCACCTCCTTCCGTACAAAGCTTCGAAAGGGGCCATCTTCAAACTGGTCTGATAGCTATTATTGTAAGAGAACTCTGCATATGGCAAATTATCGTCCCAACTAGATCCATAATCTAGCGCACAAGCTCTCAGCATATCCTCCAAAATCTGATTGACTCTCTCGGTCTGTCCATCTGTCTGCGGATGATAAGCTGTACTAAATTCTAGCCTAGTACCCAAAGTCTCATGCAACTGCTTCCAGAATTTTGAGGTAAACTGGGTTCCTCTATCTGATACAATACTCCTCGGAACTCCATGCAAACATACGATCCTGGTCATGTATATCTTTGCCAACTTAGCACTGGTGTAAGTGGTCTTTACTGGGATGAAATGAGCTACCTTTGTCAATCGATCAACTATGACCCAAATCGAGTCATAGCCTGAACGAGTCCTTGGTAATCCCGTGATAAAATCCATGCCTAGCTTATCCCACTTCCATTCGGGTATCGGCAATGGCTGCAACAGTCCTGCTGGCTTCTGATGCTCTGCCTTTACTCTCTGACATACGTCACAAACTGCTACATACTCCGCAATATCCTTCTTCATTCCAGTCCACCAGAAAATATCCTTCAAATCCAAATACATCTTGGTATTTCCTGGGTGAATCGAATACGGTGAATCATGTGCCTCTTGCAGAATCAACTTCCTGATCTCCAGGTCATTGGGTTCATAAACACGGTCTTCAAACCATAGGGTGTCGTGCTCATCCTCACAAAATCCTTTAGCTTTTCCTTGGCTCATTTTCTCTTTTATGGAAGCAATCTCCTTGTCAGTTTTCTGAGCTTTCCTGATTCTGTCCATCAAAGTTGACTGAATTTCCAACATTGCTACATAGCCTCTCGGAACTATTTCCAAACATAGTTCATGAAGATTTTCTGCTAACTCCTTGGGTATTTCTCCCGTCATTAACGTATTGACATGGCTCTTGCGGCTTAATGCATCAGCTACTACATTAGCCTTTCCGGGATGGTAATGCAATCTCATATCATAATCCTTGATGAGCTCCAACCATCTCCTTTGTCTGAGGTTCAACTCCTTCTGTGTGAAAATGTACTTCAAACTCTTGTGATCCGTGTACACCTCACAATGGTTTCCAATGAGGAAATGTCTCCATGTCTTCAATGCATGCACTACGGCTGCTAACTCCAAATCATGCGTGGCATAATTCAATTCGTGAGGCTTCAGTTATCGTGAAGCATACGAAACAACTCTTCCCTCCTGCATAAGCACTGCTCCAAGTCCTCGACGTGAAGCGTCACAGTACACCTCATAATCCTTGGTTTGATCTGGCAAAATCAACACTGGTGAGGTAACCAAACGGTTCTTCAACTCCTGGAAACTAGCCTCACACTCCTCAGTCCATTTGAACTTAGTATCCTTCTTCAGCAACTCCGTCATAGGCTTTGCAATCTTTGAGAAATTCTCAATAAATCTCCGGTAGTATCCTGCGAGTCCCAGAAAACTCCAGATCTCTCCAACTGTTGTTGGTGCTTCCCACTTGGTCACGGTTTCAACTTTAGCGGGATCTACTGCTATACCTTCTCCAGATATAACGTGTCCGAGGAATCCTACTTCCTTCAACCAAAACTCACATTTGCTGAACTTGGCATATAACTGATGTTCTCTGAGCTTTCCAAGTACCAAATGCAAATGCTCCTTATGCTCCTCTTCATTCTTCGAATAGACCAGGATATCATCAATGAAAACCACGACGAACTTATCCAAAAACTCCATAAACACTTTGTTCATCATGTTCATAAAATAGGCAGGTGCGTTAGTCAGTCCAAATGACATAACGGTATACTCATATAGTCCATATCTTGTGGTGAAAGCTGTCTTCGGGATATCCTGTTCTCGAATCTTCAACTGGTGGTATCCTGATCGCAAATCGATCTTGGAAAACACTTTAGCTCCTTGCAACCGATCAAACAGATCGTTGATCATTGGTAGTGGGTACTTGTTTTTGATCGTTACTTCATTCAATCCTCGATAATCAACAACCATTCTTAACGATCCATCCTTCTTCTCCACTAGAAGTACTGGCGATCCCCAAGGCGAAGAACTTGGGCGAATATATCCTTTATCCAGTAACTCCTTAATCTGCTTCTTAATTTCCTCCAAATCCTTTGTTGGCATCCTATATGGTCTCTTTGATATTGGCCCAGTGCCTGGCAATAGCTCAATCAAAAACTCAATGTCTCTATCCGGTGGCATGCCTGGCAACTCTTCGGGAAATACATCAGGAAAATCCTTTACCACTGGTACTTCCTCCTGCACAACTCCTGTTAGGCAATTTACTTGGGTCCTCTTTGGTACATGCCGGGATACATACTTGATCCTTCTCCCTTCTGGTGTGGTAAGCAAAATTGACTTACTAGGACACTCAATATTCCCTTCATACTTTGATAACCAATCCATGCCTAATATCACATCCAATCCTTGAGATTCCAATACTATTAGGTCTGAGGGAAAAAACATAGTTACCAATCCTTAATGGTAACCGATCACACCATAGACTAGCCACATATTCTGCTCCTGGCGAGGTTACTAACATGGGTGACCTAAGGGCTTGGGTTGGTAGGTTATACTTATCCACAAATCCCCTTGAGATGTATGAATGCGATGCACCAGTATCAAAAAGAACGAGTGCAGTAAATGACTTAACCAAAAACTTACCTATTACTGCATCGGGCTGAACTTCAACCTCCTCCACGCTAACGTGGTTCACCTGTCCCCTGTTGAAAGGGTTCGGCTTCTTCCCAGAACTTCCATTGCCATTTTGGCCTTCAGGACATTCATTTGCATAATGTCTTGGCTTCGAACACTTATAGCAAGTGACGTGGCTCAAGTCCTTCTTGGCTGGGGTGGATGGGGTGTTGCGGTTCTGTCCGTTGCTTCCTCCATTCCCATTACCATTCTTGGTGCCATTGTGATTGTGCGAGCTACCTACTCCATGGGTATGCTGAAAATGTGCTCCCGGTCTAGGGGTAAAACGTGGCTTCTGCTGAGCTCCTGAATTATACTTTCCTTGTCCATACTTCCTCTTGCGGTTCTCAATTTGCTGCTTCTTCCCTTCAATCATAAGAGCACGATCTACCAACTCCTGGTAGTTGTTGAAGGTGGCTACCATCAACTGCATACTCAACTCATCATTCAGTCCTTCCAGGAATTTCTCCTGCTTAGATGCATCTGTAGCAACGTCATCTGGGGCATAACGTGCTAGCTTACTAAACTCCTCCACATACTGGCCAACTGTCCGTCCTCCTTGGCGCAAGTTACAAAAATCACGCTTCTTCATGGCCATTGCTCCTGCCGAAACATGGGCAATACGAAAAGCCTGCTGAAACTGGTCCCATGTGACAGTGTCGACTGGGAAGGTGGCTGTGAAATTCTCCCACCAGGATGCTGCGGGTCCTTCTAACTGATGTGCGGCAAACTTAACCTTCTCCACATCTGTGCATCCTGCTGTGGTCAACTCCCTAGATATCTTGCGGAGCCAATCATCTGCTACTATCGGCTCGGTGCTACTGGAAAACACCGGCGGATTTAGCCTAAGAAAACGGGCTAAGTGGTCAACAGGTGGTGGTGGTGGTGGTGGTGGGGTGTTGTTGTTGTTCCCCTGATTCTGATTCTGAACTAGCAACTACATCAAGGTGTTCTGCTGTTGGATCAACTGGGTGAGCTCCGGCGGAAAGGCAAATCCGGGGTCACGTCTCGGAGGCATCTGAGGGTTTTAGAAAATACGAGATATAAGAATAGAGGGGGTCTAAAGAGAAAACACTACCCATATGCACATGAGGCAAAAGCACACAATTCACTTCAATCAGTCAAACAAAGGCATACAATCGATCTAACTATCGCAAAGTGCTCGGACTACTATATTTACATGGTGGACTACTACTATTGATGAGGTGGTCTACTAGAAATATTCTACGGTTGTAGACTCCATGATATCTGCTCCTGCTTCATCAACATAGTCATCATCGCTACTATCTGCTTCCGAGTCGGTGCCGTCGATGATGATGTAGTCTTCCGGGCTAATCTCCTTGGGTTCTTCGTCTTCATCTACTGGTGTCGGGCCTCCCATAAATATTCCAATCTTCTTGATCAGATCGTCATTCTTCTCCACCAATACTTCAATTTCTTCTTCATAATCTTCACGTGTAGCCTTGAGTTCTTCCTCCAGTTCCTTGATTCTAGTCTTAGTCTTCTTCAGATCTATCATGTCGGCGCACATCTGATTCTCCTGTCGTCGAATGTGATGGTTTAACTCCTGGATAAAAGCTGCAATTGATCTATCTTTCCTGGTGCTGATCATCTCCTAGTGTTCATCTCGGCGCCCACAAATCTGGTAGATAGTATCCTTGAGATCCTTGCGGTAGACTTCTCCAATGCGTCCCATGGCGATGTGAGCTGCCATACTCTTTCCTAGACTCCAAGTTGGTGCATCAAAAGAAAACTCTATGGGCTCAGTGACTGGCATGAACGTCCTTCCTGGAACTTGAACTTGAATCATCCAGCGCTCTTCTTCAGGTAAAGTGGCGTTGTAGGTTCCCGTGAAGCTTGGTACTCCTATGTTCAGGTATCTAGTGACTTCCTTCAAGTGGCGTCCAAAGGGTGCATCTTCATCTGGTTGTGTGAACTTGTTCCTTGCATCCGCCATCCTAAAGAGTAGAAAAGATGAGAAGTCAGAAGAGAATAGAGTGAGTATTGATCAAGGTCTTTAGCTTAGTGGTCGTGTCCTACAGTCAGCGTGTGCTCTGATACCATCTCTGTAGCGACTAGACCTCAAACAGTCTGATCTCTGTGCTCCGGTGTCATCCCTGGATCAGTAATGCTGACACCACACAGTACTCGGAGGATTTATAGCAGAGTAGCAATCACACACTTATTACATCGAATGTCTCAAAAGAGAACTTATTACAATAAATATGGCTTAAGGCCATCTAATAATGATAACAGCGGAAGGCTTGGAAGATAAGTGAGTCCATCAACTCCAACGGCATCACTAAGTATAGAACCACGACCTAAAAACTCCTTAATCGTCGTCTGAAAAGTCTGCAACATTAACGTTGCAGCCCGAAAACGGGTCAGCACATGGAATATGCTGGCAAGGTAACACATAGATAGTAAAGAAATGCAACAGCTATACTATATGCATATTGGGCTGGTGGAAAGCTCTATGGTTACAGTTTTTGCGTAAAGACAATTTTTCCCTACTTCAAAGGAATAAATTTAATTACTATCATGGTGGTTGTTAAACATTGAGAATGGTTGACAGCATTCTCAATCCCAATTAAAGTAACATCATTAAACCCAACAAAATTAACTTTAGAGTAACATGTTGAGATTCACATGAAAATCCAAGTACTAGATACTCAAGATGTCCATAACCGGGGACACGGCTAATCATGATTAGTTTATTACACTCTGTAGAGGTTTGCGCACTTTTCCCCACAAGACTCGATCGCCTCCGTTTGGTTTCTCGCACTACAGGGTGTTCGAGAAGACGGATGACCGAGACATAGTCTTTCAGAAGCGCTAGCACCTTACGATCGGGTAGACCGTACCACCTACATCCCCTACATCTGCTAGTCTACCACTATAAGAGTTCGCACAACTTACTCAACTATGCCAGAGCCCATAATGGCTTGTGGCTGCACACGGAAGTTTGTAGTATGAATAATCTCATGATCCCTTTGAGCCTGGGTGGCGGTCCAAAAGAAAAACAGGCAAGTCCTGGAAACCCCAGGTGCCTCAATCCACCTAGATGTGTGTTTAAGTTTCCACCTTAGATAAACCATTAATTATCAATCTCACATCTGTCATGGATTTCACTCACCCAATCCACGTCTACTAGCATAGCATGGCATAATAAGCAAACGTAGAAGGTAACTCCCAAAGGTTTGATAATAAACATGTATTAGGTACTACCTCATCTACTTCCCATCCCACAATTTAATTAGATCCTAATCATGCAATGTGTGAGAATTGATCTAATGCAATAAAACTGGGTTGTAGAAAAGGTATGACCAAAGTGTTACTTGCCTTGCTGATGATCCGCGAAACCTAGAGATCCAAAGTAACAGGCGGCGCACTCCGGGTATTCTATCGCAGACAAACAAACAAGCATACAATAAGTACTCATCTAATACACAGGTAAAACTCAAATAGAAGATCTAACCAGAAAGTTCAACTTAAGAACCCTGGTTGGCAAAAAGAATCAAATCGAAAGAAGCAAAAGAAATCAAACGACGAAAGAAAACAACTTCATTCTAGTAATCTGGATCTAAGCAAAATTTTACAGTAGCAAAAACTTGTTTAAGTTGATTATTCAGAAAGAGGGTTTCGAGACGAAACTCCAGGCGCTTGAATCGCCTGATTCCGATAAACGAGCAAAAAGTTATACTAAAATGAAAATCGGATCAGAAATCGCGATCAGAAAATAACCGCGAAAAAATCCGACGAAAAAGAAAAACGACGAACAGAATTTTTTTTTTAAAAAAATGGCACGGAAAACAAGGCGGCGGCGAACCTCGGGCGGCGCGCTGCTCCGGCGGCGGCGGCGGGCGGCGGCTGGGTAGGGTTAGGGTTTCGGGGCTGGCGGCTGGGCTCCCTCTCTCGGGCCGGGGTGGCGGCTTATAAAGCCTCGGCCGGCGGTGTCCTGGCCGAGTATGGCCCAAAGTCGGTTCCGCGTTTTTTTTAAAATTCCGCTCGGAAGAAAAATAAAAAGAAATACTAAAGGGACTCCAAAAATCACGAAATAAATTTTACCGGGTTTCTAAAATCAAGCCCGATAAAGTGAACATTTATCTGGGCCCAAACTACAACTTTGAAAAACGCGCATTTTTCCTAAATTCAAATAAAATTACCAAAAACTCCAAAATAAATCTTATTTGATTTTTTTATTAAATCCTCAATATTTCTATATTTTGGGAAAGTCAATTTTTCCCTCTCTCATATTTTTGGTAATAGAAATAATTGATGATAAAATAAATAAAATCAAATGATCCTGTTTACATAATTTGAGAAAACTCAAATATGTAAATAACGAAATCCCCAACTCTCTCCGTGGGTCCTTGAGTTGCTTAGGATTTTCTAGGATCAAAACCAAAAACAAAATATAATATGATATGCATGATGACCTAATGTATAACATTCCAAATTGAAAATTTGGGATGTTACAGATATCTTGGAAGAGCTCAGAATGTTGATGATGTTCATGACACATTCGTCGCGAGATTTCATGAATATGTAATCGATCGGCGATGACATCAAGTCAAAGGAATGATGATGTACACGACACAAACTCGAAATCAAGCTTGCTGTTCAAGGCAAAATGATAAGACAAGGAAAATCTATGTAAGCTTAGCTCATCATCGAAAGTGGTGCTCCGGGAATAAGGACCAGGTAGCACAGTTAAAATCATCACGATAATGATATAGCCAAACAGGCTAGGAATGACATGATCGGGTACAAACCCATAAGTAAAGAAGATTACTAAAATTTGATGAACCGTAGTGCGGACTCGGTTCACTATTTGGTGTTCTCAGTTGACGCCAACCCAGAACCCATGAAAATTGGAATTGGAACAGTTGATGAAGAACCCATAAGAAGTTATGCAGTTCCATGATATTCTCGAGATACCATAGTGTAATACTCGACGGTAGAGCAGAGTAGAGGGTGGACATGTGAAATGATCTGTAGAAGACAAGTACTTCATATTGTCTGAGAAATGGAATCAAAGGAGAACAATCATGGTCGGAGCCACAGTTGCAAAGGATCAATTCACAGATACCAAAAGATATTATATCAAGGAAATAGTTATAATTTCAAGAAGCTTCCATGATAGGATCTACATCGTGTCCATGGGCATGAACACAAAGTTCACGGTCGACTCCCACTTCTGCAATGCTTAACCTTTCATTCACTTCTCATTTTCAAAGAGGTTGTAATGTTGAAGTTTTATCTAGCAAAATACCAGAAGAGTATGACTCGTGAAAGCTTTCGAGTTCACACATATTAAGGAAGGCATAGGTTCTACCCATCGGGGCATCATGGAAACATATACCACAAACTTTTAGGAGTAATGAACACAAGCTTGAAAGTAGAGCATGGTTGTCAAAGCAGAGGATACAATTTACCAAAGGTATTATGTATCAGGGAAAGAACTTCTCGAGGTCTTTGTATATGAAGGACACTGTCAGATGATAATTCAATAAAGGATCTGATGGTCCATAATAGAGCTGATGTGAGCATCGGCACACAACCAGAGGAAGGAACAATGCGAAGGCATTGATCATAGAAACAACTGACTAATTCAAAGCTCAAATGCAAAGGAATTATGATTTCCCATTCAAGGGATCAAAAGCAAACGCTCTGATTAAGGATGGATAAGTTGAGTAGGTTTAGGGGTACAATCGATGGCAATTTGATTGCTTGAGATCCAGCTCATCTTTAAAATAACATCTGAGGTAGAAGGATGAATTATAGGATCTGATTGAGGATTGCGAGCATTCGCAACATATTAAATCAATGGACTCAAAATGGTAGTGACAAATGCTGCCAATAAGATTACTATACTTATGGGATTAACCATAATGCAAGTAAGCAAGAATTTCAAGAGCAAAAGGCTCCTGAGGATTTGCGGAAGATCGAATGGTATTTTGAAGACTTTTGTGAAACACATGAACAACTGGGGATGAGCGGATACTCGACAAGTGTGAGGGTTTATCCGTAGGGGTATTAACACAGAAAAGAGCTGCAAAGCGGTGGGCACAAAGGATTCTCGGATTATCGGTGAATTTTTTTAGGGTATCAAGTAATAACAAGGGCAACTGGGAACGGATGTATGAACTACAAGTGTAAGCAGTTATCTATCAGGATTTATCGGTGGTCAGGGATAGCAAAAGTGGTGGGCACAAAGTCTCAAGAGAATATCAAAGAGTGTCTTCAGAATCTTCTGGTGAAGCAAGCGATCGTTTGGACCAAGGGGCTCTCCGGAAGAAAGTATTTAGGAGAACCTAGAGTTAGAGTTAGCAAATCATTTAACCCGAATAGGAGAGAGATCAGAGTCCCAGAGTAAAGATCAAAGAGTAAAAGATCCTAATACCACCCAAATGGCGACATGGGCCCATAAGACACACAACCATGTTAGTAAAAAGTTTTGCAATGTCTAGACTCGACTTCGGCTAAGGAGTGTGGAAGGGGGATTCCTACAGGCAGTCGGCTCTGATACCAACTTGTGACGCCCCCGATTCAATCATACACTAATCATACACGCAAACGTGTACGATCAAGATCAGGGACTCACGGGAAGATATCACAACACAACTCTACAAATAAAATAAGTCATACAAGCATCATATTACAAGCCAGGGGCCTCGAAGGCTCGAATACAAGAGCTCGATCATAGACGAGTCAGCGGAAGCAACAATATCTGAGTACAGACATAAGTTAAACAAGTTTGCCTTAAGAAGGCTAGCACAAACTGGGATACAGATTGAAAGAGGCGTAGGCCTCCTACCTGGGATCCTCCTAAACTACTCCTGGTCGTCGTTAGCGGGCTGCACGTAGTAGTAGGCACTTCCCGAGTAGTAGTAGTCATCATCGACGGTGGCATCTGGCTCCTGGACTCCATCGTCTGGTTGCAGCAATCGGGTATAGAAAGGGAGAAAAGAGGGAGCAAAGCAACCGTGAGTACTCATCCAAAGTACTCGCAAGCAAGGAGCTACACAACATATGTATGCATTGGTATCAAATGGAATAAGGCTATCATATGTGGACTGAACTGCGGAATGCCGGAATAAGTGGGGGATAGCTAGTCATATCGAAGACTACGCTTCTGGCCAGCTCCATCTTGCAGCATGTAGAAGAGAGCAGAAGGTAAGTTCACCAAGTAGCATCGTGTAGCATAATCCTACCTGGCGATCGTCCCCTCGTTGCCCTGTTGGAGAGCGATCACCGGGTTGTATCTGACACTTGAAAGGGTGTGTTTTATTAAGTATCCAGTTCTAGTTGTCATAAGGTTAAGGTACAACTCCAAGTCATCCTGTTACCGAAGATCACGGCTATTCGAATAGATTAACTTCCCTGCAGGGGTGGACCACATTTCCCAACATGCTAGATCCCCTTTGTCCGGACACACTTTCCTGGGTCATGCCCGGTCTCGGAAGATCAACACGTCGCAGCCCTACCTAGGCACAACAGAGAGGTCAGCACGCCGGTCTAAATCCTATGGCGTAGGGGTCTGGGCCCATCGCCCATTGCACACCTGCACGTTGCGAGGGCGGCCGGTGAGCAGACCTAGCCTCCCTTATACAAGAGCAGGCGTTCCAGTCCAACCCGGCGCGCGCCGCTCAGTCACTAATGTCACGAAGGCTTCGGCTGATACCACGACGTCGAGTGCCCATAACTGTCCCCGCGTAGATGGTTAGTGCGTATAGGCCAGAGTCCAGACTCAGATCAAATACCAAGATCTCGTTAAACGTGTTATCTTGAAATAACCGCGAACGCCGGCTAGGGCCAGGACCACCTGTCTCCTAGGTGGTCTCAACCTGCCCTGTCGCTTCGCCACAAATATCCACACAGAGGGCCGGCGGGAAAGTATGTCCTTCCAGCCCCCAATTTGTGAATCAACCGCGGGTACTCCTCGAGCCAAACCGACTTTAGTCATCACATGTATCATGTATAAAGTATATAGTATACACCCGTGATCACCTCCCAGGTGATCATGGCCCGATAGTATAGCATGGCAGACGGACAAGAATGTAGGGCCACTGATGATAAACTAGCATCCTATACTAAGCATTAGGATTGCAGGTAAAGGTAACAACAGTAGTAGCAAGGACATGCTATGCATCAGGATAGGATTAACGGAAAGCAGTAACATGCTACACTACTCTAATGCAAGAAGTAGAGAGAAGAGTAGGCGATATCTGGTGATCAAAGGGGGGCTTGCCTGGTTGCTATGGCAAGAAGGAGGGGTCATCTTCGACGTAGTCAAACACACGGACACCGGCAGCGGTCTCGGAGTCTACTGGAAATAAGTAACCGAGGGGGGAAACACAATAAATAACAGAGCAATCAAATGTAACACAAAGCAAGATGCAGCAATATGTTGTGCTAGGGTTGACCTAACGTAGGGACATGTGATACCGGTGAAGGGGGAAACATCCGGGAAAGTATCCCTGGTGTTTCGCATTTTCGGACAGGCGGACCGGAGGGGGAAAGTTGCATGTTCGCTATGCTAGGGGTGTGTGGCGGGCGAACGGGCTGCATATTCGGATTCGTCTCGTCGTTCTGAGCAACTTTCATGTAGAAAGTATTTTCATCCGAGCTATGGATTATTTTATATTAATTTTTCAAAGTTTTAACATATTTGGAATTTAATTTAAATAGAGAGCAAAGGTGAAAATGCTATGGGTACACGAAGTGTACCCAGCATTTTACATAGTGAGCATGATAGGTGGGGCCAGGGGCGCTGACTCAGCATTCAACAGTCAACAGTCAACACTTTGACCGTTGACTAGTCAAATCTGGGCTGTGGGGGCCACTTGTCATTGGGTGTAATATCTAACCGAGGTTTTATCTTAAACTAAAAAATCCTAATTATTAGGTGGGGGCCCAGTAGTCATAGGGCAATCTAACTAATGAAATAAAACAAAACAAAACTAACAGGGGGCTAATCCCCCAACTACCTAAGCCGGCCCAACCATGCGGTGGCCCAAAGCCATAGCTGGGGCACACACGGCAGCTCCCAGAGGAGCGCCGGCGGCCATCCCAGCACATGGTGCAGGGGGCGCGCAGGGAGAGGCCCCGAGCAGACGCGGCCTGGCCGGAGTGGCCACGCGCCGGCGGTGCAAGGCAAGGCGGGCGGCGCAGGCGAGCGAAGCCGGTGGTAGCGGCAACAGTCAGCAACAGCTGCAGGCGGGGAGGGAGCATGGCGCGAGCGGCAGGCAGCAAAGTAGCAGAAGAGCAGTGAACAGAGCCGCATCGGCAAAGCAGCATCAGCAGCAGGCGGACGCGCACGGGAGGTCAAGGGCGCAACGCGCGACAACCAACTAGCAAGGGCATACATACAGGGAGCTCGGGCGCAGCCATGACGACCCCGGGTGAGCACGGGAACGGCGACTAACGGAGTAGATCGAGGGAGAAAACCAGGGGGGTCGAAGAAGGAGCTCACAGAGGGCATCGTGGACATGTCCGGAAGGCGTGGGGGGTGGCCGGACGAGCAGATCGACGCGGCGGCCGAGGCAGACGCCCACGAAGGGAACACGCATGCGGGGTGTCACAGGTGCTCCCCGCCGTCGACCTGGTGGTGCAGACGAAGTAGCGGAGCACGGCAGTCCTCCTGGACATCTTCCTTGCCGGCGAGAAGCACGGTGGCCCCGGGATCAACGCGACGATGACGACCGTGGAGCTCGGGCATGGTTCAGATCGAGGGAGAGAGACGAGGAAGAAGAATGAGGGGATTAGGGTTCGGGGTGTCGCGAGGCAGGTCTTGTAGGCGTCGGGGAGGCCGCGGGATGGCCTGCACGTCGATAGTCCCGGCCATGGTGGCCTGGATGGCTGCCACGCCCCTCCCCTACCTCCTGTAGCGGGAGGTGGGAGGAGAGGTGGCGGTGGGCTGGGCCGGAGGCACTGTGACCACATATGGTCCTGTGGCCCAGTAGTTTTAGGCCCCTTTTCATTTCTCCTTTTTTGTTTTGCAAAATGTTTGGCCACAAGATGTCTTTTGTAAAATATGAGGTTGTGCCACATAATTACCTTACAATAATTAGCAGTGTCAAAAAAGGTTTTGTGAGCATTAGTATTCATTTGAATTTTGCATAAATGCGAATGCGTTAAAAAGGTTGTTTCGGGCACTACTTTAAATAGGTTAGGGGCAATTCAATATCTCAAATAATATTGGTTTCTTCATGACGATTAACTAGTGAATTTTGCAACCCAGCGAACATTTTTGTTTTACCGCTTGAAGAAATGATAATCTGACTTTATTTTAATTTGAATTTGTATTCGGTTAGGAACAAGATGAGATTTAGATAAATTAATTGCGATGACATGGCACCATTAGGGTGTGACTACTATGGCTTAACTATCGGGGTGTTACACATGTGAATGTCGACTACATGACACTTCACCTTTGTTTGGGCCTCGAGGAAGGCATTGAGAAGTAATAAGTAGATGATGGGTTGCTAGAGTGACAGAAGCTGAAACCCTAGTTTATGCGTTGTTTCGTAAGGGGCTGATTTGGATCCATATGTTTCATGCTATGGTTAGGTTTACCTTAATACTTCTGTTGTAGTTGCGGATGCTTGCAATAGAGGTTAATCATAAGTGGGATGCTTGTCCAAGGAAGGGCAGTACCCAAGCACCGGTCCACCCACATATCAAATTATCAAAGTACCGAACGCGAATCATATGATCATGATGAAAACTAGATTGACGATAATTCCCATGTGTCCTCGGGAGCGCTTTCCTTTATATAATAGTTTGTCCAGGCTTGTCCTTTGCTACAAAAAGGATTGGGCCATCTTGCTGCACCTAATTTACTTTTATTACTTGCTACCCATTACAAATTACCTTATCACAAAACTATCTGTTATCAATAATTTCAGTGCTTGTAGAGCATAGCTTACTGAAAACTGCTTATCATTTCCTTCTGCTCCTCGTTGGGTTCGACACTCTTACTTATTGAAAGGACTACGATAGATCCCCTACACTTGTGGGTCATCAAGGTGCACAACAAGACCAGCAGGAGTTTCCGCACACCCGCATGCAACGTGCAGCACTAGACGTTGATGGAGGCGACACTGGCGACGGAAAATAGAGGTGGCAGTGATGAGCTCAAGCACGACAACTACGGGCCCTATCATAGTGGCGAGGACACGTAGCCGACTCTACTCGACACGGCGGAGACGATGGACACACGCAGAGGCGCTACGGTGGTCGGAGCACTCGCCGGAGGCGAGGTCCGATGACGATGGGGTTAGGCGCGCGCGGCTAGCGTGACTAGAGCATGCACAAGAGAGGGAGAAGGAGACGGGGAGGTTCGCATGCTCAACACAAGCACGGTGGTGCGCTTGGTTGCTCGAGAGGAGGTCGGAGACCACGGGATTTGGCCGGAGACGAACGGTGACCGAAGCGGAGGAAGACGACGAGGAAGGAGTCGGACTTGGCGTCCCTCGAGGCCGTAGGGGAAGTAGTCAATAGAGTCGACGACGGCGGACTTGGCAGACACGCTTGGAGAGGGGGAGGTCGACGGAGTGCATGCCGGTTATGAGCACGTGCTCTTGGACGCACTCGAGCACGACGGATAGCGACGAATCTGGTGGTTCAGTGGCCCAACGGTGGCGGTGAGGGGAAGAGGGAACCCTAGCTGGTAGGTAGGGCAAGGAGGAAGGCCTTATAGAGGGCCAGAGCGAGCGAAGCGAGCTCGCGTGCGCTCGGCCATGCCATGTGTGTGAGATGCGAGGGGGGACCGAGGAAGGGGAAAGGTGGGTGCGGGCGCGGCCGGAGCCACTGACGGTTGGGCCCCACCAGGCCACGTGGAGGCGAGGCAGAGGGGGGTGAGCGGTGCACAAGTGAGAAAGGGAAAGAGGGAGAGAGCGCGGGAGGCCGAGCGGGCTGCGGCCATGTGCTGCTGGGCCAGCCTGGAGGCCGAGGCACAGGTCGGTTGTTGCTGTTGCTGACCCTCTCTCTTCTCTTTTCTTTAAACATTTCTTCAAATAGAAAAGTCAGAAAAAGGCTAGAGAGTTAGGCAATGAAGTAGGGAGAGATAGAAATATATCTGAGACCCTGGAATTATGTAGTATTTGAATAAATTGCTTTGGATATTTTAAAGGCAGAAAAATAAAACAAGTTTGAATATAATTTAAACTTGAGGCATTTTTGAACCTAACCAAAACAACTTCAAATGATCTGAAATTTGGCAGAGAGGTCTAGGACATGGTGCTAGAATATCGGGGAAAAGTTGAACATTATTTGAGGCCAAAATAATGTTGCTTGTCAAAATAAGGTTTTTGGGATAGGTGGAGAGATGAGGAGGGGAATGATGATGAAGATGGCATTACAAGATGATGCATTTGGCATGATGAGGTGAAAACTACCATGCACAACACAACAAGGCCTAGCCAAGCATAATGCAACATGATATGACAATGCAACAAGATGATGGTATAGCAACGCAATAATAAGTGGCGAAAGAAATATGACAAGTAAAGAAAAGCCAAAGAAATAAGTAAAACAACAAATAAAACAAAAGATGGAACCCAACAAGAATTGGAATAAGATCAAGTGGATATATTTCCCAAAAGGGGAAGTTTTACATCTGGGGTGTCACAGCTTGCCTGATGGATAAATGGATCCAGGCACAGTACTATGGGGGCCCAATTAGATGTCATGTCTACTAGACACCCAACTAAATGGCTTCATGCATCTACGTGTTCGCACGTCAAGCATCGGGAAAATTACAGGTGATACGAAGCTTTCCATGCTCCCATGATATGGGCTTCCAAGAGTCCTTGGATCTGAGATCGAACGGTTGCATGGCATGATTCTAGACCTATGGGTGAATATCCTATCCTGGAGTGTTATTCTGAAAATTTTCAGCAACTTAGCATGCGATCGTTCGAGCTTAGTTCCAAGGGCTGTCAACAGCCCGTATCATGGTCGCGCCTACCACGACCGTTGCCTCGCTCGCGCGGTCGCGCCCTTGGATATTTCACATGGCTATAAATGAGCATTTTCCCCTACTTCGCATGCATGAAACTACTTCCTCCGTCCAGGTGCGTTAGGCTATCTGATGTTGGCATGTCATACATAGTCATCACTTAGTCACACATACAACAAGGTTAGCTGTAAGGTTGGCTATAAGAGTAATTGTTTTACTTCTCTCTATCTCTTTCTTCGTACTCTTCCAATACATGCGTGCTTAGATGAGGTGCTAAGTGCATTAAAAATCTTAGCAACAAGTCTTCCCAATGCAAAGGTGCTTAGCTTTTGTAGATAAGGTTCCCTTATGGAATTGTTTAATAATTAAACTCCCTCATGTATTGGTTGGTAGTCATTTTACATAGGTCCGTGTGCTTAGAACCATTTCTTCCCGGGGTCACCATAATGCTGTCTCTCCTCTTTAATTGCTTTGGCACATCACTGCTCTGCCTATGTGGCGTCCTTAGCACCTGTACACCTTGGAGCACTTGGAAGGGCCTTGGAGTACAGTACTTGGCACCTGTATACCATGGAGGTGGTCAGAAATTAGGAGACTCACGCCAGTCGTAGCGACACAGTTAAAATGATAATGGCAAGTCAAATCACAGGGCCCCACCTCTCCAGCAGTAACTCGCCGTCAAATCACACAGCCCTACATTTGCAGCAGCCTACTCCCTCATCTTCTCGCCTCTCTGTCGAACCGAGTAGGCGGAACTGCCCCGCCTACCGCGCGGGAAAAGCCCCGCCCTCGACTTTTAAATATAATTTTGTATCCATGGATTGTGCCATGGTGCAAAGCCTCAAGAAAATGGCGGTACACATGTATAGGACACGCCTGTTGCGTTCGCACCGCACCCCAGACGGTCAGTTGGTCTGGCATGCCGCTCTCTGAATGGAACACACGCCATATTACATTTGCACATACATGTGGGACCGCAATTGAGAACCAACCATAGGCACACTCCCCGGCCCCGCAAGTCGGCTGAGTTAATAGAAGAGAGAGACGAGGGATAGTACTGGAGCAGTGTTGTACAAACGTTGGTGCCTGGACGATCTCTGCATGACACGAAAGATCAATTCGTCCATGCATGTGACCATACTCTAGCAGACGGCTGGATTGGCTATCGTCTAAATATCGTGCAGGCCGTGTAGGATAGGGCTATAGTTCTGATGAGAAATCTAAAAAAAGGTCTCTTGTCATCTCGCAATATTAGGTGTCATGTGCTTCGGATCACCGTGAGGGTTAAACAACGACAACTGAGTTCCTCCAAGGCACTGGTCATTGGGGGCACATGCAAGAAGACTACTCGGCTGCCATCTAGGTCAAACCGGCTATGTTAGTTAGGACATCTATCGATGGACCCCTTTTCTACAAGTTTATCTTTAATTTGAGCTTTGATCCTCGTCTAGTTTGTCTGTCAGGATTCATGTTGTCTCCTTGGGGCAGTGAGGTTATGGTTTCTTGTCATGTGGCATTTTTTCGTGTTATATGTTAATCCGGTGCTTCAGATGAAAATGATGACAACTGCGCCTCCGGGGCACGTGCATGAAGACTTCTCGACAGTCATTGACGAGGTCAAGCCGGCTCGGGTAGATAAAAGAAAACTACTCCACTATATAGGCAGGAGCCTCCGCGCTTGCTTGCAGTGTTGCTCTCTTCACACCGTCTCGTCCTCTCAAGATCTAAACATGACAGCGGTGGCCACTCTCTCTCTCTCTCTCTCTCTCTCTCTCTCTCTCTCTCTTTGCTCACTGCTGGTCACTAATTCAGCCAGATCCTCTCCACCGGGGAAGGTGAGAAGGTGCAATGTTCACGCGGTCGTCCTCGACGACGGCTCTTACCCACTGCCGGCGCGTACCGGTCAGCTTGCCTTACCGTTCTCTCCCACGCGCCGCTGGCTAGGGAGGGCCTCTGACCCCTTCTTCCTTGCTGCCATAGTGTGGGCAGATCCGGCCTCCGCCCACCCACCTAGCGACACCCGGAAGACCCTCAGGTATAACTTCCTTCGAAACCGGCTTGCTCTACTTCCCCAGCTCCTGACGTTGCTGCATTTGTATCTTTTACTATTTCTCAGGACCCCTCGTAGATAGGATCGATCGGCTGTTCGAAAGCCACCTAAATTTTTACCGTTAAGAGGTAAAACTAGTTCATGTAGTCGAATTTATTACTACTTGGTTCAAGCAGGGAAGAAAGGGGGTGGGGTGGGGGAAGATTTGTTACCTGAATCTAGGACTTGGTCGAAAGAGGAAATAATGGGGGCGAAAAGCAGCAGAGACTAGCTATCCAACTAGTCTCTTGGTCTAATAGGGAAATAAAGGGAAACACAATACAAACTCAATATAAACCAATCTATTGGTTGAAAAAGGAAAGAAAGTGGGGACTGGGGGACAAGTCAACAGAGTATGTCTAGCACTAGATTTGCTAGCCTCACACAATATAAGGTAGCTATACCGAACAAAAATGGGACCAACCCAGAGATCCTGTTCTGATTTATTGCCCCGAGCCTATAACGACCCGAGAATGATGCTCCAGATGCCTTCCATGTTTTGCGTGTCAGCTGTGTTAATTATTTGTTTGTTGCATTTTATCATGGCATCATGTGCATTGCATCTGCATGCTTTCATAAAACCCGCAGTTGTTCGTAGTTGCCGCTTCTCTCCGTGTCTTCATTGTCCTTTTGTCCGCCCCCTTGTCTTCTTGACCTCTCTCAGATCCCCCCGCGTGCCCCACCGAAAACTTTCCCGAACCCGAACCAGGCTGTCGTTACGGACGGGTCCGGATCATCTCCATACATCCCTAAAATATCTTTGGTTCATTGTTTGGACATCCTAACCTATTTATTGTGGGCCATCCGATTACGATCGGAGGGTCCGATCCAACCCTCTTTTGGACCTCCTACTGTATATAGACCAACCTCTTAGGTAGCAACCCTAAAATCTAGCCCCCTTGTCCCATCGCGCCGCCGCTAGTCATCCACCCCTCTCCTTCCTCGGGATCCATCCCGCATCCACTTTGTCTTCAGCCACCACTCTCTCCATCAGGATCCCTCCCGATCCGCCCAATCCCTACATCGATCCAACCAGCAGCTCCCCTCGAGCTACACCTACAACCCATCCTTCCCAACCTCGAGCCAGGAGCTTGTCCATGACCCCCAGCCACTTCTCCCGTCGGCAACCGAAGTCACCGGCCAGGCCATCCCCTGCCCTTCATGTGTTTCTTCCCGTCTCCCTTTCTTCTCTGGTCTCTCTCACGCATCTTCTCTCTCTCAGGCACTTCTATAGCAGCCCTGCCATGGATGGCCTCTTCAGGAACTCTTGTCGCCACTGCAGTTCGTTCGCATCGCCGCCCTGCTTCATCCCCGCCATGATCCGGTGGCCGCCGCCCACCCCAAGAAGCAGCAGTTCCCGAGCCCTCCTCCACCCCGCGGCCTCCTCTGCCCTCTCCTCAAGCCGACCGCACTAGCAGCCCAGGCCGAGCCTGTGACCTCTCCTCCTCCTGGTTTTCCCTCTCTCTCTCACGTTGCCCCCCCTCTCTCCTTCGCAGGAACGTGCAGGAGCTCGCCCAAGCTCCATGGTGCCACCGTCGTCGTCCTGTTTCGTCCGGTGACCTCTGGGAACTGCCGCCCCACGAAGTCCCACCCGCGTCCTCCCGTCGAGCACCGGGATAACGGCAGCAGCTCCAGCCTCGCTTCGGCCCTCCTCAGCCTCCTCCACACCGGATCCGCATCTGCCTTGCCGTCGCTGGAGTTCCAAGCCGCGCCGCTGCGTCCTCTGCTTCCCCTGCTCGCTGCGACCTCAGTCGCGCACCTGCATCGGTACGGGTCACCGCTCCCGAGCGCGTTGACCGTGCCTCTAGCCCAACGTGCCCCATGCCTGCCCCAACCTCTCCACCGGCTAGGCCTTGGCCCATGGTGAGCAGCCCAGTCTTCCTAACAGTTTTGGCCTGCGTTGTGTTTTTTATTTCCTGCTGCGAATTTAGTCATTATCCAGAGAATTTCAGAATTGCAGAAAAAACCCTTGCATTTCATGCATATAATAACTCATGATTTGTGCATCGGATTAAAATAAGTTATATATGAGAAATGCTTAGGATTTCATCTAGTTTCATAATATGCTACTTTCATCCATGTTTGAAATGCTTAAATTGCTGCTTGCTTTTATTTTGCATAAATGACATGTTAAAATGGTTTATTTCATATCTAAATAACCGTAGCTCCGAATTAAATAAATTATATATGTAACTTGCTTAGAAAAATGCATAGATTAACATGGTGGCATTACTTTGCATGTTTAATAACTCTAAAATTGTGTATAGGGCAGAACAATACCAACTTTGAAATATGCATATGTGGGTTATCCGGAATTGTTATTTGTTGTTTCGGCCTCATTTAAACTTGCCTAGCTAGGTAGATTAATTATGCTTCACATCTTGCCATGTTAACCAACATTTAGTATTGATGGGTACATAATCGAGAGTGAACTAAATATTTCGAATGTGGTGTTTCCTCAATATGAAACTCGTTGCATATTGAGCTCCACTTAATTTGTAGTATTTGTTTGTTGCACTTTGCCATGCCATGCCTCATTAAACCGGACATGGGTCATACTTGATTGTGCATCATGCCATGTTTATGATTGTTGGTTCACCGTGTTGTTTGCTTCTTTCCGGTTGCACTTCCCCTTGATAGTTCCTGTTTCGTTGCGATCGTGAGGATTCGTTCGACTACGTTGGTTCGACTACTTCTTGGACTCGATCTTCTTCCTAGCGGGATTTCAGGCAAGATGACCATTACTATGGATACCACTACTATCTTTGCTTTGCTAGATGTCTCGATGCTATCGCTACGCCGTGTTACCTACCACTTGTTTATAAACCCTCCAAAATTGCCATGTTAGCCTCTAACCTTTTCCACCATCCTAGCAAACCGTTGTTTGGCTATGTTACCATTTTGCTCAGCCCCTCTTATAGCGTTGCTAGTTGCAGATGCAGTTCTAGGTTGTTCCATGTTGGGACATGGTTATCATGGATTTCGATATCACAATATCTCTTATTTAATAAATGCATCTATATACTTGGTAAAGGGTGGAAGGCTCAGCCTTTTGCCTGGTGTTTTGTTCCACTCTTGCCGCCTTAGTTTCCATCATACCAGTGTTATGTTCCTTGATTTTGTGTCTCTAACACGGTGAGGGTTTATGGGCCCCTCTTGACTGTTCGCTTTGAATAAAACTCTTCCGGCAAGGCCCAACATTGGTTTTACCATTTGCCTAATAACAACTAAAACTTGCATAGGGACCGCTAGCACCCAAGGATTCTTAATCAACCCCCGGGCCAATGCTCCTCATGAGTGTTGGTCCAAACTAGAGCACTGTGCGGGGCCGCCCCAGGGCAACCAGGGTTATTTTGGCACCTGTACGCGTCGCTCATCCATCATGGCCTGAAACGAGATATGTGCGGCTACTATCAGGGTGTCCGCATGTCAGGAGGTCTTGCTGGACTTGTTTTACCATTGTCAAAATGTCTTGTGCATCGGGATTCCGAGTCTGATCGGAGGGTCCCGCGATGGAGGATTGTCTCCGCGGATCGTGAGCTTGTCATGGGCTAAGTTGGGACACCCTTGTAGGGCTTAAACTTTCGAGAGCCGTGCCCGCGGTTATGTGGCAGATGGGAATTTGTTAATATCCAGTTGTAGTGGACTTGAACTAAACTCAATTAAAATACACCAACCGCACGCATAACCGTGACCACCTCTTTTCGAGCGAGTTCGAGAAGAGAACACATTGGGGTTATGTTGGAACGTAAGTAGTTCATGATCACTTCTTGATCATTACTAGTTTGCGACCGTTGCGTAGATTCTCATCTTATTCTTGTACTCGTAAGTTAGCCACCATACAGTGCTTAGTCGCTTGCTGCAACCTCACCACTTATCCATTCTATACCCATTAAGCTTTGCTAGTCTTGATACCCATGGTAATGGGATTGCTGAGTCCTCATGGCTCACAGATTACTACAACAACAGTTGCAGGTATATGTTATGCGAAGCTTTGACGTGAGAGCGATGCTTTCTTGTTTGGAGTTCTTCTGCTTGTTCCTCTTTGATCAAGGGTTAGGTTCCGGGTCGGGAGCCTGGGATTAGCGGGTGGATGTCGTTCTTCTTTTTCGTTTGATTTCATCCATTGTTGGATCCCACTCTTCTGTATGATGATTGCTATGTATTGATGAACTGTTGTATTCATGTTGTAGCTTGTGGCGAGTGTAAGCCTTTATCTTGTATTCTCATCTATTCAATACATGGTATGTTGTAATGATATCCACCTTGCTATGCGCTCGAAATGCGGTTGTTCCCCAATCATGAGTTCATCACATGATTGGGATAAGATCGCATCTTGGGTGCTACAAGATGGTATCAGAGCCTTACCGACCTTAGGAGCCCCCTTGATTGATCGAACCGCTGCCATTGTTGAGTCTAGAAAAAACTATTTTCAGTCTAGTTATATATCAGAGAGTAGAAATTCTTTTTACTCCTTATCCCCTTCGTCGCTCTGGTGAGGACTCCTGATGACGTAGAAGTTTTGACTTCACTCTCCTCTTTTTTCACTCAAATTCTTTTCATTAGCCGTCACACTGATTAGGTTAGTGCGAAGCTTACCTTAAACCTACCACCGCCATTGTAATGAGGCAAGCATCGAGGGAACTGTGGAGAACGGCGGGGAAGCAACATCGTGCCATCTAGCCTCCTCTTGCGATGGGAGAACAAATACTCCCGTAGCTCCGGCTTGTTCTGCACCCTCACGAACGGCACACCATACTCGTTCGATTCGTTATCCTCTGGATGCTCGACCTTCGACCTGTATGCCCAGCACCTCCGCCTGACTTTCGCCTCGGGCGAATTTGTCTGCTCCATCGCCCAAAGGAGATACTAGATGAACTCGAAGGACTGCGGCGTGACTGTGGCCGAGGAGTACATCGCCGCCCTCATCGCTGCCGTCTCGTTCTTTTCTATACATTGCCACATTGCCCTCATCATCCTTGAAATCTCCCACTCGTTGTCAAACCAAGTAAGGATATCATTCAACCTAGCTAACTTTGCCTGGTCGACGTGAGCGATCTGCCCAATTCGCCGCTCCATCCTCTCCATAGATGTCCTTCTGAGAGGTCCGGTGCTAGCTTTGGAAGATGGGAGGAGAGACGGTGGTCTTGCAATGGAGAAGAGGGAGAGGCGAGAGGGTGGTTTTGTAATGGAGAAGATGTAGAGGAGAGAGGTGGTTTTGCAATGGAGAAGAGGGAGAGGCGAGACGGTGGTCCTGCAATGGAGAAGAGGGAGAGGCGAGACGGTGGTTTTGCAATGGAGAAGACGAAGAGGAGAGGGGTGGTTTTGCAATGGAGAAGAGGGAGAGGCGAGACGGTGGTTTTCGAATGGAGATGAAGGAGAGGAGACGAGGTAATTTTGCAATGGAGAAGAGGGAGAGGAGCATGCGACAGCGATTTAGGATTGGACGAGAGGGTCGGCGCGCTGTGACTAGATCAAAATCAAAATCAATTTACCCTTCAATTAAGAAAGCGACCCCACATTAACTAGTCTCCCTTTTATTCTGGGTCATATTTGACCATGATTTTCACAAATAAAATATATGTTACATGTTGCAAAAATAATATAATTTGAAAGTACATTCAAATACGAACCAAACGATACAATTTTTGGTGACATGCATTCACATTTTTCTTGTCAAATATAGTACATGGTCAAACTTTGACCTGAAATAAGCACAACAAAAAAATACTTCCAAGACCAGCACCGCTCCTCTCCTGTTCCAATCCAAACCCAACGACGCTCCTCTCCTCTTGCATTTCAAAACCACCACCCCTCCTCTCCTGTTCCAATCCAAAACCAGCGCTGCTCCTCTCCTGTTCTAATCCAAAAATAGAGCAGCTCCTCTCCTCTTCCATTCAAAAACCACCGTCGGCGAGTGAAGGTGCTGTGGAGAAGTAGATCGATGGAGGAGTACAACCGATACGTGAGAATCGCAGATGACGACCCTGTGAAGCTAGCTAGGATGTTGGATATATAGTCTTGGTTTGACAACAAGGACCAATTAGTGGCGACGGCGACATCCATGACCAAATATCTACAACAGAGCAAAAGGCGGCGATACTCCCGAAGGGAGTCACGCGGGAGTACATAGAGTTGCTCCTCTGGGTCATGGAGCAAACAGATTCACCAAATCCGATCGTGAGGCAGCAGTGGTGGGAGTATTGATCCAAGATGGATCATCCACCAAAGATTGAAGGATCGAGCATCTACAAGATGCCGTTTGTGAGGGTGCTGTGCCAGAGCGAGCCGGTGGAATCTTTGTCGACTGAACCCAACTGCAGGAGGAGAAAAGCAGTTGGCCTGACGACGCTTCCCCGCCATCCTCTCCCTCGCCGTTCACCTCGTCTCATGGGGCAGCTGTTTGCCGCCAAGGAATAGGAGGGGACTGCCCCCCAACCCAATAGTCGGGCCAATTGTGAATTGTCAAGAGGAGCTTAGGGTTGTCAGTATTTCAGGTTGTGAATCGTGTTTTGTGTTGTGTATTTTGAGAGTACTTTCAGATATGAATGTCTTTTGAATTTCAGATTTGCAGTATTGAGCATATGAAGTATTTTATGAATTCTGGAGATCTATTTTTACCACTTAAAAATGTAGTTTCGTATAAAAGTGCAGACAATGTGATTCTCAGAGAAGAAACTGAAAGTTTCAGTTTCAAATATTACTGGAACTGAAACTTCCACTTTCTTCTCTAAGAATCACATTGTCTACCCTTTTATTTGTACACAGCGTCACAACTTTGTTTTTGGTCCAGAACTATTTTAGGGTGATTGGCGTAGTACTCGGAGATTGATTGTAAGAATGATTTTCATTAGTCGTCACATTGATTGTAAGCATGAGAAGATGGAAGATTAGGTTAGTGTGAAGCTTTCCTTAAACCCTACCGCCGTCGTTGAGGGAGCATCAAGGGAACCGTGGAGAACGGCGGGGAAGTGACGTCGCGCCATCCGGCCTCCTCTTGCGGTGGGAGAATGAATACTCCTGTGGCTCCGGCTTGGTCTGCACCCTCACGAATGGCACACCATACTCGATCAATTCGTTATCCTCTGGATGCTCGACCTTCGACTTGTACACCCACCACCTCTGCCTGACTTTCGCCTCCGGCGAATCTGTCTGCTCCATCGCCCAGAGCAGATACTCGATGAACTCGAAGGACTGCGGCATGAGTACAGCCAAGGAGGACATCTCCGCCCTCATTGCCGCCGTCTCTTTCTTTCACATACATTGCCACATGGCCCTCACCGTCCTTGAAATCTCCCACTCGTTGTCAAACCAAGTAAGGATCTCCTTCAACCTGGCTAACTTCGCCTGGTTGACGTCGGTGATCTGCCCAATTCACTCCTGCATCCTCTCCATAGATGTCCTTCTGAGAGGTCCGGTGCTAGCTTTGGATGATGGGAGGAGAGACGGTGGTCTTGCAATGGAGAAGAGGGAGAGGCAAGACCGTGGTTTTTTAATGGAGAAGGTGGAGAGGAGAGGGGTGGTTTTGCAACGGAGAAGAGAGCGATAAGGTGGTCTTGCAATGGAGAAGAGGGAGAGGCGAGACGGTGGTTTTGCAATGGAGAAGATGGAGAGGAGAGGGTGTGGTTTAGCAATGGAGAAGAGGGAGAGGTGAGACAATGGTTTTGGAATGGAGATGATGGAGAGGTGAGGAGGTGGTTTTGCAATGAAGAATAGGGAGAGGAGCATGCAGCAACGAATTTGGATTGGATGAGAGGGTTAGTGCGCTGTGACTGGATCAAAATCAAAATCAATTTACCCTTCAATTAATAAAGTGACCCCACATTAACTAGTCTCCTTTTTATTCTGGGTCATATTTGACCATGATTTGCACAAAAAAAATATATGTTATATGTTGCAAAAATAATATAATTTGAAAGTACATTCAGATATGAACCAAACGATACAACTTTTGGTGACATGCATTCACATTTTGCTTATCAAATACAGTACGTGGTCAAACTTTGACCCAAAATACGCAAAACAAAAAAATACTTCCAAGACCAGTGCCGCTCCTCTCCTCTTAAACCACCGCCGCTCCTCTCCTGTTTCAATCCAAATCCAGCGCCACTCCTCTCCTATTCCATTTCAAAACCACCGCCCTCCTCTCCTCTTCCAATCCAAAACCAGCGCTGCTCCTCTACCATTCTAATCCAAAACCAGAGCCGCTGCTCTCGTCTTCCATTCAAAAACCACTGCCGGTGAGTGAAGGTGCTATGGAGAAGTAGATCGATGAAGGAGTACAACCGATACATGAGGATCGCAGACGACGACCCTGTGAAGCTAGGTAGGATGTTGGAGATACAGTCTTGGTTTGACCACAAGGATCAATTAGCAGCGACGACGACATCCATGGCCAAATATCTGCCACATAGCAAAAAGGTGACGATACTCCCGAAGGGAGTCGCGCGGGTGTACATAGAGCTGCTCCTTTGGGCCATGGAGCAAACAGATTCACCAAATCTGATCGTGAGGCAGCGGTGGTGGGAGTATCGATCCAAGATGGAGCATCCACCAGAGATTTAAGGATCGAGCATCTACAGGGTGCCGTTTGTGAGGGTGCTGTGCCAGAGCGAGCCGGTGGAGTCTTCGTCGACTGAACCCAATTGCAAGAGGAGAAAAGCAGTTGGCCCAATGACGCTTCCCTGCCATCCTCTCCCTTTTCGTTCACCTCGTCTCACGGGGCGACTGTCTGCCGCCGAGGAATAGGAGGGGACTGTCCCCCAACCCAATAGTTGGGCTGGTTGTGAATAGTTAAGAGGAGCTTAGGGTTGTCAGTATTTGAGGTTGTGAATTGTGTTTTGTGTTGTGTATTTTGAGAGTACTTTCAGATATGAATGTATTTTGAATTTCAGATTTGCAGTATTGAGCATATGAAGTATTTTATGAATTCTAGAGATCTATTTTTAGCACTTAAAAATGTAGTTTCATATAAAAGTGGAGACAATGTGATTCTCAGAGAAGAAACTAGAAGTTTCAGTTTTAGATAATATCATGTTGGAAGTTCTATTAACACACCCTTTTCAAACAGGGATAACATCATGTTAGAAGTTTTATTCATGGTCGAAAATGGATCTACCATCCAATTAACATCATATTGATCAACATTCATGCACACCACATCTTCATATGATGCATAGTCAAAAAGATATGCTATTTTCAAAATGTCCACACAATATCGAGTGTGCGAAAAACAGAGAAAACGAGGGACGAAGTTTTGGCAAGTGTTGGACATGGTGTGTGTAGATGACATTGGGGACCCACATGTCAATAAAGGTAGAGGAAAAAATTGGAGATATTTTCACCGCATCAGGTGGAATCGAACCCGCGTGGAATAGCGGCCGGGTAGTGTCACTTGGCCACCGGGCTAGTTCAGTAGTTTCGGTAGAAATAAGGCACAACATCTACCATTACTGCATTATGCCTTCCCTGGCTCCGGTGGTTCGTTCTCATCCTCCGCCTTTGTGCGCTTGCCGCAGCGCTGCTGTCTACCATTGTGAACATGCTGAATAGACGAGAGGAATCTGGAGAGGACTGTACGTGGAGAGGCGGATAGTCAGGACCCACCAGGTCTATGGCCGTACGCAAGCAAGTGGCTCATTGAAAAAATACTTCCTCCTAATGCTATTCTGACATTGGGGCCCATGGGTTTGTCAACATAGTTACATTTTGTTTTGAGGTGCTTCAACGTAGTAGTTACTAATGGAGATAAATTTACAACAAAGCCGGGGAGCTGGCATGTATCATTTACTATCAGTGGGCCAGCAAGTATCAGCTGGGTTGTGGGCTGCCCCGTCTAGGCTTTCTTTTTTTAACATGTGCAGCCCACGACATGCCGGTTTGTATTTTCTCGAGGGCTATCATGTATCGACCGGCCTATGGACCTCCCATCCTAGGTTTTATTTTTCCTGAAACATCCGCAACCCAACTTATGTTTCTTTTGAAGAAAACGCAGAGGTATGTTCTATTTTTCTATATAAGAATAGGAATGCTCAGCCCCTGTTTATTTTTTGATAAAATTGCTGTGCCCAACCTAACATTATAATTTGAACCAGCCCAGCAAAATCGTGTATTTCGAGAAAGTGCAAATGGGCTGTAATTTATTAGGAAAAAATAAATGGGCCGCATGGATGCTACATTATTTGTTCAGCCAGCCAACAAATTCGTGTATTTTGAGAAAGTGAAAATGTGCTGTAGTTTTAAAAAAATGGGCCGCATGGACGGTACATTATTTGTTCACCCAGCCCAGCAAATGGACTGTAATTCTCAAAAAAAATATCAAATGGACTGTAAATTCTGAAAAAATGGGTTGAATATGTGCCACATTTTTGGAGGCTGAAATGTGGGCCAATAGGTCGAAGCCACCGCAAGTCGTTGTCAACTTAGTCAACAAATGATTATGACATCGATATCCATTAGATTCACATCGAACGATCGACATCCATCTTCAATCTCTCGTCTTGTTCCTCCAGCGCCGCCGGGACCACCTGCTCCCGCCTCCTTCTGCTAGCAGCTCTGCTGAGAACGCTTCGCTGTCAGGCGCTACCCCACCGCCGGCTAGGCCATCCCTCCACCCCTCCACACCTCTTGTTCTTCTCCACCAACTGCCAAACCACGCCGCACCAAAACCAGTTAACCCTCTTACACCTCTTCGTCTGTGACTCCACTCCCGTGTCTTCCCATCTCTAGTTCATTGATGTCCGGGGCCTCGCCGTTGTCCACCACCTTGGATGCGCTCGGCGCGACGTGGTCAACGCACAAAAAATGAATACTCTCCCTGCTAGCTGGTACCCACCATAGTGGGAGGCTGACTTGTGGGCCTACTAAGTTGACGTGGACGGAGGGCTTTGTAAACTTAGTCATTATGAACAATTCTAGCTCCAGTGACCGTACGATGTCCATCCAACGACCGTAGTGCTTCTTCAACCTTTGGACTTCTTGCTCCAGCCGCCTAAACCAGCGCCGGTCGTGCCGCCTACTCCTGCCTCCCGTGGTCGGCTGTATTGCGGCGGAGGCCTCACCGCCCCTACTACTCCCACCGCTAGCCAGGCCATCCCTGTACTCACCCACACCCCCAGTTACTCTGCGGCGACGGCAACCTCACACCGCAGCTGAACCAGTCAACACTCGTACTCCTCTCCGCATGGGCATCCACTGCCGCGTCTTCCCTGGCTCCGCATTGTTCCATTCCTAGGCCTCGCCGTCGTCCACCGCCTTGGTGCTCTCGGCGCGGCGTGGTCAAGGAACGACTTCCATCGGAAGAGTACTGTACATGGAGAGGCTGGCAGCTGGGTCCACGGTCGCAGCAAGGAAGTGCAACCTTATTACACGTAAAATAATGATTCCTCCACCTGACAGCAGGGACCCACCGGACAGGCCACCGTATTCCATGAAAAAACGTCCCCCCTGACTGCTGGGACCCACCAGCTACATCTTTGCATGCAAGGAAGTGCCTCCTTATCCTCCTTGACAGTCGGGACCCACCTGGTCGAAGCGTACTAGCGTTGTCATTCTGATCGCGAACGTGTACGTACATACTAGTCGATCGGTCTGTCTGCAGGCTGCAGCGATGAACCGTGGCCGAGTAAGGAAGGGCATGTGTAATAGTAGAGGCGTGGACGTAGCATGTACACGTACGTACAACCATGGTGCAAGAAAGTAAATACGGCCACATACGTACATACGGGCGGGATCTCGAACGCCTACTCGCTCATACATACGGCCAGGGCTCGTGTACATGGCTGGGTCGGAACGGAGAAACTGTCTTATCGTGTTCATCGGGAGCCAACCGGCTTGGACAGAACAGCCGAAACGAGGCCTGGCGTATCGCAGAACGGATGAAATGGCCTTGTGTTTGATCGCCTACGGTCAAAACGCAATCCTGTTCACCGAGAGAGGTGTGGTGTATCGCAAAACGGAAGAAATGGAGTTCTCTTGGACCTCCTATGGTCGAAACGGGGTCCTGTTGATCGAGAGGGGTGTGGCGTACCACAAAACGGAGGAAACAGACTTCTCTTCGACCTCCTACGGTCAAAACAAGGGTCCTGTTCATCGGGAGGGGTGTGGCGTACCACAAAACGGGACTCCATGTGCTACTGTTCATACACCGTCTACTGCCTCACTCCAGCCTCGACGGGCTAATGTTCATCCACCGTTGACCTCCTCCAGCCTCCACCTGCGACTGTTCATCCACAACGTTTCCCTCTTGCCCTCACCAGCTATTTTTCATCCACGGGCTCCTGTTCATCCAGCCTCCACCTCTCCTCCACCAGCTACTATTCAACTAGCCCTCTCCATGGGGTCCTGTTCAACCACCCCTCCACAGGCTATTGTTCATCCAACCCTCCACTGGCTACTATTCAACCAGCCCTCCACGGGGTCCTGTTCATCCAGTCCTCCATGGGGTCCTGTTCATCCACCCCAACTGGCTCGATCAGGGTCCTGTTCATCCAGCGACAATGGCCTCTATTACCACGGGGACCTGTTCATCCAACCCCACCGGGAACTGTTCATCCAACCCCCAACAACGCTCACAGTTCGTCAAGAGGCAGTGGGTTCGATCGGCTTCATTTAGCAGCACTAGCGAAGGAATCGCTCGATCGGGTTCAGTTAACAGCTATGGATCGATCGACCGCTCGGGTTTAGTAACGCATAGCCTGCAGTGCAATTGCTCGGGTTCAGTAGGCGAACCGCCCGCTCGGGTTCAGTTAGAGCCCAACGCCTTGCACCCACGCGCGTATGTGTACGAGATAAACATGCATCGCTCGACCCCGACCACCCACCGTAACCGGGAACTCCCTGATATTTTCCTCGCCCTCGCTTCTACCACGGGTTTTCCATCATGAACAGCCCAAAGAATGTCATGTAGCCGGATCTCTGGCCCGCCTAGGATGAACAGCCCATTTTCTGTCATGATTTTTTGTCATAGAAGTAGGATCCCACCACATCTATGATGATACCGGGTTTTGTCACAGTTATCGACATAGAAGTGTCATAAGCATGACATAATTTTTTTGTTCGGCCCAAAATGTTACAGATGTATCTTTTTTTGTAGTGATTATACTCGTCGACCACGTGTTGTGGATAAATCCACTGACGTGCCATCTACTTCTGGTGCATTGTCCTCCTCATCCCAGCCGACTTATTGTCTTCAAGCTTGGCCTCTCCCTCTCCCTGATCACTATTCTCCTAGTCGATATGGTCTTCTAGCTGTACTTGAGCCTACCTCTTATCGCAATGCTACTGTTCATCCTAAATGGCAGTTTGCGATGGCAGAGGAGCTTGCAGCTCTTCAGCGCACCAAGACATGGGATCTTGTTTCTCTTCCTTCCGGTGTTCGTCCCATCACTTGTAAGTGGGTCTACAAAGTTAAGACTCGCTCTGATGGTTCTCTTGAGCGTTACAAAGCTCCACTTGTGCGCGTCGGTCCTAAACAAACGATTTTAACCCCTTTCCGCGACGACATTTGGAACAGTCGCTAAGTGAGTGTGGGCGATAGGGGGGGTCCTTCCCACATGACCCAGAAACTGTCGGGGATATGGAGCAGTGATCCAGAGGCCTTCCAAAATGTAATCGTGTGTGATGCAGCACACACTAAATTCTTTTGCACATGTGGTATCGGTGATTAAGCGTTTCTAATGACGCAGTGAAACCATACGGTCTGTCGTAACAAACCGTTTGGGAAACAACATGTAAGGCCACAGGCCAATATATGAACTGTGTGCGATTTGTGCCCCATCGCACATGAGTTTTCTACGTAACCCGTCTGCCATGCTAGACTCCATCACACACGTTTTTCAATAATTACCATCTATGATAATGTTCTATCACAAACGATTCAGGAGCCCCTTTGCACACATTCAAGTAATGCAAACCGTTTGTGATTTGTTAGGTATCACCGACGGTTGCCGCAAGAGTGACGTGTGCTTTTCGTTTGGGATCCCACACGTTTCCTGAAAAAATTACGACTGGGATTGTATTTTGCATTGGGCACGGTTTACTCCCAGTTCTCGTGTGCGATAACGCGATATCACAAATGGTTCCGCAGAACCTACGCACACGTAGTAGCGCTGCAAATCATTTGTGATCCGTTGTGTATCAACGACGGTTCCGCTATGATTGACGTATGCTTTACGATGTGGATCGCACACACTCATTTAGTTGAACTGTGTGCGGAGCAATTGCCAGGTTAAAACAAAAATATCCCATTTTGAATCGGCACGCAAAAAAACAAATTCGCCACAATATTCAATTGAACAAATAAACAAAAATATCCCATTTTGAATTGGCACGCAAAAAGCAAATTCGCCACAATATTCAATTAAACAAATAAACAAAAATATCCCATTTTGAATCAGCACGCAAAAAGCAAATTCGCCACAATATTCAATTGAACAAATAGTGTCCACATGAAGAACATTCATCAGATTTTGCAACAATTGCAATTGAACATATGGTAGCTAAATTCCAATGATTTGTCCACACATATATGCATTACACAATTAATCTTAGTGTACGAAATGCGAAGACCTCATTAGATGGAAAACAATGGATCCATGCATTATATGTTTAGCGGCTAACTCTTACTCAATGTTTCAGGAGAACGCATGCTGAAATCTTCATTATCACCAGTGGGATTAATGTAGTGATCCAGGAAGAAGTCGCTGATAAATCTCTGAACCATCAACAGTTCACCAGCCGGGAGCGGTTCAGGGGTCCTCGGTTTTCAGCTCGAGCTGCAGTATTTTTAAGATCAGAATGTGCCATATGAGTGGAGTAGAAGATATTAATTAAGATAGACTTACCGGCACTAATTTGCAAGGATCATCACAACTATCAACATATTTGCAGATGGAGATCGTGTGTCTGCAAACATAGTATCCACAAAGGTTGGTCCCTGCTTCTTGCTGAGGACACTGAATTTTTTTGTACAAAATTAGTCATGTATTTGTCCTGTTAGGACAACCTAACCCGTGTTAGATGTATTATTTTTCTTTGGACAAAATAGAAAGAGGTTTATTTAGAAGCTTGAACATTTGACTAGCGTAAGGAAAGGTATTTGCAAACTATTGGATAAATTTTCTGAAAATAATGGATTTCAGTGTGTTACCGGAGAAACGATCTCGTGCTGCACAGGTTGTTCCGTCTTGAACAGGTTCCCTGGTTTAGTTTTCCACAATGCGAGCACACTGCAAATGATGATGAATTTTGACAACATCAATTATCGAACCAGATATGAATGCAAATTAATTTCAACATCATAGAATTCAATACCTATCCAAGAATTGCTGAACATGCGTCAGATCCTGAGCCTTTTTTGACTCCCTGAGAGAATCGATGTAGTAAACTATGTTCTTGTTTGGAACAATGAATACCAATATCCGGTGATTGCTACATATTAAGAAAGCCATTATGTCGAAATCTAAAAGACAATCAGTGTATGCGTGGTTGTTTACTTGACTTATGGTTCATGATATGGCCATAGAAATGATTCTGCATGGGACGTGTTTTCAAAGATACGGAGGACCATGTTAACGGCCCAGTCCCGTCGGTCCTTACCATCTAATGCTATGTCATTTGCTAATGCAGGATATATGAAATACACACTCTCCCTTATTCTTCTCTACGCGTTTAATCCCCTGAGAAGAAAAAAATGCAGTTAGCTGTTTATCATTTACAACTTTGTATGGAGAAGTTGATCAGAGTTTGTTAAGTACTTACAAAATCAGGCATCTAACAAGAGTGGCATCGAGCACGTTGAAGTTGAAGAAGAGATGTAAGTCCTCAAAACTCACATTGATTGAACCAGCATCTTGTCGGAAATGATCTCTATTGTAGTGGACTAGTAAAGCATGATAACCTGCTGATAGTTGATCCATGCAATATTCATGTAACTTGCGGCAACTAGAGTTGCACTCATCAAAGTATTCGCCAACAAGAAATGGCTGGCCATGGACGTAATTGCGTGCTTCAAGTACGTTTGCTTTACTTTTAGCAAGCAACAATTCTACTTCTTCATCATCCATGGCGTCATAAATAATATATTACTCCCCGATTCGAACAAGCCGCTGTTAATTTGGTTCTGGGTGATGAGTGCTTTAAATAAGATGCAATCATTCTCTTTCCTCTTCACTCTCCCACTGCCCTTCCTCGTGGTCATGGTTGTGGCCTTCTGGGCCACTTCCTTCTTGGTACTTGAAGCATTTCTGGCAGAACGTCTGGTTGCCTGCAAGGTAGACTGCCGAGCAGACGGTGAAGCTTGGACATACTTTTTAGCAAACGGTTTATCTATGCCAGAGTGCTGAGCTGGTGGTCCTGCTGTGACAGACTGCTGGGCTGTAGGAGCAGAGGCATCGTACTGCTGACCACACGTTGCAGCTATGTCGGGTTTATGCACAAGTGGTGCCAACTTGTCGGTGTGCTGAGGAGGCCGTGCCAACAGGTTGGTTTGCGAGTAGGAAGTGCTGACGCATTGGTATGCTAATCATGCGCCTGCGGACCAACGAACTAATGAGCAGTCGGTTCTGGACCTACAGACTACTTAGCAGGCGGTTCCGAAGCATCAGACTGCTTAACAGTCTGTTCCACCAGGTTGGTCTGCTGAGCATGTGCTACAGCTGGGTCTCCCCCCGTTGCTTCAGCGGCCGGCATCTGAACCGGTGATGCGTCATCAGCAGTTGTAGGCCTTGCCACTGGCTGCTTTAGGGCGGAGGATGACATGGCCTGTATGCCACAAAGTCGGGCTGGTTGATGACAGGTTCATGCATTAGCCTGCGAGAGATGCTGTGGCAAGGAGAGCATCACCGACAGAGGGGCGACAGTGGTTTCTCTTGGCGGGGCTTCAGGAATCTCATCGATGAACTCTATTTCCTTTCGTGGCCACTGGATGTGATGTAACAGTGTTTCTCCTAAGGTCCTTTGCTCATTGGAGTCTCCTAGGACATTCTTCAGGGCAAATTCATTGAATCCAGGCTTTACTTCAGTCACGTAGCACTTCACACAACCCAGCTTCAATGGCACATTGTCCAAGAAGGGTGGGCAAACCCAGGCTGTTGCACATTTTAATGTACCTTCATAATGTGTAAGTGGGCCCTTCTGTCTGTCTTTCATTCCAGATAGATCAGATATAGCATCATCACGAGCAGTTGCAGTCTCAGTGTCGCTGGTGTCAGCTGATGCACATCTACTCTTGTGCAGTGTTGTCGTGCAATAAGAAGCATCATCCATGCCCGCCTTCCCTCCCATCTGCTGGCTATCTGTCAGTGTTAGAGTCTTCTGCATCATCATTGACTCCTCAACATCCTTTCGAACAGCCAGATAAATCTCCTTCTTCAACTTTTCAAACAATGCATTATGCTTCATTTCACTCCTCGCTTTTTTCATGCCGAGCCTCTCTTCTTTGCTGAGTGTGAAAGCCCTCTTGTGTGGGACATTAACACCTAAACCCCTTGCACGGCCAGGGGGCTCTTTTATCTCCAAATCAATGGACAGAATGTCACATGGACCTGAGTTCCTGTAGAACCTTCCAGGGATCTTGGAAGCCTCTACCATCACTTCATACAGTTTGGCGTCAAATGCATTTTCAAAGTAATAAGTTCCATCATCACGCCTCTTTGCACGTGCCCGCAAGTAGTCTTTGGCACGTTCGCCCCTGATTTCACTAAAGGCCGGATTCCCACCTGCCGCTACTGCTTCTTTGTCCTCCTATTCCCTTATCAGTTTCATGTCGTAGTATCCTGTCACACCCATACGGTGGGGGTGTATGTTCTTGTTCTGAAGTTCTGATTGCTTGAAACTCTTCTTAGCAAACTCTGGAGTTGCCCTGACCCTTTTGAATTCTGCCTAGTCTGCCTTTGTAATTTGGGGGTATGCGGGGATTGGGTCCTTGCCTTCACTCAAGTACTTCTTGTACATCACGTGCTTCCAATTTCTCCAAGCATCCCTAGCCTTCTTCAGTGCAGCGTGTTCCACCTGCATTTCCATTGCTCTGGAACATTGAAGTGATCCATGATCTCCTGGACTATCCTTCACCGTGTTTCTGTGTCAGCCTTCCAAAACCCCAGCAGATTAATGTTGAGCCTTGCCCTACCAACAAATCCACACACACTCCTGAACCTCATGCATGCTTTATCTGGTTTAGTTGGAGCCTAGGACTTTAAGTCAATCTTGGTAACTTCATATACACCTTTAGGCTGGTGTGTGGGCTTCCTTGGAGAGTTCCTCCATGTCCTAACCGGAAGGGTAATTGCTGCAGCTCTATCCCGCTCAAGACTACTTGATCCCTCACAATCTGCTGAAAACCTGGGTTGTCCGAATCAGATAAAGATACATGGCCTGAATGAGTGTTGTCGCTGCTACTCAGCATCTACAGAGAACACCTGCGAAACTCAAGAAAGGAGGATAAGAATAAAACTAACAACTTGGTATCAAGCTTTCTAAACATGCCATGCAATAATTTAGAATATGTACGGCTAATTTGTTAAGTTTGTGTGACTCGGGCGCCCGTGATCTGTAAATAGGCAGTAACTTATTGGAACAAATACAACTTACATGTAGTAAGGAAGGTAGATAATGAACATATATACGCTCTCTGTTATGTTATAGCCAATTTGGGACATACAGAACGAAATTGGAAGAGGGATTGCGAGGAAATATGCCTCACCGCGATGGAGAGCAGTAACTAATAGGCTTCTTAATGCAAACTCGGCCGGACCACAGGAGAGGCGAGGGTTACTGCATCGATATGCTTGAGGGTGGCTGGCGAGCAAACGAAGACGGAGAGGCACGGGCCGTCGCGTGTTGGGAACGACAATGGAGGTATGCTTGACGCCGAAGAGCGGGCACACGGTCGGGGTGAGCACGGCGGCGCCGGAGAGGGTTCTGCTGTGGATCTGGTGGGAGGGGGCAGCTGGCAAAGGAGATTGGGTGGACTAGTTGAGTGAAACGTGGGCGAACGGTGGGGGGGGGGGTGTTGGGGCTCTGGGTGTTGGCGGCCTATGTGAAAAGGGTGAAAAATATCCCCGGTCGCCGCGCGCGTGGAAAGTCCTATGCAAACGGTTGCCTCTAAGCGCTCGTGTGCACAAACAGAATAATTTCGTTTGTAATGAAGACGTGATTTCATCGTTTCGCCTCTAAATTTTTCCCACGTAAACCAATCACAATTTTACCACGGGTTTGATTTGCTGGCGCATTTCAGGCCTCGTGTGCTATATGTAAGACATTTTTTGGCATTTACCGTGCATGTTGGCATATAAATCAATTCCTAGCCGATTGCATTTCCCGTCGAAAGAGATGAGGATTGCCATTCGATCTGGGAGCATCCAACGGTGCAGACGTACGATCCGCGGGGTTTGTGTTTTGGCCAATCAGAACGCACGACTCAGATCGCGCGTGCAGCGAGGGGGGCATCGGCCATGGTTTGGTAGGCACACGGCTTTCGTGTGTGAACCGTGTGCTATTTGAAAATTTTTTTTGGGAGGGGCTATTTGAAAACATGTACATGTGTCATCGAAAGGGATGAGGATCACCGTTCGATCAAGGAGAATCCAACGGTGCAGACGTACGATTCGTGGGGTTTGGGTTCTGGCCAATCAGAAAGCACGACTCAGATCACCTGCGTGGCAGAGGGGGGGTGCATTGGCCATGGTTTAGTGGACATGCGGCTTTCGTGAGTGAACCATGTGCTCTTTGAAAACATTTACATTACCTAACATCATATTTTTGTTCGAATGAAAACATGAGTTCATCATTTCGCCTCCAATGTTTTTCCACGATAAGAAATCACGAGTATGGTGGAGAGTGTCATATACTAGTTCCCTCTGTAAACTAATAGTATATAGTATCATAGAGTACACACGTACCTTCATAGTTCATATATAGTATCATAGAGTAGTACTAGCTCCCTCTGTAAAATAATATATATAAGAGCATTTAGATTACTAAAATAGTGACCTAAACGCTCTAATATTAGTTTACGGAGGGGGTATGTATCATAGATGGCCGTATTTATGGCCATGCATGACATAAAGTAGTATAACATTTATTATATATATACATATATATGTTACAGTATCTACATATGTTACTGCTTCTTTTCCACATCATCATATTTTATATTCCCGAGTGCATGATATACTGGCTATGATACCCCCACTATGGCCACCCTAATAAGGTTGGTCGTAATATGGGAGTATCAAGCGGTACGATGCATGCCAACTAGACTTTTTGGATGATGTGGCACACAGTTAAACTGGAAAGGAGGTAGTATGAGAATAGCCACAATGGAGAGTACAGTAATAACATACACATATCCCTAGACTATATATGTTACTACCTTCATAGTGGGTAGTAACATAAGTGTAGTGTCATGCAAAGCTTCATTTATTATCTTATAGACTCATATTGCATTGGGACATGTGATGTTACAGTAACTAGCTAAGTTATTGAAACTATCTCTCTCCTCATTAACTTATTGCCACATAAGCAAGTTTGCTGAGTTGGAGTCGATGTTACTGCTGAAGTTACTCCCACCGTGGCTAGTGATCTGATACTAGCTAGCTAGTCGTCTATGATATACTAGCTACCTCACTAAGAGCATGGTTAATAATACATCCAAGGGTCGGCTATAAGAAGTTGCCATGTCATATACAGCCAACCTCTTAGAGGGCATGTACAATAATAAGTTTTATATACGTACTAGTTTATCAATAGTTGGCCCACCTTACATCCTCACAAAGTGTCTTGGGTCTCATGTTGCAGCTGGCTCTACTAACCAAGAGCCCGCTTCTCTTCTCTTTCCTCCAACTAATAAGCACATATATATTATTCTGTTCCTTATAGCCTGCTTAGACTACCCATAGTGGGAGTAACATAGGTAGTAACATCAAACGTATCTAGATAAAATAGATGATGTGGCAAGCAATAAATGAAGAAAGAGAGGAAAGTGGTAACATAGCTAGTTAGACTGGCCACAATGAGTAGTAACATAGACTAGTAACATGCACATGTTACTAGTCTATGTTACTACCTCTATAGTGGGGAGTAACATATGTGTGGTAACATGCAACACTTCATTTATTAGGCTATAGACTCATGTTGCCTTGATATGTGTGTGATGTTACTCATACTACTAGTAACTAGCTCTGTTACCACTTTCCTCCATTTCTTCATTTATTGCTTGCCACATCATCTATTTAACCTAAATATCTGTGATGTTAGTACCTATATATGTTAGGGCATCTCCAATGGTTGTAAGATAGTTGTTGGTAGACTTTGCCACATAGGATCTTTGATGATGTGTCATACAATAAATGAGGGAAGATAGCAAAGTTGTATGTACATGAACCAACACCCCTTGCACAAGCTCCAATGTAGAATGAGAGAGCATCTTATTTATTATCTCACATCCTACTGGGCAAACTAGATACTATCCATTGGATTTGTTGTATGTTAAGGTGTTGGTTGATGACATGTCATATTTTACCAACAAGCTAACATACAAACTGTTGGAGATGCCCCACTGTGGGTAGTCTAAGACTACCCACAGTGGGAGTAACATATATAGGTAGTAACATCACACATATCTAGGTTAAATAGATGATGTGGCATGCAATAAATGAATAAAGAGATGAAAGTGGTAACATAGCTAACTACTACTAGTATGAGTAACATCACACATATATATCAAGGCAAGATGAGTCTATAGCCTAATAAATGAAGTGTTGCATGTTACCACACACATATGTTACTCCCCACTATAGAGGTAGTAACATAGACTAGTAACATGGGCATGTTACTAGTCTATGTTACTACCCATTGTGGCTAGTCTTACTAGTAGAGTAACATCACACATCTCAAGGCAAGATGAGTCTATAGCCTAATAAATGAAGTGTTGCATGTTACTACACATATGTATCCCCACTATAGATGTAGTAACATACACTAGTAACATTCTATGTTACTACCCATTGTGGTTAGTCTTAATTATGTCACTCTATTGTGTACTTGCTCTAATGCATAGTATCATAGGGTAGCTAGTATCATATGTAGTACTTTATTTATATTGTCATGCATGACACATAGTAGCATAGCATTTATTATGATACGGTTTCATGATACATGATACTTAACCCTCCCTTTCTTCATTTAATTAATTCTATGACATCTCATCAAAATTTCCTAGTTGGCATGCATGATACTAGCTATGATACCCCCTTACTATCAGCCTAGCAAAGTTGTACAGATCATTTGTGCGTCACTTTGTGAGTTTTCATCCGTATGGCGTAGGCCTAGTTGGTATTTTAATTACAGGAAATTCAGATGGAGTTCGGACATCATCAAAATCGATGTGTGCCTGTGGCGTGCTCTCACGACCCCGTGGAAAAATTTTGGTAAAGTTTGGCAGAAGTTTTGATGACCACTCCTTCCAAACCAGAGCATCTCACATGAAGGATCATGGTTTCCCAAAAGGAGACATGTCAATTCAAACTCCCGTGGCCGGTGACTTCATCGTTTGGCCCCATAAAAATTACCCCATGGTACGCAATCACCAATATACCACATGTTTGATTTTCTAGCGCATTTGAGGTATCGTTAGCTATATTTAAGACATTTTTTTGAGATTAACATGCATTTTGTGCATAAAAATAAAATTACAACCGTAACTGCATGTGTTGTCGAAAGGGATGAGGATCGCCGTTCGATCTACGAGAATCCAACGGTGCAGACGTACAATCCGTGGGGTTTGGGCCAATCAGAAAGCACGACTCAGATCGTGGGCTGGGTGGCGGGGTTTGGTCGGCACACGGCTTTCATCAACGAACCGTGTGCTATTCGCAAACCAGATTGCATATATTTGTTCACACATACTGTAGTGAGATCAATTGAGTGTGCTACCTCTATGATATAATAATAATAACAAAAAACGGTTCATATTCATTGCCTGAGCTGATGACATATCAAGGTCAACACATTAATGGTTCTTACATCAACAGAAAACCGGGCATAACTCACAAATTCAGTACATGCGACAGTTCTAAATTGAACGACCTAAGTTGTAGGGTAGGCATAAAGACTAGTCTCATGGCTTAATTCCCATGTACACGGGGGAACTGGGATCATTAAGTTGACCCCGAATGAACTTGGGGTTTTGATGATTTTACGCTGCGCTGTTGCACGGGTGGGTGATTCCTTGGTTGTCAACTCATCAAATTCATCGTACACATCCTCATCGGCAACATCGTCGACACCCAGTACCCTTCTCTTCCCATGCATCGCTAAATGGCCGTTCTTATGCAAGGGGTCTTCCACAAAGAAAATCTGGGTAGCATCGCTGGCAAGAATGAATGGGTCCACGTGATATGCCATCGTTGTCCTGTTAACACAGGTCTTCCTATACTCATCAATCCTTACCTGACCAAGAGGGATCCATGCGCACCTGACTAATGCCACCTTAACTTTCACATAGTCAAGCTCCCAAATCTCTTTGATTGTTCCATAGTATACCCTTTTATCAGCTTCATTTACAGTCATGCATTCTATTCGAAAAGAGCAGTTCTGATACAAGGTATTCTTATCACGTTCCTTAGTGTAGAACGTGTATGCATTTATGTCATATGCTTGGTATGTCAACACCGTAGGTGATGGCTTTTGTGCCAACAACATAGCAATGTCATTGATGGATCCTTGTGCCAAACGATTCTTCAGCCATTCGTTGTACTTCTTAGTGTGCTCCTTCATCTCCACTTCTGATGAAGGCACCATTGGTAAGAAGCTTTGGCATATCTCCGCCAAGTATTCTTAGGCATAAGCGATGATAACTGGGATGTTAACTGGTACCATCAAATGGGCTTTCTCTGCCAATTCTCCGGGTGCAGCCATTTGCGTGCCAGCAAGGACTGACTTACCTTTCAGCTTCCCCTTGTGGCGAGAGAGGGGAAAACCTATAGGTCTTTGTTTCATGTATTCGGTGCAAAACTCAACCACCTCCTCTGCGGTATAACCTTGTAGGATGCTTGCCTCTCGATGGTTTCGGTTCCGACAAAAGCACTTCAGTATTCCCATGAACCGCTCGAAGGGATACTAAAAGCACAAGTGCTCCCTAGGTGGTTTTGGAAATTAATGTCAACATATCTCTTGTTGGACTAACACTTTTACCTAGTATGTTCCAGATAAGTTCAACAATGAAGTGGCATGGACTAGAGGATGTGGAACCCCTTCAAAATGCTAAGGACAAAGGATTGACTCAAGCTCCAAGCTCAAGACTCTACATTTTCTATTTTAGTGATCCAAGATCACATTGAGTCTATAGGAAAAGCCAATACTATTAAGAAGGGATGAAGTGTTGCTTAATGGCTTGCTTGCTCAAAGTGCTTAGTGATATGCTCCAAAGCTCTCAACCACTTTCTCACTTCCAAATATGTCCAACACCAAATATCCAACTCGGCCCCACCGATTCTTTCTATCCGGAGCCACCGAGTTCAGTTGACATAGCCACTGCTAGAAACCCTAATCAGTTCGGTCTCACCGATGGGATCTCGGTCTCACCGAGATGGGCTCGCAAACTCTCTGTTACCCATTGCAATATTTTCGGTCCCACCGAGATATGCAATCGGCCCCACCGAGTTTGCTTGGCCAACTCTCTGTTTTGCTTATTACCCAAATCGGTCCCACCGAGTTTGAGTAATCGGTTAAACCGAGTTTTGGATTTACCCTAACCCTAGCACATCGGTCACTAGAAAACCCTAACGGTCATTAGATTTGCTGAATTGGTCCGACTGAGTTTATCAGTTCGGTCACACCGAGATTGGCAAGTTGTGTGTAACGGTTAGATTTTGTGTGGAGGCTATATATACCCCTCCACCACCTCTTCATCCGTGAAGAGAGACATCAGAACAAACCTACACTTCCAACCTACTTTTTCTGAGAGAGCACCACCTACACTTGTGTTGAGGCCAAGATATTCCATTCTTACCATATGAATCTTGATCTCTAGCCTTCCCCAAGTTGCTTTCCACTGAAATCCTCTTTCCACCAAATCCATATCCTGTGAGAGAGAGTTGAGTGTTGGGGAGACTATCATTTGAAGCACAAGAGCAAGGAGTTCATCATCAAGACACCATTTGTTACTTCTTGGAGAGTGGTGTCTCCTAGATTGGCTAGGTGTCACTTGGGAGCCTCCGACAAGATTGTGGAGTTGAACCAAGGAGTTTGTAAGGGCACGGAGATCACCTACTTCGTGAAGATCTACCGCTAGTGAGGCAAGTCCTTCATGGGCGACGGCCATGGTGGGATAGACAAGGTTGCTTCTTCCTGGAACCTTCGTGGGTGGAGCCCTCCGTGGACTCGCGCAGCCGTTACCTTTTGTGGGTTGAAGTCTCCATCAATGTGGATGTACGATAGCACCACCTATCGGAACCACGTCTCAAAAATCTCAGTGTCTCCAAATTGCGTTTGCACACCCCAATCCCATCTCTTTACATTCTTGCAAGTTGCATGCTTTAGTTTTCGCTGCTCATATACTCTTTGCATGCTTGCTTGATATGTATTGTGATTGTTAAACTTGTGCCAAAACTCCACTTCAACTTAAAGAAATTAAAAACTGCAACTTTTAGCACCTAGTGTCTAATCACCCCCCTCTAGACACCTCTTCTCGATCCTTTCAATTGGTATCAGAGCTTTGGTCTCCATTGCTTTGGTTTAAACACCATTGGAGGAAGATGGATGCGTCTACTATGGGGAGTCTTAGACATAGAGTACCTATACTTGATGGAGAGTATTTTCATGAGTGGAAAAATGAAATGCTTGAGATTTTCAATGAATATCATTTGTACAAGTACATTGCTAGCCCTTATGCACCTCATGTTGATCCTTTGCATCCTACCCTTGATGATTCTATTGACATGATCCGCAACCTTAGAACTGTTAATCTTATCACTAGAGGCTTGCCTAGAAACTTGATTGAATGTCTGCCTACTCTTGATTGTGCCTACACTATATGGAGATTTCTTGAGGAACGCTTTCCAAATTATTCCTTGAAAAATCTAGATGAAATTCTCCACAAGTCTATTGCCTTGATTAAGATGAGTTCCAATGATCCCAAATTTGGTGACTGCTTATTTGAGCTTACTAATCTTACGAGTGCCAAAGGAGATGTTGGAATCATTAGCAATATCATTTCCAAAGCTATTAGAATTCATAAAGATAACCATAGAAATTATCATTTATCTAATGAATTACCCTCTCTAGGAATTGATCAATCACAAGATGATGTTGAACATGGATACTATGATGAGGATGATGATGATAGTGACTATGATCTTAATGATGCAATGAGGCACTTTGGTCTTATGGCAAATCTTCGCGGCTACATGGCTGGAGGAAAGGAATGGGTTCTTGATAGTGGATGTACTGATCATATGACCGGGATAAAGATATGTTCCATGAGCTTGCTGAAAACGACGGCCCTCGAAAGTATGTCACCTTTGGTGATAACTCAAAGGGTAAGGTGGTTGGCCTAGGTAAGGTGGCCATCTCACATGATAGCTCCATACAAGATGTCATGCTCGTCGAATCTCTTGGTTACAATTTACTTTCAGTATCTAGACTTGCTGATTTCAGTTTCAATGTCCTATTTACTGAAGTAGATTGCCAAGTGTTTCGAAGAGACAATCATAAAATGGCCTTTACCGGTATACGTAGAGGTGATCTTTACATTGTTGATTTCACTAAAAAGGCTCAACCTATAACTTGCTTAATTGCTAAATCTTCTAAAGGTTGGTTATGGCATAGATGATTAGGTCATGTTGGTATGCGAAACCTTGACAAGCTTATTAAAGGAAATCATATCCTTAGCGTTAACGATGTCATATTTGATAAGGATAGACTTTGCAACGCTTGTCAAGCAGGTAAACAGGTTGGAGGAAGGCATCCCGTGAAAAACATCATGACCACAAGGAGGCCACTTGAGCTACTTCACATGGATCTTTTGGTCCTAACGCTTACAAAAGTCTCGGTGGAAATTCTTTTGGTCTAGTTATAGTTGATGATTTTTCAAGATTTATGTGGGTGTTCTTTCTCGATGATAAATTGTAGGTCCAAAAGATCTTCAAAAACTTCGCTAGGAAGGCCCAAAATCAATTTGAAGTGAAAATCAAGAAGGTTCGCAACGACAACAGAACGGAGTTCAAGAATGCAAATGTGGACACCTTTCTTGACGAAGAAGGGATTTCACATGAGTTCTCAGCTACGTACACACCTCAACAGAATGGAGTTTTTGAGAGGAAGAACCGGATATCAAAATGGCGAGAATGATGCTTGGCGAGTACAAGACGCCAAAGCACTTTTGGACGGAAGCGGTTGAGACAACTTGTCATGCAACAAATCGCTTGTATATTCACAAGCTACTCGGCTAGACGGCATACGAGCTCCTCACCGGTAACAAACCACAATTTGGATACTTTCGAGTATTCTGCTCAAAGTGCTACATTCTTGATAAGCATCATCGTTCTAAATTTGCTCCTAAGTCTCATGAAGGTTTGCTACTTGGTTATGTCTCAAACTCTCACACATACCGTGTCTATAATAATTTCACCCGAAAGGTTGAAGAGACGGTAGATGTGAAGTTTGATGAATCTAACGGCTCGCAAGTAGAGCAATTGCCAATTGATGTAGGAGACAAAGACCCTTCGGAAGCAATCCAAGACTTGTCTATTGGCAAGATTCGTCCAACAGAGGTGAAGGAAAGTACCTCGTCCATCCAAGCGGAAGCTTCTACCTCACGACAAGGTGAACCAAGAGTTGATACAGAAGCATCCACAAGTGGGACACACCAAGATGAAGAAAACGAGGAAGTGCACCAAGATGAACGCCAACAACCTCCTTCTCCACCACAACAAGAGAACGATAACGTCAACAACGAAGAAGGCCAAGAAGAAGAACAAGATGAAGAAGATGTTCAACCAAGATCCAAACAAAAGCTTTCACAATTTCGAGCAAGAATTGCTAAAGACCATCCCGTCGAGCAAATCTACAATGATATCCAAACCGGGAGAATCACTCGCTCAAAAACTCGTTTAGCTAACTTTTGTGAACACTATTCATTCATCTCTAGCATTGAACCTATGAAGGTTGAAGAAGCTTTGGAAGATCCGGATTGGATAAATGCCATGCATGAAGAGCTACACAACTTTGAGAGAAATCAAGTTTCGACATTAGTTGAGAAGCCCGACAACAACCACAACATCATCGGTACCAAATGGGTGTTTCGTAACAAGCAAGATGAAGATGGATGAGTAGTTCGCAACAAAGCATGTCTCGTCTCCCAAGGCTACACTTAAGTCGAAGGTATGGACTATGGTGAGACATATGCCCTCGTTGCTAGACTTGAGTCCATTCGCATCTTACTTGCCTATGCTAATCATCATGATATCACCTTGTACCAAATGGACATTAAAAGTGCTTTTCTGAATGGTGAAATAGAGGAGGAAGTTTATGTTAAGCAACCTCCTGGATTTTTCAATCCTAAGAAACCTAATCATGTTTACAAACTTCACAAAGCTCTTTATGGTCTTAAACAAGCTCCTAGAGCATGGTATAAATGATTGACCAAGTTTCTTATTGAAAAAGGCTTTGAAATTGGAAAAATAGATTCTACTCTTTTTGCTAAAAGGGTTAATGGAGAACTATTTGTGTGCCAAATTTATGTCGATGATATTATATTTGGATCAACTAACCCTCATTTTAGTGAAAAGTTTGGAAAGCTAATGTCTGAGAAGTTTGATATGTCAATGATGAGTGAACTCAAATTCTTTCTTGACTTGCAAATCAAGCAAACTAAGGAAGGTACCTTTGTCTCTCAAATGAAGTACACCAAGGACTTATTCAAGAAGTTCAATATGCAAGAATGCAAAGGTATGACTACACCCATGCCTACTAGTGGACATCTTGATTTAACCAAAGATGGTGAACCGGTTGATCAAAAGGTTTATCGCTCTATGATTGGTTCATTATTATATCTATGTGCTTCACGTCCCGATATTATGCTAAGTGTGTGCATGTGTGAACGATATCAAGCCGCTCCTAAAGAATGTCATCTTAAGGCCGTGAAAAGGATAGTGAGATACTTAATCCATACACCAAATTTTGGCATTTGGTATCCAAAGAGGGCCTCCTTTGATCTTGTTGGCTACTCCGACTCGGACTATGCCGGTGACAAGGTTGATAGGAAGTCCACTTCGGTTACTTGTCAATTTCTTGGTAGATCTCTTGTGTCTTGGTCTTCCAAGAAATAAAACTCGGTATCCTTATCCACCGCCGAAGCGGAATACATTACCGCTGGATCATGTTGTGCTCAATTACTTTGGATGACCCAAACTCTTAAAGATTATGGGATATATGTGAAACATGTTCCATTACATTGTGACAATGAAACTGCTATTAAGATTGCTCACAATCCCATGCAACATTCTCGAACTAAGCATATTGAAGTTAGTCATCATTTCATTCGAGATCATGTTGCCAAAGGGGACATTAATCTTAAGCATGTTCGCACCGAAAAGCAGTTAGCTGACATATTCACGAAACCACTTGATGAGAAAGTGTTTTGCAGGTTAAGAGGTGAATTGAACATCATTGATGCTTCAAACTTGGAGTAGGAACTCCATTTGGTACATGCAAGGCGTGAGCCTATGACTAATCCTTGATATTTCTCTTATGTTGACTATCTCATGTCTTGGATATATTTGCACCTTGCATGTTATCTAACCCATGTAGGTACTTGGATGAATCTAAATCTATGAGATTGCAACTCACTCACATCTTGAACAATTTCTATATCACCAAGTCTCTACACAATGGATGAAGACAAGGAAGCACGCAACCATTCAAACATATCCTTTGACAAATTTTATGTTGAGTTTCATGATTTTCATCTTGGATATACAAGTGCTCTTCCTTGCAAGAACTAACCCATGTAGGTAGATGAACTCAAACTCCAAGTGGTGCTCCCAACTCTTGATGAGCTACATCAACCTTGAGCAACCCACACAAGTTCAACTACATGATCATGATCAACGCCACCACCCAAGGTATGTTATTCCACCTTAGAGAAGCTTTACTCCAAGTCATGAGTCAAAGCAACTCGACAAGATGTGACTACATCAAAAAGCTTAAATAAAAAATGGTAACCCCATTTTGAGCATAAACGATGAGTATGACCTATGATCAAGTGATCTCACTTGACTCCTAAGTCAATATACTCTAACATAGGTGACTTTGTCGCCAACCAATTCTAGATGAAGTTCTCTTGTGTTCTTTTTGTGCTCTTGCATTTGTCTCATGCATATTTGTTTCCAACTTCATCTAGACTTCCTTTTAGTTTCTTCTTTTTTATCTTTTTCTGTTCTGTATTCCTTGCATCAAATTCATTGCCGATCTTTCAGTTCATTCCTTGCAAATCCTTGTGAGATCTTACTTGTCTAGTGAGCTGAGGTGATAAGTGTTTTCTCTGCGATGAACTCGGTCTCACCGGTCTGATGCTTTCTGTCCAACCGAATCCTCTCGGTACAACTGAACCATACAACTCGGTGTCACCGATTTCACTACAAGAAAGACATCTTGCCACTTGTTTCTGCATTCTTTTTGATCCAGCTCCGCTTAATGAACCTTGTCCTCGACCAGAATCCCATTCAACTTGCTGCTTTGTTCTGTAAATCAAGGACCAAACCCATCATGACAAAAATCCAGAAGAACCCTTCTTGGAAATTGATGTCAAAGGGGGAGAGAGAAATCACATCAAAGCTTAATCATATCTACAGGGGGAGAGAATACTCAAGGGAAGAAAGAGTAATCATCAAGGACCCCAGATGCTTGGTGTTCAAGAGGAGAGAAGTCACATGCCTTCAAGAGGGGAAAGACATGTTCATATTTGCTCGTTTGATTTTCTGTTCCCTATCTTCTCCAGTATCCCATGCTAGATTCAGGGGGAGCAAGACATCTAAGGGAAGGAAATCCTTGAATTTATTGCACATCTTTACCTTTGGGGACATGTCTATATCCAATGTGGTACTTGTGGTACATAGTACTCACTCTACATGTCATCCCAGTCTTGGTACTCTTGTGGTTTCTTTTGTTTGCTTTGGCCAGTAGGTGTATCTGCGTTATCTAACCTTGTTTACGCAGGTTCATTCCATCCTAAGCCAACTCAAGACCACAAGGTAAGTATATGCATCACAATCATGCGTATGAGAAATTCTTGCTGATGTACATACTGTTTGCAAGAAGGACTCATGAGCATGAAGGTACACTTCTCATATTCACATCATTTGCTCTGATGCATATAGCCAAGATACATGTAACATATTGCTTACTCTGTCATGTTTATGCATTCACATGCTCCTATATTCCATATTCACATGATTGCACACATGTAGGGGGAGCCTATGCATGTTACATGTCTTTCCAAAGCTTTACTTACTACTCTCTATATCTTTATCTAAAGCTTTGATGTATGTTGTCATCAATTACCAAAAAGGGGGAGATTGAAAGCACAAGTGCTCAGGTGGTTTTGGTAATTAATGTCAGCATATCTCTTGTTGGACTAACACTTTTACCTAGTATGTTTCAGATAAGTTCAACAATGAAGTGGCATGGACTAGAGGATGTGGAACCCCTTCAAAATGCCAAGGACAAAGGATTGGATCAAGCTCCAAACTCAAGACTCTACATTTTCTATTTTAGTGATCCAAGATCATATCGAGTCTATAGGAAAAGCCAATACTATTAAGAAGGGATGATGTGTTGCTTAATGGCTTGCTTGCTCAAAGTGCTTAGTGATATGCTCCAAAGCTCTCAACCACTTTCTCACTTACAAATATGTCCAACACCAAATATCCAACTCGGCCCCACCGATTCTTTCTATCCGGAGCCACCGAGTTCAGTTGACATAGCCACTGCCAGAAACCCTAATCAGTTTGGTCTCACCGATGGGATCTCGGTCTCACCAAGATGGGCTCACAAACTCTCTGTTACCCATTGCAATATTTTCGGTCCCACCGAGATATGCAATCGGCCCCACCGAGTTTGCTTGGCCAACTCTCTGTTTCGCTTATTACCCAAATCGGTCCCACCGAGTTTGAGTAATCAGTCAAACCGAGTTTTGGATTTACCCTAACCCTAGCACATCGGTCCCACCGAGTTGATTCAGTCGGTCCCACCGAAAACCCTAACGGTCACTAGATTTGCTGAATCGGTCCGACCGAGTTTATCACTTCGGTCCCACCGAGATTGGCAAGTTGTGTGTAATGGTTAGATTTTGTGTGGAGGATATATATACCCCTCCACCACCTCTTCATTCGTGATGAGAGGCATCAGAACAAACCTACACTTCCAACCTACTTTTTCTGAGAGAGCACCACCTACACTTGTGTTGAGGCCAAGATATTCCATTCTTACCATATGAATCTTGATCTCTAGCCTTCCCCAAGTTGCTTTCCACTCAAATCCTCTTTCCACCAAATCCATATCCCGTGAGAGAGAGTTGAGTGTTGTGGAGACTATCATTTGAAGCACAAGAGCAAGGAGTTCATCATCAACACAACATTTGTTACTTCTTGGAGAGTGGTGTCTCCTAGATTGGCTAGGTGTCACTTGGGAGCCTCCGAAAAGATTGTGGAGTTGAACCAAGGAGTTTGTAAGGGCAAGGAGATCGCCTACTTCGTGAAGATCTACCGCTAGTGAGGCAAGTCCTTCGTGGGCGACGGCCATGGTGGGATAGACAAGGTTGCTTCTTCGAGGACCCTTCGTGCGTGGAGCCCTCCGTGGACTCGCGCAGCCGTTACCCTTTGTGGGTTGAAGTCTCCATCAACGTGGATGTACGATAGCACCACCTATCGGAACCACGTCTCAAAAATCTCCGTGTCTCCAAATTGCATTTGCACACTCCAATCCCATCTCTTTACATTCTTATAAGTTGCATGCTTTACTTTCCGCTGCTCATATACTCTTTGCATGCTTGCTTGATATGTATTGTGATTGTTAAACTTGTGCCAAAACTCCACTTCAACTTAAAGAAATTAAAAACTGCAACTTTTAGCACTTAGTGTCTAATCACCCCCCCTCTAGACACCTCTTCTCGATCCTTTCAGATACATGTTGCGAAGAAACACAGGACCACAATAGTTTATCTTATCGACAAGGTGCAAAGTGAGGTGGACCATGACATCAAAGAATGACGGTGGGAAAAACATCTCTAGGTTGGACAATATTCTTGCAATATCATCTTGCATATAATCCTACTCTTCAGGATTTACAACTTTCTGCCATAGTTGGTTGAAGAAATCACATAGGTCAATGAGTGTGTTTCTTATATCTTTGTCCATCAGATTCCTGATGGCTCATACGTCTCCAACGTATCTATAATTTTTGATTGTTCCATGCTATTATATATATTCTGGTTTGGATGTTTAATGGGCTTATTTATACACTTTTATATTATTTTTGGGACTAACCTATTAACCGGAGGTCCAGCCCAAATTGCTGTTTTTTTGCCTATTTCAGTGTTTCGCGGAAAAAGAATATCAAACGGAGTCCAAATGGAATGAAACCTTCAGGAGCGTGATTTTTGGAACAAACGTGATCCAGAGGACTTGGAGTGGATGTCAAGCAACCAACGAGGAAGCCACGAGGCAGGGGGCGCGCCTACCCCCTGGGCACGCCCTCCACCCTCATGGACCCCTCGTGGCTCCACCGACCTACTTCTTCCTCCTATATATACCTACGTACCCTGAAAACATCGGAGAGCACCACGAAAACCTAATTCCACCGCCGCAACCTTCTGTACCCGTGATATCCCATCTTGGGGCCTTTTCCGGCGCTCCGTCGGAGGGGGCATTGATCATGGAGGGCTTCTACATCAACACCATAGCCTCTCCGATGACCTGTGAGTAGTTTACCTCAGACCTTCGGGTCCATAGTTATTAGCTAGATGCCTTCATCTCTCTCTTTGGATCTCAATACAAAGTTCTCCTCGATTCTCTTGGAGATCTATTTGATGTAATCTTCTTTTGCGGTGTGTTTGTCGAGATCTGAGGAATTGTGGGTTTATGATCAAGATTATCTATGAACAATATTTGAATCTTCTGTGAATTCTTTTATGTATGATTGGTTATCTTTGCAAGTCTCTTCGAATTATCAGTTTGGTTTGGCCTACTAGATTGATCTTTCTCGCAATGGGAGAAGTGCTTAGCTTTGGGTTCAATCTTGCGGTGCTCGATCCCAATGACAGTAGGGGAAACGACATGTATTGTATTGTTGCCATCGAGGATAAAATGATGGGGTTTATATCATATTGAATGAGTTTATCCCTCAACATCATGTTATCTTGCTTAAAGCGTTACTCCGTTCTTATGAACTTAATAGTCTAGATGCATGCTGGATAGCGGTCGATGTGTGGAGTAATAGTAGTAGATGCAGGCAGGATTCTGTCTAGTTGTCACGGACGTGATGCCTATATACATGATCATACCTAGATATTCTCATAACTATGCTCAATTCTATCAATTTCTCGACAGTAATTTGTTCACCCACCGTAATACTTATGCTATCTTGAGAGAAGCCACTAGTGAAACCTATGGCCCCCGGGTCTATTTTCCATCATACAAGTTTCCAATCTATTTTATTTTGCAATCTTTACTTTCAATTTATATCATAAAAATACCAAAAATATTTATCTTATTATTATTATTATCTCTATTAGATCTCACTCTTTTAAGTGGTCGTGAAGGGATTGACAACCCCTTTCTCGCGTTGGTTGCGAGGTTCTTATTTGTTTGTGTAGGTATGAGGTGACTCGTGCGTGGTCTCTGAGGGAGTCCTGGATTAGGGGGTGTCTGGATAGCCGGACTATACCTTCGGCCAGACTCCTGGACTATGAAGATACAAGATTGAAGACTTCGTCCCGTGTCCGGAAGGGACTTTCCTTGGCATGGAAGGCAAGCTTGGCGATACGGATATGTAGATCTCCTACCATTGTAACCGACTCTGTGTAACCCTAGCCCTCTCTGGTGTCTATATAAACTGGAGGGTTTTAGTCCGTAGGACGAACAACAATCATACCATAGGCTAGCTTCTAGGGTTTAGCCTCTTTGATCTCATGGTAGATCTACTCTTGTACTACCCATATCATCAATATTAATCAAGAAGGACGTAGGGTTTTACCTCCATCAAGAGGGCCTGAACCTGGGTAAAACATCGTGTCCCCTGCCTCCTGTTACCATCCGCCTAGACGCACAGTTCGGGACCCCCTACCCGAGATCCGCCGGTTTTGACACCGACATTGGTGCTTTCATTGAGAGTTCCTCTGTGTCGTCACTTTTAGGCCCGATGGCTTCTCCGATCATCAACAGCGATTCGATCCAGGGTGAGACTTTTCTCCCTGGATAGATCTTCGTATTTGGCGGCTTTGCACTGCAGGCCAATTCGCTTGGTCATCTGGAGCAGATCGAAAGCTATGCCCCTGGCCATCAGGTCAGATTTGGAAGTTTGAACTACATGACCGACATCCGCAGAGACTTTATCTTCGACGGATTCGAGCCACAGCCGAGCGCGCCGCACTGTCACGATGGGCATGATCTAGCTCTGCCGCCGAACAGTGCCCTGGAGGCCGCACCTGTGTCCGCTCCGACCCCTAGCTCGGAGCCGATCACACCAATCGAGGATGGGTGGTTAGAAACCTCCTCGGGGGCTGCAATCTCTACGGCGATCAAGCCGAACACCAGCCTTGTCCTCTGCGAAGCCCGTGACTCCAAGGTGCCGGACTCCTCTCCGGACTCCGAGCCCTCCGCGCCCCTACCGATTGAATCCGATTGGGCGCCGATCATGGAGTTCACCGCCGCAAACATCTTTCAGCACTCGCCCTTCGGCGACATTCTAAATTCACTCAGGTCTCTCTCTTTGTCAGGAGAATCCTGGCTGGATTATGACCGGCAGGATTGGGATGTGGACGACGAAGAAATTCGATGCCCACCCACCACCCACTTCGTAGCCACTGTCGATAATTTAAACGACGTGCTCGACTTCGACTGCGAAGACATTGACGGTATGGACGACGATGTAGGAGGTGGACATGAACCAACGCCTATAAGGCACTGGACAACCACCTCATCTCATGATGTATACATGGTGGACACACCCAAAGGAAGCGACGACGAGGAACACATGGATGCAACGAGGGATCGTTCACTCGAAAAGCAATCAAAGAGGCGATGTAAGCGCCGCTCCAAGCCCTTCCTCGACAGAGACAGCAGCCATACAGACCCAGCCATAGAGCAGGACGAGCCGGCGGACGACGAACATGCCTTCGAGCAACTGTCCGAACAGGGCAACTTGGATAAACAAACCGAACACCCCATCCCCGGCGAAAACAACAGTCCGGACGACCTTACGCCAGATAGGCTCATGGAGCAGAAGAACCTCCACAAAAGGCTCGTCACCACTGCGCGTAGCCTGAAAAAGCAGAAGCGGAATCTCAAAACTGCGGAAGATGCACTCAGAATCAGATGGAGCAAAGTATGCAACACCGCAGACAAATATGGCGGCAGTCGCTGCACAAAAAGCTATCCAAAGTGAAAGCTACTGCCTGAATTTGACGAGGAGGCCTTAGAGCCCCCGCAGTCAAAAAATAGGAAAGCCACCCGGTCAGATAGATGACCGCATGGCCAGCATGGAGCGGCAAGCGGCGCCGCACACAAGCCGGCAGGCGATCGACCAAAGGATTCGCATAAAAAAGATGGCTCAACCAGATCTATCTACGGGCCAACAAAGCAAGCTCTAGTAAGCAATGCAACACAACAAATATCCGAACATCACGGCACACCCAAATACAGGGGTGCCGCACACCCCCTACGTTTCACCAATGAGGTGCTGGACCATGAATTTCCAGCGGGATTCAAGCCCGTAAACATAGAGGCGTACGACGGAACAACAGACCCTGGGGTCTGGATCGAGGATTATATCCTCCACATACACATGGCCAGAGGAGATGACCTCCACGCCATAAAATACTTACCCCTCAAGCTTAAAGGGCCAGCCCGGCATTGGCTCAAAAGCCTTCCCGAAAACACCATTGGAAGTTGGGAAGAGCTTGAGGATGCTTTCCGGGCAAATTTTCAAGGGACCTATGTCCGCCCTCCGGATGCAGACAATCTCAGTCACATAACTCAACAGCCCGGAGAGTCAGCCCGGAAATTCTGGAACAGATTTCTTACTAAAAAGAATCAGATAGTCGACTGTCCGGACGCCGAAGCCCTAACAGCTTTTAAGCATAACGTTCGAGACGAATGGCTCGCCAGACACCTCGGCCAAGAAAAGCCAAGAACAATGGCCGCATTAACAACCCTCATGACCCGCTTTTGCGCAGGAGAGGACAGCTGGTTGGCAAGATGTAGCACCAGCGACCCAAGTACATCCGAAGTTAGGGATGGAAACGGAAAACCCCGATGCAGCAAGGACCAGCGCCGGAATAAGGGAAACAGCCCAAAGAGCACGGCGGTCAACGCCAGATTCAAAAGCTCGCGGCAGAATCAGAGAAAGCCGCCCCTTAAGGATAACAGGGACGAGCTATCCAACTTAAACAAAATCTTGGACAAGATATGTCAAATACATAGTACTCCCGGGAAGCCTGCGAACCATACCCACAGAGATTGTTGGGTTTTCAAGCAATCTGGCAAACTCAACGCCGAACACAAGGGGCTCGACACACCAAGTGAGAACGATGACGAACCCCACACGCAGAGCACCAGGAGACAAAAGGATTTCCCACAAGAAGTCAAAACAGTAAACTTACTTCACGTGACGAACAGAATGGCGCCAATAGAGATACGCGCCATACGGCCTATCCCAAAGGAGTCTCGCCAATGGTTGTTAAAACCGATCACCTTCAACCATCGGGATTACTCTGGAAGTATCCATAACGCAGGCTGGAATGCCTTGGTATTAGATCCAATAATCGGCGGACTCCACTTTACAAATGTCCTGATGGACGGCGGCAGCGGCCTAAACCTGTTATACCAGGACACAATCCGCAACATGGGGATAGACCCAACAAAAATTCGCCATAGCAAAACCTCCTTTCAAGGGGGTAACGCCAGGCCCGGATGCCCGTTGCATGGGTTCTCTCCGGCTAGAAGTTATGTTTGGCTCCCCCGATAACTTCCGTCACGAACAGCTAACTTTCCACATCGCCCCATTCTCAAGTAGCTATCAAGCACTGTTGGGACGCGAAGCTTTCGCCCGCTTTAACGCAATACCGCATTATGCATCTCTTACGCTTAAGATGCCCGTTCCACGAGGCATCATCTCATTAAAGGGAAAACATTGAGTGTTCCTCCCGCGCGGAAGACAGTGCTGCTGCCTTGACAGCCCCACAATAAAGCGGCTTCACCAGCCAAAGCACCTAAACAGGTCGTCAAGACCACGGACATGGCTAGACGAGTCTGGCATAAACATACAATTGATAAAGGCTTAATAGCCGTATACCCCTGTACTAGGGGCTCCGTGCATATAAAACAAGAGACAATAAAGCTCAATTTTACCCATTTCGATTTATACTTTGTTTATTTAGTATAACTTATGTTCGGCATGATCTCTCTTCAACTAAGTTCCTCTCTTTTACAGATGAACACCGTGCTACGCCCGTCCAGGATACGGCACAACGGAGACACAGGCACAGACGTGCAGCAGGGACCCGTTCCAAGGATTCTTTTCAGATTAAGACCCTGCGTAAACCTTTCTTACTATCTCTTGTTGATACACAACCCCTGGTTTCCTGGTATAACCAAGGAGGAGGCTGGCGTTTTGGCATGTGGCCACGTCAGAGTTTTTGCGGGTACCTGGACACTAGGGGCTTATTACTAAGGGCGTTATCCCGCCCGCCCTCATAAAGACCGAATACCTTAGGGAGTGTTCGGCGTCGCGAGTTTGGCCTTATATGCATCAGCTCCGAATCATGTCTTTGGTCAAATGTTGGGTTTTCCCGGCTCCTGTGTTTTGCTACCTTACGTTCCGCTCTATCAGCTAAGGCGGCACCAGGAGAACTACTGCGATTGTGCCCCGGTTCGGCCAGGCGAGCACCTCAGTAGAGAAAGCCAAAAACTGACTGTCATGATATAGCGTGAGACTGGTCAACCACTCAATGACTTACCGGAATCTTTAGGATTCCTCCGCATTAACGAAGGGCCGCTTCCTGGCCAAGCACATACGCGCCCCGAGTTCGGGCAAGCGCAGGCGCCACCAGGGGCTATATAAGTAGCCTCACTGTCAAACTCCTATGGCTAAGTGAAAGTGATAAAGCATCATAGTCCGATTGCCTAGTTCGCTGCGCTATCACCTCCTTTGTAGGACCAAGACGTTGGATCAAGTGTGAAAATGCGCCTTCTGCGAACACCCCCGCATTATGTGCGTGGGGGCTGAAGCCGACGATTGCCATCTTTCAGATTATATATACATATATGTTACACGGCCGCACAAGAGGTATTATAATACTTGCAGGCACAAGTATAAAAAGCTTCTACAATTTATCAAAATATTGTTTTACAATAATATATGCTATTTGAATATAGTATCCTTCGAGCACTACGTCTCTATTAAACGAGCGCCTTGCAGAACTTCCTGAAAATAGTGCTCGGCAGGTACTCGGCTTCCATCCGAGTCTGGGGATGCAACAGCGGCGGCCTCCATTTCCGCCCAGTATGTCTTGACACGGGCAAGAGCCATCCGCGCACCCTCTATGCACGCTAACCTCTTCATCACATTGATATGCGGCGCCGCACCAAGGAAATGCTACACCAAGTTGAAATAACTTTTCGGCTCTGGCATCTCTGGCCACAGATGACTCATGACATACTTCATGGCGAGTCCGGACAACCTTTTTAGCTCGGCCCATTCGGACAAACGATCGGCTAATGACAGTGGACGCTCTGGATTGTGGAACTGCGACCAAAAGAGCTTTTCCACTTCACGATCTTCTTGATCTCGGAAGTGTTCGGCCGCATCTGCGGCACTCGCTGCCAAATCCAGATAGGTGTCCGCCGTACTCCACATCCAGTTTAACGGAGCATGTTTAGGATCACAGAACTTCCTCCGCAGCATAAAGGGCTTTCCAGCCGCGATCTCTCTGGCCTGACGCAGCTCCTCCTTCATAGCTCTCATCGCAGAGCGAGCATCCTTGGCATCGGCAACGGCCTTCTCCAGGTCCGTCTGTTCCGCCTGATCTTATTTTTCAAGAAGCTTGCAACGGTCAGCAGCGCTCTTCAGCTTCACAGCCATCTCGGCCATTTCCTTCTTGCTTCGGCAGAGAGCAGCCTGTTCGGCTTTCAGCTCTTCAATTGCCTTTCCGGCAGCCGCATCACTTTTTCTGGCTTGCTCCTTGGCTTGTGCAAGTTCCGCCCGAAGATTCTCCATGGCAGCAGCACCATCTGTATCAAGCGCACACATTGTAAGATACTGGCATAAAGCTCCTCTTACCAGGTGCCGCCGGAGTAATTACATACCTTGTGCCTCGTCAAGCCGCTTGTTGACAAGCGCGATGTCGGCATCTGCCACGTCAAGTTGCCGCTTTAGCTTGGCAAATTCATCAGTCCGGCTGGCCACCCGACACTTCGCCACCTACGTATGAAGGCGGCAGATTATACCTGGGATTATGATCCTCTGCGCGCCGTCACTTTTGACAACGCACAGAGTCTCAGGGGCTACTATCTACACAGAGCGCATCTTATTTATGCGCAACTGTCCAAAAAGGGTACATTATTTCACGTACCTCAAAACCTGTCAGTAAACTCCTGACGGCCTCGTGCAATCCGCTCCCCGCGGATGAAATCCTCTCAACCACCGTACCCATCAATGCACGGTGCTCCTCTGAGATAGATGCTCGCCCTAGCAGATCCTTCAGCTCCTCCGACCGTGCACCAGACGGTGCCGGACTCATCCGATGGCCCTTTTCGAAGGCCGGACGCGGAGGGCTTTGGGGGGCCATATGACTACCAAACCCTCCGCGACGATACATTAGGGTCGCCCGCCTCGCAAGGCGGTACGGCAGGGGGGAGGCGTTCCGCTCTCCATCATCTCCGGAAGAAGATCCCCCGAAGACGAGCTCTGCTGAGAAGGGCTAAGGTCCGAGCTACAAGGTAAATTTTCGATTACTTTTCTCAGATATAAAGCAAGGATTTCTCTCATTTCCTAAAAAGAAAACTCCTCTCTACTTACGGCTCGGTGGAGGGCTGATCCCCGTGAGGGCATAATTCGGCCGAAGTATCCCCCAGCACAGGACCCTCTGGCGAAGATTTCTTCCCCCGCTTTGAGGCCATGGTCTCCGGGTCTTTAGAGGCGGTCCTCTTCTTCCCCTGAGGAGAGGAATTTTCGATTTCTCCCTTCCAAACAGCCTCCTTCGAGGAGGCCGTAGCTTCCTTTTCCCCTCCCTCGCTTTCCTCCGAAGGCACAACCTCCAACATCCTGACTAGCACGGGACCCGGCGTGGTCTCGGGGAGGGGGGCCGGACACCTGATTAGCTTTGCTTTCGCTATCCACTCCTGTTTAAAGGACATCTCTTTTAAGGGCAATTTTATGATAAATATGCGGATTGCGAGTCCGGGCACATGGCTACTTACTTGAGTATCCGGGCGGTTGTAGCTCAGACCTGCGTCCTCGGTCAAGTCCGGACACATTGCTTGTGATCCGAAGAACAATTTGTACATCTCAACGGGCGTCGCGCCCATAAAATGTTGGAGAGCTCGTGGTCCCTCCGGATTGAACTCCCACAGGCGGAGGGGGCGACGTTTGCAGGGCAGATCTTGGTGAATCAACATAACCTGTGTCACCGCGACCAGACTGATATCTCTTTCTAGGAGATCTCGAATGCGGCCCTGCAACAAAGGCACGTCCTTGGACGGCCCCCAGTCCAGTCCTTTATTGACCCATGACACTAGCTGTGGTGGGGGACCCGAGCGGAAGGCAGGTGGTGCCACCCACTTGGTGCTCTGGAAGCAGTGATGTAAAACCACTCTCGTTGCCATAAGCTGGACTCCTCTTGAAAAGAACCCTCGGGCCATGGAGACCCAGCATTCTTGCTTATAAAAGCACCTCCGCACTCCGCGTGCCGTCCCTCGATCATCTTCGGCTCTACTTTGAAGGTCTTGAGCCGTAGTCCGAAGTGAGGAGTAATACGGAGGAAGGCTTCACACACGACGATGAATGAGGAAATATGGAGGATGGACTCCAGAGCTAAGTCGTGAAATTCCAGCCCATAATAAAACATGAGCCCCCTCATGAAGGGATCCGTCAGGAAACCTAGCCCCCGAAGGAAGTGAGACATGAACACCACACTCTCAGCAGGCTTGGGAGTGGGAATGACCTGCCCTTGAGCAGGCAGCCTATGCCAGATTTCGCCGGTCAAGAACCTGGCCTCTCTCAACTTCAGCACGTCCTCCTCCGTGACGGAGGAGGGCATCCATCGGCCTCGAAGGTCGGATCCGGACATTGTCGAAGGTCCGAAGCGCCTGAAATCTGGAGCCTTGGGTGTTGGAACTCGAGGCGAAGGGCGAACTCGTTTGAGATTGAAAGAAAGGAGTAAGGCCTTGGTCTCTTTATAAGAGGTTGAATACCAAGGGCCCTCCCTGTGACCGTTTGGGACTCGCCTTTGATCGAGAAAACATACCAACGGGTACGACTGGGTTACCCACACCCGTATTGATGAGAATCCCGGAATAAGGGGACACGATCTCTGCTTTGAAAAGACGTGCCAAGGAAACCGCCTCGCTAAACGCGCTGAGGTGGGACAGTAAAATGATTCGAACAAAGACTTGGCCGTGGTGTGATGTCACGCTACGGAATACATCAGCAGATTAGATTTTTGTAAATATTATTCTCTCTATGGCAGTATGTGGAAAATTATTTTGCAGAGACGGACACTATCCATGTGTTCGAAATCTTCTGTGAAGTACTTGGAGGAGGAACCCGCCTTGCAATGTCGAAGACAATCTACGCGCCGGACTCATCGTCATTGAAGCCTGGTTCAGGGGCTACTGAGGGAGTCCTGGATTAGGGGGTGTCCGGATAGCCGGACTATACCTTCGGCCGAACTCCTGGAGTATGAAGATACAAGATTGAAGACTTCGTCCCGTGTCCGGAAGGGACTTTCCTTGGCGTGGAAGGCAAGCTTGGAGATACGGATATGTAGATCTCCTACCATTGTAACCGACTCTGTGTAACCCTATCCCTCTCCGGTGTCTATATAAACCAGAGGGTTTTAGTCCGCAGGACGAACAACAATCATACCATAGGCTACCTTCTAGGGTTTAGCCTCTCTGATCTCGTGGTAGATCTACTCTTGTACTACCCATATCATCAATATTAATCAAGCAGGACGTAGGGTTTTACCTCCATCAAGAGGGCCCGAACCTAGGTAAAACATCGTGTCCCCTGCCTCCTGTTACCATCCGCCTAGACGCACAGTTCGGGACCCCCTACCCGAGATCCGCCGGTTTTAACACCGACAGTCTCCTACTGGATTGATACCTTGGTTCTCAAAAACTAAGGGAAATACTTACGCTGCTTTGCTGCATCACCCTTTCCTCTTCAAGGGAAAACCAACACATGCTCAAGAGGTAGCAAGAAGGATTTGTGGTGTCGTTGCCGGGGATATCTACGCCAAGTCAAGACATACCAACTACCCATCACAACTCTTACCCTTCGCATTACATTATTTGCCATTTGCCTCTCGTTTTTCTCTCCCCCACTTCACCCTCGCTATTTTATTCGCCCTTCTTCTGTTTGTCTTTCCATTTGCTTTGATGTCTTACTTGGCTCGTTTGCTCGTTGGTTCGAATAGTTGTTTATTTATTTCTAAACGGAGAATCCAAGATCTATGGATCCTCATCCGCTTGCTAATATTTTTAAGAGATCCAATTATGATGAACCAATTGCTAGTGAGTTTTGTGCACTAGATTATCTTTATGAAGTTTTGCTTGAAATTCGTGAATATGAAAATTGTGATGAAGTACTTTATGGAGTGATTCACGATGGATTTTTGAATAGAAAGCATGATTGCAATGATGATAGTATAAATTCTATTAATGTAAATTTTGCTTGTAATATGCAAAACCGTAAGCTTGGGGATGCTAGTTTTGCTATGACTACTATTTGTTGCAATGATCATGATTGGGGTGATTCTTCTTATGATCTTGAAAATTTATTTAAGCCACAAATTTATTTAAGCCCCATGATGAATATGAGATTGATAATAATGTTTGAAATAATATTGAAAGTGGGTTTGGAAGAGTGTCAACTTTAGATCCCACATATTTGGAGAATGTTCAATCTTATGAAGTTTTTGATAAAAGTGGGTTTGGAGAGGTCATGACTTTAGCTAATGTTAATCCCAATATTTCGGAAGAGTGTCAACTTTGCATACATGTGGATCGTGTTAAGAATATGTTTTGTGATAGCTATATTGTTGAATTTGCTTATGATCCTACATGTAATTATTATGAGAGAGGAAAATATGGTTGTAGAAATTTTCATGTTACTAAATTACCTCTCGTTATGTTGAGATTGCTATTGTTTCTTTCTGCTTCCTTGCATATGCTAGTTTTTTCTTGCCTTGATAATTTGTTTGCCTATAAGATGCCTATGCATAGGAAGTATGTTAGACTTAGATGTGTTTTTGACGTGTTTTATGATGCTCTCTTTGTGCTTCAATTCTTGTCTTTCACGTGAGCATCGTTGAAATCTTATGCCTAGCTATAAGGTTTTAAAGAAAAGCGCTTGTTGGGAGACAAACCAATATTTTTCCTTGCTGTTATTTAATAAATAATTTATCTAGCCTCTGTTTTTCTTGTGTTTTTTGTGTTTAATTAGTGTTTGTGCCAAGTAGAACCGCTGGGAAGACTTGGGGAAAGTCTTTTTGATCTTGCTGTAAAAAACAGAAACTTTAGCGCTCACGAGATTAGCTACAACTTTTTACTGGAGAGTGATATTTTGTTAATTATTTTTGCAGATGATTAATAGATAAATTACACACGTCCAGAAATTTATTTTAGAATTTTTGGGGTTCCATAAGTATGCGTTTGATACATATTACTACAGACTGTTCTGTTCTTGACAGATTCTGTTTTTCGTGTGTTGTTTGCTTATTTTGATGAATCTATGGCTAGTAATGGAGTTTATAAACCATAGAAAAGTTGGAATACAGTAGGTTTAACACCAATATAAATAAAGAATGAGTTCATTACAGTACCTTGAAGTGGTGTTTTGTTTTCTTTCGCTAACGCAGCTCACGAGATTTTCTGTTAAGTTTTGTGTTGTGAAATTTTCAAGTTTTGGGTAAAGATTTGATGGATTATGGAACAAGGAGTGGCAAGAGCCTAAGCTTGGGGATTCCCAAGGCACCCAAAGGTAAAATCCAAGGACACCGAAAAGCCTAAGCTTGGGGATGCCCCGGAAGGCATCCCCTTTTTTGTCTTCGTTCATCGGTAACTTTACTTGGAGCTATATTTTTATTCACCACATGATATGTGTTTTGCTTGGAGCGTCTTGTATGATTTGAGTCTTTGCTTTTTAGTTTACCACAATCATCCTTACTGTATACACCTTTTGAGAGAGACACACATGAATCGGAATTTATTAGAATACTCTATGTGCTTCACTTATATCTTTTGTGCTATATAGTTTTTGCTCTAGTGCTTCACTTATACCTTTTAAAGCACGGTGGTGGTTTTATTTTATAGAAATAATTGATCTCTTATGCTTCACTTATATTATTTTGAGAGTCCTTTAGAACAGCATGGTAATTTCTTTTAGGCATAATAAAAACTTTCATATAAGTGCATTGAATACTATGAGAAGTTTGATACTTGATAATTGTTTTGAGATATGGAGATGGTGATATTAGAGTCATGCTAGTTGAGTAGTTGTGAATTTGAGAAATACTTGTGTTGAAGTTTGTGATTCTCGTAGCATGCACGTATGGTGAACTGTTATGTGATGAAGTCGGAGCATGATTTATTTATTGATTGTCTTCCTTATGAGTGGCGGTAGGGGACGAGCAATGGTCTTTTCCTACCAATCTACCCCCCTAGGAGCACGCACGTAGTACTTTGTTTCGATAACTAATAGATTTTTGCAATAAGTATGTGAGTTCTTTATGACTAATGTTGAGTCCATGGATTATACGCACTTTCACCCTTCCACATTTGCTAGCCTCTCTATTACCGCAGACTTTTCACCGGTATCATACACCCACCATATACCTTCCTCAAAACAGCCACCATACCTACCTATTATGGCATTTCCATAGCCATTCCGAGACATATTGCCATGCAACTTTCCACCGTTCCATTTGTTATGATACGCTTCATCATTGTCATTTTGCCATGCATGATCATGTAGTTGACATCGTATTTGTGGAAAAGCCACCATTCATAATTTTTCATACATGTCACTCTTGATTCATTGCATATCCTGGTACATTGCCGGAGGCATTCACATGGAGTCATATTTTTTCTAAGTATTGAGTTGTAAGTAAAAAGAAGTGTGATGATCATCATTATTTGAGCATTATCCCAGTGAGGAAAGGATGATGGAGACTATGATTCCCCCACAAGTCGGGATGAGACTCCGGACGAAAAAAAAGAAAAGAAAAGAGGCCAAAAGAAAAAAAATAAAGAAGGCCCAATTAAAAAATGAGATAAAAAGAGAGAAGGGACAATGTTACTATCCTTATTCCACACTTGTGCTTCAAAGTAGCACCACGATCTTCATGATAGAGAGAACTTGGCTTGTATATTCCAATGATGGGCTTCCTCAAATTTCCTTAGGTCTTCGTGAGCAAGCAAGTTGGATGCACACCCACTTAGTTTCTTTTGTTGAGCTTTCATACACTTATAGCTCTAGTGCATTCGTTGCATGGAAATCCCTACTCACTCACATTGATATCTATTGATGGGCATCTCCATAGCCCGCTGATACACCTACTTGATGTGAGACTATCTTCTCCTTTTTGTCTTCTCCACAACCACCATTCTATTCCACCTATAGTGCTATGTCCATGGCTCACGCTCATCTATTGCGTGAAAGTTGAAAAAGTTTGACAACATCAAAAGTATGAAACAATTGCTTGGCTTGTCATTGGGGTTGTGCATGATTTAATATTTTGTGTGATGAAGATAAATCATAGCCAGACTATATGATTTTGTAGGGATAACTATCTTTGGCCATGTTATTTTGAGAATACATGATTGCTTAGTTGGTATGCTTGAAGTATTATTATTTTTATGTCAATATTAAACTTTTATATTGAATCTTTCGGATCTGAACATTCATGCCATAGTAAAGAAAATTACATTGAGAAATATGTTAGGAAGCATTCCACATCAAAAATTCTGTTTTTATCATTTACCTACTCGAGGACGAGCAGGAATTAAGCTTGGGGATGCTTGATACGTCTCCAATGTATCTATAATTTTTGATTGTTCCATGCTATTATATATTCTGTTTTGGATGTTTAGTGAGCTTATTTATACAATTTTATATTATTTTTGGGACTAACCTATTAACCAGAGGCCCAACCCAAATTGTTGTTTTTTGCCTATTTCAGTGTTTCGCAGAAAAAGAATATCAAACGGAGTCGAAACGGAATGAAACCTTCGGGAGCGTGATTTTTGGAACAAACGTGATCCAAAGGACTTGGAGTGGACCTCAAGCAACCAATGAGGAAGCCACGAGGCAGGGGGGCGCGCCTACCCCCTGGGCACGCCCTCCACCCTTGTGGGCCCCTCATGGCTCCACCGACCTACTTCTTCCTCCTATATATACCTACGTACCCTGAAAAATCGGAGAGCACCACGAAAACCTAATTCCACTGCCACAACCTTCTGTACCCGTGAGATCCCATCTTGGGGCCTTTTCCGGTGCTCCGCCGGAGGGGGCATTGATCACGGAGAGCTTCTACATCAACACCATAGCCTCTCCGATGATGTGTGAGTAGTTTACCTCAGACCTTCGGGTCCATAGTTATTAGCTAGATGGCTTCTTCTCTCTCTTTGGATCTCAATACAAAGTTCTCCTCGATTCTCTTGGAGATCTATTCGATGTAACTTCTTTTGCGGTGTGTTCATCGAGATCCAATGAATTGTGGGTTTATGATCAAGATTATCTATGAACAATATTTGAATGTTCTTTGAATTCTTTTATGTATGATTGGTTATCTTTGCAAGTCTCTTCGAATTATCAGTTTGGTTTGGCCTACTAGATTGATCTTTCTTGCAATGGGAGAAGTGCTTAGCTTTGGGTTCAATCTTGCGGTGCTCGATCCCAGTGATAGTAGGGGAAACAACATGTATTGTATTGTTGCCATCGAGGATAAAAAGATGGGGTTTATATCATATTGCATGAGTTTATCCCTCTACATCATGTCATCTTGCTTAAAGCGTTACTCCGTTCTTATGAACTTAATACTCTAGATGCATGCTGGGTAGCGGTCGATGTGTGGAGTAATAGTAGTAGATGCAGGAAGGAGTCGGTCTACTTGTCACGGACGTGATGCCTATATACATGATCATACCTAGATATTCTCATAACTATGCTCAATTCTATTAATTGCTCGACAGTAATTTGTTCACCCACCGTAATACTATGCTATCTTGAGAGAAGCCACTAGTGAAACCTATGGCCCCCGGGTCTATTTTCCATCATACAAGTTTCCAATCTATTTTATTTTGCAATCTTTACTTTCAATTTATATCATAAAAATACCAAAAATATTTATCTTATTATTATTATCTCTATCAGATCTCACTCTTGCAAGTGCCAATGAAGGGATGGATAAACCCTTTATCGCGTTGGTTGCGAGGTTCTTATTTGTTTGTGTAGGTATGAGGTGCCTCGCGCGTGGTCTCCTACTGTATTGATACCTTGGTTCTCAAAAACTGAGGGAAATACTTACGCTGCTTTGCTGCATCACCCTTCCTCTTCAAGGGAAAACCAACGCATGCTCAAGAGGTGGCAATGGCCACCGGGAGGATTTGTGTCAACATTACGTGGCAATCATGTGACTTCATGTGTCCCAAATTCATTTTACCTGAGCTCACATCCATGAGACTTCTGATGTTTGCGCAGTAGGAAGAGGGTGTCTTAACAGACAACAAATAGGTGAAGAACTGTGTTGCTTCTTTTGTACTGAAATTGTAACTCTGGCGAGCTTTGATGAATTTGTGCTCATCTTCTGCTTCACTCTTGCGTTGTGATTGATCAGCAAGCATATCGAGCCGTGAACCGTCACCATCCTTTCTTTTACCTTTAATCTTGAGCAGAGTACCAAGGATGCTTTCACATATGTTCTTCTCTACGTGCATGACATCGATGCAGTGACGTACACGTAGAATCTCCCAGTAAGGTAATTTCCAGAACACCGATTTCTTCTTAAACACTTGATCCTTGGGTGTTAATTTCACCGTCAAAGGGTGGTTCTTGCCAAGCACAACATTAATTTTTTTAGCCATGTTGTGGATCACCTCCCCTTCATAGGGTCTATGGACCTCAGCTGCCTCTGCCGTACCATCAAATTTAGCTTTCATCTTTCGGTATGGGTGATTTTTCCATAAGAACCTAAGATGACGCGAATACACTGTTTTGCACGAGTTGGGAAGTCTTCTGGTAGCTGTCCAATCCATGCATGTGACACACCCTATATCTCCCCTTGTTTTTTGCCCCGATGTGTTGCCTAATGCCGACATATCTTGAATGATGTGCACCAGCATCGCATGTAGATCGAAAATCTCCTTTCTGTAAGCATCATAACATTTTCCAGTAGGCGCATCTATCCACACTGTCAGCAGTTCTTCTACCAGTAGATGAAAGTAAATGTCGATGTCATTTCTAGGTTGCTTCGGGCCTTGGATAATCATTGACATCATAATGTATTTTTTCTTCATACACAACCAAGGAGCTATGTTATATATGCACAGAAGCACCGGCCATGTGCTGTGGTTGGTGCTCATATCGCCAAAAGGATTCATTCCGTCAGTACACTCCCCGAGCCTTATACTTCTAGGATCCTTGGCAAATATTTCAAACTTGTTGTCGATTAATTCCCACGGAGCCCCATCTTTCAGGTGCCTCATAAACCTATTCGCAATTCGCTCATCATGATGCCACTGCAACCTCTTTGCCACTCTAGGGTTTGCAAACAAACGCCTCAACCTTGGAATTAAAGGCAAGTACCAAACAACCTTGAACGGGATTCCTGTCTTGATCTCGTCGTCCAATTTATACTTGTCCTTTGCTCTCCTGCGCTTGTATCATGCATGCTTGCATGTGGGACATGCACGAAAATCTTTGTACTCACCACGGTACAATATACAATCATTCACACAAGCGTGTATCTTCTATACTTCAAGTTCCAATGGGCAATCAATTTTCTTTGCTTCTGTAGGATCGAAAGTATGTCTAGAGGGGGGGGGTGATTAGACTACTTGACCAAATAAAAATCTATCCTTTTCCCAATTTTAGTTCTTGGAAGATTTTAGCAACTTTGGACAAGTCAAGAAATCTTAACACAATTCAAGAAAGCATGCATAGAGTATATGAGCAGCGGAAAGTAAAGGATGTAACTCGCAAGAATGTAAAGGGAAGGGTTTGTAGGATTCAAACGCAATTGGAGACATAGATGTTTTTGTCATGGTTCCGATAGGTGGTGCTATCGTACATCCACGTTGATGGAGACTTCAACCCACGAAGGGTAATGGTTGCGCGAGTCCACGGAGGGCTCCACCCACAAAGGGTCCACGAAGAAGCAACCTTGTCTATCCCACCATGGCCATCGCCCACGAAGGACTTGCCTCACTAGCGGTAGATCTTCACTAAGTAGGCGATCTCCTTGCCCTTACAAACTCCTTGGTTCAACTCCACAATCTTGTCGGAGGCTCCCAAGTGACACCTAGCCAATCTAGGAGACACCACTCTCCAAGAAGTAACAAATGGTGTGTTGATGATGAACTCCTTGCTCTTGTGCTTCAAATGATAGTCTCCCCAACACTCAAATCTCTCTCACAGGATATGGATTTGGTGGAAAGAAGATTTGAGTGGAAAGAAACTTGGGAAGGATAGAGATCAAGATTCATATGGTAGGAATGGAATATCTTGGTCTCAACACAAGTGTAGGTGGTTCTCTCTCAGAAAATATAGGTTGGAAGTGTAGGTTTGTTCTGATGGCTCTCTCCACGAATGAAGAGGAGGTGGAGGGGTATATATAGCCTCCACACAAAATCTAACCGTTACACATAACTTTCCAAACTCGGTGGGACCGAATGATTAAACTCGGTCAGACCGATTCAGCAAAGCTAGTGACCATTAGGGTTTTCGGTGGGACCGACATGCAACTCGGTAGGACCGATATGACTATGGTTAGGGCATAACGTAATCTCGGTGAGACCGATTACACAAACTCGGTGAGACCGACTTTGGTAATAAGCTAATCAGAGAGTTGGTCGGGTAAAATCGGTGGGACCGATCGCTCATTTCGGTGAGACCGAAATGTTACAAAGGGAAAACATATTGTTTACATTGCAATCTTGGTGGGACCGATCGCTCATCTCGGTGAGACCGAAATGTTACAAAGGGAAACAAAGAGATTACAACCCCATCTCGGTGAGACCAAGATCCCTATCGGTGAGACCGATTTGCCTAGGGTTTGTGGCAGTGGCTATGACATTTGAAACTCGGTGGCGCCGGATAGAAAGAATCGGTGGGGCCGAGTTTGACTTTTGGTTTAGGTCATATGTGGATGTGAGAAAGTAGTTGAGGGTTTTTGGAGCATATCACTAAGCATTTTGAGCAAGAACCTCATTAAGCAACACCTCATCCCTCCTTGATAGTATTGGCTTTTCCTATAGACTCAATGTGATCTTGGATCACTAAAATAGAAAATGTAGAATCTTGAGCTTTGAGCTTGAGCCAATCCTTTGTCCTTAGCATTACCTCAATGAGCTATATGTTGTTAGGAATTACCAAAACCACCTAGGGATAGTTGCACTTTCAGCTTCATTCGTGCTTCTGGGGAGCACATTATCTTCCGGAAGAATTTCTTTCAAAAGACCTAACATCTTTGTGAAGCCCTCTTTTGATAGATCGTTTGCTTCTTTAAATCTGAGAAGCGCCAGGGTGGCACTCAACCTTGAATATTTCTTTTTGCAACCTGGATACAATTCTTTCTCGGAGTCCGCATCAATGGTTGGCAGCACCTTGTACCCAATCATATCCTTTTCCGGGTCCTCAAAATCTACAATCATAGCAGAAAAATCTGGCATATCAAGATCGTTGTCATCTGTGTGGACGTCTTGGTTTTCCAGTGGGCGTTTCGGCTTTCCGGTGTTCCATTGGTAGTTTGACACCTCTGCCCCGATGTTAGATTCAACATCCATGTGACACTTATCGGGGTTTGGCATCTCGTTGTGCTGGGTATCTTCATCCATGACCTCCTCTTCACCGTGTCTGGTCCAACGTGTATATCCATCCATGAATCCCCTAGAGACTAAGTGCATCTGGACATCTGCAACTTCATGTGACTTTGTATTGGCACAATCAGTACATGGACACATGATGTAATCCGCATCACCAATTCTCCTCTTTGTACTTTCAGCCAAATTCATGAACTCTGTCACGCCACTGATAAAATCTGCGGTTTTCCGATTCTTCATCCATCGAGATCGTTCCATCTGCAGCAGACGAATGGTAATTAAAAACAAAACAACAACATTAATACACAGATTAACTGCTGCCCAGAGATGCGTGCATAAATCACAAGGTTTTTTTAATAATTACTAAGGGCGCTCCATGTTGTTATCCAGACGTGCAATGACAAAAAATAATGGCCAGCTAATTTACACGCAGAGTACTAGTACAACACTACACTTTAGAATTGAATACCTTAATTAAGAAACTCATGAAAATAATACCTTAATTAATTAGCCGCGCGGCGACCTCCACCCAGCAGACAGACAAGAGCGATGCGGCGGCATGACGAGACAGCAGGGTCGAGGAGCAAAGCTTAGTGCGGCTGCCGCATGAAGTTCGACCTCCACTATCCTGCCATTGATCGTGATGGATGTGCTCGAATCACGCCGCCGCCAACCTCGATGGTTGAGCTCCTCCTATTTCCCACCACAGACCGAGGATTGACCTCCTCCCATTTCCCGCCGCGGACCGAGGATTGACCTCCTATGACGCCGCAACCGCCCACCGACCGAGGATTGACCTCTTCTCCGATAGCCGCTGCCTAGGCCACCGCTGCCATCTCTATATGTAGAGCGGCTATTTTTTTGACGGATATCCACGGAGCGGCTGTTTACATGGTATCTCACTGTAACTCAATTATATGGACATGGTAGTACATCACGTACGGTTATGTAACGGCAAACGTGTCTAACCCACGTTGTCTTCTCACACGGTTTGGCACGGAAATCGTGTGTGACATTGTAATACCTAACACAAACGACATGTACAAACAGTGTGCCATATACAACATATATATAGTGCCATTAGTAGTTCCCGACCATTAGCTTATCTCCAAAGTTTCCCCATTTCCCCCAAATCCCTACATAGCCTCCAAATTCCCTCACGTGGCGTTGACATTGGGGGAATGCGGACGAGTGGTGCTGATGGTTTCGGTGCAGCTGCTCCTGCTCGTATCGCCACCACGATGGCGGTCGCCACCAAGCACTTGCCTAAGGTCATCTGAAGGCAGGTGTACTACGAATCTGAATCGTCCTGTCAGGTTCCAATCTATCCCGATCTTTTTTAGCATGTCCAAAGTATAGATCCTTGCTGAATCCGTCCTGAATGACCCCCACCCCAGGAAAGCGATCTGCCGCCGGATCCGGAGCTTGACTCCAGACTCCCGCAACACGAGTTCAACTTCGAGTTTTGCGCCACCGAGAAGTACCAAAAGATGAGTTGTGTGCAGGTGCACACTCCCGCGCGACGTGTATGCACGGAGGGATTCGACATTGGTAGGCGGTTTCTCAGTTGGCCCTTAGAGGTTAGTGCTAATTAAGTTCATCATTTTACTTCAGTTAATGCCACCGCTCATCCAGAATACTATTTAACATTGGCAGGGATATGAGGCTTGTACCTTTGTTAACTGGCTGGATGAAGAATGGCATGGCAGGGCTCGGAGTGTTATCACCAAGCTCGAAGAAGATAACGTAAAGCTGAAGAACAAACTAGCCGATCTGGAATGTACAATCAGTACGATGAAGCAAGAAAGAATCAATCACATGCAACAGATGAAAGCAAGAGACAAGAAGGAACCAGCATGTGTAGTTGTGGTTGTCGCATTAGCCATGTTCTATGCGCTGTTTGCAATGATGATTAGGGGTTTTGTTTGACAGTATTGCTAAAGCACATCTAGATGTGCTCTAAGTAATGCACATCTAGGTCCTATGCCATTGATGTTACGTGAAGATTCGTGCAGATATTTTTCTTTATCTTTTTCCTTTCTAGTTTGATTGTTACTGGCTTTATCAATAAGAAGAGCTCAATGTATTGCTTGCCAACTGTCCTACTCCGTTCGTACCGGTACCGGTGCATAATCCCAAAACTCGTTCCTTGTTTTTGTCCTGAAAAAGGAAGCCAGCCAAATAGCCAATAGGAGTCCTGCGCAACCCTGGGAATTTGGAGTGACTGGGTACAAATAATTGCGGTTGATTATATCAGCGGTTAGATAATACGTCAACTCCCGCTTCAATTGGTAGTTCCCCTTCTCTGCATACCCCGCTTAAGTGTACACCATCTTCATCGTCCCCGGCAGGCCGCGCTACACACTGGCACACACTTTGCAGCCATGTCGAGCGATAGCGAGGATGACAGTTCGGCCAGCAATCTGGCGCCCGATGATAGGTCAGCATCAGAATTATCCCGCTCGTCTTCCATGAGTCCGGCGTCGAGCCCTGACCTTGATTATACCAAGTTCATGGAAGGGACACCACCTCCGGAGTCGTCAGACGACAACCAGACGGACGAGGAGCCATCGGAGGACGAAGAAGAGGACGACGATGATGATGAGGAGGAATGGTCGAACGAGGAGGAGGAGGACGACGACAGCAACGAGGATGACGACGACGACGGTGATGAAAAGCTAACGGTCAGCGGCAAGAAGCGTCCTCGCCAAGACGATGTCGCAGGGCCTTCCAACAATAACAACAACAACAAGAAGGAGTAAATTAAGTAGACTGTATATATCTCTGTTTATCCTGTCAATCGCATCACAGACGGTTAGTAATATGTATTCGACATAGATCTTCTACATTATCGCCAACAGGTTCCTTTGTTGAACTGTGTGCCCTGACGAGCACACAATATACAAAAAAGACCGTATGTGCTATCTATAATGATCGCACACAATTCTGATTACCGACCTGTTTGCCGGGTATCACACACATCTTGTTACATCGAATCGTTTGTGTTCACCTCACTCATCGCAAATGGTTCATCGGAGTGAACTATATGCGGTATATCACACACACCTTGATCTGGTTGCCCGTTTCTGTTGTTCTGTCTCATCGCAAACAGTTCGTACAGATCAACCATATGCCCCTCATCGCACACGCAACTATAATCTGAACCGTGTTTGATGTATCATTCATCGCAAATGTTTTGCATCCTTTCTGACGGTTTTCATACGGCACCGTTTCCGATTATTGCATCGCACATAGTTTCTCGAAGGGTCTCTGATCGTAGTGTCGCGTTAGCAGCATCCTGCAGTAGTGACATGAGCTAGTGTTCGACAAATCAAACCTGATTGATTCTCGATCTATGTCTATTCAACTTATCTTTGATCGGAGCCTTTGCTTCTGATCCCCCGACTTGGAATCGTAATTTTGTTATATTTTAGCTTTGAATTAGTCAGTTGTTTCTATAACCTGATCTCCTTGCATCCTTTCTTCTTCTCACTACTAGGGAAAATGTTATACACAGAACTTTAGCAGTAGCGCTTGTTAAAAGAGCACGCTACTGCTCGGCAGCAGTAGCGCGTGCAAAATAAGCGCGCTGCAGATGGACATATATTAGTAGCACGTCTCACCGAAAACTCGCTACTACTAAAATTCCAATAACTTAGCCGATGGGCTACACATAGTAGTAGCGATCTTCGAAAAACCGCGCTACCGCTAATAAACTTATAGCAGCGTGTTTATGCATAAATCGCTACTGCTAACGAAAAGAAAATAAAATGAAAAATGATATACCTAGAACCCACGCGGGTGTGCACGCGCTACTGATATACCTAGAACCCGCGGGTGTGCACTTGTATAGCAGTAGCGCGGGTGTGCACGCGCTACTGCTACGGGTTAGCTGTAGCGCCTTATTAGTAGCGCCGGTCCCCATGCTACTGATATACCTAGAACCCGCGCGGCTGCTAGCCTTTTCCCTAGTAGTGTCTGAGTACTGTTGCTCTCATTAGATCCCTCATGGACCACCAGATCCTTTTTTGGGCTCTATCTGACATCGTCCTTCATATTCAGTAACCTTGTGAGCTTTTCCTCGGATACATAATGCCTTTGGTAAATAGTATCCCCTGCTTTTGTCAACAATGCTCTACTTCCGATCTTGAGTTATTTATTCCTAAAGTTTGTGGTATATGTTCCTAAGGTGCCTGAAGGGTTGAATCTATGTCTTCCCTAAATCCGTGTGAACTCGAAAGTTATGCGGGTTATACTCTACTGGCTTTTTGTCAGGTAAAATTTCAACGCTACAACTTCTTCGAATGCGATAAGTGAATGGAAAGTTGTGCATTAGAGAAGTGGGAGTCGACCTTGAACTTTTGTGTTCATGCCCATGGACCTGATATGGAACTTAGCATGGAAGCTTCTTGTAATAATAATAATCCCCTTGTGATAAGTTCATCTTGTATCTATGTTCGGTCCTTTGCAACCGTGGTTCCGACCATATTGTTCTTCTTTGATCCCCTATTCTCGGACAACTTAAAGCACTTGTCTTCTGCAGATCTTTTCACCTATCCAACCTCTATCCTGTTCTACCTTCGAGTATTATCCTCTAGTATCTTGAGAATATCACGGAACTAAATAACTTCCTATGAGTTCCTCATCAACTATTATTTCTCTTCGATTAAAATTTTCCACGGGTTCTAAGTTGTTAGACACTCGAGAATGTTGATAACTGACTCGAGCTACACTTCCCTTTCCATTGTTTCATTAAACATTTCTTGTAACCTAACATATCTGAGAGCAGTGATAATTCCCTACTTATGCAAACACCTCGGTGTACAAACTCTGTCAGTAAGACCTTGTTACTATTGTTGATGACATTCCGGTAGCCACCGATGGGCGAGAACTCTGCCTATTGGTCTGCCTCGTCTTAACGAGCAGGAAAATGGTTCTCTTCGTCCCTCGCCCTTGGTACCAATGTTGTTGCCAACATAACTGAAAGGTTGTCCTCTGACCTGCCTTGCTATAATGACCGTGCTTTACCCACATGGTGGGCCCGTAACCCACAGTTCCACGGGACCGAAACCTGACTCTCATATACATCCCTATTTTCAAAGTTATCCCTCATGCTTGGCTTCGTATGTAATTCACAAGCCACCTCCCTTGTGATCTGCTCTGGTATCAGATGCAATACATATTCGCATTGCTTTGAACCACTTTCACCCTCTATTTCATGCAACGAACGATTGCCTACCCGCTTGAAGGTTCTTATTGCACATCCTTACCTTGCTCTCGATGACTTTCTTGAATTTCAACTAGAGAGATGCCTCTATGCCATGTTCTCTGAGATCGCCATGGAGGACAAGGACCAGAGGGAGAACCTTTCCCCATCGAAGGGGGAGGCCATGGAGGAGGAAGCACAAAGGGGAGAACAGCTCCCCCTCTCTCTTTGTGGCACCAGAGTGCCATGGGGGGAACCATCGTTGCGGTGATCGTCTTCGTCAAACCATCATCATCATCACCATCCTCATCTCTTTTGTGCGGTCCACTCCCCCGCACCCCGCTGTAATCCCCTACTTGAACGTGGTGCTTTATGCCACATATTATGATCCAATGATGTGTTGCCATCCTATGATGTTGTGAGTAGATTTATTTTGTCCTTTGGGTTTATTGATGATCTAGATTGGTTTGAGTTGTATGTTTTAATTTGATGTTTTCCTATGGTGCCTTTCGTGCCATGCACACGTGAAGGATTACCGCTGTAGGGTGTTGCAATACGTTCATGATTCACTTATAGTGGGTTGCTAGAGTGACAGAAGCTTAAACCCGAGTAATGGGGTTGTTGCGTATGGGATAAAGGGGGCTTGATGCTTTAATGCTATGGTTGGGTTTTACCTTAATGATCTTTAGTAGTTGCGGATGCTTGCTAGAGTTCCAATGATAAGTGCATATGGTCCAAGAAGAGAAAGTATGTTAGCTTATGCCTCTCCCTCATTGAAACTACAATAACGATTATCGAGGGTTTCTGTAATATTGGGGTATTTATAGAGCAAAGAGGTGGTGTAGGAGGACACCGAGGTGGGCAGAACCCACCTGGGCGCACCTCCAGCCCATTGGATGTCTTCTAGTCCATCAAAATTCCACAAAAAGTTTCGCTGCGTTTGGACTCCGTTTGGCATTGATTTCTGTGATGTAAAAAGACAAGCAAAAAACAACAACTGGCACTTGGCACTATGTCAATAGGTTAGTACCAAAAAATGATATAAAATGATTGTAAAACATCCAAGAATGATAATATACAACATGGAACAATAAAAAATTATAGATACGTTGGAGACGTATCAACATCCCCAAGCTTAATTCCTGCTCGTCCTCGAGTAGGTAAATGATAAAAATAGAATTTTTGATGTGGAATGGTGCCTAACATGTTCATCACATATTCTTTCTTTTATAGCATGGACAATTGGACTTTTATATAGTTCAAAGCAATAGTCTAGTTTTGACATGAGGACTTTAATACTCAAGCATATCAATAAGCAACCATGTCTTTCAAAATATCAACGCTAAAGCAAGTTATCCCTAGCCCATTATTCTCAATATTGATCCATTCATGAAACACACTCGCATTTTAGCTACACCCAATGCTCAAGTACGATCATAGTGCCCCTTAGTTGGTGCTTTATAATAGAAGATGGAGACTCAAATAAATATCAAAATTGCATAAAGTAAATTGAAATGCCCTCCACAGAGGGAAGTAGGGATTTGTAGAGGTGCCAGAGCTCAAAGCGAAAAAGGTAGAGATAAAACATTTTTGGAGGCATGCTTTTCCTGTCAACAAAAACGATCGAGTAGTTCCCAATACTTTCCATGTGTTATTAGACAATGGACCATGCATGTGCTAACCTCCATTGTAAACCTCAGTGCTTCCCATTGTTTCCCTGCAACACATATAAGGTAGTTAGTCATCAGGTTAAGTAAGGGTTCGCATGCTATCAGTAAAATATGTTGATGAAAAAGAAGCACATTGCAGATTCATCAGATTAATTCAAGCCACATGGAAAACACATTTATCCAAACCAAGCATGATTAAGAACTAGGAAATATAGCACTTGTATATGTTTCTCATGTATTAAGTGTAGCCAAATTCAATTTATTCCTCACATGCACAACAATACAAAATTCTACCCATGACAATTGGACATCGCATTGCAGAATTGAACCAAGCAGTTAACTAAACACCACAACAAATGAACTAACATTAACTGAGCACCACATTGCACAATATAACATACTCCTAATAGAAGATCAGATAGTTAACCAAACATTTAACTACAACCAATTGTAGCAATTGTATTTGTTTCTCATGTATTTACTACAGCCAAATTCAATTTATTCCTCAAATGGTATACAATAACAGAATGCACCCACAACTATTGAACATCGCATAGTAGAATTGAACCAAACAGTTAACTAAACACCACAACACAAATGAACCAAACGTTAACTGAGCACCACACTGCACAATGTATAACCAAACCAAGCATGCTTGACAACTTGGAAATATAGCAACTGTATTCGTTTCTCATGTATTTTGTAAAGATAAATTCAATTTATTTCTCACATGGAAGACAATACAAGATTGTAGCCTGAAGAATTGAACATCACATTTGCAGAATTGAACCAGACAACTAATTAATAAACAATTAATAAGTGAGAACCACACTGCACGACATATAGAACATATACACTAGAGCAACAGATTGCATGGTAAAATTAGATAGCACAATTCACTAGAATTTGTGAAAGAAAGGCAGGAGCAGCACATGCAACGGGTAAACCAAGCATGCTTAACCGGCGTAGCTAGCAAATGGCAAGGTGCTCCTTCAAGATCTGGGGGTCGGCACGAATGGTAGCCATCGCGACCTCATCCGCGTGTGCGGCCATGATTTGCTTCACCGCTGCCAAATGCTCCTTGAGGTCCTGGCTATACTGCATGCACCATGGCTTAGGCTGACACTTATTTGGTGGAGGGGTCAGTTATTTGGGTGGAAGGTGTCGCACTCCCGTCAGCGGTCGGGGCATGTGGGATGTGGAAGGAGGAGGATGGGGGTCAGGTGTGGATTACCTGCCTCGATAGGCGAGGCCGAGCAGCGTGAAGGAGGGTCGCCGGTGAGGAGGCAGCGGTGCTACAAGCAAGGAGTGAAGGTTTCAACTTGGAAAAGAAGGTGGAAACATGGGAAATGTGGCTTTTGGTAAGGGGGAGGGGGCGGGGAGGTAGACATTTCTGTGGAAAATTTGGAATCGCTTCAGCCAAAAAACTGGCGCGCAAAGTGTCATCAGATACAGTCCCTTATTCAGACATGGTCCGAAGATATTTTGTGTTGCATCTCACACGGTTGGTTATAATAAACTATGTGGGATCTACTTGATTTTTTGTCTTGATTTGAATTACATAATGGGGTCACAGCGGCCATGGACGGTGTTTCAATTGCTAGGACTTTTATCTGTAGTGAACATACACCTATATGTGTGTCATAAAAAAAATTGGAATTATTCAGGGTTCGTTTAGACATTTTTATACATTAACTGGGTTTCTAGGCATTTTTTGCGCATAATTCAAATTTGAACTAGGTGCACATGCTCTAGTGCATATAAACTAGTTGAAAAATCAAATATGTGTCCTTGGTTGCATGCTTAGGTCCCATGCAAGATGGGAATGAATTTCAAACACCAGGGCACCGTTGATTGCCGATAAAACATTGAGATGCCTTGTTTTTAAATTCTAGTAAATCCAAAACCCATATGAAATTCCTGAAACTTGGGATGCTATCATGGAGCGGCATCAACAAGCTGTGGTAAAAATTTGTCCCATTTCGGGCAGGTTTGGGTATAAGCTTCTCACAAACCAGTGCTTCTCACAACAAGCGTGATGGTTTCCGTAGGGAACGTGCCACCTTTGGGGACGAAACGATATCCGTTGCCTCTTACTGTTTTCAAAAAATTTCGAGTGTCAACATAGAACAACAAGAGTGTTGTGTTCAATTTTGGATTTTTTGGGGTTCGTTTGGACATTTTTATACATTAACCGGGTTTTCTAGGCATTTTATGTGCATAATTCAAATTTGAACTACATGCACATTCTCCAGTGCATATAAACTGGTTGAAAAATCAAATATGTGTTCTTGGGTGCATGCTTAGGTCCCATGCAAGAAATGGAATGAATTTTAAACACCCTGCCACCGTCACTCGGCCGCAAACATTGAGACACCTGGTTTTTAAATTCCAGTAAATCCAAAACTCGTCTGAAATTCATGAAACTTGCCGTGGTAAAAATTTTGTCCCATTTGGGGCAGGTTTGGGTATAAGCTTCTCACAAACCAGAGCTTCTCACAACAAGCGTGATGGTTTCGGTAGGGAACATGCCACCTTTGGGGATGAAACGATATCCATTGCCTCTTATTGCTTTCAAAATTTTTCGAGTGTCAACATAAAACAACAAGAGTGTTGTGTTCAATTTTGAAATTTTTCAGAGTTCATTTGGACATTTTTTCAAATTAACTGGGGTTTTCAAGTATTTTATGTGCATAATTCAAATTTGAACTACATGCACATTCTCTAGTGCGTATAAACTGGTTGAAAAATCAAATATGTGTCCCTAGTTGCATGTTAGTTGCCATGCAAGAAATGGGAATGAATTTGAAACACCATGCCACCGTCACTCGGCTGCAAGCATTGAGATACCTGGTTTTTAAATTCTAGTAAATCCAAAACTCGTCTGAAATTCATGGAACTTGGCAAGCTATCATGGAGCGGCATCAACATGCGGTGGTAAATTTTTTGTCCCATTTGGGGCAGGGTTGGGTATAAGCTTCTCACAAACCAGAGCTTCTCACAACAAGCGTGATGTTTTCGGTTGGGAACGTGCCCCCTTTGGGGACGAAACGATATCCGTTTCCGCTTATTGCTTTCAAATTTTTTGAGTGTCAACATAGAACAACAAGAGTGTTGTGTTCCATTTTGGAATTTTTTGGGGTTCGTTTGGACATTTTTATACATTAACTGGGTTTTCCAGGCATTTTATGTGCATAATTCAAATTTGAACTACATGCACATTCCCAGTGCATATAAACTGGTTGAAAAATCAAATATGTGTCCTTGGGTGCATGCTTAGGTCCCATGCAAGAAATGGGAATGAATTTCAAACACGCTGCCACCACCACTCGGCCGCAAACATTGAGATACCTGGTTTTTAAATTCTAGTAAATCCAAAACTCGTCTGAAATTCATGGAACTTGGAATGCTATCATGGAGCGGCATCAACATGCCGTGGTAAAAAATTTGTCATCTTCCCCATGTTTAATTCGGTTTCCCCTGTTTAATTCGGTTCTTAAATATAAAACACTCATCGAAAACGTTTTAGTTAGAACACCCGTATGCAAATTGACAGCTTCCCCAGGAAGCCAAGGGAAAATGTGCCGAGCAGGATTTGTGCAGCTCTTGATCGCAAACGTTTTAGATAGAACACCCCTATGCAAAGTGAGAGTAGCCCAGGATTTGTGCATCCCTTCAACGCAAACGGTTGTTTTGGATGACCCGTGTGCAACCACATACAAACAATTATTGGGTATGTTGCTATTTGTCAAACTGGAAAGATTTACATTTGGTAACGTTGCCCTCTATCAATCCTTGTAACACTGCTATTTGTCAAAATATGCAGCTAGAAATCATTAGCACTATCTAATTTTTACAACTAAAATTCAGAAATTAAGCATAGATTTCATTCATAGATTAAGTAGTTCTTCTTAATTTATACAAACAATTCAACTTGACAGCTGAACCGACCAAACTTCTCCCCAATTGTTTCCAACCACGTATTGAAATAGCTAGTTCAACTATATATACTAGCTAATTTTAAGTACGTTGTATAGTTCGACCACACATCTATAGTCAGATGAACTGAACAAAATAGCCGCTAAATACTACTACTACCACGGAGGGGCTTTGTGCTACTTCCGACAGCCTCTCCTCTGCCGAGCGTGCTCAGCCCCTCAGGAAGAGGCAGAGGAGGAGGAGCCTACCAACGAGCTGGACAAATGCAATACGGTGCCTGCCGGTGCTGCACGTTCAGCGACGCTCGCCAGCTCGAACGCCCACTACCGCTCCAGACAATCCCTCTCGAAGCGGCTAGACAGCTCGTAGATCTCCTGATTCCTCGCCTCTGCGTCGGCGTGTGCTGCGGCCACGACTACGATAAGGCTCTTTGTGTGCTGGACGAGGCACTCCTCCTCCCATAGGAACTCGATGTAGCGCGCAAGGTCGCTGACGCACGTGCGGTCGTCCACCTCCACCTCCCGCCTTCGGGCCACGGTGGCAGAGCGGGTGATAATCCCGGCGGTCGATGGTGGGCTGGCGGCCACAGCGGCCGACGATGGGGTGGCGGCCACGACCACCACCTCCTGTCTTCGGGCCACGGTGGCAGAGCGGGTGATGGCCACGGTGGCTGGCAGTGGGGTGGCGGCCACGATGGCCACCTCCCACCTTCGGGCCGTGGCGGTGGAGCGGGAGATGGCCCTGGCTTTCGACGGTGGTGTGGCGGCAACAGCTGCCGACGGGCAGCGGCTGCGGAGTGTGTGGTGGGTGTTCCACGCACACCCAACAGGGACGCCACGCGCACTACACTACACCAGGGACTGCGCCGCCGCCACTGTGTAGCCTCCCAGCTGGAGCTGTCCTCTGATAATGGCGGAGTGGCTGAGCGACGACAACGGACCTGTGCCATTGGCGATTGTGGGAGAAGCAGACGAGATAAGCTATAGGGAGGGAGGGGAAAATTCGACGTAGGACTCGCCGGCCGTGAGGGTTTTTATAGCAGGCCGGTAAGCATTGCAATTTTGGGGGATTTCACCGAGTCGGGCAGGAAGATTGCACGAGAACCTGCGAGGTTGTGCGGGAACGGGCTCACCGACGATTCATTGGCGCCACCGTTTGGCCAAAAGAACACCCTTGCGCACTGCGCAAGCTTGCGCTGTAAGCCGTCTGCGGCAGCGGGGAGACAAGACATGCGAGAAGACACGTTTAATAAAAGAACATTTGCGATTTAATTACCTACTATACCAGCGTCCTGGTTTATAAGTAGGTTTTAACTAATAAAATACAAATGCCTGTCGCCAAAGATTATATCGTTGGAGTCATATTTGAACATAGTTTCCAGCTATACAATGTTTGTAACATGCATTAACAATGTTTTGGTTAAATTTAAGGTTATATACCAGCAAGCGTTTGCTCGCAACACACATGGCTTATTCCATCACAAAGAGCTCGGATGGATCAACTGTATGCCACGTATCGCACACACAACTCTAATCTGATTCATTCTTGATGTCTCCGACACCGCTCACACAGTTTGTCTTATTTGCCATGTATCACTGTGTCGTCCTCTGCTCGCGTCCCTCGGCAAGCTCTGCTCGCCCTTAGGCACCATGATGCGCCGTGCTTGCCGTTAGGCGCCGCTGCGCGCTCTGTCACGTCCGTTGGCGCGCTCTTCTCGCGTCCGTCAGCGCGCTCGGCTTGTGGACAACTTTTCCTTGCGCGTTCAACTGCTACATGCATATATACGCTAGCAAGATGCCCGTGCGTTGCACGGAACATCAAGATACATTTGTATGAGTAGTTTATCTTGTGAGAGAAAAGGATGAACGAGAGAAGCCCTTATCTGCAAGTGTGGAGAGAGGTGCGGGTATCTTTTTACAAAATTGTCATAGTTTGCTTTCTGACCGTCAGATATAGATCGGACGGTCTATATTACACGATGGCAGGCACAGCATCATGACCAACTTAGTCTTTTATAAGACTAGAGATAGAGATGGTTGATCACTGTTGAGGCGATCGCGGAGCGCTCTGCTCACATCCCTCTGCACACGCTCTACCAGCGGTTGGGCATGCGCATGATCACGTCGGGGGCCCCATATGCATGCGGTTGCGTCGCGGGCGTTGCCACATGATGCAGTTATGTGCAGCACGATGGAGTTACGCGCTGCAAATTAGAACTGCCATCAGGGCCTGCCGATATTCCTGGCCGTCCGGCTTTCCCTTTAATTCCCGTGGCCATTATAACCTTAGTCTCTTCAACCTTTCGATTGCGCCCCACAACACAACAAGCACACCCACGATGACACATAGAGAGGGGATGTCCAGCGGCGCTCCAATGGAGTTTGGCGAGCATAGAGTGGAGACCCACGTGAGGGAGACGGATCTCTCGGTTGTGTACACCATCGACCCGGCCGTGGTGGACGACTACATCAACAACGTTGAGCAGTTGCTTGCTCGAGACAAGTACAAGGTGGTCGGCATCGACCTCCAGTACACCACCGATCGTCCCGGCATAGATCAGAAGGTTGCCGTCGCCCAATTGTGCGTGGGCCATCATGTCCTCATCTACCATTATTGCATGGCCATAGAGCCTTGCGACCGTTTCAGCAGGTTTGTCAACAGCTCCGACTACAAGTTCGCCATGGTGGAAACCACCAATGATGTAAACGTGCTCTGTGTTATGGGCTTGGCCTGCAAGAACCTTGTCGAAATCCGTGACCACTACAGGGTCTGGGGCAGCACGAAGAAGGACTCCCTGGTCGAACTCGCCTCGGCCATCATCGACCCCTACTACGAAAAGATGAAGCAGGCTGCCTAGAGAACAAGTTCCGTATCCTGGCATGGGGCGGGGATGTGGCAACTGGATGAACCTCACCTCAGGTTCTCGGCCAAGAGCATGTACACATGCTACGAGATGCACAGGCGGATCATTGACATGAGGAAGTGCCTCGTTACCAAAATCAACGAGCCCAGATCAAGCCACAAGTAGAGCAAGCGTCACAAGAAGTAGATGATGATCAGATGATCGTTTATGCTAGTTAATCATGCATGTAATATATAGTTTACTTTATTGTTGGTGTGTGGAAATGTCATGTGTGTAGTAGCCACCTATGTAATTATGCACGTAATAGTTTACTTTGGTGTGTGCAAATGCCATGGTTGTAGTAGCCACCTATGTAAGTGGATGTTTAATTTGGTTATGCAAGCATGTCCTTATAAGTGTGTATATACTTGCAAGCATTTGGTTATGCAAGCAATTGGTTATGCCACCCATCGCACAACACACACGTCTTGTTAAGTTGAGCCATTTATGTTCTCTCGTGTCAACGCAAACAGTTCATCCGAGTGAACCGCATGCCGTATATCGCACACACCTTGATCTGGCTGACCGTTTCTTTTGTGTTTCCTAATCACAAACAGTTCATCCGAGTGAACCGTATGGTGTATATCGCACACACCTTCATCTGGCTGCCCGTTTATTTTGTTTTTCCTAATCACAAATATTTCATCCGAGTGAATCGTACGCTGTGTATCGCACACGCCTTCATCTGGCTGCCCATTACTTTTGTATCTCCTCATCGCAAAAAGTTAATTGAACTAAACCGTGTGCCCTTCATCGCACACACAACTAAAATCTGAACCGTGTTTGATGCATCCTCCATTGCAAACGTTTGCACCTTTTTGATGGTTTTCATACACCACCGTTTGCGACTATTGCATCGCACACAGTTTCTCGTGAAGGAAATATGCCATAGAGGCAATAATAAAGTTATTATTTATTTCCTTATATCATGATAAATGTTTATTATTCATGCTAGAATTGTATTAACCGGAAACATAATACATGTGTGAATACATAGACAAACAAGAGTGTCACTAGTATGCCTCTACTTGACTAGCTCGTTGATCAAAGATGGTTAAGTTTCCTAACCATTGACATGGGTTGTCATTTGATTAACGGGATCACATCATTAGGAGAATGATGTGATTGACTTGACACATTCCGTTAGCTTAGCACTTGATCATTTAATTTGTTGCTATTGCTTTCTTCATGACTTATACATGTTCCTATGAATATGAGATTATGCAACTCCCATTTACCAGAGGAACACTTTGTGTGCTAACAAACGTCACAACATAACTGGGTGATTATAAAGGTACTCTACAGGTGTCTCCAAAGGTACTTGTTGGGTTGGCGTATTTCGAGATTAGGATTTGTCACTCCGATTGTCGGAGAGGTATCTTTGGGCCCTCTCGGTAATGCACATCACTTAAGCCTTGCAAGCATTGCAACTAATGAGTTAGTTGCGGGATGATGTATTACGGAACGATTAAAGAGACTTGCCGATAACGAGATTGAACTAGGTATTGAGATACCGACGATCAAATCTCGGGCAAGTAACATACCGATGACAAAGGGAACAACGTATGTTGTTATGCGGTTTGACCGATAAAGATCTTCGTAGAATATGTAGGAGCCAATATGATCATCCAGGTTCCGCTATTGGTTATTGACCGGAGATGTGTCTCGGTCATGTCTACATAGTTCTCGAACCCGTAGGGTCCGCACGCTTAATGTTACGATGACAGTTATATTATGAGTTTATATGTTTTGATGTACAGAAGGTAGTTTGGAGTCCCGGATGTGATCAAGGACATGACGAGGAGTCTCGAAATGGTCTAGACATAAAGATTGATATATTGGAAGCCTATATTTGGATGTCGGAAGTGTTCCGGGTGAAATCGGGATTTTACCGGAGTACCAGGAGGTTACCGGAACCCCCCCCCCCCCGGGGCTTAATGGGCCTACATGGGCCTTAGTGGAAATAGAGGGCAGCAAGGGAAGTGTGGGGCGCGCCCTCCAAGGCCCAAACCAAATTGGTTTAGGGCAAGGGGGGCCGGCCCCCTCTTTCCTTCTTCCCCTCTTTCTTTCCTTCTCCCGAATCCTATTCCAACTTGGAAAGGGGGGGAGTCCTACTCCCGGTGGGAGTAGGACTCCTCCTGGCGCGCCCTCTCCCTGGCCGGCCGCACCCCCCTTGCTCCTTTATATACGGGGGCAGGGGGCACCCCATAGACACAACAGTTGATCTCTTAGCCGTGTGCGGTGCCCCCCTCCACCATAGTCCACCTCGATAACACTGTAGCGGTGCTTAGGCGAAGCCCTGCGTCAGTAGAACATCATCATCGTCACCACGCCGTCGTGCTGATGAAACTCTCCCTCAACACTCGGCTGGATCGGAGTTCGAGGGATGTCATCGGGCTGAACGTGTGCTGAACTCGGAGGTGCCGTATGTTCGGTACTTGATCGGTCGGATCGTGAAGACATACGGCTACATCAACCGCGTTGTGCTAACGCTTCCGCTTTCGGTCTACAAGGGTACGTAGACAACACTCTCCCTCTTGTTGCTATGCATCACCATGATCTTGCGTGTGCGTAGGAAATTTTTGAAATTACTACGTTCCCCAACAGTGGCATCAGAGCCTGGTTTCATGCGTAGATGTCATATGCACGAGTAGAACACAAGTGAGTTGTGGGCGATATAAGTCATACTGCTTACCAGCATGTCATACTTTGGTTCGGCGGTATTGTTGGATGAAGCGGCCCGGACCGACATTACGCGTACGCTTACGCGAGACTGGTTCTACCGACGTGCTTTGCACACAGGTGGCTGGCGGGTGTCAGTTTCTCCAACTTTAGTTGAACCAAGTGTGGCTACGCCCGGTTCTTGCGAAGGTTAAAACAACACCAACTTGACAAACTATCGTTGTGGTTTTGATGTGTAGGAAAGAATGGTTCTTGCTAAGCCCGTAGCAGCCACGTAAAACTTGCAACAACAAAGTAGAGGATGTCTAACTTGTTTTTGCAGGGCATGTTGTGATGTGATATGGTCAAGACATGAAACTAAATTTTATTGTATGAGATGATCATGTTTTGTAACCAAGTTATCGGCAATTGGCAGGAGCCATATGGTTGTCATTTTATTGTATGCAATGCAATCGCCCTGTAATGCTTTACTTTATCACTAAGCGGTAGCGATAGTCGTGGAAGCATAAGATTGGCGAGACGACAACGATGCTACGATGGAGATCAAGGTGTCGCGCCGGTGACGATGGTGATCATGACGGTGCTTCAAAGATGGAGATTACAAGCACAAGATGATGATGGCCATATCATATCACTTATATTGATTGCATGTGATGTTTATCTTTTATGCATCTTATCTTGCTTTGATTGACGGTAGCATTATAAGATGGTCTCTCACTAAATTATCAAGGTACAAGTGTTCTCCCTGAGTATGCACCGTTGCAAAAGTTCTTCATGCTGAGACACCACGTGATGATCGGGTGTGATAGGCTCTATACGTTCAAATACAACGGGTGCAAAACAGTTGCACACACGGAATACTCAGGTTAAACTTGATGAGCCTAGCATATAACAGATATGGCCTCAGAACACGGAGACTAAAAGGTCGAGCGTGAATCATATAGTAGATGTGATCAACATAGTGATGTTCACCATTGAAACTACTCCATCTCACATGATGATCGGACATGGTTTAGTTGATTTGGATCACGTGACCACTTAGAGGATTAGAGGGATGTCTATCTAAGTGGGAGTTCTTAGGTAATATGATTAATTGAACTTAAATTTATCATGAACTTAGTACCTGATAGTATATTGCTTGTCTATGTTGATTGTAGATAGATGGCCCGTGCTGCTGTTCCGTTGAATTTTAATGTGTTCCTTGAGAAAGCAAAGTTGAAAGATGATGGTAGCAATTACACGGACTGGGTTCGTAACTTGAGGATTATCATCATTGCTGCATAGAAGAATTACGTCCTGGAAGCACCGCTAAGTGCCAAGCCTGCTGCAGGAACAACACCAGATGTTATGAACGTCTGGCAGAGCAAAGCTGATGACTACTTGATAGTTCAGTGTGCCATGCTTTACGGCTTAGAACCGGGTCTTCAACGATGTTTTGAACGTCATGGAGCATATGAGATGTTCCAGGAGTTGAAGTTAATATTTCAAGCAAATGCCCGGATTGAGAGATATGAAGTCTCCAATAAGTTCTATAGCTGCAAGATGGAGGAGAATAGTTCTGTCAGTGAACATATACTCAAAATGTCTGGGTATCATAATCACTTCACTCAACTAGGAGTTAATCTTCCTGTTGATAGTGTCATTGACAGAGTTCTTCAATCACTGCCACCAAGCTACAAAAGCTTCGTGATGAACTATAACATGCAAGGGATGAATAAGACTATTCCCGAGCTCTGCGCGATGCTAAAGGCCGCGGAGGTAGAAATCAAGAAGGAGCATCAAGTGTTGATGGTCAATAAGACCACCAGTTTCAAGAAAAAGGGCAAAGGGAAGAAGAAGGGGAACTTCAAGAAGAACAACAAACAAGTTGCTGCTCAGGAGAAGAAACCCAAGTCTGGACCTAAGCCTGAGACTGAGTGCTTCTACTGCAAGCAGACTGGTCACTGGAAGCGGAACTGCGCCAAGTTTTTGGCGGATAAGAAGGATGGCAAAGTGAACAAAGGTATATGTGATATACATGTTATTGATGTGTACCTTACTAATGCTTGCAGTAGCACCTGGGTATTTGATACGGGTTCTGTTGCTAACATTTGCAACTCGAAACAGGGGCTACGGATTAAGCGAAGATTAGCTAAGGACGAGGTGACGATGCACGTGGGAAATGGTTCCAAAGTTGATGTGATCGCCGTTGGCACGCTACCTCTACATCTACCTTTGGGATTAGTACTAGACCTAAATAATTGTTATTTGGTGCCAATGTTGAGGATGAACATTATATCTGGATCTTATTTGATGCGAGACGGTTATTCATTTAAATCAGAGAATAATGGTTGTTCGATTTATATGAGTAATATATTTTAGGGCCAATTCCAGTTCTACCCCTAACTCGAACCCACTACTAAGTTTTGCCCCTAATTTTCAGGTATGCTCAGTTTTGCCCCTCCGCCGTTAGTGTCACTTATAGAAATGCCCTTTTGCGCCGTTACCGTCCGGTCAAAGTACTTTGACCATCCAGAAAAAAATAGCAAAAAAAATCAAAAAATATGGAATTTGGTGGGATCGAAGATAGTCATGTCCGCAAGGCGCGTGCATATTTTTGTGTTGGTTGGACACTCCGGGAGCTCGTGGCAAAGGAAAACAAAAATAATTTATGCCTATGAACAGTAAATTCAAAAAAAATAGCAAAAAAGTTCAAAAAATTTGAATTTATTTGACGTCAAAGAGGCTTGAGTGCACAAAGTGCTTGCAAGTTTTGGTGATCAAATGACGTACGGGGCGCTCTAGAGAAAAAAAACAAAATAGTGCATTTTTTCAAAGTTTTTTTGAGCTAAAATTTGTTTTTTTTCTCCACGAGCTCCTACAATGTCCAAACACAACAAAAACGTGCACACATCTTGCGCACCTGAATATCTTGAGTCCCACGAAATTTCATATTTTTTTTGATTTTTTTTCTATTTTTTTGAATTTACTACTCGCATGCGTACAAAATTTATGTTTTCCTTTAACACGAGCTCCCGGAGTGTCCGAACGGCATGAAAATGTGCGCGCGCCTTGCGGACATGACTATCTTCGATCCCACCAAATTTCATATTTTTTTGATTTTTTTGCTATTTTTTCAGGACGGTCAAAGACCTTTGACCGGACGGTAACGGCAGAGAAGGGCATTTCTATAAGTGAAACTAACGGCGGAGGGGCAAAACTGAGCATACCTAAAAATTAGGGGCAAAACTGAGTAGTGGGTTCAAGTTAAGGGCATAGATGTAAATGTCCCTATATTTTATGGTCAAGCACCCTTGAAGAGTGGTCTATTTTTGCTAAATCTCGATAGTAGTGATACACATATTCATAATATTGAAGCCAAAAGATGCAGAGTTGATAATGATAGTGCAACTTATTTGTGGCACTGCCGTTTAGGTCATATCGGAGTAAAGCGCATGAAGAAACTCCATACTGATGGACTTTTGGAGCCACTTGATTATGAATCACTTGGTACTTGCGAACCGTGCCTCATGGGCAAGATGACTAAAACGCCGTTCTCTGGAACTATGGAGAGAGCAACAGATTTGTTGGAGATCATCCATACAGATGTATGTGGTCCGATGAATGTTGAGGCTTGTGGCGGATATCATTATTTTCTCACCTTCACAGATGATTTAAGCAGATATGGGTATATCTACTTAATGAAACATAAGTCTGAAACATTTGAAAAGTTCAAAGAATTTCAGAGTGAAGTTGAAAATCATCGTAACAAGAAAATAAAGTTTCTACGATCAGATCATGGAGGAGAATATTTGAGTTATGAGTTTGGTCTTCATTTGAAACAATGCGGAATAGTTTCACAACTCACGCCACCCGGAACACCACAATGTAATGGTGTGTCCGAACGTCGTAATCGTACTTTACTAGATATGGTGCGATCTATGATGTTTCTTACTGATTTATCGCTATCGTTTTGGGGTTATGCTTTAGAGACGGCCGCATTCACGTTAAATAGGGCACCATCGAAATCCGTTGAGACGACGCCTTATGAACTGTGGTTTGGCAAGAAACCAAAGTTGTCATTTCTTAAAGTTTGGGGCTGCGATGCTTATGTGAAAAAGCTTCAACCTGATAAGCTCAAACCCAAATCGGAGAAATGTGTCTTCATAGGGTACCCAAAGGAGACTATTGGGTACACCTTCTATCACAGATCCGAAGGCAAGACTTTTGTTGCTAAATTCGGAACATTTCTGGAGAAGGAGTTTCTCTCGAAAGAAGTGAGTGGGAGGAAAGTAGAACTTGATGAGGTAACCGTACCTGCTCCCTTATTGGAAAGTAGTTCATCACAGAAAACGGTTTCTACGACACCTACACAAATTAGTGAGGAAGTTAATGATGATGATCATGAAACTTCAGATCAAGTTGTTACTGAACCTCGTAGATCAACCAGAGTAAGAGCTGCACCAGAGTGGTACGGTAATCCTGTTCTGGAAGTCATGCTACTAGATCATGATGAACCTACGAACTATGAAGAAACGATGGTGAGCCCAGATTCCGCAAAATGGCTTCAGGCCATGAAATCTGAGATGGGATCCATGTATGAGAACAAAGTATGGACTTTGGTTGACTTGCCCGATGATCGGCAAGCAATTGAGAATAAATGGATCTTCAAGAAGAAGACTGACGCTGATGGTAATGTTACTGTCTACAAAGCTCGACTTGTTGTGAAAGGTTTTTGACAAGTTCAAGGGATTGACTACGATGAGACTTTCTCACCCGTAGCGATGCTTAAGTCTGTCCGAATCATGTTAGCAATTGCCGTATTTTATGATTATGAAATTTGGCAAATGGATGTCAAAACTGCATTCCTGAATGGATTTTTGGAAGAAGAGTTGTATATGATGCAACCGGAAGGTTTTGTCGATCCAAAGGGAGCTAACAAAGTGTGCAAGCTCCAGTGATCCATTTATGGACTGGTGCAAGCCTCTCGGAGTTGGAATAAACGCTTTGATAGTGTGATCAAAGCATTTGGTTTTATACAGACTTTTGGAGAAGCCTGTATTTACAAGAAAGTGAGTGGAAGCTCTGTAGCATTTTTGATATTATATGTGGATGACATATTGATGATTGGAAATGATATAGAATTTCTGGATAGCATAAAGGGATACTTGTATAAGAGTTTTTCAATGAAAAACCTCGGTGAAGCTGCTTACATATTGGGCATCAAGATCTATAGAGATAGATCAAGACGCTTAATTGGACTTTCACAAAGCACATACCTTGACAAAGTTTTGAAGAAGTTCAAAATGGATCAAGCAAAGAAAGGGTTCTTGCCTGTGTTACAAGGTGTGAAGTTGAGTAAGACTCAATGCTCGACCACTGTAGAAGATAGAAAGAAAATGAAAGATGTTCCCTATGCTTCAGCCATAGGCTCTATCATGTATGCAATGTTGTGTACCAGACCTAATGTGTGCCTTGCTATAAGTCTAGCAAGGAGGTACCAAAGTAATCCAGGAGTGGATCACTGGACAACAGTCAAGAACATCCTGAAATACCTGAAAAGTACTAAGGATATGTTTCTCGTTTATGGAGGTGACAAAGAGCTCATCGTAAACGGCTACGTTGATGCAAGCTTTAACACTGATCCAGACGATTCTAAATCGCAAACCGGATACATGTTTACATTGAACAGTGGAGCTGTCAGTTGGTGCAGTTCTAAACAAAGCGTTGTGGCGGGATCTACATGTGAAGCGGAGTACATAGCTGCTTCAGAAGCGGCAAATGAAAGAGTCTGGATGAAGGAGTTCATATCCGATCTAGGTGTCATACCTAGTGCATCGGGTCCAATGAAAATCTTTTGTGACAATACTGGAGCTATTGCCTTGGCGAAGGAATCCAGATTTCACAAGAGAACCAAGCACATCAAGAGACGCTTCAATTCCATCCGGGATTTAGTCCAGGTGGGAGACATAGAAATTTGCAAGATACATACGGATCTGAATGTTGCAGACCCGCTGACTAAGCCTCTTCCAGGAGCAAAACATGATCAACACCAAGGCTCCATGGGTGTTAGAATCATTACTGTGTAATCTAGATTATTGACTCTAGTGCAAGTGGGAGACTGAAGGAAATATGCCCTAGAGGCAATAATAAAGTTATTATTTATTTCCTTATATCATGATAAATGTTTATTATTCATGCTAGAATTGTATTAACCAGAAACATAATACATGTGTGAATACATAGACAAACAAGAGTGTCACTAGTATGCCTCTACTTGACTAGCTCGTTGATCAAAGATGGTTAAGTTTCCTAACCATTGACATGGGTTGTCATTTGATTAACGGGATCACATCATTAGGAGAATGATGTGATTGACTTGACCCATTCCGTTAGCTTAGCAATTGATAGTTTAGTTTGTTGCTATTGCTTTGTTCATGACTTATACATGTTCCTATGACTATGAGATTATGCAACTCCCGTTTACCGAAGGAACACTTTGTGTGCTACCAAACGTCACAATGTAACTGGGTGATTATAAAGGTACTCTACAGGTGTCTCCAAAGGTACTTGTTGGGTTGGCGTATTTCGAGATTAGGATTTCTCACTCCGATTGTCGGAGAGGTATCTCTGGGCCTTCTCGGTAGTGCACATTACTCAAGCCTTGCAAGCATTGCAACTAATGAGTTAGTTGTGGGATGATGTATTATGGAACGAGTAAAGAGACTTGTCGGTAACGAGATTGAACTAGGTATTGAGATACCGACGATTGAATCTCGGGCAAGTAACATACCGATGACAAAGGGAACAACGTATGTTGTTATGCGGTTTGACCGATAAAGATCTTCGTAGAATATGTAGGAGCCAATATGAGCATCTAGGTTCCGCTATTTGTTATTGACCGGAGACGTGTCTCGGTCATGTCTACATAGTTCTCGAACCCGTAGGGTCCGCATGCTTAACGTTACGATGACAGTTATATTATGAGTTTATATGTTTTGATGTACCGAAGGTTGTTCGGAGTCCCGGATGTGATCAAGGACATGACGCGGAGTCTCGAAATGGTCGAGACATAAAGATTGATATATTGGAAGCCTATATTTGGATGTCGGAAGTGTTCCGGGTGAAATCGGGATTTTACCGGAGTACCGGGAGGTTACCGGAACCCCCCTGGGGCTTAATGGGCCTACATGGGCCTTAGTGGAAATAGAGGGCAGCAAGGGAAGTGCGGGGCACGCCCCCTAAGGCCCAAACCGAATTGGTTTAGGGCAAGGGGGCCGCCCCCCTATTTCCTTCTTCCCCTCTTTCTTTCCTTCTCCCGAATCCTATTCCAACTAGGAAGGGGGGGAGTCCTACTCCCGTTGGGAGTAGGACTCCTCCTGGCGCGCCCTCTCCCTGGCCGGCCGCACCCCCCTTGCTCCTTTATATACAGGGGCAGGGGGTACCCCATAGACACAACAGTTGATCTCTTGATCTCTTAGCCGTGTGTGGTGCCCCCTCCACCATAGTCCACCTCGATAATACTATAGCGGTGCTTAGGCGAAGCCCTTCGTCGGTAGAACATCAACATCGTCACCACGCCATCGTGCTGACGAAACTCTCCCTCAACACTCGTCTAGATCGGAGTTCGAGGGACGTCATCGGGCTGAACGTGTGCTGAACTCGGAGGTGTCGTACGTTCGGTACTTGATCGGTCGGATCGTGAAGACGTACGGCTACATCAACCGCTTTGTGCTAACGCTTCCGCTTTCGGTCTACGAGGGTACGTAGACAACACTCTCCCCTCTCGTTGCTATGCATCACCATGATCTTGTGTGTGCGTAGGAAATTTTTGAAATTACTACGTTCCCCAACATCTCGAAGGGTCTTTGATCGTAGTGTCGCGTTAGCAGCATCCTGCAGTAGTGCTCGTCTTGTGGCTCGTGGCTTTCAGCAGGAGCATGGTCGTGATTACGATGAGACATTTGCTCCTGTGACCCATATGACCACTATCCGCACACTATTTGCCATTGGTCTATTTCTCAGCTTGATGTTAAGAATGCCTTTCTTAATGGTGAGTTGCGAGAGGAGGTTTATATGCAGCCACCACCCATGTATTTTGTTCCTAATGGCATGGTATGCCGTCTTTGTTGCTCTCTTTATGTCCTTAAGCAAGCCCCTCGTGCCTGGTTTGAGCGTTTTTCCTCTGTGGTGACCGCCGCGGTTTTTTCAACGAGTGCTCATGATCCAGCATTGTTTGTCCACCTTTCAGCTCATGGTCAAACTCTTCTTCTATATGTTGATGACATGATCATCACTGGCGATGAGCCTGAGTACATTGCCTTTGTGAAGGCCCGTCTCAGTGAGCAGTTTCTTATGTCCGATCTTGGTCCTCTTCGTTACTTTCTTGGGATTGAGGTTTCCTCCACCTCTGATGCCTTTTTTATTTCCCAAGAAAGGTATATCCAGGATCTTCTTACTCGTGCGGCTCTTAGTGATGAGCGCACACTCCTATAGAGCTCAATGTTCACCTTGGCGCTTCTGATGGTGTGCCCTTGTCTGATCCGACACGTCATCATCATCTTGTTGGGAGTCTTGTCTATCTCGCCATCACTCATCTAGATATCTCCTATCCTGTCCATATCTTGAGTCAGTTTGTTTCTTCTCCCACTTCGGTTCACTATAGTCACCTTCTTCGTGTTCTACGATATCTTCGTGGCATGATCTCTCACCGTCTCTTCTTTCCCCGCTCCAGCTCGTTACAACTCCAGGCCTATTCGGATGCTACGTGGGCTAGTGATCCTACGGATCACCGTTCACTTTCTGCTTACTGTGTATTTCTTGGTGGTTCTCTCATTGCCTGGAAGACAAAGAAACAGACTGAAATTTCCCGTTCGAGTGCAGCGGCTGAGTTGCGAGCTATGTCTCTTTTGATGGCAGAGATGACTTTGTTACGATGTTTACTAGAGGATTTTGGTGTTTCTATTACTACACCTACCACCCTCTCTCCAGACAGTAAAGGTGCTATCAGTATTGCACGTGATCCCGTGAAGCATGAGCTTACCAAGCCTATTGGCGTTGATACTTCTTATGTGCGCGCTGCTGTGCAGGATCATGTTGTTGCTCTTCATTATGTGCTTTCTGAGTTACAGCTGGCAGACTTCTTCACGAAGGCCCAGACTAGAGCGCAACATAGATTTCACCTTTCCAAACTCAGTGTTGTGGATCCACCATGATTTTGAGGGGGGGGGGTGTTAGAGTTATATTAGTGATGTCTTTTGACCTTTTGCATTCAGTCTCTTGACATTCTCCTGTAGCCTTTTGGCATCCTTATGTATATGTATATATGTTGGTTTTGGCCTCTTAATAATACAAGTTGTTGTTCCTAACACATGGAATGTGATATTTTAGCACAATTAACATAAGAAAAACATGTTCAATTTTATTGCCATTGGCTATAAAATTTGCCATAGTTAACAGGAGTGCTAGTACTTCTGAAGTGATGATGGCTTAGGTACACCATTTCAGTTTGGTACTGCCATCCCAAAACTACACATAATACTTCTGTGGCAATTCACAAAAATAATATTCACTTTGGTATGCATATTTACTAAAGAATAACTTGTTATATACCACTAGATAACAAACATAGGATGCACTGAAGATATACCAGTAGTTCTTGTTTAATTCCTCTCTGGTCAATCATAGATTTTTTTGTCTCGAATGAATATAATTAATAGCAGTACAAGTGGTTCACAATTAAATGATACTTAGAGACAGAGTACAACGTCACTAAGATTAGCTTGAGGCAATCTAGTTCAAGCATATTTAGTAAAAAAAATTCTAGAAATACTTATTTAGTAAAAAACTACGTTTCCAAAAATAATAACTATCATAAGATGTGCAATTACCAAGAGCTATCAAGTACGATATAGTACTTTGGCAAAGAAACAAGCTCAAGAGCCCAAAGAGCTTGTGTAGCTTACCGAAGTTAGGCGTGGCAACAGGTTCCCAAGACAGAGTTAACTCGTCCACCCCAACAAGAATCGAAGCAGCGGGTTGTGAAAATAATAACATATCAGCGACATGTATGATGACATATAATCATTCCTACAAGAAACAAATACCATACTGTAATCTAATTGCCATAAAGATTTGTGGTTGTGTACATCATGTCATAGAGTTTACCAAATGCTTAACAACTGACCAAAAGTTCCATGCTTAAACAGATCAAAAGCGAATGTCATTGCAAATGAACTATATTCTAGCAGTTATTTGCCATATAACATACTTAAACAGATCAAAAAATCGAGCGTTTTGGGAGCTCTCCTATCCTGCTCAAGTTTGGGGTAGTTAAAAACATTAGTGTGGAGGATTATAGGTAGCTTTAACTCAAAAGGATAATTGCCAAACATCTAATCAAAACCAAACAACAAGACACATTATACTGAATAATATTTAACACTGGATTTTAAGGCTAGACATGCATAAATTGGTTACTCCAGATTTCTCAAGGTAGATAAACTTAGCATAGCTTTATAGCTTCCATCTAAATTTCCAAATGAGAATGCTCTACAAGATCTATCAAATATACACCTGTTGAGTCCTGAACAACGGATATAGAGATGGGCTACACATTACTGGTCATTTTAGAAGATGGAATGACAAGAGATTGATTCACACTGTAAATCTGGTGCAAGGGGTGATACGTGCAAGTTTGTCCATCGTTTCCTAACCAAAGAATTATGTATGAACTTGAACTGGCAATCAATATACTACAGCTGTCCATGGTCACGACACATACACACAACAGTTACAACATCAGACCATCACCATCACTAATTTACAAATACTCTACTTGGATTGCAGCAGCAAACACCGGATTTTGGACAATTATAGCTCCGGACCATATGCATACAATACTCCTTCCACAAGAATGAAAGGTTTTGTTTATGAGCGCGGACGCAACAACAGTAGTGGTTGAAGAATAGCGGAATGAAGCATCAGTACATCAATTCTGCTCAGGAAAAGACGACGATCTTTGAAGAAATTGTCTGCTCCAGACTGAAGAACTGCAGCATCCATGGGTTCTAATAAATCTGATCAAGTACATCAATATTGGCTTCTAATAAAATTCAGCCAAAGGGCATGTCAATCAATATCAAATCTATTGAATACTAAGATGGGTCTGGACACTACTTGCAGAGAGATAGCAGAGCACTACCACTACCACTACTTGGAGAGATAAGCAGAGCCAACGACAGCCTAGGAAGAGGAGGAGGAGGAGGTAAACTTGGTGACGGCCTAGGTGCCCTCAGAGACGACATGCTTGGTGATCTTGCTAGGGGTGGAAGAAACCTAGATAACAAGGGGTAAGGTGGAGAGACGAGGCAAGGCGAGGACTTACAGCTGGGGGTATGCCGAAGGAGATATGCCTGCGTAGAGGTGGTAGGCGGCGGCCTCTTGAAGAGGAGTCGGGCGGTGGTGCGTTGAGCAGGCAGCGGCGGCATCTCCTCCGAATCCTCGAGTCCCCCCTCGAGGGCTGAAAACCACGTGGAAAGGGGGGTATCGGAGGGGGCTCGGAGGGGTTGGGCCGTGGAATCCTCACATATCAAACGGTTGTCGGAGTGCTGAGCGGTTTCTTGGCCATGCGAGGGATATCCGCTCGAACCCCCCAATCCATGGGTACCAAACAAGGCCTTTAAGATTTGCGCACACGCGCAAGCGTTTCACCGGCGGTTTGGCACGTCGTTGTTTTGGCACGCAGACTGGGCATATTCAGGCTGGACGTCTTAAACAGGTCCTATGTCTAGGTGAACGGCTAGTCATCGACCAATCCAAAATAGAATCTAGGGCAAATATAAGGAGGCCTAGGCAAGCTCTCATGCGTTCGCCATGTCAGCCTGGCCCATCGTGGCCCGCGGGGATGCCACATATAAGACTAGCCATAGTAGTAGTCTATGTTACTATCTTAGTGTGGAGTAACATATGTGTGGTGTCATGCAACAGTTTATTTATTATGGTGTATAATTCTTGTCTTAATATGTGTGATGTTACTCATAGTATGAGTAACTAGCTATGTTGCTAGCTTCATCCTAGTTTATTGGTCCCCATTGTCTATGCCAAATTTTGACATGAAATTTAACTAACAAAATGTTCATGCATGTCATAAAAAATTATATCATTGAAAATTATGTTCAAATACGAATCTAACGATATATTTTTTGTTGACATGCACTAAAATTTTGTCAGTTAAATCCTTAGCCAAAATTTAACATAAATTACGAAGGGGACCAATAAACAAGGACGGATGAAGTACTTAATTTGTCACTCTCCTAATTAATTAGCTGTCACATCATCTATTATACATAGATATTGATGTTATCACTCATATTACTCCCAATGTGTGTAGTCTAATCGCAATCTGGAAGAGCCCCAGATGAGCTCAGGCGCGTTCGCCAAGTCAGCTCAACCCATTGTGGCCCGCAGGGATGCCACATATAATCCCAATCTGGACGAACCGTAGAGCTCAGTCCGTGATATGTCTCCAACGTATCTATAATTTTTTATTGTTCCATGCTATTATATTATCAATCTTGGATGTTTTATATGCTACTTTATATGGGACTAACCTATTAACCTAGAGCCCAGTGCCAGTTTCTGTTTTTCCTTGTTTTTGAGTTTCGCAGAAAAGGATTATCAAACAGAGTCCAAATGAGCTGAAAATTTACGGTGACTTTTTATGGACCAGAAGAAGCCCCCTGAAGGAAAAGAGATGGGCCAGAAGAGCCACGAGGCCTCCAGAAGGGTGGAGGGCGCAGCGCCGTCCTTGTGGTTGACTCATGGACCCCCTTGACTTGTTCTCGACGCCAAAAATTCATATAAATATAGAAACCCCCAAAAAATAAACCTACATCGGGAGTTCCGCCGCCGCAAGCCTCTGTAGCCATGAAAAGCCAATCGGGAGCCCATTCCGGCACCCTACTAGAGGGGGAAATCAGCACCGGTGGCCATCTTCATCATCCTAGCAATCTCCATGACCAGGAGGGAGTAGTTCACCCTCGGGGCTGAGGGTATGTACCAGTTGCTATGTGTTTGATCTCTCTCTCTCTCTCTCGTGTTCTTGATTTGGCACGATCTTGATGTATCGCGAGCTTTGCTATTATAGTTGGATTTTATGATGTTTCTTCCCCTCTACCTTCTTGTAATGGATTGAGTTTTCCCTTTGAAGTTACCTTATCGGATTGAGTCTTTAAGAATTTGAGAACACTTGATGTATGTCTTGCATGTGTTTATCCATGGTGATAATGGGATATTCACGTGATCTACTTGATGTATGTTTTGGTGATCAACTTGCGGGTTTTATGACCTTGTGAACTTATGCATAGGGGTTGGCACACGTTTTCGTCTTGACTCTTCGGTAGAAACTTTGGGCCACTCTTTGAAGTTCTTTGTGTTGGTTTGAATAGATGAAGATGAGATTGTGTGATGCATAATGTATAATCAAACCCACGGATACTTGTGGTGACATTGGAGTATCTAGGTGACATTAGGGTTTTGGTTGTTGTGTGTCTTAAGATGTTATTTTAGTACGAACTCTAGGGTTGTTTGTGACACTTATAGGAATAGCCCAATAGATCGATCAGAAAGAATAACTTTGAGGTTGTTTCGTACTTTACAATAATCTCTTCGTTTATTCTCCGCTATTAGTGACTTTGGACTGACTCTTTGTTGCATGTTGAGGGATTGTTATATGATCTAATTATGTTATCATTGTTGAGAGAACTTGCACTAGTGAAAGTATGAACCCTAGGACTTGTTCAAGCATTGCAATACCAGTTTTGCTCACTTTTGTTACTAGCTACCTTGCTGTTTTTATATTTTCAAATTACAAAAACCTATATTATGCTTGTGTCACCATTTCTTCGCCGAACTAGAGCACCTATACAATTTAACATTGTATTGGGTGTGTTGGGGACACAAGAGACTCTTTGTTATTTGGTTGCAGGGTTTTTTTAGAGTGACCATCTTCATCCTATGCCTCCCATGGATTGATAAACCTTAGGTCATCCACTTGAGGGAAATTTGCTACTGTCCTACAAAACTCTGCACTTGGAGGCCCAACAACGTCTACTAGGATAAAGTTGTGTAGTAGAAATCAAGCTCTTTTCTAGCGCCGTTGCCGGGGAGGCTAGGTAAGCGACACTCACATCCCTTCAACGGAGCTCTTTTCCGGCGCCGTTGCCGGGGAGGTTAGTTCTTGAAGGTATGTATTTAGATCCTATGACCGAATCTTTTAGTTTCTTGTTTTATTACTAGTTTAGTCTATAAAAGAAAACTACAAAAAATGGAATTGAGGTTTCCTCATATGCTTCATCTTTTTATCATCTTTCTTGAAAATAAGGATTCCGATAATTGTGCCAAAGTGTTAGAAGAAGAATGCATTAAAATGTTTGGCACTAAATCCTTGAATGATGAGAATGATTGCAATGTAGTTAGTATAAGTTCTTTGAATATCCATGATGGTAATGATATGCAAAGCTACAAGCTTGGGGATTCTATGTTTGATGAAAATTATATTTTTGTCCCCCAAGTTTTGGTGAGGAATTTATTTTGATGATAGCATGCCTCCTATTTATGATGATTATATTGATGAAAGTGGGTTTGGAAGAGTGTCAACTCTACCTATTAATGATCCCACTAGTTTGGAGGGTGTTGAATCTTTTCACAATATTGATGAAAGTGGATTTGGAGAGGTCATGACTTTATTTAGTGATGTATCCACTATCTCGGAAGAGGTTCCAATTGATTATGAGAACAAAGTTGCTATCTATGATGACTATTATGATGACATGTATGCTATAAAGATCAAACTTGTCATGATGATTTTAATTTTCAATTGGATTATGCCTCACATGATAGTTATTTTGTTGAATTTGCTCCCACTGTTATGAATAGGAAGAATTTTGCTTATGTGAAGAGTAGTAAATTTTCTATTCTTGTGGATCATTAAAATAATGCCTTATGTGATGGCTATACTTTTGAATTGATTCATGATGCTACTGAAAATTATTATGAGGGAGGAATATACACTTGTAGGAGTTGCAATAATATCAAGCTTCCTCTCTATGTGTTGAAAATCTTCAAGTTATGCTTGTTTTGCCTTCCTATGCTAGTTGATTCTTGTTCCCATAAGTTGTTTGCTCACAAAATCCCTATGCATAGGAAGTGGGTTAGATTTAAATGTGCTAGTCATATGCTCCATGGTGCTCCCGTTATGTTTCAATTCTTATCTTCTATGTGAGCATCATTGACATCATCATGCCTAGCTAAAAGGCATTAAAGAAAAGCGCTTGTTGGGAGACAACCCAACATTTATACCTATTGTTTTTGTATTTTCACATGATTAAGCTACTGCAGTAATCATTTTTATAGCTTTTTTCAATAAAGTGCCAAGTAAGACATTTGGGATGGTCTATGGTGATAGTTGATTTGATCTTGCTGAAAAATAGAAAATTTGGCGCTCAGGAAAACAATTCTCATTTTTAACAGAAGCATAATAAAATACTGATTCTTTTTGCATAAGATTAATAAACAAATTTCTTAGGTTTTCCTAATTTTTCAAAAAAATTGGAGTTACAGAAGTATTCGATATTATAGATTAGTACAGATTGTTCTGTTTTTGACAGATTCTGTCTTTTATGTGTTGTTTGCTTATTTTGATGAATCTATGAGTAGTATCGGAGGGTATGAACCATGGAGAAGTTGGAATATAGTAGATATTACACCAATATAAATTTAGAATGAGTTCACAACAGTACCTAAGTGGTGATTTGCATTATTATACTAACGGAGCTTATGAGTTTTCTGTCAAGTTTTGTGTTGTGAAGTTTTCAAGTGTTGGGTGAAGTTTCGATGGACTATGGAATAAGGAGTGGCAAGAGCCTAAGCTTGGGGATGCCCAAGGCATCCCAAGGTAATATTAAAGGAAAACCAAGAGCCTAAGCTTGGGGATTCCCCGGAAGGCATCCCCTCTTTCGTCTTCATTCATCGATAACCTTACTTGGAGCTATATTTTTATTCACCACATGATATGAGTTTTGATTGGAGCGTCATTTTATTTTATTAGGATTTGCTTGCTGTTATTTAGCGTAATGTTTTACATCTTTTAGTTCAATAAAAAGGTCAAGTATAGCCTTTACCATGATTATTTTGCAAGTCTATATGTTGCTGTTTTAAAAACAGAAAGTTTGCTATTATATTTTGAATATTTGTGAATAGTCAGAACATGATAAAATCTTGAAATTTTTACACAATGAGTAAAAACAAATTATATACAGTGTGGTAATTTTTCAGAATTTGTGGAGTTAGGGAAGTATGATCCCTCTTGCATTCTTTACATACTGTTCTGTTTAGATAGATTGCTGTTATGTTTGCATTGTTTGCATATGTTAGCTTGTTTAATGATTCTATTTGAGGATAGGAGTCTTAAATATTAAGAGGCATTTAGCATGCAATTTGAAATTATAATTTTAGTGATTTCTACAGTAGATAATGATAAGGTTTTGCATGGATTTATACTAACCTATCTCACGAGTTCTTGTTGAGTTTTGTGTGCATGAAGTTTTAAGATTTTGGGAAACAATGATTTGAGAGGAATTAAGGAGACATAAGGGCTCAAGCTTGGGGATGCCTAAGGCATCCCTAATTAATATTTCGATAAGTCTCAAGCATCTAAGCTCGGGGATGCCCTGGTTGGCATCCCACCTTTCTTCTTCAACAACTATCAGTTAGTTTTGGTTAAGCCTAAGTTTTTGCTTCTTCACATTATATGTGCTATCCTTGCAATGCCATTTTATTTTATTTTTCTTGCTGTTTGAATAATATCCCAAGATCTGAAATTATTAAATGTTAGAGAGTCTTCACATAGTTACATAATTATTCGACTATTCATTGATCTTCACTTATATCTTTTGGAGTAGTTTGTCATTTGCTCTATGACTTATATCTTTTTAAGCACGGCGGTAGTTTTATTTTGAAGAAATTGTTGAACTCTCATGCTTCACTTATATTATTTTGAGAGTATTTAAACAACATGGTAATTTTGTTTGGTTATAAATTTAGTCCTAATATGATAGACATCCAAGAGGGGTATAATAAAAACTTTCATATAAAGTGCATTGAATACTATGAGAAGTTTGATTCCTTATGATTGTTTTGAGATATGAAGATGGTGATATTAGAGTCATGCTAGTAAGTAATTATGAATTTGAGAAATACATGTGTTAAAGTTTGTGATTCCCGTAGCATGCACGTATGGTGAACCATTATGTGATGAAATCGGAGCATGATTTATTTATTGATTGTCTTCCTTATGAGTGGCGGTCGGGGACAAGTGATGGTCTTTTCCTACCAATCTACCCCCTAGGAGCATGCGCGTAGTACTTTGTTTCAATAACTAATAGATTTTTGCAAAAAGTATGTGAGTTCTTTATGACTAATGTTGACTCCATGGATTATACACACTCTCACCCTTCCACCATTGCTAGCCTCTCTTGTGCCGCGCAACTTTCACCGGTACCATAAACCCACCATATACCTTCCTCAAAACAGCCACCATACCTACCTATTATGGCATTTCCAGAGCCATTCCAAGATATATTGCCATGCAACTTTCCACCATTCCATTTATTATGACACGTTCCATCATTGTCATATTGCTTTGCGTGATCATGTAGTTGACATCGTATTTGTGGCAAAGCCACCGTTCATAACTCTTTCATACATGTCACTCTTGATTCATTGCACATCCTGGTAAACTGTCGGAGGCATTCATATAGAGTCATACTTTGTTCTAAGTATTGAGTTGTAAGTAAATAAAAGTGTGATGATCTTCATTATTAGAGCATTGTCCCATGTGAGGACGGGATGATGGAGACTATGATTCCCCCACAAGTCGGGATGAGACTCCGGACGAAAAACAAAAACAAAAAAAAGAGGCCAAAAAAAGAGAGAGCTCGAAAAAACAAAAAAAATGAGAGAAAAAGAGAGAAGGGGCAATGCTACCATCCTTTTACCACACTTGTGCTTCAAAGTAGCACCATGATCTTCATGATAGAGAGTCTCCTATGTTGTCACTTTCATATACTAGTAGGATTTTTTCATTTTAGAACTTGGCTTGTATATTCCAATGATGGGCTTCCTCAAATTGCCCTAGGTCTTCATGAGCAATCAAGTTGGATGCACACCCACTTAGTTTCTTTTTGAGTTTTCATAAACTTATAGCTCTAGTGTATCCATTGCATGGCAATCCCTACTCACTCACATTGATATCTATTGATGGGCATCTCCATAGCCCGTTGATATGCCTAGTTGATGTGAGACTATCTCCTTCTTCTTCTCTTCTCCGCAACCACCTTCTATTCCACCTATAGTGCTATGTCCATGGCTCACGCTCATGTATTGCGTGAAAGTTGAAAATGTTTGAGAACATCAAAAGTATGAAACAATTTCTTGGCTTGTCATCGGGGTTATGCATGATTTGAATATTTTGTGTGATGAACATGGAGCATAGCCTAACTATATGATTTTGTAGGGATAGCTTTCAATGGCCATGTTATTTTGAGAAGACATGATTGCTTTATTAGTATGCTTGAAGTATTATTGTTTTTATGTCAATATTAAACTTTTGTTTTGAATCTTATGGATCTGAAAATTCATGCCACAATAAAGAAAAATTACATGGATGAATATGTTTCTATCATTTACCTACTCGAGGACGAGCAAGAATTAAGCTTGGGGATGCTTGATACGTCTCCAACGTATCTATAATTTTTGATTGTTCCATGCTATTATATTATCAATCTTGGATGTTTCATATGCATTTATATGATTTTTGGGACTAATCTTTTAACCTAGAGCCCAATGCTAGTTTCTTTTTTTCCTTGTTTTTGAGTTTCGCAGAAAAGGAATATCAAACAGAGTCCAAATGAGCTGAAAATTTACAGTGATTTTTTATGGACCAGAAGAAGCCCCCGAAGCAAAAGAGTTGGGCCAGAAGAGACACGAGGCCTCCACAAGAGTGGAGGGCGTTCCCTACCCCCTAGGGCGCGCCCCCCGTCTTTGTGGTTGACTCATGGACCCCACTGACTTGTTCTTGACGCCAAAAATTCCTATAAATATAGAAACCCCCAGAAATAAACCTAGATCAGGAGTTCCGCCACCGCAAGCCTCTGTAGCCACGAAACACCAATCAGGTGCCCGTTCCGACACCCTTCCGAAGGGGGAAATCATCACCGGTGGCCATCTTCATCATCCCTGCGGTCTCCATGATGAGGAGGGAGTAGTTCACCCTCGGGGATGAGGGTATGTACCAGTAGCTATATCTTTGATCTCTCTCTATCATATTCTTGATTTGGCATGATCTTGATGTACCGCGAGCTTTGCTGTTATAGTTGGATCGTATGATGTTTCTCCCCCTCTACCTTCCTGTAATGGATTGAGTTTTCCCTTTGAAGTTATCTTATCGGGTTGAGTCTTTAAGGATTTGAGAACACTTGATGTATGTCTTGCACGTGTTTATCTATGGTGACAATGGGATATTCACGTGATCTACTTGATGTATGTTTTGGTGATCAACTTGCAGGTTCTGTGACCTTGTGAACTTATGCATAGGGGTTGGCACACATTTTCGTCTTGACTCTCCGGTAGAAACTTTGGGGCACTCTTTGAAGTTCTTTGTGTTGGTTAGAATAGATGAATCCGAGATTGTGTGATGCATATCGTATAATCAAACCTAAGGATACTTGTGGTGACATTGGAGTATCTAGGTGACATTAGGGTTTGGTTGATGTGTGTCTTAAGGTGTTATTTTAGTACGAACTCTAGGGCTATTTGTGACACTTATAGGAATAGCCCAATAGATCGATTAGAAAGAATAACTTTGAGGTGGTTTCGTACCCTACAATAATCTCTTTGTTTATTCTCCGCTATTAGTGACTTTGGAGTGACTTTATGTTGCATGTTGAGGGATTGTTATATGATCTAATTATGTTATCATTGTTGAGAGAACTTGCACTAGTGAAAGTATGAACCCTAGGCCTCGTTTCCAAGCATTGCAATACCATTTTCGCTCACTTTTGTTACTTGCTACCTTGCTGTTTTTATATTTTACGATTACAAAACCTATATCTACCATTCATATTATGCTTGTATCACCATTTCTTCGTCGAACTAGTGCACCTATGCAATTTACCATTGTATTGGGTGTGTTGGGGACAGAAGGTACTCTTTTTTATTTGGTTGCAGGGTTATTTGAGAGAGACCATCTTCATCCTACGCCTCCCACGGATTGATAAACCTTAGGTCATCAACTTGAGGGAAATTTGCTACTTTCCTACAAAACTCTACACTTGGAGGCCCAACAACGTCTACCAGGATAAAGTTGTGTGGTAGACATCAGTCCGCTCCAGTCCACTCCATTCCCTTTGTCCCCTCCTCTTCCAATCTGATATATATCTTCCAACGGCGGTGGCGCGAGCTCCGGCAGCAAGTCCAATGTGGATGCGCTTGCTCTCTACATCGCACTATGCCAATTGATACTTCTTGAGCTTACAACGTAGATATAAGTATTTCCCGTAGTTAAGAACCAAGGTATCAATCCAGTAGGAGATACAAGAAAGTCCCCAGTCTATGCACCTGCAAAAACAATTAATGTAGCGACCAGACCTCAAACAGTCTGATCTCTGTGCTCCAGTGTTATCCCTGGATCAGTAATGCTGACACCACACAGTACTCGGAGGATTTATAACAAAGTAGCAATCACACACTTATTACATCGAGTGTCTCAAAAGAGAACTTATTACAATAAATATGGCTTAAGGCCATCTAATAACGATAACAGCGGAAGGCTTGGAAGATAAGTGAGTCCATCAACTCCAACGGCATCACTGAGTATAGAACCACGACCTAAAAACTCCTTAATCATCGTCTGAAAAGTCTGCAACATTAACGTTGCAGCCCGAAACGGGTCAGCACAGGGAATATGCTGGCAATGTAACACATAGAGAGTAATGGAATGAAACAGCTATACTATATGCATATTTGGCTGGTGGAAAGCTCTATGGTTACAGTTTTTGCGTAAAGCCAATTTTTCCCTACTTCAAAGGAATAAATTTATTTAACTATCATGGTAGTTGTTAAACATTGAGAATGGTTGACAGCATTCTCAATCCCAATTAAGCATCATCATTAAACATAACCCAACAAAATTAATTTAGAGTAACATGTTGAGATTCACATGAAAATCCAGGTACTAGATACTCAAGATGTCCATAACCGGGGACACGGCTAACCATGATTAGTTTATTACACTCTGCAGAGGTTTGCGCACTTTTCCCCACAAGACTCGATCGCCTCCGTTTGGTTTCTCGCACTACATGGTGTTTGAGAAGACGGATGACCGAGACATAGTCTTTCAGAAGCGCTAGCACCTTACGATCGGGTAGACCGTACCACCTACATCCCCTACATCTGCTAGTCTACCACTGTAAGAGTTCGCACAACTTAGTCAACTATGCTAGAGCCCATAATAGCTTGTGGCTGCACATGGAAGTTTCTAGTATGAATAGTCTCATGATCCCTTTGAGCCTGGGTGGCGGTCCAAAAGAAAACAGGCAAGTCCTGGAATACCCAGGTGCCTCAATCCACCCAGATGTGTGTTTAAGTTGCCACCTTAGATAAACCATTAATTAACAATCTCACATCTGTCATGGATTTCACTCACCCAATCCACGTCTACTAGCATAGCATGGCATGATAAGCAAACGTAGAAGTAACTCCCAAAGGTTTGAAAAATAAACTGGTAATAGGTACTACCTCATCTACTTCCCATCCCACAATTTAATTAGATCCTAATCATGAAATGTGAGAGGTTTGATCTAATGCAATAAAACTGGGTAGTAGAAAAGGTATGATCAAAGTGTTACTTTCCTTGCTGATGATCCGGGAAACCTAGCGATTCGAAGTAACAGGCAGCGTCATCCGGATACTCTATCGCAAACAAACAAACGAGCATGCAATAAGTACTCATCCAATGCACAGGTAAAACTCAAATAAGAGATCTAACCAGAAGGTTCAACTTAAGAACTCCGGTTGGCAAAAAGAATCAAATCGAACGAAGCAACGAAAGTCAAACGGCGAAAGAAAACAACTTCGTTCTAGTAATCTGGATCTAGGGAAAATTTTACAGTAGCAAAATCTTGTTTAAGTTGGTTAAACGGATAGAGGGTTTCGAGACGAAACTCTAGGCGCTTGAATCGCCTGATTCCGATAAACGAGCGAAAAGTTATACTAAAACGAAAATCGGATCAGGAATCGTGATCAGAAAAATCTCGGATTTAATCCGAGAAAAAGGAAAACGACGAAATCTGGCAAAAAAAATAAACCAGAAAACCGACCTATTAAAAAAACCGAAACTAATAAACCGGCAAAAACCGACGAAAACCGATCATTTTTTTTAAAAGACGGCATGGAAAACGAGGCGGCGGCGAACCTCGGCGGCGGCGACGGCGTCCGGCGGGCGGCGCGGCGGCGGCGTCGGGTGGCGGCGCAGGGTGCCGGGGCGGCGGCGCGGCGGCGGTGGCGCGTGGCGGCGGTGGCGGCGCGGGGATCGAGGGCGGGCGGGGCTGGCGGCTAGGGTTTCCTCCCGGGGGGGTTGGGCCGGCTTATATTGCCTAGTCGGGCCAGAGTCCTAGTCGGACACGGCCCGCTAGGTCGGTTCGTTTTTTTTAAATTATTCCACTCGGAAGAAAAATATAAAGAAATACTAAACGGACTCCAAAAATTCCGAAATAAATTTTCACGGGCTTCTAAAATCAAGCCTCACAAGGTGAACATTTATTTGGGACCTAAATGCAATTTTGAAAAACGCACTTTTTTCCCAAATTCAAATAAAACACCAAAAACTCCGGAATAAAATCCTATTTGATTTTATTATTAAATCCTCAACATTTCTTTATTTTGGGAAAGTCATTTTATTCCCTCTCTCATATTTTTGTAATAGAAATAATTGATGATAAAATAAATAAAATCAAATGATCCTATTCTCAAAATTTGAGAAGACTCAAATATGAAAATAACGAAATCCCCAACTCTCTCCGTGGGTCATTGAGTTGCGTAGAATTTCTAGGATCAACCAAAATGCAAATAAAATATGATATGCATTGATGATCTAATGTATAACATTCCAAATTGAAAATTTGGGATGTTACAAACCTACCCCCCTTAAGATGAATCTCGCCCTCGAGATTCGGGTTGGCTAGAAAATAGGTGAGGGTGGTCCTTGAACAAATCTTCCTCTCGCTCCCAGGTGGCTTCATCCTCTGAGTGGTGGCTCCACTGAACTTTGCAAAACTTGATAACCTTGCTGCGAGTAACTCGGTTGGCAAACTCGAGAATCTTGACTGGCTTCTCCTCATAGGTCAAATCGTTATCCAACTGAATAGTTTCCAAAGGCACCGTATCTCTCAACGGTATGTCAGCCATCTCCGCATGACACTTCTTCAGCTGAGAAACGTGGAACACATCATGAACTCCTGACAATCCTTCGGGCAATTCCATCTTGTAGGCCACTTCCCCCATACGTTCCAAAACTCGATATGGTCCTACAAATCATGGTGCTAACTTCCCTTTAACTCCAAAACGCTTTGTTCCCCGAAGTGGAGATACTCGAAGATAAGCTCTATCTCCAACTTCGTAAACTGTCTCCTTGCGTTTAGAATCTGCATAACTTTTCTGTCTGGACTGAGCTACCTTGAGCCTATCACGAATCAATTTCACCTTCTGTTCAGACTCCTTAATCAAGTCAGGTCCAAACAACTGGCGGTCTCCAACTTCGTCTCATGACAACGGTGTCCTACACCTCCTTCCGTACAAGGCTTCGCAAGGGGCCATCTTTAAACTGGTTTGGTAACTGTTGTTGTAAGAGAACTCTGCATATGGCAAATTGTCGTCCCAACTAGATCCATAATCTAGCGCACATGCTCTTAGCATATCCTCCAAAATCTGATTTACCCTCTCGGTCTGTCCATCTGTCTGTGGATGAAAAGCTGTACTGAATTCTAGCCTGGTACCCAAAGTTTCGTGCAACTGCTTCCAGAACTTTGAGGTAAACTGGGTTCCTCTATCTGATACGATACTCCTTGGAACTCCATGCAGACATACGATCCTGGTCATGTATATCTGTGCCAACTTAGCACTGGTGTAAGTGGTCTTTACTGGGATGAAATGAGCTACTTTCGTCAATCGATCAACTACAACCCAAATTGAGTCATAGCCTGAACGAGTCCTGGGCAATCCCGTGATAAAATCCATGCCTAGCTTATCCCACTTCCATTCGGGTATCGACAATGGTTGTAACAATCCCGCTGGCTTCTGATGCTCTGCCTTTACTCTCTGACATACATCACAAACGGCTACATACTCCGCTATATCCTTCTTCATTCCAGTCCACCAGAAAATATCCTTCAAATCCAGATACATCTTGGTATTTCCTGGAGGAATTGAATATGGTGAATCGTGTGCCTCTTGCAAAATCAACTTCCTGATCTCCGGGTCATTGGGCACATAAACGCGGTCTTCAAACCATAGGGTGTCGTGCTCATCCTCATGAAATCCTTTAGCTTTTCCTTTGCTTAGTTTCTCCTTTATAGCAGCAATCTCTTTGTCAGCTTTCTAAGCTTCTCTGATTCTATCAATCAAAGTTGACTGAATCTCCAATGCTGCTACGTAGCCTCTCGGAACTATTTCCAAACATAGTTCACGAAGATTTTCTGCTAACTCCTTGGGTATTTCTCCCGTCATTAATGTATTGACATGGCTCTTGCGGCTTAATGCGTCAGCTACTACATTAGCCTTTCTGGGGTGATAATGCAATTTCATATCATAATCTTTGATAAGCTCCAACCATCTCCTTTGTCTGAGATTCAATTCCTTCTGGGTGAAAATGTACTTCAAACTTTTATGATCCGTGTACACCTCACAATGATTACCAATGAGAAAATGTCTCCATGTTTTCAAGGCATGCACTACGGCTGCTAACTCCAAATCATGCGTAGCATAATTCAACTCATGGGGCTTCAGTTGTCTTGAGGCATATGAAACAACTCTCCCTTCCTGCATAAGCACTGCTCCAAGTCCTCGACGTGAAGCGTCGTAGTACACCTCATAATCTTTGGTCTGGTCTGGCAAAATCAACACTGGTGAGGTAACCAAACGTTTCTTCAACTCCTGGAAACTAGCCTCACACTCCTCTATCCATATGAACTTGGTATCCTTCTTTAATAACTCTGTCATAGGCTTCGCAATCTTTGAGAAATTCTCAATAAATCTCTGGTAGTATCCTGCGAGTCCAAGAAAACTCCAGATCTCTGCAACTGTTGTTGGGGCTTCCCACTTGGTCACGGTTTCAACTTTAGCGGGATCTACTGCTATACCTTCACCAGATATAACATGTCCGAGGAATCCTACTTCCTTCAACCAAAACTCACATTTGCTGAACTTGGCATATAATTGATGTTCTCTGAGCTTTCCAAGTACCAAACGCAAATGCTCCTTATGCTCCTCTTCATTCTTCGAATAAACTAGGATATCATCAATGAACACTACGACGAACTTATCCAAAAACTCCATAAACACTTTGTTCATCATGTTCATAAAATAGGTAGGTGCGTTAGTCAGACCAAATGACATAACGGTATACTCATACAGCCCATACCTGCTGGTAAAAGCTGTATTCGGAATATCCTGTTCTCGAATCTTCAACTGGTGGTATCCTAATCGCAGGTCGATCTTGGAAAATACCTTAGCTCCTTGCAATCGATCAAACAGATCGTTGATCATTGGTAATGGGTACTTGTTCTTGATCGTTACTTCATTCAATCCTCGATAATCAACAACCATCCTTAACGATCCATCCTTCTTCTCCACTAGAAGTACTGTCGATCCCCAAGGCGAAGAACATGGGCGGATATATCCCTTATCCAGTAACTCCTTAATCTGCTTCTTAATTTCCACCAAATCCTTTGCTGGCATCCTATATGGTCTCTTTGATATTGGCCCTATGCCTGGCAATAGCTCAATCAAGAACTCACTATCTCTATCCGGTGGCATGCCTGGCAACTCTTCTGGAAATACATCAGGGAAATCCCTTACCACTGGTACTTCCTCCTGCACAACTCCTGTTAGGCAATTTACCTGGGTCCTCTTTGGCACATGTCGGGATACATACTTGATCCTTCTCCCTTCTGGGGTGGTAAGAAAAATTGACTTACTAGCACATTCAATATTCCCTTCATACTTTTATAACCAATCCATGCCTAATATCACATCCAATCCTTGAGATTCCAATACTATTAGGTCTGAGGGAAAAACATAGTTACCAATCCTTAATGGTAACCGATCACACCATAGACTAGCCATATACTCTGCTCCGGGCGAGGTTACTAACATGGGTGACCTAAGGGCTTGGGTTGGTAGGTTATACTTATCCACAAATCCCCTTGAGATGTATGAATGCGATGCACCAGTATCAAAAAGAATGAGTGTAGTAAATGACTTAACCAAAAACTTACCTATTACTGCATCGGGCTGAGCTTCAACCTCCTCCACGCTAACGTTGTTCACCTGTCCCCTATTGAAAGGGTTCGGCTTCTTCCCAGAACTTCCATTGCCATTTTGGCCTTCAGGACATTCATTGGCAAAATGTCCGGTCTTCGAACACTTATAGCAAGTGACTTGGCTCAAGTCCTTCTTGGCTGGGGTTGAGGGGTTGGTGCGGTTCTGGCCGTTGCTTCCTCCATTGCCATTACCATTTTTGGTGCCATTGTGATTGTGCGAGCTACCTCCTCCATGGGTATGCTAAAAATGTCCTCCCGGTCTAGGGGTAAAACATGGCTTCTGCTGAGCTCCTGAATTGTACTTTCCTTGTCCATATTTCCTCTTGCGATTTTCAATTTGCTACTGCTTCCCTTCCAGAAACGTAGAAGTAAACGTAGAAGTAACTCCCAAAGGTTTGAAAAATAAACTGGTAATAGGTACTACCTCATCTACTTCCCATCCCACAATTTAATTAGATCCTAATCATGAAATGTGAGAGGTTTGATCTAATGCAATAAAACTGGGTAGTAGAAAAGGTATGATCAAAGTGTTACTTTCCTTGCTGATGATCCGGGAAACCTAGCGATTCGAAGTAACAGGCAGCGCCATCCGGATACTCTATCGCAAACAAACAAACGAGCATGCAATAAGTACTCATCTAATGCACAGGTAAAACTCAAATAAGAGATCTAACCAGAAGGTTCAACTTAAGAACTCCGGTTGGCAAAAAGAATCAAATCGAACGAAGCAACGAAAGTCAAACGGCGAAAGAAAACAACTTCGTTCTAGTAATCTGGATCTAGGGAAAATTTTACAGTAGCAAAATCTTGTTTAAGTTGGTTAAACGGATAGAGGGTTTCGAGACGAAACTCTAGGCGCTTGAATCGCCTGATTCCGATAAACGAGCGAAAAGTTATACTAAAACGAAAATCGGATCAGGAATCGTGATCAGAAAAATCTCGGATTTAATCCGAGAAAAAGGAAAACAACGAAAGCTGGCAAAAAAAATAAACCAGAAAACCGACCTATTAAAAAAACCGAAACTAATAAACCGGCAAAAACCGACGAAAACCGATCATTTTTTTTTAAAAGACGGCATGGAAAACGAGGCGGCGGCGAACCTCGGCGGCGGCGACGGCGTCCGGCGGGCGGCGCGGCGGCGGCGTCGGGTGGCGGCGCAGGGTGCCGGGGCGGCGGCGCGGCGGCGGTGGCGCGTGGCGGCGGCGGCGGCGCGGGGATCGAGGGCGGGCGGGGCTGGCGGCTAGGGTTTCCTCCCGGGGGGGTTGGGCCGGCTTATATTGCCTAGTCGGGCCAGAGTCCTAGTCGGACACGGCCCGCTAGGTCGGTTCGTTTTTTTTAAATTATTCCACTCGGAAGAAAAATATAAAGAAATACTAAACGGACTCCAAAAATTCCGAAATAAATTTTCACGGGCTTCTAAAATCAAGCCTCACAAGGTGAACATTTATTTGGGACCTAAATGCAATTTTGAAAAACACACTTTTTTCCCAAATTCAAATAAAACACCAAAAACTCCGGAATAAAATCCTATTTGATTTTATTATTAAATCCTCAACATTTCTTTATTTTGGGAAAGTCATTTTATTCCCTCTCTCATATTTTTGTAATAGAAATAATTGATTATAAAATAAATAAAATCAAATGATCCTATTCTCAAAATTTGAGAAGACTCAAATATGAAAATAACGAAATCCCCAACTCTCTCCGTGGGTCATTGAGTTGTGTAGAATTTCTAGGATCAACCAAAATGCAAATAAAATATGATATGCATTGATGATCTAATGTATAACATTCCAAATTGAAAATTTGGGATGTTACAATCAAACACTTGCACCCAACGCGATAAAGGGGTTGTCAATCCCTTCACAATCACTTGGAAAGGTTTGATCTGATAGAGATACATATAAAATATTACTAAAATGTAAAACAAAATAAAAGTAAATAAATTGCAGCAAGGTATTTTTGGTATATAGATATGAAAATATATGATGGAAAATAGACTCGGGAGCCATAGGTTTCACTAGAGGCTTCTCTCTTGAAGGATAATAATACGGTGGGTGAACAAATCACTGTAGAGCAATTGATAGAAAAGCGCCAAGTTATGATGATATCCATGGCAATGATTATGAATATAGGCATCATGTTCGTGCCACGTAGACCGACTCCCGCATGCATCTACTACTATTACTACACACATCGACCGCTATCCAGCATGCATCTAGAGTATTAAGTTCATAAGAACGGAGTAACGCCTTAATTAAGATGACATGATGTAGAGGGATAAACTCAAGAAATATGATGAAAACCCCATGTTTTAACCCTTGATGGCAAAAATACAAATACGTGCCTCGCTACCCCTACTTTGTCACTGGGTGAGGACACCGCAATATTGAACCCAAAACCAAGCACCTCTCCCATTGCAAGAAAAACCAATATAGTCGGCCAAACCAAACCGATAATTCGAAGAGAAATACAAAGATATCAAATCATGCATATAAGAATTCAGAGGAGATTAAAATAATATTCATAGATAAACTTATCATAAATCCACAATTCATCGGATCTCGACAAACACACCACAAAAGAAGGTTACATCGAATAGATCTTCAAGAACATCGAGGAGAACATGCTATTGAGGATCAAAGAGAGAGAATAAGCCATCTAGCTACCAGCTATGGACCCGTAGGTCTGTGGTAAACTACTCATGCTTCATCGGAAGGGCAATAGAGTTGATGTAGAAGCCCTTTGTGATCAAATCCCCCTCCAGCAGGATGCCGGAAAAGGCCCCAAGATGGGATCTCACGGGAATAGAAGGTTACGACAGTGGAAAAGTATTTTGGTGGATGCTTCTGTCAGTTTGGGAATATTTCTGAATTTATAGGCCAAACATTAGGGTTGGAGGACTCCCGTGGGGCCCACAAGCAAGGGGCCGCGCCCCCAGCACTGAGGGCTTGTGGAGCCCTCGGGACTCTTTTGACTTCCTCTCCAAGTCCTAGTGTGTCTTCTGGTCCAAGAAAGATCATCGTAAAGTTTTATTCCATTTGGACTCCATTTGATATTCCTTTTCTGTGAAACTCAAAAACAAGGAAAAACAGAAACTGGCACTGGGCTCTGGGTTAATAAGTTAGTCCCAAGAATAATATAAAATAGCATATTAATGCATATAAAACATCCAAAACAGATAATATAATAGCATGGAACAATCAAAAATTATAGATACGTTGTAGACATATCACCAATTGCGGCTGGAAACGGGGCGGTAGGAGTGGCGGTAGGAGCGTTCCGACGCGTCGTCTCCCTTCGCCCAACCTCGTAGTGTGGGAAATGTTGCCAGCCCCCCGCTCGGTGCGCAACACCAACAACAGTTCTGCTCCACTTCAGGTACGCCGCCCCACTCCTTCGTTCCCACCTCTGGAGGACATCCATGGACACTGTTCGGTGCTCGTGCCCTTGTCGGTGTTAGATTGGTCGAGGATGCCCAGGTCGGAGGTGTGGGCCACACAGTGCGAGTGGTAACACATGAGGGAGAGGGTGGCGACGGGGGAGGCGTGACGCAAGAAAGCTTGTCGGTTGATCTCGAGGACGTCCTCCTCGCATCAGTCTTCCGTCGCTCCCTAGCGACCGCGGAGTCGGATGCGTGATGACTCCAGTGTAAGAATGCCAAATTTCTCTAACTCACCATTAAGCTGTCATAGCGAGGCAACGATGCAGTGACACGCCGAGGAGACGGAGTGCTTGCTTTGAAGGATGGCCGGGCAGATCTCCTCAGACAATGCCTCGTTCTTCAGCAACGGATCTAGCTCCAATGACGACGAACTTCCGAAGGCCGACGCCTACATCGAGTGCCAAAGCAGTACCGCCAACCACAAGGGGAAGGGACCAGCAAGGAAATGGCAATATTCTCCTCCCTTCTCTGTTTAGTCTAGTTTTTCTTATGTTTAAATACTGCTTGGTCAATGCAAGTTGCTTATTTTGGTTGTCCGGTGACCACTTATCTATGAATTATGCCCAATTAAAGTCGTTTGTTTCTAGTTCATTGATCTAGTAGGTTAATTTTATACATTGCATGTGTTGCATGGATATGAGGGACTATATATAAGGTACACGACTGCGGACGCAACAAAATGAAGGCGCGTCGGCGGGCGTTTGAGGAGCTGGATCAGGTGTATGCAGCGGTAGATGCTCTTAGGGGCTACTAGAGCCAATCGCGCGTCTTGTTCTGCCTCTTGTCCTTATGGTGCTATTTTCTCTCTCTTGATCGTTCCTTACTTTTGGGTTTAATCAATGGACTAGAAGGGTCGGGGGCGCTTTACTTCGCCATTAGTGTTGTTGGGTTTTCATATAAATAATACTCCCTCTATTTTAAAATATAGGATGTATTAGTTTTTTGAAAAGTCAAACCTGTTTAGGTTTGACCAAATTTGTAAAGAAATATATCAATATCCATATATCAAATCAGTATGATTAGATTCGGCATGAAATGAATTTTTATATTTTATTTATTTGGTATTGTGGATGTTGATATTTTGGCCTCTAAACTTAGTCAAAGTTAAAGAAATTTGTCTTTTAAAAGAACTAATACACCTTACATTTTGAAACCGAGGGGGTACTTTTATTTGGCGGGTACGGGTAGAGGATACGATGCAGTGCCTTTATATAATGTGGCATTTTGGTGGGCCTTTTCGTGGTGTGATTTCGTGTTTTCCGTTAAACAAACTAATACAGAGCATTCTTCGGTCATCCCCATGGACCAACCTTCTCCTACTCAAGTGCCAAGGGGACTGATGACACAAGCACATGCAAGAGCTCCCGAGACCGAGATGAAATCTCTCCTTAGTGACATTTCGTATGGCGCATGTGAGACATGGCTACTACCTAAAGCCGAAATGCTATGTGTGATTAGGTACTGATTGCTTGTATCTGTGTTGGTATTTCCCTGAAGAGGAGAGGATGATGCATCATAGTAAAGGTGAATATTTCCCTTAGTTATGAAACCAAGGTTATCAATCCAGTAGGAGAACCAAGAAACACTATCTAAATGGCACCTGCAGATAAACAACCACAACTTGCAGCCCAACGCGTAAGAGGGGTTGTCAATCTCTCCTTGGTATTGAGATAGATTAAATTGTATGAGATTTGATAAATAGATCTAACTAAAACACAAAATAAAATAAGTAAAGAAAAGTGCATCATGCTATTTTTGGTTTTAAATGATAGGAAATAGACCCGAGGGCCATATATTTCACTACACACTTCTCTCGAGAAAATAGCATATGGTGGGTAAACAAATTCTATTGGGCAATTGACAGAAAAGCAAATAATTATGATGATATGTCAGGGTACACAAACTTGTGCACGGACAGCAGACCTCTGGTCTAGCAAAACTCGACATGCGAGACAAGACCAAGCAGAAGAGATAGCTCTTAGAGAAATCAAAGGGCGCATCAAGAAGACCAAGTCAAGCCAAATGAACAAGATATCACTAAGGAAAAACCTCCCTTGCCGGGCAGGCGAGTCCGACGAGGTCATTGTTTGCCCCGAAGACAAATCTCAAGACTGCCCCAGGGTAGATTACCCCGCCAAGGCTCCACTGCTCGGTGCAGTGTCGAGCCCCCAAGTGATTAAGTGGCTGTTATTTGGCATGTGGCAGCCAATTTTGAAGGAAATCACCTCCAAATGACACCCGTCTAGGGACGTGTCACGCAGGTAGCCAAGAAGGTGGTCGGATGGCATGGCAAGGCAAGGTATGCTGGGCTACGCCATGATGTGACACTAAGCGGCACATTTAAAGGACCCTGTCTTGTCTGCAGAGTCAGGTATGATAGCACTGTTTTCTATATAATCAGTACATAATGACTGATTTTCCATTATGGTGACCCCTTGACATATAAAAGGAGGGCCGTGGCAACCTTGTACACTCATACGTGCGTACTTGCTCTCGTCCGGAGGCAACCTCACCGGACTAGAGCGTTGCGTCTCCACCACGGTCCTCTCATCAATCCACCAAAGCAGGAGCAGGGTTTTATGCCTCATAGCGGCTCGAACCAGGGTAAAAGTTTCCCATATGATCATTGTCGTGCTGCTCTACACCCTCCGCTCTTTGTGCAATGTGCTCATCCCCCTGCCGAACCACAAGGGGCTGATGGCCCCATAGGTTGCCGTGTTATCCCATGACATCTTCGGCGCGCTAGGTAGGGGGGAGCGCTTGCACGAACCCGGGAGTGTAAGCAGCATATCATCTTCATCATCGTTTTCTTCATCATCGATGACGCCCAAGAAAAGGCGAGGAATGGTAGGACAAGAGGGAAGCGATATCGCTCCCCCACCCACCCTGTCCAATCTCCATTGCCTCTCTCCGTCACGGCTGCAGTGGCGGTGGGAACCAGGAATGATGGCGGCACGATAGCCCCAAACGGTTCAGGCAGCATGGTCACCATGCAGGCGCCATTCGGGAAAAGGGGCAAGGTGTTAAGGTACATGGTTTCTCTCTCGGCTACTTTCACTTATCAACAATCGTGCTACACTGGGTTTAGCATCATCAATGTCAATGAGTCTGCGCGATACTCGGTCCATCATTTACCCTGCTAAGGAAAATCCTGAGAAGAGCGCCGGTGCAAATCCGTTGATTGACGCCCCAACAAGTACGCTCCGGCAAGGCCATCCGCGTAGGGGTGACTTTTATGCCAACTGCCGTCAGATTGTTAAAAAGTGTAAAGAGGAGGAAAGCAAAACTGGCTATGCCTTGCATCACGTCATGTCACTCGCAAGATACATATGATTCCTACCGGCACCTACAGGGAGCCGGAAATAGACACGCGCGGCGCCATCCTTCCAAAGAAAGCAAACGCGACAAGCAGCTGCGGCTGGAGGGGTGGAAGGAAGCAAGGATGACAGCCAAATCTATGTGATCGTTGCTCCATTATAGATCTGGAATTTGCATTTGCTTATCCCTCAGATACCAAGGGGTTTCGTATGGAGAAATATTTTCGTGTGATGGCACCTTGATGGATCGTCTGCGCCCCCGCTCCGTTCCGAGCCTGCTCATGGAGCAGGTGGCTGCATCAAAGAATCCTAAGGGAAAAACTTGCCGGGACATGTCCTCGCTAGCCGATCCTAAGGACCTGCTGTCGGTGTCAAAACTGGCGGATCTCGTGTAGGGGGTCCCGAACTGTGCGTCTAGGATCGATGGTAACATGAGACAGGGGACACAATGTTTTACCCTGGTTCGGTCCCTCTATATGGAGGTAATACCCTACGTCCTGCTTGATTGATCTTGATGAATATGAGTATTACAAGAGTTGATCTACCACGAGATCATAATGACTAAACCCTAAAAGTCTAGTCTGGCTATGATTATTAGGATCCGCCCTCCGGACGAAGTCCTCCAGTTTATATAGACACCGGGGGGATCTAGGGTTACATAAGGTCGGTTACAAAGAAAGAATCTACTTATTTGATCGCCAAGCTTGACTTCCACGCCAAGGAGAGTCCCGTCCGGACATGGGTGCAGTCTTCGGTCTTCGTATCTTCACAGCCCATCAGTCCGGCCCATGACTAACAGGCCGGACACCTGAGGACCCCTTAGTCCAGGACTCCCTCAGTAGCCCTCGAACCAGTCTTCAATGACGAGGTGTTCGGCGCATAGATTGTCTTCGACATTGCAAGGCGGGTTCTTCCACTGGTCACTTCCAAGTAGTGTGTTCGGCCTTCCATTTAATGTTGTACCCCTCGGCTTCTGCGCATCGACAACTTCAGCTTCCATGTGCCGAGCGAATGTGAGAGGTCAAATGTATTTTTGCACATACCACCCCGACCGTACCAGAAAGGGGCCTATTTAAAGAGAATAGATCTCAGATCCCCTCCAAATCTCACAGAAGAGAGCCTCAGAGCTTGTGGAGCAGAACCACCCCAACATGGCTAGCGCTCCCAGCTCTTCCTCTCGTCCCCACAACTTCGGAAAGGGGGATTGGGAGAGATGTTCAGTTTCTCACAGTCAGCTGGTGAAGCTACAAACACAGGGCTTTCTTCCCCCCACGGATTTGGTCCCCGTACGAGCAGGGATGACGTCCTTCAAGGGCGGGGCTCAAGTGGAGAACTTCCCCACTCCGTCCAGGGGAGAACGAGTATGCTTCATCCCCTTCTTGTTAAGAGGTGTCGGATTTCCGATCCATCCCTTCCTCCGAGGTCTGCTGGAGTATTATGGCCTCCAACTGCACAGTCTCACTCCCGCCTCTATCCTTCATATCGCGGGTTATGTCGCTCTATGCGAGCTATTCCTGGGCTGCGAGGCCCATTTCGATTTATGGAGAACATTGTTCTGCCTCGTCCCTCGTAATCAAGGTGGGTCAATTTTTGAAGTGGGAGGAGCTGAAGTGTGGCGCATTGCCGGGACCAGATACCTATCCGGCACGCCGAAGAAAGCTCCCGAAGAGTGGCCTTCCGAATGGTTTTACATCGACAACGTCGCTCTTCCTGACCCCGTCTGTATGGGCCTCCCCGAGTTTTCAAGTGCTCCGTTGAAGAAACGCCATAGCCGGCGTCCTCGGAGCCTCGAGGAAGAGGGTAGTGCAAAGATCAGCCTGCTGCTGGGCAAGATTAAGATGCTTGCCCAGTCTGGATTGTCAATAATCGAGGTAATGGAGATCTCCATAATGCAGGGTGTCCAACCACTCCAATATAGAGGGATGCCCATGTGGCATTACAACAGGGAAGACGACGCCTCACGCTACGGCCGGAAGGGCCCAAAGACCCCCACTACTCTAGCCAAAATATTGGCCGAACTGTATAAAGGGGAGAAGGAGGAGTTCACCCGTCTCCAATATCGAGACGAATTTTCCATTTATAATCATCCTAGCTAGGTAAGCTCTAACTCCATTATTTTACTCCTGTCCCTGAATCATTCTTGACAGGCAGTATCTTATCCGCTTATAACAGGAATGGCGAAAAGCTGTCGAGGGGATCCACGACCCTGCCCCTCAGCCGAAGAATCGCAAGCAGGATCTTTACCCCGGATATGAGGAAGATCTGGGCATATTTGTGGAGCTCGAGGATGGAATATTCTATTAGATGAGCTATGACGGTACGGATGTACCCATCATCGTCGATTACCCCGGTCTCCTTCCTGCTTCGCATGTAAGTAATCCGGAGATACCTTGTCCAAGAGAGTTTTCTCATTCCTCCTCACCCACTTCATTGTCCTGTGCTCAAAAGGGGAGGCGTTCAGCGCGCCATGTTGCCCCGGGGGCATCTCCAAAGAGAGCGGCCCCCACAACGGCGAGCCTTCGAAGAGGAAGGCAATTAAATATACGGCCGAGCCTCCATCAAAGAGGTATGGATTTGCAAATATGCCCCTTGGCAGTCACATCCAACCATGACCTTTCCGTTTACCCTATATCAAGAAAAAGGTGTGTCGGACTATATCCAGCAGTCCGGCCGGTCATACCTCCCGCAACCAGGATCCAGATCCTGCCGTAAAGACGGGGGCTGATGCGGGGGTGACGGCGGACTGTCCTCCTGCCGAGGACTCGGATGATGTATCCGTTACCAACTTGGAAGTGGAGAGTGCCATGAATCATCGACGCCGTAGGGCCGTTTTACAAGGCCCCAGTTTTTCAGAAGAGGCATTTAACGCCTTCAGCTCGGCTGATGCATATATCCAAGCTGCTCGAGATGGGCTTAACAGAGCCACAAAGCAGTATTTAAAAGATGTGTGGGTAAGTTTACTTTGTCCGAATATGATAACCATATGCCAGTAGCCCCCGAGACTTGAAGAAGTTGGTACAAATGATTTAAGGATCGTTGTATAACCAGGTTCTTACGGAGAAGAACGACCTGGTAGCCCAAGAGCTAGAAAAGTGCCGAGCACAGCTAACTGCTGCTACCGTCGAACTGGAAAATCTCCAGAAGGCGTCCTCTGGTAATATTTCCCTCCATCGAGAAACAATGGTTATATGCCAGCTGTGCTAATACTGCTGCTTGTCTTATAGCAGGGTCGCCGGACCAACTGGAAGAGAAACTGAAGGCCCCTCAAACGGATGAGAAAAAGGCGAAAAGACTGCACGCCGCAGGCGAGTGCGTTCTGACCCGAGTCAGAGAGGAGAAAAACAAACTCCAGGATTCCAACATCCAGCTGGGCGAAGAACTGAAAGATGTGCGAGCCCAATAGGTCGACTCCGTGTAGGAGAATGAAAGGCTCTGAGGCGACATATTCAATATGTGGCCGGACTTACCTTATAATAGTTCGAAGATGAAAGGTACTGACAAAGTTATGTTCGTAGGTATGCTGATAGGCCGTCCTGAAGAGGAGGTGTCCGGATCGTCAGATGATCTGCTGCAGGGGCTATCATAAATGCACGAGAAAGCTTGGCAGGCAATGCAGAGTGTTGCTAAGGCCTTATGGCCATCCGCCTCCCCTCCAGGAAGTATGGAGGAGCTTGTAGAGCTACTCAAGGGAGCGCGGTGACGTATCCGATTATGGATGATATCGGCCTGCTGGGAGGGTGCACAAGAGGCCTGGGCCATGGTGAAAACACGGTATACCAAGCTTGATCTGAATCACATGGCCTGGGTTGGACCTTTAGGGTCAGATGGGAAAGAAGTGCCCGTTAATTTGGTATATGACCAAGTAGCAGTAGCTGCCAAATATTCCCAACAGGATTGTAAGTTAGATAGCCTGTTGGATGGTATAGAGGAGGAAATTTATGAGTCTCAGTGACTATGTACTTTCCTTGACATATGTAAATTCTAGCTAAATTGTAAAACGATTTTCATGGCAGACCTTTTCGCTTCAACCTCGGGACCCGAAGGTGCGGAGTGTTTCCGAATACCAGTTCAGACGAATAGACCGGGGAATGCGTGGAAACCAGGAGTAGGGGTCATAGTTGCTTGAACAGACAAGTTGTATTTAGCTAGTTATGTTATATTACATTAAAGTTGTAAGAAACATCTTCCAGAGAGAATAGTTCCGTTAAGGGTTCCTTTCCCTGGGTGTGCATGTGTTATAGTGCATGTCCGAATTGTGATTGAAAAAATCGCAGTGTATATATATCTTCTGGGGGTTTGCAATGGAGCGAATGCAAAAAACATCTTTAATCCACCGACCGAATATTCCCTTAAGAACGCTAGCTTTGGGCTTCACCCAGTCTGAGGTACACATCCGGATGACCTGGCAGTAACAATCGTAGAGCTGCTCCCTTTATGCCATAGCCAAACTAACGGGAACGTAGGGCATAAGAACAGGAGCCAGGCAACCCAGCTTCGCCAAAACTTAAGTCATATCGATGCATATAATGGCGAAGAAAAGGTACATATGGGAAAAGCGCATATGTGATGATCTTGATGCTTGGATAATAATAGAAAGCTTTTGTACAAGAAGCCCCCAGGTATAATGGACGTACATATTTGAAAGCATATGTGTGCGTCAGGGGTGCGCGGTCTAACCGCAAGAAAGCTTTAAGGCTAAAGAGAAAAACGAAAGGAGAGAGAAAGACGAAAAAATGTATTATGGAAACAGTAGGGAGAAGGAGACGAACAAAGAGTTCGGCGCTTAGGCGTAGAATCTTTGGAGTTTGTCCGTGTTCCAGGGGTTCGGCTCGAGGCGATTATCTGACGCGTCACTAGGCGGTACAGTCCTCCGGTGAGAACCTCGTCGATGATGAAGGGACCCTGCCATTTGGGCTTGAGTTTGTCATTTTTCTTCTCCGGCAAGCGTAGAACAAGTTCGCCAACGTTATATGTCTTGGCCCGTACTTCTCTGCTTTGATATCTGCGGGCCTTTTGTTGATAAAATGCGGAACGTGCTTTTGCAATGTCACGCTCCTCGTCCAGGGCATCTACGTTGTCCTGCCGATAAAGCTCGGCCTCTCTCTCTTCGTACATGCGCACCCGAGGTGAGTCATGTATAATGTCGTAGTGTAGCACAACCTCTGTAACGTACACCATGAAAAAGGTGTGTATCTGATAGTGTGATTGGGCGTGGTCCGCAGCCCCCAGAGTACCGAGTCAAGCTCCTCAACCCAGTGTGTGTCTGATTCCTTCAAGGAGCGCACTAGTCCGGGCTTGAAGCCGCTCATAATAAGACCATTGGCTTGTTCGACTTGACCGTTTGTTTGTGGATGATAGACAAAGGCGTAATCGAGTTTAATGCCCAGATTAGCACACCAGGTTTTCAGCTCATAGGCTGTGAAATTTGAGCCGTTATCGGTGATGATGCTGTGTGGAACGCCATAACGGTGTACAATACCGGATATGAATTCTATCACTGGCCCGGAATCGGCCGTTTTAACTGGTTTGGCCTCTATCCACTTAGTGAATTTATCCACCATAACCAGCATATATTTTTTCTTATGGCTTCCTCATTTAAGAGGTCCAACCATATCTAGTCCCTAGACCGCAAAAGGCCAAGTGATGGGGATTGTTTGTAGGGCAGTGGGGGGCATATGGCTTTGGTTGGCGAAGAGTTAGCATCCGACACAACGTTGGACAAGGTCCTGTGCATCTTCTCGGGCCGTCGGCTAATAAAACCCTCTACGGAAAGCCTTGCTAACAAGGGCCCGAGCTGCGGTGTGGTGCCCGTCGAGACTAGTGTGAATCTCAGCCAGGAGCTGCCGCCCCTCCTCCTCGGAGATACATCTTTAAAGGACTCCAGTAGCGCTTTTCTTATAGAGCTCTCCATCATGAACCTTGTAGGCCTTCGAACGCCGGACAATGCGGCGGGCCTCATTCTGATCCTCAGGAAGTTCCTTCCTATTAAGGTAGGCCAGGAAGGGTTTGGTCCATGGGGCAATGACTGCCATAATGAGATGGGCCAACAGTGTTATTTCGGTGGTTGAGCCTCCGATGATGTCGGTGGGTTCGAACCTGGGGTTGTTCGGATCCGGACTGGTGTTATTGCTCTCCCCCTACCACACTACGGATGGCTTAAAAAGCCTTTCTAGAAAGATATTGGGTGGGATGGGGTCGCGCTTGGCGCTGATACGAGCAAGAACGCCCGCCGCTTGATTACTTTCTCGGGCCACGTGATGGAACTCGAGCCCCTCGAACTGAGCTGACATTTTTAGGATGGCATTACAATAAGCTGCCATCTTCGGATCTTTGGCATCGAAGTCCCCATTTATTTGAGATATTGCAAGGTTTGAGTCCCCGCACACTTCCTGGCGTTGTATGCCCATGGAGACAACCATCCAGAGACCATGCAATAAGGCCTCGTATTCGGCTACGTTGTTGGAGTCTGTGTATAGTATTTGGAGTACGTACTGAACGACGTCTCCATTGGAGGACGTTAAAATGATGCTCGCTCCTAGCCCTGCCAGCATTTTGGAGCCACCGAAATACATAACCCAATTGGAATATGTGACGTACTCTTTACGGAGTTCAGCCTCTGTCCATTCGGCGACGAAGTCAGCCAGTACTTGGGATTTAATAGCTTGACATGGTTTGTATGTAATATCAAATGGAAGGAGCTCAATGGCCCATTTGGCAATCTGGCCTGTGGCATCGCAGTTCTTTATTATGTCGTTGAGTGGTACTTCGGAAGCCACCGTGATTGAACACTCCTGGAAGTAGTGTCGTAGCTTCCAGGATGCCATGAAGACTGTGTATGCTATCTTTTGGTAATGGGGGTACCGGGATTTGCATGGTCTAAGGACAGTGGATACGTACTATACTGGCTTCTGAAGCGGGAATTTGTGTCCGTCCTGTTCTCGTTCAACGACGAGCACGGCGCTCACCACTTGATGTGTTGCCGATATGTATAGCAACATGGGTTCGCCGACGTTTGGCGCGGCCAAGATTGGGTTGCTTGCTAGGAGTGTTTTTATTTCTTCCAGTCCGGCTGTTGCCGCACCCGTCCACTTGAAGTGATCGGTTCACCGCAGAAGGCGATAGAGTGGCAGTGCCTTTTCTCCCAATCCTGAGAAAAAGCGGCTTAAAGCTTCCACACAAGCCGCGAGTTTTTGGACTTGTTTAAGGTCTGTTGGCATAGCCAACTGTGATAGAGCTCGGATTTTGGATGGATTTGCTTCAATTCCTCTATTGGAGACGATGAAGCCCAACAACTTTCCTGCGGGGACGCCAAAACACACTTTTCCGGATTGAGCTTAATGTCATATGTGCGGAGGTTGTCGAATGTGAGGCGTAGGTCGTCTATTAGTGTTTTGATGTGCCTTGTCTTGATTATGACGTCGTCCATGTAGGCTTCAACTGTCTTTCTGATCTGTTTCTCCAGGCATGTTTGGATCATGCATTGGTAGGTGGCACCGGCATTGTTGAGCCCGAAGGGCGTGGTGTTGAAGCAGAATGGCCCATATAGGGTTATGAATGCTGTTGCAGCTTGGTTGGACTCCTTCCTTTTGATTTGGTGGTATCCGGAATATGCATCGAGGAAACACAGTGAGTCGTGTCCTGCGGTAGCATCAATGATTTGATCAATGCGGGGGAGGGGGAAGGGATCCTTAGGGTAAGCCTTATTGAGGTCTTTAAAATCGACGCACAGGCGCCAGGATTTATCCTTCTTTGGTACCATCACCAGGTTTGCCAGCCAGTCTGGATGTTTTATTTCTCTAATGAATCCGGCCTCAATTAGCTTGGCTAGCTCCTCTCCCATGGCTTGATGTTTGGGTTCGGAAAAGCGCCGCAGTGTTTGTTAGACCGGTTTGTATCCCTTTAATATGTTGAGGCTGTGTTCGACCAGTTTGCGCGGGATTCCTGGCATGTTAAAAGGGTGCCAGGTGAATATATCCTAGTTTTCGCGAAGAAAATCCCTTAGCGCGGCGTCGACCGTTGGGTCTAGTTGTGCCCCAATAGATGCTGTCTTTTTGGGGTCCGTTGGATGGACCTGGAATTTGACTATTTCTTCCGCTGGCTTAAAGGAGGTGGATTTGGGGCGTTTGTCTAAGATCACATCGTCCCTGTTCACCGTGGAGCGCAGTGCGGTTAATTCTTCGGCCACAAGGGCTTCAGATAATGCCTCAAGGGCCAGGGATGCGGTTTTATTTTCGGTGCGGAGTGCTATGTCCGGATCACTGGCGAGAGTGATTATGCCTTTGGGCCCAGGCATCTTAAGCTTCATGTACCCGTAATGAGGTACAACTTGGAAGCGTGTAAATGCCTCCCGCCCAAGAGGGCGTGATATCCGCTGTTGAAAGGGGCTACTTGGAAGGTTATTTCTTCGGACCGATAATTCTCCGGCGTGCCAAATACCACGTCGAGTGTTATTTTTCCCGCACACTGCGCCTCCCAACTAGGAATGATTCCTAGGAAGGTCGTGCTGCTTTGCTCAATGTGGCTCCTGTCTATTTCCATTTTGTGGAGTGTACCTTCGTAGATGAGGTTTAGTCCGCTGCCGCCGTCCATGAGAACCTTGGTGAGCCGGAAGCCGTCCATGATTGGACTGAGGACCAAGGCGGCTGGTGCTCGGACTGTCCTGTATTTTGGTTCATCGCCGGCATTAAAAGTTATAGCCGTGTCATTCCAACGGTTTATTGCTGCTATTTGACAGACTTCGGCGAGTCCGCGTAGTGCTCTTTTGCGCCTATTGTTTGAGGCGAATGTCTCGAAAACCGTCAGTACTTTGGGGTCGTCGTCTTCTCGGGGTGTTGTTCTGTGGTATTCTTGGTGAGGATGTCCTCATCGCTCTTGGCCACTTCCATAGTATCCAACATGCTCTAAGGCTATGTGTTGGTATGTTATCCGGTGTTGCGTGTATTTTGCATGGCCCATCGAGCCAGCCTTCCAAAACGGTTCCGCGCCTCGTACTGGATTTATATTTCCTTACTATTGGACCGGGCGTATTGCAAGGGTGCGCCCTTTTCACCTGAATGAGGGATTGAGTGGGGACCGGTGGTTCCCAACGGGCTGCCTAAGTTTTCTAGGCGCTTTCCATTGCGCTGTACTTCTGTACGATAGTTTCCAAGTTAGTGAACTGTAGTATGCGACAGTGGTTGATGGCGTTGAGGATTTGTTCGTGCAATTGTTGCGGAACGCTGAGATCGCTTCCTCGTCGCGACAATCTATAATCTTGTCTTTGACAAGAAGGAATCTGGCCCAGAAGTGGTGGACCGTTTCCTGAGACTACTACTGTATGCTCATGAGAGTGCTTATATTTGGGTGGGTGGGCGGATTTAAATCTGAACCCTGACCCAATTTTGGATCCGGAGTTTGAAGGAATTCCGAACTTAGCAGATCGGGCTCCAGGATATCCACTGATTTCTTAGGCCCGTCCTCCGATTCTATGTTCGGAGGGCAGGATGCCTCTTGTCGCAGCTGGGTGTCCGGCTCTTCGAAGCTGGAGATCCGGACATAGTCCGTCTTTAGTATGGAGGAAGAGTTTTCATCTCGCTCCTCGACTATCGCTATCTGGTGGGTGATCGGTGGAGATCTGATTTCTCTCTGATCGGGTTTAAGACCAATTCGATCATAGTCTGTGGCGACCCCCAGGGCGGCGATGTAATCTAGGAGCTCGTTTAAAGACGAAAGCTCCGCTGGATCCATCTGCTTGGAGTGTTCGGAGTCAATACGAAGGGGATTTTCGATGACTCGGGGGGTCATCATCGGCTTAACAACCGAACGGGCGGTCATGGTAAAGCCGCCCAGCTGGAGGGTTTGGCCTGGGGCCAGTGCTCCTCCGGCGGTGATATTGTTCTTGAGAACAAGGCAAGCCATCGATCCTGTTGTCGACGTCATAGTGGAACTCTCAATGAAAGCACCAATGTCTGTGTCAAAACCGGCGGATCTCGGGTAGGGGGTCTTGAACTGTGCGTCTAGGATCGATGGTAACAGGGGAAACAATGTTTTACCTAGGTTCAGGCCCTCTCTATGGAGGTAATACCCTACATCCTGCTTGATTGATCTCGATGAATATGAGTATTACAAGAGTTGATCTACCAGAAGATCGTAATGACTAAACCCTAAAAGTCTAGTCTGGCTATGATTATCAGGATCCGCCCTTCGGACCAAGTCCTCCAGTTTATATAGACACTGGGGGGATCTAGGGTTACATAAGGTCGGTTACAAAGAAAGGAATCTACTTATTTTATCGCCAAGCTTACCTTCCATGCCGAGGAGAGTCCCATCCGGACACAGGTGCGGTCTTCGGTCTTCGTATCTTCACAGCCCATCAGTCCGGCCCATGACTAAGAAGACGGACGCCTGAGGACCCCTTAGTCCAGGACTCCCTCACCCGCTCCTCACAACAATCTCGGGCAACCAAAACACGTAAAAATAAACTAACCATATGAACATTCATGGATAAACTGCAAGGGGGATAGCATGCGTTTGATATTAATTAAACATCAGTTCGGCACAAATAAAAGAAGTACGGTGTCTAAACACATGGCATGCATAATGTTTTGTTACAGGGCAACAAAGCGACGCGAATGGTTCGAGGCCCTGCCTGGCAGACTCATGGAGCCCTAGGATCAACAAGGACTTTGTCGGTGTAGGGGGCAGCCTTCTCCTTGGCGGTAGAAACGTCTGCGTTCTCCGGCAGCCTCCTGGATCCATCGGCAAGGTCGAGGTCTGGGTGGCGCACTACAAAAAAAAGACACATCCTTGACATTTTGGGCTGGACGAATTTTCTCTCTCTCATGCTTATGACACTTCTGTGACGATAATTGTGACAAAACCCGGTATTATCATAGATGTGGGGTCCCACTTCTATGACAAAAAATCATGACAGAGAATGGGCTTCTCGTCCTGGGCGGGCCGGAGACGCAGTTGCATGACATTATTTGGGCCATCCATGATGGAAAAAACCATGGTAGAAGCGAGGGCGAGGAAAATATCGGGGGAGTTCCCGGTTACGGTGGGTGGTTGGGGGCCAAGCGATGCGCGTTTCTCTTGTACGTACGCGCGTGTGTGTGAGGCGTTGGGCTCTAACTAAACCCGAGCGAGGCGTTGGACTCTAACTGAACCCAAACGATTGCACTAGCTATGTTACTAAACGGAGCGATCGATCCCTTATTGTTAACTGAACGCGAGTGATTCCTTTGCTACTGCTGCTAACTGAAGCCGATCGATGCTGCCTCTAGATGAATAGTGAGCGTTGTTGGGGGGTTTGGATGAACAGTTCCTGGTGGGGGGGTTGAATGAATAGGAACCCATGGTAGTAGAGGCCGTTGCCGCTGGATGAACAGGACCCCGATCGATCGAGCCGGTTGGGGGTGGATGAACAGGACCCCGTGGAGGGCTGGATGAACAAGAGTCCATGGAGGGCTGGTTGAACAGTGGTCGGTGGAGGGCTGGATCAACAGTAGCCCGTGGAGGGGTGGTTGAACAGGACCCCGTGGAGAGGGCTTGTTGAACAGTAGCCGATGGAGGAGCGCGCGGTGGAGCCTGGATGAACAGGAGCCTGTGTGGATGAACAGTCGTAGGTGGAGGCTGGAGGAGGTTGACGGCGGATGAACAGAAGCCCGTGGAGGCTGGAGGAGGTCGACGGTGGAGATGAACAGTATCTCGTGGAGTCCCGTTTTGTGGTACGCCACACCCCTCCCGATGAACAGGACCCTCGTTTTGACCATAATGCCCCAACACAAGTCCGATTCCTCCGTTTTGCTGTACGCCACACCCTCCTGATCAACAGGACCCTGTTTCCACCGTAGGAGGTCTGTTTCCTCTGTTTTGCGGTACGCCAGACCCCTCTCGATGAACAGGATCTTTTTTCGACCGTGGCTGGTAAAACACAAGGCCATTTTCTCCATTCTGCGGTACGCCAGGCCTCGTTTCCCTCGGCTATTCTGTCCAAGCCGGTTGGCTCTCGATGAACACGACGATGCATTCCGTTCCGACCTAGCCGGTTGCCTCCCCATGGTCATGATGACGGCACAACTTCTCTGTTCCGACCCAGCCATGTACACGAGCCCTGGCCGAACATATGTGCGAGTAGGCGTTCGAGACCCCGCCCGTATGTACGTACATGGCCGTATTTACTTCGTACACCCTGGCTGTTGTACGTACGTGTACATGCTACGTGCGCGCCTCTACTACGACACGTGCGCGCCTCTACATCGACCAGTATGTACGTACACGTTCGCGACCAGAATGACAATGCTACGTACACTTTGACCAGGTGGGTCCCGACTGTCAGGCACTTCCTTGCGTGCAAAGATGTAGCTGGTGGGTCCCAGTAGTCAGGGGCGAATTATTTTTTTGCCCGTAATATGGACGCACTTCCTTGCGTGCGAAGGTATAGCTGGTGGGTCCCAGCAGTCAGGGGGGAAACATTTTTTTCATGAAATACGGTGGCCCATCCGGTGGGTCCCTGCTGTCAGGTGGAGGAATCATTATTTTCCGCATAATAAGGAGGCACTTCCTTGCTACGGCTGTGGACCCAGCTGTCAGCCTATCCATGTATAGTACTCTTCTGATGGAAGTCATTCCTTGACCACGTTGACCACGCCGCGCCGAGAGCACCAGAGCGGTGGACGACGGTGAGGCCTAGGAAGGGGACGACGTGGAGCCGGGGAAGACGCGGAAGTGGAAGCCCACGTGGACAGGAGTACGAGGGTTCACTGGTTCGGCTGTGGTGTGAGCCTGCCATTGCCGCATAATAACAGGGGGTGTGGGTGAGTAGAGGGATGGTCTAGCCAGCAGCGGGAGTAGTATGGGGCGGTGAGGTCTCCATGGCAGCACAGCCAGCCATGGGAGGCAAGAGGACGCGGTGGTTTGGACGGCTGGAGCAAGAAAATCAGAGGTTGAAGAAGCAGGGCGATCATTGGATGTTAACAATCCAATGGTCACTAGTGATAGAATCGTTTCTTGACTAAGTTGACAAAGCCCTCTGTCCTCCTCAACTTAGTAGGCCCACAAGTCAGGCTGCAACTATGGTGGGTCCCAGCTAGCAGGGGGAGTATTCTTTTTTTTGTGCGTAATAAGAAGGCAAGTCCTTGCATGCGAAGATATAACTGGTGGGTCCGAGCTATCAGCGGGAGTATTCATTCTTTTTGGCGTAATAAGGAGGTACTTGCTTGTGTACGGCCATAGACCATGTGGGTCCCAACTGTCAGCCTCTCCATGTACATCCCTCTTCCGATGTTGTCGTTTGTTGACAACGATGACCACGCCGTGCCAAGAACACTAGCGCGATGGACGACGGCGAGACCGAGGAAGGGAATGACCCGGATGTGGCAAAGCCACATTAGTGGAGGGATGTGGGTAAGTAGAGGGATGGCCTGGCCAGTGGTGGGAGTTGTAGGGGGTGTGAGGCCTGCGCGGCAGCACAGTCGGCCATGTGACGTGGGAGCAAGTGGTCCCGCCGGCGCTGGATTTGGCAGCTGGAGCAAGAAGATCAGATATTGAAGAAACACGATGGCCGTTGGATTGACATCCAACGATTATGTCTGCTAGAATCATTTGTTGACGTATATAATAATTAAAAAAAATCTTGCATACGCGTCAACTTAATAGGCCCAAAAGTCAGACCATTCACTATTTTTTTAATAATTTATATATAGGTCATTGCAACTTCTTATGCAATTTATTGCAGTCTATTTTTTTGTTGGCGAGGGCCAGGGTTAAAAATTTAAACGAGATTTTGCATATTTTTGTGGGTTCCAAACTATTTTTAATACCGAAATGTCGAGCCAGATCTAAAGTACTTTGAAGATATATTTAAATTAGGTTAAAGCCCAGTGAAATAGGAATCTGAAAATGTGAAAAAATTCAGAAATTATAAAATAATTGCCAATTTGTCATCAGTTTTTATATTTACAACCCATTTCATATTACTTTCAATATTTGCAGGCATCTTGAAAGAGTTGCAGCCCATCAGGGCGTAGAAAAATAAGTAGGCCTGGATTGGGTATTCTTCAGAAAAAATAAACTGGGCTCATTTTCACAAAGAATAAAATAGCTGGGCTGGTCATATGGTGAACATAAAATATAAGCATGGGCTAGACGGGCCACAGCCCAGTTCCAACCATGCTCCGTCTCAACAATAACAAAAAATGCTGCTCGAGCAACTACGTCCCAGGTGTCAGCCGATCTTGTGGTGTTGTTCTCTTGTCTATTGACTATATACGTTGACAATGTCGTGGGTCCCAGATGTCAGGAAACCACTAGGAGGAAGCAGTTTCTTTTTCAATATGCTGACAATGGAGTATATATAACAAAATATGAGGAACTTCCTTGGACCGACCATGGAAATGGTGGACCCCTACTGTCATCCTCTCCACATACAGTCTGCCAATTCCCGTTGTTTGTTCACCATGTTGACAACGCAAGAGGGCGGCGCCACAGCGAGTGCACCAAAGCGCGTGGAGGACGATGGCCAGGCCTCGGACGTCGGCCTTAATTATTTAGGAGACGGTGGGGCGGCGATGCATGCGCTGAGGCGCAGCCAGCCGTGGGAGGCGGAAGTAGGCGGCCCCGCCGGTGCTAGTTTGGTTTTGGCGGATGGAGGAAGATAGGACTGAAGAAACACGACAGACTGTAAAAAGCAGCAGGAGTACTTAACAACCTTAACTGAAACCAGCAAGGGCATTTAACAACCATAGCTGAAAGCAGTATGAGTACTTATACAAGTTCAACCATACAAAACACACCTCGAACAGTGCTACTTTGCCTACAGTTAACCAAGGGTGAGGCCGCCAAGTCCCAGGCGCCACCCCGCGCATCCACAACCTTCTGAAAGCGGCTTCATCTCGCAATGTGGTCAATAAACAGTATATTCGCTTTAGAGCCATGGAAAAGCAGGAACATAATCTTCTGTCCTATTCTCCAAGATGGACGGGCCTTCATTATTTGAGATCACCCATGAATAAGTATCTTTTCACCTCCAAGGGGAATGGAGTAGGTCGACATAAACATCATGTTGTGACCAAGCGCAAGTCTGACCCGACCATGGTCAGGCATCTGTATAGGAACAATAGAACTGGGCAGTTTCTATTTGAAGAAGATCACAACTGTAAAACTGTGTGTAAGCAAGAGTTTATGAACAACATACATAACAGAAAAAAGCTCGTACCATTAGTTTCTCGACACAGTTGGACCTATTCAACGAGTGCAGCAGTGGCACACATATCCCACGTGGCCTTCCACCATTGAACGCCCCACAAGGACCTCAAGATGATCAATAAAGTGTAGGAACTTGTGGATGTCGTCCCAGTCAACTTCGGTGCCATCAGTAGCAACCGAGTTCTTATAGAATAACAAACGAGTAGCCTGCTTAACTCTGAAAAAACCCACATGTGCCACCAATTATAAGAAAATATTAGTTAGAAGTAGCATCTTCGTGAGAGATTCGTTGCTACTTCTAAAGTTAAATTGTGATTAGTTAGACATAATAGTTGGATTAAGAAGTAATCGAGGCAACAAGAAAGAACTAGATACAAAACTAACATGAATGAACAATTGGAATGATATTAGGGTGGAAGATCGCAGTGAAGATGAGACTAGGTTCTACTATTTCCATCAACATTCGTGCACCAACTTCCAGTCCGTAACACTTGAGAGAGTTTATCCAAGTTCGGCCATAAAAAAGCAGCGATCTTCTTGGTTCATGAACCCAACTCAGAACTTATATCCATGGCTTGTCTTCACTGTGACCATTAAACTGGTGTATTCAGTTATGGCAAGGCCGAGCATCTTGAGTACATGTGTTCTGGCAGAGCAAGGAATGCACTGCAGGAAAAATAATATGAGAACACAATGTATTCCCTATCCAAATCTATAAATAATTTCCTCCTTCACGTCAGTATTGACCATGGTACTAGTACCTTTTATCCAAATATGGCAATCCAAATATAGTAATCCAAATTTCCAAATTAGTCGACAGCATGTTCAAAAAACCCCACCCTCCTGGATAGAAAAGAGGATTCTAAGAACATACTGTGCGCCTTTTAAAATCCTGTGTTAGGATGAGAAGGAACAAGTGTGGCGTCTCGCCGAGGGTGCAGAAACCTGTAGGGTCCTCACACTTTGGGCACTGCAAATGAAACACACTAGATTCAGTAGGAAGAAAAATGCATCAATGGCGGCGGCTGCCATCCTAGGATTACCCGCGACCAAGGGACTTGGATTTATCGGGGATGGATGAAGAATTCGTACTAGGTTCTCCATTAGAAAACCCTATGCAATCGCCCAGCGGGGGTTTTCTTTGAACAAGAAGACCAGGGAAAAGGGGATTCAGGCCTAGTGAAATATTGTCGCTTCGTCCGTCTAGCTTACTGCTAAAGCTGGAAAGGTGGGTTCTTTTTTCTGATTTGACGGCTCATTGGGCATTATTGCGGCGCTACGACCGGGATGTGTCTACCGTGCAGTTGTGCACTCTAATTTGGCGCATATGGCACTTGGACCCCGTTGCCAGAAGCCCCACACACCAGCGAAAGGAAGTAGAAAGACAGGAGTAACTAGTTACACATAAATATATTTTTTACAAAGAGATACTCCCTTTGTAAAGAAATATAAAAATCTTTTGTATCACAACTTTATACATAAGAAAAATCAAGGGGAATATATATAACATATATAATTGTAAAAAATAGAGTTTTTTTAACAAAGTATAGATGAGTTGGTGATGATGGTGTGCCTGCCATCCTGCAATATAGGCCGTCCGATTTATATCTGATGGATAGGAAGGAAACTATGGTAATTTTGCAAAAAGGTACCCACACACCTCTCCACACTTGCAAATAAGGCCTTACCTCATTCATCCTTTTCTCTCACAAGATAAAATACGCACACAAATGCATCTTGGTGCTACGTGCAACGCACGGGCATTATGGGGGTTCAGCTGAGAATATAATACTGAGACAGGCTCACGGTTCTGGACTTTGGGCCACAGGCTGGTGGGCCTGCATGTTTGGGGGCCCATGTGTTCTACCTCAGCGCTTTTCATATTGCAAGCGATCAGAACATCACTAGTTTTAGATGCGTTCGCAAGGAGAATACACAAAATTGAGTAAAGCAAGACAGCTGTTAGAATGAAATCGATCGACAGTTCCTAACCAGCAATTAGAGTTGCAATTCTATCAACGATATACCATGTGATAAATAATACCGTCGTACTACTTATACACACAGGACGCTTGTTTCACTATGCCAAATTATTACATCAAAATCTCTCAGAGGATAGATCAGTTCGGCAGTTGCGTGCTGCTACTGAAGAATTTCATAGTTGATTTGGACCAGCTCTCCTTGCCAAGAAAGTTCAATTTTGACATCATCCCCTACCGCAAGATATGATTTAGATTTGAACCTTAACCATCCTTTAGCATCAATCATCATGCGACCATCCTTTGTACTTACGGTATATTTGAGCAGGTTAATTCACACCAAGGCTACGCATGGTAAGAGAAATTTGGCCACGGTCGCCTGGATTGTTGAACGACTCCCTCGTTGCTCTAGGAATTCTCTGTTTGCAAACAAGAAGACATACACAAACAGTTAGATCAACACAGCGAATCGTGTGAAACAACATGGAAATAAAAAAGAACGAAGCACTTGGGCGGCGAATGCTTACCAAGAAGGTGTACATGTCGGTTTTTGTAAGGACTTTGGTATATGAAGTGCGAACTGCATCCTAGTCTGTTGCCAATGCAACTGCTGGTTCCGTTACTGCTGCACGGGCTGGAGCAAATGCAAGTGCAAGTGTTGGTGCAGGTGCCAAAGCCATTGTTGGTTCCCATGCCGATGCGACTAGTAGTGCCGCTGCAGCTGCCTGAGATGGTGATACTTGTAGAGCTGGTGCCGGTGTCGGAGCAGGCACCGATGTCGATGCCCGATCCTCCGGTAGATCAGCCTGATCTGCTGACGAGGTCGGTGCCCAATCCTCAGCTGGATCAGACTGAGCCGCTGCCGCTGTCAGTGCTAGATCAACTGTCAGTGCTCGATCCGTTGCTGAAGGTGGTACCGATGTGCGAGACAGTGGCGATCGTGTCTGGTCTGCCATGATCAGCTTTCTAACTTGAGTAGGCTCCGTGACCGTGATCTAGTCTTTTTCTTCATTTCTTTTAAACGCGAGAAGGACTAATTGTGGCGTGTTTGTTAAACCAAACTACAGTTCATCATAGGGATTCAGCTTGTACTCAGACAACAGACTGATCCAATTTTTTCCAGTAATATAAGTGATGGACAGTGCCTTCGTTACTAACACGACATAAGAAGTGAAACCTGTAAAAATATCCATTGTAGAGCAAACCAAACAGTTTATTCTGTGATGAATGTCACATGGCAAAACCTGCATCGTAAAATTGCAACAAAAGAAAGAAAACATGACACTAAATCAATATGTCGGCGTTCTGGGAACGGGGGTCCCCAGACTTGCCTACCTGCGGCCTGCGGCGTGGCTCCAGTAGGTGCCCAGTGCGGCCCACCTTCATCAGCTCAAACTAAAGACCCTCGCGAGGGGCCAAGCCCTACGGGACGGACGGCATGAAGCTTCCTCAGGAGCAGCCTCATCAGGTAGGCTCGCGAGGAGGCGGAGAGATCAAGGCCGGGGCACCTCGCGAGGAGCCCGTGATGCAAGCCATGACGATTGAGATCAGGCGGGCGCCAGGCGGGCACCAGCCTGTGCAGTGTCCTTGTTTCCCCTTTGGTGCAAAGGGAACAAGCACAGTCCAAGGCATTGAGCAAATGTTACCATTCCGATGCAACAAGACCAAGACCAACAGAGCGGCAGGACGAAGGTCATCATGGAGCCCAAGACGACGTCATCACCAGTGCTTTTGGCAGCCGAAGACCACCTTTGGTCAGGATAACTTGTACTAGATGTTCCCCTTCAAAATGGCCAATTGTTGGCGCCCTTCCCGCTCGCATTTTGGGAAGAGGACCAGGGCCTCTATAAGTAGGACTAGCCACCATAGAGGGAGGGGGATCCAGGCCAAGTAGAACATACCACACAAGCTCAAGAATACCTCTCGCGAGGCCGTTCTTCCCCCTGTATTGTTCATCATCAGCCACTGAGGCAATCCACCACACCACACACTGGAGTAGGGTATTACACCACATCGGTGGCCTGAACCAGTATAAACCTCGTGTCCTCTGTGTGTTCTTCTTTCCAGCCTTGATTTCTTGCGAGCCATAGAAGCGCGAGTCGGTAGGGGAAAGATCTCCGTGCGCACCCCAGAGTTCGAACCTTAAGGGTCTGCCGGAACCCGAAATCCGACATTTGGCGCGCCAGGTAGGGGTGCGCCGGAGTTCTCCCTCTTGACGACCCGCTCTCCACCAACATCGCGTTTCTCCCTCATGGCAGACAACGCGCCGCCCGCTCCGGCAACCGATGCCGGCACTGGGGCCGGGGGGCTCCGAGCCTTGGCCCCCACCTTGCGACAGGTGCAGCGGCCGCACAAGTTCAATCCTGAGATGCCGCCACGCTACAACGGCGCGACGGATCCATGAGGAGGCCGTCCTCAAAGCCGGGGGCGACGACCGGGTGATGGCCAACTGGTTTCCCATGGCCCTCACTGGTGACTCGCGCGCGTGGCTCCTCCACCTGCCGACGGCTTCTAGGACCTCCTGCGAGGAGCTGCGTGACCTCTTCCTCGCCCGTTATGCCGCACCAGTGCCGCCCATCGTCGCAGCTCTCTTGGGTGGCTCACAGGCACCACCCTCGAACCACCACGTCAAGCCGTTCACCCGCCGGATCAGCACCGCCTCCAAGCGTCGAGAAGCCCCCCCGGGCTGGGTGGCGCCCGAGGCCGATATAACCTTTGACTCGGATGATCACCCCTTCAACCCCATCGGTTCGGGCGCGCTCCCGATGCTGTGCACCCCCACCATCTGCCAGGTGGCCGTCACCAGGACCCTCATAGACGGCGGTGCCAGCCTCAACGTGCTCTCGGTGGAGGCCTTCAGCCTCCTCCACGTGCCGCTAGACCGGCTTCTGCCTAGCAGGCCTTTCTCGGGTGTCGGAGTCGGTTCGACCGCCTCCTTGGGACAGATCCGCCTCCAAGTGACCTTCGGCACCCACGACAACTTCCGCACAGAGCTGATCGACTTCGACATCGCCCCCATCGGCCTCCCCTACAACGCCATCCTTGGCTATCCGGCCTTGGCCCGGTTCATGGCAGCAACTCACCCGGCGTACAACCTCATGAAGATGCCCGGGAGCAGCGGCATCCTTACCGTGTTAGGAGACACAAGGGATGCGCTGTAGGCGCTCAAGCTTGTTTTCAGGGCGGCCGCGGTGGTGCAGCCCACCAGCACCGACGCCCTTGAGCCCAAGGGGGCTGTGCCGGCTAAAAAGAAGCAGTTGTTCACCCAAGACAAGGCGGAAACCAAGGAGGTACCGGTCGACGAGGACGGGTCCACTACCGCTACCTTCACCATAGGAGCCAACCTTGAGCCCAAGTAGGAGGAGGCCCTAGTGAGGTTCCTGCGTGCGAACAAGAAGGTATTCGCATGGGAACCTGATCAGTTAGCAGGGGTCCCAAGGGGTGTGATTGAGCATCACCTTAACGTGTGCCCCAACGTGCGCCCCGTGAAGCAGAAGGCGAGGCGACAGTCCACTGAGAAACAAGCTTTCATCGTTCAGGAGACCCGGAAGCTAGAAGCGGCAGGAGTTATCCGCGAGGTCCGTTACCCTGATTGGCTGGCTAATCCGGTCGTTGTGCCAAAAAAGGGAGGAAAGGAGCACATGTGTGTCGACTTCACCAACCTCAACAAAGCCTGCCCACAGGATCCATTTCCGCTCCCCCCGGATTGACTAGATAGTCGACTCTACCACAGAGTGTGACCTATTGTGCTTCCTAGATGCCTTCTCAGGCTATCACCAGATCAAGATGGCGGTAGAAGACATGGAAAAAACGGCTTTCCTGACCCCATGTGGAGTGCACTGCTACACGTGCATGCCATTTGGGTTGCGCAACACAGGCGCAACCTTTCAGCGGCTGATGCACATCGCCTTAGGCCGGCAGCTCGGGAGGAACGCTGAAGCTTACGTCGACGACATTGTGGTGAAGTCCCGGGAGGCAAAAACCCTGATACAAGACCCGGAAGAAACCTTTGCGAGCCTCAACGAAGTGGACCTACGGCTCAACCCGGAGAAGTGCGTGTTTGGGGTCCCCTCGGGCAAGCTCCTAGGTTTTCTCGTGTCCCACAGGGTCCTTGGCGGGCTAGGGCGCTAGGGCTCATCTCTCGAAGCTCACCGGGTGTGTAACCGCGCTAGGGCGCTTCATCTCCAAGCTGGGGGAATGAGCACTGCCCTTCTTCAAGTTGATGAAGAAGAAGGGCCCCTTCGAATGGACTGAAGAGGCTGACATGGCATTCCAAGATCTCAAGAGGTACCTTACCAGCCCACCAGTGATGGTAGCTCCGCGTCCACGGGAGCCCCTGGCGCTCTACCTTGTGGCCACCCCCTACTCTGCTAGCGCAGCTCTGGTGGCGGTCAGGGAGGAGCGCCGGACCAAGGCCGCAGCCACCGTCCAGGCTGAAGCAAAGCAAAGCCAAGAGGGCCTGGCGAGGACCACGACCGCATCCGGAGGGGAACAACCGCAGCAGGAGAACACACCCACGGCAGTAGAGGCCTCTTCAAGCGACCAAGCACTGGGGGCTCCACCATCTCAGGAGACGCCTCGACCTCTGGAGGATGCAAGCTGCGCCAGCACCCTCAACCTCGTCGAGCATCCCGTGTACTTCGTCAGCACGGTGCTACGGGACGCAAGGGCGCGGTACCCCCATGCCTCAAAAACTCCTCCTCGCACTATCAGTGGCCTCACGCAAGCTGCGGCATTATTTCCAAGGCCATCCCATCAAAGTCGTCTCAGCACACGCCTTGGAAAGGGTACTCAGGAGCCCCAACTCAGCTGGAAGAGTCACTGAATGGAACATCGAACTACATGCATTTCAGCTAGAATTCAGTACGACCAGAGTCATCAAGGGAGCCGCACTTGCGGATTTCGTGGCAGAATGGGCAGAAGCACCGGGTCTCGAGGTAGGCGAGGACCGATCACTTTCCTTGGGAAGTGAGGCACCAGATGGCTGGGTCATGTACTTCGATGGGGCATTCTCCCGACGCGGCGCAGGAGCTGGCGCAGTGCTCGTATCCCCCACCCAGGACAAACTCTACTACGCCGTGCAACTCTGTTTCCAGCACGGAGAAAAGGTCTTCAACAACATAGAAGAGTATGAAGGCCTGATAGCAGGCTTGAAAGCCGCAATCGCCTTAGGGGTAAAGCGCCTCATCATCAAGGGCGATTTGCAGCTCCTCGTCAACTTCTCCAACAAGATATACGAACCAAAGGATGAGCACATGGAAGCCTACCTTGCTGAGGTTCGCAAGATGGAGAAGCAGTTCTGGGGGCTGGAGTTGCAGCATGTGCCTCGCGGCACCAATCAAGAGGCTGATGACATTGCCAAGAGGGCATCCAGGCGGCTGCCTCAGGAGCCTGGCGTCTTCGAGGAGCGGCTCTTCAAACCCTCGGCGGCACCGTCACTATTGAGCACGGCGCAACCAAGGGAGGAGCTCCCTCAGCCGCCTACCTCGGGAGCTCCGACCTGCGGCCCGGCTTCAGGGGCATGCCTGCTCCTGGCGTTAGAGCCTCAGGAAGGGTGTTGGATTGCAGAGCTCAAGAACTACTTGATGCAAGGGACCCTGCCGGAGAGCGAGGAGGAGGCAGAGCGTGTAGCACGGCAGGCCATGACTTACTGCATCAAGGATGGGGAGCTCTACCGGAAGTGACCAAATGACGTGTCCCTACGTTGCATCTCCAGAGAGCAAGGGAAGGAGCTGCTAGCGGACATACACGATGGAGACTGTGGGCACCACTCATCATTGCGAACCCTCGTCGGCAAGGCGTTCTGGTGGATTCTACTGGCCCACAGCACTCAGCGACGTCGTTGAGCTGGTAAAGGCTTGCGAGGCCTGCCAGTTCCACGCTAGGCAGATCCATCAGCCGGCTGGGGGTCTACAGACTATACCCCTCTCGTGGCTGTTCACAGTTTGGGGGCTACACATTCTGGGCCCGTTCCCTTGGGCGCCAGGGGGCTATCGCTACCTCTACGTCGCTGTGGACAAGTTCACCAAGTGGGCTAAGGTTGAAGTTGTCTACACCATCCCGGCAGGCTCCGCAGTCAAGTTCATCAAGGGTATCGTGAGCCGGTTTGGGGTGCCTAACCGCATCATCACCGATAACGGTTCGCAATTCACCAATAATCTCTTCAAAACATACTGTGCTAACCTTGGAACGCAGATATGCTACGCCTCGGTGGCGCACCCCCGGAGCAATGGCCAGGCCGAGCGAGCCAACGCGGAGGTCCTAAGGGGCCTCAAAGCAAGGACCTTCAAGAAGAAGCTGGAGGCTTGCGGCAGGGGCTGGTACGATGAGCTCCAGTCTATGCTGTGGTCTATCCGCACAACCGCAGCCAAGCCGACTGGCGAGACCCCGTTCTTCCTCGTTTATGGAGCAGAGGCTGTCCTCCCTCATGAGGTCAGGCGTCGCTCCGTGCGGGTCCTGGTGTTTGTCAAGACGCAACAGGACACCATGCGGGGGACGGATCTCGTGTTGGGGGAGGAACGCCGTCGAGAAGCCACGCTACGAGCGGCAAGGTATCAACATGCGCTGTGGCGATACCACTGCCGCAACATCCGCCCCAGAACTCTTGAGGTAGGGGACCTCGTGCTCAGACGGGTTCTCTCCAGGGAGGGGCTGCACAAGCTCTCTCCCATGTGGGAGGGCCCATTCAATGTTGTTCATGTTTCCAGGTCTGGCTCCATGCGCTTGGAGACCCCGGAGGGGGTACCCGTCCAGAATGCGTGGAACTTTCAACATCTCCGGAGGTTCTATCCCTGAGCGAGGCCTAGCGCCTATGGAAAGGCCCGGTGCCTGTGAAGAAGGCCAATGCCTGTGAAGCTGCCGCATTTTGGGAAAGGCCCGGTGCCTATGAAGAAGGCCAATGCCTATGAAGCCGACGCATTTCGGGAAAGGCCCGGTGCCTGTGAAGAAGGCCAATGCCTGTGAAGCTGCCGCATTTCGGGAAAGGCCCGGTGCCTGTGAAGAAGGCCAATGCCTGTGAAGCTGCCGCGTTTTGGGAAAGGCCAGGTGCCTGTGAAGAAGGCCAATGCGTGTGAAGCTCGCCGCCCGTGACACTCTCACGTAATAATGAGTGGGGATGTACATGCCCCGGAGTCTCCGGAGTGCCGCCTCGGGGGCTCCTGCCCATGCCCAGGAAGCACTTAGCTCTGCGCTGGTGAGAAGACGTCGAAGACTAGAATAGGTGCCGGACGCGGATTTTTCATTTGCTTTCTGTAGTTGGCTTGTTCGTTCCTGTTTGAAGTTTTACTGGAGCTGTTGCCGTCCCAGGCTTGTGACTCTTTGTCTTTTTCACTCGCTTGCCTTGTTTTCTCTCGCGAATCTCGCGAGGGAGGTTCGCGGGCGCCCTCGCAAGTGTTTTCTGCCCCGATCGTTTGAAGCTTTCCTGTCTAGGTCCGCTGCGGGAGCACCCCTCCCAGTCTGTGCCCCACAGGCATCGCGACACGAGCGCAGGACCTGGGACGATTGCCGTCGCAACCAGACCGAAGGTTACTCCTCCTGCTAATCCTTGCAGGACATGAAGCGTGCGGCGAGGCCTCAGCCTCAGGAGGCGAGGATCACGTCAAGCCCCACTGAGCTAAATAATTCCCGCACATGGGCACGTGGCGCGGAAACATAACGCAGAAATAGCAGAAGCAGCACAATGATTAACAGCAACAGTTCTAACACGCCCCCATAGGGCCCTATACTACCTTCTTTTTCTACGCAAGGAAATAAAAACAAAATGGGCATGACTTGCTCGGCACCAACTTGCGGCGAAAGCTCGAGCTGCCTCTGGGGCCTCAGGCGGATCCCTCCTCTCGCTTCATCGGGGCGCGACGGCGGGCTGACCCGCTTCCTTCACCCAGGCGGGCGCGACGGTGCGGGGGCTGGTCACGGCCACCGCTGGAGGAGCTGCTGCCTGAGAAAGAGTCGCCGAAGCTTGGCAAGCCCTGAGCGCCGCCGCCTACACGCCTGCCGCCGTCTTCATCCTGGTCAGCACCGGGGCTGGGCAAGCGGCCGCGGTCATCGTCTTCGGGGCAGCACCCAGCGCGGCGACCGTCTTCCCCAAACACCCTCACGTAGAAGGTGGTGTCGCCATCGAATTTGAAGTGCAGGGTGCACCGCCGGCTCAGGCCACGTGCACGGGCAAACGTTTGCCAGCCGCGGGTCAGGACCGCATCCCCAGAAGCGGAGACCTCCAGCGAAGCCCAGGAGGCCCTGCTGCAGCAACCATGTGCCTGAAGCTAGAGGCCACCCCGAGCTCCGGCCGGTAGTTCACCTACGAAGAAATGGGGGAGCTGGAGCCAGGTGCTGGTCGGGTCCGCCGACCAAACGACGAACTCCGGCAGCACCTCCGCCGAGCGAAAGCGCGGCCTGGGGGGCCTCGCGGCCATGGCGTGCCTCCCATCAGCTACCGGGTGCTCACCACCACGTAGGGAACCGCCTCTTTGGCCACAGGAAGCCACTACGGGGACCGCGGGGTGCTTGCGAGGGCGGCCCCGACCACGCTTGGTCGGTGGGGAGTTTGGCCCTGCCGGACGAGCTTTTCCTTTCTCCGCGGCCAAGAATCTGTTCGGTGGAGCCATGGGAATGGCGAGTAGCCAAGAAGAAGAAAAGGAGTAGCAGGAAGGGATACGCTAACGAGGCTCGCATAGTCCCGTACTTATAGATGGAGAAGGCCAACCGCCCACCACCACGATCGCAAGTAATCATGACCCATTTCTCTGCATGCAGGGACTTGTCAAGTCATGCGGTTACCGATGCGTCGTGGGGAAGCACATACGCCCACGACCAATCTGTGGCCACCCGGCGCCCAAGGCCGTAGGCTATTGGGGCCTGCGACACTTCGCGCTTGCCCCTTCGCTTCTCTGCTAGGCCCAGCCCGGGCGCGCCTCAGGCCCGGGGGCTACTGTCGGTGTTTTGGGAACCGGGGTCCCCAGACTTGCCTACCTGCGGCCTGCGGTGTGGCTCAAGTGGGGGTCCAGTGCGGCCCAGCTTCATTAGCTCAAACTCAAGACCCTCACGAGGGGCCAAGCCCTACGGGGCGAACGACAAGAAGCTTCCTCAGGAGCAGCCTCATCAGGCAGGCTCGCGAGGAGGTGGAGAGATCAAGGCTGGGGCACCTCACGAGGATCCCGTGACGCAAGCCATGACGATCGAGATCAGGTGGGCGCCAGGAGGGCACTGGCTTGTGCAGTGTCCTTGTTTCCCCTTCGGTGCAAAGGGAACAAGCACAGTCCAAGGCATCGGGTAAAGGTTACCATTCCGGTGGAACGAGACCTAGACCAGAAGAGCGGTAGGATGGAGGTCATCGTGGAGCCCAAGACAGCGTCATCACCAGTGCTTTTGGCAGCCGAAGACCACCTTTGGTCAGGATAACTTGTACTAGATGTTCCCCTTCAAAATGGCCAATTGTTGGCGCCCTTCCCGCTCGCATTTTGGGAAGAGGACCAGGGCCTCTATAAGTAGGACTAGCCACCATAGAGGGAGGGGGATCCAGGCCAAGTAGAACATACCACACCAGCTCAAGAACACCTCTCGCGAGGCCGTTCTTCCCCCTGTATTGTTCATCATCGGCCCCTGAGGCAATCCACCACACCACACACTAGAGTAGGATATTACACCACATCGGTGGCCTGAACGAGTATAAACCTCGTGTCCTCTGTGTGTTCTTCTTTCCAGCCTAGATTTCTTGCGAGCCATAGAAGCACGAGTCGGTAGGGGAAAGATCTCCGTGCGCACCCCAGAGTTCGAACCTTAAGGGTCTGCCAGAACCCGAAATCTGACACAATAAGATTTAGGCAGTAAATCAATAAGATTTACTTGATGTTACACGAGTGAATCCTTACCAGGAAATCACTATGTTGAAGTACTAAACATTATATTGATCGTCCAATTACGCGTGGCATGCAGGCCCCCCGCCTACTCCCACAAGCAGGACAGTCCAAAGGCCGTGACAAATCGTTTGGACCGAACATCCATGGGACTAGAAATCCTGGTGGGTGCGATAAACCTTGCAATGCATGCAAATATTGGAGTGTAACCATAATTGATAAACCATCCTCACAAAAAAGATGATCCAGATACTTCAAAATATACAGACTAAATTGAGTGGACAAACATTAGCATAGACTATTCTTAGGACTCACCAAACACCAAAAGCGGTAGTACTAAACAATACAGAGTTCACAAACACAAATCATGTACTGAACACTAGTACTGACTATAGACAAGCAAAGTTGCACTAATTAAACTCTACAGACTATTTCTTGCCACCGACCTACAGGATGAACCCCGCATAACTGACTAGGCCATGGACCTCGTGAGAGATGTCTATCGGCACCATCACTATCTCGTCAACCCTGGAGAACCTTATAGAGTGGTCTTTCCACTCATAAACATGACGATGAAGACAGGCCGCATCAGATTTTTCGGGAAGCTTTACAAGAACCACAACCTTCATAATCGAAGGCATAGCCAGGAAATTGTTGTGGTCAAGTATAGCCTCGAGAACACCCCTGACAACAATGCTACAGGAAAACACTAGTTCAGGACAAGTGGCGACAAGGACACATCAGCTGGATAGTTTAGTAGTAGAACTCATCCTCAGGTCTTCCAGTTCACATGACATGACTTTGAGAACTTCATCTCCACCACGGACCTGGTTCATATTCAAACAGAAACTAGATATTTTATTACTACCTCCGTTCAGAAATATAAGATGATTTTTGATATTTTACTCCATATATGACCTACATATACGCACAGAAATGAGTGAACAAAGACACTAGAACATGTCTTCAAAGGCATGAGGGAAGAGGGATTACTTGCAATATCCAAACACAAGTTGCTGAGGCAAATATATCCTCTTCAAAGGTAGCATTGATGTTCATAAAGTAGTTGAAAGTAATCCATAAGAAATCAGTGTCAACCTCTCGCATGTTTTGGTCAAAAGAGGAATTTAGAACCGTCATTTGGCACACAAAAATCACATGCAAGATCACCCAGAAAGTCATACTACTGGTACTAGTCTTGCGTGTTTGATTAAAAACATGATCAAGATCGAGAAAAACATTGTCAAGAAGATATATTACCTGGACTTTCTTAATGAGGGATCCCGGAGAGGGGGGCTTGGAAAGGGCGATGGCTTTGAGCTTGTCTGCGGCAGTCTCGGCGGGGTGCTTGTGCTTCTTCGTACCATGAGCCTCGATGGTTTTGGCCAGAGCCATAGACATCACTTCGGCCGGTGCTCCAGCGTCCATCAAGAAACTGTCAAATAGAAATAAAAGAAATGAAACCATAATCACAAACCCAAAAGAAGAACAGAGAGGGGGTTATAGGATCAATCTCAGGGTTGCAAGACTGGGCCTTAGCCAGAATCAACACCATTGATGCGCTCACCTTTCCTTCTTTGGGAGAGAAGAACAATGGTAGAAGCAGGTCGAGATTTTCTTGAAGAAATGAGGAACAAGATGAGGGAGAAGCGAGTGGGGGTTTTCTTCAAGAGAGGAAGCTGAGAGAGAAGAGTGAAATGATGGTTGCTTCGTCCGTCCAACTTACTGCTAGAAAGGAGGGGTTTTTGTGATTTGACGGCTCATTGGGCATTACTGTGGCGCTTCAATCGGGGTAGTCTACCATGCAGTTGGGCACTCTACTACGGAGTAATTTAGTGCATGGCTGGTGGACCCCGATGCTGGCTATCCCACACATCGGCGAAAGTGAGTAGCAAGGTTCCCGATGACCGTCGAGGAGGATCCACACGGTAGACCGTGTCCATTGTTTTTTTGAAGAAAAAAATGATTACAATGAGCGTTTCCACTCTTACGATGGAGGAGTGCGAAACACGACAACCACTTGAACATACACAGTGCTCCTACTACTAGGCATGTGTAGTGGTTCACACATCAGTACTACATAATCTTGTTGCTAGCGTAGTTAGATATGACGACAACAAATGATGTTGTGCGTATGTCAACTATATAAACAGTAATGTAACATAGTACCGCTTTTTCGACTGTCCGGTCGAGAATGAACGGTGAGATCAATGTTAACAAAACTAGGTCTACAGTGCATGGAGAGTACGGTGCTACAATACTCCACGAAACATGAACCATAGTAAGCACAAATCGGTGTTAGGCAGGGTGTATGAAGGTTGCACGGGATGGGAGCAAAAGTTACCTTCTCGAACCACTTTTGGGTGTTTGGCAGAGTGCATGAGGGGTGCATGAGTCCACACTAGTAGGTTAACACAAATACACAAAGAGGGAACAAATATATTGAGATGGGAATTCAACCAAACACACCCACATGCTTTGTGCTACAGTGATCGATCTGGACTGTCTGAGTTTGATCCAACGGTCATGTTGCGCCGAGACATGGACATGCCCATGCAGAGGATGCCTAAACACCACCGAAGTCCCTCTGCTTCTCGAGGCACATGACGTTGGTGATGCAGGGTGCAACCTCCTGCAGAGCCCGCTCCCGGTCGACAGGAGCCAGCTCGTCAAAGACGACGTCCAATGGCATGAATGGATTCCGTGACGGAGCCCTGAGAAGATTCGCCCGACAACGGCGACGACATCCAGCAACCCATCCTTGTCCAGCTCCGCCCCCACCATCGCGTGGAGACGGCTCAGCTCCTCGGAGATATAGGTGAAGAAGGAGACTAGGTCAGGAAGCCGCAGCTAGTTGAAGTTGACGGGGTGGTCGAATGGGTTTAGCCCGACGGCCGGCACGGTCGTGCTGGCATGACGGTAGGTATCGCATAGCCGCAACACATGCATGGCAACTTGGTCCACCTAGTGGCTGAGGCTATCCTGGACCTCGTCATGATCGGCCCGCTCACGCTCCAGCCGGCTCCCCTAACGGCCTATTGTATCTGCCACTTTCTGCAGCAACGTCACCGACGCCTCGAGCATCTTTGTGGTGGACGCCTACCGCTTTTGAAGCTCCGTGATCTCCCGCACATAACGGAGGAGCATGACACTCCTCTCCTCCTTGAGATCACAGAGCTCCACGTCCTTGGCCCTGAGCTCCGCATCCTTCTCCTAGAGCTTCTGTGTCAGGCGCCCCACCTCAGACTCCATGATCTGTTGCACCACCATGGCACCAGGTAGAAGCAATGGGCAGAGGAAGCAAAGGGGGCGAAACGGCTGAAAGGCAATGCAATCTACGGGAAGGCGGTGGGAGCCAGTCGAGGAACAAGGTGAATCTTTTGGTTTTCACCATGGGAAAACACCAGTCGACGACTTTTCACATAAGCGAGCAGTGGGTTTTACAGGCGGAGTCATCGTGACTAATTGCTGCCGTGTTTGCTCCCGTTAATCAAAAAAATTAAAATGCTGCCGCGCCTGCTCCCATCAATCAAAAAAATAAAAATCCTGCCGCGCCTGCCACACCCAAAGACCAGAGAAAAGCCGCGGTGGATATTTAAATTTACCTACCGGCAAGGAGATAAAAAGGGGTGAAAAAACAAATGTGGCGGCGGCCTAGCAAATCGGTCGCACTAGCCCAACTAGCTAGCTACCATGCTTCACTGATGTACTCAGCGAGAAAGGTGGTCTTTTGTGATTTGACGACTCATTTAGTTGCTTCAGCGCTACGACCTAAGAGACCCAGAAAACACGCGGTAGGGCATCCCACGTCTCGGCAAGGAAGAATATATGCGTGCACCCCCCGTGAGGACCCCGAAACCGCGCGGTAGGGTGTGCCACGTCTTGGGACGGAGGTTCGACCTCGGGACCCATCCAGTCAGTCGAAAACACCCCAAAAGCCACATAGCTTCATCATGCTAACATGGCATGGAGGACATGTGTGGTTAGCTCCGTCTCAACCAGCCACAACGTCTCTTCTTCTAGGCGATTCTTCTACTTTCCAAGCTTTTTTTAGTTATAATAACACCACGGCAAGCTAGCGCCGCTCTACATGTGTGCCCGTGCGTCTAAAGGTTAGACAATGGAGAGGAGAGAGAGATCGCAGACCTGGGACCCACTAGTAAGTGAGTCAATGGTCATGCACATGTTGACGAGCCACTCCCTCTACTCTACTCAACGTAATACTGTATAAAATCAAGTTATGGGACAAAGCCAACAACCGTTGTTGTTTCAGGCTATCAGCTTACGCTTTGTAGTCCAGGTTGCCAGTACGGATCTCGTCTTTCGGATTTGTTAGTTTTAGGTCCAAATTTGATCAATGACAAGTGGGACCCCCGTGTGTTGTTCCGATATTTTAGTGCAGGATGGTTTTTTGAACTAATATTTTGCGCGGTTAGACAAGTAACGACACGAGTTACATGTATTTTGCAAGTTTACAAACAAAAATGACAGCGGCATAGAATATCACATCCACCCTGTAGCTTAGATGCTATGGTGATACGAGTTTTTACATCGTTGGAACTGAGATTCAATGGCTTGGGAGTAGTCTTTTTAATTATGCGCAATTTCCAAACTCTCCAAGATTTTTTTGCAAATAAAACATTCAGGCCTCGTGTGTGCCGCTGCATCTTGGATCCAATGGCTCCCTGTTGCTCGTATTAGGTGCTCCCCATAGCCTAATTAGCCGATACGGTGACACGTGCATTTAGGTTGTATTATCGGTGATCTGATGCCACATGCGTAGTACATGTACTTTCTGCGCAATTCCCAAACTCTCTCACGCGTATATTGCAAAAACATTCAAACCTCCTACTATGAGCCGTTCGATCTATGTGAACTCGTATCACCATAGAATCTATGATGCGGGGGAACCTCATATTCTCCCGTGCGAGAAAACATCAGGTGCTCTCGCAGCTTGGGCGCTACGGTGATACGAGCTTTGAGGTCGTTTGATCTGAGATCCAATGGCATCTGAGCAGTCTTTGTGCTTGTAAGCAGTGGCCGAACTCTTTGGGGGCTTTTCTGCAAAAAAACATTCGAACCACCGAGGAGTTGTTGGGTCACAAATCCAATGGCTCCGAAGATCTTGTATCACCAAAGCATCTAAGGTGTGGTAGCAAATGATATTCTTACATACAGGAGAATATGATGTCCTCCTTCATCTTAGATGTTATGGTGATACGAGCTTCGAGGTCGTTGGATATGGGATCCAAGGGCATCTGAGTAGTTTTTGTACAAATTGTGTGCAATTCTCAAACTCATCAAGGTTTCCTGTTAAAATATTAAGACATCCTATGAGCTGCTATATCTCAGATCTACAACCTCCAAGGAACTCGTATCAGTATATAGCATCGAAGGTGTGGGGGCACATGATATTCTCCTGGGGAGGAGGGGGGTGCAAAACCAATCAGTGTTTGGGAGGGTTTGGACAAATATAATCTAAACAATCCTAAACACAACTTCACAATTTTATCTGAGGTCGAGGGGTTAACCCCCGACAATCTACATAGCTCCGCCTAAACACAACATTTGCATGTACTGTAGCACTAGACTTAATATTCATGTTTCAGTTTCCTATTCATTTTAAATATTGAATTGAGGACCATGCATGTCTTACATTTTACTCCCTTCGTTCCTAAATATTAGTCTTTTTAGAGATTTCAAATGGAGTGCCACATACGGATGTATATTGATATATTTTAGAGTGTAGATTCACTCATTTTGCTCTGTATGTAGTCACTTGTTGAAATCTCTAAAAGACTAATATTTAGGAACAGAAGGAGTACTTTTGAATTCGTGTCATACATGGATGGTTTGGAAAAATAGATTCACTATACTAATTGGATTGTTGTTGTGTTTGTGTGTGTGTGTGGTCATATGCTTGATACATACAAAGTTTTCTCACCACCATACCGTTCATCTTTTAAATTTTAATTTGCAATGAAAAACTTACTAGGGAAACCATGAAATGTAAAATCCATGTTGAGATCACTATATCACAAACTCACTCTAATTCAAGAATTCCTCATAAATCAATTACCACATTGAGATTACTATTTGCAAGGAAAATACGGGCATTGTAATACACATATATTCATTCGGAAATTTAAAAGTTCATTTCGTATACTCGAATGGTAGGACCCAATGGCGTACCAGCCAGACCTTGGCTCGTGTTGATCCTTAAAAAACGGGCTCGTGTCCTTCTGGTGGCGTGCCTTGTACGCACATTAGCCAACTCCAACCAGTCGAGCCTCCGCGGTTTAAGTCAAAATATCTGGCGGCTAGAATTCCACCCCTAGGAAATTCCCCTCATGTCCCCGGTCCATAGTGACTACCGACGAACAATGGAGGGATGCTTTAGTAACGAGACAACGTTACCTACCGTGCAGAGGATCGTTCAATTCCCTCGGTCGCCGTTACCCAAGGTCACCCATCAATTGCATTGCCTAGTACTAATAGGAGTACTACACCAGGATGAGCACCGAATTGAGCCTCTTTGTTTGTGCCTAGTACTTGACTTAATACTCCTATATCAGGCAATGCACTAGTACGGATGAATTATCCTTTTACTCTGCATATATAACTTTTCGGAAGTCTAACTAAGCAAAATGTTTGACCAAATCCTTTCTTAAGAAATACAATAGGAAAGACGTATCGCTTGAAAATTTATTGCATGATGCAGGTTATGATATTGTTTCGAATCCTAGATTTTAAATTTCAGAAAATCCAAAAGTGACCAGAAATTTATGAAACTGAGCATGGTCACGTGATATGGCACAAATATTCCTACATAATTTTTTTCTTCAATTTGAGACAGGCTCCTTATGTGAAGTTGCACAAATGAAGAGCCAATGTATTTTGGAACAAAGACCTGTCACGTTAAGGCGAACGCTTTCACTTTTGAAACCGTGGGTGTTTACGTGCCGCCACGAGTCCCGCTTCTCATCGCCAGGTGCTGTCCGAGCAATCCTGTGAGTCGATGGGAGGCGTGCGAGCAGACCGCTACGCCGACCGACAGGAGGCGTGCGAGCAGACCGCTGCTCAGGCTCTCCGAGAGGCATGCCCTTTGACCAGGCTCCACCGCCCACATTCGTCCCAACTGCTCCCATTCTTAATGTCGTTGGCGCCACAGTTTCAAATCAACCCCGCACTACTCGGTTGTGACGCCCCTGATTCAATCGTACACTAATCATACATGCAAACGTGTACGATCAAGATCAGGGACTCACGGGAAGATATCACAACACAACTCTACAAATAAAATAAGTCATACAAGCATCATATTACAAGCCAGGGGCCTCGAGGGCTCGAATACAAGAGCTCGATCATAGACGAGTCGGCGGAAGCAACAATATCTGAGTACAGACATAAGTTAACAAGTTTGCCTTAAGAAGGCTAGCACAAACTGGGATACAGATCGAAAGAGGTGCATGCCTCCTACCTGGGATCCTCGTAAACTACTCCTGGTCTTCATCAGTGGGCTGCACGTAGTAGTAGGCACCTCCCAAGTAGTAGTAGTCTTCATCGACAGTGGCGTCTGGCTCCTGGGCTCCATCGTCTAGTCGTAGCAATTGAGTAAAGAAAGGGGGAAAAGGGGAGCAAAGCAACCGTGAGTACTAATCCAAAGTACTCGCAAGCAAGGAGCTACACTACATATGTATGCATTGGTATCAAATGGAAAAGGGGGTATCATATGTGGACTGAACTGCAGAATGCTGGAATAAGAGGGGGATATATAGTCCTTTCGAAGACTACGCTTCTGGTAACCTCCATCTTGCAGCAGAAGAAGAGAGTAGATGGTGAGTTCACCAAGTACATCGCATAACATAAACCTACCCGGCGATCCTCTCCTCGTCGCCCTGTTAGAGAGTGACCACCGGGTTGTATCTGGCACTTGGAAGGGTGTGTTTCATTAAGTATCCGGTTCTAGTTGTCATAAGGTCAAGGTACAACTCCAAGTCGTCCTATTACCAAAGACCACGGCTATTCGAATATATTAACTTCCCTGCAGGGGTGCTCCACATTTCCCAACACGCTCGATCCCCTTTGTCCTGACACACTTTCCTTGGTCATGCCCGGCCTCGGAAGGTCAACACGTCACAGCCCTACCTAGGCACAACAAAGAGGTTAGCACGCCGGTCTAAATCCTATGGCACAGGGGTCTGGGCCCATCGCCCATTGCACACCTGCATGTTGCGAACGCGGCCGGTGAGCAGACCTAGAATCCTCCATTACAAAGGAAGTTGCATTACGCGGTCCAACCCAGTGCGCGCCGCTTAGTCGCTGACGTCACGAAGGCTTCGGCTGATACCATGATATCGAGTTCCCATAATTATTCCCGTGTAGTTGGTTAGTGCGTATAGGCCAGTGGCCAGACTCAGATCAAATACCAAGATCTCGTTAAGAATGTTAATTAAAGTATCTGCGAACGCTGACCAGGGCCAGGCCCACCTCTCTCCTAGGTGGTCTCAACCTGCCCTGTCGCTCCGCCTCAAAGTAACAGTCGGGGGCCGTCGGGAACTCAAGCCCACCACTACCTGGATGGAGCCACCTGCCCCTTCAGCCACCACATCAGAATCACCTGCAGGTACTCAACGAGCCGACCCAACTTTAGTCACCACCTGTATAGTATGTATATATGTATGTATTTACCCGTGATCAACACCCGACATGATCACAGCCCGATAGTATAGCATGGCAGCCTGACAAGAATGTAGGGCCACTGATGATAATCTAGCATCCTATACTAAGCACTTAGGATTGCAGGTAAGGTATCAACAGTTGCAGCAACAATGACAGGCTATGCATCAGAATAGGTTTAACGAAAAGCAGAAACATGCTACACTACTCTAATGCAAGCAGTAGAGAGAAGAGTAGGCGATATCTGGTGATCAAGGGGGGGGGCTTGCCTGGTTGCTCTGGCAAGAAAGAGGGGTCGTCGTCGATGTAGTCGATCACAAGGGTACCGACAGCGGCCTCGGGGTTTATCGGAAAGAAGTAGCGGAGGGGAACATAATAAATAACAGAGCAATCAAGCATCACAAAGCATAACATGGAAATACGTTGTGCTAGAGGTGACCTAACACAGTAGGAGGTGATACCGGCGAAGGGGGAAAACATCCGGGAAAGTATCCCATGTGTTTCGCGTTTTTGGACAGATGAATTAGAGGTGAAATGTTGCACGTTCGCTATGCTAGGGACATGTGGCGGGCGAACGGGCTGCGTATTCAGATTCGTCTCGTCGTTCTGAGCAACTTTCATGTACAATGTTTTTCCATCCGAGCTATGGTTTATTTTATATTAATTTTAAAAGATTTAAATCATTTTTAGGATTTATTTAATTAATTAAATTCAACATTATCCAGAACAGTGCACGGTGACGTCAGCATGGCGTCAGCATGACGTCATCAGTCAACAGGGGAGTTGGCTGGTCAACCTGACCAGTGGGTCCCACTGGTCAGTGACACATTTTAATTAACCATATTAATTAACCTAATCAGGATTAATTAGGGGTGGGCCCCAGTGTCATTGACTACTTAATTAGCTAATTAAGTAATTAGGTTAACTAGGTAACTATGTTTAATTAGTTTAATTAGTTGTTTAGTTTATATAATCAAAATTAATTAACTTAATTAAATTCTTTAATTAATTAACTAATTATTTTAACTATTATTTATTTAATTATTTTAATTAATTTTTTCATTTAATTAATTAATTTTAACTTATTTAATTAATTTTGTTAAAACGTTCTATGGGCGCGGCCCCCCTGTCATAGGCCCATAGGGGCTTTTAGCGGGTCGGGGGTTGCGGGCGAACGGGCACAGGGCGCCCCATGGGCACGAGGGCCAGGCGCGGCGTCGCCCGAGCGGGAGCGCCGACGAGCATGGCGGCTGCGAGGCCGAGCCGAGTGCGGCGAAGGAGGAAGCGGGGGCGAGGCGCGGGACGACCGAAACGGGCTGCCGGCGGCAGCAGGCGCAGCAGCAGCCCGGGCGGCGTGGCGAGGTGCAGAGGGCAGCAGCAGGGGAACCGAGGCACGACGGCGGCAGCGGGGCGGCCACACGCGTGCGCAGGGCTGCGCGGGGCGAGCAGGGCGCGGTCAGCGCGAGCGCGCGCGTGGAGGCGCGGGACGCGGCCGGCGGGTGTGGTGGAGGGCAGCAGCACCATGCCGAGGCGGGCGCATCACGGGTGCAGAGGCCATGAGGCGCGAGCGTTGAACAGGGAGCGCGCTGCCGCGGGGTGGAGGCCGCGGCTTCAGGGCGGTGGCAGGCGGGGCTTGGCAGCAACGAACAAGGCGAGCGCGAGGCGGCCACGGTGCCGCAGCGAGTGCGGCTACGGGGGCGGTCGGAGACGGGCATGTGGGCGTGAGTACGGCGACAGGGGAAGAGAGAGGCTGGGGGCTCACCGTGGAGCTGTAGGGGACATGGCAGTGGGTCTCGGGGAGGAAGACGGAGACGACGACGGCGGCAAGCGACGGGGCCGACCGGTGAGTAGGAGGCCGTGGATGGGGCGACGTCGGCGTGGTCCATGACGGCACGGGCGGTCCGGGTGGTGAGGTGGTGTAGAGCACGCCGACGAGGAGTCAAGGACGAATCGGTCCGGCGTGGACGGGTCTAAGCGGCGCCGCAGGGAGAAGGCGACGGCGTCAAGCGCCCCCGATCCCGATTTTGGATCAAGGAGGGGGGGAGGGGGAGTGGGACGAGTAGGGTGGGCGTAGTGGGGTAGTATGGTTAGGGTTTCGGGTGGAGTGGGGGATAAGGAGGAGTGGGGTGGCCCTCGTGGTTGGCCTAGAGGCCAACTGGGCCGGGGTCCAGCGGGGGAGGGGGTTATCTCTTTTATTTTTGTTTGCTTTCCTTTTATAGTTTGTTTATTCTCTGTTCTTTTCTGTTTTAATTTTATATTTTAAATACATTAGTTTTATAGAATACATTAGTTGTACCTAAATTAGTATGAGCAAATATGCCACCACCACAATTAACTTGGCACCTAAAATAAGTTAGTTTGTAATTGTTTATTATTTTAAAAGCATTTAAATAATTGTACTCGCTACGTCTTATTCATTTTAGAGTATTTAAACAATTTATAAAAGTGTGGTCTCTCCACCATAATTACCTATGCATTATTTGGCACAAACCGAACATTTTAGTTTTAATTTTTGAAAACTTTAATTGTTTGACTTGATTTAGAAATTGAATTTTGAATCGGTTTTTGAACTAACCCGAGATTAACTACAGTGACAGAGGTGATGTGGCATCATTAACGAGGGATTGCTGTAGCCTAATTATCCGGGTGTCACAATTCTCCTCCACTACAAGAAATCTCGTCCCGAGATTTAAGAGGTAGTGAAAGGGGGAAAGGTTTTGGTTACGAATCTAGCGGGTCTTCTCATCCTAGCTTGCTCTTCGCGAAGAAGTTGATCCCTGTCGTTGATGTCTTCATTTCTCTACTTCAGGTCATCTTGACAAAGTCGCATCCTTTCTTCGGGGTCTGTCCCGTACTTACGAATAGGTAAGGGGCAGTTCGACAATGATAGAATGCTATAAGGGTTAACCATCGAGGGTTATCCCATGAATGAACACACGGGTATCTCTCGAGTTGGTCAAATGAAACACATCGAGAGCCAAGCAAGAAGGTATAGTAAGAAGTATCAATCGGATAGGCAATCGTTTGATGCCCAATTAGAAGGTGAAAGGGTTTCAGGGCACGAGAATAAGTATTGCGTCTGATATCAGAGTTGATCACTAGGAAGGTGGCTCGCGAATTACATATCAAGTCAAGCGCGAGGAATATCTTTGGCAACAGGGTGTACATGAGAGTCAGGTTTCGATCCTGTGGAACTTGTGGGTTATGGGCCCACCATGTGGGTTAAAGACAGAAAGAGTGGTGTCAACTTGCACGGTTACGATAACCATGCAGGTCAGACCATAACCTATCGGTTATGTCGGCAACAGCGTCGGTACCAAGGGCGGGGGACGAAGAGAACCATTTTCCTTCTCGTTGACCGAGGTGGACCAATAGGCAAGGTTCTTGTCCATCGGTGGTTACCGGAATGTCATCAACAAAAGTAACATGGTCTTACTGACAGAATTGTACACTGAGGTGTTAACATAAGCAGGGAATTAATAGTGCTTAGATCGTAATGATCACTAGAAAGGTTAGACAAAACAATGGAAAGGAAAAGGTGTTTATTAGATTGACAAAACAATGGAAAGGAAAATGTGTTTAAACACATATTTTAGGGGTATATCCTTCCCAAGGGCAAGCAAATCATGATATCCAAGACAGGATATAAAGTAGAAAACCCTTTAGGTAAGGGGAGAGAAATTTCATGACATTACCCATACAACGGTGTTTGGGTAATTTGAAAAAGAAACATTTAGCATGGTGCTTCAAATGTTCTTAATGAAAATCGGAGTACCATAGACGTGCTTGGAGAAAGCATTGACATGGTCTTCAAGTAAAGATCAGACCATGGATGCACAAAGGATCCATAGGGATCAACTTATAGAATAAGTCTTACAATTCCCTCATGGAAGAATGAGTAACCTTGCTAAAAAGGAAACTTCTACAATAGGTCCTCCGGCCAGGTGTGCTAGGCATGACATCACCTTACTGAGTCATATAGAGAGCAATGTTATAACTCTTGGAAATATGTTCCAACCATCATATCTGGCCGAGATTCAGATCCGATTGCTGTCTGGATACCTCCGACTTAGGATGCTAGAGAATAAAAGGTGCAACACAAATTGACGAGATGACAATGTAAGATTCTCGGGAAATGAACTATGGGAGCAAGTTCAAAAACAAGAGTTCATCATTAAACCAATGAGAGGATGAGGAGGTGGCTGATGGTCTCAGCAACAATTCATCGAGATTTCCAACAAGATGGATTTCCACAATTATGTGAACAAGGAGATAACATTTGTTAGATCAAATGGTATAATGATGTATGCTCGAGGAAAACATACACCATTAACCATTGGTAGGAAGGTGCACCCATAATATGGGCTTAGGTAGCATGATCGATGTTTAGAATTGTGATTCAATAACCAATCCACAAGGAATGAAACTATCGTTCATTACCTTACAAGCAATAAGGTTGCTAGAAGTTTTGAATTTTACACATCACAGTCCATTTGTGGGTACTTCGGTTAAAAACAACACGGGGATCAAGAACTGAATGTAGACGGCAAGATGCATTACTTGTATCAAGAATTCTTAAGAGGTGGTGAAATTCTCACAAAATTCTTGATATATAAGATGGTAATACTGCAAGGTAGGACATAAGACAAGTTGGATTTCTAGGAACTCAAGGTACAACCACAACACGAACAAGTTTGTGTTGGAAAGAAGGCAAGGAAGTAGTCGGTGAAAACACAAATCATCGAGGGGCAAGGATGGTAGTTCTCATCATGAATTTGATTGATATTCTAGAAGAGCTCAGAATGTTGATGATTATCACGACACATTTGTCGAGAGATTACCTGAAGATGTAATCATTCGGCAATGAAATCAAGTCAAAGGAATGATGAAGCCAAAGGTTACTGGAACCATGGGGATGACACAAACTCGAAACCAAGCTTGCGGTTCAAGGTGAAATGATATGATGGGGAAGATCGACGTAAGCTTAGCTCATCATCAAAAAGTGTGCTCCGGGAAGAAGGACCAGGTAGCACAGTTAAAATTTAGCACGATAAGGATATAGCTAATCAGGCTAGGAATGACTTGAAGGATTATTAAATTCATAAGCAACGAAAGTTACTTAGATTTATTTAATCGGAGTGCGGATCGATTCGCTTATCGGTGTTCTCGGGTGACTATTAACTTAGAACCCGAGGGGGATTGGAATCGGCAAGAATAATAGTTGATGAAGAACTCATAAGAAGTTATGTAGTTCTGTGATATTCTCGAGGTACCAGAGGGTATACTCGAGGGTAGAGCAGAATAGAGGTTGGATAGGTGTATTTTCCTACAAAAGACAAGTACTTCAACTTGTCCGAGAATGGAATCAAAGAAGAACAATATGGTCGGAACCACGATCACAAAGGACCAAACATAGATACAGGACGAACCTATAACAAGGGGATTATTATCATTACAAGAAGCTTCGATGATAAGTTCCACATCGGGTCAATGGGCACGAACGCAAAGGCTCAAGGTCGACTCCCACTTCTCCAATGCATAACCTTTCATTTTACTTCTCGCTTTTGATGAAGCTGTAGTGTAGAAATTCTATCTGGCGAAACAACAGAAGAGTATGACTCGCGGAAATTTTCGGGTTCATACAGTTCGAGGAAGGCATAGATTCAACCCATCGGGGAATCTTAGGAGCATATACCATAAATTTCAAGAATAAATAACACAAGCTCGATAAGGAAAGGCTCACAAGCATATTGAATATGAAGGACGTTGTCAGATAAAATCCGACAAAAGGTCTAGTGGTCCACAAGGGATCTAATGTGAGCATCAGTATTCAACCAGAGGACGGAAGAATGCACGGAGATCACATTATAGAAACAACTGACTAAAACAAAGCTCAAATGCAAAGGAAACAAGGGATCAGAAGCAATGCTCTGATTAGGGATGGATAAGTTGAGTAGTCTTAGGGGTACTATTGATGGCAATTTGCTTGGTCGAGATCCAGCTCATGTTTAAAATGGCGTCTGAGCAGGAAGAAAGAATTCTAAGATTCTTCTAAGGATTGCAAGAAATCGCAACATATTGAATCAATGGACTCAAAATGATAATGACAATGGATGTCAACAAGATTACTAGACTTATTGGATTAATTGTAATGCATGCAAGCAAGAATTTCAAAAGCAATAGGTTGTTGAGGATCTTCGGAAGATCAAATGGCAATTCGAAGACTTCTGTGAAATACATTCATCAACTGGGGATGAGCGGATACTCGATAAGTGCGAGAAATTATCCGTAGGGGTATTCAGGTGGTAAAGAAATGCAAGGCGGTAGGCACAAAGGATTCTCAGACTATCGGAGAATTTTTCAGGGTATCAAGTAATATCAAGGGCAACTGGGAATGAAGATATGAACGACAAGTGTAAGTAGTTATCCACAAGGATTTATCGATGAAAGGGAATTGCAAAAGCGATGACACAAGTCTCGAGAGAACATCATAGAGTATCTTCAGAATCTTCTGGTGCAGCAGGCAATCATCTGTGATAAGGCGCTCTCCGGGTGAAAGTGATTACGAGATCCTAATGTTAGATTTAGAAAAATTCATTTAACCCGAATAGAAGAGAGATCAGTGTCCCAGAGTATAGACGAGGAATAAAAGATACTAATACCACCCAATGGCGACGTGGGCCCGTAAGATACACAGCCATGTTAGTAAAGGTTTTTTAATGTCTAGACTCGACTTCGGCCAAGGAGTGTGGAAGGGGGATTCCTACAGGCAGTCGGCTCTGATACCAACTTGTGACGCCCCCGATTCAATCGTACACTAATCATACACGCAAACGTGTACGATCAAGATCAGGGACTCACGGGAAGATATCACAACACAACTCTACAAATAAAATAAGTCATACATGCATCATATTACAAGCCAGGGGCCTCGAGGGCTCGAATACAAGAGATCGATCATAGACGAGTCAGCGGAAGCAACAATATCTGAGTACAGACATAACTTAAACAAGATTGCCTTAAGAAGGCTAGCACAATCTGGGACACAGATCGAAAGAGGCGCAGGCCTCCTGCCTGGGATCCTCCTAAACTACTCCAGGTCATCGTCAGCGGGCTGCTTGTAGTAGTAGGCACCTCCCGAGTAGTAGTAGTAGTAGTCTTCATCGATAGTGGCGTCTGGCTCCTGGGCTCCATCGTCTGGTCGCAGCAATCAAGTAAAGAAAGGGGGAAAAGGGGAGCAAAGCAACCGTGAGTATTCATCCAAAGTACTCGCAAGCAAGGAGCTACACTACATATGTATGCATTGGTATAAAATGGAAAAAAGGGGGTATCATATGTGGACTGAACTGTAGAATGCCGGAATAAGAGGGGGATATCTAGTCCTTTCGAAGACTACGCTTCTGGTAACCTCCATCTTGCAGCAGAAGAAGAGAGTAGATGGTAAGTTCACCAAGTACATCGCATAGTATAAACCTACCTGGCGATCCTCTCCTCGTCGCCCTGTTAGAGAGCGACCACCGGGTTGTATCTGGCACTTGGAAGGGTGTGTTTTATTAAGTATCCGGTTCTAGTTGTCATTAGGTCAAGGTACAACTCCAAGTTGTCCTGTTACCGAAGATCACGGCTATTCAAATAGATTAACTTCCCTGCAGGGGTGCACCACATTTCCCGACATGCTTGATCCCCTTTGTCCGGACACACTTTCCTGGGTCATGCCCGGCCTCGGAAGATCAACACGTCACAGCCCTACCTAGGCACAACAGAGAGGTCAGCACGTCGGTCTAAATCCTATGGTGCAGGGGTCTGGGCCCATCGCCCATTGCACACCTGCACGTTGCGAACGCGGCCGGTGAGCAGACCTAGCAACCTCCATTACAAAGGAAGTTGCGTTACGTGGTCCAACCCGGCGCGCGCCGCTCAGTGGCTGATGTCACGAAGGCTTCGGCTGATACCACGACATCGAGTGCCCATAACTGTTCCCGCGTAGTTGGTTAGTGCCTATAGGCCAGTGGCCAGACTCAGATCAAATACCAAGATCTCGTTAAGCGTGTTAATTGAAGTATCCGCGAACACCGACCAGGGCTAGGCCCACCTCTCTCCTAGGTGGTCTCAACCTGCCCTGTCGCTCCGCCTCAAAGAAACAGTCGGGGGCCGTCGGGAACTCAGGCCCACCACTACCTGGATGGAGCCACCTGCCCCTTCAGCCCCCACATCAGAATCACTTGTGGGTACTCAACGAGCCGACCCAACTTTAGTCACCACCTGTATAGTATGTATATATGTATGTATTTACCCGTGATCAACACCCGATGTGATCATGACCCAATAGTATAGCATGGCAGACTGACAAGAATGTAGGCCACTAATGATAATCTAGCATCCTATACTAAGCATTTAGGATTGCAGGTAAGGTATCGATAGTTGTAGCAACAACGACAGGCTATGCATCAGAATAGGTTTAACGGAAAGCAGTAACATGCTACACTGCTCTAATGCAAGTAGTAGAGAGAAGAGTAGGCGATATCTGGTGATCAAGGGGGGGGGGGGCTTGCCTTGTTGCTCTGGCAAGAAAGAGGGGTCATCGTCGATGTAGTCGATCACAATGGTACCGACAGCGGCCTCGGGGTTTACCGGAAAGAAGCAGCGGAGGGGAACACAATAAATAACAGAGCAATCAAGCATCACAAAGCATAACATGGAAATACGTTGTGCTAGAGGTGACCTAACACAGTAGGAGGTGATACCGGCGAAGGGGGAAAACATCCGGGAAAGTATCCCATGTGTTTTGCGTTTTTGGACAGATGAATTAGAGGTGAAATGTTGCACGTTCGCTATGCTAGGGACATGTGGCGGGCGAACGGGCTGCGTATTCGGACTCGTCTCGTCGTTCTGAGCAACTTTCATGTACAATGTTTTTCCATCCGAGCTATGATTTATTTTATATTAATTTTAAAAGATTTAAATCATTTTTAGGATTTATTTAATTAATTAAATTCAACATTGTCCAGAACAGTGCACGGTGACGTCAGCATGGCGTCAGCATGACGTCATCAGTCAACAGGGGAGTTGACTGGTCCCACTGGTCAGTGACACATTTTAATTAACCATATTAATTAACCTAATCATGATTAATTAGAGGTGGGCCCCACTGTCATTGACTACTTAATTAGCTAATTAAGTAATTAGGTTAACTAGGTAACTATGTTTAATTAGTTGTTTAGTTTAATTAATTAAAATTAATTAAGTTAATTAAATTTGTTAATTAATTAATTATTTTAACTATTATTTATTTAATTCTTTTAATTAATTTTTTCATTTAATTAATTAATTAATTAATTTTTTTAAAACGTTCTATGGGCGGGGGCCCTCCGTCATACGCCCATAGGGGCTTTTAGCGGGTCGGGCGTTGCGGGCGAACAGGCACAGGGCGCCCGATGGGTGCGAGGGCCAGGCACGGTGTCGCCCGAGCGGGAGCGCCAGCGAGCATGGCGGCTGCGGGGCCGGGCGGAGTGCGGCGAAGGAGGAAGCGGGGGCGAGGCATGGGACGGACGGAACGGGCTGCCGGCGGCAGCAGGCGCAGCGCAGCAGCAGCCCGGGCGGCGTGGCGAGGTGCAGAGGGCAGCAGCAGGGGAACCGGGGCGCAGCGGCAGCATCGGGATGGCCACCCGCGTGCGCAGGGCTGCGGGGGGCGAGCCGGCGCGTGTGGTGGACGGCAGCAGCGGCATGGCGAGGCGGGCACATCACGGGTGCATAGGCCGTGAGGCGTGGGCGTTGCGCAGGGAGCGCGCTGCCGCGGGGTGGAGGCCGCGGCTTCAGGGCGGCGGCAGGCGGGGCTTGGTGGCAAAGAACGAGGCGAGCGCGGGGCGGCCACGGTGCCGCAGCGAGCGCGGCTCCGGGGGCGGTCGGAGACGGGCATGTGGGCGTGAGTACGGCGACAGGGGAAGAGAGAGGTCGGGGGGCCTCACCGTGGAGCTGTAGGGGACATGGCAGTGGGTCTCGGGGAGGAAGACGGAGACGACGGCGGCGGCAAGCGACGTGGCCGACCGGTGAGCAGGAGGCCGGGGACGGGGCGGCGTCGGCGCGGTCCATGACGGCAGGGGCGGTCCGGGCGGCGAGGTGGTGCAGAGCACGGCGAGGAGGAGTCGTGGACGAATCGGTCCGGTGTGGACAGGTCTGAGCGGCACCGCGGGGTGACGGCGACGGCGTCAAGCGCCCCGATCCCGATTTTGGATCGAGGAGGGGGCGGAGGGGGAGTGGGACGAGTGGGGTGGGCGTAGTGGGGTAGTGCGGTTAGGGTTTCGGGTGGAGTGGGGGATAAGGAGGAGTGGGGTGGGCCTCCTGGTTGGTCAAGAGGCCAACTGGGCCGGGGTCCAGCGGGGGAGGGGGTTTTCTCTTTTATTTTTGTTTTCTTTCCTTTTATATTTTTTTATTCTCTGTTCTTTTCTGTTTTAAATTTATATTTTAAATACATTAGTTGTACGTAAATTAGTATGTGCAAATTGCCACCACCACAATTAACTTGGCACCTAAAATAAGTTAGTTTGTAATTGTTTATTATTTTAAAAGCATTTAAATAATTGTTCTCGGTGTGTCTTATTCATTTCAGATTATTTAAACAATTTATAAAAGTGTGGTCTCTCCACCATAATTACCTATGCATTATTTGGCACAAACCGAACATTTTAGTTTTAATATTTGAAAACTTCAATTGTTTGACTTGATTTAGAATTTGAATTTTGAATCGGTTTTTTAACTAACCCAAGATAAACTACAGTGACAGAGGTGACGTGGCATCATTAACAAGGGATTACTGTAACCTAATTATCCGGGCGTCACATCGGTATCGCTGCAATTTTCTCTCTTCCTCTCCGATTCTCCTATCGTCTACCTCCAACCAGCCTGACCTAACCGTACGCCATGCCGCATCATGATGGTCTGCCCTTAGACTTCCAATTTCTCGAGGAAGACACCCCGCCGAAGTCTCAAGAACATAAGCTGCTTTGTGACAAGCTTGAACCGGCCTTGCAGGAAGACACCGCACTTGTCCCCGCTCCCGTTCCGGCTCCCGTCGCCCCGACTGCGCCAGCATCCATCCCCATGGCATTGATGGGCTGGGAGCCGCACATTGTCGCCGAGCTTGAAGCCACGGGGTTCCACGAGGTCCCCGCCGACTTTCACGTGCCCGTGCACCTGCCAGCGCATGCGCCTGTGCGTGCACTAATGTGCGCGCCCGTGCCGTTGCCCATGCACACGAATGTCTCCACCGCTCTGGCTTTGCCAGCGCCTGTCCCCGCGCGGGTGCCAGTGCCCCCTCAGCGGCATGGATGGCCGCCATCGACTACTTCCTTGCACCAACGCCAGTCGCCTCCTCCCGCCAGTTGACTCGCTCCTGGAGACCGAAGTCGAGAACATTGTGGCCTTTCATGAAGCTAGGGCCAACTTCCAGGAGTATGCCAACAACGACGCAAGACGCCGCCGTCACCGTCGGTCAGTGGCCCGACGACACACAAAGCACGACAGAGGAGCCGCTTCCCACCGCAAGACGCCCCCGCCGCCGCCACGTAATCTAAATTTTCCATGAAAAACGTTCGGATTGCCATGCTTAAAATCCAAACATTTATCATTTTTGTTTATTTTAGATCGATCGTCATATGAATGTAAACTCGGAGTCAGACTGAATGAAATCTATGGTTTGATCGATTGAATGTTCTGCTAGAGCCATATCAAATTAAATATAAAACATCATCAAGCCACATGTATTCCTTCTCATCCAATGACCTAGATTGCTTCAATGTCGAGCACTCAACACGTTTAGCGTGCAGTTAATTTCATGCCAGAAATAGTGCTAATTACATAATAACACGCAAATAATATCCTACTTAATATCCGCATGCACTTAGTATACTTCCAAATTAACGTGCATTGCACGTACACATTAACTAGTACTACTAGTACGTGAAACTGGTGCCGTAACTTGTGAACGCATCCAGATATTGTCAACGGCAACATCGCCTGCAAGTTCTTTGTGTTTGCCCGTGCGTCTAAACACAGAAGGGGAGGAGAGAGAGAGCACACATGGAACCCACCAGTAAGTGAAGGCAAATAGTACTATGTGCTAATGAGCCGGTCTCATTAATGTACTAAAAATAATATTACATGTTATCCATTAAATAGGCTGTGGTAATATAAAAACACTATATGAACAAAAGGGGGTACAACAAACATTACCATTATACGTATGTTGTCTATTGACATGCGGCTTCAAGGCCCTGGTCGCATGTTCGATCCTCGTCCTCTATTTTTTTTAATTTGTATATGGGTCCAATTTTTTTTCATGATAGGTGGGCCCCTCGGTGTGTAGTTTGTAGCACTTTAATTTGTGGGTCGAAATTAGTTCCATTCCAGGTGGACTATCGGTGTGTAGTTTTGTAGCTTATTTGTAGTAATTAAAGAGAACAACATAATTTTTTGCAATGATACCATGGTGCGACGTTGAAGGAGAGAAAGGATGTGCGCGAGAGCGATGACCGAGCAAGAGGGAAATCGGTTGGGGGAGGTGCGGGGGTTGCAACAGTGTTCAGAGTAGTTGTGGGACGAATGCTACGAAAATATAATCAAAACCCACCGTAATAAATGCCTACACAAATTAATCCAAGGTTGGAGTCCCCCTCGCAACGTAAATAGCTCCGGCTTTGCGAGGGATGGAGAGGTAGCTTCAATGTGTGGAAGATACGGTGTGAGAAAGCGAGGTCAACCGAGAGACATATAGATAGAGAGACAAAGTGAGTGTGGTCCAACATTCGTTAAAAAGATATATATGCTCTAGAGAGATATTGTCGAATTGAGCTTTTGGGAAGGGTGAGGGTTGTAAGATAGAGCTTGAGAGATGATCCAGCCATAGACATGTAGATATATTTTGTGCGTTGGAGGAAGCAAGGTCAATCGATTACATATATAAAGGGAGAGAGATTGAGCGAGTGTGGGTCGTCGTGCGATCTAAACAGTGAGACGGGTTGGAGAGAGTGACCTAGACAGACAATGTGCATGAGAGAGTATATACAATATGAATATGTCGAGTTGGGCTCAAACGTGGAGATATATCGTTTGTGTCCGAGAAAGAGCGAGGTCAATCGAGACATACAAACACACACACACAGAGAGAGAGAGAGTGCGAGAGAGAGAGTGTGTGTAGCTCGCCATGAGGTCAAATGAGTGGGCGGCTTGGATGGACTAACCTAGATAGACAATCTGCGTGAGAGAGTATAGAGTGTGTCGATCGAGGCCCGAACAGGGAGATATATCATTTGTGTGTGAAACAAAACGAGGTTAATTGAGACTCAGATAAAGAGAGCGAGATTGAACGAGTGTGGCCCGCCGTGCGGAAGTAAGAGTGAGACAGTCTCGAGGTAGTGACCTAGATAGAAAACATGCGTGCGTGGACACGAGAGGTTGGGGGCCTAGATGGGCAATGCATGTATCTAGCAAGAGAGGGTGGGAGGGAGGGAGAGAGAGAGAGGGAGAGCTCGATATGGAGTGCAATGGCAGGTGTGTGAGGTGAATACATTTGGTAATAGAGTGGAAAAAGGGGGTTGTGTAGTTGAGAGAGTTAGAGATCAAAACATGAAAAGAAAGAATGAACGTGTGTCAGAAACCGATAGCCTCCTAAGGTGATTAGGATAGGAAGATTGACTGATACAGGAAGTATGTAGCGTGTGTGCCGAGGGGGGGGGGGTGGGGCTAAAAACAACATTTGAATGTAGATAGTACGAGACTTAATATTGATGATTCAATTCCGTGTGCATTGTAAGATTTGAACTAAGGACCATGCATATGGGTAATTATTTCGAATTCGTGCCATATTAGGTTTTGAAAAGTTGACATTGACTCGATTGTTGTGCTATTTTGTAGGTCATATGTTTGAATCCATCCAAAGTTTTCTCACTTCCATGGTGTTCATCTTATACATATGAATTTGTATTAAAAAGTAGCATGGATACCGTGAAATGCGAAATCCACGTTAGAAATGGGGATTGCTATGTGACACACGCTCTAATTCAAATAACTAATTATGTGACACAGACTCTAATCCATGTTAGCGTGGATACTATTTCGATATTTTTTTCAAATAACTCCTCATTAATTAATTTATAGTATCTCGTTTCAAATGACTAATTATTTGCAAGGAAAACATGGGCATGGTAATACATACAGATTCGTTTCCAAATGCAAGAAGATTCATTTGCATTCTCAAATGTAGGCGCACCAGGCAGACCAGGGTCGTGTCGTGGTGGTAGCCTGTGCGTACGGATGCTTAGCACCCATCCACCCGCCCCCTCCCTCCCTCCCCCGTTCCTCCAAAAAAAAGAATGATGACAAAATAAGTTCGCGCTTCCACATTTCGAATTGAAATATCTGGCGGCCCCAATTCCAGCCCTGCAAAATCTCCCTTCTCCACCATCCCCTTCCGCGCCTAGATTGCTCAAATCCCTAATTCGCCGCCAACCCAAGAAAAGTTTGAATCACCCCTTGTCTCATCTCTTTCCCCACCTCCGTGCTGGACAACGACGAAGACGACGGTCGCGCTTCACTACTGCACCGGAGCTACCTCATCTATGCCCTCGTCCACCGCACCGGGTGGTCCACCGACAACATCGGCCGCCGCAATCGACATGCCTCACAGACACTGACTTCTACCGCATCAGGTGTGCTTCGCCGACGTAGTCTCCCACCTCACTGGGGCTACTTCACCAAGCACATCGTTGCACCTCCCCCCCCGAGGCTGTTGGGCCTTGACCAACTGTCTCCTCCACCGCATCATAGCGCTCCGCTGCCACTCAAGATCTGCATTCGTGCGCGGACAACCAACATCCGTGCATCACCCTCAACGGCTCTGAAGTGGCCCACACTCTAGCTAGGTGAGTATGCCCAAACGCTGGCCCAAACTAGGTATCCACACATCACTCCCTTGTGCACTGTTCCAACGATGTTTGGATATCCTTTCACTGCTCTCTTAGCTTACACGCCTATGCAACTCTGACTTTAACTCTTGTTTATTCTGGAGATATCATCTGAAACAAGCAAAACCATTTTTAGCGAAGCATGATGGCGCTACGGGATCTGGTACACATCCTGCACAGCCATATAACCTTGTAAGTATCTGTCCTTCGGTACAACAGCAAGGTCGATTCCTCTTATTGGATCAACCATTTGCCGTGTAGAAAATCCAGAGGAGGATGCAAGGAGCACAAGGCCGGCACATCCAAGCAAGTGGTAACATGGACTTGTACATGTAACATACCAAGCGCAAGTAGAGCTGCAGTGAGCTCGTACAATGAGCTAGCATAAGTCCCTGTATTTCATTTAATTCGTACTGGCCTGCGTGTATGATTTGTGTGCAGTGGTGGATCCACGTGTAACATCCCAAATTTTCAATTTGGAATGTTATACACTAGATCATCTTTGCATATCATATTTTATTGCATTTTGATTGATCCTACAAATTTCACGCAACTCAAGGACCCTCGGAGAGAGTTGGGGATTTTGTTATTTTCATATTTGAGTTTTCTCAAAATTTGAAAATAGGATCATTTGATTTGATTTATTTTATCTTCAATTATTTCTAGTACAAAAATATGAGAGAGGGAATAAAATGACTTTCCCAAAATAATGAAATATTGAGGATTTAATAAAAAAAATCAAATAAGATTTTATTTTCTATTTTATTTGAATTTAGGAAAAATGTGCGTTTTTCAAAATTACATTCAGGCCACAACTAAATGTTCATCCTATGTGGCTAGATTTTAGAAGCCGGGGAAAATTTATTTCGGGATTTTTGGAGTCCGTTTAGTATTCCTTTTGTTTTTTCTGAGCGTAATTATTTAAAAAAAAGTCCGAACCGAATTTAGGCCGTAATAGGCCAAGACTCCGCCTGGCCGGGCCTTCAAATAGCACCGCCGAGGCCCGAGGCCAGCCCAGCCGCGCCCCGCCCCCGAAACCCTAACCCTAGGCCGCCGCCGCCCCGCGCCGCCCGCCGCCTCGCCGCGCCGCCGCTCGCGTCGCCCGCCGCCTCGCTGCCACCGCCGGACCGCCGCCGCGCCGCCTCGCCGGACCGCCGGATCCGCCGCCGCCGAAGGTAGTTTTTTTTTCGCCGTCGGTTTTTTTATAAAATCGTTCGGTTTTCTGTTGGTTTTGTTCAGTTTTTTAGTTTCGTTTTTTTAAATAGATCAGTTTTTCCGGTTTATTTATATAGCGAGCATTCGTCTGTTCGTTCATTTTTCTTTTTCTCAGTTTAAATCCGCGATTTTTCTGATCGCGATTCCTGATCCGGTTTTCCTTTTAGTCTAACTTTTCGCTCGTTTATCGGAATCAGGCGATTCAAGCGCCTGGAGTTTCATCTCGAAACCCTCTTTCCGTTTAACCAACTCAAACAAGTTTTTGCCACTGTAAAAATTGCCCTAGATCCAGAATAGTAAACGAAGCTTGCTTCTTTTGTCGTTTGTCTTTCGTTGCTTCGTTCGATTTGATTCTTTTTGCCAACCGGAGTTCTTAAGTTGAACTTTCTGGTTAGATCTTTTATTCGAGTTTTACATGTGCATTAGTTGAGTACTTATTGTATGCTTGTTTGTTTGTGATAGAGTACCCGGAGTGTGCCGCTTGTTACTTCGAATCGCTAGGTTTTGCGGATCATCAGCAAGGCAAGTAACACTTTGATCATACTTCCAATTACCCAGTTTTTGTTGCATTAGATCAATCCTCACACATTGCATGATTAGGATCTAATTAAATTGTGGGTTTGCGAAGTAGTTGAGGTAGTACCTATTACCTATTATTATCAAACCTTTGGGAGTTACTTCTATGTTTGCTTATTGTGCCATGCTATGCTAGTAGACGTTGATTTGGTGAGTGTATCCATGACAGATGTGAGATTGTTAAATTAATGGTTTATCTAAGGTGGCAACTTAAATACACATCTGGGTGGATTGAGGCACCTGGATATTCCAGCGGTTGCCAGTTTTTTATGGACCGCCACCCAGGCTCAAAGGGATCATGAGATTTATTCATGCTAGAAACTTCCGTGTGCAGCCACAAGCTACTATGGGCTCTAGCATAGTTGATTAAGTTGTGTGAACTCTTACAGTGGTAGACTAGCAGATGTAGGGGAAAGTAGGTGTAACGGTCTACCCGATCGTAAGGTGCTAGCGCTTCTGAAAGACTATGTCTCGGTCATCCGTTTCTCAAACACCATGTAGTGCAAGAAATAAAACGGAGGCGATCGAGTCTTGTGGGGAAAAGTGCGCAAACCTCTGCAGAGTTTGTAAACTAATCATGGTTAGCCGTGTCCCCGGTTATGGAGATCTTGAGTATCTAGTACTTGGATTATCATGTGAATCTCATCATGTTACTCTAAAATTAATTTTTTTGGGTTTTGTTTAATGATGATGCTTAATTGGGATTGAGAATGCTGTCAACCATTCTGAATGTTTAAAAACTACCATGATAGTTAAAAAATTTATTCCTTTGTAGTAGGGAAAAATTGGCTTTACGCAAAACTATAACCATAGAGCTTTCCACCAGCCAAATATGCATATAGAATAGCCTATTTCATCCCATTACTCTCTATGTGTTATTTTCCCAGCATATTCCATGTGCTGACCCGTTTCGGGCTGCAACGTTAATGTTGCAAACTTTTCAGACGATGATTAAGGTGCTTTTAGGTTGTGGTTCTATACTCAGTGATGCCGTTGGAGTTGATGGACTCACTTATCTTCCAAGCCTTCCGCTGTTATCGTTATTAGATGGCCTTAAGCCATATTTATTGTAATAAGTTCTTTTTTCAGAAACTCAATGTAATAAGTGTGTGATTGCTACTCTGTTATAAATCCTTCAATTACTGTGTGGTGTCAGCATTACTGATCCAGGGATGACACCTGAGCACAGAGATTGGACCGTTTGAGGTCTGGTCGCTACAAGATGGTATCAGAGCACACGCTGACTGTAGGACACGACCACTAAGCTAAAAGACCTAGATCACTACTCACTCTCTTCTCTTTCTGACTTCTCATCTTTTCTACTCTTTTAGTATGGCGGATGCAAGGAACAAGTTCACGCAACCAGATGAAAATACACCCTTTGGACGTCACTTGAAGGAAGTCACTAGATACCTGAACATAGGAGTACCAAGCTTCACCGGAACCTACAACGCCACTTTACTGGAAGAAGAGCGCTGGATGATTCAAGTTAAAGTTCCAGGAAGGACGTTCATGCCAGTCACTGAGCCTACAGAGTTTTCTTTTGATGCACCAACTTGGGATCTAGGAAAGAGCATGGCAGCTCACATCGCCATGGGACGCATTGGAGAAGTCTACCGCAATGGTCTCAAGGATACTATCTACCAGATTTGCGGGCACCGAGATGAGCACTGGGAGATGATCAGCACTAGGAAGGATAGATCAATTGCAGCTTTTATCCAGGAGTTAAACCAGCATATTCGACGTCAGGAGAACCAGATGTGCGCCGACATGATAGATCTGAAGAAGGCGACGACAAGAATCAAGGAACTGGAGGAAGAACTCAAGGCTACACGTGAACATTTTGAAAAGGAAATCGAAGTACTAGTGGACAAGAATGCCGATGAGGGAGTCCTGGATTAGGGGGTGTTCGGGTAGCCGGACTCCAGGACTATGAAGATACAAGATTGAAGACTTCGTCCCGTGTCCGGATGGGACTTTCCTTGGTGTGGAAGGCAAGCTTGGCGATGCGGATATTCAAGATCTCCTACCATTGTAACCGACTCTGTGTAACCCTAACCCTATCCGGTGTCTATATAAACCGGAGGGTTGTAGTCCATAGGACATCAACTCCATATACAACAATCATACCATAGGCTAGCTTCTAGGGTTTAGCCTCCTTGATCTCGTGGTAGATCTACTCTTGTACTACCCATATCATCAATATTAATCAAGCAGGAGTAGGGTATTACCTCCATCGAGAGGGCCCGAACCTGGGTAAAAACATCGTGTCCCTTGTCTCCTGTTACCATCCGGCCTTGACGCACAGTTCGGGACCCCCTACCCGAGATCCGCCGGTTTTGACACCGACATTGGTGCTTTCGTTGAGAGTTCCTCTGTGCCATCGCAATCAGGAAGGATGCCTCCTCCCATCTTTAAAGACGGTGCCGTTGCTAAGGGAGCCTTGGCTGTCGGCCAAACTCTCCGGCTAGGTGGCTTCCTCATGACCGCCTGTTCGGCTGTTGCACCGACGATGACCTCTCGGGTCATCAAAAGCAACCTACACGTCAGCTCGGAGCTCGTCGAGCAGCTAGATCCAATGGAGCTCTCTTCCGTAAACGAGCTCTTGGATCGCATCGCTGCCCTGGGGGTCGCTACGGATTACGACCAGGTTGGGCTTAAACCCGATCTAAGAGAATTAACTCTCCCCAAGTCACCCACCACGTTGCCGTGGTAGAGGCGCAGTACGGCGACCCTTCATCTATTTTAAGGACTAGCTACGTCCGAATCCCCGACCCCTCCAAGACGGATACCCGCGGAGGGGAGGATGTAACTCAAGACCTGAGCTTAGGATCAGGCAACGGGCTAGATTCATTGGACAACATCCAAGAATTCGAAGTTCAGAGTTCGGAAACTCTTCGGCCTCCGAATCTTGGATTGGGTGAGGTTTCAGATTCAACGACACCCACCCACCCGAACATAAGCGATCTCTCCCAAATCAGGCAGAGGCCCGAGGAAACAGTACATCATTACTGGGCCAGATTCCTCCTGGTTATGAACAGGATAAAGGATTGCCACAAGGGAGACGCAATCTCAATTTTCTGCAGTAATTGCACGGACGAGGGAATCCTTAACGCCGTAAGTCGCCGTGATATTACACGCTTCGCTGACTTGGCGTCCATAGTTCAAAAATACTGTGCGATGGAAAGCGCCTGGAAAACCGAAATAAAATTTTGGGATAATCCGGCCTTGAATAGTAATCCCGTCCGAACTAAGAGGGTGCATCATCATAGGACACCCGGGATAAACACCAAAAAGCCAAAACCCTCTACAGGGCATGGGACCGTACTGGAAAGGTGGCTTGATGGACCCTGTAGAATTCATAGTACAGAGGACGCCCCACCAACTCACAGCCTTAGAGCATGTTGGATACTCCGGCAGGTGACCAAAATTGGCGAGGACCTCTTAATTGTGGAGGCCGCAGAAAGCCAGCCCGAGGACACCAGTACCATTCTCACAGTCTTCGAGACTTTCGCATCAAACAATATGCGAAAAAGAACACTCCGTAGCCTCGCCGAAGTCTATCAAGTTGCAACAATAAATCCATGGAGCGACACTGCTATTACCTTCAACGCAAGTGATGAACCTAGATTCCGAACAGCCCGAGCACCAGCCGCATTGGTCCTTAGTCCCATAGTGGACGGCTTTTGCCGCACCAAGGTGCTCATGGATGGAGGCAGCGGACTGAACCTCATTTATGAGGAAACCCTTCAAAAAATGGAAATAGACTGGAACCGCATCGAGCGAAGCAGCACAACCTTTAGAGGAATAATCCCTAGTCGGGAAGCGCGCTGCACAGGAAAAATCACACTAGATGTGGTGTTCGGCACGCCGGATAATTACAGGTCCGAAGAAGTCACGTTTCAGGTGGCCCCGTTCAAAAGCGGATATCACGCTTTACTAGGGCAGGAAGCATTCACAATCTTCCAAGCAATACCCCATTACGGGTACATGAAGCTTAAGATGCCCGGGCGGAACGGAATTATCACTCTAGCTAGTGATCCGGACATAGCACTCCGCGCCGAAAACAAGATGGCCGCATTAGCCCTTGAGGCACTATCCGAAGCCTTAGCGGCCGAGGAACTGACTGCGCTGCGCTCCACGGTTAACAGGGATGATGTGATACTCGACAAGAGATCCAAATCCACATCCTTCAAGCCAGCTGACGAAATAGTCAAATTCCAGGTCCATCCAACGGACCCCAATAAAACAGCTTCCATCGGGGCACGACTGAACCCTGATATAGACGCCGCACTGCGAGAGTTCCTATGAGAGAACTGGGAGATTTTCGCCTGGCACCCTTCAGACATGCCAGGGATCCCACGCAGGCTGGCCGAACACAGCTTAAATATCCTAAAAGGATTCAAACATGTCAAACAAGCCCTTCGGCGTTTTTCCGAACCCAAGAGACAGGCTATGGGAGAGGAGCTAGCCAAGCTATTGGAGGCCGGATTCATTAGAGACATAAAACATCCGGACTGGCTAGCAAACCTGGTGATGGTACCAAAGAAGGACAAATCCTGGCGTCTATGTGTTGATTTTAAAGACCTTAACAAGGCTTGCCCAAAGGATCCCTTCCCCCTCCCCCGTATCGATCAAATTATCGATGCCATCGCAGGACACGATTCATTGTGTTTCCTTGACGCATACTCCGGTTACCATCAAATCAAGATGGCAGAATCAAACCAAGCCACAATAGCATTCATCACACCATACGGCCCATTCTGCTTCAACACAATGCCCTTCGGGCTGAAAAACACCGGCGCAACATATCAACGCATGATCCAGACATGTCTGGCAAACCAGATCGGCAAAACAGTGGAGGCGTATGTGGATGATGTGGTTGTCAAATCAAGACATGTCGAATCTCTAGTAGACGACTTGAGGCTTACATTCGATAACCTCCGAAAATATGACATCAAGCTCAACCCGGAAAAATGCGTCTTCGGCGTCCCAGCCGGAAAGCTCTTGGGCTTCATTGTATCCGGTAGAGGAATTGAAGCAAATCCAGCCAAGATCCGAGCTTTGTCACAATTGGATATCCCAAAGGACCTCAAACAAATACAAAAATTAACCGGATGCGTGGCGGCTTTAAGCCGCTTCATCTCCCGCTTGGGAGAAAAGGCACTACCCCTCTATCGCCTCCTTCGGCGCACCGAACACTTCGAGTGGACGGCTGCCGCCACAGCCGGACTTGATGAAATAAAAGCCATATTGGCAACAAACCCAGTCCTGGCCGCGCCGAACACCGGCGAACCAATGTTATTGTACATCGCAGCAACACATCAAGTTGTCAGCGCAGTGCTCGTTGTCGAGCGGGAAACGGATGGACACAAATTCCCCCTTCAAAGGCCGGTCTACTACGTGTCCACTGTCCTCACTCCATGCAAATCACGGTACCCGCATTACCAAAAGATTGCATACGCGGTATTCATGGCATCCCGGAAGCTACGGCACTACTTTCAAGAGTGTTCCATAACAGTAGCCTCGGAAGTACCACTCAATGATATTATCAACAACCGCGATGCAACGGGCCGAATTGGAAAATGGGCCATCGAGCTTCTCCCGTTCGATATAACCTATAAGCCACGACGAGATATTAAATCGCAAGTTTTGGCCGACTTCGTCGCAGAATGGACAGAGGCCGAGCTCCCTAAAGAGTACAACACATATTCAAACTGGATTATGCATTTCGACGGCTCCAAAATGTTGGCCAGACTGGGGGCTGGCGTCGTCCTGACGTCCCCCATAGGAGACACAGTCTAATATGTGCTCCAGATCATGTACACGGATTCCAACAATGCAGCCGAATATGAGGCCCTCCTACATGGTCTCCAGATAGCAGTATCCATGGGTATCCAACGCCTAGAGGTACGCGGGGATTCAAACCTCACGATATCCCAAATAAATGGAGACTTCGACGCCAAGGACCCAAAAATGGCAGCTTACCGCAACGCCGTCCTAAAAATGCCAGCTCGGTTCAAAGGGCTGGAGTTTCACCATATAGCCCGAGAAAACAATCAAGTAGTGGACGTCCTGGCACGCATCGGAGCAAAACGCGATGCAGTCCCCCCCCCAACATCTTTTTGGAAAGATTGTTCAAGCCATCCGTAGCATGGGAGGGGGAACCCGCAAATAACAGCCCAGACCCAGCCGCACCACTCAACACCGAACAATCTGACATAATTGGAGGCTCTGCCAATGAAATTACACCTTCAGCCCACGTAATAATGGCGGTTATCGCCCCGTGGACAGAACCATTCCTAGCCTACCTTACTAGGCAGGAACTCCCGGAGGACCAAAATGAGGCCCGCTGCATAGTGCGGCCATCTAAAGCCTATAGATTCCATGAGGGAGAGCTTTATAAGAAAAGCACTACTCGAGTCCTTCAAAGGTGTATCTCCGAAGAGGAAGGGCGGAACCTTTTGGCTAAAATTCATGCCGGACTCGGTGGTCACCACGCCGCTGCTCGGTCCCTTGTTAGCAAGGCTTTCTGTACAGGCTTTTATTGGCCGACGGCCCGGGCAGACGCTCAGGACCTAGTCCAACGATGTGTTGGTTGCCAACTTTTTGCCAACCAAAGCCATATGTCACCCACCGCACTCCAAACTATACCCATCACCTGGCCTTTTGCGGTCTGGGGGCTTGACATGGTCGGACCCCTTAAAGGTGGGACCCATAGGAAAAAATACTTACTGGTCTTGGTGGATAAGTTCACCAAATGGATAGAAGCCAAGCCTGTTAAAATGGCCGAATCCGGACCTGTGATAGACTTCATATCCGGGGTTGTACACCGTTATGGCGTCCCCCATAGCATCATAACCGATAACGGTACAAACTTTACCGCCGACGAGGTAAAACTCTGGTGCAAAAACATGGGCATCAAGCTCGATTATGCTTCCGTCTATCACCCACAAACCAACGGCCAGGTCAAACGTGCAAATGGTCTTATCATGAGCGGCATTAAACCCAGACTGGTGCGGTCCCTCAAGGAATCTAACACGCACTGGGTAGAGGAGCTCGACTCCGTGCTATGGGGGCTGCGGACCACGCCAAATCGCACCACCGGATACACACCATTTTTTATGGTGTACGGCGCAGAGGCAGTCTTGCCCTGCGACATAATTCATGACTCACCTAGAGTGCGCATGTACGAAGAAAGAGAAGCCGAGCTCGATCGGCAGGACAACTTGGACGCCTTGGAAGAGGAGCGTGACGTGGCAAAAGCCCGTTCCGCATTTTATCAACAGCAGGCCCGAAGATATCAAAGCAGAGAAGTACGGGCCAAAAATTACAACGTTGGTGAACTAGTTCTACGCCTGCCGGATAAGAAAAAGGACAAACTCAAGCCCAAGTGGGAAGGTCCATTCATAATCGACCAAGTCCTGACTAGTGGGGCATACCGTCTGCGAGATGCATCGGATAACCGACTCGAGCCGAACCCGTGGAACGCCACCCGTCTCCGAAGATTCTATGCCTAGCGCCGGACTCTGTGTTCGTCTCCTTCCTCTGTCCATTTTTTGCATTTTTCTGTCTTACATTTCTCTCCTTCCCCTCTTTTCTTTTATAGCCCTTAAAGGCTCATCTAGTGACGCGCCACTCGCGCTCATTAAACCTGGGGCCTTCTTTAACAGAAGCTTATTTATACGGGCTTCACGCCCAACACATGCGTCAAACTTCTGCATGTACCTTTTTCTTCACCACTATATGCATCGATATGACTTAAGTTTTGGCCAAGCTAGGTTGCCTGGCTCCTGTGCTTACCCCTACGTTCCTGATTGTTCGGCTAGGCGGTAAAGGGAGCACCTCTGCGATTGTTACTGCTGGGTCAGCCGGATGTGTACCTCAGACTGGGTGAAGCCAAAAGCTAGTGTTCTTAAGGGAATATTCGGTCGGTGAAATAAAAGATGATCTTTTTACTCAGTTTATGCACCCCCAGATGCTTTTTTCTGCGTCTTTTCACGCAGTCCGGACATGCACTTTAGGGCATGCCTCCCAGCGAAAGGAACCCCTAACGGAACTATTCTCTCTGGAAGATGTTTCTTACTAACCATGTAATATAACATAACTAGTTGGGCACTTGTCTGATAAAGCACTAATGACCCCTATGCCTAGTCTCCACGCATACCCTGGTTCTTATATAACCGCTATGGTATTCGGACACACTCCGGACCGTCAGGTCCCGAGGTTGAAGCGAAAAGGTCGGCAACGACAAACGATCTACAATCCGGCTAGAAGGCATTACACATGTCAATTAAAAATTACATAGTCATTCTGACTGATTGTATTCCTCTTCTATACCATCTAACAGGCTGTCTAATTTACAGTCCTGCTGGGAATACTTCGCGGCCAACTCTACTTGGCTGTATACTATGCTTACAGGGATCTCCTTCCCGTCAGGCCCCACTGGTCTGACCTCGGCCATGTGGTTCGGGTCAGACTTCGTAAAACGGGTCTTCACCATGGCCCAGGCCTCCCTAGCGCCTTGTCGGCAGGCCGATATCTTCCACAACCGGAAGCGCCGCCGAGCTCCCTTCAGCTTCTCCGCAAGCTCTCCAAGGCCCTCGGGCATGGAGTGGGCAGGCCATAAGGCTTGGGCAACGCCTCGCATCGCCTGCCGAATTCGCTCGTGCAGTTGCAAGAGTTCGGGAAGAAGGTCACCCGTAGAACCGGGCATCTCCTCTGCAGGACGACCTATGAGCATACCTATAGACGTTACTCTGTTAGTCGACTTCCTCGCCGAACTCTTTTTTCAAAGTTCGTTCAAGCACTTACTAAATATGCCGCGTCGAAGCCGCTGATTCTCCTTCGTGGAGTCCGACAGCTGGCCACGAACATCTTTAAGTTCGATGTCCAGCTTGGTGTTGGCATCCTGAAGATCATTCTTCTCTCGCCTCACCTTTGTCAACGTACTCTCACCGGCCTTTAGCCGGCGTAAGAGTTGTTGCTTTTCCGGACCGAGTCCGGCGCCATCTGCAATATGATTTGTCAGATTTGCACCCACACCGCACAATACTAATCTTTCGAAGTGTATCTTACCTGAGGGGGTCTCTTTGGGCTCCCCTGCTGCGGCTAGTGCGGCCTCTAGTTGGGCCTTGCACTTTTCCAACTCCTGGGACAGTACGGTATTCTTCTCTGTAAGAACCTACATATTAAATGATCCTTAAATCAGTTGCTCTAACTGTTTCAAGTCTCAGGGGCTACTGGTATATATATTTGACCAAAATTTTCTTACCCGTATGTCTTTTACATACTGCTCTGTGGCTCTGGCTAAACCATTTTGAGCGGCACGGAGGTACGCATCTCCCGAGTTAAAGGTATCTAAAGCCTCTTGGGAGAAACAAGCGTCGCGTAGAACTGTCCGGCGACGCCTGTGGTTCATGGCACTCTCCACTTCAGAATTTGTGGCAGACAACCTGTCCGCATCCTCTATCGGAGGAGCGTCCGGTGCGCGCCTTGTGCTCGCCTCCGCTTCCTGGCCAGACGTTGGAGCCTGGCTGGTGGAGGCGCGATTGGCAACCTCTCCGGATGTAGTCCGGCGAGGTCTCTTCGTTCTGAAGATAGCACGAACGTTAATATGACCTGACAGAATAACACCAGGGAAACAGAGGGTGCGCTATACCTTTGCGCCGGCATCTCAGTCCGGACTACATTCCTTTTTGCCCCATGGGGCCCTGCGGCCCCTCGTTGGCTAGCCGCCGCAGGTTCGGCCTCCCGCCTTGGAAATCTCCCCTGCAAAACACGGTTGTCGTTAGAAACACCGGAATACGTGAGAATGGAATCTCTCTCAAGGGAATGAGACTCCGGTTTCTGTCACCTGGGAGGCCGAGATTAACCCTGGGTAATCAGCCGTAATGGCTACCAAGGTATTGTCCTTGCTTAGCTGATGGAACACCCCGTCGATAAGCTCCACCGATATGTCCGGATCCTCTTCGGAGTCCGGATCGAGGGACCGTTCTGGGTCCTCGGGCTGTGGAGGGCGGCTGTTTATATCCTTTACCTCCTGTCGTAGTTCCTGCATTGAAGTCGTTAGACTACATATCTAACCGTGGGAGTATAAAACAAACGGGCAAGCACAATTGTTCACTTACCCAACTCGGAGGATCGTACATAGTAAATCCGGCCCGCGGGTTGACGCGGAGGAATTCCTCCTTTTCTCCTTTCTACAAAGAGGATAAGATCTTTACTAGGGCGGCGGCTGAGGCCGGCCCCTTACGACCGTAACGGGTGGCGTCATCCTCCCTGTTGAAATCCCACATGGGGTGGCCTCTATATTGAAGCGGCTGCACCCCCCGCATAATGCATGCGGCCATGACTCCAATCATGGTTAGTCCGGAATGAGCCAACAGTCTTATCCGGCCCATCAGGTAAAGGACGTCTCTGTCGTTTTCTCTCTGAGAGCTCCGCGGACGCCAGCTCAAGCATTTCTTCAATGGAGCACTGTTGAACTCAGGGAGACCGACCCGGATACGGTGCGGTAGCGGGACGTCATCTATGTAAAACCATTCCAAAGGCCAGTCCTCGGACGCCTTCTTTGGGGTTCCGGATAGGTATCCGGTCCCGGCGATGCGCCATACTTCGGCTCCGCCCACTTGGTATATAGACCCCTCTTGAGAATGGGGCACCAGGCAGAATAACCTCTTCCACAGCGCAAAATGAGCCTCAAAGCCTAAAAATAACTTGCAAAGGGCGACGAAACCCGCAATATGTAATACGGAGGCGGGCGTGAGATTGTGCAGCTGGAGGCCATAGAACTCTAGAAGCCCGCGGAGAAATGGATGAATTGGAAATCCCAGTCCCCTTATTAGATAGGGGACGAGGCACACCCGCTCTCCTTTAGAAGGATTGGGGGTGCTCTCCGCTTGTTTTCCGCCATTGTAGGTGGCGAGACCGGCTCGGACCGGGACCATGTATGCCTGAGGGAGAAATCCCTTGGCCTAAAGCGACACTAACTCGCTATGCGGGATGGTGCAACTCTCCCAGTCCCCGGGTTTGGGACTGGAGGGGAGGAGCTGCGGCGGCTGGTCATGTTGGAATGGACCTTTGCTAGAAGCGCTCTGATGATAACTCGCGGAGAGGAGAAGATGTGGTTTGGACCTAAATCCCCATCCCGTTAAATAGGCGGCTCGTTTACACGGCTAGGAGTGTGGATGTAAAAATGCCCCGACTTTTCGCTTTCGTTTGACACGTGGAAGACGGACATTATTGGGCGTGGAAGCCGAGGAGCACTACATTACAAAAATCGGACATTATTCCTACAGGTACACAGGAATTGGAGGAGAACCCGCCTTGCAATGCCGAATAATCTGCGCGTCGGACTCGTCGTCATTGAAGCCTGGTTCGGGGGCTACTGAGGGAGTCCTAGATTAGGGGGTGTTTGGGTAGCCGGACTATACCTTCAGCCGGACTCCAGGACTATGAAGATACAAGATTGAAGACTTCGTCCCGTGTCCGGATGGGACTTTCCTTGGCGTGGAAGGCAAGCTTGGCGATGCGTATATTCAAGATCTCCTACCATTGTAACCGACTCTGTGTAACCCTAACCCTATCCGGTGTCTATATAAACCGGAGGGTTGTAGTCCATAGGACATCAACTCCATATACAACAATGATACCATAGGCTAGCTTCTAGGGTTTAGCCTCCTTGATCTCGTGGTAGATCTACTCTTGTACTACCCATATCATCAATATTAATCAAGCAGGAGTAGGGTATTACCTCCATCGAGAGGGCCCGAAACTGGGTAAAAACATTGTGTCCCTTGTCTCCTGTTACCATCCGGCCTTGACGCACAGTTCGGGACCCCCTACCCGAGATCCGCCGGTTTTGACACCGACAGCCGACCTAACAATGAAGATCAGAATATTTATGGGAGGCCCTACACCAGTAGAAGAATATGAGGAAACCAAGGAGATTCGCCCGGAAGACTACATCATCATCGACGACACCGACTTGGATCTAGATGATAGCGATGATGACTATGTTGATGAAGCTGGAGCAGATATCATGGAGTCTGCAACCGAAGAATATTTCTAGTAGACCACCAAATCAGTAGTAGTATTCCACCATGTAAATATAGTAGTCCGAGCACTTTTGCGATAGTTAGATCGATTGTATGACCTTGTTTGATTGATTGAATGAAGTGAATTGTTTGCTTTTGTCTCATGTGCATATGGGCAGTGTTTTCTCTTTAGACCCCCTCTATTCTTAAATCTCATCTTTTCTAAACCCTCAGATGCCTCCGAGACGTGACCCCGGATTTACCTTCCCACCGGAGCTCACTCAGTTGATCCAGCAGCAGAACACATTGATGCAGTTGCTAGTCTAGAACCAGAATCAGGGGAACAACAACAATAACCACCACCACCACCACCTGTTGATCATTTAGCCCGTTTTCTTAGGCTGAATCCACCGGTGTTTTCCAGTAGCACCGAGCCGATAGTAGCAGATGATTGGCTCCGTAAGACAGCTAGGGAGTTGACCACAGCAGGATGCACAGATGCAGAAAAGGTGAAGTTTGCTGCACATCAGCTTGAAGGACCCGTAGCATCATGGTGGGAGAATTTCACAGCCACTTTCCTTGTCGACACTGTCACGTGGGACCAGTTTCAGCAGGCTTTTCGTACTGCCCATGTTTCAGCAGGAGCTATGACCATGAAGAAGTGAGAGTTTCGCAACTTGCGCCAAGGAGGACGGACAGTTGGCATGTATGTGGAGGACTTTAGTAAGCTAGCACGTTATGCCCCAGATGACGTTGCTACGGATGCAACTAAGCAGGAGAAGTTTCTGGAAGGACTGAATGATGAGTTGAGCATGTAGTTGATGGTAGCAACCTTCAACAACTGCCAGGAGTTGGTAGATCATGCTCTCATGATTAAAGGGAAGCAGCAACAGATTGAGAATCGCAAGAGGAAGTATGGACAAGGGAAGTACAATTCAGGAGCTCAGTAGAAGCCATGTTTTACCCCTAGACCGGGAGGACATTTTCAGCATACCCATGGAGGAGGTAGCTCGCACAATCACAATGGCACCAAGAATGGTAATGGGAATGGAGGAAGCAACAGTCAGAACTGCACCAACCCATCGACCCCAGCCAAGAGAGACCTGAGCCAAGTCACTTGTTTTCAGTGCCAGAAGACCGGACATTATGCTAATGAATGTCCTGAATCCCAGAATGGAAATGGCAATGGAAGCTCTGGGAAGAAGCCGAACACTTTCAATAGGGGACAGGTGAACTACGTTAACTTGGAGGAGGTTGAAGAGCAGCCGGATGCAGTAATCGGTAAGTTTTTGGTTAAGTCATTTGTTGCACTCATTCTTTTCGATACTGGTGCATCGCATTCATACATATCAAGGGGATTTGTGGATAAGTATAATCTGCCCACCAAAGTTCTTAGAACACCTATGTTAGTAAGCTCACCAGGAGCAGAGTATATGGCTAGCCAAGGATGTTTTCAAGTGCCATTGAGTATAGGTAGGCATGTGTTTCCCTCGGATATAATCATTTTGGAATCACAAGGATTGGATGTAATTCTGGGGATGGATTGGCTATCGATGTGTGGAGGAAACATCGATTGCGCCAGTAAGTCGATCTTGCTTACCACCCCAGAAGGGAGAAGGATCAAGTATGTATCCCGACATGTGCCTAAAAGGACTCAAGTAAATTCGTTAACAGGAGTTGTGCAGGAGGAAGTACCAGTAGTGAAGGATTTCCCTGATGTATTTCCACAGGACTTGCTAGGCATGCCACCAGATAGAGATATTGAGTTTTTGATTGAGCTTTTGCCACGCACAGGGCCAATATCTAAGAGACCATATAGGATGCCCGCAAAAGATCTGGAAGAGATTAAGAAGCACATTAAGGAGTTACTGGATAAAGGATATATCCGCCCAAGTTCTTCGCCTTGGGGATCGGCAGTACTTCTAGTGGAGAAGAAGGATGGATCGTTAAGGATGGTTGTTGATTATCGAGGATTGAATGAAGTAACCATCAAGAAGAAGTACCCACTACCGATGATCAATGATCTGTTTGATCGATTGCAAGGAGCTAAGGTATTTTCCAAGATCGATCTGCGATCAGGATACCATCAGTTGAAGATTCGAGAATAGGATATACCTAAGACGGCTTTTACCACTAGGTATGGGCTGTACGAGTATACGGTCATGTCGTTTGGACTGACTAACACCCCTGCATATTTTATGAACATGATGAACAAGGTGTTTATGGAGTTTTTGGATAAGTTCGTCGTAGTGTTCATTGATGATATTCTGGTTTACTCGAAGAATGAAGCGGAGCATAAGGAGAATTTGCATTTGGTACTTGGTAAACTCAGAGAACATCGGTTATATGCCAAGTTTAGCAAATGTGAATTTTGGTTGAAGGAAGTTGGATTTCTCGGACACGTTATATCCGGAGAAGGTATAGCAGTAGATCCCACCAAGGTTGACACTGTGACAAATTGGGAAGCGCCAACAACAGTTGGGGAGATCCGGAGTTTTCTTGGACTCGCAGGATACTACCGGAGATTAATTGAAAATTTCTCGAAGATTGCGAAGCCTATGACGGAGTTATTGAAGAAGGATACCAAGTTCATATGGACCGAGGAATGTGAGGCTAGTTTCCAGGAGTTGAAGAAACGTCTGGTTACATCACCAGTGTCGATTTTGCCGGATCAGACCAAGGATTATGAGGTGTATTGCGACGCTTCACGTCGAGGACTTGGAGCAGTGCTTATGCAGGAAGGAAGAGTTGTTTCCTATGCCTCACGACAGCTTAAGCCTCATGAGTTAAATTATGCTATGCATGATTTGGAGTTAGCAGCCATAGTGCATGCATTGAAAACCTGGAGACACTTTCTCATTGGAAACCATTGTGAGGTGTACACGGATCACAAGAGTTTGAAGTACATTTTCACGCAGAAGGAGTTAAATCTCAGGCAAAGGAGATGGTTGGAGCTCATCAAGGATTATGATATGAGATTGCTTTATCACCCCGGAAATGCTAACGTAGTAGCCAATGCACTGAGCCGTAAAAGTCATATCAACACCCTAATGACGGGAGAGTTACCAAGGGAGTTAGCCGAAAATCTTCAAGAGCTATGTTTGGAAATAGTTCCAAGAGGTTATGTAGCAGCATTGGAGATTCAGTCTACTTTGATGGATAAGACCAGAGAAGCTCAAAAGAATGACAAGGATATTGCCTCTATAAAAGAGAAAATGAGCAAAGGAAAAGCTAAGGGATTTCATGAGGATGAGAACAATACCTTATGGTTTGAAGACCGTGTTTATGTGCCAAATGATTCGAAGATCAGGAAGTTAATTCAGCAAGAGGCCCATGATTCACCATATTCGATTCACCTAGGAAATACCAAAATGTATTTGGATTTGAAGGACACCTTCAGGTGGACCAGAATGAAGAAGGATATTGCGGAGTATGTAGCAGTTTGTTATGTATGTCAAAGAGTAAAGGCAGAGCATCAGAAGCTAGAAGGATTGCTACAGCCATTGCCGATACCGGAATGGAAGTGGGATAAGTTAGGCATGGATTTTATTACAGGATTGCCCAGAACACGTTCAGGCTATGCCTCGATATGGGTTGTAGTCGATCGTTTGACAAAGGTAGCTCATTTCATTCCAGTGAAGACTAACTATACAAGTGCAAAGTTGGCAAAGATATACATGACCAAAATCGTATGTCTGCATGGAGTTCCAAGGAGCATAGTATCAGATAGAGGAACCCAATTTACCTCAAAGTTCTGGAATCAGTTGCATGAAAATTTGGGTACCAGACTGGAGTTTAGTACAGCTTTCCACCCGCAGACAGATGGAGAGACCGAGAGAGTCAATCAGATTTTGGAGGATATGCTGAGAGCTTGTGCGCTAGATTACGGATCTAGTTGGGACGAGAATTTGCCATATGCAGAGTTCTCTTACAACAACAGTTATCAATCCAGTTTGAAGATGGCCCCTTTCGAAGCCTTGTATGGAAGGAGGTGCAGGACCCCATTGTCTTGGGATGAAGTTGGAGACCGCTAGTTGTTTGGACCGGATCTGATAAAGGAATCTGAACAGAAAGTGAAATTGATTCGCGATAGGCTCATGGTAGCTCAATCCAGGCAGAAGAGTTATGCATATTCTAAATGCAAGGAGACAGTTTACGGAGTCGGAGACCGAGTTTATCTTCGAGTATCTCCACTTCGTGGAGTTAAGCGCTTTGGAGTTAAGGGAAAGCTAGCGCCACGTTTTGTAGGACCATACAAGGTTTTGGAGCGTATGGGAGAAGTAGCTTATAAGTTGGCATTGCCCGAAGGATTATCAGGAATTCATGACGTGTTCCACATTTCCCAGTTGAAGAAGTGCCACGCAGAGATGGCTGATATACCGCTGAGAGATACAGTGCCACTGGAAGCAATTCAGTTGGATAGTGATTTAACCTATGAGGAGAAACTAGTCAAGATTCTAGAGTATGCCAGTCGAGTCACCTGCAGCAAGGTTATCAAGTTTTGCAAAGTTCAGTGGAGCCACCACACGGAGGATGAAGCCACATGAGAGCGAGAGGAAGATTTGCCGAAGGACCACCCTCACCTATTTTCTAGCCAACCCGAATCTCGAGGGCGAGATTCATCTTAAGGGGTTAGGTTTGTAACATCCCAAATTTTCAATTTGGAATGTTATACACTAGATCATCTTTGCATATCATATTTTATTGCATTTTGGTTGATCCTAGAAATTTCACGCAACACAAGGACCCTCGGAGAGAGTTGGGGATTTCGTTATTTTCATATTTGAGTTTTCTCAAATTTTGAGAATAGGATCATTTGATTTTATTTATTTTATCTTCAATTATTTCTAGTAAAAAATATGAGAGAGGGAATAAAATGACTTTCCCAAAATAAAGAAATATTGAGGATTTAATAAAATAAAGAAATATTTTATTTTGGTTTTATTTTCTATTTTATTTGAATTTAGGAAAAATGCGCGTTTTTCAAAATTGCATTTAGGCCCCAAATAAATGTTCATCCTATGCGGCTTGATTTTAGAAGCCGGGGAAAATTTATTTCGGGATTTTTGGAGTCCGTTTAGTATTCGTTTTGTGTTTTTTTCTGAGCGTAATTATTTAAAAAAAAAGTCCGAAGCGACTTTGGGCCATAACCGGCCAGTACTGAGTCCTGGCCGGGCCTTCAAATAGCGCCGCCGAGGCCCGAGGCCAGCCCAGCCGTGCCCCGCCCCCGAAACCCTAACCCTAGGCCGCCGCCGCCACCACCGCCGCACCGCGCCGCCGCCGCCTCGCGCCGTCGCCCGCGCCGCCCGCCACCTCGCCGCGCCGCCTCGCCGCCTCGCCGCTGCCGCTGGAGGTAGTTTTTTTTCGCCACCGGTTCTTTTTTAGAAAACTGATCGGTTTTCCATCGGTTTTGTTCGTTTTTTTAGTTTCGGTTTTTTAAATAGATCGGTTTTTCCGGTTTATTTATTTAGCGAGTGTTCGTTCGTTTTAACGAACGTTCGTCGTTTTTCTTTTTCTCAGTTTAAATCCGCGATTTTTCTGATCGCGATTCCTGATCTGGTTTTCGTTTTAGTCTAACTTTTCGCTCGTTTATCGGAATCAGGCAATTCAAGAGCCTGGAGTTTCATCTCGAAACCCTCTTTCCGTTTAACCAACTCAAACAAGTTTTTGCCACTGTAAAATTGCCCTAGATCCAGAATAGTAAACGAAGCTTGTTTTTTGTCGTTTGTCTTTCGTTGCTTCCTTCGATTTGATTCTTTTTGCCAACCGGAGTTCTTAAGTTGAACTTTCTGGTTAGATCTTTTATTCGAGTTTTACCTGTGCATTAGTTGAGTACTTATTGTATGCTTGTTTTTTTTGCGATAGAGTACCCGGAGTGTGCCGCTTGTTACTTCGAATCGCTAGGTTTGGCGGATCATCAGCAAGGCAAGTAACACTTTGATCATACTTCCAATTACCCAGTTTTTGTTGCATTAGATCAATCCTCACACATTGCATGATTAGGATCTAATTAAATTGTGGGTTTGCGAAGTAGTTGAGGTAGTACCTATTACCTATTATTATCAAACCTTTGGGAGTTACTTCTATGTTTGCTTATTGTGCCATGCTATGCTAGTAGACGTTGATTTGGTGAGTGTATCCATGACAGATGTGAGATTGTTAAATTAATGGTTTATCTAAGGTGGCAACTTAAATACACATCTGGGTGGATTGAGGCACCTGGATATTCCAGCGATTGCCAGTTTTTTATGGACCGCCACCCAGGCTCAAACGGATCATGAGATTTATTCATGCTAGAAACTTCCGTGTGCAGCCACAAGCTACTATGGGCTCTAGCATAGTTGATTAAGTTGTGTGAACTCTTACAGTGGTAGACTAGCAGATGTAGGGGAAAGTAGGTGTAACGGTCTACCCGATCGTAAGGTGCTAGCGCTTCTGAAAGACTATGTCTCGGTCATCCGTTTCTCAAACACCATGTAGTGCAAGAAATAAAACGGAGGCGATCGAGTCTTGTGGGGAAAAGTGCGCAAACCTCTGCAGAGTTTGTAAACTAATCATGGTTAGCCGTGTCCCCGGTTATGGAGATCTTGAGTATCTAGTACTTGGATTATCATGTGAATCTCATCATGTTACTCTAAAATTAATTTTGTTGGGTTTTGTTTAATGATGATGCTTAATTGGGATTGAGAATGCTGTCAACCATTCTGAATGTTTAAAAACTACCATGATAGTTAAAAAATTTATTCCTTTGCAGTAGGGAAAAATTGGCTTTACGCAAAACTATAACCATAGAGCTTTCCACCAGCCAAATATGCATATAGAATAGCCTATTTCATCCCATTACTCTCTATGTGTTATTTTCCCAGCATATTCCATGTGTTGACCCGTTTCGGGCTGCAACGTTAATGCTGCAAACTTTTCAGACGACGATTAAGGTGCTTTTAGGTCGTGGTTCTATACTCAGTGATGCCGTTGGAGTTGATGGACTCACTTATCTTCCAAGCCTTCCGTTGTTATCGTTATTAGATGGCCTTAAGCCATATTTATTGTAATAAGTTCTATTTTGAGACACTCGATGTAATAAGTGTGTGATTGCTACTCTGTTATAAATCCTTCAAGTACTGTGTGGTGTCAGCATTACTGATCCAGGGATGACACCTGAGTATAGAGATTGGACCGTTTGAGGTCTGGTCGCTGCACCACGAATTCAAGTTACCAAGGGAAAACATTTAACTTAAAAAATACGAAGGCACTTGCACTTCGGAAATCAACATAACTTGAGAAATGTGAAGCTACATGCACTTTGAAAACCAACTAATGATCCAAAGTAGTTCAGATTATAAAACACTAAATGATGCAAGCTAGAAAAAACACAAAATGCAACATGGTGTATAAGGACTACTAACATGGTCTGTACATGCTTGAATTATTCGCTCTCTGGCTGAAAATATCGAAATGCAATTGCACATTTAACCAGTGCGCAAACTGCATATCAATATATCTATCATGCACAAGTATGCCCATAGTTTCAAACAACAGATTAGAAAAGTATTTATGCTACTTTGTCATGATACGGTGACTTTCTGGTAGATGGCCTCGGCGTTTCTTGAAGCCATGAAAATGTACTATAATTTGCTTGTCATCAATGCCTGCAAATCTCTATGTCTCTCTCAACATAGCAGATCATCATTAGACACTAAATCCTTCAATGGGAGCTTGCAAAATGCTATCATTAGATCCCTCATTAGACACTATTTGTTCATCACCAGGAGCATGTAAAATGTTTGCATCAAATCCTTCATTAGCAGTCTGCTCATTAGACACTTCAGGCTCAAGAACAACATGAGCTTGTATGTTTGCATCGGAAACTTGATTAGATACATCAGATTCAGTCAGTTCAGTATTGATTGGGGGAGTTATAAAATAAGCAAAAATTGTTTTTTTCGCATAGATTCCCTACATACAGGCAGTTTCACAACACCATCAGGTTTAAATATTGGCTAGAAATTGAACAGTCGAATTATATATATTCAGGGATGTGATGTACCTGCTCGTTGCGCATGCTGCTCTTGCAAGCTGCGACTGTCCGTTTGCGCAAGCTCGATGCCATGCCCATGCTGCCGCCACTGCCTCCCATGCAGGCTACACCCAGGGCTAGATCTTCATCTTCTTGTCCTTCCATTCTCTTGAAGCCCAGCGACCGCCCTCCAACGAGGCCGGGAGGAAGTGCTGTGTTGGTCTGTCCAGCGGCGGCTAGGTTAGGAGCGAACCAGACTGGAGGCTGGAGGGAACGAATTGGGATTTTTCCTGCTGTCGATCGATATGGGAGGCTCTCGTTTGGGCCGCGAGCCTTCTATAGGGACTGCCTTGCACTTACTTTATTGGCCCATCCAAATTGAAACATTTTTCTTTATTTTTTACATTGCCCGCTCGTGCGTTGGGACGAACATAACTAGCCTGGGCCAACCTACACGACTCAAACTAGGTGCACACTTTCCAGCCACCTGAGGCGAATGCCCATACCAGCCCCTACGATGGCGTAACCCCTTTTGCGTATATGATTTGGGTAGTGAAAAATATTCCAGTGGCGCTTTTGATTTACCCACAAAATGGTTGAATTCCTTGTTTCTATGAACTGAGTTTGCCAATAATGTGAAGGATGCCAGTCTTTTCATCCTATTGTAGATTGCTTAGATCTTGATATGCCAAATGTAATCACATGAGATATACACTAAAAGCCATTGTGATGTGTGTGTATACAACTAGTCTGACTACACGTCCTCATATAACATATCGAGGACGCACCTTCTTACCAGATTAACCATTCGAATTACCAATGCAGTGTGGAAAGAAAGAAGTATTGGGGCTGCGTATCCAAGCAATTGATGCCATGGACTCCTTCGTAGAACCTTGTAAGTGAAAAAGGAGTTGCAGTGTGCCTGTAAAAAGAGCTAGCATAAGTTCAGTTACCTACTTCTCGGAATTTTAGTTAGCCACTTATTGAAAAATTGTTCAATTACATTGCTTGGCTTAATTTAGTTTGCTACTGATTACATAATGCCATAGCCTGTTAATCATAGACTATGCCTATCTACCTATTTGATACTTACTGTTAAGAATTACCTATTTGCCTGAACTTAAATAGCTACTTAAGCACGTAGATAGCTGGTCATATTTACTTCTAGGGTGTAGCAGAATTCACGTGTAATTTGCATTCTGATACCCTGTTTGTTTAAATGGTTTGCTATTATCACTTGTAGCACTAGTAATGTTTGCATGTTCATAGATAGACAACTGTCAGGTTTATATGAGGGACACCGTCTTTTTAACTTATATATGTGTTGGAATCATTTTGCTTACATCAAAGAAATTTACAGATGTCTGTGTTTCTGGTAAATGGTATCGACTTGTTACTTTAATACGTTGCCAAGAACTTGTTAGTTTTACTAGTTCATCTGTAATTAAATATGTTGCCAAAACTGGTTAGTTTTACTAGTTTGATGTTAGTTTCTTATGGCTCTTGCAAAACTTTATTTATTGATTGCTAATATTCAAGTTTGTAGGATCCAACTGAAACTCCGTTGGCACAACAGGTATGTTTTCAGAAACTTCCTTGATTACCTGGTTTGCTGCCGTAATAATCTCACCAACTTCAAGTTTTCAGGATCCAATTGGATGTCTAATTGCACAGCAGGTACATTTTCAAAAATATATTTGTGTAACAGGTTTGCTGTTGTAACTTGTTGCTCTAATCAAGTTACTGACTGCTCAACATTTCAGGATCCAAGAGAAACTCCAATGCCACAACAGGTTCCTTTTGCAAAACTTATTTGTTTAACTGCTTTGCTACTGCAACCGGTTGCTCTAATCATGTTACTGGATACTCAAGTTTTCAGGATCCAAGAGAAACTCCAATGGCACAGCAGGCACCTATTGCAAAACTTGTTTGTTTAACTACTTTGCTACTGCAACAACCGGTTACAATGATGTTAATAACTACTTTTCAACATCCAATTGAAACTCTTTATTTCCTTGTTTGTTTAACTAGTTTGCTGTTATAACTCCCAGTTGAGATGTTTTGCTAACTTCAACTTTTCAGAATCCAATCGGAACATTAATGGCAAAACAGGTTAGCCCAAGATCAAAGAGCAAGGTCCCCATGGACATTGTATCATCCCACATCAGTGGCACCGGCCCAATCGTGCATCATGAATTGCCAACTGTTGATGCTCTAGAGGCTAAACTAGTGGCAGAAAGAGATTCCGCTTCTAGACTTAGAGATGAAGTTGACATGTTGAGGAAGCAAACAGCACAATCACAAGCAGTACTCAAGAGAACCATTAAATATTTGGTGGATTTTGAAATGAAGCAAGCTGAGACTGACCGCATTGTTAAGGTCCTGAAGGAAAAAAAGGAAATTAAATTCCCACTTGGTAAATCATAGGTGAAACGTTCTTTGTGTTGTTTGTTCATGTAATCGATCAAACCATTTGTTTTAGAGATCATATAATAATTGTTTTTTGTTTTTTGGTTTGTAATTTTATTTGAGAACAACTCTGTATTAATTGATAAGACTCGGAGACATTTCATTTTGATTGCTGTGACAGACCGACAAATATGCCAATCGGGCTGAATGTGCATTCAACAATAATAGTAGTATAGATGGGCCAAGATGATGTACTAGCCTCGCTAAAAAAAGGATGCTCTTCTAGCAAAAAAAGTACAACAGCCTGGCTTATGTATGTTAGTTGGTATTATTGATCCATATACTCTATAAGTGTTTATATGTATGTTAGTTTTGTAAATTATTGGTTGATTGACTCGGTATTTGAATCTTGATACATCCCTTGTGTACATATCTAAATGGGAGTACACATTATGTTGCGTGTGACATTTGAGTTGGACATAAAGTGTTCCAAATATTTGAATTCACCTTAAACTGGATTCCAGCTTCTGAATTCGAGTATCGGCATTTGTAAATCATATTCATATATGACAGTGGAATACATCTTTGTCTTGCTTTTGAAGATATATAAAAACACATAGAAAGATTCATAAAGATTCGCATAGGAATACAAAATTGATTCAAATTTAGTTGCCAGGGTATACGTGGATGCTTATTGTCCCAAAATTCAAAAGAAGCGGCAAAATGTCCACTCCCACGTCGGCTGCCCGAAGCCAAGTGTTTGGAAGATAGAAATTATTGTCTACCCCTTACACGGACAATCCATCGGCCCAATTTCCACTGCTCTCAATAGGGGTAGGTTAGTAACTTCAATTAGACATGACACGACCGCCTCTGAGCCCATTCCGACACGGCGGGCGCCAAACATGGGTGGAAAAACACATTTGATTCAAGATCGTCCAAAAGACCTCTATTTCTCCCTCCATTTCCCATTCATACATGGTGGGCGGCAAAACAAACTCGACTCTGCTGAAATTGATGTAGGCAAATAATTTCAATAGGGGCAGGTTTGTAACTTCACTCAGATGTGACACAACCGCCCTACCTGTCAGTCCCGTTTATACACCATGGGCACCAACCATGGGCACCAAAACACCCTCTCCTCGCCCGAAATCACTCTGGGCAAATATTTGCGAGATGCGAGATTACTGTCCTATCCCCAACCGACGAGACGTCCAAATTTTAAACGGGGGCTAAGTTCGTAACTTGCCCATATTTTAGATAGGCGCGTCACAAAAACATGGTTCCCCATACCTCTCCCTCCATTTTCCCATTCATACACCATCCGCGCTAGAACACCATCCCCACACCAGCCTCCTCCGTCCGCCACCCCATCCATCGCCGCCGTCCTCCACCCCATCCATCGCCGTCGTCCTCCATCCCATCCATCGCCACCATCCTCCACCATGCCGGAGCGCCTACCAAGACCGCGTCGTCCACTGCTAGAAATGGACGTTTCTCATCCACGGCGACGGACCAAGTGCCTTGCATCGCGTCATCTCGCTTCATCTGCGCCGTCGTCCACTTTGCCCGGGCCGCTCACACGACCTTCTCTTCCACCGCAATGGGACTTGTCACCCGATGCACCCGTCTACCGTCGCAGATCTGCTTCAACGCCACCGACAGGCATCGCACCTCCGATGCCCATATAACCATAACTTTTTGATCTCAACCAAAAAATAGATCGTAACTTGGTTACTGTACTTTCTTTTCAGCTCTTAGAATTTAGTTCTTAGTTCGAAACAAAGAATGGATGCTAAATAACATTTCCGTGGTTTGCAGCTTTAAATCTGCCATGGCACAGTCATAATAGGGTTTAATTGATCATGTTGGTTCTGTGGTGGTTTCTTTAATAGAAATCGGAGGGGAAACCCTCTTTTGCTCAAAAAAATGCTTAGGGTTTCCCCCTTTTATGATCACTATACGATCAGCTTACGTGCTTCATGTCATAATAACACAGCTCCACCCATCAAGCTAAAAAAGCTTAGTTGTTCAAATATGAATATGATATTATTAAAATAGAGTTGTTTAATTGGTCAGCTAAATGTTCCTAATTTAGTTTCGAAAATGCATGTTCGGCCCTCGGGTGTGTATCTCTACAGGGTGCCCACGGTGGGCCACGGCCCACCCTGGGATTTTGGGTCGGCCCAGGCCCCGATTCCCCTCTGTTTTGCTACGTGCTTCCGATCTCTACTCGCCCCGAGCCGCCTACCTCGCCAGAGACTTGCCGTCCCTGGACGGCATGACTCTAGGAGGAAACACCGGACTAACAGTAGGTCAGGAGCCGCTCGCCCAACAGCGTCACCGCTGCCCGGGCGCGCCACTATGCCTACCTTCCCGATCCGTTCAGGGTTCACGCGTGCATCACCCACTAAGCCAACCCAATTTATCCTGAGATACGTCCTCAACACTCAGCAACCACTCCTCATCACCCATTTTCTAATTGATTCATTACTCATTAGGCAGGACTGTCATTAATTAGGGTTTGTTGTGTGCTGAGTGCTACCTACACTTAATGGTTCAGATGTATTTCAGTAATCTTTAGTACCTGTAAAGTTCATAGGGTTTCAAAATTCTGGCCCTAGGAACAAACACTTGTCATTTTGGATTGTTGGTCGTCATGACATTGACACAGATTACTACTGCAGGCCAGGTTTGTTGACAATTTTACTTGTCTTTCTTACTCATTCGATATGATATCCAATTATTCACGTCAATTAGTTGCAAACAATAAGTGCTAGAAAAACTTCTTGATTCAGATTTTGGACGGTCTCTTACTGTAGTTACAATTCTGCATACTTGTCCTAGTAAGCTCACAAGTAAATGATTGATTCACTACATCTATACTTGCCTTGTCATATTTGTTGTCAATATTCTTTTAGGGTGGAGCACCTTGTGTCGGTGTCAAAACCAGCAGATCTCGGGTAGGGGGTCCCGAACTATGCGTCTAAGGATCTATGGTAATAGGAGACAGGAGACACGATGTTTACCCAGGTTCGGGCCCTCTTGATGGAGGTAATACCCTACTTCCTGCTTGATTGAATTTAATGAGTATAGGGGTTACAAGAGTTGATCTACCTCAAGATCGTATGTTGTGGTCTAAACTCTACATGTATGATGAGTAATGTCATAATAATCTACCGACTAGCCTGGCCTCGGCTTATATAATGTACCAGAGGCCTAGGATAACAAGAGTCCTAGTCGAATACGCCGGTGGAGAGGAGTCCTTGTCCTGATCACCAAGTCTTGTGGAATCTTCCTCGTGTATACATAGGCTGTCTGAACTGGCCCATGAGCATACGGCCATGGGGGTCCTCGGGCCAATCCAATTGATTGGGAGATGACGTGGTGAGTACCCCCTAGTCCAGGACACTGTTAGTAGCCCCCTAAACCGGTCTTCAAGTTGGTGATGCTCCTCGATTCTTCTGAACTGTTCTTCATCTTCGGTCGTCGGTCTTGAAAACTAGTTCAACAAATCTTCCCATCTTCGATCTTGAGGATCGGAGAAGTAAATCCGAAGAGATTACACATCGGGTATCCAAGGAGCCCCTTTAAGTTCTTGGCCTTTATCAATGCCTTGTTATTTTTATGCCACACCTCGGGTTTGAAGTTGTTCCCGGGCAGCAGTGTCCTCTTGCGTCCGAGCTCCCATGCTGGACTGCACTCGAGGTATCTTTTGCAGCCGAGCACCAACGCCGGACCACTTCCGAGCTCCAACGTCGGAATGTATCCGAGCTCCAATGCTGGACTATGTCCAAGCTCCAACGCCGGACTGTATCTGAGCTCCAACGCCGGACTCTATCCCAGGTATCATAAATCACCTTGGTTCAAAAAAGTTGAAGGAGTTTAGCCGAGCTTAATGCCGGAAATGCCCTCTATGGAGCCAGCCACTAGTGCCCGAGCTTTAAGTCGGACTGCTTCCGAGGTGGTGCACCACCCCGACTGCGGGCCGATTTTTTGTCAATATTTTTGATTGGTGCAATTTATTCTCTGCCGAGATATATAGCCAATAGCGCTCAAGGTGTGTATCGGTCTAAAACCTGAGATGCACCTGAGGGACGACATAAGACCGCTGATCCCAGTAGCCCTTGAGACTTAGGTTGATTCAAAATTGGCCTGAGGATCAACTCCTAGCTAGGCGGAATAGTTCGGGACACAAAAAGCGGTGTGCAAATTCCTCGAGACTCAGGTTGGGTGAGGTCGACCAACCTGAGGATCATAATCTCCTCGAAAGCTATATTGCACTTTAAATTTTCTGCATTGGATTGTCAATGTTGTAGCCCTCGAGACACTGGTCGGGTGGCAAAACCAGATCAGGGGATTGATACGCCCCTTTCAATATTAGTGAATGATTAGCCCGAAGCCCAGTAGCCCCCGAGCCTTAATGTGGGCACGGGTGGCCGAATTAAGGATCGATATCCAGAGTAAAACCACAAATTATGTGTAATGATTCTATGTATCCAAGTACTTTACATCATTAATGTCGGATCCACATTGTACAGAACTTTGTTGACCTACCATCGGCTTCAACCTCCTTGGCCAGAAGCCGGGGAGTGTTTTTCCTACTTTATAAAGCCGTTATAAGGGCAAAGATTTATGGAAAACAAGGCAATCCGGCCATACGGTTTTATAAACAAAGGTACGCGGAGAGATATGTTATATTACTTAATGTAAGAAACATCTTCCAAGGAAAATAGTCCTGCTATCGGTTCCTTTCTTTGGGTCGTCATGCTTATCATGATCATGAAACCTCACCTCCGATCAATGTGGGAGGAAAATATTGAGGATTTAGTTCGAGGAAAGTTCCCAAACACTATGGTATTAATGAACCAATTTTTTTACTTCCATCATTGCCGACCAATGTGATCATTCAAGATCGCTAGCTTTCGGCTTCAACCAATCCGAGGTACTAATTTAGATGACCCGGTAGTAACAATCACATAGGTGCTCCCTTTACCGCCTAGCTGAACAATCGGGAACGTAGGGGTAAGCACAGGAGCCAAGCAACCCAGCTTGGCAAAAATCTTAAGTCAAATGGATGCATATTTATGGCTTTATAACAATGATTACGGAAGGCAGCCCTTGTATATTAAATACAAATGACGATGATATGTTTATTGTGACTCCATTGCGACCGTTTATCAGTTGAAAGTGGCCCATCGTCGGCTTCTACCCCTTTTTAGATACTACGTAGGGTGTCTCCGCAATAACAAGACAACCCTTAGCCAATGTCTCGGTGCCCGAAGGCGGTTGTGTTAGCGGAAACGAGGCAATCAGATATGCGGGCTTTATAACTTTCACTTAGTCATAGGAGCTTTAAACTGGGGAAGCTAGCTATGATCCACCGGTTAGTGTTCGGTGACATCGGAGGTCAAGCCGTAAACACTTCGGCCAATGTTACGAACGTCCCATCATTTAACACAGTCATCAGATCGCTCACCATTTTACGCTTATTGTGACACTCTGTTTTCGGCTCTCTCCACTGAGGTGCTTAACCATGTGAGCTGGAAGCACAATCACAGTGGTTCTCCCTTTGCACACCTAGCCGAACAAAGCGGAACGTAGGAGGCAAGCGCAGGAGCCGGGCAACCCAACCATTGACCGAAGACACAATTCGAAACCGATGCATATTTAGCAATATCCAAGAATGTTTTTGTCGAATCTCTAAAGGTGTCCAGCGTTGCACTGCGAGACTTGTGCTAAAAACACACAAATAGTTTAAAAGTGTTCGGTGCCAATCCAAAAATTGTAAAAAAGAAAAAATTGTGCTTCTGCCATGCTTTAACATGACACACCCGATCTCAACATTTCAAGCGGGCCAGCCTACAGCTTCGAGCTCCTTATCCCAAAGGCGGAGTACTTCTTCGAGGCCAGTTTGGCGAACTAAACTCGAGCGGCTTTTTAGAGAGAAGACAGGCTATCCGACTATTGATCATACACTCGAGTCAAAAAAGGAGCGGTAGAAAAAGACTTTGCAACGACCAAGAAGAAAACACATTTACTATAAAACATCCCATATAAATTTTAAGAGCCCCCAAGTGACTTGGGTAAAAGAATTTTATGTATAATGATTGTATGTACCGACGTACTTATATCATATCTGTGTTCAACCGAACTTTAAACGCGTCTTAACCAACCGTCGGCTTCTCCCTCTTCGGTCAAGGACCAAAAAGTGTCATGTACTCCACCTGTCGAAAGCATCGACGGTGTTTCCGATAACCAGGCAATCAGGCCATAAGGCTGTAACAGACAAAGCACGCTCAAGGAACTTATACTATATTACTGACGAAGTGTAAGAAGCATCTTCGAAGAAAATAGTACCTCCACCGATACCTTTCTTCGGTTGCTCATTGTTACTATGAGACTTGTTCAATAGGTTTTTAAGCATGGAAGCGACTTAGCTGGTTAATGTGCTCGGTGTCGATGCACGGCCCGAGCTTATGGTGGGACAAGGTCCCAGCCCCCAAGCCGGTCCAGAGGTGGCCGGGCGAAGAGCTCGGCACTCCGAAGTGGCGACATAGCACGGCCAATGCAGGCCGGCAGTGTGACGCCGAAGTCCCCGGTGTGGTTTAATGAAGTAATGACGAAGCCCTCGGTCTAGCCGAGGTGACGTGGTACGTCGGTACGTCGAGGTGACAGCGCTACCCGACCCGGATCCTTTACATGTGCATAGAAAATAGTGCAAGCCGGAGATAATAGGAATAATAAAAAATTGTTGCATAATTAATAATTTACGCAAAGTGAGTAATAAAAGAAATATGGCCCGTGTGCCGAATACTCGATGAGGGAGAGCTCTCTCAGCGATGCCGAAGTCCCCGAGGCAACCGAACATGTCGGTATGGCGATTTGACCAACAAGGTGATCACGCGAGCTGATTGGGACAATGACGCCGGCATGCCAAAGTGACCCTGTGACGCAGTCGAAGTCGATCACATACACACATAAAATAGTGCGGTCCAAAAAGGATAATTGCTTTTCGCAAAAATAATTTATTGAAAGAGATGTGGCCTGTCACCGAAGTCATGTCGATGCAGGTCGTCGGCGTGACGCGGTGAAGGCGTGGCAAAGCCTGAATTCACAGGCCGGTCTAAGTTCCGGATGTGGCATTCACCGTACTGTATACGGAAACTGACCGAACCACCACGCGACCGTTGTTAATGCGGCCACCATTTGATAGACCTGTGTACAGATGATGAAAGAAACCATAGTAATAATGCCTTGGGAAAAATAAACCCAAGCAACAAAGAAAAATACTATGATTAATAGCACCTGGTTTATCTGTTGTAGCGATCTGAAAAAAGATTACTCCCAAAATTGGGACTCGATCCGCACACCCATTGCCTGATGGACGATAAAGCGACGACATGGTGATACTGGAAAAGGTGGGATCGCCGAGGCAAAGCCCTCGGTCCAGCTAACATGACGAAGCTGGTCGGCTGGTGACGCCGAAGTCACCGGAGTATGTTGATGAAGAAATAGCAAAGAACACGCTCTAGCCGAGATGACAGAGCGGGTCAGTAAGGAGACGTTGCAGCCGCCATGCCAGCCGAGGTGTTGAAGCAGTTCGGCGCGATGGACATCGGCTTGAAAAAGCAATAGTGCGACCATGCCGACGCTGGTCATAACTTGTGACGCGGTCAATGCCGGATTGATGAAGTGACTGAGCGGCTATGTCGACGTGCCTCACCCGTGTAATCCGTGGGGCGATGGTGTTGGTGATGACGGATCCTTCGTGATGCCGAACTCTTGTTCGGCTTGCCGAGCTAATGATCCGATAAGGTTAGGCTCGGCTCGATGAAGCGACGATCTCTCTAATGCAGGTCGACAGACGTGGAGCAATATCACCGGACTAGTGTGACACCAATGCGATGGTGAAGAGTGCCTCAAAGAAGGCTTAAAATTTTATGGCCATGTGTTCAAAACAACGCACAATACCATAGAAGGAAATTCCTTTAAAAATGTTGTCCAATATCACGTTCATAAAGAAACATGAATTCTGATCGGATCCGTATTCGCCTAGAAAGCAGATCCAAAAAGTGATGCACTAATCGGAAGGTTCCTAGAGTTTGGACGGTCGGATCGAGCTGAAATTTGGAGCCGTGGTAGATATAGGAAATCTGCAGCCGATCAACGGTTGGATCTTCCAAAGGACTTCCGAGCTAGGTTCCGGAGACCACGCCCTAAACTCGTCCAGATTCCCATCCAGATTTGATAGGGCTCCGGTATATCGTAGATTACCGTTGATTCCTCCATCGGAACTCGACGAAATTTTGCATGGTTGTTGTAGACTCAATTCTGCACAATTCCACCAAAGGAATCATCAAAGTGATGCTCGAGTAGGTGGTGGCAGCGGATACAATTTCGATGTTTGGAAAAACAGGACGGTCTCCTGAGGGCAATGTTGACGTTGAGCCCCCGAGCTCCATGGATGATTCATCCATGATCTTGATAGAGATCGGAGTTGATGTTGATGAAGGCCCCCATCCGAACATGACGATCGGAGATGGAGCGCGGTGCTCAGTCGAGCCAAGGTGACCAGTCCAGCCGGCGACGAAGATGCCGACGTCGTAGTTGATCTGCGGACGAGCCATTGATCCTTTGCCGATCACACATCGGAACTCTCAATGAAAGCACCATTGTCAGTGTCAAAACCAGCAGATCTCGGGTAGGGGGTCCCGAACTGTGCGTCTAAGGATCGATGGTAACAGGAGAGAGGAGACATGATGTTTACCCAGGTTCGGTCCCTCTTGATGGAGGTAATACCCTACTTCCTACTTGATTGACTTTAATGAGTATAGGGGTTACAAGAGTTGATCTACCTCGAGATCGTATGTTGTCGTCTAAACTCTACAGGTATGATGAGTAATGTCATAATAATCTACCAACTAGCCTGGCCTCAGCTTATATAATGTACCAGAGGCCTAGGATAACAAGAGTCCTAGTCGAATACGCCGGTGGAGAGGAGTTCTTGTCTTGATCACCAAGTCTTGTGGAATCTTCCTCGTGTATACATAGGCTGTCCGAACTGGTCCATGAGCATACGGCCATGGGGGTCCTCGGCCCAATCCAACTGATTGGGAGATGACGTGGTGAGTACCCCTAGTCCAGGACACTGTCACGCCGTTTCAAAAGTCTGAAACCATAGATATGAGTGAATAGTATTTCTCTCTGTGATCTCTTCCATCATGTGTGGGCAACGAGCACTACATTGTATGGAAGGAAAGTGTCATTTCCAGCTTTTACATAGACTACGATCTTTTACATGAAATACAATCTGCCTACTTGCTTTGTGTCGCACTAGAAACACTCCACCCTTCAAGCTAAACATTATGCTACTGATAATTCCTTAGTTTATTTGTTCAAATACAAATTTTATATGATTCCAATGTTCCTACTTCAATTTTGAAAATGTGTGTCTGCCTATTATAGAGACATAAGAGGTCCGTATTTCTGTGTGTGGTCTGGTCAGCACGGTTGGGGGGTGAACTTTGCATATGCAGGGGTGAGGGAGTCCTAGATTAGGGGATGTCCGGATGGCCGGACTATACCTTCAGCCGGACTCCAGGACTATGAAGATACAAGATTGAAGACTTCGTCCCTTGTCCGGAAGGGACTTTCCTTGGCGTGGAAGGCAAGCTTTGTGATACGGATATTTAGATCTCCTATCATTGTAACCGACTCTATGTAACCCTAACCCTATCCGGTGTCTATATAAACCGGAGGGTTTTAGTCCGTAGGACAACATACACATCAACAATCATACCATAGGCTAGCTTCTAGGGTTTAGCCTCCTCGATCTCGTGGTATATCTACTCTTGTACTACCCATATCATCAATATTAATCAAGCAAGACGTAGGGTTTTACCTCCATCAAGAGGGCCCGAACCTGGGTAAAACTTCGTGTCCCTTGCCTCCTGTTACCATCCAGCCTAGACGCATAGTTCGGGACCCCCTACCTGAGATCCGCCGGTTTTGACACCGACATTGGTGATTTCATTGAGAGTTCCCCTGTGTCGTCGCCATCAGGAAGGATGCCTCGCCCCGTCTTTAAAGACGGCACCTTTGCTAAGGGAGCTTTGGCTGTCGGCCAAACCCTCCGGCTAGGTGGTTTTCTTATGACCGCCTGTTCGGCTTCTGCGTCGACGATGACCTCTCGAGCCATCGAAAACAATCTTCATGTCAGCTCGGAACTCGCCGAGCAGTTAGATGCAATGGAGCTTTCCTACATAAACGAGCTCTTGGATCACTTCGCCGCCCTGGGAGTCGCTACGGATTACGACCAGATTAGGCCTAAAACCGATCTGAGAGAGATTAACTCTCCCCAAGTCACCCATCACGTTGTCGTGGTAGAGGGATAGTGCGGCGACCCTTCGTCTATCTTAAGGACTCGTTACGTCCGGATTCCCGATCCCTCCAAGTCGGATACCCGCGGAGGGGAGGATATCACTCAAGACCTGAACTTAGAGTCAGGCGACGGGCTGGATTCATTGGACAACACCCAGGGATCCAAATTTTCGAGTTCAGAAATTCCTCGGCCTCTGAGCCTCAGACGGGGTGAGGCTTCGGATTTAACTACACCCACCCCCCCAACATAAGCGATCTATCCAAAATCAGGCAAGAGCCCGACGAAACAGTACATCATTACTGGGCCAGATTCCTCCTGGTTAAGAACAGGCTAAGGGACTGCCATGGGGAAGACGCAATCTTAATCTTCTGCAATAATTTCTCGGACAAGGGAATACTCAACGCCATAAGTCGCCGTGATATTACACGCTTCGCTGACTTGGCGTCCATTGTACGAAAGTACTATGTGATGGAAAGCGCCTGGAAAACCAAAATAAAATTTTGGGACAATCTGGCCCTAAATACAAACCCAGTCCAAAATAAAAGAGTGCATCATAACCAGACAACCAGGTCAAATACCAAAAAGCAAAAACCCTCTACAGGGCATGGAACCATACTGGAAGGATGGCTTAATGGACCCTGTAAATTCACAGTATAGAGGACGCCACACCAACTCACAGCCTTAGAGCATGTTAGATACTCCGGCAGGTGGCCAAAATTGGCGAAAACCTCCTAATTCCGGAGGCCACAGAAAGCCACCCCAGAGACAGCCATACGGTATTAACAGTCTTCAAGACTTTCGCATCAAATAATATGCAAAAAAGGACACTCCGCAGCCTTGCCGAAGTCTACCAAGTAGCAACAATAAACCCATGGAGTGACACGGCTATTACCTTTAACGCCAGTGATGAACCTAAATTCCGAACAGCCCGAGCACCAGCCGCATTGGTCCTCAGTCCAATAGTGGACGGCTTTCGTTTTACCAAGGTACTCATGGACGGCGGCAGCGGATTGAACCTCATTTACGAGGAAACCCTTCAAAAAATGGAAATAGACTGGAACCGCATTGAGCGAAGCACCACAACCTTTAGAGGAATAATCCCCAGTCAGGAAGCGCGCTGTATAGGAAAAATCACACTAGAGGTGGTGTTCGGCACGTCGGATAATTACAGGTCCGAAGAGATCACGTTCCATGTGGCTCCGTTCAGCAGCGGTTATCACGCTCTGCTAGGGCGGGAAGCGTTTACAATCTTCCAAGCAATACCCCATTACGGGTACATGAAGCTCAAAATGCCCGGGCCTAACGGGATCATCACTCTCGCTAGTGATCCGGACATAGCACTCCGCACCGAAAACAAGATAGCCGCACTGGCCCTCGAGGCACTATCCGAAGCCCTAGTGGCTGAGGAACTGACTGCGCTGCGCTCTACGGTGAATAGGGATGATGTGGTACTCAACAAAAGATCCAAGTCCACCTCCTTTAAACCGGCGGACAAAATAGTCAAATTCCAAGTCCATCCAACGAACCCAAATAAAACAGCTTCCATCGGGGCATAGTTAAACCCTGATGTAGACGCCGCACTGCGAGAGTTCCTATGAGAAAACTGGGACATTTTCTCCTGGCACCCTTCAGACATGCCAGGAATCCCACGCAGGCTGGCCGAGCACAGCTTAAATATCCAAACAGGATTCAAACCTGTCAAACAGGCTCTTCGGCGTTTTTCCGAACCTAAGAGACAGGCCATGGGAGAGGAGCTAGCAAAGCTATTGGAGGCCGGATTCATCAGAGATATAAAACATCTGGACTAGCTAGCAAACCTGGTGATGGTACCAAAGAAGGAAAAATCATGGCGCCTGTGCGTTGATTTTAAAGACCATAACAAGGCTTGCCCAAAGGATCCCTTCCCCCTCCCCCGCATCGATCAAATTATCGATGCTACCGCAGGACACGATTCGTTGTGTTTCCTCGACGCATATTCCGGCTACCATCAAATCAAGATGGCAGAATTAGACCAAGCCGCAACGACATTTATCACACCATACTGCCCATTCTGCTTCAACACAATGCCCTTCGGGCTCAAAAATGCCGGCGCAACATATCAGCGCATGATTCAGACATGTCTGGCAAGCCAGATCGGCAAAACAGTGGAGGCATATGTAGATGATGTGGTCGTCAAAACAAGACATGTCGAATCTCTAGTAGACGACTTGAGGCTCACATTTGATAACCTCCGAACATACGACATCAAGCTCAACCCGGAAAAATGCGTTTTCGGCGTTCCAGCCGGAAAGCTCTTGGGCTTCATTGTATCCGGTAGAGGAATCGAAGCAAATCCAGCCAAGATCCGAGCTCTGTCGGAACTGGATATCCCAAAGGACCTCAAACAAATACAAAAGTTAACCGGATGCGTGGCGGCTCTAAGCCGCTTTATCTCCCGCTTGGGAGAAAAGGCCCTACCCCTTTACCGCCTCCTTCGGCGCACCGAACACTTTGAATGGACGGATGCAGCCACGGCCGGACTCGAGGAAATAAAAGCCATACCGGCAACAAACCCAGTCCTGGCCGCGCCAAATATTGGCGAACCAATGCTATTATACATTGCAGCAACACATCAGGTTGTAAGCGCAGTGCTCGTCGTTGAACGAGAAGCGGACGGACACAAATCCCCTCTTCAAAAGCCGGTCTATTATGTGTCCACTGTCCTCACTCCTTGCAAATCACGGTACCCGCATTATCAAAAGATCGCGTACGCGGTATTCATGGCATCCCGGAAGCTACGACACTACTTTCAAGAGTGTTCAATAAAAGTAGCCTCGGAAGTACCACTTAACGATATCATAAACAACCGTGACGCAACGGGCCGGATTGCAAAATGGGCCATTGAGCTCCTCCCGTTCGACATAACTAATAAGCCACGGTGAGCCATCAAGTCGCAAGTCTTGGCTGACTTCGTCGCAGAATGGATGGAGGCCGAACTCCCTAAAGAGTACAGTACATATTCAAATTGGATCATGCATTTCGATGGCTCCAAGATGTTGGCCAGACTGGGGGCTGGCGTCGTTTTGACGTCCCCCATAGGAGACACAGTTCAATACGTACTCCAGATTATGTACACGGACTCCAACAACGCAGCCGAATATGAGGCCCTTTTACATGGTCTCCGGATGGCAGTATCCATGGGCATTCAACACCTAGAGGTGCGCGGGGACTCGAACCTCGCAATATCCCAAATAAATGGAGACTTCGATGCCAAGGATCCAAAAATGGAAGCCTACCGCAACGTTGTCCTAAAAATGTCAGCTCGGTTCGAGGGGCTTGAATTTCACCATATAGCCCGGGAAAATAATCAGGCGGCAGATGTCCTGGCACGCATCGGCGCAAAACGCGATGTAGTCCCCCCCAACATCTTCTTGGAAAGGCTTTTCAAGCCATCCGTAGTATGGGAAGGGGAGCCGAACAATGACACCCCGGACCCAACCGCACTGCCCGACACCGAACATTCTGACACAATCGGAGGCTCTGCCAATGAAATAACACCTTCAGCCCACGTAATAATGGTCGTCATCGCGCCGTGGACAGAACCATTCCTCGCCTACCTCACTAGGCAGGAACTCCCCGAGGACCAAAATGAGGCACGGTGCATAGTGCGGCGATCCAAAGCCTACAGAGTCCACGAGGGAGAGCTTTATAAGAAAAGCACTACCGGAGTCCTTCAAAGGTGCATCTCCGAAGAGGAGGGGCGGAACCTCCTGGCTGAAATTCATGCCGGACTGGGCGGTCATCACGCTGCAGCTCGGTCCCTTGTAAGCAAGGCCTTCCGAACAGGCTTTTATTGGCCGACGGCCGGGGCAGACGCTCAGGACTTAGTCCAACGATGCACCGGTTGCCAGCTCTTTGCAAACCAAAGCCATATGCCACCCACTGCCCTCCGAACTATCCCCATTACTTGGCCCTTCGCGGTCTGGGGGCTTGACATGGTTGGACCCCTTAAAGGCGGAACCCACAAGCAAAAATACTTACTGGTCATGGTGGATAAATTCACCAAATGGATAGAAGCCAAGCCTTTTAAGACAGCCGAATCCGGACCGGTGATAGACTTTATATCCGGGGTCGTACACCGTTACGGCGTTCCCCACAGCATCATCACTGATAACGACACGAACTTCACGGCCGACGAGGTAAAACTCTGGTGCAAAAACATGGGCATCAAGCTTGATTATGCTTCCGTCTATCACCCATAAACTAACGGCCAGGTCCAATGTGCAAATGGTCTTATCATGAGAGGCATTAAACCCAGATTAGTGCGGTCCCTCAAGGAATCTAACATGCACTGGGTAGAGGAGCTCGACTCCGTACTCTGGGGGCTGCGGACCACGCTGAATCGCACCACCGGATACACACCATTCTTTATGGTGTACGGCGCGGAGGCAGTTTTGCCCTGCGACATAATTCATGACTCACCTCGAGTGCGCATGTACGAAGAAAGAGCAGCCGAGCTCGATCGGCAGGACAGCTTAGACGCATTGGAGGAGGAGCGTGATGTGGCAAAAGCCCGTTCCGCATTTTATCAACGGCAGGCTCGAAGATACCAAAGCAGAGAAGTACGGGCCAAAAATTACAACATTGGCGAATTAGTTCTACGACTACCGGACAAGAAAAAGGACAAACTCAAGCCCAAGTAGGAAGGTCCCTTCATAATTGACCAAGTCCTGACTGGTGGAGCGTACCGCCTGCGAGATGCATCGGATAACCGACTCGAGCCAAACCCATGGAACGCAACCCGTCTCCGAAGATTCTATGCCTAGCGCCGGACTCTATGTTCGTCTCCTTCCTCTGTCCATTTTTTATATATTTTCTGTCTTACATTTCTCTTCTTCTCTCTCTCTCTTATAGCCTTTAAAGGCTCATAAAGTGACGCGCTATCCGCGCTCATTAAACCTAGGGGCTTCTTTAAACAGAAGCTTATTCATACGGGCTTCATGCCCAACACATGTGTCACAGTTCCGCATGTACCTTTTATTCACCATTATATGCATCGATATGACTTATGTTTTGGCCAAGCTGGGTTGCCTGGCTCCTGTGCTTACCCCTACGTTCCCGATTGTTCGGCTAGGTGGTAAAGGGAGCACCTCTGCGATTGTTACTGCCGGGTCAGCCAGACGTGTACCTCAGACTGGGTGAAGCCGAAAGCTAGCGTTCTTAAGGGAATATTCGGTCGGTGAACTAAAGATGATCCTTTTATTTTTATTTTTATCTATACGCCCTCGGATGTTTCTCCTGCGTTTCTTTTCGCAGTATGGACATGCACCTTAGGGCATGACTCCCAGGGAAAGGAACCCCTAACGGAACTATTCTCCCTGGAAGATGTTTCTTACTAACCATGTAATATAACATAACTAGTCGGGCACTTGTTTGTTCACGCACTAATGACCCCTACGCCTGGTCTCCATGCATTCCCCGGTTCCTATATGACCGCATGGGAATTCGGACACACTCCGGACCGTCAGGTCCCGAGGCTGAAGCGAAAAGGTCGGCCATGACAAATGATCTACAATCCGGCTAGAAGGCATTATAAATGTCAATTAAATTACATAGTCATTTTGACTGATTGTATTCCTCTTCAATACCATCTAACATGCTGTCTAATTTACAGTCCTGCTGGGAATACTTTGCGGCCAACTCTACTTGGCCGTACACTAAGCTTACAGGGATCTCCTTCCCATCGGGCCCTATAGGACCGACCTCGGCCATGTGGTTGGGGTTAGCCTTTGCATACCGCGTCTTCACCATGGCCCAGGCCTCCCTAGCGCCTTGACGGCAGGCTGATATCTTCCATAATCGGAAGCACCGCCGTGCTCCCTTTAGCTTCTCTGCAAGCTCTCCAAGACCTTCGGGCATGGAGACGGATGGCCACAGGGCCTGGGCGATGCCTCGCATCACCTGCCGAACTCGATCGAGCAGTTGCGAGAGCTCGGGAAGAAGGTCACCCGTAGAACCGGGCATCTCCTCTGTAGGACGACCTGTCAGCACACCTACAGACATTGCTCTGTTAGTCGACTTCCCCGCCGAACTTTCTTTCAAAAGGTTCATTCAAGAACTTACTAAATATGCCGCGTCGAAGCCGCTGATTCTCCTTCACGGAGTCTGACAGCTGGGCACGAACATCTTTCAGCTCGACGCCCAGCTTGGTGTTGGCATCTCGGAGATCGTTCTTCTCCCCCATCACCTTTAACAACACCCTCTCACCAGCCTTTAGCTGGCGTAGGAGGTGTTGCCTTTCCGGATTCAATCCGGCGCCATCTGCAATTTCATTTGTCAGATTCGCACCAAAGTCGTGCTTCGCAAAATACTTATCTTTCGAAGTGTATATTACCAGAGGGGGTCTCCTTAGGCTCCCCTGCCACGGCTAGTGCGGCCTCAAGTTGGGCTTTGCAGTCTTCCAGCTCCTTGGACAGTAGGGAATTCTTTTCTATAAGAACCTGCATAACAAATGATCCTTAAATCAGTTACTTTAACCGTTTCAAGTCTCGGGGGCTACTGGTATATATATAATTACCAAAATTTTCTTACCCGTATGTCTTCTACATATTGCTCCGTGGCTCTGGTTAGACCATTTTGAGCGGCACGGAGGTACGCATCTCCCGACTTGAAGGCATCTAACGCCTCTTGGGAGAAACAAGCGTCGCGAAGAATTGTCCGGCGACGCCTGTGGTTCATGGCACTCTCCACCTCAGAGTTGGTGGCAGACAACCTGTCCACATCCTCCGTCGGAGGAGCGTCCGGTGCGCGCCTTGTGTTCGGCCCCGCTTCCGGGCCAGGCTTTGGAGCCTGGCTGATGGGGGCGCGATTGGCGGTCTCTCCGAATATAGTTCGGCAAGGTCTCTTTATCCTGAAGAGAGCACAAGTGTTAATATTCCTTGAAGGTACAACACCTGGGATAAGGGGGTGCGCCGTACCTTTGCGCTGACGCCCCGGTCCGGACTTGTAACGCCCTCGATGCAGCTATATCTCCTACGTGTCGAAGCACGACTTAGAGGCATAACCGCATCGAAAGCAATGTCGCAAGTGAGGTAATCTTCACACAACCCATATAATACATAAGGGAAAAAGATACATAGTTGGCTTACAATCGCCACTTCACACAATACATGAATAAAGCATTACATCATCCAAATACAATCAGGGCCCGCCTACGGAGCCAAAATAAAAGAAGACTACCCTAAATGCTACACAGATCCCCGATCGACCCCAACTGGGCTCCACTACTGATCAACTAGAACGAAACAACACAAAGGACTAGATCTTCATCGAACTCCTCCTGAGCTTGGTTGCATCATCTGCACGGACTCATCGGCACCTGCAAGCTGGTTTTGAAGTAATCTGTGAGGCACGGGGACTCAGCAATCTCGCACCCTCGCGATCAAGACTATTTAAGCTTATGGGTAAGGTAAAAGGTAAGAGGTGGAGCTGCAGCAAGCGACTAGCATATATGGTGGCTAACATACGCAAATGAGAGCGAAAAGAGAAGGTAAAGCACGGTCGATATAAGTATGATCAAGAAGTGATCCTAGAACAACCTACGTCAAGCATAATTCCAACACCGTGTTCACTTCCCGGACTCCGCCGGAAAGAGACCATCACGGTTACACACGCGGTTGATGTATTTTAATTAAGATCAACTTCAGGTTTTCTACAACCTGACATTAACAAATTCCGATCTGCCCATAACCGCGGGCACGACTTTCGAAAGTTCAAATCCCTGCAGGGGTGTCCCAACTTAGCCCATCACAAGCTCTCACGGTCAACGAAGGATAAACCTTCTCCCGAGACATTCCGATCAGACTCGGCATCCCGGTTCTACAAGATAACTTCGACAAAGATAAAACAAGTCCAGCAACACCGCCCGAATGTGCCGACAAATCCCGATAGGAGCTGCACATATCTCGTTCTCAGGGCACACTCAGATGAGACATCCTACGAGTAAAACCAAACCTCAAGTTGCCCCGAGGTGGCCCCGCAGTCTGCTCGGTCGGACCAACACTCAGAGGAGCACTGGCCCGGGGGGGTTAAAATAATGATGACCCTTTAGTCTGCAAAACCCAAGGGAAAAAAAAGGCTAGGTGGCAAATGGTAAAACCAAGGTTGGGCATTGCTGGAGGAGTTTAATTCAAGGCGAACTATCAAGGGGTTCCCATTATAGCCCAACCGCGTAAGGAACGGAAAATCCAGGAACATAACACCGATATGACGGAAACTAGGGCGGCAAGAGTGGAACAAAACACCAGGCATAAGGCCGAGCCTTCCACCCTTTACCAAGTATATAGATGCATTAATTAAATAAGAATACTGTGATATCCCAACAATCAAACATGTTCCAACAAGGAACAACATCTCCATGTTCCAACAAGGAACAAACTTCAATCTTCACCTGCAACTAACAGCGCTAGAAGGGGGGCTGAGCAAAGCGGTAACATAGCCAAACAACGGTTTGCTAGGACAAGGTGGGTTAGAGGCTTGGTTCAACAATATAGGAGGCATGATAAGCAAGTGGTAGGTATCGCAGCATAGGAATAGCAAAAGAGCGAGCATCTAGCAAGCAAATATAGAAGTGATTTCGAGGGTATGATCATCTTGCCTGAAATCCCGCAAGGAAGAAGAATGAGTCCATGAAGAATACAAACGGACGTAGACGAACAGGTCCTCACAAACGCGACGTTACCGGAACCAACCCGAAGAAGCAAACACCGGAAAGAAGCACACAACATAGTAAACAACCAACACTTGAACATGGTATGATATGCGGGATGCGGTATGCGATGCATATGCATGATTTGAATAGGAATGATGGAACCTGGCCTCAACTTGGAAAACCAAGAGTGCCACTGGAAAGGTGAGGTGATTTCGGTTGAAATCGATATAAAGATCACCGGATTTGGATGCACGGTTTGGAAATGGAAGCAAAACAAATATGACACCGGTCTGCGATAAACAGCAAGTAGCCATCTAAATGCATCAAGATAATTATGCTACAGCACTCAAACATGGCAACAAAATACATGGCAGGGATCCACTCATAATGCTTAACAAAAGATGAACACTGAGCCACGGCTAATTCATCCATTAACAGGTTCAAACAAGCATGGCAAAAGAGCAAATGATAAACAGGTTTCAGACTTAGTGAAATTAACACAAGCCTAGAATTTCAGATCAGGTAGCACACTTTGGAGCATGAAAACTATATGCTACAAGAACTTAATATGGTAAATCAAAGCATGGCATGGAGATACTCAAAGAGCTTAACAAAAATCCCTTAGTGACCTTGAGCCAAAAGGGATCAGAAAATACAATTGCAAGCATGTGAACATGGCAAAAACATAATCAGATCACAGACTTTGTGAAAAACTGGAGCATGCAAATTAGATATCAAGTAGGCATGTTTACGAGCTCGATGCACTCACTACAGAGCATGGCATGACAAACTAAGCATACACCCATCAAGAATACATGGCATAGGAGCTAGACATGGCAAGAACAACAACATAGCATGCACGGATCAACAACAACATCCTCGGCAAAATCGCTAACAAGTAGACAATGTGCCCAGATTCACGAAATAGCAAAAGTAGAGCTCGATTGACTCAAGCTAGGTTGCTCCATAATTGCAAACTAAGATATGGATGGATAGAGCACTACAAGATTAACAAATCATCCTTACTGATCATCCTCAAAAGAGGCACGGATCACTAGGAAACAACATGAATATATGGCATATTGATAAAAACAGATCAAGGACTTAGTGGAATTACTAAGTCCCTGAAAACAGCATTAACGAATGCACTAATTTGCAAGCTTGTGCTAGTCACCACACATGTCACAAAAATACATGGATAGCACCTCTGTAAAGATGGCATGGCATATAACAAAACTCATGTAGAGCTCAGGGGCATATCATGCACACATTAATCATGGCAAAAATGACAAATAGCTATTTGGAGCAGCAGATCTGACAATTAAGTCAAATAGCACTCTTCCAACAGCATTTCGGGCATCAAAATGAGCTCAAATGAAAATGATGCAATGATATTAAACGATGTACTCTCTGAGGCGAACATTTTGATATGCTACACGCGCAAATCGGAGTTACGTGTGATGAGTTATGGCATGATGAACATGGGCATTTGAATCTGGAAATCTCGAGGACTTAGAAGAAATTTCAACCTCTCTGAGAAAATCAACGGGACGGAGCGGTGCGGGACGGCTCGGTGCAGATCTGAGACGGGCATTTGGATCGGGGGAGTGGTGGATCTCATCCCACTCCCCGGACCGGATCTGGCTTGCTGGGCCGGCGGGAGGCATCGGCTCGCTCCCGAGCAAGGCCATGGCAATGGCGGCGGTGGTGGTTCAATCCGGCGATGGGGCGGCTGAACGGCGGTGGGAACGGGCTCGTCCGGCCGGCCGGTGCCGGATCTGGGCACGGCGGCGGTGTGGGCCACGACTCGCCGGAGTCCGGCGAGCGGGGAAAGGCGGAGCAGCGGACGGCGGGACCGGTGGATGGAGGCGCGCCGCGGCGGCGCTGGAGACGGCCGGCTGGAGAAGAAGGGCGGCGGAGGTCGCTGCCGGCGGAAGGAGCCGTGGGCTCGAGCGGCGGGCGACGCCCTAGCAGGGAGGCGACGCGGTCGGGCTCGCGCGGGCCCGCAATGGGCTCGGCGGGCCGCGCGGTGGAGGAGGGAGGCGGCGACACATGGCGGCACGCGAGTGGGGGAGGGAGGCGGCGGCGCTGAGGTGGCGGCTCTCGATTGGCCCGGGTGAGGTGGAGGGTACGGTGGACATGTCCGGCGCGGTGGAGAGATTTGTCCGGCGATGCGAGGAGCGGAGCTAGGGTTTCGTCTGCGCGAGAATTTCGGAGGAGAGCACTTATATATAGGTAGAGGGAGCTAGGAGAGTCCAAATGAGGTGCAGTTTTCGGCCACGCAATCGTGATCGAACGCTCTAGATGATGGAGAGGGTTTTGATGGGTTTGGGGCCAAATTGGAGGGGTGTTGGGCTGCAACACACACGAGGCCTTTTCGGTCCCTCAGTTAACTGTTGGAGCATCAAACGAAGTCCAAATGGCACGAAACTTGACAGACGGTCTACCGGTAGTAAACTAAGGCCGCATGACAAGTCTCGGTCCAATCCGAAAATGTTTAACACCCACACATGAAAAGAAGTAGAAAGGGACACTGGGTGACATAGGAGTGCCGGATGCAAAACGGACAACGGGGAAAATGCTCGGATGCATGAGACGAACACGTATGCTAATGTAATGCACATGAAGACATGATATGAGATGCATGACACGCAATCAATGACAAGGCAACAACAGCGAATAACTGGACGACACATGGCACATCGGTCTCGGGGTGCTACAGGACTGCACCTCTTTTCTGCCCACGGGGCCCTGCGGCCCCTCGTTGGCTTGTCGCCGCAGGTTCGCCTCCCGTTTCTGGGAGGCTGGGATTAGCCCTGGATAATCAGCCGTAATGGCCACCAGGGCGTTGTCCTTGCTCAATTGATGGAACACTCCATCAATCAGATCTACCGAAAGCTCCGGATCCTCTTGCGAGTCCGGGTCGAGGGACCGTCCTGGGTCCTCGGGTTGTGGAGGAGGGCTGTTTATTTCTTTAACAGCCTGGCGCAGTTCCTGCGTCGAAATCACTAAGATTAAATATTTAACAATGGGGATATAAAACGGATGGGCAAGATGTGATCACTCACCCAGCTTGGAGGATTATACATGGAAAATCCACCCTTTGGGTCAACGCGGAGAAAATCCTCCTCTTCTCCCTTGTACAAAGCGGACAAGGTCTTTATTAGAGCCGCAGCCGAATCCGGCCCCTTACGGCCGTAGCGGGTGGTGCCGTCCTCCCCGTTGAAATCCCACATGGGGTGGCCTCTATAATGTAGCGGCTGCACCCCTCGCATGATGCATGCGGCCATGACCCCGATCATGGTTAGTCCGGAATGAGCTAACAATCTTATCCGGCCCATCAGGTAAACAATGTCCCTGTCACTTTCCCTCTAAGGGCTCTGTGGGCGCCAGCTTAGGCGCTTCTTTAAGGGAGCATTGTTGAATTCAGGGAGGCCGATCCGGACAGGATCCGGCAGCGGCACGTCTTCTATGTAAAACCATTCCGAGGGCCAGTCTTCGGACGCCTTCTTTGGGGTTCCGGGCAGATAACCGGTCCCGGCGATGCGCCATACTTCGGCTCCGCCCACTTGATACATAGACCCCTTCTTGGAATGGGGCATGAGGCAAAATAGCTCCCTCCACAGTCTGAAATGAGCTTCAACACCCGAGAACAGCTCGCAGAGGGCTACAAAGCCCGCGATATGCAATACTGAGGCAGGCATGAGATGATGTAGCTGGAGGCCGTAGAACTCCAGCAGCCCTGGAGAAATGGATGGATTGGAAATCCGAGTCCCCTTATTAAATAAGGGACGAGGCACATCCGCTCTCCTTTGGAGGGATTAGGGGCACTCTCCGCTTGCTCTCACCCGTTATAGATGGCAAGACCGGCTCGAACCGGGATCATATAGGCCGGGGGGAGAAATCCCCTGGTCTGGAGCGTCACTAGCTCGCTATGCGGGATGGAGCATCTTTCCCAATATCCAGGCTTAGGGCTGGAAGGGCGGGAGGAGGAGTCGCGACAGCTGGCCATGGTGGAATGGATCTTTGTCGAATGCGCTCTGATGAACACTTGTGAAGGGGGAAGGTGTGGTTTGGATCTAAATCCTCGTCTCCTTAAATAGGTCAGCTCATTTACGCGGCTAGGGGTGTGAATGTAAAAACACTCAGACCTTTCATATTCGTTTGACACATGGGGAGCGGCCATTATTGGGCGCATAAGCCAAGGAGCGCAACATCTACAAGAAACCGGACTTTATTCAACAGGTACATGGAATTTAGAGGAGAACCCGCCTTGCAATGCCGAAGACAATCTGCGCGCCGGACTCATCGTCATTGAAGCCTGGTTCGGGGGCTACTGAGGGAGTCCTGGATTAGGGGGTGTCCGGATGGCCGGACTATACCTTCAGACGGACTCCAGGACTATGAAGATACAAGATTGAAGACTTCGTCCCGTGTCCGGAAGGGACTTTCCTTGGCATGGAAGGCAAGCTTGGCGATACGGATATTTAGATCTCCTATCATTGTAACCGACTCTATGTAACCCTAACCCTATCTGGTGTCTATATAAACCGAAGGGTTTTAGTCCGTAGGACAACATACAAATCAACAATCATACCATAGGCTAGCTTCTAGGGTTTAGCCTCCTCGATCTCATGGTAGATCTACTCTTGTACTACCCATATCATCAATATTAATCAAGAAGGACATAGGGTTTTACCTCCATCAAGAGGGCCCGAACCAGGGTAAAACTTCGTGTCCCTTGCCTCCTGTTACCATCCAGCCTAGACGCACAGTTCGGGACCCCCTACCCGAGATCCGCCGGTTTTGACACCGACAAGGGGTTTATAGGGAGACACTCTTCGAGTTGAATCCGCAATGCATTCCATAGATAATCTGACTACTATTCATGTTTTCATGAATCTCAGATTATGAACAGCATCATAATGATTATGACCTTGCGCGCATGAAAAGAATAAAGCAGAACAATGCCATGGCTGTCAAACTTGGCATTAAGGGACTGAAATCGAGTCTGGTTGCAATGCAATGCAATGCAAACGCTCTCCACCTACAGATTCATGCTCAGAATATGATCCTAACCATGATCCTGAGTTAGAGAGAGACCTAAGTCAATGTAGCTCTGATATCTCTCCAACGTATCTATAATTTATGAAGTATTCATCCCAATATTTTATCATTCTTAGGTGTTCTACAATCATTTTATAGCAACCTTATATCATTTTTTGGGACTAACCTATTGACCCAGTGCCTAGTGCTAGTTGCAGTTTTTTGCTTGTTTTTTACATCGCAGAAAATCAATATTAAACGGAGTCCAAACACCGCGAAACTTTTTGTGGATTTTTTATGCACCGGAAGGAACCCAATGGGCCAGAGCTGCACCTGGGGGTGCCCCGAGGGGGGCACAACCCACCAAGGCGCGTCGGGGCCCCCTGGCGCGCCCAGGTGGGTTGTGCCCACCTCGATGGCCTCCCGCACCGCCTCTTTGCACTATAAATTCCCAAATATTCCGCCGCCGTAGGGCCCCGTAGCCACTGAAAACCTATTTATACCTGTTCCGGCACCATGCCAGAGGGGGGGAATCATCTTCGATGGCCATCTTCATCATCCCGACGGCCACCACGATGACGAGGGAGTAGTCCACCCTCGAGGCTGAGGGTTTGTACCAGTAGCTATATGTTTAGTCTCTCCCTCTCTCTCGTGATCAAAATCATGGGCTTTGTTAATATAGTCAGATCATATGATGTTTCTCCCCTCTATACTCTTGCTTTGATGAATTGAATCTTTACCCTTTGAAGTTTTGTCTTGTCAGATTGAATGTTCAGATTTGAAAACACATGATGTATGTCTTGCGGTATGAATACTTGAGGTGAAATTGGTGTATCTTATTGATTCACTTGATATATGTTATGTCACTCAACTTGCGGATTCCCGCGATGATATAGGGGTAATCTATGCATAGGGGTTGATGCACATTTTTATTATCTTTTCTCCGATAGAAACTTTGGGGTCTCCTTGTAGTTCCTTGTGTGGATTGAGTATTATGAATATGAATTTGCTTGGTGTTATTGTAGTACGAACTCTAGGATAGATCGAACAGAAACTATAGCTTTGTGTTGTTTTAGTAGGAACTCTTGAATAGATTGAACGGAAAGAATAGCTTTGAGGTGGTTTCTTACCCTACAATCAATTTCTATCTTTTGTTCTCTGCTAATAGGAACTCGGGAGTGATTCTTTATTACACTTTGAGGGATAATCATGTGATCCAACTATGTTAGCACTGTTGAGAGATTGCACTAGTGAAAGTACAAACCCTAGGCCATGTTTTTAAGCATTACAACACCTTTTTTGTGCCCGTTTACTAGTTGCTACCTTGATGTTTTTTAATTTTGATTATAAAAATATATTTCTATCATCAACATTACACTTTTATCACCATCTCTTCGCCGAACTAGTCCACCTATACAATTTGCCATTGTATTGGGTGTGTTGGGGACACAAGAGATTTCTTGTATTTGGTTGCAGGGTCGTTTGAGAGAGACCATCTTCATCCTACACCTCTCACGGGTTGATAAACCTTAGGTCATGCACTTGAGGGAAAATTGCTACTATCCTACAAAACTCTGCACTTGGAGGCCCTACACATGTCTACAAGAATAAAGTTGCGTAGTAGACATCAAGCTCCCTAGTGGAGGAGTCAGAGGCAGATGCCCTATCTTATTCACCCATCAAGGTGCTTGCTCTAACTTTCCAAGGTTATATTGGTCGCACATATCTTGTAACTGATGCTTTGCATTGCTTCTACTTTGTTGCACTGTCATTAGCTTAGTTTACACATCGTGTATGTGAATACGCCCTGCCTATCCATTTTCAGTACATAGTCCATCTGTCATCATACCATATTTATCCATTCAAATGATGTTCTTGTGTATCAGACGTTCAAAAGGAAGAGGGCGATTGCTGATCACGGAGGAGCACGAGCAAAGTATGTGGAAAAGGTAGTGACACCTGATAAATCAAATAGCCCATTAGGTGTAGTTGCAATATCACGTCACCCACAAAACGCCCCAACTCTAGTAGACTCTAGCCCTACTACACTGGTCATTTCTGATGCCCCAACTCAGCAGACCCCAACTACAGCAAACTGTATGATGATGCCAATTGACATAGCACCAGCTCTACGACGCAAAACCCTCATTCCAGCAAAGAGTACAACAAATCCAGTTGCTAAACCCCTTTCCGAACCAGAGAGAGCCCCAATTGTAGCAAATATGACCCCTATTCCATTTCTTCGCAGTTTAGAAGATGAAGCTTATATTGTTGTCAGGAACTTTGTGCGCATCTTTCCTTCATGGAAAGATTATAACGCAGACACAAAACAATTTCCAGTTTTCTCCCGCATCTTACTCGTAAGTAATGTACTAATGTTATTCATTGTAATTACTGCATATGTTTCTACTGACAGAAGACACAATATTTCACTCTTTTAAATAGGCGAGGACCAAACTGGATTGTCAAGACGAGAAAGGGTTGGTTGCGCTTTTCCAGCACTTGTTGATGAAGTATCGTTCCTACCTGAGGCAAGTGCACTTCGATGGCAAGCCTCTAAACGAAATTTCTGTAAAGTCTCCGGTGCTACATTTATCAAACAGTGAAAGGAATAATATTGACACATTGGTCTCATCTACAGGGTAAGGTACTGTCTGTGATATCACATGAACTACATTTGTGCATTTGCCTTAACATCTCACTTGTACGAAAACTGTTAGCAGAAGAACATTCATTCTCAAGGGACCACAAAATCTCGCAACTATACTGCACACTGAATTGCTCTTGTGAGTACCTCTTGCCCTGTATGACCATACTTACTTTCGTAGCTGTTTGATTATGTAGCATCACTGCACATGTTAGCCTCGTTATCGTCCGTTTGGTGGACATTATAAGATCTGTATGGACTCTTACATCAATTTAGAATGAACCCAATGCTTTTGAAGAGGTTTATCTCTGCATTCCTCTTGTAAGGACTGAACGTCGTCTATCACTGTACTTACATTAACAGCTACTCCCTCTGTCCCATAATATAAGAATGTTTTGTACAATACATTAGTGTTCAAAATACTCTTGTATTATGGGAAGAGGGATTGGTTCATTATGTATCATTCTTCATCTTATCTCCCTCGCCCACCATTTACTAAAAATATCAGATCTATATGTAATCTTACCAAAAATTTGAATACAAAGACAATGCCAGTGCAGAAGTGTAGCCCATTGCTCTTGTGAGTGCATTTTGTCCTGTAACGCTTGTACTTCCAGGGATTGGTAGTTGATTATGTAGCATCAATCTGCATCTTATCTTCATAATCCTCTATCCCTTCCAGTATTATCATATCTATAATTACTCTCCACAAAATGTAGAGTACAGGAAATGCTTATGAAGAAGATTATGTGCTGAAATTCTTGAGTTATCCTTCCCTTGACATGGAGAAGGGAATTATAAAGCCGGTGTTAACTTTTAATGTAAGCCAGTCCTTCTTAAGCCTTTATCCTCAATTGTTGTTTAATTTGCTCATACTCCCTATAGTTTACTGTTGTTTAGTTTGCTATTTCTATCAAAATGCATGTTCGCAGCAACCATAAGTTCCAAGTTTTACTTGTAAAACCAAATTCCTTGTTCATACCATGCACATTATGCAATACTCCCTATATGTATGCTTGTTTTTGTGGATCTATAATCCAGTGTGTGGTGAAGTAGCCCACGTTTGCTCCTTGTCATCTCCTATTTTATCTTACTGATGTGGCTGATGATATGAACAACATGCCATGCACATTAACCAAAATAGATACAATGATTGTCTTTGCCTTCATCTATGCTTGTTATGTTGACATGGTAATCCAGTAGTATGGTGAAGCTCCCTGCATTATGAACAATGCCAAATTATGCTATTGATATTTTGAACTTACATTTTGTTTTCTAATTTGATATTCGATGGAATTGACAACACAATTATCATCTTTGTATATACACGTGCAAAACCTGTCATCTCTCTACTTGTTTCAGGGTGATATGCCTAATGGCATGCACAAGTCTGCCGAAGGTTGTGACACAAACACAACATATATTGCAACAAAGAAGGCAAAACATCTTGAAGATAGCAAGACAACCCCAAAGTCTTGTCTTGATGAAGTGTTCAAGTTACTTGAGACTAGCAGTCAGACAAACTCACAGAATTCGCTGTCTGAATCAGTTCAACTTCTTCAGTCCCAAGTTCTGGCAGAAAGGCATTCTGCAACTCAACTTCGACTTGAATTCCTATCTCTAAGAAAGATTGCAGAGAACACCAATGAGAACCTCATTGCTAAATAGCTACACCTGGAAGCTATGACCGACATGCTAGGCAGTTCCCACGCAAGGCTAACCTTTCTTGAACTATCTTGGAAGTGGTCTCGGTTTAGTATTATTTTGTTACGCTGCAATGGTGCCCAGTTTTCGTAATCTGCTTCTTTGTTGCGCTTTATGATCACTGGTGGTGAACTTCGATGCCCAGTGGATGTAATATACCATAAATCCTTTATTGTATAGTGTAGGTTTATTGTAAGTTACTATGTCGTAATTTCGTTATTGTATAGAGTAGGTTTGTTCTTAATTCCTACTAGTTACCGCCATCATTTGCTATCTGGAAAAAAAATATGATGTAGTCGAATGGGCCGAAACATTCGCCTCTAACGGGCTTGGTTTTCAGCAGGCCACAATTGGCTCGGCCTGCATCTTTCTTGGGCCTGAATGGCCATTGGGGCCTTCACACTTTGCGCCAGGCCCACAACTTACTCCGGCCTATATTTGGCCCAAATTTTAGTTGGGCCTTTTGTGGACCCATCGCTTAGTTTGGCCCATGTAGCGTTGGGCCATTAACAGGCTGAATATTCTGGTGGCCTGTTATGGCCCAGAAGAAACCATGGGCCTTTAGCAGGCTGAAATTCACGTTGGGCCTCAATTTTCACTGGTCGTCGACGGGCCTTCAACAGGCTGAAAGGTAGTCCGGGCCTTTTTTGGCCCAGTTATATGACGGTCCGTTACCAGGCCTAAACATATTTCAGGCCTTAGTTGGCCCACTGAAATCATGGGCCTTTAAGAGGCCGAAAGCTTAGTACAGGCATCAACGGGCTGAATTGTACGACAGGACTTTAACAAACCCAAAGTCACGTTGGGCTGAACTGTTGCCACCTTTATCACTGGCCGTTAGTGGACCGGATGTCGCATCGGACCATATATGGCCCATGGGCAGCACGGGCCATTCCCGGGCCGAAAGACACACCGGGCTGAAATGGGCCCATGTCTACATCGGGCCTCTAACAGGCTGAAAGTCACTGGGCCGTAATTGGGCCCAAATATTTAGCGAACAATTAACGAGCCAGATGCTTCGGGCCGTAAATGGGCTTTATTAAATAGGTCGTTATTGGGCTGGCCCACTAGTACCCGAGTAAGACACCAATGGTGTTCCAACTGGGAGATCTCGTATGGCTTCATCTTCGCAAGGACCGCTTCCCCCAATGAACACAAGTCAAAGCTCCTACCACGAGCCGACGGACCCTTCAAGGTGATAGCACGTTGCAATGACAACGCTTACAAGATTGACATCCCACGCGATAATTACAACGTAAGCGACTTCTTCAATGTTAAAGACTTGGCCAAGTACCATGGTGATGAACATCATAATCCGTGGACGGATCTCTCCCAAGGGGGGGGAATGATGCGGAGCATCCTTCCATCATCGCCATGGATTCTACGCCAACACGTCAAGCCCCACATGGACCTATGACAAGTGCTCGAGCACGCGCAATTGAAACCGAGGTGAACTCCTTCCTACTTGACTTGCACATGAACTCCAATGAGATTTGGTTTCTACCTCAACAAATACTCTATGCATCATTAGGTACGAAGAGGGACCCTTCCAAGCAGCTGAGGAACACCACCAAGTGCAAGGAGAACCACCCCAAGCCCGCACGAAGGAGGAAGGAGCCAAACAGCAGCAGGACAGAAGGTCCTAGGCGACCCCGCACGCACGCCCCCCGAGACCCCGTGCCCACGGGCTACACATGGATCTACGGCTATAGCACCGTGTGCCTACGGGTGTGTACCATGCGCACGGGCCCTACAGTATGGACAACTGACGTGGGTTGTTGGGCCTCCACTTTGCATCCCCTTCATCTCCTACCTACCCAGGCCTATATAATTAGTACCTAGGGATATGTTTAGGGTTAGACAAGACATAGATGAGACATTTGAGAGCTTTTCTCCTTGTACCCACTCCATTGGAGATCAAGGCCTCTTTGGAGAGGATCCACTTGTGGATTTCAAGACCTCCTCCTAGAGAAGACTACCACCATCAAGACCTCGTCTCTTAGGAGTGGGAAGAAACTATACCATTGTATCTTTCCTTTGATTGTGTTTGTGAACTTGTGGATCTTGTGTTCCTATTACAATGGATGTGTAATTGGGTATTGTTGGAGCGATTTCCTCTTTGTGTTCTTGGTGTTCATATCCTTTTCCCTGTCCAAGTCTGAAAAGATCCATCTTAGGGTTTCACCCTACAATAGACTCGCCCTGAGTGGTCTCCTCCCCTCCTTTGGCTGAGGAGGTGGGGAGCTCTCCTCCATCACTTTTTGTGGGAGGAGCCAATCCTGTGTTTTTAGGCCGGGGGCTGGGCTGGGGGCTTGGCGTCAGATCGTTCGTGCTACTTCCGCCATGCCCGCACCCTCCGTAGTATTCGACAGCTCCGCGTGCCTAAGCCGTTTGGTCCGGTGGATGAGGGTCTCCTTTTCCTCCTCTTCCCTGGAAAAGACAACAAACAAGATATATCAGCAAACCGATAGACATACAGAAACTACAGCAAGGAAAGAAGGGCATTTTTCCTAACTCATCGTCAATAAGCATGGAGGTCAGCTCAAAATCCATGGGTGGTGAAGGTGCTCTGATCCTCTTTAGGGTCGAGGGAATAGAGCTTCCCGACAACTTCAAGCCTTGCTGAGGTGTAGGGGGCTCCGACGAGGATGAGCTATGCGAGGAGCTCGAATCAGACTGGGAGCTGGAGTCGACTCCCATGGCTGCCAATCACTTGGCGGGAGGGTTTTTGGCCCCGAAAAGGTGGGAAGATTGCCGGTGCACCATGTCCGGTTTTCTACCCTGGGAGGTGGTCTTCTTGACCTTCTTCGCGGCAGGCACAAGAGCAGGAGCTGCCCCCCGGCTAGCCACCTGCCTATGAGGGCGCGGATCCAAGATTAGCTCGGGTGCTTGAGGGCTTGCTGCGAGCCACTCCTCCGTGTGCTGCTCCGCCTCCTCAGCTCCGTCCTGTTCCTGGGCCTTCGCCGCTGCGGCTATATGGCTTCGATCCTGGCAGGCTCGTCACTGGGAGGCTCATCCCCGACAAGATCGCCCCCGGCAGGATCGTCCTTGGCAACCTCCTCTGGGGCGTGCGCCTCGCTTCTGCCGTGAGCGGAGCCTTCATCCTAAGCCTCCTCCTCCTCCTCAACTCTCCCAGCCTTCACCTTTGCGGTGGCCCAGGATGCCTTGTCCTCAATCCCTCGTTTGATAAACTCCTACACCTTGGAGGTGTGCTTGAACATGTTACCTTCCACCCTGGAAGCCACTTCTACCAAGCTGGAGGACGACACAAGCTCCGCATCAAGCTCAGGGAGTTACCAGTTGCTTCCAACCCCATAAGCATTGCATTCAGGCATCCACTTCAAGATCTGGTCCAGGGCGGAGTTGACATTCAGTGGGACACACCCTTGCCGGCAATTTGAATGGCCCAAGGCTTCCGAACAGTTGTTCGCATAGCCAAGCATTGGCATGGACTGACAAATTGTTGGTCAGGCTGGGGTATGGGCACATCCTATCTCCCGCATCTCCATACTGCCAAGAAAATATGTCCCTCTTCTGCAACGGTGCAATATAGTCTGGGAGGAAGTCAACCCCCATGTTGTCGGATTCAGGGATCCACAAACCCAAGGAAGGTTTGAACTCTGGGGTGTGTGCGAAGAACTCAACCTCTCTAGCCAACCAGCTCGTCACCCCCACGGCTCTGCTCGATGAACAAGGAAGAAGATGGACACGATAGCTTACCCAGGTTCAGGCCACCTTGCGGTGCAAGACCCTACTCCTGCTTTTTGGTGGATTTGCCTCACGAGGGGCTGAGGATGAGCTAGTACAAGGGATGAACAACCTTGCGAGGTCTGCTCTGGTGGGGGAATGAGTCGACCAAGTTCGGGATCCCCCTCTATGGTGGTGGCTAACCTATACTTATAATGGCCTCAGTCTTCTTCCCCCAAAATGTAGGAGGGAAGGGATTCCACAGTGGCCAATTTGAAAGGGGACAAGAAGTACATCTCATCTTGAGAAAAGGTGGTCTACGTGTGCAAAGCTTCTGGTCGTGATGCTGCGGTAGGATCGGCAATGACATCCGTCCTGCTGTCCTGGCAGTCTTGGTTTTGTTGCACTAGAATGGAAACCTTTGCCTAATTCCTCGGGAACCCACGCCTGCGCTCGCCTCCTTAGCACCAAAGAGGAAATTGTCTTCTCTGAGCCCACTGGCGCCTTCCTAGCCTTGGTCATCATGGCTTGCGTCACCACAACCTCATGAGGTTGGGTACCTGCATAGGAATCTCCGCTCCTCAGGAGACAACCTGGGAGGCCGCTCCCTCCGAAGGTCTTGGCATCGTCCGTCTCACGAGGTTTGGCCCCCCGCGAGGGTCTTGTCTTGTTGTTCTCGTAGACGGGCCGTACCAGGCCGTCGATGGAGCCACGCCATGGGCCGCAGGTAGGCAAGTCTGGTTACCCTAGTTCCTAGAATGCCAACAGTAGCCCCCGGGCCAAAGGCACGCTCGGACTTGGCTTCGAGGCGAAGCCAAAGGGCAAGGGAGAAATGCCGCAGGCCCCAATCGCCCGCGGACCGAGCCGGTGTGTGTCGCTTGATGGGATGTGGGCATCTCCACTTCGCCACACTGCCACGGCAATTGCCCAGGCTGACAAAATACTAGCACATGCTACCGAGCCATCATTGCCTCTCTTCGTCCTGCTCTAGATCCCCTTTCTCCCAGCTGGGGGTATCTCCAGATCCAGCCTCATTCCTCCTTCCCTCTGCTCCTCTTCCTCTTAGATCTTGTGAATGGCGTTTGGGAAGGCGAACCCTGTCGCTCTGGCCGTGAGCTCCTGATACTCACCCGCGCCAGTCCTTGGCACGTCCTCCATTATCGAGGAGAAGCACCTCACCGCCATGCTCCTGCTGACGGCGAGCGACGACGATGAGTGGGATGAGACCGTCCTCTTGACTAGCTCTGCCAAGCAGAGGACCTTGGCGCGGATAGTTTATCCCTTCTTACTCCATAGCGTCATTGTGGGGCTCTTCCCGCCCTTCTCCGGGTTCTTCACCGCCATCCTCAACCACTACCAGGTCCAGGCTCTGCATCTTCAGCCCAACTCCGTCCTCCTCCTATCCATCTTCGCCTTTTACTGTGAGGCGTTCGTGGGCGTGAGGCCCTCCGTTGCGCTCCTCTGCCACTTCTACTTAGGGATGCACGATCTAACCTAGCGCTCTGGCTGCATCTCCTTCGCTACGGTCCACAAGGGCAACACGCTCATGAGGGCCGAGAAGAAGGTGGAGAACTTCCAGCGTCGGTGGGCCTTCATGGACGCCAAGGACCTCAACGTGTGACAGCCTGGTTATTGCCCTCTTCTCTTTGCCTGATTTTCAGATGGTTTTGTTTTGAAATTTGAAGTTTTGAATCTTTTCAGATGTACTTAAACACTTGGGTACCCCTTGACTTTCAATCAAGTGTCTCATTTCCCGCTCTAACTATCATTTCTTCTCTGTTTCACCTCAAAATAATATTTTGAATATTTTTCTTAAAGGAAAATATTCATTTCCCTCTCTAAAACCCTAGCTAGCTCATTTTGCTCCAAAGCAACCCAAATTTTTCTTGCCCACAAAAATCTGAGAAAATTCCCAAATATTCTTTGAGCCCTAGGGCACCTTCCCGAGCAAAAATATTTCATCACTTTTTGGAATATTTTTGCTATAGAAAATATTTTCTGTTCTGGACAAAAATGGGATTTTCTACAGCAACTACCATTTTACTTGCTCTATTGTGGCTGATTTTTCTTGTGCATCATCACCTTAGTAGATGATTGCTAACGTCCAAAGCCCAGCACCCAACTCTCAGTAGTTTGACCACAGTAAGCTCTCAAAGTTACTGACGAGAAACTTACCAGGGAGTTGAAATCCATTCTACTTCGTCTGAGCTCAAACCAAAGCATGGTAACCTCTCAATCTACCACGAACTACACGCCAAACATGAAGTTTGGGCTTAGGTCGGCCTGAGGTCAGAGTTCACGCAGTGACCACGCGTGTGCATCATGCCAACCTGCATGTCGTAGTGCTCTGAGTGCCACCAAGCGCTCTGTTGCGCGCGTTCTTGCTTCCCCGATTGCCAAACCTTGCCAAACTTCGCCTCGATCATCGTCTCGACCCTCTTAACTCCCTCCTGGCGCTCGTCGATGCCGGTGCTCGCCGCAACGATGTGGGACCCCGACTCATAAGTCGTGATCACCGAATGCATGTGTACAATGATCCCAGAGATCAATGCTCACTGAACACACAAAAGCTGAGTAACAAGGGTCTTACATCCATACATACCATCTTACATAAATTATGAACATTATGGTCAAGTCTTGAGTATAACTTCGCAACGGAAATCTTCGTCAATAACCTGGACCCATGCCATCTGCCTTAACCCTACAGGCATTCTGACTGGGAAGCGTCCTAGCTTGCATGTTCGTCACCAAGGTACTCTTCATTATATCCTATTATTTCATGTCTGGCCAATAAAATAACCAGTGGCGAGACAATGAGTACTTTGAATGTACTCGCAAGCAACCCATGTTTTGTCTTAAGATACAACAATGCATGACATAGGCAAATTTATGCAGAAAGCTAATTTTATTGTGCTATGCCATGTTCAACAACGGGTAAAAACATGCATCATATGAATTCAAGTAACCATAGGGACTGGTTACAGATATCAACATAAATGGAGCGGGCTTCAACCGAACTCAATCATGTCAAGTCCCTTGACTTGACCCAAGTGGTTCTCCCCACTTATCTGAACACATACACTGGTCTGTAAACACGTGGACATAGCCCAAGAGCGGTTACCCAACTGTCCTTGACCATGGACACGGCTATTCGAATAGTTTGACACTCTGCAGAGGTTGCACACTTTACCCACAAGATCCAGGGAACCTCAAGTACCTGGGGTAAGCACCTGATCACTATATTTCCCTAGATGACACTAACATAGAGTCCACTTGATTGGTAGTAACCCCCGTGCCCAACATTTCACATCTTAAAATTGTGGAGCCTCGCTCCCATATTCATCACATTCCACTGACATGGGGTACTAAAGGTGTGTCCGGTGCCTGTAAAAACAGTCATGTCCTCCCTTCCTGGCACGACCCCGTCCCGAGAGAGCGCAACAACGACTCTCCCGTCACTAGTAATGCGGGCTCCAAGCTAGTATCGGCCTAGGTAATCAGTAATGCCCTTTCCCATATAAGGGTAGAGTGGTTGCACATGTAAGGTTGGAATAACGGTCGCAACTTAAACCAGTCCATTTTGAAAGCATCACACACACTTGCCTCGGTACTCCACTTCATCATCAAGTGGTTACCCATATCATTATCTCTTTCGGGCACAAGTGGCACCCGACGGGGTTTTCGAACAAGTCTTTTGAAAATACTTTGTCTCCATCACCATGCATATACCCGTCCCATTTGCGTAGCATCTACTTTAGCCTCCTGTCTACTCCCACCGGCATAACCCTCATCAAAAGGTAGGGTCATGCACAATGCAAGTATCAACGAGGAAGTAACGGTGGCAAACCACCCTCATGTGGTCACCTCATCATCATGTCTCCGATGCAAGCAATAAAAGTGCTATGTGGCATGCATAAAAACGTTTCATAGACATGGTCAAAGGGCTGCTTGCCTGGTTCATCAGAGTCTTCAAGTCTTCTGGTCTCTCTAGGTACTCCGTCTACTTCGTCTACTAACGTTGAAAGTAATCACAATAAGCAACACAACAAGGCATAAAATAACAGTGCTATAAAAATGTGAGTTGGACTTTTCTAGGATACCCTTGGTCATCTGAGGAATGCCAAAGTGGTTTCATTGGGGTTTGATCAACGGATATCTCTGAACATTTCAATCTGATGGAATCGAGGGATTTGTGGATTTGCAAGAAGTGTACAGAAATATATTTTTGAAAAATGAGCAATGTCACCCATTTAACAAAGGATGATTTTAGAATCTCCTAGGAGTTGGTTCCACTTAATTTTGAGTTCAAATGACTTTCCTATGAATTTGGAATGTTGAAAAATATGAAGAAATGGCTCATTATTTTGTGTGGCAGAGAAAGTATTAACAAAAACGTTCATAAACTAAGTTATGAACTTAGAAGCATCTAGGAATTTGAATCATGCCATTTGGATCAAATTTGAGCCCTCTGTGATTTTCTAAAGTTTATGACAAAAATGGAAAAAATGGTATTTTGATGATTATTTGTGAAAGAAATACTTTTGGAAAAATGTGCAACTAGCACCATGAGATAGGGCATGAATTTAGAAACTACTAGAAATTTGAATCATCAAGTTTGGAGGTAATTTGAATTATTTATGGATATTACAAATTGTACAGAAAAGAAAAAGGGAAAGCTTTATACCCAAACGGGCTGGATCTGGGCGGCAACCGTGTGCACTGGGCGAGACTTAGCGGGGCAGCGCACTGGGCCTGGCCGAGCTGCACGGCCACACGGGCGACATCGGTGACGTCTAAGGCGCCCGCCCAGAATACGCCTTGGCCTCGGGGGGACGGCTCCCGAAGAAACCGTGGCCACTTAACCTGCGGGCCCGGCCCTCAGGGTTACCGACATGCGGGGCCCATCTGTTGGGTTCATCCCCAACCTCCCGCTCGAACAGAGCAGGGGCACGGGGCGGGGTCGACGGCGGCTTGCCGGTGCCACAGGCCACAGTTTCCGGTGAGCTGACCACCGGCATGCTCAGGGGACCCGGCCGAGTCCAACCGTGGGTGGCACGGTTGCCGAAGGGCATCGGGTTGAGTAGGGCGTCGGCCGCGGCGGACGAGGCAGACAGTGACGATGGAACTTGACGGCACGACCACGGGGAGGAGAGGGAGAAGCACGGGAGCAGCCCGCGGTGATGCTCGAGATGCTCTGGTGCAACCCAGAGGGGAGGAGGAGGGGTGGTGGATGTGAATTTTGACGGAGGCCGACGGCATGGCTCCGGCCATGGTGGTGGTTGGAGGTTACGGGGAGGGGAGTGGGTTGGTCCAAGGGGTGTACGGGAGGAAGAGAGAGCCAAAGGATTAGAGGGGGGCTCGGGGTGGCCTTACGTAGCCGACCTGTGGCTCACCGTGGACGCGGCCCATGGGTGGCCGTGGCAACGGCTCGGGCGGCATGGGGAGAGAGCGAGGGGTTGTCTTTGGTGCTCGTGGGGGTGGAGTAGGGTGCCAGGAAAAGAGAGAGGGAGCGGGGCGAGCTCCGAGTGGAGCCACGAGCTCGCATGCGCATTGGCGGGCTCGGGCGGCTCTGGAAACGCGCGGCATGGGTGGGACAGAGAGGGAAAGGAGGGGGCCAGCGCGATGGCATGTTGCGAATGTCGAGGCACCTCGAGTGGCGCAAGAGGGAGGCTCGAGGTGGTCGAGGGACGCGGCGTCAATGGTCGAACGCCCTGCCAGGCGCTCCAGAGCGCGTTTCTGGCCGGCATCTGCGGCTTTTCCGCGCGCACCCGCACGTCCACTTGTGTCTAGGGACTGCAGGGGGAGTAAACAATGTGGAAATGGCATCGGATGCCCTGGGGATCCACTAGAGGAGAGAGGGGGTTGAGAGAGTGTGTGAATGATGATGTCCAAAGAGGGAAAATGGGGTTCTCACCCCCATATAATTGAGCTGAGGCCACGAAACTCTTTCCAGTGGTAGAGGGGTTCTAGGACATGTTGTGGTAAAGACTATGGCTCAAGGATATTAGTGTAAAGGGCTGAAACTTGGAATTTTAAATTCCGTCAGTAGGTTTTTTATGGTGGTTTGAGGTAGAAAATGAATTACACTCGACATGAGACTTAACGGGATGGAATGGCATATAGAAATAGGGTGTTCTACCAAATTTGATCTCATTTGGGCAAAGTTGCCTATGCAACTTTTGTAAACCCTAGAAATCAACAGAAATGGCTTTTCCAAGATCTAGTCATGCAAAACCATTCCCCTTGATGCACCACTTGGTGTAGTGTCATCATTTGGGGGTGTGAGCATGACCACAAGGTTTGGGGCCAATTGGAAAAGGTTGGCAATGTAAAGTTGTTCAAACCTAAATCTGGAGAGAGAGGGTTTTGTGGTAGCTTTGTGATCCAAAACAATTTGGATTGAGCTTAAACTCTGCAAGGTCATCCTATTATGCATCGGTGAGTTGCTAGAATTTTCCTGGATTTATTTGAAAATATTTCTTCTAGAAATATTTCAAATACTTGAAATGGACAGAAATGGTTTTGGAGGGTTTTTCCCAATATTTTGAACATGAACATGTGTTGAAATTCTTCTATACGGAAAATATATGTCCACTGAGTTTCCCTGATTTTTCTCAAATATTTTTGAAGCTTTAAAATAATTTTAACCTATTAAAGACCATTTCTGGACTTAAGAAAAAGCTTTTAAATGAACTAGGAAAATAACTTTTAAAATTATCTTTTTGTGGTTTCTGGGTTTCCTATATCTAATAGGAGTCAAATATAATTTTTGAAAGATTTTTCAAATCCTTCATTAAGTACTTGTAGTTTAAGTCTCAATTCAGGGGGTTTTGGAAAACCTAATTCATAAAATACTTTTTGGCCAAATTATTTTTACAATAAAATTCTATTCTGACCTATACACATGGAATGATCATTGGGCAAAGTTTTGCATCAAGGAGATGAAGTATAGGGGTTGGAGGATTGATTTGATTTTTAGAGCACTTGCAAACAGCAAAGCAAATCCAATCAAACAAAGGCCAAACAGTCAAAAGTTTTTGTCAAACCACATTTTATCATGATTAATTAGCTTAAGTGTTGTGGCATGAAAATCAAGGTGTGACAGACCTACCCCCCTTACAAGAATCTTGTCCCCGAGATTCCCAAACTAGGCTCGGAAAGGAATACGGAAACCTAGATGTGGGGTAGTCTTCACGTCCTCATACTGCTTCTGCTTTCGAGTGGTACTCCTCTGAACCTTCAAGTACTTGATGGTGTGGCTTCGTCTATAACGTTCCACTTGATCCAAGTTGCTAATGGGTTTCTCGCGTAGGTCAGGTTGGGCTGGGGTCGATGGCTCGGTGATCGATGTCCTTGTTAGTGATCGGGCTAGTTAGGAAGTCAGAAACACTTCTGGACTTATTTCATGTGAAAACGTTGCGCACAGTGGGTAACTCAGGCGGTGACTCCAGCTGGTAGTTGTCTACTCTTAGTCTTGTAGCAATCTCGAAGAGGGCCGGTAAATCTTGGTGTGAGCTTCCTTTTTGACATGGAAATGCTTGGTTCCTTCGAGAGGAGTGGTCTGCAGATACGCATGGTCTTCGACAAGGAAGTTCACTTCTTGACGATAGTGGTTGGTATAGTCCTTCCTCCTTGACATGGAGGTCTTCATATGTTCCCTGACCAGCTGAACGGTTCTTCTTCCGTCTTCGGGTAGGCAAGTAGGTCACGAAATAAAGATGACAACCAACTTGTCCAAGTACTCCGTGAAGACTTGTTCATGGGGTACATAAAGTGGAATGGGGCATTGTTGGTGGTCGCGGTTGAGTATTGGGCAAGGTATTCTCGGTATAGAGCCAAAGCGTGTGGTCATGATCTGACCATGTTGTGGCTTCGTAGGGCTTAAGGGTTTCAAGGATTCTAGTGTGTGGGTGAACGTTTATCATCTAATCCTTAAGCAAAGTTTCTGAGATGCCAATAGTTCTATCTAGTCCTGTAAACAAATCACTTATACCACCGAAAGCATCATCTAGTATAGGTCAACTCCAATCATCACTCATGCTATTCATATCCTCATGACTTCCAAGAGGAGGTCTAACAAAAGCAGACATGTCAACTATCCTCAAACTCATATGTATGTCTATCCCTATATAAGAATCCATGGGTAGAGCATACAAGCTACTAAGCTTGAATTAAACATCACAATCCAAGTGCTAAGCCTATTCTTCCAAGGTTAAGATAATGCATCTCTATCCTAAGAAAACACGTCGTATGCCACTCCAAGATCTTGTTTCCTTCCTATGAATCAACTCCAACAACCCGTTAACTCCCATTTATCGCTACATAATCCATTAATTCTACAATTCCAATGTTTATGGTGTTCCACATGATCTTTTAAGGTCCTATAATCCCCAAATACTTGAAAGGCTATCCTTACTATAGTCAATCCACCAATTCCCATTATCGTGATCAAGTAAACTCCAAGGTCAAGATCATACAAATCCCTAAATAAACCCCGACAATTAATCCAATCTCCTAGTTTATTGTCCATCGAGATACATGGTATCATGATCGAGATCACCAGTCTAAATCCAATTTACTCCAGGGTGATGAAAGCTATGCTATCCTATTAATATGATCCCACCAAGTTCATCTATCACCATGAAAGCCTCATAATCCACCAAAGAGTCTCAGATAATTCCTCAAGATCACTGATATAAACTCATCAAGTCAATTCCTATATCCACAAATTATCCTTCCCCATGGCATCGCCAGTTTTGGTGCTATCTTAGGATGATAATATGCTCGTTCACTATGTCCACTAGTTCCATAATGAACCCAGTGTTGTGCAAGGTTACAAAGGTTTAACTGGTTCTCTTGCAATTCTGCGGGTTAAGCACATGGTTAAGGATTTGAGCTGGGTATCTCGTGAAGTCTTGAAGGGTCTAGAGATGGGTTTACAGTCTGGAGGATTAAACATAACTCTATGGGGTTGCACTTGGTTGAGGAGGCAATAGCAAAAGGTCTTGAGTGCTAGTTGGTTGCTGTAGTAGAATCCTTGGTGCATCTTGTCTTGCCGGTCTTCAGTTGATGAAAGAGATGAGAGGGGAAATTAGCATAAAGGAGGGGAATGCCTAAAAGGGGGTTCTATAGTGCATGTGCAAACAAACAGGTGCCAAAAGGGGCCAAACAAAAGAAACAAGGTATGGAAGGTGATATAGTCGCGTACTTGTTGCCTAGGGTAAAAGTGCGACCTATATCAAAACAAAAACAAATAAAAACAGGCAACACACAATCATGGTCCTATTCGAACCATCATATGGACTCGACTTCGCATAGGGGGTACACGACTCATCCTACCCTAGGGGTTCTCGGACTCAGTAGTCATGCTAGCTTCGTGTCTCGTGCAGTCTTCTGGATTTTCCTCATGTGTCTCTACATTTCTTGATATTGTTCTATGAAACGATCCGGGTTGAGCCTGGAGTCTTGAACAACTTCTCGCCTGTTGATGTGAGGGGGTGGAGGTGGCTCCTCGTAGCTGGCATTGACTTGGTCTTCTCCTGTCTTCTTAATCATGGCGACCCCTTTTGCCTTCTAAGGCGTCGAGGGTACTAGGTAGGTAATTCTTTATGTAATGACACTAACAAGGCATAGTAGAGGTCCAATGTGTCGGTTACGTTGATGAAAACATCGACTCCAAGAGCGGGGGATGAAGAGAACCGTTTTCCTGCTCACTATAGTGAGGCGGGCCAAATGGTGAGATTCTCATCCACCGGTGGTTACCGATACAACAATTGTAAGGACAAGTTTGCTCTATTAGCGATGTATATCATGACCTTGCATGTTTTATGCTTAGATCATCGTGGGTCAAGGTTGCATCATCCTGGTAGTGTCGAGGGTGTCACCATCTTCGGAGTCTTCATGTCCTCATTCCTTGAGGATGTATCTTCTGTTGGTATCGTCTTGTTGTGGTCTCGCTAATCTTATGTTCAGAAGTTGTGGGTGAGTTTCCGGCAAGTTGTCTTCCTCCTAGATTATGCACGAGGATTACGAGGAATCAAGTGGTGAGGGGCATAAGGGTACCAGCGACCGTTTGCATAAGTTTTGAAGGGAAGAGATCGATAGGGTAAATATACTTTAGTTTTTCAAAAAAAACTCAGAAGGGAAGAGAAGTATAGATAATTTTGAAAACTATTAATAGTTTTGGAAATAGTTTTACCCTAACTAACGACCATACTAACTAAGGCTTCCTATAGTCAGGATGGCTCTGATACCAGCTCTGTGGGGACCCTGACTCATAAGTCGTGATCACCGAATGCACATGTACAGTGATCCCAGAGATCAATGCTCACTGAACACACAAAAGCTGAATAACAAGAGTCTTACATCCATATATACCATCTTACATAAAGTATGACCATTATGGTCAAGTCTTGAGTATAACTTCGCATCAGAAATCTTCGTCGATAACTTGGACCCATGCCATCTGCCTTAACCCTAGAGGCATTCTGGCTGGGAAGCGTCCTAGCTTGCATGTTCGTCACCAAGGTACTCTTCATTATATCCTATTCTTTCATGCCTGGCCAATTAAATAACCAGTGGCAAGCCAATGACTACTTTGAATCTACTCGCAAGCAACCCATGTTTTGTCTTAAGATACAACAATGCATGACATAGGTAAATTTTTGTAGAAAGCTAATTTTATTGTGCTATGACATGTTCAACAATGGGCAAAAACATGCATCATATGAATTCAAGTAACCATAGGGACTGGTTACAGATATCAACATAAATGGAGCAGGCTTCAACCCAACTCAATCATGTTAAGTCCCTTGACTTGACCCAAGTGGTTCTCCCCACTTATTTGAACATACACACTTGTCTGTAAAGACGTGGACGTAGCCCAAGAGTGGTTATCCAACTGTCCTTGACTGTGGACATGGCTATTCGAATAGTTTGACACTCTTCAGAGGTTGCACACTTTACCGACAAAATCCGGGGAACTTTCGTGTCATCCACGACCCGCGGTACCTCAAGTACCCGGGGTAAGCACCTGATCACTATCTTTCCCTAGAAGACACTAACATAGAGTCCACTCAATTGGTAGTAACCCCCGTGCCCAACATTTCACATCTTAAAATTGTGGAGCCTCGCTCCCATATTCATCACATTCCACTGACACGGGGTACTAAAGGTGTGTCCGGTGCTTGTAAAAACAGTCATGTCCTCCCATCCTGGCACGACCCCGTCCCGAGAGAGCGCAACAACGACTCTCCCGTCACTAGTAATGTGGGATCCAAGCTAGTATCGGCCTAGGTAATCAGTAATGCCCTTTCCCATATAAGGGTAGAGTGGTTGTGCATGTAAGGTTGGAATAACGGTTGCAACTCAAACCAATCCGCTTTGAAAGCATCACACACACTTGCCTCGGTACACCACTTCGTCATCAAGTGGTTGCCCATATCATTATCTCTTTCGGGCATAAGTGGCACCCGACAGGGTTTTCGAAAAAGTCTTTTGAAAATACTTTTGTCACCATCACCATGCATATACCTATCCCATTTGCGTAGCATCTACTTTAGCATCCTATCTACTCCCACCGGCATAACTCTCATAAGAAGGTAGGGTCATGCACAATGCAAGTATCAACGAGGAAGTAATGGTGGCAAACCACGCCATGTGGTCACTTTATCATCATGTCTCCGATGCATGCAATAAAAGTGCTATATGACATGCATAAAAAGGTTTCATAGACATGGTCAAAGGGCTGCTTGCCTGGTTCATCAGAGTCTTCAAGTCTTCTGGTCCTTCTCTAGGTACTCTGTCTACTAACGTCGAAAGTAATCACAATAAGCAACACAACAAGGCAGAAAATAAAAGTGCTCTAAAAATGTGAGTTGGACTTTTCTAGGATACCCTTGGTCATATGAGGAATTACCAAAGTGGTTTCATTGGGGTTTGATCAATGGATATCTCTGAACATTTCAGTCTGATGGAATCGAGGGATTTGTGTATTTGCAAGAAGTGTACAGAAATATATTTTTGAAAAATGAGCAATGGCACCCATTTATCAAAGGATGATTTTAGAATCTCCTAGGAATTGGTTCCACTTAATTTGGAGTTCAAATGACTTTCCTATGAATTTCCAAAGTTGACAAATATGAAGAAATGGCTCATTATTTTGTGTGGCACTGAAAGTATTAAGAAAAATGTTCATAAAGTAAGTTATGAACATAGAAGCATCTAGGAATTTGAATCATGCCATTTGGATCAAATTTGAGCCCTCTGTGATTTTCTAAATTTTATGACAGAAATGGAAAAATGGTATTTTGATAATTATTTGTGAAAGAAATACTTCTGGAAAAATGTGCAACTAGCACCATGAGATAGGGCATGAATTTAGAAACTACTAGAAATTTTAATCATCAAGTTTGGAGTTAATTTGAATTATTTATGGATATTACAAATTGTACAAAAAAGAAAAAGGGAAAGCTTTATACCCAAACGGGCTGGATCTGTGGGGCAACTGCGTGCACTGGGCGAGACTTAGCGGGGCAGCGCACCGGGCCTGGCCCAGTTGCACAAATACATGGGCGACAGCGGTGACGTCTAAGGCGCCCGCCTAGAATACGCCTTGGCCTCGGGGAGACGGCTCCCGAAGAAGCCGTGTCCACTTAACCTGAGGGCCCGACCCTCAGGGTAACCGACACGCGGGGCCCATCTGTCGGGTTCATCCCCAACCTCCCGCTCGAACTGAGCAGGGGCAGGGGGCGGTGTCGACGGCGGCTTGCCGGTGCCACAGGCCACCGTTTCCAGTGATCTGACCACCGGCATGCTCAGGGGACCCGGCCGCGTCCAACCGTGGGTGGCACGGTCGCCCAGGGGCACCGGGTTGAGCAGGGCATCGGCCGCGGTGGACGAGGCTGACGGTGATGGTGGAACTCGACGGCACAACCACGGGGAGGAAAGGAAGAAGCACGGGAGCGGCCTGCGGTGATGCTGGAGATGCTCTGGTGCAGCCAAGGGGGGAGGAGCAGGGGTCGTGGATGCGAATTTTGGCGGAGGCCGACGACATGGCTCCGGCCATGGAGGTGGTTGGAGGGCGCGGGGAGGGGAGTAGGTTGATCCAGGGGTTGCATGAGAGGAAGAGAGAGCCAAAAGAGTAGAGAGGGGGCTCAGGGGTGGCCTTAAGTAGCCGACCCATGGCTCACCATGGACGCGGCACACGGGTGGCCGTGGCAACGGCTCGGGCGGCAAGGGGAGAGAGCGAGGGGTTGTCTTTGGTGCTCGTGGGGGTGGACTTGGGCACCAGGAAGAGAGAGAGGGAGCGGGGCGAGCTCTGGGTGGAGCCACGAACTCGCAGGCGCATTGGCGGGCTCGGCCGGCTCTGGGCACACGTGGCACGGGCGGGACAGAGAGGGAAAGGAGGGGGCCAGCATGGTGGCGTGTTGCGGACGTCGAGGCACCTCGACTGGCGCAAGGGCGAGGCTCGAGGTGGTCGAGGGGCGTGGCGTCAACGGTCGAACGGCCTGCTAGGCGCTCCAGAGCGCGTTTCTGGCCGGCATCCGCGGCTTTTCCACGCGCACCCGCACATCCACTTGTGTCTAGGAAATGCAGGGGGGAAGTAAACAATGTGGAAATGGCATCGGATCCCCCGGGGATCCACTAGAGGAGAGGGGGGGTTGAGAGAGTGTGTGAATGATGATGCCCAAAGAGGGAAAATGGGGTTCTCACCCCCATATAATTGAGCTGAGGCCACGAAACTCTTTCCAGTGGTATAGGGGTTCTAGGACATGCCGTGGTAAAGATTGTAGCTCAAGGAGATTAGTGTAAGGGGCTGAAACTTGCAATTTTAAATTCTGTTAGAAGGTGTTTGATGGTGGTTTGAGCTAGAAAATGAATTACACTTGACATGAGACTTAACAGTATGGAATGGCATATAGAAATAGGGTGTTCTACCAAATTTGATATCATTTGGGAAAAGTTGCCAATGCAACTTTTGTAAGCCCTAGAAATCAACAGAAATGGCTTTTCCAAGATCTAGTCATGCAAAACCATTCCCCTTGATGCACCACTTGGTGTAGTGTCTTCATTTTGGGGTTGTGAGCACGACCACAAGTTTGGGGCAAATTGGAAAAAGTTGGCAATGTAAAGTTGTTCAAACCTAAATCTGGACAGAGAGGGTTTTGTGGCAGCTTTGTGATCCAAAACAATTTGGATTGAGCTGAAACTCTGCAAGGTCATCCTATTATGCATCGGTGACTAGCTAGAATTTTCCTGGATTTATTTGAAAATATTTCTTGTAGAAATATTTCAAATACTTGAAATGGAGAGAAATGGTTTTGGAGGGTTTTTCCCAATATTTTGAACATGAACATGTGTTGAAACTCTTCTATATGGAAAATATATGTCCACTGAGTTTCCCTGATTTTTCTCAAATATTTTTGAAGCTTTAAAATAATTTTATCCTATTAAAGACCATTTCTGGCCTTAAGAAAAATATTTTAAATAAAATAGGAAAATAACTTTTAAAATTATATTTTTGTGGTTTCTGGGTTTCCTATACTAATAGGAGTCAAATATAATTTTTAAAAGATTTTTCACACCCTTCATTAAGTACGTGTAGTTCAAGTCTCAATTCAGGGGGTTTTGGAAAACCTAATTTAGAAAATACTTTTTGGCCAAATTATTTTTACAATAAAATTCTATTCTGACCTATACACATGGAATGATCCTTGGGCAAAGTTTTGGATCAAGGAGATCAAGTATAGGGGTTGGAGGATTTATTTGATTTTTAGAGCACTTGCAAACAACAAAGCAAATCCAATCAAACAAAGACCAAACACTCAAAAGTTTTTGTCAAATCACATTTGATCATGATTAATTAGCTTAAGTGTTGAGGCATGAAAATCAGGGCGTGACAAGTGAGCATGGGCGTGGTCCGGCCAACACAACAGTGTGTTGTGCACTGTGTTCGTCGCCACCCTCTCGCCCCTGTGCTCGTCTATGCTCGCCCACAGTTCACGCGTGAGCTGCGTCGCCTTACCCCTCGCTCACTGACGCCGTTTGTCATCGGGCGCCTTGTCCAGGTGTCCTCCGGTGGAGCCCGAACCCCCCTCGTTGCTCGGCTATAAATAGAGCCCTCCCCAGCCTCCTCGAGCATCATCCACTCCTCACACACACTCCACGATCTGTTAGAAAGCCGTAGCCTGGTCGGGCAGGCCATAGCCCGCCGTCCACGAGCTTGAGCTCGCCGGCGATCCCCTCGGGTCTTCTCCGCAGCTCCAGCCCCTCCCAGGCTCAGGCCACCCTTCCAGGGCCTCCGTCGTGCCTTGGTGGTGTCGTTCCACCCGGTTTGAGCCCCTGGTGTCGTCTCTAGTCGCCGTCGTCTTCAACTCCGGAGACCTCTTCTTCCTGTCGCTGCTGGAGAGGTCATTTCTGACGCTGTCCGACCACCCCTAGCTAACCTACGGGTACGGGCAGGTGCGCCTCCGTCTCCTCTTTTGATCCCTCCCTCTAGTTCGGGCCAAGAAGCCCTCCTCGCCAGCGTGTGATCTGGCGAAGTCGTGCCATCCTCTGTTTCCCTCTTCCCCTCCCTCTCACCTGACTAGTGGGGCCCGCTAGTCAGCCACTCTATACGCGCGCGAAGTGGTACAAGTGGTGGCACCCATGAGGTTTACGCCTTCGACGTCACCCCCCTCAGTTCTGTTTTATTTAAATTCAAATTTAATTCTATCGAGAGAGCTTCAAATAACCAAAACTTTTTAACCATAAGTACAAATGAATTGATTCTTTTTGCATTGTGTTCCTTATGAAGAAATCTAGCAGCTCAGCAAAAATGAGATTTTTCTCTGTTTTCTAGATTTTCTAGTGAATTTTAGAAGGGTTCTTGATGTTTTCTTTTGGTGTTTATAATTGTTTTCAGAAAGTGAAGCTTGTCTTAAGGATCACCAGGAGGATTGTGAACCTCATCTGCACTAAGGCAAGCCACAGCAACATTTTCATGGTGCCATTACAATATTTGTGATTTTTCAACTTGAATTAATGATTTAATCCATGCATTTAAACCACTAGTATATTAGTTACATTCTGATTGGTTGCTTGTTTTAGTTGATATGATTAGCTTATAGAAATTTTGAAGCTAACTAAGTTGGTTAAGTAACTAGAAGTAATAATTGTTATGAAGACGTAATATGGTTATGGATATAAGTAATTATTTTGAGTATTTTCTTGGATGAGAATAATGATAAATTTGCTAGTAAATATTCTGTTTAAAGTGAGGATTAATCATACCAGGGAAGTGCTATGAGTTGTTGATGATTATGCTTAGTGTGGATATAGTTGACCCAATTATTTCCGTTGAGATATGGTGCACATGTTAGTGCTGCATTTCATGGCATATTATGACATCAGTTACATTCACTTTAAGTTGAACCTGATGATAACTCAACTTGAATATATCGTTGACCGGGTCATGGTGATATAAATCGAGTTTTTCCCAGTGCAATCACATTTGCCATTATGGGAAGGCCTTCATTTGGTCTGTTGTCATGCCTTTGATTGGTGCCTCCAACGAGGGAAGGTTATGGGCGTGCGGTACCCTGGCTCGGTAAGCAGACATAACCTTGTGTGCCCGTTGTTGATGTTATCGTACCTTGTCCCCGTTTGGGACCATTTATGTTTTGCCACGATGGTGGCCGTTGGTGTCTTTGGTAGACACAGGGCCACCCAGGACTAGCCCAGTGGGGAGTGAGTCGGTGTGGCCGAGAGAGTGTCATGGCAATGGAGGGGTTTCGTCAGAATGTTGTTGGTCCACCCGAATGGGAGTTTGAGGCCATGGGTTCCATGGTGTGGGTACAGTGCGCTACCTCTACAGAGTGTATTAAATCTATCGATAGCCGAGTCCACGGTTACAGACACGCTCGAAAGTAGGTCACACCATGGGTCAACGTTTAAATAAATTTTGCACACTAAGTTATGAATGTCGCACTGTTGAGAAGATGGTGGTGGGTAAACCATCTTGATGTTAGAGGCCAAGTGTTGGTCATGGTTGTGATCGCCGGAAAGATCACCGTTTGAGACCAAGTGTTGGTCATGGTTGTGAGCGTCGGAAAGATCACCGTTTGAGACCAAGTGTTGGTCATGGTTGTGATTGCAGGAAAGATCACCGTTGGTAAGCAAGTCCGAGGGAAATTTTATCACGAGATCATGATCACAACATGTATGATATGTTGTTGCATTGCTAATTGGTTAAGTATCATGATATTGTTTGTCATTATGTTGATGTTTGTTGTGAGCTTGAAAGTACATTCAATTTACTGACCTGGCGTGTCATGCCAGCTTTTAGGAAAGTCTCGTTGGAAAGGAGTGTTGTCCGAGTGTAGATCGTGTCCACATCGGTGTCCATGTGCTATGGATTTCCGCTATGACGTTGTTCTGCTGCCACGTAGTTGTTCCGATCGAGGCCCCTTTATGTTCACTAAATAATGTACATATTGTTCAGCCGCACCGTGTGTGCTGCTTGGCCTCGCCACCTGTTGTAATATAAACTATGATCCGCTAGCATCAATAAAGCGGCTGTTTTCTGTACCAAGATGTTGTGTGTTGCCAGAAGACATGGTCTCTGGGCTGGCAATGCATGGTAAACCGGTTGCTCTGAGCAGGGGTGCCACAAAACGTGTGGCTGGAATTACCAACCCAGCTGCCGGAGAAGCTTGATAGGTGGGGTCACAAGAAACTCTCCGACCGCCGGGCAGTGCCGGTCCTGAGGAAGGTGATCGCAGACATGGATGCCGGGGCGCTGACAGGGGCATGCTTGTCAAGGAGTTCCTAACGCAGCGCCTGGCACTGCTCCAGGCGCACACGCGCCGCATGTGGGAGTTCAAGGGTGTAGAGGACGACATCCAGCTACGCTCGGAGAGCTTGATGGGCAAGGAGCTGGACAAGGCCATGAACACCCTGCTCGAGGGGGATCCGGGCAATCTCCCGGCTTCCTACATCCTACTATACCAGCGTGCCGACAGGGTGGCGCTGGTCGCTGCCATGCCCATCTTTAACAAGCTGGGGCTTTTGTCGCTCGAACTCCCCAACTCCCTGGTGCTGGTGTCTTCCAGGGACAACGCCGAGGAAGAGGGCGAGGAAGACTCGGAGGTGACCGTGAACGATGTGGCAAAGACCGCCCCCCGTCTTAGGGCGAGCTTCTCCATGACCTCATAGATGATGACAACATCGTCGAGCCCCCGGTCGTGGAATTCCCACGCTCCACCGGGGTCATCATGAGGTCTGGGGCCACTTTCCCAGCCCTGCAGAGGCCAGGCCGAACGACCCCGAAGAAGGGCGGTGCGGCACCCCTCTCTGAGGCGACACCTCCGCCTTGCCGACTGCCGACACCACACCGAGGCCAGCCGTCGTGAGCCACGCCAACCCTCAGGACGCGGAAAAGTCTACGCCCAGGAAAATTGGAGGCGCCCTGGCCTCGGCTAGGAAGAGGGCGTACATTACCCTTGACGAGTAAGCAACTTACCTTGTTTTCATTTGTCACCCTTGATACCGTGCCCACAAAGCTCCCCTCCTGGCGACCAGGATGGGCATCATGGTGAAGTAAGAGGAAGGAGGGAGCCGAGACCCCGGAGGCGCCACTGCTCGCCATAGCCGTGCCGACCCTGGCACAGACAGAAGAGGTCGCTCCGCACTCCTTCGCAATGGAGTAGGTCCTCCAAGGCGTTGTGGTGGGACATTAGGGGGAGTCTGCCGCCATGGGATAGCATGATCCGGAGCCGCCCATCCCCATCATACCCGCCGGGGGTTCGGAAGCTCTAGAGCCCCAAGCTGCCCTTGACGCTGTGGCGACGCCAGCCCACGCGCCAATGTCGCCTCCTCCCCAGGACCTTGTACTGGCGGACTGCGGCCCCCTCGTTAAGCCCGGGGCTCTAGAGTAGGCTTATACTGCATTGGATTAGCTCCGGGCCGATCTCCAAGATGCCGATAGGTGCCTGATGAGGGAACGCATGGGGCTGGTCGCTGGGTGGCTCCAAGCCGATGCGTTCGCCAGGACAGCCTCGGGCCGGACTGAGGCTGCCGCCGCGAAGAGCAAGAGGGAGGCCCACGAAGCCACGGGGGCTCGTGATGTGGCGCTGGCCGACGCGGCGTCCACCAAGGAGCGCTGCAATGAGGTGGAGGCTGAACTGAAAGCCCTCCACGAGGAGTAGGCTGCCCACACCCATCGGCTTCAGTAGCAAGAGGAGGAGCTCAAGGCCTGTGAGGCGACGCTTGCCATTGCGATGCCAAGCTGGCCTAGGCAATCACCGACCAAGCCGCTAAGTGGGACCACCTGGGCAAGCTGAAGGAGGAGGTGGACAAGGCCCAAGCATCCCATGCCCAGCTCGTTTCTAAGGTGATGGCCCAGCTGGAGGCCACGGAGAAGACCCTCACCGCCGTCGAAAAAACAGCGACCGTGGAACGCAAAGCCTTCGTCTCCCTCGAGCTTAGTTCTCGCAAGGTGCTGCGCTCAATCTACGGTGGAGAGTATGAAGAGCCACTGGCGACTCCAGAGGGTGGCCCTACTGGGCTTCCCCCCGAGCTTGTTAAGGCACTTGAGGGCATCACCGCTGGAGTGGACTCCTGGGTGGAGGAGTTCCACGCGCTTTTTACTATGGCCGCGACGCGCGTCTTCAGCCACCTCCACCTCCGGGACCCATGTTTCGACCTGGGTGCACTGATCGAGCCCCTGGCCCTTGAGTTCCGCGACACTATGGCTGAGGCCATGAAGGAGCAGGTTGAAGCTCTACTGGGGAAGTTCTGCTGCGTCCCCGACCCCGCAGCTGCGGTGACAGAGGCCGGCGGCGAAGATGGCGGCAACATCATCAACGACGAGCTTCCCATGGCGAGCGATGGCGGCAACCGAGGCAACGGTGACGCTTCTTCCTAGTTGACCCTGCAACATTCATCGTGCCTCGCCAAGGTGTGAGAACTTGTATTTGAACTTGTGGAACATTATGTTTTGTAATAACTTGTCGGGACTCCACGATCTCTTTTCCATGCTCGGTTTCCTTCCTGTTTGCCTTAGTGTTCTGCGTAGGTAGGGCCCGGCCCCATGCATACCTCAACCGCCGTTAGGGCGTCCAAATCACCAGGACGAGGCCAAGGGGTGAGGGGCTACGTGACCAGTGAGGCCCCCGATTCGCGATGCTCAGGGGTACCCCTTGACGTACGAATGACCCTCATGAAGGAAAAGCGAGCAACATCTGAGTTAATCCGGAGCCCTCCATACCTTTCCTCACCAGCTTTTGCCTGGGAGGGATGCGAGAAGACCTGGTGCGAGAGACCTGGTGAGGTGGTGTGCGTCAGGCGTGGCCTGAGCGTAGCCCCCATGCTCAGCCCCCTCGCGCGGCCCTCCTGTAGGGAAAGTGGCGCGATGGGACCTTACAACAAGCCTATAGGACCTCCCTAGGTTATTGCATCCGCTAGGGTGCCCTCACTTGTTTATTCACCAACACGGAGCATGGTGCTTCCACATTAGCATGGGCATAACTGCTCCTCGACCGTGTCGTCTGCCAGTGCAGAGCATGGGGCTTCCAGTGGTGTGTGGGCATAGTTGTTCCTCGACAGTGTCGTCCGCCAGCGCGGAGCATGGGGCTTCCACTGCTGCATGGGTGGGAGTTCCCTTAGGGGGAGACTCCGGGGCATGTACAGCCTCATTCGTACACATGGCTAGCACGACAGAACTGGAGGAGGTGTATATGGGCACCCGTGAGCCAGCGCGGGACTCACGAGGCCCAACCTCAAGGAGGGTTGCGCTTGAATTTTCAGCGCGGGGCGCATGTAAGAGACTTGTGAAATGTTGAGGTGGCCTGTGCCGAGTGAATCTCCGGAGGAAATCGCATGAGAAGGCCACACACCAATGACCTCATGACGTGACGTGAACATGGTCGGTCTGCCAGACAGAGCTCAGCCATTGGGTTTATCGAGACTACAGCGACGGACCCGAGAACATACGTCGTACCCAGTCTTCTCATGCAATAATGCTAAAGAAAGACAACCGACGCGCAGCTCCCGCGGCGGTGAGGCATTCTTGATAACCCACAAGTATAGGGGATCGCAGCAATTTTCGATAAGTAAGAGTGTCGAACCCAACGAGGAGCTAAAGGTAGAACAAATATTCCCTCAAGTTCTATCGACCACCAATACAACTCTACGCACGCTTGACGTTCGCTTTACCTAGAACAAGTATGAAACTAGATGTACTTTGTAGGTGTTGTTGGATAGGTTTGCAAGATAATAAAGAGTACATAAATAAAAAGTAGGGGCTGTTTAGATAAAGAAACAATAAAGTAAATATAGCGAGTGTGGAAAAGTGGTGGTATGAGTTGCGAAATTGCCCTTGAAGCAATTGACTACTTTACTAGACCGATAGCAAGTATTATGTGGGAGAGGCCACTGCTAGCATGTCATCCCTGACTTGGAATTCTATGCACTTATGATTGGAACTATTAGCAAGCATCCGCAACTACTAACGTTCATTAAGGTAAAACCCAACCATAGCATTACGATAAATTGGTCCCCCTTCAATCCCATATGCATCAATTTCTATGCTAGGTTGAAGCTTCTGTCACTCTTTCCCTCCATTACATAGTCCTATCAATATACAACTAACCCTAGGGTGTGATCCATGCGCGAAATCATATGATGGGCACCAAAGGACAACAACATAACCACAAGCAAATTAAATCAATCATAGCAATTCATCAACCACCGATAGGACAACGAAAATCTACTCAGTCATCATAGGATGGCAACACATCATTGGATAATAATATGAAGCATAAAGCACCATGTTCAAGTAGAGGGTAAAGAGGGTTGCGGGAGAGTGGACCGCTGTAGATAGAGGGGGGAAGGTGATGGAGATGTTGGTGAAGATGGCGGAGGTGTTGGTGTAGATCGCGGTGATGATGATTGCCCCCGGTGGCACTCCGGTGCCACCGGAAGCGAGGGGGAGAGAGCCCCCCTCCTTCTTCTTCTTCCTTGACCTCCTCCCTAGATGGGAGAAGGGTTTCCCCTCTGGTCCATGGCCTCCATGGCACGGGAGGGGCGAGAGCCCCTCCGAGATTGGATCTGTCTCTCTGTCTCTCTCTGTTTCTGCGTTCCCAGATTCTTCCCTTTCACTGTTTCTTATATTCCTGGAGATCTGTAACTCCGATTGGGCTGAAATTTTAACACAATCTCTATCTGGAAATTAGCTTTCTTGCGGCGAAAGAAGGGCATCAACCGCCTTACGGGGTGGCCACGAGGGTCAGGGGCGCGCCTGACACCCTGGGGCGCGCCCCCCTACCTCGTGGGCCCCTCGAGCATCGTCTCGTGTGGATTCTTCTTCCCAAAAATCATATATATTCCAAAAAAAATCTCCGTCAGTTTTTATTCCATTTGGACTCCGTTTGATATGGATATTCTACGAAACAAAAAACATGCAACAAACAGGAACTGGCACTGGGCACTGGATCAATATGTTAGTCCCAAAAATAGTATAAAAAGTTGCCAAAAGTATATGAAAGTTGTAGAATATTGGCATGGAACAATCAAAAATTATAGATACGACGGAGACGTATCAGCATCCCCAAGCTTAATTCCTGCTCGTCCTCGAGTAGGTAAATGATAAAAAAGATAATTTTTGATGTGGAATGCTACCTAGCATAATCTTGATTATATGTCTAATCATGGCATGAATATTAAGACACGAGTGATTCAAAGCAATAGTCTATCCGTTGACATAAAAATAATAATACTTCAAGCATACCAACCAAGCAATTTTGTCTTATCGAAATAACATAGCCAAAGAAAGCTCATCCCTACAAAATCATATAGTCTGGCTATGCTCCATCTTCACCACACAAAGCAGTCACATCATGCACAACCCCGATGACAAGCCAAGCAATTGTTTCATACTTTTGACGTTCTCAAACCTTTTCAACTTTCACGCAATACATGAGCGTGAGCCATGGACATAACACTATAGGTGGAATAGAATATGATGATGGGGGTTATGTGGAGAAGACAAAAAGGGAGAAAGTCTCACATCAACTAGGCGTATCAACGGGCTATGGAGATGCCCATCAATAGATATCAATGTGAGTGAGTAGGGATTGCCATGCAACGGATGCACTAGAGCTATAAATGTATGAAAGCTCAACAAAAGAAACTAAGTGGGTGTGCATCCAGCTTGCTTGCTCACGAAGACCTAGGGCACTTGAGGAGGCCCATTGCTGGAATATACAAGCCAAGTTCTATAATGAAAATTCCCACTAGTTTATGAAAGTGATAACTCAAGAGACTATCTATATGAAGAACATGGTGCTATTTTGAAGCACAAGTGTGGAAAAAAGGAATAGTAGCATTGCCCCTTTTTATTTATTTCCTTTTTTATTTGGCCTTTCTCTTTTTTTGGCCTTTTTTTGCCTTTCTTTTTTTGGCCTTTCTTTTTTTATTTTTTTATTTTGGGACAATGCTCTATTAATGATGATCATCACACTTCTATTTATTTATAACTCAATGATTACAACTCGATACTAGAACAAAGTATGACTCTATATGAATGCCTCCGGCGGTGTACCGGGATATGCAATGAATCAAGAGTGAAAAGTATGAAAAATAATGAAAGGTGGCTTTGCCACAATTACTATGTCAACTACATGATCATGCTAAGCAATATGACAATGATGGACGTGTCATGATAAACTGGATGGTGGAAAGTTGCATGGCAATATATCTCGGAATGGCTATGGAAATGCCATAATAGGTAGGTATGGTGGCTGTTTTGAGGAAGATATAAGGAGGTTTATGTGTGACAAAGCGTATCATATCACGGGGTTTGGATGCACCGCGAAGTTTGCACCAACTCTCGAGGTGAGAAAGGGCAATGCACGGTACCGAAGAGGCTAGCAATGATGGAAGGGGTAGAGTGCGTATAATCCATGGACTCAACATTAGTCATAAAGAACTCACATACTTATTGCAAAAATCTATTAGTCATAAAAACAAAGTACTACGCGCATGCTCCTAGGGGGATAGATTGGTAGGAAAAGACCATCGCTCGTCCCCGACCGCCACTCATAAGGAAGACAATCAATAAACACCTCATGCTCCGACTTCGTTACATAACGGTTCACCATACGTGCATGCTACGAGACTTGCAAACCTCAACACAAGTATTTCTCAATTTCACAATTACTCGACTAGCATGACTCTAATATCACCATCTTTATATCGCAAAACTATTGCAAGGAATCAAACATATCATATTCAGCGATCTACAAGTTTATGTAGGATTTTATGACTAACCATGTGAATGATCAGTTCCTTTCATCTCTCTAAATAGATATAAGTGAAGCAAGAGAGTTTAATTTTTCTACAAAAGATATGCCCGTGCTCTAACAAATATAAGTGAAGCAAAAGAGCATTCTACCAGTGGCGGTTGTCTATGTAAAGAGAAACAGGCAATCCAAACTTCAAATGATATAAGTGAAGCATATGAAGCATTCTATAAAGCCATACTCAAAAGATATAAGTGAAGTGCAATGAGCATTCTATAAATCAACCAAGGACTATCTCATACCAGCATGGTGCATAAAAGAAAAATGAAAACTAAATGCAAAAGACGCTCCAAGTTTGCACATATCGCATGAACGAAACGAATACGAAAACATACCGATACTTGTTGAAGAAAGAGGGGATGCCTTCCCAGCATCCCCAAGCTTAGACGCTTGAGTCTCCTTGAATATTTACTTGGGGTGCCTCGGGCATCCCCAAGCTTGAGCTCTTGCCTCTCTTCCTTCTTCTCACATAGAGACCTTCTCAATCATCGAACACTTCATCCACACAAAACTTCAACAGAAAACTCGGTAAGATCCGTTAGTATAATAAAGCAAATAACTACTCTAAGTACTGTTGCAAACCAATTCATATTTTGTTTTTGAATTGTGTCTACTGTAATATAACTTTTTCATGGCTTAATCCACTGATATAAATTTATAGGTTCATCAAAACAAGCAAACTATGCATCAAAAACAGAATCTGTGTAAAACAGAACAATCTGTAATAATTTGAACATTCACCATACTTCTGATACTTGAAAAATTCTACCAAAATTAGGAAAAATAAAAAATTTGTATAGGAAGACAGTGCAAAAAGAATCAGAACCATTTGACGTTCCAGCTAAAATTGTAAAATCGCGCACTACAAGCAAAGTTTCTGTCCTGGACCGTACAAACCATCAAGCAAATGTAAACATCCTAAAGGCATACCTTGGCACATTATTTTTATAATACAATGGAATTGTACAAGGGGGTAATTATTTTTATTGAAAAGTTTCTGTAATCAAGATTCACAAAGTTTCCGTGAGCATGAACAAACTTCAAGGCTAGCTCCCACTTCAACAATGCTTGTCTTTCTCACTTTCGCTTTCCTTTTTGAAAAAGTTTTGGGTTCCCCTCTTTATTTTTGTTGTTTTTAAACTATATAAAAGAACTCAACAGAAATAAATGACTCTCTAAAACTTCCGGGTTGTCTCCCTGGCAGCGCTTTCTTTAAAGCCATTAAGCTAGGCATATAGTGCTCAAGTAGTGAATCCACCTGGATCCCAAGGTATATCAAAGCCAATTTTAATTAACAATCATTTGTAATTTAGTAGTGAGCAAAAAGTAACATATATCATGTAACAACGAAGTCTAACTCTCTTCCTATGCATCGGGATGTCATGAAAGAACAATTCATGCACACAAAGTAAAGGCCAATGCATAGTATAAACAGTTTCTTGCAATTTTATCATATTGGAAACATAGAGAGGTGGAGATATAGTTCCTCTCTCATAATAATTGCAAGTAGGAGCAGCAAGCACATGCATATTATATTCATCAAAATCATCATGTGCAACGGTAAAAGGCATCCCATCAATATAATCCTTAATAAGTGCAAAGTTCTCCGATATAGTGTAGTAGGGAGAATTCAAAAAGATAATAGGACTATCATGCGTGGGTGCAATAGCAACAATTTCATGTTTAACATAAGGAACTATACCAAGTTCATCTCCATAAGCATAATTCATATTGGCATCTTGGCCACAAGCATAGAAAGCATCATCAAAAAGAGATATTTCAAAAGAATCAACGGGATCATAACAATCATCATAGCAATCATCCTCCGGTAAGCACGAAGGGAAATTAAACAATGTATGAGTTGAAGAGTTACTCTCATTAGAAGGTGGGCACAAGTAGCTAATCTGCTCTTCCTCCTTTTGTTCTTCGCTCTCCTCATCATCTTTTTCATCCAATGAGCTCACAGTTTCATCAATTTCTTCTTCCATAGACTCCTGCAAAATATTAGTCTCTTCTTGGACAGCGGAGTAGTACTCAATTTATGGTTCAACATAGGCATTAGAAGCATAATTATCATAGCAATATTTAAATATGGCAAAATTTTCAGATTTGTGAAGAGTAGCATCATACCTTTCAATCAAAGAAGCAATTTCAAAAGCACCCTTAAAAGCAACAAATTCTTCAATTTGTTGAACATCATAGTAAGTATAAACACCCTTAGCATATGAAGATAAGATTCCATTATCAATAAACTCACATTGGTAGGGAAGGTGTTTCTTAGGGTTTTCAGAACAACAAGTAAAATCATATATTTCACATAAATTCCAAGCATAGCATTGCAAACATTGAATTTGACCCCATAATAGTTTCCCTTTTTCAGATATACGGTGTCGCACATAACAAGCATGCTCATCTAAAGATTTTCCCTCAACTAAGCTAGTTGGGGTTTCGGCATGAGCACAAAGGGATCGAAGATGATCCAAGTAATAAGCTTCAGTAGTGTGATAGATTTTGAGTGGTTCTTCAACCATTGGTTCAGTAGGTACAACTAATTTTTTTGGTATTTTGCATTTCCTACCCATACCTAAATATAGAAAACAACTAAGAACAGCAAATAAAAATTAATTAGTGATAAAGAAAACAAGCACACACGAGAATATTCACCCCACGCTATTGCTCCCCGGCGACGGCGCCAGAAAAAGGTCTTGATAACCCACAAGTATAGGGGATCGCAACAGTTTTCGATAAGTAAGAGTGTCGAACCCAACGAGGAGCTAAAGGTAGAACAAATATTCCCTCAAGTTCTATCGACCACCGATAAAACTCTACGCACGCTTGACGTTCGCTTTACCTAGAACAAGTATGAAACTAGAAGTACTTTGTAGGTGTTGTTGGATAGGTTTGCAAGATAATAAAGAGTATGTAAATAAAGTAGGGGCTGTTTAGATAAAGAAACAATAAAGTAAATATAGCGAGTGTGGAAAAGTGGTGGTATGAGTTGCGAAATTGCCCCTGAAGCAATTGACTACTTTACTAGACCGATAACAAGTATTATGTGGGAGAGGCCACTGCTAGCATGTCATCCCTGACTTGGAATTCTATGCACTTATGATTGGAACTATTAGCAAGCATCCGCAACTACTAACGTTCATTAAGGTAAAACCCAACCATAGCATTAAGATAAATTGGTCCCCCTTCAATCCCGTATGCATCAATTTCTATGCTAGGTTGAAGCTTCTGTCACTCTTGCCCTCCAATACATAGTCCTATCAACATACAACTAACCCTAGGGTGTGATCCACGCGCGCAATCATATGATGGGCACCAAAGGACAGCAACATAACCACAAGCAAATTAAATCAATCATAGCAATTCATCAACCACCGATAGGACAACGAAAATCTACTCAGTCATCATAGGATGGCAACACATCATTGGATAATAATATTAAGCATAAAGCACCATGTTCAAGTAGAGGGTAAAGAGGGTTGCGGGAGAGTGGACCGCTGTAGATAGAGGGGGGAAGGTGCTGGAGATGTTGGTGAAGATGGCGGAGGTGTTGGTGTAGATCGCGGTGATGATGATGGCCCCCGGTGGCACTCCGGTGCCACCGGAAGCGAGGGGGAGAGAGCCCCCCTCCTTGTTCTTTTTCCTTGACCTCCTCCCTAGATGGGAGAAGGGTTTCCCCTCTGGTCCATGGCCTCCATGGCACGGGAGGGGCGAGAGCCCCTCCGAGATTGGATCTGTCTCTCTGTCTCTCTCTGTTTCTGCGTTCCCAGATTCTTCCCTTTCACTGTTTCTCATATTCCTGGAGATCCGTAACTCCGATTGGGCTGAAATTTTAACACGATCTCTATCTGGAAATTAGATTTCTTGCAGCGAAAGAAGGGCATCAACCGCCTTACGGGGTGGCCACGAGGGTCAGGGGCGCGCCCCCCTACCTCGTGGGCCCCTCAAGCATCGTCTCGCGTGGATTCTTCTTCCCCAAAATCATATATATTCCAAAAAAAATCTCTGTCAGTTTTTATTCTGTTTGGAATCCGTTTGATATGGATATTCTGTGAAACAAAAAACATGCAACAAATAGGAACTGGCACTGGGCACTGGATCAATATGTTAGTCCCAAAAATAGTATAAAAAGTTGCCAAAAGTATATAAAAGTTGTAGAATATTGGCATGGAACAATCAAAAATTATAGATACGACGGAGACGTATCAGGCACCGGGTTGCGTGCCCTGACTCATCCACATGTGATTAGCTGATGCGAGAACAAGGCATCAAGGACCACAGGAGGTGACGTGCACGGGAGCTGGCCCGCAAGACAGAGCTTGGCCACTTGGGTTTAGCGATGCTGCAGGGACGTACCCGAGCACAGACGTCATGCCAGCCCTTATTCATGAGGCGGTCATGGGCGGGCTCATGAGGGCGCACAACATTCGTGGTGTCGAAGCACCGGACATGTAGGTTGCAATATTTTGGAAATTCGTAAGAAGCAAACTCAGTTCTGATACATGCGCAAAACAATACAGGTTGCAGGGGCGGGCCGGAACAGCTTGAGGATAATGCAGCCCAAGGGGCTCCTCAACTAAACAAACCAAAATGTCACCTGGGAGCATCATTGTAGAAGCGTCGGGCTAGCTGAAGACGCGTGTTGCAGAGGTCGCTCCTCACGGGCCAGTCGACTCCTGAGGCCCGGGAGGCTGCGGAGGTCCGGGGGGCCCACGAGGTTCCGGCACCTCTTCCGTCAAGACTTCCTGGCGCCTAGCCTCGTGAGCCGCGAGGACACCCTGCTTGTAGCACTAGAACGAGGCAGCCGCGTTCAGCAGGCCGAACAACGTGCGGACGCAGCTGTAGGGGCAGCCCCCACTCCGGCCGACGCGGGATGACTAGAAGAGCTCCTGAGAAGCGGCCATGTTGAGGCCTAGGATGTTGACACAGACACACAGCTTGCCACCCATGTCAAGGGCGGTAGTTGCACTGGATGGTGTGGGGCGTCGCTCTCCACGCATGACTCGCGCCTCTGAAAGCTCCTCGATCGCCTTGGCGATGAACTCCTGAGCGCCTGTCACCTTGCACCTTGCTCATGGAGGCGTGCGAAAAAGCACACCCCCACATGGTGCCTGAGCGACTCCCTCGTGACGCCGGTCTGGTCAGAGTCCCTCTAGACGAGAACCCCCGAGCCCGTCCTAAGAGGGGCGCCGGGCGCGCCTTCCGATGCAAGAGGGAAAGGCGCCCCAGCAATGGGCGCATGGCCTGAGGCATGATCATCGAGCGCCCCAGCCTCCTGTTGGCCCTTGAGGAGGAGCTGCTGCTTCTTCTTGGGGGTGGCCTCAGGAGGCAGGATTACACACTTGCCATCTGGGTTTTCGACCACCGCGGCCTGGTATGCGCACTCGAGGGAGCACACCGCGTCCTTCTCGTGCACACGACTGTGATGATGTCGCTGCTTCCTGGCACCTTGAGGACATTGTAGTCGTGGTGAGTTGCTGCCATGAACTTGGCGAGGGCCAGGTACCCGAGAATGGCATTGTTTGGGAGGCGAATGTGAGCGACGTCAAAGTCGATGAGCTCGGTGTGGTAGTCCTTGCGCTTGCCGAAGGTGACAGGTAGGCGAATCTGCCGTAGTTGAACGGTGGAGCCGTCAGTCACTCCTGAAAAGGGCTTGGTGGGGAGAAGCTGGTCGTAGGACAGCTAGAGCATCTCGAATGTCTCTACGGGGAGACCATTGAGCCTCGCGCCACCGTCGATGAGTGTTTTGGTAACAAGGACGTTGCTGATGGTCGGCGAGCAGAGCAACGGGAGCGCGCCAGTGGCGGCTGAGCACTTGAGTTGGTCCATAGAGTCGAAAGTGATGGCGTACATGGACCACCTGAGGGGACGCGACGCCTCAAGCTTGGGAAGGGCCGCATTCACCTCATGGGCGAACTTCTTAAAGATGCAATGAGAGGCGGGAGCCTGAGCGCCACCCAGGATGCAGGCGATTGCTCGAGGCTCTTGGAAGCCCCCAACCCCATCATCTTGGCGGTGGTCATCATTTTCCTTGGTGGCGGCGGTAGTGGGGGAAGGCCAGTATTGCCTTGAGGACGGTCCTCATGTGGCTGGTCACGCCAGGGGCCATCGCGAGGCTGGGCCTGGAAGCGGTACTCATGGGGCTGATCACCCCAGTCCTGGCGGGGGTCCCGGTTATCCCGGCAGCCTCCTCCGCAGCCGTAGCCACAGTTGTTGCGCTCAGGATGGCGGCCAAGGCTCCCGTCGCGGATTGCCCAAAGCTCCTGGCAGTCATTTGTGTTGTGGCTGTGGACGTTGTGGAAGACGCAGAACGGGTGGTTGCCCCTGGAGGATTCGCCGTGGTCGCAGCCATGCTTCATCTCAGGTTCAGCCGCGAGCACAGCGGGGCCCTTGCGCTGTACCTCCTTAGCCTTAGCCTTCTTCTCTTTAGGATCGACCTCCAGGAGCTCCAGGATGGAGAGGTGACCTTCCTCTACCCTCGCGCACCTGGCGGCCATGTTGAACATCTCCAGAGTCGATCACAAGTCCTCGGGTATGCCTCATCTTGACATCACAGATGCCCTCAGAGAACGCCGAAATGATGGCCTCGTCCAAAACCTTCGGGATCTTGAGCCGAATGCTCGTGAAGCACTGTATGTACTTGTGCAAGGTTTCGCCTGGCTGCTGCTTGATGCACCGCAGGTCGCCTGCTACAGGAGCACGGTCACGAGTGCCCTAAAAGTTGGCAATGAAGCACTCACGCAGCTCGTCCCAGTAGGAGATCGACCCCACTAGAAGGTTCAGGAGCCAAGAACGCGTGCCATCCTTGAGGGCCATGGGGAACCAGTTAGCCATGACTTTGTCGTTACCGTTCGCCACCTCGATACTCATAGAGTTGGAGGAACTTAGCAGGGTGAAGAGTGCCTTCGTAGCATGGAGGCAGATCTGGCTTGAACTTGTCGGGCCAGACGACGCGGCACAGCTCTAGGGTGAAAGCATGGCAACCCGCCGCACTCACAGGGGCCAGCCGTAGGGGAGGAGCTTGATCTTGATGCCAGCACGCCGCTGCCTCCGGCGACACGCGGTTTTGACATGACAGTGCTGGAAGTGCGCACACTTCCCCTTGGGACCGCTGCACCACCTCGCAGCAATCTTCATGGCGCGTTGTAGCCTTGCGCGTTGGGTCACGCTCGGGTGCCTCCCACCTTAGCTCGGGGTCCACATCGTGTAGAGGAGGATGAGGAGGAGGCATGCCATGAGCCAATCGCCTGCCGAGAATGGCAGAGGACGAGGCAAATGGGATGGTGTAGGGGCCTCACTGGCGGCGTTGACGAGCTCGGCGATGTGGGTGAACCAGTCATCATAGAGGTCGTTGGCCGGGCGATAGCGCAGGAGCTCGCGTGTCATAAGCAGCGCAACCTGCGTGTTCGCCGGCCCGTGGCGGGTATGAGAAGACAACGCCGTGACTGTAGTGGGTGATTGAATCGTGGTGCGGCTGTCGCGCCGCACGGACGGTGGCAGCGACGAGTCATGCTTGTCGGCATTCTGGAAACGGGGTTCCCCAGACTTGCCTGCCTGCGGCCCGCGGCGTGGCTGAGCCAGCAGGCCGTACGGCCCATCTTCACCAACAAAGCACCCAAGACCCTCGTGAGGGGCCAAACCTCGCGAGGCGGACGATGCAAGACCGCCTCTGGAGTGGCCTAGCTAGGCAGGCTCACGAGGATCGGAGATATCAAGGCGAGGCGAACCTCACGAGGCTCTCGTAACGTGAGCCATGACGATCGACACCAGGCGGGCGCTAGGCGGGCGCCAGCGCACATAGCGTCTGTGTTTCCTCTTTGGTGCAAAGGGGGGCAAGCGCAGCCGTGGAGTACCAAGGCTTCAGGCAAAGGTTGCCATTTCGGTGCAACAAGACCAAGACCATGGACTGCAAGACGGAGGTCACCATGGAGCCCAGAGCAGCGTCACCACCAGAACTTTGTGCAGGTGAAGACTACTTTTGTCAGGATAGCTTGTACTAGCTGTCCCCCTTCAAATTAGCCTACCATTGTTGGCTCCCTTCCCGCTCTATATTTGGGAAGAGGACCGGGGCCTCTATAAATAGGACTAGCCACCATAGTAGGGGCACGGACTCATCAGGCCCAGAGACACACACAAGTTAATACGCATAAGAAGACCGAAACCTCAGGAGGCCTTTCTCCCCTTGTATTGTTCATCACCAGCCCGACAGGCAATCCAGCACCACACTTGAGTAGGGTATTACACCACAATGGTGGCCCGAACCAGTATAAACCCTGTGTCCTTCTGTGTTGTGAGTTGGTCAAGTTCATTCGCAAGATTCTAGCGACCTAGAGCATAGATCAGTTGGAGGGAAAGACTTTGCGCGCACCCCAGTGTTCGAACCTTAAGGGTTGCCGGGACCCCATACCCCGACATTTGGCGCGCCAGGTAGGGGTGTGCCGGAGCCTTCTCTCTGCCAATCAGCTCTCTGACGTTCACTGGCTATGATGTCTGGCGACCCAAGAGCCGGATCCGACCGCTGGGCAGCCTGGCCAGCCCGGACGGCGCCACCTTCCCATGAAGATCTTGACCCCGCACCCCAGGCGGCACGGGCGTCACCAAGCTCTGCCGGGCATGGACAGCGCGGCCAGGCATCATCCACCCTCACCCCGCGGCAAGCACGAGCCACGGCGAGAGCAGCAAGCCATGCCGCTGCAACGGCGCCGCAATCACGGCGGGAGCAAGCGAACATGCGGGCGGCACTCACAGTGGCAAGGGAGCTGGTATGATGCAGGCTGATGGAGAGCGGCCGGGACACGCTGCTTGAGCGTGTTGCTGAGCTCCTGGACGCAGTGGCATCAAGTGCGCCACCCTTCAGCTATCGACTTCCCCCCCAGGCCAATGCAAGGTCACGCGGCGAGCCTCACCACATCTGCGCGCCGTCAACTACGCCCCGGGGCTTCACCAACATCAGCATGGCCGACAATGTAGGGGGCTCCAATCCTCCCATGTCGCCCTCGAGAAGCACGAGCGCAAGCGTCACCCCCATGGGCCCAGCCAGATGCCATATTATCATCCCCAGGATGCCATCATGGGCGGAGCAACATGGAGTGTGGGGCACCACGGCAAGGTGTTCGGGGTGGCGGCCCCGGAAGCCTACGTGGCCCGCATGATGGACCAAGGGTACGCACCAGAGTACGACATCAGCTCATTCGTTGGGGAAGGCTGGGGAGAAGGGGCGCTAGGAGTCGAAGCCTTCCAAGAGCCAGCAGAGAACCACAGCGATCGCGCCGGCGACGGCAACTACAGGGTACCGCTAACCTCTCAGGAACAAGCTTATGCTAACCATAGGCTACCGATGAATCAGGTTGCAGCACAGATCGATGACCCCGGCACGGCGGCACCCGTCTCGACAAGGGAGACACGCTGGGGGCTGCCGAGAGGGAGCCAGGAGCAAGGCCCCTCCCCAAGGCACGCGAAACCAGGGGACACCCGGAGGTAGGCCCTCTGCCGGGGTGGCTTCAATGACCCTTCCTCCGGCAGAGGACCCGTGGTCGCCGAGGGAACTGCTGGCGTCCTCTTTCCCTCCTTTATGCCGTACTGGTCTCCGGCCAGCTCAAAGGAGGTCAAGAGTGGCGCAAGGTGGTGCCCTCGTCTGGCGATATGAAGCAAGGTCAGTACCTATGAAGAAGGCCCAGTGCCTGTGAAGCTCGCCGCCCGTGACACTCTCACATAATAATGAGTTGGGCATGTACACACTCCGGAGTCTCAGGAGCGCCGGCCTTAGGCCTTGGGGCTCCCTCCCACGCCTAGTGGACAACACTTAGCTCCACGCTGGTGAGAAGACTTGAAGACTAGACTAGGTGCCGGACGCGGCCTTTTGCTTTGGATCTCTCTTTCTGTGGCTTTGCTTTCTGATTCTGGACTTAATTTGGAGCTGAATTTTTATCGTTGCACGCAGGGGGTGACTTTTCTCGTTCGAGCCGTTTCTCGCCTTCTGGATCTTGTTTGGTTTGGGACTCACGTCCGTCGCCTCTCCCTTGCAAAGCTCCTCGCATGCCAGACCGCGCAGAGCACGCGCTAGCACTACGCCTGGTGCTCACCTTTTCCGGGACCCCCCCTTCAAACAGGGCGATAGGCTCCGCAGGATTCTCGGGAACTCGTCGCCTCACGGCTCAGCCCTAAGCAGGCACTGACTAAGGTAATCCATGTCTGGAAACTCACCCCCAGTTTGGCGAGCTCACGAGGACACATTCCCACATCGCATAGGAAAGTAAAAACTGCGGTTTGCTTACACGAGGGGCTCCCCCTCTCAAAATGCTCTCACAAGTTTTCCAAGGGCCACGCCCGAGTTTTGCATGCAGAATAAAACAACAGGAGAATATGGGATCAGCCAGAGATATCGCTCGCTGCATCGTCCAGGGACGCGTCGCTCGCATCATCATCGCCATCGTCGGAATCGTAGTCGCCGTCGGCGACGCCCCCATCACCGTCGTTGACCACGTCACCTTCGTCTGCGACAACCACCACCCCATCGTTCTCCGAGGTGAAGGCCCTAACCAACGCTTCGACATGATCCTCTACCCAACGCGCCAAGTCGCCCTGGACGGCGATGGGCACAGGAGCAATGGTGGCATCAAAGTCGAAGTTGGGGTCCGCATTCAGGAGGTGGCTGAAGACACGGGAGAAGGCGCGCTGAAGCAGGCCATGACCCCTCTCCTCCACAAGCTGCCGAGCTCTAGCAGATTGAGCCTCCAGGCGCGTCACCACCTCGGTGAAGAAGGTCGGGTGGCTGGCATAGTCGCTCGAGTGAGGGGTCGGGGCATTCTTGTCGCAGATATAGCCCAGGGCGGTGTTGGCCTTGTTCCGAAGGTCTTGGAGCATAGGGCCATGCACGCGCTCCAGCATTCGGCGTTGGAGCACTTTTTCTCTGTTTTGCCGAGCGACGGCCTCCGCATCATCAACTCGCCTCCGGAGGGAAAGCAGCTCGGCGCGAGCGGAGGCCAGGTCCACCTACGTCGTAACCAGGGCGGCGGTTGTGGCCTCAGAATGCCTCTCGGCCTCGTCCAACCTGGGCCTGAGGGCGGCGGCCCTGCCCGCGCCCTCCTGCCCGGCAAGCTCCAGCCTCAAGCCGTACCTGCCCTCCAGATCAGCGCGAACCATGGCTACCCGGCGATTGATCTCTTCTTCGACTCCGGCCTCGCGGGCCCCGACGGCATCTTCAGCTTGAGCGACTTGGCGCTCCCTCGTCTCTAGCCGCTCGAGCTCGAGGCTATGCTCCGTGGCCTCCAGGGCCAGCGCCTCCTCGCGCCGCCGGATCTCCCCTTCCTCTGCAGGCATCCCCCTCACCGACGTGAGGGCGGCCCCGCGCGCCTCGACTTGTTGCTCAAGGGACGCCCTCTAGGCCTGGAGCTCCCACGCGCGCTCCTCCGCAGCCTCGCGGCGGCGATCGGCCTCGTGAGCTTCCTCCAAAGCTCGCGAGCGGGCCTCATTGGCAATCTTGAGGGACGCCTCAGCCTTTGCGTTCTCGAGGTCGCGATGATAACGGCCAAGGTTGATGGCCACTTGCAGCTTGCGCCGCTCCTCCACCAACCGAAGACCTTCGGCCTCAAGACATGAGTGACGCCAGCAAGCTCTTCACCAAGGAGATTCATCGCGCCCATTGCCTCCTGGAAGAGCTCGTGGCGGACCATGCTGCGCCCGCGCTCGAGCTCGAACGCTCGCCCCATCTCGTCCTCCGCCTCGGGGGCTGCGGGTGGAGCATCAAGTGGCGCGCCATCTCCCGGTTGGAGGCTGGGGGCTGGCACGGCCCCAGGCATTGGCTGACCCTCGTGAAGGGCCCGGACCGAGCAAGGCCCGCTACTTGAAGGAGGCTCCAGCATCGAGACTATCGACCAACTGTGACCAAGGGAGGAGCCCTTGGCACACCCGCTGCACTCCAAGCAAGGCCGTGTACGAAGGGCGTTGAAGGCACGAGCTCGGGGTGCTTCGACGACGGACCAACTCCCGAGGCTGACCCCGCGATGTAGTCAGTATCTGAGCCTGAAGCACTGGAGTTTGGCGAGTACGATGGGACGAGAGGGAGCTGCTTCTCTGAAGGTTTCGCGGCCTTAGCAGAAGGGGACCTAAGGGGGCAATCGTCAGGAAGGGAAGGCAGCACATAGAAGATCACCAAGGAGCGGTACTTACTCGTCGATGGCGATGTACTTCCGTCGTTTCAATGGTCCTAAGATGCTGCCACCGCTAGGGGATCCCTTCCTCTTGCGGAGCTCCTCGAAGTACATGCAAATACGGCCGAAGCGCTGGACGTGATGGCCGGAGCGCGGCGGAGCCGAAGAAGAACCAAGAGGAATGGTTTCAGGGGAGCCCGGCTACGGCAAACAACCCGGCTCTCTCTCGCTGCGACCTCCCGAGGCCCCTGAAGCCTCGCCCTCGGGAGCCGCATGCCGCACCTCATCAGCAACTGGCGTCTCAGGAGAGGCGTCACAAGCTCCCGAGGACGATGCCCCTGGATCACTGCTCGGCAGGTGCTCCTCAGCACCTGAGCAGCCGGCCCCCTTCGCAGCTCGCTCCCCCGTACCATCACCTGGGGCGAGCTCGTCACCGGTGGCGAAGAATGGGACCATGATGATGGGATTCTCGCGGGGTCCCTCCAAGCCAATTGGGCGCAGCCCCCACTCATCAAAGGAAGGCATGGTCGCGACGAAGGTAACCTTGTTCTCGCTGTAGTACAACGTGTAGCTCTTCCTAGGCATCTCGTCCGGCAGAGGGACACCGGATAGCACTATGAGCACAGTTTGCCGTGCAGCAAGTGGAAGCCCATCCTCCTGAAACATCATGTTGTCCCAACTGCTGAGCAAGTCCCACATCGGGTGAGAATGATGCTAAAGCGGGGCAACTCGATGCCTGACGAACTCCCTCACCACCATGGGCGCAGTCACCCCAAGGTCCTTCAACCACCGCAGCCTGGCCCAGACGGGGGCAAGGCAGGGGCTCGTGAGCCTCTGGTGACTCCAGCCAGAGTTTGGAATGGCAGGCCCCACCGGATCTTGGAGCAGAGGGTTGAGCATGCCGGCATCAACAAACACACATTGCGTGCGGAATTCCCTCGTGGATGAAGGAAGCTCGAAGTCGATCCCCATGCCTGCTGTCGCCGCCACGGCCTGAAAGCCCACACACCCTGAGCTCTGCCGAGCACCGATGAGATGTAGCGAGAAGAAGTGGCAAAGGAGTGCCATGGAGGGGGTGATGCCCACCATGGCCTCACACACGAAGGTGAAGACGGCAAGGAGGGTCACAGATTGAGGGTCGAGATGAAGCATATGGATCTGGTAGTGCTCGAGCACCCTGTTGAAGAAGGCGAAGAAGGGAGGAAGCAGGCCGGCCCAGAGGGCATCAATGAAGATCGGGATCTCGGTGACTGCTCGAGCCATGCTAGAGCGAGATGCAGGCTAGGCCGGTGTCTCTCCCCACTCATTGAAGCTAGAGGCGAGCATGGGGTGCACCTTGCCCATGGCCTCGTCATTGAGCAACCGAGGCCGGCTGAGCGCCGGCTCGAAGGATGGAGGCGCAGTTGGCAAGGACAGAGGTTTGTTCCCCTTGTCGGCTTGTTTCGGCGCCATGGAGGCAAAGCAGGTGGAACACTGATCGGACTAGGAAGGCGGAGCAAGGTGACGAGGAAGCTGTAAGTGCATCTAGTGCCACCCCTAGTTGGTTTTGGAGTATTGACGACAAACCTAGTTGAGGGACTAATGTGTTTGTGAGAATTGCAGGATAACACAGGTAGAAGTCCCTCATTGATTCGGTTTTCCTACCAGAGATGACCCCTAAAAATGTATGAAGACATTGAAGTCAGAGGTGGTATGTGAAGACATTCACATTGAAGACTATGATAAGAGAATACATCGCGTGAAGACTATGGAGCGCGAAGACTTAGCAGTTTCGGCGTTCTGTGTTTTTCTTTGTTGAGTCATAGGAACCACCGTACTGTTAAGTGGGGTCCAAGAGAACCAGTCAGAATGACTGAAGTGATGCTTAACCAAAAACCTATGTCTTCGAGTGAAGACTATGAGAGCAAATCTTGTCCAGAGTTGGATAAGTCAACTTTGCTTGTAGTCCAAGTTAAGTTGCCGTGTGTGTTTGAAATCTAACCGTTGGAACATGTGTCAGTTCCTTAGTGACCAAGGGTCATTTCGGACAAACCAGGTCGGGTTGCCCAGTGGCTATAAATAGCCCACCCCCTACAACCATAAATGGTTGGCTGCTCAGAGTTAGAGTACGGCTTTTGTCGTTTGAGAGCAACCCACCTCGAAGCCTTTGAGAGAGAATTCCTTGCGAGGATAAAGCCCTTAACACCCAGAGCCAAAGAGTGTTAGGCATCACTTAAGTCTTCCTGTCTGTGTTATCTTAAGACTTATTACACTTGAGGACTGTGAATCCTCTAGCCGGTTAGGCGTCATGTTCTGAGCATCCAAGAGTCATTGTGGATCACCGGTGAACGAAGTCTGTGAAGGTTTGGAAGTCTACCTTGAAGACTTACCAGAGTGATTGGGCGAGGACTGGGTGTCCTTAGCTCAAGAGGAATAAGGTGAAGACGAGGTCTTCTGCGTTGAATCTCAGCCTCCCTAACCAGACGTACAATTGTCACAGCAATTGGAACTGGTCCAACAAATCATTGTCTTCAACGAGTCACTGGTATCATCCTTCCCTTCCCTTTACTTACTGTTGGTCCTTGTGAAGTCATTGTATGATTGCATTATCTTTTGTCTTCACTGAGTGACTGCTTGTTCTGATTGGCTTCACAATATCTTCCTACCTGATCTTTCTTGCCTAGCTGCTATTAGTCATTGTGCTTTCACTTCATTGAACACTTGACTATGGTTTGCCTAGTGTAGTCTACCTTCCGCTGCATGGTAATAGGTTTATTTCTATCATTTGTCTTCGAAACTTCAATGTTTTGAAGACTTTCATAAAAATCGCCTACTCACCCCCCCTCTAGTCGGTCACTAGCACTTTCAATTGGTATCAGAGCGAGGTACTCCCTTGTTCTGTGTGATTCGGTTTAACCACCTGGAGTTTTAGCTATGTCGACTGCAGGGATAATTAAATTCTCCGCTGCATGCCCCGTCTTCGATGGAACTGAATATCCCTACTGGAAGAATAAGATGCGCATGCATCTTGAAGCCATTGATGTCGACCTATGGTATGTCGTCAAGAATGGCGTTCCCAAGGCTGGTGAAGGTGTCACCGCTGCTAATGTCAAGAAGTTCGTTCAACTGGACTCCACTGCCAAGAACATCATCTGTGATCATCTGACCAAAGGACAGTATGGCCGCGTGAGTGCTTTGGAAACATCTAAGCTAGTCTGGGACTGGCTCTCCAAGGTCAATGAAGGTGTCTCAACCCAGAGAGATCACAAAATCAGTGTCATTCGCAACCTCTTCAACCTCTTCAAGAGAAATGACAATGAGAATGTCTAGCTCACGTTTGATCGACTCACTGACATCACAAATGAGCTTCATGCTCTCGGCGCCACTGAGATCACCAAGCATGAAGTCGTCAAGACACCCCTGAGATCACTTGACAGCTCATTTGACACCCTAGCCCTGATGATTTAAGAATGTCCTGACTTCAAGACACTCGATCCGTCTGACATACTTGAGAGGCTCAACACACATGAGTTTCAGCTTTCTGAGAAAAGAGACATCTACGGTCCCAACTATGGGCGAACTCGTGCCTTGAAGGCAGAAGCTGTCTCCTCATCTGAAGAAGAATCTGACAGCAGTTCTGATGATCCTGAAGACATTGGAAAGGATCTTGCTATGCTTGTGAAGAAGTTCCAAAAATTCACCAAGAAGAAAGGCTTCAAAAAGTCTTCACGATCAAGCTCAAGGAATGATGAAGCTTCTGCTCATGACTACAAGAAGAGAACATGCCACAAGTGCAAGAAACCTGGCCACGAGTGTCGGCAGTGGGACAATGAGAACAAGAAGAAGAAGAAGAAGAAGAAGAAGAAGAAGAAGAAGAAGAAGAAGAACAAGAAGAAGAAGAAGAAGAAGAGCAAGGAGTATGACTCTGACGACAAGAAGAAGAAGTAATACTCAAAGTCTTCTTCCAAGTCTTCCTCAAAGTCTTCATCACACAAGAAGAGCTCATCTGGCAAGGCACGTGCGTTTGTTGGCAAGGAAATGGATTCAGAGGAGGAGTCCGCTTCTGAGGAGGCGGAGGTGGAGTCTGAGGAGGAGTCCGATTCTGGCGTTGCGAGTCTGGCTACAGCATATGTTGCCAAGTCCATCTTCAACACTGAAGACAATGACTTCATCACCGACACCGATGCAAATGACAAGGACTACTCCGCTCCTACCTACTGCTTCATGGCACGCGGTGCCAAGGTAAACACACGCACTACTCACTATCAAACATCTAGTGAAGATGACTCTGATTGTGGTTCCAAACCCAGCTACAAAACACTTGCTAAAATTGCAACTGAACAACAGAAAGCTATGGAACATATTCAAAAACTGTTAGACAAAAGCGATGATCTGTTAGACGCTAAAATGACTCGATCTCAGTCCTTAATTGAAGACATAAAAAATCTTCACGTTAAGTATGAGGAACTTGAAAGTCGTCATGAAACGCTCTCAACAACTCATGAAAAGCTTTCCTATGATTATCTTCAAAGGAAGCAAGATCTTGAGAAATTGAGAGCGGCTCATGAAGATCTTCAAAAGGAAAACGAGTCACTTCGCGCCGAACAGATCAGTCCAGCTCAGGAAGGATTTGAACCACCATGTCTTAAATGCATCGAGCGTGACAACGCTACTTTTGTTGCTGGGTGTTCTACTGCTGCTACTATTGCAATATCTTCAACTGTTGATGTGGTAACTAACCCCTCTACTGAGGATACCACTGCTATTGCTGATGAGAATGCTAGGTTGAAGACATTGCTTGAAACAGGGATGTACAAAAGTCTCAAAGGGCATCAGACACTATGTGATGTCCTCAAAAGGCAGATCTTGAACCAAAACCCTAGGAAAGAGGGTGTTGGGTTCGAAAGGAAAATGAATGCTGATGGCTCTTACTAGAAACCTGAGCAGTACCCCAAAACCATATGGGTTGCTGCAAAGGAACCTTCAGCGGATCCATCCACCCTATCTGGCTTCACTTGTGCTAATCCCATTGTTATTGATGAATCCTTTGATGCAAACTATAAACTATTTAAGAATCAGAATGGTGAAGTGTTTGGCAGGTATATTGGTAGTAACTGCAGGAATGGGCCGCCTATGAAGAAAGTCTGGGTGCCGAAAAGGTGTTTGGAGAATCTTCCTGTGAATGTCGTCATGACACCACAAGTGAAGAAGACAAACCCCAGACCACAGGCTTCATATGGTCCAAAGGCTTCATATAGACAGAGGACTCACCTGAGTCGCACTAACGCAAATGTCTTGCAGGGAAACCTTACTCAGGCCTATGAATATGAGCGTGTTTCATCAAACCGCCATGTTCATAAGACCAAAAACTATTCTGCTTATCCTTATGAGTACTATTGTCCACCTGCAAGACTTCTTGCTAGGGCTCCAAAGCCAAAGTTCTCAGATGCTGCACTTAGACTCATTGCTTCGAAGCCACCCTTGAAGATGTGGGTGGCTAAGAAAGCTTAACTCTCTTTTGCAGGGAAAGGTCTCCAGCCGAAAACCAAAATCGTCTGAAGCCATAGCTGGGGACCTTAAACATCTTCTAGGGCGCAAGATCAAATGCCCAAATGGTCTTATTATGTATTTTGTTCCTGAGTCGCTTGCCACTTGCCCTATCAGTCCTAACCTCGATCTAAGCTTCCATAATCCACTTGCTCGTCAAATGTTTATGCTTCACAATTCTCTTCGTGAAGCCTATCCCCCTAACTGCACTGTAGGGTACAACACCAGATGCTTCGGAATGGATTATTGATAGTGGGTGTACTAATCACATGACTGGCAAGCGAAGCCTTCTCATGGACTCAACCTTACGTCCATCTGACAAAAGTCACATCACATTTGCTGACACTGGTAAAAGCAAGGTATTGGGTCTAGGTAGAGTTGCAATCTCAAAGGATCAACACATGGATAAAGTCATGCTTGTTGGATCCCTTGGTTTCAACTTACTGTTTGTCTCAATGCTTTCTGATTTAAACATGATTGTGATGTTTGGAAAATGTCATTGCCTTGTACTAATGGAATGTGACAAGTCTCTAGTGTTTGAAGGGTATCGGAAAGATGATTTGTACGTGGTAGATTTCTCAGCAGGACCACAACTTGCCGTATGTCTTCTAGGAAAAGCTTCTGAATGCTGGCTCTAGCATCGGAGGCTAGGGCATGCTGGCATGAGGAACCTCCACAGCCGTGCAAGGAAGAAGCATGTCATAGGCATCGAGGGCGTCAAGTTCAAGAAGGATCACTTATGCGGTGCCTGTGAAGCAGGAAAGATGACGAGGGCCAAGCATCCCTCGAAGACAATCATGATAACAACTCAACCCTTCGAACTGCTCCACATGGACCTTTTTGGTCCCACTCATTACTCAACTCTTACTACTACTGCTTGTCTCTATGGCTTTGTCATTGTTGATGATTATTCAAGATATACTTGGGTGCATATAATCCTCTACAAGACTGAAGTGCAGGATGTCTTCAGACGCTTCGCCAATCGAGCCATGAACAACTATGGCATCAAGATCAAGCACATCATAAGTGACAATGGCATTGAATTCAAGAACACTGGTCTAGAAACTTATCTTGATACTTTTGGCATTACACATGAATTCTCAGCTCCGTACACACCGCAGCAGAATGGCGTCGTGGAACGCAAGAACAGAACACTTCTTGAGATGGCCCGGACGATGCTTGATGAATACAAGACTCCAAGAAAGTTCTGTCCTGAAGCCATTGATACTGCATGCCATATCATCAACCGTGTTTATCTTCACAAGCTTCTCAACAAGACATCCTATGAGCTCCTTACTGGCAAGAAGCCAAATGTTAGTTACTTCAGAGTATTTGGTGCCAGGTGCTGGATCAAGGATCCACATCACACTTCAAAATTTGCACCAAAAGCACATGAAGATTTTATGCTTGGATATGGAAAGGATTCGCACTCCTACAGATTCTTCAACCTTTTTCACTATAAAGTGGTTGAAACAGTGGATGTGCGGTTCGATGAGACTAACGGCTCACAAAGAGAGCACCTGCCAAACGTGCTAGATGAAGTTCCATGAAGTGAATCAATCAAACTTATGGGAACTAGAGAAATCATACCATCTGAATCTCAGCCTAAAGAGGAACTTATCATCTCCGCACCTGATCAAACTGAAGACAATGCTCAGCCTGAAGACAATCCTTCTAACGATGACAATGATCAGCAAGAGCAAAATCTTCGTCCTATACATCCTCGTGTTGCAAATGAAGTACAGATTGAGAGAATAATTGATAGCATCAATGCACCAGGTCCACTCACTCGTTCAAGGGCAACACAGCTAGCAAATTTCTGTGGGCACTTCGCATTCGTCTCAATATCTGAACCCAATAAAGTTGAAGAAGCCTTCATGGAACCTGAATGGATTCAAGCTATGCAAGAAGAGCTTCAACAGTTTGAGCTGAATAATGTATGGGAACTGGTTAAGCGTCCTGATCCTCGCAAGCACAATATAATAGGCACAAAATGGATATATCGCAACAAGCAAGATGAGCATGGTCAACTTGTTAGAAACAAAGGTTGTCTCGTTGCTCAAGGGTACACTCAAGTTGAAGGGATTGACTTCGATGAAACATTTGCTCCTATGGCTAGACTTGAAGCCATACGCATACTGCTGGCCTATGCAAATCATCATAACATTCTTCTGTATCAAATGGATTTGAAGAGCGCCTTTCTCAATAGAGAATGAAGAAGAAGTGTATGTTGCACAACCGCTGACTTTGAAGATCCAAAACATCCTGACATGGTGTACAAGCTCAACAAGGCACTGTATGGCCTCAAACAAGACCCTCGGGCTTGGTATGACACACTCAAAGACTTCCTGAAGAGCAAAGGCTTCAAACCTGGTTCCCTCGACCCCACTCTCTTCACGAAGACATATGATGGTGAACTATTTGTGTGCCAAATATATGTGGATGACATTATCTTCGGCTGCACCAATCAGAAATATAGTGAAGAGTTTGGATATATGATGCAAGAGCAATATCAGATGTCCATGATGGGTGAGCTGAAGTTCTTCCTTGGTCTTCAAATACGTCAGAAACGCAACGACATCTTCATATCTCAAGAGAAGTACCTCAAAGATTGCCTGAAGAAATTTGGGATGCAAGACTGCAAAGGCTTCACGACGCCAATGCCAGCCAAACATCATCTGGGTCCCGATGACAATGGTAAAGAGTTTGATCAAAAGGTATACCGCTCCATGATTGGTTCTTTACTTTATCTATGTGCATCTAGGCCAGATATTATGCTTAGTGTTTGCATGTGTGCTCGATTCCAAGCGGCACCAAAGGAATCGCATCACTTAGCTGTGAAGCGAATTCTTCGATATTTGGCTTACACCCCAACATTAGGATTATGGTATCCAAAGGGCTCAGAGTTTGATCTGGTTGGATTCACGGATGCTGATTATGCTGGTGACAAGGTGGATCACAAGTCTACATCAGGCACATGTCATTTTCTGGGACGATCACTTGTATGTTGGTCTTCAAAGAAGCAGAACTGTGTATCTCTCTCCACTGCTGAATCTGAATACATTGCTGCTGGATCTTGCTGCGCTCAACTTCTATGGATGAAGCAAACACTCAAAGACTATGGCATTCATCTGAAGCAAGTGCCACTCTACTGCCACAACGAAAGCGCCATCAAGATTGCCAACAACCCAGTTCAGCACTCGAAGACAAAGCACATTGAAATTCGTCATCACTTTCTCAGAGATCATGTTGTGAAGGAAGATACTGATATCATACACGTCAACACTGAAGAGCAATTGGCAGATATCTTCACCAAGCCCTTGGATGAGAAGAGGTTTTGCAAGTTACGGTGTGAGCTAAATATCTTGGAATCCTCAAATGTCCTGTGATCAGGCACACATCCTAACACTTATGCATATTGATGACTTAGATGTGCAACACATGAAGTAAAGTATATCTTCAATCAATGAGGACTTACATTCTAAGTGTGAATACATTAATGTGGAATTTGACTTCGGAGCGCCACGATAATTGTGCGCCGTGTCTGGGTCTAATACTTCCTATACTGTGGGTAACTGAAAGTGCGTTATATCGACTAGAGGGGGGGTGAATAGGCGATTTTTATGAAAGGTTCAAAACGTGAAAGTTTCGAAGACGAACGATAGAAATAAACCTATTAGCATGCAGCGGAAGGTAGACTACACTAGGCAAACCATAGTCAAGTATTCAATGAAGTGAGAGCACAATGACTAATAGCAGCAATGTAGTAGAGATCAGGTAGGAAGATATTGTGAAGCCACACAGAACACGCAGTCACTCAGTGAAGACAAAAGATAGTGCAAACATACAATGACTTCACAAGGAGTAACAGTAAGCAAAGGGAAGGGAAAGATGAAACCAGTGACTCGTTGAAGACAATGATTTGTTGGCCCAGTTCTAGTTGCTGTGACAACTGTACGTCTGGTTAGGGCGGCTAGGTATTTAAACCTTAGGACACACAGTCCCGGACACCCAGTCCTGAACACGCAGCTCAGGACACCCAGTCCTCATCGTATTCCCCTTGAGCTAAGGTCACACAGACCTCGCCCAATCACTCTGGTAAGTCTTCAAGGTAGACTCCCAAACCTTCACAGACTTTGTTCACCGGCAATCCACAATGTCTCTTGGATGCTCAGAACACGATGCCTAACCGGCTGGAGGATGCACAGTCCTCAAGTGTAACAAGTCTTCAGATCACACAGACAAGAAGACTTAAGTGATGCCTAATTCTCTTTGGCTCTGGGTGGTTAGGGCTTTATCCTCGCAAGGAATTCTCTCTCAAAGGCTTCGAGGTGGGTTGCTCTCAAACGACAAAAGCCGTACTCTGAATCTGAGCAGCCAACCGTTTATGGTTGTAGGGGTGGGCTATTTATAGCCACTAGGCAACCCGACCTGATTTGTCCGAAATGACCCTGGGTCACTAACGTACTGACATGTGTTCCAACGGTCAGATTTCAAACTCACACGACAACTTTACTTGGGCTACAAGCAAAGCTGACTTGTCCAACTCTGGACAAGATTCGCTCTCAAAGTCTTCACTCGAAGACATAGGTTTTGTTTAAGCATCACTTCAGTCATTCTGACTGGTTCTCTTGGACCCCACTTAACAGTACGGTGGTTCCTATGACTCAAGACAAAGAAAAAGAACTATGAAAGATCTAATTCTTCGAGCTCCATAGGCTTCATGCGGTGTCTTCTCTTGTCATAGTCTTCAATGTGAATATCTTCATATACCACCTTTGACTTCAATGTCTTCATACATTTTTAGGGGTCATCTCTGGTAGGAAAACTGAATCAATGAGGGACTTCTACCTGTGTTATCTTGCAATTCTCACAAACACATTAGTCCCTCAACTAGGTTTGTCGTCAATACTCCAAAACCAACTAGGGGTGGCACTAGATGCACTTACAATCTCCCCCTTTTTGGTGATTGATGACAAACTAGTTGAAGTTTTCAACGGGGAATATAATCTGTGAAATTGTAAAGGATAAGGAATTGTCTTCATAAGTTGCAAGGGCTCCCCCTGAAGATGTGCATATAAGTAATTTGCTTTTGGAATGCAAATGCACATGGCAGGTTGTGCTTGTGGAGATCCACTTCAACTTATGATGACAATCCACTATGCATGTGAAAGTATATGAAGATAATGACATGCATAATGGAAAATGGACGTCTGCAAAATGATCTAAGTGCGGAATTTATCGTCGCACATGCGGAATTTATCATCGCAACACAAGGTGGCAAATAAGTAGTAGACGACCATCGAGTTTAAGTGTTACAACTCAAAGAACCAAATGTATCAAAACGATAGTTGTAAGCACGAAGCAAAATATAAAGCACCCGCCCATATGGACCCGCTTGAAGACTATCAAACTCATATGCTTCTCCCCTTTTTGTCAGTAAGGACCAAAAAGGTTCGAAGACATAGAGCATCTACTCGTTCCCTCTGGCATTCACAGTTGCAGCAGAGGAAGAGAACTCAGAGTCTTCAAGGGATGGAGTTCGTCGCAGCACTGCCCTTCGAGGAGGTGTGGAGTCAAACTTGAATCGCTCGAAGAAGCCATCCTCTTGAAGATCATTTTCAGAACACAGCAGCGTCAGCCCTTTCCATGTGCGTCGAGAGGTTTCATGAGCAACAAAGGCATTCTTGGTGGCAAGATTGCGAATGCGATTAACATCCACCAAGAGGCTTTGCATTTGACGCTTCAGCCAGTCATGATGCCTATCCTGTTTCTGATGAAGAGCCACCAGAAGCTGTCGGTCATTGAGAACACGAATGCGCTTCTTGGGTCATTGGGTAATGGTGCTATCAGTGGCTTCAGTGAGAGCAGGATGCGGTGCACGTGTAGTGCCAGCCAAAGGATACACACGAGTTACGGCTTCAACGCGTTCAACGTTCTGAGAAAAACTTTGATGCTCTGCATTCTGAAGACTTAGAGATTCCTTGGCAGGCTCAGGATAGATGGCTTCAATAGACATATCCACATCAGGCAAAAAGATCCGATGATTGCGGGCAGAGGGCTGATATGAGATAGCGGAGTGAAGTTTGATCAGCCGCATCACCCAAGGGGCGTAGAACTTCAAACCAAACAGATCAGAGCCAGATGCAGCAAGTTGGCGAATGAAGAAATCCTGTGTATTGAAGCATTTTCCATGAAGAATATAGAAGACCAAAGTCTTCATTGCACCTTCCAGCTTGGCATGGGGAGAATGTCCTTTGATTGGCCAGAGAGTTCGCCTTATGATGTGATAAATGGTCCTTGGCAGATACTCAAGGTCTTCAACGAAGAACTTCGTGGGATAAGCAGCATCTTGGGGCAATGGCTTCATCATACTGAGCATCTGACTCATATTAGGTTCATTCTTCTGAAAGATGCTCTCAACAGCTTCACTATGAAGCTGACAGCCATGCTCGTAGAGATCGCCAGGAGTGGGCAAACCAGTGAGCTCAATGATGTCAAAGGCTTTGGCTTCATGATGAACGTTTCCTGTCATCCACTCCAGGACCCAAGTCTTCGGATCTCTGTTATACCCGTGGATGTGAACTGTGGCATAGAATTGGAGCAGCAACTCTTCATTCCAATGCTCTTGGTCAGTGACGAACAGCAGCAGTCCAACCTCTTTGAAGCAATCCAGAGCTTCTTCCAGACAGGGCAGACCAGCTATTGCTTCAATGTCAAGGCGCTTGTGTGGGAAGATGCGACTTTGGTTGTAAAGAACGCATGAGTAATAGCTTCACTGCGGATAGCTCCAGAACTGATCAGATGATATTCTTTCCCTTGAGTAGGGGTTCCTGGAGCTATTGAAGAATGTGTTGTCTGCTCTGAAGCCATTGATATTGAAGGAGCCAGGTGCTGATGCAGGACCTGGGAACCTGGGCAATCTTGGGATTGGCTTCTGTACCTGAGGCTTGTGCTCAACATGATAGTCGAAATGGGGATCGGCAGCAGATGCAGGAATAGAAGCAGCGGGATCAGTGGCTTCGCTGACTTCTGGTGCTTTTGTTGGTGAGGGCTCCACATTAGCTTCAGCCATGACAGCGTCAGTGGCTTCAGTGGTGTTGGTGGTGGCAGCCTCAAGATTTTCAACCTCCACTTGACGAGCAGGAGGGTCGGTCACGATCACGTTCTCCTCGAGAACCGCTTCTTGGTGGGACAGGGGAGTGGCAACTTGTGGGACTTCTTCTTCAGCGGCTGATGTAGCCGGATTGTCTTCAGCAGTTTTATCTTCAGTCGCAGAGACTTGAGGCCTTGGACCTTTGCGAAGCCTGTGCAACGCGGGTGACGCCTGTGGAGTTGGTGTTGGCTGGGCCTCAAAGTCTTCTTCCTCTTGTGGGCGATCCGCCCAAGAAGCATCCTGTACAATTGGCGTCAGTGGACGACCAATGCTGATGAGTTCGCTGTGTGTTAGCATAGGTGATGATACCTGTTGGTGCTCTAGCTGAGGAAGGGCTGCATCATCTTCAACATGGTCATGGTGACCAATGTCTTCAGCAGCGATGGGATCAGCTGCTGGAAAGTCTTCAGCTTCATGAGCCTCTGTGAAAGCAGGCTCATGGACAGTCAGTTGACGTTCTTGTGGATCAGCGTCGGGGTGAACCATGGAAATGGGTTCAACAATCAAGGGCTCTGTGGGAGCAGCCCGTTCCTTCTTGGTCTTTCTTTTCTTCTTGGCGGGGGCAGTAGTAGAGGCTTCAGGATGTTTTCTCTTCCTTGCTTCAGCCTCAGCAGTCCTGGTCTTCTTCAGTTCTGAAGCGGTTGACCTGGCCTTTGGCTTCAGGCCAGTCATGCTAGTTGGGAAGACAAGGGGATCTGCTTCCTGCCTTGGTGCTTCAGGTTCATCCATAGCGGGCTTCTTCTTCTTCTTGGTAGCCATCCTGGGGTCGATGCCAGGACGCCTAAGGGCCTTGCGCTTCTCAGCCTCATTGTAGGCTTGCACACACCTATCAGCCAGGACCTTCATGTGCTCACGAGAACCCTGAGCTTCTGCACGTTTCTTTAGAAAGGCTTCCTTGAGCTTGTGCAGCATAATCTTGAAGTTCTTCACATCTTGCATGCTGAGCTTGGCCATATGCTTCTTGAACTGAGATTTCTCAAAGTCAATCTTCTGCTTCAGTTCAACAATGCGATGGGCGATGGCTAACTCTGAAGCAATGGCGCCATGGAAGGCGACACTGAGGCCAATGGGTAGTTGGAGATCTTCGAAGCTGATGTTTGGCGTGTCAAACCACTCATCAATGAAGTTGTGGATGATTGTTACATCAAAGAGCGGCAGGTCATTGAAGATTTCTGCTTCTTCTTTGCTCTTGATGAGTTGCTCAAGAGCTTCATCTGCAAGATCTTCATCACTTGATAGATCAATGGCGTCACTGCGTAGAATGGCAGCAGCAGTTAGCTCTTCGCCGGTGTGTGGCAGAGGCATCTTGACCTTCTAGGGCTTGGAGATGCGTGACAAATCTTCAGACTGCACACTGTCTTCAGGAGGTGCAGTTGCCAGTGCCTTCGCCCGTGAGATTTTTGGTGAAGGGGCAGGCTCTTTAGGCTTCTTCAACTTCTTTGGCTTCGGTGCTGCAGGCGCTTCATCTGATTCAGCGTCAGCTGCAGGCTCATTCACGGCTATCCCTTGAACCAAGATATGAGTGATGAGACCTTCAAGGTTGTAGAAAGGACTGACGACATTGGGTTCTGCATCCCATGTGCCGTCATCCCTTGGAGCAGAAGGACCAGGGTTGAAGTCTAGTCCCAATGTCTTCTTGTTCTGCTTCACTGAGCTCTGGGCAAACTGAAAGTTGCGCTTGAACAGAATGTCGTCATGACACCATAGTAGGGACGATGGGTCAGCATCCGCAGGCTGTGGTCCACGGACCATGCAGGGATAGAAGCCTTGTTCAATGGCTTCATCTCTGGTCCTGGGTTGAAGATTTTTGTAGAGGATGTCTCCCCATGGTCGCTTGATGGCATTCTTTTCAGCATATTCCTTTGTTACAAATCTGTACTTGAACCACTGTTCTGCCCAATAGCGTCGAATCCATTGGATTCGTGTTTTGCGCTGATTGTAATCCTCTTCAGGATCTGTCTTGTACAGTTCTGAGAGGTTATCTGGCAGATCTCTTGATGTTTCTCCACGACGCTTTCTGCCACCCTTCCTTGCTGATTTCTCTGAAGCCATGAACTTTAAACTGAAAGGCTTCAATGCATTCAAAGGCTTCAAGGGCTTTCGCTTGCTGGACAGACAGGAACTGGCTTCGGGAGAATTTATATGATGCTGTAAGAATTCTGCAAATGAATGCAGACTATGAGAACCAAGGGATTCTCCCATGGACATGTACCTGTGACAGCATTAAGGTGCGAGGGAAGGGGAAGAGGTCATATGCATTCTCAAAAGATTTTGATTATAAATCAGTTTAGAAGACATTGACCTCATCGTGCGAAGACATTCGCTCATAGACAAGGAGTTGGTTCCAGATTTGTACGAAACCAGAGATCAGTACAAGTGAGGAATCTAACTACTTTGTGAAGCATAAGTGAATATACTAGGCATGTTATGAGATGTAGTATGAGAGAGATCCAACTTGTGTGAATAGAAACTGCTTGTGGTAGAAAGTGACAAAGCCATAGGATCAATGGGGCTGTAAAAAGGAAGTTTCATTTACCACACTAAGAACTGCTAGACGGAGTGGAAGAGGAGGCCGAGCAGTTCGATCTTCCGTGCCCTAACTTGGCGACGGAGGACACCTATGGCGACGGTGGAGAGGACGATGTCTGCGGTCGGCGTGAAGACGGCGTCGGAGAGGTTGCGGCAGCGAAGCGCTTCGTCGCCGGCGTCGTCGAGGGCTAGCGGTGGCGCTAGGGTTCGTGCGAGAGTGGAAGAAGAGATAATGACCGCTGTGAAGTGTGTATTTATAGGTACAGGGGCGGCACTGTGTTATTACACAGGTGCCCCTAGCGATTCGCATCTGAGGAACACGTGGCCATCATGCAGAATTTTGGGGTTTGTTCCACGTCCCACGCACGCCTAGATTGTCGGGTGGTTGTTCCTACTTCTCCAGGTTTCATGTGGAGGAATGAGCATTGAAAGCGGACTTAAGGTTTGTCTCTGTATCATCTGCTGACTAGGACGCAGAGAAGACATTTGACAGTTTCAATAGAATGCATATGATTTGGAGAGATAGAGATTGAGATAGAAAGTACAGAGAGGTTAGGGTCCGATCACATTCACTTAGTTCAAAAGATTCAACAAGAAGACATAGCTATAAGTGAATGCTGTAGAGGACAGAACACTAGTATATATGTATATAATCAACATAGTGAAGATAATCATGAAAATATGTTGAGATTGAAGCCAAACCAAATGTGAAGACATAGCAAGGTAACGCCATGAGTGAAACACTTCAAATAGAACATTTGGTGGTGGCATTACCCACCATATAGGAAGTATTAGACCCATACACGGCGCACAATTATCGTGGCGCTCCGAAGTCAAATTCCACATTAATGTATTCACACTTAGAATGTATGTCTTCATTGATTGAAGATATACTTTACTTCGTGTGTTTCACATCTAAGTCATCAATATGCATAAGGGTTAGGATGTGTGCCTGATCATAGGACATTTGAGGATTCCAGGATATTTAGCTCACACCGTAACTTGCAAAATCTCTTCTCATCCAAGGGCTTGGTGAAGATATCTACCAATTGCTCTTCAGTGTTGATGTGTAGGATATCAATATCTTCCTTCACAACATGATCTCTGAGAAAGTGATGACGAATTTCAATGTGCTTTATCTTTGAGTGCTGAACTGGGTTGTTGGCAATCTTGATGGCGCTTTCGTTATCGCAGTAGAGTGGCACTTGCTTCAGATGAATGCCATAGTCCTTGAGTGTTTGCTTCATCCATAGAAGCTGAGCGCAGCAAGATCCAGCAGCAATGTATTCAGATTCAGTAGTGGAGAGAGATACACAGTTCTACTTCTTAGAAGACCAACATACAAGTGATCGTCCCAGAAAGTGACATGTGCCTGATGTAGACTTGCGATCCACTTTGTCACCAGCATAATCAGCATCTGAGAATCCAACCAGATCAAACTCTGAGCCCTTTGGATACCATAATCCTAGAGTTGGGGTGTGAGCCAAATATCGAAGAATTCGCTTCATAGCTAAGTGATGCGACTCCTTTGGTGCCGCTTGAAATCGAGCACACATGCAAACACTAAGCATAATATCTGGCCTAGATGCACAAAGATAGAGCAAAGAACCAATCATGGAGCGGTATACCTTTTGATCGAACTCTTTACCATTGTCGTCAGGACCCAAATGATGCTTGGCTGGCATTGGTGTCGTGAAGCCTTTGTAGTCTTGCATACCGAACTTCTTCAGGCAATCTTTGAGATACTTCTCTTGAGATATGAAGATGCCGTTGCGTTGCTGTCGTATTTGAAGACCGAGAAGGAACTTCAGCTCTCCCATCATATACATTTGATATTGCTCTTGCATCATATATCCAAACTCTTCACTTTACTTCTGATTGGTGCAGCCGAAGATAATGTCATCCACATATATTTGGCACACAAACAGTTCACTATCATATGTCTTCGTGAAGAGAGTGGGGTCGAGGGAACCAGGCATGAAGCCATTGCTCTTCAGGAAGTATTTGAGTGTGTCATACCAGGCCCGAGGGGCTTGTTTGAGGCCATACAGTGCCTTGTTGAGCTTGTATACCATGTCAGGATGTTTTGGATCTTCAAAGCCAGGTGGTTGTGCAACATACACTTCTTCTTCAATCTTGCCATTGAGAAAGGCGCTCTTCACATCCATTTGATAAAGAAGTATGTTGTGATGATTTGCATAGGCCAGCAGTATGCGTATGGCTTCAAGTCTAGCCACAGGAGCAAATGTTTCATCAAAGTCAATGCCTTCCACTTGAGTATATCCTTGAGCAATGAGACGAGCTTTGTTTCTGACAACTTGACCATGCTCATCTTGTTTGTTGCAGTATATCCATTTTGTGCCTATTATGTTGTGCTTCCGAGGATCGGGACGCTTAACCAGTTCCCATACATTATTCAGCTCAAACTGTTGAAGCTCTTCTTGCATAGCTTGAATCCATTCAGGTTCCATGAAGGCTTCTTCAACTTTCTTGGGTTCTGTTATTGAGACGAATGCAAAGTGCCCACAGAAATTTGCTAGCTGAGTTGCCCTTGAACGAGTGAGTGGACCGGGTGCATTGATGCTATCAATTATTCATTCAATCTGCACTTCATTGGCAACACGAGGATGTACAGGGCGAAGATTTTGCTCTTGCTGATCATTGTCGTTGTTAGAGGGAATGTCTTCAGGCTGAGCATTGTCTTCAGGTTGATCAGGTGCTGAGATGATAAGTTCTTCTCCAGGATGAGCTTTAGAAGGTATAATTTCTCCAGTTCCCATTAGCTTGATTGATTCACTGGATGGAACTTCATCTAGCACATTTGGCAGGTGCTCTCTTTGTGAACCATTGGTCTCATCGAACCGCACATCCACTGTTTCAACCACTTTATAATGAAAGAGATTGAAGACTCTGTAGGAGTGCGAATCCTTTCATATCCAAGCATAAAACCCTCATGTGCTTTTGGTGCAAACTTTGAGGTGTGATGTGGGTCCTTGATCCAGCACCTGGCGCCAAATACTCTGAAGTAACTGACATTTGGCTTCTTGCCAGTAAGGAGCTCATAAGATGTCTTGTTTAGAAGCTTGTGAAGATAAACACTATTGATTGTATGGCATGCAGTATCAATGGCTTCAGGCCAGAATTTTCTTGGAGTCTTGTATTCATCTAGCATCGTCCTGGCCATCTCAATGAGTGTTCCGTTCTTGCGTTCGACGATGCCATTCTGCTGTGGCGTGTACGGGGCTGAGAATTCATGTGTGATGCCCAAGGTATCAAGATATGTATCAAGGCCAGTGTTCTTGAATTCAGTGCCGTTGTCACTTCTGATGTGCTTTATCTTGGCGCCATAGTTGTTCATTGCTCGATTGGCGAAGCGTCTGAAGACATCCCGCACTTCAGTCTTGTAAAGGATTATGTGCACCCAAGTATATCTAGAATAATCATCAACAATGACAAAGCCATAGAGACAAGCAGTAGTTGTAAGAGTTGAGTAATGAGTGGGACCAAAAAGATCCATGTGAAGCAGTTCGAAGGGTCGAGTAGTAGTCATGATTGTCTTCGAGGGATGTTTGGCCCTCGTCATCTTTCCTGCTTCACAGGCACCGCATAAGTGATCTTTCTTGAACTTGACGCCCTCGATGCCTATGACATGCTTCTTCTTTGCAAGGGTGTGGAGGTTCCTCATGCCAGCATGCCCAAGCCTCCGATGCCAGAGCCAGCATTCTGAAGCTTTTGCTAGAAGACATACGGCAAGCTGTGGTCCTGCTGAGAAATCTACCACGTACAAATCATCTTTTCGATACCCTTCAAATACTAGAGACTTGTCAGATTCCATTAGAACAAGGCAACGATATTTTCCAAATATTACGATCATGTTTAAATCGCAAAGCATTGAGACAAACATTAAGTTGAAGCCAAGGGATTCAACAAGCATGACTTTATCCATGTGTTGATCCCTTGAGATTGCAACTCTACCTAGACCCAATACCTTACTTTTACCAGTGTCAGCAAATGTGATGTGGCTCTTGTCAGATGGACGTAAGGTTGAGTCCATAAGAAGGCTTCTTTTGCCAGTCATGTGATTTGTACACCCACTATCAATAATCCATTTTGTAGACGATGGTGTCGTACCCTACAGTGCAGTTAGGGGGATAGGCTTCACGAAGAGAATTGTGAAGCACAAACATTTGACGAACTAGTGGGTTATGAAAGCTTAGATCCAGATTAGGACTGATAGGGAGAGTAGCAAGCGATTCAGGAACGAAGTACATAGTAAGACCATTCGGGCATTTGATCTTGCGACCTACCAGATGTTTAAGGTCCCCAGCAATAGCGTCAGAAGATTTTGGTTTTCTGCTGGAGACCTTTCCCTGCAAAAGAGAGTTAAGCCTTCTTAACCACCCACATCTTCAAGGGTGGCTTAGAAGTGATAAGTCTAAGTGCAGCGTCTGAAAACTTTGGCTTTGGAGCCCTAGCAAAAAGTCTTGCAGGCGGACAATAATACTCATAAGAATAAGCAGAATAGTTTTTGGTCTTATGAACATGGCGGTTCGATGAACCGCGCTCATATTCATAGGCCTGAGTATGGTTTCCCTGCAAAACATTTGTGTTAGTGCGACTCAGGTGAGTCCTCTGTCTGTATGAAGCCTTTGGTCCGTATGAAGCCTGTGGTCTGGGGTTTGTCTTCTTCATCTGTGGTGTCATGATTTTCCAAACACCTTTTGGGCACCCAGATCTTCTTCATAGGCGGTTCATTCCTGCAGTTAGTACCAATGTACCTGGCAAACACTTCACCATTCTGATTCTTAAACAGTTTATAGTTTGCATCAAAGGATTCATCGATGACAATTGGGTTAGCACAAGTGAAGCCAGATAGATTGGATGGATCAGCTGAAGGTTCCTTTGCAGCAACCCATGTGGTTTTGGGATACTGCTCGGGTTTCCAGTAAGAGCCATCAGCATTCATTTTCCTTATGAACCCGACACCCTCTTTCCTCGGGTTTCGGTTCAGAATCTGCCTTTTGAGGACATCACATAGTGTCTGATGTCCTTTAAGAATTTTGTACATCCCTGTTTCAAGCAATGTCTTCAACCTAGCATTCTCATCAGCAATAGCAGTGGTATCCTCAGCAGAGGGGTTAGTTACCACATCAACAGTTGAAGTTATTGCAACAGTAGCAGCAGTAGAACATTCAGCAACAGAAGTAGCATTATGACGCTCAATGCATTTAAGACATGGTGGTTCAAATCCTTCCTGAGCGGAACTGATCTGTTCGGCGCGAAGTGACTCATTTTCCTTTTGAAGATCTGCATGAGCCGCTCTCAATTTCTCAAGATCTTGCTTCCTTTGAAGATAATCTTAGGAAAGATTTTCATAAGTTGTTGAGAGCGTTTCATGACGACTTTCAAGTTCCTCATACTTAACGTGAAGATTTTTTATGTCTTCAATTAAGGACTCAGATCGAGTCATTTCAGCGCCCAACAGATCATCGCTTTTGTCTAACAGTTTTTGAATATGTTCCATGGCTTTCTGTTGTTCAGTTGCAATTTTAGCAAGTGTTTTGTAGCTGGGTCATGAATCACAATCAGAGTCATCATCACTAGATGTTTGATAGTGAGTAGTGCGTGTGTTTACCTTGGCACCGCGTGCCATGAAGCAGTAGGTAGGAGCACAGTAGTCCTTGTTGTTTGCATCCGTGTCGGTGGTGAAGTCATTGTCTTCAGTATTGAAGATGGACTTGGCAACATATGCTGTAGCCAGACTTGCAACGCCAGAATCGGACTCCTCCTCAGACTTCACCTCCGCCTCCTCAGAAGCGGACTCCTCCTCTGAATCCATTTCCTTGCCAACAAACGCACGTGCCTTGCCAGATGAGCTCTTCTTGTCTGATGAAGACTTTGAGGAAGACTTGGAAGAAGACTTTGAGTACTTCTTCTTCTTCTTGTCGTCAGAGTCATATTCCTTGCTCTTCTTCTTTCTGTTCTCATTGTCCCACTGCAGACACTCAGAGATGAAGTGGCCAGTTTTCTTGCACTTGTGGCATGTTTTCTTCTTGTAGTCATGAGCAGAAGCTTCATTATTCCTTGAGCTTGATCGTGAAGACTTTCTGAAGCCTTTCTTCTTGGTGAATTTTTGGAACTTCTTCACAAGCATAGCAAGTTCCTTTCCAATGTCTTCAGGATCATCAGAACTGCTCTCAGATTCTTCTTCAGATGAGGAGACAGCTTTTGCCTTCAAGGCACGAGTTCGCCCATAGTTTGGACCGTAGATATCTCTTTTCTCAGAAAGCTGAAACTCATGTGTGTTTAGCCTCTCAAGTATGTCGGACGGATCGAGTTTCTTGAAATCAGGTCGTTCTTGAATCATCAGGGCTAGGATGTCAAACGAACTGTCAAGTGATCTCAGTAGTGTCTTGACGACTTCATGCTTGGTGATCTCAGTAGTGCCGAGGGCTTGAAGCTCATTTGTGATGTCAGTGAGTCGGTCAAATGTGAGCTGGACATTCTCATTGTCATTTCGCTTGAAGCAGTTGAAGAGGTTGCAAAGGACACTGATTCTCTGATCTCTCTGGGTTGAGACGCCTTCATTGACCTTGGAGAGCCAGTCCCAGACCAGCTTAGATGTTTCCAAAGCACTCACATGGCCATACTGTCCTTTGGTCAGATGACCACAGATGATATTCTTGGCAGTAGAGTCCAGTTGAATGAACTTCTTGACATCAGCAACAGTGACACCTTCTCCAGCCTTGGGAACGCCGTTCTTGACGACATACCATAGGTCGACATCAATGGCTTCAAGATGCATGCGCATCGTATTCTTCCATTAGGGATATTCAGTTCCATCGAAGACGGGGCACGCAGCGGAGACTTTAATTATCCTTGCAGTCGACATAGCTAAAACTCCAGGTGGTTAAACCGAATCACACAAAACAAGGGAGCACCTCGCTCTGATACCAATTGAAAGTGTGTTATATCGACTAGAGGGGGGTGAATAGGCGATTTTTATGAAAGTCTTCAAAACGTGAAAGTTTCGAAGACGAACGATAGAAATAAACCTATTACCATGCAGCGGAAGGTAGACTACACTAGGCAAACCATAGTCAAGTATTCAATGAAGTGAGAGCACAATGACTAATAGCAGCAATGTAGTAGAGATCAGGTAGGAAAGATAGTGCAAACATACAATGACTTCTCAAGGAGTAACAGTAAGTAAAGGGAAGGGAAAGATGAAACCAGTGACTCGTTGAAGACAATGATTTGTTGGACCAGTTCCAGTTGCTGTGACAACTGTACGTCTGGTTAGGGCGGCTAGGTATTTAAACCTTAGGACACACAGTCCCGAACACCCAGTCCTGAACACGCAGCTCAGGACACCCAGTCCTCACCGTATTCCCCTTGAGATAAGGTCACACAGACCTCGCCCAATCACTCTGGTAAGTCTTCAAGGTAGACTCCCAAACCTTCACAGATTTCGTTCACCGACAATCCACAATGTCTCTTGGATGCTCAGAACGCGACGCCTAACCGGCTGGAGGATGCACAGTCCTCAAGTGTAATAAGTCTTCAGATCACACAGACAAGAAGACTTAAGTGATGCCTAATTCTCTTTGGCTCTGGGTGGTTAGGGCTTTATCCTCGAAAGGAATTCTCTCTCAAAGGATTCGAGGTGGGTTGCTCTCAAACGACAAAAGCCGTACTCTGAATCTGAGCAGCCAACCGTTTATGGTTGTAGGGGGGGCTATTTATAGCCACTAGGCAACTTGACGTGATTTGTCCGAAATGACCCTGGGTCACTAAGGAACTGACACATGTTCCAACGGTCAGATTTCAAACTCACACGGCAACTTTACTTGGGCTACAAGCAAAGTTGACTTGTCCGACTCTGGACAAGATTCGCTCTCAAAGTCTTCACTCGAAGACATAGGTTTTGTTTAAGCATCACTTCAGTCATTCTGACTGGTTCTCTTGGACCCCACTTAACAGTACGGTGGTTCCTATGACTCAACACAGAAGAAAAAGAACTACGAAAGATCTAAGTCTTCGAGCTCCATAGGCTTCATGTGGTGTCTTCTCTTGTCATAGTCTTCAATGTGAATATCTTCATATACCACCTTTGACTTCAATGTCTTCATACATTTTTAGGGGTCATCTCTGGTAGGAAAACCGAATCAATGAGGGACTTCTACCTGTGTTATCCTGCAATTCTCACAAACACATTAGTCCCTCAACTAGGTTTGTCGTCAATACTCCAAAACCAACTAGGGTTGGCACTAGATGCACTTACAGTAACGCCACCACCAAATTTTTCTGTTTGAAGTGTTTCACTCATGGCGTTACGTTTGGTATGTCTTCACATTTGGTTTGGCTTCAATCTCAACTTGTCTTCATGATTATCTTCACTATGTTGATTTGATTGTCTTTCTCATATATGTATATATATATACTAGTGTTCTATCCTCTACAGCATTCACTTATAGCTATGTCGTCTTGTTGAATCTTTTGAACTAAGTGAATGTGATCGGACCCTAACCTCTCTATGCTTTCTATCTCAAACTCTATCTCTCCAAATCATATGCGTTCTATTGGAACTGTCGAATATCTTCTCTGCGTCCTTGTCAGCAGAAGATACAGAGACAAACATTAAGTCTGTTTTCAATGCTAAATCCTTTCACCTGAAACCCGGAGAAGTGGGAACGACCACCCGACAATCCAGGCGTGTGTGGGAACGTGGAACAACCTCCGATATGTTGCATGATAGCCACGTGCCCTTCAGATGTGAAGCGCCAGGGGCACCTGTGTAATAACACTGTGCCGTCCCTGTCCCTATAAATACACGCCTCACCACAATCATTATCCTTTCTTCCACTCTCGCACAAACCCTAGCGCCACCGCTAGCCCTCGACGACACCAGCGACGAAGCGCTTAGCTGCCGCGACCTCACCGACGCCGTCTTCACGCCGGCTGCGGACATCGTCTTCTCCACCGTCGCTGTAGGTGTCCTCCGTCGCCAAGTTAGGGCACGGACGATCGAACTGCTCGACCTCCTCTCCCACTCCGTCTAGCAGTTCTTCGTGTGGTAAATAAAACTTCCTTTTTACGGCCCCTTTGATCCTATAGATTCATCACTTTCTACCACAAGCAGTTTCTGTTCACACAAGTTGGATCTATTTCATACTGCATCTCATAATATGCCTAGTATGTTCACTTTGCTTCACAAAGTAGTTAGATTCCTCACTTGTACTTATCCGTGGATTCGTAAAAATCTGGAACCAACTCTCTATCTATGAGTGAATATCTTCGCACTATGAGGTCAATGTCTTCTAGACTGATTTATCTTCAAAATCTTCTAAGAATGCATATGACCTCTTCCCCTTCCCTCGCACCTTAATGCTATCACAGGTACATGTCCGTGGGAGAATCCCTTGGTTCTCATAGTCTGCATTCATTTGCAGAATTCTTACAACATCATATAAATTCTCCTGAAGCCAGTTCCTGTTGAACCCGCAGGCGGAAGCCTTTGAAACCTTTGAACGTGTTGAAGCCATTCAGTTTGAAGTTCATGGCTACAGAGAAATCTACAAGGAAGGGAGGCAGACAGCATCGTGGAAACACTGCTAAGGACCTGCCACCAGATCTCTATGAGCTATACAAGTCAGATCCAGAAGAAACCTATGGAGAATGCAAGAACCGAATCCAATGGATTCGAAGACATTGGGCAGAGGAATGGTTCAAGTACAGATTCGTTACCGACGAATATGCTGAGAAGAGTGCCATCAAGGGCCCATGGGGAGATATCATATACAAAGGTCTTCAGCCCAAATCACAGTCCGAAGCTATTGCTCAAAGCTTTTACCCCTGCATGCTTCGTGGACCTCAGCCTGCTAATGCCGACCCATCCTCTCTGTTATGGTGTCGCGAAGACAATCTCTTCAAGCGCAACTATCAGTTTGCACAGAACTCTGCCAAGGAAAACAAGAAGTCATTGGGATTAGACTTCAACCCAGGCCCCTCTGCGCCATGTGCTGATGGCACACGAGAAGCTGAACCCAATCTTGTTGGGCCCTTCTACAACCTAGAAGGTCTCATCACTCATATTATGGTTCAAGGGGCAGTCGTGGATCAACCTGCAGATGATGTTGAATCTGACGAAGCACCTGCACCACCGAAGCCAACGAAGCTAAAGAAACCGAAAGCTTCAAAGTCTGCCTCAGCACCAAAAATCTTACGGGTGAAGCCACTGGCTACTGCACCTCCTAAAGACAGTTGCAGTCTGAAGATCTATCCCGTATCTCCAAGAAGACTGAGATGAGAAAGAATACTGATCAGGCACTGACTGCTGCTGCTATTCTGCGCAATGACGCCATTGATCTGTCCAGTGATGAAGATCTTGCAGATGACGCTCTTGAGCAATTGATCAAGAGCAAGGAAGAAGCAGAGATCTTCAATGATTTGCCTCTCTTTAATGTGGCAATCATCCATAACTTCATTGATGAGTGGTTTGACACGCCCAACCTCAGCTTTGAAGATCTGCAACTTCCAATTGGCCTCAGTGTCGCCTTCACTGGCGCCATTGCTTCTGAGCTAGCTCTAGCTCAGCGCATCGTTGAACTGAAGCAAAAGATCGACTATGAGAAAGCTCAGTTCAAGAAGCACATGGCCAAGCTCAGCGTGCAAGATGTGAAAAACTTCAAGATTATGCTGCATGAGCTCAAGGAAGCCTTTCTCAAGAAGCGTGAAGAAGCTAAAGGTTCTCGTAAGCGCATGAAGAGCCTGGCTGACAAGTGTGTGCAAGCCTACAATGAGGCCGAGAAGCGCAAGGCTCTTGGTCGTCCTGGCATCGACCCAAGAATGGCTGCAAAGAAGAAGAAGCCATCAACAGACCAATCTGCACCTTCAAGGCGGGAAGAGCCACGCATCGTCTTTCCAAGCAGCATGACTGGCTTGAAGCCAAAGGTCCGGTCAACCGCTTCAGAACTGAAGACGAGGACTGCCGAGGCTGAAGCCAGAAAGAGGAAAAATCCTGACGCTTCTGATGTCGCTCCCTCCAAGAAGAAGCGCAGAACCAAGAAAGATCAGGCTGCTCCCACAGAGCCCCTTGTTGTAGAACCCATCTCTGTTGCTCGCCCTGATTCCTCGCATCACGAATGACGGTAGTAGTTCATGAGCCTGCTTCCACAGAGGCTCCTGAAGCTGAAGACATTCCAGCAGTTGACCCCACCGCTGCTGAAGACATTGGTCACCATGACAATGTTGAAGATGATGAAGTCCTTCCTCAGATCAAGCACCAACTGGTATCATCGCCTGTGCTTACGCACAGCGAACTCATCAGCATTTGTCGTCCTCTGACGCCAACTGCTCAGGATGCATCGTGGGCTGATCACCCACAGAGACAAGACACTCCAAGCTCTCCCCAACCGCAAGCAACCCCGTCAGTGCAAGAAGAGGATGACTTTGAGGCCCAGCCAACTCCATCTTCACAGGCGTCGCCAGTGTTACGCAGGCTTCGCAAAGGACCAAGGCCCCAAGTCCCTCTTTCGAGCATTTCAGAAGGAGAAGTGCACCACCAATCTGTTGCACGTCAGGTGTTTCCAGATGCCACTCCTACTGTGACTGTCTCTGAATCCAAAGCCAAAATGGCTGAAGATATCCCGGCTGCATCAGCCGATGAAGAAGAAGCCCCAAGAGTTGCTACACCCCCGTCTCACCAAGATGTTGTTCTCAAGGAGAACGTGACCGACCCTCCAGCTTCTGAAGTGGAGGTTGAGAATCCTGAGGCTGCCACCACTAACACCACTGAAGCCAATGACGTGGTCATGGCTGAAGACACTGTGGAGCCTGCACCTAACAATGTGCCAGAGGCCAATGAAGCCAATGATGTAGCTGCAATAGATGTGCAGCCTGACACCTCTGTTGATGCCACTGCTCCTATTCCGCCACCAAGGCCACACACTATCGAGCAAGCATTCAACTATGGCCAACTTATCACTGTCAAATGGCCTTTTCTGACTCCTCCGCCTGCTACTGGTCCTCAGTTTGACTATCACGTTGAGCACAGGCCTCAGGTTCAGAAGCCAATGCCAAGGTTTCCCAGGTTTCCAGGTACTGCATCTGCACCCGGATCTTTTAATATCAATGGCTTCAAGGCACACAACACCTTCTTTGATAGCGCCAAGAACCCCTACACCAAGGCAAGAATATCTTCTGATCGGTTCTGGAGCTATCAGCAGCGCAGTTATTACTCATGCATTCTGTACAATCAAGGTCGCATTTTCCCACATATGCGTCTTGACACTGAAGCCATAACTGGTCTGCCTTGTTTGGAAGAAGCTCTGGATTGCTTCAGAGAGTCTGGATTGTTGTCGTTCGTCACTGACAAGGAGCACTGGAACGAAGAATTGCTTCTCCAATTCTATGCCACTCTTCATATTCGTGGCTACAACAGAGATCCGAAGACCTGGGTCCTTGAGTGGATGACAGGCAATGTTCATCATGAAGCCAAAGCCTTTGATATCATTGAGCTCACTGGTCTTCCCACTCCAGGAGATCTTTATGAACCTGGTTGTCAGCTTCACAGTGCAGCTATGGAGAGCATTTTTCACAAGCCTGAACCAAACATGAGTCAGATGCTTAGCATGATGAAGCCTTTGCCTCCAGATGCTGCATATCCTAAGGAGTTCTTTGTTGAGGACCTTGAGTATCTGCCATGCACTATCTATCACATTATAAGGCGAACTCTCTGGCCCATCAAAGGACATTCTCCACATGCAAAGCTGGAAGGTGCAATGAAGAATTTGGTCTTCCATATTCTTCATGGCAAATGCTTCAATGCACAAGACTTCTTCATCCGCCAACTTGCTGCATCAGGATCTGATCTCTTTGGCTTGAAGTTTTACGCTCCATGGATTATGTGGCTGATCAAACTACACTCAGCTGTCACCTATCAGCCCTCTGCTCGCAATCATCGGATCTTTCTGCCTGACATCGATATGTCAGTTGAAGCCATCTATCCAGAGCCTGCCAAGGAGCCCCTTAGTCTTTAGAATGCTGATAAGCAAAGTTTCTCTCAACACATTGAAGGCGACCCAGCAGTCACTCGTGTTTATCCTCTGGCTGGTACTACCCGTGCACCTCATCGCGCCCTCACTGAAGCCACTGAAAGCACCATTACACAACGGCCCAAAAAGCGATCCCGTGTTCTCAATGACCGAGAGCTTCTGGTTGCCCTTCATCAGAAACAGGATAAGCATCATGACTGGCTGAAGCGCCGAATGCAAAGCCTCTTGGTGGACGTAAACAAGATTCGCAACCTTGCCACCAAGAATGCCTTTGTTGCCCATGAAACTTGTCGGCGTACATGGAAAGGGCTGACGCTTATGTGTTCTGAAGATGATCTTCAAGAGGATGGCTTCTCTGAACGCTTCAAGTTTGACTCAACACCTCCAAGAAGGACTGTGATGCGGCATACTCTGTCTCTTGAAGACTCTGAGTTCTCCTCCTCTGCTACAACAGTGAATGCACGTGTCATCGATGATGAAGACGATGCTACTTCACCACCTTCAGCGTGAATCAACACTGCACCGAGTTCGTCTGCACCGCCAACCAACATCGAAGACCCTGCTGCTTCACCAACTCCTCACGGGGACGAGTAGGTGCTCTATGTCTTCAAACCTTTTTGGTCCTTACTGACAAAAGGGGGAGAAGCATATGAGTTTGATAGCCTTCAAGCGGGTTCATATGGGTGGTAGTTTTATATTTTGCCTAATGTTTACAACTCTCACATCTTGATACATTTGGTTCTTTGAGTTGTAACACTCAAACTCGATGGTCGTCTGCTACTTAGTTGCTATTTAGTGATGCGATGATAAATTCCGCATGTGCGACGATAAATTCCGCACTTAGATCATTTTGCAGACGTCCATTTTTCATTATGCATGTCATTATCTTCACATACCTTTCATGCATGATAAATTGTCATCATAAGTTGAAGAGGATCTCCACAAGTACAACCTGCCATGTGCATTTGCATACCAAAAGCAAATTACTTATATGCACATCTTCAGGGGGAGCCTTTGCCACTTACGAAGACAATAACCTATCCTTTACAATTTCACATATTATATTCCCCGTTGAAAACTTCAACTAGTTTTTCATCAATCACCAAAAAGGGGGAGATTGTAAGTGCATCTAGTGCCACCCCTAGTTGGTTTTGGAGTATTGACGACAAACCTAGTTGAGGGACTAATGTGTTTGTGAGAATTGCAGGATAACACAGGTAGAAGTCCCTCATTGATTCAGTTTTCCTACCAGAGATGACCCCCAAAAATGTATGAAGACATTGAAGTCAGAGGTGGTATGTGAAGACATTCACATTGAAGACTATGATAAGAGAAGACATCGCGTGAAGACTATGGAGCGCGAAGACTTAGTAGTTTCGGCGTTCTGTGTTTTTCTTTGTTGAGTCATAGGAACCACCGTACTGTTAAGTGGGGTCCAAGAGAACCAGTCAAAATGACTGAAGTGATGCTTAACCAAAAACCTATGTCTTCGAGTGAAGACTATGAGAGCAAATCTTGTCCAGAGTTGGATAATCAGCTTTGCTTGTAGTCCAAGTAAAGTTGCTGTGTGTGTTTGAAATCTGACCGTTGGAACACGTGTCAGTTCCTTAGTGACCAAGGGTCATTTCGGACAAACTAGGTTGGGTTTCCCAGTGGCTATAAATAGCCCACCCCCTACAACCATAAACGGTTGGCTGCTCAGAGTTAGAGTACGGCTTTTGTCGTTTGAGAGCAACCCACCTCGAAGCCTTTGAGAGAGAATTCCTTGCGAGGATAAAGCCCTTAACACCCAGAGCCAAAGAGTGTTAGGCATCACTTAAGTCTTCCTATCTATGTGATCTGAAGACTTATTACACTTGAGGATTGTGAATCCTCCAGCCGGTTAGGCGTCGCGTTCTGAGCATCCAAGAGTCATTGTGGATCGCCGGTGAACGAAGTCTGTGAAGGTTTGGAAGTCTACCTTGAAGACTTACCAGAGTGATTGGGCGAGGACTGGGTGTCCTTAGCTCAAGGGGAATAAGGTGAAGACGAGGTCTTCTGAGTTGAATCTCAGCCTCCCTAACCAGACGTATAGTTGTCACAGCAACTGGAACTGGTCCAACAAATCATTGTCTTCAACGAGTCACTGGTTTCATCCTTCCCTTTACTTACTGTTGGTCCTTGTGAAGTCATTGTATGATTGCATTATCTTTTGTCTTCACTGAGTGACTACTTGTTCTGATTGGCTTCACAATATCTTCCTACCCGATCTTTACTGCCTAGCTACTATTAGTCATTGTGCTTTCACTTCATTGAATACTTGACTATGGTTTTCCTAGTGTAGTCTACCTTCCACTGCATGGTAATAGGTTTATTTCTATCATTTGTCTTCGAAACTTCCATGTTTTGAAGACTTCCATAAAAATTGCCTATTCACCCCCCTCTCTAGTCGATCACTAGCACTTTCAGAAGTAGGGAGATTGGAAGATTGGAAGAGCCAGGCGCGGAGAGGGAAGAATAATTATGCAAGAAGCGGGGCCGCATAGCCGGGGGGATTCAAAGGCAGCATGGGGAAACGGAGGCGCCCACGTCCAGTCAATCACCACACATCAACCGAGGCTGCATGCTTTGGGGGCCCGTGGTGCTCCGAAGTTGACCCTTGGCTTCGCCACGAAGCCAAGCCAACACGCACCTTGGGCCCGGGGGCTACTGTCGGCGTTCTGGGAACGGGGGTCCCCAGACTTGCCTGCCTGCGGCCCGCGGTGTGGCTGAGCAAGCAGGCCGTACGGCCCATCTTCACCAACAAAGCACCCAAGACCCTCGCGAGGGGCCAAACCTCGCGAGGTGGACGACGCAAGACCTCCTCTGGAGTGGCCTAGCTAGGCAGGCTCACGAGGAGCGGAGATATCAAGGCGAGGCGAACCTCACGAGGCTCTCGTGACGTGAGCCGTGACGATCGACACCAGGCGGGCGCCAGCGCGCACAATGTCCTTGTCTCCTCTTTGGTGCAAAGGGGGGCAAGCGCAACCGCGGAGTACCAAGGCTTCAGGCAATGGTTGCCATTTCGGTGCAACAAGACCAAGAACATGTACTACAAGACGGAGGTCACCGTCGAGCCCAAAGCAGCGTCACCACCAGAACTTTGTGCAGACGAAGACTACTGTTGTCAGGATAGCTTGTACTAGTTGTCCCCCTTCAAATTTTCCAGCCATTGTTGGCTCCCTTCCCGCTCGATATTTGGGAAGAGGACTAGGGCCTCTATAAATAGGACTAGCCGCCATAGTAGGGGCACGGACTCATTAGGCCCAGAGACACACACAAGTTCATATACAAAAGAACACCTCAACCTCAGGAGGCTGTTCTCCCCTTGTATTGTTCATCATCAGCCCAAGAGGCAATCCACCACCACACTAGAGTAGGGTATTACACCACAACGGTGGCCCAAACTAGTATAAACCCTATGTCCTTCTGTGTTGTGAGTTGGTCAAGTTCGTCCGCAAGATTCTAGCGAGCTAGAGCGTAGATCGCTTGGAGGGAAAGACTTTGCGCGCACCCTAGTGTTCGAACCTTAAGGGTTTGTCGGGACCCCATACCCCGACACTGTTACTCACGGGCAGCAGGATCGGTGGCAGCGTTAGCCACCGATGAGGCAGAGCAGCGAGGTGCACCGGTGCCCACGGGTGCCGCCTGAGCGACACGAGCGGCCCGGCGCTCAGCACAGACCAGGCAAGCATCAGCCATAGGAACAATGGAATGCCGGCGGAGTGAAGTATTGAAGAGAGGCTTCGACACGCCCCTACCTGCCACGCCAAATGTTGGATTCAGGGCTCCATAGACCCAAGGAAGGTTCGAACTCCGGGGCATGTGCGAAGAACTCAACCTCTGCAGTAAACCGGCTCATCACCCCCATGGCCTAGCTCGATGAACAAGGAAGAAGATGAACATGGCAGTTTACCCAGGTTTGCGCCACCTTGCGGTGTAAGACCCTACTCCCGCTTTTTGGTGGATTTGCCTCATGAGGGGCTGAAGATGAACTAGTACAAGGGATGAACAACATCGCGAGGCCTGCTCTGGTGGGGGAATCAGTCGACTAGGTTTGGGATCCCCCTCTATGGTGGTCGTTAACCTATACTTATAATGGCAGTCCTCTTCCCCCACAACATAGGCGGGAAGGGATTCCAAAGTGGCCAATTTGAAAGGGGACAAGAAGTAGATCTTATCCTGACGAAAGGTGGTCTACACCTGCAAAGCTTCTGGTCATGACGCTACGGTGTGCTCGGCGTTGACATCCGTCCTGCTGCATAGCGGTCTTGGTCTTGTTGCACTGGAATGGAAACCTTTGCCTGATTCCTGGGGAACCCACACCTGCGCTCGCCTCCTTAGCACCAAAGAATAAAATGTCTTCTCTGCGCCCGCTGGCGCCCGCCTGGCCTTGGTCGTCATGGCTTGCGTCACCTTAACCTCATGAGGTTGGCACCTGCATAGGAATCTCCGCTCCTCAGGAGACAGCCTGGGGAGGCTGCTCCCTCCGGAGGTCTTGGAGTCGTCCGCTTCGCGAGGCTTGGCCCCCCGCGAGGGTCTTGTCTTATTGGTCTCATAGATGGGCCACACCAGGATGACAATGGAGCCGCACCGTGGGCCACAGGCAGGCAAGCCTGGGTACCCTGGTTCCTAGAACACCGACACACATGACCGGTGGTCAGGCAGCCTTCAGACAGGTAATCCTATTAAATGCCGGGCGGAGCCTATCATCAGTAAGGTCAAACTCCCTCCAGTCGTTGCCATAGACAATGCACTCTGTCCGCGCGTGGCAAAACTTTGGGGCCTCCTTATCCTGGATCCATCACCAGTCGGTCCGCCACTCCTCCCATCTGCCGCGCTGCTGACCAGGGAGGTAACCCCAATTTTCCCTCACCACCTGAGGAATCTAGCTTATATTCCCGGAATGGCGAGCTTTGTTCTACAGCCGCAGGACGAAGTAGTGACGGAACAGATCCACATAAGGGGCAGCCCCGACAAATTTCTCGCACAAGTGGGAAAAAATCTCCATGCACGCCATTGCATTCGGAGTGAAGTGCAGGGGGTGGAATCCATAGATTACCATCATCGCTTCGATGAAATCCGATAAGGGGGGATAGAGGTCGCAGAGAAAATATGCGTAGAAGAATCGATACGAGTCTGGGGGGTCCTCTTTCCCCTCCGCCAGAATGTTGGGCACACCTTGCCCCTTTGGAACTTCCCTCCCCCACATGTATCCATACCTCGCAACCAAGGCATCGCCGTCCAGATTCGATGGGAAGAAGACCACGTGTCCCCTCTGCTTCTTGTTTAGCTCTACAGCTCTCTTCTTGCTCCCCTCAGCGGCCACTATAACGCCCCGGACACACCCGCCAGTGGTCGTTACTCCTGACGGGATCTAGACTGTCCCCCAGATCAATACTAGTCTTTTCTGCGCACTTTGTCCTCACTCGTGCGCATCTGGGAGCAACTTCTCGGTCAGTCACCCATCCTAAAACTACTCCAAGCTGAGCATGCTTAACTTTGGAGTTCTGTCCAAATGGGCTCCCGGGAAAGAAGGAATTCCTTATTGATATGAGTAGTCTATCATCCCTAAGAGCATCTCCAGCAGACACCGCAAAATCCCAACCCGCATAAGTGTTTTGCAGTTCGCGGAAAAGTGCATATCCAGGCCGATGCGGGCGAGGTCAGACTCAGACCCTGTATAATCAACCCGTAAAAAAGAATATTCTCTGAATATACCTCTTCCTCTTCCTCTTCCTCTTCTCACGCCAATTTGAAATCAACCGGCGACCGACATCCGGACAAGGAAGACACGGCCAGAGCGGAGGCCGGTGGACAAACGGACGAGAGAGACGCGGGATGGCCACGATGCACGGGCGCCGGCCGGGCGCGCGTGGCCGGACTCAGCTAGCTAGCTAGCACGGCCGTAGCTAGCTAGCTTGCTCGCATTGATTCACAGCTAGCTAGCGTGGCCGGAGCTAGCTAGCTCACATCGATTCAGCTAGCGTGGCCGTCTTGCTAGCTTGCTCGCATCCACGCGGGCGGCCGGGCGGTGGACGGGGACGACGGCCAGGCGGATGGGCATGGCGGTTGGGCGAGCTTCATGGCGTTGGCGGGAGCAGAGATTCCTCAACCGCCAATGTTGACCGGTATTCAGGGCCCTGGCAAAGTTTCCTTCAAAACTGTAGATATGAGGGTTTCGGGTTCGTATTCAACGGGCCCCTTAAATTTTTTTAGGGTTGGACGATTTTAACGGGTCTGTTCGGGCCCATTTTTTGACAGGAACTGTAAAAAACAGTTATTTTACGGGTTTGACCACTTATGCGGGGTCTGCTTGAGATGCTCTAATAAGCCAGGCTATCACATATACCCCCACTCAGAGGAACCGACGTCCTCGTCGAGCCACATGAACGTTCCCTCTTGGCACATATATTGGTGCTTCCAGTCCGGCACATCTACCATGCCGTGTGCCATGACGGGTCACAAACGTCATGAACAACATGACCGCGCACTTGTCCGCAAACATCCGTGTAACCGCGAGGGTCTTCTCTGATACCAACTTATAATGCCCCTGACACACCCGCCGATGGTCGTTACTCCTGACGGGATCTAGACTGGCCCCATAGATCAATACTAGTCTTTTCTGCGCACATTGTCCTCACTCGTGCACACTCGAGAGCAACTTCCCGGCGCGTCTCCCATCCTGAAGCTACTCCAAGCTGAGAAGACTTAACTTTGGAGTTCTGTTCGAATGGGCTCCCTGAAAATATGAAATTCCTTATTGATATGAGTAGACTATCATCCCTAATAAGCCAAGCTATCACAACCACCTCCTTCGCGGCGGTCGCCCGCTTCCCCTTGGGGCCGTCGGTTTTCTTTCCCATCTTCTCGAGCTGTGGTGAGATGGGAGGAGATAGCTGGATGGGGATCAAAGGCGAATGTGGGCGAGGGGGAGAGAGGTCGCTTGGCTTGCAAAAGAAGATGGTGGAGGGGCGAGACAGACGACGAATGAGCAGTGCCTCTTTGCGTTTTTCTCTCGTAAGGGAAAAAGACGTAGGGGAAGGCGCTACTCTTCGTCGTTCCCTCTCAAAAAGTTACCGTTTAACATTAACGGCTATAGTCCCATGACACCACAACTCATAGTAATTCCGCGAAGTGGACATTGGTCGACCAGTCATCATGAAGAACCGCTGCATGCGTAGGGTTTCCTTGCCATGTGTTCGCGCACTGTTTTGGGGCCTAACCCAACGTGCCCGGTGACACATATGGCTCAGGCCTGGGGGCTTCTGTCGGGGTACATAGACAGGGGTGTTTGTTTCCCCTTACTTGTGCACGGACAGTAGACCTCCGGTCTAGCAACACTCGACGTGTGAGACAAGACCAAGCTGAAGAGATAGCTCTTTGACAAATCAAAGGATGGATCAAGAAGACCAAGTCATGCCAAATGAACAAGATATCACTAAGGAAAAACCTCCCTTGCCAGGCAGGCGAGCCCAGCGAGGTCGAAGTTTCCCTGAAGAGAAATCTCAAGACTGCGCCGAAAAGCTTGCCGGGGACATCGAGGGCAGATTACCCTGCCAAGGCTCCACCACTGCACCTCACAACAACGCAAGTCACCTATCGGTGCGGTGTCAAGCCCCCAAGTGATTAAGTGGCTATTATTTGGCATGTGGCAGTCATTTCTGAAGGAAATCACCTACAAATGACACCCGTCTGGGGACATGCCACATAGGCAGGGGGGAAGGTGGCTAGATGGCACGGCCAGGCTTGCCGGGATATGCCATTATGTGACACTAAGCGACACGTTTAATGCACCCTGTCCTATCTCCAGAGTTAGGTATGATAACATTGTTTGCTATCTAATCGGTATGTAATGACTGATTTGCCATTGTGGTGACCCCTTGACCTATAAAAGGAAGGTCGTGGCAACCTTAGAAAGGATTCGGACCCTTGTACCCTCATATGCGCGTAGCTGCTCTCGTCCTGAGGCAACCTCGCCAGGCTAGAGTGCTACTTCTCCACCAAGGTCCTATCATTAATCCACCAAAGCAGGAGTAGGGTTTTACGCCTCACGGCGGCATGAACCTGGGTAAGAACTATTCGTGTGATTACTATCGTGCTGCTCTGCGCCCTTCGCTCTTTGTGCAATGTGCCCATCCCCCTGCCGAACCACAAGGGGCCGATGGCCCCATAGGTGGCCGTGTTATCCCATGACATGATATCCAAGGCAATGATCATGTATATAGGTATCAGGTCCAAGATTAGTAGACCGGCTCCTACCTACATCTACTACTATTACTCCACACATCGCCCGTCATCCAGCATGCGTCTAGTGTATTAAGTTCGTGAAAAAATGGAGTAATGCAATAAGAACGGTGACACGACGTAGATGTATCTTATATATCTAAATAGCTAGCCCCCACTAGTCTATTTCTCTCAACATGCAAGTATGCCACCTCATCATTCACCATGCATGGAGGAAGGTTGTAACGCCCCAGATACAACTTTCCATATTTGTAACTCCGACTCTTGCCTTTTCTGGAGATGCGATATGATATTCCCTTCATGGTTGGGTTTTGTCTTTCGTTTTGCATTTTGTTCATGTCATGCATTACATATCATGTCATCAAGAGCATCGCATTGGCATACATGTTTGTCTCATGCATCCGAGCATTTTCCCCGTTGTCCGTTTCGCAATCCGACACTCCCACATGCACCCGGCGCACCCCTCTTGTCTCTTTTCGTGAGTGGGATTTAAACGTTCTCGGAATGGGCCGAGATTTGTCAAGTGGCCTGGGTACACCTCCGGTAGACCGCTTGCCAAATTTCGTTCCATTTGGAGGCCGTTAGATGCCCCAACGGTTAACTGGGTAACCGCAAAAGCCCCTTGTGTGTTGCATCCCAACACCCATCCAAAACAGCCCAATAACCCATCTAAACCACCTCCATATTCTCCGTCGTCGGATCACGATCATGCGGGCGAAAACCGCACCTCATTTGGACCCACCTATCTCCTTCTACCTATAAATATGTGCCCCTCCCAGAAAATTCATGGATGAAACCCTAGATCCACTCCTCCACTACGCATCCAGACGCGTCTGCGCCGCGCCGGACATGTCCACCGCCGCTCCACGTCTCCCGGCCAATACGAGGCCGCCACGTGAGCTCCAACCGCCCCCACGTCCAACCCCGCCGTGCCATGTGTCCACCCGCGCCCTACTTTTCCGTCGGGCCCGCGGTGCCAATCTCCGGCCCGCTCCGGGCCGCGGCGGGCCCGATCCGCCTGAGCGCCCGCGCCTCCGCCTGCCTGCCTTGCGCCGCCCGCCGGCCACCAGCGCTACCGCCTCCTGTGCGCCGGCCGCCACCGCCACCTTCGCCGGCGCCCCGCTCTGCCACCGTCGCCGCGCACCGCCACTGGCCGGAGAGTGCCAGATCTACACACGACACCTCCTCCTCCACCGCGCCTCGCGCCGCCCTGGAACCGCCTCGCATCCGGTGGCCTCTGCCTCCTCTGCTGCCCTCCGCTCGGTGTCGGTCGCTGAACCTTGCCGGCCCTGGACTCCGCGCCTCCAGATTCGCCGCCGCTTCCTCCAGCGACACGCGTCGTCGACCTCGCCGGCGTTGACCCGCCGCCGGGACGGGCACGTCCCTGAACGCCCATAGCTGCCGTTCCAAACGCTCCGTCCCGCGCTGTACCGCTCCATCCCGGTTCCACCTCGTCCCGCTTTTCGCATGGGTAATTTTCTCTAAGTCCAAAATCCTTATAATTTTTATGCTACCTTCAACATGTCACATCTCATGCTCGGTGCTCCAAATCATGCATATGATATATCGGAATGTTCGCCTCGGAGATCTTCATGTTAGAAGCATTTCCATGCACGTTACTGTAATTATGATGCCATTTTCATTGTTGCAAGAGTGCTATAAAACGTTAACTGCTGGTACTTATCTGAAACTATTAATTAAACTTGCTATGTTTACATGGGTGTCATCATATCTTCTGTGCCTTTTTGGCTGATGTTCAGTAAGGGACTTTTGTTCTATGCTTTGAGTAGAATCATAACATGCCTTTATTTTCTATGATATGTTCCTGTAGCATGATGTTTGCTTGCTCTAGACAGTGCTTCCTGATGTTGTTTTTGACATGTTAGTATTTTCACCAAGTCTGTGAAGCTGATATCTTTTGCACTTTTGCCACGCTTGTTTGAACCCGCTCTATTGTGATTTAGCCATAGCTCAATGTTCACGTTTTGTCAAGCATCTCTTATACATCACTGCCATATGCTTTCTTGTTATGTTGGCGTGTAGTAGCTTAGTTTCTTGTGGCATTCTAAGTGGCATCATGATGTTAATCGCAGATTTGCGTCATTTTTGTTTTGCTTACCATTTGCAAACCGTGCATCCGTTTCCGGTGATTTTTATATCGATTTCAACCGAAATCATCTCATATTTCAGCGGCATACTTGGTTTCCCAAGTTGATGCCTTCATCATTCTTTCCCTTCTGGAGCACGCATATGCATTGCATATCATATCTTGCATATCATGCCATGTATTGCATCATGTTGCTTGTGCATTGCACCGTGATTGATTGTTGTTCCATTGCTTGTGTTCTTGCCTTGGGTAGAGCCAAGAGACGAGTACGTGAACAAGGATCCTGTTGAGTACGTTAACGAGGATCAAGCTTTCGAAAACTCTGAGAACATTGCAGGCAAGATGACCATACCCTTGAAATCACTTCTATCTTTGCTTTGCTAGTTGTTCATTCTATCGCTATGTCGCGCTACCAACCACTTGTTATATCATGCCTCCCAGATTGCCATGTCCAGCCTCTAACCCACCTTCCTAGCAAACCAATGTTTGGCTATGTTACCGCTTTTGCTCAGCCCCTCTTATATCGTTGCTAGTTGCAGGTGAAGTTGAAGTTTGTTCCTTGTTGGAACATGGATATATTGGGTTATCACAATATCTCTTATTTAATTAATTAATGCATCTATAAACTTGGTAAAGGGTGGAAGGCTCGGCCTTATGCCTGGCGCTTTGTTCCACTCTTGCCGCCCTAGTTTCCGTCATACCGGTGTTATGTTCCTTGATTTTGTGTTCCTTACGCGGTTGGGTGTTATGTGAACCCCTTGAAAGTTCGCCTTGAATAAAACTCCTCCAGCAAGGCCCAACCTTGGTTCTACATTTTCCAAACAACCTATAACTTTCCCTTGGATTTTCGCGAGCCCGAGGGTCATCTTTATTTTAACCCCCCGGGCCAGTGCTCCTCCGAGTGTTGGTCCAAACCAGAGCCACTTGCAGCGCCACCTCGGTGTAACTTGAGGACTGGTTTTAGCTGGACGTAGTGAATATCTGGTGTGCCCTGAGAACGAGATATGTGCAGCTTCTATCGGGATTTTTCGGCACATCCAGATGGTCTTCCTGGTCTTGTTTTAGCATTGTCGAAATGTCTTCTAACCGGGATTCCGAGACTGATCGGGTCTTCCCGGGAGAAGGAATATCCTTCGTTGACCCTAAGAGCTTGTGACGGGCTAAGTTGGAACACCCCTGCAGGGTATAAACTTTCGAGAGCCGTGCCTGCAGTTATGTGGCAGATGGGAATTTGTTAATATCCGGTTGTATATAACTTGACACTTGACTTAATTAAAATGAATCAACCGCGTGTGTAGCCATGATGGTCTCTTTTCGGCGGAGTCCGGAAAGTGAACATGGTTTTGGGTTATGTATGAACGTAAGTAGTTTTCCGGATCACTTCTTGATCAATTCTAGTTTCTCGAACGTTGCGTTGCTTCTCTTCTCGCTCTTGTTTGCGTATCTTAGCCACCATATATGCTTAGTGCTTGCTGTAGCTCCACCTCACTACCTTCTCCTACCCATAAGCTTAAATAGTCTTGATCTCACGGGTGTGAGATTGATGAGTCCTCGTGACTCATGGATACTTTCAAACAGTTGCAGGTGCCGAGGATACCCGCGCAGGTGATGCTACCGAATTCAAGTGGGAGTTCGACGAGGATTCGGGCCGTTACTACATTTTGTTTCCTGATGATCAGTAGTGGAGCCCAGTCGGGACGATCGGGGATCTAGCATTTGGGGTTTATCTTCCTTTTATTCGTATTTGACTATAGTCAGTCTTTCAGTGTCTTTGGATGAGTGTGAATTATTTATGTATTGTGTGAAGTGGCGATTGTAAGCCAACTCTTTATCCCCTTTCTTATTCAGTACATGGGATTGCGTGAAGATTACTCCTCTTGTGACAAAACTACCATGCGGCTATGCCTCTAAGTCGTGCTCTGACACGTGGGAGATATAGCCGCATTGTGGGTGTTACAAGTTGGTAATCAGAGCCATCCCCGACTAAGGAGCCCCCTGCTTGATCGAAACGCTGACGGTGTTGAGTCTAGAACAAAATGTTTTGAGTCTTACGATTATATATATATATCGGAGAGTAGGATTCTTTTTACTCCTCAGTCCCTTCATCGCTCTGGTGAGGCCTCCTGTCGTAGTAGTTTTGACTCTCCTCTCCTCAAATTTCACGATTTTTTTAGGATCACACGGTTATCTTGGAATTGTTCTGATAGTCTTGTTACGAGAACATTGTTCTTGGTGCCTCCTGACATTTAGTGGTTGTGGCAGTGTCCCGGGGAGTTGAGCTCCGAGGTGTTGTCATCACAATTTTATCGTTGTAGTTCTGGAATACCTAAGTTCGCCGACATCAAAAATCTCTTTTATGCAATTGTTGGTGAGATAACCTCGACGCCACCCAGTACTGGGGCGGGAGTTCGGGAGTATTGCCATAACTCGTATAATGGATGCTTTTCAAAGGTTGAGGTACACGATTTCCGAAGGTTTCTTGGTTATGTGTTGAAGGATGGATACAACTGGATGTAGGGATTGTTTGTTTGGGTGAGATATTATGCTTCCCCTATATCCCCAACACCTGATTGCATAACCAGAAAGTTTCGGGAGTTTATAGGTGGGAATTCAAGTATCTCGTAGGATATCTTTCCAACAGACACATGATACGATATGGGATCTATCCTATGTTTGTTTCCGGATTATTTTGCAAGACAATCTTTGTTTTGTTTTGAGTTGTGGTATTCGAGTTGCTTCAATGTCAAGTGTTGATTCCATACCTTTTCCTAAGCGGTGTTCTCATACTTCTATGTGAATGCCAATCCTTCCTGATCATCGAGGTTCTCATGTTAATTCTTTTCCAACCGGCGTGTTTGTCTTCAAGTGGATCCAATCATTTCAAAATTCGTAACATCACTTCTCAGTTTTTCCCAATGGTGTTTGTTTCATCCATCCCAAGTTGTCTTTGTTTTTCCCGCCCTCCCACCCTTTTATTCAAGGACTCAGATTTCTTAATCAAGTATCCATTTTATTCATGTCAAGTCCCTTCATTCTTTTCAATCAACGTTCTTATCCGGTGATTCTCAGGAAGATACTAACGGAGCTTCAAGTTTATTATTCTTCGTTCTCTTTTCTTCTCCGGTGGATTCAATTCAAGCTTTGTCGGTCATATCCTTTTCTCGTTTCAAATGTTTTCTCATGCCGGTGCACCTCTTAATCGCTCACCTCTCTCTATTCATATCCGAAGTGCCGAAGATATCTCAGAAGATTTGTGTCTCCACTATCAATCCGTTCAAGCTATTTCGAGGTTGTTATCTCATTCAAGCCATTTAATTCAACCGGCGCAATATCTCTTTTAAATGGTTCAATGGTGTATGTTTTGAGTGGGCCCTAACCCACATGTCTTTTCCCAGGATCTTACCTAACTCTTCTAATTTTCCCGGAGTTACTCTCAAATTCTTCTCCAAGTTTGACGTAAGAATGAGTTGTCATCAGTCAAATGTCTTTCTCCAAGATCCTTCAAATTCTGTACATTTTTGGTTCAATCTTTCTATTTTTCATTTCGGAGTTCCTCAACAATTCATGGTGGTGTTTCTCATCGTCATTCTCGGAGTTTGAAGACCGAAGAAGAGTTTTTCCTCCAAATCTAATCCGTTCTCTCAAAGATTCATAGTTCAAGCTTGATGCCATCCTCTCATAATTGTTTGCGATTGTGAGAATTCTTTTCACCCATCCGGAGAAATTCCGGAGTCTTTTCAGTTTGATTCTTCGGAGCCATCATCTCAGAATTATTCATTCCAGCCTTCAGCTCTCGTTCTACAAATCTTACCAGTGCATCGTTCAAATATCCTCTAATTAGTTCATGATCTCTTCGTTCTCATGTATCTAAATTCTGTCAAGTATCTTTATTTGTTTCTAATTCCTCTCGGTGAATTGTGTCTTTGGCACTTTCTTTTTCAATTCTTACGGTGGTTCGTTCAAGATTTCTCTTCCTTCGTTATGATATCAATTCATTCATTCTTTCCAATCCTACCGGTGGACCGTTGAAGACCTTCTCAAGTTTACGCTATATCTCTCTTAATCATTTCTACGAGAATAAGTAGTGTGCCAAATCCATTGCTTGTCATCAATTTAAATTGGTGAAGGATGCGCATAACATAATTCATATTCTTGCTTCATCCAAGTGTTTAATTCTTTCTTCCGGAGTTCGTTCATGATATCAATTCTCGGTTTCTAGTTGTTCATATTTCTTTTTCGAAATTCCAGGTTTTTGGCATTATCTCGTCGCGAAGCTCCATCTAAATCATCTCAAGGCTTCACCTTGTGTTTTCAACTTCTCTTTCTTTTCGGTATCCTTTTATTACCGGAGTTCTTCATGGAGGCTCTACATGATGGCTCATCAAGGATTTAATTCCTTCTCAAAGTGTTCGTCAAGATTCTTTTTAGAGGAGCTCAAGTATTCTTGATCTTGCATTCCGAAGTGCAATTCGTTCTACCTTATCTTTTGATGTGGTGTTACGTCATTTTTGACAATTGCTTGGTGTTTCATGATTGATAAGTTGTCCAGAATGACATATTGTAAAACCATCATTTTCAATTCATTTATGAGATCCTTTGCAACCCATCAATCTCTTCATTGGAATTATTTTGGGTTATATTTCACCTAAAGATTTCCCTGAGGATTGTTGCTATTTATGGTGCTTATAAATGACCCAAGTTCTTCATTTATCCTCCCGGTGAAATAAGCTTCTCGTCTTCTTGTTGATATCAATCCAATCTTTTGTTTCCGTTTTCCCTCCGGTGCCATCCTAGATCTCGGGACGAGATCCTCTTGTAGTGGTGGAGTGTTGTAACGCCCCGGATACAACTTTCCATATTTGTAACTCTGACTCTTGCCTTTTCCGGAGATGCGATATGATATTCCCTTCGTGGTTGGGTTTTGTCTTTCGTTTTTCATTTTGTTCATGTCATGCATTTCATATCATGTCATCATGTGCATCGCATTGGCATACGTGTTCGTCTCATGCATCCGAGCATTTTCCCCGTTGTCCGTTTCGCAATCCGACACTCCCACATGCACCCTGCGCACCCCTCTTGTCTCTTTTAGTGAGCGGGAGTTAAACGTTCTCGGAATGGGTAGAGATTTTTCAAGTGGCCTTGGTACACCACCGGTAGACCGCCTGCCAAATTTCATTCCATTTAGAGGCCGTTAGATGCCTCAATGGTTAACCGGGTAACCGCAAAAGCCCCTTGTGTGTTGCAGCCCAACACCCCTCCAAAACAGCCCAGTAACCCATCTAAACCACCTCTATATTCTCCGTCATTGGATCACGATCATGTGGGCAAAAACCGTGCCTCATTTGGACACCCCTATCTCTTTCTACCTGTAAATATGTGCCCCTCCCAGAAAATTCGCGGATTAAACACTAGATCCACTCCTCCACTGCGCATCTGGACGCGTCCGCGCCGCGCAGGACATGTCCGCCGCCGCTCCACGTCTCTCGGCCAATACGAGGCCGCCACGTGAGCTCCAACCGCCCCAGCGTCCAACCCCGCCATGCCACGTGTCCACCCGCGCCCCACTTTGCCGCCGGGCCCACGGAGCCCCTCTCCGGCCTGCTCCGGGCCACGACGGGCCCGATGCACCCGAGCGCCCGCGCCTCCCCCCGCCTGCCTTGCGCCGCCCGCCGGCGACCAGCGCCGCCCCCTCCCGTGCGCCGGCCGCCATCGCCACCTTCGCCGGCGCCCCACTATGCCTCCGGTCGCCGCCGCCGAGCCTCCTCATCGCCGTGCGCCGCCACTGGCCGGAGAGCGCCAAATCCGTGCGCGCCGCCTCCTCCTCCACCGCGCCTCGCGCCACCCCGGAACTGGCTCGCTGCCGGTGGACTCTGCCTCCTCAGTCGCCCTTCGCTCGGCGTCAGCCGCCGAACCTTGCCAGCCCAGGCCTCCGCGCCTCCAGATCCGTCGCCACTTCCTCCGGCGACCCGCGCCGTCGACCTCGCCGGCGTTGACATGCTGCCGGGACGGCCACATCCCTGAACAGCCTCAGCTACCGATCCAAACGCTCCGTCCCACGCCGTACCACTCCATCCCGGTTCCTCCTCGTCCCTCTTTTTGCGTGGGTAATTTTTTCTAAGTCCCAAATCCTGATAATTTTTATGCTACCTTCAACATGTCATATCTCCGTGCTTAGTGCTCCAAATCATGTATATGATATATCGATATGTTTGCCTCGTTGAGCTCTTCATGTTAGCAGCATTTCCATGCATGTTAGTGTCAATTATTATTCCATTTTCATTGTTGCAAGAGTGCTATAAAATGTTAACTGCTGGTACTTATCAGATCATGGAGATTTGTCATTTTTGTTGTATTTGATGTGTGCATTCTATGAGCATGATGTCTACATGTGTTTTGAACTAAATCATTCCATCTTTACAGAGGTGCAAGACTTTTATTTTTGTGATCTATGTGGTGACTAGCACAAGCATGAAAACTAGGCTCTGTAATGTTGCTGTTTTCAGGGACTTAGGATTTTGCTAAGTCTTTTTCCTGTAGTTATTTTGATGCCATGTAAACTTGATGCTACATTGAGATCCATGCTTATTTTGGGATACATCAGTAAGGATGTTTTGGACATGTGGTTAGTATCTATCCATGCATGCCTCTTTTTGCAATTATGGAGTGCTCTGGCATGTCGTTTTCTTGCTCTATTTTATCTATACAATGTTCCTGGCAGATTGTTAACATGTTAATCAATATTGCCATGGTGGTTGCTAGTGATCCATGCAGCCTATTAACTTCCTCGTTCCATGGTTACCTTCACTAACATGTCATCTTGCTATTGGTATTCTTATGTTGTCATTTAGTTCTTTGTGGTGAGTGGAATGAGCTCGCAAAGTTGTTATCATGAATCTGTTTATGCCATGCTCTGTTTTTCTTCCAAGTATGAAACTGTTAATAAAACTTGCTATGTTTACATGGGTGTCATCATATCTTATGTGCCCTTTTGGCTCATGTTCATTAAGGGATTTTTGTTCTATGCTTTGCGTAGAATCATGCCATGCCTTTGTTTGCTATGATATGTTCCTGTAGCATGATGTTTGCTTGCTCTAGACAGTGCTTCCTGATGTTGTTTTTGACATGTTTGTATTTTCGCCAAGTCTGTGAAGCTGATATCTTTTACACTTTTGTCATGCTTGTTTGAACCTGCTCTAGTGTGATTTAGCCATAGCTCAATGCTCATGTTTTGTCAAGCATCTCTTGTACATCACTGCCATATGCTTTGTTATTATGTTGGAGTGCAGGAGCTTAGTTTCGTGTTGCATTCTAAGTGGCATAATGCTGTTAATTGCGTATTTGCGTCATTCTTGTTTTGCTTGCCATTTGCAAACCATGGATCCGTTTCCAGTGATCTTTATATCGATTTCAACCAAATCATCTCATGTTTTCAGCGACATACTTGGTTTGCCAAGTTGATGCCTTGATCATTCTTTCCCTTTCGGAGCACGCATATGCATTGCATATCATATCTTGCATATCATGACATGTATTGCATCATGTTGCTTGTGCATTGCACCGTGATTGATTGTTGTTCCATTGCTTGTGTTCTTGCCTTGGGTAGAGCCGGGAGACGAGTACGTGAACGAGGAGCCTGTTGAGTACGTTAACGAGGATCAAGCTTTCAACAACTCTGAGAACATTGCAGGCAAGATGACCATGTCCTCGAAATCACTTCTTTGTTTGCTTTGCTAGTTGTTCGTTCTATTGCTATGTTGCGCTACCTACCACTTGTTATATCACACCTCCCATATTACCATGTCCGGCCTCTAACCCACCTTCCTAGCAAACCGTTGTTTGGCTATGTTACTGCTTTTGCTTAGCCCCTCTTATAGCGTTGCTAGTTGTAGGTGAAGTTGAAGTTTGTTCCTTGTTGGAACATGGATATGTTGTGATATCGCAATATATCTTATTTAATTAATTAATGCATCTATATACTTAGTAAAGGGTGGAAGGATCAGCCTTATGCCTGGTGCTTTGTTCCACTCTTGCCGCCCTAGTTTCCGTCATACCGGTTTTATGTTCCTTGGTTTTGCGTTCCTTACATGGTTGGGTGTTATGGGAACCCCTTGACAGTTCGCCTTGAATAAAACTCCTCCAGCAAGGCCCAACCTTGGTTTTAAATTTGCCTAACAACCTATAACTTACCCTTGGGTTTTCGCGAGCCCGAGGGTCATCTTTATTTTAACCCCCCTGGGCCAGTGCTCCTCTGAGTGTTGGTCCAAAACAGAGCCACTTGCAGCACCACCTCGGGGAAACTTGAGGGCTGGTTTTAGCTGTATGTAGTGTTCATCCGATGTGCCCTGAGAACGAGATATGTGCAGCTCCTATTGGGATTTTTCGGCACATCCGGGCGGTCTTGCTGGTCTTGTTTTAGCATTGTCCAATTGTCTTGTAACCGGGATTCCGAGATTGATCAGGTCTTCTCGGGAGAAGGATTATCCTTCGTTGACCGTGAGAGCTTGTGATGGGCTAAGTTGGAACACCCCTGCAGGGTATAAACTTTCAAGAGTCGTGCCCGCGGTTATGTGGCAGATGTGAATTTGTTAATATCCGGTTGTAGAGAACTTGACACTTGACTTAATTAAAATGAATCAACTATGTGTGTAGCCGTGATGGTCTCTTTTCGTTGGAGTCCGGGAAGTGAACACGGTTTTGTGTTATGTATGAACATAAGTTGTTGTCAGGATGACTTCTTGATCACTTCTAGTTTCTCGACCGTTGCGGTTCTTCTCTTCTCGCTCTTATTTGCATATGTTAGCTACCATATATGCTTTGTGCTTGCTGCAGCTCCACCTCACTACCTTCTCCTACCCATAAGCTTAAATAGTTTTAATCTCACAGGTGTGAGATTGTTGAGTCCTCGTGACTCACGGATACTTCCAAACAGTTGCAGGTGCCAAGGATACCAGTGCAGGTGATGCTACCGAACTCAAGTGGGAGTTCGACGAGGATTCAGGCCGTTACTACGTTTCGTTTCTCATGATCAGTAGTGGAGCCCAGTTGGGACGATCGGGGATCTAGCATTTGGGGTTTATCTACCTTTTATTCAATTTGACCGTAGTCGGCCTTTGAGTGTATTTGGATGATGTATGGATTATTTATGTATTGTGTGAAGTGGCGATTGTAAGCCAACTCTTTATCTCCTTTCTTATTCAGTACATGGGATTGTGTGAAGATTACCCCTCTTGCGACAAAACTACCATGCGGCTATGCCTCTTAGTCATGCTCCAACACGTGGGAAATATAGCCGCATTGTGGGTGTTACAAAGGTCCACCACAACATGCAATCATGCATAATAAAAAACCACCTCAACATGCAAACATGCATCAGAATTTACATTCTATTATGATATTTACATTATACAATAATCAAACACCACAAATCATATTTATTTTCAGTTTCTCATATTATATACTACTCGAAATATTCATGTTCCATATAACCAATTTTAACTAAATATATTGCAAAACATTCCCACAACAACGTGCGGGGTATCATCTAGTTCATGTAGGAATAGACCCCATATTTTTATCCTTAATAGCAATGATACATGTGTGTCATGTCTCTTTCTGTCACTGAGATTGAGCACCGCAAGATCGAACCAATCACAAAGCACCTATTCCCATTGCAAGAAAAATCAATCTAGTTGGCCAAACCAAACCAAAATTTTAGAGAAGAAATATGAGGCTATAAAGATCATGCATAAAAGAGTTCAGCAAAGACTCAAATAATATTCATGGATAGATCTCATCATAAACTCACAATTCATCGAATCCCAACAAAACACTGCAAAAAGTCATTACATCAAATTCATCTCAAAGAACATCGAGGAGAACATTGTATTGAAGATCGAAAAGAGAGAAGAAGCCATCTAGCTACTACCTACGGACCCGTAGGTCTATAGTAAACTACTCACGCGTCATCGGAGGGGCAACAAGGATGATGAAGAACACCTCTATGATCGTTGACCCCTCCGGTAGAGTGCCGGAAATGGCCTCTAGATTGGATCTCGTGGTTCTGGAACTTGCGGCGACTGGAAAAGTGTTTCATCGACTCCCCTAGGTTTTTTGGGATTTTAGAATATTTATAGAGATGATAGTCGGTGGAGAACCCTCCCATGGGCCCCACCACCCACCAGGGTGCCCCTGGGGCCTCTGCCGCACCCTCATCCCTATTGGCCCAATGGGACTCCTCTAGTGCACTTCCTTGGCCCCCTGGGTGTCTTCCGGGCAGAAAAATTCTCCTAATCGTTTTGTGGAATTTGGACTCTGTTTGGTATTGATATTCTGCAAAGTAAAAAACATGCAAAAAAAGCAAATTGCACTGGGCACTATGTCAATAGGTTAGTCCCAAAAAATGATATAAAGTTGCTAGTGAATGAGTATAAAACATACAAGATTGATACTTTAATAGCATGGAACAATAAAAAATTATAGATATCTTGGAGACGTATTAGCTACGAAGAAGACCACCTTGGAGATGCTCGGGGTGATGGACAAGCCCCCAAGTACATGGACGAAGGAGCACGACGAGAGGAACCAAGAAGGCTCCTAGGACCCGGACATCCGGCCCCTAAAGACAGCAACAGCAGCCGCCCAGCAACCGAAGTGCTATAGGGTTCGGACATCCGGCCTGGCCCCGAACATCCGACCCGATGGCCCTGGACATTCAGTGCCAGCCTGAAAATCAGGCCTCCTATGTCCAGAGAGCAACTGAACGCCGCCAAAGCTAGCCCGGACATCCCTCCATGTCTACATACAGTAAACGGGCCACGGGCCCATGTATCTTGTCCATTCACCCCAACTTGCACTAAGACTATAAGTAGACATCCCCCTCTCCATCTAGGGTTAGCATTGTGATAGCTGCTACCTCTTGAGCATGCGTTAGTTTTCCCTTGAAGAGGAAAGGGTGATGCAGCAAAGTAGCGTAAGTATTTCCCTCAGTTTTTGAGAACCAAGGTATCAATCTAGTAGGATACAACGCACAAGTCACCTAGTACCTGCACAAACAATCAAGAACCTTGCAACCAACATGATAAAGGGGTTTTCAATCCCTTCACGGTCAGTCGCAAAAGTGAGATCTGATAGAGATAGTAAAATAAATATTTTTGGTATTTTTGTTGTATAGATTGGAAAGTAAAGATTGCAAAATAGTAAATGAGATGCGATGTAAATAAAACAGATGCAATGTAATAAGAAAGAGACCCGGGGGCCATAGGTTTCACTAGTGGCTTCTCTCAAGATAGCATGTATTACGGTGGGTGAACAAATTACTGCCGAGCAATCGATAGAAAAGTGCATAGTTATGAAGATATCTAAGGCAATGATCATGAATATAGGAATCACATCTGTCTCAAGTAGATCGAAACGATTCTGCATCTACTACTAATACACCACACATTGACCGCTATCCAGCATGCATCAAGAGTATTAAGTTCATAAGAATAGAGTAACGCATTAAGCAAGATGACATGATGTAGAGGGATAAACTCAAGCAATATGATACAAACCCCATCTTTTTATCCTCGATGGCAACAATATAATGCATGCCTTGTTGCCCCTACTGTCACTGGGAAAGGACACCGCAAGATTGAACCCAAAGGTAAGCACTTCTCCCATTGCTAGAAAGATCAATCTAGTAGGCCAGGCAAAACCGATAATTCGAAGAGACTTGCAAATATATCAAATCATGCATATAAGAATTCAGAGAAAAACCAAATAATATTCATAGATAATCTTGTTCATAAACCCACAATTCATCGGATCTCGGAAAACACACCACAAGAGAGTATTACATCAAATAGATCTCTAAGAACATCGAGGAGAACTTTGTATTGGGAATCAAAGAGAGAGAAGAAGCCATCTAGCTAATAACTACAGACCCGAAGGTCTAGGGTAAACTACTCACGCCTCATTGGAGAGGCTATGGTATTGATGTAGAAGCCCTCCGTGATCGATTCCCCCTCCGGCACACCGCCCGAAAAGGCTCCAAGATGGGATCTCACGGGTACAGGAGCTTGCGGCGGTGGAAAAGTGGTTTCGTGGCTCTCTGTGATCGATCTAGGGTATAAGATTATATATATAGGAGGAAGAAGTGCATTGGTGGAGCTACGAGGGGCCCATGAGGGTGGGGGCGCGCCTACCCCCACCTGGGCAGGCCCTCCTGACTCATGGCCGTCTCGTGGCATTTCACACTTCAACTCCAAGTCTTTTGGTTTGCTTTCGGTCCAAGAAAGATCATCACGAAGGTTTCATTCCGTCTGGTATTCCTTTTCTGCAAAACTGTGAAATAGGCAAAAAAAAGAAAAGAAACTGGCACTAGGCCTCCGGTTAATAGGTTCGTCCCAAAAATAATATAAAAGAGCATGTTAAAGCCCATTAAACATCCAAAACAGATAATATAATAGCATGGAACAATAAAAAATTATAGATACGTTGGAGACGTATCAAGCATCCCCAAGCTTATTTCCTACTCGTCCTCGAGTAGGTAAATGATAAAAACAGAATTTTTGATGTGGAATGCTACCTAACATAATTATCAATGTAATTTTCTTTATTATGGCATGAATGTTCAGATCTGAAAGATTCAAGACGAAAGTTTAATATTGAGATTAAAATAATGATACTTCAAGCATACTAACAAATTAATAATGTATTCTCAAAATAACATGGACAAAGAAAGCTATCCTTACAAAATCATATAGTCTGGCTATGCTCTATCTTCATCACACAAAATATTTAAATCATGCACAACCCGATGACAAGCCAAGCAATTGTTTCATACTTTTGATGTTCTCAAACTTTTTCAATCTTCACGCAATACATGAGCGTGAGCCATGGACATAGCACTATAGGTGGAATAGAATGGTGGTTGTGGAGAAGACAAAAAGGAGAAGATAATCTCACATAAACTAGGGGTATCAACGGGCTATGGAGATGCCCATCAATAGATATCAATGTGATTGAGTAGGGATTGCCATGCAACTTATGCACTACAGCTATAAGTGTATGAAAGCTCAAAAAGAAACTAAGTAGGTGTGCATCCAACTCGCTTGCTCACGAAGACTTAGGGCATTTTGAGGAAACCCATCATTGGAATATACAATCCAAGTTCTATAATGAAAAATTATCACTAGTATATGAAAGTGACAACATAGGAGACTCTCTATCATGAAGATCATGGTGCTATTTTTTAAGCACAAGTGTGGAAAAAGGATAGTAGCATTGTCCCTTCTCTCTTTTTCGCTCATTTTTTATTTGGGTCTTTTTTCTTTTTATGGCCTCTTTTTTTTCTCTCTCTCTTTTTTATTTTTCATCCGGAGTCTCATCCCGTCTTGTGGGGAATCATAGTCTCCATCATCCTTTCCTCACCGGGACAATGCTCCTATAATGATGATCATCACACGTTTATTTACTTACAACTCAAGAATTACAACTCGATACTTAGAACAAAATATGACTCTATGTGAATGCCTCCGGCGGTGTACCGGGATGTGCAATGAATCAAGAGTGACATGTATGAAAGAATTATGAAGGTGGCTTTACCACAAATACGATGTCAACTACATGATCATGCAAAGCAATATGACAATGATGGAGCGTGTCATAATAAACAGAACGGTGGAAAGTTGCATGGCAATATATCTCGGAGTGGCTATGGAAATGCCATAATAGGTATTTATGGCGGATGTTTTGAGGAAGGTAAATGGTGGGTTTATGGTACCAATGAAAGTTGTGTGGTACTAGAGAGGCTAGCAATGGTGGAAGGGTGAGAGTGCATATAATCCATGGACTCAACATTAGTCATAAAGAACTCACATACTTATTGCAAAAATCTATTAGTTATCGAAACAAAGTACTATGCGCATGCTCCGAGGGGGATAGATTGGTAGGAAAAGACCATCGCTCATCCCCGACGACCACTCATAAGGAAGACAATCAAGAAATAAATCATGCTCCGACTTCATCACATAACGGTTCACCATACGTGCATGCTATGGGAATCACAAACTTTAACACAAGTATCTCTCAAATTCACAACTACTCAACTAGCATGACTCTAATATCACAATCTTCATATCTCAAAACAATCATAAGGAATCAAACTTCTCATAGTATTCAATGCACTCTATATGAAAGTTTTTATTATACCCATCTTGGATGCCCATCATATAAGGACTAATTTTATAGCCAAAGCAAATTACCATACTGTTCTAAAAGACTCTCAAAATAATATAAGTGAAGCATGAGAGATCAATAATTTCTATAAAATAAAACCACCACCGTGCTCTAAAAAGATATAAGTGAAGCACTAGAACAAAATTATCTAGCTCAAAATATATAAGTGAAGCACATAGAGTATTCTAATAAATTCTGATTCATGCGTGTCTCTCCCAAAAGGTGTGTACAGCAAGCATTATTGTGGTAAACTAAAAAGCAAAGACTCAAATCATACAAGATGCTCCAAGCAGAACACATACCATGTGGTGAATAAAAATATATCCTCAAGTAAAGTTACCGATAGACTAAGACGAAAGAGGGGATGCCTTCCGGGGCATCCCCAAGCTTAGGATTTTGGTTGTCCTTGAATTTTACCATGGAGTGCCTTGGGCATCCCCAAGCTTAGGCTCTTTCCTCTCCTTGTTCCAAAATCCATCAAATCTTTACCCAAAAACTTGATAACTTTACAACACAAAAAATAACAGAAAATCTCATGAGCTCCGTTAGTATAAGAAAATAAACCACCACTTTAAGGTACTGTAATGAACTCATTCTTTATTGATATTGGCGTCAAACCTACTGTATTACAACTTCTCTATGGTTCATACCCCCCGATACTAGCCATAGATGCATCAAAATAAGCAAACAACACGCGAAAAACAGAATCTGTCAAAAACAGAACAGTCTGTAAAAATCTGGAGGTTTCGAATACTTCTATGATTCCAAAAGTTCTGAAACATTAGGACGACCAGGATAATTTGTATACTGATATACTGCAGTTGGAATTGGTATTTTATCGCTCTCTGGTAAAAGATGAAAATTATTTTCGTGAGCGCATACTTTCTGTTTTTATCAGCAAGATCAAACAATAATCACCCAAGAAGATCCTAAAGGCTTTACTTGGCACAAACACTAATTAAAACATAGAACACACAATCATAACAGAAGATAGATGAATTATGTATTACTAAATAGGAACAAAAAGTAAAGAACAAAAAAATGGGTTGCTTCCCAACCAGCGCTATCGTTTAACGCCCCTAGCTAGGCATTGATAATTTTAACAATGCTCACATGAAAGACAAGAATTGAAGCACAAAAGGAGAATCATAAAGCATGTGACAAACACATCTAAGTCTAACATACTTCCTATGCATAGGCATTTTATAAGCAAACAAATTATCAAGGAAAGCAAAAACTAGCATATGCAAGGAAGAAGAAAGGAACAATAGCAATCTCGGCATAACGAGTGGTAATTTAGTAACATGAAAATTTCTACAACTATATTTTCCTCTCTCATAATAATTACATGGAGGATCATAATCAAATTCAACAATATAACTGTCACATAAAATTTTCTCTTCATGATCTACACGCATGCAAAGTTGACACTCTTCCAAAATAGTGGGATTATCATAAAACAAAGTCATGACCTCTCCGAACCTACTTTTATAAAAAACTTCATAACATTGAACATTATCCAAATATGTGGGATCTAAAGTTGACACTCTTCCAAACCCACTTTCAATATTATTGCAAAAATTATTATCAATCTCATATTCATCATGGGGCCTAAAATTAATTTTCAAGATCATAAGAAAAATCACCCCAATCATGATCATTGCAACAAGTAGTAGACATAGCAAAATTAGCATCCCCAAGCTTAAGGGTTTGCATATCATTAACACAATTGACATTAATAGAATTTATAATAACATCATTACAATCATGCTTTTCATTCAAGGAACTATCATGAATCTCTTCATAATTTTCTTCTTTCAACACTTCATCACAATTTCCAGATTCACGAATTTTAAGCAAAACCTCATAAAGATAATCTAGTGCACTCAAATCACTAGAAATTGGTTCATCATAATTGGATCTCTTAAAATATTAGCAAGTGGATGAGGATCCATAAACTTTTAGCAAGCGAAGATGCAAGCAATAAGGAGGCACATGGTAACACAAGCAAACAAAAGATCGAATGGAAGAAGGGCAAAGGAAAAGGCGAATCTTTTCAAAAATCGTTTTAGAAGTGGGGAAGAGGAAAACGAGAGGCGAATGGCAAATAATGTAATGCGAGGGAGAAGAGTTTATGATGGGTACTTGGTATGTCTTGACTTGTCGTAGATCTCCTCGGAAACGGCACCAGAAATCCTTCTTGCTACCTCTTGAGTATGCGTTGGTTTTCCCTTGAAGAGGAAAGGGTGATGCAACAAATTAGCATAACTATTTCCCTCGGTTTTGAGAATGAAGGTATCAATCTAGTAGGAGACAACGCACAAGTCACCTAGTAACTGCACAAACAATCAAGAACCTTGTAACCAACGCGATAAAGGGGTTGTCAATCCCTTCAAAGTCACTCACAAAAGTGAGATCTGATATAGATAGTAAAATAAATATTTTTGGTATTTTTGTTGTATAGATTGGAAAGCAAAGATTGCAAAATAGTAAACGAGATGCGATGTAAATAAAAGAGATGCAATATAATAAGAAAGAGACCCGGGGGCCATAGGTTTCACTAGTGGCTTCTCTCAAGATAGCATGTATTACGGTGGGTGAACAAATTACTGTCGAGCAATCGATAGAAAAGTGCATAGTTATGAAGATATTTAAGGCAATGATCATGAATATAGGCATCACATCCGTGTCAAGTAGATCGAAATGATTCGGCATCTACTACTGTTACTCCACACATCGACCACTATCCAGCAAGCATCTAGAGTATTAAGTTCATAAGAACAGGGTAACACATTAAGCAAGATGACATGATGTAGAGGGATAAACTCAAGCAATATGATATAAACCCCATCTTTTTATCCTCAATGGCAACAATACAATACATGCCTTCCTGTCCCTACTGTCACTGGGAAAGGACACCGCAAGATTGAACCCAAAGCTAAGCATTTCTCCCATTGCAAAAAAGATCAATCTAGTAGGCCAAACTAAACTGATAATTCGAAGAGACTTGCAAATATATGAAATCATGCATATAAGAATCCAGAGAAAAACCAAATAATATTCATAGATAATCTTGTTCATAAACCCACAATTCATCGGATCTCGGCAAACACACCGCAAAAGAGTATTACATCGAATAGATCTCTAAGAACATCGAGGAGAACTTTGTATTGAGAATCAAAGAGAGAGAGAAGAAGCCATCTAGCTAATAACTACAGACCTGAAGGTCTGTGGTAAACTACTCACGCCTCAACGGAGAGGCTATGGTATTGATGTAGAAGCCCTCCGTGATCAATTCCCCCTCCGGCAGACCGCCCGAAAATGCTCCAAGATGGGATCTCACGGGTACAGGAGCTTGCCGAAGTGGAAAAGTGGTTTCGTGGCTCTCTGTGATCGATCTAGGGTATATGATTATATATAGGAGGAAGAAGTACATTGGTGGAGCTACGAGGGGCCCACGAGGGTGGGGGTGCACCTACCCCCACCTGGGCAGGCCCTCCTGCCTCGTGGCCGTCTCGTGGCATTCCACACTTCAACTCCAAGTCTTTTGGTTTGCTTTCGGTCCAAGAAAGATCATCACGAAGGTTTCATTCCGTTTGGACTCTATTTGGTATTCCTTTCCTGCGAAACTCTAAAATAGGCAAAAAAACAGAAACTGGCACTGGGCCTCCGGTTAATAGGTTAGTCCCAAAAATAATATGAAAGAGCATATTAAAGCCCATTAAACACCCAAAACAGATAATATAATAGCATGGAACAATAAAAAATTATAGATACGTTGGAGACGTATCAATAGCGCATTTGAGGTAGAGCTTTGCTCATCCACTCATCCCGTACTCCTTTGGAGACTGAGGCCTCCTCAAGGAGAAGATCCTGCAAGTGGATTCAAGACCTCCGCATGGAGAAGATCCCCCTAGTGGATTCAAGACCCCCCTCCACATGGATCGGGATGAACTAGCTACCGAGTATCCTCCCTTGTTGACTTTAGATCTTGTGTTTCCCCTTTGTGTATGTGAATTTAGCCCATGTGTGACCGGATCTCGTTGATTTGAGTGTTTTCCCTCTTTTGTGTTCACCCTGTTCTTCAAGAATTCCCCTCCAAATCATGAAAGATCGGCCATTAGGGTTCCACCCTACATCATCTTGGTACCATGAGATGTGGTTGATCATGAATTTGGAGTCCCTACCACCACTTTCTTGCCTAATTTTGCTTCATTTTGTCCCAATTTCGAAAATCCCCACAAAAATAGCCCTACCAATTTTTTTGTGATTTGTTGGTGTGATGATGTTTTGTTTGATTTGATCCATGGATTTGCTGTGTTACTAGTGGATCTAGCTTCCCTACACTTTTCCCCATTTTCTATCCATGAAATTCCTCCAATTTTTCCCTGAATTTTTCTTTTTCCACTTAGTTCACCGAGTTCTTCCTCGGATTTGGTGCCCCGGACATCCGCCCCATGCCCCCCTGTAACACCCCAAAAATTTAATCAAATTTTGGTCAGAAATAAAATTTTGAGCTACTCCAGGTCATTTATTAATTTCAGAGCCTTTTCTATTTTGTTTTACAAAATTATTCCCTCCATAGAAGATTATTTGTAGAATGTGGTGGTCCTTGGTTGTTTTGTAAATCATTTCATTTATATCATAAACAACAGTAGGAAACATTTTCATAATAAAATTTCCACAAAGTAATACTTCTAAAAGTATTTTCAATACTTAAAATGCTTCTGTTGCACTACAATTATTTTAAATAATTGTTTTAAAATCCCACAAAAATTATGAGAGGTCAGGGGATGCCTATAAATCACTTTTATGCAAAAACCTAACTATATCTTTTGAAAATTTTGAGTGAAACATCCTCTTTTCATTTCTGCCCCACTCTTGAGTTATAACTACAACCCTAATTATCCTAGCTCCATTAATTCTGAAACTTTTCCATCTTGTAGTCCTTCCAACTAGTACCTTAACTCCAGGAGACACTGGTGCACGTCGGTCCTAAAGAAACGGTTTTTAACCCCTTTCCGCGACGGCATTTGGAACCGTCGCCAAGTGAGTATGTGCGATAGGGTGTCCTTCCCACACGACCCAGAAATTGTCGGGGATAGGCCCTCCTGGGACCCAGGCTGGGACCGTGTGCGATCGGGCGAGGCATCAAAACCCAATCATTTCCGTAGGTATGTACATCCCACACGGTAATCCGAGAAAATCATTTCTGTAGGTATGTACATCCCACACGGTCATACGAGAAAATCATTTCTATAGGTATGTACATCCCACACGGTGAATCCCATAAAACATTTCCATTCGTATGTATATCACACACAGTCAATCCAAGGAATACATTTCCGTTCTTATGTACATCCCACACAGTTAATCCAGGGAAAACGTTTCCGTTCGGACGTACATCCCACACAATTTTATGTGTAGGCTCGTGTGTGAAAGGTGTAACTATCACACACGGTCTTCCTTGGTTAACTATTTGCTTTTATCAACTATATCACACACGATTTGTTGAAGAAAAATGTGTGGCATTGGGCTATGCATCGCAAGCGCTTTTACTGCTAGAACCGTTTGCAAAGATCCATGACATATTTGGCAGGTTTATTAGTTTACAATTAATAATTATAGTATTACACAAATTCACTTTCATATCGAACAACTGTTTGCCAATTTCATATCATGCACATAAATATTTATAACATCACAGTACGGTAGCTACATGAAAACAACACAGTACAACATATAGCTAGTTCAACTTCATAAGAATAATATATTCATTTTCCTAATCGAGATCATCCAGGCTCGTCTTATCCACCTCTGCTTTCAGTTCGGTAAGAAAGAACCTATTTTGCATGGGCCAACTGGTAAAGTGCCTCCTCCTTCGCCAACACCATCTTAGGAAAGTCTGATTTAAAAAATCCGAGCTCATTCTCCACCTTCAACTTTTTATCCTGCATCTTGAAATATGCTTCAGTGTTGACAAGACTTTCTCTAAGCCTACATGTGTTCTCTTCCTCATACATTCTCCAGAGCTTCGTTAGGCACATCTTCAAAGATTATGGTCACTCTTGATCAGCCCACTCCAAGTAAGAACACTTCCGTTCATCCTATAATATTTAAAACTTGATCAGTAACAATCGTAGGGGAAATGGGCTTATAGCAACATAGAAAATAACCGATGCTTATTTTGGAAAACTGAAGAAACATGTTAATTATGACATATCTTCTCAAAAAGATCAATGTGCAAATGAAATAATTGGTACTGAAACGGCAACCAAATTCTGGAACATCAGAAGCTATAATTAACTATAACGACGCTACAAGTTCTTACTCATGTACAATGTAACGCCCCGGATACAACTTTCCATATTCGTACTCCGACTCTTGCCTTTTCCGGAGATGCGATATGATTTTCCCTTCGTGGTTGGGTTTTATTTTTCATTTTGCTTTTGTTCATGTCATGCATTTCATATCATGCTATCATGTGCATCGCATTTGCATACATGTTCGTCTGATGCATCCGAGCATTTTCCCCGTTGTCCGTTTCTCAATCCGACACTCCTATGTCCTTCGGCGCCCCCTTTTGCCTCTTTTCGTGTGCAGGTGTTAAACTTTCTCGGAGAGGACCGAGATTTGCCAAGAGGCCTTGGTACACCACCGGTAGACCGCATGTCAAGTTTCGTGCCATTTGGAGTTCCTTTGATACTCCAACGGTTAACCGGGGAACCGTAAAGGCCTCGTGTGTGTTGCAGCCCAACACCCCTCCAAGTGGCCCAATAACCCATCCAAAACCCCTCCATCCTCTCGGCCGTTCGATCACGATCACGTGGCCAAAAACCGCACTCCATTTGGACTTTCCTAACTCCCTCTACCTATGTAAACACCTCCCCCTCCGAAATTCGCAGTCCAAACCCTAGATCCCACCTTCCCCGCGCCACCGGACGCGTCCGCACCGCGTCGGACATGTCCATCGTAGCCTCCACCTCACCCCGGCCAATCGCGGGCCGCCAGCACAGCGTTGCCGTCGCCCGGACCTATCCCCCGCCGCCATGTGTCCCCGCAGCCGCCTCCTTCCCTGCATCGTCCGCGCGGCCCACTGGGCCCAGGGCAGGCCTGCCCGCGCCCGAACCGCCCCGCCGCATCCTCCCGAGCGCGCCCGTGCCGCGTTGGATCTGTGCGCCGCCGCGCGGGAGTCGCCACCGCCCATTGACGATCTGCTCCGCCACCATCGCCGTCCGGCCGCGTGCCTCACAGCCACCGCGCCGCCGCCACGCGCCTCGCCGCGCTGCTCCTCGCCGCCCCACGCGCCGCTTCTCCGCCGCCACGGCAGCGCGCCACCGCCCTGCTCCCATGCCGGCCATCGCCGCCGCGTCTCGTATCCAACGCCGCTCGCCGGAGTCCACCCCACCGCCGGATCCGAAGAAGAGGGACCAGATCCACCGGCCCCTCCTTCCAAATGTCATCCCTGCTTTCCTGGATCCCGCCGTCCCGCTCGCCCTTGTCCCGCATTGACTTTCTGCGAGGTCTAATTTTCCTCAGATCTTCATGATATATGCCTCTGTTCATCATGCCATAATTTTGCGCTCGCTACTCCGTTTTGCATGCAGGATATATCGAAATGTTCATCTGGATGTGCTCTTCATTTTGTTCCATTGTGCCATGCTTGTTTGAGTCCATCTTGATGCCCAAATTTTTGATGCAAGAGTTCTATAAAATGTTAGTTCCTGTTACTTAGCAGATCTTGAGCATTTGTCATTTTTTCCATGATTATTGTGTGCTGCATATGAGCATGAGCTCTACATGTGTTTTGGGCTATGCCATGCCATCTTTACACGGGTGTATGCCATGTATTTTTGTGATCAATGTGGTGACTAGCACATGCATGCAAAGTAGCTCTCGTAATATTGCTGATTTCAGGGACTTCGAATTTCATTAAGTCTTTGCTCTGCTGTTATTTTTATGCCATGTGTTCATGTTGCTACAGAGAGATCCATGCTTCTTTTGAGTATGTTCAGTAAGGATGATTTGTACATATGGTTATGCTCTATCCATCCATGTCCCTATTTGAATTTATGGAGTAACCTAGCATGACTCATTCTTGCTCTACTTTTGCTATAAAATGTTCTTGGCAGATTGTTTACGTGTTAATCAATTTTGCCGATGTTGTTGTAGTTGATCCATGCATGCTATTAACTTGTTCTTGCTTTGCTTAGCTTCATGAACATGTGTTCTTGCTGGTAGTATGCTTAGCTTGTCATGCAATGCCTTGTGTTGAGTGCATCGAGCTTGCAAACATGCCTTCATATCTCTGTTTTTGCCATGTCCAGTTTTCTGCTAAGTCTGAATCTGTTAACGAAACTTGCTATGTTTACATGGGTGCCATCATATCTTCTGATCCTTTTTGGCTTATGGTAACTAAGGGACTTTTGTTATATGCTTTGAGTAGATTGATGCCATGCCTTTGCTTGTTATGTTCTATTCTTGTAGCATATTGTTATCTTGCTCTAAATATTGCTTCCAGATGTTAAATCCTGACATGTTAGTATTTTCACAAAGTCTCTGATGCTGATATCTTTTGCACGTTTGCCATGCTTGTTTGAATCTACTCTTGTGTGATTTAGCCGTAGGTCAGTGTCCATCTTTTGTCAAAAATCTTGAGTAGATCACTGCCATGTGATTTGTTGCTATGTTGGAGTGCAGTAGCTTAGTTTCTTGTTGCATTCTAGATGGCATCGTGTTGTTAATCGCAGAATTGTGCCATTCTTGTTTTGCTTGCCATTTGCAAACCGTGCATCCGATTCCGGTGATCTTTATATCAATTTCGACCAAAATCAACTCATCTTTCTAGAGGCACACTTGGTTTGCCCAGTTGATGCCTTGTTCAATCTTTCCCTTCCGGAGCTCGCATATGCATTGCATATCACATCTCGCATATCATGCCATGTTTTGCATCATGTTGCTTGCGCATTGCACCGTGATTGATTGTTGGTCCTTTTGTTTGTGTTCTTTCTTTGGGTAGAGACGGGAGACAAGTTCGTGATCGAGGAACCCGTTGAGTACACTTATGAGGATCAAGCTTTCATCAACTCGGAGAACTTTGCAGGCAAGATGACCATACCCTCGAAATCACTTCTATCTTTGCTTGCTAGTTGATCGCTCTATTGCTATACCACGATACCTACCACTTGCTATATCATGCCTCCCATATTGCCATGTCAAGCCTCTAACCCACCTTTCCTAGCAAACTGTTGTTTGGCTATGTTACCGCTTTGCTCAGCCCCTTTTATAGTGTTGCTAGTTGCAGGTGAAGATGGAGTTTGTTCCTTGTTGGAACATGATTATTGTTGGGATATCATTATTATATCTTGTTTACTTTAATGCACCTATATACTTGGTAAAGGGTGGAAGGCTCGGCCTTATGCCTGGTGTTTTGTTCCACTCTTGCCGCCCTAGTTTCCGTCATACCAGTGTTATGTTCCTTGATTTTGCGTTCCTTACGCGGTTGGGTTATAATGGGAATCCCTTGACAGTTCTCCTTGAATGAAAGTCCTCCAGCAAGGCCCAACCTTGGTTTTACCATTTGCCACCTAAGCCTTTTTCCCTTGGGTTCTGCAGACTCAAGGGTCATATTTATTTCAAACCCCCGGGCCAGTGCTCCTGTGAGTGTTGGTCCAAACTAGAGCCCCTTGCAGCGCCACCTCGGGGAAACTTGAGGGTTGGTTTTAGTTGTACGGATTGCTTATCTGGTGTTCCCTGAGAACAAGATATGTGCAGCTCCTATCGGGATTTGTTGGCACACTTGGGTGGCTTTGCTGGTCTTGTTTTACCATTGTCGAAATGTCTTGTAACCGGGATTCCGAGTCTGATCGGGTCTTCCTGGGAGAAGGAATATCCTTTGTTGACCATGAGAGCTTGTGATGGACTAAGTTGGGACACCCCTCCAGGGTTTTGAACTTTCGAAAGCCGTGCCCGCGGTTATGGGCAGATGGGAATTTGTTAATGTCCGGTTGTAGAGAACTTGAAACTTAACTTAATTAAAATGCATCAACCGCGTGTGTAGCCGTGATGGTCTCTTTCCGTCGGAGTTCGGGAAGTGAACACGGTTTTGGAGTTATGTTTGAACGTAAGTAGTTTCAGGATCACTTCTTGACCACTTCTAGCTCCTCGACCGCTGATTTGCTTCTCTTCTCGCTCTTATTTGTGTATGTTAGCCACCATATATGTTAGTGCTTGCTGCAGCTCCACCTCATTACCCTATCCTACCCATAAGCTTAAATAGTCTTGATCTCGCAGGTGTTAGATTTTTGAGTCCTCGTGACTCACAGATACTTCCAAACAGTTGCAGGTGCCGATGATACCAGTGCAGGTGACGCAACGCAGCTCAAGTGGGAGCTCGATGAAGATCTTGATCATAGTCTTGTTTTGTTTCCAGTTGATCAGCAGTGGAGCCCAGTTGGGTCGATCGGGGATCTAGCATTTGGGGTTGTCTTTGCTTTGTTTGTGTTCCGTAGTCGGACCTTGTTTGTATTCTGGATGATGTATGCTATATTCATGTATTGTGTGAAGTGGGGATTGTAAGCCAACTCTTTATCCCTTCCTTATTCAGTACATGGGATGTGTAAAGATTACCCCTCTTGCGACATGCCTACTATGCGGTTATGCCTCTAAGTCGTGCTCTGACACGTGGGAGATATAGCCACATCGTGGGTGTGACATAAAAAAAATAACAAATTAAACATTTTATGACGAAGGTAAATATAACTGAAACAACATAGCGACAGTGTTTGGATGACAGCAAATTGATACTAACAGGTGTGTACATGCACAAATTTAGTAACACAGAACTAATAGCACTAAGGCCGTCCACTGTGTATGCCAAAACTGGGGTAAAGACAACTGTTCCTACATCTCGCACCAGTGCCCTGCACTAGCGAGCCGATGCAGCAGAAAAAATCAGGAACCCGGACTCCGGAGCTCGTAGTTGCTTCGATGCCCGGTTCCTTCGTGCCATAAAGATTTAGTATTTTACTGCTTGGCTGCTCGGATGTGTGGACCAAAGTTGGCTGTAGAAACTGCTAAAGCAGTGCCAGATAATTTTCTAATGGCACCGCTGATGAGATGGCAACAAATTAAGATACTAGGTACAAACTGTGACACTGTCTTAGGATGCGTTTGGTTGAAGGTGAGGTATGAATGGGTTGGGACCGTGACAGTGTCTGAATCACATCTAACAAATGATTTGTAACAACGAAAGAGGGTCTAACCTTCTCTGCACATGCCAGAAACTTCCTCCCACTGTCCACAGAATCAAACACAACTAGCTTCACGCATGGTGATTGATGGTAACAATGAGCAGATAGATCTTCAGCCACCCTGCTCCATTCGTTGCCACTGATGGTCTTAGGGAGCTACAAGAAGAAGAAACGACTCAAATCAATCTCCGGGTAAAAATCCTTCATTCCCAGTCATAGCCTGAGATAGAGAAGAGAGGCATACCTGGGTGGTGAAGGAGTAGTCGCCGGAAGAGGAACCGCTTGAGATGTCTTTGAAGAAGACCATGGCGACCCTGACGGTAGGATGCGAGACGAGGAGAGCGAGGAAACGGCTATAGCTTAGCAAGGAAGGAAGGAAGGAGGAAACAAGGGAAATGTGACTTGTGGTTGGGGAGAAAAGGGGGTGGGGAAGGGGGGAAGGGGGAGGGGGTAGATATTTTGGCGGTAGGCCAAAACTTTGCACGCGGTGCCGCCGGACCATTCACTTTGAATGATTGTGTGCATCGCAAACAATTATTCTGCTTTACGTGCATGGGATGAGTTTGATAATTCAAATTTTGGTCTCAAGGCATGGGCACATTCACTTTGAACGCGCGTGGTGCCACCGGACCATTCACTTTGAATGATTGTGTGCATCGCAAATGATTCTTTTGCTTTACGCGCATGGGATGAGTTTGATAATTCAAATTTTGGTGGAAATTTCCGTGGGTACGTCATTGCATAATTTAACATCGATTGCTAATTTGGGCACACAAAAGAGCGTACAGCAGACAGACCACACTTAATGAATCGAGCAATTTAAGAAATTACATAGAGCCAGTTGACCTAAACATGGCTCTAACAAAAGACCAACATTAAAAACTAAGCCTAAGTACGCATAATTTTGAAATCCGCCGCCACGCCGTCCTATGCATCACCGGTGTGAGATGAGACGTCGATGACTTGTCCTGGCGACATGCCGTCGTTGGTGGACTCCGCGTCCCCCCTGCTGAAGTCGACTGCGTCCTCGTCCTCGGTGCCGCCCTCAAGGTTGCAGTACTCGTAGTAGTGGCTGCGCCAGAGCTCGCGTTGGTACTCCACCGCCGATTCCTCGACGGACAGACTCTTCTCTAGCTCAACCTCGGTCACGCACAACTCCTCCTCCCGGCGCTCCTCAATCTCCGCCGCCTCCTACATCTCCATCTCCCGCTCGGTGACCTCATGAGGAAGTAGGTGCTCCATGGCCACGACTGCCTTTTCAGACGTGGGTTGCATGTTGGAGTCTGAGGTGTCCTAGAATATCTTGGCGTGTGCATCCTCGATCTTGCTGTGGATGGCCTCGACCCGGGCCAGGGGACATCAGTGGCATGGACGGCAGCTCGTGCGCTCTTGGCGTTCGCAGCCGCTATCACAGCAGCAGCTGCAGCTGTCTTGGCTGCTGCAGCTGCCCTATCGGCTGCCGTAGACGCCCTCTCGGTGGAAGCGGCCGCACTCAATGCGGATGAAGCGGCACTCTTAGTGTAGGCGGACGCGCTCGGGGGGGGGGGGACACGGCCATCGTACGGGCCTTCACGAAGTGTTTCCATGGCGTCATCTTTGCAAGAAGGGGGTGCAGAATGGGGATCGAGATTCGTGGATTCGGGGGTTGCCGACACTAGAGCAGACGAGCCGACGAAGCTTAAGGAGGGAGACTTAAATAGACCTAGATATTTTCATCGCAAACGGTTCCTAGAAAACAATTGTGTGATGTTGTAGATATTTTGTATTAGCTGTGAAATACGAATTTGGAAAAAAGTGCCAACGGATGGTGTTTTAAATGAACGAGAAATTTTTTAGTACTAATACAACTCTCATGTCAAATTTTGGAAAATTTTAGGGGTCATTTGACCTTCTAAGCCATTTAAGTGATTTTCTAGCCATTTAATGACCGTAATTGAAATTTGAACTACATGTACATGCAACAGCTAACCATAATGGTTTGAAAACTCATATTTCATATACTTGTGTGCGATTTAATTCCATGTGCAGTAAATTGGAAGGAATTTTCAAGCATATTGGCCTAACGGCTATGACACAATTGAGCATCGAGTGACATGGCATTTTAATTCCAAAAAATAAAAAAATCAGAAACACATGAAACCTTGGTTGATGTAATGTCATGCCACCAAGATGATGTGGTAAAAAATTGGCATGTTTGACCAAAGTTTGGACACACATCCCTCATAAATGGGAGTAACTCAGTAGAAGGCTTGTGGTTCCGAGAGGGAACAATGCATGTTTGATGATGAAAGGGAGAGAGCTTCCTCTTACGGCCTTCAAATTTTTCTCTACGTCCAACGTGCACTACTACAACTGTAATGTGAATTTTTTGAAAATTCTAGGGGTCATTTGACCTTTTAAAGACATTTAAGTGATTTTCTAGCCATTTAATGACCGTAATTCAAATTTGAACTACATCTACATGCAACACCTAACCAAAACGGTTTGAAAAATCATATTTGTGTACTTGTGTGTGAGTTAATTCCATGTGCAGTAAACTAGAAGTAATTTTCAAACATATTTGTATCACGACATGGACACATATACATGAATACGTATGCATGGACTGTCATGGCATTTTAATTCCAAAACAATCAGAAACACATGAAACCTTGGTTGATGTAATGTCATGCCACCAACATGATGTGGTAAAGAAATTGGTATGTTTGACGAAAGTTTGGACACACACCCCTCACAAACCAGAGCAAATCGCTAGATGGTTTGTGGTTCCGTGAGGGAACAATGCATGTTTGATGATGAACGGGAGATAGATTCCTCTTACGGCCTTCAAATTTTTTCTACGCCTAACATGCACTACTACAACTGTAATGTGAAATTTTGGAAAATTCTAGGGGTCATTTGACCTTTTAAAGACATTTAAGTGATTTTCTAACCATTTAATGTCCGTAATTCAAATTTGAACTACATCTACATGCAACGCCTAACCAAAACGGTTTGAAAAATCATATATGTGTACTTGTGCGCAAGTTAATTCCATGTGTAGTAAATTAGAAAGAATTTTCAAACATATTAGTCTCACGACATGGACACATGCATACGTATGCATGGAGTGACATGGCGTTTTAATTCAAAAAACAGAAAAATGATCATAAACACATGAAACCTTGGTTGATGTAATGTCATGCCATCAAGTGGATGTGGTAAATAAATTGGCATGTCTGACGAATGTTTGGACACACACCCCTCACAAAGCAGAGCAACTCGCTAGAAGGTTACTGGTTCTGAGAGGGAACAATGCATGTTTGATGACGAACGGGAGATAGCTTCCTCTTACGGCCTTCAAATTTTTCCTACGTTTAACATGCACTAATACAGCTGTCATGTGAAAATTTGGTAAATTTCAGGGGTCATTTGACCTTTGAAAGACATTTAAGTGATTTTCTAACCATTTAATGACCGTAATTCAAATTTGAACTACATCTACATGCAATGCCTAACCATAACAGTTTGAAAAATCATATTTTTTTTGTACTTGTGCGCGACTTAATTCCATGTGTAGTAAATTAGAAGGAATTTTCAAACATATTGGAGTCAAGGCATGGGCACATGCATGGAGTTCATGCCATGGCATTTTAAATTCCAAAAAAATTTAAAATTATCAGAAAAACATGAAACCTTGCTTGATTTAATGTCATCCACCAAGATGATGTGGTAAAGAAATTGGCATGTTTGATGAAAGTTTGGACACACACTCCTCACAAACCGGAGCAACTCGCTAGAAGGTTCATGGTTCCGAGAGGGAACAATGCATGTTTGATGACGAACATGAGATAGCTTCCTCTTACGGCCTTCAAATTTTTTCTACATCTAACATGCACTACTACAACTGTAATGTGAAATTTTGGTAAATTCTAGGGGTCATTTAACCTTTTACAGACATTTATGTGATTTTCTAACCATTTAATGACCGTAATTCAAATTTGAACTACATCTACATGCAACGCCTAACCAAAACGGTTTGAAAAATCATATTTTTGTGTACTTGTGTGCAGTAAATCATAAGGAAATTTCAAACATATTGGTGTCAAGGCATGGGCACATGAAACCTTGCTTGGTTTAATGTCATGCCACCAAGATGATTTAGTAAAATTTTTGGCCTGTTTGACGAAAGTTTGGACACACACCCCTCACAAACCGGAGCAACTCACCAGAAAGTTCGTGGTTCCGAGAGGGAACAATGCATGTTTCCTGATGGACGGGAGATAGCTTCTTCTTACGGCCTTCAATTTTTTTCTATGTTTAACATGCACTAATACAACAGTTATGTGAAAATTTGGAAATTTTCAGGGGTCATTTGACCTTTTAGAGACATTTAAGTGATTTTCTAACCATTTAATTACCGTAATTCAAATTTGAACTACATCTACATGCAACGCCTAACCAAAACGGTTTGAAAAATCATATTTTTGTGTACTTGTGTGGGATTTAAAAAATCATCAGACGATGTAAATATCTGGTGTTCAAAAAATAAAATGTAAAGATGTGGCAAGACAACGGCCCCCCCCACGATTGGCACTCTATCTCGCGGCTCGAGGTTTGGTAGGTGATTAGCAGGGATCATTAATTAGACACGATTCTTTATTGGAAATCATCAGCTATTATGTTCACATACGGCTTTGCTGCAGGAATTGTGTGTAATTCAAACTACAGTACTCATAAATTTCGGCGAACTGCGTGTGTACTGTCCCCGTCGATCTAGATTCCGGCCGCCAATAAATACTACCTTGCTCACGTCGTCCCGCCTGCATTCTCATCTACATCCTCCCCTCGCTTGCCCTCTCTCTCTCAAATCTCTGCCATGGCGCCGCTGGTCTGCCCATGCGCCAATGAGGAGTCGTCGCCCCCCGAGGACGCTCACTCGATTAGTAGCGACAAGGACCCCTACGCGCCGCCTGACGAGGTTGTGCCGAACCCCCCAACTTTGGATTGGTTTTGGGGCCAGTACAATCTTTGTCTATGGAAGTCCCTGCCGCCTGCTGAGAAAGCCAGGCAAGTGGCGTTCAAGAAGGAGATGGCAGAGGAGGAAGCCACGTAACAGGCGGCCAGTGAAGCCCATGATGCCATCTGGAAAAAGGAGGTGGAGGAGCTTTGGGGGTGGGCGCGTCGTCGTGCCGAGGAGGTGTACGAAGACGGGTACTTCGCGAGGAAGGTCATAGGTGTTGGGCGCTTCGTCACTGCGTGGAGGTGGGCCGATAAGCTCCAGCACCCCACCGAGGAGGAGCTCCGGTACGTCATCGCAGCGAGGCGGAGGAGTCGGAGTACTGCCTCCGCACTGGGAAGACACCACGCACCAGGGAGCTGCTGGCGAGGGGCTGCCGGAATACTGGCCCCAGAAGGGATTATTAGTTTTAGTATTTATCGTTTTCAATTTTATGCATTGTACCTAGTAGTTAAGTATCATCACGTATATGTGATGATACTATATATATTCTGTCATGATCTAATGAACAATTAATATATATATATATTATGAATTCCATTTTCTATCTGTTTTTGTATATTAATTTGAATCTAGCTGTTATCATCCACATATACGGAATGGAAAGTGTATATAGACACATTGAAACAGAGCAATACTATGATTGTTGTGAATACATAGCTATCCACGTCGAAACAACTTTTCAAAATAAAACGCGTCCATGAGACCATGACCAGCAACCCTTGCCTAGGGTAGCTATTGGCTCTGCCTGAACTTGTGCAAGCATTCGTCCAAGCGGTCGACATGCTCGCGGTACATCTGGAGCGTAATCTCGAGCTCCAAGTTGGCTATTTCATCGGAGATCACTAGCTCGAGGATGCGACGGCCATGTTCCTCTACTACGCCCAGGTGGATACCTGGGCCAAGGAGGCGGTCAAGCCTACGGACCAGCGCGTTGGCATCTAGCGGGCCGCGGACAAGGCGAACGGCGACACCGATGCGAACGACGCGGCGGGCGTCTGGTGCAAGTACGGCGCGGCCGGCCTCTGGTGCAAGTACGGTGCTGAGGGCCTCTGCCCACTCCTGGCAAGGAATGGGGGTACTAACGGGACGTGTACCCACCTGTGACGCCGTGTCGACACCAGGCAAGCGCCGCTTGATCCGCTCTTACTGTGCGGCACGCTGCGCCTCTCAGCGCAGATGCACCTAGCTTGCTCTACGGCACGCCATCGATCATGTTGTGCGGCGAGCTGCAGCCTGTCGGTGCTGACATGCCTATCTTGATCCGTGACGCTCAAGCGCCATGCACCAAAGGTCTGCTCAACCCTGGCGATGACGTGCATCAAGACGTCGTCCATCGCGTTGCCGGGGAGCACCTCGGCCTCGACGAGCCATGGTGCCTACTCGTTTTCCTCGTCGTCGAGGTTGATGGCAGAGGCTACGGCGCTTTGGTGGGTTGGCATGCTTGGAAAAGGTAGATGTGCTATAGGCTAAGCTTGTCGCCTCCGTGCATCGTGCGCCCCCTATGCGCAATATAGCAGGGTGGCGGGAAACATGTGAGGAAATGGCAGGAAATGGTGGCGTGTACGTAAAACGCCATCAATTAGTGGAAAATTAGAATCGAGCTAGCACAAGAAGTATATGATGATCAGATGAACATGGACCACACTAGGGAACCCGTCGGTGATGAATTCATCAATCCCAAACGGTTGAATACTAGCAAGCATTTGCCCACAACACACACGGCTTATTCCATCACAAATAGGTCGGATGGATCAATTGTATGCCACGTATCGCACATTGTGAAAAAGTAATGCGGTAGACCTTCTTTACATGTGTTAAAAAATATAAATAAATAAAAAACAAGGACCTCGAGGTTAAATTAGCTGAGGGAATGGGGCATTTCAGTCATTTGATCGAAATGACCCATCCCATCACCTAATTTAACATCGACACAACTTCCCATCCAGTCACCCATCCGATGGCTGCTCCAGCCTGAGCACACTTAACTTGATAGTTTTCTTACATGAGCTACTGGTGGAACAGCTAGTCCTTGCTGATAGGAATGCCTTTTCACATCCTTATGGCATATCCGAATGACCGCCCGTCCCACAATGGCCAATAGATGTTGTGTAGAAAGAGCATATCACATACTTCTTATTAGAAGCAATCGTTTGTGTTATTGTCGGTCTTCGCACACATTTCTGATTACAGACCTATTTGCCGCATATCACACACATCTTGTTATATTGAACTTTTTATGTTCTCTTGCCTAATCACAAACAGTTCATCCTAGTGAATCGTATGCTATACATCGCACACACCTCGATCGGGCTGACCGTTTCTTTTGTGTTGCCTAATCACACACCGTTCATCCAAGTGAACTGTATGCTGTATATCGCACACGCCTTTGTCTGGCTGCCCGTTTCTTTTGTTCCTCCTCATCGCAAAAAGTTAATTGAGATGAACCGTATGCCCTGCATCGCACACACATCTAAATTCTAAACTGTGTTTTGTGCATCCTCCATTGCAAAAAATTTGCACCTTTTTTGACAGTTATTTTACACCACCGTTTGCGATTATGGCATCGCACACAGTTTTGTCGAAGGGTATCTGATCGTACTGTCACATTAGCAGCATCCTACAGTAGTGAGATCAGCTCTATTTGCATCTTTTAAGTCCCCCAAACACTCCTTTGAAGTTTCTGTCCAGAACTGAATTCTGGTAAAACTTTCACTAAGAAGTTTATCTTCTTGCCAAACCAACTCCACCATCATCTCTACCATCTAAAGAGACCTCACCTTGCCAAGTTTCAAATCTAACAAAGCTTCCTAGCTGGCTCTAGCATTCTGTCAAACACCTTCTGGGCATGGCAGAAACTTTGCAACTTTCTGAACTGCACTGGACACTTGGTCATTTGGCTAAACCAGCATGTGCATTAGCTCTCTCTCAACTAGACTCACAATCCTATCAAATTTCACTATCATCAGAGACCCCTAGGCGGCCCTGGCATTTCGTCGAGCACTCTGTGCACTTTCTCTGGGCACGGCCATAGCACGCGCTTTGTACGCGTCGGCACCGAGCTACTGTCGTTGCTCTGCTGCCTCCCCCTCTCAACCTGATCCTTCTCTGGATTAGCTCGACCACCTGGTCCCTCGCCGACACCTTCCCTTGGCTCCTAGCACCGTCCACCGTCATCAACGGCGACCACGATCTCCGCCCGACGAGTCCGCCTTTGCCACGTCTCTGTCCGGCCCCCTCTCACTTAATTGCCTTCGGCTCAAGCTCATCCGCAGCCCACCGGCCTCACAAGAGACACGCTGGCCATGCATCTAACCAGCCACCGCCCTCGTTGCCATTAATAGCCGCCACCATCGTGTTTATCTTCGGGAAGCCGCGGAGCCAACCTCATCAGGCTATAAAAGGCTGCCCCGAGCATGATCCCAGCACCATTGCCCCCTCTACTCCCTCTCTGAGCTCTCTTGAATAGAAGAACGACCGGAAGCGGTCGTCTTCCACACCTCCGATCGAGGCGACCGCCGCCGCTGTTCGGTCAATTCCGAAACCACTAGAGCCACCCCCTCTCCAATTTATTATCTAGTAGCTGTCTAGGTATCCCACAAATCCAACCGCCTCTTGTTTCTCCTCATGATTGATCATGGGAGGAAGTCCCTTTTCGCCCGACACCGCCGTCCGCCGGAGAGCTCGCTGTCGGCGACTCCGTCCACCACGGCAACCATGAAGGGCACCCACAGGTCCGCCTCGACCCCTTGAACACATCCAATTGCTCAGCTCCTTGCCGTTCACTTGTGAGGGCCGCCGGAACAGTGCTCTATTCTGCCACGGGAGGGAGGGCGCGGTTGGACCGGTCAAACCTGACCGGTGGGCCAAGCGGGCCCACTATCAGTGCCCCAATGTTGTGCCACCTCATTTTAAGTGGAGGCATATTTCTCAAAGTGTGTCTCCTCCTCTGGAAAGCGTAATCCTGGGCAGTGTAACCACTAAAGTACGTTTTCCCTATTCTGAAAGCGTATTTTTGCTTGAACTGTTTTCTTTTTCTGTTTTTATTTAAATCTAGAGTTGACCCTAACTTTGACTGGCTCTAGTTTTTAAACCACAACTCCAAATGACTTGATTCTTTTTCTGTTATTTCTCAAATTTCATCTAGTTTATTTTAGTGTTTATTTAAAAAAATCCACACAACTTTTTAGTACTATTTTGGAATTATGTGGTAATTAAAATATTTTGAAAATAGGAAATAGAGGGGAGATATAATTTTCAAAGTTTTGGAGTGCACCCAATCTTTCTGCATGCTCAAGCCAAGCATCTTGAACACATGATATGATGAATGCATAACGGTTTATTTGCTAGTGTAATTACATTATGAATGTGGTGAATTCCTATACAACTTGCATATTCCTAGTCATAGATGCATGACCCCTTGATGATATTCTATCTCCATTTAAACATGAAGTATGAGTGAGTATGGTGATTTTCATGTACCATATATTCCTGTGTTGGTCCATGCTAATTTGTAGGAAAATCAGTCACGAGAAAAGTGACCGTGAGGGTATGTTGGGACATACTAGGTGGTGACCCTGTTGGGTACTACCAAGGAGTTATATTGTGCTAACCACTACAGGAAAACTTAAACCTCCTAAGTTGACCGTAGATCGAGTCTTGTTCCAGTAACCCCATACTGGTTTTGTGCTACCACTTGTCCCTGCCACAGGCAGGGTACATGACACGTCTCCAACGTATCTATAATTTATGAAGTATTCATGCCAATATATTATCATTCTTGGATGTTTTACGATCATTTTATAGAAACCTTTTGGGACTAACCTATTGACCTATGACCCAGTGCCCAATGCCAGTAGTTATTTTCTACTTGTTTTTTACATCGCACAAAATCAATATCAAACGGAGTCCAAACACCGCGAAACTTTTTGTGGAATTTTTATGGACTATAAGACTCCCGATGGGCTGGAGCAGCACCTTGGGGGTGCCCCGAGGGGGGCACAACCCACCAGGGTGCGCCAGGGCCCCCTGGCGTGCCCAGGTGGGTTGTGCCCACCTTGGTGGCCTCCCGCACCCCCTCTTTGCACTATAAATTCCCAAATATTCCGAAACCCTTCGAGGTTAACCTAGATCAGAAGTTTCGCCGCCGCAAGACTCCGTAGCCACCGAAAACCAATCTAGACCCATTTCGGCACTCTGTCGGAGGGGGAATTATCTCCGGTGGTCATCTTCATCATCCCGGCGGCCACCACGATGAGGTGGGAGTAGTCCACCCTCGGGGTTGAGGGTTTGTACCAGTAGCTATGTGTTTAATGTCTCTCTATCGTGATCTATTTGATGGGATTTGTTAATATAGTCGGATCATATGATGTTTCTCCCCTCTATACCCTTGTTGTGATGAATTGAATCTTTACCCGTTGAAGTTTTGTCTAGTCGGATAGAATATTCAGATATGAGAACACATGATGTATGTCTTGCGGTATAAATACTTGAGGTGTCGATGGGGTATCATATTGATTCACTTGATATGTGTTTTGGCATTCAACTCGCGGATTCCCGCGGTGAGATTGGGGTAATCTATGCATAGGGGTTGATGCACATTTTTATTATCTTTTCTTCGATAGAAACTTTGGGGTCTCCTTGTAGTTCGTTGTGTTGGATTGAGTATTATGAATATGAATTTGCTTTGGTGTTATTTTAGTATGAACTCTAGGATAGATCGAACGTAAAAAAAAGCTTTGTGTTATTTTAGTACGAACTCTTGAATAGATCGAACGGAAAGAATAGTTTTGAGTTGGTTTCGTACCCTATAAACAATTCCTATCTTTTGTTCTCTGCTAATAGGAACTCGGGAGTGACTCTTCGTTGCACTCTGAGGGATAATCATATGATCCAACTATGTTAGCATTGTTGAGAGGTTGTACTAGTAAAACTATGAACCCTATGCCTTGTTTTCAAGCATTGCAATACTGTTTTTGTGCTCGTTTACTATTTGCTACCTTCCTATTTTTATTTATTCAGATTATAAAAATATATTTCTACCATCAATATTACACTTTTATCACCATCTCTCCGCCGAACTAGTGCACCTATACAATATGCCATTGTATTAGGTGTGTTGGGGACACAAGAGATTTCTTATATTTGGTTGAAGTGTCGTTTGAGAGAGACCATGTTTATCCTACACCTCTCACGGATTGATAAACCTTAGGTCATCCACTTGAGGTAAAATCGCTACTGTCTTACAAAACTCTGCGCTTGGAGGCCCAACACGTGTCTACAAGAATAAAGTTGAGTAGTAGACATCAAGCTCTCTTCTGGCGCCGTTGCCGGGGAGGTGAGTGCTTGAAGGTATATCTTTAGATATTGCAATTGAATCTTTTAGTTTCTTGTTTATCACTAGTTTGGTTTATAAAAAGAAAACTACAAAAAAATGGAATTGAGGTTGCGTCATGTTATTGGTCATCTTTATAATATCTTTCTTGAAAATGATGGTTCAAAAATGTGTGCTCAATTTTTAGAAGAAGATGTCAATAAAATGTTTGGCACAAAATATTTGAGTGATGAGCATGATTGCAATGTTGTTAGTATAAATTCTTTGAATATCCAAAATGCTAATGATGATTGCAAAAGTCATGACAAAAATGTTTCTTATAAGCATGTCAATTTTTGTGGAGTGAATTGGGAATGCATTTGCACACCAAAAAGGGAAGATAGATTTTGTAACAAGCATAAATATTTAGAAATGAAAAAGTAGCAACCGAGGATAGATGATTTTACCGAAAGATGTAATTTTTTCGCCATCCTTGTGAACTTTGCAATGAACATGGTCATTTAAATCTCCAATGCAAATTGTTTCATGATCAAATCGTGTCCAAAAATTGTGATAACTTGATTTCACTTGAGCATCATAAAGAGCTTAGTCTTCTTTTGGGGTATAAAGAAATAAAACATATAACTAAGGGTTTTCCAAATCCTGAGAGATTTCTTGATTTTGATCTAGAGGAAATTTATATGTTTTGTGCGGTAAATTGCATTGAGAATCCTTATATTGCCAACTATCTAATGACAAGAAAACAAATGGAATATGAAAGGGAAAATATTTCCGAATACCCTCCTAGTGTTTATTATCATGAATCAAGTAACGAGGAGGAGCTTATTATCCAACCAATCTCATCAATAAGAAGCATGAAAAGGTTAATTAAACTCACGCATCATGTGGTGAAGAAGAAGAAAAGAAGAAAGAATAGAGGTAAAAAGGTATCTCTCCCAAATAATGTTGCTCGTATTATTGTTATGCCTCATGAAAATGAATCAAAAATAATTGTGGAAGATGATGCACTTGATGATGATTCTGTTATGCCTATTTCTTGTTGTGATGATTATGATTGGGAACATAATGATACTTCTTATAATCTTGGAAACCTTTTTGGCACCAACTTGGGAAATTATGATGATATCAATTGTTATACCATTGGTGCTACTCATACTATTATTGATAATAATGATTGTGATGATATGCAAAACCACAAGCTTGGGGATGCTATGTTTAATGAGTATGATATGTTTGAAGATTTATTTGCTGGAAATAATGCTTGTCCTAAGATTGGGGACTCTTTGCTTAATGAATATGATCCTTTGATTCCTTCTACTTTCGGTAAGAAAATTTATTATGATGATAGCATGCCTCCTATTTATGATGATTACATTGATAAAAGTGGGTTTGGAAGAGTGTCAACTCTAGGTAGTATTGATCCCACTATTTTGGAAGGTGTTGAATATTATTACAATATTGATGAAAGTGGATTTGGAGAGGTCATGACTTTATTTAGTGATACATCCACTATTTTGGAAGAGGTTTCAATTGACTATGACAATAAAGTTGTTGTCTATGATGATTATTATGATGACATGTATGCCATAAAGAGTGATAAATCTTCTATGATTGTGCATCATGAAAAGAGTGATGTATGTGATAATTATATTGTTGAATCCATTCAAGATGTTTCTCAAATTATTATGAGGAAGGAACTTATGCTCTTACTTATCTCAATAATATCAAGTTTCTTCTCTATGTGTTGATTGCTTTGAAGTTGCACTTGTTTTGCTTTCCTATGCTAGTTGATTCTTGTTACCATAAGTTGTTTGCTCACAAAATCCCAATGCATAGGGAGTGGGTTAGAGCTAAATGTTCTAGTCATATGCTTCATGATGCCCTCTTCATGTTTCAATTCTTATCTTTTATGCGAGCATCATTGAAATCATCATGCCTAGCTAAAAGGCATTAAAGAAAAGCGCTTGTTGGGAGACAACTCAAGAATTTTACATACTGTTTTTGTGTGTTCACATGATTAGGCTACTGTAGTAATAATGTTTTATTGCTTTTGTTTCAATAAAGTGCCAAGTAAGACCTTTGGGATGGCTTACGGTGATAGTTGATTTGATCTTGCTGAAAAACAGAAACTTTTGCGCTTGGGAAAATAATTATCATTTTTAACAGAAGCGTGATAACATGCTGATTCTTTTTTCAGAGGATCAATAGAAAAATTTCTCAGGTTTTACTAATTTTTAAAAATATTTGGAGTAGCAGAAGTATGGTTTGAGTACAAATTACTACACACTGTTCTGTTTTTGACAGATTCTGTTTTCAATGCATAGTTTGCTTGTTTTCTAGTTTCCATGGCTTATATTGCTCAATATAAATTGTGGAAATTATATGCTATAGTAGGAATTGTGTGAGAACAATTATGATTATTGTCTTTGGCAGTACCAAAGTGAAATGGTTTTCTCTTTATCATGCTAACCTTTCTCGCAAAGTTTCATTAAGTTTTGTGTGATTGAAGTTTTCAAGTTTTGGGTGAGAAGTAGATATGAGAAGAATAAGGAGTGACAAGACCCTAAGCTTGGGGATTCCCAAGGCACCCCAAGTTAATATCTAAGGAATATCCAAGCAACTAAGCTTGGGGATGCCCCGAAAGGCATCCTCTCTTTCATCTCCAACATTATCGGTAACCTCACTTGGAGCTATGTTTTCATTCGTCACATCCTGTAAGTTTTACTTGGAGCATAATTTTATTTTGTTAGGATTTGCTTTCTATTATTTAGAATAATGTTTTGCATATTTTATTTCAATAAAAATGTCAAGTATATCCTTTGCCATGCTTATTTTGCAAGTCTACTTGTTGCTGTTTCAAAATAGAAAGTTTACCGATGTTGCAAAAATTCCCTAGAAAAGTCAGATTGCGAAAAAATGTTGAAACTTTTTGCAAAATAAACTCTGATAAATTTTCTACAGTGTGGTAAATTTTCATAATCTTTGGAGTTTAATAAGTATTGATACTCTTGCATTCTTTACAAACTGTACTAGTTTGGCAGATTGTTGTTATGTTTGCCTTGTTTGCTTGTTTAATGATCCTATTTGAGGATAGGAGTATTAAATATGCATAGTCATTTAGTATGCAATGTTGAATAATAATTTTAGTGATGTGCTACAGTAGAGAATGACAAGGTTTTTGCACTGGTTTATACTAACTTATCTCATGAGTTTTTGGTGAGTTTTGTCTGGATGAAGCTTTTGAGATTTAGGAAAACTGTGATGTGAGAAGAATTAAGAAGACACAAAAGCTCAAGCTTGGGCATGCCCAAGGCATCACAAGGTAATATTTCAAGAAGTATCAAGCATCTAAGCTTGGGGATGCCCCGGTAGGCATCCCACCTTTCTTCTTCAACAATTATCGGTTAGTATGGGTTGAGCCTATGTTTTTGCTTCTCCACATGAGTTGTGGTATTGTTGGAATGTCATTTTATTTTGTTTTGCTTTCTGTTTTAATAAAGTACTTAGATCTGAAAGTTTTAAATAAAATAGAATCCTCAAATAGTTGTTAGGAGGCTAAGTAAGCGGCATTCACATCCCGTTAACGAAGCTCTTTCCTATGTCATTTACTCTTGTGCTTCACTTATATCCTATGAGTAAATTTTTGAATAAATTTCATGTCATGAAGTTGAAATCATATCATGCCTAGTGGTAGCTTCATATTGGGTTTAGAAAGTGAAATCTTTTGAGGCTTGAAAATCACAATGTTGGTCATACAAGCAATTCACGAATAATTAGTATAAGGAAGAGAACTTTCACATATAAATACATCATCATGGAAATCTTTTGTGATTGTGAGCCGCCATCAAAATATTATATGCCAATATTGTTGATGTTGGACAAGGAAGACAACGTAATGGTTTATGTTTGTTCATATTCACATAGAAGTTATATTGTCATAGATCCTTCAACATGTGGTGCTTGCCTCCATCTTTGCTAGCCAAAAATTCTGCACCAAGTAGAGATACGATTTGTGCATCCAAAAACCCTTAAACCCAAATCTTATTTTTCAAGAGTCCACCATACCTACCTAAGGATTGTGCAAGATCCTTCAAGTACATTGTCATCAGTGCAAAAATGCAATAATTGCTTCTAAAAGTGTGAGATCATTTAGTGTAAGAGAAAATTGAGCGTTGCACGAACTTGTGATGGCGAAGAATAAAAGCGATAGACTACATAATAAAGGTCGCTATCACAAGGGGTAATGTAATGTGACATTCTTTTGCACTAAGGATTGAGCATACAAACAAATAAGCACAGGGCAACCTCTGCTCCCCTCTACAAAGGGCCTATCTTTTACTTTTATGTATTTACTTTTATGCAAAGAGTCAAAGTTCTTCTCTCTATTCCTTTTTATTTTTCTCTTTTGGCAAGCATCATGTGGTGAGGAAAGATCTAGGCACATATATCTAGTTGGATATGGGTAGCATGTGTTATTATTATTGACATCACCCTTGAGGTGAATAAGTGGGGAGGCAAAATTATAAGCCCCTATCTTTCTATGTGTCTGGTTGAAACGTTTTTCTCATGTGTACAAGGTGAGTGTTAGCAATCATAGAAGACTATATGATGGTTGAGTATGTCGAGCTCTTACTTAAACTCTGTTGAATAAGTTGAATTGCTATTGCTTGGTGACTGAGAACATAGGTTGTTGGGTTTCAAGAGAATTCATTGTTTGAACCTTAACATGTGAATTGGTTGCCACTATAACATGAAAAGTTTCATAAGAAATAATTGATGTTATGATGCTAGGAAAAGTGATTGAAATTATCATTGATCAAACTTGTGCACTTTGGTAGCATTCACACTTCATAAATTATTTCTTCTATCATTTACCTACTCGAGGACGAGTAGGAATTAAGCTTGGGGATGCTGATACGTCTCCATCGTATCTATAATTTATGAAGTGTTCATGACAATATATTTACATTCTTGGATGTTTTACAATCATTTTGTAGCAACTTTATATCAATTTTGGGACTAACCTATTGACCCAGTGCCCAGTGCCAGTTGTTGTTTTTTGCTTGTTTTTTACATTGTAGAAAATTAATATCAAACATAGTCCAAACACCGCGAAACTTTTTGTGGATTTTTTTATGGACCAGAAGACTCCCGATGGGCCGGAGCAGCACCTGGGGGGTGCCCCGTCGGGGGCACAACCCACCAGGCACGCCAGGGCCCCCTAGCGCGCCCAGGTGGGTTGTGCCCACCTCAGTGGCCTCCCGCACCCCCTCTTTGCACTATAAATTCCCAAATATTCCGAAACCCTCCCGCACCCCCTCTGTAGCCACCGAAAACTAATCTAGACCCATTCGGCACCCTGCCGGAGGGGAGAATCATCTCCGGTGGCCATCTTCATCATCCCGGCGGCCACCACGATGAGGAGGGAGTAGTCCACCCTCGGGGCTGAGGGTTTGTACCAATAGATATGTGTTTAATCTCTCTCTCTCTCTCTCGTGATCTATATCATGGGCTTTGTTAATATAGTCGAATCATATTATGTTTCTCCCCTCTATACCCTTGTTGTGATGAATTGAATCTTTACCCTTTGAAGTTTTGTCTTGTCGGATTGAATATTCAGATATGAGAACACATGATGTATGTCTTGAAGTATCAATACTTGAGGTGACGATGTGTTATCATATTAATTCACTTGATATGTGTTTTGTCATTCAACTCACGGATTCCCGCGTTGACATTGGGGTAATCTATGCATAGGGGTTGATGCACGTTTTTATTATCTTTTCTCCGACAGAAACTTTGGGGTCTACTTGTAGTTCTTTGTGTTGGATTGAGTATTATGAATATGAATTTGCTTTGGTGCTATTTTAGTACGAACTCTAGGATAGATGGAACAGAAAAAATAGCTTTGTGTTATTTTAGTATGAACTCTTGAATATATCGAATGAAAAGAATAGCTTTGAGGTGGTTTCGTACCCTACAAACAATTCCTATCTTTTGTTCTCCACTAATTGGAACTCGGGAGTGACTCTCCGTTTCACTTTGAGGGATAATCATATGATCCAACTATGTTAGCACTGTTGAGAGGTTGCACTAGTGAAAGTACAGAACCTAGGCCTTGTTTTCAAGCATTGCAATACCATTTTTGTGCCCGTTTACTATTTGCTACCTTGCTGTTTTTATTTCTTTAGATTATAAAAATATAATTCTACCATCAATATCACACTTTTATCGCCATCTCTTCGCCGAACTAGTGCACCTGTACAATTTGCCTTTGTATTGGCTGTGTTGGGGACACAAGAGATTTCTTGTATTTGGTTGCAGGGTCGTTTGAGAGAGACCATCTTCATACTACACCTCTCACGGATTAATAAACCTTAGGTCATCCACTAGAGGGAAAATTGCTACTGTCCTACAAAACTCTGTGTTTAGAGGCCCAACACGTGTCTACAAGAATAAAGTTGCGTAGTAGACATCAGTACAGTTCAGTAAGTTGTTAACCCATTTCCCTGCACGCACCATACAGAGAGGCCACAATGAGAGTTTGCAGGTACCGGCTGCAATGCCAGTCATCGGGTCAGGGGGCATTGGTGTATCTAGCTGCGCCTATAGGGGGGCACCCCACGTAATCCGCACATGTTAATAGTGATCCCGTGCTATTCGAGACGATGGTCTGCCTGTCTTAGAGTTTCTCTTGAACGATGCTTTGGGTGATTCACGACATACGGAAAGCTAATCTGGTGTGTGTTGGTCAGGTGTGTTTTCAACCCAAAGGCCGTAACGGGAATTAGTCAGTGTCTCGGTGTTGGCTAAAGAAATCCTATACACGTTGGTAAAGAGTACACCCTCTACAGAGTTATATCTATTCAAATAGCCGTGTCCATGGTTAAGGACTACAGTCTAAGTTGGTCAAGTGTCGGTCTTATTGTCAGTCTCTAGAGGAAATAATTAAATTGATTCGTTCTGCAGGATAATTATTGTCACTACTGGTGCCAATATGAATATTATTGTTGACATGAATATTGTTGTCGACAAACCCTTTCCTCTTATGTTTACCCTTGAGCATCTCTTGGGATGGCTAGACCACCCGGGATTACTCAAGTTTATTTTCGTTTCTGAGTATCACTTCGGATGGCTAGTCCACCTGGATACTCGTGTTATTATTGTCTTATAAGCCCTTTATGAGGCATCACTCAGATAGCCGACTGTGGCATTTATGTTTCAAGACCTCTCAAGGCGTCGCTTTTAGACACCCGTTTGGCCTTTCTTTTCTAGACCTCTCGTGGTTTCGCTTGAGTTCTCAGGCGGTCCTGTCTCGCCCGATTCTCTTTTAGACACCCGCTTGTCATTTTTTTCTTGGAATTCTTCAGGCGGTCCAACGCCCGATGTTCCACTTCATTTCCTCAATTTACTACTAATGTGATTCATTTATCCTTCTGCACCGTATGAATATTTGTCATGCCATGCTTTAATTCTCAGTCAACACACGCATATAATTTTATTCATCATGAGCATATGCATCCGGTATATCTTTTGTTCATCATGTTTGCGAGTACATTCAAACATACTCACTGGCTTGTCCCTGGCTATTGTCTTGGCCAGATCATGTTTCAGAAAGGAGTACTTTGAAGACTCCTCCACAACCTAGGATTCAAGGATAGCAGCCACGTGAGATAAGAGTTATCCGGGTCAGCTGTTCCTGTGGGAATGGAGTCCCATCAACATTGGAGACCCACGAGTCGCTTCCCTCATCCACCACTGGATAACCTTGTTATATTCGTTGGACCTTTGTGGTCTTGTACTCAGTTTATTGTATTTTATTAGAATTTTGTATCAATGAAGTATCCACCAGTGAACAGTAATCCTGGGGCTGGTGATGACACAAGGGTCATTTGATGGGATTTATGTCCCGGAAATCCGGCCTCTACAACCTTGGTATCAGAGCCAGGCTGACCACTGGCTAATCCAATCTTAGCGTGGTCACTATCCCTTGGTTTCCACACCGTCCATATCCTTTTCTATCCACAATCAAGTCGATCCTATCTGATAATCGCATAGTGGCCAGCCGACATCTTTTTCATAGTCGGTGCCCAACCTATCATCCTAGCCCATAGGCCGTGTGCCCGTGGCCGACACCTGAGTTGTCCCATCCGCAAGCGTGCGATGGAAGACTCCGCTGGCCTATAAGGGAAGCCTTGCCCCAACTCAGCACATCACAACCTTCACTCACAACCTGATTTCCAAACCACCAAGATGCCTGGTCCCATCGTCCGCAACGAGACCACCGCATCCGAGCTTGGAGATTTCGTAGCCATCCTCGCTAATCTCACTCGTCGTGCTTTTGGCATAGATGAACCCCTAGAATATTTTGTGTACCAGGAACACACAAGTGATGTCATCCATCACTTCTAAGCCATGCCGCACATCTACGGGAGGGGCACCACATTAGAGCGTCCCTACCGCTTCACCAGGAGGACAACCTCCGATGAGCCCCAAGCCATCCAACTTGCAGCCCGAGAGGGTATAGTTAATATCCAGCACTTGTCGCCGAGAGTTAACGGTTTCCCTTTCTTCTACTACCCTAGTCATGAAGGCTATGGTAGCCCGACCCAGGTCGCCAATGGAGACCATGAGTCAGATCCTTCTCTAGTGCATCTGGTGCACTACCTAAGGGCGCAAGAGGCACTATTCGATCAGGTCACTAATGACCTGATTGCGACTCGCAGGACGCTTGCTCTCCTGACGCTGGTGAGGAGTGAAGCTGCAACTGACACCGACACCCTGATAATGCTGCTTGGGAGGCCGGTTGAGCCCCCAAGATCTTCTCCTGTCATCTACCTGGCAATGCCTTTGCCTCCCCAAGGGAACTCCGTCGTCTCTTGGAGACCTACTCCAACGGGATTGTGACCACCAAACCCCACGAGGGGCATCACTGCTATCCAGCACTGTAGCATCCCATCCTACCCCAAACAACTCCGACATTGAAGCTCATGGAGAAGCCTCGACATCTGCAAGACACGCCCGGCTAGATGTCAACAAGGTGGACTGAGTCCACCAGGAGTGTGTCAAATCTTAGTAGTCCTATTGTCTTGTATTTTCAAGGAAGCAATCGCATGGCGTAGTGAGCTTGTAAGTTACCCGTGTGCCACTGCTTGAATGGTACTATGTGTGATAGCTAGCGCAAATTGTTGGCATTCGGCGACAGAGTAAATGCTAGACGTGACTGCCGACATGCATAGTAATGCGTCAGACTCCTTTTGGAAAGAGATGTCCGAGAATTTGACTTGAACAACCCTATGTTGGAGACGATGCACGAGTCGTACCAACGCCGCATCATGTTTCTAGACCTAGGCACCTTATAAGGGGCCGTATCCATACACCACCCCAGCCACCACCACACTTGAGCTTCGTTGTTCTCCATTCATCCTTCTATGTCTCACCCCCGGAGCCTACCTACAAACTCCAGATGCAAGCCCTTGTAGTTTCGTTAAGGTTTTGTGGGATCTGACCCGCAATACACTTGGTTCCAGCCACCCATCTCAGTATGAGTTGTTCAAAATGAGGATCACCCCTAATTCCTCAAAATACTGGGCAGCACATCCCATGAGAGGATTTGAGTCAAGGCCCACCATATGTTGTCTTCGTCGGAAGATCCATGCCAGTATCAGGCATGGCTGTTGAGGCTAATGCTTATGAAGCAGTTACCAGTCTTTGATTCATAGTACCTACTGCCAGTGAAAGGAAATACTACTATTTCCCGAGCCGTGCAGCATCTAGAGCAGAAGCCACGTTCCGTTGTGAACGCATAGAGAGGGATCCAACTCTGGCCAAGCTCATTCAATATGGGATGGCCCAGGAGCATCTAACCTAGCAACTAATGGATTACCTCCATTATCTTGCTGTTTTGAATCCCCATATCGCCATTGGTGGACCACCATGGCCAACTCCGGAAGGGCGTGTTCTTCGTTTACTTCCTTCACTTTCCCCGGAAGAAGAAGAGTGTGCCCCAGCACCAGGAACCCTTCCACAAGATCATGTAGATCTCACCTTTGAACCATAGACGGTCATTGTTGCAGTACGTAGCACTGGTTTACATGATGCAACCATTGTATTGTAATTTAGGGCATATGTCATAAGTGCATTGCCATGATTGCATTCTGCATATGATCATTTTTATGCATTCAGTTCTTCTGCCCTTAACAAATCTCGAGGACGACATTTTTCGTAAGGGGGGTAGAGTTTGTAACATCCCATAAATTTAATCAATTTTTTATTAATTAAAATTTGGTCAGAAATAAAATTTTAAGCTACTCCAGGTCATTTATTAATTTCAGAGCCTTTTCTGTTTTGTTTTACAAAATTCTTCCCTCCATAGAAGATTATTTTGTAGAATGTGGTGGTCCTTGGTTGTTTTGTAAATCATTTCATTTATATCATAAACAAAAGTAGGAAACATTTTCATAATAAAATTTCCACGAAGTAATACTTTTAAAAGCATTTTCAGTACTTAAAATGCTTCCGTTGCACTACAATTATTTTAAATAATTGTTTTAAAATCGCTCAAAAAGTATGAGAGGTCAGGTGATGCATATAAATCACTTTTATGCAAAAACCTAACCATGTCTTTTGAAATTTTTGAGTGAAAAATCCTCTTTTCATTTTTTCCCCACTCTTGAGTTATAACTACAACCCTAATTCTCCTAGCTACATTAATTCTAAAACTTTTCCATCTTGTAGTCCTTCCAACTAGTACCTCAACTCCAGGAGATCGGCTCTATTTGCATCTTTTAAGTCCCCCAAACACTCATCTGAAATTTCTGTCCAGAACTGAATTCTGGTAAAACTTGCACTAACAAGTTTATCTTCTTGCCAAACCAACTCTACCATCTAAAGAGACCTCACCCTGCCAAGTTTCAAATCTAACAAAGCTTCCTAGCTGGCCCTAGCATTCTGTCAAACACCTTCTAGGCATGGCAGAAACTTTGCAACTTTCTGAACTGCACTGGACACTTGGTCATTTGGCCAAACTAGCATGTCCATTAGCTCTCTCACAACTAGACTCACAATCCTATCAAATATCGCTGTCATCAGACACCCCTAGGTGGCCCTGGCATTTCATCAAGCACAGTGTGCATGTGCTCCAGGCAGGGCCAGAGCGTGCGTTTCGCACGCGTCGGCACCGAGCAACTGCCGCCGCTCTGCTACCTCCCCCTCTCAACCCGATCCTTCTCTGGAGCATCTCGACTACCTAGACCCTCGCCGACACCTCCCCTTGGCTCCTAGCACCGTCCACTGCCATCAACGATGACCAGGATCGCCACCTAACGAGTCCCCCTTTGCCACGTCTCTGTCCGCCCCATCTCACTTAATTTCCTTTGGCTCGAGCTCATCCGCAGCCCACCGGCCTCACAAAAGACACACCGGCCACACATCTAACCAGCCACCGCCCTCGTTGTCATTAAGGGTTGCCGCCGTCATGTCTATCTTCGGGAAGCCGTAGAGCCGACCTCACCGGGATAGATAAGGCTACTGATACGTCTCCGTCGTATCTATAATTTTTGATTGTTCCATGCTAATATTCTACAAATTTCATATACTTTTGGCAACTTTTTATACAATTTTTGGGACTAACATATTGATCCAGTGTCCGGTGCCAGTTCTTGTTTGTTGCATGTTTTTTGTTTCACAGAATATCCATATCAAACAGAGTCCAAACGGGATAAAAACTGATGGAGATTTTTTTCGGAATATATATGATTTTTGGGAAGAAAAATCCACACGAGACGATGCCCGAGGGCGCCCCAGGGGGCAGGCGCGCCCCTGACCCTCGTGGCCACCCCGTAAGGGGGTTGGTCTCCTTCTTTCGCTGCTAGAAAGCTAATATCCGGATAGAGATCGTGTTAAAATTTCGGCCCAATCACAGTTACGAATCTCCGGGAATATAAGAAACGGTGAAAGGGTAGAATCTGGGAATGCAGAAATAGAGACAGTCAGAGAGACAAATCCAATCTCGGAGGGGCTCTTGCCCCTCCCACGCCATGGACCAGAGGGGAGACCCTTCTCCCATCTAGGGAGGAGGTCAAGGAAGAAGAAGAAGGAGGGGGCTCTCTCCCCCTCGCTTTCGGTGGCACCGGAGTGCCACCGGGGGCCATCATCATCACCGCAATCTTCACCAACAACTTCACCGCCATCATCACCAACTCTTCCCCCTCTATGCAGTGGTGTAACCTCTCTCTTACCCGTTGTAATCTCCACTTTAACATGGTGCTCAACGCTATATATTATTTCCCAATGATGTATGGCTATCCTATGATGTTTGAGTAGATCTGTTTTGTCCTATGGGCTATTTGATGGTCGTGATTGATTTGAGTTGCATGTTTTATTATTGGTGCTGTCCTATGGTGCTCTCCATGTCACGCAGGCATGATGGATCCCCACTGTAGGGTGTTGCAATACATTCATGATTCGTTTATAGTGGGTTGCGCGAGTGACTGAAACACAAACCCGAGTAAGGGGGTTGTTGCGTATGGGATAAAGAAGACTTGATACTTTACTGCTATGGATGGGTTTTACCTTAATTATCTTTAGTAGTTGTGGATGCTTTCAAGAGTTCCAATCATAAGTGCATATGATCCAAGTAGATAAAGTATGTTAGCTTATGCCTCTCCCTCATATAAAATTGCAATAATGATTACCGATCTAGTTATCGATTGCCTAGGGACAAATAAGTGAACATCAAGCGTGCGTAGAGTTGTATCGGTGGTCAATAGAACTTGAGGGAATATTTGTTCTTCCTTTAGCTCCTCGTTGGGTTCGACACACTTACTTATCGAAAACTGTTGCGATCCCCTATACTGGTGGGTTATCAAGACCTTTTTCTGGCGCCGTTGCCGGGGAGCAATAGCGTGGGGTGAATATTATCGTGTGTGCTTGTTTGCTTTATCACTAAGTAATTTTTATTTGCTGTTCTTAGTTGTTTTCTATCTTTAGTTATGGGTAGGAAACGCAAAATACCAAAAAAAATTAGTTGTACCTACTGAACCAATGGTTGAAGAACCACTCAAAATCTGTCACACTGCTGAAGCTTATTACTTGGATCATCTTCGATCCCTATGTGCTCGTGCTGAAACCCCAACTAGCTTAGTTGAGGGCAAATCTTTCATGCTTGTTACGTGCGACATCGAATATCTGAAAAAGGGAAAATTTTACTGGGTCAAATTCATCGTTTGCAATGCTATGCTTGGAATTTATGCGAAATATATGATATTACTTGTTGTTCTGAAAACCCTAAGAAACACCTTCCCTATCAATGTGAGTTTAATGATAATGGAATCATATCTTTGTATGCTAAGGGTGTTTATAGTTACTATGATGTTCAACAAATTGAAGAATTTGTTGCTTTTAAGGGTGCTTATGAAATTGCTTCTTTGATTGAAACGTATGATGCTACTCTTTACAAATCTGAAAATTTTGACATACATAAATATTTCTATGATAATTATGCTTCTAATGCCTATGTTGAACAATATATTGAGGACTACCCCACTGTCCAAGAAGAGACTAATAATTTGCAGGAGTCTACAGAAGAAGAAATTTATGAAACTGTGAGCTCATTGGATGAAAACGATGAGGAGGAGAGCGAAGAACAAAATTAGGAAGAGCGGATTAGCTACCCGTGCCCACCTTCTAATGAGATTAACTCTTCAACTCATACATTGTTTAATTTTCCTTCGTGCTTACTAAAGGATGATTGCTATGATGATTGTTATGATCCCGTTGATTCTCTTGAAATATCCCTTTTTGATGATGCTTGCTATGCTTGTGGCCAAGATGCCAATATGAATTATGCTTATGGAGATGAACTTGCTATAGGTCCTTATGTCAAACATGAAATTGTTGCTATTGCACCCACACATGATAGTCCTATTATCTTTTTGAATTCTCCTGACTACACTATATCGGAGAAGTTTGCCCTTATTAAGGATTATATTGATGGGTTGCCTTTTACCGTTGCGCATCATGATTTTGATGAATATAATATGCATGTGCTTGCTGTGCCTACTTGCAATTATTATGAGAGAGGAACTATATCTCCACCTCTTTATGTTTCCAATATGATAAAATTGCAAGAAACTGCTTATGCTATGCATTGGCCTTTACTATGTGTGCATGAATTGTTCTTTTATGACATGCCAATGCATAGGAAGAGAGTTAGACTTTGTTGTTATATGATATATGTTACTTTGTGCTCACTACTAAATTACAAATCATTGCTAATTAAAATTGGCTTTGATATACCTTGGGATCCAGGTGGATTCACTACTTGAGCACTATATGCCTAGCTTAATGGGTTTAAAGAAAGTGCTGCCAGTGAGACAACCCGGAAGTTTTAGAGAGTCATTTATTTCTGTTGAGTGCTTTCATATAGTTTAAAAACAACAAAAATAAAGAGGGGAACCCAAAACTTTTTCAAAAAGGAAAGTGAAAGTGAGAAAGACAAGCATTGTTGAAGTGGGAGCGCTCCTTGAACTTTGTTCATGCTCACGGCAACTTTGTGAATCTTGATTACATAAACTTTTCAACAAAAATAATTATCCCCTTGTACAATTCCATTGTATTATAAAAATAATGTGCCAAGGTTTGCCTTTAGGATGTTTACTTTGCTTGTTGGTTTGTATGGTGCAGGACAGAAACTTTGGCTGTAGTGCACGATTTTACGTTTTTAGCTGGAACGTCAAATGGTTCTAATTCTTTCTGCGCTGTCTTTATATACCAATTGTTTATTTTTACTAATTTTGGAAGAATTTTTCAAATATCAGAAGTATGGTGAATGTTCAGATTATTACAGACTATTCTGTTTTAGACAGATTCTGTTTTTGATGCATAGTTTACTTGTTTTGATGAAACTATCGATTTGTATCAGTGGATTAAGCCATGGAAAAGTTATATTACAGTATACACAATACAAAAACAAAATATGAATTGGTTTGCAACAGTAATTAGAGTAGTGATTTGCTTTATTATACTAACGGATCTTACCGAGTTTTCTGTTGAAGTTTTGTGTGGATGAAGTGTTCGATGATCGAGAAGGTCTCGATGTGAGAAGAAGGAAGAGAGGCAAGAGCTCAAGCTTGCGGATGCCCGAGGCACCCAAAGTAAATATTCAAGGAGACTCAAGCGTCTAAGCTTGGGGATGCCCCGGAAGGCATCCCCTCTTTCTTCAACAAGTATCGGTATGTTTTCGGATTCGTTTCGTTCATGCGATATGTGCAATCTTGGAGCGTCTTTTGCATTTAGTTTTCATTTTTCTTTTATGCACCATGCTGGTATGAGATTGTCCTTGGTTGATTTATAGAATGCTCATTGCACTTCACTTATATCTTTTGAGTATGGCTTTATAGAATGCTTCATGTGCTTCACTTATATCATTTGAAGTTTGGATTGCCTGTTTCTCTTTACATAGAAAACTGCCATTGTAGAGTGCTCTTTTGCTTCACTTATATTTGTTAGAGTGTGGGCATATCTTTTGTAGAAATAATTAAACTCTCTTGCTTCACTTATATCAATTTGGAGAGATGGCATGAATTGGTCATTCGCATGTTTAGTCATAAAATCCTACAATAGTTTTGCGATATGTTTGATTCCTTGCAATAGTTTTGCGATATAAAGATGGTGATATTGGAGTCTTGCTAGTGGGTAGTTGTGGATTAGTAGAAATACTTGTGTTGAGGTTTGTGATTCCCGTAGCATGCACGTATGGTGAACCGTTATGTAACGAAGTCAGAGCATGAGGTATTTATTGATTGTCTTCCTTATGAGTGGCGGTCGGGGACGAGCGATGGTCTTTTCCTACCAATCTATCCCCCTAGGGGCATGCATAGTAGTACTTTGCTTCGAGGGCTAATAAACTTTTGTAATAAGTATGTGAGTTCTTTATGACTAATGTTGAGTCCACGGATTATATGCACTCTCACCCTTCCATCATTGCTAGCCTCTCTAGTATCGCGCAACTTTCGCCGGTACCATAAACCCACCATATACCTTCCTCAAAACAGCCACCATACCTACCTATTATGGCATTTCCATAGCCATTCCGAGATATATTTCCATGCAACATCCATCATCACCATATACATGACTTGAGCATTCATTGTCATATTGCTTTGCATGATCGTAAGATAGCTAGCATGATGTTTTCATGGCTTGTCCATTTATTGATGTCATTGCTACGCTAGATCATTACACATCCCGGTACACCGCCGGAGGCATTCATATAGAGTCATATCTTTGTTCTAGATATCGAGTTTTAATATTGAGTTGTAAGTAAATAAAAGTGTGATGATCATCATTAATAGAGCACTGTCCCCAAAAAAGAGAAATGCCAAATAAAAAAGAAAGGCCACATAAAAAAGGCAAAATAGAAAGAATAAAAAATAAAAAAATAAAAGGGGTAATGTTACTATCCTTTTACCACATTTGTGCTTCAAAGTAGCACCATGTTCTTCATATAGAGAGTCTCTTGAGTTATCACTTTCATATACTAGTGGGAATTTTCATTATAGAACTTGGCTTGTATATTCCGATGATGGGCTTCCTCAAATGCCCGAGGTCTTCATGAGCAAGCAAGTTGGATGCATGCCCACTTAGTTTTCAGTTTGAGCATTCATAGACTTATAGCTCTTAGTGCATCCGTTGCATGGCAATCCCTACTCACTCACATTGATAACTATTGATGGGCATCTCCATAGCCCGTTGATACGCCTAGTTGATGTGAGACTATCTTCTCCTTTTTGTCTTCTCCACAACCACCATTCTATTCCACCTATAGTGCTATGTCCATGGCTCACGCTCATGTATTGCGTGAGGGTTGAAAAAGATGAAGCGCATTAAAAAGTATGAACCAATTGCTCGGCTTGTCATCGGGGTTGTGCATGATTTGAATATTTTGTGTGGTGAAGATGGAGCATAGCCAGACTATATGATTTCGTAGGGATAACTTTCTTTGGCCATGTTATTTTGAAAAGACATGATTGCTTTATTAGTAGGCTTGAAGTATTATTGTTTTTATGTCAAATGATAGACTATTGCTTTGAATCACTCGTATCTTAATATTCACGCCATGATTAGATATGTGATCAAGATTATGCTAGGTAGCATTCCACATCAAAAATTATCTTTTTATCATTTACCTACTCGAGGACGAGCAGGAATTAAGCTTGGGGATCCTGATACGTCTCCGCCGTATCTACAATTTTTGATTGTTCCATGCCAATATTCTACAACTTTCATATACTTTTGGCAACTTTTTATACTATTTTTGGGACTAACATATTGATCCAGTGCCCAATGCCAGTTCCTGTTTGTTGCATGTTTTTTTGTTTCGTAGAATATCCATATCAAAAGGAGTCCAAATGGGATAAAAACTGACGGAGATTTTTTTTGGAATATATATGATTTTTTGGAAGAAAAATCCACGCGAGATGATGCCCGAGGGGGCCATGAGGCAGGGGGGCGCGCCCCAGGGTGGCAGCCACGCCCCTGACCCTCGTGGCCACCCCGTAAGGTGGTTGGTGCCCTTCTTTTGTCGCAATAGCTAATATCTGGATAGAGATCGTGTTAAAATTTCAGCCCACTCGGAGTTACGGATCTCCGGGAATATAAGAAACGGTGAAAGGGTAGAATCTGGGAACGCAGAAATAGAGAGAGACAGAGAGACAGATCCAATCTCGGAGGGGCTCTTGCCCCTCCCATGCCATGGAGGCCATGGACCAGAGGGGAAACCCTTCTCCCATCTAGGGAGGAGGTCAAGGAAGAAGAAGAAGGAGGGGAGCTCTCTCCCCCTCGCTTCCGGTGGCACCGGAGTGCCACCGGGGGCCATCATCATCACCGCAATCTTGACCAACAACTTCACCGCCATCATCACCAACTCTTCCCCCCCTCTATGCAGCAGTGTAACCTCTCTCTTACCCACTGTAATCTCTACTTAAACATGGTGCTCAACGCTATATATTATTTCCCAATGATGTATGGCTATCCTATGATGTTTGAGTAGATCCGTTTTGTCCTATGGGCTATTTGATGATCGTGATTGGTTTGAGTTGCATGTTTTATTATTGGTGATGTCCTATGGTGCTCTCCGTGTCGCGCAAGCGTGAGGGATCCCCGTTATAGGGTGTTGCAATACGTTCATGATTCACTTATAATGGGTTGCGTGAGTGACTGAAACACAAACCCGAGTAAGGGGGTTGTTGCGTATGGGATAAAGAGGACTTGATATTTTAATGCTATGGTTGGGTTTTACCTTAATGATCTTTAGTAGTTGCGGATGCTTGCTAGAGTTCGAATCATAAGTGCATATGATCCAAGTAGAGAAAGTATGTTAGCTTATGCCTCTCCCTCATATAAAATTGCAATAATGATTACCGGTCTAGTTATCGATTTCCTAGGACAAATAACTTTCTCGTAACTACAACCTCTCTACTAAACCTAACTTAGTTGTGTCTTTACCTAAACAGCCCCTACCTTTTATTTACATGCTCTTTATTACCTTGCAAACCTATCTAAAAACACCTACAAAGTACTTCTAGTTTCATACTTGTTCTAGGTAAAGCGAACATCAAGCGTGCGTAGAGTTGTATCGGTGGTCGATAGAACTTGAGGGAATATTTGTTCTGCCTTTAGCTCCTCATTGGGTTTGACACTCTTACTTATCGAAAACTGTTGCGATCCCCTATGCATGTGGGTTATCAGCTACCCTGAGCCTGATCCCAACACCATCATCCCCTCTCCACCCTCTCTGAGCTCTCTCGAACAGAAGAACGACCGGAAGCGGTCTTCTTCCTCACCTCCGACCAAGGCGACCGCCGCCGCTGTTTGGTCGATTCCGACACCACTAGAGCCACTCCTTGTCCAATTTATTCTCTAGTAGATGTCTAGGTATCCCACGAATCCAACCATCTCTTGTTTCTGCTCAGGATTGATCGTGGGAGGAATTCCCTTTTCACCCGTCGCCGCCGTTCGCCGGAGAGCTCGCCATCGGTGACTCCGTCCACCACGGCAACCACAAAGGGTACCCACGGGTCCGCCTCGACCCCTTGAGCATGTTTAGGTGCTCAGCTCCCCACCATTCAGCAACGTGGGCCGCCGGAATGGCGCCTCTGTTCTGCCACGGGAGGGAGGGCGCAGTTGGACTAGTCAAACCTGACCGGTGGGCCAGGCGGGCCCACTGTCAGTGACCCAGCGCTGTGCCAGCTCATTTTAAGTGGAGGCATGTTTCTCAAAGTATGTCTCCTCCTTTGGAAACCGTAATCTAGGGTAGAGTCACCATTGAAGGACGTTTTCCCAAGTCTAAAAGAGTATTTTCGCTTGAATCGTTTTCTTTTTCTATTTTTATTTAAATCCAGAGTTGACCCTAAATTTGACTGGCTCTAATTTTTAAACCACAACTCCAAATGACTTGATTCCTTTTCTATTATTTCTGAAATTCCATCTAGTTTATTTAGTATTTATTTCAACAATTTCCAAACAATTTTTATGTACTGTTTTGGAATTATGTGGTAATTAAAATATTTTGAAAATAAGAAATGGAGGGAAGATATAATTATTAAAGTTTTGGAGTGCACCCAATCTTTCTGCATGCTCAAGGCAAGCATCTTGAGCACATGATACGATGAATACATAATGGTTTATTTGCTAGTGTAATTGAATTATGAATGTAGTGAATTGATATAGAACTTGCATATTGCTAGTCATACATGCATGACACCCGTGATGATATTCTATCTCCATTTAAACATGAAGTATGAGTGAGTATGGTGATTTTCATGTACCATATATGCCTATGTTGGTCCAGGCTAATTTGCAGGAAGAATCAGTCACGAGAAAAGTGACTGTGAGACTGAAATCTTGTTGTGACGAGAATGATCGGTGAGGGTATGTTGGGACATACCAGGTGGTGACCCTGTTGGGTACGCCAAGGAGTTATACTGTGCTAACCACTGCAGCAAAACATAAACCTCCTAAGTTGACCATAGATCGAGTCTTGTTCCGGTAACCCCCATACTGGTTTCGTGCTACCACTTGTCCCTGCCACATGCAGGGTATGGTTCAGTAAGTTGTTAACCCCTTTACCTGCACGCACCATACAGAGAGGACACGTTGAGGGTTTCCAGGTACCGACTGTAATGCCAGTCATTGGGTCAGAGGCATGGGTTTATCCGGCTGGGCCAAGAGGGGGGCACCCCTTGTAATCTGCGCGTGTTAATAGTGATCAAATGCTATTCGAGACGATAGTCTCCGCGCCTTAGAGTTTCTCTTGAACGATGCTTTGGGTGATTCCTGGCATCCAGAAAGTTAATCTGGTGTGTGCTGGTCAGGTGTGTTTTCAACCCAAAGGCCGTAATAGGAATTAGTCAGCGTCTTAGTGTTGGCTAAAGAAATCCTATACACGTGGGTAAAGAGTACACCCTCTGCAGAGTTATATCTATTCGAATAGCCATGTCCATGGTTAAGGACTATAGTCTGGGTTGGTCAAGTGTCGGTCTTAGTGTCAGTCTTCGGAGGAAATAATTAATTTGATTATGTTTCGTTCTGTAGGATAATTATTGTCACGACTGGTGCCAATATGAATATTATTGTTGACATGAATATTGTTGTGGACTAACCCTTTCCTCTTATGTTTAACCTTGAGTATCTCTTGGGATGGCTAGACCACCTGTGATTACTCAAGTTTATTTTCGTTTCTGAGTATCACTTGGGATGGCTAGTCCACCTGGATACTCGTGTTATTATTGTCTTATAAGCCCTTTATGAGGCATCGCTCAGACACCCGACTGTGGTATTTATGTTTCAAGACCTCTCGAGGCTTCGCTTTTAGACACCCATTTGGCATTTCTTTTCAAGACCGCTCGTGGTGTCGCTTGAGTTCTTGGGCGGTCCTGTCTCGCCCGGTTCTCTTTTAGACACCCTCTTGGCTTTTTTTCTTGGAATTCTTAGGGCGGTCCAACGCCCGATGTTCCACTTCCTTTCCTCAATTTACTAGGAACGTGATTCGTTTGTCCTTCTGCACCATATGAATATTTTTCATGCCATGCTTTAATTCTTAGTCATCACACACATATAATTTTATTCATCATGAGCATATGCATCCGGTATATCTTGTGTTCATCATGTTTGCGAGTACATTCAAACATACTCACTGGCTTGTCCCTGGCTATTGTCTTGGCCAGATCATGTTTCAGAAAGCAGTACTTTGAAGACACCTCCACAACCTAGGATTCGAGGATAGAGACCACGCGAGATAGGAGTTATGCAGGTCAGCTGTTCCTGTGGGAATGGAGTCCCATCAACATCGGAGACCCACGAGTTGCTTCCATCATCCACCACTGGATAACATTGTTATATTCATTGGACCTTTGTGGTCTTGTACTCAATTTCTTGTATTTCCTTGGAATTCTGTATCAAGGAAGTGTCCACCAGCGAACAGTAATCCTGGGGCTGGTGATCACACAAGGGTCATATGCTGGGATTTATGTCCCGGAAATCCGGCCTCTACACCCCCGGACATCGGGCCCGACGCCCGAACATCCGGCGCTTGGCAGCAGCATACGACTCCACCACCACCATTTTCCCCGAATTCGCCAATATTGACCAGAGTTTCCAACATTACTTCCGCATACCACCACTGCTTTCCGCAACCACCATCGCTTATCTGCTACCACCTTCAACAATTAGACACCTTTGTTTTGATAATTTGAGCTGTGGTTTTCGTTTCCTAACTTGTTTTGACTACTTAGGGACGGTTCGACACCGGCATCACCTCCGCTCATCTTCGCCACGGATTCGTCATCGACAACAACCACTTCACCTTCGTGACACCATCAACCGTAAGCAAGGGCGGTAACCTCGACGACACCTTCGTATACTCTCCCTTGCCATTGCATTGTTAAGCCCGAGCCTATTTTGCGTCACTTTCCTATGGAGACTAGCCATTTGAGTTTTGTCGGGCAACTTTAGTTATGCACATTAGTGATCATCGGTCCACACCTTCCCTCATGCATATCATCTTGGCATGAGTGCATATATCATTGTATCATCTCTTGTGTTATCTATTGTTCCCTCATATACATCATTTTTGTCTTGGTTCGAAAAGTTTGCATAAGTGGCCTAAGGACAATATCAAAAGAACAAAAAGCTTTTAAGCAAGGAGATAGGAAAGAGATTGTAATCAATAGCCATAGCATCGCCGCATTGCATATCAACTTGTCATATTCGATCATCTTGGATCATCGTGAGAAAATCACCGGGAGCCATACATACATAGAATACTTGGGATAGAAGTCATTCCACTTTGTCTCGTATAGGTTGTGCACAAGTCTCATATCCGCCTATTGAGAAATCATGCTAGTATCTCTCCAGAGTTGTGCAACAAGAGCATTTTCCATGGATTCGACATTTTGAGCTTGTTCCTTGGTAGCATGACCCCATTTATCTATCCGTGTGTGTGTTTCCATGTGCCACGTATTGCTATTGGCCTACTTGCTTCACTTGCAAATTTGTGAATATCTTTCAACATTATTGAATCTTGCTAACAATCGCATAAATTTTGTGCCACCATCCTCACCAAGCTACTCTAAAAGCTTTACTTGTGTAGGTGTGAGAATCCACAAGATCCGGTACCAATTATGCTACTTCCATAATACTACTTTGGATGATCTTTAATCCATCTTCAACATCGGATAAGGTACATTTGGTCTAGTTCTTTCCTTTATTCCACTCACATATTTGCTTGAGATGATGGATAGGCCAAGTACTTCTACCAACCCACTCTTCATCGAGCAAGAAGAGGAGCCCAACAACTATGTCACCAAGAATCAATTATCCGGTGTGCATAGAGCTTTACACCAATCGAATGAAGCATTGGGCGACTGCATTGATCAAGTCACCACCTACTTGAGGCAATCCGAAGCACGACCAAGGGGATACCTCGACACCACGCTTTCCAACCACATGGAAGAGCTTGACGCCAAAATTGGCAATACTAATGGACGACTTTCGTGCCTTGTTGGTTAATCATTCCTCAACAACATCATTGCCATCATCAAGACGATCCAAGTGAAGTCGACACTCTTTGGACACACTTATTCGGATGCAAGTCTTCCATGAGCGCGTCTGCATCGTCGCCAAGACCATGAAGATCATCAAGCTGCACAAAACTCATTTCATGGCAACGATTTACAAGACAACCTTCGGGACGTGAACGACATCATCACCAAGCTAATGATCAAATGGACAAAGAACAAGCTCCAATACGCCAAGTTCGCCAAGTAAACCAAGATGGCGACTCCATTCGAAAAAAGTAAAAATGCCGTAATGAACAAGCCCTTGAAGCCCAACGTGCTCTAAATGAAGCAACCCAAGCCGTCTACGCACACAACCGGGAACAAGAAGAGGCCATCCGATGAGAGCGGCAAGAAGAAGCCGCACGCCTCGAGGAGCACCAAGAAATGAGGAACCACGCAAGAATCCCATGTCCCCAACGTCAAGCTAATCAAGCGGAGCATGTGCAAGAAGTGGTGGAAGACACTCAACCGAGGCAAGAGCGCCTTCACAATCGACTCGCACACATTGAAGAACAACGCTACGACAAGCTAAAGTTCACCATGCCTAAGTTCTCCATAAGTAATGATCCCAAAGACTACCTTTCATGGGCATTGAAGGTCGACAACTATCGGGACCCCGATCCTAAGTCACACCGGTCTAGCATGTAACACATCATATCACTTTCCAGCCTCACATACAGTATTCCCACGGCTGCAGCGATACCTTGGCTGGGACCATCTGCGCCTTTTGGCTCATGTATATGATTGCATCGCTAGCATCCATATGACAGAGAACCCGGGTTGACATGACTAGATGTAAACCTAAGGTGGCACACACTTACAGGGATAGGCATAGGTAACCCAGCAATGAATGTGTCGGTCATCAACGTACGAATCTAAGTCATAGAAACCTACAAGGACATAAAGGAACAACGTGTGACATTTGCCCGAAGGGACAAACATAGGAACAAAGAAGAATACATGCCGGCCAACCTAAGTGTTCCGGAGCAGTAGAGAACTAGCATGGCTCAGTGGAAGCACTCACTACTGTAGGATGCTGCTAACGTGACACTACAATCATAGACCCTTCAACAAAACTATGTGCGATGCATTAATCACAAACGATGATGTAATAAAACCATAAAAATGATACGAAACATTAAGATGGCGGAGACTTCAAACACGATTTATATTATGGTGTGTGTGATATGCGTGGCATACGGATGATCCATACGAACTATTTGCGATGAGCCAAAAGAACAAAAATGGGCAACCATATCAAGGTGAGTGCGATATATGACATATAGTTCACTCGGATGAACTGTTTGCGATGGTAGAGATGAACACAAGCGATTTAGTGTAACAAGATGTGTGTGATAACCGACAAATAGGTCGGTAATCAGAATTGTGTGCGATCATTATAGACAACGCATACAATTTTTTTGTGAATTGTGTGCTCGACAAGGTACACAATTCAAGAAACCAACCTATGGGCGATAATGTAAAAGATCTCTGTCAAATACGTATTGCTAACCGCCTGCGATGAGATTGACAGGGGAAACATAGATAATGAATTGATATGAGCGAACGAAAACATAGATATATACAGTCTGCTTAATTTAGTACTTGTTGTTGTTGTTGGATGGCCCCGCGACATCTTCTTAGCGAGGATGCTTCTTGTCGCCGAAGTTGAATTTTCATCGCCGCCGCCGTCGTCATCGTCGTTGTTGCTGTCATCCTCCTCCTCGTTTGATCATTCCTCATCATCATGGACATCGTGCTCTTCTTCATCCTCCGACGACTCCTTGTCTGTCTGGTTGTTATCTGACGACTCGGGAGGTGGCGGCCCTTCCATGATCCAGATAAAACTGAGGTATGTGCTCGACATCGGACTCCTGGAAGACGAGCAAGATGATACCAATGTTGACCTATCATTGGGCGCTAGACTGCTGGTGGAACTGTTGTCCTTGCTATCACTCGACATGGCTGCGTACGCGTACAAACCACGAGATAGTGAGATTGCAGAGTGTGTGCAAGTGTGTAGTGTGGCCGGCCGGGATGATAAAGATGGTGGACACTTAAGCGGGGTATGCAGAGAAGAGGAATATCAATGAAGCGGGGGATTGATGTATTATCGAACCGCCTTGTAGGAGGTTAGAATACTAATATAATCAACCACAATTATTTGTACATAGTCGCTCCAAATTCCTGGGGTCGCGCAGTTCTCAATTTGATAATTACACACACGCGTTGGAGCGTCCAAATATGAAACATGCATTTTTCATACTCCCGCCGTACCGGCGACCTAGGTGGGGGAAAACGAGAGAATTTGATGTTTATTTGCTAATAAATACCATTGCGTGCAGAGAATTGACCATTACATGTTATTCTAAGTAGTCTGAAGTCATTGAATGCATACAAAACCCCACGACTCCTATTGGCTGCTTTCTTTTTTGGGGCAAAATTCAAGGAACGAGTTTTGGGATTATTTGGTTTTCGTAATGACTTATGCACCGGTCGGACGGAGTAGGGCAGTTGGCAAGCAATACAATGATCTCTATTTATTGATGAAGTCAGTAGTAATCAAGCAAAACCCCTAATCATCGTTGCAAACAGCGCATAGGAGATGGCTAATGGGACAACCACAACTACACATGCTAGTTCCTTCTTATCTCTTACTTTCATCTGTTGCCTGTGATTGATTCTTTCTTGCTTCATCGTACTGATTGTACACTCCAGATCAACTAGTTTCTGCTTCAGCTTTACGTTATCTTCTGCGAGCTTGGTGATAACACTCCGAGCCCTGCCATGCCATTCTTCATCTAGCCAGTTAACGAAGGCACAAGCCTCATATCCCTGCCAATGTTAAATAGTATTCAGGATGAGCAGTGGCATTAACTCAACTAAAATGATGAACTTAGCACTAACCACTAAGGGGCAACTGAGAAACCGTCTAGAAATGTCGAATCCCTCCTTGCATACATGTCGAGCGGGAGTGTGACCGTGCAAACAACTCAGCTTTTGGTACTTCTCGGTGGCGCAAAACTCGGAGTTGAACTCATGTTACGAGAGTCTGGAGTCATACTCCGGATCTGGTGGCTGATCGCTGCTACCTCTTGAGCACTGCGTTGGTTTTCCCCGAAGAGGAAGGAATGATGCAGCAAAGTAGCATAAGTATTTCCCTCAGTTTTTGAGAACCAAGGTATCAATCCAGCAGGAGGCTACACGCGAGTCCCTCGCACCTGCACAAAACAAATAAATCCTCGCAACCAACGCGATAAGGCATTGTCAATCCCTACACGGCCACTTACGAGAGTGAGATCTGATATATATGATAAGATAATATTTTTGGTATTTTTGTGATAAAGATGCAAAGTAAAATAAAATCAAAGTAAAAAGCAAAGGAAATAACTAAGTAGTAGGAGATTAATATGATGAAGATAGACCCGGGGGCCATAGGTTTCACTAGTGGATTCTCTCGAGAGCATAAGTATTCTACGGTGGGTGAACACATTACTGTTGAGCAATTGACAAAATTGAGCATAGTTATGAGAATATCTAGGTATGATCATGTATATAGGCATCACGTCCGAGACAAGTAGACCGACTCGTGCCTGCATCTACTACTATTACTCCACTCATCGACCGCTATCCAGCATGCATCTAGAGTATTAAGTTAATGAAAACAGAGTAATGCCTTAAGCAAGATGACATGATGTAGATGGATAAACACATGCAATATGATGAAAACCCCATCTTGTTATCCTTGATGGCAATAATACAATACGTGCCTTGCTGCCCCTACTGTCACTGGGAAAGGACACCGCAAGATTGAACCCAAAGCTAAGCACTTCTCCCATTGCAAGAAAGATCAATCCAGTAGGCCAAACCAAACTGATAATTCAAAGAGACTTGCAAAGATAACCAATCATACATAAAAGAATTCAGAGAAGATTCAACTATTGTTCATAGATAGACTTGATCATAAACCCACACTACTAGGAAAAGGCCTACTAATGGCGCACCAGTTTTGCCTACTAATGGCGCACTACTGGTTCGCCATTAGTATACCGGCGCACCACATAGAAGTGCGCCATTAGTAATAAATTTTTTTCAATTTTTTATATTTTTTTTTCTTAATCTCGAGTCACTATGGCTTAATCTCAGGTCAAATCGCACTCTATGGTCAAACTTCCCAGAAGGTCACCCATCCTCACACTACTCCAGCCCGAGCACGCTTAACTTCGTAGTTCTATCCAACCCCAACACCACCTTACTTCACAAGCACTTGTTGATATATCTATCATATCAATCCTATTAAACCTTGCTGATGTCTAGGACTTTGTTCATGTTCATGAGTATGACGAAATTTTGAAAAAATATTTCAAACTTCCCGGTCATATTACGTATCGTATTTTGAAAAATAATTCAAAAAAAAATTTCGAAACCAATTTTTTTTCTGTTACTAGTGGCGCACCTAGCATACGGTGCGCCACTAGTAAGTTTCAATAGTTTTGAATTTTTTTGCCTCCGGATCTTAAAAGTCCCGTAACTTTTTTCTGTTAGGTTTTTGGAGATTTTGAAAATGTTTAACGAGGTTCCCCATGTTAAATTCGGATGTAACTTTTCGAGTAGATGATTTTTCATATAGAAAACTTTTTAATCCGAGTCCGTATGCAAAAGTTATGCCTATTTTACAAATTTCAGAGAGATTTTGCAAATAAAGTCGAAATTCATATTTGTAAATTTTCCCAACAACTAGACCACATATCACATGGGAAACTTATTTTCTTTTATTTTTTTTGACATTTCCATCATTTTATTTTATTTTTTTAAAACTAAAAAGGCGGCCCACCGGGGGGGGGTGCATTCGGTGGAAGTTTTGGGCCAAGTTAGTAATGGCGCACCGTGGGAGTGGTGCGCCATTACTAGTTAAACTAGTAATGGCGCACCACACCCACGGTGCGCCATTACTAGTTAAAAAAATAAAACAAATTCTGAATTTTTTTTTGAAAAAAACTTAGTAATGGCGCACCAGTTGACAGTGCGCCATTACTAGTTTTAACTAGTAATGGCGCACTGTCCACTGGTGCGCCATTACTAGTTTCAAAAAAATAAATAAAAAAAATTTGAATTTTTTTGAAAATAATTTACTAGTGGCGCACCGTGGATGTGGTGCGTCATTACTAGTTTAACTAATAATGGCGCACTATCCACTGGTGCGCCATTACTAGTTTTGAAAAAAATGAAAAAAAATTGTTACTAATGGCGCACCGTGGATGTGGTGCGCCATTAGTATTTGGACACTAATGGCGCACCAACACATGGTGCGCCATTAGTATATACTAATGGCGCACCACATGTCTGGTGCGCCATTAGTGGCCATATCATCTATAGCCCTTTTCCTAGTAGTGCCACAATTCATCGGTCTCAACAAACACACCGCAAAAAGAAGATTACATCGAATAGTTCTCCACAAGAGAGGGGGAGAACATTGTATTGAGATCCAAAAAGAGAGAAGAAGCCATCTAGCTAATAACTATGGACCCGTAGGTCTGAGGTGAACTACTCACACTTCATCGGAGGGGCTATGGTGTTGATGTACAAGCCCTCCGTGATCGATGCCCCCTCCGGCGGAGCTCTGGAACAGGCCCCAAGATGGGATCTCGTGGATACAGAAAGTTGCGGCGGTGGAACTATGGTTTTGGCTCCGTATCCGATCGTTTGGGGTACGTAGGTATATATAGGAGGAAGGAGTACGTCGGTGGAGCAACAGGGGGCCCACGAGGGTGGAGGGCGCGCCTGGGGGGGGGGGGGTAGGCGCGCCCCCTACCTCATGGCCTCCTCTTTTTTGTCTTGACGTAGGGTCCAAGTCTCCTGGGTCTTGTTCGTTGAGAAAATCATGTTCCCGAAGGTTTCATTCCATTTGGACTCCGTTTGATATTCCTTTTCTTCGAAACCCTAAAACAGGCAAAAAAAACAGCAATTCTGGGCTGGGCCTTCGGTTAATAGGTTAGTCCCAAAAATAATATAGAAGTGGATAATAAAGCCCAATAATGTCCAAAACAGTAGATAATATAGCATGGAGAAATCAAAAATTATAGATACATTGGAGACGTATCAAGCACCCCCAAGCTTAATTCCTTCTCGTCCTCGAGTAGGTAAATGATAAAAATAGAATTTTTGATGCAGTGATACCTGGCATAATTTTAATGTAATTCTGCTTAATTTTGGTATGAATATTCAGATCCGAAAGATTCAAGTCAAAAGTTTATATTGACATAAAAATAATAATAGTTCAAGCATACTAACAAAGCAATTATGTCTTCTCAAAATAACATGGCCAAAGAAAGTTCATCCCTATAAAATCATATGGTTTAGTCATGCTCCATTTTCGTCACACAAGAATGATCTCATCATGCACAACCCCGATGACAAGCCAAGCAATTGTTTCATACTTTATTAATCTCAAACCTATAAACTTTCACGCAATATATGAGCGCGAGCCATGGACATAACACTATGGGTGGAATAGAATATAATGAGGGGGTTTATGTGGAGAAGACAAAAAAGGAGAAAGTCTCACATCAACGAGGCTAATCAATGGGGTATGGAGATGCCCACCGATTGATGTTAATGCAAGGAGTAGGGATTGCCATGCAATGGATGCACTAGAGCTATAAATGTATGAAAGCTCAACAAAAGAAACTAAGTGGGTGTGCATCCAACTTGCTTGCTTACGAAGACCTAGGGCACTTGAGGAGGCCTATTGTTGGAATATACAAGCCAAGTTCTATATTGAAAAATTCCCACTAGTATATGAAAGTGACAAAACAAGAGACTCTCTATCATGAAGATTATGGTGCTACTTCGAAGCACAAGTGTGGCAAAGGATAGTAACATTGTCCCTTCTCTATTTTTCTCTCATTTTTTGGGCCTTCTATTTTTTTATAATTCCTCACTTGGGACAATGCTCTAGAAAATGATGGTCATCACACTTCTATTTATTTACAACTCAATGATTACAACTCAATACTAGAACAAAAGATGACTCTATATGAATGCCTCCGGCGGTGTATCGGGATATGCAATGGACCAAGAGTGACATGTATGAAAGAATTATGAACGATGGCTTTGCCACAAATACTATGTCAACTACATGATCATGCTAAGCAATATGACAATAATGAATGTGCCATGATAAACGGAATGGTGGAAAGTTGCATGGCAATATATCTCGGAATGGCTATGGAAATGCCATAATAGGTAGGTATGGTGGCTGTTTTGAGGAAGATATAAGGAGGTTTATGTGTGAAAGAGTGTATCATATCACGAGGTTTGGATGCACCGGCGAAGTTTGCGCCAACTCTCAATGTGAGAAAGGGCAACGCACGGTACCGAAGAGGCTACCATGGATGGAAGGGTGAGAGTGCGTATAATCCATGGACTCAACATTAGTCATAAAGAACTCACATACTTATTGCAAAAATCTACAAGTCATCAAAAACCTCGGCACTACGCGCATGCTCCTAGGGGGATAGATTGGTAGGAAAAGACCATCGCTCGTCCCCGACTGCCACTCATAAGGAGGAAAATCAAATAACACCTCATGTTTCAAATTTGTTACATAACATTTACCATACATGCATGCTACGGGACTTGCAAAATTCAACACAAGAATTTCTCAATTTCACAACTACTCAACTAGCACGACTTTGATATTATTACCTCCATATCTCAAAACAATCATCAAGCATCAAACTTCTCTTAGTATTCAAAACACTCATAAGAAAATTTTACTAATCTTGAATGCCTAGCATAATAGGATTTTAAGTAAATTACCATGCTATTTAAGACTCTCAAAATAATCTAAGTGAAGCATGAGAGATCAATAGTTTCTATAAAACAAATCCACCACCGTGCTCTAAAAGATATAAGTGAAGTACTAGAGCAAAACTATATAACTCAAAAGATATAAGCGAAGCACATAGAGTATTCTAAAAAATTCCAAATCATGTATGGCTCTCTCAAAAGGTGTGTACAACAAGGATGATTGTGGTGAACTAAAAAGTAAAGACTCAAATCATACAAGATGCTCCAAGAAAAACACATATCATGTGGCGAATAAAAATATAGCTCCAAGTAAAGTTATCGATAGAAGTAGACGAAAGAGGGGATGCCTTCCGGGGCATCCCCAAGCTTTGGCTTTTAGGTGTCCTTAGATTATCTTGGGGGTGCCATGGGAATCCCCAAGCTTAGGCTCTTGACACTCCTTGTTCCATAATCCATCAAATCTTTACCCAAAACTTGAAAACTTCACAACACAAAACTCAAAGTAGAAAATCTTGTGAGCTCCGTTAGCGAAAGAAAACAAAATACCACTTCATGGTACTGTAATGAACTCATTCTTTATTTATATTGGTGTTAAACCTACTTTATTCCAACTTCTCTATCGTTTTTAAACTATTTTAGTAGCCATAGATTCATCAAAATAAGCAAACAACACACGAAAAAACAGAATCTGTCAAAAACAGAACAGTCTGTAGTAGTCTCTAGCTAGCGCAAGATCTGAAACCCCAAAAATTCTAAAATAAATTTCTGGACGTGAGTAATTTATCTATTAATCATCTTCAAAAAGAATTAACTAAATATAACTTTCCAAATAAAAATGGCAGCAGTTCTCGTGAGCGCTAAAGTTTCTGTTTTTTACAGCAAGTGTAACAAGACTTTCCCTAAGTCTTCCCAATGGTTCTACTTGGCACAAACACTAATTAAAGTCAAAAAACACATCCAAAACAGAGGCTAGAAAAATTATTTATTACTAAACAGTAGAAAAAATCAAGGAATAAATATAAAATTGGGTTTCCTCCCAACAAGCGCTATCATTTAACGCCCCTAGCTAGGCATAACAAGCAAGGATAAATCTAGGTATTGCCATCTTTGGTAGGCAATCCATAAGTGGCTCTCATAATAGATTCATAAGGTAATTTAATTTTCTTTCTTGGAAAGTGTTCCATGCCTTTACTTAATGGAAATTGGAATCTAATATTTCCTTCCTTCATATCAATAATTGCACCAATTGTTCTAAGGAAAGGTCTACCAAGAATAATAGGACATTAAGGATTGCAATCTATGTCAAGAAAAATAAAATCTATGGGCGCACAATTCCTATTTGCAACAATAAGAACATCATTAATTATTACCATAGGTTTCTTAATAGTGGAATCCTCAAGGTGCAAGTTTAGAGAGCAATCATCAAAATCACGAAAACCTAACAAATCACACAAAGTCTTTGGAATCATGGAAACACTAGCACCCAAATCACATAAAAAATAGCATTCATGATCTTTAATTTTAATTTTAATAGTTGGTTCCCACTCATCATAAAGTTTTCTAGGGATAGAAACTTCCAATTCATGTTTTTCTTCATAAGATTGCATCAAGGCATCAACGATATGTTTAGTAAACACTTTATTTTGACTATAAGCATGAGGAGAATTTAGCACGGATTGCAACAAGGAAATACAATCAATCAAAGATCAATTTTCATAGTTAAATTCCTTGAAATCCATAATAATGGGTTTAGCAACATCCATAGTTTTAATTTCTTCAATCCCACTTTTATCAATTTTAGCATCAAGATCAAAAAATTCCGAATTCTTGGAATGTATTCTAGGTAAAGGTGGATCATATTCAGTCCCATCATTATCAAGATTTATATTGCAACAAAGATTTAATAGGGGACACATCAATAATTTTTAGATCTTCATCTTTATTTTCATAGGAACTAGAAGAACACACTCTTATAAAGGCATCTTTCTTAGCACGCATCCTAGCGGTTCTTTCTTTGCACTCATCAATGGAAATTCTCATGGATTTGAGAGACTCATTGATATCATGCTTAGGTGGAATAGATCTAGGTTTCAAAGAATCAACATCAAGAGAAATTCTATCAACGTTCCTAGCCAACTCATCAATCTTAAGCAAATTTTCTTCAATCAAAGCATTAAAATTCTATTGCGAAGTAATAAATTCTTTAATATTAGATTCAAAATCAGAGGGCATCTTATTATAATTTCCATAAGAATTGTTGTAGGAATTACCATAATTATTAGAGGGATTACTAGGATAAGGCCTAGGATTGAAATTTCCTCTATATGCGTTGTTACCAAAATTGTTCCTACCAACAAAATTCACATCCATAGATTCATTATTATTCTCAATAAAAGTAGACAAGGGCATATCATTAGGATCATAATAAACACTCTTACTAGCAAATAATTTCATAAGTTCATCCATCTTTCCACTCAAAACATTAATTTCTTCTATCGCATGCACCTTTTTATTAATAGATCTTTCAGTATGCCATTGAGAATAATTAACCATAATATTATCTAGGAGTTTAGTAGCTTCTCCTAAAGTGATTTCCATAAAAGTGCCTCCCGCGGCCGAATCTAAATGATTTCTAGAAGCAAAATTCAATCCGGCATAAAAATTTTGTATAATCATCCACAAATTTAAACCATGAGTAGGGCAATTACGTATCATTAGTTTCATTCTCTCCCAAGCTTGTGCAACATGTTCATGATCAAGTTGCTTAAAATTCTTAATATCGTTTCTAAGAGAAATGATCTAAGCGGCAGGAAAATACTTCGATATAAAAGCATCTTTGCACTTGTTCCATGAATCAATACTATTTTTAGGAAAAGACGAAAACCAAGCTTTAGCACGATCTCTAAGCGAAAAAGGAAATAGCTTCAATTTAACAATATCATTATCCACATCTTTCTTATTTTGCATATCACACAAATCAACGAAGCTATTTAGATGGGTAGCGACATCTTCACTAGGAAGGCCGGAAAATGGATCTTTCATGACAAGATTCAACAAAGCAGTATTAATTTCACAAGATTCAGCATCGGTAAGAGGAGCAATAGTGGAAGAAGTGCAAAAGTGTGAGAGTGGAAAATGGAGCATCGGTATATCGTGGGTGTATGATACCGGCGAAAGGTGCGCGGTATTAGAGAGGCTAGCAATAGTGGAAGGGTGAGAGTGCGTATGATCCATGGACTCAACATTAGTCATAAAGAACTCATATACTTATTGCAAAAATCTACGAGTTATCAAAGCAAAGTATTACACACATGCTCCTAGGGGGATAGATTGGTAGGAAAAGACCATCGCTCGTCCCCGACCGCCACTCATAAGGAAGACAATCAATAAATAAATCATGCTCCGACTTCATCACATAACCGTTCACCATACGTGCATGCTACAGGAATCACAAACTTTAACACAACTATTTCTCAAATTCACAACTACTCAACTAGCATGACTAATATAACCATCTCCATATCTCAAAACAATTATCAAGTGTCAAACTTCTCTTAGTTTCAACACACTCATAAGAGAATTTTATTATTAATCTTTTATACCTAGCATATTAGGATTATTTAAGCAAATTACCATGCTATTTAAGACTCTCAAAATAATCTAAGTGAAGCATGAGAGATCAATAGTTTCTATAAAACAAATCCACCACCGTGCTCTAAAAGATATAAGTGAAGCACTAGAGTAAAACTATATAACTCAAAAGATATAAGTGAAGCACATAGAGTATTCTAATAATTTCTGAATCATGTGTGTTTTTCTCAAAAGGTGTGTACAGCAAATATGATTGTGGTAAACTAAAAAGCAAAGAATCAAATCATACAAGACGCTCCAAGCAAAACACATATCATGTGGTGAATAAAAATATAGCTCCAAGTAAAGTTACCGATAGAAGTAGACGAAAGAGGGGATGCCTTCCGGGGCATCCCCAAGCTTTGGCTTTTTGGTGTCCTTAGATTATCTTGGGGGTGGCATGGGCATCCCCAAGCTTAGGCTCTTGCCACTCCTTCTTCCATAATCCATCAAATCTTCACCCAAAACTTGAAAACTTCACAACACAAAACTTAAAGTAGAAAATCTCATGAGCTCCGTTAGCGAAAGAAAACAAAAGACAATCTATCAAAGAGCAGCTATTATAATTAAATTCCTTGAAATCCAAAATAGCAGGTTCATTAACATCTAGAGTTTTGATCTCTTCAATCCCACTTTTATCAAATTTAGCATCAAGATCTAAAAACTTCGAATTTTTGGAACACCTTCTAGGTAAAGGTGGATCATATTCAGTCCCATCATTATCAAGATTCATATTGCAAAACAAAGATTTAATAGGGGACACATCAATAACTTTTAAATCTTCATCTTTATTTTCATGGAAACTAGAAGAACACGCTCTTATAAAGGAATCTTTCTTAGCACGCATCCTAGCGGTTCTTTCTTTGCACTCATCAATGGAAATTCTCATGGCTTTGAGAGACTCAGTGATATCATGCTTAGGTGGAATAGATCTAAGTTTCAAAGAATCAACATCAAGAGAAATTCTATTAACATTCCTAGCTAACGCATCAATCTTAAGCAATTTTTCTTCAATCAAAGCATTGAAATTCTTTTGCGAAGTAATAAATTCTTTAATATTAGATTCAAAATCAGAGGGCATCTTATTATAATTTCCATAAGAATTGTTGTAGGAATTACCATAATTATTAGAGGAATTACTAGGATAAGGCCTAGGATTAAAGTTTCCTCTATACGCGTTGTTACTAAAATTATTCCTAACAAAAAAATTCACATCCATAGATGCATTATTATTCTCAATCAAAGTAGACAAGGGCATATCATTAGGATCAGAAGAAACACTTTTATTAGCAAATAATTTCATAAGTTCATCCATCTTTCCACTCAAAACATTAATTTCTTCTATCGCATGCACTTTCTTATTAGTAGATCTTTCAGTGTGCCACTGAGAATAATTAACCATAATATTATCTAGGAGTTTAGTAGCTTCTCCTAAAGTGATTTCCATAAAAGTGCCTCCCGCGGCCGAATCTAAAAGATTTCTAGAAGCAAAATTCAATCTGGCATAATTTTTTTGTATAATCATCCACAAATTCAAACCATGTGTTGGGCAATTACGTATCATTAATTTCATCCTCTCCCAAGCTTGTGCAACATGTTCATGATCAAGTTGCTTAAAATTCATAATATCGTTTCTAAGAGAGATGATCTTAGCGGGAGGAAAACACTTGGAGATAAAAGCATCTTTGCACTTATTCCAAGAGTCACTACTATTTTTAAGCAAAGATGAAAACCAAGCTTTAGCACGATCTCTAAGCGAAAATGGAAATAGCTTCAATTTACCAATATCATTGTCCACATCTTTCTTCTTTTGCATATCACACAAATCAACGAAGCTATTTAGATGGGTAGTGGCATCTTCACTAGGAAGGCCCGAAAATGGATCGTTCATGACAAGATTCAGCAAGGCAGCATTAATTTCACAAGATTCAGCATCGGTAAGAGGAGCAATCGGGGTGCTAATAAATTCATTGTTGTTGGTATTGGTAAAGTCACACAATTTAGTGTTATCTTGAGCCATCGTGACAAGCAAGCAATCCAACACACAAGCAAACAAGAAACGGGCAAAAAGAGGCAAATAGAGAAAGAGAGGGAGGATAGAGAGAGAGAGAGGGCGAATAAAATGGCAAGGGTGAAGTGGGGGAGAGGAAAACGAGAGGCAAATGGCAAATAATGTAATGTGGGAGATATGGGTTTGTGATGGGTACTTGGTATGTTGACTTTTGCGTAGACCTTCCCGGCAACGGCGCCAGAAATGGCTCGTTGTCGGGAGTCAAATCTTGACTTGCGCGAACCTCCCCGGCAACGGTGCCAGAAATCCTTCTTGCTACCTCTTGAACACTGCGTTGGTTTTCCCTTGAAGAGGAAAGGGTGATGCAGCAAAGCAGCATAAGTATTTCCCTCAGTTTTTGAGAACCAACGTATCAATCCAGTAGGATGCTACGCGCGAGTCCCTCGCACCTGCACAAAACAAATAAATCCTCGCAACCAACGCGATAAGGGGTTGTCAATCCCTACACGGTCACTTACGAGAGTGAGATCTGATAGATATGATAACATAATATTTTTTGGTATTTTTATGATAAAGATGCAAAGTAAAATAAAAGGCAATGAAAATAACTAAGTATTGGAAGATTAATATGATGAAGATAGACCCGGGGGCCATAGGTTTCACTAGTGGCTTCTCTCAAGAGCATAGGTATTTTACGGTGGGTGAACAAATTACTGTTGAGCAATTGACAGAATTGAGCATAGTTATGAGAATATCTTGGTATGATCATGTATATAGGCATCACGTCTGAGACAATTAGACCGACTCCTGCCTGCATCTACTACTATTACTCCACACATCAACCGCTATCCAGCATGCATCTAGAGTATTAAGTTCAAGAGAACAGAGTAACGCTTTAAGCAAGATGACATGATGTAGAGGGATAAACTCATGCAATATGATGAAAACCCCATCTTGTTATCCTCGATGGCCACAATACAATACATGCCTTGCTACCCCTACTGTCACTGGGAAAGGACACCGCAACATTGAACCCAAAGCTAAGCACTTCTCCCATTGCAAGAAAGATCAATCTAGTAGGCCAAACCAAACTGATAATTTGAAGAGACTTGCAAAGATAACCAATCATACATAAAAGAATTCAGAGAAGATTCAAATATTTTTCATAGATAAACTTGATCATAAACCAACAATTCATAGGTCTCAACAAACACACCGCAAAATAAGATTACATCGAATAGATCTCCACAAGAGAGGGGGATAACTCTGTATTGAGATCCAAAAAGAGCGAAGAAGCCATCTAGATAATAACTATGGACCCGTAGGTCTGAGGTAAACTACTCACACTTCATCGGAAGGGCTATGGTGTTGATGTAGAAGCCCTCCATGATCGATGCCCCCTCCGGCGGAGCTCCGGAACAGGCCCCAAGATGGGATCTCGTCGATACATAAAGTTACATCGGTGGAATTAGGGTTTTGGCTCCGTATCTGATCGTCTGGGGGTACATAGGTATATATAGGAGGAATGAGTACATCGGTAGAGCAACAGGGGGCCCATGAGGGTGGAGGGCGCGCCTGGGGGGGGGGGGTAGGCGTGCCCCCTACCTCCTGGCCTCCCTGTTGGTTGCTTGACGTAGGGTCCAAGTCTCCTGGATCTTGTTCGTTCCAAAAATCACGTTCCCGAAGGTTCCATTCCGTTTGGACTCCGTTTGATATTCCTTTTCTTCGAAACCCTAAAATAGGCAAAAACAACAATTCTCGGCTGGGCCTCTCGTTAATAGGTTAGTCCCAAAACTAATATAAAAGTGTATAATAAATCCCAATAATGTCCAAAACAGTAGATAATATAGCATGGAGCAATCAAAAATTATAGATACGTTGGAGACGTATCAGATTCCCACACAAGTCGGGATGAGACTCTGGACAAAAATAAAAAGAAAAAAGTGAGGCCAAAAAGAGCACCAGAATAAAAGAAATAAAAGGAAATAAAAGGAAAAGAAAAAATGAGAAAAGGGCATGCAAATACCACACTTGTGCTTCAGACTAGCACCATGTTCTTCATTTAGAGAGTCTCCTTGTAACACCCACGATGCGGCTATATCTCCCACATGTAGGAGCACGACTTAGAGGCATAACTGCACTGTAGGCATGTCGCAAGAGGGGTAATCTTCACGCATCCCATGTACTGAATAAGAAAGAGGTACAGAGTTGGCTTACAATCGCCACTTCACACATTACATAAATATAGCATTACATCATCCAGATACAATCAAGGTCCGACAACGGAACCAAAATAAAGACAACCCCAAATGCATAAGATCCCCGATCGCCCCAACTGGGCTCCACTACTGATTCTCTGGAAAAGAAACGTAGTAACGTCCAGAGTCCTCGTCGAACTCCCACTTGAGTTCAGTCGCATCTCCTGGAATGACATCATCGGCACCTGCATCTAGTTTTGGAAGTAATCTATGAGTCACAGGGACTCAGCAATCTCACACCCTTTCTATCAAGACTATTTAGGCTTATGGGAAGGAAAAGGTAGTGAGGTGGAGCTACAGAAAGCACTAGCATATATGGTGGCTAACATACGCAAATGAGAGTGAGAAGAGAAGGCAAAGCACAGTCGAGAAGCTTCAAAGATCAAGAAGTGATCCTGAAAACTACTTACGTTCAAGCATAACACGAGTCCGTGTTCTCTTCCCGGACTCCGCCGAAAAGAGACCATCACGGTTACACACACCGTTGATTCATTTTAATTAAGTGTCAGGTTTTCTACAATCGGATATTAACAAATTCCCATCTGCCTATAAGCGCGGGCACGGCTTTCGAAAGTTCAAAACCCTGCAGGGGTGTCCCAACTTAGCCCATCACAAGCTCTCACGGTCAACGAAGGATATTCCTTCGCCTAGGACGACCCGATCAGACTTGAAATCCCAGTTACAAGACATCTCGACAATGGTAAAACAAGACCAACAAAGCCGCCCGATGTGTCGAAAAATCCCGATAGGAGTCGCGCGTATCTCGTTCCCAGGGCACACCGGATAAGCTAAGCATATGAGAGCCAACGTAACCCAAGTTGCCAAGGGACGGCCCCGCATGGTGCTCTAGGTTGGACCAACACTTAGAGAAGCACTAGCCCGGGGGGGTTAAAATAAAGATGACCCTTGAGTCCGCGAAACCCAAGGGAAAAAGGCTAGGTGGAAAATGGTAAAACCAAGGTTGGGCCTTGCTGGAGGAGTTCAATTCAAGGCGAACTATCAAGGGGTTCCCATTATAACCCAACCGCGTAAGGAACGAAAAATCAAGGAACATAACACCGGTATGACGGAAACTAGGGCGGCAAGAGTGGAACAAAATACCAGGCATAAGGTCGAGCCTTCCACCCTTTACCCAGTATATAGGTGCATTAAAGTAAACAAAATATAATAGTGATATCCCAACAATAATTATGTTCCAATAAGGAACAAACTCCAATCTTCACCTGCAACTAGCAACGCTATAAGAGGGGCTGAGCAAAGCGGTAACATAGCCAAACAACGGTTTGCTAGGACAAGGTGGGTTAGAGGTTTGACATGGCAATATGGGAGTCATGATATAGCAGGTGGTAGGTATTGCGACATAGGCATAGCAATAGAGCGAGCAACTAGCAAGCAAAGATAGAAGTGATTTCGAGGGTATGGTCATCTTGCCTACAAAGTTCTCCGGGTTGACGTAAGCTTGATCCTCTTAAGCGTACTCAATGGGTTCCTCGATCACGTACTCGTCTCCCGGCTCTACCCAAGGCAAGAACACAAGCAAAATAAACCACAATCAACCACGGTGCAATGCGCAAGCAACATGATGCAAAATATGGCATGATATGCGAGATGTGATATGCAATGCATATGCATGCTCCAGAAGGAAAGATTGAACCAGGCCTCAACTTGGCAAACCAAGAGTGCTGCTAGAAAGATGAGTTTATTTCGGTCGAAATTGATATAAAGATCGCCGGAAATGGATGCACGGTTTGCAAATGTCAAGCAAAACAATAATGGCACGATTCTGCGATTAACATCACGATGCCACATAGAATGCAACAAGAAACTAAGCTACTGCACTCCAACATAGCAAAAAAGCACATGGCTGGGATTTACTCAAGATGCTTGACAAAAGATGAACACTGAGCTACGGTTAAATCACAAAAGAGCAGGTTCAAACAAGCATGGCAAAAGTGCAAAAGATAACAACATCTCAGACTTAGTGAAAATAACAATCATGTCAGGATTTAACATCAGGAAGCAATGTTTAGAGCAAGATAACAACATGCTACGGTATCAGGACATAACAAAGCAAGGCATGGCATGAATCTACTCAAAGCACATAACCAAAAGTCACTTATTGACCATAAGCCAAAAGGGTCAGAAAATATGATGGCACCCATGTAAACATAGCAAGTTTCGTTAACAGATTCAGACTTAGCGGAAAACTGGACATGGAAAAAACAGAGTTACATAGGCATGTTTGCGAGCTCGATGCACTCAACTCAAGGCATTTCATGAAAAACTAAGCATACACCCAGCAAGAACAATCTCATAGCATGCATGGATCAACTACAACAACCTTGGCAAAATTGATTAACACGTAAACAATCTGCCAGGAACATTTTATAGCAAAAGTAGAGCAAGATTGAGTCATGCTAGTGTATTCAAAAATTGCAAACAAAGAAATGGATGTCTAGAACATAACAATATCTCAAAAGCATTCTTACTGAACATGCTCAAAAGAGGCATGGATCACTCTGTAGCAACATGAATACATGGCATAAAAATAACATCAGGGAAATGACTTAGAAGAATTCTAAGTCCCTGAAATCATTAACATCACGAGAGCTAATTTGCATCCTTTTTCTATTCACCACATTGATCACACAAATACATGGAATACACCCCTGTAAATATGAAATGGCATAGCCCAAAACACATGTAGGGCTCAAGCTCATAGGAGGCACACAATAATCATGGCAAAAATGACAAATGCTCATAATCTGATAAGAACCAGGAACTAACATTACGAAGCACTCTTGCAACAGCATTTTAGGCATCAAGATGGACTCAAACAAGCATGGTGAAATGGAGTGAAATGAAGAGGACATCCTAACAAACTTTTTGATATATTGCATGCCCAAAACGGAGCTACGAGCACAAAGTTATGACGCAAAGAACATGCCATGAAAATGTTAGGGACTTAGGAAGAAAACGGGCTCAACCCTAGATTTTTGGATCTGGATCTGACGCGGTTCCCAATGAATGTCGTTGTACTCCCACGGTGGCCGGAGCTAGAAGAGCTCGCGGAAGTGGAAGCAGAGGGTGGCGGTCGGAGCTTGGGGCGCCGGATCCTTGCCATGAAGTTGGCGTTCACCATTCTGTGACCAATTAAGAGGAGTACGACACTTTCTTCCATAGAGAATCTCGAATGCGGCCTTGCCCGAACTCGCTTGGAAGTTGTTCTTGTAGGAACCCGGCATATGGAAGACAATCTTCCCACTTCATGCCGAAAGAAATGACACAAGCCCTGAACATATCTTCAAGCATTTGATTTACTCGCTCGACTTGTCCACTAGTTTGAGGATGAAAGGCTGTGCTGAAGCGAATGTTGGTGTCCATAGCCTTCTGAAAGGAATCCCAGAACTTAGAAGTAAAGATGTTTCCACGATCTGAAGATATCAACTGCGGAATGCCATGCAAAGAGACAATCCTGGAGGTATATAGCTCTGCCAACTGAGCTGCGGTGATAGATTCTTTGATAGGAAGAAAATGAGCCACTTTAGTGAGCTTGTCGATGACAACAAAGATAGCATCATTGCCACGCTTGGACTTGGGAAATCCAGTCACGAAGTCCATCTCAATATGCTCAAACTTCCATTCATGGCAGGAGGTTGGAGGAGACCAGCTGGTCATTGGTGTTCTGCTTTCACTCTTCTGCAGACGTCACATTCGTTCACGAATTGAGCAATCTCGCGCTTCATTCGAGTCCACCAATACGACTGCTTGAGGTCATGGTACATCTTTGTACTTCCAGGATGAATAGATAAGAGTGAATTGTGAGCCTCGTTCGTAATGACTTTACGAAGGTCACCTTTAGGAACAACAATGCGATCCTCGAAGAATAGAGTATCTTTGTCATCAAGGTGATAGCACTTGTACTTGGGCTGGCTCTTGGCAGTCCCAATCTTCACCTTCTTCACCATGGCATCCAGAAGTTGAGCCTCACGAATCTGATCTTCCAAAGTAGGAGAGACTTGGAGGTTGGCAAGGAATCCTTGAGGAACAACTTGGAGATTAAGTTTGCGGAAAGCTTCACAAAGGTCCGGTTGGAAGGGCTTCAGAATCAAACTGTTGCAGTAAGCCTTCCTGCTCAAAGCGTCAGCAATGACATTGGCCTTGCCTGGAGTATATTCAATACTCGGATTATACTCTTGAATCATTTCGACCCAACGAGTCTGCCTGAGGTTGAGGTTGGGATGAGTGAAGATTTACTTGAGACTCTTATGATCAGTGAAGATGTCCACTCTCCTTCCCAACAAGAGATGTCTCCATGTTAAAAGAGCATGGACAACTGCCGCTAACTCGAGGTCATGAGTGGGGTAGTTCTTTTCGTTGGGCTTCAACTGGCGAGAGGTATAGGCCACAACTTTCTTCTCTTGCATTAACACAGCACCAAGACCTTGAAGGGAAGCGTCACAGAAAACCTCGAATGGTTTGGATTCATCAGGAGGAGTCAGAACTGGAGCTGTGACTAACTTCTCTTTGAGGGTGTTGAAAGTGATGTCACATTCAGCCGTCCAGACATACTTCACATGCTTCTGGAGAAGGTTGGAAAGAGGCTTTGTGATCTTAGAGAAATTCTAAATGAATCTTCGACAATAGCTTGCGAGCCCAAGGAAGCCGCGGAGTTGCTTCACATTCTGAGGCGGTTTCCAATTCACAATTGCAGACACCTTCTCAGGATTAACAGCTATGCCCTTGGCTGAGATGATATGCCCAAGGTAGAGAACCTCATCGAGCCAAAACTCGCACTTTGAAAACTTCGCATAGAACTAATGTTCTCTGAGTTTGTCCAGCACCAATCTCAAATGCTTGGCATGATCCTCATTGTTCTTGGAAAAGACCAAAATGTCATCGAGATAGACCAAGACGAAGTCATTTGTGTAAGGGTTGAAGATGAAGTTCATCATGCGAGAGAATGTTGGAGGAGCGTTGACAAGGACGAAAGACATGACAGTGTATTCATAAGAACCATAACTTGTTCTGAATGCTGTCTTGGGGATATCTTGTTCACGAATGCGAATCTGATGATAGCCCATACGGAGGTCAAGCTTGGAGAATACTTGAGCACCTTTGAGTTGTTCGAAAAGCTCATTGATGTTGGGAAGTGGGTACTTTTTCTTTATGGTCTTCTTGTTCAATGGACGGTAGTCGACGCAGAGTCGGTCCGTGCCATCCTTCTTCTTGACAAAAAGAACACCACAACCCCAAGGAGAAGAACTCGGTCGGATTAGACCCATACGCTCTTCTATATCGAGTTGTTTTTTCAGCTCCTTCAACTCTTCTGGTCCAAGCTTGTAAGGACGTTTGCAAACAGGTTCCGTGCCAGGCTCAAGATCAATGACGAATTCAACTGGCCGGTGAGGAGGCATTCCTGGAAGATCTTCTGGAAAGACGTCTTGATATTCACAAACGACTGGAATCTAAGAGATGGCATTCAACTCTCCCTTCTCATTGAGAGAAAACAGTCGAATGGTATCATCATAAGCTGCAAAGACGATCACATCCTGAGACAAGTGTGTCAATTGAATCTGCCTGGCAGCACAATCAAGTTGAGCCTTGTGCTTAGAAAGCCAGTCCATGCGGAGAATTAGATCAATATCCGAGTCACCAAGGACCATTGGAGAAGACAGAAACTTATAGTCACCCATCTTGATAGAAACATTCGGGATCATCGTGGTAGCCCTCATAGACTTGGCCGGAGAAACCACTCCCATAGGTTTACCCAACATTTCTGAAACAAAGTCATGCTTTGAAACAAATGATCTTGACATGAAACAATGCGATGCACCAGTATCAAAAAGGACTTTTGCAGGAGTAGAGTTAACTGGAAAGTTACCCATGATTACTTCTAAAGAGTCCTCTGCCTGAGTTGCGTTCACCATGTTGACCTTTGCAAACTTGGCATTATGCTTGACCACTGCATTGCTGGCAGATCTCATAGGAGGAGGAGGCGGAAGACGCCTCTGGTTGAAGCATTTGTTTGAATAGTGACCCTTCTGCTGACACTTGTTGCACGTAACCTCTGAGAGTGGCCGGTGATACGGAGCACTTGATCTTGGAGCATGAGATGAAGCTTTGTTCTGAAAGCCTGGGTTGGGTGGGTGGGAAGATCCATTGCCACCTTTGCTCTTCTGCTGATAAGGATGACGGAACGGAGGAGGAGGCAACCAGTAGTTTTGCTGCTTAGCTGCCACTTGAGTTGAAGAAGAAGAAGAAGGGGTTGCATCCCTGACTCTCTTCTTGGAAGCATCGCACTTGAGCTGAGCAGCCTCTTGCTTTAGTGCCATGTTGTAGAACTCATCATAATTTTTCGGCTCAAAAAGCATGAGGGCTAGTTGCAGAACTTCTCTGAGGCCACCTCTGAATTGATAAATCATGCTCTTCTCGTCAGGGACGTCTTGCTTGGCAAAACGAGCGAGCCTCTGGAACTGGATGTTGTATTGGTAAACAGACAAGCTGCCTTGCTTCAGATTGCGGAACTCCTCACGCTTACTCTCAACAACACTCTGAGGAATGTGGTGAGCTTTGAAGTCTTGGCAGAAATCATCCCAGGTAATCACACGACCTCCTCTGGAATCTTTGTATTCTTGATACCACTCAGCAACTTGGTCTTTGAGTTGGAACGAAGCAAACTTGACAAAGTCCTCAGGCCTGACGTTGCTACACTCAAAATGTTTGTAGATATCCACGAGCCAATCATCAACATCTGTGGCCTCGACATAGTTACTGAAAGACTTCGGCTGGTTTGCGAGGAACTAGTTGAGGGTAGCAAACTGAGTTTGATTGTTGCCATCGCCTTGATTTCCTTGGTTGCGCTCTTGCAAGAGTTGCATAATCATCTGCGCGTTGGCGTTGGTAGCAGCCATCACAGCTTACCATGCCTCCGGAGGTGGAGGTGGTGGCGGTGGTTCCGGACTCTGACGCGTTGGAGGAGCCATCCTGAAGAGGGTCACATCCCTTAGCATCTTGAAAGACATATATTCAAGCTGAATCAAATGGATCGAAATTGCAACATATAGCCTCAACATTCGAACAAGAATGAATGAATGAATTCCAAATTAAATGATCACACTTCCATAAATTGAGAAGCCACTTAGATAGAGGTAGATGAATAAAACAACAAGGTACGGATATGAACAAATAATTGGTAAGGATTACCCAATCACAAACCAAATATCTGCGGGAAGAAATAATAGAGCTACATGAATTCCCACCTATAAAACTCCCTAAACATTCCGGTTATGCAATGAGGTGTTAGGGATAAAGGGGAAGCATAATATCTCTCCCAAATCTAGCAAATCCTACATCCAGCTGTATCCATCCTTCAACACATAACCAAGAAACCTTCGGAAATCATTTACCTCAACCTTCGAAAAGCATCTATTATACGAGTTATGGGATACTCCCGAAATCACGCCCCAGTACTGGGTGGCGTCGAGGTTATCTCACCAACAACTGCATAAAAGAGATTGTCGATGTCGGCGAAACTCAGGTATTCCAGAACTGCAACGATAAAATTGTGACGACAACACCTCGGAGCTCAACTCCCCGGGACACTGCCACAACCCCTAAATGTCAGGAGGCACCAAGAACAATGTTCTCATCACAAAACCATCGGAATGATTCCAAGATACCTGCATGATCCTAAATTTTTTTCATGAAATTTGAGAAGAGAAGAGTCAAAACTCTACGTCAGGAAGCCTCACCAGAGCGACGAAGGGACTGAGGAGTAAAAAGAATCCTACTCTCCGATATATATAATCCTAAAAGACTCAAAACATTTTTCTAGACTCAACAACGCCAGCGATTCAATCAAGCAGGGGGCTCCTAAGTCGGGGAAGGCTCTGATTACTAACTTGTAACACCCACGATGCGGCTATATCTCCCACGTGTTGGAGCACGACTTAGAGGCATAACCGCATTGTAGGCATGTCGCAAGAGGGGTAATCTTCACACATCCCATGTACTGAATAAGAAAGAGGTACATAGTTGGCTTACAATCACCACTTCACACAATACATAAATATAGCATTACATCATCGAGATACAATCAAGGTCCGACTACGGAACTAAAATAAAGACAACCCCAAATGCATAAGATCCCCGGTCGCCCCAACTGGGCTCCACTACTAATTGTCTAGAAAAGAAACGTAGTAACGTCCTGAGTCCTCGTCGAACTCCCACTTGAGTTCAGTCGCATCTCCTGGAATGACATCATCGGCACCTCCATCTGGTTTTGGAAGTAATCTGTGAGTCACGGGGAGTCAGCAATCTCACACCCTCGCGATCAAGACTATTTAAGCTTATGGGAAGGAAAAGGTAGTGAGGTGGAGCTGCAGCAACCACTAGCATATATGGTGGCTAACATACGCAAATGAGAGCGAGAAGAGAAGGCAAAGCACAGTCGAGAAGCTACAAAGATCAATAAGTGATCCTGAAAACTACTTACGTTAAAGCATAACACGAGACCGTGTTCTCTTCCCGGACTTTGCCGAAAAGAGACCATCACGGTTACACACACCGTTAATTCATTTTAATTAAGTTAAGTGTCAGGTTTTCTACAACCGGATATTAACAAATTCCCATCTGCCCATAACCGTGGGCACGGCTTTCGAAAGTTCAAAACCCTGCAGGGGTTTCCCAACTTAGCCCATCACAATCTCTCACGGTCAACGAAGGATATTCCTTCTCCCAGGACGACCCGATCAGACTCGGAATCCCGGTTACAAGACATCTCGACAATGGTAAAACAAGACCACCAAAGCCGCCCGATGTGCCGACAAATCCCGATAGGAGTCGCACGTATCTCGTTCTCAGGGCACACCGGATAAGCTAAGCATAGGGGAGCCAAGGTAACCCAAGTTGCCAACGGATGGCCCCGCACGGTGCTCTAGGTTGGACCAACACTTAGAGAAGCACTGGCCGGGGGGGGGGGGTTAAAATAAAGATGACCCTTGAATCCGCAAAACCCAAGGGAAAAAGGCTAGGTGGCAAATGGTAAAACCAAGGTTGGGCCTTGCTGGAGGAGTTTTATTGAAGGCGAACTGTCAAGGGGTTCCCATTATAACCCAACCGCGTAAGGAACGCAAAATCAAGGAACATAACACCGGTATGACGGAAACTAGGGCGGCAAGAGTGGAACAAAACACCAGGCATTAAGCCGAGCGTTCCACCCTTTACCAAGTATATAGGTGCATTAAAGTAAACAAGATATAATAGTGATATTCCAACAATAATTAATTTCCAACAAGGAACAAACTCCAATCTTCACCTGCAACTAGCAACGCTATAAGAGGGGCTGAGCAAAGCGGTAACATCGCCAAACAACGGTTTGCTAGGACAAGGTGGGTTAGAGGTTTAACATGGCAATATGGGAGGCATGATATAGCAGGTGGTAGGTATGCGGCATAGGCATAGCAATAGAGCGAGCAACTAGCAAGCAAAGATAGAAGTGATTTCGAGGGTATGGTCATCTTGCCTGCAAAGTTCTCCGGGTTGACGTAAGCTTGATCCTCGTAAGCGTACTCAATGGGTTCCTCGATCACGTACTCGTCTCCCGGCTCTATCCAAGGCAAGAACACAAGCAAAAGAAACCACAATCAACCACGGTGCAATGCGCAAGCAACATGATGCAAAATATGGCATGATATGCGGGATGTGATATGCAATGCATATGCATGCTCCGAAAGGAAAGATTGAACCAGGCCTCAACTTGGCAAACCAAGAGTGCCGCTTCAAAGATGAGTTGATTTCGGTCGAAATCGATATAAAGATAGTTGGAAAGGATGCACAGTTTGCAAATGGCAAGCAAAACAGTAATGGCATGATTCTGCGATTAACAACACGATGCCACCTGGAATGCAACAAGTAACTAAGCTACTGCACTCCAACATAGCAACAAAGCACATGGTTGGGATCTACTCAAGATGCTTGAAAAAATATGAACGCTGAGCTACGGTTAAATCAAACAAGAGCAGGTTCAAACAAGCATGGCAAAAGTGCAAAAGATAACAGCATCTCAGACTTAGTGAAAATAACAATCATGTCAGGATTTAACATCAGGAAGCAATGTTTAGAGCAACATAACAACATGCTACAGGATCAGGACATAGCAAAGCAAGGCATGGCATGAATCTACTCAAAGCACATAACCAAAAGTCCCTTCCTGAGCATAAGCCAAAAGGATCAGAAAATATGATGGCACCCATGTAAACATAGCAAGTTTCGTTAACAGATTCAGACTTAGCAGAAAACTGGACATGGCAAAAACAGAGTTACGTAGGCATGTTTGTGAGCTCGATGCACTCAACTCAAGGCATTTCATGAAAAACTAAGCATACACCTAGCAAGAACAATCTCATAGCATGCATGGATCAACTACGACAAGCTTGGCAAAATTGATTAACACGTAAACAATCTGTCAGGAACATTTTATAGCAAAAGTAGAGCAAGATTGAGTCATGCTAGGTTACTCCAAAATTGCAATCAAAGACATGGATGGATAGAACATAAAATATGTCAAAAGGATCCTTACTGAACATGCTCAAAAGAGGCATGGATCACTCTGTAGCAACATGAATACATGGCATAAAAATAACATCAGGGAAATGACTTAGAAGAATTCTAAGTCCCTGAAATCAGCAACATCACGAGAGCTACTCTGCATGCTTGTGCTAGTCACCACATTGATCACACAAATACATGGCATACACACCTATAATGATGGCATGGCATAGCCCAAAACACATGTAGGGCTCAAGCTCATAGGAGGCGCACAATAATCATGGCAAAAATGACAAATGCTCACAATCTGATAAGAACTAGGAACTAACATTATGAAGCACTCTTGCAACAACATTTAAGCATCAAGATGGAATCAAACAATCATGGTGCAATGGAATGAAATGAAGAGGACATCCTAACGAACATTTTGATATATTGCAAGTCCAAAACGGAGCTACGAGCACAAAGTTATGATGCAAAGAACATGCCATGAAAATGTTAGGGACTTGGGAAGAAAATGGGGTCAACCCTAGATTTTTGGATCTGGATCTGGCATGGTTCCCGATGAACGTCGTTGTACTCCCGTGATGGCCGGAGCTAGAAGAGCTCGCCGGAGTGGAAGCAGAGGGTGGCGGCCGGAGCTTGGGGCGCCGGATCCGGCCGGCGAGGAGAGCGAAGCGGCGGCGGGCGGCGCGCGCGGAAGTCGAGCGGCGAGGTTCGGCGCGGGGTCCGGCATTGCGGCGTCGTCCGGTGAAGATGAACGGCTGCGATGGTGAGTCGGTGCGGTGGCGAAGCGGCGGCTGGAGCGGGCAAGGAGTTGGCGCGGGCGAAGGGAGCCCGCGGGGCGGCGGCGACCGAGCGTGGGCCGGGGAGGGCCCCGCGCGGGCCCTTGCGGGCCGGCGGGCGGCGCGGCGGCGGGGACGACCGGCGGGACACATGTCAGCCCCTGAGTGGCTGGGCGACGTTGATGGACATGTCCGTCGGCCGCGGACGCGTCTGATGGCGCGGAGGGATTGGATCTAGGGTTTGGACTACGGGAATTTCGGAGGGGAGCACCTATTTATAGATTCTAGGAGCTAGGAGAGTCAAAATGAGGTGCGTTTTTTAGCCACGCTACCATGGTCGAACGTCCGAGAGGATGGGGGGGTTTAGATGGGTTTTGGGCCACTTTGGAGGGGTGTTGGGCTGCAACACACACGAGGCCTTTACGGTTCCTCGGTTAACCATTGGAGTATCAAACGAAGTCCAAATGGCACGAAACTTGACAGGCAGTCTACCGGTGGAATACCAAGGCCTCTTGGCAAGAATCGGTCCATTCTGAGAACGTTTAACACTCGCACACGAAAAGAGGCAAAAGGGGGGCGCCGGAGGACGTAGGAGTGCCGGAATGCAAAACGGACAACGGGGAAAATGCTCGGATGCATGAGACGAACACGTATGCAAAAGCGATGCACATGATGACATGATATGAAATGCATGACATGGACAAAATGCAAAATGAAGACAAAACCCAACCATGAGGGAATATCATCACTTAGTGCCGAAAATGGCAAGAGTTGGAATACAAATGTGGCAAGTTACATACGGGGCATTACAACACTCCACCACTACGAAAGGATCTCGTCCCGAGATCTAGGACTGGAAAAACACCGGATATTCAGAACGAAGGTGGTCCTCGTGTTCCCAGGTGGCCTCTCGGTCGGAATGGTGTGACCACTTCACTTTTAGGAATTTGATAGACTTGTTGTGAGTCTTGTGCTCAGTTTCTTCAAGAATAGCAACGGGATGCTCATGATAAGACAGGTCTTCTTGGAGATCAATCTCTTCGAAGTTGATGGTGCAGTCAGGAGTCTTGAAACACCTGCGAAGCTGAGACACGTGAAACACGTCGTGCCCATTTGCAAAGTTGGATGGAAGCTCATAGGAGAGATCGCCTCTTTTGCCAATGATCTAGAAAGGACCCACGTATCTAGGGGCAAGCTTCCCTTTGATACCAAAGCGACGAGTACCTTTCATTGGAGAGGGCGGAGGTAGACATGGTCTCCGATCTCGAAAGCCAAGTCACGATGCTTGCTATCATAGTAACTCTTCTAGCGCGATTGCGCGGCTTTGAGATTTTCACGAATGACTTTGCACATTTCTTCAGCCTCTGTGATCAAATCATTGCCAAGAAGTTGGCGTTCACCAGTCTCTGACCAATCTCGAATGGGGCCTTGCCCGAACTCTCTTGGAAGCTGCTGTTGTAGGAGAACCCGGCATATGGAAGACAATCTTCCCACTTCATGCCGAAAGAAATGACACAAGCCCTGAGCATATCTTCAAGAATTTGATTTATTCGCTCGACTTGTCCACTAGTTTGAGGATGAAAGCCTGTGCTGAAGAGAATGTTGGTGCCCATAGCCTTCTGAAAGGAATCCCAGAACTTAGAAGTAAAGATGCTTCCATGATCTGAAGATATCAACTGCGGAATGCCGTGCAAAGAGACAATCCTGGAGGCATATAGCTCTGCCAATTGATCTGCTGTGATAGATTCTTTGATAGGAAGAAAATGAGCCACTTTAGTGAGCTTGTCGATGACAACAAAGATAGCGTCATTGCCACGCTTGGACTTGGGAAATCCAGTCACGAAGTCCATCTCAATATGGTCAAACTTCCATTCTGGAATGGCAAGAGGTTGGAGGAGACCAGCTGGTCGTTCGTGTTCTGCTTTCACTCTTGTGCAAACGTCACATTCGTTCACGAACTGAGCAATCTCGCGCTTCATTCGAGTCCACCAATACGACTGCTTGAGGTCATGGTACATTTTTGTACTTCTAGGATGAATAGATAAGAGTGAATTGTGAGCCTTGTTCATAATTACTTTACGAAGGTCACCTTTAGGAACAACAATGCGACCCTTGAAGAATAGAGTATCTTTGTCATCAAGGCGATAGCACTTGTACTTCGGTTGGCTCTTGGCAATCCCAATCTTCACCTTCTTCACCATGGCATCCAGAAGTTGAGCTTCACGAATCTGATCTTCCAAAGTAGGAGAGACTTGGAGGTTGGCAAGGAATCCTTGAGGAACAACTTGGAGATTAAGTTTGCGGAAAGCTTCACAAAGGTCCAGTTGGAAGGGCTTGAGAATCAAACTGTTGCAGTAAGCCTTACTGCTCAAAGCGTCAGCAATGACATTGGCCTTGCCTGGAGTATATTCAATACTCGGATTATACTCTTGAATCATTTTGACCCAACGAGTCTTCCTGAGATTGAGGTTGGGCTGAGTGAAGATGTACTTGAGACTCTTATGATCAGTGAAGATGTCCACTTTCCTTCCCAACAAGAGATGTCTCCATGTTAAAAGAGCATGGACAACTGCCGCTAACTCGAGGTCATGAGTGGGGTAGTTCTTTTCGTTGGGCTTCAACTGGAGAGAGGTATATGTCAGATTTCGGGTTCCGGCAGACCCTTGAGGTTCGAACACTGGGGTGCGCGCGGAGATTTCGCCTTCTACCTATCTGCACCCCTCCGCCTCGCTAAGATCTAAGCTATGGAAAGAATAGCACAAGAGACACAGGGTTTATACTGGTTCGGGCCACCATTGTGGTGTAATACCCTACTCCAGTGTGTGGTGTGGTGGATTGCCTCTTGGGCTGTTGATGATGAGCAATACAAGGAAGAACAGCCTCGCGAGGGTCTGCTCTTGGCTGGGGGGATGAACTGCTAGGAGGAGTTCAGTAACCCTTCTCTCTCTCTCTCTCTCTTCTCGATTCTCTCTTTGATTTTGATCCCTTTCCGATTCTGATTTCGATTTCGATCCCTCTCCCCTGGGGGTGGCTAGTCCTATTTATCGGCAAAGGCCCTGGTCCTCTTTCCAAATATTGAGCGGGAAGGGCGCCAACAATTGGCCATTTTGAAGGGGAACATCTGGTACACTTATCCTGACTAAAGTTGGTCCTCGCCTGCCAAAGGCTCTGGTTGTGACGCTGGCTTGGGCTCCACAATGACTTCCTCCCTGCCGTTGGACTGGTCTTGGTCTCATTGCACCGAAACAGGTGCCTTTGCTTGATGCTCTCACCTGCGCTTGCTCCCTTTGCACCAAAGAGGAAAGGAGGACACTGCATGGGCTGGCGCCCGCCTGGCACCCTTGGTCGTCATGGCTTGCGTCACGGGCACCTCATGAGGTACCCCGCCTTGATCTCTCCGCCTCCTCGCGAGCCAGCCTGACGAGGCCGTGCCTAAGGAAGCTCCGTGTCATCCGCCCCGTGAGGCTTGGCCCCTCGCGAGGGTCTTGGGTCTGTGTTGATGAAGACAGGCCGTGCTGGGCCCCCCTTTGAGCCACGCCGCAGGCCACAGGCAGGCAAGTCTGGGGACCCCCGTTCCAAGAACGCCGACAGTATCCCCCGGGCCCAAGGCGCGCCCGGACTTGGCCGTGCAGGGAGGCGAAAGGGCAAGGGCGAAGCGCCGTGGGCCCTAACAGCCTACGGCCTTGGGCGTCGCGTGGCGGTTGATTGGACGTGGGCGTCTCCACTTCCCCACGGCGCCTCGGCAACTGCAGGGATTGGACAAGTCCCTGCATGCAAAGAGGGTCATGATTACCTACGATCGTGGAGGTCGGCGGTTGGCCTTCGCCGGCCATAAGTACGGAGCGGCGCGCGCCCTTCCAGTACATACCTTCTTGCTTCTCCTTCTTCCCGGTCCTTGCTCCGTCTTGCTGCGATGGCTCCGATCCGCCGGTTCTCAACGGCAGAGAAGGGAAGGCTCCCCGAGAGGAACCAGACCCGCTCCCGCCGAAGAAACGGCTCGCCCTCCGCGGCCGGGATGAGGGGGCCCATCAGGTGGTGTCGAGGCCCTGGTGCGAGCGGCCACCGCCGGGGTTCCTGCTTCCCTTGTACGCCCACATCAAGGGCTCTGAAGGAGTCCATGCCGATCGCCACGGGCAACGCCGCCGTCGGCGCCGACGGATCACGAAGGTGTGGGTCGTCCCCCCTGGGGTCCACACCGAGGGCTCCTCCCGAGAGTTCGTGCTCCACGCCGCCGTGCCTCCTCAGTCTTGGATTCGCCTTCCTCCCTTCTTCGCCTCCATCATCCCGCAGGGAGAACTCCTGGAGCTTTGGCTGCAGCACGCCGGCTGCAGCACCCTCGCGACCGAGGCAGAGGTCGCGGTCGTTGCCCCGGGCGAGGTCTTCATGACTTGAGGCTGGAGCGAAATCGCCCGGGTTTGTAGGACAAGAGGCGCCTTCGCGATCCACTTGGAGTACGATGGTGCTTCGATGATGTTCTTCAAGGTCTTCGATGCGAACGGGCGCCGGTTGGAGTGCTGCCCTGGGAGAGGTGGTCAGGACCCTGCTGCGGCGAGGACTGGGCCCGCCGACCGCTCCCTTGGTGGCTCCTCAGGCGGCGGAGGCGTCGGAGGTTCCAGCGACTCCGGCGAGCTCTTCGCGACTCCGGAGATGAGCGACGACAGCTACGAGCCCCTAAGCCGGCGCCGCTCCTGGAGCAGGGCGGGCTCGTCAGGCCGTCGCCGACTCTGATCTGGATGGGGTTGGTGCCGGTGCTTGACGGCCACTGTTGATGATGGCGTCTTTTGTAGGGGCGCATGCAGTTAGCATCCTTTTAGGATCTGTTCCTTGCGAGGAATCAAAGACGTGTCCCGTGGGGGCTTGTAAGGTGCCTGTGATCCTGTTTTGTTAATATAACCCTTGTCGCAGAATTGTGCGAGTTGCTCATTCCGTCTTAGCTCAGTTCTCCCTTTCGAACCTCACGAGGGCTTGGTGCTCTGCACCGACAGGTCCCAGTCCCAAGGCGGCTTCAGCCGTCGCTGGTATGCCAGGTCGCGATGCCGTGGTCAAGGCCAGGAGGTGAGCGACCCGGGGTCCGGTAAGAGCCCTTGAGTCGCGATGCTCAGGAGGTCCCCTTTGGCGCTCAAGCAGCCGTTGTTCGGTGAGAAAGGAGAGCGGCGTCGCTAACACGGGATTGCATTAGGTGCGGGGATGGTGCCATGGTAGCTGGTGCTTCCGGGTGGTGACTTATCTTGAGAATCAGGGACCGCTCTCTGGTGTGTCGCCAGGTCCGTGCATCGGCAGGCGTGAGGTTGCTCGGCGAGGTCCTCGCGTGTCCCTCCCCTCTCGCCTTTGCTCCCCTTTCTGCTGTACGTCCTCGGGTCCCGGCCCTCGAGTGAGTCTCAGTCGTCGCTGGTATGCCAGGTCGCGGTGTCGTGGACAAGGCCAGAGGGTGAGGGCTGGAGAGCCAGTAGGAGCCCTGAGTCGCGATGCTCAGGCACCCCCCTTTAACGCGCAAGCGGTTCGCGCGGATGAGGGTGAAGGAGACACCGCAAGGGCCTCGCCTGACGCAGCTCCTTTAGGAGATCCTGTAGACCCATCATAGAAAGAACGAGGGGTTGCCATGACAATTGACAGTCAGCCGTTGGTTGCTTCCGAGGGGCGATGAGGCACTGAAGGCTTGACGAGGTGGCGCCATGCGGGGCTGCCGCGGCCAGAGCTCAGCCACTCAGCTTTGTCGGTGTTGCAGGGACGGACCCATGCGCAAGCGTCGTGCCGTTTGGGAGCAGCTCCGTCAGTTGGCGTCAGTTGAGCGGGCAACTAGCTCAACCACAGTAGCCGCGAAGGAGTGGATACATTCAAATAGATGCTGGGAAGGCGGACATCACTGGGTCAGGCCCGAGCGACTTGGGGATGATGCAGCCCGAGGGGCGCCCCCAACAAAGTAAGCTAACAACATGAAATAAAATGGATACATGCCGCAAGGACGGACCAACGCGGCCTGGGAATAATGCAGCCCTGGGGGGCGCTCCCAACTGGAAATGAAACTTTAAAGATGTCACCTGATGATGTTAAGGACGAAGGAGTGCTGGTGTAGCAGACTCAGTGGGCTGCGGAAGCCGATCCTCACGAGCCCCCAGGCCCAGGGGCCTCGGGAGGCTCCGGAGGCGCTGGTGGCTCCTCGCGGACCATCTCCATCTCCGCCAGAGCTGCGGAACGCCTGGCCTCTTGAGCCTCCATGATACCCCTCATGAGGCGCTGGTACGTGGCAGCCGCGTTCGGCAAGCCGTAAGATATGCGAACGTAGCTGTGGGGCGGACCTTCGCAGCGCCCCACTCGCGCGGGCCAGAGGCGCTCCAGAGAGGCGACTCGATTGAGCCCTAGTATGTCGATGCAGACGCGCAGCCCACCATCCTCACCTGGATGGGGAGCCACAGCTGGTAGGCGGCGGCCGCCTTTCATGACTCTTGACTCCTGTAGCTCCTGAAAGACCTTGCTAACGAACTCCTAAGGGTCTAGCTCTCCTTGCCTTACTCCTTCTTGAGGGAAACGTGCTTCGAAACACGCCTCCATGTGGTGCCCAAGCGCCTCTGTCGTGACCTTAGCCAGGTCGGTGGCCCTCCAGGGGAGAGCCCCCGAGCCCTGCCTGAGGAGGGCGCCGGGAGCGCTTTCCTATGCGATGGAAGGAGGTTCCCCCTGGGCAGGCGCGGGCCCTGAGGGGCCTGCCTCCTGAGGGGCCGGGCCGGACGATGTCTTCTTCTTCTTGGGGGTGGTCTCGGGAAGCCTCCTGCTTCCGCGATCCGGGTCTTCCAGTGATGCGGCCTGAAAGGCTCGTTCCAGGGAACACACCGCGTCCTTCTCTTCACAGGGCACTGTGATGACTCCGCCACTTCCTGGCATCTTGAGGACGTTGTAGCCGTGGTGAGTTACGGCCATGAACTTGGCCAGCGCTGGGTACCCAAGGATGGCGTTGTACGGCAGGCGAATGTGAGCGACGTCAAAGTCGATGAGCTTGGTGTGGTAGTTGTCGCGTGCCCCGAAGGTGACAGGGAGGCGGACCTGCCCAATCGGGACCGTGGAGCCATCGGTGACTCCGGAGAAAGGCTTGGTTGGCTGAAGCTGGCTGTAGGGCACTTGGAGATTGTTGAATGTTTCCACGGACAGGACGTTGAGCCCTGCCCCGCCATCGATGAGGGTCCTGGTGACCACCACGTTGCTGATGATTGGGGAACAAAGCATCGGGAGGACTCCGGCTGTAGCCGCACACTTGAGCTGATTTGCTGAGCTGAACATGATGGTGCACGCCGACCACCTGAGAGGGCGCGTGGCTTCGAGCTTGGGGAGGACTGCATTCACTTCGCGGGCGAACTGCTTGAAGATGCGTTGAGAGGCTGGGGCTTGTGCCCCGCCTAGGATGCAGGCGATCGCGCGCGGCTCCTGGTAGCCCCCATCCCCCTCGTCCTGATGGCGGTCCTCGTTTCTCCTTGGCTGCGGCGGCAGTGGAGGGAGGCCTGCGTTGCCTTGCGGGCGATCCTCGCGAGGCTGATCCCTCCAGTCTCCCTCGCGAGGCGGGTCTTGCCAGCGATCCTCGCGAGGTTGATCACGCCACCCTTGGCGCGGGCCGCGGTCTTCCTAGCGTCCCGCATTCCTTCCTCCTCTTCGACCGTAGCCCCGGTCACCGCGGTCGGGACGACAGCCGATCCTTCCTTCTCGCACGGCTCGGAGCTCTGGACATTCATTGGTGTTGTGGGTGTGGAGGTCGTGGTACACACAGTACCGACTGCCCTTGGAAGATTCGGGCTGATCTCTGCCCCGCTTGGTGTCTGGTTCTGCCGCGAGCACAGCAGCCCCCTTGCGCTTCACATCCTTGGCCTTCGGCTTCTTCTCTTCTAGGTCTGCGGCAGGCAGCTCGAGGAGGGAGAGACGCCCTTCCTCAGCCCTGGCGCACTTGGTTGGCAAGTTGAACAGCTCCAAGGAAGTGCACAGGTCTTCATGCATCGCCAGCTCCTCCTTCATCTCGACATCGCGCACGCCGTCGGAGAAGGTTGAGATGATGGCCTCCTCGGTCACCTTGGGAATCTTGAGGCGTGCGTTGTTGAAGCGCTGGATGTACTTCTGCAGGGTCTCTCCGGGTTGTTGCTTGATACGGCGCATGTCGCTCACGGCGGGTGGCCGGTCGCGAGTACCTTGGAAGTTGGCGATGAAGCGGGTGCGCATCTCATCCCAGGAGGAGATCGTGCCTGGAGCCAGGTTCAGGAGCCAGGTGCGGGCCCCATCCTTGAGCGCCATGGGAAACCAGTTCGCCATGACCTTCTCGTCTCCGTTGGCAGCTTCGATGCCCAGCTCATAGAGCTAGAGGAACTCCGCAGGGTCGGCCGTGCCATCGTAACGAGGAGGCAGGTCTGGCTTGAACTTGCGGGGCCACGCGACGCTGCGTAGCTCGGTGGTGAAGGCACGACAGCCTGTTGTGGCCACGGGAGGCCTTGGGTGGCGGAGAGCTTGGTCTTGCATGTCCCCACGCGCTGCAGCTGGGAGCAGCACGGGGTCTTGACATGCAGGAGCAGGAGCATGGTCGCGACGTGCTGGAGCAGGGAGCGCCCGGGCAGCTTCTTGCGGGCGAGGGACTTCTTGGCAGCTCTGCTCTTGCCGCGCTGGCACCTGATGGAGCGGGTTCCGCCCAGGGGCCACGCGCCTTGGAGCCATGGCGCCTTCTTGAGGAGGAGGCGGCTAGGGCGCCGCCGGAGCTTCGCCGCCCGCGCGGGGCGGGGCGCGGTGCAGCGGAACGGACGGCGCAGGAGAGCCCCCTGCGGCGCGGACGAGCTCGGCGACGCGGTCGAGCCATTCTTCGTAGACGTCGTCGACGGGATGGTAGCGCAGGAGCTCGTTTGCCGCGATGAGCGCAGCTCGAGGCTCCATGGGTGCGCGGAGCGCGTGGGATGAAGAACCAGCTGGGGTGAGCGAGGGAGTAGCGGTGCGGCCGTCTTGCCGCACGGACTGATGCTGAGACGACGCTTGCTGCTCATCCCCCGCCGGGCCGGTGGCGGCGTTGACGGCAGGTGACGGGGAACGGCGAGGATGCCCGCCGACAGGAGCCGTCTGGGCGACGCGGGAAGCGAGAGCGGCCCGGCGCTCGGCGCGGACCCGACGAGCGTTAGACATGGACGCGATGGTCGGAGGAGAACGGGGTGGTGGAAGACGAATTCCGGCGCACCCCTACCTGGCGCGCCAAATGTCGGATTTCGGGTTCCGGCAGACCCTTGAGGTTCGAACACTGGGGTGCGCGCGGAGATTTCGCCTTCTACCTACCTGGACCCCTCCGCCTCGCTAAGATCTAAGCTATGGAAAGAACAGCACAAGAGACACAGGGTTTATACTGGTTCGGGCCACCGTTGTGGCGTAATACCCTACTCCAGTGTGTGGTGTGGTGGATTGCCTCTTGGGCTGATGATGATGAGCAATACAGGGAAGAACAGCCTCGCGATTGTCTGCTCTTGGCTGGGGGGATGAACTGCTAGGAGGAGTTCAGTCACCCTTCTCTCTCTCTCTCTCTTCTCGATTCTCTCTCTGATTTTGATCCCTTTCCTATTCCGATTTCGATTTCGATCCCTCTCCCCTGGGGGTGACTAGTCCTATTTACAGGCAAAGGCCCTGGTCCTCTTCCCAAATATTGAGCGGGAGGGTGCCAACAATTGGCCATTTTGAAGGGGAACATCTGGTACACTTATCCTGACTAAAGTTGGTCCTCGCCTGCCAAAGGCTCTGGTTGTGACGCTGGCTTGGGCTCCACAATTACTTCCTCCCTGCCGTTGGACTGGTCTTGGTCTCATTGCACCGAACCGGGTGCCTTTGCTTGATGCTCTCGCCTGCGCTTGCTCCCTTTGCACCAAAGAGGAAAGGATGACACTGCACGGGCTGGCGCCCGCCTGGCACCCTTGGTCGTCATGGCTTGCGTCACGGGCACCTCGTGAGGTACCCCGCCTTGATCTCTCCGCCTCCTCGCGAGCCAGCCTGATGAGGCGGTGCCTGAGGAAGCTCCGTGTCGTCCGCCCTGCGAGGCTTGGCCCCTCGCGAGGGTCTTGGGTCTGTGTTCATGAAGACGGGCCATGCTGGGCCCCCCTTTGAGCCACGCCGTAGGCCGCAGGCAGGAAATTCTGGGGACCCCCGTTCCCAGAACACCGACAGTATAGGCCACAACTTTCTTCTCTTGCATTAACACAGCACCGATACCTTGAAGGGAAGCATCACAGAAAACCTCGAATGGTTTGGATTCATCAGGAGGAGTCAGAACTGGAGTTGTGACTAACTTCTCTTTGAGGGTGTTGAAAGAGATGTCACATTCAAGCGTCTAGACATACTTCACATGCTTCTGGAGAAGGTTGGAAAGAGGCTTCGCGATCTTAGAGAAATTCTCAACGAATCTTAGACAATAGCTTGCGAGCCCAAGGAAGCTGCAGAGTTGCTTCACATTCTGAGGCGGTCCCAATTCACAATTGCAGACAGCTTCTCAGGATTAACAGCTATGCCCTTGGCTGAGATGACATGCCAAGTTAGAGAACCTCATCAAGCCAAAACTCGCACTTTGAAAACTTCGCATAGAACTGATGTTCTCTGAGTTTGTCCAGCACCAATCTCAAATGCTTGGCATGATCCTCCTTGTTCTTGGAAAAGACCAAAATGTCATCGGGATAGACCAAGACGAAGTCATTTGTGTAAGGGTTGAAGATGAAGTTCATCATGCGAGAGAATGTTGGAGGAGCGTTGACAAGGACGAAAGACATGACAGTGTATTCATAAGAACCATAACTTGTTCTGAATGCTGTCTTGGGGATATCTTGTTCACGAATGCGAATCTGATGATAGCCCATACAGAGGTCAAGCTTGGAGAATACTTGAGCACCTTTGAGTTGTTCGAAAAGCTCATTGATGTTGGGAAGTGGGTACTTTTTCTTTATGGTCTTCTTGTTCAATGGACGGTAGTCGACGCAGAGTCGGTCCGTGCCATCCTTCTTCTTGACAAAAAGAACACCACAACCCCAAGGAGAAGAACTCGGTCGGATTAGACCCATACGCTCTTCTATATCGAGTTGTTTTTTCAGCTCCTTCAACTCTTCTGGTCCAAGCTTGTAAGGACGTTTGCAAACAGGTTCCGTGCCAGGCTCAAGATCAATGACGAATTCAACTGGCTGGTGAGGAGGCATTCCTGGAAGATCTTCTGGAAAGACGTCTTGATATTCACAAACGACTGGAATCTAAGAGATGGCATTCAACTCTCCCTTCTCATTGAGAGAAAACAGTCGAATGGTATCATCATGAGCTGCAAAGACGATCACATCCTGAGACGAGTGTGTCAATTGAATCTGCCTGGCAGCACAATCAAGTTGAGCCTTGTGCTTAGAAAGCCAGTCCATGCCGAGAATTAGATCAAAATCCGAGTCACCAAGGACCATTGGAGAAGACAGAAACTTATAGTCACCCATCTTGATAGAAACATTCGGGATCATCGTGGTAGCCCTCATAGACTTGGCCGGAGAAACCACTCCCATAGGTTTACCCAACATTTTCGAAACAAAGTCATGCTTTGAAACAAATGATCTTGACATGAAACAATGCAATGCACCAGTATCAAAAAGGACTTTTGCAGGAGTAGAGTTAACTGGAAAGTTACCCATGATCACTTTTGAAGAGTCCTCTGCCTGAGCTGCGTTCACCATGTTGACCTTTGCAAACTTGGGATTATGCTTGACCACTGCATTGCTCGCAGATCTCATAGGAGGAGGAGGCGGAAGACGCCTCTGGTTGAAGCATTTGTTTGCATAGTGACCCTTCTGCTGACACTTGTTGCACATAACCTCTGAGAGCGGCTGGTGATACGGAGCACTTGACCTTGGAGCATGAGATGAAGCTTTGTTCTGAAAGCCTGGGTTGGGTGGGTGGGAAGATCCATTGCCACCTTTGCTCTTCTGTTGATAAGGCTGACGGAACGGAGGAGGAGGAGGCAACCAGTACTTTTGCTGCTTAGCTGCCACTTGAGTTGAAGAAGAAGAAGGAGTTGCATCCCTGACTCTCTTCTTGGGAGCATCACACTTGAGCTGAGCAGCCTCTTGCTTTAGTGCCATGTTGTAGAACTCATCATACTTTTTCGGCTCAAAAAGCACGAGGGCTAGTTGCAGATCTTCTTTGAGGCCACCTCTGAATTGCTAAAACATGCTCTTCTCGTCAGGGACGTCTTGCTTGGCAAAACGAGCGAGCCTCTAGAACAGGATGTTGTATTGGTAAACATACAAGCTGCCTTGCTTCAGATTGCGGAACTCCTCATGCTTTCTCTCAACAACACTCTAAGGAATGTGGTGAGCTTTGAAGTCTTGGCGGAAATCATCCCAGGTAATCACACGACCTCCTCTGGAATCTTTGTATTGTTGATACCACTTAGCAGCTTGGTCTTTGAGTTGGGACGAAGAAAACTTGACAAAGTCCTCAGGCCTGACGTTGCTACACTCAAAATATTTGCAGATATCCACGAGCCACTCGTCAGCGTCTGTGGCCTCAACACAGTTACTGAAAGACTTCGGCTGGTTTGCGAGGAACTGGTTGAGGGTAGCAAACTGAGTTTGATTGTTGCCATCGCCTTGATTTCCTTGGTTGCGCTCTTGCAAGAGTTGCATAATCATCTGCATGTTGGCGTTGGTAGCAGCCATCACAGCTTGCCATGCCTTCAGAGGTGGAGGTGGTGGAGGTGGTTCTGGATTCTGACGTGTTGGAGGAGCCATCCTGAAGAGGGTGACATCCGTTAGCATCTTGACAGACGTATATTCAAGCTGAATCAAATGGATCAAAATTGCAACATATAGCCTCAACATTCGGACAAGAATGAATGAATGAATTCCAAATTAAATGATCACACTTCCATAAATTGTGAAGCCACTAAGATATAGCTAGATGAATAAAACAACAAGGTACGGATATGAACAAATAATTGGTAAGGATTACCCAATCACAAACCAAATATCTGCGGGAAAAAATACTAGAGCTACATGAATTCCCACCTATAAAACTCCCAAAACTTTGCGGTTATGCAATGAGGTGTTGGAGATACTAGCAAATCCTACATCCAGCTGTATCCATCCTTCAACAGATAACCAAGAAACCTTCGGAAATCATTTACCTCAACCTTCGAAAAGCATCCGTTATACGAGTTATGGCAATACTCCCGAACTCCCGCCCCAGTACTGGGTGGCGTCGAGGTTATATCACCAACAACTGCACAAAAGAGATTTTCGATGTCGGCAAAACTCAGGTATTCCATAACTGCAACGATAAAATTGTGACGACAACACCTCGGAGCTCAACTCCCCGGGACACTACCACAACCCCCTAAATGCCAGGAGGCACCAAGAACAATGTTCTCGTCACAAAACCATCGGAACGATTCCAAGAAATCCGCATGATCCATAAAAAAATTCGTGAAATTTGAGAAGAGAAGAGTCAAAACTCTATGCCAGGAAGCCTCACCAGAGCAGTGAAGGGACTGAGGAGTAAAAAGAATCCTACCTCCAATATATATAATCCTAATAGACTCAAAACATTTTTCTAGACTCAATAACGCCAGCGATTCGATCAAGCCGGGGGCTCCTAAATCGGGGAAGGCACTGATTACAAACTTGCAACACCCATGATGCGGCTATATTTCCCACGTGTCGGAGCACGACTTAGAGGCATAACCGCATTGTAGGCATGTCGCAAGAGGGGTAATCTTCACACATCCCATGTACTGAATAAGAAAGAGGTACAGAGTTGGCTTACAATCACTACTTCACACAATACATAAATATAGCATTACATCATCGAGATACAATCAAGGTCCGACTATGGAACCAAAATAAAGACAACCCCAAATGCATAAGATCCCCGATCGCCCCAACTGGGCTCCACTATTGATCGTCTGGAAAAGAAACGTAGTAACGTCCTGAGTCCTTGTCGAACTCCCACTTGAGTTCAGTCGCATCTCCTGGAATGACATCATTGGCACCTGCATCTGGTTTTGGAAGTAATCTGTGAGTCACGGGGACTCAGAAATCTCACACCCTCGCGATCAAGACTATTTTAGCTTATGGGAAGGAAAAGGTAGTGAGGTGGAGCTGCAGCAAGCACTAGCATATATGGTGGCTAACATACGCAAATGAGAGCGAGAAGAGAAGGCAAAGCACGGTCGAGAATCTACAAAGATCAAGAAGTGATCCTGAAAACTACTTACGTTCAAGCATAACACGAGACCGTGTTCTCTTCCCGGACTGCGCCGAAAAGAGACCATCACGGTTACACACACCGTTGATTCATTTTAATTAAGTTAAGTGTGAGGTTTTCTACAACTGTATATTAAAAAATTCCCATCTGCCCATAACCGCGGGCACGGCTTTCAAAAGTTCAAAACCCTGCAGGGGTGTCCCAACTTAGCCCATCACAAGCTCTCACAGTCAATGAAGCATATTCCTTCTCCCAGGACGACCCGATCAGACTCGGAATCCCGGTTACAAGACATCTCGACAATGGTAAAACAAGACCAACAAAGCCGCCCGATGTGCCGACAAATCCCGATAGGAGTCACGCGTATCTCGTTCCCAGGGCACACCGGATAAGCTAAGCGTACGAGAGCCAACGTAACCCAAGTTGCCAAGGGACGGCCCCGCACGGTGCTCTATGTTGGACCAACACTTTGAGAAGCACTGGCCCCGGGGGGTTAAAATAAAGATGACCCTTGAGTCCGCGAAACCCAAGGGAAAAAGGCTAGGTGGCAAATGGTAAAACCAAGGTTGGGCCTTGCTGGATGAGTTTTATTGAAGGCAAACTATCAAGGGGTTCCCATTATAACCCAACCGCGTAAGGAACATAAAATCAAGGAACATAACACCGGTATGATGGAAACTAGGGCGGCAAGAGTGGAACAAAACACCAGGCATAAGGCCGAGCCTTCCACCCTTTACCAACTATATAGGTGCATTAAAGTAAACAAGATATAATAGTGATATACCAACAATAATTATGTTCCAAGAAGGAACAAACTCCAATCTTCACCTGCAACTAGCAACGCTATAAGAGGGGCTGAGCAAAGCAGTAACATAGCCAAACAACGGTTTGCTAGGACAAGGTGGGTTAGAGGTTTGACATGGCAATATGGGATGCATGATATAGCAGGTGGTAGATATCGCGGCATAGGCATAGCAATAGAGCGAGCAACTAGCGAGTAAAGATAGAATTGATTTGGAGGGTATGGTCATCTTGCCTGCAAAGTTCTCTGGGTTGACGTAAGCTTGATCCTCATAAGCGTACTCAACGGGTTCCTCTATCACGTACTCGTCTCCCAACTCTACCTAAGGCAAGAACACATGCAAAAGAAACCACAATCAACCACGGTGCAACGCGCAAGCAACATGATGCAAAATATGGCATGATATGCGGGATGTGATATGCAATGCATATGCATGCTTCGGAAGGAAAGATTGAACTAGGCCTCAACATGGCAAACCAAGAGTGCCACTGGAAAGATGAGTTGATTTCGGTCGAAATCGATATAAAGATCACCAGAAACGGATGCATGGTTTGCAAATGGCAAGCAAAACAATAATGGCACAATTCTGCGATTAACAGCACGATGCCACCTAGAATGCAACAAGAAACTAAGCTACTGCACTCCAACATATCAACAAAGCACATGGCCGGGATCTACTCAATATGCTTGAAAAAATATGAACACTGAGCTACGGTTAAACCACACAAGAGCAGGTTCAAACAAGCATGGCAAAAGTGCAAAAGATAACAGCATCTCAGACTTAGTGAAAATAACAATCATGTCAGGATTTAACATCAGGAAGCAATGTTTAGAGCAATATAACAACATGCTACAGGATCAGGACATAGCAAAGAGAGGCATGGCATGAATCTACTCAAAGCATATAACCAAAAGTCCTTTACGACCATAAGCCAAAAGGATCAGAAAATATGATGGCACCCATGTAAACATAGTAAGTTTCGTTAATAGATTCAGACTTAGCAGAAAACTGGACATGGCAAAAATAGAATTATGTAGCCATGTTTGCAAGCTTGATGCACTCAACTCAAGGCATTTCATGACAAAATAAGCATACACCCAGCAAGAAGACATGTTCAAGAAGCTAACCACGGCAAGAACAATCTCATAGCATGCATGGATCAACTACAACAAGCTTGGCAAAATTGATTAACACGTAAACAATCTGCCAGGAACATTTTATAGCAACAGTAGAGCAAGATTGTGTCATGCTAGGTTACTCCAAAATTGCAAACAAAGACATGGATGGATAGAACATAATAATATCTCAAAATCATCCTTACTGAGCATGCTCAAAAGAGGCATGGATCACTCTGTAGCAACATGAATACATGGCATAAAAACAACATCAGGGAAATGACTTAGAAGAATTCTAAGTCCCTGAAATCAGCAACATCACGAGATCTACTTTGCATGCTTGTTCTAGTCACCACATTGATCGAAAAAAATACATGGCATACACCCCGGTAAATATGGCATGGCATAGCCCAAAACACATGTAGGGCTCAAGCTCATAGGAGGCACACAATAATCACGACAAAAGATGGCAAATGCTCATAATCTGATAAGAACTAGGAACTAACATTATGAAGCACTCTTGCAACAGCATTTTAGGCATCAAGATGGACTCAAACAAGCATGGTGCAATGGAATGAAATGAAGAGGACATCCTAATGAACATTCTGATATATTGCACGCCCAAAACGGAGCTACGAGCACAAACTTATGATGCAAAGAACATGCCATGAAAATGTTAGGGACTTAGGAAGAAAACGGGGTCAACCCTAGATTTTGGATCTGGATCTGGCGCGGTTCCTGATGAACGTCATTGTACTCCTACGGTGGCCGGAGCTAGAAGAGCTCGCCGGAGTGGAAGCACAGGGTGGCAGCCGGAGCTTGGGGCGTCAGATCTAGCCGGCGAGGAGAGCGAGGCGGCGGCGGGAGGCGCGCGCGGAAGTCGAGCGACGAGGTTTGGCGCGGGGTCCGGCATGGAAGCGTCGTCCGGCGAAGACGAACGGCGGTGACGGTGAGTCGGTGTGGTGGCGGCTGGAGCGGGCAAGGAGGTGGCGCGGGCGACGGGAGCCCGCGGGGCGGCGCGACCGAGCGTGGGCCGGGGAGGGCCCCGCGCGGGCCCTGGCGGGCCGGCGGGCGGCGCGGCGGCGGGGATGACCGGTGGGACACGTGTCAGCCCCTGAGTGGCTAGGCGATGGTGATGGACATGTCGCGGAGGGATTGGATCTAGGGTTTGGACTACGGGAATTTCGGAGGGGAGCACCTATTTATAGATTCTAGGAGCTAGGAGAGTCAAAATGAGGTGCGTTTTTTAGCCACGCTATCGTGGTCGAACGTCCGAGAGGATGGAGGGGGTTTAGATGGGTTTTGGGCCACTTTGGAGGGGTGTTGGGCTGCAACACACATGAGGCCTTTACGGTTCCTTGGCTAACTGTTGGAATATCAAACGAAGTCCAAATGGCACGAAACTTGACAGGCGGTCTACCGGTGGAATACCAATGCCGCTTAGCAAGTCTCAGTGCATTCCGAGAACATTTAACACTCGCACACGAAAAGAGGCAAAAGGGGGCCGCCGGAGGACGTAGGAGTGCCGAAATGCAAAACGGATAACGCGGGAAATGCTCGGATGCATGAGACGAACACGTATGCAAAAGAGATGCACATGATGACATGATATGAAATGCATGACATGGAAAAAAATGCAAAATGAAGAAAAAACCCAACCACTAGGGAATATCATAACTTAGTGCCGAAAATGGCAGGAGTTGGAATACAAATATGGCAAGTTACATACGGGGCGTTATACTCCTAGTCACTTTCATATAGTAGTGGGAATTTTTCATAATAGAGTTAGATACACGCCCACTTAATTTTCAGTTTGAGATTTCATACACTTATAGCTCTTAGTGCATCCATTGCATGGCAATCCCTACTCCTTGCATTGATATCAATTGATGCGCATCTCCACAACCCATTGATTAGCCACGTTAATGTGTGAATTTATTACTTTTTTTGTCTTCTCTATGTTTACCCCTATCATCATACTCCATTCCACCCATAGTTCTATATCCATGGCTTGCGCTCATGTATTGCGTGGGGGTTGACAAAGCTGAAGCGCGTTAAAAAGTTTGAACCAATTTCTCGTCTTGTCATCGGGGTTGTGCATGATAAATACTTTATGTTAAGAAGATGGAGCAAGAAAAGACTATATGATTTTGTAGGGATAGTGTTCTTCATCATTATATTTTGAAAGACATGATAGTTTGTTAGGATGCCTGAGTATTGATGTCTTTATATAAAATTATGGACTATTGCTTTGAATCACTCATGTCTTAATATTCATGCCATGATTAGATTATATGAGCAAGATTATGCTAGGTAGCATTCCAAATCGAAAATTATCTTTCTTTATCATTTACCTACTCGAGGCCGAGCAGGAATTAAGCTTTGGGATGCTGATATGTCTCTGTCATATCTATAAATTTTCATTGTTTCATGCCAATATTATACAACTTTCACGTACTTTTGGCAACAATTTATATGATTTATTGGACAAACATATTGATCCAGTGTCTAGTGCCAGTTCCTGTTTGTTGCATGTTTTTTGTTTCACAGAATATCCATCTCAAATGAAGCCAAATGCTATAAAAATTAACGGAGAATTATTTTGGAATATATTTGATTTTTGGAAGGTGGAATCAACACAAACGGAGGCCCGTGGCCTACACAAGACACCAGGGCACGGCGCAGCCCCCAGGCGCATGGCGGTGGGTGGTGTCCACCTCGTAAGGCTGTTGTTGCTCTCTTCGGGCGCAATGAAGCTTATATCCGAAAAAACCATGTTAAAATCTTAGTGCAATTGGAGTTACGGATCTCTGGGAATATAAGAAACGGGTTTTGGCTAGAAAACAGGAACGCGAAACAGAAGAGAATAGAGAGGTAGATCCAAGCTAGGAGGGGCTCCTGCGCCTCCGCCGCTATGGAGGCCAAGGACCAGAGGGGGAACCCTCCTCCCATATAGGGGGGAGTCCAAGGAAGAAGGAGGGGGCTCTCTCCCCCTCTCTCCCGGTGGCGCTGGAGTGCCGCCCGGACAAGGATCATGATGGTGATCTACATCAACAACCTTGCTACCGTCAATGCCAACTTTCTTCCCCTCCATGGAGCGGTGTAACCTCTCTATTCTCATTTCAATTCTCTACTTAAACATGGTTCTCAACACTATATATTATTATCCAATGATATGTGGTTATCCTATGATGTTTGAGTAGATCTGTTTTGTCCTATGGGCTGATTGATGATCATGATTGGTTTGAGTTGTATATTTTATTTTGGTGGTGGCCTAAAGTGCCCTCCGTGTCGTGCAAATGTGAGGGATCCCCGCTTTAGGGTGTTGCAATACATTCATGATTCTTTGATGGTGGGTGGCGTGAGTGACAGAAGCACGGACCCGAGTAAGGGGGTTGTTGCATATGGGATAAAGAGGACTTGATATTTAATGCTATGGTTGGGTTTCACCTTAATGATCTTTGGTAGTTGCGGATTCTTACTAGAGTTCCAATCATAAGTGCATATGATCCAAGTACAGAAAGTATGTTAGCTCACGCCTCTCCCTCATATAAAATTGCAATAATGATCACCAGTCTAGTTATTCATCACCTAGGGTCAAATAACTTTCTTGTGTGACAAAATCTTTCCACTAAAATGCTACTTTTACTATCTTGCAATTTATTCGTAGTTTTATTATCGCAAAGTACTTCTAGTTTTATTATTATTCTAGGTAAAGCAAATGTTAAGTGTGCGTATAGTTGTATCAGTGGTCAGTAGAAGTTGAGGGAATATTTGTTCTACCTTTAGCTCCTCATTGGGTTCGACACTTTTATTTATCGAAAAAGTCTACAAACGACCCCTATAATTGTGGGTTATCACCCACACATACCAATGCATTCAAACATACACACCATATGCACGATATGTGTAGATAAAATAATGGCATCACAACATAACTCTACAAACTCAAGTGTTTATGTAGAAGGCTCCGAAGAGCCATACATATCATGTTATTACAAACAGGAGTCTCATGACTCTACACACAGTCATACAAACTAGCAGAAGCATGCATAAAACTTGTCTGAGTACAGACAACTGAAAATATAGAAGGCTAGCAAGCCTGATTATCTACAAACCCTCCGAAGGGTGAACGACCGTAGCTAGAAAAACAAGCTACTCATCGTCATCGACGTCTAGATAGAACCCACCTATAGTATAGGGAACTCCTCTTCAATAGTTTACTTAAGCAAACGTGAGTACGAAGGTACTCAACAAGACATACATTAGAACTATCTCGTATGCATCAGTTTCAATAAAGGGGGTTGTGGGGTTTAGCTGCAGCAAGCCATCTTTGACTCGATGGATATCCTGTACTACGATCTAACATCCCAAATTTTCAATTTCGAATGTTATACACTAGATCATCATTGCATATCATATTTTATTGCATTTTGGCTGATCCTAGAAATTCTATGCAACCCAAGGACCCTTGGAGAGAGTTGGGGATTTCGTTATTTTCATATTTGAGTTTTCTCAAAATTTTAAAATAGGATCATTTGATTTTATTTATTTTATCTTCAATTATTTCTATTACAAAAATATGAGAGAGGGAACAAAATGACTTTCCCAAAATAAAGAAATATTGAGGATTTAATTAAAAAAAATCAAATAAGATTTTATTTTGGTTTTATTTGCTATTTTATTTGAATTTAGGAAAAATGCGCGTTTTTCAAAATTGCATTTAGGCCCCAAATAAATGTTCATCCTGTGCGGCTTGATTTTAGAAGTAACCCCCCGCCAGGATTTTTGGAGTCCGTTTAGTATTCTTTTTTTCTGTGCGTAATTATTTAAAAAAAAGTCCGAACCGACTCTGGGCCCTAACCGGCCAGGACTCCGCCTGGCCGGGCCCTTTATATAGCGCCACCAAGGCCCGAGGCCACCCCAGCCGCCGCCGCCCCCGAAACCCTAACCCTAGGCCGCCGCCACCCCGCCGCCCGCCGCCGCCGGAGGTAGTTTTTCGCTGCCGTTTTTTAGAAAAACCGATCGGTTTTCCGTCGGTTTTGTTTGGTTTTTTTAGTTTCGGTTTTTTAATAGATCGGTTTTTCCGGTTTATTTAATTAGCGAGCGTTCACCCGTTCATTCGTTTTAATGAACGTTCATCATTTTTCTTTTTCTCGGATTTAAAACCACGATTTTTTTGATCGCGATTCCTGATCCGATTTTCGTTTTAGTCTAACTTTTCGCATGTTTATCGGAATCAAGCGATTCAAGTGCCTGGAGTTTCGTCTCGAAACCCTCTTTTCGTTTAACCAACTTAAAAAAGTTTTTTCCACTGTAAATTTTTTCCCTAGATCCATAATAGTAAACGAAGCTTGTTTCTTTTGCCGTTTGTCTTTCGCTGCTTCGTTCGATTTGATTCTTTTTACCAACCGGAGTTCTTAAGTTGAACTTTCTGGTTAGATCTCTTATTCGAGTTTTACCTGTGCATTAGTTGATCACTTATTGTATGCTTGTTTGTTTGCGATAGAGTACCCGGAGTGCGGTGCTTGCTAGTTTGAATCGCTAGGTTTTGCGGATCATCAACAAGGCAAGTAACACTTTGATCATACCTCCTACTACCCAGTTTTATTGCATTAGATCAATCCCCACACATTGCATGACTAGGATCTAATTAAATTGTGGGTATTGGGGAGTAGTTGAGGTAGAACCTATTACCTGTTATTATCAAACCTTTGGGAGTTACTTCTACGTTTGCTTATTATGCCATGCTATGCTAGTAGACGTGGATTGGGTGAGTGTATCCAGGACAGATGTGAGATTGTTAATTTAATGATTTACTTAAGGTGGCAACTTAAATACACATCTGGGTGGATTGAGGCACCTGGGTATTCCAGCGATTGCCTGTTTTCTTTTGGACCGCCACCCAGGCTCAAAGGGATCATGAGATTGTTCATGCTAGAAACTTCCGTGTGCAGCCACAAGCTACTATGGGCTCTAGCATAGTTGATTAGGTTGTGCGAACTCTTACAGTGGTAGACTAGCAGATGTAGGGGAAAGTAGGTGTAACGGTCTGCCCGATCATAAGGTGCTAGCGCTTCTGAAAGACTATGTCTCGGTCATCCGTTTCTCAAACACCATGTAGTGCGAGAAATCAAACGGAGGCGATCGAGTCTTGTGGGGAAAAGTGCGCAAACCTCTACAGAGTGTATAAACTAATCATGGTTAGCCGTGTCCCCGGTTATGGACATCTTGAGTATCTAGTACTTGGATTATCATGTGAATCTCATCATGTTACTCTAAATTAATTTTGTTGGGTTTTGTTTAATGATGATGCTTAATTGGGATTGAGAATGCTGTCAACCATTCTCAATGTTTAACAAGTACCATGATAGTTAAATAAAATGTATTCCTTTGCAGTAGGGAAAATTTGGCTTTACGCAAAACTGTAACCATAGAGCTTTCCACCAGCCAAATATGCATGTAGTATAACCTATTTCATTCCATTACTCTCTATGTGTTACATTGCCAGCATATTCCATGTGCTGACCCATTTCGGGCTGCAAGGTTAATGTTGCAGAATTTTCAGACGACGATTAAGGTGGTTTTAGGTCGTGGTTCTATACTCAGTGATGCCGTTGGAGTTGATGGACTCACTTATCTTCCAAGCCTTCCGCTGTTATCGTATTTAGATGGCCTTAAGCCATATTTATTGTAATAAGTTCTCTTTTGAGACACTCGATGTAATAGGTGTGTGATTGCTACTCTGTTATAAATCCTTCAAGTACTGTGTGGTGTCAGCATTACTGATCCATGGATGACTCCTGAGCACATAGATTGGACCGTTTGAGGTCTGGTCGCTACAAGATGGTATCAGAGCACACACTGACTGTAGGACACGACCACTAAGCTAAAAGACCTAGATCACTACTCACTCTCTTCTCTTTCTGACTTCTCATCTCTTCTGCTCTTTTAGGATGGCGGATGCAAGGAACAAGTTCATGCAACCGGATGAAGATACACCCTTTGGACTTCACTTGAAGGAAGTCACTAGATACCAGAACATAGGAGTACCAAGCTTCAACGGAACCTACAACGCCACTCTACCTGAAAAAGAGCGCTGGATGATTAAAGTTCAAGTTCCAGGAAGGACGTTCATGCCAGTCACTGAGCCCATAGAGTTTTCTTTTGACGCACCAACTTGGAGTCTAGGAAAGAGTATGGCAGCTCACATCGCCATGGGACGCATTGGAGAAGTTTACCGCAATGATCTCAAGGATACTATCTACCTGATTTGTGGGCGTCGAGATGAGCACTGGGAGATGGTCAGCACCAGGAAGGATAGATCAATTGCAGCTTTTATCCAGGAGTTAAACCAGCACATACGACGTCAGGAGAACCAGATGTGCGCCGACATGATAGATCTGAAGAAGGCAAGGATAAGAATCAAGGAACTGGAGGAAGAACTCAAGGCTACACGTGAAGATTATGAAGAGGAAATCGAAGTATTAGTGGGGAAGAATGATGACCTGATTAAGAAGATTGGAATATTCATGGGAGGCCCTACACCAGTAGAAGAGGACGAAGAACCCAAGGAGATTCGCCCGGAAGACTACATCGTCATCGAGGACACCGACTCGGATCCAAATGATAGCGATGATGACTATGTTGATGAAGCTGGAGCAGATATCATGGAATCTGCAACCAAAGAATATTTCTAGTAGACCACCCCATCAGTAGTAGTAGTCCACCATGTAAATATGTACTCTGAGCACTTTTGCGATAGTTAGATCGATTGTATGCCCTTGTTTGATTGATTGAATGAAGTGAATTGTTTGCTTTTCCCTCATGTGCATATGGGTAGTGTTTTCTCTTTAGACCCCTCTATTCTTAAATCTCATCTTTTCTAAACCCTCAGATGCCTCCAAGACGTGACCCCAGATTTACCTTCCCATCGGAGCTCACCCAGTTGATCCAGCAGCAAAACACATTGATGCAGTTCCTAGTCCAGAATCAGAATCAGGGGAACAACAACAACAACCCACCACCACCTGTTGATCACTTAGCCTGTTTTCTTAGGCTGAATCCGTCGGTGTTTTCCAGTAGCACCGAGCCGATAGTAGCAGATGATTGGCTCCGTAAGACAGCAAGGGAGTTGACCACCGCAGGATGCACAGATACGGAAAAGGTGAAGTTTGCTCCACATCAGCTTGAAGGACCCGCAGCATCATGGTGGGAGAATTTCACAGCCACTTTCCCTGTCGACACTGTCACGTGGGACCAGTTTCAGTAGGCTTTTCATACTGCCCATGTTTCAGCAGGAGCTATGGCCACAAAGAAGCGAGAGCTTCGCAACTTGCGCCAAGGAGGACGGACAGTTGGCCAGTATGTGGTGGACTTTAGTAAGTTAGCACGTTATGCCCCAGATGACGTTGCTACGGATGCAGCTAAGCAGGAGAAGTTTCTGGAAGGACTGAATGATGAGTTGAGCATGCAGTTGATGGTAGCAAATTTCAACAACTACCAGGAGTTGGTAGATCGTGCTCTCATGATTGAAGGGAAGCAGCAGCAGATTGAGACCCACTAGAGGAAGTATGGACAAGGGAAGTACAATTCAGGAGCTCAATAGAAACCACGTTTTACCCCTAGACCGGGAGGACATTTTCAGCATACCCATGGAGGAGGTAGCTCGCACAATCACAATGGCCCCAAGAATGGTAATGGGAATGGAGGAAGCAACGGCCAGAACCGTACCAACCCATCAACCCCAGCCAAGAGAGACCTGAGCCAAGTCACTTGTTTCAAGTGCCAGAAGACCGGACATTATGACAATGAATGTCCCAAATCCCAGAATGGTAATGGCAATGGAAGCTCTGGGAAGAAGCTGAACCCTTTCAACAGGGGACAGGTGAACCACGTTAACGTGGAGGAGGTTGAAGAGCAGCCGGATGCAGTAATCGGTAAGTTTTTGGTTAGGTCATTTACTGCACTCGTTCTTTTCAATACTGGTGCATCGCATTCATACATATCAAGGGGATTTGTGGATAAGTATAATCTGCCCACCAAAGTTCTTAGAACACCTATGTTAGTAAGCTCACCAGGAGCGGAGTATATGGCTAGCCAAGGATGTTTTCAAGTGCCATTGAGTATAGGGGCCGTGTGTTTCCCGCGGATTTAATCATTTTGGAATCACAAGGTTTGGATGTAATTCTGGGTATGGATTGGCTATCGATGTATGGAGGAAACATCGATTGTGCTAGTAAGTCAATTTTTCTTACCACCCCAGAACGAAGAAGGATCAAGTATGTATCCCGGCATATGCCAAAGAGGAATCAGGTAAATTGTCTAACAGGAGTTGTGCAGGAGGAAGTACCAGTGGTAAAGGATTTCCCTGATGTATTTCCAGAAGAATTGCAAGGCATGCCACCGGATAGAGATATTGAGTTTTTGATTGAGCTTTTGCCAGGCACAGGGCCAATATCAAAGAGACCATATAGGATGCCCGCAAAGGATTTGGTGGAGATTAAGAAGCAGATTAAGGAGTTACTGGATAAAGGATATATTCGCCCAAGTTCTTCGCCTTGGGGATCTCCAGTACTTCTAGTGGAGAAGAAGGATGGATCGCTAAGGATGGTTGTTGATTATCGAGGATTGAATGAAGTAACCATCAACAACAAGTACCCACTAACGATGATCAATGATCTGTTTGATCGATTGCAAGGAGGTAAGGTATTTTCCAAGATCGATCTGCGATCAGGATACCACCAGTTGAAAATTCGAGAACAGGATATACCTAAGACGGCTTTTACCACTAGGTATGGGCTGTACGAGTATACCATTATGTCATTTGGTCTGACTAACGCACCTGCATATTTCATGAACATGATGAACAAGGTGTTTATGGAGTTTCTGGATAAGTTCGTTGTAGTGTTCATTGACGATATCCTGGTTTACTCGAAGAATGAAGAGGAGCATAAGGAGCATTTGCGTTTGGTTCTTGGAAAACTCAAAGAACATCAATTATACGCCAAATTTAGCAAATGTGAGTTTTGGATGAAGGAAGTTGGATTTCTCGGACACGTTATATCGGGAGAAGGTATAGCAGTAGATCCCACTAAGGTTGATACCATGACAAATTGGGAAGCCCCAACAACAGTTGGAGAGATCCGGAGTTTTCTTGGACTTGCAGGATACTACCGGAGATTTATTGAAAATTTCGTGAAGATTGCGAAGCCTATGACGGAGTTGTTGAAGAAGGATACCAAGTTCATATGGACTGAGGAATGTGAGGCCAGTTTCCAGGAGCTAAAGAAACATTTGGTTACATCACCTGTGTTGATTTTGCTAGATCAGACCAAGGATTATGAGGTGTATTGCGATGCTTCACGTCGAGGACTTGGAGCAGTACTTATGCAGGAAGGAAGAGTTGTTTCATATGCCTCACGACAGCTTAAGCCTCATGAGTTAAATTATGCTACGCATGATTTGGAGTTAGCAGCCGTAGTGTATGCATTGAAAACCTGGAGACACTTTCTCATTGGAAACCATTGTGAGGTGTACACGGATCACAAGAGTTTGAAGTATATTTTCACGCAGAAGGAGTTGAATCTCAGGCAAAGGAGATGGTTGGAGCTCATCAAGGATTATGATATGAGATTGCATTATCACCCCGGAAAGGCTAATGTAGTAGCTGACACGTTGAGCTGTAAAAGTCATGTCAACACCCTAATGACGGGAGATTTACCAATGGAGTTAGCCGAGAATTTTCGTGAGCTATGTTTGGAGATAGTTCCGAGAGGCTATGTAGCAGCATTGGAGATTCAGTCTACTTTGATGAATAAGATCAGACAAGCCTAGAAGACTGACAAAGAGATTGCTTCTATTAAGGAGAAAATGAGCAAAGGAAAAGCTAAGGGATTTCATGAGGATGAGCACGATACCTTATGGTTTGAAGACCGTGTTTATGTGCCAAATGATTCGGAGATCAGGAAGTTAATTCTGCAAGAGGCCCATGATTCACCATATTCGATTCACCTAGGAAATACCAAGATGTATTTGGATTTTAAGGATACTTTCTGGTGAATCGGAATGAAGAAGGATATTGTGGAGTATGTAGCAGTTTGTGATGTATGCCAGAGAGTAAAGGCAGAGCATCAGAAGCCAGCAGGATTGCTACAGCCATTGCCGATACCCGAATGGAAGTGGGATAAGTTAGGCATGGATTTTATCATAGGATTGCCTAGAACTCGTTATGGGTTGTAGTCGATCGTTGGACAAAGGTAGCTCATTTCATTCCAGTGAAGACTACCTATACCAGTGCAAAGTTGGCAAAGATATACATGACCAGAATCGTATGTCTGCATGGAGTTCCAAGGACCATTGTATCAGATAGAGGAACCCAGTTTACCTCAAAGTTCTGGAATCAGTTGCATGAAACTTTGGGTACCAGGCTAGAATTTAGTACAGCTTTCCATCCGTAGACAGATGGACAGACCGAGAGAGTCAATCAAATTTTGGAGGATATGCTAAGAGCTTGTGCGCTAGATTACGGATCTAGTTGGGACGACAATTTGCCATATGTAGAGTTCTCCTACAACAACAACTATCAATCCAGTTTGAAGATGGCCCCTTTCGAAGCCTTGTATGGAAGGAGGTGCAGGACCCCATTGTCGTGGGATGAAGTTGCAGACCGCCAGTTGTTTGGACCGGATCTGATAAAGGAGTATGAATAGAAAGTAAAATTGATTCGCGAGAGGCTCAAGGTAGCTCAGTCCAGGCAGAAGAGCTACGCAGATTCAAAACGCAAGGAGACAATTTACGAAGTCGGAGACCGAGTTTATCTTCGAGTATCACCACTTGGAGGAGTTAAGCGCTTTGGAGTTAAGGGAAAGTTAGCGCCACGTTTTGTAGGCCCATACAAAGTTATGGAGCGTATGGGAGAAGTAGCCTATAAGTTGGAATTTCCCGAAGGATTGTCAGGAGTTCACGACGTATTCCACGTTTCCCAGTTGAAGAAGTGCCACGCAGAGATGGCTGATATACCACTGAGAGATACAGTGACGCTGGAAGCGATTCAGTTGGACAGTGATTTGACCTATGAGGTGAAACCAGTTAAGATTCTAGAGTATGCTAGTCGAGTCACCCGCAGCAAGCTTATCAAGTTTTGCAAAGTTCAGTGGAGCCACCACACGGAGGATGAAGCCACCTGGGAGCGAGAGGAAGAATTGCTGAAGGACCACCCTCACCTATTTTCTAGCCAACTTTAATCTCGAGGGCGAGATTCATCTTAAGGGGGGTAGGTTTGTAACATCCCAAATTTTCAATTTGGAACGTTATACACTAGATCATCATTGCATATCATAATTTATTGCATTTTGGCTGATCCTAGAAATTCTACGCAACTCAAGGACCCTCGGAGAGAGTTGGGGATTTCGTTATTTTCATATTTGAGTTTTCTCAAATTTTAAAAATAGGATCATTTGATTTTATTTATTTTATCTTCAATTATTTCTATTACAAAAATATGAGAGAGGGAATAAAATGACTTTCCCAAAATAAAGAAATATTGAGGATTTAATAAAAAAATCAAATAAGATTTTATTTTGGTTTTATTTGCTATTTTATTTGAATTTAGGAAAAATGCGCATTTTTCAAAATTGCATTTAGGCCCCAAAGAAATGTTCATCCTGTGTGGCTTGATTTTAGAAACCGGGGAAAATTTATTTCGGTATTTTTGGAGTCCGTTTAGTATTCCTTTTGTTTTTTTTCTGAGCGTAATTATTAAAAAAAAGTCCGAACCGACTCTGGGCCGTAACCGGCCAGGGCTCCGCCTGACCGGGCCCTTTATATAGCGCCGCCGAGGCCCGAGGCCAGCCCAGCCGCCGCCGCCCCCGAAACCCTAACCCTAGGACGCCACCGCGCGGCCCCGCCGCCCGCCGCCACCGCCGGATCGGCCGCCGGAGGTAGTTTTTCGCCGCCGTTTTTTTAGAAAAACCGATCGGTTTTCCGTCGATTTTGTTCGGTTTTTTTAGTTTCGGTTTTTTTAATAGATCGGTTTTTATGGTTTATTTAATTAGCGAGCGTTTGCCCGTTCGTTCGTTTTAACGAACGTTCATCGTTTTTCTTTTTCTCGGATTTAAAACCGTGTTTTTTCTGATCGCGATTCCTGATCCGATTTTTATTTTAGTCTAACTGTTCGCTCGTTTGTCGGAATCAGGCGATTCAAGTGCCTGGAGTTTCGTCTCGAAACCCTCTTTCTGTCTAATCAACTTAAACACGTTTTTGCCACTATAAAAATTGCCCTAGATCCAGAATATTAAACGAAGCTTGTTTCATTTGCCGTTTGTCTTTCGCTGCTTCGTTCGTTCGATTTGATTCTTTTTGCCAACCGGAGATCTTAAGTTGAACTTTCTAGTTAGATCTCTTATTCGAGTTTTACCTATGCATTAGTTGAGTACTTATTATATGCTTGTTTGTTTGTGATAGAGTACCCGGAGTGCGCCACTTGCTACTTCGAATCGCTCGGTTTTGCGGATCATCATCAAGGCAACTAACACTTTGATCATACCTCCAACTACCTAGTTTTTGCATTAGATCAATCCTCACACATTGCATGATTAGGATCTAATTAAATTGTGGGTATTGGGGAGTAGTTGAGGTAGAACCGATTACCTGTTATTATCAAACCTTTGGGAGTTACTTCTATGTTTACTCATTATGCCATGCTATGCTAGTAGACGTGGATTCGATGAGTGTATCCATGACAGATGTGAGATTGTTAATTTAATGGTTTACTTAAGGTGGCAACTTAAATACACATCTGGGTGGATTGAGGCACCTGGGTATTCCAGCGATTGCCTGTTTTTCTTTTGGACCGCCACCCAGGCTCAAAGGGATCATGAGATTGTTCATGCTAGAAACTTCCGTGTGCAGCCACAAGCTACTATGGGCTCTAGCATAGTTGAGTAGGTTGTGCAAACCCTTACAGTGGTAGAATGGCAGATGTAGGGGAAAGTAGGTGTAACGGTCTGCCCGATCATAAGGTGCTAGCGCTTCCGAAAGACTATGTCTCGGTCATCCGTTTCTCAAACACCATGTAGTGCGAGAAATCAAACGGAGGCGATCGAGTCTTGTGGGGAAAAGTGCGCAAACCTCTGCAGAGTGTATAAACTAATCATGGTTAGCCGTGTCCCCGGTTATGGACATCTTGAGTATCTAGTACTTGGATTATCATGTGAATCTCATCATGTTACTCTAAATTAATCTTGTTGGGTTTTGTTTAATGATGATGCTTAATTGGGATTGAGAATGCTGTCAACCATTCTCAATGTTTGACAACTACCATGATAATTAAATAAAATTTATTCCTTTGCAGTAGGGAAAAATTGGCTTTACGCAAAATTGTAACCATAGAGCTTTCCACCAGCCAAATATGCATGTAGTATAGCCTTTTTCATTCCATTACTCTATGTGTTACATTGCCAGCATATTCCATGTGCTGACCCGTTTCGGGCTGCAACGTTAATGTTGCAGACTTTTTAGACGACGATTAAGGTGCTTTTAGGTCGTGGTTCTATACTCAGTGATGCCGTTGGAGTTGATGGACTCACTTATCTTCCAAGCCTTCCGCTGTTATTGTATTTAGATGGCATTAAGCCATATTTATTGTAATAAGTTCTCTTTTGAGACACTCGATGTAATAGGTGTGTGATTGCTACTCTCTTATAAATCCTTCAAGTACTGTGTGGTGTCAGCATTACTGATCCAGGGATGACACCTGAACACAGAGATTGGACCGTTTGAGGTCTGGTCTCTACATACGACCACTAATAATTCTTTGAGGTGAGAAAGCACACACGAGTCCACTAGCTAATCACCACAACAATACTCAAGTATGGATCCGTTCCCGTCTCCATAGGAGAAAGCCATTCATAGCACTCACACTTATCATGCACATTTTAGAGTATCCATTTAAGTTGTGTACGAACAATGTAGCTTTCCAGGTAGTCCATATCCAAGAGTGCGGCTATCCGAATAGGTCAGTAACCCTGCAGGGGTATACTTCTTCACACACGCTCTCACCACTTATCACCGTGTACACGACAAGTATCTCTGCAACCTTCAAGCGGAGGCCTGGCGAGGGTGTCGGCCACGACCTGACTAACCACACAAGACTCTAGTCTAGGTTTATTGCCTATTTGAGGTTGTATCCATAAAGGAAGTCTGGCCGAGGTTTCTATCACGACATCAAACAATGAGAACAGGGTTCCCAAGAGCACCATTCGGGTGTCACTTGGTACACCGTGCCTCGTGCCTGCTGCAACAAGCTGACCCCATCAGGCAATGCTACACACGGCCCCGAGCATATCCTACAAGCACCAGAAATTAGTTGCAACTCCTGGATAAAGGTCAAGGTGATTAATAAGTTGAGAGGGGTCGAGTTACTGGAGCACAATGTGTGCTAGTAGCTGTTCCTGGATCACAAACACGGAACTCGGTTCTTAAGGATGGTCTCAATGAGACAACTCACCATGTACACCTACATGGCCTCTCATTGCTACCATTACCAAAATCAGGTTCACACACTTAACTCACAACATTAGGACATAAACATACCACTCCAATCCATCCCAGATGAATTAGACCTAACACAACTCTATGCAATAGCAAGCATGGCATGGATGAAATCACAACATGGCTCAAGCAACTCCTAATCATGCTAGGATGTTTTAACTATTTACTGTGACACTGACAGGTCATGCAGAGGAATTGGTTCAACTACCGCAACATAAAGTAACAGTTGATTCGTTGTTGTCCTAATGCAATAAAACAGAGCAGGATCAAGCGAGTGGGTTGTATCGGAATGATCAAAGGGGATTGCTTGCCTGGGGGATCGACAGGATAGTACTGCCCCTCAGACAGGGGCTCGGTGCCACTCACAAGAGCAGGACCTATCGATAAGGATAGTTCCGACAATCAATACACAACAAATGCAACAATATGATGCATGAACATGACATGTGAAGAATGCTGTGGATTGTGTTAATGCAAATAGAAACAAGTGCAATGAAGCCATTTGGATGTTTTCACTTATACAACAGGTATAAGTTGGTTTTTCACGCATGAAAATGTTATAGATGGATTCCTTTTTTCTGGGTAATTTTCATATATAAATTATCTCATTCTGAGCTACGGTTAATTTTCTATGAATTTTTAAGTTTAAACAATTTTCCGGATTTTATAAATCATTTCTGAAATATGAAATCGTCAGAAAATGATTCTAAGGTCAGCATGACATAAGCCTAGCATCAGCAAGTCAACTGAGTCGTTTCTGGTCAAATCTGACCAGTGGGCCCACTGGTCAGTGGCTCATTACTTAAGAGGGGCAATTAGTGTTAAAATTAACCCTAACTAAAAACTAACCAGACCTGGGACCCACATGTCATAGACATAGGGGAGGTCAAAACCGATCGAAACAGGGCTAACCTGCCGCCGGTTCGACGCCGACGAGGCAAGACGCGATGGAGGGGCACGAGTTTCATGCTCCGGTGACCAAACGAATGGCGGAGACCACCAATGGGTAGCTGGTGAACATGCGCATCAGGTGGCTGGTTAGCCGGTCCTGGGGTGGTTGGAGTCAACGATGGCGAGCTCAAAGGCGGCGGTCGGAGTTCGGGTCTCGGTGGTTTTGGCACTGCCGTGCACGACAGGAGCAATGGCTGGCACCAGTCGGACCTACAAATGCTCATGAGCCCAATGGGCACATGCACCGGACCCAACAGAGCAGCGTCAGTGGTGAGCTCGATGGCGGTGTGCTACGGCCATCAAGGGAATGGCGGCTACGACCCGAATTAGGAGGGGAGGAAGGTGGGGATCCACGCAGGTGCTCACAGAAAACACGATGGTAGGTCAGCTGGCTCGGGGATGACTTGGATCAGCCGGTACTGCGAGTGCGATCTCAACGGCTGAACAGAGAAGATGAGGTTTGTGGCGGTCGCTTCGGGGCGTTCGAGCACCAGGGCTTGGGCGAGGTGATGTAGCGGTCGACGGCAGGCCTTGTAGACACAAAGAGGAGGCAGGGGGAGCACGGTGGGCATAGCTATGGCGGCGGCGAGCTTGAGCACGTGTCGGCCATGACATCAGGGGGCGAAGGAGAGAGCAAGGGAGGAATGAGAGGGTTGGCTCGATCCAGACTGCGCCGAGGAGAAGGTACACATCATCGTGCTGGACAGGGGGGATGCGGGCAGGCTGGTGGCATGGCACTCTGGGTGAGCACGCGTCTTGGGCACGCCCCTGCGTCCTCCTAGCATGGTGGAGACGACGACTGGCATGGGCCTACAATGCTGGGCCGGCCAGCTGGGCTGCTAGGTGAGCGCCAGGTAAACTCTCTCTCTCTCTCTCTCTTCCTATTTCTTTCATGTTTTCTATTTTTTTTCTATTTGTTTTGTTAGGCACCAAAATATTTTAGATTAATTTGAAACTTTTGTTGGGATCACACTGAAATAATCTAGAGGCCCCCTCCAAGTTTGAAATTATTTGGAGCCTTAAAAATATATATAGTACTTTAATATCCCCAATTCAAATATGATAGGGATTAAATCAAAGCCCATTTTGGTCTTGCAAAAATGTGCACAATTTTTAAGGGCATTTTGGGTTCACTGAAAATTATTTTAGTATAACCTGGTTTATTAATGTGGTGCTAGGGTTTATGCAATGCCCATTTCAATTGTCTTCAAATTTTAAACATGATGCAACACATGGAGGCTAGCCTAGTACATTACCAGAACTAGGGATGTGACAACTTTCCCTCACTCAAAAGAATCTCGTCCCGAGATTCAGGGGTCATCGGGAAGAGTGTGGGGTACTCAAGTCGGAGACAATCTTTTCGCTCCTAGGTAGCCTCTCTTTTAGAATGATGAGACCACTGAACCTTGAGAAACTTGATGTTCTAATGTCGGGTGCTACACTCTGCTTGATCAAGAATATGAACTAGGTACTCTCGATATGTGTGATTATCCTGGAGATCAAGCGTTTTGTGATCTACTCCATAGATGGGATGCAAGAAGCAACGCCTAAGTTGAGAGACGTGGAAGACATCATGGACTCGAGTAAAATGTGGGGGTAGTTCCAATTGGTAGGCATCCTCTCCTCATTTAGCGAGAATACGAAAAGGACCAATGTAACAAGGAGCCAATTTGCCCTTGGTACTGAAATGATGGGTACCCTTCAAAGGAGTAACCCAAAGGTAAGCCTTGTCGCCAACTTCATAAGCCACTTCCTTATGACGACTGTCATAATAGCTCTTTTGATGAGACTGGGCTGTTTTCAAATTCTCACGAATGAGGCGAACTTGCTCTTCTACCTCCTGGATCATATCCGGTCCAAAGAACTGTCTTTCACAAGTTTCAGACCAGTTCAAAGGTGTTCGACATCTTCGTCCATATAAAATCTTGAAGGGTGCTTTCTTAAGACTGGATTAGTAGCTGTTGTTATAAGCAAACTCGGTGAAAGGAACACACTTCTCCCAATCCATGCCGAATGAGATAACAAAAGCTCTAAGCATGTCTTCGAGAATTTGGTTGACCCTTTCCACCTGACCACTTGACTGAGGGTACAAAGTGGTACTGAAAGAAAGATGGGTTCCCATGGCAGTCTGGAAGCTCTCCTAGAAATGAGAAGTGAAAAGACTACCACATTCAGAATTGGTCTCTAGTGGGACACCATGTAGTGACACTATCTGAGAAATATAGAAGTCAGCTAGCTAACTAGAAGTGATACTCTCTCGAACAGGTAGGAAGTGAGCCACTTCGGAAAGACAATCAATGACCAGGTAGATAGCATTATTCCTTTTCTTGGTCCTGGGAAAGCCGGTAATGAAATCAATACCAACTTTGTCCCATCTCCACTCAGGAATAGCTAAAGGCTAAAGGGTGCCAGAAGGCCTCTGATGCTCTACCTTAACGCAACAAAAAATGTCATAGTTAGCAATGAACTGAGCAATTTCTCTCTTCATCCTAGTCCACTAGAACCTCTGCCATAGGTCCTGATACATCTTGGTACTACCGGGATGAATCGTGAGAGGAGATTCATGAGCCTCGTTAAAAATTAGGTGGAGAAGGTCTTTATTCTTGGTAACCACCAAGCGGTCCTTAGAGAAAAGAACACCTCAAGCATTCATAGTGAAACAACCTATAACTCCTTTACTAATGTTTCTCTTGATCCAGGAAATTCTCATATCATGCTTCTGAGCAGCTTTGATCTGATCCTGAAGAGAAGGTCTCGCCACCAAGGCAGAAAGGTAGCCATGAGGAACAATGTGAAGGTTAAGCTTATGAAATTCCTCATGGAGAAGTGGTTGGCCTTGTTGCAGCATGACGTTGTTGCAATAGGACTTACGACTCAACGCATCAGCCATGACATTGGCCTTACTTGTGGTGTAGGTTATGCCTACATTGTAATATGTGATCAACTCTACCCAATGTCTCTACATTATCTGGGTGAAGATATATTTGAGACTCTAGTGATCGGTGTAAATCTTGCAACAATTTCCAAGAAGGTAATGTCGCCATGTCTTAAGTGCATGGACTACGGCTTCAAGCTCTAGATCATGTGCATGATAATTATCCCCATGTGGACGCAACTGTCGAGATTCTTAGGCAATCACATGACGCTTCAACATAAGGATGCAACCTAGTCCCTGTCATGGAGCATCATAGTAGATAACAAAGTCCTTAGAGAAATCCAGTGGCACAAGTACATGAGCAAAGGTCAGGCGTCTTTTCAGTTCCCGAAAAATGATCTCGCACTGTGGGGTCCACTCAAACTTTGTATCTTTCCTGAAGAGTTCAGTGAGAGGCTTGGCCACTTTGGAGAAGTTCTCAACAAAGCGGCAACAGTACCTTGCTAGACCAATAAAACTCCTAACTTGCTTAACTGATTCAATCTTAGTCCAATTGAGAACGTCCTGAACTCTCTTGGGGTTGATAGAAATGCCCTAACCAGAGCTTACGTGGCCTTTTCTGGCAACCAAAATTCACACTTGGAGAACTTAGCATGAAGGCGGCGCTCTATGATTTTTCTCGCACACGTCTAAGATGTTAATCATGCTCTTCCTCGTTCTTCAAATAAATAATTATGTCATCGAGGTAAACTACGATGAACTTATCTAAATACTCCATGAAGATCAAGTTCATCTAGCGAGAGAATGTGGATGGACATAGCGAGTAATACATCACAGTGTACTCGTACTGGACATAGCGAGTAACAAAAGCCATCTTAGGGATGTCCCCGTTTCTTATCTTGATTTCATGATAACCTAACCTCAAATCCATCTTAGAGAAGATTGAGGATCTAGTGAGCTGATCATACATGTCGTTGATCCTGGGAAGCGAATACTTGTTCTTTATCGTGACCAAATTAACGGGATGATAATCTACAACCATCCGATCCATTCCACCCTTCTTCATAATGAAGTGGACGAGACATGCCCAAGGAGAAGAACTGGGATGGATGAAACCCTTTTTCATGGACTCATCAAGCATCTCTAAAGGTGCCATCTTGTATGGTCTCCTAGCTATTGGGGCGGTTCCTGGAATGAGATCTATGACAAACACTACATACCTGTTAGGTGGAATGCCTAGTAGTTCCTCTGGAAAGACATATGGAAAGTCACAGACTACAAGGGTATCTTCCAGGTCTGGGAGAGGACTAGCACTAAGTGAATAGAGATGACACTTTGCATCTCTAGTGGAGAAAGTGACTATTTTTCCAGATGGATGTGTAAGCTGAACGGACCTAGTGAAACAATCAATCTTGGCATAATGAGCTGACATCCAGTCCATACCCAGGATGATGTTAATGTCTGAATACTTGAGAGCTATAAGTGATGCAAGGAATACAAGTAAATCAACAAGAATTTCATTTCCATGCAAGACGCTAGAAGTTTGTCACTAAATCAGGAGATTGAATGACTAGTGGAGCAAGCATATCACAAAATGACATGTTGTGTAAGCGTGCATAGCTTTCAAAATGAACGAATGAGATGCTCTACTATAAAAAAGAACGGGTGTTGGATGACAATTAATAAGAAACGTACCAAGCACGATGTTAGGATCATCTTAAGATTTTTTTTGGATGTACACAGTAGGGCAAAACCCCACTACAATTTTCATATTCAAATAAGGTAGCAAAGAAACAAACATGAAGTACACAAGGCTTGAGGTGAGCCTTCCTAAAAAGCTAGAACAAAGAAAATAAAAGAAAAGAAAAGAAAGAAGAAACAAAAGAATGTAACACCTAGACAAATTACAGAGCAAGATTTTCAAGCCAGGAGGAGGAATCCGTAGCATAACTCTTTTTGATCCTGAATTTGAGTAGATTGAGTTCATCCATGTAGATGTCTTTCCATCTCTCAATGCTGGGCTAAATAGCTTGAAAGATGAGATTGTTTCTTGTGATCCAGATGGCCCAGGAAGCAAGGATGATAATTTTCCATGAAGAAGGGCACCTGTAGCTGCTACTTGAAGTGAGCAAATGCTTCTAAAATAGAGGCATTAGTTTCCCTTGAAGGGAAGACTAGATCCCAACATTGTGAGGCGAAGGGGCAGGTCGAGAAGAGGTGCTGCAACACCTCTTCCCATGGGCAACTATTAAGTGCAGAGTTGTAGTTGTCCAGATGGAAAGTTTCCTCCTTAATAGGTTCCTTGTATTTAGTCTATCATGAAGAAGTCTCCAAAAGAACACCTTGTGCTTTGGCTGGCAAGAACTATTCCAAATCCATTGAAATTGTTGTGGCACTATTTTAACTCCCATCATGATTCTGTAAGCCTTAGCCACTGAGAATTGTTCGTTGCCCAGATATAGCTCCAAGTATCAATGCATTCATTGTATTCAGACGTCCTTAATGAAGCACAAATGTCCTCCATATTTTCAAATTCCTCAAAAGCTTGAACTGTTAGAGGAAAATGAAAGAGATCTTCCAGATATTCAAGTTCCAAGACTAAATGCACAGATGTTTCCTTGTTTTTCACAAAGGAAAAGAGGTGTGGAAACATATCTTGCAGACAAGCAGAGTGCCAAAGACCAGACCAAAATATTGCACTTGTTCCATCACCTATATTGCATCTGGACATGGATTTGTAATTATCAATGAGCTTGAGGTTAGCTTTCCACTAGAAAGACCATATCTAGTTGTTGCCTAGCAATGTTCCATTAGTATAGTAGGATACCCAAATTATATTGACCCAGGGGATATTGTGCCTATTGTAGAATTTGTGAAGATTCTTGAGCATTAGAGATTTGTTCTGTACAAAAATGTCCAGCACTACAAATCCCCCTTGATTCTTTGGTCTACACATAGTAGTCCAAGCCACCATGGTAGGCCTATGGTCCTTCAGATCAGGGCCTCTCCAGAGGCAATGTCTCAAATATGTTATGACTTGGGTTTCAATTGTGATAGGTGATACATCTCCAATGTATCTATAATTTATGAAGTATTCATGCCAATATATTATCATTCTTGGATGTTTTACAACCATTTTATAGCAACTTTATATCAATTTTTGGGACTAACCTATTGAACCAGTGCCCAGTGCCAGTTGTAGTTTTTTGCTTGTTTTTTACATTGCGGGAAATCAATATCAAATGGAGTCCAAACACCGCGAAACTTTACGGAGATTGTTTTTGCACCAGAAGGAACCCAATGGCCCAGAGTTCACCTGGGGGTGCCCCGAGGGGGGCACAACCCACCAGGGCGTTCCAGGGCCCCCTGGCGCGCCCAGGTGGGTTGTGCCCACCTCGGTGGCCTCCCGCACCCCTCTTTGCACTATAAATTCCCAAATATTCCCAAACCCTTCAGGGTTAACCTAGATCAGAAGTTCCACCGCCGTAGGGCTCCGTAGCCACCGAAAACCAATCTAGACCCGTTCCGGCACCCTGACGGAGGGGGAATCATCTCTGGTGGCCATCTTCATCATCCCGGCGGCCACCACGATGAGGAGGAACTAGTCCACCCTCGGGGCTGAGGGTTTGTACTAGTAGCTATGTGTTTTATCTCTCTCTCTCGTGATTTATATCATGGGCTTTGTTAATATAGTCGGAGCATATGATGTTTCTCCCCTCTATACTCTTGTTATGGTGAATTGAATCTTTACCCTTTGAAGTTTTGTCTTGCCGGATTGAATATTCAGAGTTGAGAACACATGATATATGTCTTGCGGAATGAATACTTGAGGTGACAATTGGGGTATCTTATTGATTCACTTGATATATGTTATGGCATTCAACTTGGGGATTGCTGCGGTGACATTGGGGGAATCTATGCATAGGGGTTGACGCACGTTTTTCTTCGACGGAAACTTCAGGGTCTCTTTATAGTTCTTTGTGTGGATTGAGTATTATGATTATGAATATGCTTTGGTGTTATTCTAGTACAAACTCTAGGATAGATCGAACGGAAACAATAGCTTTGTGTTATTTTAGTACGAACTCTTGAATAGATCAGTCGAAAAGAATAGCTTTGCGGTGGCTTCGCACCCTAGAAACAATTCCTACCTTTTGTTCTCCGCTAATAGGAACTCGGTAGTGATTCTTTGTTGTACTTTGAGGGATAATCATATGATCCAACTATGTTAGCATTGTTGAGAGATTGCACTAGCGAAAGTACAGACCCTACGCCTTGTTTTTAAGCATTGCAATACTGTTTTTGTGCCTGTTTACTATTTGCTACCTTGCTGCTTTTATTTATTCAGATTATAAAAATATATTTCTACCATCCATATTACACTTGTATCACCATCTCTTCACCCAACTAGTGCACCTATACAATTTGCCATTGTATTGGGTGTGTTGTGGACACAAGAGATTTCTTGTATTTGGTGGCAGGGTCGTTTGAAATAGACCATCTTCATCCTACACCTCTCATGGATTGGTAAACCTTAGGTCATCCACTCGAGGGAAAATTGCTACTGTCCTACAAAAATCTGTGCTTGGAGGCCCAACACATGTCTATAAGAATAAAGTTGCATAGTAGACATCAAGCACTTTTCTGGCGCCGTTGCCAGGGAGTATATCTTTAGATCTTGCAATTGAACCTTTTAGTTTCTTGTTTTATCACTAGTTTGGTTTATAAAAGAAAACTACAAAAAATGGAATTTAGGTTGCATCATATTATTGATCATCTTTATAATATCTTTCTTGAAAATGATGGAGCGGAAAGTTGTGCTCAATTGTTAGAAGAAGTCAATAAAATGCTTGGCACAAAATATTTGAATGATGAGCATGATTGCAATGTTGTTAGTGTGAATTCCTTGAATATCCAAAATGCTAATGATGATTGCACAAGTCATGACAAAAATGTTTCTTATAAGCATGTCACTTTTCATGGAGTGAATTGGGATTGCAATTGCACACCAAAAAGGGAAGATATATTTTGTAAGAAGCATACATATTTAGAAACAAAAAAGTTGCAAGAGAGTCTAGATGATTGTGCTGAAATATTTAATTTTTTCCGCCATCCTTGTGAACTTTGCAATGAACATGGTCATTTAAATCTCCAATGCAAATTCTTTCATGATCAAATCGGGTCCAAAAATTGTGATAACTTGATTACCCTTGAGCATCATAAAGAGCTTAGTCTTCTTTTGGGCTATGAAGAAATGAAACGTATAACTAAGGGCATTCCAAAATTTAATCTCGAGAGATTTCTTGATTTTGATCTAGAGGAAATTTATATATTTTGTATGGTAAATTGCATTGAGAATCCTTATATTGCCAACTATCTAAAGACAAGAAAACAAATAGAATATGAAGAGAGTACTAATGAAAGGGAAACTATTTCACAATACCCTCCTAGTGTTTATTATGATGAATCAGGTAATGAGGTGGAGCTTCCTATCCAATCAATCTCTTCAACAAGAAGCTTGAAAGAATTAATCAAACCCACACATGGTGCGGCGAAGAAGAAGAAAAGAAGAAATAATAGAGGTAAAAAGGTATCTCTCCCAAATAATGTTGCTCCCATCACCATCATGCCTCATGAAAGTAAATCAAATATGTTGATGGAGGATGATGATATAGATGATGATTTTTTATGCCTATTGCTTGTTGTGATGATTATGATTGGGGAGATAACAATACTTCTTATAATCTTGGAAATATTTTTGGTACCAACTTGAGAAATTATGATGATAGCAATTGTTATACCATTGGTGCTATTCATATTATTAATGGTGAGAGTGATTATGCTTATGATATGCCAGGCCACAAGCTTGGGGATGCTATGTTTGTTGAGTATGAAATGCTTGATGATTTATTTGCTGGTAATAATGCTTTTCCTCAGCTTGGGGATGCTTTGCTTAATGAATATGATCCTTTGATTCCTTCTACTTTCGATAAGAAAATTTATTATGATGATAGCATGACTCCTATTTATGATGATTACATTGATGAAATTGGGTTTGGAAGAGTGTCAACTCTAGGTAGTAGTGATCCCACTATTTTGGAGGGTGTTGACTCTGATTACAATATTGATGAAAGTGGATTTCGAGAGGTCATGACTTTATTTAGTGATACATCCACTACTTTGGAAGAGGTTTCAATTGATTATGACAATGAAGTTGCTATCTATGATGATTATTATGATGACATGTATGCCATAAAGAGTGATAAATCTTCTATGCTTGTGCATGATGAAAAGAGTGTTGTATGTGATAGTTATATTGTTGAATCCATTCATGATGCCTCCGAAAATTATTATGAGAAAGGAACTTATGCCCTTACATATCTCAATAATATCAAGTTTCTTCTCTATGTGTTGATTGTTTTGAAGTTACACTTGTTCTGCCTTCCTATGAGAGTTGATTCTTGTTCCCATAAGCTATTTGCTGACAAAATCCCTATCCATAGGAAGTGGGTTAGACCTAAATGTGCTAGTCATATACTTCATGATGCTCTCTTTACATTTCAATTCTTATCTTTTATGCGAGCATCATTGAAATCATCATGCCTAGCTTAAAAGGCATTAAAGAAAAGCGCTTGTTGGGAGACAACCCAACACTTTTACCTACTATTTTTGTGTGTCCACAAGATCATGCTACTGTAGTAATCCTGTTTTATTGCTTTTGTTTCAATAAAGTGCCAAGTAAAGCCTTTAGGATCCTGTTGGGTGATAGTTTCTTTGATCTTGCTGAAAAAGGGAAACTTCTACGCTCATGAAAACAATTCTAGTTTTTAACACAAGAGTGCTATTGAGTTTATTCTTTTTGGAGTAGTACAAGTATGGTTGGACTACAGATCATTACAGACTGTTCTGCTTTTGGAAGATTCTGTTTTCAATGCATAGTTTGCTTGCTTTCAAGTTTCTGTGGATTATATTACTCAATATAAATTTTGGAAATGTTATGCTAAAGTAGGAATTGTGTGAGAATAATTATGAATCTTGTCTTTGGCAGTACCAAAAGTGAAATGGTTTGCTCTTTATCATATTAACCTATCTCACAAAGTTCTGTTAAGTTTTGTGTGATTGAAGTTTTCAAGTTTTGGGTGAGATGTCGATATGAGGAGAATAAGGGGTGACAAGACCCTAAGATTGGGGATGCCCAAGGCACCCCAAGGTAATATTCAAGGAAGATCCAAGCAACTAAGCTTGGGGATGCCCCGGAAGGCATCCCCTCTTTCGTCTTCAACATTATTGGTAACCTCACTTGGAGCTAAGTTTTCATTCGTCACATGATATGTGTTTTGCTTGGAGCATCAATTTATTTTGTTAGGATTTTCTTGCTGTTATTTATAATAATCTTTTGCATCTTTTGTTTCAATAAAAGTGGCAATGATAACCTTTTCCATGCTTATTTTGCAAGTATACATGTTGCTGTTTGAAAATAGAAAGTTTACCGCTGTTGCAAAAATTCCATAGAAAAGTAAGAATGTGATAAAATGTTGAAACTTTTTGCAAAATGAGACATGATAAATTTTCTATAGTGTGGTAAATTTTCATAATGTTTGGAGTTGAATACGTATTGATACTCCTGCATTCTTTACAGACTATACTGTTTTGGCAGATTGCTGTTATGTTTGCATTGTTTGCATATGTTTGCTTGTTTAATGATTCTATTTGAGGATAGGAGTATTAAATATGCAGAGGAAATTAGTATGAAATGTTTAATAATAATTTTAGTGATTTTATACAGTAGAGAATGATAAGGTTTTTGCATTGGTTTATACTAACTTATCTCACGAGTTCTTGTTGGGTTTTTTGTGGATGAAGCTTTTGAGATTTTGGAAAACCGTGATATGAGAGGAATTATGGAGACACAAAAGCTCAAACTTGGAGATTCCCAAGGCATCCCAAGATAATATTTCAAGAAGTCTCAAGCATCTAAGCTTGGGGATGCCCTGGTAGGCATCCCACCTTTCTTCTTCAATAATTATCGGTTAGTATCGGTTGAGCCTAAGGTTTTGCTTCTTCACATGAGTTGTGCTATTGTTGGAATGCCATTTTTTTTGCTTGCTGTTTTAATAAAGTACTTAGATCTGAAAGTTCTAAATAAAATAGAGTCCTCAAATAGTTGCCAGAGAGGCTAAGTAAGCGGCATTCACATCCCGTCAACGAAGCTCTTTCCTATGTCATTTACTCTTGTGCTTCACTTATATCCTATGAGTAAAATTGTTGAATAAATTGAATTTCATGAAGTTGAAATCATATCATGCCTAGTGGTAGCTTGACATTGGGTTTAGAAAGTGAAATCTTTTGAGGCTTGACAATCACAATATTGGTCATACAAGCAATTCACGAATAATTAGTATAAGCAAGAGAACTTTCACATATAAATACACTATCATGGAAATTTTTTGTGATTGTGAGCCCCCATCAAAATATTATATGCCAAAATTGTTGATGTTGTACAAGGAAGACAACATAATGGTTTATGTTTGTTCATATTCACACAGAAGTTATATTGTCATAGATCCTTCAACATGTGGTGCTTGCTCCCCATCTTTGCTAGAAAAAAATTCCGCACCAAGTAGAGATACTACTTGTGCATCCAAAAACCCTTAAACCCAAATCTTATTTTCAAGATTCCACCTTACCTACCTAAGGATTGAGCAAGATCTTTCAAGTAAGTTGTCATCGGTGCAATAAGGCAATAAAAATTGCTTCGAAAAGTGTGAGATCATTTAGTGTAAGAGAAAATTGAGCGTTGTACGAACTTGTGATGGCAAAGTAATAAAAGCAACGGACTGCATAATAAAGGTTGCTATCATAAGGGGCAATACAACATGACGTTCTCTTTCACTAAGGGGTTGACAATACAAACAAATAAGCGCATGTCAACCTCTTCTTCCCTCTGCGAAGGGCCTACCTTTTACTTTTATGTATTTACTTTTATGCAAAGAGTCAAAGTTTTTCTCTCTATTCCTTTTTATTTTTCTCTTTTGGCAAGCATCATGTGGTGAGGATAGATCTAGGAACATATGTCAAATTGAATATGGGTAGCATGAGTTATTATTGTTGACATCACCCTTGAGGTGAATACATTGGGAGGCAAAACAATATGCCCCTATCTTTCTATGTGTCTGGTTGAAACGTTTTTCTCATGTGTACAAGGTGAGTGTTAGCAATCATAGAAGACTATATGATGGTTGAGTATGTGGAGCTCTTACTTAAACTCCGTTGAATAAGTTGAATTGCAATTGCTTGGTGACTAAGAACATATGTTGTTGGATTTCAAGAGAATTCATTGTTTCAACCTTAACATGTGAATTGGTTGCCACTATAACATGAGAAGTTTCATAAGAAAGAATTGCTGTTATGATGCTAGGAAAAGTGATCGAAATTATCATTGATCAACCTTTTGCACTTTGCTAGCATTCACACTTCATAAATTATTTCTTTTATCATTTACCTACTCAAGGACGAGTAGGAATTAAGCTTGGGGATGCTGATACATCTCCAACGTATCTATAATTTATGAAGTATTCATGCCAATATATTATCATTCTTGGAAGTTTTACAATCATTTTATAGCAACTTTATATAGTTTTTTGGGACTAACCTATTAACCCAATGCCCAGTGCTAGTTTGTGTCTTTTGCTTGTTTTTTACATCACAGGAAATCAATATCAAACAGAGTCCAAAGACCGCGAAACTTTACGGTGATTTTTTTGGACCATAAGGAACCCAATGGGCCAGAGTGCACCTTGGGGGGTACCCTGAGTGGGGCAAAAACCACCAGGGCGCGCCAGGGTGTCACACCCTGATTTTCATGCCACAACACTTAAGCTAATTAATCATGATAAAATGTGGTTTGACAAAAACTTTTGAGTTGTTTGCTCTTTGTTTGATTGGATTTGCTTTGCTGTTTTCAAGTGCTCTGAAAATCAAATAAATCCTCCAACCCCTATACTTCGTCTCCTTGATACAAAACATTGCCCAATGGTCATGCCATGTGTATAGGTCAGAATAGAATTTTATTGTAAAAATAATTTCGCCAAAAAGTATTTTCTAAATTAGGCTTTCCAAAACCCCCTGAATTGAGAATTGAACTACAAGTACTTAATGAAGGGTGTGAAAAATCTTTCAAAAATTATAGTTGATTCCTATTAGATATAGGAAACCGAGAAACCACAAAAATATAATTTTAAAAGATATTTCCCTATTTTATTTAAAAGCTTTTTATTAAGGCCAACAATGGTCTTTAATAGGTTAAAATTATTTTAAAGCTTCAAAAATATTTGAGAAAAATCAGGGAAACTCACTGGACATATATTTTCCATATAGAAGAGTTTCAACACATGTTCATGTCCAAAATATTTGGAAAAAGCCCCCAAAACCATTTCTGTCCATTTCAAGTATTTGAAATATTTCTACAAGAAATATTTTTAAATAAATCCAGGAAAATTCTAGCAAGTCAGCGATGCATAATAGGATGACTTTGCAGAGTTTCAGCTCAATCCAAATTGTTTTGGATCACAAAGGTGCCACAAAACCATCTTTGTCCAAATTTAAGTTTGAAAAACTTTACATTGCCAACTTTTTCCAATTGGCCCCAAACCTTGTGGTCATGCTCAAAACCCCAAATGATGACACTACACCAAGTGGTGCATCAAGGGGAATGGTTTTGCATGACTAGATCTTGGAAAACCCATTTCTGTTGATTTCTAGGGTTTACAAAAGATGCATTGGCAACTTTGCCCAAATGAGATCAAATTTGGTAGAACACCCTATTTCTATATGCCATTCCATCCTGTTAAGTTTCATGTCAAGCGTAATTCATTTTCTAGCTCAAACCACTATCAAACACCTTCTGACAAAATTTAAAATTCCAAGTTTCAGCCCCTTACACTAATCTCCTTGAGCCACAATCTTTACCACAAGATGTCCTAGAACCCCTCTACCACTAGAAAGAGTTTCGTGGCCTCAGCTCAATTATATGGGGGTGAGAACCCCATTTTCCCTCTCTGGACATCATCATTCACACACTCTCTCAACCCCCTCTCTCCTCTAGTGGATCCCCGGGGCATCCGATGCCATTTCCACATTGTTTACTCTCCCCTGCAGTCCCTAGACAAAAGTGGACGTGCGGGTGCGCGCGGAAAAGCCGCAGATGCTGGCTAGAAACGCGCTCTGGAGCGCCTGGCAGGGCGTTCGACCATTGATGCCGCGTCCCTCAACCACCTTGAGCCTCCCCCTTGCGCCAGTCGAGGTGCCTCGACGTCCGCAACATGCCACTGTGCTGGCCTCCCTCCTTTCCCTCTCTGTCTAGCCCGTGCCGCGGTTGCCTAGAGCCGCTCGAGCCCGCCAATGCGCATGCGAGCTCGTGGCTCCACCCAGAGCTTCCCCCCTCCCTCTCTCTTCCTGGCGCCCTACTCCACCCCCATGAGCACCAAAGACAACCCCTTGCTCTCTCCCCTTGCCGCCCGAGCCATTGCCACGGCCACCCGTGCGCCGCGTCCATGGTGAGCCACGGGTCGGCTACTTAAGGCCACCCCCGAGCCCCCTCTCTACTCCTTTGGCTCTCTCTTCCTCCCGTGCACCCCCTAGACCAACCCACTTCCCTCCCCGTGCCCTCGAACCACCTCCATGGCCGGAGCCATGCCGTCGGCCTCCGCCAAAATTTGCATCCACCACCCCTCCTCCTCCCCTCTGGGCTGCACCAGAGCATCTCCAGCATCACCGCGGGCCGCTACCGTGCTTCTCCCTCTCCTCCCCGTGGTCGTGCCATCGAGTTCCACCTTCATCGTCAGCCTTGTCCGCCGCGGCCGCACCCTGCTCAACCCGGTGCCCCTGGGCGACCGTGCCACCCACGGTTGGACGCGGCCGGGTCCCCTGAGCACGCCAGTGGTCAGCTCACCGGAAACGGTAGCCTATGGCATCGGCAAGCCACCGTCGACACCACCCCCTATCCCTGCTCTGTTCGAGAGGGTGGTTGGGGATGAAGCCGACAGATGGGCCCCGTGTGTCGATGACCCTGAGGGCCGGGCCCGCAGGTTAAGTGGACGCGGATTCATCGGGAGCCGTCTCCCCAAGGCCAAGGCGTATTCCAGGCGGGCGCCTTAGACGTCACCGTTGTTTCCTGTGTGGCCATGCAACTGGGCCAGGCCCAGTGCACTGCCCCGCTAAGTCTCGCCCAGTGCACGAAGTTGCCGCCTAGATCCAGCCTGTTTGGGTATAAAGCTTCCCCTTTTTCATTTCTGTACAATTTGTAATATCCATAAATAACTCAAATTAACTCCAAACTTGATGATTCAAACTTCTAGTAGTTTCTAAATTCATGCCCTATCTCATGGTGCTAGTTGCACATTTTTCCAGAAGTATTTCTTGCACAAATAATTATCAAAATACCATTTTCCATTTCCGTCATAAACTTTAGAAAATCACAGAGGGCTCAAATTTGATCCAAATGCCATGATTCAAATTCCTAGATGCTTCTAAGTTCATAACTTAGTTTATGAACATTTTTCTTAATACTTTCTGTGCCACACAAAATAATGAGCCATTTTTTCATATCTGTCAACTTTGCAAATTCATAGGAAAGTCATTTGAACTCCAAATTGAGTGGAACCAACTCCTAGGAGATTCTGAAATCATCCTTTGATAAATGGGTGCCATTGCTCATTTTTCAAAAAAATATTTCTGTACACTTCTTGCAAATCCACAAATCCCTCGATTCCTTCAGATTGAAATGTTTAGAGATATCCATTGATAAAACCCCAATGGAACCACTTTGGTCGTTCCTCATATGACCAAGGGTATCATAGAAAAGTCCAACTCACATTTTTAGAGCACTTTTATTTTTTGCCTTGTTGTGTTGCTTATTGTGATTAATTTCGACATTAGTAGAGGAAGTAGGCGGGGTACCTGGAGAAGGGCCAGAAGACTTGAAGACTCTGATGAACCAGGCAAGCAACCCTTTGACCATGTCTATGAAACCTTTTTATGCATGTCATATAGCACTTTTATTGCTTGCATCGGAGACATGATGATGAGGTGACCACATGGGGCTGGTTTGCCACCGTTACTTCCTCGTTGATACTTGCATTGTGCATGACCCTAACTTCTTATGAGGGTTATGCCGGTGGGAGTAGATAGGATGCTAAAGTAGATGCTACACAAATGGGACGGGTATATGCATGGTGATGGAGACAAAGTATTTTCAAAAGAATTTTGCGAAAACCCCGTAGGGTGCCACTTATGCCCGAAGGAGATAATGAGATGGGTAACCACTTGATGACGAAGTGGTGTACCGAGGCAAGTGTGTGTGATGCTTTCAAAACAGATTGGTTTAAGTTGTGACCGTTATTCCAACCTTACATGCACAACCACTCTACCCTTATATGGGAAAGGGCATTATTGATTACCTAGGCCGATACTAGCTTGGATCCTGCATTACTAGTGACGGGAGAGTCGTTTTTGCGCTCTCTCGAGACGGGGTCATGCCAGGTAGGGCGGCCATGATTGTTTTTACAGGACACCGGACACACCGTTGGTACCCCGTTCAAGTAGTATGTGATGAATATGGGAGCGAGGCTCCACAATTTTAAGATGTGAAATGTTGAGCACAGGGGTTACTACCAATCGAGTGGACTCTATGTTAGTGTAGTCTAGGGAAAGATAGTGATAGGGTGCTTACCCTGGGTACTTGAGGTACCGCGGGTCGTGGATGACACGGAAGTTCCCCGGATCTTGTGGGTAAAGTGTGCAACCTGTGCAGAGTGTCAAACTATTCGAATAGCCATGTCCATGGTCAAGGATAGTTGGGTAACCGCTCTTGGGCTACGTCCACATGTTTATAGACCAGTGTGTGTGTTCGGATAAGTGGGGAGAACCACTTGGGTCAAGTCAAGGGACTTGACATGATTGAGTTCGGGTGAAGCCCGCTCCATTTATGTTGATATCTGCAACCAGTCCCTATGGTTACTTGAATTCATATGATGCATGTTTTTACCCGTTGTTGAACATGTCATAGCACAATAAAATTAGCTTTCTGCGAAAATTTACCTATATCATGCATTGTTGTATCTTAAGCCAAAACATGGGTTGCTTGCGAGTACATTCAAAGTACTCATTGGCTTGCCAGTGGTTATTTTATTGGCCAAGCATGAAAGGACAGGATATAATGAAGAGTATGTTAGTGACGAAGATGCAAGCTAGGACTCTTCCCAGTCAGAATGCCTGTAGGGTTAAGGTAGCTGGCATGGGTCCAAGTTATCGACGAAGATTTCCTCTACGAAGTTATACTCAAGACTTGACCATAATGGTCATAATTTATGTAAGACGGTATGTATGGATGTAAGACTCTTGTTATTCAGCTTCTGTGTGTTCAGTGAGCATTGATCTCTGGGATCAATGTACACGTGCATTCGGTGATCACGACTTATGAGTCGGGGTCCCCACACAGCTGGTATCAGAGACATCCTAACTGTAGGAAGCCTTAGTTAGCATGGTCGTTAGTTAGGGTAAAACTATTTCCAAAACTATTACTAGTTTTCAAAATTATCTATACTTCTCTTCCCCTCTGAGTTTTTCTGAAAAACTAAGGTATATTTACCCTATCGATCTCTTCCCTTCAAAACTTATGCAAATGGTCGCTAGTACCCTGATGCCCCTGACCACTGGATTCCTCGTAATCCTTGTGGATAATCTAGGAGGAAGACACCTTGCTGGACACTCACCCACATCTTCTGAACACAAGATTGGCGACACCACAACAAGACGATACCAACAGAAGATACATCCTCGAGGAATGAGGTCACGAAGACTCCAAAGATGGTGACACCCTCGACACTACCAGGATGATGCATCTTGACCCACGATGATCAAAGCATAAGACATGCAAGGTCATGATATACATCGCTAATAGAGCAACCATGTCCTTACAATTGTTGTATCGGTAACCACCGGTGGATGAGAACCTCACCATTTGGCCCGCCTCACTATAGTGAGCAGGAAAACGGTTCTCTTCATCCCCGGCTCTTGGAGTCGATGTTGTCATCAACGTAACTGACAGATTGGACCTCTACTATGCCTTGTTAGTGTCATTACATAAAGGATTGCCTACCTGGTACCCTTGACGCCTTAGAAGGCAAAAGGGGTCACCATGATTAAGAAGACAGGAGAAGACCAAGTCAATGCCAGCTATGAGGAGCTACCTCCACCCCCTCACTTCAACAGGTGAGAAGTTGTTGAAGACTCTTCAGTCTCAACCCGGATCGTTTCATTGAACAGTTACAAGAAATGTAGCGACACATGAGGAAAACCCATAAGACTGCACGAGACACAAAGCAAGCATCACTACTGAGTCCGAGAACCCCTAGGGTAGGATGAGTCGTGTACCCCCTATGCGAAGTCGAGTCCATATGATGGTTCAAATAGGACCATGATTGTGTGTTGTCTGTTTTTATTTGTTTGTGTTTCGATATAGGTCGCACTTTTGCCCTAGGCAACAAGTACGCGACTATATCACCTTCCATACCTTGTTTCTTTTGTTTGGACCCTTTTGGCACCTGTTTTTTTGCACATGCACTATAGAACCCCCTTTTAGGCATTCCCCTCCTTTATGCTACTTTTCCCCTCTCATCTCTTTCATCAACTGAAGACCGACAAGACAAGATGCACCAAGGATTCTTCTACAGCAACCAACTAGCACTCAAGACCTTTTTCTACAGCCTCCTCAACCAATTGCAACCCCGTAGAGTTATGTTTAATCCTCCAGACTGTAAACCCATCCCTAGACCATTCAAGACATCACGAGATACCCAACTCAAATCCTTAACCATGTGCTTAACCCGCAGAATTGCAAGAGAACCAGTTAAGCCTCTGTAACCTTACACAACACTGGGTTCATTATGGAACTAGTGGACATAGTGAACGAGCACATTATCATCCTAAGATAGCACCAAAACTGGCGATACCATAGGGAAGGACAATTTGAGGATATAGGAATTGACTTCATGAGTTTATATCAGTGATCTTGAGGAATTATCTGAGACTCTTTGGTGGATTATGAGGCTTTCATGGTGATAGATGAACTTGGTGGGATCATATTAATAGGATAGCATAGCTTTCATCACCCTGGAGTAAATTGGATTTACACTGGTGATCTGGATCATGATACCATGTTTCTCGATGGACAATAAACTAGGAGATTGGATTAATTGCCGGGGTCTATTTAGGGATCTGTATGAGCTTAACCTTGGAGTTTACTTGATCGCGATAATGGGAATTGGTGGATTGACTATAGTAAGGATAGCCTTTCAAGTATCTGGGGATTATAGGACATTAGAAGATCATGTGGAACACCATAAACATTGGAATTGTAGAATTAATGGATTATGTAGAGATTAATGGGAGTTAATGGGCTGTTGGAGTTGATTCATAGGAAGGAAACAAGATCTTGGAGTGGCATACGACATGTTTTCTTAGGATAGAGATGCATTATATTAACCTTGGAAGAATAGGCTTAGCACTTGGATTGTGATGTTTAATTCAAGCTTAGCAGCTTGTATGCTCTACCTATGGATTCTTACATAGGGATAGACATACATAGAGTTTGAGGATAGTTGACATGTTTGGTTTTGTTAGACCACCTTTTGGAAGTCATGAGGATATGAATAGCATGAGTGATGATTGGAGTTGACCTATACTAGATGATGCTTTCGGTGGTATAAGTGATTTGTTTACAGGACTAGATAGAACTATTGGCATCTCAAAAACTGTGCTTAATGATTAGATGATAAATGTTCACCCGCACACTAGAATCCTTGAAACCCTTAAGCCCTACCAAGCCACAACATGGTCAGATCGTGATCACACGCTTTGGCTCTAGACCAAGAACACCTTGTCCAATACTCAACCGCGACCACCATCAATGCCCCATCCCACTTTATGTACCCCATGAACAAGTCTTCATGGAGTACTTGGACAAGTTGGTTGTCATCTTTATTTGGTGACCTACTTGCCTACCCGAAGACGGAAGAAGAACCGTTCAGCTGTTTAGGGAACATCTGATGACCGCCATGTCAAGGAGGAAGAACTATACCAACCATTATCGTCAAGAAGTGAACTTCCTCGTCAAAGACCACGCGTATCTGCAGACCACTCCTCTTGAAGGAACCAAGCATTTCCATGTCAAAAAGGAAGCTCACACCAAGATTTACCGGCCCTCTCTGAGATCGCTGCAAGACGAAGAGTAGACAACTACCAGCTGGAGTCACCGCCTGAGTTACCCACTGTGTGCAACTTTTTCCACATGACACAAGTCCAGAAGTGTTTCCGACTTCCTAACTAGCCTGATCACTAACAAGGACATCGATCATCGAGCCATCGAGCCCAGCCCAACCTGGCCTATGCGAGAATCCCATTAGCAACTTGGATCAAGTGGCACGTTATACACGAAGCCATACCATCAAGTACTTCAAGGTTCAGAGGAGTACCACTCAAAAGCAGAAGCAGTTCGAGGACGTGAAGACTACCCCACATCTAGGTTTCCGTATTCCTTTTCGTGCCTAGTTTGGGAATCTCGGGGACGAGATTCTTGTAAGGGGGGTAGGTTTGTCACACCCTGATTTTCATGCCACAACACTTAAGCTAATTAATCATGATAAAATGTGGTTTGACAAAAACTTTTGAGTGTTTGGTCTTTGTTTGATTGGATTTGCTTTGCTGTTTGTAAGTGCTCTAAAAATCAAATAAATCCTCCAACCCCTATACTTCATCTCCTTGATCCAAAACTTTGCCCAATGATCATGCCATGTGTATAGGTCAGAATAGAATTTTATTGTAAAAATAATTTGGCCAAAAAGTATTTTCTAAATTTTGTTTTCCACAACCCCCTAAATTGAGACTTGAACTACAAGTACTTAATAAAGAGTGTGAAAAATATTTCAAAAATTATATTTGACTCCTATTAGATATTGGAAACCCAGAAACCACAAAAATATAATTTTAAAAGTTATTTTCCTATTTTATTTAAATGCTTTTTCTTAAGGCCAAAAATGGTCATTAATAGGTTAAAATTATTTTAAAGCTTCAAAAATATTTGAGAAAAATCAGGGAAACTCAGTGGACATATATTTTCCATATAGAAGAGTTTCGACACATGTTCATGTTCAAAATACTAGGAAAACCCTCCAAAACCATTTCTGTCCATTTCAAGTATTTGAAATATTTCTACAAGAAATATTTTCAAATAAATTCAGGAAAATTCTAGCAATTCATCGATGCATAATAAGGATGACCTTGTAGAGTTTGAGCTCAATCCAAATTTTTTTGGATCACAAAGGTGCCACAAAACCCTCTCTGTCCAGATTTAAGTTTGAACAACTTTAGATTGCCAACTTTTTCCAATTGGCCCCAAACCTTGTGGTCATACTCACAATCCCAAATGATGACACTACACCAAGTGGTGCATCAAAGGGAATGGTATTGCATGACTAGATCTTGGAAAACCCATTTGTGTTGATTTCTAGGGTTTACAAAAGTTGTATTGGCAACTTTGCCCAAATGAGATCAAATTTGGTAGAACACCCTATTTCTATATTCCATTCCATCCTGTTAAGTCTCGTGTGAAGTGTAATTCATTTTCTAGCTCAAACCACCATCAAACACCTTCTGACAGAATTTAAAATTCCAAATTTCAGCCCCTTACACTAATCTCCTTGAGCCACAATCTTTACCACAACATGTCCTAGAAACGCTCTACCACTGGAAAGAGTTTCGTGGCCTCAGCTCCATTGAATGGGGGTGACAACCCCATTTTCCCTCTCTGGACATCATCATTCACACACTCTCTCAACCCCCCCTCTCGTCTAGTGGATCCCCAGGGCATCCGATGCCATTTCCACATTGTTTACTCCCCCTGCATTCCCTAGACACAAGTGGACGTGCGGGTGTGCGCGACAAAGCCGCGGATGATGGCCAGAAGCGCGCTCTGGAGCGCCTGGCAGGGCGTTCGACCGTTGACGCCGCGTCCCTCGACCACCTCGAGCTTCCCCCTTGTGCTAGTCGAGGTTCCTCGACGTCCACAACAGGCAACCGCGCTGGTCCCCTCCTTTCCCTCTCTGTCCCGCCCATGTCACGCGTGCCTAGAGCCGCCCGAGCCCGCCAATGCGTGTGCAAGCTCGTGGCTCCACCCAGAGCTCGCCCCACTCCCTATCTCTCTTCCTGGCGCCCTACTCCACCCCCGTGAGCACCAAAGACAACCCCTCGCTCTCTCCCCTTGCCGCCCGAGCCGTTGCCACAGCCACCCGTGCGCTGCGTCCACGGTGAGCCACGGGTCAGCTACTTAAGGCCACCATGAGCCCCCTCGCTACTCCTTTGGCTCTATCTTCCTCCCGTGCACCCCCTGGACCAACCCACTACCCTCTTCGTGCCCTCCAACCACCTGCATGGCCGGAGCCATGCCGTCGGCCTCCGCCAAAATTCGCATCCACCACCCCTCCTCCTCCCCTCTGGGTTGCACCAGAGCATCTCCAGCATCACCGCGGGCCACTACCGTGCTTCTCCCTCTCGTCCCTGTGGTCGTGCCGTCAAGTTCCACCGTCACCGTCAGCCTCTTCCACCGCGGCCGACGCCCTGGTCAACCCAGTGCCCCTGGCGACCCTGCCACCCACGGTTGGACGCGTCCAGGTCTCCTGAGCACGCTGGTGGTTAGCTCACTGGAAACGGTGGTCTGTGGCACTCGCAATCCGCCGTCGACACCGCCCCCTAACCCTGCTCTGTTCGAGCGGGAGGTTGGTGATGAACCCGACAGATGGGCCCCGCATGTCGGTGACCCTGAGGGCCGGGCCTGCAGGTTAAGTGGACACAGCTACTTCATGAGCCGTCTCCCCGAGGCCAAGGCGTATTCTGGGCGGGCGCCTTAGACGTCACCGTTGTTGCCCGTGTGGTCGTGCAACTAGGCCAGGCCAAGTGCGCTACCCCGCTAAGTCTCGCCCAGTGCATGCGGTTGCTACCCAGATCCAGCCTGTTTGGGTATAAAGCTTTCCCTTTTTCTTTTCCGTACAATTTGTAATATCCGTAAATAATTCGAATTAACTCCAAACTTAATGATTCAAATTTCTAGTAGTTTCTAAATTCATGCCCTATCTCATGGTGCTTGTTACACGTTTTTCCATAAGTATTTCTTTCACAAATAATTATCAAAATACCATTTTCCCATTTCTGTCATAAACTTTTGAAAATCACAGAGGACTCAAATTTGATCCAAATGCCATGATTCAAATTCCTAGATGCTTATAAGTTCATAACGTAGTTTATGAACATTTTTCTTAATACTTTCTATGCCATTTCTTCATATTTGTCAACTTTGCAAATTCACAGGAAAGTCATTTGAACTCCAAATTAAGTGGAACCAACTCCTAGGAGATTCTAAAATCATCCTTTGATAAATGGGTGCTATTGCTCATTTTTCAAAAATATATTTCTGTACACTTCTTGCAAATCCACAAATCCCTCGATTCCATCAGATTGAAATGTTCAGAGATATCCATTGATCAAACCCCAATGAAACCATTTTGGTCATTCCTCATATGACCAAGGGTATCCTAAAAATGTCCAACTCACATTTTTAGAGCACTTTTTATTTTCTGCCTTGTTGTGTTGCTTATTGTGATTACCTTCGACGTTAGTAGACAAAGTAGACGGAGTACCTAGAGAAGGACCAGATGACTTGAAGACTCTGATGAACCAGGCATGCAGCCCTTTGACGATGTCTATGAAACCTTTTTATGCATGTCATATAGCACTTTTATTGCTTGCATCGGAGACATGATGATGAGGTGACCACATGGGGGTGGTTTGCCACCGTTACTTCCTCGTTGATACTTGGATTGTGCATGACCCTACCTTCTTGTGAGGGTTATGCCGGTGGGAGTAGATAGGATGCTAAAGTAGATGCTATGCAAATGGGACGGGTATATGCATGGTGATGGAGACAAAGTATTTTCAAAAGACTTTTTCGAAAACCCCGTTGGGTGCCACTTATGCCCAAAGGAGATAATGAGATGGGTAACCACTTGATGACGAAGTGGTGTACCGAGGCAAGTGTGTGCGATGCTTTCAAAATGGATTGGTTTAAGTTGCAACCATTATTCCAACCTTACATGCGCAACCACTCTACCCTTATTTGGGAAAGGGCATTATTGATTACCTAGGCCGATACTAGCTTGGAGCCCGCATTACTAGTGATGGGAGAGTCGTTGTTGCGCTCTCTCGAGATGGGGTCATGCCAGGTAGGGTAGCCATGACTGTTTTTACAGGGCACCGGACACACCGTTGGTAACCCGTGCCAGTGGTATGTGATAAATATGGGAGCGAGGCTCCATAATTTTAAGATGTGAAATGTTGGGCACGGGGGTTACTACCAATCAAGTGGTGTCGGTGTCAAAACCGGCGGATCTCGGGTAGGGGGTCACGAACTGTGCGTATAGGCCGGATGGTAACAGGAGGCAGGGGACACGATGTTTTACCCAGGTTCGGGCCCTCTTGATGGAGGTAAAACCCTACGTCCTTCTTGATTGATATTGATGATATGGGTAGTGCAAGAGTAGATCTACCACGAGATCAGAGAGGCTAAACCCTAGAAGCTAGCCTATGGTATGATTGTATGTTGTCCTATGGACTAAAACCCTCCGGTTTATATAGACACCGGAGGGGGCTAGGGTTACACAAGGTCGGTTACAAAGGAGGAGATATCCATATCCGTATTGCCTAGCTTGCCTTCCACGCCAAGTAGAGTCCCATCCGGACACGAGACAAAGTCTTCAATCTTGTATCTTCATAGTCTAACAGTCTGGCCAATGGAGATAGTCCGGCTGTCCGGAGACCCCCTAATCCAGGACTCCCTCAGTAGCCCCAGAACCAGGCTTCAATAACGATGAGTCCGGCGCGCAGCATTGTCTTCGGCATTGCAAGGCGGGTTCCTTCTTCGAATACATCACAGAAGAATTTGAATACGAGGATAGTGTCCGACCCTGCAAAATAAGTTCCACATACCGCCGTAGAGAGAATAATATTTTTGCAAATCCAATTCGCTGACTCGTTTTGGCAGCATGGCGTTGTGTCATGGTCCGGCGATTATTCGAACCGTTTTTCTTCAACCAGGTCCACACATAACGCGAGGCGGTTTCTTGACACGCCTTGCCGAAGCGGAGATCGTGTTCCCCCAATTACGGGATTCCCGTTAATGCGGTCATGGGTAACCCAACCGTGTCTAGAACTCCTAGATTATAGGAAAGTCCTAAACAGCTACTGAGAGGATGCTTGATATTCACCCTCTTTATAAAGGGACAAGTTTTTCGCTTGTTCCCTCTCGTGCTCAATTGAACCCTTCCCCCGCCTCGAGTTCTAACACCCAAAGCCCAGGTTAGGTGCTCCAGATCTTCAATCATGTCCGGATCCAGCCTTCAAGGCCGATGGATGCCCTCCTCCATTATGGAAGAGCACATTAAGAAGTTGAGGAATGCCAGATACCTGACCGCCGAGGTTTTGCATCGGTTGCCTGCTCGAGGGCAGATCGTCCCTACTCCCGAACCCAACGAGAACGTCGTGTTCGCCTCCCACTTCCTCCGAGGTCTAGGCCTCACTCTGGATCCCTTCGTCAGGGGTTTGATGTTCTGTTACGTGCTAGATTTCCACGATCTAGCTCCGGACTCCTTTCTCCACATCTCGACATTTATTGTCGTGTGTGAGGCCTTCCTCCGCGTTACCCCTCACTTCGGCCTGTGGCTCAAGACCTTTGAAGTAAAGCCGAAGATGATCGAGGGGCAACATGCAGCGTGCAGAGGTGCATCAATAGGCAATATGGCAGGAGCTCCATGGCCGAAAGGTTCCTTTCCAGAGGTGTCCGAATTATGACAACGGGAGTGGTTTTACGTCACGGCTCCCAGAAGTGCCAAGTGGGTGGCTACCCCCACTTTCCGCTCGGGCCCCCCACCACAACTGATGTCATGGATTAGCAGAGGTCTGAGCTGGGGTCTAGCCAAGGACGTGCCTATACTGCAAAGCCACATCCGAGATCTCTTCGAGGGAGATTTTAATTTGGCTGTGGTAATACAAGTTATGCTGGTTCGTCAAGTCCATCCTTGCAAACGCCGGCCCCTTCGCTTGTGGGAGTTCAACCCAGAGGGACCGCGTGCCATTCAAAGTTTCCTCGGCCTGACGCACGAGGAGATGTACAAGTCATTCTTCGGACCTCAAGTAGAGTGTCCGGATATTACCGAGGACGTGGGCCTGAGCAGTAACCGCGCCGCCGAACAAGTAAGAAATCCTCTGGCCGAACACATTGTCTTTTATTCGTCACGAAGTTATTTCTGAGAGTTCACTTTTTGACCAGGACTGGCTAACAAAGGCGAAGAAGATTCGGTGTTTGGCCCCCCTCCCCGAGGGTTTGGAAAATCCAGTATTGGAAAAGATGCTCGAGGTCGCACCTTGCCTGGAGCCCTCGAAGGAAGATACCGGGGGGATAATACGGGCGGACGTGGGCCCCCATCGCTGCCCGTTCCAACCGAGGGAATGAGCGTCTCCATGAAGGAGGACAACTGGGGGAGGAAAAGGACTGCTTCCGAGGATCCGCGCCTCCAAACGGGAGAAGAAGTCTCCCACGGAGGGTCCTGCCTCGGGGGGTGCTTTTGCCGCACAAAGTCCGTGGGGGATCAACCCTCCAACGAGTCGTAAGTGATCCAAAATACTTTAATAGTAAAGGTATGCTATCTTTTTTCTGAGAAAATAACCACCGCATATATCTTGCAGTTCGGGCCTTAGCCCCTCTCAGCTGAGCTCGTCTTCGGGGGATCTTCTTCCAGAGATGATGGAGAGCGTAACGCCTCCCCCGGACTCCTCCGCTCAAGAAGCGGGCGACCCCGAAGTGTCGTCACGGAGTGCCTCTCCGGATCCGGTGAGGCCAGAAGATAATCCCATAGACCCCCGAAGTCCCCAGCGTCCGGCTCCCAAAGAGAGCAGACAAAAGAGTCCGACACCATCTGGTGTGCGGTCAAACATTCTGAGGGAGTTGGTGGGGCGAGCGACCATCTCAGAAGAACACCGTACGCTGATGGGTACGGTGATGGAGAGAATTTCGTCCGCCGAAAGTGGATTACATGAAGCCTTTATGAGTCTACTCACAGGCTTTGAGGTACGTGAGATAATATGTGATAGTACTGCACACGTTAGGTGTGCCCTGTGTAGATAGTAGCCCCTGAGACTCTGGTTGTCGTCGAGAACGGCAGCGAACAGAGGATCATATTCCCAGGCAATAACCAGACTGCCCCTATGTGCAGGTGGTGGAAGCTCTGGTGGCTAGCCGAACTAGTGAGTTTTCCCAATGAAAACATCAACTGGATGCGGCAGACACCGACATTGAGCTTGTTAACATGAGGCTTGACGAGGCACAGGGTAAGTGTTATTATCTGGTGAACGCCACATAGTAAGAGCAGCATGATGCCAGTATCTTTAATATGTTGTGACTGCAGATGGAGCTGCCACCGTGGAAACCTTGCGGGCAGAACTTGCCCGAGCCAAGGAACAAGCGAGGATTAGTAATGCAGCTGCTTTGAAGGCAGCCGAAGAGTTGAAAGCCGAGAAGGCTGCACATTGCAAGAGGCAAGAGAAGATGGCCGTAGAATTAAAAGACACTGCCGACCGTTGCCGGGTCCTTGAAAAAGAAAACCGAGCGAAGGCAACGGACCTTGAGAAGGCCACGGCGGCGGACAAAGACACCCGTTCTGCTATGAGAGCGAAGAAGGAGCTGCGGGAAGCCGGGGATATTGCAGCTGGGAAACCCTTCATGTTACGGAGGAAGTTCGGAGATCCACGGTATGCCCCTCTGGATCGGCTGTGGAGTTCGGCAGATGCGTATATGGATTTGGCGGTGAGCGCTGCCGATGCGACCAAGTACTTCCAAGGTCAGACAGATCGTGAAGTGGACAAGCTGTTCTGGTCGCAATTCCACATTCCAGAGCGTCCACTTTCATTGACTGACCAGCTAGCCGAATTGGCCGAACTGAATAGGTTGTCTGGACTCGCCATGAGGTCTATTGTGGATCAGCTATGGCCGGAAAAGCCAAAGCCGAACAGCTATTTCAGCTTAGTGCAGCAGTTCCTTGGTGCGGTACCGCGCATTAATGCGATGAAGAGGTCGGCGTGCATAGAAAGCTCGCGGATGGCCCTTGCCCGTGTTACAGCATACTTAGCGGAGATGGATGCTACCACTATTGCAGCGCAGGGTTCGGCCATAGGCCGAGTGGCTGCCGAGCATTATTTCAAGGAGGTTCTCGAGGGTGCTCGTTTGATAGAGGCCCAGTGCTCGAAGAATATTATGTTTGAGTGATATGTATTCTCATTGTAAACACAATGCTTTTATGAAGTTTTTATAAGGCTATGTTTATACTTTTGCCTGAAAGTAGTATGATGCCTCCTCTGCGGCCGTTTATGTATACATGTGTATAACCTGAAAGATTGCAGCCGTCGGCTTCAACCCCCACGCATATAATGCGGAGGTGCTCACAAAAAACACGTGTTCACACTTAACCCAACGTCTTGGTCCTATTAAGGAGGTGATAGCGTAGCGAGCGAGGCAACCGAACTATAATGCTTTAACACTTTCACTTAGCCATAGGAGTTTGATAGTGGGGCTACTAGATAGCCCCTGGTGGCTCCGCACTCTCATGATCGCGGGGTGCGTACATGCCTGGCCGGAAAATGACCCTTCGTTAAGGCGGATGAATTCTAACATTCTGATAGGTCATCGAGTGGTTGACCAGTCTCACGCTATATCATGACAGTCAGTTTTTGGCTTTCTCTACAGAGGTGCTCGTCCTGATGAACCAGGGCACAATCGCAGTAGTTCTCCTGGTGCTACCTTAGCCGATAAAGCGGAACGTAAGGCACCAAAACACAGGAGCCGGGCAAACCCAACATTTGACCAAAGACAATGATTCGGAGCTGATGCATATAAGGCCAAACTCGCGATGCCGAACACTCCCTAAGGTATTCGGTCTTTATGGTATAAACTGGGCCTAAATAGTGCCCTTTGTAAGAAGCCCCTTGTGTCCAGGTACGTGCATTATTCTGACATGGCCACATGCCAAGACGTCAGCATCCTTCTCAACTGTGCTGAGAATTCGGTGGATATGTATCAACAAGAGACAGTAAAAAAGTTTTATACAGGGTCTTAATCTAAAAAGAATCCTTGGAGCGGGTCCTTGCTGCACGTCTGCGCTTGTGTCTCCGTTGTGCCGTATCCTAGACGGGTGTAGCACGATGATCATCTGTAAAAGAGAGGAACTTAGGTGAAAAATTTGTCGTGCAAAAAGATAGTTTTTAAAGAAACCATGTATAATTCGAGATGAGTAAAAATTGCCACTTGTCTGCGCGCGTTGAGCCCCTTGTATTTGTAATAGGGGTGTGACCATTGATCCGGTATGAATTACATATAGCTGCGCCGGACTCGTCTAACCGTGTCCGAGGTCTTGACGACCTGTTAAATGCTTTAGTTGGTGAGGCCGTTTTTAGTGTGCGGTTGCCAAGCCAGCCGCACTCTCTTCGGTGCGCAAAGATCGCTTAATACTTCCGTTTACTGTAATGATGCCACGTGGGCCGGGCATCTTGAGTGTGAGGGAAGCGTAGTGCAGTATTGCATTAAAGCGATCGAAACTTCGCGCCCGAGTAGTGCTTGATAGACACTTTGGAACGGAGCGATGTTGAAGGTTAAATGTTCGCTATGGAAGTTATCGGGGAAGCCGAATATAACCTTTAGTAGCAGGGAGCCCGTGCAATGAGCCCCTGGGCCTGGTGTTACTCCTTTAAAGGTAGTATTGCTATGGCAAATTTTTGTTGGGTCTATCCCCATTTCGCGGATTGTGTCCTGGTATATCAGGTTTAGACTGCTGCCACCATCCATCAGGACTTGTGTGAAGTGGTATCCGTCAATTATTGGGTCTAATACCAGGGCAGCCCATCCTGCACGCCGGATACTTGCTGAGTAATCACGATGGTCGAAAGTGATCGGTTGAGACGACTAGTGGCAGGACTCCGCGGTGATAGGCCCTTGGGCATATTTTTCTAGGAGTGCGGTTTTGTTTCTTCCCTTGATCACGTGTAACACGTTTACTGTTTTGATTTCTGGTGGAAATTTCTTTTGTTCCCCAGTGTCTTGCTTGAGAGGCTCATCCTCGTCTTCGCTTGGTGTATCCTCCACCTTGTGTACGGCGTTGAGCTTGCCGGACTGCTTGAAGACCCAACATTCTCTATGGGTATGATTAGCGGGTTTACCAGGGGTGCTATGGATCTAACATATTTGGTCCAGAATTTTGTTTAGGCTGGACAGTTCGTCTCTGGCACCTTTAGAGGGCGGCTTTTGCTAACCTGGCCGAGAGCTTTTGAGTCCGGCGTTTACTGCAGTGCTCTTCGTGTTGTATTCTTTATTCCGGCGTTTGTTATTGCTCTTGCGCCGTGATTTCCCTTTTCCATCTCTAACTTCATATGTACTGGCATTGCTGGTGCTGCATCTGGCTAGCCAGCTGTCCTCAGCCGCGCAAATGCGGGTCATGAGGCTTGTTAATGCTGCCATTGTTCTCGGCTTTTCTTGGCCGAGGTGTCTGGCAAGCCATTCATCACGGACGCTATGCTTAAAAGCTGCCAAGGCTTCGGCGTCCGAATAGTCGACAATTTGGTTCTTTTTAGTAAGAAACCCGTTCCAAAGTTTTTGGGCTGACTCTCCGGGTTGTTGAGTTATATGACTCAAATCGTCCGCGTCTAGAGGTCGGACATAAGTCCCCTGAAAATTTGCCCAAAAAGCGTCTTCGAGCTCTTCCCAGCTTCCAATGGAGTTTTCGGGGAGGCTTTTAAGCCAGTGACGAGCTAGCCCTTTGAGCTTGAGGGGTAAGTACTTGATGGCATGGACATCATCTCCTCGAGCCATATGGATATGGAGGATATAGTCCTCAATCCAGACCCCAGGGTCTCTTGTTCCGTCGTATGCCTCTATGTTTACGGGTTTGAATCCCTCTGGAAATTCATGGTCCAGCACCTCGTCGGTGAAACATAGGGGGTGTGCGGCACCCCTGTATCTAGGTGTACCGTGTTGTTTGGATGTTTGTTGTGTTACATCGTATGCTGGGGCGCGCTTGCGTGGTCCATAGATGGATCTGGTTGCGCCGTCCTTTTGGTGCGAGCCCTCGCGTGGATCGCGTATTGGCTTATGAGTGGCGTTGTTTGCCGCTCAATGTTGGCCGTGAGGTCGTCTATCCGGCCAGGTGGCTGTTCTGATTTTTGGTTGTGGGGGGTCTGAGGCCTCCTCATCGAATTCAGGTAGCAACTTCCGCTTTGGGTAGCTCTTGGTGGGGCGATTGTCGTTGTACTTCGGTGCTGTGTTGAGTACTTTACTCCATCTGATTTGGAGTGTGTCCTGCGCAACCTTGAGCCTTTGCTTCTGCTTTTTCAGACTCCTCGCGGTGGCAACAAGCCTTTGACGGGCATTCTGCTGCTCCGGGTGCCTGTCCGGCGTTATGTCGTCCGGACTATTATCTTTGACAGAATTAGTTTGTTCGATTTGATTCTCCGTATTGCCGTAGTCCGGCAGTGGTTCACCCTGCTCCAACGCTGGCTCTGTATGATCGTTATTTCTGCCGAGGCGGGATTTGGCGCAGCGCTGGCGCCACTGCTTTGACTGCTTCTCGAGGGAACAAGCCTTCGGTGCGTCCTTCCATTCCTCGTCGTCGTCTTCTTTTGGTGTGTCCACCATGTATATGTCATCCGATGAGGTGGACGTCCAGCGCCCTATGGGCGGTGGTTCCTCTTCGCCTCCCGCATCGTCGTCCATACCGTGGATGTCTTCGGAGTCGAAGTCAAGCATGTCGGTTGAGTCATTGAAAGTGGCTATTAAGTGGGTGGTGGGTGGGCGTCGAATTTCTTCGTCGTCCGCATCCCAATTCTGTTGGCCATAATCCGGCCAGGGCTCTCCTGACAAAGAGAGAGACCTTAGTGAATTCAGAATGTCGCCGAGGGGCGAGTGCTGAAAGATATCCGTGGTGGTGAATTCCATGATCGGCACCCAATCGGATTCGATTGGCAGGGGCGCGGATGGTTCGGAGTCCGGAAAAGAGTCCGGCACCTTGGAGTCACGGGCTGCGCAAAGGGTTAGGCTGGTGTTCGGCTCGATCGCCATTGAGACTGCAGCCCCTGAGGAGGTGTCTAACCACCCATCCTCGACTGGCGCAGTTGGCTCCGGGCTAAGGGTCGGAGCTGATGCGGGCGCAGCCTCTGGGGTACTGTTCGGCGGCAGAGCTAGGTCATACCCATCGCGATAGTGCGGCGCGCCCGGCTGTGGCTCGAAACCGTCGAAGATCAAGTCTCCGCCAATGCCGGCCGTGTAGTTCAAACTTCCATGTCTTACCTGACGGCCAGGGGCGTAGGTTTCAATCTGCTCCAGATGGTCAAGCGAATTAGCCTGCAGTGCAAAGCCGCCGAATACGAAGATCTGTCCGGGGAGAAAAGTCTCACCCTGGACCGCATCGCTATCGATGATGGTAGGAGCCATCAAGCCTAACGGCGACGACACAGAGGAACTCTCAATGAAAGCACCAATGTCGGTCTCAAAACCGGCGGATCTCGGGTATGGGGTCCCGAACTGTGCGTCTAGGCCGGATGGTAACAGGAGGCAGGGGACATGATGTTTTACCCAAGTTCGGGCCCTCTTGATGGAGGTAAAACCCTACGTCCTGCTTGATTGATATTGATGATATGGGTAGTACAAGAGTAGATCTACCACGAGATCAGAGAGGCTAAACCCTAGAAGCTAGCCTATGGTATGATTGTATGTTGTCCTACGGACTAAAACCCTCCGGTTTATATAGACAACGGAGGGGGCTAGGGTTACACAAGGTCGGTTACAAAGGAGGAGATATCCATATCCCTATTTCCTAGCTTGCCTTCCACGCCAAGTAGAGTCCGATCCGAACACGAGACGAAGTCTTCAATCTTGTATCTTCATAGTCTAACAGTCCGGCCAATGGAGATAGTCCTGCTGTCCGAAGACCCCCTAATTCAGGACTCCCTCAAGTGGACTCTATGTTAGTGTCGTCTAGGGAAAGATAGTGATCGGGTGCTTACCCCGGGTACTTGATGTACCGTTGGTCGTGGATGACACGGAAGTTCCCCGGATCTTGTGAGAAAAGTGTGCAACCTCTGCAGAGTGTCAAACTATTCGAATAGCTATTTCCATGGTCAAGGACAGTTGGGTAATAGCTCTTGGGCTACGTCCACGTGTTTACATACTAGTGTGTGTGTTCGGATAAGTGGGGAGAACCACTTGGGTCAAGTCAAGGGACTTGACATGATTGAGTTGGGTTGAAGCCTGCTCCAGTTATGTTGATATCTGTAACCAGTCCCTATGGTTACTTGAATTCATATGATGCATGTTTTTACCCGTTGTTGAACATGTCATATCACAATAAAATTAGCTTTCTGCAAAAATTTACATATGTCATGCATTGTTGTATCTTAAGGCAAAACATGGGTTGCTTGCAAGTACATTCAAAGTAGTCATTGGCTTGCCATTGGTTATTTTATTGGCCAGGCATGAAAGAACAAGATATAATGAAGAGTACCATGGTGACGAACATGCAAGCGAGGATGCTTCCCAGTCAGAATGCCTGTAGGGTTAAGGTAGATGGCATGGGTCCAAGTTATCGACGAAGATTTCCGCTAAGAAGTTATACTCAAGACTTGGCCATAATGGTCATAATTTATGTAAGACGGTATGTATGGATGTAAGACTCTTGTTATTCAGCTTCTGTGTGTTCAGTGAGCATTGATCTCTGGGTTCACTGTACACGTGCATTCGGTGATCACGACTTATGAGTCGAGATTCCCACACGGGGCCCCCTGGCGTGCCCAGGTGGGTTGTGCCCACCTCAGTGGCCTCCCGCGCCCCCTCTTTGCACTATAAATTCCCAAATATTCTGAAAACCTTCGGGGTTAACCTAGAACAGAAGTTCTGCCACCACAGGCCTCCATAGCCAACGAAAACCAATCTAGACCCGTTTCGGCACCCTGCCGGAGGGGGGAACCATCTCCGATGGCCATCTTCATCATCTCGGCAGCCACCACGATGAGGAGGAAGTAGTCCACCCTCGGGGCTGAGGGTTTGTACCAGTAGCTATGTGTTTTATCTCTCTCTCTCGTGATCTATATCATGGGCTTTGTTAATATAGTCGGATCATATGATGTTTCTCCCCTCTATACTCTTTCTTTGATGAATTGAATCTTTACCCTTTGAAGTTTTGTCTTGTTGGATTGAATATTCAGAGATGAGAACACATGATATATTTCTTGCGGTATGAATACTTGAGGTGACAATTGGGGTATCTAATTGATTCACTTGATATATGTTATGGCATTCAACTCACGGATTCCCGCGGTGACATTGGGGTAATCTATGCATAGGGGTTGATGCACGTTTTTCTCTGACGGAAACTTCGGGGTCTCTTTATAGTTCTTCGTGTGGATTGAGTATTATGATTATGAATATGCTTTGGTGTTATTCTAGTACGAACTCTAGGATAGATCGAACGAAAACAATAGCTTTGTGTTATTTTAGTACGAACTCTTGAATAGATCGATCAGGAAGAATAGCTTTGAGGTGGCTTCGCACCCTACAAAAAATTTCTACCTTTTCTTCTCCGCTAATAGGAACTCGGGAGTGATTCTTTGCTGTACTTTGAGGGATAATGATATGATCCAACTATGTTAGCATTGTTGAGAGATTACACTAGCGAAAGTACGGACCCTAGGCCTTGTTTTAAAGCATTGCAATACCATTTTGTGCCCGTTTACTATTTGCTACCTTGCTGTTTTTATTTATTCAGATTATGAAAATATATTTCTATCATCCATATTACACTTGTATCACCATCTCTTTGCCGAACTAGTGCACCTATACAATTTGCCATTGTATTGGGTGTGTTGGGGACACAAGAGATTTCTTGTATTTGGTCGCATGGTTGTTGGAGAGGGACCATCTTCATCCTACACCTCTCACGATTGATAAACCTTAGGTCATCCACTTGAGGGAAAATTGCTACTGTCCTACAAAACTCTGTGCTTGGAGGCCCAACACGTGTCTACAAGAATAAAGTTGCGTAGTATACATCAAGAGGCACATCAAGGCATCCCATGGAATATATTAGAAGGGAATTTAGCACTGATTTGACTAACAACAGCCTACCAGCCAGTGTCATGAAGGAGGACAGTCCAACAATTTTCTTTTTCCAGCTTTGTTAGTAATGGAAGACATTGCTCAACCGCGAGCTTATGAAGACCTAAAGGCACCCGAAGTATGTGAAAGGGAAATATTCTCTTTTGCAATGAAATGTGTTAATCAAGGTTTCCACTTTGTCCTCAGCAACATTAATTGCAATGAGGCTTGATTTTTTCTAGTTCACCTTAAGGCCAGTGGCTTCAACAAAAGTATGAAGGAGAGCTTTGAGGCAATGAAGTTCCTTGGCATCTGCTTGTAGTAAGACCAGAGTGTCATCTGCATATTGCACTATAGGAAAATAAGGGCAGGATTCCACTTGCAGGGGTGATGAAAGTAGACCTAGCTGCATAGCCCTATTTAAAATGGATTGAAGCAGGTCAGCTACCAGTACAAAGAGGAGAGGTGACAGTGGGTCCCCTTGCCTAACTCCTCTTAGTCAATACATTTTTCCCTGGAACACCATTCAATATAATAGCTAATGAAGTAGAATAGAATTATATTTTAATCCAGTTTATCCATCTTTCCCCAAATCCTTTGGCTTTCAAAATATCTAATATTGCTTGGTGTTCAATGATGTCAAAAGCCTTTTAAATATCAAGCTTTAGAACAATGACCTCTTCCTTGGAGTTGTGGCATTGATGTAAGTACTCAAAAGCCCATCCCAAGCAATCATGAACGGCTCTTTCTTTAAGAAATCCATATTAGTTTATGTGCACCATTTTGAGAATTAGTTTCTACAACTTGGTGATGAGCTTGAGGTAGTAGTTTAGGAGGGAAATTGGTCTATAGTCATTTGCTGTCAGAGGAGTGTTTCCTTTGGGGATAAGAGTGACATATGAAGTGCTTATACTCTCAAGGGAAATCTATTCAGCATGAAAATCACAAATCAATCTAAGCACATCCACTTTGATAATGTCCCAACATGATTTTAATGAATTCATTGTTGAAGCCATCAGGATCTGGAGATTTGTCCATTGGAAGCTCCTTTACCACTTGATTGACCTCTTCCTCCATGAAAGGAAGCTCTAGGTTTTCAAAAACTAAGGCATCTATTTGTTGAGCATATAGAGATTCCAGATCAAAATGCAATATTGTAGTCTTTTCAAAATTCCCCATTCTTTTTTGATATGCTTCCCAGAGAATTGCGGCTTTACCAGCATGATCAGATGTCCATTTGGTCATCATTTTAGAGAACAACAATGTGGTAATGCCTGTGATTGATGGGAGGTTTTGTGTGATTTTTTTGTATTTTCATCCCCAAATTTTACACCCTTGATTTTTCCCTTTTGATTCCAATAAATCTTCTGGTTTTCAGCAGGATGAGCAAATGTTCCTTAAGGATTATCCTGCAATTCCATTCAAAAATACCTAGCTCTCTGAACTCTTCAAAAAAATCAAGAAGAAAAATCACCTCGTTAATGGAAACAATCTGTGAGTTAAGACATGAAAGAGATCTACCCCAGTGTTTCAATGCTCTCCTTAGGTTTTTAAATTTTGCAGTTAAGCTTTTGGCAACATCCATATTACCCACATGAATGTTCCATGCAGCATCTACCACTTGTTTGAATTCTGAATGTTGTAACTGGTAGTTTTCAAATCTAAAAACTCTTGCTTTTGAGATTGCAGTACTAATTTTTATCACACATGGGAAATGATTTGAGATAGGTTTTGCTACAGGAAGCACAGCGGTGTTGGGGAAAGAATTCATCCAAGAAGCAGATGTAAAGAACCAATCTAGCTTGACAAGAAGAGGGTTTTGCTGCATATTGCTCCAACTGAATTGCCTTCTGTGCAAAGGTAGCTCAACTAAACCTTGATTACTAATTGCCTCATTAAACATGAGCATATCATTTACATCTCCACTAGGTCTATATCTGTCTGAAGGTGATATGATGAAATTGGAATCCCCCATAAGAATCCAGTCTGTGTCAATTAACATATGAATGTTCTCGAACCAGTCAATGAACTCTATCTTGTCTTGTAAGTATGCAGTCAATTGACATAGATATTGGTGAGTATGCAGGACTGATTTGATTGCAAAATAGTAAGCTAGATTGAAATTGAAAATCTGTTATGTGCAATGACCTCCCCTTCAAACAAGGAGGCATTCCATGCAACCAAAAGACCACCAGAGGCCCCAACAGAGGGGAGAAACGAAAATTTGTTGATTCTATTGGGACAGAAGCTTTTGAGGTAAGCAAGATCAATGTTTTCTCTCTTAGTTTCCTGTAAACAAAGTATACTATAGTCACTTCCATCAATATTCCGCCTTAGGGCCAGCCATTTGTCCTCAGAGTTCATCCCTCATTCCAATTAAGGATGATCCAGTTCCTGGTTGTGTTATTCATGGAAAATTATGGGCACACATAACTAGTAATAAAGTTCCAACACTTGATGCATAATTAAAGTTGTGAACTCACACAGCAAGGTCATAAACCATATCAAATCATAGAAGATCCATAACATCCAAAGGAAGTACATTATCACAGAATAAATTTCTACAAAATATCTCCTTGCGGACCATAAACCAAAGCTCAAAATATCCAGTACAGTGCATGAGAGGCATAATGAGTTGCCCCTCCAGTCAACATTATGGTTATGATGCACTATCATTGAGGAGACTTTGTTGCACTTTCTTCCCCCTTGGCCAATGGCACCTTGACCAGCTCCTCTTCTAGCTTTCTCTTGGGCTTCTTGGCCAGCTTATCCTCCAGCTCCATCTTAGCAACTTTACAGAAAGAGGTAGGAAGATTTTTGACAACTGTTTTTTGAGCAATGGGAGGAACAACATTACAAGGAAGACATTTTGTGTTTGAGCAAGAATTTCTTTTGTAACCAGCATTATCCTTCTTTATTCTGTCACTCCTCCTTACCTCAGTTTCAACAAGGGGAGTTCTGCCACTTCTTCTCTTCCATCAATTATCAGGCCCAAAAGGCTGCAGAAAGGGCCCGTGACTCTGGATCTTGCTGGTTGGAGGGAACTCCAATGTTTTCCTTATTCTTGTCCACAGCTTGCTTCCTCTCAAGAGCATTAGTCTGACAGACAGGGGCATGAGAAGTGTCGGTGCAAAAAACCCCAGTGTATGTTGCTCGGACTGTACACAGGCTCAAGAGCATGGTTGCAAAATCCAAGACAAGGCCAAGCAGAAGAGGTAGCTCTTTGAGAAATCAAAGGGCGCATTGAGAAGACCAAGACAAACCAAATGAGCAAGTTACCATTAAGGAAAAAGCTCCCTTGCCGGGCAGGCAAGACTGGCAAGGTCGAGATCACCCAGAAGAAAAGTCTCAAGAATCCCCCGACAAGATTGTCGGGGGCGCCGAGGGCGGGTCGCCCTGCCAAGGCTCCACCGCTCCACCTCACAACAACGCAAGTCACCTATCAGTGTGGTGTCGAGCCCCTAGGTGATTAAGTGGCTGTCATTTGGCGCGTGGCAGCCATTTCTTAGGAAGAGCGCCCCTTCTAGAAGATGTGTCATGCAGATAGGCGAGAAGGTGGATGAACGACATGACAAGGCTTGCCGAGGTATACCCATGATGTGACACTAAGCAGTGCATCTAATGCACCTTGTTCTATCTGCAAAGTTAGGTATGATAGCACTGTTTGCTATCTAATCAGCACGTAATGACTGATTTACCATTGTGGTGAGCCTTGACCTATAAAAGGAGGGTCGTGGCAAACTTATAAAGCATTTGGACCCTTGTACAGTCATAAGTGCGTGTCTGCTCTCGACCATAGGCAACCTTGCCGGGCTATAGGACCGCGTCTTCACCATGGACCTTGCATCAATCCACCAATGCAGGCGTAGGGTTTTAGGCCTCGGGGCAGCCCAAATCTGGGTAAAGACTGCCTCTGTTATCATTGTTGTGCTTCTCTACACTCTCCGCTCTTTGTGGAACGCGCTCTTCCCCCTTACCGAACAACAAGGGGACGATGGCCCCATAGGTGGCCGTGTTAAACCACGACATCTTTGGCACGCCAGGTAGGGGGGGTCACTTGGTGAACCCGAGGGTGTAAGTAGCGCATCATCTTCATCATCGTTTTCTTCATCGACGGCTTCATCATCCATGGCACCCAAGAAAAAGTCCGGTGCTACAACTCATCCGTCCACCTTGAAGCCCCCTCGCATGCGGCCACAGATGCCATGGGGGCTATGGGGATGCACGAGGATGTGGACGCTGCGGGTGACATGACCAGCACAGGAATCATCGTCACCGTTCCTCCTGCGGGCGAAACGGGAGCGGGAGGTGCTGGAGGAGGACAGCGTCAACAACATCCCAGCGACCATGCCCCACAAGATGTGGGTGGGTAGAATATTCCATCTCCGCCTCTCCACCCCACTGAAGGATGTAGCCGTAGCGATGTCGCTCACTCTGGGGCGAACCGCAACCCTCTAGCTCCCCCCGCTGAGGGTGCGGCTATAGGGAACGCGCCGTCCCCAGGACAAGCTAGCCGAGATGACGCGCCGAATGGGGTTGCCAATCCCTAAGCGCATCCACCTCGTCGCCATGCCACCCTGGCGAACGGCTTGCAGTGACAAGAGCACGGCACCGTCGCTACCAGCACCTTCAGAAGCCAGGCAACATCGCAATCTCCGTCGTCGTCTATGCCAAGCAACGCTTCGGAAGCCATGGCACGGGCCCAACTCCTGTTAACATTTCCGCCGGCGGTCGATCAGATGGATGAGTGGAGAGCCACCATTCATAGCCAGATTGGTTTCGTTGAGGTGGGAGGATTACAGCGGGCAGGCCCGGCACGGCCTCCACAGGCAACAATTCCGGCCCAAGCCACTGGCCGTACCGAAGGGGCCACCCCTATGGTGTAGTCCCCTCCGTGGCAGCCAGCACAAGGGCCGCAGCTAGAGCCACATGACCAAGAACCCGACGACGTGTCAATGGCTTCATCTGATCCTCGGGCACGTCGAGAGCAGCGACAAGTCCTGGAATATAGGTGGAGGGAAGGTGCATGCGTCACCATAAAACGACACCGCGAAACCCGCCGCCAGTCGGACTGACGCAATGGCCCCGATGTCGACGAGCACGTGCCCGGTGGAAGCGGATACCTTCCTTTCGAGGTTGGGTGCCCCACCTTTATTCCTGAGCTACGGCAAGTCCGTTGGCCATCTGCCCATAACAGAAAAGTACGATGGAAGACTGAAACCGGCAGAATTCTGAGCATCTACACCATCGCTGTTCAAGCTACCGAAGGAAGAGATGAGAAGGTATTCGCCAACTACTTCCCTTTGGCACTCAAGCCAAACATGAGCTCATGGCTGATGCACTTGCTAGAGAACTCCATCTTGACCGAGGCTGACCTATTCCATGAGTTTCTTGGCACCTTCATGGGTGGCCATCAAGAACCAAGGCGTCCCAGCAATTTGCAGCTCCTCCCATAGAGGGAAGGAGAGAGTTTGCAGAAGTACATGCAGCGGTTCAGCCGGGTGCACAGGAACATTCCAGACATCCACTCGACAGCTGTGATAGCTGCATTCTACTTCATCGTACGCAACCACAAGATACGTTCCAAGATGAACGTCTGGCTGCCCAATACTGTGAATGAGATGTACACTTTGGCGGATAAGTGTTCTCGAACAGAGGAGGGGAGGCGACTCCCCAGAGAAGAAGATGGCGTCGACGTTGACTCAGAGGACGATGACAATTGCACCAATCAGAAGAAGAAGAATAAGAAATGCAACAAGAACGACAAGGATAAATCAGTGTTGGCTGTTGAAGGATCAAGCACTCCTAGTACCAGCAAGACGGCCAAGACTGAGGCTCCCGACAAGGAAGTTGCCGTGTGAACTGCTTGCCGGGAAGCCGCGACTGCCGAGAAGGCTGGAAAGGTTGATGGGTCGTACTGCATGATCCATCGGAACAAGGGCCACGATCTCCAAGAGTGTCATCAGGTTGAGCAACTCGTTAAGAAGCAGAAGGATGAGTACAAGAAGCGTGACAAAGAGAGAGACCAAGATGGCATTGGCAGGAAGGGCCGAGGTGGTAGAGGAGGTCACCCCGGCAAGGCCCCTCAGTATCAAGGGAAGCCTGCCAGAGGCCGTGATAAGAAGGAATGCAGTGACGAGAGCGATGAAGGAGATGAAGAGGAAACAAGCTAGCAGGAGTTCCAGAAGGCCACTAATGCCCTGTGCATCGACGGAGGTGCATCCTTGCACTCCTGTCAACGCGAGCTTAAACAGTGGGCGTGTGAGGTCAATGCCATGGAGCCAGCTGCAGATTCTCGGAAACCACTCAAGTGGTCCCGCACGCCCATGATCTTTGATGAAGAGGATCACCCTGACCGCACCACCGCGGTAGGGTGGTTGCCGTTATTGGTTTCACCCATGATCCTCAACCTCAAGGTCACAAAGATGTTGGTTGACGGTGGGGCCGGGTTGAATCTGATTTCTCCCAAGGTCATCAGCAAGCTCCAGATTGCAAACGAAGAGCTCAAGGTTACTAGTACTTTCCAAGGGATCAACCCTGGCAGAAGTCATCCTAAGGGAATGATCACACCGCCGGTAACATTCAGGGGAGAGCTGAACTACTAGAATGAGAAGATCGTGTTTGATGCCGTTGATCTCCCCCTGCCGTACAATGGAATCCTTGGTCGCCTAGCCCTGGCAAAATTCATGGAGGCATCCCACTATGCCTACAACACGCTGAAGATGCCAGGGCCAATGGGCGTGATTTCCATCCCATCAGACAAGAAGGATGCAATCATATGCGTGGACAAGATGTAGCGAGAAGCAGTCGTTGCCGAGGCCGCGGAAGCTACTGCTCGCTCCAAGGAAAGCAAGAAAGGGAAGAAAGCTAGCAAGGAATCCGAGAAGTGCGCCTCTTCGGAGTGTGCTGCGCCTGTTGATGACTTGCCAGAGAGTTCCAATAGCAAGAGATCAAAGGTTGCTGCGCCTGCTATGAAGAAGGTCCCGGCAGGGCTGGTTGGTGCTGATGGTACATTTACTATCAGCTCCACCCTTGACGACAAATAGGAAATCACGCTTGTTGCCTTCCTGAGGGCGAATGTCGATGTGTTTTCTTGGCAACCATTTGACATCCCCGGTGTTCCCAGGGAGGTAATCAAGCACCACCTTACTGTCTGCCCACGTGCCCGACCTATTAAACAGAAGGTTCGAAAGCAAGCTTTGGAGTGGTAGCAGTTTATTAACAAAGAGATCAAGAAACATGACGCAGCTGGTTTGGTCAGAGGAGTATTGCATCCAATGTGGTTGGCAAATCTAGTGGTAGTGCGCAAGGCGAATGGGAAATGGAGGCTTTGCATAGATTTCACAGATCTGAATAAAGGATGCCCACAGGACCCATACCCCTTGCCGCACATCGACCAGATCATAGATTCCACCTCTGGGTGTGACCTGCTTTCCTTCTTGGATGCCTACTCCGGGTACCACCAGGTTTTTATGTCCCGGGAAGATGAAGAGAAGACCGCGTTCATAACCCTATGAGGCACATACTGTTTTGTACGGATGCCCTTTGGGTTAAAGAGCGTTGGATCCACCTTTGCAAATATGCTCAAGATCAACTTGAAGCTAAACCTAGAGAAATGTGTGTTTCGCGTTCCTTCTAGCATGCTACTTGGTTTCTTTGTGTCCCACTGGGGGATAGAGGGCAACCCCAACAAGATCAAGGTGATCGAGCAGATTCAATCACCCAAGAAAGTTAAAGATGTGAGGCTGAAACCAAAGAGTTGTTGCCGCACTAAGCAGGTTCATTTCCAAGTCCATCGAGTGTGCCCTACCTTTCTTCCAAATCATGAAGAAAGCAGGGCCCTTGGAGTGGACTCCGGAGGCAGACACTACACTCCAAGATTTGAAAACCTTTCTTTCCTCTGTTCTTGCCTTAGTCGCTCCTAAACCAGAAGAGCCGTTGCTGCTATACCTAGCAGCAACTAATCAAGTGGTTAGTGCAGTGCTGGTGGCACATCGGGAGGTATATGAAGGAGCAACCGCGACTACCATCCCCTCTGGGGAGGAAAGTAAACTCGTCCCGGCAAGGTCAGATGCAGATCAAAACAAGGAGGAGTGGGGCAATGGAGATAGTTCCAAGGTCACGGCAAAGAAGAAGGTGGTGCAGCGGCTAGTGTACTTTGTCAGCTCCCTGCTACAGGGGGATAGATTGAGGTATTCTGGCATGCAAAAGTTGATCTTTGGCCTCATCATGGCCTCAAGGAAACTGCGCCATTACTTCCAAGCCCACGAGTTCACGGTTGTCACCCTCTTCCCCTTGCAACGCATACCAAGGAATCCTGAGGTCACTGGTAGAATAGTGGAATGGGCTTTGGAGATATCTAGCTTTGGTTTGATGTTTGAGAGCATGTCAACTATTCAAAGCAGAGCACTGGCGGAGTTTATTGTGGAGTGGACACCTACCCCTGACAAATAAGTGCTAGAGATAGTTATCCCCAGCAAGGAGGTGCCCCAAAAGTGGATCATGTACTTTGATGGTGCCCTCTACCTCCAAGAAGCAGGAGCTGTCGTGCTTCTCATCGCACCGACTGGGGAGCACCTCAAGTATGTGGTTCAGATGCATTTTCCCCGAGAGAAGGCCACCAACAACACCGCAAAATATGAATGACTCCTTGCTGGGCTCAGGATCGCAACAGAGTTGGGAATCAAGAAGTTGATCATCCATGGAGACTCGCAACTTGTGGGGAGGCAGGTGAACAAGGATTATCAAAGCCATTGATGGAGGGATATATACGTGCAGGAAGTGAGAAAATTGGAGGAGCACTTTGATGGATTGCAAACAGAGCATGTTCCACATGTGGAAAATAGCATTGATGATCATCTCTTAAAGTGCGCTGCACAAAAACTCCCTGTGGAACAAGTGACTTTTGTTCTCCATCTGACTTAACCCTCCATATCACCGACAACAATGGCCAGAAAGAGGAGGAAACTAGACTCCGGCAAGCCTCTCCCGACAGAGCCTCTCAAATCCCCCAGCAGAGGGCTTGGCGGGAACAACTCCACTTCACCCGGTGAGCAGCACCCTCCTGCCAAACTACTAGTCTTTGCGGATGAGGCATGCACTCCCATGAACGAGGAGGTGTCGCTGATCCTTGTTGTTGAGCCTCAGGCTCCAACTTGGGCCTGGCATATAGTCCATTACCTCTAAATAGGAGAACTCCCCGAAGAGCAAGAAGAAGCTAAAGAGTAGCCCTGAGGGCTAGTATGTATCAGTTCATCGATAACATGCTATATAGAAGGAGGCCCAACGGTGTGAAATTGAAGTGGATTTGCTGGGAAGAAGGAAAGGAACTGTTGGAAGAGATACAAAAGTGTATGTGCAGCTCCCATATTGGATCAAGGGCCCTGGATAGAAAAGCTTTCTGGCAAGGTTTCTACTAGCCCACGGCCCTGCAAGATGCAATTGAGCTAGTCACCAAATGTGAAGCCTGCCAGTTCCACTCCAAGAATATCAATCAGCCTGCTCAAGCTCTCCAAATGATCCCTTTTTCATGGCCATATTCGGTCTGGGGGCTTGACATCTTGGGCCCCTTCCCTAGTGCTACCGGGGGCTTTGAATTCTTGTATGTTCCAGTTGACAAGTTTAGAAAGTGGCCGGAAGTTGAGCCCATGAGGAAAGTGACTGCACATGTCAACTATCAAGTTCTTGAAAGGATTGGTGTGTCGTTGCGGTGTACCCGCCAGAGTCATCACTAACAGTGGCACCCAATTCACAAGCCGCACCTTCATGCAATACGTTCATGCCCTCAGAAGCAAAGTCTCGTTTGCCTCTGTTGCCCATACCAGAAGCAACGGACAAGCTGAGAGGGCGAACACTGAAGTGCTATGAGGACTCAAGACAAGAACATTTGACAGGTTGCAGAAGTGTGGAAGGTGATGGATTGAAAAGCTGCCGGTGGTCCTTTGGTCCCTCCGTACAACACCAAATCGAGCTACTGGCCAGACTCCCTCCCGCCTAGTCTATGGGACAGAAGTAGTGATCCCCCATGAAGCTCATATACGGGTTACCTCGAGTGCTTGCCTACGATGAAGTAGCATAAGAGTAGCACCGCGTGACGATGCTGCGCTACTTGAGGAGAACTGTCTCTATGTTGCTACGCGTGCTGCATGCTACCAGAAAGCCCTGTGTCGCTATCACAGTCACATGGCTCATGCCCGAAGCCTTGAGGAAGGAGACCTTGTTCTTAGGCGCGTTCAGTCCACCAAGGGTGGAAACAAGTTGACACCAAAGTGGGAAGGCCCTTACCGGGTCGTACGAGTCACCAAACCCAGGGCAGTCCGTCTAGAGACCTGAGATGGCATTCAGGTACAAAACTCATGGAACATTGAGCATCTCCGTAAGTTCTACCGGTAAGGCACGGTTGTCGAGCCCTGCCTGACAGTCACCCTTTTGTACAAGCCTTGCCGGTGGTGCATATAACCCTTTGTACAAAGCCAGGCGCAGACCCTGACACTACAAAAAAAAGACACATTGGTGACATTTTGGGCCGAACATTTTTTCCTGTCATGCCTATGACACTTCTATGACGTTAACTGTGACAAAACCCGGTATCATCATCGATGTGGTGGGCTTTGTCGTGGGAAACCCCGGCACCTATGGGGCCATGAGCCCCCTTTGGTTCGACGAGGGGGATGGGCACATTGCACAAAGAGCGGAGAAATGTAACACAACACAGTACAGATCACACGGGCTGTTTAACCCAGGTTTGGGCCGCTGTGAGGCGTAAAACCCTACTCCTGCTTTGGTGGATTGATGGTGGATAGTGGTGGAGAACATGGCACTCTTGCCCGGCAGGGTTGACTTGGGCTGAGAGTGGCTACGCGTGTATGAATATGCGAGGGTCCGAATCCTTTCAACGGTTCCCATGGGCCTCCTTTTATAGATAAAGGGATCACCACATTGGCAAATCAGTCTTTTACATAATGATTAGATAGAAAACAATGCTATCATACCTAACTCTGCAAGTGGATAGAGAGCATTAAATGCGCCGCTTAGTGTCACATCACAGCGTGTTCGGTAAGCCTTGCCGGGCTATTTTGCCATCTTCGCGCCTGCTTGTTTGATACGTCTCAGGACGGGTGTCATTTGGAGGTGTTTTCCGTAGGAAGTGGCTGCCATGTGGCAGGAAGCAGCCACTTAGTCACTTAGGGGCTTGACACCGCACCGATTGACGACTTGCGTCGCTCTGAGGTGGTGCAATGGAGCAGTTCACCTCTGCAAGCCACGGCAGGCCTGCCGAGACGATCCGGAGGCTTGATTTCGGGGTAACCCTGACCTTGCTAGGCTCGCTTTCCCGGCAAGTGAGGTGTTTCCCTTGGTAGTATCTTGTTTCTCAGTCTTGACTTGGTCTTCTTGATCTGCACTTTGATTCTTCAAAGGACTGATCCTTAGCGCTTGGTCTGATCTTGGGTGCGACAAACTTGTCCTTAGGATCGGTGGCTTGCTGTCCGTGCATGAGTCGGGGGAAAACTGTCGGATTACGGGTTCCGGCAAACCTTTGTGAGGTTCAAACTCTGGGGTGCGCCTGAAGAACACTCTCTTCCTAGCTTGCTCGCTCAACGACCCCACGGCCTAGCTCGACGGACCCAAGGAACAAGAGACACGGGGGTTTATACTGGTTCGGGCCACCTTGTGGTGTAATACCCTACTCCAGTGTGTGGTGGATTGCCTCGAGGGGCTGAGGATGAACTAGTACGATGGATGAACATCCTCAGGAGGTGAGGTATTCTTGGGCTCGATGAGATGATGTGTGTGAGGATGATCTGAATGATCTCCCCTGCTACGGTGATGGCTAGGTCCTATTTAGAGTGGCCCTGGTCCTCTTCCCAAATGTTAGGGGGGAAGGGATCCCACAACGGCAAAGTTTGAAGGGGGGCAACTAGTACAAGCTATCCTCACAAAAGGTGGTCTTCGCCTGCCAAAGGCTCTAGTGGTGATGCTGTTGTGGGCTCCGCGATGACCTTCGTCCTGCCGTCCTGGTTGTCTTGGTCTTGTTGCACCGATATGGAAACCTTTGCCTGATGCCTCGGGACCCTGTGCCTGTGCTTGCCTCCTTAGCACGAAAGAGGAAACTGGTACACTGCGCCCGCTGGCGCCCGCCTGGCCTTGGTCGTCATGGCTCACGTCATGTGAACCTCGCGAGATGCCCCTTGCGTAGATATCTCCGCCCCTCAGGAGCCGGCCTAGTGAGGCCACCCCCAGGGAGTTCTCGGTGTTGTCCGCCCCGCGAGGGTATTGGGTGGTCGCTGCTGAAGCCGGGCCGTACCAGGCCATTAGTGGAGCCATGCTTTGGGCCGCAGGCAGGCAAGTCTGGGCACACCCGGGCCCAAGGCGTGCTCAGACTTGGCTTAGACGTTAAGCCAAAGGGCAAGTGCGGAGCGCTGCAGGCCCCAACCGCCTGCGGCCTTGATTGACGCATGGCGATTGGTGGGACGTGGGCATCTCTGATACGTCTCCACGTATCTATAATTTTTTATTGTGCCATGCTGTTTTATTATCAATCTTGGATGTTTTATAATCATTTTATAGTCATTTTATATAATTTTTTGGTACTAACCTATTGACATAGTGCCAAGTGCCAGTTGCAGTTTTTCCATGTTTTTTACATCGCAAAAAATCAATATCACACGGAGTCCAAATGCCATGAAACTTTATAGAGATTTTTTATGGACCAGATGGAAGATATTGGGCCATGGTTGCACCTGGGGGAGTCCAGAGGAGCGGACAACCCACCAGGGCGCCCCAGGAGGTCCAGGCGCGCCCTGGTGGGTTGTGCCCACCTCGGGTGCCCCCCGGACCGCCTCTTTTCTCTATATATACCCCAAAAATACCGGAACCCTAGGGCAGTCAACGAATATTCATCCAGTCACCGCAGAGTCTAGAACCACCAGATCCAATCTAGACACCATCACGGAGGGGTTCACCACTTCCATTGGGGCCTCTCTGATGATGCGTGAGTAGTTCTTTGTAGACCTTCGGGTCTGTAGTTAGTAGCCAGATGGCTTCATATATCTCTCTTGATTCTCAATACAATGGTCTCTTGGAGATCCATATGATGTAACACTTTTGCGGTGTGTTTGTTGGGATCATTGAACTTTGAGTTTATGATCAGATCTATCTTTTTATATCCATGAAAGTATTTGAGTCTCTTTGATCTCTTTTATGCATGATCTCTTATAGCCTCGTATTTCTTCTCCGATATTTGGGTTTTGTTTGGCCAACTTGATCTGTTTATCTTGCAATGGGAAGAGGTGCCCGGTAGTGGGTTCGATCTTACGATGCTTGATCCCAGTGACAGAAAGGGAACCGACACGTATGTATCATTGCTACTAAGGATAAAAAGATGTGATCTATATATACCGCCATAGATGAACAGTTCTCGGTTACATCATGTCATCGTTCTTATTGCATTACTCCGTTTTTCCATGAACTTAATACACTAGATGCATGCTGGATAGCCGTCGATGTATGGAGTAATAGTGGTAGATGCAGGCAGGAGTCCGTCTACTAATCTTGGACATGATGCCTATGTAATGATCATTGCCGGGATATCTTCATAATTATTTGAGGTTCTATGAATTGCCCTACAGTAATTTGTTTACCCACTGTTTGCTATTTTTCTCGAGAGAAGCCACTAGTGAAACCTACGGCCCCCGGGTCTTCTTTCTCATATATTTGCCTTTGCGATCTATTTTTCTCTTGCTTTTATTTTCAGATCTATTAAAACAAAAATACAAAAATACTTTGATGCACTTTATTTTATTTGCGATCTATTTATTCAATCTATCACAACTTTATCTCACGTCTGTTTGCCTATCTTGAGGCGCTGTACCCCGAAAGGGGTTGACAACCCCTTTAACACGTCGGGTTGTGAGGATTTGTTATTTGTGTGCAGGGGCTGTTTACGTTGTGTTTCTTGGTTCTCCTACTGGTTCGAAAACCTTGGTTTCATATCTGAGGGAAATACCTACCGCCGCTATGCTGCATCATCCCTTCCTCTCTGGGGAAATACCGACGTAACTTCAAGCGACATCAAAAGGAATTTCTAGCGCCGTTTCCGGGGAGGATCAAGTCAAGATAGTCTCCCATAAACTCGCCAATTTCTGGCGCCGTTGCCAGGGAGGATCTTCATCAAAACCAGGTCCCTAATCACAAATCTCATCTCGTTGCAATTTACATTACTTGCCATCTGCCTCTCGTTTTCCTCTCCCCCACTTCACAAAAAAATACCGTTTTATTCACCTCTCATTTCCGTTCACCGTTTTCTTTGCCGGATCTGTTTTGTGTGTGAGATCTTGTTTGCCGTTATGGATAGTTCCTCCTCTATTGCTTGCACTCCCGAGAACGAGGTTCTCAAATTTAAACAAAGGGGATGAGAATGTTTAAAAGATGCTTGGTATAGAATTTGCAATGCTCATAATAGATCTATCCGTAAGCAATCTACCATTGTGCTTCTGCGTTGTTTTTATGTTGGCATCACCACTTGGTATAGATTCGTCCTTGATATGATTACTGGTTGAAATTTCTTAATGATTCCTCCTTTTGATGCTCTTAATACTATGGGAAATTTAGTGGGCTCACCACCCCTTTTTGTTAATGAAACAATTTTGACTCTTGAGCATGTTATGAAAAGACTAGATGCTATCGAAAAGAAAATTCTCACTGAAGATCATATGGAAATTATACATAAAAGATGCATAATTTTGCTACTAATCTTAGGTCAAAATCGGGCGATATTTTTAAGTTGTTAAAAGACAGGGGTACCTTAATCCATGAAAGAATAGAAGAAAGTCCATCTCGGAAATTGGAAGAAATCTTTAGTAATCTAAGCACAACTTTTACTACCACTAAATTTATTGAGGGAACTCCTGTAAAGAGTAGGAGATCCAGAAACAAGGGTGCAACTTCTAGTTATAGCAATAAAGGAGATTTTAAGATGATTAGTATCCACCCTGATTTTGTTGAAGTGATAAGAGATCCTTTTTGCAAGAATGAAATCTTTAAATTTACTCCTAGAAGTATTGCCATTGAAAGTCTTTATGTTAAATCTTTCAAGGATTCTAAGTGTTTGATTAAAGAGTTGGAGAAAGATGACAAAACTTACATCCTTGCCTTATGCCTAGCTAAGGGCGTAAAACTATAGCGCTTGTTGGGAGGCAACCCAATGTATAAAATTTATTTTTGCTTTTTTGCTTCCTGTTTTTGAGTGTTAGCACAATTATGCTATTGTTATGATTGTGTTTTTTATGTTTTAATTAGTTTTTGTGCCAAGTAAAGCCTTTAGGATCTTCTTGGGCAATAGTTGTTTGATCTTGCTGAAAAAACAGAAAGTTTTGCACTACCAAAATTAATTTCCATTTTTTACCAGAGAGCGATAAAATACCATTCCAATTGCAGTATATCAATATACAAATTTCTTAGGTCTTACTAATTTTTAAGAGTTTTTTGAGTTACAGAAGTATTCGAAATAGTCAGATTGCTACAGACTATTATGTTTTGACAGATTCTATTTTCTTTCGGTTGTGTGCTTATTTTGATGGCTCTATGGTTTTATTTGATGAGTTTTTGCCATAAAAAAGTTGAAATACAGTATATATAATAGAAAACAAAATATGAATTGGTTTGATACAACACCTACAGTAGTTATTTATTATTCTTATACTAACGGATCTCACGAAGGCTTTGTTGCGTTTTGTGTGATTGAAGTTTTCAAGTTTTGGGTTATGTTACAATGGATGAAGGAAGGATGTAAGAGCCTAAGCTTGAGGATGCCCCGGCATCCCAAGCTATTATCCAAGAATGAGCAACCAACAAAGGTTGAGAATACCCCCGAGTGGCATCCCCGCTTTCTTCCAACAACTATCGGCATTTTACTTGAGACTATATTTTTATTCGTCACATGATATGTGTTTTGCTTGGAGCATCTTGTATGATATGTGTCTTTGCTTGTTTTATTTCGTATTTTAAGTCATCAATTCTTGATGTACACACCTATTTGAGAGAGCCAAAATTATATCTTGACTTGTTAGAATTGCTTTCTATGCTTCACTTAAGTTTTTTTATGAGCAATGGACTTGCTCTAGTGCTTCACTTATATCTTTTTGAGCAAAGTGTGCTTTGTTATTTTTCAAGAAATGCTCTCTTGCTTCACTATTATTTATTTGACAGTTAGTAAAATTTTGAAGAAATTCTCTCTTGCTTTACTTAAATAATTTTGAGATAAATAAAATTTGTTATGCTCATGATCTTCACTTATATTTGTTCAAGCTTATGAAAAGCAACACATGAAAATTAGTCCCAAAGTGATAGATATCCAAGAAGGATAATGAAAAAATGTCATGAAGATCATTGGACAAAATAAACTTGATTCTTAGTAATATTTTTTAGATATGATGATGTGATATGTGAGTCATCTTGATGAGTAATTATGCTTTAGTAAGAATATTGGTGTTAAGGTTTGTGATTCCCTACGCATTCACGAAAGTCAATAATCATGCAATGAAATTATATCCTACTTGTGGTGCATTATTCGGTGTTAATTATGCTTAATGCTTGCTTATGAGATTATTTGTTTCTTGTTTGGTCGCTTCCCGATCTTCTGCTAGCCTTCATTTTGCACTAAGTATGACCTCTACTTGTGCATCCAAAATCCTTTAAAACAGTTTTGCCACATGAGTCCACTATATCTACCTATATGCGGTATTCTTTTGCCGTTCTAAGCAAATTTGCATGTGACATCTCTAATTTTCAAAATAAACTTCTCTTTTGTATGTTTGTTTCGCTCGCGGAGCGGTGAGGGGTGGCTAACATTTTCCATGCTAGATGTGTTATTCTCAAGATGAGTGTTTATTCACTTGTCACTTCACGAGAGTAAGGCAAAGGTATTTGTCGGATTCGGGGTTCTGACAAACCCTTGAGGTTCGAACTCTGGGGTGCGCATGAAGATCTCTCTCTCCCTAGTTCGCTCACGCAATGAACAAGAGACACGAGAGTTTATACTGGTTCGGGCCACCGTTGTGGTGTAATACCCTACTCCAGTGTGGTGTGGTGGATTGCCTTGTAGGCTGAGGATGAACAAGTACAAGGGATGAACAACCTCTTGAGGAGAGGTGTTCTTGAGCTCAGTGAGCTTGTGTGTGCCAGGATGGTCTGGATGATCCGTTCCGTTGCTAGGGTGGTGGCTGGTCCTATTTCTAGAGGCCCTGGTCCTCTTCCCAAATGTTAGGTGGGAAGGGATCCCACAATGGTCAACTTTGAAGGGAGACAACTAATACAAGTTATCCTGACAAAAGGTGGTCTTCGCCTTCCAAAGGCTCTAGTGGTGACGCTGCCGTGGGCTCCGTGGTGACCTTCATCTTGTCGTCCTATTGGTCTTGGTCTCATTGCACCGATATGGAAACCTTTGTCTGATGCCTTGGGACTCCTCACCTGCGCCTGCCTCTTTAGCACCAAAGAGGAAAGTGGCACTCTGCGCCCGCTGGCGACCGCCTGGCTTCGGTCGTCATGGCTCATGTCACGCGAACCTCGCGAGGTGCCCCTTGCATAGATATCTCCGCTCCTCAGGAGCTAGCCTAGCGAGGCAGCCCCTGAGGAGGTCCTGGTGTCGTCCGCCTCATGAGGCTTAGCCCATCGCGAGGGTCTTGAGTGGTTGCTTATGACGATGGGCCGTACCAGGCCGCTGGCTGAGCCATGCCCTGGGCCGTAGGCAGGCAAGTCTGGGTACCCCCGTTCCCAGGACGCCGACAGTAATAGGGATGCCCAATCCTAAAATGCAAAAAATTGAATTTACTTTATGTTGTCAAATAATTAATTTCTTGGAAAGTGTTGGTATGGAGGGCACCCGTGGATACGGTTAGCCATGGAAAGTGAGAGCTGTGGTGGAAAGAGGAATAAAGTTTATTTTCTATTTGGGAACCGCCTATGATATATCTATGCCTGGAAAGTATTGGGAACTCTAAGTCGTTTTTGTTGGTGGGATGGATACACCTCCCAAAATGTGTTTATCTCAATTTTTTCGCTTTGAGCTCTGGCACCTCTACAAATCCCTACTTCCCTCTGCGAAGGGCCTATCTTTTACTTTATATTTTTTATTTTGAGTCTCCATCTTCTCTTATAAAAGCACCAACTAGGAGGCAATAAGATCGTGCTTAAGTATTGGGTGTAGTTAATATTCTAGTGTGTTTCATCAATGGATCAATGTTTGAGCATGATGGGCTAGGGATAACTTATTTTAACGTTGATATTTTGAAAGACATGGTTTCTTGTGATATGCTTGAGTATCTAACTTATTATGTCAAAACTAGACTATTGCTTTGAATCACATAAAAGTCCAAATGTCCATGCTATAAAGAAATGAATATGATATGACATGATGAACAACACTCCACATCAAAAATTCTGTTTTTATCACTTCCCTACTCGAGGACGAGTAGGAGTTAAGCTTGGGGATGCTGATACGTCTCCAACGTATCAATAATTTTTTATTGTTACATGTTGTTTTATCATCAATCTTGCCTGTTTTATAATCATTTTATAGTCATTTTATATCAGTTTTTGGCACTAACCTATTAACATAGTGCCAACTGCTAGTTGCTGTTTTTTCCATGTTTTTTACATCGCAGAAAATCAGTATCAAACGGAGTCCAAATGCCACGAAACTTTACGAAGATTTTTTATGGACCAGATGGAAGATATTGGGCCCTGGTTGCACCTTGGGGGAGTCCCGAGGAGGGGACAACCCACCACGGCGCGCCAGGAGGCCCAGGCGCGCCCTGGTGGGTTGTGCCCACCTCGGGTGCCCCTCGGACCGACTCTTTGCTCTATAAATACCCCAAAAATACCAGAACCCTAGGGGAGTCAACGAAATATTAATCCAGCTACCGCAGAGTCCAGAACCACCAGATCCAATCTAGACTATCACGGAGGGGTTCACCAAATCCATTGGTGCCTCTCCGATGATGTGTGTGTAGTTCTTTGTAGACCTTCGGGTCCGTAGTTAGTAGCAAGATGGCTTCATCTCTCTCTCTTGATTCTCAATACAATGGTCTCTTGGAGATACATATGATGTAACTCTTTTGCGTTGTGTTTGTTGGGATTGATGAACTTTGAGTTTATGATCAGATCTATCTTTTTATATCCATGAAAGTATTTGAGTTTCTTTGATCTCTTTTTTGCATGACCTCTTATGGCCTCATATTTCTTCTCCGATATTTGGGTTTTTTTTGGCCAACTTGGTCTATTTATATTGCAATGGGAAGAGGTGCCCGGTAGTGGGTTCGATCTTACGGTGCTTCATCCTAGTGACAAAAAGGGAACTGACAAGTATGTATCGTTGCTACTAAGGATAAAAAGATGGGATCTATATCTACCGCCATTGATAAACGGATCTCGTCTACATCATGTCATCGTTCTTATTGCATTACTCCGTTTTTCCATGAACTTGATAGACTAGATGCATGCTGGATAGCGGTCGATGTGTGAAGTAATAGTAGTAGATGCAGGCAGGAGTCGGTCTACTAATCTTGGACGTGATGCCTATGTAATGATCATTGCCTGGATATCATCATAATTATTTGAAGTTCTATCAATTGCCCAATAGTAATATGTTTACCCACCGTTTGCTAATTTTCTCGAGAGAAGCCACTAGTGAAACCTACGGCCCCCGGGTCTTCTTTCTCATATATTTGCCTATGCGATCTATTTTTCTCTTTATTTTATTTTCAGATCTATTAAACCAAAACTACAAAAATAATTTGTTGCACTTTATTTTATTTGTGATCTATTTATTCAATCTATCACAACTTTATCTCACGTCTGCTTGCCTATCTTGAGGCGCTGTACCCCAAGAGGGATTGACAACTCCTTTAACATGTCGGGTTGCGAGGATTTGTTATTTGTGTGCAGGGGCTGTTTACGTTGTGTTGCTTGGTTCTCCTACTGGTTTGATAACCTTTGTTTCATATCTGAGGGAAATACATACCGCCGCTGTCCTGCATTGATAACCCACAAGTATAGGGTATTAATTGTAGCCTCTTTCGATAAGTAAGAGTGTCGAACCAAACGAGGAGCTAATGGTAGAACAAATATTCCCTCAAGTTCTATTGACCACCGATACAACTCTACGCACGCTTAACGTTTTCTTTACCTAGAACAAGTATGAAACTAGAAGTACTTTGTAGGTGTTTTTGGATAGGTTTGCAAGAATATAAAGTGCATGTAAATAAAAGCTAGGGGCTGTTTAGATAAATAAGCAATAAATTTAATATAGCGAGTGTGGAAAAGTGGTGGTAGGAGTTGCGAAATTGTCCCTAAGCAATTGACTACTTTACTAGACCGATAGCAAGTTTTATGTGGGAGAGGCCACAGCTAGCATGTCATCCCTGACTTGGAATTCTATGCACTTATGATTGGGACTATTAGCAAGCATCCGCAACTACTAACGTTTATTAAGGGAAAACCCAACCATAGCATTAAGATATATTGGTCCCCCGTCAATCCTGTATGCATCAATTTCTATGCTAGGTTGAAGCTTCTGTCACTCTTTCCCTCCAATACATAGTTCTATCAACATACAACTAACCCTATGGTGTGATCCACGCGCACGCTCATATGATGGGCACCAAAGGACAACAACATAACCACAAGCAAATTAAATCAATCATAGTAATTCACCAATCACCGATAGAACAATGAAAATCTACTCAGGCATCATATGATGGCAACACATCATTGGATAATAATATGAAGCATAAAGCACCATGTTCAAATAGAGGGTACAACGGGTTGTGGGAGAGTGGACCGTTGTAGATAGAGGGGGGAAGGTGATGGAGATGTTGGTGAAGATGGCGGAGGTGTTGGTGTAGATTGCGGTGATGATGATGGCCCCGGCGGCGTTCCGGCGCCACCGGGAGAGAGGGGGAGAGATCCCCCCTTCTTCTTCTTCCTTGACCTTCTCCCTACGTGGGAGAAGGGTTTCCCCTCTGGTCCATGGCCTCCATGGCGTGGGAGGGGCGAGAGCCCCTCCAAGATTGGATCTGTCTCTCTGTCTCTCTCTGTTTCTATGTTTTGGGATTCTGCCCTTTCATCGTTTCTTATATATCCGGAGATCCGTATCTCCGATTGGATTGAAACCTTCGCCCAGATTTTTCTCTGAAAATTAGCTTTCTTGCGGCCAAACAAAGAGCAGCAACCACCTTACAGGGGGCCCATGAGGGTCAGGGGCGCGCCCTCTGCCTCGTGGCCCCCTCGGGCACTATCTCGCGTTGATTCTTCTTCGCATATTTCACAAATATTCCAAAAATATTCTCTGTCCGTTTTTGTCCCGTTTGGACTCCCTTTGATATGGATTTTCTGCGAAACAAAAAACATGCAACAAACAGGAACTGGCAATGGGCACTGGATCAATATGTTAGTCCCAAAAATAATATAAAAAGTTGCCAAAAGTATATGAAAGTTGTAGAATATTGGCATGGAACAATCAAAAATTATAGATACGACGGAGACATATCATGCATCATCCCTTCTTCTTTGGGGAAATACCGACGTAGCTTCAGGCGACATCAGTCTCTGCTTCCCCATGCTAACTTGGCAACCGTTCGACTTGACGAGACCCTACTGCATGCAGAAGAAAACCATCATTACCTGCGATCATGGAGGCTGGTGGTTGGCCTCCTTCTGGCTATAAATGAGGAGAGGGGCGGAGCCCCCGTTGCTCATCTTCTTCTTCGCACCGATAAGGCGATTCTCTGCCGTTGAGAAAGGGAAAAGCCCCCGCGAAGAGAAGGGGCCACTTCCGCCGAAGAAGAGGTTCGCCCGCTCTCGCGACGCAGTCATGAGGTACGAGGTGACGAGGCCTTGGTACGAGCAGCCTCCTCCCGGCTACCCGCTGCCCTTGTATGCCCATGTGTAAGGCTCCGGAGGAGGAGGCAGCGCCCCGTGCCGCTCGCGTCATGGCCAGGCTGTGGTCGCACATGCCGCTGGCCCACGAACTCATGCCGAGGGCTCCTCGCGCGAGCTCGTGGTGTGGGTGGCGATGCCACCGCGCACATGGATCAGATTCCTACAGTTCTTTGCCGAAGGGATGCCGCCGAGAGGGCCGCTTGAGCTCAGGCTGCAGCATGCCAAGTGCAACACCCTGGCAACGGGGGCGTAGGTCGAGGCCGTCGCCCCGGGCAAGATCTTCATGACCTGCGGGTGGGGCGAAGTCGCTCGTGCTTGCCGCACGGAGGGGCCCCCGCCATCCACTTTGAGTACGATGGCGCCTCCACAATTTTCTTCAAGGTCTTCGAAAAGGAAGGCCGCCGCCTGGAGTGTTGTCCTAGTGGGGGCCACCAGGATGGCGTGGCAGCGGGCGTCGAGCCCGCCCAGGCCCTGCCGGCAGTTCCTCTAGCAGCAGAGACGGCTTGTGGGAGTCCAGCGAATCTCCCGAGCTTAATGAATCTCCAAAGACGAGCGACGACAGCTACGTGCCACCGAGCCCCCGTCGTGCCTGGAGCACGGCAGCAGCGTCTGCTCGTCATCGCCGATGATCTGGACGGCGTCTGCGTCAGCCCCTCATGGCCCACTGTTGATGATGGCGTCGATGGTGACGCTTGTAACTAGAAGCTCTTGGAGTTTTTCTTCTTTTGTTCCCTGCGAGGAATCGGAATGAATCCCATGGGGGTGTGTAAAGAATCTGTAATGGTTTTGCTCCGATGCTTACTATCCCTACTATGAGATTTTTGGTTGCACGTCTTGCTTCGGCACTGTCCCCCTTTTCGTTCTCGCAGTATCTTAGCGCTCTACGCTGGTAGGTCCCAGTCCCCAGGCAGGCTTCAGCCATCGCTGGTATGCCAGGTCATGATGCTGTGGTCAAGGACAGGAGGTGAGCGGCCCGAGGTCCGGTAAGAGCTCCCGAGGCGCAATGCTCGAGAGGTCCCCGTTGGCATGCAAGTAGCGTCCTGAAGGTAGAAAGGGGAGGCGGCATTGCCAGAGCAAGGCTTCCCGAACTAAAAAATTCCAATTGCAGCGTTGCGCTACGTGAAGGTGTGACTTATCTTTACGAGTCTGAGGTGGTCCCTCGTAGGCGTCCGGTTTGTGCTTCAGCGGCGGTGTTATTGGGTGACGCAAACGTTGGCCTCCCTTCCTTGCTCATCTAAATGCTCTGCGTCCTCGGGTCCCGACCCTCGAGCAAGCTCAGCCGCCGCTGGTATGCCTGGTCGTGGTGCTCTGGTCAAGGCCAGGGGGTGAGGGCTAGAGAGTCTGTAGGAGCCCCTGAGGCACGATGCTCAGGAGCCCCCCTTTAATGCACAAGCGAATCAGGCGAAAGGAGGACGGCCGACGAGGCCACCCGTAGCCGAGCCCCGTAGATCCCCGCGGGTTAGTCCGAGGGGAGAATACAACTTGTAATCGCGATTGCCACCCTGCGTCTCGTCTTTCCGCAAGAAGATGAAGGCACTAAGGGTCTGGTGAGGTGACGTGCGCGGTGCATGCCGCAAGCTAGAGTTCAACCACTCAGGTTTGTCAGCGTTGCAGGGACGGACCCAAGCACAAGCGCCGTGCCAGCATGTGTAGCCCCCGTTGCGGGATGAGCAGGAGGCTGGTCAGGAATGCAGGTGGCCGCGAAGGGCAACAGGAAAGCAGGTGATAATCATAAGGTAACTCATGCAAGGAGGCAAGCTAGTTCAGGTAAATGCACGAACGATGCATGCCACATGGATGGACCCATGCGGCCTGGGGATGATGCCGCGCCCAAGGGGCGCCCCCAACAAAGTAAGATAGAGATGCAAAAGTGATACACGTCACAGGGACAGGCCCATGCGACTTGGGGATAATACTGCCCAAGGGGCACCCCCAACTGAATGAATCGGAAAGAGTCACCTGGTACCACTGCTGGAGAGGTGTTGAAGTGGCTGGAGATGCATGCTGAAGGAGTTTCTCCTCACGAGTCGCCTGGGTCCTAAGACTTGGGAGCCATCGGGGGCCCAGGTAGCTCATGAAGAACTGTCGCCATCTCCGCGAGAACACGTGATGCCACGCATCCTGAGCCGCCAGAATGCTCCGCAGGTGGCACTGGAAGGTGACGACCGCATTCGGCAAGCCGAATAGCATGCGAACATAGCTGTGAGGTGGACCCTCGCACCAACCAACGCGCGAAGGCCAGAAACGCTCCTGAGATGCCTCCCTATTGAGTCATGGGATGTCGACGCAGATGCGCAGCTCGTCATCCTCGCCAGGACGAGGAGGTGCGCTAGGTGGTGGGCGGCGGTTGCCGCGCATGATTCTCGCTTCTAGAAGCTCCTCGATCGCCTTAGTGATGAACTCCTGAGCAGCAGGCACTCCACGCCCTGTGTCGCTGTGAGGGAAGCGTGCGTTGAAGCATGCCTCCACGTGGTGCCCGAGCGCCTCCCTTGTGACATTGGCTAGGTCATAGGCCCTCCAAAAAAGAACCCCCGAGCCTAGCCCGAGGAGGGCGCTAGGCGCCTTCCTATGCGTCATAGGGAGGCGCCCCATCCGTGGGCGTGGGCCCTGAGGCGGTGCCATTGGAGACTCCACCCTCCTGAAGCCCTTGGCAGAGTAGCTGCTTCTTCTTCTTGGGGACAGCCTCAGGAGGGTAGACGGCGCCTTCGTTATATGGGTCTTCGGCCGCTGCATCCTCGTATGCGTGCTCGAGAGAGCACACCACCTCCTTTTCCTCGCAGGGGACCGTGATGATGCCGCAACTTCGTGGCATCTTGAGGACATTGTAGCCGTGATGAGTCACTGCCATAAACTTGGCCCGGGCTGGATACCCAAGGATGACATTGTATGGTAGGCGGATGTAGGCGACGTCGAAGTCGATGAGCTCGTTGCGGTAGTTTTCGCGCTTGCCGAAGGTGATAGGGAGGCGGACCTGCCCTATCGCGGTGCTGGAGCTATCGGTCACTCCTGAGAAGGGCTTGGTTGGCTGCAGCTGATCATACGACACTTGGAGGCGGTCGAACGTTTTGACGGAAAGGACATTGAGCCCTGTGTCGGCGTCGATGAGGGTCTTGGTGACGAGGACCTTGTTGATGATGGGCGAGCAGAGCATCGGGAGGGCGCCAACAATTGCCACACACTTGAGCTGGTCGGATGAGCTAAAGGTAATGGTGTACTTGGACCACCTTCGCAGGCGCGTGGCCTCGATCCTGGGGAGGGTTGCGTTCACCTCGTGAGAAAACTGCTTGAGGATGCGCTGAGAGGCTGGGGCCTGAGCGCCACCCAAGATGCAAGCGATGGCGCGCGGTACGTAGAAACCCCCTACCCCCTCATCCTAGTGATGGTCGTCATTCCTCCTTTGTGGTGGTCGTGGCGGAGAGAGCCCGACCTTGCCTTGCAGACGGTCCTCACGAGGCTGGTCTCTCCAGGCGCCCTCGCGAGGCTGGTCCTGCCAGCAATCCTTGCGAGGCCGGTCGTGCCACTCCTGGTGGGGGCCGCGATCGTCCCAGCATCTTCCTCTTCGGCCTCCTCCATAGCCGTAGCCTTGATCGTTGTGCTCGAGGCGTCGACCGAGGCACTCGTTGTGGATGGCCCTGAGCTCCTAACAGTCGTTGGTGTTGTGGCTGTGCATATTGTGGATGGCGCAGAATGGGAGGTTAGCCTTGGACGACTCGTGTTAGTCGCAGCCGCGCTTCATCTCCGGCTCCGCCGCGAGCACGGGAGCCCCCTTGCGCTTCATCTCTTTGGTCTTGGCCTTCTTGTCTTCCAGGTCGCCGGCTGGAAGCTCGAGAAGGGAGAGGTGTCCCTCCTCAGCTCTCGCGCACTTTGTCGCCATGTTGAACATCTCCAGAGCTTTGCACAGGTCCTCGTGTATGGCGAGCTCCTTGTTCATCTTGACATCACGGACGTCATCGGAACATGCTGAGATGATGGCCTCGTCCGTCACCTTGGGGATCTTTAGGCGAACACTGTTGAAACGTTGGATGTACTTCTGCAGGGTCTCCCCTGGCTGCTGCTTGATGCGCCGCAGGTCACCAGCGGTATACGGGTGGTCACGAGTGCCTTGAAAGTTGGCGACGAAGTGCTCGCACATCTCTCCCCAGGAGGAGATTGATCCCGCGGGCAGGTTCAAGAGCCACGTGCGCCCGCTGTCTTTGAAAGCCATGGGAAACCATTTCGCCATAACTTTCTCGTCGCCATTGGCCGCCTCGATGCTCAACTCATAGAGCTACAAGAACTCAGCAGGGTCGGGGGTGCTGTCGTAGTGCGGAGGCAGGTCGTGCTTGAACTTGCCAGGCCAGACAACGCTGCACAACTCGGGGGTGAAGGCGCCGCAACCCACCATGGTCGCTGGAGCCCATCGTGCAGGTGGAGCCTAGTGTTGGTACCCACGAGCCGTGGTCATGGGATCTTGACGTGGTGGCGCGGGGAGTGCAGGAGCATCTTCTTGCCGCCGCAGGATTTCCTGGCAGCTGCCTTCTTCACGCGGGCTCCCTGCGCGGTGGGTCGCGCCGCGGGGTAGCGCATCTTGCTGCAAGGGCGACGTCCTGATGTGGAGGTGGCGGAGGGGCTCCATTGGCTACGTCGCTCGCAGCGGCGGGCGGACGAGGCAGTGAGAGAGACGGCATGTGAGAGCCCTCAGCGGCGCTGACGAGCTCAGCGATGCGGTCCAGCCAGTCTTCCTAGAGGTCGTTGACGGGGCGGTAACACAGGAGCTCGTGCGCCATGAGCAGCGAGGCCTGCGCGTCCGCGGGTGCATGGCGAGTGTGGGACGATGAGCCGACCGGAGTCAGCGACGGGGTGGTGGTGCGTCCATCACGCCGCACAGAGCAGTGTAGCAACGAAGCTTGCTGCTTGTTTCGTGCCGGGCCAGTGGCGGTGTTGGCAGCGGGTGATGGAGAGCGACGGGGAGGTCCGCCGACGGGCGCCGTCTAAGCGAGGCCAGCGGCAAGGTTGGCCCGGCGCTCAGCACGTGCCCGGCGAGCGTCTGCCATGGATGGGTGGAGCGGTGGTGTGTCGATCGCAGGAAGAAAGGCTTCGGTGCCCCCCTACCTGGCACGCCAAATGTCGGATTACGGGTTCTAGCAAACGCTTGTGAGGTTCGAACTCTGGGGTGTACATGAAGAACACTCTTTTCCTAGCTCGCTCGCTCAACGATCCCATGGCCTAGCTCGACAGACCCAAGGAACAAGAGACACGGGTGTTTATACTGGTTCAGTCCACCTTGCGGTGTAATACCCTACTCTACTGTGTGGTGGTTTGCCTCGAGGGGCTGAGGATGAACTAGTGCAGTGGATGAACAACCTCAGGAGGTGAGGTCTTCTTAGGCTCGATGAGCTGATGTGTGTGAGGATGATCTGAATGATCTCCCCTACTACGATGATGGCTAGGTCCTATTTATAGTGGCCTTGGTCCTCTTCCCAAATGTTAGGCGAGAAGGGATCCAACAACGGCCAAGTTTGAAGGGGGACAACTAGTACAAGCTATCCTGGAAAAAATGGTCTTCGCCTGCCAAAGGCTCTGGTGGTGATGCTGCTGTGGGCTCCGCGACGACCTATGTCCTGGCGGTCTTGGTCTTGTTGCACCGATATGGAAACGTTTGCCCCTTTGATAGATATCTCTGTTCCTTGGGCACCGGCCTAGTGAGGCCACCCCTAGGGAGGTCTTGGTGTCGTCTGCCTCATGAGGCTTGGCCCCTCGCGAGGGTCTTCGGTGGTCTCTATTCAAGCCAAGACATACCAGGCCTTTGGTGGAGCCACGCTTTGGGCTACAAGCAGGCATGTCTGGGCACCCCCGGTGCCAGAACACCAACAAAAACATACACCCCTATCTATGTGCCCCGGCAGAAGCCCCTGGGCTTGAGCCATACGTGTTGCCCGACGCGTTGGGTTAGGACCAAAATAGTGAATGGACACGTGGCAAAAGAAGGCAGATCGTGGGACTGTAGCAGTTAATGCAAAACGGTAACTTTTTTGAAGAGTCACTTCCTCCCTGTCGGTGTCAAAACCGGCGGATCTCGGGTAGGGGGTCCCGAACTGTGCGTCTAAGGTGGATGGTAACGGGAGGCAGGGAACATGATGTTTTACCCAGGTTCGGGCCCTCTTGATGGAGGTAAAACCCTACGTCATGCTTGATTTATTCTTGATGATATGAGTATTACAAGAGTTGATCTACTGGCACACCCTACCTAGTTCAAGCATTAGAGTGTGCATCATGTTTAAATTCCTTTTAAATTTGAAATGGGGATGACAGAACCCCCAGCACCGCCCCTGGAACAACTAGGGTTTACTAAAACTTTTTCAATGAACCTGAAATGCCCTTCTAAAAAGCCCACCCTTTTTGTTTTGGGTTAAAACCTTTGACAAAAATGGTGCACATTTTTCTAGGACATCTAAGGTCATTGGATTAATCCTTATGGTATTTGCATTTGGGCATTTAAATGCTATAAAATATTTTAAATGCTCAAATAATCATAAACTAAAATGTTTGCAGCTGGATATATTCTAAGCAGTGGCCATGATTAATTTTATGATTTATGGTAATGCCCTGGCATTTTTAATAAAGCCCTGAAGTTACAGAAATAATAAATAAATTAAAAAATCAGAAGGAGAGAAAGAACAGGGACTTACCTGGCACAGCCCACCAGCCCACCCGGCTCGGCCCAGTCCACTGGCTCATGCTAGTCGTCCTCCTCCTCTCGCCAGGAGGACGAGGAGCGCGTGGCCGGCGCCCGCGGCCACACGCCGACCACCTCCTGCTTCCGCCGATGCCCTGGAGGCGTCTACGAGTGCCACGCTGACCCCCACGTCTCCCTCTCTGGCTCTCTCCCCATCTCCCTGCCGAGCGCAGCCGACAAGCTCCACCGCAGCCACCGCCGTCCATTCGTTGCCTCGTCATGCCAGGAAGCTCCACCGTTGTCGACTACATCAAGTAGGCCGAGCCCCGAGCGCTCGCTCGCCCCGGAGACACTGCACCGAGCTCGTCCTCAACTCCGGCCACCGGAGATCCCCTTCGCCATCCCCGCCGCATCAGCTCATCCCCGACCTCTCCGACTGCCTCGACGAGACCCCCGTGAGCTCAGCCACCTCCCCACCCTCTCCGTTCTCTATCTCGAGCCCCGTAGCGACCGCACGTAGCTCACTCGCATGCACCGCCGCGGAGCTCGTCGCCGACGAGGCTCCGGCCACCCAATGGCCGCGCCACCCTGTCCACTAGTCCTACCGCACCTCCAGGAGCTCAACGCACCAATCCACGCGCCTCCCCGTGCCCCCTAGTGACTAGCTCTACCTCACCCGAGCTCCGGCCGCCGCCAAACTCGTCACCGGTGACGTTTCCGGCCACCCCAGCTCCACCCACTACCACCACTCGACGCGGCTTCCTCCCCGCATCACGTAGATAGTCTCCGCCGTCCTTTTGGTTGCCGGAGTGCAAATTCCGCGCTGCTCCGCCGCGTCTGGCCTCGCCGGCGGCTAGACGCCGGCGAGTTGACCCTGTTTGACCTTGTGTGGGCCCAGGTTGACACCCCTGAGTCTATGACAGGTGGGGCCGGTCTGCTAATTAGTTTAGGATTAGTTTTAACTAATTTTAATTAGTTTAGTCACTGACATGTGGGCCCAGGCCCCACTGACAGCTAATTAGTGTTAATTTAATTCTGTTAAATAGCTGAGTCACTGACAGATAGGGCCCACCAGTCAGGTTTGACCTGGCTGACCCAGTTGACCCGCTGACATCACACCTATGTCATGCTGACGCATTAATTCAATTACTGGATTTATTCTTTAATAGGAAATTCCAAAAAATAGCCAAAACTTCTAAAAATCATAGAAAATCAACCATAGCTCCAAATGCAAAGATTTATATATGAAAAATCATCAGAAAAATTCAATCTATCCATCTATAATGGTTTCATGCATGACAAAATAAGTTAACCTTCCTGTTTAAGCAGAATAAGATAATAAACTAATAAGGCTATGTTTAATGAGCTAACATTTGAATCTTTGATTCAAATGAGTTCATCCCCTTCTGTTTTAGCTTGCATTAGGCCAAGACACTTTCATCTTGCCATGTCATAGCATGCATCATATTATTGCATATTGTCATGTGTTGATTATGTTCGGTGTGCCGTTCGTGGTAGGTTCTGCCTCCGAGGATAACCCCGAGTATCCATCTGAAGGGCAGTACCCTACTACCACTACAACAGGCAAGCAACCCATTGATCATTCCGATACAAACCCATGTTCTCGCTTCTGCTCTTGTTTACTGCATTAAGACAACGCGATTCAAACTGCTGTGTGCTACGGTAGTTGAACCCTTATCCTCTACATGACCTGTCATTGCCACAGTAACTAGATGAAACCCACTAGTATGTGTAGGAGTTGATTGAGCCATGTATGTGATTCCTACCTTGCTATGCCTACTATGCTTAGAGTTGTGTCAGGTCTGGTTCATCTGGGTGATGGGCTAGAGTGAAATGATTATGTCGGTAATATGAGGGATGTGTTGAACATGTTTTGATAAAGGTATCGATGAGAGGCCCTGTAGGAGTACATGGTGGGTTGTTTCATTGAGACCGTCCATAAGAACTGAGATCTGTATGTGTGATTTAAGATGCAGTTACTATCGTACATTGGGCCCGAAACCAATGGATCCTCTCGGCTTCTTAATCACCCTAGTACTCTGTCCAGGAATTGCAAATAGTTTCTGGTGTTTGTAGGTTATTTGTTGGTGGCCGTGCGTAGCGCTAACCATAGGGGTGGGCTATGTTGCGGTAGATACACCGAGTCACCCGTTTGGTGTCTCAGGAACCCTGTTCACATCATTCGGGGCCTTATGTGGAAACCTCGGCCGGACTCCCTGCGGATGGAACCTGGATAGGCGATACACCTAGACTAGAGACTTGAGTGTTTGGGTAGGCCGTGGCCGACACCCTCGCTGGGCTTCCGCTTGAAGGTTGCCGAGTACATGTCGTGTAAACGAGGGTAAGTGGTGAAAGCGTGTATGAAGAAGTACACCCCTGCAGGGTATAAACTATTCGAATAGCCGCATCCACGGTAAAGGACTACTTGGTTGCCTATACAGTTCATAGACGAGTTAATGCTTACTACTAAAAGACTCAAGATAAGTGTGAGTACCGAGGATGGCCCTCTTGTAGGATGACGAGGGAGGATCCCCGGTGGAGTATTGTGTTGGTGAGTAGTGGACTCGTGTGCGAAAACTATTTTACTAGTTGAGTTCCGTAGGTAGCCTAGCCAAGAGTCAAAGCTGGCTTGCTGCAATAACCCCACCACCTTCTTGAGAATGAGCATGTATAGTAGGTTCTGTTGTAAGACTTGCTGAGTACCTTTGTACTCATGTTTGCTTAATTACTGTTTTCAGACAACAACACCGCCCCCTCCGATGGGTTCTACGTAGACCTTGATGTCGACGAGTGACTAGCCACCCAGGTGGTGATCCTGGCCATGGAGGGCCCTATGTAGATAGACAGGCTTTGGAAGCCTTCTTGCTTTCTAGTGTCTGTACTCAGACTATTTACTTCCGCTTGTGCTTGTATGATTGTATGACTTGAGTGTTGGGTCGTGTGACCCCTACCTGTATGAACATGTTATGTATGGCTCTCTAGAGCCTTTAAATAAAGTACTTGAGTTGTAGAGTTTTGTTGTGATGCCATGTTGTATGTACTCATATCGGGCATATTGTGTGTATGATTGAAATGCTTGGTATGAGTGGGATCCGACAATCTAGTTGTTTATCCTGGCAGCCTTTCTTATGGGGAAACGTAGTCTAGTGTTCCTCGAGCCATAGTAGTCCGCTACAGCCCGGTTCACCGGAGTCCTGCTAGCCCAGCACTACTGCTCAGGACACTTGACTGGCCGGCATGTGTTTCACTTCGTTCCTATGTCTGTCCCTTCGGGGAAATGTCACGCGGTGACATCCGGAGTCCTGCCTAGCCTGCTACAGCCCGGGTTCCCCGGAGTCCTGTTAGCCCAGTGCTACAGCCCGGAATCACTCGCTGATGACCGACATGCTCGATGTGATTCATGTATGCCTGTCTCCATAGGTCTGTGCCGCTTTGGGTTCACGACTAGACATGTCGGCCCGGGTTCTCTGTCATATGGATGCTAGCGACACTATCATATACGTGTGCCAAAAGGCACAAACGGTCCCGGGCCATGGTAAGGCGACACCCGTGGGATACCGTGCGTGAGGCCGCAATGTGATATGAGGTGTTACCGGCTAGATCGATGTGACTTGGAATCGGGATCCTGACAGCGTTGGCATCAGAGCCGGACTGCCTATAGGTTCGTTGAGCCAAACTGGTCGATGTCGAGTCTAGAAATGCTTTAGTTATATGTAGGGGAATTGATTGTGGGAGGGAACGTAAGGCTCTTTTACTCCTTTACCTTATGCCCTCTGATCTGAGTCATTCTCTTCTCATTTGACATGGGTTAAGGACTAGGCTCTCTTCTTCTATCAGGTTCACGTGTTACTAATCCGTAGTAGCTTATAGGATTGTTGTTACAAGCCCCAGTTCAGTTTCTACTATTTTTAGTATGTTGCTAGTTGAATCAGAACCTTGATATGATGTTGTTGAGTGGTATTGCAAACTGTTGTGGATGTCTCAAATCTTTTTGTGAGCATTTACAGCTGTTATGCTGTCCAATTTTCCCTAGAAATTCTAATGTCTTTGCATTGTGGTTGTGCTTTCAGATGGCCAACCGTGCTCAAAACCAAGTGGTTCTCCTGACCCGATGCCTTGACGTGCCCGGTCATACTGCTATGTTAGTCCGGGTAATGATCGAGACGGGTTACCGTTGATATCCCAAATACACCGTCGAAGAGCAATTCCGAGACTTTAATCTAAGACAATATTTCTGCACCGTCAGGATATTTCCTTCTTATCCTGGATCTACCGAGCCCCTTCACTATTCCTATGGACTCGGGGTTACTGTTGAGATGGATGTGCAGGATGCTGCCTATTCCATGATGACCATCATGCGAGTCAGGACTGGCCTGCTTCGGAACACCGACTTCCGTTACATGCCAGCTTCACTTCCGGGAGCGCAAGGGTATCTCCAGGATATCTATGCTGACTCCACTCAGGAGGACTCACTAACTCGTACCACTACCGAGATGCTCGAGGATAAAGACTGAGAGAATCGGGCCTTGAGGCTGGAGCTTTTCAACACCTGTCGTGGAATTGTCATGACAGATGTCCTCATGAAAGGACTTAGTCATGGAGCCATCACTACGGGTTAGCTTGAAGGGGTTCAACCGGACAAAGGGACACGAGAATTTTATACTAGTTCGGCCCCTTCAATGAAGGTAAAAGCCTACGTCTAGTTGTGATTGGTATTGCTGGGGTTTCGAAGGCCAGGGAGCGAATCCGCTTTGTCTGGCTTCAAGTTGTTGTTTTTTCTGTCCCTGAACCGCCGCCAGGTCACCCCTTTATATACTCGGGAGGACCCCGGCCGGTCTACAGAGTCCCGAGGCTGGCTCATACAAGTGTCCGCCTCGGTCTCTTCTTTCCTATCTTACAATGCATGTTTATACAATCATGGCGGTTTACTATCATGGGCCCTAAATCGCCTGCGGGCTCTGGGCCTCTAAGCTTCATCCCTAAAGCGCCATCTTCAAGGTTTCCTTGGGCTTCAGTATAGCTAAAGGTGAACCGGCCCCTGCTGGGCGGTTTCCCCTCAGAGGTTATATCCTCAACATTAGGCCCCAGATTGATTTGAACCTGTTCATGTCAGTCTTCAATCTTTTGAATTTCTGGCAATTCTCGTAAACCGCCATATTGTCTTTTCCCTGTGAACTTTGGTAATCGCCATGACGTCATCTTCTGTTACTATAGTAAATCATTGTGACGTCATTCCTGTATAAAAAGGTTTTATAAAGATTCCCTTCTCTTTAATTAATTCCCGAAGATTGAGGCGGCAGCTGCATCCTCTTTTGCCGCTTCCGATTCCTCGATTTTCGCGCCTGCTGTTTTATCCCACTTCCTTATAAATAAGACCGGGGCGCCTTCCATTTTCCCCCTTTCCAAACCGCATCGTCTTCCTCCTCACGACCCGAAGACCTCAAGCATCGCCGCCGCCGCCGTCGTTGATCTTCCAGTCCGCACCGACTCAGGCCGCTGCATCGACCTGACTCTGACCAGAAATCGACGGCGAACTTCCGCAGCTCGTCCACATCCGTGAGTTCTTCTCCTTCCCCTTCTCATATCTGCATTGGAACCTTTGTTGAGTTCGTCGGCGGTCATCGCCGCCCGATGCAAACCCTTGTTAGTTTTCACCTCCAATGCCCTGTTTAGATTGTAAAAACAACGTATAACTGCTGCAGCAATTGTTTGTGCTTATCTTGCATAAAAATAGATCTCATTTCCATTGTTTGGAAGCCCTCTTTGAGTGTATGAACTTCTCTGCACTATTTTAGGTCTAGAAATTTTTCCTTCCAGAGCGACCGTTTGATCCAAAATAATAATTGCAACTTGTGAAACCTGTTTGTTCCACACTTAACAAATTTCCAGCTTGGGGTTCTGCCTTCAAAAAGGTGGTTTATCCTTTAGTGTTGATAATCCATCGTAGGTCATTAGCCCTCTCGTAAACCGCCATCTAGACTTTGAACATCCATGCCCGGTTCACTTCATACGTATACCTTGAATTGCCGGTTTAACATTTTGACAAACACATACGAACCGCCAATCGTAAACCGTCCATTTTACTTTTATAGACTTTGTAAGATGATGAAGCAATTTGCTGCTTGCAACTGGGTTCCGTCTCGGATCACAGAAACACAAATCAATGAATATATCACCACCGGCGCTTTGGCTTCAAAAAATGTCCTCCGTTGGCGAGTTCCTGGCCCTGAGTGCTCCCCTGAACCTCAAGATGGAGAAGTGATTGTATTCTTGCAACATTTAGCTCGAGGTTTCAGTCCTCCCGGATCAAAAAAGTTCTGAGATGTTCTTGCCAGGCTCCAACTTCATCCTCAAGATATTGGACCAAATTCTATGTCCAACATATGCAATTTCTAAGTATTCTGCGAGGTTTATCTGCAAGAAGAACGAACTATCGACCTCTTTCTAGATCTCTTTCACTTAAACTGCCGGACGGAATTTTCTGATGGACCTAATACTGAACATGGCGGTCTGTCAATCCAAAAGAGGAAAGAGGTTGATTTTCCTCACGCCAAACTTCAGAGCCATCCAAAAGACTGGAACCAAACCTGGTTCTATTGTCATAATACTGCCCCTGCTGAAGAGAATCCCTTGCCGGGCTACTGTCTGCACCGGCTCAGTAATAATTACCCTTTACCTTAGAGATTGCCTACCAAAGATCGACAAGCCTATGCACCTCAACTCGCCAAACTCCGGGCTCTTCTTGCCAACGGTTTAACTGGTGTTGATCTCGTCCGTTGCTGCATTTCATGGTGCATTCTTCCTTTAAGCCGCCGGCCCAGATTGATGTTTGAATACACCGGCAACACCAATGATCCTCAACGGTTTAATTCAATAGAACTGACGGACGATGAAGTCAGTGAAAGTGTAAAGAAGATACTTGACGAACCGGTCGCCGTATGTACTCAAATTGGTCTGCGTCCTTTTTACGCCTCCAACAAACCGCCAGTGGTAAATATTTTAATCTTGTACTTTTCCTGATCCTTCTCCGCTTCGACACTGCTATAATAATCTTTTTATGCAATTTCATAGGCCAGTAGCTCCTTTTGGAAAAAGAAAACTCAAGACAAAGTAGCTAAAGCTCCTTGTGGTAAGACCAAAGTCATAAAAAAAGCTGCCAAAAAGAAAACTGCTGAGTCTTCGAAACCACCAGAAGATGTCGATGACTCGGCTGATGAGGTAAAGTTTGACTCCCTTGACTTCTATCCATATATTTTACTGATAATGATTATTCCCAGGATGATGCGGAGGCCAGCCATGCAGATCATGTTGAGGTAATTTTTCTTTCTGACTCGGAACTTGTGCCGGTTCAACAATTTCGCCGTGCAGTTCTAAAAGTGAAATGCTCTCACCCTGTTGCTTATTTGGATCAAAAACTTTCTTTGGAGACACAGCAAACCGAAGGGCGTCGCACAACCCGGCACAATGGTCAACAGGTCACTTCTTCCGGTTTACCTCACAACCCAAACCGGAAACGTCGTCCAGAGGTTGCTTGTTCTCCTGAAAAACGTTATCTTTTGAAAGGTTTCTTCCGATGCCCTCTCAATTCATCTTATTCAAATTATCAGGCATCTACTAATTCGTCTGGCGGTTCATCAACCACTCAGCTGCCTCCACTAAAAACTGTCCCTGGGTAAGTGTGTAATCTTCCCTTCTCTTTCATAACTCAGTTGACCATGCTAATCTTTGTTTTAATATTAGTGCTCAAGCTCATTTGAGTAAGAAGGCCAAGACAAGCGCCCCTACCGGTGAAGTTGAACCGGAGAAAGCTCCTGAGGATCTTGATAAAAATCTTGATAATCTCATGGATGATTTTACCCTGCCAGAGCCAACTATCAATGCTAATCCGCCAGAAGCTGATCCGGCCATACATGAGGATACCTCAAGTCCACATGCTATGCCTGCATGTCTGGCTGCTGATCCACTGAAGTCAAGTGCTAATCCGCCAAGCCCAGCCAAAGACAATGATGTTATTGTTACTGGCACTGCTTATACCACTCCGGGTGATCCAATTGTCTTGGCAAAACATACCGCCAAGGATGAGTTTATTTCAATGGGCAAGAGGAAGATGGAAACTGATATGTCAAAATATGCCAATCTTTCTACCCAGGATCTTCATTCCAGTTTCTTGAACCGGCTTTATACAAGTCGAGATAATGAGGCTGACTTGGTAAATCTGATGAAGGAACGTTATGAGGTAACATTTTCCTCCTTATCTTTGTATTTCACTGCCTTCTCTCCTGTAGCCCCCAAGGGTCGGTTTAATTTGTAAAAACAAACCGGGACTTTGAATTTCCAAACTGCACATTGTTGACTTTTAAGTTTTTTGAACAAACACACATTAGCCCCCAAGTGCCAGGATTGAAACTTGCATGAATCCTTGGGACTTTGAATAAGCAGTAAGAAAGAATTAATCCGCATTCAAGTGCCAAGATTGAAACTTGTATGAATCCTTGGGACTTTGAATAAGCAGTAAGAAAGAATTAATCCACATTAGCCCCCAGGTGCCAAGTGTAGAACCAGTTGTATGCTTGGGACTTTTGATAAAATATTGAAATGCTCCTTTTGATTTTGGCAGACTGACATAAACCATCAACGAACGCAGATTGCTGATCTTCAAGAAAATATCAAATCTCACCAAGAAGAATATTCCAAAGCCAACGATGAACTTCGAGCTGCTTTAACTTCCATAGAACGACTGAAAGAAGAATTCAAGATGGAACGTGCCAACTGGGACACTGAAAAAGGAACATTGCTGAAACGGGCTGAAGACGCCGAATCTGCACTTAAACCGGTGGCAGAAGAGCTTTCTGGGTTAAAGTGTCAAGTGAACGCCATGACCTCCATAGTATTTGGTAAGTACTCCTAGCAAAGTATTTGAAATACCCATCTTGTAAGGTGCCGATTGAAATATGAAATTCTTAAACCGTTGCAGGGAGCCGCATTACTCATTTGGGCTCAGATGTACGGATGAAGCTGAAAGCAGCATATACTCTTGTGGAACAACTTTACACCGGTGCTCAACGGGTTATCTGTGCAGCCTCCTATGACAATCCGGCCCCAACACCGATCAAGGATACTCTGACAAGGCTATCCATGGTACCAGCACAGCTAGAAGAGGTGAAGCGATCTGCTGCCAGGGCCGGCGCTTTGTTGGCACTTACCCAAGCCAAAGCATGGATAGCTGACTTGGATCTGGTTGACCTTGCCAAAGGCTTTCCAAGCACACAAGAAAAGGGGCAGATTTCGATGATGCAACCCTTAAAAGAGTGACAAGGGAGATGCTAAATTGACGGTTCACCGATCTTATTATGATGCCAACAACAAACGGGCTAACCCTGTCATTCCGGAGGCACAAAATCTTATTCCAGGAATCCGTAAGCACACTTATGCCCCTGACATTGATCCGTTAGAACTTATCAGTGAAGAAGCTATCTTTCAGGCCTTAACCCGGATTGACTGGACCACCACAAACTTCCAGCCGCTAGGTGGGGAAGAGGAGGCTGAACCGACGCCAGATGACCCATCAACTTCGCATCAACATGGTAATGAGACTTGATCCGGCAATTAGAGTGATGCTCCAGAAACCTTGTTCTGCTGGAAACACCATATTTTGGGCCTTCAAGCGCCTTGTAATAAGCTAGTGGAAATACTTTGATCCGTTGCCCTCGTTCAGCGGGATACACTTTGCGTTGATTTGTCATGAGAATTTCAGTACTGGCTTATGTATTTTTACAATATTATGCAATCCCTGTGCCTTCATAAGGAAAATCTGTCCAGGCGGTTTACCACCGGACAGGTCAAAATACCCAACACAACTTGGTAAGCAACTACGGTTGCAGCAATAATAAATCATACCTGTGATATAAAACATTGCTGTTGGTTTACCAATTGTGATTTGAAGAAAGGTGAAAACCCAACTTCCACCATGCCATGTTGGTATATATACATATGATATAGAACCGGGTTGTGATGAACGCCGGCCGATTGCTGGAGACAAAGTGTCAAAGCCAGACCGGTTTTGAGGGATGCCGGATTACCTTTAATTGTATATTTTAACAGAAGATCCGTAAGCCATGCCGGGTTAAAAAACTCCGGTTTAACGTAGACCTCACGAAAAACAAAAAATTGGGAAAAAGCAAACAAAAAAAACTGTAGTCGAGGCTTTTCGAGGGCTGCCGGACCCAAATCGAGGCTTTTCATGGGCTGCCAGGCCACTGAGTTAAACCATTTTGGCAAAGTCTTTTAAGATGGGCCCTCCAACTAACCAATCATCGTTTTAACTTTGACAAGTTTAGGGTCTCAATGAGAGTAACTGTCAAACGTTTGACGGGTCGTGCCAGGATTACCTGGATAGGAGTGGCTTACTTGATGAAGGCAAGTTAACCCGGGGTTTTAGGTGAATACACCAGGCTTCCAAGCCGTGGGTCGATGCCCAACTACAAGGGTCCTTTCAAACTCTTTGGTATTTGACGCTAAGAGCCCCCAAGTAACTTTGTGAGCTATGCTCAATGGGTGCCTATGTTTGAGTTGTGCGTAGCAACAAGACTCTCTTTGGCCCCTTGGGTGTGAAGCTCCCAAGCTTTGTTGTGGTGTGATAGCTGCATCAAGAGGGTAGTAACGCTATGTTCTCTTTGGTGAATACACCTATGTTTGAACAGGAAGCTCCCACGTTAACAGATATTTGAAGGAAAAACGGCGGAGGCCCTACTTGATAGCAAGGGTGCCGGTTTATTATATTAATCATAATATATACATTATTGAAATATGTACATATGAAAAGCATGTGGCTTCAAGTGTAATAAGGCCGTAGGAGAGCTATGTTCCATGGCCGCCGGGTCTCCTCCTCAGAGCTACGTGAGTCTTCTCGAACGTCAATGAGGTAGTATGATCCGTTGTGCAAATTTTTGCTGACCACAAAAGGCCCTTCCCAAGGTGGGGATAACTTATGCATATCTGTCTGGTCTTGAATGAGCCGAAGTACCAAATCGCCTTCTTGAAAGGTTCTTGTCTTAACCCGGTGACTGTGATAACGCCGCAGGTCTTGCTGATAAACCGCCGACCGAGCCAAAGCCATTTCTCGCTTCTCATCTAACAGGTCCAGCGCCTCTTGGCGTGCTTGCTCGTTATCCGCTTCAACATAATTCACGACCCGGGGCGAGTCATGACGAATATCACTTGGGAGGACAGCCTCAGCCCCATAGACCAGGAAAAAGGGTGTATATCCCGTAGATCGGTTTGGGGTGGTATTTATGCTCCATAACACAGATGGTAATTCCTCCACCCAACAACCCGGTGTCCGCTTTAAAGGGACCATGAGCCGAGGCTTGATACCCTTCAGGATTTCTTGATTCACCCTCTCAGCTTGACCATTGGACTGGGGGTGAGCCACGGACGCTACATCAAGCCGGATGTGCTCTCGTTGGCAGAACTCCTCCATCTCACCTTTAGAAAGGTTCGTACCATTATCTGTGATGATGCTATGTGGAAAGCCGAAATGGAAAATAATCTTTTTGAGAAATTGAACCACCGTGGCAGCATCACATTTACTAACGGGCTCCGCTTCAACCCATTTGGTGAACTTTTCAACCGCCACCAAGAGGTGGGTCTTCTTGTCCTTAGAACGCTTAAAGGGTCCAACCATATCAAGCCCCCAAGTAGCAAACGGCCAAGTGATGGGGATCATGCGTAGCTCCTGAGCAGGAACATGAGCACGACGTGAAAATTTCTGACAAGCGTCAAACCGCTTTACCAAGTCTTCCGCATCAGAATGAGCTGTCAACCAGTAGAACCCGTGTCGGAAAGCCTTAGCAACCAAGGACTTTGAGATGGCATGGTGACCACAATCCCCTTCATGGATTTCCCGTAGAATCTCTTGTCCTTCTTCAGGAGAAACACAACGTTGGAATACGCCTGAAACGCTAGAACGGTGCAACTCGCCATTATGAACAACCATAGACTTGGACCGCCGGACTATCTGCTTGGCGAAAAGTTCGTCTTCTGGTAATTCGCCCCGGTTCAGATACGCTAAATATGGAATCGTCCAATCCGGAGTGGCATGTAAAATGGTTACCAACTGGGCCTCCGGATCAGGAACAGCTAAATCCTCCTCTGTAGGCAACTTTACAGACGGGTTATGCAAGATATCTAGAAAGGTATTAGGTGGTACAGGTTTACGCTGAGATCCCAGTCGGCTTAGAGCATCTGCTGCTTCATTCTTGCGCCGGTCGATGTGCTCCACCTGATAACCCCTAAAGTGACCTGCTACAATATCCACCTCGTGCCTATAAGCCGCCATGAGCGGGTCTTTAGAATCCCAAGTACCAGAAACTTGCTGAGCCACCAGATCAGAATCTCCAAAGCACCGAACCCGGCTTAAGTTCATTTCCTTAGCTACACGAAGACCGTGGAGCAAGGCCTCGTACTCCGCTGCATTGTTAGTACAAGGAAACATTAAGCGGAGAACATAACAAATCTTATCTCCTCGAGGGGAAGTGAGGACAACTCCAGCCCCCGAGACTTCCAGCTGCCTGGATCCATCAAAGTGAATGGTCCAGTATGTATTATCCGATTTATCTTCTGGTGCCTGTAACTCGGTCCAATCATTGATGAATTCCACAAGCGCCTGAGATTTGATAGCTGTTCGGGGTGTATACCTCAAACCATGGGGACCAAGCTCGATCGCCCACTTCGCAACCCGGCCAGTTGCCTCTCTATTCTGGATTATATCGCCCAAGGGAGCAGAACTGACCACTGTGATAGGATGACCTTGAAAATATTGCTAGAGTTTCCTACTTGCCATAAAAACTCCATACACTAGCTTCTGCCAATGCAGATATCTTTGCTTTGATTCAATCAGTACCTCACTGATATAATAAACTGGTCGTTGAACCGGATATTATTTTCCGGCCTCCTTACGCTCAACCACAATCGCCACACTGACTGCCCGGGCGTTGGCAGCCACATACAACAATAGAGGCTCATTATCAACTGGAGCAGCGAGGACTGGCGGTTCAGCTAGCTGCCGCTTCAATTCCTCGAATGCCACATTGGCGACGTCAGTCCAGATGAATTTATCCGTTTTCTTCAACATCTGATACAGGGGAATCGCCTTCTCTCCCAAACGGCTGATAAATTGGCTGAGGGCTGCAATCCGGCCCGCCAGACGCTGAACATCATTGATACACGCCGGTTTAGCCAAGGATGTGATTGCTTTGATCTTCTCCGGATTTGCCTCAATACCCCTGTTAGACACAAGAAAACCCAAAAGTTTGCCTCCCGGAACACCAAAAACGCATTTGTCCGGGTTGAGCATCATCTTGTAAACCCGAAGATTGTCGAACGTCTCCTTGAGATCATTTATCAGGGTTTCCTGCTTCCTGGATTTCACCACGATATCATCCACATTGGCATGAACATTACGCCCGATCTGGTTGTGAAGACAATTCTGCACACAACGCTGGTAGGTTGCTTGGGCACTCTTGAGCCCAAAGGGCATAGAAACATAGCAGAAGGCTCCAAAGGGAGTGATGAAGGCTGTTTTCTCCTGGTCCTTAACTTCCATATTAATCTGATGATAACCTGAATAAGCATTCAGAAAACTCAGGCGCTCACAACCCGCCGTTGCATCAATGATCTGATCAATACGTGGGGAGCAAAAGGATCTACCGGGCAAGCTTTATTCAAATCAGTGTAGTCCACACACATACGCCAAGTGCCATTTTTCTTAAGAACAAGCACCGGATTAGCCAACCATTCGGGATGAAACACTTCGACGATAAACCCAGTTGCCAGTAGCCGGGCTACCTCTTCGCCGATGGCCTTGCGTCTTTCTTCGTTAAAGCAGCGAAAGTACTGTTTGACTGGTTTAAACTTAGGATCAATATTTAGCGTGTGCTCAGCGAGTTCCCTCGGTACACCTGGCATGTCAGAAGGTTTCCATGCAAAGATGTCCCGGTTCTCACGGATGAACTCGATGAGCGCGCTTTCCTATTTCGGATCAAGATTTGTACTGATACTATTCTGTTTGGATGAATCACCAGGGACAAGGTCAACGAGTTTAGTATCATTAGCCGGTTTGAACGTCAGGGCCGGGTCATGCTCCGTCGTAGGCTTCTTCAGAGGGGTCATGTCCGCCGGATGAACATTGTCTTTATAGAATTTCAGCTCCTCTGTTGCACAAACCGATTCAGCATAGGCCGCTTCACCTTCTTTGCAATCCAAGGCAATCTTTCGACTCCCATGTACTGTGATCATCCCCTTATAACCCGGCATTTTGAGCTGTAGATAAACATAACAGGGTCTCGCCATGAACTTCGTGTAAGCCGGCCGTCCAAATAGCGCGTGATATGGACTCTAGATTTTCACCACCTCAAAGGTCAACGTCTCAGACCTGGAATCAAGCTCATCTCGAAACACAACTTCCAAAGCAATCTTCCCCACAGGGTATGCTGATTTACCTGGTACTACACCATGAAAAACAGTGTTTGATGGTTTAAGATTCTTATCTGTCAACCACATGCGACGGAAAGTCTCATAATACAGGATGTTGATGCTGCTCCCTCCATCCATCAGAACCTTGGTAAACTTATAGCCCCCTACCTAAGGGGCTACCACCAAAGCTACTTGTCCCGGATTGTCAACCCGGGGTGGGTGATCCTCTCTGCTCCATACAATGGGTTGGTCCGACCATCGTAGATAATGTGGTACGGCCGGTTCAACAGTATTGACTGCCCTCTTGTGAAGTTTTTGATCTCGCTTGCACAAGCTAGTAGTGAACACATGATACTGTCCGTTGTTCAACTGTTTGGGGAGACTCTGGTAACCTGACTGTTGCCGATTCCCTTGGTTATTACCATGGTTGTTCTGATGGTCCTGGTTGTTATGAAATCCAGAGCTTGAACCGCCGCCTCCATGGAAACCTGGGCCTGAACCGCCCGGTGGATCCTGATCATACTGGTATAAATCAGAATTTTTGAACTCTCTCATTATGTGACAATCCTTCCAAAGATGTGTGGAAGGGGCCTCCTTGGTTCCATGCTTCGGGCAGGGCTGGTTTAACAAACGCTCCAGATTCATGCCGCGCTGGGGTGGTTTACCTTTGCGACGCTGCATATTTGTGTTAGCCACCAAATCTGAATTATCCGCTTTACGCTTATTGCTATTCCCATGGCCCCCTTGGTTGTGGTGCTGCCCTTTTTCACCGCCGTTCTTCTTTCCCTTCTCCGGTTTGTCCTCCTCTGAATCCGGATCCTTGGTATTATCTGAATCGGCATACTTAACTAAAGCGGCCATGAGTGTTGACATGTCGTTGCAATGACGTTTGAGCCTTCCCAACTTCTGTTTCAATGGCTTGAAACGGCAATTGACCTCCAACGTTAATACTGCGGTATCTGCATTAAGACGATCTGACGAATGCCTAATCGTCGAGACCCGTTTAACCCAATGGGTCGTGGACTCCCCCTCCTCTTGGATACAAGCAGCCAGATCTACAATTGACATCGACTGCTTGCACGTGTCCTTGAAGTTCTGGATAAGCCGGCGCTTTAATTCAGCCCATGAATTGATAGAGTTAGTCGGCAAGCTCTTCAACCAAGTGTGAGCTATACCTTCCAGCATCATGGTGAAATATTGAGCACATACCGCCTCATCCACATCTAACATCTCCATTGCCATCTCATAGCTCTCCACCCATGCCTCTGGCTGCAAATCGGCGGTGTAATTTGGTACCTTACGAGGTCCCTTGAAATCCTTGGGCAATCGCACATTACGCAATGCGGGAGTTAAACACGGTATCCCTAGGGAACTGAACATTACCCCTGGCTCCACGGAGGCAGTGGGGTGAATCGGAATATGTTGTCGGTGGTGCGCACTGTTGGACACGGCCGGTTCGTCTTCCACGCATTTGCTGTAACTCCGGCTTGGTCGGGGAGTGGAATCAATCCTCTCACGGCTGTGTGAATACGCTTGCTGTTAATTCAGTGCTGTCTGAAGGAGATCCCTGGCCCGACGCGCTTCCACTTCAACTGGTGATTCGCCGTCGGTTGGGAGAGCCGCCAGGCGTGAAGCGGCGGCCACAATATTATCGAACGGGTTGGAATATTGCCCGGGCGGCATTGATGATACAACATTGTTCTGGCAAGGCAGGTTTGTTGCGCGTGGCTGAACCGGCGCTCCTGCTTCCGGTGCTCCTGCCCGGTTTGGCGCGGGTTGGTTACCAGCTCCTGCCCCTGGCGTGTTGAAAAGATTCTGCGGCTCATAAACTGACGGGAGACGTGATCGGTACCTTCTTCTCATGACCTCTTCTGAAGCATTCTGATCTAGTCTAATCCGGTAAGCCTGTGCTTCCAACTCGGCCTGTTCTGTGGCCATCCTGATGTTCTCCGCTGCCAGGTCTGCTTTAGCCTGGGCTATCTGATCTTTCACTTTTAGAATCTCCGCATCGTGCTGATCCCTGGCTGCTGCGTCTACCTCCGCGGACATCAGTGCCGCTAGAGCGTCGAACAAAACAGACAAGACTTGGGCCGGAGGCGGCGCCGAGCTTCCTGCCCCTGCTGGCGTGGCCGTCGTTGAACCGGAGAGTACTGCTGCGGCGGTAGATGAATGAGGCGCCGGTTGTGTGCCGGCCATGAAGACAGCGGCCCGGTTTGGCAGACCGGGGGAATCCGAAATACTGTTGCCCTTGGATCCTCCCTCAATCCGGCCGTCGTACAACTGGTAAAGCGATTCGTTTTCTCCGGAAGACTCGTCGTCACTGCGGACTACAGTTTCTCCATCGGAGATCGATTCCTCCTCGTAACCCGAACCATGGACGACACCTACGAAAACATGCCTGGCCTCAGGCTGAACCGGTGAAGAACTTGCATGCCGAGCCGTCTCGATGATGTCGGTGCAGGTGTCCGGCTCGGGGGCCGGTTTGCCGATCTTGCCGATGAAGACGTGAATCCCACCAAAGGGGACCCAGTACCCATATTCGATTGAATTAGCCTCGGGACCCCATCCTGCGTTGTCGATGTAGAGCTTGCCGCGGCGACTCTTTGTCATCCGGCCCACAGCGTATCCCTTAAGTCCATCGAAGCTGCCCTTCAAGAACTCGAAACCATCATGCGATAGCCCCACGGTGGGCGCCAACTGTCGTGGAATTGTCACGGTAGATGTCCTCATCAAAGGACTTGGTCGTGGAGCCATCTCTACGGGTTATCTTGAAGGGGTTAAACCGGACAAAGGGACACGAGAATTTTATACTAGTTCGGCCCCTTCAATGAAGGTAAAAGCCTATGTCTAGTTGTGATTGGTATTGCTGGGGTTTCGAAGGCCAGGGAGCGAATCCCCTTTGTCTGGCTTCGAGTTGTTTTTTTTTCTGTCCCTGAACCGCCGTCGGGTCACCCCTTTATATACTCGGGAGGACCCCGGCCGGTCTACAGAGTCCTGAGGCTGGCTCATACAAGTGTCCGCCTCGGTCTCTTCTTTCCTATCTTACAATGCAAGTTTATACAATCATGGCGGTTTACTATCATGGGCCCTAAATCGCCTGCGGGCTCTGGGCCTCTAAGCTTCATCCGTAAAGCGCCATCTTCTGGGTTTCCTTGGGCTTCAGTATAGCTGAAGGTGAACCGGCCCCTCCTGGGCAGTTTACCCTCAGAGGTTATATCCTCAACAACACCCGTGGTGATCATTGGGCCACATTGACTCGGTTTGCACCTTCGGTGCAAGCTGGATGTATGGATACAAGGGATCTGTATCCTTTGAGATCTGCTCTGCCAGACATGGTGGATTGGCATGATGTGGGAGGCATCACCCCACCCCGTGGTCCCCGCAGGCCACCGTTTGTTGGTCCAAGACCTCATCCTATCCCCTTTGGTCCACAAGCTCCTCAGGACCGTCTGTTCCGGATGATCACGTTGAACTTCCAGGCTATGGAGGTGACTTCTATGAGGACTACTACGGAGCTGTCTGAGTTAGCAGTAGTACCACTACTATTGTAATAGTTGTATCGTCACTGTCCTGCGTGACTTGTGGAATATGACTTTGTGTGTAATCAATTCCGGATGTGTAGACAAATAATGTATAGGAGCTTGGAATGCCTCCGATGAGATGTAAGGTCCTTCATCATAGTTGTACTGTAGCCTGGGCTTGTACTAAATTATGAATGGTGTGTATGAATGTTGGTATATATATGGCAGTTTTATATTACCATGACATACAGATGAACATCTCTGCATTCCGTGTTATCCATTACATTCTGCACTTCCTTGCTAAGTTTGAGCCATCCTTACCTAAACCGTTCTCTTGTTTTCTCCTAGGATAGTCAACACCCGCAGCAACCCTGCTGCCGCAGAGAAGGGGGAAGCCAGTGCAGCTAGGGGTGAAAATCTGCCTCACCCGCCTTCTCTGGCCGAAGTAATGCTAGAGGCGGAAAGAAACTAGTGTGAGACTAACCGCCTGCTGGAGCGGATTGAGCAGAACACTGTACGCCATCAGCGAAATGACTTGGTGTCAATCAATGACTTTATCAAGCTGTACCCACCAAAGTTTAACCATTTTGTCGAGCCCCTCGACGCGGATGACTGGCTTCGCAGCATCACCCACAAGCTACGTTCTGCCAACGTAGCCGAAGCCGACAAGGTTACTTATGCTGCCTATCACCTCTAAGACCCTGCTAGCCTTTGGTGGGAAAACTTTGAAGCTATGCGCCCGGTCGGTCAAATCACTACTTGGCCTGAATTTAGTGAGGCTGTCCATGAGCATCACATTCCGGAAGGTCTCATGGATCGCAAGAGGGAGGAGTTCTGCAATTTCACCCAAGGAAGACTGACTGTGGATGCATATAGTCGTGAATTTGGGAATCTGGCACGATATGCTCCTGAAGAAGTATCTACCGACGTTAAGAAGCAGGCAAGGTTCCGCAAGGGACTTAGCCCTGACCTTCGCCGTGATCTTCATCTGCACGAGTGCACCTCCTTTCAGAAGTTGGTCAATAAAGCCATCAGTGCAGAGTCAGGTCAGTCTGACTATGATGCTTCACGCAAGCACTCACGTGATTTTGGTTTTTCATCCGGCTCTGGAGCTCAGAAGCGCCAGGTGAGGATTCCAAGCACGGCACTGCCACCCAGGTTCATTCCGAGGCCATCCTTTGAGGCGCCTCGTCCCAACCAACAGATTGGACCACCCAAGCCCTATGGTGGCCCCGCTGCTAATGCTGCTCCACGTCCTAGTGTGGTGACGTGTTTCAAGTGTGGAGAGCCGGGTCACTATAGCCGAGAGTGTCCCCAGAACAACAACCCCAATCAATCTGGAAAGTCCGTTGGCCGTGGTAAGCCAGCGGGAAAGACATTCTACGCCAAGCCGGTCACCACTGCACGTGGCCATGTCAACTACGTTTCGGCCGAGGAGGCTCACGAGGATCCTAACGTCGTCCTTGGTACACTCCTTGTTAACTGCCATCCGACATCTGTTCTTTTCGATACTGGAGCATCTCATTCATTCATATCCAAGAATTATGCTCGATTGCATAACACAACATTCTGTGACATGCCCACTTCCATGGTAATTCAAACTCCGGGTTCCAAATGGCAAACTTCTAGAGTAAGCCATGGGAACGAAATTCTCGTCGATAGACTTGTCTTCCTTGCATCCTTAATAGCTCTCAAGTCCTCGGACATAAACATCATCTTGGGTATGTACTGGATGTCAGCTCATTATGCTAAGATTGATTGTGCCACTAGAACCGTTCAACTTACTCATTCATCGGGCAAGACAGTCAATGTCTTAACTCGAGTGGCCAAGCGCCAGCTTTACTCCCTAAATGCCAACCCCCTTCCAGATTTTGAGGATGTTCCGGTAGTCCGGGACTTCCCGGATGTCTTTCCCGAGGAACTGCCAGGTGTTCCACCTGACAGGGATGTCGAGTTTGTGATAGACCTTGTTCCAGGAACCGTTCCAATTTCTAGAAGACCCTACAAGATGGCACCCTTAGAACTAGCCGAGCTTAAGAACCAACTCGATGAGTCCTTGAAAAAGGGTTTCATCCATCCTAGTTCCTCTCCTTGGGCTTGCCCCGTCCTCTTTGTTAAAAAGAAGGATGGAACGGATCGAATGGTTGTAGATTACCGACCTGTCAACTTGGTCACCATCAAGAACAAGTATCCGCTTCCCAGGATCAACGATCTGTATGATCGGCTCGCTGGATCCTCAGTCTTTTCCAAGATGGATTTGAGGTTGGGCTACCATCAAATCAAAATCAGAAATGGGGACATTCCCAAAACGGCCTTTGTTACTCGTTATGGCCAATACGAGTACACCGTTATGTCCTTCGGTTTAACCAATGCCCCAATGACCTTCTCTTGGTTAATGAACTCGGTCTTCATGGAGTATTTCGAGAAATTCGTCGTAGTATACCTCGATGACATACTCATCTACTCCAAGAATGAAGAGGAACATGCCGAACATCTAAGGCTGGTATTGATGAAACTTCGAGAGCATCGCCTTTATGCCAAATTCTCCAAGTGTGAATTTTGGTTGCCAAAAGTGACCTATCTAGGCCATGTAATCTCTAGTAAGGGTATTGCTATCAATCCCGAGCGAGTTCAAGTTGTCCTTGATTGGACTCCACCTGAGACGGTCAAGCAAGTTCGGAGCTTCCTTGGCTTAGCGAGCTATTGCCGCCGCTTCGTAGAGAATTTCTCCAAGGTTGCTAAACCTCTAATTGAACTCCTCAAGAAAGATAAAAAGTTCGAGTGGACCCCACAGTGCGAGTTCAGCTTTCAGGAACTGAAAAGACGCCTGACATCTGCTCCCGTACTGGTACCACCAGATTTCTCCAAGGACTTTGTTATCTATTGCGATGCCTCGCGACAAGGACTAGGTTGCATACTCATGCAGGATCATTAGGTAATTGCCTATGCTTCACGGCAATTACACCCACATGAGGAAAACTATCCCACACATGATCTAGAGCTTGCAGCTGTAGTCCATGCACTCAAAACTTGGCGACATTACCTCCTTGGTAATCGTTGCGAGATCTTCACCGATCACCAAAGTTTGAAATATATCTTCACCCAACCGGATTTGAATCTCAGGCAACGACGTTGGGTCGAGTTGATCTCGGATTATGACTTAGGAATAACTTACACCCCGGGCAAGGCCAATGTCATGGCTGATGCGCTAAGTCGTAAATCTTATTGTAACAACCTGATGTTACACCAAAGTCAACCACTTCTCCACGAGGAATTTCGTAAGCTCAATCTTGACATTGTTCCTCGAGGATTCCTATCCACACTGGTGGCGAAACCTACCCTTATGGATCAGATCATCAAGGCACAGAAGGTAGGTCCGGGAATCTCCCGTATTAAGAGAAGCATTAAGAAAGGAGTCACGAATTGTTTCTCCGTTGATGATCAAGGTGTCGTATACTTTGGAAACCGCTTAGTGGTTCCAAAGGCACGAAACCTAAGGCGGCTGATCCTTAAGGAAGCTCATGAATCCCCTCTCACCATTCATCCCGGTAGTACTAAAATGTATCAAGACCTGCGCCAGAGGTTTTGGTGGACTAGGATGAAGAGAGAAATCGCTCAATACATTGCTAATTGCGACGTTTGTTGTTGTGTTAAAGCAGAGCATCAACGGCCTGCTGGCACCCTTCAACCTTTGGCTATTCCCAAGTGGAAATGGGATAAAATCAGTATGGATTTCATCACTGGGTTTCCCTGGACCAAGAAAGGGAATAATGCCATCTTCGTCGTGATCGACCGTCATTCCAAGGTAGCCAATTTCCTACCTGTTCGTGAGAGTATCACCGCTAGCCAGCTAGCTGACTTGTACATCTCCCGAATAGTGTCTCTTCATGGTGTTCCATTGGAAATTAACTCAGACCATGGGAGTCTCTTCACCTCTCGATTTTTGGAAAGTTTCCAAAATGCTATGGGAACTCGTCTCTCTTTTAGCACCGCCTTCCATCCTCAATCAAGTGGTCAAGTAGAACGAGTCAATCAAATTCTGTAAGATATGCTCCAAGCCTCTGTTATCTCGTTCGGAATGGGTTGGGAGAAGTGCCTTCCATTCGTGGAGTTTGCTTACAACAATAGTTATCAAGCTAGCTTGGGCAAGGCTCCTTTTGAAGTTCTCTATGGACGAAAATGTCGAACGCCTCTTAACTGGTCAGAAACCAGCGAAAGACAACTCTTTCGCCCGGATAAGATTCAGGAAGCAGAAGAACAGGTTCGCGTTATTCGTGAGAAATTGAAAACAGCCCAATCTCGTCAAAAGAGTCAATATGATCATAAACATAAGCTTATGGCTTATGAAGTCGGCGAGAAGGCTTACCTTTGGGTTACTCCGTTAAAGGGAATCCATCGTTTCAGTATCAAAGGCAAATTGGCTCCTCGTTACATCGGACCCTTTCGCATTCTTGCCAAACGAGGAGAAGTCGCCTACCAATTGGAACTACCTTCGCATCTTTCCAGAGTTCACGATGTCTTCCACGTTTCTCAACTCAGGCATTGCTTCGCGGATCCTATCCGTGGAGTGGACCACGAAATGCTTGATCTACAAGATAACCTCTCATATCGGGAATATCCCGTTCGTATCCTTGATCAAGCCGAGAGTACCACTCGACGTCATAATATCAAGTTTCTCAAGGTTCAATGGTCACACCATTCCGACAAAGAAGCCACTTGGGAAAGGGAGGATCGTCTTCGACTCGAGTACCCCACCTTCTTTCCGGAGGATCCTAAATCTCGGGACGAGATTCTTTTGAGTGGGGGTGAGTTGTCACACCCTAGCTAGTTCAAGCATTAGAGTGTGCATCATGTTTAAATTCCTTTTAAATTTGAAATGGGGATGACAGAACCCCCAGCACCCCCCTTGGAACAACTAGGGTTTACTAAAAAAAATTTCAATGAACCTGAAATGCCCTTCTAGAAAGCCCACCCTTTTTGTTTTGGGTTAAAACCTTTGACAAAAATGGTCACATTTTTCTAGGACATCTAAGGTCATTGGATTAATCCTTATGGTATTTGCATTTGGGAATTTAAATGCTATAAAATATTTTAAATGCTGAAATAATCATAAACTAAAATGTTTGCTTCTGGATATATTCTAAGCAGTGGCCATGATTAATTTTATGATTTATGGTAATGCCCTGGCATTTTTAATAAAGCCCTGAAGTTACATAAATAATAAATAAATAAAAAAATCAGAAGGAGAGAAAGAACAGGGACTTACCTGGCGCAGCCCACCAGCCCACCCGGCTCGGCCCAGTCCACTGGCTCATGCCAGTCGTCCTCCTCCTCTCGCCAGGAGGACGAGGAGCACATGGCCGACGCCCGCGGCCACACGCCGGCCACCTCCTGCTTCCGCCGACGCTCTGGAGGCGTCTACGAGTGCCACGCCGACCCCCATGTCTCCCTCTCTTTCTTCCCACTCTCCCCGTGGCCTCTCCCCCTCTCTGGCTCTCTCCCCATCTCCCTGCCGAGCGCAGCCATCGCCGCTGACAAGCTCCACCGCTGCCACCGCTGTCCATTCATTGCCTCGTCATGCCAGGAAGCTCCGCCGTCGTCGACTACATCAAGTAGGCCGAGCCCCGAGCGCTCGCTCGCGCCGGAGACGCTGCACCGAGATCGTCCTCAACTCCGGCCACCGGAGATCCCCTTCGCCGCCCCCGCCGCATCAGCTCATCCCCGACCTCTCCGACTGCCTCGACGAGACCCCCGTGAGCTCAGCCACCTCCCCACCCTCTCCGTTCTCTCTCTCGAGCCCCGTAGCAACCGCACATAGCTCACCCGCATGCACCGCCGCGGAGCTGGTCGCCGACGAGGCTCCGGCCACCCAATGGCCGCGCCACCCTGTCCACTAGTCCTACCGCACCTCCAGGAGATCAACGCACCAATCCACGCGCCTCCCCGTGCCCCCTAGAGACTAGCTCGACCTCACCCGACCTCCGGCCGCCGCCAAACTCGTCGCTGGCGACGTTTCCGGCCACCCCAGCTCCACCCACTGCCACCACTCGACGCGGCTTCCTCCCCACATCACGTAGATAGTCTCCGTTGCCCTTTTGGTCGCCGGAGTGCAAATTCCGTGCTGCTCCGCTGCGTCTGGCCTCGCCGGCGGCTAGACGCCGGCGAGTTGACCCTGTGTGGGCCCAGGTTGACCCCCCTGAGTCTATGACAGGTGGGGCCGGTCTGCTAATTAGTTTAGGATTAGTTTTAACTAATTTTAATTAGTTTAGTCACTGACATGTGGGCCTAGGCCCCACTGACAGCTAATTAGTGTTAATTTAATTCTATTAATTAGATGAGTCACTGACAGATAGGGCCCACCAGTCAGGTTTGACCTGGCCGACCCAGTTGACCCGCTGACAACACACCTATGTCATGCTGACACATTAATTCAATTACTGGATTTATTCTTTAATAGCAAATTCCAGAAAATAGCCAAAACTTCTAAAAATCATAAAAACTCAACCATAGCTCCAAATGCAAAGATTTATATATGAAAAATCATCAGAAAACTTCAATCTACCCATCTGTAATGGTTTCATGCATGACAAAACAAGTTAACCTTGCTGTTTAAGCAGAATAAGATAATACACTAATAAGGCTATGTTTAATGAACTAACATTTGAATCTTTGATTCAAATGAGTTCATCCCCTTCTGTTTTAGCTTGCATTAGGCCAAGACACTTTCATCTTGCCATGTCATAGCATGCATCATATTGTTGCATATTGTCATGTGTTGATTATGTTCGGTGTGCCTTTCGTGGTAGGTTCTCCTCCGAGGATAACCCCGAGTATCCTTCTGAAGGGCAGTACCCTACTACCACTACAACAGGCAAGCAACCCATTGATCATTCCGATAAAACCCATGTTCTCGCTTCTGCTCTTGTTTACTGCATTAAGACAACGCGATTCAAACTGCTGTGTGCTACGGTAGTTGAACCCTTATCCTCTGCATGACCTGTCATTGCCACAGTAACTAGAAGAAACCCACTAGCATGTGTAGGAGTTGATTGAGCCTTGTATGTGATTCCTACCTTCTATGCCTGCTATGCTTAGAGTTGTGTCAGATCTGGTTCATCTGGGTGATGGGCTAGAGTGAAATGATTATGTCGGTAATGTGAGGGATGTGTTGAACATGTTTTGGTAAAGGTATCGATGAGAGGCCATGTAGGAGTACATGGTGGGTTGTTCATTGAGACCGTCCATAAGAACTGAGATCTGTATGTGTGATTTAAGATGCATTTACTACCGTACATTGGGCCCGAAACCAATGGACCCTCTCGGCTTCTTAATCACCCTAGTACTCTGTCCAGGAATTGCAAATAGTTTCTAGTGTTTGTAGGTTATGTGTTGGCGGCCGTGCGTAGCGCTGACCCTAGGGGTGGGCTATGTTGCGGTAGATACACCGTGGGACAGTGTACCGAGTCACCCGTTTGGTGTCTCGGGAACCCTGTTCACATCGTTCGGGGCCGTATGTGGAAACCTCGGCTGGACTCCCTGCGGATGGAACCTGGATAGGCGATACACCTGGACTAGAGACTTGAGTGTTTGGGTAGGCCGTGGCCGACACCCTCGTTGGGCTTCCGCTTGAAGGTTGCCGAGTACATGTCGTGTAAACGGCGGTAAGTGGTGAAAGCGTGTATGATGAAGTACACCCCTGCAGGGTATAAACTATTCGAATAGCCGCGTCCGTGGTAAAGGACTACTTGGTTGCCTATACAGTTCATAGACGAGTTAATGGTTACTACTAAAAGACTCAAGATAAGTGTGAGTACCGAGGATGGCCCTCTCGTAGGATGACGAGGTAGGATCCCCGGTGGAGTATTGTGTTGGTGAGTAGTGGACTCGTGTGCGAAAACTATTTTACTAGTGGAGTTCCATAGGATAGCCTAGCCAAGAGTCAAAGCCGGCTTGCTGCAATAACCCCACCACCTTCTTGAGAATGAGCATGTATAGTAGGTTCTGTTGTAAGACTTGCTGAGTACCGTTGTACTCATGTTTGCTTAATTACTGTTTTCAGATGACAACACCACCCCCTCCGATGGGTTCTACGTAGACCTTGATGTCGACGAGTGACTAGCCACCCAGGTGGTGATCGTGGCCATGGAGGGCCCTATGTAGATAGACAGGCTTCAGAAGCCTTCTTGCTTTCTAGTGTCTGTACTCAGACTATTTACTTCCGCTTGTGCTTGTATGACTGTATGACTTGAGTGTTGGGTCGTGTGACCCCTACCTGTATGAACATGTTATGTATGGCTCTCTGGAGCCTTTAAATAAAGTACTTGAGTTGTAGAGTTTTGTTGTGATGCCATGTTGTATGTACTCATATCGGGCATATTGTGTGTATGATTGAAATGCTTGGTATGAGTGGGATCCGACAATCTAGTTGTTTATCCTTGGCAGCCTTTCTTATGGGGAAATGTAGTCTAGTGTTCGTCGAGCCATAGTAGTCCGCTATAGCCCAGTTCACCAGAGTCCTGCTAGCCCAGCACTACTGCTCAGGACACTTGATTTGCCGGCATGTGTTTCACTTCGTTCCTATGTCTGTCCCTTCAGGGAAATGTCATGCGGTGACATCCGGAGTCCTGCCTAGCCTGCTACAGCCCGGGTTCCCCGGAGTCCTGTTAGCCCAATGCTATAGCCCGGAATCACTTGCTGATGACCGACATGCTCGATGTGATTCATGTATGCCTGTCTCCATAGGTCTGTGCCGCTTTGGGTTCAGGACTAGCCATGTCGGCCCGGGTTCTCTGTCATATGGATGCTAGCGACACTATCATATACGTGTGCCAAAAGGCGCAAACGGTCCCGGGCCATGGTAAGGCGACACCCGTGGGATACCATGCGTGAGGCCGCAATGTGATATGAGGTGTTACCGGCTAGATCGATGTGACTTGGAATCGGGGTCCTGACATCTACCACGAGATCGGAGAGGATAAACCCTAGAAGCTAGCCTATGGTATGATTGTATGTTGTCCTACGGACTAAAACCCTCCGGTTTATATAGACATCGGAAGGGGCTAGGATTACACAAGGTCGGTTACAAAGGAGGAGATACACATATCCGTATTTTCTAGCTTGCCTTCCACGCCAAGTAGAGTCCCATCCGGACACGAGAAGAAGTCTTCAATCTTGTATCTTCATAGCCCAACAGTCCGGCCAAATGATATAGTCCGGCTGTCCGAAGACCCCCTAATGTAGGACTCCCTCAATAGCCCCTGAACCAGGCTTCAATGACGATGAGTCCGGCGCGCAGTATTGTCTTCGGCATTGCAAGGCGGGTTCCTCCTCCGAATACACCACGGAAGAATTTAAATATAAGGATAGTGTCCGACCCTGCAAAATAAGTTCCACATACCACCGTCGAGAGAATAATATTTCCACAAATCTAATCTGCTGACACGTTTTGGTAACATGACATTATGCCATGGCCCGGTGATTATTCGAACCGTTTCCTTTAACTAGCCCCGCACATAACGCGAGGCAGTTTCTTGACACGTCTTGTCAAAGCAGAGATCGTGTCCCCCTTATTACGGGATTCTCATCAATACGGGCGTGGGTAACCCAACCGCGCCATCGATTACGGCGCTTGGGGGATAAGCGAGTTTTACCAGGCTAGTGGGGGCACATAGTTTCGGCCGCCCTTATAAAGGGACAAGGTTTAGCCTTTTTCTACCCACGCCTTCTTCCTCCATGGTCATCTATTCTTGCGCACTCGAGCTCCAAGGCCCAAGTCCACATCCTTCCCCTCAACCTTCTCCAATCATGTCCGGAGCGGGAGGCAAATGGATGGCTTCCTCCGTTACGGAGGGACACATCAAGAAGCTGCGCGGAGCCGGATACTTAGTCGCGAATATCGCGCATCGGCTGCCCGTTGCAGGGTAGATCGTTCCTACCCTTGAACCTCACGAGAGGGTAGTTTTCCTCCACCACATCCTCCACGGACTAGGGTTTCCCCTCCATCCATTCATCTGTGGTCTCATGTTCTTCTACGGGCTGGACTTCCATGATCTGGCCCCAAACTTCATCCTCAACATTTCGGTGTTCATCGTCGTGTGTGAGGCTTTCCTCCGCATCCGGCCCCACTTCGGCTTGTGGTTAAAGACCTTCAATATCAAGCCAAAGGTGGTGGGAGGCCAACAAGTAGAATGCGGCGGAGCCATGGTGGGCAAGATGCCCAATGTTATATGGCTTGAAGGCTCCTTCGTGGAGACCATAAAGGGGTGGCAATCGGCGTGGTTCTACATCACCGAGCCACGCGACACCAACTGGGTGGCTGCCCCTGAGTTTCGATCCGGAATCCCCATGCGGCTCACCTCCTGGAAAGAAAAGGGCCTGTCCTGGGGTTCATCGGTGGAGCTGGACGGACTCCAGAAATTTATCCGGAATATGGCAGGCAAGAAGCTCGTGCTTGTCAACATAGTCCAGGTCATGCTCATCTGCCGGATCCTCCCGTGTCAACAACGGGATTTCAACTTGTGGGAGTTCGACCCGGCCCAGCACTAGACTCTGAGCGAACTCTTCGACACGACGCACAAGGACGTTTGGAGGGTGCTGTTCAAGGGCGCCAAGGTCCCTCCCTCTCTCACCGAGGACCGCGGGCTAAGAGCAAAGCGCCCAACACATTCGGTGAGTTCTATACATCTGGTAGGATATTTATTTCCCTAGCTTAACCATGTGCGGGGTCTGAGCTCCATGCCTTTGACAGGACTAGGTGGAGACGTCGGGGCAGATTAACTGTCTGGCCCCTCTGCCCGAAGACACTTCGGATGCTCACCTGACGGAGATGCTGACTCCGGCTCCTTACAAGGTGCTGGAGAAGACCAAGAAGGCCAAGGGAACCCGAAAGAGTTCCCGACGCCAGGTGTTATCTCACTCATCGTCCAATAACTCCGCGATGCACTCCTCCCCTGAAGACGAGGAGGAAGATGAAGATGCTCCCCCTCCAGTCGGGGAGACAAGAAAAGGAAGGCTGCCCCAACCGGGGGGGGGGCGAAGGGTCGAAGAAGGGAAGGACTCTCCTTACGGACTACTCCACCACCGCCGCCGAAGGCGAAGACGAGTGGCTGCTCAGGGCCAAGCCCCTGGCGAAGTCATAAGTATTCAGATGCCAGATGTCACACCCTAGCTAGTTCAAGCATTAGAGTGTGCATCATGTTTAAATACCTCTTAAATTTGAAATGGGGAAGACAGAACCCCCAGCACCCCCCTGGAACAACTAGGGTTTACTAAAAACTTTTCCAATGAACTTGAAATGCCCTTCTAAAAAGCCCACCCTTTTTGTTTTGGGTTAAAACCTTTGACAAAAATGGTGCACATTTTTCTAGGACATCAAAGGTCATTGGATTAATCCTTATGGTATTTGCATTTGGGCATTTAAATGCTATAAAATATTTTAAATGCTCAAATAATCATAAACTAAAATGTTTGCTGTTGGATATATTCTAAGCAGTGGCCACGATTAATTTTATGATTTTTGGTAATGCCCTGGCATTTTTAATAATGCCCTGAAGTTACAGAAATAATAAATAAATAAAAAACAGAAAAGGAGAGAAAGAACAGGGACTTACCTGGCGCAGCCCACCAGCCCACCCGGCTCGGCCCAGTCCACTGGCTCATGTTAGTCGTCTCCCTTCTCTCGCCAGGAGGATGAGGAGCGCGTGGCCGGCGCCCGCGGCCACACGCCGGCCACCTCCTGCTTCCGCCGACACCCTGGATGCATCCACGAGTGCCACACCGACCCCCACGTCTCCCTCACTTTCTTCCCACTCTCCCCGTGGCCTCTCCCCCTCTCTGGCTCTTTCCCCATCTTCCTGCCGAGCGCAGCCGTCGCCGCCGACAAGCTTCACCGCAGGCACCGCCGTCCATTCGTTGCCCCATCATGCCAGGAAGCTCCGCCATCGTCGACTACATCAAGTAGGCTGACCCCCGAGCGCTCGCTCGCCCCGGAGATGCTGCACCGAGCTCGTCCTCAACTCCGGCCACCGGAGATCCCCTTCGCCGCCCCGCTCGCTCCAGCCCTTCCCCGAGCTCGCCGTTCGCTCCCCTGCAACCGCTGTGAGCTCCGCCACAGTTTCCCCCTCTCCCTGCGCTCGTCCGCGTCCTCTAACCACCTCTGCCATCGAAGCCGAAGCTCGCCGCCGCCACCGAACGTCGCCGTCGTGGCCATAGCCACGTTGGGACGCCACCGAGCACGTCTTCGTCTTCCACGCACTCGCAGGAGCCCGTAGCACCTCCGCACGCCCCTTGCCGTGCCCCCTAGCGACTAGCTCGACCTCACCCGAGCTCCAGCCACCGCCAAACTCGTCGCCAGCGACGTTTCCGGCCACCCCAGCTCCACCCACTGCCACCACTTGACCCCCCTGTGTGGGCCCAGGTTGACCCCCTGAGTCTATGACAGGTGGGGCCGGTCTGCTAATTAGTTTAGGATTAGTTTTAACTAATTTTAATTAGTTTAGTCACTGACATGTGGGCCTAGGCCCCACTGATAGCTAATTAGTGTTAATTTAATTCTGTCAATTAGCTGAGTCACTGACAGACAGGGCCCACCAGTCAGGTTTGACCTGGCCGACCCAGTTAACCGATGACGTCACACCTATGTCATGCTGACGCATTAATTCAATTACTGGATTTATTCTTTAATGGGAAATTCTAGAAAATAGCCAAAAATTCTAAAAATCATAGAAAATCAACCATAGCTCCAAATGCAAAGATTTATATACCAAAAATGATCAGAAAAATTCAATCTATCCATCTGTAATGGTTTCATGCATGACAAAACAAGTTAAACTTGCTGTTTAAGCAGAATAAGATAATGCACTAATAAGGCCATGTTAAATGAGCTAACATTTGAATCTTTGATTCAAATGAGTTCATTCCATCCTGTTTTAGCTTGCATTAGGCCAAGACACATTTATTTTGCCATGTCATAGCATGCATCATACTGTTGGATTCTGTCATGTGTTGATTATGTTCGGTGTATCTTTCGTGGTAGGTTTTGCCTCCGAGGATAACCCCGAGTATCTGTCTGAAGGGCAATACCCTACTACCACTACAACAGGCAAGCAACCATTGATGATTCCGATACAAACCCATGTTCTTGCTTCTGCTCTTGTTTACTGCATTAAGACAACACGGTTCAAACTGCTGTGTGCTACGGTAGTTGAACCCTTATCCTCTACATGACCTGTCATTGCCACAGTAACTAGATGAAACCCACTAGCATATGTAGGAGTTGATTGAGCCATGCATGTGATTCCTACCTTGCTATGCCTGCTATGCTTAGAGTTGTGTCAAGTCTGGTCCATCTGGGTGATGGGATAGAGTGAAATGGTTATATCGGTAATGTGAGGGATGTGATCAACATTATTTGGTAAAGGTATCGATGAGAGGCCATGTAGGAGTACATGGTGAGTTGCTTCATTGAGGCCGTCCATAAGAACTGAGATCTATATGTGTGATTTAAGATGCAGTTACTACCATACATTGGGCCCGAAACCAATGGACCCTCTCGGCTTCTTATTCACCCTAGTACTCTGTCCAGGAGTTGCAAATAGTTTCTAGTGTTTGTAGGTTATGTGTTGGCGGCCGTGCGTAGCGCTGATCTTAGGGGTGGGCTATGTTGCGGTAGATACACCGTGGAACGGTGTACCGAGTCGCCCGTTTGGTGTCTCGGGAACCCTGTTCACATCGTTCGGGGCCGTATGTGGAAACCTCGGCCGGACACCCTGCGGATGGAACCTGGATAGGCGATACACCAGGACTAGAGACTTGAGTGTTTGGGTAGGCCATGGCCGACACCCTCGTTGGCCTTCCGCTTGAAGGTTGCCGAGTACATATCGTGTAAACGGCGGTAAGTGGTGAAAGCGTGTATGAAGAAGTACACCCCTGTAGGGTATAAAACTATTCGAATAGCCGCGTCCGCGGTAAAGGACTACTTGGTTGCCTATACAGTTCATAGACAAGTTAATGGTTACTACTAAAAGACTCAAGATAAGTGTGAGTACCGAGGATGGCCCTCTCGTAGGATGACGAGGGAGGATCCCCGGTGGAGTATTGTGTTGGTGAGTAGTGGACTCGTGTGTGAAAACTATTTTACTAGTGGAGTTCCTTAGGATAGCCTAGCCAAGAGTCAAAGCTGACTTGCTGCAATAACCCCACCACCTTCTTGAGAATGAGCATGTATAGTAGGTTCTGTTGTAAGACTTGCCGAGTACCTTCGTACTCATGTTTGCTTAATTACTGTTTTCAGACGACAACACTGCCCCCTCCGATGGGTTCTACGTAGACCTTGATGTCGATGAGTAACTAGCCACCCAGGTGGTGATCCTAGCCATGGAGGGCCCTATGTAGATAGACAGGCTTCGAAAGCCTTCTTGCTTTCTAGTGTCTGTACCCAGACTATTTACTTCCGCTTTTGCTTGTATGATTTGTATGACTTGAGTGTTGGGTCATGTGACCCCTACTTGTATGAACATGTTATGTATGGCTCTCTGGAGCCTTTAAATAAAGTACTTGATTTGTAGAGTTTTGTTGTGATACCATGTTGTATGTACTCATATCGGGCATATTGTGTGTATGATTGAAATGCTTGGTATGAGTGGGATCCGACAATCTAGTTGTTTATCCTTGGCAGCCTTTCTTATGGGGAAATGTAGTCTAGTGTTCCTCAATCCATAGTAGTCCGCTACAGCCCGGTTCACCGGAGTCCTGCTAGCCCAGCACTACTGCTCAAGACACTTGACTGGCAGGCATGTGTTTCACTTCGTTCCTATGTTTGTCCCTTCGGGGAAATGTCACGCGGTGACATCCGGAGTCCTGCCTAGCCTGCTATAGCCCGGGCTCCCCGGAGTCCTGTTAGCGCAGTGCTACAGCCCGGAATCACTTGCTGATGACCGACATGCTCGATGTGATTCATGTATGGCTGTCTCCATAGGCCTGTGCCGCTTTGGGTTCACGACTAGTCATGTCGGCCCGGGTTCTCTGTCATATGGATGCTAGTGACACTATCATATATGTGAGCCAAAAGGCGCAAATGGTCCCGGGCCATGGTAAGGCGACACCCGTGGGAAACCATGCGTGAGGCCGCAATGTGATATGAGGTGTTACCGGCTAGATCGATGTGACTTGGAATCGGGGTCCTGACAACGTTGGCATCAGAGCCAGACTGCCTGTAGGTTCGTTGAGCCAAACTGGTCGATGTCGAGTCTAGAAATGCTTTAGTTATATGTAGGGGAATTGATTGTGGGAGGGAACGTAAGGCTCTTTTACTCCTTTACCATATGCCCTTTGATCTGAGTTATTTTCTTCTCATTCAACGTGGGTTAAGGACTAGGCTCTCTTCTTCTATCAGGTTCACGTGTTACTAATCCGTAGTAGCTTATAGGATTGTTGTTACAGGCCTCAGTACAGTTCCTACTATTTTTAGTATGTTGCCAGTTGAATCAGAACCTTGATATGATGTTGTTGAGTGGTATTGCAAACTGTTGTGAATGTCTCAAATCTTTTTCTGAGCATTTACAGCCGTTATGCTGTCCAATTTTCCCTAGAAATTCTAATGTCTTTGCATTGTGATTGTTCTTTCAGATGGCAACTCGTGCTCAAAACCAAGTGGTTCGCCTGACCCGGTGCCTCGATGTGCCCGGTCATACTGCTATGTTAGTCCGGGTAATTATCGAGACGGGTTACCGTTGGTATCCCGAATACACTGTCGAAGAGCAGTTTCGAGACTTTAATCAAAGCCAATATTTCTGCACCGTCAGGATATTTCCTTCTTATCCTGGATCTACCGAGCCCCTCCACTGTTCCTATGGACTCGGGGTTACTGTTGAGATGGCTATGCAGGATGCTGCCTATTCCATGATGACCATCATGCGAGTCCAGACTGGCCTGCTTCGGAACACCGACTTCCGTTACATGCCAGCTTCACTTCCGGGAGTGCAAGGGTATCTTCAGGCTATCTATGCTGACTCCACTCAGGAGGACTCATTAACTTGTACCACTGCCGAGATGCTCGAAGATAAGGACCGAGAGAATCGGGCCTTGAGGCTGGAGCTTTTCAATACCCGTGCTGATCATTGGGCCACATTGACTTGGATTGCACCTGCGGTGCAAGCTGGATGTATGGATACAAGGGATTTGTATCCTGTGAGATCTGCTCTGCCAGACATGGTGGATTGGCGTGATGTGGGAGGCATCACCCCACCCCGTGGTCCCCGCAGGCCACCGTTTGTTGGTCCAAGACCTCACCCTAGCCCCTTTGGTCCACAAGCTCCTCAGGACCATCTGTTCCTGGATGATCACGTTGAACTTCCAGGCTATGGAGGTGACTTCTATGAGGACTACTACGGAGCCGTCTGAGTTAGCAGTAGTACTACTAATATTGTAATAGTTGTATCTTCACTGTCCTGCGCGACTTGTGGAATATGACTTTGTGTGTAATCGATTCCGGAGGTGTAGACCAATAATGTATAGGAGCTTGGAATGCCTCCGATGAGATGTAATGTCTTTCACCATAGTTGTACTCTAGCCTGGGCTTGTACTAAACTATGTACGGTGTGTATGACCAATGGTATATATATGGCAATTTCTATATTACCATGTCGTGCAATGAACATCTTAGCATTCCATGTTATCCATTACATTCTGCACTTCCTTGCTAAGTTGTGCCATCCTTATCTAAACGGTTGTCTTGTTTTCTCCTAGGATGGTCAACACCCGCAGCAACCCTGCTGCCCCGGCGCAGGGGGAAGCCAGTGCAGCTAGGGGTGAAAATCTGCCTCACCAGCCTTCCCTAGCCGAAGTGATGCTGGAGGCGGAAAGAAACAAGCGTGAGACTAACCGCCTGCTGGAGCGGATTGAGCAGAACACTGCACGCCATCCGCGAAATGACTTGGTGTCAATCAATGACTTTATCAAGTTGTACCCACCAAAGTTTAACCATTCCGTCAAGCCCCTCGACGCGGATGACTGGCTTCGCAGCATCACCCACAAGCTACATTCTGCCAACGTAGCCGAAGCCGACAAGGTTACTTATGCTGCCTATCACCTCGAAGGCCCTTCTAGCATTTGGTGGGAAAACTTTGAAGCTATGCGCCCGGTCGGCCAAATCACTACTTGGGCTGAATTCAGTGAGGCTTTCTGTGAGCATCACATTCCGGAAGGACTCATAGATCGTAAGAGGGAGGAGTTCTGCAATTTCACCCAAGGAAGACTGACTGTGGATGCATATAGCCGTGAATTTGGGAATCTGGCACGTTATGCTCCTGAAGAAGTATCTACCGACGCTAAGAAGCAGGCAAGGTTCCGATATTGGCCGTGTGGCGTACTCATCGTGACCGTGTGGCGCACAAGGCAAGGGCTCGAATCCATCGTAGATCAAGTCTCCGCGGATATTGGCCATGTAATTTAAGTTTCCAAACCTGACCTGGTGGCCAGGGGCGTAACTTTCGATCTGCTCCAGATGGCCAAGCGAGTTGGCCCGCAGTGCGAAGCCGCCGAACACAAAGATCTGTCCGGGGAGAAAAGTCTCACCCTGGACCGCATCGCTATCGATGATAGTAGGAGCCATCAAGCCTAACGGCGATGACACAGAGGAACTCTCAATGAAAGCACCAATGTCGGTGTCAAAACCGGCGGATCTCGGGTAGGGGGTCCGGAACTGCGCGTCTAAGGCGGATGGTAACAGGAGGCAGGGAACACGATGTATTACCCAGGTTCGGGCCGTCTTGATGGAGCTAAAACCCTACGTCCTGCTTGATTTATTCTTGATGATATGAGTATTACAAGAGTTGATCTACCATGAGATCAGAGAGGCTAAACCCTAGAAGCTAGCCTATGGTATGATTGTATGTTGTCCTACGGACTAAAACCCTCCGGTTTATATAGACACCGGAAGGGGCTAGGGTTACACAAGGTTGGTCACAAAGGAGGAGATACACATATCCGTATTTCCTAGCTTGCCTTCCACGCCAAGTAGAGTCCCATCCGGACACAAGACGAAGTCTTCAATATTGTATCTTCATAGCCCAATAGTCCGGCCAAAGGATATAGTCCGGCTGTCCGGAGACCTCCTAATCCAGGACTCCCTCACTCCCTCACTGTCGGTGCAACAAACCCTGGGTCTGTTGCCTAGACTGTGCGCAGGCACGGGGCCGAGATTACGATACCAACCCAAGTCAGGGCACGAGAGACCAAGATCTTCGAAGGACGAACATGCAGATCAAGTGGACCAAGATCAAGCCAGAGAAGCAAGACACCACAAGGAGAAAAGCCTCCCTTGCCGGGCAGGCAAGCTCGGCGAGGGCGAGGTCACCCTGGAAAAGAACGTCCTAGATGTCCCGGCAGGGCCTGCCGGGACTCACGGAGGCAAAACCACCTCGCTGAACTACTCCACCACAACCCACATTCTTAATCGATGCGGTGTCAAGCCACAAAGTGACTAAGTGGCAGCCATTCGCCACATGGCAGCCTCTTTCTATAGGAGAAGCCTACAAGCGACACCCGTCCTGCGACGTGTCGAGTGAGCAGGTGTGAAGCTGGCAAGATAGCCTAACATGGCTTGCCGGGAAAACGATGATGTGATGTCAAGCGGTGCATTTAATGCGCCTTGTGAGCCTACAGAGTTAGGTATGATAGCACTGTTTGATATCTTATCAGTGCATAATGACTACTTTGACATTGTGGTGACCCCTTAACCTATAAAAGGAGGCCCGTGGCAACCAAAGAAAGGGTTAGAAGGTTGAATCTCCACGCATTCATACGCGCGTAGCCACTCTCGCCCCTAGGCAACCCTGCCGGGCAGGTGTACTACGTTCCACCACATTTCGTCCACAATCAATCCACCAAAGCAGGAGTAGGGTTTTACGCCTCACGGCGGCCCAAACCTGGGGAAAATCGCCCATGTGATCTCTGTCGTGCTGCCCCACGCTCTTCTGCTCTTTGTGCAATGTGACATCCCCCTGGTGAACTAGCAAGGGACCCCTGCTCCCATAGGTGGTCGTGGTTTCCCATGACATCTTGGGAGTGCCAGGTAGGGGGATCACTTGCATGAACTTGAAAGCGTGTGGTACGCGTCATCTTCATCACCGCTTTCATCTTCGACGGCGCCATCAACTATGGCGCCCAAGAACAAGTCTGGTGCTTTGGCTCATCCGTCCACCTCGAAGGCTCCACCGCCCGCGGCTGCCAATGTTGCATGAGATATGGAGGCACGCGAGGACGTGGTCGGATGTGGGATCGAAAGTATGTCTAGAGGGGGGTGATTAGACTACTTGACCAAATAAAAACTTAACCTTTTCCCAATTTTAGTTCTTGGCAGATTTTATCTATTTTAGGAAGAGTCAAGCAATCATCACACAATTCAAGCAAGCATGCAAAGAGTATATAGGCAGCGGAAAGTAAAGCATGCAACTTGCGAGAATGTAAAGGGAAGGGTTTGGAGAAATCAAACGCTATTGGAGAAACGGATGTTTTTCCCGTGGTTCGGATAGGTGGTGCTATCCTACATCCACGTTGATGGAGACTTCAATCCACGAAGGGTAACGGTTGCGCGAGTCCACACAGGGCTCCACCCAAGGGCAACGGTTGCGCGAGTCCACGGAGGGCTCCACCCACGAAGGGTCCACGAAGAAGCAACCACCCACAAAGGGTCCACGAAGTAGCAACCTTGTCTATCCCACCATGGCCATCGCCCACGAAGGACTTGCCTCACTAGCGGTAGATCTTCACGAAGTAGGCGATCTCCTTGCCCTTACAAACTCCTTGGTTCAACTCCACAATCTTGTCGGAGGCTCCCAAGTGACACCTAGCCAATCTAGGAGACACCACTCTCCAAGAAGTAACAAATGGTGTGTAGGTAATGAACTCCTTGCTCTTGTGCTTCAAATGATAGTCTGCCCAACACTCAACTCTCTCTCATAGGATTTGGATTTGGTGGAAAGAAGATTTGAGTGGAAAGCAACTTGGGAAGGCTAGAGATCAAGATTCATATGGTAGGAATGGAATGTCTTGGTCTCAACACATGAGTAGGTGGTTCTCTCTCAGAACATATGAGTAGGAATGATGTGTGTGTTCTGATGGCTCTCTCACTGAATGAGAAAGAGGTGGAGGGGTATATATAGCCTCCACACAAAATCCAACCGTTACACAGTTTTCCAATCTCGGTGGGACCGAATCAATAAACTCGGTCTGATCGAAATAGTAAACCTAGTGACCGTTAGGAATTTCGGTGGGACTGACATGCAATTTGGTAGGACCGATTCAGTTAGGGTTTGGGCATAACGTAATCTCGGTGAGACCGATTACACAAACTCGGTGAGACCGAATTTGGTAATTAGCTAACCAGAGAGTTGGTCAGGCAAACTCGGTGGGACCGATTTGCTCTTTCGGTGGGACCGAGTGGAACTCGGTGAGACCGAAAAGTTACAAAGGGGAAACACTGAGTTTGCATTGCAATCTCGGTGGGACCGATTCGCTCTTTCGGTGGGACCGAAAAGTTACGAAAGGGAAGCAGAGAGTTTGCAACCCCATCTCGGTGGGACCGAGATCCTTATCGGTAGGACCGAATTGCTAGGGTTTGGCAGTGGCTAATGACAAGTGAAACTCGGTGGCGCCGGATATGAAGAATCGGTAGGACCGAGTTTGGCTTAGAGTTTAGGTCATATGTGGATATGGGAAAGTAGTTGAGGGTTTTGGAGCATATCACTAAGCACATGAAGCAAGAGGCTCATTAAGCAACACCTCATCCCTCCTTAATAGTATTGGCTTTTCCTATGGACTCAATGTGATCTTGGATCACTAAAATATAAAATGAAGAGTCTTGAGCTTTTGAGCTTGAGCCAATCCATTGTCCTTAGCATTTTGAGGGTTCCACTTTCATATCCATGCCATGCCAATCATTGATCTTTCCTGAAATAATCATCTTGGAATAGCATTAGCTCAATGAGCTATATGTTGTTATGAATTACCAAAACCACCTAGGGATAGTTGCACTTTCAATCTCCCCCTTTTTGGTAATTGATGACAACATATAGATCAAAGCTTTGACAAATGATAATAAGCATGAAATATATCGTCGCTTTGAGAAGTATGTGATAGTAAGAGCTCCCCCTAAATTTGTGCATATTTAAGATTTGCTTTGTACTGCAAATGCACAAGGAGTTAGAGTCATGGGTTACTCTTCCATGTCACATACATCTTGGTGGAGCGCTCAAAATGATAAGAATGAAATACATGCACTCATCACCAAGAATAGTGAATGATCACAAATGATAGATAGAATGATAATATTTAAGCAAGCATTAAGCAAACATTAAGTGTAACTTATGATCAAACACATGATCATCGATGTCTCACAAACATAAGGACGTAGTATCAAGCACTCAAAAGAAGAAAATGTTCGAAAAACCACCAAATAAAATAAGAGAGAAAAGCAACACTCTCTCTCTCTCTCTCTCGAAGCCTATGATCTATACATCTTCTCCCCCTTTGGCAACAAGTTACCAAAAAGTTCCTAGAAAATGCATAGCACTAGATCGACACTCAGGCTTGATCTTCAGGTGGTGGTGGAGTCCGGATCACTCCAAGGACGAAGGCTTCTATAGATGTTGAAGTAGTCGCTGGAGTTGGAGCTGAGGTAGATGCTGGAGCTGAGGCTGTAGCTGGTGCTGAAGTTGTAGCTCTGGTGTCAGCAACTGGCAGTGCAAATGACCTCGGGCCTCGCGGCACTCTAGAAAAAGCATGAGTTGTGGTCCTGCCTCTCCTCTCATTCATGTCCTCCTGGAGCTGCTCCACTACAGACTGAACTTCTGTTACCTTGACATCCAAGTCATAGAACTTCTGTTCCATGATCCTCTCTAGGCTCTGCTGATTTTTAGTGAGGTTGGCTAGACTTTGCTCAATTCTCAGCGAGGATGCAATCAAGTAACTGAGCTGCTCTTGTTTGGTCTTCAAGAAGTACTCAGATGCCTCCTCTTGAGTAAGCATCCTGGCAGCTTTCTCCTTCTTCGCCTTCTCCTTCTTTGCAAATGCTTGTGCAGATGATGGCTCATTCTCTGTCATCACAACTTCATTGTTCTCAAAATCTGGACGGATGGGCAGGTGTTCCTTATCCAACAAATATACGCCCGTGCCCATCTTGGAGTTGATGAGCTCCTGAATCTGAGGGGCATATCCAGAGCTCCTCTTCTGATCTGCAGCTGTCCTCTTAATGGTTTCCACAATGAGACTCATGACCTTGAATTTTTGAGGCACGTCAAAGACATGTAGCAAGTTGATAGCATGACCTCTGATCATCTTGTGATCTCCAGACTTAGGCAACAGAGTGTGCCTTAGTATCCAATTGATAGTGGGCCATCCTGATAGCAGATAGTGCACTGAGCCAAACTTGAATGTGTCAAGAGCTTCATTGGGAATTTCCTTATACATGTTGGACATGGAGTTATGGTCCATCTTCTTCTTGGCATAGATATCCAAGTCCTCATCTTGCTCTTCTGGGGCATTGATGATCTGTGCCCACTCAGCCACTGTAGATTGGTACCTTGTACCCTCAGACATCCATGTAATCCTTCCATCCGGATAAAAGTGAGCTGTGGAGTAGAACTGCATGATGAGTTCCTCGTTCCACTTTGTGAGCTTCTGCCCAACAAAGTCCTCTACTCCGCACGCTCTGAAGCTGTCCTGAACTCCTGGGTAGTGCTCTTCATTCTCCTTGATGTATGTCCAGTCGACCCATCTCATGTCACAAACGATTGGCTTCTTGTCAAGCAAAACAGTCTCATAAAAATCTTGTTGCTCCTTTGTGTGAAATCTGTAGTCCACGGCAGTCCTTCTCCTAGAAGCATATGGATCTGCTTCTCTCCATTTCCTGAGCCCTGAGTCTCTCCTGAGCTTCATGTCCTCAGCCACAGGATGGGCATCGTTGTGGTCTGGGATCTTGGGCTTGAGCTTCCGAAGGACACTCTCTTCCTCTTCTTCAATAGCTTCAGGCACTGGGCCTTGTTCTTTTCTGCAGCAGGTATACTCCTTGTGTTTCTCTTTGGAGCTGTCTTAGGCTTAGAAGCAGCCTTAGGAGCTTCCTTGGGCTTGGATGCAGCTCCCCCTGACCTTATGGCATCTCCCATAAGTTTGGCTGCCTTGGGTGCTGGTGCAGCAACCTCTTCTTCCTCCTCTTCTACCATGCTGGAGGCTCTCCCAAGCACTTTGGCTATAGTCTTTTTCACCCTCTCTTTCCTCTTTTTGATCTCAGCTGCAACAGGCTCAATGGGAGCAGGTGCAGGCTTTTCAGTTGAGGCTCTAGCCTTTGACATTGGCTGCCTGCCTGCTGGCCTCTTGACTTTCAGGCCTGGCTTTGAGCCTTGAGCTGGCTCAACCCTTTTGGAAGTGTCCTCTTCCTCTGCCACATAGTCTTCATCCTCAGAATCAGACGTTCTCTTCTTCATTTGATGTGTGGCAGCCTTAGGCAGATTGCTGGGGGTGCTCCTGCTGCCATCATCAGAAGACTTGAGGGGCTAGTGCCCTCACTCATCACAACTTGCTGCTCTAAGAGGTTTTGGCTGTCACTTTGATCAGACATGTTGCAAACTGACTGCTGACCCTGTGAATAGATTATGGATAAGATAGAGTGGATGAGCATCACAAAAAGCAGAGATTTTTGCAAAAGATTAATTCAAAAACTTAGTTTTAGTTTTCCACAGAAAGCATCTCGGATCTACCGATTTTCAAACTCGGTGACACCGAAGCAGTTTTGGCACCAGAACTGGTGAACTCGGTCAGACCGAGTCACAGTTCGGTGGCACCGAGACTGCTAGGGTTTCACAGAATTCCAAAATCGGTCGCACCGATAAGTTATTCTCGGTCAGACCAAGTTTCACTTGTGCAATGGCAAAAGCCAGATCGGTGGGACCGAGTTTTTCAACTCGGTGGGTCCGAGATGGTTTTGGCGGAAACCTAAATCTAGAATTTTCGAATTAAACCTAATCTATGAGCGTTTTGACTGGATAGAAGTTTATCAAACGTGGCAAGAATCATGATGATCACAATGTGCTAGGAATCAGATTGAGGAACAGCACAAAGATCAAGTCCATACCCTAGTTCGGCGTGGACTTGCTACGGCGGCAACGGCGGGGCAGAAATCCGTTGACGGCGGCGAAGACCAGCGACTAGAGGCTACTGGCGGTGAGGAGACGATCCGGAGACCTCGGGGGCAGAGCAGGCTATCGCGCGGGCGAGGAGGTTTCGGAGAAATTTCCAAAATTCTGCCCGTCACTATATATAGCCCGACCCTGTCGGTGTGACCGAGTGGAATGACTCGGTGGCACCGAGATGCAAAACTGTGTGCAGTTTTTGCAACTCGGTGTGACCGAAAAGTTCAAATCGGTTGCACCGAGATCGAAAACCTAGATCAACTTAATGAACTCGGTAGGACCGAGAGTGGAGTATCGGTCAGACCGAGATTCATAAAGAGGTTTTGGAAGTTTAAGTCTATGACGAATCGGGGACTCCGAGTGCTCCTCACACAGAGTGGTTCGAATCTGACTTGATCAATTTTGTGATGCAGCATGAATAGAGTTTGAGACGAGAAAAGCATAGATAGCTAGAGGAGGTTCTTAGGCATTCTTGTCCATCCACTTGGCAAAAGAAGATAAAGCCAAACAATCAAAGCAACAAGTGGATGTCCTCGAATGAGTAAAATATGCAATCAGCATGCTCGCACAATAAGATAGCAAATGACATATGTGGCAAAGCATGCACAACCAATTCTAGCATCTATCAAGCAATTTGTGATGACTAGATCATCTATATATGAGTATATTGACTTAGGAGTCAAGTGAGAACACTTGATCGTAGGTCATACTCATCGTTTAAGCTCAAGTGGGGTTACCACTTTTACATAATGCATTGTTTTGTTCACATCTTTAGAGTTGCTTTAGCTCAAGTCTTAGAGTAAAGCTCCCCCTAGATGTGATATCCCCCCTAAGAGGGATGAACTAACCTCGGGTTTTGTCGATGATGACTTCATGTAGATATTGAAGATGTGGATGCTCAATGTTGATGTAGATCTCTTGGAACTATCCATTTGAGTGAATTGCACTTTCAATACCTACATGGGTTAGTGCCACAAGGAACAAACAAGGATATGCATAGACATAGAGTGATGCACACATAAGATGATGTCCATGAAAACTTTAGGTTACCTTGTCCCTTGTCTTACCAACAAGAGGGTTTGTGACTCCTTGAACTAGTGCAAGATGTGGAAGTTGATTGCACTTGTTCTTGCCAAAATGATAAGAGTGAAGTATGTTGGCGGAGTCACCCTCAAGAACTCTCTAGTTCTTCTTCTTTTGGATCCACATCATCTTGATGGGAATCCTTGGAGTTGTAGTCGTACTTGATGAAGTAGAGCTTGAAGTAGTCTTGGGAATCCACTTGACTAAGGTCTTAGGAGCTTCTTCAAATGCATCAATTTCCTCTTGAAGCTTGTCCTAGCCTTTTTGCTCGTAGTCTTGTGGTGGAAGATCATCTTGAGCTTGTGTCCCTTTGAAAGAAGTATACTTCTCTTGTTGAGGGACAAACTTTGTCTTGGGTTATTGATCTTCTTCCCACTCAACTCCATTGGCATTGAACTTTCGTTCGAAACCAACACCTTGATTCTTCCAGTGCATTCCTTGCTTGCGCACAATTTCCTCAAACTGCTTACTCCCGGCAAGGCTTTTGTACACTCCTTTCTCTATAATTCCCTTCAATAAGCTATTTTCTTGCTCAAGTGTAACTTGGCTAAGAGAATCATTAGTGGAATCAAGAGAACTACTAGAAGCAACAATATTGGATTTAGCATGATCATTGTTACTACTAGAGGAAGAATCTTTCTTGTTAGATTTGACTTGAGGCATGTAAGTGGATAAGAGTAAATTCTTGGCAATGTAAGAAGAACTTTTCTTGCGGAGATCATCATTGATTGCTTTTAAGAACTCATGCTCTTGCTCAAGATTGAGCTTTTCAAAGCGTAGCTTCTCATGAGCCCTTAAAAGTTCTCGATGATCTTCGAAGATAGTGTCATGAGCTAACTTAAGAGTTTTTAGTTCTTTAGTTAGAGCCTCAATTTTCTCCTTATCATTGTCATTCGTTTTATCTTGAGTAGCATGATTAATTGTTCTTTCATCATAGTATTCATCACTAGAGTTGTCACCAATCAAATCATCACCTAACAAGTCATCTTCATCACTATTGAAATCAACATACTCGGGGTGTGTTACCTTAGGACCTTTGGCCATGAAGCATCTTCCAATTCCTTCATTTGGTGAGTCAAATATGTCGTAGGAGTTGGTTGACACAAGTGCTAGACCGGCAACACCTTCATCTTGAGTATCTTCGGAGTCGGAGTGATAACTTCTCTCGGAGTGGCTGTCGGAGTCGGAGCCGGATACCCATTCACCAACATGAGCTTGATGTCTTTGTCTTGTGTAGCTCCTTGATGATTTTTCCTTCCTTTCTGAATCCTTGCTTCTCCGTGAGTATCTTCGTTCATAACGATCATCTCTACTCCTTCTCTCTCTTGGTGGTGATCCTTTGCTTCTTCTTTTTGGAGAATCTTCTCTTCTCTTGTAGGGAGCCGTACACTCGTTGGAAAAGTGTCCGGGTCTTCCCCAATTGTAACAGTTTCGCTCTCGACTAGAAGATCTTTTGTCATTGTAGGACCTTGATTTGGAGCTTCTATCTTTGCTTCTATTCTTGTAGAACTTGTTGAAGTTCTTCACCATTAAGCTCAATTCTTCATTGAAGTCTTGTTTCTCACTTGATGATGTAGGGGCTTCACATGAGGCTTTGTAGGCACCACTTGATTTGTTGTGAAGTTCCTCTTTATCCTTAAGTGACATCTCATGAGCAACAATTCTTCCAATCGCTTCCGTTGGCTTGAGATCTTTGTAATTGGGCATCATTTGGATCAATGTGCACACGGTATCATATTTTCCATCCAAGGCTCTTAGGATCTTCTTGATGATGAATTTATCGGTCATCTCTTCACTTCCTAAGCCAGCAATCTCATTTGTGATGAGAGCAAGCCTAGAGTACATTTCAGCGACACCTTCACCATCCTTCATCTTGAACTTTTCAAGTTGGCTTTGAAGCACATCCAACTTGGATTCCTTGACGGAGTCGGTACCTTCGTGCATATCAATCAAAGTGTCCCAAATTTCCTTTGCATTCTCAAGGCGGCTGATTTTGTTGAATTCTTCGGGGCACAATCCGTTGAAGAGAATATCACAAGCTTGAGCATTGTATTGCAACATCTTCAACTCATCCTCGGTAGCTTCACGGTTTGGTTCTCTCCCTTCAAAGAAGTCACCTTGCAAGCCAACACACACAATAGCCCAAACAGCGGGGTTATGTCCAAGAATATGCATTTTCATTTTATGCTTCCAACTAGCAAAATTAGTACCATCAAAGTAAGGACCTCTACGGTGATAATTTCCCTCGCTAGACGCCATACTCTCCTAGGTTGTGAAACCAAGGCTATGACCACCAAAAGCTATGGAGATCAAGCAAATGGAGACCAAAGCTCTGATACCACTTGTGGGATCGAAAGTATGTCTAGAGGGGGGTGATTAGACTACTTGACCAAATAAAAACTTAACCTTTTCCCAATTTTAGTTCTTGGCAGATTTTAGCTATTTTAGGAAGAGTCAAGCAATCATCACATAATTCAAGCAAGCATGCAAAGAGTATATAGGTAGCGGAAAGTAAAGCATGCAACTTGCGAGAATGTAAAGGGAAGGGTTTGGAGAAATCAAACGCTATTGGAGACACGGATGTTTTTCCCATGGTTTGGATAGGTGGTGCTATCCTACATCCACGTTGATGGAGACTTCAACCCACGAAGGGTAACGGTTGCGCGAGTCCACACAGGGCTCCACCCAAGGGCAACGGTTGCGCGAGTCCACGGAGGGCTCCACCCACGAAGGGTCCACGAAGAAGCAACCACCCACAAAGGGTCCATGAAGTAGCAACCTTGTCTATCCCACCATGGCCTTCGCCCACGAAGGACTTGACTCACTAGCGGTAGATCTTCATGAAGTAGGCGATCTCCTTGCCCTTACAAACTCCTTGGTTCAACTCCACAATCTTGTCGGAGGCTCCCAAGTGACACCTAGCCAATCTAGGAGACACCACTCTCCAAGAAGTAACAAATGGTGTGTAGGTAATCAACTCCTTGCTCTTGTGCTTCAAATGATAGTCTCCCCAACACTCAACTCTCTCTCATAGGATTTAGATTTGGTGGAAAGAAGATTTGAGTGGAAAGCAACTTGGGAAGGCTAGAGATCAAGATTCATATGGTAGGAATGGAATGTCTTGGTCTCAACACATGAGTAGGTGGTTCTCTCTCAGAACATATGAGTAGGAATGATGTGTGTGTTCTGATGGCTCTCTCACTGAATGAGAAAGAGGTGGAGGGGTATATATAGCCTCCACACAAAATCCAACCGTTACACAGTTTTCCAATATCGGTGGGACCGAATCAATAAACTCGGTCTGACCGAAATAGTAAACCTAGTGACCGTTAGGAATTTCGATGGGACTGACATGCAACTCGGTAGGACCGATTCGGTTAGGGTTTGGGCATAACGTAATCTCGGTGAGACCGATTACACAAACCCGGTGAGACCGAATTTGGTAATTAACTAACCAGAGAGTTGGTCAGGCAAACTCGGTGGGACCGATTTGCTCTTTCGGTGGGACCGAGTGGAACTCGGTGAGACCGAAAAGTTACAAAGGGGAAACACTGAGTTTGCATTGCAATCTCGGTGGGACCGATTCGCTCTTTCGGTGGGACCGAAAAGTTACGAAAGGGAAGCAGAGAGTTTGCAACCCCATCTCGGTGGGACCGAGATCCTTATCGGTAGGACCGAATTGCTAGGGTTTGGCAGTGGCTAATGACAAGTGAAACTCGGTGGCACCGGATATGAAGAATCGGTAGGACCGAGTTTGGCTTAGAGTTTAGGTCATATGTGGATATGGGAAAGTAGTTGAGGGTTTTGGAGCATATCACTAAGCACATGAAGCAAGAGGCTCATTAAGCAACACCTCATCCCTCCTTAATAGTATTGGCTTTTCCTATGGACTCAATGTGATCTTGGATCACTAAAATATAAAATGAAGAGTCTTGAGCTTTTGAGCTTGAGCCAATCCATTGTCCTTAGCATTTTGAGGGTTCCACTTTCATATCCATGCCATGCCAATCATTGAGCTTTCCTGAAATAATCATCTTGGAATAGCATTAGCTCAATGAGCTATATGTTGTTATGAATTACCAAAACCACCTAGGGATAGTTGCACTTTCATCGGACCAAGCGGCGCCGATGCCACTTCCCCCGCGACCGGAGCCGGAGCGGGAGACACCGAAGGAGAGCTGCATCAACAACACCCTAACGGCCATGCCCCACTAGGTACGGGTGAAGGGGTTACTCCATCTATCCCCCTTCGTCTCACGGACAGGCACAGCCACAACAATGGCGCTCGGCCCGGGGCGAATCACCGCCCTTCGGCCGCTCCCACCATGGGAGCGGTCGTAGCGCGCGCACCTCCCCTGGTGCGGGTCGAACTAGTCGCTGCGCCCGACGGAGCCGCTGGCCATCAAGCACCTTTGCCACGCCACCATGCCATCCCGGTGGCCGCCCCGCAGCAACAGGGACGTGGTACTGTCACTGCTGGCACCGATAGGTGCCGAGCGACGGTGCGATTTTCATCGTCGTCACCCATGCCAAGTACCGGTACGGAGGCCATGCTGCGGGCTCAGCTCCTGCTGAGGTTTTTGCCAGCGGTCGAGAAGATGGACGAATGGCATGCTACCATCCAAAGTCTGCTCGGTTTCGCTGAGGCTGGGGGCTCGCAGCAAGCCGGCCCGCCATGACCTCCCTAAGCAACGACAATGGCTCATGCTGCTGGCTGTACGAAAGGGGCCATCCCAACATGCAGTCCCCGCTGCGGCAGCCTATGCGAGCACAGCAAAATCAAGAACCCGACGATGTCTCTATGGCCTCTTCCGGCCCTCGAGCGTGTCCAGGCCGACGGCGAGCCCTAGAGGATCGGCGGAGGGGAGGCGCGCACGTCGTCATTGAGCGACGCCGCGATGATCACCGCCAGACCGATGGGTGTGATGGCCCCGACGTCGACGAGCCTCGCTCGGTATTGGCGGGTACCTACCTTTTGAGGTTGGGTGCCCTACCTTTACTTGTGAGCTGCGGCAAGTCCGTTGGCCGTCCGTTTGCACGTTCAAGCCAGAGATACCCGAGAAGTACGACAGAAGACTGAACCCGACAGAGTTCTTGAGCATCTAGACCATTGCTGTTTATGCTGCCGGAGGAAGAGATGAGAAGGTTTTTGCCAACTACTTCCCTTTAGCTCTCAAGTCCAATGTGATGTCTTGGCTAATGCACCTACCAGAGAACTCCATTTCGTTGTGGGCTGACCTGTGCCACGAGTTCATTAGCGCCTTCACCGGCGGCCATCAAGAGCCAGGCAGGCCCAACGACTCGCAACTTCTCCAATAGAAAGAAGTTGAGACCCTCCAGAAGTATTCATAGAGATTCAGCAAGGTCCATAGGAACATCCCAAATATCCATCCTGCAGCGGTGATAGCTGCCTTCCAGTCCGATGTGCGCAACCGCAGGATCCATTCCAAGATGAACGTGCAGTTGCCCAATACCATGAAGGAGCTTTACACCTTGGTGGATAAGTCTGCTCGGATGGAGGAGCGAAGGAAGCTGCCCGGGGAGGAGGATTGCATCAATGTTGATTCAGAGGATGATGACGAATCCACTAGTTAGAAGAAGGGCAAGAAGCGTAGTAAGAAGCGCAAGGATACGGCAGTGATGACTGTTGAAGGATCGGGTGCGCCTACTACCGGCAAGAAGGCTAAGCCCAAGGTTCTCAGCAAGGAAGCTACCGTGTGCGCTGACTGCCGGAAGGGCGTGGCTGCCGAGAAGGCCGAAAGGGCAATGGGCCATACTGCAAGATCCATTGGACCAAGGACCATGACCTTCAAGAGTGTTATTAGGTGGAGCAGCTCGTCAAGAGGCAGAGAGCAGAATATGAGAAGCATGACAAGGAAAAGGGTGAGAATGTCGTTGGCGGTAAGGGCCGATGTGGTGAAGCAAATTGCCCAAGCAAACCCTTCCGGAACAAAGGAAAACCCGCCATAGGTAGAGAGAAGGAAGCATGCGATGATGAGAGTAATGGAGAGGATTAAGACGAAATGAGAGAGCAGGAGTTTCAGAAGACTACCGACGCCCTATGCATTGACAGGGGTGCATCTCTGCACGCCTCTCACCGCCAACTGAAATGGTGGGCATGTGAGGTCAATGTCGTGGAACCAGCACCAGGAGCCCGGGCACCACTCAAATGGTCATGCACGCCCATCATCTTTGATGGAGAGGATCATCCTGACCGTACCACTGCGGTGGGATGTTGGCCAATATTGGTCTCTCGAACAATTCACAACCTAAAGGTCACAAAAATGTTGGTGGGCGGTGGGACCGGGTTGAATCGGATTTCCCCAGTAGTCATCGACAAACTTCAGGTAGCGGAGGAAGAATTGAAGGCCATCGGCACGTTTCAAGGAGTTAATGCCGGCAGGAGTCATCCTAAGGGAAAGATCGCATTGTCGGTGAGATTTGGGGGAGAGCTGAAATATCGGACTGAGAAGATTGTGTTTGATGTGGTTGACCTCCCTTTGCCGTACACTAGGATCCTTAGATTCCCTGCCCTGGCAATATTCATGGCAGCATCCCACTATGCCTACAATGTTGTCGGCATCCTGGGAACGGGGGTACCCAGACTTGCCTACCTGCGGCCCAGGGGGTGGCTCCACCCGCGGCCTGGTACGGACCATCTTCATCAGCAACCATTCAGGACCCACGCGAGGGGCCAAGCCTTGCGAGGCGTGCGACGCAAGACCTCCTCAGGGGCTACCTCCCTAGGCTGGCTCCTAAGGAGCGGAGATATATATGCAAGGGGCACCTCATGAGGTCCGCGTGACGTGAGCCATGACAACCAAGGCCAAAGCGGGCGCCTGCGGGCATAGGGTGCCAGTTTCCTCTCTGTTGCTAAGGAAGCGAGCAAAGGCGAGGAGTCCCGAGGCATCAGGCAAAGGTTTCCATATCGGTCCAACAAGACCAAGACCAGTAGGATGGCAGGACGGAGGTCACCGTGGAGCCCACGACGACATCAGCACCAGAGCCTTTGGTAGGCGAAGACCACCTTTTGTTAGGATAACTTGTACTAGTTGTCCCCCTTCAAACTGGCCGTTGTGCGATCCCTTCCCGCCTATATTTGGGAAGAGGGCCAGGGCCTCTATAAATAGGACTAACTACCACCTTAGAGTGGCAGATAGAGACCATCCACGCACACGCAAGCTCATCGAGCTCAGGAACACCTCTCCTTGGGAGGCTGTTCATCCCTTGTACTTGTTCATCCTCAACCTACAAGGCAATCCACCACACCACACTGTAGTAGGGTATTACACCACAATGGTGGCCCAAACCAGTATAAATCCTTGTGTCCCTTGTTCTTCAGATTCGGCGAGGTAGGCTTAGAGATCGTTGCGAGAGTGGGCTCGTAGGGGAGAGAGATATTCATGCGCACCCCAGTGTTTGAACCTCCATGGTTTGCTGAAACCCGTAATCCGACATTCGGCACGCCAGGTAGGGGTGTGCCGAAGTTCCGCTCCTCCACCGGCTCCACCTCCCCATTTGGTCCACATGGCTGGCATTGCTCCACCGACTCGATCGACGGGCGACCACGACGGTGCCAGGGGGCTCAGGGCCTTCACCCCTGCCTTACGGCTGGTGCGGTGGCCGCCCAAGTTCAGGCCGGAGATGCCGCCTCACTTCGATGACATGGCGGATCCGTCGACCTTCGTGCTGGCTTATGAGGAGGCCGTCCTGGATGCGGGAGGCGGCAACAAGTTCATGGCTAATTGGTTCCCCATGGCCCTCGCTGGCGCACCGTGCGCTTCATTGCTCAACATGCCAGGATCCTCCGTCACTTCTTGGGAAGAGCTGTGCGGCCTTTTTGTCACGCGCTTCACAGTGCCGGCGCCTGTCACCGTTGCGGCCCTCTTCGGCGGCTCACAATCGCCACCCTCGGACCGCCATGTCAAGTAGTTCTTCCGCCAGATCGGTGCTGCATTGTATGGCAGGGAGCCCCTCCAGGATGGGCGGCGCCCAAGGCCCACCTCACATTCGACTTAGGGGATCACCCCGCTACCACTGCCGGCTTGGGCGTGCTCCCAATGCTCTACGTGCCCACCATCTTCAACGTCGCCATGACCAAGACTCTCATCGATGGTGGAGCAGGCCTCAACGTGCTCTCCTTGGAAGCTTTCATCTTGCTTAATGTACCATACGGCCGGCTCCGCCCCACCAAGCCTTTCTCTGGAGTCAGCAGTGGGTCCACCAGCCCCCTGGGGCAGATACGCCTTCCGGTCACCTTCGGTACCTGGGACAACTACCGCACTGAGCTCATCGACTTCGACATCGCCCGCATCGGCCTCCCGTACAATGCCATCCTCGGGTACCCTGCCTTAGCCCAGTTCATGGCGGCGACTCATCCAGCCTACAACCACATGAAGATGCCGGGCAGCAGTGGCATCCTCACTGTGGCTGGAGACACCAAGGAAGATCTGGCGGCTCTCAAGCTCACCTTCAGGGCTGCAGCGGTGGCACACCTGGCCTGCGAGGCCGCCCTAAGGGCTAAGGAGTCCGCGCTGGCGAAGAAGAAGCAGTTGTTCACTCAAGATCGGGCCGAAACAAAGCAAGTGCCAGTCGAGGAAGACGGATCCTCGGGGGCCACCTTCACCATAGGCGCCAGCCTCGACCCAGATCAAGAGGATGCGTTGGTAAAGTTCTTGCGCGTGAACAAGGAGGTATTCGCCTGGGAACCCAAGCACCTGGTAGGGGTCCGAAGGGGGGTAATCAAGCATCACTTAAGGGTGTGCCCCAATGTGCGCCCTGTGAAGCAGAAGGTGTCGGATCTGGGGTTTCGGCAGATCCTTGAGGTTCGAACACTGGGGTGCACGTGAAGGTTTTCCCCCTATCGATCCACGCCCTAGCTCTCTAGATCTCGCAGACGAACAAGACGAACTATCAACACAGAAAGACAAAAGATTTATACTGGTTCGGGCCACCATTGTGGTGTAATAACCTACTCCAGTGTGGTGGTGGATTGCCTCTTGGGCTAATGATGATCAGTACAGAGGGAAGAACAACCTCCTGAGGTCGAGGTGTTCTTGTGTTTGGTGAGCTTGTGTGTGCGAGGATCGGAATCAGCTGCCGAGTTGTGACGGTGTTGATCCGATGCCCCTCATGGTGGTGGCTAGTTCTACTTATATAGGCCCTAGTCCTCTCCCCAAATATTGAGCAGGAAGGGATGCCACAATGGCCAATTCGAAAGCAGACAACTAGTACAAGCTATCCTGACAAAAGGTGGTCTTCGCCTACAAAAGGCTCTGGTGATGATGTCGTCTTGGGCTCCATGGTGACCTCCATCTTGCCGTCCTTCTGGTCCTGGTCTCGTTGCACCAATATGGAAACCTTTGCTTGATGCCTCGGTACTCCGCGCCTGCGCTTGCCCCCTTAGCACCAAAGAGGAAACAAGGACGCTGCGCGCGCTAGCGCCCACCTGGCGCCCGCCTGCCCTCGATCGTCATGGCTCACGTCAAGAGGACCTCGCGAGGTTTACCTTGCCTTGGTCTCTCCGCCCCTCGTGAGCCTGCCTAGTGAGGCCGCTCTTGAGGAGGTCTTGCGTCGTCCGCCCCGCGAGCCTTGGCCCTTCGCGAGGGTCTTGAATGTCTTATCGATGAAGATGGGTTGTATGAACCTGCCAGCCTAGCCACGCCGTGGGCGGCAGGCAGGCAAGTCTGGGGACCCCCGTTCCCAGAACACCGACAGTAGCCCCCGGGCCCAAGGCGCGCTCGGGCTTGGCTTCGAGGCGAAGCCAAAGGGTCAAGCGCGTAGCGCCGTGGGCCCCAAAAGCCTGTGGCCTTGGTTGACGCGTGGCGGTTGATTGGACGTGGGCGTCTTCGCTTCCCCACGCTGCCTTGGCAACTGCCCGACTTGACAAGTCCCTATCGCGTGGAAGGAAAACCATCATTACCTGTGATCCTGGGGTGCTGGTTGGCCTTCCTCTGCTATAAATGGGGAGGGGGCAGAGCCCCCATCGTCCTTCTCTTCCATTCTGCCTGCTTCTTCCTCCTCTGCTCCTCTTCTAGCAGCCACTTCAATGGTGTCGATCCGCAGGTTTTCGGCTGAGGAAAAGGGGAAGGTTCCCCTTGACGTGCCGACACTGCTTCTACTGAAGAAGAGATCGGTCCACCACCGCGACGCCGCGGAGATGCAGGTGGTGACGAGGCCTTGGTGCGGGCGGCCTCCTCCTGGGTATCCATTGCCCTTGTACGCCAAAACCGGGGGCTCTGGAGGAAGGAACGACGAGCATTGGCGTGCGCGCCACGGCCAAGGTCAACGCGCCGCAACGTCGAGTGCCGCCGCTCCTGGAGTTCATGCCTTGGACTCTTCACGCGAGTTCGTGCTATGGGCGGCGATGCCCCCAAGTTCCTGGATCCGCTTCCCGCGCTTCTTCTCCGATGTGATGCCACCGAGGGGACCTCTCAAGCTCTGCTTGCAGCATGCCGACTACAATGCCCCGGCGACCGGAGCCGAGGTTGAAGCAGTCTGCACCGGCAAGATCTTCATGACCTATGGCTGGGGTGAGGTCGCGCGGGTTTCCCGTGCGAAGGGCGCCCTCACGATCCACCTCGAGTATGACGGCGCCTCCATGCTGTTCTTCATGGTCTTCGACATGGAGGGTCGTCACTTGGAGTGTTCCCCTGAAGGGGAGCGCCAGGGTGAGGCGCGGCCCGCTCGGGGCTGCTCCAACAGCAGCGACTCTTGGGAGTTCAGCGGCTCTCTTGAGCTCTACGAGACTCCGGAGATGAGCGACGACAGCTACGTGCCCCGAGCTCCCGCCGTGCTTGGAGCAGGGCCGCCACGTCCGGCCGCCGCCATCGCTGATCTGGATGGGGTTGGCGCCGGCCTCCTGTTGATGATGGCGTCGGCCGTGGGGGTGTGTAGATAGGATTCTCCTAAGTTTTTGTCTTTTGTTCCCTACGAGGAATCAAGAAGTTTCTCGCGGGGGCGTGTAAAGAATCTGCAATTCCTTTAGTTGTCATTATCTTAATTATGCAAGCCTTGTTAGCGCTAGTCCTGTTTAGGCTCAGTCTTCCCTTTCCAACCTCGCGACAGCTTGTTGCTCTATGCTGACAGGTCCTGGTCCCCAGGCAGGCTTTATCCATCACTTGTATGCGAGGTCACGTGCCGTGGTCAAGGCCAGGAGGTGAGCGGCCCGAGGTCTAGTAAGAGCCCCTGAGGCGCGATGCGCAGGAGGTCCCCTTTAGAGCTCAAGAAGCTGTGGTAAGATAAGAAAGGGAGGCGACATAGCCACAACAGGGCTGCGGCATGCGTGTCTGATTAGGTTCCAATGACTGGTTGATCCGAGCTCATGACTTATCTTGGCGGTCCGGGGTCGATTCTTCGTGATGCGCCAGACCTGTGCGCGAACATCCAGAGCGTGGCTAGGCCAGGCCCATACGAGTCCTCCCCTTTCAATGCTCTCCTTCGTGCTCTACGACCTCAGGTCCCGGCCCTCGAGCGAGCTTAGCCGCCGCTGGTATGCCAGGTCGCGTGCCGTGGTCAAGGCCAGGGGTGAGGGCTGGAGAGCTAGTAAGATCTCATGAGTCGCGATGCTCAGGGCCCCCCTTTTAACGTGCAAGTGGATTGCTCGGATGAGGTGGGAGCTCGCGTGCCGCCTAGTCTTATCCTCATGAGGTTCCTGCGAGCCAGCACAAGGAAGAACATGATCTGCCATTATGGTTGCCAGCCTGCCACTAGTTGCTTCATGAGGAGGTGAAGGCACTGAGGGCCTGGTGAGGTGACGTGCGCGGGCCTGGTGAGGTTTTTCAACGTGGCAGGGACGAACCCATGCACCAGCGCTGTGGTGCATGAGGAGGCCCCGTGGGAGGCGATGATTGAGCAGGTATCAATCACAGGTAGATCAATCATAAGAGCAGCAGGCTTAAGTAATGCATGGGGGATACGTGCCACTGGGTCAGGCCCGAGCAGCCTGGGAATGATGCAGCCCGTGGGGCGCTCCCAACAAGGTAAGCTGAAGACATAAATAAAAGGGGTACATGCCATAGGGATGAACCCACGCGGCCTGGGAATGATGCATCCCGAGGGGCACTCCCAGCTGAATGAGCTTGAAAAGATGTCACTTGGTTATGTTGATGAAGGAGAGTTGAGGCAGCTGAAGGCGCACGGTGAAAGGGTTGCTCCTCATGAGGCACCGGGGCCCTGAGCCTCAGGAGGCTCTGGGGACTCACGTGGTTCCTTGAGGACCATCTCCATCTCCCTCCGGATGGCGTGGTGCCTGGCCTCCTGAGACGCCAGGAGGTGCCGCAGGTTGCACTGGTAGGCGGCCGATACGCTTGGTAGGCCAAAGGGCATGCAACGTAGCTGTGCGGTGGGCCCTCGCAGTGTCCCACACGCGAAGGCCAGAAAAGCTCTTGAGAAGCGACCCTGTTGAGCCTTGGGATGTCGACATTGACGCAGACGTGCAGCCCGGCATCCTCGCCTGGATGAAAAGCTGCCTTGTGAGCGGTGGTCGCCACGCATGGCCCTTGGGTCTTGCAGCTCCTAGTTGATCTTGGTGATGAACTCCTAAACGGTGGGCGGTCCTTGCCCTATGTCCTCCTGAGGGAAACATGCTGTGAAGCATGCCTCCAAGTGGTGCCCGAGCGCCTCCCTCGTGATGTGGGCAAGGTCTGAGGCCTTCTAGAAGAAAGCCCCCGAGCCCTGCCCGAGAAGGGCGCAGGGCGCGCCTTCCTATGCGATGGAAGGAGGCGCCCCTGGAACGGGCGCCGATCCTGACGAGGCTCTGGCTGCGACGCCACCCTCCTGAAGTCCGGCACGGCGCAAGTGCTTCTTCTTCTTGGGGATGGCCTCATGAGGGCCCTCGCTCCTGCTATCGGTGTCGTCGATTGCTGCAGCTTGGAAGGCACGCTCGAGGGAGCACACCGCATCTCTTTCTTCACATGGGACTGTGATGATCCTGCTGCTTCCCGACATCTTGAGGACATTGTAGCCGTGATGGGTCACCGCCATGAACTTGGCCAGGGCTGGGTACCCGAGGATGGCATTGTATGGCAGACGGATGTGCGCGACATCGAAGTCGATGAGCTCGGTGCGGTAGTTGTTGCGCGTGCCGAAGGTGACAGGGAGGCGGACCTGCCCTATCGATGTAGTGGAACCATTGGTCACTCCTGAGAAAGGCTTGGTAGGCTGGAGCTGGTCATAAGGCACTTGGAGGCTATCGAACGTGTCAACGGATAGGACACTGAGCCCTGCGCTGCCATCGATGAGGGTCTTGGTAACTTGCACGTTGCTGATGACTGGGGAGCAAAGCATCGGGAGGACGCCAGCGGTAGCCGCGCACTTGAGCTGATCTGCCGAGCTGAACATGATGGGGCACTGGGACCACCTGAGCGGGCATGTGGCTTCGAGCTTGGGAAGGACTGAATTCACTTCACAAGCAAACTGCTTGAAGATACGCTGCGAGGCTGGGGCCTGGGTGTCGGTGTCAAAACCGGCGGATCTCGGGTAGGGGGTCCCGAACTATGCGTCTAAGGTGGATGGTAACAGGAGGCAGGGGACACGATGTTTACCCAGGTTCGGGCCCTCTTGATGGAGGTAATACCCTACATCCTGCTTGATTGTTCTTGATGATATGAGTATTAAAAGAGTTGATCTACCACGAGATCGTAGAGGCTAAACCCTAGAAGCTAGCCTATGGTATGATTGTTTGTTGTCCTACGGACTAAACCCTCCAGTTTATATAGACACCGGAGGGGGCTAGGGTTACACAGAGTCGGTTACAAGGGAGGAGATCTACATAATATTGCCTAGCTTGCCCTCCATGCCAAGGAGAGTCCCATCCGGACATGGGACGAAGTCTTCAATATTATATCTTCATAGTCCAACAGTCCGGCCAAAGGATATAGTCCGGCTGTCCGGAGACCCCCTAATCCAGGACTCCCTCACTGGGCTACACCCAAGATGCAGGCGATGGCATGCGGTTCCTGGAAGCCCCCATCCCCCTCGTCCTAATGGTGTTCGTCATTCCTTCTTGGTGGCGGTGGTAGCGGAGGGAGTCCAGCGTTGCCTTGAGGGCGATCCTCACGAGTCTGATCTCTCCAGGCGCCCTCGCGAGGCTGATCCTGCCAGCGATCCTCACGAGGCCGGTCGCGCCACTCCTGACATGGGCCACGGTCGTCCCATCGTCCACCACCGCGTCCTCCTCCTCGGCCATAGCCCCGGTTGCCGCGCTTGGGGCATCGGTTGAAGCGTCCTTCGCAAATGGCTCGGAGCTCTTAACAGTCGCTGGTGTTGTGGGTGCTCAGGTTATGGAAGGCACAGAACGGACGGCTGCTCTTGGATGACTTTGGTTGGTCTCTGCCACGCTTGGTGTCGGGTTCCGCCGCGAGTACGGCTGCTCCCTTGCGCTTCACGTCCTTGGCCTTGGCTTTCTTCTCCTCCGGGTCTGCAACAGGGAGCTCGAGGAGGGAGAGGCACCCCCGCCTTAGCTCTTGCAAACTTGGTCACAATGTTGAACAGCTCCAGGGTTGTGCACAACTCTTCATGGATAGCGAGCTCTTCCTTCATCTTGACGTCGCGGATGCCATCAGAGAATGTAGAGATGATGGCCTCGTCGGTCACCTTGGGGATCTTGATCCATGCGGTCTTGAAGCGCTGAATGTACTTCTGCAGGGTGTCTCCCGGTTGCTGCTTGATGCGGCGTAGGTTGCCCGCGACCAGGGGGCGGTCGTGCGTGCCCTGGAAGTTGGCGATGAAGCGGGTGCGCATTTTGTCCCTGGAGGAGATCGAGCCCGGCGGTAGGTTCAGGAGCCATGAACGAGCGCCTTCCTTGAGAACCATGGGAAACCAGTTTGCCATGACCTTCTCGTCGCTGTTGGCCACTTCGATGCTCAGCTCATAGAGCTGCAGGCACTCCTCGGGGTCGGGGGTGCCGTCGTAGCGAGGAGGCAGATCCGGCTTGAACTTGCCCGCCCAGGCGACATTGCCCGGCTGGGGGGGGGAGGCGCGATAGCTAGCCGTGGTCACTGGGACCCGCCTTGGGGGTGGAGCTTGGTCTTGATGGGGTTCGGGCCCTGCCGCAGCAGCCGGTCCTAGTGCGGCGGCGCGAGGAGCGGCGGAGCGTTTTGTTGCAGTCAAGGGACTTCTCGACAACTTCTCTCTTCACGTGCAGGTGCGGGAGGCAGCGGGTCACGTCGCGGAGCCGCGCGTCTTGGCGCTAGGGCGCCCTCTTGGGGCTGTGGTGGTGGAGGCGCTCCGTGAGCTACGTCGCCCATGGCTGGCGGAGGGCGAGGCGGTGAGAGGGACGGCGCAGAAGAGCCCCCTGCAGCGCGGACAAGCTCGGCAATGCGGTCGAACTAGTCCAGGTAGAGGTCGTCGATTGGGCGGTAGCGCAGGAGCTCGTGCGCCATGAGGAGCGTGACCCGTGCATCCTTGGGAGCGTGACGTGCATGGGAAGAAGAGTCGGCCGCGGTCAACGAGGGAGTGGCGGTGCGGCCATCCCGCCGCACCGACGGGTGTAGCGAGGATGCTTGCTGCTCGTTCCCCGCAGGGCCGGCGGCGGCGTTGGCAGCGGGCGACGGGGAGCGGTGAGGTGGCCTGCCGACGGGAGCCGTCTGAGCGACGTGGGCGGCGAGTGCAGCCCGGCGCTCAGCACGAGCGCGGCGCGCGTATGCCATGGAGACGATGGAGCAACGGAGTGCGAAGCGATGGACAGAGGCTCCGGCGCACCCTTACCTGGCGCGCCAAATGTCAGATCTAGGGTTCCGGCAGACCCTTGAGGTTCGAACACTGGGGTGTGTGTGAAGTTTTTTCCCTATCGATCCACGCCCTAGCTCTCTAGATCTCATATATGAACACGACGAACTCTCAACACAGAAAGACATAAGATTTATACTAGTTCGGGCCACCATTGTGGTATAATACCTTACTCTAGTGTGGTGGTGGATTTGCTCTTGGGCTAATGATGAACAGTATAGAGGGAAGAACGGCCTCCTGAGGTCGGGGTGTTCTTGTGTTTGGTGAGCTTGTGTGTGCAAGGATCGAATCAGCTGCCGACTTGTGATGGTGTCGATACGATTCCCCTCATGGTGGTGGCTAGTTCTACTTATATAGGCCCTGGTCCTCTCCCCAAATATTGAGCGGGAAGGGATGCCACAACGGCCAATTTGAAAGGGGACAGCTAGTACAAGCTATCCTGACAAAAGGTGGTCTTTGCCTGCAAAAGGCTCTGGTGATGACGCTGTCTTGGGATCCATGGTGACCTCCGTCTTGCTGTCCTTCTGGTCCTGGTCATGTTGCACCAACATGGAAACCTTTGCTTGATGCCTCGGTACTCTGCGCCTGCGCTTGCCCCCTTAGCACCAAAGAGGAAACAAGGACGATGTGCGCGCTGGCGCACGCCTGGCGCCCGCCCGGCCTCGATCTTCATGGCTCACGTCACGAGGACCTCATGAGGTTTACCTTGCCTTAATCTCTCCGCCCCTCGTGAGCCTCCCTGGCGAGGCCGCTATTGAGGAGGTCTTGCGTCGTCTGCCCTGCGAGGCTTGGCCCCTCGCGAGGGTCTTGAATGTCTTGTCGATGAAGATGGGCCATACAAACCTGCCAGCCCAGCCATGCCGTGGGCCGCAGGTGGCAAGTCTTGGGACCCCTGTTCCTAGAACGCCGACAGAAGGCATGACGGCAGTCCACAAAGAACTAGTCCTTCATTGTCCAGGAAACTCTCAAGCTAGAGGCGGCAGTTGTCATTCACGAGGTTCGATACCCGGTGTGGCTGGCGAACCCCGTCGTTGTGCCCAAGAAGGGTGGGAAGGAACGCATATGTATCGACTTCATCAAACTCAACAAAGCCTGCCCCCAAGACCCTTTCCCGCTCCCGTGCATCGACCAGATCGTCGACTCCACCGCCGAGTGCAACCTGCTATGCTTCCTGAATGCATTCTCGGGCTACCACCAGATCAAGATGGCGGTGGAGTACATGGAGAAGACGGCCTTCTCGGCCCCCTGCGGTGTATAGTGCTGCACATACATGCCGTTCAGACTACGCAACACAGGGGCGACCTTCTAGCGGCTGATGAACATCGCCCTGGGCTAGCAACTAGGGAGGAACGCAGAAGCCTATGTTGATGATATCGTGGTAAAATCAAGGGAAGGAAGAACCCTCATTCAGGACTTAGAGGAGACTTTCACCAGCCTGTGCCAGGTGGACCTGCGGCTCAACCCGGAGAAGTGCGTGTTTGGTGTCCCTTCCGGCAAGCTGCTAGGCTTACTTGTGTCACACCGCGGGATTGAGGCCAATCCGGAGAAGGTCAAGGCAATAGAAGACATGAGCCCGCCGCAAACCCTAAAGGAAATGTCGAAGCTCGCGGGCTGCGTGACCTCGTTGGGGCGCTTCATTTCCATGTTGGGGGAGCGCGCCCTGCCATTTTCCAAGCCGATAAGAGGAAGGGACCATTTGAATGGACCCTAGAGGCTGACCTGGTGTTTCAAGACCTCAAGAGATACTTGACCAGCCCACGAGTGATGGTCGCGCCTCATCCCCTCGAGCCCCTCTTGCTCTACCTGTCTGCCATGCCCCACTCCACCAGCGTGGCGCTTGTGGCTGTCCGGGAGGAGCGCCAGTCCAAGAGCTCGCCGAGCAACGCTGCACCTTCGGCGGGTACGATGCGGCACCGAGGCGGCGCCACTGAGGCCACGACGGCATCAGCTGATGGTCAGGCCTTGCAAGACAGCGCTCCCGGGCCTAAGGAGGCCCTGATGGGCGGCCAGGCTCCTGAGGTCCCCCCACCTCAGGAGGCACCACAACCTCAGGAGGACACAGGCTATATTGACGCTCCAGCCCTCGTCGAGCACCCAGTATATTTCGTCAGCACTATGCTACGGGACGCGAGAGCACAGTATGCTATGCCACAGTAGATCTTACTCACGCTCTTGGTTGCCTCGCGCAAGCTACGCCATTATTTCCAATGCCACCCAATCAATGTAGTCTTAGCCTACCCCCTGGAGAGGGTGCTCCAGAGCCCCAATGCCGCGGGGAGAGTTGCCGAATGGAACATTGAATTACCTGCGTTTCAGTTGGAGTTCACCACGACTAGGCTCATCAAGGGAGCCGCACTCGCTGACTTCGTTGCGGAATGGACTGACGCTCCGGGGTCCGAAGCGGGCGAGAGCCGATCCCTCTCATTGGGAATGAAGCACCAGACGGCTGAGTCATGGACTTTGATGGCGCTTTCGCAAGGCAAGGTGCGGGAGCTGGCGCCGGGGTCATCTCGCCAGGCCAACACAAGATATACTATGCCATGCAACTTTGCTAACAGCGGGGTGAGAAGGTCTCCAACAACATCGTGGAATACGAGGGATTGATCGCCGGCCTCAAGGCCGCCGCAGCCTTGGGGGTGAGGCATCTCACCTTCAAGGGTGACTCGCAGCGTCTCGTCAACTTCTCCAACAAGGTGTACGAACCAAGGGACGAGCACATGGAGGCGTACCTCGCAGAGGTGTGCAAGATGGAGAAGCAATTCTCGGGCCTAGAGATACAGCATGTGCCATGCGGCACCAACAAGGAGGCTGACGAGATCACCAAGAGGGCATCAAGGCGTCTACCCCAAGAACCTGGTGTCTTCAAAGAGCAACTCTTCAAGCCTTCGACGACCCCCGCGGCCATGGAGACTACATCATCTCGAGAGGAACTCCCCCAACCACCAGCCTCGGGAGCCCCCGCTTGCGGTCCGACCTTAGGAGCACGTCTGCTCCTGGCACTCGACCTCGGGAGGGGTGTTGGACCGAGGAGTTCAAGGCGTACTTGGTGCACGCGATGCTGCCAGAGAAGGAGGAGGACGCGGAGCGTGTGGCCCGGAAGGCTACGACATACTGCATACAGGATGGTGTGCTATACAGAAAGCGACCAAATGGTGTTTCCTTGCGATGTATCTCTAGGGAGCAGGGAACGAGCTACTAGCTAACATACATGGCAGAGATTGTGGCCACCACTCATCATCATCACAGACCCTGGTCGGCAATGTGTTCCGCAGCGGGTTCTACTGGCCCACGGCACTTAACTACACGACCGAGCTAGTGAGGTCCTGCGAGGCCTGCCAATTCCATGCCAGGCAAATCCACCAGCCGGCCCAGGGCCTCTAGACTATCCCGCTCTCGTGGCCGTTCACGGTCTGGGGGCTGGGTATCCTAGGTCCATTCCCGCGAGCGCCTGAGGGCTACCGCTACCTCTACGTTGCCATCGACAAGTTCAATAAATGGGCAGAGGTGGAGGCCGTCCGCACCATCCCAGCCGGGTCGGCAGTTAAGTTCATCAAGGGCCTCGTGAGCCAGTTCGGGGTCCCTAAGCGCATCATCATGGACAACGGCTCGCAGTTCACTAGCAATCACTTCAGGACCTATTGTGCTAACCTTGGAACATAGATTTGCTACGCTTCGGTGGCACACCCCAGGAGCAATGGCCAAGCTGAGCGTGCCAACGCTCAGGTCTTGAAAGGCCTCAAGACCTGGACCTTCAAGAATAAGATCGAAACCTATGACAGGGGCTGGCATGACAAGCTCCAGTCCGTGCTGTGGTCCATCCTCACCACCGCCACCAAGCCAACAGGCGACACCCCGTTCTTCCTCGTCTACGGAGCAGAAGCGGTTCTCCCTCACAAGGTTAGGCATCGCTCCACGTGCGTCTTGGTGTTTGATGAGATGCAGCAGGACACAATGCGGGGATGTACCTCGTGTTGTGGGAGGAATGCCGCCGTGAAGCCTCGCTCCGAGCGGCAAGATATCGGCAGGCACTGCGATGGTACCACTGTCGCAGCGTCCACTCTAGGACGCTCGAGGTGGGCGATCTCGTCTTGAGGCGGATGCTCTCCAGGGAAGGGCTGCACAAGCTCTCGCCCATGTGGGAGGGCCTGCTTAGGATCGCCCGCTTCTCCAGGCCTGGCACCGCGCGCCTGGAGACGCAGGACGAGGTCCTCATCCAGAACGCCTGGAACATCCAACACCTCCTGAAGTTCTACCCAAGAAGCAAGGCCCAGTGCCTGTGAAGGTCTCTGCTCGTGAAACTCTCACGTAATAATGAGTGGGGCTGTACATGCCTTGATATCGCCGGAGTGCCGCCCTCAGGCCTCGGGTGCTCCCTCCCACGTCCTAGTCGCAACACTTAGTTCCGCGCTGGTGAGAAGACTACACTAGGTGCCGGACGCGGCTGTTCATTTGCTTTCTGTAGTTGGCTTGTCCCTTTTCCTTTAATGAAATTTGGAGTTATGGCGTTTCTTGATGGATTGGTTTTGTGCCCTCTTCTCTCTGATTCTTCCCTCTATTCTTTGTTTTGCGACTGGGAGGGCAGCTGTCGCCCGACGCTCTCCCTCACGCGCCTCGCACTGAGGCTACAGGATAGGCACACGTGCGTACGCACTCCCCTTATCTCTTCAAGGCACCCTCGTTTGAGCTCATAATGGGCGCATCCATTTTTTAGTCTGTGCCCCACGGGTATCGCGATGCGGTGCATTTGGCCATGACCAACCCATGCACCAGGCCTCTCGCGGGAAGGGATAAGGATTTCTTAACGAATTTTTGCAGCTTCACGATATCGCTCAACCAGGCAGTGGGGAAGCATGACTAGGTGCCCACAGGTGCGCGCCTTCACGAGGTCAAGTCGACCCCGGATACATCAAGCTAAGTTACCCCTCTACACCCACATAACGCACAGATTTCACAACACGACCCGGAAACAATAAACGCACCACAAAAGCAACATAAGTACCATGGTTCATTATGCACCCTCACAGGGCCCCATATTAGTTTCTGACGATGCAGGGGGGAAGGGAAGGAGAGGACAAGCAAAAGCAGCTCCTACGACGTGGCTGCTCACGAGGACTGGCCCCTCGGACTCAGACAGAGCCCTCCTCGCTCTTCACCAGGGCGCGACGACTGGATGACACGCCACCGTCCTCAAATCGAGCCTGACGGCATGGCGGCTTGTTGTAGCCGCCGCCGCTGGAGCTCTCGCCGGAGTAGGAGCTGCTGTAGCTGGGCGATCCGCGACCGCCACCAAGGGCGAGTTCACCCTCATGCTCGTCACGGCCATCGCCAAGGCCAAGCACCTCGCCACCATTGTCGTCGTCTTCAGGGCAGCATCCGGCACGGCGACCGTCTTCCCCGAACACCCTCATGAAGAGGGTCGCTGCCCCATCGAACTTGAACTGGAGGGTGCAACCTACCCAGGTCGCGCGTGTGGGCGAACGTCTGCCAGCCGCGGGCCAGAGCTACATTGCCCGCAACAGAGATCTCAACCGTGACCCATGAAGCCTTGCCGCAGCAGCCGTCGGCCTGTAGCCAGAGGCCGCTGGGACCTAGGGCCGGTAGTTCGCCGGCTAAGGAGCGCGGAAGTTGAAGCCAAGTGCCGGCCGGGTTCTCCGACCACACGACAAACTCCGGTAGCACCTCCGCCGAGTGGAAGCATGGCAGTCGAGGCCGGGCGACCATGGGGTGCCTCCCTTCATCAACGGCGATGCCGCACCCTAGGAGGCTCCCGCCGCGTGAAGAGGCGCGGCTGCGGCCGCCATCAATGGCGCCGGACCCTGTGGAAATTCGTCCACGTCCATAAGCAACCACAGTAGGGGTTGCGGGGTGCTTGTGGGGGTGACCACGCCCCCTCTTAGGCGGTGGTGAGCCAGGCCCCTCCTGGCGAGCTTTCCCCTTCTCGGCGGCCGAGAACCTCTTCACCGGCGCCATGAGTGTCGCTGGCAGGCGGCGGAGAAAGAAGGAAGAAGAAGAACCGGGCGGAATGAAGGAAGATATGAGCAATGGGGGCTCTGCCCCTCCCCTCATTTATAGCCAGAGGGAGGCCAACCGCCGGCCTCCACGATTTAAGGTAATGACGACTTTCTTTCGCATGCGATAGGGTCCCCTCAAGTCGGGGGCAGTTGCCGAGGCAGCATGGGGAAGCCGAGATGCCCACGTCTAGTCAGTCACCACGCGTCAATCAAGGCCGCAGGCTATTGCGGCCCGCGGCGCTCCACACTTGATCCTTGGCTTCACCGTGAGCCAAGTACGAGCGCGCCTTGGGACCAAGGGCTGCTACCGGCGTCCTGGGAATGGAGGTACCCAGACTTTCCTGCCTGCGGCCCAAGGCGTGGCTCCACCAGCGGCCTGGTATGTCCCATCTTCATCAGCAACCATTCAAGACCATCGTGAGGGGCCAAGCCTCACGAGGTGGATGATGCAATACCTCCTCATGGGCAGCCTCCCTAGGCTGGTTCCTGCGGAGCGGAGAGGCTAGACGACCAAGGCCAGGCGGGCGGCAGCGGGCGCAGGGTGCCAGTTTCCTCTTAAGTGCTAAGGAGGCAAGCACATGCGAGGAGTCCCAAGGCATCAGGCAAAGGATTCCACAGCTGGATGGCAGGATGGAGTTCACCGCGGAGCCCACGACGGCGTCATGCCGTCACCACGAGAGCCTTTGGCAGGCAAAGACCACCTTTTGTCAGGATAACTTGTACTAGTTGTCCCCCTTCAAACTGGCCATTGTGCGATCCCTTCCCGCCTATATTTGGGAAGAGGACCAGGGCCTCTATAAATAGGACTAGCCACCACCTTAGAGGGGCGGATAGAGACCATCCACGCAGACACAAGCTCATCGAGCTGAGGAACACCTCTCCTTAGGAGGCTGTTCATCCCTTGTACTTGTTCATCCTCAGCCTACAAGGCAATCCACCACACCACACTGGAGTAGGGTATTACACCACAACAGTGGACCGAACTAGTATAAATCCTTGTGTCCCTTGTTCTTCGGGTTCGGTGAGGTAGGCTTAGAGATCGTTGCGATCGTGGGCTCGTGGGGGAGAGAGATCTTCGTGCGCACCCCAGTGTTCGAACCTCCAGGGTTTGCCGGAACCCGTAATCTGACAAATGTCTTGAAGATGCCTGGGACGATAGGAGTCATTTCCATCTCATCAGATGAGAAGGACGCAATCATTTGTGTGGACAAGATGTAGCAGGACGTAGTCGCGGTAGAGGCAGCGGTAGTAGCAGTTCCCGCCAAGGAGGACAGAGGAAACAAGAAGGATAGCAAGGACACTGGCAAGGAATCCAGGAAGCGTATCTCTTAGGAGTACGCCGCGCCCGTTGATGACTTGTCGGAGAGTTCCAACAGCAAAGGATCTAAGGTCACTACACCCTAAGTGAAGAAGGTCCCGGCAGGGCTGGCTGGCATTGATGGTACTTTCACTATCAGCGCCACCCTCGATGAAAAAATAGGAAAGCACGCTCGTTTCCTTCCTGCGGGCGAATATTGATGTGTTTGCCTGGAAACCATCTGATAACCCCGGTGTTCCCAGGAAGGTAATCGAGCACCACCTTGCTGTCTACCCACATGCCCGACCCGTTAAGCAGAAAGTCAAGAAGCAGGCCTTGGAATGGTAGCAGTTTATTGCAGAGGAGATCAAGAAGCTTGAAGTAGCTGGTTTGGTGAGAGGAGTGCTACATCCCACATGGTTAGAAAATCCTGTGGTTGTTCGGAAGGCTAATGGGAAATGGAGGCGGTGCATAGATTTCACGGATCTCAACAAGGCTTGCTCGAAGGACCCATTTCCCTTGCCGCACATAGATCAGATTATGGATTCGACTTCAGGCCGCGATTTCCTTTCCTTTCTGATGCATATTCCGGGTATCAACAAATCTTCATGTCCAAGAAAAATGAAGAAAAGACATCGTTCATCACCCCATGTGGTACGTACTATTTTATCTGCATGCCATTCGGATTAAAGAGTGTTGGGTTTACTTTTGCAAGGGCTGTCCAGATAGGTTACGAGCCACAGCTACACAGAAACATTGAAGCTTATATGGATGATATTGTGGTCAAGAACAAGCATAGAGCAACCCTTTTCCAGGATTAAGAGGAGACATTTGCCAATATGCGCAAGATCAACTTGAAGCTCAACCCGGAGAAGTGTGTGTTTGGCGTTCCCTCCGGCAAGCTGCTTGGGTTCTTTGTGTCCCATCGGGGAATCGAAGCCAACCCCGACAGGATTAAAGCCATCGAGCATATCCAAGCGCCAAGGTCAGTCAAAGATGTGAGGCGTCTGACAGGGTGCGTTGTCGCGCTAGGCAGATTCATCTCCAAGTCTGCCAAGCGCGCCCTGTCATTCTTCAAAATCCTGAAGAAGGTAGGGCCCATGAAGTGGACCCCGGATGCAGATGCAGCTTTGAAACAATTAAAGACCAACTTGTCCACTGTGCCCACCTTAGTTGCTCCCAAAACACAGGAACCGTTGCTGCTATACCTTGTCGCAACCAACCAAGTGGTCAGTGCAGCCTTGGTGGCACAGAAGGAAGTGGACGAGGCAGAGAGTGAGCAAGGACCGGCAGAGCTAGGGAAGGATAGGGACAAAAATGAGCATGATAGCGAAAGAAGCCCCAAGGACATGGCAATGAAGAAAGTGGTGTAGCACCCGGTGTACTTAGTCAGTTCCTTGTTACAAGGAGCTAGATTGAGTTACTCTAGCATGCAAAAGTTAATATTTGGTCTTATCATGGCCTCAAGGAAACTGCGCCACTACTTCCAAGCCCATGAGATCATGGTTGTCCCTCGCTTCCCGTTGCAAAGGATACTCCAAACCCCTGAGGCTACCAGCAGAATAGTGGAGTGGGCTTCGGAGTTATCCAGTTTTGGTCTAAAGTTTGAAAGCACATCAACAATTCAAAGCAGGGCATTGGCAGAGTTTATTGCAGAATGGACGCCAACCCCTGATGAAGAAGTACCAGAAACAATTGTCCCCGGAAGGAAGCGCCCCAAGAATTTATTATGTATTTCGATGGTACCTTTTCCTTGCAAGGTGCAGGGGCTGGCGTGCTTCTCGTCGCCCCCTCCGGGGAGAACTTGAAGTACGTCGTCCATATGCACTTTGCCCAAGAAGCGGCAACCAACAATATAGCGGAGTATGAAGGGATCCTTGCCGGGCTCAGGATTGCTGCAGAACTGGGAGTTAGGAAGCCGATCATTCAAGGAAACTCACAAATTGTGGTGAGACAATTCAACAAGGATTATCAAAGCCCATTGGTGGAGGCATACGTTGAGGAAGTGAGAAGATTGGAGGAGCGCTTTGACGGATTACAAATAGAGCACATACCCCGTTCGGAAAATAGCGTAGCTGATCATCTGTCAAAATGTGTTGTGTAGAAGCTCCCTATGGAACCATTGACTTTTGTTCTCCATCTTACTCAACCCTCTGTATCCCCAGAAACAATGGCGCGAAAAAGGAGAAAGATGGACTCCGGTAAGCCTCTCCTGGTAGGGCCTTCCTCTCCAGGCAGAGACCCTGCCAGAAACAACTCCTCACCACCTGTCGGACCGCACCCTCCAGCCGGGCCTATGGTCCCCACGAATGAGGAATGTGCCCCCACAGTTGAGGAGGTGCCGCTAGTCCTCGTTGCCGAGCTCCAGGCTCCAACTTGGGCAAGATACATAGTCCACTTTCTCCAAACCGGAGAACTTCCCGACGACCAAGATGAAGCTGAAAGAGTAGCCCGGAAGGCTAGTATGTATCAGTTTGTCGATGACACTCTGTACAGAAGGAGGGCCAACGGTGTGAAATTAATGTGCACCTTCCGGGAAGAATGAAAGGAACTGCAGGCTAAGAAACACAAAGGCATGTGCGGCTCCCACATTGGATCAAGGGCATTGGTTGGAAAGCACTGCTACAAGGATTCTATTGGCCCACAACCCTGAAAGATGTGGTTGAGCTAATCACCAGATGTGAAGCCTGCTAGTTCCATTCCAACAATATACACCTGCTTGCCCAGGCTCTTTAAACAACCCCTTTATCATGGCCATTTTCGGTCTGGGGGCTCGATATCCTCGGCCCCTTCTCCCAAGCAATCGGGGGCTTTTGATACGTCTCCGTTGTATCTACTTTTCCAAACACTGTTGCCCTTGTTTTGGACTCTAATTTGTATGATTTGAATGTAACTAACCCGGACTGACGCTGTTTTCAGCATAATTACCATGGTGTTGTTTTATGTTCAGAAAAACAAATATTCTCAGAATGACCTGAAACTCCATAGGAGGTCTTAGAAAAAATAATAAAAAGTCCTCGCCAAATATGAAGACCAGGGGGCCCACACCCTTCTCACAAGGGTGGGGGCGCCCCCCCTAGGGCGCGCCCCCTACCTCATGGGCCCCCTGTTGTGTCTCCAACTCCAACTCCACCTCCATATATTGAGTTTCGATGAGAAAAAAAATCAGAGAGAAGAAATCATCGCATTTTACAATACGGAGCCGCCGCCAAGCCCTAAAACCTCTCGGGAGGGCTAATCTGGAGTCCGTTCCGGGCTCCGGAGAGGGGGATTCGTCGCCGTCGTCATCATCAACCATCCTCCCTCACCAACTTCATGATACTCACCGCCGTGCGTGAGTAATTCCATCGTAGGCTTGCTGGACGGTGATGGGTTGGATGAGATTTATCATGTAGTCGAGTTAGTTTTGATAGGGTTTGATCCCTAGTATCCATTATGTTCTGAGATTGATGTTGCTATGACTTTGCTATGCTTAATGCTTGTCACTAGGGCCCGAGTGCCATAATTTCAGATCTGAACCTATTATGTTTTCATCAATATATGAGAGTTCTAGATCCTATCTTGCAAGTCTATAGTCACCTACTATGTGTTATGATTCGGCAACCCTGAAGTGACAATAATCGGGACCACTCCTGATGATGACCATGATTTCTGGAGTTCATGTATTCACTATGTGCTAATGCTTTGTTCCGGTTCTCTAATAAAAGGAGGACTTACTATCCCTGAGTTTCCAATAGGACCCCACTGCCACGGGAGGGTAGGACAAAAGATGTCATGCAAGTTCTTTTCCATAAGCACGTATGACTATACACGGAATACATGCCTACATTACATTGAAAAATTGGAGCTAGTTTTGTGTCACCCTATGTTATGACTGTTACATGATGAACCGCATCCGACATAATTATCCATCACTGATCCGGTGCCTACGAGTTTTCCATATACTGGTTTAAGCTTATTTACTTTCCCGCTACTACTGTTACAATCACTACAAAATACCAAAAAACATTACTTTTGTTGTCTTTACTTTTGTTGCCGTTACCACCACTATCATATTACTCTGCTACTAAACACTTTGCTGCAGATACTAAGATTCCAGGTGTGGTTGAATTGACAACTCAGCTGCTAATACTTGAGAATATTCTTTGGCTCCCCTTGTGTCGAGTCAATAAATTTGGGTTGAATACTCTACCCTCGAAAGCTGTTGCGATCCCCTATACTTGTGGGTTATCAAGACTAATTTCAGGCGCCGTTGCCAGGGAGCATAGCTCTATTCTTTGAGTCACTTGGGATTTATATCTGCTTATCATTATGAAGAACTTGAGAGATCCAAAAACCAAGATCCATCCCTCAACTACGAGGGGAGGTAAGGAACTGCCATCTAGCTCTGCACTTGATTCACCTTCTGTTATGAGTAAGTTTGCGACACCTACACCTGCTTCTGCTATTCATTCTGATATGTCGCATGTTATTGATGATGCCACTTCTGCTATGCATGATACTTATGATGAAACTGCTTCTATGTCTGATACTACTGTGCCCCTTGGTGAATTTCTTGATGAACAAAATTGCTAGGGCTAGAGAAAAACAAATTATTGAATCTGAATACGACGATGATAGTGATGATGAAAATATGCCTGACATCCCTAAGGGCTATCTTTTTGATATGGAATCTTCTGCCGCTATTTTTGCTTGCAAAGATAGATATGAGCTTGAGAGGTTATTAATTAAATAGAACAAAGAATCACTTAGAGATAGAATGAGACCCGACCCTGCTTTTGCTACTTCACCTATATGTGTTCCTGATAAGGATTATGAATTCTCTGTTGATCCTGATATAATTACTTTGGTTGAATCCGATCCGTTTTATGGCTATGAATCTGAAACTGTTGTGGCACATCTTACTAAGTTAGATAATATAGCTGCCCTGTTTACTAATGATGAGAGATCGCGTTACTTTTATATACTCAAAATATTTCCGTTCTCATTAAAGGGTGATGCTAAGATATGCTTTAATTCTCTTGATCCTGGTTGTGTCCGTAGGCCCCAGGATATGATTTATTACTTCTCCGCTAAATATTTCCCTGCTCATAAGAAACAAGCTGCTTTGAGGGAAATATACAACTTTGTGCAAATTAAAGAAGAGAGTCTCCCACAAGCTTGGGGGAGGCTTCTCAAGTTACTTAATGCTTTGCCTGATTATCCTCTTAAGAAACCTGAAATACTTGATATCTTTTATAATGGACTAACCGATGCTTCCAGAGATTACCTGGATAGTTGTGCTAGTTCTCTTTTCAGGGAAAGAACACCGGATGAAGCTGAAATTCTATTGAATAATTTGTTGACAAATGAAAATAATTGGGCACCTCCTGAGCCACCTCCTGAGCCAGCTCCTGAGCCAGATCCTGCTCCAATTACTGAGCCTATTCCTAAACCAACTCTGAAGAAGAGAGGTGTTCTATTTCTCAGTCCCGAAGATATGCAAGAGGCAAAGAAATCTATGAAAGAGAAAGGTATTAAAGCTGAAGATGTTAAGAATTTACCTCCTATTGAAGAAATACATGGTCTTAATATACCGCCTGTTGAAGAAACTTATGATCTCAATTATTTATTCCTGGAAGAACCTCCTGACCCCGATATCCCGACACAGGTAGTAAAGGTAAATTCTCTCTATAGATATGATAAAGCTGAAGTTCCTCCTACTAAAATTGCTAGTCAGTGCTTGGATGAGTTTGATAACTTTATATATAAGCAAGACGACTTCAAAGCTTATTTTGGTAGACAATTAAAAGAAAATGCTTATATTATTAGACGCTTGGGTGATTACATGGCTGATATTAAGGGTGAACTTAAACTTGTTAGCAAACATGCTTCTATGGTTACCACGCAAGTAGAACAAGTACTTAAAGTTCAAAAAGAAGTGCTTGATGAAATTAATAGTAAGAAAAATGATTATGCTGTTAGAGTGGCTACCAGAACCGGTAGAATGACTCATGAACCTTTGTATCCTGAAGGCCACCCTAAGAGAATCGAGCAAGATTCTCAGAGAAATAATATTGATGTTCCTAGTTGTTCTAAAAAGAAGAAAAAGAAAAATGATAGAACTGTGCAAACTTCTAGTGAACCTATTGCTGAACCACCTGATAATCCAAATGATATATCTATGTCTGATGCTGAAACACAATCTGGTAATGAGCATGAACCTAATAAAAATATTGATGCTGATGTTCATGATGATGCTCAACCTAGTAATGACAATGATGTAGAAATTGAACCTGCTGTTGATCTTGATAACCCACAATCAAAGAATCAACGCTATGACAAAAAAAGACTTTGTCGCTAGGAAACATGGTAAAGAAAGGGAACCTTGGGTTCAGAAACCCATGCCTTTTCCTCCAAAACCATCCAAGAAAAAGGATGATGAGGATTTTGAGCGCTTTGCTGAAATGATTAGGCCTATCTTTTTGCATATGCGATTAACTGATGTGCTCAAAACAAATCCTTATGCTAAATATATGAAGGATATCATTACTAATAAAAGAAAGATACCAAAAGCTGAGATTTCCACCATGCTTGCTAATTATACTTTTAAGGGTGGAATACCAAAGAAACTTGGAGATCCTGGAGTACCTACTATACCTTTCTCCATTAAAAGAAATTATATTAAAACTGCTTTATGTGATCTTGGTGCCGGTGTTAGTGTTATGCTTCTCTCTTTATATCATAGACATGACTTGAATAAGCTAACACCTACCGAAATATCTTTGCAAATGGCTGATAAATCAACTGCTATACCTGTCAATATTTGTGAGGATGTGCCTGTTGTGGTTGCAAACGTTACTATTTTAACGGACTTTGTTATTCTTGATATTCCCGAGGATGATAGTATGTCTATTATTCTTGGAAGACCTTTTCTTAATACTGCAGGGGCTGTTATTGATTGCAACAAAGGCAATGTCACTTGTCATGTGAATGGTAATGAGCATACGGTACACTTTCCTAGGAAACAACCTCAAGTTCATAGTATCAACTCCATTGGAAAAATTCCATCGATTATATTTGGAGGTTTTGAATTTCCTCTTCCTACTATCAAGAAGAAATATGATATACTTATTATAGGGGATGTGCATATCCCCGTTGAGGTAACTTAGTGTTATTCGAAATTTCTTCGGTTCCATGATTATCGGAATGAGTTTGTTAACAAGACTTGATCAACCTTGTTAGTGGATTCTTTTTGATGACCATGGGATGGATGAAACTAGAAACACAAACTTCTGTACCCTCTCTATACTTTCTGTTAATTAGTAGAAATAAAGTAAAAATAGTATCTTTCTGTTTGTTATCTGATTATTTGTGCAATATAAAAATATCCCGAAAATAAAAGTCCTCAGAATGACATGCCAATTTAATATGATTTTTTCGGGAATATTTGAGGATTTACTGTGCAAAAATTACCGCGGGAGGAGCTGCCACCTGGCCACGAGGGTGGTGGGCGCCCCCCATAGGGCGCGCCCCCTGCCTCGTGGGCCCATGGTGGCCCTCCTCCACTTATCCCAGTACCCATCTTCTTCCTCTATCTCACACAAACCCGAAAAACCAACTCAAGCACGAGTTCCAGCCACTTTTGCTGTGATTTTCGATCTCCTTGCTCAAAGCACCTCTCGCAAAACTGCTTGGGGAGATTGTTCCTTGGTATGTGACTCCTCCATTGGTCCAATTAGTTTTTGTTCTAGTGCTTTATTCGTTGCAAATTTGTGCTGCATAGGTGACCATGTTCTTCGGTTCCAAGCAGTTTTGATGCATGATTTAGGCTCTAGGCACTTGTGGGAGTAGTTGCTATCAGTTTTATTGAAGTTGGTTCACTTTTGTTTGAAGTGACTAAAATTTCAGAATATTTCAGAATATAATGAGGAGATTCTTGAGGGGCTCATTGAGCCAAAGCTCGAAGGAAAAGGCACCCAAGCCTAAGTATAATCTGCCTCGCACCGCAGAGATTCGGGCGTGTGAATGGCCTTCTGATGATTTCTTGAGAGCAGCCGGTATCTATGAAGATTTTCATGAATTGGCTCACAATGCAGGCCTCACCTCTTTCCCCCACGACCAATGCAATCAGTATCTCTTACTCACAAATACCTTTGTGCAAAACTTTTTTTTTCATCCTAGGAACTCACCACCTACGGTGGAGTTTCATTTATATGATGAGCATAAGTAGATGTCACTTTATGATTTCTATCGGATTTGTTTAGTCCCTTTTGAGGGCAAGACAAAAGAACCACAACATGATGATGTGGAGGGATTTATTAATAATATCACTGTAGGAGAGACCAGGATGGTTTCCGATGCACGAATCACTAGCATACATTTTCCTATTTTACGTTATTTTGCATTATTTGCTAGTCGTTGTTTAATTGGACGCAGAAACTATGGAAACCTTAGTATCCCTGATTTAATTATTCTACTCCAGGGTTTATACGATGATAACACTTTCAGTATGGGCGGTATTATTGCTAGATGGTTAAGTATGAACCGTACTAAGGGCCCCATCTTTGGAGGCATTTATGCTACACGCCTAGCCCCACATTTTAACATACCTATTTGGCATGCTGAGAAAGAAGAAAAGGTGCTACCTCATGTTTATCTAGATCATAGAAGTATGGTGGCACATGATTTTATTGTTAAGAATAGGGCAGGGGAGCTTAAATATCAATTGTTCTTTAATAAACATCATCCTGAGACTATTACCTTGCCTGCCCCTTCTTTGTTTGATTTGACTGCAGGCACGTACCTTATTCCGTTGGCAGCTATTCACACCTACCGGAACCCCGCACCAGCCGAGGATCCAGAACTGGAACCACAATTTGATCCTTCATGATAGTCTAACTATCAGTGGGATCCGGAGATGATTGCCAGCCAGTGGCAATCGGAGCCTTCTTCCTCTTCATCACAGTACGACCCCAATAACTATTATTATGGATATCCGCCAGGCCAGCCGTGGCCATAGACCAACTTAGGCCAAAAGCCTAAGCTTGGGGGAGTACGTATTTCTCACCAACATTACATTTATGCTCACACACACTCATTGCTAGATGTCGGTGCTCATACTTTTTCATTGTATTATCCATGCTAGTTTATTTTCTTTTTCCTGCTTTCTTCTTGTGTGCTTGTTAAACCTTAAGAAAAAACCAAAAAAATTTAGTAGTAGTTTATTTTTCTGCTGTAGTAGTAATAATTAAAAAGAAAACCCAAAAATATTTCCCGTTCTTCTTTTGCTTGTTGGGAGCTTTCCCGTGTAAATAGTTTTTATTTCTTTTCTTTGGGGGTCGGTAGGAGAAGACCATAATTAAATAGTTGAAGTGGCTCTTATGTGCATTATTGTTGAATTAACCAAAGAGCCCATATTGCCTTATCTTCTCCTATTTATTGAATGCTCGCAGATTCCAGCTTAGTCCAATGCACGTGCACTCTTATTATTATTCACACCGTTCGTTCGTGCAAGTGAAAGGTTACTATGATGATATATGATGGACTAACTGAGATGACAAAAGCTGGTATGAACTCGACCTCTTTTGTTTTTGTAAATATGACGAGTCCCGCGTTCTTGATTCAGCTTATTATGAATAAACATGTTTGCAATGACAATTAGAGATCGTAGTTGCTTGTGCCATGCTTGATTAGCTATGATTTATAATGATTTACCTTGTGTGCCAACATGCTATTAAGATGGTTATGATGTGGTATGACGGGGTGGTATCCCCCTTTGAATTATTTAAGTGACTTGACTTGGCACATGTTCACGCATGTAGTTGAAACAAATCAACATAGCCTTCATGATATTTATGTTCATGGTGGATTATATCCTACTCATGCTTGCATCCAATGTTTATTAATTTTAATGCATGTACATGGCTATTGTCGCTCTCTAGTTGGTCGCTTCCCAGTCTTTTGCTAGCCTTCACCTATACTAAGCGGGAATACTGCTTGTGCATCCAATCCTTTAAATCCCAAAGCTATTCCAGATGAGTCCACTATACCTTCCTATATGCGGTATCTACCTGCCATTCCAAGTAAATTTGTATGTGCCAAACTCTAAACCTTCAAATAAACATTTGGTTTTCTATGCTCGAATAGCTCATGTATCAACCAAGGTTGTCCTTATCTTCCGTGTTAGGCGGGTTATTCTCAAGAGGAGTGGACTCCGCTCCTCACTCACGAGAAAATGGCTGGTCACCGGGATGCCCAGTCCCATGCTTTATGCAAACTAAATCAAAATTAATTGCAAACAAAACTCCCCCTGGGACCTGATGTATGTTGGAGGCACTCGTTGTTTCGAGCAAGCCATGGATTGATGTTTGTTGGTGGAGGGGGAGTATAAAATTTACCATTCTGTTTGGGAACCACCTATAATGTGTTTAGCATGGAAGATATCGCCATCTCTTAGTTGTTACGTTGACAATGAAAGTATACCGCTCAAAATACAATTTATCTCTATTTCAAAACCGAGCTCTGGCACCTCTACAAATCCCCGCTTCCCTCTGCAAAGGGCCTATCCATTTACTTTTATGTTGAGTCATCACCCTCTTATTAAAAAGCACTAGCTGGAGAGCACAGCTATCATTTGCATTCATCATTATTAATTTATGTTGGGTATGACTATGATTGGATCTCTTTTACCATGAATTACAATGTCTAGTCAGTCCTTGATCTTTAAAGGTGCTCTGCATTTATGTTTTGCGGTCTCAGAAAGGGCTAGCGAGATACCATCTTGTTATATCATATTATGATAGTTTTGAGAAAGTGTTGTCATCTGAGATTTATTATTATGACTTGCTAGTTGATTATGCTATTGATATGAGTGATTATGAGACCTGAGAAATATTGCAAATGTGGTTAGTTATGATCTATGCTGAAAACTTGAATGCTGGCTTGACATAGTTACAACAACAAGAGCAAACAGAGTTTGTAAAAGTTTTTCTTTCTTTCTTTCAGTTTGTCAACTGAATTGCTTGAGGACAAGCAAGGGTTTAAGCTTGGGGGAGTTGATATGTCTCCGTCGTATCTACTTTCCAAACACTTTTGCCCTTGTTTTGGACTCTAATTTGTATGATTTGAATGAAACTAACCCGAACTGACGCTGTTTTCAGCAGAATTACCATGGTGTTGTTTTATGTGCAGAAAAAAATATTCTCGGAATGACCTGAAACTCCACGGGAGGTCTTACAAAAAAAAAATCCTCGCTGAATACGAAGACCAGGGGGCCCACACCCTTCTCACAAGGGTGGGGGCGCCCTCCCCTAGGGCGCGCCCCCTACATCGTGGGCCCCCTGTTGCGTCTCCGACTCCAACTCCACCTCCATATATTAAGTTTCGATGAGAAAAAAATCAGAGAGAAGAAATCTTCGTGTTTTATGATACGGAGCCGCCGCCAAGCCCTAAAACCTCTTGGGAGGGCTGATCTGGAGTCCGTTCGGGGCTCCGGAGAGGGGCATTCGTCGTCGTCATCATCATCAACCATCCTCCATCACCAATTTCATGATGCTCACCGCCGTGCGTTAGTAATTCCATCGTAGGCTTGCTGGACGGTGATGGGTTGGATGTGATTTGTCATGTAATCGAGTTAGTATTGTTAGGGTTTGATCCCTAGTATCCATTATGTTCTGAGATTGATGTTGCTATGACTTTGCTATGCTTAATGCTTGCCACTAGGGACTGAGTGCCATGATTTCAGATTTGAACCTATTATGTTTTCATCAATATATGAGAGTTCTAGATCCTATGTAGCAAGTCTATAGTCACCTACTATGTGTTATGATCCGGCAACCCCGAAGTGACAATAATCGGGACCACTCCCGGTGATGACCAGGGTTTGAGGAGTTCATGTATTCACTACATGCTAATGCTTTGTTCCGGTTCTATATTAAAAGGAGGCCTTAATATCCCTAAGTTTCCAATAGGACCCCGCTGCCACGGGAGGGTAGGACAAAAGATGTCATGCAAGGTCTTTTCCATAAGCACGTATGACTATATACGAAATACATGCCTACATTACATTGACGAATTGGAGCTAGTTCTGTGTCACCCTATGTTATGACTGTTACATGATGAACCGCATCCGGCATAATTATCCATCACTGATCCGGTGCCTACGAGTTTTCCATATACTGGTTTACGCTTATTTACTTTCCCGCTGCTACCATTACAATCACAACAAAATACCAAAAACATTACTTTTGCTATCTTTACTTTTGTTGCCGTTACCACCACTATCATATTACTTTGCTACTAAACACTTTGCTGCAGATACTAAGTTTCCAGGTGTGGTTGAATTGACAACTCGGCTGCTAATACTTGAGAATATTCTTTGGCTCCCCTTGTGTCGAATCAATAAATTTGGGTTGAATACTCTACCCTCAAAAGCTGTTGCGATCCCCTATACTTGTGGGTTATCAGCTTTGAATTCGTGTTCGTTGCTATCAACAAGTTTACAAAGTGGCCGGAAGTGACTGCCGTGAGAAAGGTGACTGCTCAGTCAGCTATCAACTTCTTGAAAGAATTGTCGTATCGTTTTGGTGTTCCGGCAAGGATGATTAGCGACAACAACACCCAGTTCATGAGCCGCCCTTCATGCAATATGTTCATAACCTCAGAAGAAAGATATCATTTGCCTCTATTGCACATCCCCGAAGCAATGGGCAAGCAGAGAGGGCGAATGCTGAAGTGCTGCGGGGACTCAAGACAAGAACCTTTGATACGCTGTGGAAGCACGACAGACCGTGGATCGATGAGCTGCCGGTAGTTCTATGGTTCCTCAGAACGACACCGAATCAAGCTACTGGGCAGACTCCCTTCTCCCTAGTTTATGGGGCAGAAGCAGTTATCCCCACGAAACTCATTTACGGGTCGCCTCTAGTGCTTTCCTACGATGAAGCAGCGCAAGATCTGCACCGGCGTGATGACGTTGTGCAACTCAAGTGGAACCGTCTCCGGGCTTCTACGCGTACAGCACGCTATTAGCAAGCCTTGCGTCGCTAACATAGCCGCAGGGTTCATGCCCTGTGTTTTGAGGAGGGCGATCTTGTCGTTAGGTGCGCTTAGTCCGCCAAGGGTAGAAACAAGTTGATGCTGAAGTGGGAAGGCCCTTACCGGATAGTATGAGTCACCAGACCTGGCGTAGTCCGTCTAGAGACCGGAGATGGCATTAAATGGCAAAACTCATGGAATATTGAGCATCTCCGCAAGTTCTACCCATAACGCGTGGCTGTCGGGCTCTGCCCGGCAGCCACCCTTTTGTACAGGCCTTGCCTCAGTTGCATGTAACCCCTTGTACAAAGCCATGCAATGAACCTGAGCACTAGAGAAATAAACGAAGCGCTGGGGGGCCCCAACCAAGTTGCATGCATCCAAGAGAATTCCGAGAGCATTGCATAAGCATTTCATAAGCATTTGCATATGCATATAGATAGGATCGCATCTTGAATCATTCCCATCTGCATGAACTTACAGGTTCCTGCCGTGGACTTGACCTCTACAAGGAATTGGGAAGATGGACCAGCACTGCGATCCCCAGCAAACCAAATGTCAGGGGTTGGGTATGACATATGCCAATGGATGGCTTATCATGGTGGGCGCGAGTAAAACGTCACTGGTGCCTGAAAGCGGGATGAGGCGTAGACACGAACGCCGGTGCAATTTACCTAGGTTTGGGGCTCTCCTAGGAGATAACACCCCTAGTCCTGCTCTGCGGGGTCTCCGCATGATCACTAAGGAACTAGTGAGTACAATGGTGATCCTCGAGCTGTATGCCAGAGGTAGAAGAAGGCAGGAACGCTCTCTCCTTCCTCTAGGTATGAGTCTAGTTCTAACCGGTTGGGAACCCTTTGCATGGGTGCCCTGGGGGGTTTATATAGGCCTGCCCCCCAGAGGTACAATGGTAATCCGGCCGGGTGTAGGTCCCGGCTGTCAGTGTCTCTAGTCGCCGGCTTCTCCTCCGGCTGCTGGGGCCCGCCGCCTGGTCTGGTACGGAGCCACCAGGCCGCTCCCTCCGCTTGCGGGTCTTGCCGGCTGCTGGTTACTGTAGCCGTAATGCTAATGACGCGCTCTTGGTCAGGATAGCGTGGCTACAGTCCTGCCGACTGGTGGGAGATTACTGTAGCCACTTCATGTCTCATCTGGTTAATGGTGCACGGGCATCGAGGAAGGAACGGGCCGCCTGCTGGGAGTCGGCCCCCCTCAATTCCGACTGGTCAGGCTTCCGCCGTCTTCCGGGCACTCACTGCCCAGTAGGGCCCGTCGCCTGCAGGCCATACCGACAGGTCGTCGTGGGAGCAGGGCTCCGCCTGCCAGCAGTGACGACAAAGATAGAGTGGCAACAGTGCCACACCGGGCAGAGACCTCCGCATGTACGTAGCACTGTGGCCACGCCCGGCCCTGGATACGGGGGTTGAGGGAGTCCTGGATTAGGGGGTCTCCGTACAGCCGGACTATATCCATTGGCCGGACTGTTAGACTATGAAGATACAAGATTGAAGACTTCGTCTCGTGTCTGGATGGGACTCTACTTGGCGTGGAAGGCAAGCTAGGCAATACGGATATGTGTATCTACTCCTTTGTAATGGACCTTGTGTAACCCTAACCCTCTCCGGTGTCTATATAAACCGGAGGGTTTTAGTCCATAGGACAACATACAATTATACCATAGGCTAGCTTCTAGGGTTTAGCCTCTCTGATCTCGTGGTAGATCTACTCTTGTACTACCCATATCATCAATATTAATCAAGCAGGACGTAGGGTTTTACCTCCATCAAGAGGGCCCGAACCTGGGTAAAACATCGTGTCCCCTGCCTCCTGTTACCATCCCCCTTAGACGCACAGTTCGGGACCCCCTACCCAAGATCCACCGGTTTTGACACTGACGTTGGTGCTTTCATTGAGAGTTCCTCTGTGTCGTCGCCATTAGGGTTGATGGCTCCTTCTATCATCGATAGCGATGCGATCCAGGGTGAGACTTTTCTCCCCGGACAGATCTTTGTGTTCGGCGGCATCGCACTGCGGGCCAACTCACTTGACCATCTGGAGCAGATCGAAAGTTACGCCCATGGCCGTCAGGTCAGGTTTGGAAGCTTAAATTACACAGTCGATATCCGCGGAGACTTGATCTTCGACGGATTCGAGCCCCTGCCTTGTGCGCCACACGGTCACGATGAATACGATTTAGCTCTACCATCGGACCGTATTCAGGAGATCGCACCAGCAGCCACTCCGAGCCTCAATTTGGAGCAAGTTACGCCATCCATGGACGGGTGTATAGACCCTGTCACGGAGGCCGTATCCTCAACGGCGATCGAGCCGAATATCGACCTTACCCTTCACGAGAGCCGTGTTGTTAAACTGCCGGATACTTCTCCGGCCACGGACTCCTAACCGCCTGCGCCCATTCCTATCGAATCCAGTTAGGCGCCGATCATGGAGTTTACCTCCGCGGATATCTTCTAGCACTCGCCCTTTGGCGATATACTAAATTCATTAAAGTCTCTCTCCTTGTCAGGAGAGTCCTGGCCGAACTATGCCCGACAAGATTGGGATGCGGATGACGAAGAAATTCGCTGCCCACCCACCACCCACTTAGTAGCCACTGTCGATGACTTAACCGACATGCTCGACTCCGACTCCAAAGACATCGACGGTATGGACGACGATGCAGGAGACGAACAGGAAACACTGCGCACAGGTCACTGGACGCCCACTTCACCACATGACGTATACATGGTGGACACACCAAAAGAAAACAATGATGAGGAACGAAAGGACGCAACAAAGGATTGTCCCCCCGAGAAGCAGTCAAAGCGGTGGCGTAAGAGCCGCCCCAAATCCCTCCTCGATAGAAACAACAATCATACAGACCCAGCGTTAGAGCAGGGTGAACCATTGCCGGACCACGGCAATATGGAGAATCAAACCGAACAACCCGACTCTGTCAAAGATAATAGTCCAAACGAGATCACACCGGACAGACACCCGGAGCAACATAATGCCCATCAAAGACTCGTTGCCACCGCGAGGAGTCTAAAAAAGCAGAAGCAAAGGCTCAAGGCTGCGCAGGACACACTCCAAATTAGATGGAGTAAAGTACTCAACACAGCAGCGAAGTACGACGGTAATCGCCCCACCAAGAGCTACCCGAAGGGGAAGTTGCTACCTGAATTCGATGAGGAGCCCTTAGATCCCCCACAACCAAAAATTAAAACAGCCATCTGGCCGGATAGATGACCTCACGGCCAACCTAGAGCGGCAAACAACGCTGCACATAAGCCAATACGCGATCCATGCGAGGGCCCGCATCAAAAAGACGGCGCAACCAGATCCATCTATGGACCACGCAATCATGCTCCAGCATACAATGCAACACAACAAACATCCGAACAACACGGTACACCCAGATACAGGGGTGCCGCACACCCCCTATGTTTCACTGATGAGGTGCTGGACCATGAATTTCCAGAGGGATTCAAACCCGTAAACATAGAGGCATACGACGGAATAACATACCCTGGGGTCTGGATTGAGGACTATATCCTCCATATCCATATGGATCGAGGAGATGATCTCCATGCCATTAAGTATTTACCCCTCAAACTCAAAGGGCCAGCTCGGCACTGGCTCAAAAGCCTCCCCGAAAGCTCCATTGGAAGCTAGGAAGAGCTCAAAGATGCTTTTCGGGCAAATTTTCAAGGGACTTATGTCCGACTCCGGACGCGGACGACTTGAGTCATATAACTCAACAGCCCGGAGAGTCAGCCCGAAAGCTTTTGGAACAGGTTTCTTACTAAAAAGAACAAAATAGTCGACTATCCGGACGCCGAAGCCTTGGCGGCTTTTAAGCATAGCGTCCGTGACGAATGGCTTGCTAGACACCTCGGCCAAGAAAAGCTGAGAACAATGGCAGCATTAACAAGCCTCATGACCCGCTTTTGCGCGGGTGAGGATAGCTGGCTAGCCAGATGTAGCACCAGCGACCCCAGTACATCCGAAGTTAGAGATGGAAACGGGAAATCACGGTGCAACAACAATAACAAATGCCAGAATAAAGAAGACAGCACGAAGAGCACGATAGTCAATGCCGGATTCAGAAGCTCTCGGCTAGGTCATCAAAAGCTGCCCTCTAAAGGCGCCAGAGACGAACTGACCAGCCTAAAGAAAATTCTGGACCAAATATGTCAGATCCATAGCACCCCTGGTAAACCCGCTAATCATACCCACATAGAATGTTGGGTCTTCAAGCAGTCCGGCAAGCTCAACGCCGTACATAAGGGGGAGGATACACCAAGCGAAGACGAGGATGAGCCTCTCAAGCAAGACACTGGGGAACAAAAGAAATTTCCACCAGAAGTCAAAACGGTGAACGTATTACACGTGATCAAGGGGAGAAACAAAGCGGCACTCCCAGAGAAATATGAACAAGGGCCTATCACCGCGGAGTCCTGCCACTAGTCGTCTCAACCGATCACTTTCGACCATCGTGATTACTCAGCAAGTATCCGGCGTGCAGGATGGGCTGCCTTGGTACTAGACCCAATAATTGACGGATACCACTTCACACGAGTCCTGATGGACGGTGGCAGCAGTTTAAACCTGATATACCAGGACACAATCCGCAAAATGGCGTTAGACCCAAGGAAAATTTGCCACAGCAATACTACCTTTAAAGGAGTAACGCCAGGCCGAGGGGCTCATTGCACGGGCTCCCTGCTACTAGAGGTTATATTTGGCTTCCCCGATAACTTCCATAGCGAACATTTAACCTTCCACATTGCTCCGTTCCAAAGTGGCTATCAAGCACTACTTGGACGCAAAGCCTTTGCTCGCTTTAATGCAATACCGCATTACGCTTCCCTCACGCTCAAGATGCCCAGTCCATGGAGCATCATTACACTGAATGGAAATATTGAGCGATCTTTGCGCGCCGAAGAGAGTGCGACTGCCTTGGCAGCCGCACATTAAAAACGGCCTCACCAACTAAAGCATTTGATAGGTCGTCAAGACCACAGACACGGTTAGACGAGTCCGGCGCAGCTATATGTAATTCATACCGGATTGATGGCCACACCCCTATTACAAATACAAGGGGCTCAAGGCGCGCAGACAAGTGGCAATTTTTACTCATCTTGAATTATACATGGTTTCTTTAAAACTACCTTTTTGCACGACAACTTTACAGATGACCATCGTGCTACACCCGTCCAGGATACGGCACAACGGAGACACAGGCGCAGACGTGCAACAGGGACCCGTTCCAAGGATTCTTTTTAGATTAAGACCCTGCGTAAACCTTTTTTACTGTCTCTTGTTGATACACATCCCTCGGATTCTCAGTACAATTGAGAAGGATGCTGACGTTTTGGCATGTGGCCACGTCAGAATAATGCACGTACCTGGACACAAGGGGCTTCTTACAAAGGGCACTATTTAGGCCCGATTTATACCATAAATACCGAATACCTTAGGGAGTGTTCGGCGTCGCGAGTTTGGCCTTATATGCATCAGCTCCGAATCATGTCTTTGGTTAAATGTTGGGTTTGCCCGGCTCCTGTGTTTTGGTGCCTTACGTTCCGCTCTATCGGCTAAGACAGCACCAGGAGAACTACAGCGATTGTGCCGTGGTTCATCCGGACGAGCACCTCAGTAGAGAAAGCCGAAACTGACTGTCATGATACAGCGCGAGACTGGTCAACCACTCGATGACCTATTGGAATGTTAGAATTCCTCCGCTTTAACGAAGGGCCGTTTCCCGGCCAGGCATATACGCACCCCGAGTTTGGGAGAGTGCGGAGCCACCAGGGGCTATATAGTAGCCCCACAGTCAAACTCCTATGGCTAAGTGAAAGTGTTAAAGCATTATAGTCCGGTTGCCTCGTTCATTGCGCTATCACCTCCTTAATAGGACCAAGACGTTGGGTTAAGTGTGAACACGCGTCTTCTACGAGCACCTCCGCATTATATGCATGGGGGTTCAAGCCGACGACTGCAATCTTTCAGGTTATATACATATATACATAAACGGCCCCACAGGAGGCATCATATTACTTTCAGGCAAAAGTATAAATACAGCCTTAATACATTTCATGAAAACATTATGTTTACAATGGGAATACATGTCACTCAAACATAATATTCTTCGAGCACTGGGCCTCTATCAAACAACCACCCTCAAGAACTTCTTCAAAATAGTGCTCGGCAGCCACTCGGCCTATGGCCGAACCCTGCGCTGCAACAGTGGTAGCATCCATCTCCGCCCAGTATGCTTTGACATGGGCAAAGGCCATCCGCGAGCCTTCTATGCACGCCGACCTCTTAATCACATTGATGCGCGGCACCGCACCAAGGAACTGCTGCACTAAGTTGAAATAGTTGTTCGGCTTCGGCTTCTCTGGCCATAGATGATCTACGATGGACCTCATGGCAAGTCCGGACAATCTATTAAGTTCGGCCCATTCGGCTAGCTGATCAGTCAAGGGAAGCGGATGCTCTAGAACGTTAAATTGCGACCAGAACAGCCTGTCCACTTCACGATCTGTCTGATCTCGGAAGTATTTGACCGCATCGACAGTGCTTGCCGCCAAGTCCATATATGCGTCTGCCGAACTCCATAGCCGATCTAGAGGGGCATACCGTGGATCTCCGAACTTCCTCTGCAGCAGAAAGGGCTTCCCTGCCGCAAGATCCCCGGCTTCACGCAGCTCCTCCTTCTTCGCCCTCATAGCAGAGCGGGTGTCTTTGGTCGCCATCGTGGCCTTTTCAAGGTCCGCTGCCTTCACTCGGTTCTCTTCTTCAAGGAACTGGCAACGGTCGGCAGTGTCTTTTAATTTTACGGCCATCTTGGCCATCTTCTCTTTGCTTTCGCAATGCGCGGCCTTCTTGGCTCTTAAATCTTCGGCTGCCTTCAAAGCAGCCGCATTGCTAATTCTTGCTTGTTCTTTGGTTCGGGCAAGTTCCGCCCGAAGGGTCTCCACGGTGGCAGCTCCCTCTGTAGTCACAACATATTAAAGATACTGGCATCATGCTTCTCTTCCTATGTGACATTCACCAGAAAACATGACTTACCCCGTGACTCGTCAAGCCGCTTGTTAACAAGCTCGATGTCGGCGTCTGCTGCTTTAGTTCGGCAAACTCATTAGTCCGGCTAGCCACCGGAGCTTCCACCACCTGCACATAAAGGCAGTCTGGTTATTACCTGGGACAATGATCCTCTATTCGCCGCCGTTCTCGATGACAACCAGAGTCTCAGGGGCTACTATCTATACAGGGCACACCTAAACATGTGCGGTATGTCATTTCACTTACCTCAAAGCCCGTCAGTACACTCATAAAGGCTTCATGTAATCCGCTTTCGGCTGACGAAATTCTTTCCATCACCGTACCCATCAATGTACGGTGTTCTTCTGAGATGGCCGCTCGCCCCAACAGTTCCCTCAGTACGTCCGACCGCATACCAGATGGTGCCGCACTCTTTTGTTTTCTCTCTTCGAGAGCCGGACGCTGGGGACTTCGGGTGACTATAGGATTATCTTCTGGCCTCCCCGGATCCGGAGAGGCCCTCCATGACGACACTTCGACTTCGCCCGCTTCTTGAGCGGGGGAGTCCGGGGGAGGCGTTTCGCTCTCCATCATCTCCGGAAGAAGATCCCCCGAAGACGAGCTCAGCTGAGAAGGGCTATGATCTGAACTGCAAGATATATGCTTCGGTTATTTTCCTCAAAGGAAAGGTAGTATATCTTCACTATTAAAGTATTTTTGATCACTTACGGCTCGTTAGAAGGCCGATCCCCGCGCGGACTTTGTGCGGCAAGAGCACCCCCTGAGACAAGACCCTCTATTGGAGACTTCTTCTCCCGTTTGGAAGCTTCGGTTTCCGGATCCTCAGATGCAGTCCTCTTCCTCCCTCATAGTGAGAGAAGGTCAGAGTCTTCTCCTTGGTTATCCTCCCTTATGGACGCGCTCATTCCCTCTGTTGGAACTGGCAGCGATGGGTGCCCGCTTTCGCCAGCATCATTCCCCCTTTATCTTCCTTTAAGGGCTCCGGGCAAGGTGCGAGCTCGAGCATCTTTTCCAACACTGGATTTTCCAAACCCTCAGGGAGGGGGCCAAACACCGAATCATCTTCGCCTTTGTTAGCCAGTCTTGGTCAAAGGGCGATTTCTCAGAAATGATGTCATGGTAAATAAAAGACGGTGTGTTCAGCTAGAGGATTACTTACTTGGTCGGCGGCGCGGTTGCTACTCAGGCCCACATCCTCGGTAGTATCCGGACACTCTGTTTGAGGTCCGAAGAATGACTTGTACATCTCCTTGTGCGTCAGGCCGAGGAAACTTTGAATAGCGCGCGGTCCTTCTGGGTTGAACTCCCACAAGCAAAGGGGCCGGCGTTTGCAAGCCTGGACTCGACGAACTAGCATGACTTGCATTACCATAACCAAATTAAAATCTCCCTCGAAGAGATCTTGAATGCGGCTTTGCAGTATAGGCATGTCCTTGGCTGGACCCCAGCTCAGCCCTCTGCTAATCCATGACATCAGTTGTGCTGGGGGGCCCGAGCGGAAAGCGGGGGCAGCCACCCACTTGGCACTTCTGGGAGCTGTGATGTAAAACCACTCCCGTTGCCATAATCCGGACACCTCTAGAAAGGAACCTTTTGGCCACGGAGATCCTGAAATCTTGCTTATTAATGCGCCTCCGCACGCTGCGTACTATCCCTCGATTGTCTTCGGCTTCACATCAAAGGTCTTGAGCCACAGGCCGAAATGAGGGGTAATGCGGAGGAAGGCCTCACACACGACAATAAATGCCGAGATGTGGAGAAAGGAGTCCGGGGCTAGATCGTGGAAGTCTAGCCCGTAATAGAACATCAAACCCCTTACAAAGGGATCCAGAGCGAGGCCTAGACCTCGGAGGAAGTGGGAGATGAACACGACGTCTTCATTGGGTTCAGGAGTAGGGACGACCTGCCCTCGGGCAGACAGCCGATGCGAAACCTCGACGGTCAGGTATCTCGCCTCCCTCAACTTCTTGATATCTTCTTCCGTAACGAAGGAGGGCATTCATCGGCCTTGAAGGCTGGATCCGGACATGATTGAAGGTTCGGAGCACCTGACCCGGGCTTTGGGTGTTAGAACTCGAGGCGGGGGAAGGACTGGATTGAGCACGGGAGGGAAAAAAGTCAAAGCCTTGGCCCTTTATAAAGAGGGTGAATATCAAGCGTCCTCTCCGTGGCCGTTTGGTACTTGCCTATAATCTAGGAGTCCTAGATGCGGTTCGGTTACCCATGCCCGTATTGATGAGAATCCCGTGATAAGGGGACACGATCTTTGCTTTGACAAGACGTGTCAAAAAACTGCCTCGCGTTATGCGCGGGGCTAGTTAAAGGAAACGGTTCGAATAATCACCAGGCCGTGACGTAATGTCATGTTGCCAAAACAAGTCAGCAAATTGGATTATTTTGCAGGGTCAGACACTATCCTTGTCTTCAAATTCTTCAGTGGTGTGTTCGGAGGAGGAACCCGCCTTGCAATGCCGAAGACAATACTGCGCGCCGGACTCATCGTCATTGAAAGCCTGGATCAGGGGCTACTGAGGGAGTCCTGGATTAGGGGGTCTCCGGACAGCTGGACTATATCCATTGGCCGGACTGTTAGACTATGAAGATACAAGATTGAAGACTTCGTCTCGTGTCCGGATGGGACTCTACTTGGCGTGGAAGGCAAGCTAGGCAATACGGATATGTGTATCTCCTCCTTTGTAACCGACCTTGTGTATCCCTAAACCTCTCCGGTGTCTATATAAACCGGAGGGTTTTAGTCCGTAGGACAACATACAATCATACCATAGGCTAGCTTCTAGGGTTTAGCCTCTCTGATCTCGTGGTAGATCTACTCTTGTACTACCCATATCATCAATATTAATCAAGCAGGACGTAGGGTTTTACCTCCATCAAGAGGGCCCGAACCTGGGTAAAACATCGTGTCCCCTACCTCCTGTTACCATCTTCCTTAGATGCATAGTTCGGGACCCCCTACCCGAGATCCGCCGGATTTGACACCGACAGGGGTGATGGGCTACACTGTAGCCTTACCCCATCTTGTCTTCTAAATGGGAGCATAGACTCTGAGGGCGCCGTGGGCCGCTGGCTAGGAGCCAGCCTCTCTGGAGGCCGCCCGCAAGAAGTCGGCCCATCTTGGAGCCACCTTCTTGAGCATAGCCGCCTTCTCGCAGCTGGCCGCTCGGGACAGCCGGCCACCAAAAGGCGGCCCTTTTTCTTGATGTTTTGAGGGGCGCTGCCAGCCCCGATGTCTTGAAAGGCTTAGGGACCCTGGTTAGGCTACCCGTTGCCCAATACTCCGACAGTAGTCCCCGAAGCTGGTTAGGCGTCGCAGCTGACAAGCCGAGAAGCCTCAACAGTTTCCTTCTCCGAGTGCTCTGGTCTGAATCTTCATTCGACTCCTAGTGTGCCACGTGGAGGGAGTCGGCCACAGCCAGATGGACTCGTTCGAAAACTTCAAATGCAACGGCGGGAACCAAGTGGCATACCAGCGAAGCCTCCAGGCCCGCCGCCTGCTGTGGGCATGCCACTTGGCGTCAACCAACCGGGCCAACCTGCCAGCCCACGCACGCGATGGGACTCGACAGCAGGCTGGGCCGCCACTACCGGGCCTCGGCACGCCAGCGGATCCGGTTAAGCTTCTCCGCGGAGTTACCGCCCGCGGTAACTCGCGTGATAAACATGGGGACATGGGGTTGTGGGCACAGTTAATCCAACGATCCCACGCCCGCCCCCTTGGCTTAATAGCCCGCCGGCTATAAGTAGGGGGAGGAGGGGAAGCGGCGAAGCATGCACGCCCTCCTGCCCCATTCTCGTTTACTTCTTCCTCCTCTCGCCGCAGCGCCCCCGAGCTCCGCCGGAGTGCTGCCGCCACTCGTTTCCGTCGAGCTCTTCTGCCCCGAGCCCTCTTGGCCCTGCTTCGATCCTCAGCTCCCCGGCCGCACCATTTGCCTCGTCGAGCTTTTCATGGCGCGTGAGCGGGGAGGAGATTGGGACGGGTCGAACATCAACGACGACCACATCGCCTTCCTCCGCGACATGCGGCGCCTTCCCGGCGTGGGCTACATGAAGGCGCGCGTGCCTCCTGAGGGGGAGATTTCACCGGCGCCGGGGGAGGGCGAGCGGGTCGTCTTCCGCTCACACTTCATCCGCGGCTTCGACCTGCCGGCGAGCAGCTTCCTCCGCTCGTTCCTCGAGTTCTACCATCTCAAACCTCATCACATCACACCCAACACCGTGATGCTTTTGTCCGCCTTCATTACAATGTGCAAAGGCTACCTCGGCATCTTCCCCACCATCGAGTTGTGGGGGGCGCTCTTTTACACCAAGTTGGGCACCTCTGCCAAGGAGAAGGCGGCCCAGTGTGGTGCCTTTGTCGCGGTGCGCCAGCCGTCGCCGCGGAATGTCTTCCCCGCCATCAAGCTGCCATAGTCGGTCAAGATGTGGCAGCAATCTTACTTCTACGTGGAGAACATCGACTCGACCGTCGACTTCATCAATCTGCCGGCCTACGAAGCCGGCCCACCGGCTAAGCCTCTGGCCAACTGGGGCTACAAGCCGAAGCCGGTGTCAGCAGACGGCGCCGCTGCCATCAACCGAGTCCGGGTGCTGCCCGAAGCCGAAGGCCTCAAAGCGTCTGACTTGCTGGTCGCCTTTGTCGCGCGCCGGGTTCTCCCGCTCCAAGGCCGGCCTCACTTGATCAGCCGGATGAGCGGGCACCGTGACCCGTGCCAGCTGAGTACCAAGGAGATGTCGGCTGCCGAGATGGCGAACTTGGTGAACAAGATCTCTGACCTCAAGCTAGAGGGGTCCTGGCAGTTCGGCAAGCAGCCGTACTGCCGCGCGGACCCGTCGCCTGCCGTAAGCTCTTCAAACTTTTCCCTCTTCCGTGCTTAATCTTGATTCCGTCTTGTTGTATCGCCAGTCGGCCTCTTACTTTTGAAATGGATCTACATGTCTGAGGCGACGACCGCCATCATGGGGGCGGGTGGCCCCTACTTGCCGGGCCGAGTTTTGAGCGACGTGGACGACCCCGACTTGGGGGTGGCCGCCTTGGAATATGATGCCACATGCGGCGTCTATGGAGCAGGCGGCTCCGAAGAGGGGGTCGGCGTCAAGACGTGGCCGGACGACTTCGAGGAGGAGGAGGAGGAGGAGCCGTGCCCTTCACGAGGCGTCGGCAAGGCGGACGCGGGCCCTTCCGCCGAGCCGACCGCCCGAGGCGGTACGTGAAAGCGTAAACAGGGCACCGTCTTGTTCGGCAGCGTGCCGAAGAAGGCCAAGAACCCGACCGCCGCGACCAGGCGGAAGGAAGCCGCCGCGAAGGCGGCCAAATTCAAAAACACTCGAAGGCGCCTCCCATGGTGTCGGCGTAAGTATCTTTTTCTCGTGCCTTCCTTTCTTGTTGATTCTATCTGAGCTTCCTCTCCTTGTCTTCTTCACTTAGGGCTCCGCTCTCACTCGAGAAGTCGGCCTCCGCCTCCATTATCGGGTCGGCGGAGGCCTCCACCACTAGCATGCAAATCGATCTTGCGGCCGTCCTCTGGGACGCGCAAGAACGAAACGCGCGTGAGGTGCGTGAGGAGCAGGAGGCCGCCCGCCTGGAGAAGGCGGAGGCAGAAAAGCGGAGGCCATCGTGCTGAAGAAACTGGTGGAGGTCGAGGCCGATGCCGCCGTGAAGAAGCGTCTTGAAGAAGCCGCACGCCGCTAGGAGCCGCTATTCGTCACCCCCCTGAACTCCGCGCCGCCACCGCTAGAGTTTGTGGCGCCGACTAGTGGTGCTGGCGACGATCACCTAATCATGGAGAGGGAGGGCGGCAACGCCGCCATGCCGGACATAGTCGTGCCTCCACCACCACCATCCGAGGGAGCACAGGACAAGCAGTCGGCTGACCCGCCAGCGCCACCTGCCGAAAGCGAGATGGTAATGGCCCCAACTCCCGAGGTCCGCACACCATCACGCCGCCGGCTTGCAAAGGCGGCTTCGGCGCTGCACCCGCTGGAAGTCGGTGCCGCGGGCTCTTTGATCCCGGATGCCGAGGCAACCAGCACCGCGCCCGCCGATTGGGTGCAGGGAGGCGGGACCGGCCCTTTCAACCAGGCGATCCTGGACGTCCAAGGCAAACTTCGAGCCGAAGCCGACGCCCTGAAGCGGTGCAACTAGGCATTCCTGGAGTCGTGAGCAGCCATTCGGGTATGTTTCTTCATCTTTGATTCTTGTATTTCTTATACTTCTCTGTGGGGGCGCGCCAGCGCACATACTGTGTGTAGTCCTCGAGCTTCGGGCCGGCTGCCGAGCAGGCGGCTTGGAGCTTTAATTGGCGAGCTCCGAGTACTAACTTCATCTGCTATCTTCATTATAGGACAATCACAACCTCCGCGCCGTCGCCTTCAACTCTAACGTCCGAGAGCTGGACCGACGAGCTGTCAACTTGTCGGAGAGCCGGAGTAAGTCCTTGTTTTCTTTCTCTACAGGGGCGTGCTGGTGCAGCCGCGGGTTGTAGTCCCTGAGATTCGGGCGGATTGCTGAGCAGTCGGGGCGGATCTCCCCGGCAACTCTCTTCTTCTTCGTTGGCTGATGACGCCTTTTTCTTTCCCTCTTCTTGCAGAGGCCAACGCTGCCCTGCAGCAGCAGCTGGGTGAAGCCAACACCGCGCTGCGTGCCAAGGAGGAAGATTGCAGCAAGCCGCCCGAAGAGGGTGACTGGCTTGCCACGCAATTGGCGGAGCAGGCCGAGCTTCTCAAGACAGCTCAGAAAGAGGCGGATGCGAAGGAGTCCAGTCTCCTTGCTGAGTTCGAGACCAAACACTCCTCCTGGACTGATAAGGAGGCATTGCTAACTGCTAGCTTTGGCGAGATCGAAGACATGGTTGACGGTAAAACTTCTTCCTTTTTCTTTCTTTGAGCTACCGGCTGCTGACCAAGCCGGCTTCTAGCTTCTGGCTTCTACCTTACTTGTTTTCTGCTCATGCAGACTTCTTCCCTGGCCACTCTGGCGCCGCCAACCAGGCTACTGAGGCTAATCACGAGGAACGGAGGGCGGAAGGAGCGCAAATTACTGCCGATGCCCCCCGGTCCCTTAGTGAGCAGCTCCTCAGCATCCAGGCCCGCCTTCGGCCGGCTCATCGGATGTTGTGTCGTCTTCATCGTGCTGGGGCCTAGGCGATCTCCACCATGTGGGCAGACATGCCGGCTCCGCGCACTCCCAGCCGGACTGCCGACTGGCTGGAAGTGGCGGCCGGCCGTCTTGAGGCCTGGAATGGCTCCTCGGCCCGGGCTGGAGCACGCCGGGCCTTGGAGTTCGTCAAGGCGTGGCACCCTGTGCTAAATCTAGCCCAGTTGACCATGTTTCGACAGGAGGCCCAGGAGGAGCTGGTGGCGGTGGAGCGTGATCTCATCAAGCGTGGGGCGGCGATCACCGTGTACACCAACACCAACGTCTTTGTCCCGGAGGTGGCTGAGAATGGTGCCGAGGCACCACCAGAGTGGTTCGGGCTGAACCCGGAGGATGGCGAGGACTCGGCCAAAGTGATCGACTCCAGCGATGAGGGAGAAGACAAGGAGGACGAGGAAGGTGAAGAGGAAGTGCTAGAGGTTGGAGCGGACGGCCAGCCTCAGCTCGACCGTGCCTCCAGCAACGAGCCACTGCCATGCCCGAGCAAGCCGACTGCCGCTGAAGGCGACCAAGCGGAGACTGACCAGCCAGCCACTCAACCAACTGACACCACCCACTCCACCATTCCACCGAACCCGTCTGCTGCTCCCTAGGCTGCCAATTTATCTTTGTTTTTACCTGCTTATCAGTCTTGACAAACTTTGTTAGCTTCGCACAATTCCACCCGCGGGGTGTATTTCAAAATTTTGTTGAATGTTGGGCAAGGGCCTTTTGATATGTAAATATTTTTGCCGAGTTCTATTTCTCCTTGCTTTCTGCTCCTTGGCATTTTTCCTTTGCCGCCCTCCCTCAGTTGCCGTCTTGCCTGCCGAACAGCCGCTCTGCGAACTATGGCTGGGTCAAGTACTTAGCCTCTTTTGGGAAGGCAAGTACTTAGCCGACTAGAGTGTTTAGCAAATTAAATAGAAGTCGGCCGGCTGGCTGCGCAGCAGCTGATCGGCGAGGCGGGAAGCCAGCTTAAACTATGTTCATACTTTTGGGTCCTTGGCCATTTTTCATGTGGGCACCCTTTTCTGCCTTTGACTCCTGCCTACTGAATAGCCGGTCTGCGAGCTACGGCTTCAGCAGGAGAAGGCTTAAGTGCCAACACATTACTTGTCCGACTGCGGGAACCATTACATAGTACAAGGCAGCGAGCCCCGGGGTCGACTGGTCGAACCCAGCGCCAGGCGGACTAACACATTCATAGGCATAATACTTATCATATAGATAAAGGAGGGCAGTCCCCGAGCTTCTTCTCGGGGGACTCGGAGTCTACATACTTAATACAAAATTTGGCTTGGTACATACTGTATCAACTGTAAAACCTTCGGAGGAGGTTTGCATTCCATGATCGTTCTGTCTCCTTGCCGGAGTCGTCTCTTTTGGGTGCTCGAGGCTTCTGAGCATCGATAAGGTAGTAGGAGTCGTTGCCCAACACCTTGCTGATGCTGAAGGGGCCTTCCCAAGGTGCCGAGAGCTTCTGGCCGACTATTCGCTGGATCAGCCGTAGCACAAGGTCTCCCTCTTGGAAGGATCTTGGCTTGACCTTCCGGTTGTAGTATTGGCGTAGACTCTGTTGGTAGATGGTGGACCGGCTGAGTGCCAGCAGCCGGCTCTCCTCCAGTAGATCGACGTCTTCTTCTCATTCTTCTTTTGCCTCCTCTTCAGTGTACATGGTGACTCGGGGGGAGTCGAATTCTATGTCCGTCGGGATGATGGCTTCGGCACCGTAGACGAGGAAGAAGGGCGTGAAGCCAGTTGACTTGTTCAGAGCTGTGCACAGGCTCAAAAGGACAGCCGTCAGCTCATCGATCCAATAGCCGGCCGAGCACTCCAGAGGCTCGACCAGTCGGGGTTTGATGCCAGACAAAATGAGGCCGTTTGCTCGCTCCACTTGGCCGTTTGACTGCGGATGGGCAACGGACGCTAAGTCCGGTCAGATGCCTTTCGTCGCGCAGAAACGGGCCAAGGCACCTTTGGCAAAGTTTGTGCCGTTGTCGGTGATGATGCTGTGTGGTATGTCATACCGGATGGTCATGTCGGCAATGAAAGTCACATCAGTTGGACCATTCAACTTCTTCATTGGTTTTGCTTCTATCCACTTGGTGAACTTGTCCGCCACGACAAGCAGATGAGTCAGGCCGCCGCGTGCTGTCTTGAATGGTCCCACCATATCCAGCCGCCAAACAGCGAAGGGCCAGGCAATAGGGATGGTCTTGAGTGCAGAAGCCGGCTAATGTGGCTTGAAGCGGAACTTCTGGCACCCTTTGCATTTTTGGACCAAGACTTTGGCGTCTTCTAGAGCAGTCGGCCAGAAAAACCCATGGTGGAAAGCTTTGGCAACAAGTGCTCTTGAAGCCGCGTGGTGGCCACACTCGCCTTGGTGGATATCTTTGAGGATTGCTTGACCTTGCTCTGGCTCCACGCAGTGCTGGTACACACCAGTGACACTATGCCTCACAAGTTTTCTGTTGACAATGGTGTACGCTGCTGCCCGGCATTGGACTTGCCGGGCCGAGATCTCATCAGTCGGCAGCTCTTTGTTCAATAGAAAGTTGAGGATGGGCTATGCCCATGAAGGTGCTGCTATTTCTTCGACTGCCAGAACAGCAACTTGCATGAGGGCGGTTGGGCCGGGAGGCGGCGGGTTGGAGTCGGCTGCCACTTACTGAGTCGACGAGGTCCCGGGGCCAACTGCGGCAGTCCCCGGGCCGGGTGCGGCTGCTGCAGTCCGCGGGCCGCCTGCCGAGTTCCCCGTGCCGGCTACTGAGGTCCTCAAGTCGGTTCCGAATGCTTTAGGAGGAGCCGGCACGAAGATGGAATCTTACTCTAGAGATAGCCTGACAGACGGCTTAAGGAGACGTTGCAGGGCGACGCCGGCTGGTATCACTTGCCGGGTGGAACCGATTCGTGCCAAGGCATCTGCTTGCTCATTGTCATTTCTGGGCACATGTAGGAACTCGCACCCTTCAAAGTATCCGCTGAGTTGCTGGACGAGGAAGCGGTAGCTTGCCATGTTTGCATCTTTGCGTCCCAGTCGCCTGACGACTGGTGGACCACTAAGTCAGAGTCTCCATAACACAGGATCCGGCGAATGCCGAGTTCCTTGGCAAGCCGGAGGCCGTGAATGAGTGCTTCATAATCAGCAACATTGTTGGAGGTGGCAAAGTGGATTTGCAGCACATATCTAAGCTTGTCACCTTTCGTAGAGGTGAGGACGATGCCGGCTCCCAAACCGGTGCGCATCTTGGAACCATCAAAGTGCATCCGCCAATGGGTGGAGTCTAGCGCTGGCGCGAGGTATTGGGTCTCGGCCCAGTCGACGAGGAAGTCGGCCAGTGCTTCTGACTTGATGGCGGTGCGAGGCTGGTAGTAGCTGGTGTAGGGGGCCAAATCTATGGCCCATTTGGCCACTCAACCCAAAGCATCTCGGCTTCCAATGATCTCAGCAAGAGGAGCAGTGCAGACAACAGTGATTGGGTGCTCTTGAAAGTATGGCTTTAGCTTCTTGGAGGCGAAGTGTACGCCGTAGCACATATTCTGATAGTGCGGGTAGTTCTGCTTGGAGGCGGAGAACACTTCACTTAGGTAATACACCGGCCTTTGGACTTTTAGTGCCTTGCCTTCTTCCTTGCGTTCCACAACTATGATTGTGCTGACCACCTGGCTGGTGGCGGCGATGTAGAGAAGCATGGGCTCCTTAGCAGTCGGAGCCGCCAGGACAGGCGGAGTGGTCAGCATCTTTTTGAGCGGGAGAAAAGCTTCATCTGCCTTTTCATTCCACTCAAAAAAGTGGTATTCTTCATGAGCTGGTAGAGGGGAAGAGCCTTCTCGCCCAGCCGACTGATAAAACGGCTGATGGATGCCAAGCAGCCGGTGAATTTTTGCACATCCAGCAGTAGGGTGGGAACCTCCATCCTCTCGATGGCCTTGATTTTCACAGGGTTGCATTCTATGCCGCTCTCTAAGACCATGAAGCCAAGAAGCTGGCCGGCTAGTACTCCAAAGACGCATTTCTCCGGGTTGAGCTTCACCTGAAATTGGTGCAAGATTTCAAAGGTCTCCTTGAGGTCTTCTAGCAGCGTTCCGTGCTTCTCCGTCTTCACCACAACATCGTCCACATAAACATGGGCATTTCTACCGAGTTGCTTGAGGAGACACTTCTGCATGCAACGCTAAAACATGGCGCCGACATTTCTCAAGCCGAACATCATGGTCAGGTAACAGAAGGCTCCGAATAGCGTGATGAAGGCGGTCTTCAGCCTGTCGGCCGGGTTCATCTTGATCTGATGATATCCTGAGTATGCATCCAGAAAGCTCAATAGCTCGCATCCGGCAAAGCAAATGGGTCATTGGGGCAAGATTTTTTGAGGCTGGTATAATCAATACACATGCGCCACTTCTTATTCTTCTTTAGCACAAGGACTGGGTTGGCTAACCATTCGGGAAAGAACACCTCCGTGATGAAGCCAGCTGCCAGAAGCAGGGCTATCTCTTCTCCAACAACTCTTCTCTTCTCCTCTGACAGGTGGCGCAAGGGCTGCCTGACTGGCTTGGCATCAGGTCGGACATGTAGCTTGTTCTTGTCGAAATCTGTTGAAACACCCGGCATGTCCTTAGGTGACCATGCAAAGATGTCCCGATTCTAACGGAGGAAATCGCTGAGCTCTCTTTCCTATTTGTTGTCAAGGTTCGCACCTATGACAGCGTGCCTCTCTGGGTGCTTCGGGTGCAAGGGTATCTTCTTTGTTTCATTGGCCGGCTTGAATGAGCCCTTAGCTTCTGACTCCTTGGGGTTGGGTGACATTTCCGGTTGCTTGTCTGCCATTGCCACAACCCGGTCAAGGAGCCGCTTTTCAGCCGCGATCACGAGGGACTCGGCTAGCCGGCTGCTATCTGCCGCACAGGCGGAGGACTTCTTGTAGTCCCCAGTTATGGTTCGGATTCCCTTGGTGCTTGGCATCTTCATCTTGAGGTGGGCATAGTGGGGGACCGCCATGAACTTGGCTAGCGCAGGACGGCCAAGCAGTGCATGACAAGGACTCTCAAGGTCCACCACCTCAAACTACACTGGCTCTCGGCTATAGTGTTCTTTGTCTCCGAAGAGGACGTCGATTTGAGTCTTGCCGATTGGTGAGCAGGAAAGGCCACGAACTATGCCATGGAATACAGTCCGACTGGACTGAAGCTGCCTCTGTTTGATTACTAACTTCTCCATAGTGTCTCGGTACAGGATGGTGATGCTGCTGCCGCCATCTATCAGGACTCAGGAAGCGAGCAGCCCACCTCTCTGTGGCGAAAGTGGCATCCAAAACCAGGGCATAAGAATCGGGATTGGGCATCACCTCCGGGTAGTCAGCTCTGCTCCAGCTGATGGGCTTCTCAGACCAATGCATGAACTTGGGGGTCTCTGATGCGACTGCATTTACTTCTTGTTGTCCCTGTCATCTGCTGTGCCTATCAACGGCCATGCTGGTGAACACGACATAAGCTCCATGCTCTTCAGGGTACTCATCTTGTATGGCGCCAACTAGCCGAACCACCGGCTGCTGGGGAGGAGGAGGCAGAGGGCCGGCGGGCAGAGGAGGTGGGAGTCCATCACCCTTGGCGATCCTGGTGAGCCAGTGGCATTTCCGAGTCATGTGTTTTGACGGCTTCGCGCCGCTGTGGAACTTGCAGGGTGCATCGAGAGTTTGCTTGTACGAAAATGCGGGCAACCAGTTGGGCTTGCCGCCCTTCTGCTGCCGATCTTCGACTGTCGCCACCTACTGACTTGTGGAAGCCGGTAGCGTGGCCTCGTGCTTGTTGTCATTTGGTTGCTGACGCCGACGGGTGTCGCCAGCCGGAGTCAGAGGAGCTTGGGGAGCCACATTGCCAGATGCGTCAACCTAGATTTCCGCCTTCATGGAGGAGTCGGCCGTGGCGTACTTGTCTGCTATGATCAGCAGTTCATCGAGGGTTGTCGGCTCGTCGCAGAGAAGCTGGTGCTTGAGGAGGGTGCCTTCTCGGCACCCGGCAGTGAAGTACTCCATGGCCTGCACCTCGTGCATGCCCTCGCAGGAGTTGCGCAGCTCGGCCCAGCGTGTGAGATAGTCACGAGTCGACTCGTTGGGGCCTTGGACGCACAAGGAGAGCTGGCGAGGCTTAGGCGGCCGCTTGTACGTGCTGGTCACGGATGAAGGCTTCAGTGAAATCAACCTAGTTGTTGACGCTGCGGGGCTTTAGGCTGTTCAGTCACGTCCGGACTGTGCCCTGGAGCATGAGCAGAACGTACTTCATGGCAACGCGCTTGTTGCCGTTGGCGATGCTGACGGCTGTGGAGTAGTCAACCAACCATTCCTCTGGCTTCATGGAGCCGGTGTACTTGGGCGTATCTCTCGGGAGCGTGAACCCTTTGGGGAAGGGCTCATCTCAGATGTGTGGGCCAAAAAAAGCGGGCCCAGCTCGTCTACTTCTAGTGCCAGGGATCGGTTGAGGCGTTCGATCCGATGGCGGGCGTCATTCTCTCCGACTCCTTCTCGTCGACCGAGGCGGTCGTCGAGTGTTGGATGGTCAATTGGTGGCGGGGAAATGCGCCTCTCCCTGCGGGGAGGGTAAGGCGGACAGTCGTCTCATCGCCGCATAGTTCTTTGGCGGCCATCTTGGTCGCGCTTGATGGTGATGCGAGTCCGGCTGCGGCTGGCAGCTGGCTCCTTGTATGTCCTATCGCGGATGCCATCAGTCAGCGTCCGGGATGTCGCACCTTGGTCCCGGCGAGGAGGCGGATCATTGTTTCGCCGGATGGGTGCTTCAGTGCGGCAGGAACTCCTCGGGGTCGGTGGTGCCGTCGTAGCGAGGAGGCAAATCCGGCTTGAACTTTCCTAGCCAGGCGACACTGCCCAGCTCGGGGGGGGGGGGGAGGCCCGACAGCTAGCCGTGGTCACTGGGACCCACCTTGGGGGTGGAGCTTGGTCTTGATGGGGTCCGGGCCCTACCGCTATAGGTGGCGCATGGACTTGCCGCAGCAGCCGGTCCTGGCACGGCGGCGCGAGGAGCGGCGGAGCATTTTGTTGCGGTCGAGAGACTTCTCGACAGCTTCTTTCTTCACGCGCAGGTGCGGGACACAGCAGGTCATGTCGCGGAGCCGCACGTCTTGACGCTAGGGCGCCGTCTTGGGGCTGTGGTGGTGGAGGCGCTCCGTGAGCTACATCGCCCGTGGCTGGCGGAGGGCGAGGCGGTGAGAGGGACGGCGTAGGAGAGCCCCCGGCAGCGCAGACAATCTCGGCAATGCGGTCGAGCCAGTCCTCGTAGTGGTCGTCGACTGGGCGGTAGCGCAGGAGCTCATGCGCCATGTGGAGCATGACCCGTGCGTCCATGGGAGCGTGACGTGCATGGGGAGAAGAGTCGGCCGGAGTCAGCGATGGAGTGGTCGTGTGGCCGTCCCGCCGCACCGATGGGTGTAGCGAGGATGCTTGCTGCTCGTTCCCCATTGGGCCGGTGGAGGCGTTGGCAGCGGGCGACGGGGAGTGGCGAGTGGCCCGCCGACGGGAGCCGTCTAAGCGAAGTGGGCGGCGAGGGCAGCCCGGCGCTCAGCACGAGCACGGCGCGCGTATCCCATGGAGACGACGGAGCAACGGAGCGTGAAGCGATGAACAGAGGCTTCGGCGCACCCTTACCTGGCGCACCAAATGTCGGATCTGGGATTCTAGTAGACCCTTGAGGTTCGAACAATGGGGTGCGCGCGGAGGTTTTCTCCCTATCGATCCATGCCCTAGCTCTCTAGATCTCGTAGACGAACACGACGAACTCTCAACACAGAAAGACACATGATTTATACTGGTTCGGGCCACCATTGTGGTGTAATACCCTACTCCAATGTGGTGGTGGATTTGCTCTTGGGCTAATGATGAACAGTATAGAGGGAAGAACAGCCTCCTGAGGTCGAGGTGTTCTTGTGTTTGGTGAGCTTGTGTGTGCAAGGATCGGAATCAGCTGCCGACTTGTGATGGTGTCGATCCGATGCCCCTCATGGTGGTGGCTAGTTCTACTTATATAGGCCCTGGTCCTCTCCCCAAATATTGAGCGGGAAGGGATGCCACAACGGTCAATTCGAAAGGGGACAACTATTACAAGCTATCCTGACAAAAGGTGGTCTTTGCCTGCAAAAGGCTCTGGTGATGATGCTGTCTTGGGCTCCATGGTGACCTCCATCTTGCTGTCCTTCTGGTCCTGGTCTGGTCGCACCAATATGGAAACCTTTGCTTGATGCCTCGGTACTCCGCGCCTACGCTTGCCCCCTTAGCACCAAACAGGAAACAAGGACGCTGTGCGCACTGGCGCCCGCCGGGCGCCCGCCTGGCCTCGATCGTCATGGCTCACGTCACGAGGACCTCGCGAGGTTTACCTTGCCTTGATCTCTCTGCCCCTTGTGAGCCTTCTTGGCGAGGCCGCTCTTGAGGAGGTCTTGCATCGTCCGCCCCGCGAGGCTTGGCCCCTCGCGAGGGTCTTGAATGTCTTGTCGATGAAGATGGGCTGTATGAACCTGCTAGTCCAGCCACGCCATGGGCCGCAGGCAGGCAAGTCTGGGGACCCCCATTCCCAGAACACCGACAGAAGGCACGACGGCAGTCCACAAAGAAGTAGCCCTTCGTTGTCCAGGAAACTCTCAAGCTAGAGGCGACAGTTGTCATTCACGAGGTTCGATACCCGGTGTGGCTGGCGAACCCCATCATTGTGCCCAAGAAGGGTGGGAAGGAACACATGTGTATCGACTTCACCAACCTCAACCAAGCCTGCCCTCAAGACCCTTTCCCGCTCCCGCGCATCGACCAGATCATCGACTCCACCACCGAGTGCGACCTGCTGTGCTTCGTGGACGCATTCTCGGGCTACCACTAGATTAAGATGGCGGTGGAGGACGTGGAGAAAACGGCCTTCTCGCCCCCCTGCGGGGTATAGTAATGCACCTGCATGCCGATCAGACTACGCAACGCAGTGGCGACCTTCCAGCGGTTGATGCACATCGCCCTGGGCCAGCAACTAGGGAGGAACGCAGAAGCCTATGTTGATGACATCGTTGTAAAATCAAGGGAAGCAAGAACCCTCATTCAAGACTTAGAGGAGACTTTCACCAGCTTGTGCCAGGTGGACCTGCGGCTCAAGCCAGAGAAGTGCGTGTTTGGTGTCCCTTCCGACAAGCTGCTAGGCTTACTCATGTCGCACCACGGGATTGAGGCCAATCTGGAGAAGGTCAAGGAAATAGAAGACATGAGCCCGCCGCAAACACTAAAGGAAATGTCGAAGCTCGCGGGCTGCGTGACCTCGTTGGGGCGCTTCATTTCCATGTTGGGGGAGCGCGCCCTACCGTTTTTCAAGCTGATGAAGAGGTAGGGACCATTTGAATGGACCCAGAGGCCGACCTGGTGTTTCAAGACCTCAAGAGATACTTGACCAGCCCACGAGTGATGGTCGCGCCTCATCCCCTCGAGCCCCTCGTACTCTACCTGGCTGCCACGCCCCACTCCACCAGCGCGACGCTTGTGGCTGTCCGGGAGGAGTGCCAGGCCAAGAGCCCGCCGAGCAACGCTGCACCTTCGGCGGGTACGATGCGGCACCAAGGCGGCGCCACCGAGGCCATGACGGCATCAGCTGATGGTCAGGCCTTGCAAGACACCACTCCCGGGCCTGAGGAGGCCCCAATGGGCGGCCGGGCTCCTGAGGTCCCTCGACCTCAGGAGGTACCACAACCTCAGGAGGACACAAAGCTCCATCGACACTCCAGCCCTCATCGAGCACCCAGTATATTTCGTCAGCACTGTGCTACGGGACGCAAGTGCACAATATCCCATGCCACAGTAGATCTTACTCACGCTCTTGGTTTCCTCGCGCAAGCTACACCATTATTTCCAACACCACCCAATCAATGTTGTCTCAGCTTACCCCCCTGGAGAGGGTGCTCCGGAGCCCCAATGCCGCGGGGAGAGTCGCCGAATGGAACATTGAACTACAAGCGTTTCAGTTGGAGTTCAACACGACTAGGCTCATCAAGGGAGCCGCACTCGCTGACTTTGTTGCGAAATGGACTGACGCTCTAGGGTCCAAAGCGGGCGAGAGCCGATCCCTCTCATTGGGAATGAAGCTCCGGATGGCTGGGTCATGGAACTTGATGGCGCTTTCGCACGGCAAGGTGCGGGAGCTGGCGCCCTGGTCATCTCGCCCGCCCAACACAAGCTATACTATGCCGTGCAACTTTGCTAATAGCGGGGTGAGAAGGTCTCCAACAACATCACGGAATACGAGGGATTGATCGCCGGCCTCAAGGCCGGCGCAGCCTTGGGGGTGAGGCGTCTCACCTTCAAGGGTGACTCGCAGCTCTTCGTCAACTTCTCCAACAAGGTGTACGAACCAAGGGACAAGCACATGGAGGCGTACCTCGCGGAGGTGTGCAAGATGGAGAAGCAATTCTCGGGCCTAGAGATATATTATGTGCCATGCGGCACAAACAAGGAGGCTGACGAGATCATGAAGAGGGCATCAAGGCGTCTACCCAAAGAACCTGGTGTCTTCAAAGAGCAACTCTTCAAGACTTCGGCGACCCCCGTGGCCGTGGAGACTACATCATCTTGAGAGGAACTCCCCAAACCACCAGCCTCGGGAGCCCCCGCTCGCGGTCCAACCTTAGGAGCACGTCTGCTCCTGGCACTCGACCTCAGGAGGGGTGTTGGACCGAGGAGTTCAAGGCGTACTTGGTGCACGCGACGCTGCCAGAGAAGGAGGAGGACGCGGAGCGTGTGGCCCGGCAGGCTACGGCATACTGCATACATGATGGTGTGCTATACAGAAAGCAACCAAATGGTGTTTCCTTGCGATGCATCTCTAGGGAGTAGGGGAACGAGCTGCTAGCTAACATACATGGTAGAGATTGCGGCCACCACTCATCATCACATACCCTGGTCGGCAATGTGTTCCGCAGCGGGTTCTACTGGCCCACGGCACTTAACTACACGACCGAGCTGGTGAGGTCCTGCGAGGCCTGCCAATTCCATGCCAAGAAAATCCACCAGCCGGCCCAGGGACTCTAGACTATCCCGCTCTCGTGGACATTCACGGTCTGGGGGCTGGATATCGTAGGTACATTCCCGCGAGCGCCTGAGGGCGACCGCTACCTCTCTGTTGCCATCGACAAGTTCACCAAATGGGCAGAGGTGGAGGCCGTCGGCACCATCCCAGCCGGGTCGGCAGTTAAGTTCATCAAGGGCCTCGTGAACCAGTTCGGGGTCCCTAAGTGCATCATCACCGACAACGGCTCACAGTTCTCTAGCAATCACTTCAGGACCTTTTGTGCTAACCTTGGAACGCAGATTTGCTATGCTTCGGTGGCACACCCCAAGAGCAATGGCCAAGCCGAGCACGCCAACCCCAAGGTCTTGAAAGGCCTCAAGACCTGGACCTTCAAGAAGAAGCTCGAAACCTACGGCAGGGGCTGGCACGACAAGCTCCAGTCCGTACTGCGGTCCATCCGCACCACCGCCACCAAGCCAACAGGCGACACCCCGTTCTTCCTCGCCTACGGAGCAGAAGCGGTTCTCCCTCACGACGTCAGGCATCGCTCCGCGTGCGTCTTGGTGTTTGATGAGACGCAGCAGGACGCAATGCGGGGATGGAACTCATGCTGTGGGAGGAATGCCGCCGTGAAGCCTCGCTCCAAGCGGCAAGATACCGGCAGGCACTACGACGGTACCACTATCGCAGCGTCCGCTCCAAGACGCTCAAGGTGGGCGATCTCGTCTTTAGGCAGGTGCTCTCTAGGGAAGGGCTGCACAAGCTCTCGCCCATGTGGGAGGTCCCGCTTAGGATCGCCCGCTTCTCCAGGCCTGGCACCGCGCGCCTGGAGACGCAGGACAAGATCCCCATCCAGAAAGCATGGAACATCCAACACCTCCTGAAGTTCTACCCATGAAGCAAGGCCCAGTGCCTGTGAAGGTCTCCGCTCATGACACTCTCACGTAATAATGAGTGGGGCTGTACATGCCTCGATGTCTCCGGAGTGCCGCCCTCAGGCCTCGAGGGCTCCCTCTCACGTCCTAGTCGCAACACATAGCTACGCGCTGGTGAGAAGACTAGACTAGGTGCCGGACGCGGCTGTTCATTTGCTTTCTGTAGTTGGCTTGCCCCTTTTCCTTTAATGAAATTTGGAGTTATGGCGTTTCTCGATGGATTGTTTTTGTGCCCTCTTCTCTCTGATTCTTCCCTCGATTCTTCGTTTTGCGCCTGCGAGGGCAGCAGTCGCCCCATGCTCTCCCTCACGCGCCTCGCGCTGAGGATACGGGATAGGCACGTGTGCGTACGCACTCCCCTTATCTCTGCAAGGCACACTCGTTTGAGATCATGATGGGCGCATCCATTTTTTAGTCCATGCCCCACGGGTATCGCGATGCGGTGCATTTGGCCATGACCAACCCATGCCCCAGGCCTCTCGCGGGAAGGGATAAGGATTTCTTAACGAATTTTTGCAGCTTCGCGATATCGCTCAAGCAGGCAGTGGGGAAGCATGACTAGGTGCCCACAGGTGCGCGCCTTCACGAGGTCAAGTCTACCCCGGATACATCAAGCTAAGTTACCCCTCTACACCCACATAACGCACAGATTTCACAACACAACCCGGAAACAGCAAACGCACCACAAAAGCAACATAAGTACCATGGTTCATTATGCGCCCTCGCAGGGCCCCATCTTAGTTTCTGACGATGCAGGGGGGAAGGGAAGGAGAGGACAAGCAAAAGCGGCTCCTACGACGTGGCTGCTCATGAGGACCGGCCCCTCGTACTCAGACAGAGCCCTCCTCGCGCTTCACCGGGGCGCGATGACTGGATGACACGCCACCGTCCTCAAAGCGGGCCTGACGGCATGGCGGCTTGTCATAGCCGCTGCCGCTGGAGCTCACACCGGAGTAGGAGCTGCCGTAGCTGGGCGATCCGCGACCGCCACCAAGGGCGAGTTCACCCTCATGCTCATCACGGCCATCGCCAAGGCCAAGCACCTCGCCACCATTGTCGTTGTCTTCAGGGCAGCATCCGGCATGGCGACCGTCTTCCCTGAACACCCTCATGAAGAGGGTCGCTGCCCCATCAAACTTGAAATAGAGGGTGCAGCCTACCCGGGTCGTGTGTGTGGGCGAACGTTTGCCAGCCACGGGCTAGGGCTACATTGCCCGCAACACAGAACTCCACCGTGACCCATGAAGCCTTGCCGCAGCAGCCGTCGGCTTGTAGCCAGAGGCCGCTGGGACCTGGGGCCGGCAGTTCGCCGGCTAAGGAGCGCGGAAGTTGAAGGCAAGTGCCGGCCGGGTTCTCCGACCACACGACAAACTCCGGCAGCACCTCCGCCGAGTGGAAGCGCGGCCGTGGAGGCCGGGCAACCATGGCACGCCCCCCTTCATCAACGGCGATGCCGCACCCTAGGAGGCTCCCGCCGCGCGAAGAGGCGCGGCCGCAGCCGCCATCAATGGCGCCGGACCCTGGGGAAGTTCGTCCACGTCCACAAGCAACCACACTAGGGGTTGCGAGGTACTTGCAGGGGCGACCACGCCCCCTCTTAGGCAGTGGTGAGCCAGGCCCCACTTGGCGAGCTTTCCCCTTCTCGGCGGCCGAGAACCTCTTCGCCGGCGCCATGAGTGTCGCTGGCGGGCGGCGGAGAAAGAAGGAAGAAAAAGAAGAGGGCGGAATGAAGGAAGAGATGAGCAACGGGGGCTCTGCCCCTCCCCTCATTTATAGCCAGAGGGAGGCCAACCGCCGGCCTCCATGATTTAAGGTAATGATGACTTTCTTCCGCATGCGACAGGGTCTCGTCAAGTTGGGGGCAGTTGCCGAGGCAGCATGGGGAAGCGGAGATGCCCACGTCCAGTCAGTCGCCACGCGTCAATCAAGGCCGCAGCCTATTGCGGCCCAAGGCGCTCCGCACTTGATCCTTGGCTTCACTGTGAGCCAAGTACCAGCACGCCTTGGGCCCGAGGCCTGCTATCGGCGTCCTAGGAATGGAGGTACCCAGACTTTCTTGCCTGCGGCCTAGGGCGTGGCTCCACCAGTGGTCTGGTATGGCCCATCTTGATTAGCAACCATTCAAGACCCTCGCGAGGGGCCAAGCCTCGCGAGGCAGACGATGCAAGACCTCCTCATGGGCAGCCTCCCTAGGCTGGTTCCTGAGGAGCGGAGAGGCAAGACGACCAAGGCTAGGCGGGCGGCAGCAGGCGCAGGGTGCCAGTTTCCTCTTTAGTGCTAAGGAGACGAGCATAGGCGAGGAGTCCCGAGGCATCAGGCAAAGGATTCCATAGCAGGATGGCAGGACGAAGATCACCGCGGAGCCCACGACAGCGTCATGCCGTCACCACCAGAGCCTTTGGCAGGCGAAGACCACCTTCTGTCAGGATAACTTGTACTAGTTGTCCCCCTTCAAACTAGCCACTGTGCGATCCCTTCCCGCCTATATTTGGGAAGAGGACCAGGGCCTCTATAAATAGGACTAGCCACCACCTTAGAGTGGCGGATAGAGACCATCCAAACGCACACACAAGCTCATCGAGCTCAGGAACACCTCTCCTTAGGAGGCTGTTCATCCCTTGTACTTGTTCATCCTCAGCCTACAAGGCAATCCACCACACCACACTGGAGTAGGGTATTACACCACAACAGTGGCCCATACTAGTATAAATCCTTGTGTCCCTTGTTCTTCGGGTTCGGTGAGGTAGGTTTAGAGATCGTTGCGATCGTGGGCTCGTGGGGGAGAGAGATCTTCGTGCGCATGCCAGTGTTCGAACCTCCAGGGTTTGCCAGAACCCGTAATCCGACAAATGTCTTGAAGATGCCTGGGACAATAGGAGTAATTTCCATCTCATCAGATAAGAAGGACGCAATCATTTGTATGGACAATATGTACCGGGAGGCAATCGCGGCAGAGGCAGCGGCAGTAGCAGTTCCCGTCAAGGAGGACAGAGGAAAGAAGAAGGATAGCAAGGACACTGGCTAGGAATCCATGAAGCGTATCTCTTAGGAGTATGCCGCGCCCATTAATGACTTGTCGGAGAGTTCCAACAGCAAAGGATCTAAGGTCACTGCACCCCGAGTGAAGAAGGTCCCGGCAGGGCTGGCTGGCGTTGATGGTACTTTCACTATTAGCGCCACCCTCGATGAAAAATAGGAAAGCATGCTCGTTTCCTTCCTGCGGGCGAATATCGATGTGTTTGCCTGGAAACCATCTGATAACCCCGGTGTTCCCAGGAAGGTAATCGAGCACCACCTTGCTGTCTACCCACATGCCCGACCCGTTAAGGAGAAAGTCAAGAAGCAGGCCTTGGAATGGTAGCAGTTTATTGTAGAGGAGATCAAGAAGCTTGAAGTAGCTGGTTTGGTGAGAGGAGTGCTACATCCCACATGGTTAGCAAATCCAGTGGTTGTTCGGAAGGCTAATGGGAAATGGAGGCGGTGCATAGATTTCACGGATCTCAACAAGGCTTGCTCGAAGGACCCATTTCCCTTGCCGCACATAGATCAGATTATGGATTCGACTTCAGGCCGCGATTTCCTTTCCTTTCTGATGCGTATTCCGGGTATCAACAAATCTTCATGTCCAAGCAAAATGAAGAAAAGACATCGTTCATCACCCCATGTGGTACGTACTATTTTATCCGCATGCCATTCGGATTAAAGAGTGTCGGGTTTACTTTTGCAAGGGCTGTCCAGGTAGGTTACGAACCATAGCTACACCGAAACATTAAAGCTTATATGGATGATATTGTGGTCAAGACCAAGCATAGAGCAACCCTTTTCCAGGATTTAGAGGAGACATTTGCCAATATGCCCAAGATCAACTTGAAGCTCAACCCGGAGAAGTGTGTGTTTGGCGTTCCCTCCGGCAAGCTGCCTGGGTTCTTTGTGTCCCATCGGGGAATCGAAGCCAACCCTGACAAGATTAAAGCCATCGAGCAGATCCAAGCGCTAAGGATAGTCAAAGATGTGAGGTGTCTGACAGGGTGCGTTGCCGCACTAGGCAGATTCATCTCCAAGTCTGCCAAGCGCGCCCTCTCATTCTTCAAAATCCTGAAGAAGGCAGGGCCCATGAAGTGGACCCCGGATGCTGATGCAGCTTTGCAACAATTAAAAACCTACTTGTCCACTGTGCCCACCTTGGTTGCTCCCAAACCACAGGAACCGTTGCTGCTATACCTTGTCGCAACCAACCAAGTGGTCAGTGCAGCCTTGGTGGCACAAAAGGAAGTGGACGAGGCAGAGAGTGAGCAAGGACCGGCAGAGCTAGGGAAGGATATGGACAAAAATGAGCATGGCAGCGAAAGAAGCCCCAAGGACACGGCAATGAAGAAAGTGGTGCAGCACCCGGTGTACTAGTCAGTTCCTTGTTACGAGGAGCTAGATCGAGTTACTCTAGCGTGCAAAAGTTAATATTTGGTCTTATCATGGCCTCAAGGAAACTGCGCCACTACTTCCAAGCCCATGAGATCATGGTTGTCCCTCGCTTCCCGTTGCAAAGGATACTCCAAACCCCTGAGGCTACCAGCAGAATAGTGGAGTGGGCTTCGAAGTTATCCAGTTTTGGTATAAAGTTTGAAAGCACATCAACAATTCAAAGCAGTGCATTGGCAGAGTTTATTGCAGAATGGACGCCAACCCCTGATGAAGAAGTACCAGAAACAATTGTCTCCGGCAAGGAAGCGCCCCAAGAATTTATTATGTATTTCGATGGTACCTTTTCCTTGCAAGGTGTTGGGGCTGGTGTGCTTCTCGTCACCCCCTCTGGGGAGAACATGAAGTACGTCGTCCAGATGCACTTTGCCCAAGAAGCGGCAACCAACAATATAGCAGAGTATGAAGGGATCCTTGTCGGGCTCAGGATTGCCGCAGAACTGGGAGTTAGGAAGCCGGTCATTCAAGGAAACTCACAAATTGTGGTGAGACAAGTCATAAAGGATTATCAAAGCCCATTGATGGAGGCATACATTAAGGAAGTGAGAAGATTGGAGGAGCGCTTTGACGGATTACAAATAGAGCACGTACCCCATTCGGAAAACAGCATAGGTAATCATCTGTCAAAATGTGCTGTGTAGAAGCTCCCTATGGAACCATTGACTTTTGTTCTCCATCTTGATCAACCCTCTGTATCCCCGGAAACAATGGCGCGAAAAAGGAGAAAGATGGACTCCGGTAATCATCTCCTGGTAGGGCCTTCCTCTCCAGGCAGAGACACTGCCAGAAACAACTCCTCACCACCTGCCGGACCGCACCCTTCAGCCGGGCCTATGGTCCCCACGAACGAGGAATGTGCCCCCATAGTTGAGGAGGTGCCGCTAGTCCTCGTTGCCGAGCTCCAGGCTCCAACTTGGGCAAGACACATAGTCCACTTTCTCCAAACCGGAGAACTTCCCGACGACCAACATGAAGCTGAAAGAGTAGCCCGGAAGGCTAGTATGTATCTGTTTGTCGATGACACTCTGTACAGAAGGAGGGCCAACGGTGTGAAATTACTGTGCACCTGCCGGGAAGAAGGAAAGGAACTGCGGGCTAAGAAACACAAAGGCATGTGCGGCTCCCACATTGGATCAAGGGCATTGGTTGGGAAAGCACTGCGATAAGGATTCTATTGGCCCACAACCCTGAATGATGTGGTTGAGCTAATCACCAGATGTGAAGCCTGCTAGTTCCATTCCAACAATATACACCTGCTTGCCCAAGCTCTTTAGACAACCCCTTTATCATGGCCATTTTCGGTTGGGGGCACGATATCCTCGTCCTCTCCCCCCTCCCCCCAAGCAATCGGGGGCTTTGAATTCGTGTTCATTGCTATCAACAAGTTTACAAAGTGGCTGGAAGTGACTGCCGTGAGAAAGGTGACTGCTCAGTCAGCTATGAACTTCTTGAAAGAATTGGTGTATCGTTTTGGTGTTCTGGCAAGGATCATTAGCGACAATGATACCCAGTTCGCGAGCCACACCTTCATGCAACATGTTCATAACCTCAGAAGCAAGATATCATTTGCCTCTATTGCACATCCCCGAAGCAATGGGCAAGAAGAGAGGGCGAATGTTGAAGTGTTGCGGGGACTCAAGACAAGAACCTTTGATACGCTGCGGAAGCACGGCGGACCGTGGATCGATGACCTGCCGGTAGTTCTATGGTTCCTCAGAACGACACCGAATCGAGCTACTGGGCAGACTCCCTTCTCCCTAGTTTATGGGGCAGAAGCAGTTATCCCCACGGAACTCATTTACGGGTCGCCTCTAGTGCTTTCCTACGATGAAGCAGCGCAAGATCTGCACCGGCATGATGACGTTGTGCAACTAGAGTAGAACCATCTCCGGGCTACTACGCATACTGCACGCTATCAGCAAGCCTTGCGTCGCTAACATAGCCGCAGGGTTCATGCCCTGTGTTTTGAGGAAGGCGATCTTGTCCTTAGGTGCGCTTAGTCCGCCAAGGGTACAAACAATTTGATGCCGAAGTGGGAAGGCCCTTACAGGATAGTATGAGTCACCAGACATGCCGCAGTCCATCTAGAGACCGGAGATGGCATTAAATGGCAAAACTCATGGAATATTGAGCATCTGCGCAAGTTCTACCCATAACATGTGGTTGTTGGGCTCTGCCCGGCAGCCACCCTTTTGTACATGCCTTGCCTCAGTTGCATGTAACCCCTTGTACAAAGCCATGTAATGACCCTGAGCACCAGAGAAATAAACGAAGCGCTGCGGGGCCGCAACCAAGTTGCATGAATCCAAGAGCATTCCGAGAGCATTGCATAAGCATTTGCATATGCATATAGATAGGATCGCATCTTGCATCATTCCCATCTGCATGAACTAACATGTTCCTGCCGTGGACTTGACCTCGACAAGGAATTGGGAAGATGGACCAGCACTACGATCCCCGGCAAACCAAATGTCGGGGTTGGGTACGACATATGCCAATGGATGGCTTATCATGGTGGGAGCGAGTAAAACATCGCTGGTGCCTGAAAGCGGGATGAGGCATAGACACGAACGCCGCTGGAATTTACCCAGGTTCGGGGCTCTCCTAGGAGATAACACCCCTAGTCCTGCTCTGCGGGGTCTCCGCATGATCACTAAGGCACAAGTGAGTACAATGGTGATCCTCGAGCTGTATGCTAGAGGTAGAAGAAGGCAGGCACGCTCTCTCCTTCCTCTAGGTATGAGTCTAGTTCTAACCGGTTGGGAACCCTTTGCATGGGTGCCCTGGGGGGTTTATATAGGCCTACCCCCCAGAGGTACAATGCTAATCTGGCTGGGTGTAGGTCCTGGCTGTCAGTGTCTCTGGTCGCCGGCTTCTCCGCCGGCTGCTCGGGCCCGCCACCTGGTCTGGTACGGAGCCGACAGGACGCTCCCGCCGCTTGCGGGTCTTGCCGGCTGCTGGTTACTGTAGCCGTAATGCTAATGACACGCTCTTTTTGTCAGGATAGCGTGGCTACAGTCCCGCCGACTGGTGGGAGATCACTGTAGCCACTTCATGTCTCATCTGGTTAATGGTGCACGAGCATCGAGGAAGGAACAGGCCGCCTGCTGGGAGTCGCCCCCCCTCAGGTCCGACTGGTCAGGCTTCCGCCATATTCCGGGCTCTCGCTGCCTAGGAGGGCCCGCCGCCTGCACGCCGTACTGACAGGTCGTCATGGGAGCAGGGCTCCACCTACCAGTAGCGACGACAGGGATGGAGTGGCAACAGTGCCACACCGGGCAGAGATCTCCGCATGTACGTAGCACTGTGGCCACGCCCGGCCTTGGATACGGGGGTGATGGGCTACACTATAGCCTTACCCCGTCTTGTCTTCTAAATGGCAGCGCAGACTCTGAGGGCCCCGTGGGCTGGTGGCTAGGAGCCGGCCTCTCTGGAGGCCTCCCGCAAGAAGTCGGCCCGTCTGGAGCCGCCTTCTTGCAGCCGGCCGCTTGGGACAGCCGGCCACCAGAAGGCGGAGCTTTTCTTGATGTTTTGAGGGGCGCTGCCAGCCCCGATGTCTTGAAAGGCTCAGGGACCCTGGTTAGGCTACCCGTGGCCCAATACTCCAACAGTAGTCCCTGAAGCTGGTTAGGCGTCGCAGCTGACAAGCCGAGAAGCCTCGATAGTTTCCTTCTCCGAGTTCTGTGGTATGAATCTTCATCCGACTCCTAGCGTGCCACATGGAAGGAGTCAGCCACAGCCAGACGGACTTGTTCGAAAACTTCGAATGCAACGGCGGGAACCAAGTGGCGTACCAGCGAAGCCTCCAGGCCCGCCGCCCGCTGTGGGCATGCCACTTGGCGTCAACCAACCGGGCCAACCTGCTAGCCCACGCACGCGATGGGACTCGACAGTAGGCTGGGCCCGCCACTACCGGGCGTCGGCACGCCAGCGGATCCGCCGCGGTCGGGGCGGCCGGTTAAGCTTCTCCACGGAGTTACCGCGTGCGGTAACTCGCGTGATAAACATGGGGACATGGGGTTGTGGAAACAGTTAATCCCATGATCCCACGCTCGCCCCCTCGGCTTCATAGCCCGTCGGCTATAAGTAGGGGGAGGAGGGGAAGCGGCGGAGCACGCACGCCTTCCTGCCCCATTCTCATCTACTTCTTCCTCCTCTCGCCGCAGCGCCCCCGAGCTCCGCCAGAGTGCTCCTGCCGCTCGTTTCGGTCGAGCTCTTCCGCCCCGAGCCCTCTTGGCCCTGCTTCGATCCTCAGCTCCCCGGCCGCGCCATTTGCCTCGTCGAGCTCTTCATGGCGCGTGAGCGGGAAGGAGATTGGGACGGGTCGAACGTCAATGACGACCACATCGCCTTCCTCCACGACATGTGGCGCCTTCCCAACACGGGCTATGTGAAGGTGCGCGCGCCTCCTGAGGGGGAGATTTCACCGGCGCCGGGGAGGGCGAGCGGGTCGTCTTCCGCTCACACTTCATCTGCGGATTCGGCCTGTCGACGAGCGGCTTCCTCCGCTTGTTCCTCGAGTTCTACCATCTCCAATCTCATCACATCATGCCCAACACCGTGATGCTTCTATCCGCCTTCATCACGATGTGCGAAGGCTACCTCGGCATCCTCCCCACCATCGAGTTGTGGGGGGGGGGGCGCTCTTTTACGCCAAGTTGGGCACCTCCGCCAAGGAGAAGGCGGCCCAGTGTGGTGCCTTCATCGCGGTGCGCTGGCCGTCACCGCGGAATGTCTTCCCCGCCATCAAGCTGCCATAATCGGTCAAGATGTGGCAGCAATCTTACTTCTACATGGAGAACATCGACCCGGCTGTCGCCTTCATCAACCTGCCGGCCTACGAAGCCGGCCCATCGGCTGAGCCTGGGGCCAACTGGGGCTACAAGCCGAAGCCGGTGTCAGCAGACGGCGCCGCCACCATCAACTGACTCCGGGTGCTGACCGAGGCCGAAGGCCTCAAAGCGTTCGACTTGCTGGTCGCCTTTGTCGCGCGCCAGGTTCTCCCGCTCCAAGGCCAGCCTCACTTGATTAGCCGGATGAGCTGGCACCGTGACCCGTGTCGGCTGAGTACCAAGGAGATGCTGGCTGCCGAGGTGGCGAACTTGGTGAACGAGATCTCCGACCTCAAGCTAGAGGGGCCCTGGCAGTTCGGCAAGCAGTCGTACTGCCGCGCGGACCCACCGCCTGCCGTAAGCTCTTCAACCTTTTCCCTCTTTCGTCCTTTTTCTTGATTCCGTCTTGTTGTATCGACCAATCGGCCTCTTACTTTTGAAACGGATCTACATGTCTGAGGGGACGACCGCCATCGTGGGGGCGGGCGGCCCTACTTACCGTGCCGAATTTTGAGCGACGTGGACGACCCCGACTTGGGGGCGGCTGCCTTGGAAGATGACACCACAGGCGGCATCTATGGAGCAGGCGGCTCCGAAGAGGGGTTTGGCGTCGAGACGTGGCCGGACGACTTCGAGGAGGAGGAGGAGCCGTGCCCTTCACGAGGCGTTGGCAAGGCGGACTCGGGCCCCTCCGCCGAGCCGACCGCCCGAGGCAGTACGCGAAAGCGTAAACAGGGCACCGCCTTGTTCGGCAGCGTGCCGAAGAAGGCCAAGAACCCGACCGCTGCGATCAGGCGGAAGGAAGCCGCCGCGAAGGCGGCCAAATTCAAAAACTCCCGAAGGCACCTCCCATGGTGTCGGTGTAAGTATCTTTTTCTCGTGCCTTCCTTTCTTGTTGATTCTATCTGAGCTTCCTATCCTTGTCTTCTAGACTTAGGGCTCTTCTCTCAGTCGAGAAGTCGGCCGCCGCCTCCGTTATCGGGTCGGTGGAGGCTTCCACCACTAGCCTGCGAATCGATCCTATGGCCGACCTCCGGGAGGCGCAGGAACGAAATGCGCGTGAGGTGCGTGAGGAGCAGGAGGCCGCCCGCCTAGAGAAGGCGGAGGCAGAAAAGCGGAGGCCATCGCGCTGAAGAAACTGGCGGAGGCCGAGGCCGATGCCGCCGTGAAGAAGCGTCTTGAAGCAGCCGCACGCCGCTAGGAGCCGCTATTCGTCATCCCCCTGAACTACGTGCCGCCACCGCTAGAGTTTGTGGCGCCGACTAGTGGTCCTCGGGTGCAGAGGAGGGGGAGGGGGTCCTGGGAGAGAGCGAGGGGGGTCAAGAGGTGTCGAGGGGGGTGCGTGGCGCCCTCGGGTGCTTCCAGTGGCGAGCAGGTAAGCAGGAGGTGGCCGGCGTGCCGTGGGCACATGCCCTCGTGCCCACTGTCACGAGGAAAAAGACGCCCCTGTCCCTGGGTTGGGCCAGGAACAGTGCCGGACCGCTACTGTGTAGACATGGTAATTTTCTGCCTCTCCCTAGTTTTCTAATTTTGTTTCTATTTTCTATTTTTCTGATGCTGTTTTGGCTTTAGTAAAAATACTAAAGCATTTTGTAAAATGCTGGAATAATTTGTGGACACTCTCTGGATTATTCTAGTGGCCCACATTTAATTTCAGCATTATCTAAGCATTTAAATTATTTATAGTGTTTAAATGCCCAAAGTCAAATACAATATGAATTAATTCAAAAATCCAGGAATGACCAAGAAATATGTTCATCATTTTTGGTAGAGGTTTTCACCTTTATCAGAAATCATGAAAATTTTCAAATGGCATTTTGGGTTCATTGAAAATGACTTTAGTTGAGCCTATTTGAATTCCATGTGGTGCTAGGGTTTGAACATCCCCATTTCAAATTTCAAACAATATAGACATCATCCATGGATGCTTATGAAACTAATTGCAATCAAATTCTAGGGTTGTGACAGTTTTGAGGGGCGCTGCCAGCCCCGATGTCTTGAAAGGCTCAGGGACTCGGGTTAGGCTACCTGTGGCCCAATACTCCAACACCAAACAGATAAGTTCTACCTCTTGTCCATAAAGTGTTCTGTAAGCTGAAACTTGTGCATGAGAAAACCTCGTCGCCCCTTTGAAACTTAGGTGCTCCTATCCATCACTTGAACGTTGCTTCAATTCAGATGGTCGCAGTGGCCTCTGTCAAAAAGATGTTTGCGGGGGGCTGGTCCCTCTAATTTTTTCCCGGTAGGCTTGGTCCTCCTACAAGCACGATAAGAAGGATACTGACAACATAGCCTGCCGGGGAAGACTCGTTTATTTAAAACTAAAGAGGCATCCCACCTCTGCATGGACATATAAATGCACGAGTTCTCGGCATGGTTCATCTTTTTCATTAATATGCTGATATTACAAGTGTGAATCTTACATAACACAAACATGGACTCGAGAGATTACATTATTTGAATTAAAATTTGGGAAGTGTCGACAAGTTTAAGATTGAAAAAAGATAAGTGCCTCGTAATGCCTTTGCCCTTATCCATCTCCTTTAGGAAGGGGTCAAGAAGGCAGGAAGTGGACCCAACTGGGGCGTCTCCCTAGGATCAGGACGGCGCCGCTCCTCGGCAGGGAGTGTCGTCGTTCTGGGAACGCGGGTCCCCAGGCTTGCCTGCCTGCGGCCCACGGCGTGGCTCTGCGAGCGGGCCCGTACGGTCCAACTTCATCAACAAGACATTCAACACCCTCGCGAGGTTCCAAGCCTCGCGAGGCAGACGACACAAGACCACCTCAGGAGCGGCCTCACTAGGCTGGCTCGCGAGGGGACGGTAGTCGACGCAGAGTCGTTCTGTTCCATCCTTCTTCTTGACAAAAAGAACACCACAACCCCATGGAGACGAACTCGGTCTGATCAGACCCATACGCTATTGTTCATCGAGTTGTTTCTTCAACTCCTTCAACTCTTCTAGTCCAATCATGTAAGGACGTTTGCAAACAGGTTCCGCGCCAGGCTCAAGATCGATAACGAATTCAACTGGCCGGTGAGGAGGCATTCCCGGAAGCTCTTCTGGAAATACATCTTGATATTCACAAACGACTGGAATCTGAGAGATGGCATTAAACTCACCCTTCTCATTGAGAGAAAACAGTCGAATGGTATCATCACGAGCAGCATAGATGATCACATCCTCAGACGAGTGTGTCAATTGAATCTGCCTGGCAGCACAATCAAGCTGAGCCTTGTGCTTAGAAAGCCAGTCCATGCCGAGAATTAGATCAATATCCGAGTCACCAAGAACCATTGGAGAAGACAGAAATTTATAGTCTCCCATCTTGATGGAATCATCCGGGATCATCGTGGTAGCCCTCAAAGACTTTCCCGGAGAAACCACTCCCATGGGTTTACCCAAGATTTCCGAAACGAAGTCATGCTTTGAAACAAATGATCTTGACATGAAACAATGCGATGCCCCAATGTCAAAAAGAACTTTTGCAGGAATAGAGTTAACTGGAAAGTTACCCATGATCACTTCTGAAGAATCCTCTGCCTGAGCTGCGTTCATCATGTTGACCTTAGCATGCTTGGGATTATGCTTGACCACTTCACTGCTGGCAGATCTCACAGGAGGAGGCGGAAGGCGCCTTTGGTTGAAGCATTTGTTTGCATAGTGCCCTTTCTGCTGACACTTGTTGCAAGTAACCTCTGAGAGCGGACGGTGATAAGGAGCACTTAACCTTGGAGTATGAGATTGAGCTTTGTTCTGATAGCCTGGGTTGGGTGGGTGGGAAGATCCACTACCACCTTTACTCTTCTGCTGTTGAGGAGGCAACCAGAACTTCTGTTGCTTAGCTGCCACTTGAGTTGAAGAAGAAGATTGAACTGCATCCCTGACTCTCTTCTTAGATGCATCACACTTAATTTGAGCGGCTTCTTGCTTTAGTGCCATGTTGTAGAATTCATCATACTTAATCGAATCAAGAAGCACGAGAGCTAATTGCAGATCTTCTCTGAGGCCACCTCTGAATTGATAAATCATGCTCTTTTCATCAGGGATGTCTTGTTTAGTGAAGCGAGCGAGTTTCTGAAACTGGATATTGTATTGATACACGGACATGTTGCCTTGCTTGAGATTGCGGAACTCCTCACGCTTACTCTCAGCAACACTTTGTGGAATGTGATGAGCTTTGAAGTCTCGACAGAAATCATCTCAGGTAATCACATGACCTCCTCTGGAGTCTCTGTATTGTTGATACCACTCAGCAGCTTGATCCTTTAGTTGAAACGAAGCAAACTTGACAAAGACCTCAGGCCTGACATTGCTACACTCAAAATGTTTGCAGATATCCACAAGCCAGTCGTCGGCGTCTGTGGCCTCGACACAATTGCTGAAGGACTTCGGCTGGTTTGTGTGGAACTTGTTGAGGGTAGCAAACTGAGGTTGATAGTTTCCTTGGCCTTGATTTCCTTGGTTGCCTTGCCCTTGTTTGCGCTCTTGCAAGAGTTGTAGAAGCATATGAGTGTTGGCCTTGGTGGCTGCCATGAAAGCTTGCCATGCCTCCGGAGGTGGAGGTGGTGGCGGAGGGTTCGACTGATCCCCATCATTGTGGTCCGAATTCTGATGCGTTGGAGGAGCCGTCCAGAAGAGGTTGACATCCGTTAGCATCTTGAAAGTCATATATTCAAGTTGAATCAATGGATCAAAATTGCAACATATAGCCTTAACATTCAAACAAGAATGAACGAATGAATTCCAAAGTAAATCATCACACTTCCATAAATTTAGAAGCCACTTAGATAAAGGTAGATGCAATAAAGCAACAAGGTACGGATATGAACAAATAAGTGGTAAGGATTACCCAATCACAAACCAAATATCTGCGGGAAGAAATACTAGAGCTACTTGAATTCCCACCTATGAAACTCCTGAAACTTTCTGGTTATGCAATCAGGTGTTGGGGATACAGGGGAAGCATAACATCTCACCCAAAACTAGCAAATCCTACATCCAGCTGTATCCATCCTTCAACACATAACCAAGAAACCTTCGGAAATCATTTACCTCAACCTTTGAAAAGCATCTATTATACGAGTTATGGCAATATTCCCGAACTCCCGCCCCAGTACTGGGTGGCGTTGAGGTTATCTCACCAACAACTGCATAAAAGAGATTTTCGATGTCGGCGAACTCAGGTATTCCAGAACTGCAACGATAAAATTGTGACGACAACACCTCGGAGCTCAACTCCCCGGGACACTGCCACAACCCCGAAATGTCAGGAGGCACCAAGAACAATGTTCTCGTCACAAAACCATCAGAATGATTCCAAGATACCCGCGTGATCCTAATTTTTTTTCGTGAAATTTGAGGCGAGAAGAGTCAAAACTCTACGTCATGAGACCTCACCAGAGCGACGAAGGGACCGAGGAGTAAAAAGAGTCCTACTCTCCGATATATATATATAATCCTAAGACTCAAAACATTTTCTTCTAGACTCAACAACGTCAGCTATTTGATCAAGCAGGGGGCTCCTAAGTCGGGGAAGGCTATGATTACCAACTTGTAACACCCACAAGGCGGCTATATCTCCCACGTGTCGGATTGCAAAACGGACAACGGGGAAAATGCTCAGATGCATGAGACGAACACGTATGCAAATGAGATGCACATGATGACATGATAAGAAATGCATGACATGAACGAAATGCAAAACAAAGACAAAACCCAACCACGAAGGGAATCTCATAACTTAAAGTCGGAAATGGCAATAGTTAGAGTTACAAATATGGTAAGTTACATCCGGGGTGTTACATCAAGGAAGGATTCTTCCAAGTCCTCGCAGCTGCCGATGTAATTTTCAGGCAGACTATTTAGCTAGTGTCGAGCTGGTCCTTTGAGCTTTAATGGGAGGTATTTGATAGCATGGAGGTCATCTCCTCGGGCCATGAGGATGTGGAGAATAAAATCTTCGATCCACACTGCGGGATCGGTTGTTCCGTCGTATGATTCAATATTGACGGGTTTGAACCCCTCGGGGAATTCGTGATCCATCACCTCATCTGTGAAGCAGAGAGGGTGTGCCGCACCTCTATAGCGGGCCGCGTCATGGCGTACCTCTGATGAAGTCCATCTGTGGTTATCGGCCCAGGTGTGATTAAGTTTGTCGCGTCCGAGTAGGTGGCTGTCATCCTTAGTGGGGAAGCGTCTTCGCGATCCGTAGATTGATCTCGTGTGTCCTGCTCTACTGTCCCTATTTTTGCGAGGCAGTAGGGCCACTTGTTATTTGGCCTGAGTTGCCATTTTATCCCGACCACAGGGTGGTCGGTCTACCGTACTATCCCGGCCGCATGGTGGTCGTTCCGCATTACACGAGGGAAGTATGGGATTTGGTGCCTCCTCATCGAACCGGTGTAGCAGTCTGCGATTTGGGTAACTCTTGGCTGGGAGCTTGAGGCCGTTTTCTTCGGTTGACAGGACATCAGTACATCCGTCAATAAGTAGGTCTTGATCGTCTTGGAGCTACTGCTGCTTTTTCTTTAGGCTTCTTGTAGTAGCTATTAGCTGGCTCTTGGAATGCTCCTGCTCTAGTGGTGCCTCAGGCACGATGAAATCCTCGCTGCTGAGGCTCTCCTCATCTTCGGAGGGTGGACGATAACTATTGTCATCTGGGTCACTCGGCGTGTCTTGTTTATCAGGGTTAGCTAGCTCATTGTCTTGTTCCTCCTGTTCAGATGCTGCCCCAACAGGGTCTTCATTGTTTTCGGCGTCGTCCGGAGTGCTATTTTCTCCGGTGCCAGTGTTGCCATATTTTGAGCGGCGTGGCTTAGAGCAGTGTTTAGGGTGCCGGCGCTTGGACTGTGTCTCAGAAGGTTTATTCACATCTGGGTCTTCTTTGTCATCACCGCTAGATTCTTTAGGTGTATCAACTATATACAAATCGTATGAAGAGGTGGCCATCCAACATCCAGTAAACGGCGGGTCTTGGCCTTGCTCCATGTTGGCATCGTCGTCCATACCATCGAAGTCTTCAGAGCCGTAATCAAGCACGTCGATTAAGTCATCGACAGTGGCTATGAAGTTGGTGGCTGGTGGGAAGCGAAATTTCCCATCATCAGCCTCTCGCTCGAATCGAACATAGTTCGGCTGTGAGTCCTTCTCCAAGGACAAGTTCTTTAAAGAGTTTAGCACTTCACCCAAAGGTGAGTGCTGGAAGATGTCTGCATCGCTAAATTCGAGAATTGATAACCGATCCAGCTCGGTGTCCGCAGGCGTACCCGGTCCGGGACTTATAGCCGGAGACGAGTCTGGAGTTCCATTGATGCAAATATTGTGGGGTGCCGGGTCCGTGTGTGGCTCCAATGCCGCGGACTATGAGGCCTCAGATGGCACGATCTGCTCCGGTCCTAAGGCTGTTGCAACAACAGGGACCATCTCCTGGATGTGATCCGATGACAGATTTAAGTCATGTTCATCGGGGTGAGGGGGAGCGATCGCTGCGGTTTCAAATCCATTGAAGATCAAGTGTCCATGGATATCCATGACGTAGTTCAAGCTTCCAAATATGACCTGGTGGCCAAGGGCGTAACTATCGATCTGCTCCAGATGGACAAGCGAATTGGCCTGTAGTACGAAGCCGTCGAACACGAAAATCTGTCCGGGGAGGAAGGTTTCTCCTTGGACAGCATCACTATAGACGATCGAAGGGGCCATCGAACCTTTCGTTGACGGCATAGTGGAACTCTCAATGAAAGCACCAATGTCGGTGTCAAAACTGGTGGATCTCGGGTAGGGGGTCTCGAACTGTGCGTCTAGGATCGATGGTTACAGGAGATAGGGGACACGATGTTTACCCAGGTTCGGGCCCTCTCTATGGAGGTAATATCCTACGTCCTACTTGTTTGATCTTGATGAATATGGGTGTTACAAGAGTTGATCTACCACGAGATCGTAATGGCTAAACCCTGGAAGTCTAACCTGAATGACTATGGTCATGAACGTGTGTCCTTTCCGGACTAACCCCTCCGGTTTATATAGACACCGGGGAGAATCTAGGGCTTACATAGAGTCGGTTACATGAGAAGGAATCTTCATAGTCGGTCGCCAAGCTTGCCTTCCATGCCAAGGAGAGTCCAATCCGGACACAGGTACAGTCTTCGGTCTTCATGTCTTCACAGCCCATTAGTCTGGCCCATGGATAACAGGCCGGGCGCCCGAGGACCCCTTAGTCCAGGACTCCCTAAGTGGGCGGGTTAGATGCGGCCACAGCAGCAGATCCGGCGAGGTGGACGCCACTGGCAGTGAATGGGATCTGGTACGACGGTGGATGAGCAGTCTAGGGTTTCGAGAGGGGAGGGGAGAAAGGCCGATGAAGTACGAATGACGTGATGTGAGATGATCTGGTGCTGTGTAGTTAGTCGTTTTTGCGGGAGGGGAGAGGAAATGGGGGTGCCGTGTAGTGGGGGGAACCAGAAGTTACGAAAGCATCCCCAGCCTATTATGTAGATGAGGGCGGTATTGTAACTGTTGGTTTCCATGCACCAAGGACAAAATGGGAATTTCGCATGGTAAAGACTAAGGTGGCAGAAATTTTAGATGTAGGCGGGATATTTTGCCGCCCACGGGATCGTTCGTATCCTGTGTCAACTAATTTTGGACCGTGCTAGCGGGAAGGTCATGCGACACTGTGTACACGGGACACGCGTCAGCAATTAATAATTGGTGTGAATTCCACCCCAGAAAAAAGACAATAACTCGGGATGATGCGCCGATAACTTGGATGTTCACACGGGGGCGACCAATCGTATGGGTGTAGTGGCGCGTTCACCAAAAAAGGGATCAAACGCTCAGCCTATGTATTTCTCATGTAAATAGATAATTTAGTGCAATTGGTTATTTACTTTAAACATAATGCATTGACGTGTTAGTGTAGAGGCGCACAAAAAGAAATGGATATTGTAGTCCGCTACTTAAAAGTGTTACCTCGTATGATTACATAGCCTCCATTTCATAAATTGCACACCCGTTGAATTCATATATGAATATTACATATATTACTTAATAATAGAACCTTAAATCATCCAAGACTAATGATTTTGAATGCAAGAGTAACAATGGTGCATGTACATGATAGCTACATTGGTTGTTTGAAGAAACATCACTGTAAATTTGGCATTCACAACTGAAAAGGTTTATTTAAATGTGATACGTGAGTGTCCTATCTTTGTAGCGTTGAATCGATATTGTGCCTTTGGCCATGATACGAAGTAGATATTGATTTATGTTCAAGCGATGCACGTCCACGATCATAGATAGTGATACGTGAATGAATTGTGCAATCTCTCTCACAAGCATACATATCACATTTGCATGTGGGCATCAAAATCACACACGCGCACTTTTTGTATTTCCCTCCCTCATTCAAGGTTAGAATTCGTCTTTCTACCCCATCCTACAAGTCTCTCACACAGAAACACACACGCTCTCTCTGTCGAACACGCCCACCCCTTTAATTCCTCCCACCCACAACCACTAATGTCTCAAAGTATAATAATGTGTCTCACACATATGCCTAAGGTTAACTCGTGTTCCAGAACCATATGAATACATACAATGGGATTCCAGCAGAGCACCTTTTGTTTTGAGATTCCAGCGCGTACACACACATTGTTTCTCGCTACATTTTTTTCGGCACTTGCATGCACACAATTTTGTTTATCTTTGTGATGCTTTAAGTATGCCTCGCACAAATGCTATCTACCTATCCCTTAATATAGCCAGATATGTGTCACAGAAACTCATCCTCCCTACTAGCAAGATGCCCATGCGTTGCACCGAACATCAAGATGCATTTGTATGAGTAGTTTATCTTGTGGGAGAAAAGGATGAACGAGCGAATGCCTTATTTGCAAATGTGGAGAGGGGTGTGGGTATCTTTTTGCAAAATTGCCACAGTTTCCTTCCTATCCGTCGGGTATAAATCTGATTGCCTATATTGCAGGATGGCGGGAACACCATCATTACCAACTCTGTTTTTTATAAGAGTAGGGATATGTGAGAGTCACTGCCCCCCCCCCCCGAAACACACACCCACACCCACACAACCACACACACACACTTCCCAATACCGAAGGAGTAGGGTGACACCTCGATCTTGATACTAATCTATCGACTGGCTTCTCTCTCAAACACACACACACACACGCACACTACTAGACACCGAAGGAGTAGGGCGGCACCTTGATCTTGATAGTAATCTATCTACTCCTCTTTCAAACACACACACACACATACACATACACTCTCTAGTTGTGCCTCTATGCCTACCGCGCACACTCTCGATACGTCTTTTTCTCCCTTCCCCTCCCCCACCCCAACAATGATAGCAGAAGGGTGACAACTTGATCTAATCGTAATCTGTCAATTGGTTTGTTTCTCGAACATTGTGTCTCTGTGCCTCGCTCAGTAGCCCCCTCGACATGTAGACTTCTCTCGGGCGCACAGCTGTAGTGACGATGACGCTGAACCCAGTGTGCCTCGTTTTTACCGGCCCCATGTGATAGTTTTCACCCTGTTTTCTGTTAATTAACAAAGCAACCTTTTCTTTGTTACTACTAGTGAATCTGAAATCATTCGGGGCAGACATAAAATATATCACTTCAACCCAAATATTGCAGTAACTATTTTAAAAGAAACTAGCTAGATGCCCGTGTGTTGCACGCAACATCAAGATGCATTTGTATGAGTAGTTTATCTTGTGAGAGAAAATGATGAATGAGGGAAGGCCGTATTTGCGAACGTGCAGAGGGGTGTGGGCATATTTTTGCAAAATTGCCATAGTTTTCATCATATCCGTTAGATATAAATCCGACGGCCTATATTGCAGGATGGCATGCACACCATCATCACCAACTCTGTTTTCTACTCCCTCCGTTCCTAAATATTTGTCTTTTTAGAGATTTCTACAAGTGACTACATATGGAGAAAAATGAGTGAATCTACACTCTAAAATATGTCTACATACACATCTGTATGTGGTAGTACATTTGAAATTCGAAAAATACAAATATTTAGGAACGGATGGAGTATAAGAGTAGACATGGAGATATATCTCCAGCATGGTCTACAACAAAAATGTGCTGGACTGGTTAGCGCCGGATGCTCGCAACGCGATGACATGAGTTCGAATTCTGTCTTTAACTTTAGATTTTATATTATATATTACTTATTTATATATACTTCTTTCGCTACTGTACTGATAGTGGAACCCACAGAGTACTTAGAATACAAGATTAAGGATGGACATGTTTCTTTTTAACTTTCTGTACGAAGCTGTAGCCACCCTGCAAGTCATGTGTACATTGTAGATGCAATTAACTTTTTATAGAGGTACAATCATACACGCAATTAACTCAAATGGATTGCATGTCACTCTATTATTTCCAGCATAAGAGCATCTCCAACGGCAGCCGGCAAATTTCCTCCCGCTTCCATCCGCGGAGGACGACAGCAAACGCCAGCGACATATATTTTCACAACTCTAACCAACTAGATGAAATTCGTGCAAACACGGACTGATTTCATATAAGCATGACGGATTTCATATAAAAAATCCGGATCTTCATATACACATGATGGATTTCATTACATTTACATGAACTAAGCGGTGCCAATCCGGCTCTCTTGGTATAATTAATACTCCCTCCGTCCGGAAATACTTGTCCTAGAAATGGATGTATCTAGACTTATTTTAGTTATAGATACATACAATTTATCCATTCTTAGAACAAAAATTTCCCTCCAGCTGGAGAGGGGGTACATAATCTAAATGGCCGCCCGCGGATCCCTTTGTCTTCCTCATGTCCGGCAAACACTTTGCAGGGTCGGCGGAGGTCCTCGGAAGAGACGAAGAAGCAAAGAAACCACCTGAATGCGCAGTCATAGCCTCGGCGGTGGCCTTCATGGGAGCCAAGTGGCGGCGGCCTCCCGTGTTCTACTTCTCCTTGATGATGGCGGCGGACACGGAGAAGCTGGCCACCGACTCGTCGCTCTCCATGCACCCGGCTTCTGTCTCTGCCTGCATGGCGCTGCCATAGGCATGGGAGGCGCGCCCACAGACACGGGAGGCACGGCACCGCAGACACTATTGGCGCAGTACCACGCGGCAGCGACGATGCCCGTACCGGTGTGCTCGCCGCCGTGCCGGCGTGGAGCAACTCGCCACTCCTCATCGAGCTGAAATGGAGCGGCGAGTTGCTGAACCACGCGCCTGCTTGGGGCGGCAACTGGCTCCGTCGGGCCAAGCGAGGTTGGTGAAGCACCGAGCGGCCTTGCCCGTATCCGGAGGGCTCGGCGGGCCACCCAGCCGGGTAATATGCCGGAGAACGGCTCCTCGGAAGCCATCGGAAGAGTGGAGAAAATGGTGAACGAGGAGATGGGGGAGCGGCAGAGGGGTGCGATTCTTGCCCGCTGTCTGTCTGGCCTCGTGTAAATAGAGGGCAGACGATAGGTGCTTGGCTGGCGTCTTGCCTCGTTTAAACTGAGCGCGGACGGGAGGAGCTCGGCCGGTGTTGCGTTTAATTCTGGCCCGCTCATGAATGGACGTGTGACCGGAGTAGGTTTATCGGTTTGCATGTGGGTTTAATGGAGGGGTTTGATGGAGGCGAGGAGGCGTGTTCAGCCGAGCGTGCAGTGGGCGGCGCAGTACTATTCGATTTGACAGCGGGCGGCGCAGTTCCCGATACGGCTTTAATGTAGACGAGGGAGGGACTAGCGGTTCCCGAAATGTTGAACGACCAATGCATCCTCCTTCAATCAATGCATGAGGGAAGTAATGGGAGGAGGACCGGGAAAAGATGCTGCACGATGTGATCGCAACGCAGTTTTCTCTCATATAAAGGCGCCCCTCCATTCCAATGCATCTACCACATCGTACGCACCTAAGCATTTGCCTAAGCACCTACACTAAGCGCAAAAGAGCTCACTCCAGACCCATGGCGGCGATGCACGCGTGCGGCCAGCGGCTGTGCCAGATGGTCCACGACATCGGCCTGCGGCATGGTGCCGAGGATCGTGTCCAGACGGTGTTGGATACCGGCTCGTGGATGGCCACCGTCAACGCCAACTATGATTCTCAGTTGGACCAGATGATCGTTGCCACCACCAACAAGTTCGCCATCCTCAAGAAGCTCGCGGACGACATCGCCGTACTCCTCCAGCCCGCATGCCTAGGCTCCTCATTACCTGCCGCCCTAATCGGCCACCATGGCCGGAACCTCTTTCAAGCACTGGTGGCCCTGCGACTGCCCGCCGATGCCATGAAGAATGTCCACCTAGCGGTCGCGCTCGCCACGAGGCGCCTCGCCCTACAAGAATTTGTCGACCTACACATCCACGTGTACGAGCAAATCGTGTACATAGGTATCTACAAGGCCTGTGAGGACGCTACAACGTTGGCCTTCCTCAACCGGCTGGAAGCCTTGGATGCCTTTGCTAAGAAGCACCTCGACCTCGCCACAAAAGTCGTCGCTCCTTAGCCGCCGGTCGGTGGCGCGGCGCACTAAGTTGAGGAGGAGGAGGTCGTACGTTGATGGATGCATCTTTATTCTTGCCTTCTGTAACCACCACTATGATCACATCATCATCGTGGCCTTAATTCTTATTGTGCTGTTGCATTCTCGTTCCAGTCAATACCGACATGTGAGATCCCTTTGCTTAATTATATGCATCACTGTAACTAGTACTCCATCCGTCAATTTATAAGTTGTGCTTACCTTTTCCATCAACTTCGTGCAACGCGCGGGCATGTTGCTAGAAACACTAGAACATGTCGGACCGCATGTGACCAAACCGACGATGCGCCAACCTAGCTACTACATACCCTGCTTATCTGGCAGAAATAGCCCCGCCCTAGCGTTTCCAATCGTTATTTCTATCTATCAATCGTGCCAAGGAGCAGAACCAAAATGTTACAATTTATACATGTTTCTCTACTCCTACTCCTATAAAAGACTCAGTTGGTGATGGTGATGTGTCTGCCATCCGTCGTTTCTGACCATTAGATCAGCATCTAACAGTTGTGAGGTAAGTTGTCGCATTTTTGCAACAATAGCCCACTTCTCTGCTCCAATTTGTAGAAAACCCCTTATTATCTTGAAAGCAACCACATCCCTCCCTCACATCATCAAAACAGCCTGAGAAATATATCTCTACTTTTATAAAAAACCGAATTGGTGATGATGGTGTGCCTTCCATCTTGTAATATAGACCGTCCGATCTATATCTGACAGATAGAAAGCAAACTATGACAATTTTACAAAAAAACCGCGCCCCTCTCCACATTTATAGATAAGTACTTGCCTTGTTCATCCTTATCTCCCACAACCTCATTGCTGAGCAATTAAAGAAGGAAGTCTCTGAAACAATCTGGCATGGTAGCCGCTGCCGGCGCCGTCCATCCCCATGCCTTGAACTAGTCCGACCACCAGTCACCACCACGCCCCACTCCTCCTCACCTTATCTCTCATCTTTCTCGAGATATCATTTTTTCGATGAAATTCTCGAGATACCATTTTTCCAATATAATTCTTGAGATATCATTAGTTTTTACACATGGGATTACTCCTACATGGGTCAATCACAACAGATGTTTTGTAAAAAAATGCATCTTGATGTTCCGTGCAATGCACAGACATCTTGCTAGTACTCCTATAAAAGACTCAGTTGGTGATGGTGGTTTGTCTGCCATCCGTCGTTTCTGACCATTAGATCTGCATCTAACGACTGTGAGGTAAGTTGTGGCATTTTTGCAACAATACCCCACTTCTCTGCTCCAATTTGCAGAAAACCCCTTATTATTCTAAAAGCAACCACATCCCTCGCTCACCTCATCAAAACAGCCTGAGAAATATATTTTGAGTGAAAAGTACTCCCTCCGTTCCTAAATATTTGTCTTTCTAGAGATTTCAATAAGTGACTACATACGGAGTAAAATGAGTGAATCTACACTTCAAAATATGTCTATATAATCCGTATGTGATAGTCCATTTGAAATCTCAAAAAAGACAAATATTTAGGAACATATGGAGTAATATATTAGGAGTATATCAAAACAAGAGTGATTTCTTTCATGTTTTTGAACAAGTACTACTATTCTACTACTTTGGATCCGTCGCAACGCACGGGCACATTGCTAGTAAAAGGAAAAGGCTTGCTGTGTTCGCATCGCATGTAACGCCCATGATGCGGCTGTAGCTCCCACGTGTCGAAGCACGACTTAGAGGCATAACCGCATTGTAAGCAATGTCGCAAGTGAGGTAATCTTCACACAACCCATGTAATGAATAAGGAAAAGAGATGCATAGTTGGCTTACACTCGCCACGTCACACAATGCATAAATATCATTACATTCATCCAGATACAATCAAGGTCTGACTACGGAACCAAAATAAAGAACAACCCCAAATGCGACAAAGTTCCCGATCACCCCAACTGGGCACCACTACTGATCGTCTGGAAAGGAAACATAGTATCGTCCTGAGTCCTCACCGAACTCCCACTTGAGCTCAGTCGAATCACCTGGAACGGTATCGTCGGTCCCTGCATCTGGTTTTGGAAGTAATCTGTGAGTCACGGGGACTCAGGAATCTCACACCATCACGATCAAGACTAATTAAGCTTATAGGAAGGGTAAAAGGTATGAGGTGGAGCTACAGCAAGCGACTAGCATATATGGTGGCTAACATACGCAAATGACAACGAGAAGAGAAGGCAAAGGCACGATCGATGAACTATGATCAAGAAGTGATCCTAGAACAACCTACGTGCAAGCATAACATGAGACCATGTTCTCTTCCGGGACTCCGCCGAAAAGAGACCATCACAGCCACACACTCTGTTGATTCATTTTAAATAAGTTAAGCTTTAGGTTATCTACAACCGGACATTAACAAATTCCCATCTGCCCATAACCACGGGCACGGCTTTCGAAAGTTCAAATCCCTGCAGGGGAGTCCCAGCATAGCCCATCACAAGCTGTCATGGTCAACGAAGGATATTCCTTCTCCCAAGACAATCCGATCAGACTTAGAATCCCAGTTACAAGACATCTCGACAATGGTAAAACTAAATCAGCAAAGCCGCCCGAATGTGCCGACAAATCCTGATAGGAGCTGCACATATCTCGTTCTCAGGGCACACTCAGATGAGCGCTCCGTACAACTAAAACCAAACCTCGAGTTTCCCCGAGGGGGCACTGCAAAGGGCTCTAGTTTGGACCAACACTCAGAGGAGCACTGGCCCGGGGGGGTTCAAATAAAGATGACCCCCGGGCTCCAGAAACCCATGGGAAAAAGAGGCTAGGTGGGAAATGGTAAAAACTATGTTGGGCATTGCTGGAGGAGTTTTATTCAAGGCGAACTATCAAGGGGTTCCCATTATAACCCAACGTGTAAGGAACGCAAAATCAAGGAACATAACACCGGTATGACGGAAACTAGGGCGGCAAGAGTGGAACAAAACACTAGGCATAAGGCCGAGCCTTCCACCCTTTACCAAGTATATAGGTGCATTAAAGTAGACAAGATATAATAATGATATCCCAACAATAAACATGTTCCAACAAGGAACAAACTCCAATCTTCACCTGCAACTAGCAACGCTATAAGAGGGGCTGAGCAAAGCGGTAACATAGCCAAACAACGGTTTGCTAGGACAAGGTGGGTTAGAGGTTTGGCATGGCAATATGGGAGACATTATAAGAAAGTGGTAGGTATCATAGAATAGGCATAGCAAAAGAGCGAGCATCTAGCAAGCAAAGATAGAATTGATTTCGAGGGTATGGTCATCTTGCCTGCAATGTACTCTGAGTTGACATTAGCTTGATCCTTGTAAATGTACTCAACGGGCTCCTCGATCACATACTCGTCTCCTGGCTCTACCCAAGCAAGAACAACAGGCAAAGGGGGACACAATCAACCACGTGCAATGCACAAACAACATGATGCGAAACATGTCATGATATGCGGGATGCGATATGCGATGCATATGCATGATTCAGAAAGGAATGATAGAACCTGGCCTCAACTTGGAAAACCAAGAATTCCACTGGAAAGAGGAGTTAATTTCGGTCAAAATCGATATAAAGTTCACCGGAATCGGATGCACGGTTTGGAAATGACAAGCAAAACAAATATGGCACCGATCTGCGATTAACAGCACGAGGCCATCTAAGTGCATCGAGAACAACATGCTACAGCACTCTAACATAACAAAAAACACATGGAAAGGATCCACTCAAGATGCTTGACAAAATATGAACACTAAGCTACGGCTAATTCACTCAATAGAAGGTTCAAACAAGCATGGCAAAAGTGCAAAAGATAACAGGTTACAGACTTAGTGAAAATAACATCAAGTCAGGAATTTAACATCAGGAAGCAATGTTCAGAGCAAGAAAACAACATGCTACAGGAACTTATCATGGCAAAGCAAGACATGGCATGAAGCTACTCAAAGCATACAATAAAAGTCCCTTACTAACCATAAGCCAAAAGGGATCAGAAAATACAATGGCAACCATGTGAACATAGCAATTATCGTTAACAGATTCAGACTTAGTAGAAAACTGGATGATGGCAAAACAAACATTAAGTAGGCATGTTTACGAGCTCGATGCACTCACCACAAAGCACTGCATGACAAACGAAGCATACAGCCAGCAAGTAGACATGGCATAGAAGCTAAACATGGCAAGAGAAACATCATAGCATGCATGGATCATCTACAACAAGCTCGGCAAAAATGCTTAACACGTAAATATTCTGCCAGGAACATTTCATAGCAAAAGTAGAGCTCGATTGAGTCAAGCTAGGTTGCTCCATAAATGCAAACAAAGACATGGATGGATAGAGCCCCACAATATCTACAAAACATCCTTACTGATCATGCTCAAAAGAGGCATGGATCACTTTGTAGCAACATGAATACATGGCATAAAAATATTGACAGGACAAAGACTTAGAATATTTCTAAGTCCCTGAAATCAGCAACAATGGGAGGGCTACTTTGCATGCTTGTGCTAGTCACCACAGAGATCATAAAAAATACATGGCATACACCACTGTAAACATGGCATGGCATACTTCAAAACACATGAAGGACTCAAGTTCATGGGAGGCACGCATCAATCATGGCAAAAATGACAAATGTCCAAATACTGATATGAATCTGAAACTAACAGAAAACTAGCACTCTTCCAACAGCATTTAGGGCATCAAGATGAGCTCAAATGAACATGATGAAATGAGATTAAATGAAGTACTTGTCGAGATGAACAATTTGATATGCTACACCTCCAAAACGGAGCCACAGATGATGAGATATGATGCGTTGAAAAATGCAAAAAAAAACTAGGGTTAGGGAAAGTCAACTGATCCAGATCTGTATCCGGGGCAGCGCGCGGATCGAGGTTCGTTGGCCAGAGTCACTGTTCACCGGGGACGACGCCGGGGCTCGGGGGAGAGAAAGGAGAGGTCGCCGGAGCCTCGAGGGAGAGGGAGGAGCTCGCCGGGGCGCCGGGCAGCGAGGTGGCGATGGCGGACGTGGGCGCGGCGCCGGAGTTGAGGGCGTGGCGGCCTCGGGGCGTCGGCGGCGGTCGGCGCCAGCGGAGGGCAGTGACGCGCCGGCGTCGAGGTGCAACAGGGCGGCGGCAAGCGGCTCGGGCGGCGCGCGAGGGATATGCGGGCGGCGCGCGGTTTCGGGCCGGGGAGGGCCTCCAGCGGGCTCACCGGGGCGATGGCGTGGGGCGGCGGCGCTCGCCACGTGGCAGGCGACTATTGGCGCGGATCGGCGGCGTGAAGTGTTCGGCCGGTGGCGGACATGTCCGGCTCGCGACGGGGGAAGTTTTGGTAGGGTTAGGGTGCGAAATGACCCGGGATTTTTGGTGGAGGGTCCTTTTTATAGGTAGGAACAGCTAGGTGGCTCCAAATTGAGCACGGAATTCGGCCACACGATCATGATCGAAAGATCTAGATGATGGAAGGGGTTTAGGTGGGTTTTGGGCCACTTTGGAAAGGTGTTGGGCTGCAACTCACATGAGGCATTTTCGGCTCCTCGATTAACCGTTGGAGTATCGAACGAAGTCCAAATGGCACGAAACTTGACAGGCGGTCTACCGGTAGTAACCCAAGGCCTCTTGGAAAGTCTCGGTCCAATCCAAGAACTTTTAATACCCGCACACGAAAAGAGGTAAAAGGGGGGCACCGGAGGACGTAGGAGCGCCGGAATGCAAAACGGACAATGGGGAAAATGGATGCATGAGACGAACACGTATGCAAATACAATGCACATGATGACATGATATGAGATGCATGACAAATACAAAAGCACACGAAGACAAAAACCCGACAACGAGGAAATATCATAAATTAGTGCCGGAAATGGCAAGAGTTGGAATACAAATATGGCAAGTTACATACGGGGTGTTACAACACTCCACCACTATGAAAGGATCTCGTCCTGAGATCTAGGACTGGAAAAACTCCGGGTACTCAGAACGGAGGTGGTCCTCGCATTCCCAGGTGGCTTCACCATCGGAATGATGTGACCACTTGACTTTAAGGAATTTGATAGACTTGTTGCAAGCCTTGCGCTCAGTTTCTTCAAGAATAGCAATGGGGTGCTCATGATAAGACAAGTCTTCTTGGAGATCAATCTCTTCAAAGTTGATGGTGCGGTCAGGAGTCTTGAAACACTTGCGGAGTTGAGACACGTGAAACACGTCGTGTACGTTTGCAAAGTTGGATGGAATCTCAAGTTGATAGGCGAGATCGCCTCTTTTTCCAATGATCTTGAAAGGACCCACGTATCTAGGGGCAAGCTTCCCTTTGATACCGAAGCGACGAGTACCTTTCATTGGGGAGATGCGGAGGTAAACATGGTCTCCGATCTCGAAAGCCAAGTAATGATGCTTGCTATCATAGTAACTCTTCTAGCACGGTTGCGCGGCTTTAAGATTATCACAAATGACTTTGCACATTTCTTCTGCCTTTGTGATCAAGTCATTGCCAAGGAGTTGGCGTTCACTAGTCTCTGACCAGTTAAGAGGAGTACGGAACTTCCTGCCATAGAGAATCTCGAATGGGGCCTTGCTCGAACTCGCTTGGAAGCTGTTGTTGTAGGAGAACTCAGCATATGGAAGACAATCTTCCCACTTCATACCGAAAGAAATGACACATGCCCTTAGCATATCTTCAAGAATTTGATTGACTCGCTCGACTTGGCTACTGGTTTGAGGATGAAAAGTTGTGCTGAAGCGAATGTTGGTGCCCATGGCCTTCTGAAAAGAATCCCAGAACTTGGAGGTAAAGATGCTGCTACGATCGGAAGATATCAACTGCGGAATGCCGTGCAGGGAGAAAATCCTGGAGGTATATAGCTCTGCCAACTGAGCTGCTGTGATAGATTCTTTGATAGGCAGAAAGTGAGCCACTTTAGTGAGTTTGTCGATGACAACGAAGATAGCATTATTGCCATGCTTGGACTTTGGAAATCCAGTCACGAAGTCCATCTCAATATGGTCAAACTTCCATTCTGGAATGGCAAGAGGTTGGAGGAGACTAGCTGGTCGTTGGTGTTCTGGTTTCACTCTTCTGCAGACATCACATTCATTCATGAACTGAGCAATCTCGCACTTCATTCGAGTCCACCAATATGACTGCTTGAGGTCATGGTACATCTTTGTACTTCCAGGGTGAATAGAGAGGAGAGAATTGTGAGCCTCGTTCATAATGACTTTACGAAGGTCACCCTTAGGCACAACAATGCGATCCTCGAAGAATAGAGTATCCTTGTCATCAAGACGATAGCATTTGTACTTGGGTTGACTCTTGGCAATCCCAATCTTCACCTTCTTCACCATAGCATCAAGAAGTTGAGGCTCACGAATCCTTGAGGAACAACTTGAAGATTGAGTTTGCGGAAAGCTTCACAAAGCTCTGGTTGGTAAGGCTTGATAATCAAATTGTTGCAGTAAGCCTTCCTGCTCAATGCATCAACAATTACATTGGCCTTGCCTGGAGTATATTCGATACTCGGATTATACTCTTGAATTATTTCGACCCAACGAGTCTGCCTGAGGTTGAGGTTTGGCTGAGTGAAGATGTACTTGAGACTCTTATGATCGGTGAAGATGTCCACTTTTCTTCCCAATAAGAGATGTCTCCATGTTAAAAGAGCATGGACAACTGCCGCCAACTTGAGGTCATGAGTGGGGTAGTTCTTTTCATTGGGCTTCAACTTGCGAAAGGTATAGGCCACAACTTTCTTCTCTTGCATCAACACTGCACCAAGACCTTGAAGGGAAGCATCACAGAAGACCTCAAACGGTTTGGAATCATTAGGAGGAGTCAGAACTAGAGCAGTGACTAACTTCTCTTTCAGGGTGTTGAAAGCGATGTCACATTCAGGCGACCAGACATACTTCACATGCTTCTGGAGAAGGTTGGAAAGAGGCTTCGCGATCTTGGAGAAGTTCTCAAAAAACTTCCGGCAATAGCTTGCGAGTCCAAGGAAGCTGCGGAGTTGCTTCACATTCTGAGGTGGTTCCCAATTCACAATTGCAGACACCTTCTCAGGATTCACAGCTATGCCTTTGGCAGAGATGATATGCCCAAGGTAGACAACCTCATCGAGCCAAAACTCGCACTTTGAAAACTTCGCATAGAACTGATGTTCTCTGAGTTTATCCAGGACTAATCTCAAATGCTTGGCATAATCCTCCTTGTTCATGGAAAACACCAAAATGTCATCGAGGTAGACGACGAACTCATTTGTGTACGCGTTGAAGATGAAGTTCATCATGCGAGAGAATGTTGGAGGAGCATTGACAAGGCCGAAAGACATGACAGTATATTCATATGAACCATAGCTTGTTCTGAATGCTATCTTGGGGATATCTTCTTCACGAATGCGAATTTGATGATAGCCCATACGGAGATCCAGCTTGGAGAATACTTGAGCACCTTTGAGTTGTTCGAAAAGCTAATTGATGTTGGGAAGTGGGTACTTGTTCTTTATGGTCTTCTTGTTCAATGGACGGTAGTCGACACAAAGTCAGTCCGATCCATCCTTCTTCTTGACAAAAAGAACACCACAACCCCAAGGAGAAGAACTTGGCCGGATGAGACCCATACGCTCTTGAATATCGAGTTGCTTCTTTAGCTCCTTCAACTCTTCAGGTCCAAGCTTGTAAGGACGTTTGCAAACAGGTTCCGTGCCAGGCTCAAGATTGATGACGAATTCAACTGGCCGGTGCGGAGGCATTTCTGGAAGCTCTTCTGGAAAGATGTCTTGATATTCGCAAACGACTGGAATCTGAGAGATGGCATCCAGCTCACCCTTCTCGTTGAGAGAAAATAGTCGAATGGTATCATCACGAGCAGCAAAGGCGATTACATCCTCAGACGAATGTGTCAATTGAATCTGCCTGGCAGCACAATCAAGGTGAGCCTTGTGCTTCGAAAGCCAATCCATTCCGAGAATAACATCAATATCCGAGTTACCAAGAACCACTGGAGAGGACAGAAACTTATTGTCGCCCCACGTCATAGAGACATCGGGAGCAACCAAACTAGAAGTCATAAGCTTGCTGGGAGAAACAACTTGCATGACTTTAGGCAAAACCTCAGTGTCAACATTGTGCTTCGATGCAAATGGGAATGACAAGAAAGAATGCAATGCACCAGTATAAAAAAGAACTCTTGCAGGAACATCGTTAATAGGAAGGTTACCCATAATCACATCTGACGAGTCCTCTGCCTGAGTAGCGTTCATCATGTTGACCTTTGCGAACTTGAGATTATGCTTGACCACTGCGGTACTGGCAGACTTCACAGGATGAGGAGGAGGAAGACGCCTCTGATTGAAGCATTTGTTGGCATAGTGACCCTTGTACTGACACTTGTTGCACGTGACCTCCGAGAGCGGACGGTGATACGGAGCACTTGATCTTTGAGCATGAGACGAAGTCTTGTTCTAAAAGACTGGGTTGGGTGGGTGGGAAGATCCATTGCCACCTTTGCACTTCTGCTGATAAGGCTGATGGAACGGAGGAGGAGGAGGCAACCAATACTTTTGCTGCTTAGTTGCCACTTTAGTTGAGGAAGAAGGAGTTGCATCTCTGACTCGCTTCTTGGAAGCATCGCACTTGAGTTGAGCAGTCTCTTGTTTCAGTGCCATGTTGTAAAACTCATCGTACTTCTGCGGATCGAAAAGCACAAGAGCTGGTTGGAGATCTTCTCTGAGGCCACCCCTGAACTGATAAATCATGCTCTTCTCGTCAGGGACGTCTTGCCTAGCGAAACGAGCGAGCTTTTGGAACATGATGTTATACTGATAAACAGACAAGCTGCCTTGCTTCAGGTTGCATAATTCCTCACGCTTGCTCTCAACAACACTCTGAGGAATGTGGTGAGCTTTGAAGTCTTGACGGAATTCATCCCAGGTAATCACACAGCCTCCTCTGGATTCTTTGTATTGCCGATACCATTCTGCAGCTTGGGCTTTGAGTTGGAACGAGGCAAACTTGACAAAGTCCTCAGGCATGACATTGCTACACTCGAAATGCTTGCAGATATCCATGAGCCAATCATCAGCGTCTGTTCCCTCGACATAGTTGCTAAAGGTCTTTGGCTGGTTTGCGAGGAACTGGTTGAGTGTAGCAAACTGATTCTGAAAGTTGCCATGGCCTTGATTCCCTTGGTTGCGCTCTTGGAAAATTTGCATGATCAGCTGCGTGTTGGCATTGGTAGCGGCCATCACAGCTTGCCATGCCTCCGGAGGTGGAGGTGGTGGTGGCGGATCAGGATTCTGACGCGTTGGAGGAGCCATCCTGAAGAGGGTGACATCCGTTAGCATCTTGACAGGCATATATTCAAGCTGAATCAAATGGATTGAATTTGCAACATATAGTCTTAACATCCGAACAAAATGAACGAATGCATTCCAATTGAAATGGTCACACTTCCATAAATTGAGAAGCCACTTAGATAGAGGTAGAAGAATAAAACAACAAGGTACGGACAAGAACAAATACTTGGTGAGGATTACCCAATCACAAACCAAATATCCGCGGAAGAAATACTAGAGCTACATGAATTCCCACCTATGAAACTCCGGAACCTTTCTGGTTATGCAATCAGGTGTTGGGGATACAGGGGAAGCATAATATCTCACCCAAAGCTAGCAAATCCTACATCCAACTGTATCCATCCTTCAACACATAACCAAGAAACCTTTGAAAATCATTTACCTCAACCTTCGAAAAGCATCTGTTATACAAGTTATGGCAATACTCCCGAACTCCCGCCCCAGTACTGGATGGCGTCGAGGTTATCTCACCAACAACTGCATAAAAGAGATTTTCGATGTCGGCGAAACTCAGGTATTCCAGAATTGCAACGATAAAATTGTGATGACAACACCTCGGAGCTCAACACCCCGGGACACCACCACAACCCCTAAATGTCAGGAGGCACCAAGAACAATTTTCTCGTCACAAAACCATCGGAACGATTCCAAGATACACGCGTGATCCTAATTTTTTTAGTGAAATTTGAGAAGAGAAGAGTCAAAACTCTACGTTAGGATACCTCACTAGAGCGACGAAGGGACTGAGGAGTAAAAAGAATCCTACTCTCCGATATATATAATCCTAAATGACTCAAAACATTTTTGAAGACTCAACAACGCCAACGATTCGATCAAGCAGGGGGCTCCTAAGGTCGGGGAAGGCTCTGATTACCAACTTGTAACGCCCACGATGCGGTTATAGCTCCCACGTGTCGAAGCACGACTTAGAGGCATAACTGCATTGTAAGAAATGTCACAAGTGAGGTAATCTTCACACAACCCATGTAATGAATAAGGAAAAGAGATACATAGTTGGCTTACACTCCCCACATCACACAATGCACAAATATCATTACATTCATCCAGATACAATCAAGGTCCGACTACGGAACCAAAATAAAGAACAACCCCAAATGCGACAAAGTTCTCGATCGCCCCAATTGGGCACCACTATTGATCGTCTGGAAAGGAAACATAGTATCGTCCTGAGTCCTCATCGAACTCCCACTTGAGCTCAGTCGAATCACCTGGAACGGTATCGTCGGTCCCTGCATCTGGTTTTGGAAGTAATATGTGAGTCACGGGGACTCAGCAATCTCACACCCTCGCGATCAAGACTAATTAAGCTTATAGGTAGGGTAAAAGGTATGAGGTGGAGCTGCAGCAAGCGACTAGCATATGTGGTGGCTAACATACGCAAATGAGAGCGAGAAGAGAAGGCAAAGACACGATCGATGAACTATGATCAAGAATTGATCCTAGAACAACCTACGTGCAAGCATAACACGAGACCGTGTTCTCTTCCCGGACTCCGCTGAAAAGAGACCATCACGGCCACACACTCTGTTGATTCATTTTAATTAAGTTAATCTTTAGGTTATCTACAACCATACATTAACAAATTCCCATCTGCCCATAACCACGGGAACGACTTTAGAATGTTCAATTCCCTGTAGGGGAGTCCCAACTTAGCCCATCACAAGCTCTCACGGTCAACGAAGGATATTCCTTCTCCCAAGACAATCCGATCAGACTCGGAATCCCGGTTACAAGACATCTCGACAATGGTAAAACTAAACCAGCAAAGCTGCCCGAATGTGCCGACAAATCTTGATAGGAGCTGCACATATCTCATTCTCAGGGCACACTCAGATGAGCGCTCCGTACAACTAAAACCAAACCTCGAGTTTCCCCGAGGGGGCGCTGCAAAGGGCTCTAGTTTGGACCAACACTCAGAGGAGCAATGGCCCGGGGGGGGGGGGGGGGGGTTTAAATAAAGATGACCCTCGGGCTCCGGAAACCTTAGGGAAAAAGAGGCTAGGTGTCAAATGGTAAAAACAATGTTGGGCATTGCTGGAGGAGTTTTATTCAAGGCGAACTGTCAAGGGGTTCCCATTATAACCCAACCGTGTAAGCAACGCAAAATCAAGGAACATAACACCGGTATGACGGAAACTAGGGCGGCAAGAGTGGAACAAAACACCATGCATAAGGCTGAGCCTTCCACCCTTTACTAAGTATATAGGCGCATTAAAGTAGACAAGATATAATAGTGCTATCCCAACAATAAACATGTTCCAACAAGGAACAAACTCCAATCTTCACCTGCAACTAGCAACGCTATAAGAGGGGCTGAGCAAAAGCGGTAACATAGCCAAACAACGGTTTGCTAGGACAAGGTGGGTTAGAGGTTTGACATGGAAATATGGGAGGCATGATAAGCAAGTGGTAGGTATCGTAGCATAGGCATAGCAAAAAAGCGAGCATCTAGCAAGCAAAGATAGAAGTGATTTCGAGGGTATGGTCATCTTGCCTGCAAAGTTCTCCGACTTGACGTTAGCTTGATCCTCGTAAACGTACTCAACGGGCTCCTCGATCACGTACTCGTCTCCCGGCTCTACCCACGCAAGAACAACAGGCAAAGGGAGACACAATCAACCACGTGCAATGCACAAACAACATGATGCGAAACATGTCATGATATGCGGGATGCGATATGCGATGCATATGCATGATTCGGAAAGGAATGATTGAACATGGCCTCCGCTTGGAAAACCAAGACTGCCACTGGAAAACCAAGAATGCCACTGGAAAGATCACCGGAATCGGATGCATGGTTTGGAAATGACAAGCAAAACAAATATGGCACCGATCTGCGATTAACAGCACGACGCCATCTAAATGCATCAAGAACAACATGCTATAGCACTCTAACATAACAAAAAAATACATGGCAGGGATCCACTCAAGATGCTTGACAAAAGATGAACACTGAGCTACGGCTAATTCACTCAATAGCAGGTTTAAACAAGCATGGCAAAAGTGCAAAAGATAACAGGTTACAGACTTAGTGAAAATAACATCAAGTCAGGAATTTAACATCAGGAAGCAATGTTGAGAGCAAGAAAACAACATACTACAGGAACTTATCATGGCAAAGCAAGACATGGCATGAAGCTACTCAAAGAATACAACAAAAGTCCCTTACTGACCATAAGCCAAAAGGGATCAGAAAATACAATGGCAACCATGTGAACATAGCAATTATCGTTAACAGATTCAGACTTAGTAGAAAACTAGATCATGGCAAAACATACATTAAGTAGGCATGTTTACGAGCTCGATGCACTCACCACAAAGCATTGCATGAAAAACTAAGCATACACCCAGCAAGTAGACATGGCATAGAAGCTAAACATGGCAAGAGCAACATCATAGCATGCATGGATCATCTACAACAAGCTCGGCAAAAATGCTTAACACATAAACATTCTGCCAGGAACATTTTATAGAAAAAGTAGAGCTCGATTGAGTCAAGCTAGGGTGCTCCATAAATGCAAACAAAGACATGGATGGATAGAGCACCACAATATCTACAAAACATCCTTACTGATCATGCTCAAAAGAGTCATGGATCACTCTGTAGCAACATGAATACATGGCATAAAAATATTGACAGGACGAAGACATAGAATATTTCTAAGTCCCTGAAATCAGCAACAATGAGAGGGCTACTTTGCATGCTTGTGCTAGTCACCACAGAGATCACAAAAAATACATGGCATACACCCCTGTAAAGATGGCATGGCATACCTAAAAACACATGAAGCACCCAAGTTCATAGGAGGCACACATCAATCATGGCAAAAATGACAAATGTCCAAATACTGATATGAATCTGAAACTACCAGAAAACCAGCACTCTTCCAACAGCATTTAGGGCATCAAGATGTGCTCAAATGAACATGATGCAATGAGATGAAATGAAGTACTCGTCGAGACGAACAATTTGATATGCTACACGCCCAAAACGGAGCCACGGATGATGAGATATGATGCGTTGAAAAATGCAAAAAAAACTAGGGTTAGGGGCAAAAGTCAACCGATCCAGATCTGGATCCGGGGCAGCGCGCGGATCGACGTTCGTCTGCCGGAGTCACTGTTCGTCGGGGACGATGCCGGGGCTCGGGGGAGAGAAAGGAGAGGTCGCCGTAGCCTCGAGGGAGAGGGAGGAGCTCGCCGGGGCGCCGGCCGGTGAGGTGGCGATGGTGGACGCGGGCGCGGCAGCCTCGGGGCGTCGGCGGAGGGCGGCGGCGCGCCGGTGTCGAGGTGGAACAGGGTGGTGGCAGGCGGCTCGGGCAGCACGACCAAGTTCCACCTCCAAGGCGGGCCCCGGTGAAGACGGCTGGCTGCCACGCCTTCACCCACGAGCTGCGTAGCGTCGCCTGGCCGGGCAAGTTCAAGCCAGATCTGCATCCTCGCTATAACGGCACCCCTGACCCCATGGAGTTCCGGCAGGTCTATGAGCTGAGCATCGAGGCGGCCAACGGCGACAAGAAGGCCATGACGAACTGGTTTCCCATGGCCCTCAAGGGTTGCACCCGCTCCTGGCTCCTGAACCTGCCTCCAGGCTCGTTTTCCTCCTGGGATGAGATGCCCAACCACTTCATCGCCAACTTCCAGGGCACTCGTGACCGCCCCCCGTTCGCGGGTGACCTGCGCTGCTGCAAGCAACAACCAGGAGATACCCTGCAGAAGTACATCCAGTGCTTCAACAGCTCGCGAATCAAGATCCCCAAGGTGACCGACGAAGCCATCATCTCAGCGTTCTCCAACGGCGTCCGCGGCGTCAAGATGAAGGAGGAGCTCCCCTTCCATGAGGAGCTATGCACGACCTTGGAGCTATTCAACATCGCGAGCAAGTGTGCAAGAGCTGAGGAGGGGCGCCTCTCCCTCCTCGAACTCCCTACTGTGGACCCAGAAGGGAAGAAGACCAAGGCCAAGGACGTGAAACACAAAGGAGTGTCCGTGCTCGCGGCGGAGCCGGACACCAAGCACGGCCGACCATTCTGCGCCTTCCATAACCTGCATACCCATAACACCAGTGACTTTCAAGAGCTCAAAGCCATTCGAGAAGGACGCTTCGATCGACGCCCCGAGCGCAGCAACCGGGGCTACGGCCGAGGAGGAGGACGTGGTGGCGGACGCTGGGACGACTGTGGCCTGCGCCAGGAGTGGCACGACTGGCCTCGTGAGGACCGCTGGCAGGATCAGCCTCGCATGGGCGCCTGGAGGGACCAGCCACGTGAGGATCATGCTCAAGGAAACTCTGGCCTTCCTCCACTACCGCCACCACCCAGAAGGAATGACGACCACCACCAAGATGAGGGGGCAGAGGGCTTCCAGGAGCCGCGTGCTATCGCCTGCATCTTGGGCGGAGCTCAAGCCCCAACCTAGCAGCGTATCTTCAAATAGTTTGTTCGTGAAGTGAATGTAGTCCTCCCCAAGCTCGAGGCCACACGCCCGCTTAGATGGTCCATGTGCCCCATCACATTCAGTTCGGCAGATTAGCTCAAGTGCGCATCTACTGGAGGCGTCCTCCCAATCCTTTGTTCACCAGTCATCAGCAACGTGCAAGTTACCAAGACCTCATCGATGGTGGTGCAGGGCTAAATGTCCTGTCTATCGACACATTCGACAACCTCCAAGTGCCATATGACCAGCTTCAGCCTACCAAGCCTTTCCCAGGAGTAACCGATGGCTCCACTACCCCGATCGGGCAAGTCATCCTCCCCGTTACCTTCGGAGAACACAACAACTACCGCACCAAACTTATCGACTTCGATTTCGCCTACATCTGCCTGCCATCAACGCCATCCTCGGGTATCCAGCCCTTGCCAAGTTCATGGCGGTGACCCATCACTGCTACAATGTCCTCAAGATGCCGGGAAGCGGCGGAATCATCATAGTCATGTGCGAGGAAAGAGAAGCAGTGTGCTCCCTCGAGCATGCCTTCCGAGCTGCAGCAATGGACGACCCTAATAGCCAGGGCGAGCGCCCTCCTGGGGCCACCCCCAAGAAGAAGAAGCAGTTGCGCCATGTAGGGCCTCAGGCAAGCGGCGCCTCGTCAGGATCGGCGCCAGCGCTTGGGGCACCTCCCTCCATCAGATAGGAAAGCGTGCCCAGTGCCCCTCTCAGGTAGGGCTCGGGGGCTCTCTTCTGGAGGGCCTCAGTCTTTGCCAACATCACGAGGGAGGCGCTTGGGCACCACTTGGAGGCATGCTTCGCGGCACGTTTCCCTCAGGAGAACACATGGCAAGGAGTGCCCACCGTCCAGGAGTTCGTCACCAAGACCACTCAAGAACTGCAAGACGCAAGGGCCATGCGCGGCGGCCGCCGCTCACCAGGCGCAACTCCCCATCCAGGCGAGGATGCTGGGCTACGCGTCTACATCGATGTCCCAGGGCTCAACCGGGCCACCTCTCAGGAGCTTTTCTGGCCTTCACGCCTGGGATGCTGCAAGGGCCCACCTCACAGCTACGTTCGCATGCCTTTTGTCCTGTCGAGCATGGCGACCGCCTATCAGCGCAACCTACGGAGCATCCTGGAGGCTCAGGAGGCCAGGCACCAGGCTGTGCTGACGGAGATGAAGACAGTCCTCAAGGAACCCCCTAGACCCCCAGAGCCTCCCGAGGCTCAGGGCCCCGATGGCTCATGAGGAGTAGCCTCTTCGCCGCATACCTTCAGCTACCTCAACTCTCCTTCATCAACAGAACCAGGTGACATTTTCCATGTTCATTCAGCTGGGGGCACCCCTAGGGCTGCATCATTCCCAGACCGCGTGGGTCCGTCCATGCGGCATGTATCTTTCCTCATTTATGTCTTTATCTTACCTTGCTGGGGGTGCCCCTCTGGCTGCATCATCCCCAAGCCGCTCGGGCCGGACCCAGTGGCGTGTATCGTTATGCATTTACCTAAGCTAGGTTTGTCACAGCCCTAGAAATCTTTTGTAATTAGTGGCATTGCATCCATGCATCATTTTCATTTTCAATTAATCTTGAAATGGGGATGCTTAAACCCTAGCACCAAATGAATCCAACTAGGGTCAAAATAAAATCTTTTCCATTGCACTCCAAATGCCCTCTAAAAATGTTCAACATTTTTGGATTGAGGTGGAAGCATCTACCAAAAAATGGTTTACATTTTTGCAGGACATCTTTGGGCTTTGAATTAATTCAAACATATTTGATTTGGAGCTATTTAAATGCTATATATATATTTTAAGTGCTCCAAAAAAATGCTGGAAGTTTTTATGGGTCATTAGAATAACTCAGAGAGCACCCCTAATTATTTCCAGGATTTTATTAAATGGTTTAGTATTTTACTAAACCAAAATAGAATAAGAAAATAGAAAACAGAAACTAAATAAAAGAGAGAGAGAGAGAAGGACTAACCTGGCACTTACCTCGGCCCACCCACCTGTGCGGCCTGCTGTTGAAGCCGGCCCAGCCCAGCCACCCCCCTGCCAGTTGTCTTCCTCCTCTCGCCAGAAGGCAGAGGAGAAGATAGCCACGGCGCCGCGGCGTGCCACGCCGGCAGCTGCCTGCCTGGCTGCCCCCTCGTCACCCTGGACTCCCTCTGCGACGCCACGCTACCCCCCTGGACCCCCTTGACGCTTTCACACTCTCCCTCGCCCTCGTTCCCTTCTCTGTCTCTCTCTCACGCGCGCGACCGAACGCAGCCGTCGCCGCCGACGAGCTCCACCGCGGCCACTACCTCCTCCTCGCTCCCTGGACATGCCCAGGAGCTCCGCCACTTTGTCCTCTACCTCCTCGATGAGCCACGAGGCCCCGGACGCGCTGCAACACCGCCACCGCCCCCGCGCTCTTCGTTCGGCCACCGAGATCGCCGGCGACCTCTCGTCACCACCAGCCCCTCCCCGAGCTCGCCGAGGCCACCTCTGAACTCGCAGTGAGCTCCTCTATCGACCCCACCTACTCCCATGCCCACTAGATCATCGTAGCCCTCGTTTCCATCGATACCAAGACCTCACCGGCGCCGGACTTGTCGCCGTCGTTGTTTTGGTATGCCTCCGTCCAAACCGAGCGCGTCACTGCACTCAGTGCACCCCCAGGAGCACGTTTCACCCACCGGCTCCTCCTCCCATGCACCACAACACCAAACCCGCAGATGCCCGAGCTGCTGCCGCCGCTGAACCTCGTCGCCGGCCACTTTTCCGGCCACCCCAGCTCCTACCACCACCCCCAATGGATGCGCTTCACTCCCAGGAACCCGTAGGTGCAACCCACGGATCGAATGGTGCCCTGTAGAGCATTTCCGAGCCGTCCCACCGTCTTTGTCGTCGCCGGCGGCTAAACGCCGGCGACCCCTGACCCGTTGACTGGCATGGGTTGACCCCACTGCCCGGTTTGACCTCTCCCTCTCTCTCACTGACTTACGGGCCCCGCCTGACTAATTACTCTAGTTAGCGCTAATTAGCTAGTTAGATTAGTTACTACAGTCACTGACCAGTGGGTCCCACTGGTCAGGTTTGACCTGGTCGACACCTTTGACCTGCTGACATCACCTTGACGTCATGCTGACGCATTAATACATTTTCTGGATTTAGTTTAAATTATAATAATTCAGAAAATTCCAGAAAATGCCCAAAACTTCTAAAAATCATAGAAAATCAACTGTAACTCCAAATGAAATAAATTATATATGAAAAATTATCAGAAATATTCAAGGAATCTGTTTATGGCATTTTCATGCATGTTTGAACAAAGTTTGTCCTCTGCTTTAGACAAAACAAATAAATGGCATTTAACTAATCATATATGGAGTTTGAATTTGAATCCTGTATTCAAACCAACTTCATTTAATTGTGTTGCTAGTTGAATTAGCTCAAACAACAACATATTGCCATGTCATTATCATGCATCATGTTGTGCATTGCATTGATTGTGTTCCTTCTCTATTGTCGGTGATTGTCCCCTCTCGGTAGACGCTGCTCCAACGCTGTGATCGTTGACACTGATGAAGACTCACTGTTATCTTCAGAAGTGCCAGGCAAGCAGAACCCCCTTGTTCATCCCGATACAATCCCACTCTCTCGCTCCTGCTCTCTTTTACTGCATTAGGACAACAACGTTTCAACTGTTACATGTTGCCGTAGCTGAACCCCTTTCCTCTGCATGACCTGTCATTGCCACAGTAAATAGATGAAACCCACTAGCATGAGTAGGAGTTGTTTGAGCCCTGATGTGCCTACTCATTCATGCTTGTTTGTCATGCCTGCTACTGCTTAGAGTTGAGTCAGGTCTGATTCATCGGGGATGAATTGGAATGTGGTGAACATGTCCTATCGTTGAGAGCTAAGTGTGTGAACACGATTTGGTAAAGGTAGCGGTGAGAGGCCATGTAGGAGTACATGGTGGGTTGTCTCATTGAAGCCGTCCTTAGGATCTGAGTTCTGTGTTTGGGATCCATGAAACAGTTACTACCACGCATTGGGCCCGAAACCAATGGACCCTCTCGGCTTCTTGATCACCCTTGTCCTCTGTCCAGGAGTTGCAACTAGTTTCTGGTATTTATAGGATAGGTGTTGGCGGCAGTGCGTAGCGTTGACCCTAGGGGTGGGCTATGATGCGGTAGATACACCATGGCACGGTGTACCGGGCGCCCGTTTGGTGTCTCGGGAACCCTGTTCACATCGTTCGGGGCCGTATGTGGAAACCTCGGCCGGACTCCCTCCGGATGGAACCTGGATAGGCGATCAACCTGGACTAGAGACTTGAGTGTTTAGGTAGACCGTGGCCGACACCCTCGTTGGGCTTCCGCTTGAAGGTTGCCGAGTACATGTCGTGTAAACGGCGGTAAGTGGTGAGAGCGTGTGTGAAGAAGTACACCCCTGCAGGGTTAACATCATCTATTCGAATAGCCGTGTCTGCGGTAATGGACTTCTGGGTTGCCTATAACAGTTCATAGACAAGTGAAAGTGGATACTCTAAAACTCGCAAGATAAGTGTGAGTGCTATGGATGGCCTTCTCGTAGGGAGACGGGAGTGGATCCATAGCGGTGTATTGAATGGTGAATATGTGGACTCGTGTGCGCCACCTCGAAAGAGTTGCTTGCAATCGTAGTTCAGGTTAGCCATTGAGTCAAAGCTGGCTTGCTGCAGTTAAACTCCACCACCCCCCCTTGTTGATACCGATGCATATGTAGCTAGTTCTAATGTAAGTCTTACTGAGTACCTTTGTACTAAGGTTTCTTAATTTATGTTTTGCAGAGAGAGAGAGACTTCCGTCTCGCTAGAAGTTCCGCGTGGATTTCGACGTTAGCTTGATACCTCAGCTACAATCTTGTGCCCTTGGCAGGATCTGGTAGATAGTCAGGCTTCTCAGCCTTCTTCATTTGTAGTTGTCTGTAATCAGACAAGTTAAGCTTCCGCATGTGCTTGTTGCTTGTATGCTCTGTATGTTGGGTCATGAGACCCATGTTTGTAATATCTCGCTCCTCGGAGCCTAATGAATAAATACTTGAGTCGTAGAGTCTTGTTGTGATGCCATGTTGTATTTACACATATCGAGCATATTGTGTGTATGATTGAAATGCTTGGTATGTGTGGGATCCGACAATCTAGTTGTTTATCCTTGGCAGCCTCTCTTATGGGGAAATGTAGTCTAGTGCTTCCATGAGCCATAGTAGTACGCTACAGCCCGGTTCACCGGAGTCCTGCTAGCCCAGCACTACTGCTCAGGACAATTGACGGGCCGGCATGTGTTTCACTTTGTTCCTGAATCTGTCCCTTCGGGGAAATGTCACGCGGTGACATCCAGAGTCCTGCCTAGCCTGCTACAGCCCGGGTTACCGGAGTCCTGTTAGCCCAGTGCTACAGCCCGGATTCACACGCTGTTGACCGAGATGCTCAAAGTTGATTCATGTATGCCTGTCCCCATGGGTTAGTGCCGCTTTGGGTTCACGACTAGCCATGTCGGCCCGGGTTCTCCGTCATATGGATGCTAGCGACACTATCATATACGTGAGCCAAAAGGCGCAAACGGTCCCAGGCCAGGTAAGGTGGCACCCGTGGGAATACCGTGTGTGAGGCCGCAAAGTGATATGTTGTGTTACATGCTAGATCGGTGTGACTTAGGATCGGGGTCCTGACAGCTTTGGTATCAGAGCCTGACTGCCTGTAGGATTACCAAGCCAAACTGGTCGAAGTTGAGTCTAGAAATGCTTTAGTTATATAAGGGAATTGATTGTGGAAGGGAACGTAAGGCTCTTTTTACTCCTTATACCTTATGCCTTCTGATCTGAGTCATCCTCTTCCTTTCTACGGGGATTAAGAACTAGGCCTTCTCATCTATCTATTAGGATGACGAGTTACTATGTTAGAGACTTATATGATTGTTGGTTTCAAGCCTCAGTTCCGTTCCTACTACTTCCGTATGTTGACAGTTGATCTCAGAACCTTGACATTTTGTTGTTGAGTGGTTATGCCACCATTTTTGCAGGATGTCTCAAATAATTTTGAGCATTTACAGCTGTTATGCTGTCCGAGTCATCCCAAGTCTCTACATAGTCTGATGCATTTGCAAACCTTTTCTTTCCGTTCCCGATGTCCTTTTGGGCCAGATTAAGCACACTACTCGGTCTGTGAGGTACTCCGTTGCCTCGGCGTATATTTTGGAGCTATTATTATGACCCTAGGTGTTTTAGGGAGTCACCTAGTGATCTAGCCATGTTTTTATCCCTAGTGTGTGATTCTGGCCATTATTCTCGAAAGCATCCCGTGATGCCATGTAGTAGTAGGTACTCTATTCATGGGTTCTTGAACCCGAGATTCACCCTACTTACCTCATGTTGATAGTGTTGCTAGTTCCTTTAGGATATTAGTAACCTTTGCGATAGTCCTCGAGGTTCGTGGTACATCCTTCTTCCAATTATCATGAACCATTCTTGGCAGGAGTTCTTTTGAACCAAAAGGTCATGACAGAGTGCTCCTGATGAGTTCTCCATTCTATGTTGTGACTCTGCCAACCCTACCTTTCTACATGGGTTATCCGGAAGAAATATGTTGAACTCGTTCGACATACTAATCTATGCATCCACAACTCAGAAAGTTATATGTACCTTTGAGTTGTCCCCCTTCCGTTATATTCCGATCTTCGTCTATCAATTGATAGTGAGGAGTATGTATGCATTCGTGTTCATCGATGCCTAGTATTCTTGTGGTTCGTCAAGCCGTTCTGTTTCAGAATGACTAGGAGAAACAAACTCCAATACCTCATCCATATCCAGGATTGGGTCAAAGCAGTTGTATTCCGCAGATCAAAATGCAGCCCAGCTTTTGGTTCTGTTCTACCCTGAAGTATTACCCACTTTATGTCAAGAGCATCGTGAGAATTGCACCTCTCCTATGAATTCTTGACGCAGTGATACTTCTTGCCATCATTGTTCATTCCTTGGTTCCCGTTTATTGTAACCGGAATGCCAGCAAGTGAGTCGTGATGTGTGAAATCAATACTCCTAGCAACTGCGTTGCTTGGTAGTTAATGGACAATATTCTCATTCTTAGTGTGTTGGTTATTGAATCATCATTCTAAGATAGATTGTGCTACCTAGTCCTTATTTACTGGTGCACTCTTCGATCAACGAGTTAGGATTTTGCCAAACCCTTGCTCTATTGATCATATCGTGTTGCCCTGAAAAGCAAGATTGATCTCGAGCTTAGTATCATATCAGTGGTTCGTGATGTTCCGATTATCTTCTCGGAAGTATTACCTGGTTGTCACCTGACCGCTATGTTGAGTTCGTGATCATGTTGGTTTTCCTCCAACCACCCATTCTCCAAGAATCTGTGTTGGATACCCCTGAGCTAGTTGGTTAAGCTTAACAACAACTTGGAGAGTTGGAAGATAAAAGCTTGTCTGACTTAGTTCATGTTAAGGGATATCTTTGTGTTTGTGCGTGTGTTGAAGAAAGATGATATCTTCACTAATTGGTCCTCGTGATCAGTTGTTGGATCTATTGTCTTGTCAAAACTTTGACTTGAGTATGGGCTATCGTCAAGTCAAATCAGAACCAACGATGTTCGTAATGTTGTCTTACTCATGTTTGATCCCTCGAGCATACACCATTACATCTTTGGTCTGACCAATGTTAGCACCGTGTTCACATGATGGTGGAAGTCTAGTGATATGGAAATTGTAATGAGTTGTTGTTGAGCCCATCAGCAACATTTTGTCTCCCCCATGATTCATGACTGAACATCAACCTAGTGTTGAAAACCTTGTAAGCAATGCCTTCGTGTTCCGTTCATGAAGCTTATGCTTGGATGAAAGAAGTGACCTTCTCCAAGTTCACGTGCACTAGGTGTAAGTTGCCGCCATGAATCTGAGGAAGGTTTTTTTTATGTTTCCCCTGGAATCATACCAAATCAGTCATGCATACATGCGAAGTATTCTATGGTTTGGTAGATTAATTACCTCCACTCCATATGTATTCCCTGGCACACCAAGCCACTGATTGATTTGTTCAAGGAAAAGGGGTTGTTGTGCGAATACTAGTTCATGCACAAGGACCTCGATATCCTCAATGATGGTTCCCCACCTGAACTCGGTAGTATTTTGTTGTAAGACTTCTACATGGTCATGCTTGTCTTGGACAACGTGCTCACATATATGTAGCAGAACCAGCTCATGTTTTGCAGTTTACTATCGTAGTTCAATTCCCGAGAATCTTGCAACATCGTCTTGTCGGTTTGTGTTGCAAACTTTCTTTCCGGACATGTTGTCTGAAATATTCCATTACCAACCAGATCTGAATCTCAGGCAGATATGATGGTTGGAGCTATTCCAAGATTTATGATGTAGGCCCGACAAGGTTGTTGTTCTGGCCGACACACCTAGCCGTAAGATCTATCGTTGTAGAATCCTGATTGAGCAATTTGCCCATCTTCTCCATGAGGATTTAGTGCAACTTATTCTAGAAGTTGTTCCTCAGGGATCGTTGTGCTCTCGGTTCCCTCGATTATGCTAGAACCATTCAAACAGTGGAATCACTCTCTATTGTTGAGTTTATTCCCAGTTACTAGAATCATTTCCACATTTGCATTTTGTTCCCAGCTTGCACTGCCATTGTGCCATTCTATCTTGGACTACCTTCCCGGTAATGCCTGATCAGGATCATCTTCAACAGTGGTACTACCATGGGTTCCATCCATTTCCGATGATAAGCCAAAATCATCCATTGCGTTGCCTTCAACAAGGTAGTTCACATCATCCATTCTAGTCCGGGTATGCCATCCCTTCGTACTCCTCTAAGCGATTGTTGTGATTTGCCTTAGACTGGTATAAAGAGTTTCAGTGATCTCTGAATCAAAAGTAATTCTTTTTGCCACTTAAGGGAATATTTCTGCGAGTCACCTTCCTTAATATGTCTCTCTGTGGTATCATGGCAACCCAACCCCTCGCTACGTTGACACCGTTCACCACCCTCCTAGGTGTGGGAATTCCGCTACTTACTTAAACCTTGTCATATGCTCATTTCCATCATTCTTGATGTGTGTATCGTGTCTCATCTCGACAAATGTCGCTATGTCTCGTTCTGTGAGTTGATCGTCGGTTGCTCGATCTTCAAGAAGATCGATTCTTCAAGAGTTTCTTTTCTTGTCGTCATCGCGTGGATGAAGATCTCAAAAGCAAGGATGTCAGAGTCAACGTATGCAACGAATCAACAACCCTAAGAGGTGCAACCTGGATCGTGAAGATTGTGTTGGTCTTGTGCCCCCTCTGTCTTCATACCTCACGTCTTGAATCTCGGGACGAGATTCTTGTTTAGTGGGGGTGAGTTGTCACAGCCCTGGAAATCTTTTGTAATTAGTGGCATTGCATCCATGCATCATTTTCATTTTCAATTAATCTTGAAATGGGGATGCTTAAACCCTAGCACCAAATGAATCCAACTAGGGTCAAAATAAAATCTTTTCCATTGCACTCAAAATGCCCTTTAAAAATGTTCAACATTTTTGGATTGAGGTGGAAGAATCTACCAAAAAATGGTCTACATTTTTGCAGGACATCTTTGGGCTTTGAATTAATTCAAACATATTTGATTTGGAGCTATTTAAATGCTATATATATATTTTAAGTGCTCCAAAAAAATGCTGGAAGTTTTTATGGGTCATTAGAATAACTCAGAGAGCACCCCTAATTATTTCCAGGATTTTATTAAATGGTTTAGTATTTTACTAAACCAAAATAGAATAAGAAAATAGAAAACAGAAACTAAATAAAAGAGAGAGAGAGAGAAGGACTAACCTGGCACTTACCTCGGCCCACCCACCTGTGCGGCCTGCTGTTGAAGCCGGCCCAGCCCAGCCACCCCCCTGCCAGTTGTCTTCCTCCTCTCGCCAGAAGGCAGAGGAGAAGATAGCCACGGCGCCGCGGCGTGCCACGCCGGCAGCTGCCTGCCTGGCTGCCCCCTCGTCACCCTGGACTCCCTCTGCGACGCCACGCTACCCCCCCCTGGACCCCCTTGACGCTTTCACACTCTCCCTCGCCCTCGTTCCCTTCTCTGTCTCTCTCTCACGCGCGCGACCGAACGCAGCCGTCGCCGCCGACGAGCTCCACCGCGGCCACTACCTCCTCCTCGCTCCCTGGACATGCCCATGAGCTCCGCCACTTTGTCCTCTACCTCCTCGATGAGCCACGAGGCCCCGGACGCGCTGCAACACCGCCACCGCCCCCGCGCTCTTCGTTCGGCCACCGAGATCGCCGGCGACCTCTCGTCACCACCAGCCCCTCCCCGAGCTCGCCGAGGCCACCTCTGAACTCGCAGTGAGCTCCTCTATCGACCCCACCTACTCCCATGCCCACTAGCTCATCGTAGCCCTCGTTTCCATCGATACCAAGACCTCACCGGCGCCGGACTTGTCGCCGTCGTCATTTTGGTATGCCTCCGTCCAAACCGAGCGCGTCACTGCACTCAGTGCACCCCCAGGAGCACGTTTCACCCACCGGCTCCTCCTCCCATGCACCACAACGCCAAACCCGCAGATGCCCGAGCTGCTGCCACCGCTGAACCTCGTCGCCGGCCACTTTTCCGGCCACCCCAGCTCCTACCACCACCCCCAATGGATGCGGTTCACTCCCAGGAACCCGTAGGTGCAACCCACGGATTGAATGGTGCCCTGTAGAGCATTTCCGAGCCGTCCCACCGTCTCTGTCGTCGCCGGCGGCTAAACGCCGGCGACCCCTAACCCGTTGACCGGCATGGGTTGACCCCACTGCCCGGTTTGACCTCTCCCTCTCTCTCACTGACTTACGGGCCCCGCCTGACTAATTACTCTAGTTAGCGCTAATTAGCTAGTTAGATTAGTTACTACAGTCACTGACCAGTGGGTCCCACTGGTCAGGTTTGACCTGGTCGACGCCTTTGACCTGCTGACATCACCTTGACGTCATGCTGACGCAGTAATACATTTTCTGGATTTAGTTTAAATTATAATAATTCAGAAAATTCCAGAAAATGCCCAAAACTTCTATAAATCATAGAAAATCAACAGTAACTCCAAATGAAATAAATTATATATGAAAAATTATCAGAAAAATTCTAGGAATCTGTTTATGGCATTTTCATGCATGTTTGAACAATGTTTGTCCTCTGTTTTGGACAAAACAAATAAATGGCATTTAACTAATCATATATGGAGTTTGAATTTGAATCCTGTATTCAAACCAACTTCATTTAATTGTGTTGCTAGTTGCATTAGCTCAATCAACAACATATTGCCATGTCATTATCATGCATCATGTTGTGCATTGCATTGATTGTGTTCCTTCTCTATTGCCGGTGATTGTCCCCTCTCGGTAGACGCTGCTCCGACGCTGTGATCCTTGACACTGATGAAGACTCAATGTTATCTTCAGAAGTGCTAGGCAAGCAAAACCCCCTTGTTCATCCCGATACAATCCCACTCTCTCACTCCTGCTCTCTTTTACTGCATTAGGACAACAACGTTTCAACTGTTACATGCTGCGGTAGCTGAACCCCTTTCCTCTGCATGACCTGTCATTGCCACAGTAAATAGATGAAACCCACTAGCATGAGTAGGAGTTGTTTGAGCCCTGATGTGCCTACTCATTCATGCTTGTTTGTCATGCCTGCTACTGCTTAGAGTTGAGTCAGGTCTGATTCATCGGGGATGAATTGGAATGTGGTGAACATGTCCTATCGTTGAGAGCTAAGTGTGTGAACACGATTTGGTAAAGGTAGCGGTGAGAGGCCATGTAGGAGTACATGGTGGGTTGTCTCATTGAAGCCGTCCTTAGGATCTGAGTTCTGTGTTTGTGATCCATGAAACAGTTACTACCACGCATTGGGCCCGAAACCAATGGACCCTCTCGGCTTCTTGATCACCCTTGTCCTCTGTCCAAGAGTTGCAACTAGTTTCTGGTGTTTATAGGATATGTGTTCGCGGCCGTGCGTAGCGCTGACCCTAGGGGTGGGCTATGATGCGGTAGATACACCGTGGCACGGTGTACCGGGCGCCCATTTGGTGTCTCGGGAACCCTGTTCACATCGTTCGGGGCCGTATGTGGAAACCTCGGCCGGACTCCCTGCGGATGGAACCTGGATAGGCGATAAACCTGGACTAGAGACTTGAATGTTTAGGTAGGCCATGGCCGACACCCTCGTTGGGCTTCCGCTTGAAGGTTGCCGAGTACATGTTGTGTAAACGACGGTAAGTGATGAGAGCGTGTGTGAAGAAGTACACCCCTGCAGGGTTAACATCATCTATTCGAATAGCCGTGTCCGCGGTAATGGACTTCTGGGTTGCCTATAACAGTTCATAGACAAGTGAAAGTGCATACTCTAAAACTCGCAAGATAAGTGTGAGTGCTATGGATGGCCTTCTCGTAGGGAGACGGTAGTGGATCCATAGTGGTGTATTGAATGGTGAATATCTGGACTCATGTGCGCCACCTCGAAAGAGTTGCTTGTAATCGTAGTTCAGGTTAGCCATTGAGTCAAAGCTGGCTTGCTGCAGTTAAACTCCACCACCCCCCCTTTTTCATACCGATGCATATGTAGCTAGTTCTAATGTAAGTCTTGCTGTGTACCTTTGTACTCACGTTTGCTTAATTTATGTTTTGCAGAGAGAGAGACTTCCGTCTCGCTAGAAGTTCCGCGTGGACTTTGACGTTAGCTTGATACCTCAGCTACGATCTTGTGCCCTTGGTAGGATCTTGTAGATAGTCAGGCTTCTCAGCCTTCTTCATTTGTAGTTGTCTGTACTCAGACAAGTTAAGCTTCCGCATGTGCTTGTTGCTTGTATGCTCTGTATGTTGGGTCATGACACCCATGTTTGTAATATCTCGCTCCTCGGAGCCTAATGATTAAATACTTGAGTCGTAGAGTCTTGTTGTGATGCCATGTTGTATTTACACATATCAAGCATATTGTGTGTATGATTGAAATGCTTGGTATGTGTGGGATCCGACAATCTAGTTGTTTATCCTTGGCAGCCTCTCTTATGGGGAAATGTAGTCTAGTGCTTCCATGAGCCATAGTAGTCCGCTACAGCCCAGTTCACCGGAGTCCTGCTAGCCTAGCACTACTGCTCAGGACACTTGACTGGCCGGCATGTGTTTCACTTCGTTCCTGTGTCTGTCCCTTCGGGGAAATGTCACGTGGTGACATCCGGAGTCCTGCCTAGCCTGCTACAGCCCGGGTTACCGGAGTCCTGTTAGCCCAGTGCTACAGCCCAGATTCACATGCTGCTGACCGACAAGCTCAAAGTTGATTCATTTATGCCTGTCCCCATGGGTTAGTGTCGCTTTGGGTTCACGACTAGCCATGTCGGCCCGGGTTCTCCATCATATGGATGCCAGCGACACTATCATATACGTGAGCCAAAAGGCGCAAACGGTCCCGGGCCAGGTAAGGTGGCACCCGTGGGAATACCGTGCGTGAGGCCGCAAAGTGATATGATGTGTTACATGCTAGATCGGTGTGACTTAGGATCGGGGTCCTGACAAGGTTGCCTTTCATGCTTAATCCATCTATGACTATCACATGCTTGATTGTCGCCCACCATGGGAGCCGCGCGCTGGCCGTCTTTCTTCAGGACCCTTCGCGTGAGTATGTTAAGCACAGTGTCTGTGCACGAGCCCGTCCCTGAAGTGTCGATAAATCCAGCGGCTGAGCTCTGTCTGGCGGGCCGGCCCCGTTCACGTCACCTCCTGGGCCATTAGTGCTTGGCTTTCTCACGCGATGACCTCAGGAGATTCGTTCGGCGCAGGTTGCCTAACCACCTCGCGGGATCAAGACAGCGAACAAGAACCAAGACCAGGCGCAACCCGCCTTGAGGTAGGGCCTCGTGAGTCCCGCGCTGGCTCACGAGTGCCCAGATCCACCTTGTCTAGCCCTGCCGTGCAAGCCACATGTTAGGGCAGGGCTGTACACGCCCCGGGGGCTCTCTCAAGTAGGGAGTCCCCCACCCACGCACAAATGGAAGCAACATGCTCCGCGCAGGCCGTCGACACTGCCGAGGAGCAGCTATGCCCATGCACAAGCGAAAAGACTACGCTCCATGATGGTGATAAACAACTGAGGGTGGCCTCATGGCCGTACCAACCTCAAGGAGCCCCAGAGCTCAGTGTCCGGCCTCACCGCAACGCCTGCCCTCGAGAGAGCCGCGTGGGGGGGTTGGGCACGGGGGTGCGCTCGGGTCACGCCCAAGCGTACGCAACCCAACCAGGTCCCTCGGACCTGGTCGTCGCACACCCCTCCCGAGCCGAGCCTCGGCGAGGGCAAAGGTATGGAGAATGTTTGCATGTCAAGGGGGACTCTTGAGCATCGCGACTCAGGAGCCTAACTGGTCACGTAGCCCCTCACTCCTTGGTCCGTCCTCGTTTCCGGTCGGCCCAACGGCAGTTGACGTATGCGCGGGGCCAGGCTCTGCTGAAGGAGAACATTAACCTATCCTTGTGTATCCTTCCTATAAGTTGTTTGCGCGTCATGGGGGACTCCTCAACATCGCGACTCAGGAGCCTAACTAGTCACGTAGTCCCTCACTCCTTGGTTCGTCCTGGTTTCCGGTCGGCCCAACGACGATTGAGGTATGCGCGGGGCCTGGCTCTGCCGACGCAGAACACAAAGCAAATAGGAAGAAAATCGCAAAATATCAAAGAAAATATTACAAGACATATTGTTCTCACAATATCAAACGCGAGTTTAATGCCTCCACGAGGCATCGTGCATGTTGCAGGAATAAAACAGAAAAGTAGCCGTAGGTCACCCCTGGACACCGCCGGCACCTGCAAGAGGTTCCCCCTCCTGGGTATCGTCACCTTCACCTGCATCACCGGTCGAAGGCACGGGGGCGAAGGCATCGAACATCTTTAGTAGGGCCTCCACTTGACCCTTCACGGCTGCGGCGGCAGGCGCGCAGTGTTCATTAGATACAGGCTGCAGCAACTCGTCAAGACGAGCGCTGGGGTCACAAAGGTGCAGGTGGATGAAGACCCGCGTCAGGGCGGCTGAGGAAAGGACACGAGCCTCTGCCTCCGCCATGGGACCGATGCCCTCCACGACTTCCTTAAGCGCCTTCACCAAGAAGGGAAGCAGCTCAGCAGGGCCATCCTCATCAGTGGTCAGCGGCTTTTCCAAGCCCTTCTCATAGAGCGACTTCCGGGCCTCGCGATACCTCTTCTCCACGAGCACGAAGGCCGTGCGGTCCTCCACCAGGACGTTCGCCTTGGCGTCAAGATCAGCCTCCTTCGCCCCCGCCTTCCACTCCAACTCCTCCAGTCGGCTGCGCTCCACGGCCTGCGCCTTCGCCAACTCTCCCAGGTCGGCATCGCGGCCCTTGATGGCATCCTCCCGGGCTTTCATTTCCTCCTTCGCTCGACGGCCACAAGCTTCCTCTGCGCGCTCATCACGAAGACTCTTCATCTCGTTTTCCAGCGCCCGGCAGCGGTCGTGGGCAGCTTCAGCATCCTTCATCGCCGCCTCGCGATCGGCCATAGCTTGGGCGATGACCCGCTTCTCCTTCTCGGAGGTCGTCGCGGCCTGGCTTAGCTCCGCTCGAACTACTGCGTCAGACTGAAGCCAGCCGGAGGCCAGCTCCAGGCGCCCAGCTGTCAGGCACGGATCCGCGCTAAGGATATCTTCCCGTAGCTGAGCCATCTCTGAAAGGGCACGCTCCAAGACAGCAGAGGAGGCATAAGAACCTAGGAGTAATGGCGTAGAAGGACGAAGAGGCGTCGTCACCATGACATGAGAGTACGAGATTCCTGAACCTCTTGGACCTCAGCACCTGAGCTGGACACAGGCACCTCCTGAGCCAGCGGTGCTTCGGCGGCTGACTCCTCCCGAGGATTCTCCACCGGGCCTTGCGAGGATGACCAGGTTGGAGAAACACGAGCACCATCCCCACCTTTGCTCATGGAGAGGGGCGTGGCTGTAGGAGGTGACACGGAATCAAGCGGCACCACCTCGCTCTCCCTTCTCCTCTTCGCCGCAGATGACGGCCTGGTTACGCAACAAGGGAAGAGAGTTGGAAACAAGCATCAACGGCAGGAACAAAGGCGAGGCGGGGCACTTACTGGTCCATAGCAATGTAGTCCACCTTCCGCTTGGTGAGCTTGAAGCCTGAGAGCTTCGCGACTTGAGGCGCGGGCGCACCGGCCCCAGAAGCTGAAGCAGGAGCAGCGGTTGAACCGGAAGTAGCTCCAGTCGGCACTGGACCAGCAGCAGAATCTCGGGAGATCAGCACCGCCCTGCTCCTTGTCGGGATCGCGGCCAGTTCCTCCTTCTCTTGGGGAGCGTCGGCCTCATCATCGTCGGGAAAGGTGCAGAGGATTTCAGCCTTACTCAGGGGGGAGGTCTCCCCCGTCCCTTCGGGGGTCACTTCCGAGTCTTCCTCCTCCTCTTCGTCCTCCACGCGGGACTCACCAAAGACAGCTCCACCAGCATCGGCGCCGCAGGGGCCCCGGTGAGCACCGGCGGCACCAGTCCACGCCCGTCAAAGGTCGGCTTGGAGGCCACGATCAACACCCTGTCCTTGTGGCGGAACAATGGAGTGAAGACATTCGACGGATACTCCTGATCATCCCCAACCAGGAGGCGGAGAGCTACGGTCAGCTCCTCGTCGGACAACGCCTCCGAGCTCAAGCGAACCTTGTCCTCTTCATCCCCAAGTTCCCACAAGGGGCGCATGCGGGCTTGAAGGAGGGCCACGCGCAGTGCCAGGAATTCCCTTAGTAGCATGGCCCCTGTAATCTTCGCCGCCTTCGCATTGCTAGGCTTCAGGTTGGACTTCATCTGCTCCAGCACCAACGTCGCCCGCTCGTTGGTGAGCTTCGCGCAGGACCACCCCTTGTCGGACTGGGGCCTCTCCATCGGCAGCACCAAGTGCGGGTGGACGCACTTGGCGCCCATCATGACCCATTTGGCCCTGGGGTTCTCGGCCTTCTTCCCGATGTTTGAGATCGTGTTGGCCTTGCCGGCCGCGATGAAATTGGCGCACCTGGAGATATGGCTCTCACTGGCGTGGTGGAAGAATAAGTGGCGCAGCAGAGCCATGGACGACATCACACCCAGATGCGCCTCACAATAGTAGGCAAAGATGGACAAGAGAAGGATGGAGTTGGGCTGGAGTTGGGATGGAGATGCAGCGCCTGCAGGCCGTAGTGGCCAAGGACCTCATAGAAGAAATCGGAGAAGGGAGGAACCAACCCAGCGGCGATACTGCTCGTGAAGAAGGGGAAGAACATGCTCCCCTCGGGCTCTAGGACGTCGGAGGCAACCCGGAGCTCCGTCTTCCCGCTTTCATTGCTCTCCCCCACCATCAGCAAGCGCGTGGCGGCGAGGCTCTTCTATGAGACGTTGTGCAAGTCGAGAGCAGGTTCATACCAAGCCGGCGATGAGGCGGGCTTGACCCTCCGGGCTGCCATTGGTCGCTGGTGCAAGAAGGGAAGGGAGCAGATCTAAAGATTTCGGAAGCGGGGAGCAAGATAGGGGATCTGAGCAAGGCGAAAGGAAACAGTGAAGGTGAGCGATATCCACGACCAGCCTTTTGACAGTCAAGAAGTTGCCGAGGCAGTGTGGGGAAGCGGAGACACCCACGTCCAATCAACCACCACGCGTCGACCAAGGCCGCATGCTATTGGGGCCCTTGGCGCTCCGCACTTGACCTTTTGCTTCGCCTCGATGCCAAGCCCAAGCACGCCTTGGGCCTAGGGGCTACTGTTGGTGTTCTGGGAATGAGGGTCCCTAGACTTGCCTGCCTGTGGCCCATGGCGTGGCTCTGTGAGTCGGCACGTACGGCCCAACTTCATCAACAAGACATTCAAGACCCTCGCGAGGCGAATGACACAAGACCTCCTTAGGAGCGACCTCAAATTGGCCGCCGTTGGCTCCCTTCCCGCTCAATATTTGGTGAGAGGACTAGGGCCTCTATAAATAGGACTAGCCACCACCATAGCTACGGAGTCGGAACGGTAGCTGAACAGAGAGAAAGAAAGACCAGAATGCACACAAGTTCACCAAGCACAAGAACACCTCAACCTCAGGAGGCTGTTCTTCCCCCTGTACTATTCATCCTCAGCCCGAGAGGCAATCCACCACCACCACACTGGATTAGGGTATTGCACCACAACGGTGGCCCGAACAATTATAAATCTTGTGTCCTTTGTGTTGCGAGTTCGTCGAGTTAGTCCGTAAGATCTTAGCCGAGCTAGGACGTGGATCGGTAGGGGGGAGATCTTCATGCGCACCCCAGAGTTCGGACCTCAGGGGTTTTGCCGGAACCCGTGATCCGACAGGGAGGAAGAAACTGGAGGGCAGGCGTGGATGGTGGTGCTGCCGGAGGACCAGATGGGGGACACAGAGTCACCGACAAACACGACTCGTCAGAACGGGCGCCCCGTTCTTGATGCGTTGTGGGTTGCCGCCACGGGCCGCATCGCTATCACCCGAAGACCTCAGCACAACAGGCACATCGGACACCATGCTCCATGGGTCATCCGCAGAAGCCCCGACGTCGGAAGCCATCACATGTTCCGAAGACGTGTATGGGAATAGAGATCCCTCCTGTATGGCAAGATGACGATGCCTAGTGGGATTCAGTTTCGCCTTTGCTAATGGATACTCTTTTCCGTTACTGCTCACCAGCACCGCAAAGGGAAGAAGAATGGGGAGCGACTGACTACCACGCGCCATACCCACTACGGGCCTCAACATGGTGTCGCTCGCATCCCCTCCCACTGGAAACAAGGCTACGGGCGGCCCGGTGGCAGGCACGCCGAAGTCACCACCTCTGGCATTGTCACCGCGCCGCCCGAGTACCCCTTACGTCTGTGAGAAGCGTCAGAATGGAGCCCAGGGCCTGCCCCCAGGCTCTCCCCTTTGACATAACCAGCAGGTAGTAGAAGATGGAGGATATAAAGTACATAGATGAATGACTCTGCCCTCCCTGGGCCCCTACTTTCATAGGCGGGCCGGGGAGAGGAGCCATTCCCTCAACGAGCAACCATCGTCCTCCTCCACCAATTCAGGAGGACCAGGCCCTCGCCTTGACACTCTCCCAGGCCACACGCCTCCATTACCTACCCCGCACGATGCATGCGGCATACGTGGCTAGGGATAAGGGCGTTGTGGGAAGAGTGAACTGGCAGTTTCTACCCCGTGCGTTAAAGTCATTCATGGGCCATTACAAGGGTGGCCCCACCACTATTGGCTTTACATGACGCGAGGAGAAACCAGAAACTTGCCATGATTCAAGATTAATGAAGAAGCAAAGAAGACCTCAAGAAACCGACCTCTTCCATGCCTGCGCACTTATTAGGCCCTACACCGACGATGCTCGGCAGTGCGTTCGAGGCAGACCGAGGGCTTCTGTAGGTGCAACAAACCCTGGGTTTGTTGCCCAGACTGTGCGTAGGCACAGGAACGAGATTATGGTACCAACCCAAGTCAGGGAACAAGAGACCAAGATCTTTGAAGGACCAACATGCAGATCAAGGGGACCAAGATCAAGCCAGAGAAGCAAGACACCACTAGGAGAAAAGCCTCCCTTGTCGGGCAGGGGAGCTCTGGGAGGGCGAGGTCACCCCCAAAAAAGAACATCCTAGATGTATTGGCAGGGCCTGCCGGGACTCGTGGAGGCAAAACCACCTCACCCAACTACTCCACCACGACACACGTCGTCACTCGATGCGGTGTCAAGCCGCAAAGTGACTAAGTGGTATCCATTCACCACATGGCGGCCTCTTTCTATAGAAGAATCTTACAAGCGAAACCCATCCTACGACGTGTCGAGTGAGCAGGTGTGAAGCTGGCAAGATAGCCTGGCAAGGCTTGCCAGGCAAATGACAATGTGACATCAAGCGGCGCATTTAATACGCCCTATCAGCCTGCAGAGTTAGGTATGATAGCACTGTTTGCTATCTTATCAGTGCATAAATACTACTTTGCCATTGTGGTGACCTCTTAACCTATAAAAGTTGGCTCATGGCAACCGTAGAAAGGGTAAGAAGGTTGAATCCCCACACATTCATACATGCGTAGCCACTGTCGCCCCTAGGCAACCCTGCCGGGCAAGTGTACTACGTTCCACCACATTTCTTCCACCAACAATCTACCAAAGCAGGAGTAGGGTTTTACGACTCATGGTGGCCCGAACCTGGGTAAAATCCCTCGTGTGATATGTGTCGTGCTGCCCCATGCTCTTTTGCTCTTTGTGCAACGTGACACCCCCCTGCCGAACCAGCAAGGCACTCCTGGTCCCATAGGCGGCCGTGGTTTCCCAGGACAACCACGTCATTTCCCTTAAGAGGGGAAAACGCGGAAGGGTACTGCTCATTCATCGTCTGCCTCACCTCCCCATCATCCTCCTCCGCAAGCCAAGCAACTGCCCTCTTTCTTCGCCCACATTCGTCGCCAATCCCCTTCCAAATTCCTTCCCGCACTCTCACCCCATCTTTGGGGACATGGGGAAGAAAAATTCTGCCAGGGGGAAGCGGACGACTGCCGCAAAAGAGGGGCTACCAAGGGGAGCAAGAGGGCGACTGAGCTTGATAAGAAATGAAGGGGATATTGTCGGATTTCTGGTTCCGGCAGACCCTTGAGGTTCGAACACTGGGGTGCGCGCGGGGATTTCGCCTTCTACCTACCTGCACCCCTCCGCCTCGCTAAGATCTAAGCTATGGAAATAACAACACAAGAGACACAGGGTTTATACTGGTTCGGGCCACCGTTGTGGTGTAATACCCTACTCCAGTGTGTGGTGTGGTGGATTGCCTCTTGGGCGGATGATGATAAACAATACAAGGAAGAACAGCCTCGCGAGGGTCTGTTCTTGGCTGAGGGGATGAACTGCTAGGAGGAGTTTAGTCACCCTTCTCTCTCTCTCTCCCTCTCTCTCTTCTCGACTCCGATTTCCCTCTGATCTTCCTCTCTCTACCCTGCGGGTGGCTAGTCCTATTTATAGGCAAATGACCTGGGCCTCTTCCCAAATATTGAGCGGGAAGGGCGCCAACAATTGGCCATTTTGAAGGGGAACATCTGGTACACTTATCCTGACTAAAGTTGGTCCTCGCCTGCCAAAGGCTCTGGTGGTGACGCTGGCTTGGGATCCACAATGACTTCCTCCCTGTCGTTGGACTGGTCTTGGTCTCGTTGCACCGAAACAGGTGCCTTTGCTTGATGCTCTCGCCTGCGCTTGCTCCCTTTGCACCAAAGAGGAAAGGAGGACACTGCGCGGGCTGGCGCCCGCCTGGCACCCTTGGTCGTCATGGCTTGCGTCACGGGCACCTCGTGAGGTACCCCGTGCCTAAGGAAGCTCCATGTCGTCCGCCCCGCGAGGCTTGGCCCCTCGCGAGGGTCTTGGGTCTGTGTTGATGAAGACGGCCCGTGCTGGTCCCCCTTTGAGCCACACTGCAGGACGCAGGCAGGCAAGTCTGGGGATCCCCGTTCCCAGAACGCCGATAGTAGCCCCCGGGCCCAAGGCGCGCCCGGACTTGGCCGTGTAGGGAGGCGAAAGGGCAAGGGCGAAGCGCCGCGGGTCCTAACAGCCTACGGCCTTGGGTGCCGCGTGGCGGTTGATTGGACGTGGGCTTCTCCATTTCCCCACGGCGCCTCGGCAACTGCACGGATTGGACAAGTCCCTGCATGCAAAGCGGGTCATGATTACCTGCGATCATGGAGGTCGGCGGTTGGCCTTCGCCGGCTATAAGTACGGATCGGCGCGCGCCCTTCCAGTTCATCCCTTCTTGCTTCTCCTTCTTCCCGGTCCTTGCTCCGTCTTCAACGGGGACGGGCCCGTGCCCATGCAAACTCCCGGGGAATCGGTGGACGTGTCCTCCAACGACTCCAGCGAAGAGGAGGAAGGAGGGGAGCGGGAAAAAGGGCCTGACTCTGAGGCGACTGATGGGGAGTCGAGGGCTCCCCTCCCCCGGCGCAGGTCCCGCGCTCACCGCCTCTTTCTGAGCAATGACGACGAGGATGATGACGAGCAGGGCAGCGGGAGCTTGCCCCCGATCCCGAAGAAGGACAAGACCGGGCTGATCTCCCGCGAGTCTGCCCCGGCCCCAAGGCGGACCGCATACGCGTCTTCTGCTCCCGAGCTTCCCAAGGTTGACCCTTCCAGCCGGCTTTCAGGCTTCAAATTTGGCCGGAGGCTGCCTGAGCTCACTGGCGACGACCCGTAAGCGCTTGATTCTTGTCTTTATTTCTTGTTCTGCTGCTGAGGCTTGACGTCCACATCTCTTGGACAGGCTGGAGCCTGCAGCAAAGAAGCCGAAGGGAGCTCCTAAGGTTCCATCTGTGGCAGCGCCTCTGCCCGCGAAGGAAGGTGACCGCGACGCACGGGCTTCTCCTGTCCGGTCATCCTCGCGAGGCCTGGCTGAGCCGGCTAGGGCGAGCTCAGCCCCCATGGCCCAAGTGACTCCCGAGGTGCCTTTGCCTGCTGCCGCCACTACGGCTGTTGGGGCGCAGCAGGCTCCGCCTCAGGATGCTGTGGTCGCGCTACCGCCTTCTCCTCCTACTCCGCCGACTGCTGTCTCTCCGACTCCTCCTGCCATTCTGGATCATGCTGCTGCTGAGCTGGACTGGCTGCGGCAGGATCTTCTTGGCGCCGACCCTCGCTTGGTGCCCGGGCGCTTGGAGCTGGCTTCAGGATGGATTCGCTCCGACGCTTCGATTCGGGCGGCGCTGGTCCAGGCCTCGACGGCTTGCGATGAGGAGAGGCAGGTCGTCCTTGAGGCGAAGGCTTCTCGTGATGCAGCCCTGGGGGAGGTGGTCGACGTCCGTGGTCACTGCAAGGCACTGGAGGACGAGCTGCAAGGCCTGCGGGACCAGCTCGCGAAAGTGGTCCGCCTTCGCCAAGAGCAGGAAGAAGGCGTGAAGGCTCGCGATGCGGACGTCGAGGGCCGGGAGGCCAAGCTCAGGAAGCGCCGCGACCGCCTAGGCGCGCTGGAGTAGGAGTTGGGGCGAGGACGGTCGAGCTAGACGACAAGGCCTGGGTTCTTGCCAAGGACCGCGTGGCCTTCGCGGAGATGGAGGCGAAGGCTCGCTCCTCGCTGAGGACGCTTTACGACAGCGGCCTGGAGAGCCCGCTGGCTGGCGCCGAGGATGGCCCCGCCAAGCTGCTTCCCTTCCTGGTTCGCATTCTTGAAGATGTCGCCCTTGGCCTTGGCCCCATGGCCGAGGCCGAGGCGCGTGTCCTGTCTTCTGCAGCGCTGACGCGGGTCCTCACCCACATCTACCTTCACGATCCCGGCGTCGACCTCGACAGCCTGCTGGAGTCAGTAAGGGGCGAGCGTGCCGCTGCCGCTGCCGAGGCCGTGAAGGGTCACGCGGAGGCTCTGCTGGGGAAGTTCTGGACCTGCAGCACCAAGCCGAAGCAAGGCGCTGCCGACCCCGCTGCTCCATGAGGCGAACCCACTCCGCGCTGCTCCACCGCCGACAAGTGACTCCGTTGTGGCTCCTGTCCTGCCTTTAATTCCTGCACATGTATCATGCCTCGGGGAGGCGTTTAAACTTGCGTTTGGCATTGAGATAATAGTGTGGACTGTAATATTTGCTTTTGAATCCCTTGAAATTTACGCTTTTCCTTCCTACTTGCTTATGTTCTACGCCGGCAGAGCCCGGCCCCGCGCATACCTCAGCCGCCGTTAGCCCCGACTGGAAACCAGGACGGGACCAAGGAGTGAGGGGCTACGTGACAAGTTAGGCTCCTGAGTCGCGATGCTCAAGAGTCCCCCTTGGCGCACGAACAACAAGTAGGGAGGTGTGATGTGGGTGGATCTACCGTTCTACGTCTGCAGAGCCCGGCCGCGCGCATACCTCAACCGCCGTTAGCCTTTCGGAACTAAGGAGTGAGGGGCTATGTGACCAGTTAGGATCCCGAGTCACGATGCTCAGGAGTCTGTCGGCGTTCTGGGAATGGGGGTCCCCAGACTTGCCTGCCTGGGGCCTGCGGCGTGGCTCAAAGGGGTGGCCAGCATGGCCCATCTTCACCAACACAAACCCAAGACCCTCGTGAGGGGCCAAGCCTCGCGGGGCGGACGACGCGGAGCTTCCTTAGGCATGGCCTCGTCAGGCTGGGTTACGAGGAGGCGGAGAGACCAAGGCAGGATACCTCACGAGGTGCCCGTGACGCAAGCCATGACGACCAAGGGCGCCAGGCGGGTGCCAGCCCGCACAGTGTCCTCCTTTCCCCTTTGGTGCAAAGGGGGCAAGCACAGCCGCAGAGTACCGAGGCATCAGGCAAAGGTTGCCATTTCGGTGCAACGAGACCAAGACCATGAGGACTACAAGACGGAGGTCACCGTGGAGCCCAAGACAGCATCATCACCAGCGCTTTGCGTAGGCGAAGACTACTTTTGTCAGGATAGCTGATACTAGCTATCCCGCTTCAAATTAGCCCGCCATTGTTGGCTCCCTTCCCGCTCGATATTTGGGAAGAGGACTAGGGCCTCTATAAATAGGACCAGCCACCCACAAAGCAAAGGGGGTGGGAAGGAAATAGGAGGAGAGAAAAATAGAGGATAAGAGAGAGAGAGAAGGGTGACTGAACTCATCCCAGCAGTTCACTGCCCCAGCCAAGAACAGACCCTCGCGAGGCTGTTCTTCCTTGTATTGTTCGTCATCATCGGCCCAAGAGGCAATCCACCACACCACACACTGGAGTAGGGTATTACACCACAACGGTGGCCCGAACCAGTATAAACCCTGTGTCTCTTGTGTTTTTCTTTCCACAGTTTAGATCTTAGTGAGGCGGAGGAGTGCAGGTAGGTAGGAGGCGAAATCTCCGCGCGCACCCCAGCGTTCGAACCTCAAGGGTCTACCGGAACCCGAAATCCGACATTTGGCGCGCCAGGTAGGGGTGCACCGGAATCCACCTTCTACCGCTTCGCGCCCTGTCGCGTCGTCATCACCATGCCCGGTGACCACGCGGGTAACCCAGATCCATGGGCGGCGTGGCCCGCCTGCGCAGAGCCGCTTGCCTCGGGCGACCCCGTGCCCCAGGCAGCTTGCGGTCCGCAGGGCGCTGCGGGCCGCGGGCGACGCGGACAGGCTTCGACAGCTCTCACACCGAGGCAGACGCGGTCGGCAGCAAGGGCCTCCAATCACGCCGCGACCACAACGCCGTACACCTGCAGGGATCAGGCGAACTTGAGGGCCGCGCTCACAGTGGCCCGAGAGCTGCTGCAGTGCAGGCTGCTAGAGGGCGGCCACGACGTGCTGCTGGAGTGAGTGGCAGAGCTTCGGGGGCTCACCCCTCGGGGGCTCACCCCTTCTCCACCCAGCTCCCATCTCAAGCCCAGGGCGGCCTGCGCGGGGGCTCCATGCGCGCCCGCGGGCTCCAAGGCTACTCCAATGCCAGCGACGCTGTCAGCGCCGGACCGGCGGCGGCGTTGCCCCCGCTCCCGGTCCGCGAAGAAGGACTCGACGCGACCCGCGGCCCCAGTGGACAGCCGCGCTGCCACCCCACGGTGGGCGCGTCAGGTAGGACCGCGTGGCATGCGGGGCATTACGGCGTGCCATTCGGGATGACGGCGCCGGAGGAATACGTGCCCCTCATGATGGACCAAGGACACCCACACGAGAGCGAACAAGGCTCGCTCCTCAGCCCAAGCTTGGGGGACGAGGCGCCAGAAGCTGAGCCTTTCCGGGAGCCCCGGGACGGTCCCACTGGCCACGCTGGGGGCAACGATTATCGGGTACCGCTAATTCTTCGGGAGTAGGTATACGCTAACCATGGGTCGCAGGAGGTGCAGGTCGCCACAGCGAGCAGCTGCCCCGCTCCCATAGTCTCCTGCCCCTCGGCATGAGGGCGCAGGGGGCTGCAGGAGAGGGGCCGGGATCCGACATCACCACCGCGGCGTTCGGAGCAAGGTGTTCTCAGGAGGTAGGCCCTCCGCTGGGGAGGTGCCTCAGGGCCTGCCCCCAGCGGAGGAGCCGTGGTCGTCGGTGGAACCACTGGCGACCGCTCTACCCCATCGGCGGCGTCCTGGTTTCCGGTCGTCGTTGATGGCACTAGAGTGTGGCGCAAGGCGGGGCCCTCATCTGGCGATATGAAGCAAGGCCAGTACCTGTGAAGAAGACCTAGTGCCTGTGAAGCTCGCCGCCCCGTGACACTCTCACATAATAATGAGTGGGGCTGTACACGCCCCGGAGTCTCAGGGGTGCCGGCCTCAGGCCCTGGGGCTCCCTCCCACGCCAAGTGGCAGCACTTAGCTCCGCGCTGGTGAGAAGACGTCCAAGACTAGACTAGGTGCCGGACGCGGCCTTTTGTTTGCTTTCGTTGCTCTTCCTTTTGGTTGTCGCTTTCCCCCGCTGGATTCAAGTTGGATTCGAATTTGAGATTTGCGTGTGTTCGGGGAAGGGGTGCTTAGTCTCGTTCGAGCAATTTCTCGCGTTTTGGTTACCGCTTCGCCTCAGCTGCCTCCCCTCGCGAGACCCTCGCGAGCCGGGTCAGGCCTAGCTTGCGTGCAGCCCAGACTGCCGCCGACGTGACCTCTCAGGAGGGTGTTTTACTACAGATCCTACGAATCCAATCAGGGAACACTCGAGACACCACAACCCCCAGCGGGCTGCCTCAGGGCCAGCACGGGACAAAGGTAAACTAGCCGACCAGCGCGTCGCTTGGGCCAACCACTTGGCGCGGGCGCATGGGCAATGTAGCGTCTACTAATACGATGAACACAAGTTTTACATAAGGGGCTCCCCCTCCAAAATGCTCTCACTACAATCAGGCCAAAACCTGAGTTCTATTCATGCAGGGTAAGGAAGTAGGAGCGATGCACAATCAGTCGGATGAATCCCCCAATGCGTTCTCAGGAGCACCACCCAAGCTGTTGGTGGCGTCGCTGAACTCGCCATCGCTGTCCGCGTTGCCGCCAGCTTCGTCAGGGCCGTTCACCATGCCACCATCGTCGGCGGCCACGATCACGTCATCATTGTCCGAAGCGAAGGCCCTGATAAGAGCATCCACATTGTCCTCCACCCAGTGCGCCAGGTCGCCTCGGACGGCCTGGGGGACTGGGGTGATGGCAGCGTCAAAATCAAAGTGGGGATCCATGTTTCGGAGGTGGCTGAAGACGCGAGAAAAGGTGCGCCCAAGCAGGGCGCGGCTCCTCTCCTCCACCAACCTGTCAGCCCTGACCGACCGTGCCTCGAGCTGCGTCACCACGTCAGTGAAGAACTGAAGATTGCCAGCATAGTTGACTGCGTGCGGCTTGCCAATAGCCGCCTCGCAGATGTTGCCCAAGGCTGTGTTGGCTCTCTCCCGGAGCGTGGAAAGCATGGGGCCGTGCTCATGCTCCAGGATCCGCCGCTGACGGATCTCGTCTGCGTTCTAGCCCGCGACGACCTCAGCCTCCTCCACCCGCTGGCGGAGAAGGAGCACCTCGGCCTGGGAGGGGGTTAACTCACCATGCGCCACCTCAAGAGCGGCCCGGAAAGCGTCGGCCCGCCGCGTCGCCTCCTCCAGCTTGGCCCTCAAGGCAGTAGTCCTGCCTTCAGCTTTGGCCGGATCAACCCCAGCTTCTCTTCAAGCTCGTGCTCGAGGTTCAAATGCGCCATCGCTACTCGACGTCCGAGCTCCTCCAGGACGCGGGCTTCCTGTGCAGCAACATCATCCTGCGCCTGCGTCCCCAAGCGCTCCCTCGTCTCCAGACGCTCGTACTCACGGGTACGTTCGGCGGCTTCCAGCGTCAGCGCCTCCTCATGCTTCTGGAGCTCTGCTGAGTCACCGGAGGCCACCTTCATCGACGCGAGGGCTGCCTCGTGCAGCTCCACCTGCTCCTCCAGCGAGTGGCACCAGGCCAGGAGCTCCCAAGCCTGCTCCTCCGCCGCCGTTCGCCGCTGGTCAACTTCCCGAGCCTCCTCAGCGGCCCAAGATCGGGCCTCCCGAGAGGCCACCAGCGACGCCTTGGCATCTGCGTCGTCAAGATCGCGCTGACGGTGCGCAAGGGCGATGGCGCCCTCCAGCTCGTGCCTCTCTGCAGCCAGGCGCAGACCCTCGGCCTCAAGGCGCGCGTCTTCATCGGCAAGCTCCTCTCCAAGAAGGCTTACCGCGTCAGCCGCCCTCTGAAGGAATCCTTGGCGGAGAGCGCGACACTCCCGAGCGCGCTCGAGCACGTCTTCCACACCATCATCTGCCCCAAGCAAGCGCCGGGCGCCGCGAGTCAGCACTCCCGGCCGGGGGCCAGCCCGTCCCTAGGTGAAGAGCGCAGGAAGCGCCTCAGCCAATCGCAGTTCATGACCATGCGAGAAGCCCACGGTAGGCTGGCTATGCCACGAGAAGGCCCGCAAAGGATCGCGACGTGCATGGGGCCACGATACGGCTCGGGACGGTTCGCCTCGTCGATCGCCCTCTCCACAAGGGCTCCACTGCTTGGAGCGCTTGAAGACGATGGAGGGGGCAAAGCCAAGGGGGACGTCTCCTCAGCCGTCTCCGCAAGCTCGGCTGGAAGGGGCCTACGGAGCAAGGGTCAGTAAGAGCAACAGAAGGATCGGGAGCTGGGAAAGGAGAAGGCTTACTCATCAGTGGCGAAGTACTTCCTACGCTTCAGCACGCAACAAGGGTAATCGTCGCCCAGGGCCTCCCTTCTCTTCCGGAGGGCCTCAAAGTCCACGCGGAAGCGGCCTAAGAGTCGGGCGCAGGGATCAACCTGCGACGAAGATGGAGCGTCAAGGCGATCTGCGACAGGGGCGCCAGCCTGACGTGCGCCGCTAATCGCCTCGCCAAGAGAAGCCGCCGGAGCCTCAGTGGCCTCGGTCGTAGGCGCAGAGGGCAGCTGCTTGTCACCCTCAGCCTCGGCGGCACGGGCCCCGATAAATGCTTCCTCATGAGCCTCGCCCGGCGCTGTCACCCCGCCGGGAGCCCCCTCAGCCTCTGGCGCCTCGTGCCTCCCTGCTCCGCCACTTGAGGAAGAGCCGCCTTGGCCGACTGGAAGGGCGGTCACCACCACTGGGTTCTCGCGAGGCCCCTGGAGGCCGGCGGGGCGCGGCCCCCACTCATCGAAGATAGGCATCTGCCTCACAAAATCGCCCCCGCTCTGGCAGAGGTACAGCAAGGCCCCTCCCTGCTGGATGCTGCCAGGGTTGGGGTCCCTCGTCTGGGTCAAGAGCACCGTCCTCAGCACTTCAGGCGTCAGGTCCTCTTCCTGGAGCCTCATACGATCATCGCACCCGCTGAAGGCCCACATCCGGCGGGAGTGGCGCTGGAGAGGAGCAACGCGGCATAGCAGAAACTCCTTCACCACCTTGGGCGCTGTCGCGCCAAGCGACCTCAAGAACGTGAAGCGGTGCCAAACGAAGACGAGCCGGGGGCTCTCAAGCGTCTCCTGGCCCCAGCCCGAATTGGGGATAGTAGGCGAAGTTGGCTCCGACAGCAGGGGGATGGGCACCCCAGCATCCACATACAGCCACCGCTCGCGGAACCCAGCCGCGGGCGGAGGGAGCTTGAAGTCAATCCCAGAGGCCGCCGTCTCAGGCGCGGCAACGAAGCTCACACATGCCCAACATTGGGTAGGGTCAACAAGGCGCAGCGAGAAGAAGTGGCGCAGCAAGGCAACCGAAGGAAGGATGCCCATCATAGCCTCGCGAACAAAGGCGAAGACCGAAAGGAGAGTGATGGATTCAGGACCCAGATGCATCATGTGGATCTGATAATGGGAAAGCACGACATTGAAGAAATCAGAAAAGGGAGGAACCAGACCCGCACACAGGGCGTCGGCAAAATATGGGACCTCGGTGGCTATCCTGTCAATGGAGAAGTGGGACGCGGGCCAGGCCGTCGTCTTCCCGCATTCATTGAAGATGGTGGCCAGAGCCAAGCCGACCTTGCCCAAGCCCTCGGCGGGGGCCACCAACGGCGGCGGGCAAGGCGGATACACGGGTTTCTTCCCTCTTCCCTTCTTCGTCGGAGCCATGGCGATGGGAAGGGGCGGGGAAGGTTCAAGATTGAGTTGCAAACAGAAACCAGAGTTCGAGCGGAGGAAGGACAGAGGGCGCTCGAGCAACCAAACAGGGAAACGGCTGTGTACGACTACGGGTCCGCCTAGCATGGCGCAAAATAAGGAGGGCGTGGGGGAACAGTGCCACCCACGTCCAATCAACCGCCACGCGGCGCCCAAGGCCACAGGCTGTTAGGGCCCGCGGTGCTTCTCTCTTGCCCTTCCGCCTCCCTGCACGGCCAAGTCCGGGCGCGCCTCGGCCCGGGGGCTACTGTCGGCGTTCTGGGAAGGGGGTCCCCAGACTTGCCTGCCTGCGGCCTACGGCGTGCCTCAAAGGGGGGCCCAGCACGGCCCATCTTCACCAACACAAACCCAAGACCTTCGCGAGAGGCCAAGCCTCGCAGGGCGGACGACGCGGAGCTTCCTCAGGCACGACCTCGTCAGGCTGGCTCACGAGGAGGCGGAGAGACCAAGGCAGGATACCTCACGAGGTGCCCGTGACGCAAGCCATGACGACCAAGGGCGCCAGGCGGGTGCCAGCCCGCGCAGTGTCCTCCTTTCCCCTTTGGTGCAAAGGGGGCAAGCGCAGCCGCGGAGTACCGAGGCATCAGGCAAAGGTTGCCATTTTGGTGCAATGAGACCAAGACCATGAGGACTACAAGACGGAGGTCACCATGGAGCCCAAGACAGCGTCATCACCAGAGCTTTGCGCAGGCGAAGACTACTTTTGTCAGGATAGCTGATACTAGCTGTCCCCCTTCAAATTAGCCCGCCATTGTTGGCTCCCTTCCCGCTCGATATTTGGGAAGAGGACCAGGGCCTCTATAAATAGGACCAGCCACCCACAAAGCAAAGGGGGTGGGAAGGAAATAGGAGGAGAGAAAAAGAAAGGATCAGAGAGAGAGAGAGAAGGGTGACTGAACTTATCCCAGCAGTTCACCGCCCCAACCAAGAACAGACCCTCGCGAGGCTGTTCTTCCTTGTATTGTTCGTCATCATCAGCCCAAGAGGCAATCCACCACACCACACACTGGAGTAGGGTATTACACCACAACGATGGCCCGAACCACTATAAACCCTGTGTCTCTTGTGTTGTTCTTTCCAGAGTTTAGATCTTAGCGAGGTGGAGGAGTGCAGGTAGGTAGGAGGCGAAATCTCTACGCACACCCCAGTGTTCGAACCTCAAGGGTCTGCCGGAACCCGAAATCCGACAGAGTCCCCCTTGACGATCAAACGGCCTTCGTACCTTGGCTCCGCTCGGGGAGAGACGCGCGACGAACCAGGCCCGGGGGGGGCCTGGCTGGGTGGCGCGCGTCTGGGCGTGACCCAGGCGCAGCCCCCGTGCCCAGCCCCCTCGCGCGGCACTCCCGAGGGGAGGCATTACGATGAGGCTAGACAATGAGCTCTGGGCTCCCTGAGGTTGATGCGGCCCAGGGGCTGCCCTTAGTTGTTTATCACCAGCGCGGAGCATAGCGCTTCCGTATGTGTACGGGCATAGCTGCTCCTCGGTAGCGTCGTCAGCCAGCATGGAGCATGGTGCTTCCACTGGTACGTGGGAGGGGGCTCCCCTCCCGGAGGAGCCCCCGGGGCGTGTACAGCCCCACCCTGACACGTGGCTGGCATGGTAGGGCCTGGCGAGGTGTATCTGGGCACCCGTGAGCCAGCGCGGGACTCACGGGGCCCTACCTCTAGGCGGGTTGCGCCTGGCACTGGGCCTTATCTTGTGATGTGTCCCTGCAAATTTGGTTAGATGTCGGCACTCTACGTCCTCGGGTCCCGGCCCTCGAGCTGGTCTCAGTCGTCGCTGGTATGCCAGGTCACGATGCCGTGGACAAGGCCAGAGGGTGAGGGCTGGAGAGCCAGTAAGAGCCCTGAGTCGCGATGCTCAGGTACCCCCCCCTTTAACGTGCAAGTGGTCGGCATGGAGAAGAAGAGGTGACGTTGACAGGCATCAAATAATCAAGCATGGTGGGTCGAATGCATAGCCGGAAATAAATGCAAAAGGGATACATGCCGCTGGGTCTGGCCCGAGCGACTTGGGGGATGATGCAGCCCGAGGGGCGCCCCCAACAAGGTAAGCTAACAACATGAAATAAAAGGGATACATGCCGCAGGGACGGACCCACGCGGCCTGGGAATAATGCAGCACTGGGGGGCGCTCCCAGCTGGAAGTGAAACTTGAAATATGTCACCTGATGATGTTGAGGACGAAGGAGTGTTGGTGTAGCAGACTCGGTGGGCTGCGGAGGCCGATCCTCACGAGCCCCCAGTCCCAGGGGCCTCGGGAGGCTCCGGAGGCGCTGGTGGCTCCTCGCGGACCATCTCCATCTCCGCCAGGGCTGCGGAACGCCTGGCCTCTTGAGCCTCCATGATGCCCCTCATGAGGCGCTGGTATGTGGCAGCCGCGTTCGGCAAGCCGTAAGTCATGCGAACGTAACCGTGGGGTGGACCTTCGCAGCTCCCCACTCGCGAGGGCCAGAGGCGCTCCAGAGAGGCGACTCGATTGAGCCCTGGTATGTCGATGCAGACGCGCAGCCCACCATCCTCGCCTGGATGGGGAGCCACAGCTGGTAGGCAACGCCCGCCTTTCATGACTCTTGACTCCTGTAGCTCCTGAATGGCCTTGCTGACGAACTCCGGAGGGTCTGGCTCTCCTTGTCTTGCTCCTTCTTGAGGGAAACGTGCCTCGAAACACGCCTCCATGTGATGCCCAAGCACCTCCCTCGTGACCTTAGCCAGGTCGGTGGCCCTCCAGAGGAGAGCCCCCGAGCCCTGCCTGAGGAGGGCGCCAGGCGCGCTTTCCTATGCGATGGAAGGAGGTTCCCCCTGGGCAGGCGCGGGCCCTGAGGGGCCTGCCTCCTGAGGGGCCGGGCCGGACGATGTCTTCTTCTTGTTGGGGGCGGTCTCGGGAAGCCTCCTGCTTCCGCGATCCGGGTCTTCTAGTGATGCGGCCTGAAAGGCTCGTTCCAGGGAACACACCGCGTCCTTCTCTTCACAGGGCACTGTGATGACTCTGCCACTTCCTGGCATCTTGAGGACGTTGTAGCCGTGGTGAGTTACGGCCATGAACTTGGCCAGTGCTGGTTACCCAAGGATGGCGTTGTAAGGCAGGCGAATGTGAGCGACGTCGAAGTCGATGAGCTCGGTGCGGTAATTGTCGCGTGCCCCGAAGGTGACAGGGAGGCGGACCTGCCCAATCGGGACTGTGGAGCCGTCGGTGACTCCGGAGAAAGGCTTGGTTGGCTGAAGCTGGTTGTAGGGCACTTGGAGATTGAGGGTCCTGGTGACCACCACGTTGCTGATGATTGGGTAACAAAGCATCGGGAGGACTCCGGCTGTGGCCGCGCACTTGAGCTGATCTGCTGAGCTGAACGTGATGGCGCACGCCGACCACCTGAGAGGGCGCGTGGCTTCGAGCTTGGGGAGGACTGCATTCACTTCGCGGGCGAACTGCTTGAAGATGCGTTGAGAGGCTGGGGCTTGAGCCCCGCCCAGGATGCAGGCGATCGCGCACGGCTCCTGGAAGCCCCCAGCCCCCTCGTCATGATGGCGGTCCTCGTTTCTCCTTGGCTGCGGCGGCAGTGGAGGGAGGCCTGCGTTGCCTTGCGGGCGATCCTCACGAGGCTGATCCCTCCAATCTCCCTCACGAGGCGGGTCTTGCCAGTGATCCTCGCGAGGTCAATCGCGCCACCCTTGGCGCGGGCAGCGGTCTTCCCAGCGTCCTGCGTTCCTTCCTCCTCCTTGACCGTAGCCCCGGTCACCGCGGTCGGGGCGACGGCCGATCCTTCCTTCTCGCACGGCTCAGAGCTCTTGACATTTGTTGGTGTTGTGGGTGTGGAGGTCGTGGTACACACAGTACCGACTGCCCTTGGGAGGTTCGGGCTGATCTATGCCCCGCTTGGTGTCTAGTTCTGCCGCGAGCACGGCAGCCCCCTTGCGCTTCACATCCTTGGCCTTGGGCTTCTTCTCTTCTGGGTCTACGGCAGGCAGCTCGAGGAGGGAGAGACGCCCTTCCTTAGCCCTGGCGCACTTGGTTGCCAAGTTGAACAGCTCCAAGGAAGTGCACAGGTCTTCATGCATCGCCAGCTCCTCCTTCATCTTAACACCACGCACGCCGTCGGAGAAGGTTGAGATGATGGCCTCCTCGGTCACCTTGGGAATCTTGAGGCATGCGTTGTTGAAGCGCTGGATGTACTTCTGCAGGGTCTCTCCGGGTTGTTGCTTGATGCGGCGCATATCGCTCACGGCGGGTGGCCGGTCGCGAGTACCTTGGAAGTTGGCGATGAAGCGGGTGCGCATCTCATCCCAGGAGGAGATCGTACCTGGAGCCAGGTTCAGGATATAGGTGTAGGCCCCGTCCTTGAGCGCCATGGGAAACCAGTTCGCCATGACCTTCTCGTCTCTGTTGGCAGCTTCGATGCCCAGCTCATAGAGCTGGAGGAACTCTGCAGGGTCGGCCGTGCCGTCGTAACGAGGAGGCAGGTCTGGCTTGAACTTGCCGGGCCACGCGACGCTGCATAGCTCGGTGGTGAAGGCACGGTAGCCTGCTATGGCCACGGGAGGCCTTGGGTGACGGAGAGCTTGGTCTTGCATGTCCCCACGCGCTGCAGCTGGGAGCAGCGCGGGGTCTTGACGTGCGGGAGCAGGAACATGGTCGCGACGTGCTGGAGCAGGGAGCTCGTTTGCCGTGCTGGCACCTGACGGAGCGGGTTCCGCCCAGGGGCCACGCGCCTTGGAGCCATGGCGCCTTCTTGAGAAAGAGGCGGCTGGGGCGCCCACGGAGCTTCGTCGCCCGCACGGGGCGGGGCGCGGTGCAACGGAACGGACGGCGCAGGAGAGCCCCCTGCGGCGCGGACGAACTCGGCGACGCGGTCGAGCCATTCTTCGTAGACGTTGTCAACGGGTCGGTAGCGCAGGAGCTCGTTTGCCGCGATGATCGCAGCTCGAGCCTCCATGGGTGCGCGGAGCGCGGGACGAAGAACCAGCTGGGGTGAGGGAGGGAGTAGCGGTGCGGCCGTCTTGCCGCGCGGACGGATGCTGAGACGACGCTTGCTGCTCGTCCCCCGCCAGGCCGGTGGCGGCGTTGACGGCAGGTGACGGGGAACGGCGAGGACGCCCGCCGATAGGAGCCGTCTGGGCAACGTGGGAAGCGAGAGCAGCCCGGCGCTCAGCGCGATGGTCGGAGGAGAACGGGGAGGTGGAAGACGAATTCCGGCGCACCCCTACCTGGCGCGCCAAATGTCGGATTTCGGGTTCCGGCAGACCCTTGAGGTTCGAACACTGGGGTGCGCACGGGGATTTTGCCTTCTACCTACCTGCACCCCTCCGCCTCGCTAAGATCTAAGCTATGGAAAGAACAGCACAAGAGCCACAGGGTTTATACTGGTTTGGGCCACCGTTGTGGTGTAATACCCTACTCTAGTGTGTGGTGTGGTGGATTGTCTCTTGGGCGGATGATGATGAACAATACAAGGAAGAACAACCTCGCGAGGGTCTATTCTTGGCTGAGGGGATGAAGTGCTAGGAGGAGTTCGGTCACCCTTCTCTCTCTCTCTCTTCTCGACTCCGATTTCCCTCTGATCTTCCTCTCTCTACCCCGGGGGTGGCTAGTCCTATTTATAGGCAAAGGCCCTGGGCCTCTTCCCAAATATTGAGCGGGAAGGGCGCCAACAATTGGCCATTTTGAAGGGGGACATCTGGTACACTTATCCTAACTAAAGTTGGTCCTCGCCTGCCAAAGCTCTGGTGGTGACGCTGGCTTGGGCTCCACAATGACTTCCTCCCTGTCGTTGGACTGGTCTTGGTCTCGTTGCACCGAAATGGGTGCCTTTGCTTGATGCTCTCGCCTGCGCTTGCTCCCTTTGCACCAAAGAGGAAAGGAGGACACGGCGCGGGCTAGCGCCCACCTGGCACCCTTGGTCGTCATGGCTTGCGTCACGGGCACCTCATGAGGTACCCCGCCTTGATCTCTCCGCCTCCTCGCGAGCCAGCCTGACGAGGCCGTGCCTGAGGAAGCTCCATGTCGTCCACCCCACAAGGCTTGGCCCCTCGCGAGGGTCTTGGGTCTGTGTTGATGAAGACGGGCCGTGCTGGGCCCCCTTTGAGCCACACCGCAGGCCGCAGGCAGGCAAGTCTCGGGACCCCCGTTCCCAGAACGCCGACAGATATGTCGTCTTCTTCCTGTCGAATCTCGATGATGATGTGCTGCAGGCGAGGTATGAAAACTTGCCGGGGAGGGAGGTCCCGAAGGGGCTCCCAAGGTTCTGGTGGAGGGGAAGGAGGACCCACCAGATTCCTACAGATTTTTCTACGCATATTTCATCTGCGGTCTCTGCCCTCCTTTCTCGGATTTGTTTGAGGCAATGATGGCGATCTATCGATCCCATCTCTTGGATTTCACACCAAATGCAATGGCGTGCATGGCGATCTTTGCCACTTGTGCGAGAATTTCGTTGGGGTTGCCCCCAATGTTGATCTGTTCAAGCATTACTTCACCCTGCGGGTGGAGAACAAAAATCACCGCTATGGGAACATAAGTTGGATGCCATGGGTAGTGCCAAGGGAGAACTAGGATTACATCTCTGGCCAACAGCGCAGTAGATGGGAGGAGTGGAGGGGAGATTGGTGTTGGATTCAGGACGAGGAGGCCCTGGATTTCTGCCAGGCGCGGACGGAATGCCTTAAGAGCAACAACGACTGGAGAGCATTTGGCCTTACCGACGATAGGCTCCACCCGGCGATAAATAGGATCACCCATCTGAAGGCTACCGGGCTAACTGTCGAGCATGTAGGGGCCGACTTCCTTCTCCGCCGCATCTCGCCCTTGGAGAAGAGAGACATGTTCGCCTGGCTCTACGGGGATGCCACAGATAGGACGAGGTTACATTCTGGCCTGGCCAACAACTTGTTAGTCTAGGGCCAAGCCTGGTTGTGTGACCAGCTATTTGGTAGTTTCGAGCTATTCAAGCTGCCCGCCAACATCATCCCTCTCAACATCAATTCTGCCAAGGATCATATCTTGAAATGGATGCCGCACTGTAATGCTCATGGATTTGGGATGACTGGTGATTACCCATGCTCGACGAAGAGCTAGAATGGTCCTCCACCCTAGTTGAAATGGCTACCAAGGTGGAAGCCAATATATACAAGCACACCTCCAGGGTGGAGGATGCGTACATTAGAAAGCGGCTTGACACTACTGGAATCAGCTACTTTGCCATCTGCCAGCTCTTTGCCGTCAGCTAGCAGACGGCAAAGAAGCTCTTTGCCATCAGCTACCAAAAAGCAGACGGCAAAGAACTGGCTGATGGCAAAGACCTAATTTGCCATCAGCTAGTTCTTTGCCGTCGGCTAGCAGACGGCAAAGATTCTTTGTCGTCGGCTAGCGGACGGCAAAGAGGGAGGGGCCCCACTGACGAGCTGCTAAAAAAACCTAACAGCCCCCCTCTTTGCTGTCCGCTAGCGGACGGCAAAGAGAAAAAAGGCGGACGGCAAAGGGGGGCGGACGGCAAAGAGGGAGGGCCCCACTAACGTTAACGGCCGCCCCACCCCGCCCCTCTCTCTCTCTCTTTCTCTCCCCTCGCCGCCGCCCCGTCACCCCACCACCCCGCTGCCGCCCAGGCGCCCCCCGCCCCGTCGCCCCCGTCGCCCCCGCCGCCCTGCCGTCTGGGCGCCGCCACGCCCCGGCGGCCCGGCCCCGTCGCCACTGCCGCCACCACAGGCCACCCCGCCCCCCTCCTCCACCCAGGTGAGCTCTCTGCCTCCTTTTTTCCTTTTTTCTGTTTTTTTAGTTTTAGGTTTATGTTTAGTTTAGATTTAGTTTTAGTTTTAGTTTTAGGATTAATTTTAGGTTTATAGGTTTAGTTTTAGTTTAGTTTTAGGTTTAGATTTAGTTTTTCCCTTTTTCTGTTTTTTTAGTTTTAGGTTTAGGTTTAGTTTAGTTTTACGAAAGAAGAAGAAGAGAAAAATAGGAGAGGAGAAGAAGAAGAGGAGGAGGAGAAGAAAAAAGAAGAAGAGGAAGAAGAAGAAGAAGAAGAAGAAGAAGAAGAAGAAGAAGAAGAAGAAAGAGGAGAGGAGGAGAAGAAGAAGAGGAAAAAGGAAACGAGGAAGAAGAAGAAGAAGAAGAAGAAGAAGAAGAAGAAGAAGAAGAAGAAGAAGAAGAAGAAGAAGAAGAAGAAGAAGAAGAAGAAGAAGAAGGAAAAAAAGGAAGAAAAGGAAGAAGAGGAAGAAGAATAAAAGGAAAAAAAACCCGACCCGACACGGTACCCAGACCCCGACCCGGCACCCCAACACGACACCCCGACCCCAAGACCCCGACCCCGACTCCCCGACCCCGAGACCCCGACCCCGACCCCCGAGCCTGACCCGACACCCTGACCCCGAGCCTGACCCGACACCCTGACCCCGACACCACAACCCGACCCCGAAACAACACCCCGACACCGACACGGCACTACCCCGACATCGACACGACACCCCGACCCCCCGACCCTGAAACAGCACGCCGACCCCGACACGGCACCCCGACACCGACAGGACACCCCGACCCCCGACACCTCCCGAAAAGGTGTTCTTTGGCCTTCCAGAGGCCGACGGGGTCATATATTTGTGAATTATTAGTTAGGTCATATATTTTTTCGATTTTGTTATGAAAAACATCATATATAATTGTGTTGATCGTGTAGTTTTAAATGTGCAGTTGTTTCATCGCTGCGAGGTTTGGTGTTCGACGACCTCGCCGTGCGTTTGACGAGCTCTGCCCCTTCGTTCGTGGGTGAGCACAAATGACAAGTCCTCCTCCCCCATTAATTATTTGATATATTCCAATGAAACTTGATAGCTAGCTATATATGTGTCTTGAATCATCAGTATGCGTAACCAATATGTGTCTCCCGTTCGAAAGCATCATAGTTATAAATATGCATGCATTTGCATATTTATAACCTTGATTCTTTCGAATTGTCCAACGCTATCCATGGACAGCCCGAGTATGTGTAGATTGGGTTCGTTTTCCCATATGCTTTGCTCCGGATCCGATGCATAAATTTCGTTAGTGCCTCCCCTGTTGTTCTCCGGTTACACATCCTCTCTGTTTATTGCAGAGACGTGTATCAGGAGAACAGCGGGGAGGTGCTGCTGAAATTTTGCGTCGGATCCGGAGCATAGCATGGGAAAATGAACCCAATCTACACATACATGGGTGGGATTAGGACCTGTCATTACCTATTAGAGTGTAGGTTGCATGGACGTAATAAAATTGACAAAGTAGATCAACTGATGAATATATAGATGGTGAATTACATATATAATTGTTGTGTGTCCAATAGCTCTGAAAGTCAAGATGAGTGACCGTGCGTGGATGTATACCGGTCACACTGGTCAGAACAAATGGAGCGCTGAATGGTTCACAAAAACCAAGGGGTTTGTGCAAGCCGCATTTGCAAATGTCCAAAAGAAAACCTGGTGCCCCTGTTTTCGGTGCGGCAATTGGGAAAAGAAGACAGAGGCTGAAATGGGCAAACACCTGCAGAAGAGTGGTTTTACGCCCGATTATACGGTGTCGACATTTCATGGTGAGTCTGCCCAACGTGACCGAGCTAAGGTGGATCGTTGTCGCACCGATGAGCATGGTACCGGGATGGAAAACATGGTGCAAGACTATGATGATGCTCGGGATTCGGAGGAGGAGATGGAGGAATCTGCAAAGGCCTTCAATGAAATGTTGTAGTCTTCAAAATGTCCGCTCCACGAGCACACTAGGCTTTGTCAGTTGGATGCCATCTCACAAGTAATGGCTCTGAAGGCTCAGTTCAACTTGGGCAGAGAATGCAATGACGCAATTATGACAGTATTTGGACGCTTTGTACCAAAAGGCCATGTAATGCCTGCAAACCTGTACCAGTCGGACAAAATCCTCCGTGCACTAAAGATGCCCTATGAGAAGATACATGCCTGTGAGAAAGGATGTGCCTTATTTAGGCTTGACTATGCGGACTTGAACTATTGTCCCATTTGCAAGTCTTCCAGGTATATTGTGGTAGACAATGGTATGGGTGAGAAGACACAGACCAAAATCCCCGTTAGTGTTCTTCAGTATATGCCAATCGTACCAAGACTTCAACGTCTTTTCATGGTCGAAGAGACAGCCAGACAGATGACATGGCACAAAACAGGCAAAAGAACCGAAGTAGATGCAGATGGGAATCTGATGATGGTACACACATCGGATGGTGTTGCGTGGAAAAAGTTTGATGAATTACATGCTGACAAAGTGGCAGATCTGAGGCATCCTCGAGTCGGCATCAGCACGGATGGGTTCAGTGTGTTTGGTATGACGGCAGCCCAATACAGTTGTTGGCCCGTATTTGTCTTTCCACTCAATCTCCCCCCGGACAAATTATGCAAAGAAAGAACATTTTCCTGACGTTGATAATTCCAGGACCCAACTATCCGGGGAAAAATATGAATGTGTACATGCAGCCGCTTAAGGATGAATTGCAAGAAGCCTGGGATAATGGGTTCAAGACATACGACGCCTTTAGCAAACGGAACTTCATAATGCGTGTCTGGTACATGTACTCGACGCATGACTTGCCGGCGTATGCGCTATTCGTTGGCTGGTGTGTGCATGGAAGGTTCCCGTGCCCCACATGCAAGGGAGCTCTTGAGTTTCGTTGGCTTCAGGATGGTCACAAGTTTTCTTGCTTCGACATGCATAGATAGTTCCTCGATCCTCGCCATAAGTTCAGGAAAGACAAGAAGAACTTCATCAGGGGTAGAGTTGTCAAAAACTCTGCACCACCTGCATTGACAGGCCAACAGACCCTGGATCAGTTAAACGCTCTCGAGCCAGATCCACAACGTCCAGGGTACTTCAAGGGGTATAATACTAAGCACGTGTGGACTCACAAAACATGCTTATGGGATCTGCCTTACTTCAAAGACCTCCTTTGCCCACACAACATCGACGTGATGCACACTGAGAAGAATATCGCCGAGGCACTTTTTGGTACATTGTTCGGCATAGATGGGAAGTCAAAGGATAATACTAAGGCTAGAGTCGATCTGGAGGCGCTATGTGATAGGCCGTTACAAAACATGAAAGAACCGAAAGGAAAGAAGAACTGGACGAAGCCAAAGGCATGGTTCAATCTTGGAAGGCCAGCTATGAGGGAAATTCTTGTGGGTGCAACAGCAGTTGATGTTCCCTGATGGGTATGCAGCGAATCTAAAGAGGGGAGCGAATCTTGATAAACTAAAGATATTTGGTCTCAAGAGTCATGATTGGCACATATGGATTGAGCGGGTAATGCCGGTGATGTTGCGTGGCTTCATCCCTGAGGATGAATGGCTAGTACTGACAGAACTCAGCTATTTCTTCCGTGTTCTTTGTGTGAAAGAACTATCGCCTCGCGTGCTAGAAGAAATGGAGGAGTTGGCGCCGGAGTTGATCTGCAAGTTAGAGAAGATCTTTCCACCGGGCTTCTTTAATCCAATGCAGCATTTAATTTTGCATCTCCCGATCGAGGCAAGATTGAGGGGGACCGTGCAAAATCGTTGGTGCTACCGAACTGAGAGGATGCAGAAGACACTTCGAGAAAAATGTAAAAATAAACGTAGAATTGAAGCATCGATGGCTGAGCCATTCATCATAGAGGAGGCGGCAAACTTCGTAATAGCGCACTACGAAGCCAAAAATCGTCATTTGCATAATCCGAAGCCTCGGTACAATGCTGACGAGCCTAAAAAGGGTGGATCCAACCTCAGCCTATTCAAAGGGAATCTCGCACCAGCTAGTGTTTCACATCCAGTATCTTTGGATAACGAAGAATGGCGGACCATTTCGTTGTATATCTTCAACAACCTGATAGAAGTGCGGCCGTACATCGAGTAAGTTCTCGGTACATTGTTTCGCAACTTCTATTTCCTTTGAACTACTCTTATTCCTGGATATGTCATACAGTCGATACGTCGCCATATTCTCGTATGGAGTGAAGATCCAAAAGGATTCCGTCAAAGAGTATGAGCTTCTTGCAAAGCAAGGAGGCGGCTATCCCGGTTTCATCTCTTGGTTCAAACAAACGGTAATTTCTATTAGACAATTTCATTTCATTCGCTAATTTGTGCATAATGCAACAATCCTTTCATATTAAACTTGTAGGCTAATTCAGAGTCTATGGACCCCGAATTGAGACAAGTCGCTAATGGTTTTGACTATAAGGTCCGTTCATTTGACAAGTACGACATCAACGGGTATCGCTTTCGTACCTATGGCAAAGAGCTATCTATGGCCGACCGAAAGTCTACAAATTGTTGTGTATCTGCTATCGGCGAAGGAGGTACCGAGTATTATGGGAGAGTTGAAGCAATTTATGAACTTCTGTTCTATGGTGAAAACCCACCAAATGTCGTAGTCTTCAAATGTTATTGGTTTCAGCCGAAGGAGACTAGAAGGACTCATGAACATATAGGGCTAGTTGAAATCAACCAAAGCACCCATTTAGATGTTCCTGATGTCTATATTACGGCTCAACAGGCGACCCAAGTATTCTATCTACCGTGGGCCTGCCAAACTAATCCAAATCTGAAAGGTTGGGATGTCGTTTATGAAGTGCTGCCACGTGCTAGACTTTCTCCCCCAAAGGAAGAGGATTATGAACCTCACATTAACCCAGACACATATGAAGGAGAATTCTTCCAAGAGACACGTCTTTCCAAAAAGTGTTTCAAGAACCGCTATACTTCACCCCAAAACATTGAAGTAGATAGCAGCAATGAATCCGACATCACCCCAGAGGAGGAACAAGAAGAGCCGGAACAAGAAGAGGTTACTGCTACGGATGACCTGTCAATGCTTGAACGATTACGTCAAGGTGGCCTTGCACATGTTGATGCAAATGAACCCTATGAGCCCATCATTGATTAGAGTGATGATGATGATTATGCATTTATTGATGATACTGATCGAGATTATTAGTAGTGTCAGGTATTCAATTTTTTATGTTGTACTTGATGATGATACACTTAAGTGATATACATATTATTATTCATGTCGGTACTTTTTTTTATGTTGTACTAATTTCGTTTATTCTTTGTCATGGCAGGTGTTGAAAGATGGTGGGCGCTGGTCGGGAGCGCGCCGAGGCCCCTTCTTCGTCGGCGTGTGGTGCGAGGTTACCTCATAAACGACCTATTTGACCTAGGTTAGCTCATAAATGACCCATTTCACCTAGGTTAGCTCATAAACAACCTATTTCACCTAGGTTAGCTCATAAACTACCCATTTCACCTAGGTTAGCTCATAAATGATACATTTCACCTAAGTTAGCTAATATATGGCATATACTTTTTCTTCTAGTCTTCTTCTTCTATTCTTTTTCTTCTAGTCCAATTCTTCTTCTAGTCTTCTTTTTCTAACTTTCTTATTTGTCATTTTGCAGGTTTCATTCAGTTCACGGAAGCCAGCTTCCTATGATGGATTGCTTGCTTTTTCCTGTTTTTTCCTTTGATGCACTTCTTGTATTCTACTCGCTTGCTATGATGAAACTTTGCATATTGTAATATGTATGGATTGATGGAACTATGTGCAACCTACTATGTATGTATGGATGGATATATATGTGCTGGATATTTATTATGTTGGATATATATGTGCTGGATATTTATGTGATGGATATATATGTGCTGTGAAATATTTGTTGTGATAATTGTTGGATATAAGAAAAATAGAACAAAAAAGAGGCAGTGCAGGCTCTCTGCTGTCCGCGGCAGACGGCAAAGACCCCTTTGCCGTCGGTGGCAGACGGCAAAGGGGGCACGTGGCGCCCACCTATGCTTCCTGGGGATGGACAATTTGCCAATTTGCCTAACGTGGCGGACGGCAAAGCCAAGCTGATGGCAAAGACTTTGCCTTTGCCGTCTGCCAGGCGGACGGCAAAAAAGAGCGGGCGCTGACGTATAGCTGACGTCGTCTGGCGGACGGCAAAGAGGCGCTCAAATTTGCCGTCCGCTGGCGGACGGCAAAGGCCACCGTTAGCCGCCTAACGGAGTGACGCTGGCGGATGTGCAACATTTTGCCGTCCCCCCTCTTTGCCGTCAGCCGCTGTAGGCAAAGGGCTCTTTGCCGTCCGCCATAAAAAGCCGACGACAAAGGACCTGTTTGCCGACCCTATCTTTGCCGTCACTGTTTGCCATCCGCCGCGGATGGCAAAGTGCTTTGCCGTCAGCCGTCCCTGCCTTTGCCGTCCGCCATGGCAGACGGCAAAGTACTGGATTCCTGTAGTGTGAGGAGGACAGGGCGCTCCAAGCTACAGTTGCGGCGAAAGCTAAAAAGGGAGCAGATGGGAAAGAGAAGGCCGAAGGTGAAGGTTCTACTCATGGCAAGGACGAGGCGCAAGCCTCGGAAGAGGTTGCCGGAGAGAAGCGTGCGGGGGTGAGCCTGCTGGGGGCGAGTCCTCCGGAATCGAGGCTCTATATATCACACTGGCAAAAGCTCTAGAGGTAGAAGAGGTCGAGGAGGCGGTGGAACCTGAAGAGGAGTGGCTCGCAGAAGGCCCTTAGCTCCCCCACCTCATAAGAGGAGGAGGGCACCTTCTCTGCCCCATTGATTTTGTGCTGAGCTCCATGCTCATCGACGAAGAGTAAGAAAGAACTCTCACCCTTGCTTGCTGTTATTTCTGCATGTCTCTTTGCATGTTGACGGATCTTTTCTTGTTGTCTTTATCAGGGAGGAAGAGGAAGAGGAATAGCCCCTCATTCACCAGACCAAGCGGCTCAAACACGTGGAGCCGCTGAGGGCGGTGGAAGGGGCGGGCCTGGCGGGGGATGGTGCAAGCACTCCAGTGCCGAGCCACCGGTCCAGCCCCCACCTTGGACGTGCATAGGTAATTCCGCCCATTGGGGTGATGGAGGAAAGCTCCCCACCATCGAAGAGAAAGGAGGAGAAATAACTACTCCAGACGAGCCTTTCTAGGAGTGTCCCATTCTGGCCATTGATCGGGTTGTGGGATCCTCGCCAAGGGTCTCCACAGAAGAGTCTGGCCATGGCCCGGCAACTAACGTTGCTGGAGAAACTGAAGCTTCCACCCGGCAGACTTCTCCGGGTAATCTATTTGCTCTTCTTTCTTCCTTATGATTTTGCTTCGCACTGCGGACTTGTTAATAATTCTGTATTTCCACCGCTGATTGCTGGATCTACTTGCAGCCCCTTTGAGTGAGGAGTCAGACTTGCTGGATGAGGTGGCCAACATAGGGAAGCATGCCGCGGAGGAGGCCGCCAAGATCGCTGCCGTGGAGGGGCAGGAACACGCTGCCGGGGGCGCCCTGGGCCCCCTGAAGGAGCCCGAGGAAATCCCTGGTAGCATGTTTGGATCAGGGGTTGTGGTCGAGGAGAAGATACCTCTCCAAACCATGGGCCCCCTCCCTTTACTTGGCCCCCCAGTGGGGGTCCCGCCACCATCTTCGGGCCATTTGGCGCTGGTTCTCGCATAGCCCGGGCTTGGAGCCCCCGGCTCATCAATGGTGATGAGCACATGGCTTGACGAAGAGCTTCGGCGCATCCTGGTGTCGATGTACCAAGGAGTCGAAGAGGTGGACGACTTCGTCGCCGTTGCCATGCACTTATCCTTCACGTAGTCCGTGGCATCGTGCCTTAAAGAGATGTGGGAGCGGCACAGCCGGAAGTGGCAGGAGCTCAAGGAGTAGTGCCAGTCTGTCAACAAGGTGGACCAGAAGTTGAAGGAGAAAGGCGCTGAATTGCGTGACTGGCATGGCAAGCAGTTCCAGGTGCTCTCAAGGCAGCAGGAGACAATCTCGATGTTGAGGCAGGACGTCATCGCTTGGGAGGTGCGCTTGGCGGACCGCAAAGTGCTTTGGATGCCCGGGAGCAGGACATCTCTCTCTGGGAGGAGATGCCCGAGGCCGCTCTCCGTGCCAAGGATGATGATCTGGAGGATCTCGTGCAGCGTTGCACCAAAGAACTCGAGGACAAGCACAAGGCTGCCCTGGACGCCCTCACTGCCGACTCAGCCGCCCAGCTGAAGAAGCTTGCCGATGACCTTGCCGCTTCCTCTACCGCCAAGGTGGACTTCGACTGGCAGGTGGATGAGCTGACGAAGAAGCTTTCTGGGAGTACCGAGGACATCTCGGCCCTCAAGAAGGAGGCGCAAAAAGCAGAGTCCCTCCTGAAGGACACCCAATCGTAGCTCTCCTCCAAGAGTGAAGGCCTCGAGGCTGCCAACGGCACCATTGAAGATCTAAAGGCCAGGATCGGCTCCCTGGAGGGCTCAATGGAATCCATTAAGGCCCGTGAGAAGCAGCTGTCAAAGGTTATGGACACCGCAAGGTGCCTCCGGAAGGACGCAGAGGACAAGCTATAGAGCCACTCTGGTCAAGTAGACCTCTGGATCAGAAGCTTGATCGACATCGCCGATTGCCTTACTACCTAGACCATGGCAATGGGTATGGAAGGGCCGGTCTACTCGGCCAGCAAGCAGGAGGCCCCTAGCGCTAAGCTAGGGGTTTTCTTCAATGAGTTGATCGCCAAGTTGAAGATGCATGAGGAGGGAAGAGCTGGTCGCTTCAAGGCTGAATACCTGAGGCTTGCCGCAAGTCCCTATTCATGGTCCTGAGTAACATCACTTGCCGCCACCCGGATCTCGACCTCGCTGATGGTTTCAGGAAGCCGCCGTGGGGTGCTGATGTTTCTACCACCGAGGAGAAGGCCACCCCTTTCGCCAACAGGGTTCTTGGCATTCTCGTTGCTCCGCAGGGTCGCAAGGACCGGCCTTGAATAACGCCCGCTACTAAGCTGTTTCTGTAATCAAAACATGACGCACGTCCACTGTTTAGACATCACACTATTTATGCTTTCATAGAAACTTAGCGTTTTCATCAAATTAGAATCGCGTATTTTCCCCCTTTTAATGTTACCCATCGATGTTCACGTGATCCATATCTATGCACGTCCTGGTTGCCTGCCAGTACCTTATTGCCGCGAAAGTCGTAAGGGTCTAGCCCTCAACATTTATCTTGGCGTGAATGCATCTTGATAGGTTTTTCCTTGGTAGTTTTGGACACAGCCACCCATTCCGCGAGTTGGCTCTGTACGGAACGAGGGTGCAGACAAGAATCTAACAAAGGTTGGATTTCTGTCAAGGAGATTTTTGAGACTCAAGACATCTACCAAAACATCCATCTTCCACTCTTAGCACATGCCAATGAGGATCTGATCAATTTGCAATCCCTGATGGAGAGCCATAACAGAGTACCTGGGTCCAAAGATGTTTTGTTCTGGAAAGTCTCTTACAAGGAATTTGAACCAAAGATGTTTTACTCTCACACTTTTGCATTTGAATTCCATTAACCACTTGGATACAGAAATCCTCTTGCATGATGAAAATTAAAGTGTTTGTTTCGATGCTCATCATGGATAGATTGAACACTAAAGACATGGTGGAGAGGAGTAATTGGCATTTGGACGATGGAGTGACCTGTGTACAGTGCCCTTTGCAAGCAAGAGAAACTAGGGACCATCTAGTTTTTGACTGCATTTTCAGTGTGAGAGTGTGGAATTATCTTCAGATTGATTGGTCTTCTGGGGATTCAATGACAGAATTGGTTATTCAGGACAGGAGAAGTTTTGGCAATCCTTTTTTCACCGAAGTGGTGTTCATTGCCTGTTGGGATATTTGGATCATTAGATATGCTAAAGTCTTCAGGAGTGAAAGGGATAGTTTCAAGAAATGGACATATGCTTTCATCCATGACATCAGTGTTATGCAATACAGAATCAAGGATGCCTACAAGGATGATCTTTTGCGATGGGTTTCTTTTTCCCCCTTGAGGCTTGTTTTTGTTGTATTTGTTTCTTTTCCTTCTTTAGGCTAGACTACTTCATTACCACTTGTAATCCATGTAATGTTTATGTACCTTTTATTCTTTAATAAAGCCATTGATAGGCTATGGGGGTTTTTCCCATAGTTCCCAGTCAAAAAAAGAATCTAGCAAAGGTACCATTTTGTGAAATATTTCTTCACACGAACACACCAGCATTCAAGGCATAAACAAATGCAAATTTTAGATTTTAAACTATAGCAAAGTTTTTGTACACTTAGATTTTATCTACGCTTCTGTTGCCCCCAGCAGTTGTCGCTTGCTGAGCTCGCATGCTCCGGGAAGGATGGCGCCACACGTACATCGACTTCTTGCTCCCAGCAATGGTCGGCTAGAAGTGATTGTATCTTGTGGGTTGTAGGACGTGATGATAGGTACGGACAGTCCCCATCCCCCTCCTCTGCATATTTTTTGATCAATCTAACGGGATTGTGCACAAAAGTCACGCTAGCGCAGACGGCCTCACCGGAGCATGCTTATCGGGGCATCAATCAACGGATTTGCGTTGACGATTTACACAGGACTTCCCTAGGCAAGGTAAGCGCTGGACCGAGTATTGCTACCTCTTGAGCACTTGCGTTGGTTTTCCCTTGAAGAGGAAAGGGTGGTGCAGCAAAGTAGCGTAAGTATTTCCGTCAGTTTTTGAGAACCAAGGTATCAATCCAGTAGGAGGCCACGCACGAGTCCCTTGCACCTACACAAACAAATAAATCCTCGCAACCAACGCGATAAGGGGTTGTCAATCCCTACACGGTCACTTACGAGAGTGAGATCTCATAGATATGATAAGATAATATTTTTGGTATTTTTATGATAAAGATGCAAAGTAAAATAAAAGGCAATAAAAATAACTAAGTATTGGAAGATTAATATGATGGAAGATAGCCCCGGGGGCCATACGTTTCACTAGTGGCTTCTCTCGAGAGCATAAGTATTCACGGTGGGTAAACAAATTACTGTTGAGCAATTGACAGAATTGAGCATAGTTATGAGAATATCTAGGTATGATCATGTATATAGGCATCACATCCGAGACAAGTAGACCGACTCCCACCTGCATCTACTACTATTACTCCGCACATCGACCGCTATCCAGCATGCATCTAGAGTATTAAGTTCAAGAGAACAGAGTAACGCTTTAAGCAAGATGACATGATGTAGAGGCATAAACTCATGCAATATGAAATAAACCCCATCTTGTTATCCTTGATGGCAACAATACAATACGTGCCTTGCTGCCCCTACTGTCACTTGGAAAGGACACCGCAAGATTGAACCCAAAGCTAAGCACTTCACCCATTGCAAGAAATATCAATCTAGTAGGCCAAACCAAACTGATAATTCGAAGAGACTTGCAAAGATAACCAATCATACATAAAAGAATTCAGCGAAGATTCAAATATTGTTCATAGATAAACTTGATCATAAACCCACAATTCATCTATCTCAACAAACACACTGCAAAAGAAGATTACATCGAATAGATCTCCACAAGAGAGGGGGAGAACTTTGTATTGAGATCCAAAAAGAGAGAAGAACCATCTAGCTAATAACTATGGACCCGTAGGTCTGAGGTAAACTACTCACACTTCATCGTAAGGGCAATGGTGTTGATGTAGAAGCCCTCCGTGATCGATGCCCCCTTCGGCGAAGCTCCGGAACAGGCCCCAAGATGGGATCTCGTGGATACAGAAAGTTACGGTGGTGAAATTAGGGTTTCGGCTCCGTATCTGGTAGTTTGGGGGTATGTAGGTATATATAGGAGGAAGGAGTACGTCGGTCGAGCAATAGGGGGCCCACGAGGGTAGAGGGCGTGCCCAGGGGGTAGGCATGCCCCCCTACCTCGTGGCCTCCTTGTTGATGTCTTGACGTAGGGTCCAAGTCCTCTGGATCAAGTTCGTTCCGAAAATCACGTTCCCAAAGGTTTCATTTCGTTTGGACTCCGTTTGATATTCTTTTTTTCCGAAACCCTAAAATAGGCAAAAACAACAACTCTGGGCCGGGCCTCCGGTTAATAGGTTAGTCCCAAAAATAATATAAAAGTGTAAAATAAAGCCCAATAATGTCCAAAACAGAAATAATATAGCATGGAACAATCAAAAAGTATAGATACATTGGAGACGTATCAAGCATCCCCAAGCTTAATTCCTGCTCGTCCTTGAGTAGGTAAATGATAAAAATAGAATTTTTGATGTGGAATGCTACTTGGCATAATTTCAATGTAATTCTCTTAATTGTGGTATGAATATTCAGATCCAAAAGATTCAAGACAAAAGTTTAATATTGACATAGAAATAATAATACTTCAAGCATACTAACTAAGCAATTATGTCTCTTCAAAATAACATGGCCAAAGAAAGTTATCCCTACAAAATCATATAGTTTGGCTATGCTCCATCTTCACCACACAAAGTATTCCAATCATGCACAACCCCGATGACAAGCCAAGAAATTGTTCCATACTTGTAATGTTGTCAAAAAATTTCAATATTCACGCAATACATGAGCGTGCGCCATGGACATAGCACTATAGGTGGAATAGAATGGTGGTTGTGGAGAAGACAAAAAGGGGGAAGATAGTCTCACATCAACTAGGCGTATCAACGGGCTATGGAGATGCCCATCAATAGATATGAATGTGAGTGAGTAGGGACTTCCATACAACGGATGCACTAGAGCTATAAGTATATGAAAGCTCAACAAAAAGAAACTAAGTGGGTGTGCATCCAACTTGCTTGCTAACGAAGACCTAGGGCATTTTGAGGAATCCCATCGTTGGAATATACAAGATAAGTTCAATAATGAAAAATTCCCACTAGTATATGAAAGTGATAACATGGGAGACTCTCTATCATGAAGATCATGGTGCTACTTTGAAGCACAAATGTGGAAAATGGATAGTAGTATTGCCCCTTTTTATTTTTATTTTTATTTTTTTTGGGCCTTCTTTTTTTCTTTGGCCTTTTTTTGGGACAATACTCTATGAATGATGATCATCACACTTCTATTTATTTACAACTCAGTGATTACAAATCGATACTAGAACAAAGTATGACTCTATATGAATGCCTCCGGCGGTGTACCGGGATAGCAATGATGCATGAGTGACTTATATGAACGAATTATGAACGGTGGCTTTGCCACAACTAAAATGTCAACTACATGATCATGCAAAGCAATATGACAATGATGGAGCGTGTCATGATAAACGGAACGGTGGAAGGTTGCATGGCAATATATCTCGGAATGGCTATGGAAATGCCATGATAGGTAGGTATGGTGGCTGTTTTGAGGAAGGTATATGGTGGGTATATGATACCGGCGAAAGGTGCGTGGTATTGGAGAGGCTAGCAATGGTGGAAGGGTGAGAGTGCGTATAATCCATGGACTCAACATTAGTCATAAAGAACTCACATACTTATTGCAAAAATCTATTAGTTATCGAAGCAAAGTACTACGCGCATGCTCCTAGGGGGATAGATTGGTAGGAAAAGACCATCGCTCGTCCCCGACCGCCACTCATAAGGAGGACAATCAATAAATACATCCTGCTCTGACTTCTTAACATAACGGTTCACCATACGTGCATGCTACGGGAATCAAAAACTTCAACACAAGCATTTCTCAAATTCACAACTACTCAACTAGCACGACTCTAATATCACCATCTCCATATCTCGAAACAATTATCAAGTTTCAAACTTCTCATAGTATTCAACACACTCATAAGAAAATTTTATTTATTACTCTTGAATGCCTCAAATAATTAAAGCAAATTACCATGCTGTTTTGTAGGACTCACAAAATAATCTAAGTGAAGCATGAGAGAAAAATGGTTCTATAAAACAAATCTACCACCGTGCTCTAAAAGATATAAGTGAAGCACTTGAGAAAAAACTATATAACTCAAAAGATATAAGTGAAGCACATAGAGTATTCTTATAATTTCTAAATCATGTGTGTCTCTCTCATAAAGGTGTGTGTGCAGAAAGGATGATTGTGGAAAACTAACAAATAAAGACTCAAATAATACAAGATGCTCCAAGCAAAACACATATCATGTGGTAAATAAAAATATAGCTCCAAGAAAAGTTACCGATAGAAGTAGACGAAAGAGGGGATGCCTTCCGGTGCATCCCGAAGCTTTGTCTATTGGGTGTCCTCAGATTATCTTGGGGGTGCCATGGGCATCCCCAAGCTTAGGCTCTTTCCACTCCTTGTTCCGTAATCCATCAAATCTTTACCCAAAACTTGAAAACTTCACAACACAAAACTTAAAGTAGAAAATCTCGTGAGCTCCATTAGCGAAAGAAAACAAAACACCACTTCAAGGTACTGTAATGAACTCATTCTTTATTTATATTGGTATTAAAACTACTGTATTCCAACTTCTCTATGGTTTATAAACTATTTTACTAGCCATAGATTCATCAAAATAAGCAAACAACACACGAAAAACAGAATGTGTCAAAACAGAACAATCTGTAGTAATGTGTAGCTAACGCAAGATCTGGAACCCCAACAATTCTAAAATAAATTGCTCGACGTGAGAAATTTATCTATTAATCATCTTCAAAAAGAATTAACTAAATAGCACTTTCCAAATAAAAATGGCAGCAGTTCTCGTGCGCGTTAAAGTTTCTGTTTTTTACAGCAAGATTAACAAGACTTTCCCCAAGTCTTCCTAACGGTTCTACTTGGCACAAACACTAATTAAACAAAAAAACACAACAAAACAAAGGCTATATAAATTATTTATTAATAAACAGGAGCAAAAAGCAAAGAATAAAAATAAAATTGGGTTTCCTCCCAACAAACGCTATCGTTTTACACCCCTAGCTAGGCATAAAAAGCAAGGATAGATGTAGGTGTTGCCATCTTTGGTAGGCAATCCATAAGTGTCTCTCATAATAGATTCATAAGGTAATTTTATTTTATTTCTAGGAAAGTGTTCCATGCCTTCCCTTAATGGAAATTGGAATCTAATATTTCCTTCCTTCATATCAATACTTGCACCAATCGTTCTAAGGAAAGGTCTACCAAGAATAATAGGACATGAAGGATTGCAATCTATGTCAAGAACAATAAAATCTATGGGCACATAATTCATATTTTCAACAATAAGAACATCATTAATTATTCCCATAGGTTTCTTAATAGTGGAATCTGCAAGGTGCAAGTTTAAAGAGCAATCATCAAAATCACGGAAACCTAACAAATCACACAAAGTATTTGGAATCATGGAAACACTAGCACCCAAATCACACAAAGCATAGCATTCATGATCTTAAATTTTAATTTTAATAGTAGGTTCCCACTCATCATAAAGTTTTCTAGGGATAGGAACTTCCAACTCAAGTTTTTCTTCATAAGATTGCATGAAAGCACCAACGATATGTTTAGTGAAAGCTTTATTTTGACTATAAGCATGAGGAGAATTTAGCACCGATTGCAACAAGGAAATACAGTCTATCAAAGAGTAGTTGTCATAATTAAATTCCTTAAAATCCAAAATAGTGGGTTCATTAATATTTAAAGTTTTCACTTCTTCAATCCCACTTTTAACAATTTTAGCATCAAGATCTAAAGACTCTGAATTCTAGGAATGCCTTCTAGGTAAAGGTGGATCATATTCAGTCCCATCATTATAAAAACAAATATTCAGTCCCATGCTTAAGATTCATATTGAAAAACAAATATTTAATAGGGGACACATCAATAACTTTTAGATCTTCATCTTTATTATCATGGAAACTAGAAGAACACACTTTTATAAAGCAATCTTTCTTAGCACGCATCCTAGAGATCTTTCTTTGCACTCATCAATGAAATTCTCATGGCTTTGAGAGACTCATTGATATCATGCTTAGGTGGAATAGATCTAAGTTTCAAAGAATCAACATCAATAGAAATTCTATCAACGTTCCTAGCAAACTCATCAATCTTAAGCAATTTTTCTTCAATCAAAGCATTGAAATTCTTTTAGGAAGTAATAAATTCTTTAATATTAGATTCAAAATCAGAGGGCATCTTATTATAATTTCCATAATAATTGTTGTTGGAATTACCATAATTATTAGAGGAATTACTAGGATACGACCTAGGGTTAAAGTTTTCTCTATATGCGTTGTTACCAAAATTATTCCTACCAACAAAATTCACATCCATAGATTCGTTATTATTCTCAATCGAAGTAGACAAAGGCATATCATTGGGATCAGAAGAAACACTTTTATTAGCAAATAATTTCATAAGTTCATCCATCTTTCCACTCAAAACATTAATTTCTTCTATCGTATGCACTTTCTTATTAGTAGATCTTTCAGTGTGCCATTGTGAATAATTAACCATAATATTATCTAGGAGTTTTGTAGCTCCTCCTAAAGTGATTTCCATAAAAGTGCATCCCGCGGCCGAATCTAAAAGATTTCTAGAAGCAAAATTCAATCCGGCATAAATTTTTTGTATAATCATCCAGAAATTCAAACCATGCATAGGGCAATTATGTATCATTAATTTCATCCTCTCCCAAGCTTGTGCAACATGTTCGTGATCAAGTTGCTTAAAATTCATAATATCGTTTCTAAGAGAGATGATCTTAGCGGGAGGAAAATACTTAGAAATAAAAGCATCTTTGCACTTATTCCATGAATCAATACTATTTTTAGGCAAAGTTGAAAACCAAGCTTTAGCACGATCTCTAAGCGAAAAAGGAAATAGCTTCAATTTAACAATATCATTATCCACATCTTTATTATTTTGCATATCACACAAATCAACGAAGCTATTTAGATGGGTAGAGGCATCTTCACTAGGAAGGCTGGAAATTAAACGGATCTTTCGTGACAAGATTCAGCAAGGCAACATTAATTTCACAAGATTCAGCATCGGTAAGAGGATTAATCGGAGTGCTAATAAAATCATTGTTGTTGGTATTGGTAAAGTCACACAATTTAGTGTTATCTTGAGCCATCGTGACAAGCAAGCAATCCAACACACAAGCAAACAAGAAACGGGCAAAAAGAGGCAAAGAGAGAAAGAGAGGGAGGACAGAGAGAGAGAGGGTGAATAAAATGGCAAGGGTGAAGGGGGGAGAGGAAAACGAGAGGCAAATGGCAAATAATGTAATGCGGGAGATAAGGGTTGTGATGGGTACTTGGTATGTTGACTTTTGCGTAGACCTCCCTCACAACGGCGCCAGAAATCCTTGTTGCTAACTCTTGAGCACTTGCGTTGGTTTTCCCTTGAAGAGGAAAGGGTGGTGCTGCAAAGTAGCGTAAGTATTTCCCTCAGTTTTTGAGAACCAAGGTATCAATCCAGTAGGAGGCCACGCACGAGTCCCTCGCACCTACACAAACAAATAAATCCTTACAACCAACGCGATAAGGGGTTGTCAATCCCAACACGGACACTTATGAGAGTGAGATCTGATAGATATGATAAGATAATATTTTTGGTATTTTTATGATAAAGATGCAAAGTAAAATAAAAGGCAATAAAAATAACTAAGTATTGGAACATGAATATGATGGAAGATAGACACGGGGGCCATAGGTTTCACTAGTGGCTTCTCTCGGGAGCATAAGTATTCATGGAGGGTAAACAAATTACTTTTGAGCAATTGACAGAATTGAGCATAGTTATGAGAATATCTAGGTATGATCATCTATATAGGCATCACGTCTGAGACAAGTAGACCGACTCCTGCCTGCATATACTACTATTACTCCACACATCAACCGCTATCCAGCATGCATCTAGAGTATTAAGTTAAGAACAGAGTAACGCTTTAAGAAAGATGACATGATGTAGAGGGATAAACTCATGCAATATGAAATAAACCCCATCTTGTTATCCTCGACGACAACAATACAATATGTGCCTTGCTGCCCCTATTGTCACTGGGAAAGGACAGCGCAAGATTGAACCCAAAGCTAAGCACTTCTCCCATTGCAAGAAAGATCAATCTAGTAGGCCAAACCAAACTGATAATTCGAGGAGACTTGCAAATATAACCAATCATACATAAAAGAATTCAAAGAAGATTCAAATATTGTTCATAGATAAACTTGATCATAAACCCACAATTCATCGGTCTCAACAAACACATCACAAAAGAAGATTACATCGAATAGATCTCCACAAGAGAGGGGGAGAACTTTGTATTAAGATCCAAAAATAGAGAAGAAGCCATCTAGCTAATAACTATGGACCCGTAGGTCTGAGGTAAGCTACTCAAACTTCACCGGAAGGGCTATGGTGTTGATGTAGAAGCCCTCCGTGATCGATGCCCCCTCCGGCGGAGCTCCGGAACAGGCCCCAAGATGGGATCTCATGGATACATAAAGTTTCAATGATGGAATTAGGATTTTGGCTCCATATCTGGTAGTTTGGGGGTACGTAGGTATATATAGGAGGAAGGATTACGTCAGTGGAGCAATAGGGGGCCCACGAGGGTGGAGGGCGCGCCCAGGGGGTAGGCGCGCCCCCTACCTCGTGGCCTCCTGGTTGATGTCTTGACGTAGGGTCCAAGTCCTCTAGATCATGTTCATTCCGGAAATCATGTTCACGAAGGTTTCATTCCGTTTGGACTCCATTTCATATTCTTTTTCTGCGAAACACTAAAATAGGCAAAAAAAATTGCAAATCTGGGCTAGGCCTCCAGTTAATAGGTTAGTCCCAAAAATAATATAAAAGTGTATAATAAAGCCCAATAATGTCCAAAACAGAATATAATATAGCATGGAACAATCAAAAATTATAGATACATTGGAGACGTATCAATGCCTAATTGTGTATTCTACTCATGTTCCACCTCTTGCCATGTTAAGAACATTTAATTTTGTTGGGTACATAACCGGGAGTGAACTATATAATTGATGTGGTGTTTCGTCAATATGCAACTCGTTGCATATTGAGCCCCACTTAACTTGTAGTATTGTTAGTGCACTTTGCCATGCCATGCCTCATTAAACCGGACATGCATCATACTTTGTTGTGCATCGTGCCATGTTTATGTGATGGTTGTTTACCATGTTGTTTGCTTCTTTCCGATATTGCTTCTTCGGGTTAGTTCCGATAACGTCGCGTTTGTGAGGATTCAATCGACTACGTCCGTTTGTCTTCTTCATGGACTCGTTCTTCTTCCTTGCGTGATTTCAGGCAAGATGATCATACCCTCGAAATCACTTCTATCTTTGCTTGCTAGTTGATCGCTCTATTGCTATGCCGCGATACCTACCACTTGCTTTATCATGCCTCCCATATTGCCATGTCAAGCCTCTAACCCACCTTTCCTAGCAAACCGTTGTTTGGCTATGTTACCGCTTTTGCTCAGCCCCTCTTATAACGTTGCTAGTTGCAGGTGAAGCTGAAGTTTGTTCCATGTTGGAACATGGATATTGTTGGGATATCATTATTATATCTTGTTTCCTTTAATGCATCTATATACTTGGTAAAGGGTGGAAGGATCGGCCTTATGCCTGGTGTTTTGTTCCACTGAAAGCACAAGTGCTCCCTAGGTGGTTTGCTAATTAATGTCAACATATCTCTTGTTGGACTAACACTTTTACCTAGTATGTTTCAGATAAGTTCAACAATGAAGTGGCATGTACTAGAGGATGTGTAACCCCTTCAAGATGCTAAAGACAAAGGATTGGCTCAAGCTCCAAGCTCAAGACTCTAAATTTCCTATTTTAGTGATCCAAGATCACATTGAGTCTATAGGAAAAGCCAATAATATCAAGGAGGGATGAGGTGTTGCTTAATGAGACTCTTGCTCAAAATGCTTAGTGATATACTCCAAAGCCCTCAACTACTTTCTCAAATCCACATATGACCTAAACCAAAAGTCAAACTCGGCCCCACCGATTCTTTCTATCTAGCGCCACCGAGTTCAGATGTCATAGCCACTGCCACAAACCCTAGGCAAATCGGTCTCACCGATAGGGATCTAGGTCTCACCGAGATGTGATTGCAATCTCTCTGTATGGATCTATTACAAAAATCGGTCTCACCGAGTTTGCGTAATCAGTCCTATCAAGATTGCAATGTAAACTCTCTGTTTCCGTTTCGTAACATTTCGGTCTCACCGAAATTAGCTAATCGGTCCCACCGAGTTTACCTGACCAACTCTCTAGTTAGCTTATTACCAAAATCGGTCTCACCGAGTTTGTGTAATCGGTGTCACCGAGATTACGTTATGCCCTAACCCTAACCATATCGGTCTTACCGAGTTGCATGTCGGTCCCACCAAAAATCCTTACGGTCACTATATTTGCTGAATCGGTCCGACCGAGTTTATCAATTCGATCCCATCGAGATTGGCAAGTTGTGTGTAACGGTTAGATTTTGTGTGGAGGCTATATATACCCCTCCACCTCCTCTTCATTCATGGAGAGAGCCATCAGAACAAACCTACACTTCCAACTTACTTTTTCTGAGAGAGAACCACCTGCACTTGTGTTGAGGCCAAGATATTCCATTCTTACCATATGAATCTTGATCTCTAGCCTTCCCCAAGGTTCTTTCCACTCAAATCTTCTTTCCACCAAATCCATCTCCTTTGATGGAGTTGAGTGTTGGGGAGACTATCATTTGAAGCACAAGAGCAAGGAGTTCATCATCAACACACCATTTGTTACTTCTTGGAGAGTGGTGTCTCCTAGATTGGCTAGGTGTCACTTGGGAGCCTCCGACAAGATTGTGGAGTTGAACCAAGGAGTTTCTAAGGGCAAGGAGATCGCCTACTTCATGAAGATCTACCGCTAGTGACGCAAGTCCTTCGTGGGCGACGGCCATGGTGGGATAGACAAGGTTGCTTCTTCGTGGACCCTTCATGGGTGGAGCCCTCCATAGACTCGCGCAGTCATTACCCTTCGTGGGTTGAAGTCTCCATCAACGTGGATGTACGATAGCACCACCTATCGGAACCACGTCTCAAAAATCTTCGTGTCTCCAAATTGCGTTTGCACACTCCAATCCCATCACTTTACATTCTTGCAAGTTGCATGCTTTACTTTCCGCTGCTCATATACTCTTTGCACGCTTGCTTGATATGTATTGTGTTTGTTAAACTTGTTCCAAAACTCAAATTCAACTTAAAGAAATTAAAAACTGCAACTTTTGGTACTTAGTGTCTAATCACCCCCCTCAAGACACCTCTTCTCGATGCTTTCAATTGGTATCAGAGCGTTGGTCTGCATTGCTTTGGTTTAAAGACCATTGGAGGAAGATGGATGAGTCTACTTTGGGGAGTTTTAGACATAGAGTGCCTATACTTGATGGAGAGTATTTTCATGAGTGGAAAAATGAGATGCTTGAGATTTTCAATGAATATCGTTTGAACAAGTACATTACTAGCCCTTGTGCACCTCATGTTGATCCTTTGCATCCTACCCTTGATGAGTCTATTGACATGATGCCTTCCCACCCACCCAGGTTCAAGACATGATCCGCAACCTTAGAACTGTTAATCTTATCACTAGAGGCTTGCCTAGAAACTTGATTGAATGCTTGCCTACTTTTGATTGTGCCTACACTATATGGAGATTTCTTGAGGAACGCTTTCCAAATTATTCCTTGAAAAATCTAGATGAAATTCTCCATAAGTCTATTGCCTTGATTAAGATGAGTTCCAATGATCCCAAATTTGGTGACTGCTTATTTGAGCTTACTAATCTTATGAGTGCCAATGGAGATGTTGGAATCATTAGCAATATCATTTCCAAAGCTATTAGAATTCATAAAAATAACCATAGAAATGATCATTTATCTAATGAATTACCCTCTCTAGGAATTGATCAATCACAAGATGATGTTGAACATGGATACTATGATGAGGATGATGATGACAGTGACTATGATCTTAATGACGCAATGAGACACTTTGGTCTTACAGAAAATCTTCACGGCTACATGGCTGGAGGAAAGGAATGGGTTCTTGATAGTGGATGTACTGATCATATGACTGGCGATAAAGATATGTTCCATGAGCTTGCTGAAAATGACGGCCCTCGAAAGTATGTCACCTTTGGTGATAACTCAAAGGGTAAGGTGGTTGTCCTAGGTAAGGTGGCCATCTCACATGATAGCTCCATACAAAATGTCATGCTCTTTGAATCTCTTGGCTACAATTTACTTTCAGTATCTAGACTTGCTGATTTCGGTTTCAATGTCCTATTTACTGAAGTAGATTGCCAAGTGTTTCGTAGAGATAATCATAAAATAGTCTTTACCGGTATACGCAGAGGTGATCTTTGCATTGTTGACTTCAGTAAAAAGGCTCAACCTAGAACTTGCTTAATTGCTAAATCCTCAAAAGGTTGGTTATGGCATAGACGATTAGGTCATGTTGGTATGCAAAACCTTGACAAGCTTATTAAAGGAAATCATGTCCTTGGCATTGACGTTGTCATATTTGATAAGGATAGACTTTGCAGCGCTTGTCAATCAGGTAACCAGGTTGGAGGAAGGCATCCCGTGAAGAACATCATGACCACAAGGAGGCCACTCGAGCTACTTCACATGGATCTTTTTGGTCCCAACGCTTACAAAAGTCTCGGTGGAAATTCTTTTGGCCTAGTTATAGTTGATGATTTTTCAAGATTTACGTGGGTGTTCTTTCTCGATGATAAATCACAGGTCCAAAAGATCTTCAAAAACTTTGCTAGTAAGGCCCAAAATCAAATTGAAGTGAAAATCAAGAAGGTTCGCAGCGACAACGGAACGGAGTTGAAGAACACAAATGTGGACACCTTTCTTGACGAAGAAGAGATTTCACATGAGTTTTCGGCTACGTAAACACCTCAACAGAATGGAGTTGTTGAGAGGAAGAACCGTACACTCATCGAAATGTCGAGAATGATGCTTGATGAGTACAAGACGCCAAAGCACTTTTGGGCGGAAGCAGTTGAGACAGCTTGTCATGCAACAAATTGCTTGTATCTTCACAAGCTACTTGGCAAGACGTCATACGAGCTCCTCACCGGTAACAAACCACAAGTTGGATACTTTCGAGTATTCGGCTCAAAGTGCTACATTCTTGATAAGCATCATCGTTCTAAATTTTCTCCTAAGTCTCATGAAGGTTTCCTACTTGGTTATGCCTCAAACTCTCACACATACCGTGTCTACAATAATTTCACCCGAAAGGTTGAAGAAACGGTAGATGTGAAGTTTGATGAATCTAACGGCTCGCAAGTAGAGCAATTGCCAATTGATGTAGGAGGCAAAGACCCTTCGGAAGCAATCCAAGACTTCATCCAACGGAGGTGAAGGAGAGTACCTCGTCCATCCAAGTGGAAGCTTGTACCTCACGACAAGGTGAACTAAGAGTTGATACGGAAGCATCCACAAGTGGGACACACCAAAATGAAGAAAACAAGGAAGTGCATCAAGATGAATGCGAACAACCTCCTCCACCACGACAAGAGAACGACAATGTCAACAACGAAGAAGGCCAAGAAGAAGACCAAGATGAAGAAGATGTTCAACCAAGATCCAAGCAAAAGCTTTCACGAGTTCGAGCAAGAATTGCTAAAGATCATCCCGTCGAGCAAATCTACAATGATATCCAAACCGGGAGAATCACTCGCTCAAAAACTCATTTAGCTAACTTTTGTGAACACTATTCATTCATCTCTAGCATTGAACCTATGAAGGTTGAAGAAGCTTTCGAAGATCCGGATTGGATAAATGCCATGCATGAAGAGCTACACAACTTTGAGAGAAATCAAGTTTGGACATTAGTTGAGAAGCCCGACAACAACCACAACATCATCGGTACAAAATGGGTGCTTCGCAACAAGCAAGATGAAGATGGACAAGTAGTTTGCAACAAAGCAAGTCTCGTCGCCCAAGGCTACACTCAAGTCGAAGGTATGGACTATGGTGAGACATATGCCCCCATTGCTAGACTTGAGTCCATTCACATCTTACTTGCCTATGCTAATCATCATGATATCACCTTGTACCAAATGGACATTAAAAGTGCTTTTCTAAATGGTGAAATAGAGGAGGAAGTTTACGTTAAGCAACCTCCTGGATTTGTCAATCCTAAGAAACCTAATCATGTTTACAAACTTCACAAAGCTCTTTATGGTGTTAAACAAGCTCCTAGAGCATGGTATAAATTCTTAACAAAATTCCTTATTGAAAAAGGCTTTGAAATTGGAAAAATAGATTCTACTCTTTTTACTAAAAGGGTTAATGGAGAACTATTTGTGTGCCAAATTTATGTCGATGATATTATATTTGGATCAACTGACCCTCATTTTAGTGAAAAGTTTGGAAAGCTAATGTCGGAGAAGTTTGAGATGTCAATGATGAGTGAACTCAAATTCTTTCTTGGTTTGCAAATCAAGCAAACTAAGGAATGTACCTTTGTCTCTCAAACGAAGTACACCAAGGACTTATTCAAGAAGTTCAATATGCAAGAATGCAAAGGTATGACTAGGCCCATGCCTACTAGTGGACATCTTGATTTAACCAAAGATGGTGAACTAGTTGATCAAAAGGTTTATCGCTCTATGATTGGTTCATTGTTATATCTATGTGCTTCACGTCCCGATATTATGCTAAGTGTGTGCATGTGTGCACGATATCAAGCCGCTCCTAAAGATTGTCATCTTAAGGCCGTGAAAAAGATAGTGAGATACTTAATCCATACACAAAAATTTGGCATTTGGTATCCAAAGAGGGCCTCCTTTGATCTTGTTGGCTACTCCGACTCGGACTATGCTGGTGACAAGGTTGATAGAAAGTCCACTTCGGGTACTTGTCAATTTCTTGGTAGATCTCTTGTGTCTTGGTCTTCCAAGAAACAAAACTCGGTATCCTTATCCACCGCCGAAGCGGAATGCATTGCCGCAGGATCATGTTGTGCTCAATTACTTTGGATGACCCAAACTCTTAAAGATTATGGGATATCTGTGAAACATGTTCCATTACTTTGTGATAATTAAAGTGCTATTAATATTGCTCACAATCCCGTGCAACATTCTCGAACTAAGCATATTGAAGTTCGTCATCATTTCATTCAAGATCATGTTTCCAAAGGGGACATTAATCTTAAGCATGTTCGCACCGAAAAGAAGTTAGCTGATATATTCATGAAACCACTTGATGAGAAAGTGTTTTGCAGTTTAAGAGGTGAATTGAACATCATTGATGCTTCAAACTTGGAGTAAGAACTCCATTTGATACATGCAAGGCATGAGCCTATGACTAATCCTTGATATTTATCCTATGTTGACTATCTTATGTCTTGGACATATTTGCACCTTGCATGTTATCTAACCCGTGTAGGTACTTGGATGAATCTAAATCTATGAGATTACAACTCACTCACATCTTGAGCAATTTCTATATCACCAAGTCTCTACACAATGGTGGATGAAGACAAGGAAGCACGCAACCATTCAAACATATCCTTTGACAAATTTTATGTTGAGTTTCATGATTGTCATTTTGGATATACAAGTGCTCTTCCTTGCAAGAACTAACCCATGTAGGTACATGTTCTCAAACTCCAAGTGGTGCTCCCAACTCTTGATGAGCTACATCAACCTTGAGCAACCCACACAAGTTCAACTACATGATCATGATCAACGCCACCACCCAAGGTATGTTATTCCATCTTAGAGAAGCTTTACTCCAAGTCATGAGTCAAAGCAACTCGACAAGATGTGAATACATCAAAAATCTTAAACGAAAAATGGTAACCCCATTTTGAGCTTAAACGATGAGTATGACCTATGATCAAGTGATCTCACTTGACTCCTAAGTCAATATACTCTAACATAGGTGACTTTGTCGCCGATCAATTCTAGATGAAGTTATCTTGTGTTCTTTTTTGTGCTCTTGCATTTGTCTCATGCATATTTGTTTCCCTCTTCAAAAAAACTTCATCTAGACACCTTTTTAGTTTCTGTTCTGCATTCCTTGCATCCAATTCATTGCAAATCTTTCAGTTAATTCATTGCAAATCCTTGTGAGATCTTACTTGTCTAGTGAGCCGAGGTGACAAGTGTATTCTGTGCGATGAACTCGGTCTCACCGGTCTGATGCTTTTGGTCCAATAGAATCCTCTCGGTACAACCAAACCATACAACTCGGTGTCACAGATTTCACTACAGGAAAGACATCTTGCCACTTGTTTCTGCATTGTTTTTGATCCAGTCCACTCAATGAATCTTGTGCTCGACCAGCATCCCATTCAACTTGCTGCTTTGTTCTGTGACTCAAGGACCGAACCCATCATGAAAAAAATCCATAAGAACCCTTCTTGGAAATTGATGTCAAAGGGGGAAAGAGAGATCACATCAAAGCTTAATCATATCTATAGGGGGAGAGAATACTCAAGGGAAGAAAGAGTAATCATCAAGGACCCCAGATGCTTGGTGTTCAAGAGGAGAGAAGTCACATGTCTTCAAGAGGGGAAAGACATGTTCATATTTGCTCGTTTGCATTAGCTCTGTTTATTTCCTTTGAGCTCTGATTTTCTGTTTCCTATCTTCTCCTAGTATCCCATGCTAGATTCAGGGGGAGCAAGACATCTAAGGGAAGGAAATCCTTGAATTTGTTGCACATCTTTACCTTTGGGGACATGTCTATATCCAATGTGGTACTTAGTACTCACTCTACATGTCATCCCAGTCTTGGTACTCTTGTGGTTTCTTTTGTTTGCTCTGGTCAGTAGGTGTATCTGTGTTATCTAACCTTGTTTACGCAGGTTCATCCCATCCTAACCCAACTCAAGACCACAAGGTAAGTATATGCATCACAGTCATGTGTATGAGAAATTCTTGCTGATGCACATACTGTTTGCAAGAAGTACTCATGAACATGAAGGTACATTTCTCATATTTCACATCATTTGTTCTGATGCATATAGCCAAGATACATGTAACACATTGCTTACTCTGTCATGTTTATGCATTCACATGCTTCTATATTTCATATTCACATGGTTGCATACATGTAGGAGGAGCCTATCCATGTTACATGTCTTTCCAAAGCTTTACTTACTATTCTTTATATCTTCATCTAAAGCTTTGATGTATGTTGTCATCAATTACCAAAAAGGGGGAGATTGAAAGCACAAGTGCTCCCTAGGTGGTTTTGGTAATTAATGTCAACATATCTCTTGTTGGACTAACACTTTTACCTAGTATGTTTTAGATAAGTTCAACAATGAAGTGGCATGGACTAGAGGATGTGGAACCCCTTCAAGATGCTAAATGTAAAGGATTGGCTCAAGCTCCAAGCTCAAGACTCTACATTTTGTATTTTAGTGATCCAAGATCACATTGAGTCTATAGGAAAAGCCAATACTATCATGGAGGGATGAGGTGTTGCTTAATGAGCCTCTTGCTCAAAACGCTTATTGATATACTCCAAAGCCCTCAACTACTTTCTCACATCCACATATTACCTAAACCAAAAGTCAAACTCGGCCCCACCGATTCTTTCTATCCGGCGCCACCGAGTTCAGATGTCATAGCCACTGCCACAAACCCTAGGCAAATCAGTCTCACCGATAGGGATCTTGGTCTCACTGAGATGGGATTGCAATCTCTCTATATGGATCTATTACCAAAATCGGTCTCACCGAGTTTGCGTAATCGGTCCTACTGAGATTGCAATGTAAACTCTCTGTTTCCTTTCCGTAACATTTCGGTCTCACGGAAATTAGCGAATCGGCCCCACCGTGTTTACCTGACCAACTCCCTGGTTAGCTTATTACCAAAATCGGTCTCAACGAGATTACGTTATGCCCTAACCCTAACCATATCGGTCTTACCGAGTTGCATGTCGGTTCCACCAAAAATCCTAACGATCACTAGATTTGTTTTATCGGTCTGACCGAGTTTATCAACTCGGTCGCACCGAGAATGGCAAGTTGTGTGTAACAGTTAGATTTTGTGTGGAGGCTATATATACCCCTCCACCTCCTCTTCATTCATGGAGAGAGCCATCAGAACAAACCTACACTTCCAACTTACTTTTTCTGAGAAAGAACCACCTACACTTGTGTTGAGGCCAAGATATTCCATTCTTACCATATGAATCTTGATCTCTAGCCTTCCCCAAGTTGCTTTCCACTCAAATCTTCTTTCACCAAATCCATATCATGTGAGAGAGTTGAGTGTTGGGGAGACTATCATTTGAAGCACAAGAGCAAGGAGTTCATCATCAGCACACCATTTGTTACTTCTTGGAGAGTGGTCTCTCCTAGATTGGCTAGGTGTCACTTGGGAGCCTCCGACAAGATTGTGGAGTTGAACCAAGGAGTTTCTAAGGGCAAGGAGATCGCCTACTTCGTGAAGATCTACCGCTAGTGAGGCAAGTCCTTCGTGGGCGACGGCCATGGTGGGACAGACAAGGTTGTTTCTTCGTGGACCCTTCATGGGTGGAGCCCTCCATGGACTCGCGCAGCCGTTACCCTTTGTGGGTTGAAGTCTCCATCAACATGGATGTACGATAGCACCACCTATTGGAACCATGTCTCAAAAATCTCCGTGTCTCCAAATTGCGTTTGCACACTCCAATCCCATCCCTTTACATTCTTGCAAGTTGCATGCTTTACTTTCCGCTGCTCATATACTCTTTTCACGCTTGCTTGATATGTATTGTGTTTGTTAAACTTGTGCCAAAACTCCACTTCAACTTAAAGAAATAAAAAACTGCAACTTTTGTTACTTAGTGTCTAATCACCCCCCTCTAGACACCTCTTCTCGATCCTTTCATCCACTCTTGCCGCCCTAGTTTCCTTCATACCGGTATTATGTTCCTCGATTTTGCGTTCCTTACGTGGTTGGCAGAATGGGACCCCCTTGATAGTTCACTTTGAATAAAACTCCTCCAGCAAGGCCCAACCTTGGTTTTAACATTTGCCACCTAAGCCTTTTTCCCTTGGGTTCTGCAGACTCAAGGGTCATCTTTATTTTAACCCCTCCGGGCCAGTGCTTGTCTAAGTGTTGGTCCGAACCTGTCAGCCGCCGGTGGCCACCAAGGGCAACTCTGGGCTGGCCTACCGGAATCTTGGACAATCCCGTGTTGCCATGAGAACGAGATATGTGCAGCTCCCATCGGGATGTCGGCACATCAGGCGGTCTTGCTGGTCTTGTTTTACCATTGTTGAAATGTCTTGTAACCGGGATTCCGAGACTTATCGGGTCTTCCTGGGAGAAGGAATATCCTTCGTTGACTGTGAGAGCTTGTGATGGGCTAAGTTGGGACACCCCTGCAGGGTTTGAACTTTCAAAATACGTGCCCGCGGTTATGGGCAGATGGGAATTTGTTAATGTCCGGTTGTAGAGAACTTGACACTTAACTTAATTAAAATGAATCAACCGCGTGTGTAGCCGTGATGGTCTCTTTCCGGCGGAGTCCGGGAAGTGAACACGGTTCTTGTGTTATGCTTGAACGTAAGTAGATTCAGGATCACTTCTTGATCACTATTAGCTTCTCGACCGTGCTTTGATTCTCCTCGCTCTCTTTTGCGTAAGTTAGCGCTAGTGCTTGCTGCAGCTCCACCTCACTACCCCTTTCCTACCTTTAAGCTTAAATAGTCTTAATCACGAGGGTGTGAGATTGCTGAGTCCCCGTGACTCACAGATACTTCCAAACAGTTGCAGGTGTCGATGATGCCAGTGCAGGTGACGCAACCGAGCTCAAGTGGGAGCTCAATGAAGATCTTGATCGTTGTTTTGTTTCGTTTCCTGTTGATCAGTAGTGGAGCCCAGTTGGGATGATTGGGGATCTAGCATTTGGGGTTATCTTCTTTTATTTTGGTTCCGTAGTCGGACCTTGATTGTATTCTGAATGATGTATGTTTAACTTGTATTTGTGTGAAGTGGCGATTGTAAGCCAACTCTTTATCCCTTTCTTATTCAGTACATTGGATGTGTAAAGATTACCCCTCTTGCGACAAGCCTACCATGCGGCTATGCCTCTAAGTCGTGCCCCGACATGTGGGAGATATAGCCGCATTGTGGGTGTTACACAAGAGGATGATGCACCACGCACGACGAGCGAACCAAGGCAGAGGACGACGGCGAGGCCTGGAACGGAATGAATAGGAGTCGTGGAAGATGCGCCAGTCTATTCGCAGGCGGAGGGGAGTATGAGGGTTGATTGGGGCTGACATCGCCGGAGAATAAAAGGATGTTTGGGGGAATAGAGGGAGGGACTGGCCAACGATTGAGGGTACGGTAGGGCGGCGGAGGCACAGCCAGCCATGGGAGGCGGGAGCAGGCGGAACCGATTGGGTAGTTTGCTTTGGTGGCTAGAGGAAGAAGACAAGAGATAGAAGATACACGACAGATGTTGGATGTTGTCAATCCAACGGCGGGTAGGCAGAATTGTTTGTTGACTAGCTAGTAAGTCGACACCACCTTGGATAGGCTTTTTCCTTGTGGGTCCCAAATTTCAGAATCCAAATCTGTCACGGTTATGCAGCCTTTCTTATGAAACATTACAACCCATTTGGTGTGCTAGTTCAAAATAAGTTTGTGGGTGCTGGTGCGGGCTAATCACTTGGGTTCTGTAATGCACAGTGAGCTCAAGCAGCCAGCGAGAGTGATGTTATTTCCCTTGGTTGGGATTTGTTACAATATTTCACTCTTAATTAAACAAATGGAAAGCCATTTGCCTTGTTTGAAAGAAAATATGACAATCATAGCCGAGTTGAAAAGGGAAACAACATCTAACTCCAGCTTACTAACTATACAGAAGCACGAGTGTTAATTTTTCATAAGGTTTAGACAAAACTCAGATTGAAAAGGGCAACAACATCTAACTCCAGCACTATTTTCGACAGTCACAGTCAAATGGATCGGTCAAGTCCATAGAATGAACATCCTGGGTTGTAAAATTTACGAGATTATGACCACAAGATGTTGTAAATAGAAGCCCGACTCGTTCAGAAGCTCTTTTCTCCACCTGAAACTCCTTTTTTTGCTCTTCGACATACCCATCCGTCAAAACCATGCTGCTGATAAACTTAAGCCTGATGGACAATAGTAACCTCGCATTTAGCAGGAAGAATGTGACAAATCTATTGTTTGCATGGTTGGCTACATATCGTTCCAGCGTTATTGTCTTTAATCGAATGTCAGGAGAAGTGAGAAAATCCTGGTGCTTATGAATCCACCGATTCGTTATAACTTTCTTACCCTGTCTTGTTGCCTAAATAGACATGAAGATTGAAAACATTTATGGTCTAAAAAAGAGTGTTGAAAGAGCAACAACTGGACAGTTAATTCTAGTACACTATATGTGGACTTCCAATGTGTGTGAAATTATCACCTTTATATGCAACTTCTGCAGACATGGAAAGCATTGCAGCAAGCCAATAATCTTGTTCAGATCAAAACTATTCATTCAGATATATAAGATCTTGACAGAATCCAGCACCATTGATAGGCTATCCATGGAGAAACTCTTCATTGAGCATAGAACATACTATTAGTACAAAATGTGTACTCCTAGATGATATATAACTTATGCGTCGAAATTTAAATGCAGATTATGGTTACAAGTGTAGATGATAACATACAGTACCTGAAGAACTGGGGAGCCACACACCATCTAGAAATGAGCACAGAGATCATGTATTACACCCAAGGTCTCTAGTTTAGGCGTAGAGATGATGGTTATTTGCGACGGTGAATAACTAGAATCAAGGATCAAACTTTGAAGTGAAGGGGCATCTTGGATGATGAGCGGCCTTCCGTCAAAAGAAATCCCAATTCATAGAAGGTTAGGTGACTCTATTTGGAGATAACCGATTCTAACTGTGAAAACAAGCACCAAGCACTCCATGGTAGGGCAACTAGAGTGGATGATGCTGTGAAATGAGGCCTCCAACATACGAACCCGCACAAGTGAAAGTTTTTTGAGAAATGGGAGTTGAAGACTTAGTACCAGATTGTCTGGTAGGTAGCACAACGCAATGGTGGCGGTGTGGAGAGAGGAGGAAAACCGCGAGATGGACATCGGTGCTGAGGGCACAAGTACATGGCGTTCGGTATCTGGTAGGTGATTTCCTGGGGAATAGTAGAACTCAAGCAGCTATAGTTCTGTAAATTCAGGGGGTTTCAGCCAAGTGTCCACCATGCAGGGCATGTTATACTAGCTCAGGTAGCATGACGGGATGCAGAGGCTCTAAATGGAGCCCTGGTGGGAGGAGATGATGGCTCTAGGGAGCTCAAAATCATTAAAGAGAGATAGCTGACGACAGTCGAGATTAAGGGGCGCCACCAAATTGAGATGACTTGGGTGCGGCAGCAATTCTTGGTGGGGAGAAGCGAGATGATCTCCCCAAGGATGGTGTCCGGGAGATCGCTGCTGCGGTCCACCCGAGATTCTACGGGTTCCATGGATCTGGTGGTTGAGTGCTCGCCACTTCTCCCCGCACTGCTGGGAGAGGGATCAACAATAGGCGTCGCCATTGGCGGGAGCCTCATCTTCTTGGCACTGGGGTCAGCCGACAACATTTTCCTCGAGGGCATCGCTTCGAGCTCACGAGTTTCAGCAGAGTAACGAATGATGAGCCTAGTTGTAGTGTGACTGAAGAAGAAGGGGAGCTAGTGTTTTTCTATATTAGTGAGGAAGAATGTGAGCTTGGGTTTTCTGTAGGAGTGAGGTGAGGAATTTGGGGATACGAGTGGAGTGAGCTGACATGAGGTGTGTGGGAGTGAGGAGGAAGAAGAGCACCCAGGTTTTTTTGGGGGCGGTGTGCTGGGTAGCGCCTCTCATTAAGTAAATATATGGGCTTTTGAATTGATTTTATTATTTACTAGGGCGGATGGGCTATTTTGTCTTGGGCCCAGAGAAACAATTACTACTAGTAGAGTGGAGACACTCTACAGCTACCCAGAAAAACAATTACTACTAGTACAGTGGATACACTACCGCTTCTGGATCCTCCGAAGTCATCGAAATATCTCCCTCTACTGAATGTCATTTTACTTTGGTTCACCGACATGCGGGCCATGCAGCGCCCGGGCCCAAATGCCATCCACCAAATTAGAAGGCGGTATGCAGGCGGAGAGTCACCCCCGTCATAGCACGGCAGTAACGAGCCATCATATCACAAAACCCCACCTCCCCGCAGTATAAGTTTTACGGACAAAGCAACCATCATTTCACTCTTCGCTGAATCCCCTTCTCCCTCATCGTCTTCAAGAAAGCCAACACTCACATCTGCCATTATTCTTCTCTCCCAACAAAGGGAATTTAAGTGGATCTATGATGTTGGTATATTTTCGTTCAGAAAAAAAAACTTTTGCAAAGCAGTAACCGATCCTAACTCTCTTTTTTGTTTCATTGTCATTGCGATTGTGTTTTCCTTTCACCTGTGTCCTAGTATTCGTCAGCTTCATGATGGACCAAGGAGAACTAGGCAAAGATCTACCGATGTTGGAGCAGACATGGGAGGCTGATCCCCAAGAGACAGAGAGCTCCAAGAAGATGGAGGCATCCACCGAGCCGACCCCAGATACGCTCACGGCCACTACTGATATAGTCAACACCCCGTTTGAGGTTACGGCCCCCGTGGCCCTGCAGGAGTAGTTTTCCCCCTTCAAGGATGTGTCCCTCCCCGGAGCTACCCAAGGTGATTTTCTTCTTTACGGTCTCGATTGTGGTTTTTCATCTAAGTTTGTGGTGATAAATAATGCAAAATTTTATTAGCTTCGATGCCATGCTACCTTCCCTGTCATGCATACTTTTGACTCTACATAGTGGTTTAAATAACTTGTGTTTCTTATATTGGAAAGTAATTCAGAATTTGTTTCTGTTTCAACTAGAGCCCTAATGCAGACAAGGATTGTGTGGTTGTACATGTCACTCACTATGAGGCGGATGACCTGAATATACGCACTGGGAAAACAGAGTTCTTAGGCCGTTGGATCCTGGAAGCCATTTGCACTTATACCAATGTCGAGATGTATTCCAAGCTCACTGTTGTCAGGCGTGTTGTCCTGGGTGTACTGAAGCACAAGAAGTTCAAAGCTACTCCTTCGTTTGTGAGGCATACTGTTCTTGTCAAGCTTACGCAGGAAGATGACGTGGCATGCCTCCATGAGTGGGAAGGCCACAAGGTTATCTCCAGCAAGGTTCATAGGATTGAGTTGCTGCCGGACGTCCTCGATGATATTCATGGCAAGGTCCGTCTTGTGTCCATCCCAAATTAGATCGAGGCATGGAATAGTTTCCCCAACTAGTGTTTAATAGTTGTTTTAATTGTGGCTAATTATCCGAACCTTGCCTATTATTGAGCCCTCTGGGCTAGTACTCTGTTTGAATCCGTCAATGCGAACTGCTGCTAGTTTTGTGTGCCCGTGAATCATGTGAGAACAATCATATTTGTTGCCGAAACAGATGCGCCCTCACTAGTTTTTTCATGTAATATGGCATGGTAAGACATAAGTTGTCATGGTTTATCATACGAGCAATGTGTGTTTGATGAAATAGAGTACTCGTTCGAGAACTTTGTGCCGACGTATACATAGGGTATGTATGGCTGGTTGAGTACTTGTAAACACTGTTAGTGCTACCCCACTTGTAAGCAGTTATGCAAAACACAACACATTGGCTCAGCTCGCTTCAACACTAGAAAAGTTGGCTATCGACCAGCTAACAATCAATAATATGCTGTCTGACATATAAGCAACTACGTATCTTGTTACAGTGGTTCATGCAGTTAACTAAGGCCACAATGTAAATTCCGAACGTTCACACACTAGTCCAGCGTTCATGTGGATCATTCACATTAAACTCGGCTTCATAAAATACTTGAAAAGCATTAGTTAAGACATTTTATACATCTCAATGATTCATAGAACATAACAAACATATACTAGTTCACAGCAAAAGACAAAGTTCTGAGAAGGTTTACAAATAAGGAAAAATCAAGCAAGGCTTCTCTGAGCAAAGGGCCTCCCTAGGCAGGCTTTAATTTCCTAGAGTTCACTCTGCTTTTTTCTTGTTGCCATCATCCAGGGTTAGGTTCTCTCATTCCAGAATAACCAATTATAATTATGCTCTCAGTTGTAATGCTGAATTGAACCATGTAGTGTACTGACCATCTGAACTTCTTGTGTAGTTCCACTAAATTTAGGCACCGCTATTTGCAGAAATAAGCAGACCACGATGCCTCTTGTCCACGCACCTATCCCAAAAACCTCCGTGCAGCCGTGTCAGCTAGTCCACGGTCCATGGATGAACTTGGAGAAAGTGCATTCCCAACTAGGATGCAATTGTTTTCACTTGTCCCTGCACTGCAATCAGGAAGTAAAACGTACGAATCAACTTCTTTTAGATTGCGTTGGTCATTCCACCTAGTTACTACCAATGTAGGAATACCTAGAAGATGGGTGGTGTCGGTGTCAAAACCGGCGGATCTCGGGTAGGGGGTCTCGAACTGTGTGGCTAGGCCGGATGGTAACAGGAGGCAAGGAACACGATGTTTTACCCAGGTTCGGGCCCTCTTGATGGAGGTAAAACCCTACGCCCTGCTTGATTAATATTGAAGATATGGGTAGTACAAGAGTAGATCTACCACGAGATCAAGGAGGCTAAACCCTAGAAGCTAGCCTATGGTATGATTGTTGTATGATGAAGTCGTCCTACGGACTAAAACCCTCCGGTTTATATAGACACCGGAGATGGTTAGGGTTACACAAAGTCGGTTACAATGGTAGGAGATCTTGAATATCCGCATCACCAAGCTTGCCTTCCACGCCAAGGAAAGTCCCATCCGGACACGGGACGAAGTCTTCAATCTTGTATCTTCATAGTCCTGGAGTCCGGCTGAAGGTATAGTCTGGCTACTCGAACACCCCCTAATCCAGGACTCCCTCAGTAGCCCTAGAACCAGGCTTCAATGACGACGAGTCTGGTGTGTTGATTGTCTTCGTCATTGCAAGGCAGGTTCCTCCTCCAAATTCTTCATAAAAGTTTGTAAACACCAAGAGTAGTGTCCGGCTCTGCAAAATAAGTTTCCACGTATTGGCATAGAGAGAATAATATTGACACAAATCTAATCTGCTGACGTATTCCGCAGCGTGACATCACACTACGGCCAAGCCTTTATTTGAATCGTTTTCACTTTTCCACCTCAGCGTGTTTTGCGAGGCGGTTTCCTTGGCACGTCTTGTTAAAACAGAGATCGTGTCCCCTTTATTTACGGGATTCTCATCAATACGGACGTGGGTAACCCAATCGTGCCCGTTAGCATGTCTTCTTGATTAAAGGCGAGTCCTAAATGGTTACGGGGAGGGCTCCTGGTATTCAACCTCTTATAAAGAGACCAGGGCCTTACTCCTTTTCCCCAATCTCAAAACAAGTTCGCCCGTCGCCTCGAGTTCCAACACCCTAGGCTCCAGATTCCAAGCGCTTCGGACCTTCAACAATGTCCGGTTCCGACCTTCAAGGCCGATGGATGCCCTTCTCCGTCACGGAGGAGGACGTGCTAAAGTTGAGAGAGGCTAAGTTCTTGACCGCCGAAATTTCGCATAGGTTGCCTGCTCAAGGGCAGGCTATTCCCAGTCCCCAGCCCGGTGAGAGCGTAGTGTTCATGTCTCACTTCCTTCGGGGGTTAGGCTTCCCGATGGATCCCTTCATGAGGGGGCTGATGTTCTATTATGGGCTGGAATTTCATGACTTAGCTCCAGAGTCCATCCTCCACATTTCCTCATTCATCGTTGTGTGCGAAGCATTCCTCCGTGTTACTCCTCACTTCGGATTATGGCTCAAGACTTTTGGAGTAGAGCCGAAGATGATCGAGGGACGGCACGCAGAGTGCGGAGGTGCTGTCATAAGTAAGAATGCCGATGCTCCATGGCCCGAGGGCTCCTTTCGAGAGGAGCTCGGCTTGTGGCAACGAGAGTGGTTCTATATCACCGCTGCCAGGAGCACCAAGTGGGTGGCGCCTCCTGCCTTTCGCTCGGGTCCCCCACCACGGCTAGCGTCATGGGTCAACAAAGGATTAGATTGGGGGTTATCCAAAGACGTGCCCTTGTTGCAGGGCCGCATTAGGGATCTCTTAGAAAGAGACCTCAACCTGGTCAAGGTGACGCAGGTCATGCTGATTCGCCGAACACTGCCCGGCAAGAGTCGCTCCCTTCGTCTGTGGGAGTTTAATCCGGAGGGACCACGAGCTCTCCAGAATTTTATGGGCGCAACGCCCGTGGAGATGTATAAAATGTTCTTCGGATCACAAGCAATGTGTCCGGATTTGACCGAGGATGCTGGTTTAAGCTGCAATCGCCCGGATACTCAAGTAAGTAACCTTGTGACCGGACTTGCTATCCGTAAAATTGTCATAAATTCACCCCTAAAAGAGCTGTCCTTTTAAACAGGAGTGGATAGCGAAGGCAAAGTTGATCAGGTGTCCGGCTCCCCTTCCTGAGACCAGGCCGGATCCCGTGCTAGTCAGGATGTTGAAGATCATGCCTTTGGAGGGGAGGGGGAGGACAAGGAGACTATGGCCTCCTCAAAGGAGGCTGCTCCGAAGGGAGGAACCGACAATTCCTCTCCTAAGGGGAAGAAGAGGGCCGCCTCTGACGACCCGGAGACCATGGCCTCAAAGTGGGGGAAAAAGTCCTCGTCAGAGGGTCCGACGCCAGGGAGATCCTCGGCCGAACTACGCCCTCAAAGGGATCAGCCCTCCAACGAGCCGTAAGTAGAGAAAGATTTTCCTTTAGAGGGATGAGAGAAATCCTTGCTTTTCATCTGAGAAGATTAACCGAAATTTTACTTTGTATCTCGGACCTCAGCCCTTCTCAGCAGAGCTCGTCTTCGAGGGATCTTCTTCCAGAGATGATGGAGAGTGGAACGCCTCCCCCTGCCATACCGCCTGGCGAGGCGGGCGACCCTGAGGTGTCGTCACGGAGGGTTTCTTCGAATCCGGCAGGGGTGGAAGGTAGCCATATGTCCCCCAAGGTTCTTCGCGTCTGGCCTTCGATGGAGGTCATAGGACGAGTCCGGCACTGTCCGATGCGCAGTCGGAGGAGCTGATGATTCTGCTGGGGCGAGCTTCTAGCTCAGAGGAGCATCGTGCATTGATGGGTACGGTGATTGGAAGGATTTCATCCGCGGAAAGCAGATTGCATGAGGCCGTCAGAAGTTTGCTGACGGGTTTTGAGGTACGTTTGATAATGTACTTCTTTGTCAGTTGCGCATAAACAAGATGCGCCCTGTGTAGATAGTAGCCCCTGAGACTCTATGCGTTGTCAAAATTGATGGCGCGCAGAGGATCATAATCCCAGGTCTAAAATGTCGCCTTTGTATACAGGTGGCGAAGTGTCCGGAATCGAGCCAAACTGATGATTTTGCCGAACTAAAGCGGCAACTTGACATGGCAGATGCCGACATCACGCTCGTTAACGAGCGGCTTGATGAGGCTCAAGGTATGCAATTCCTTGGGCGGCCTCTGGTAAGAGGAGCTTTATGCCAGTATCTTACAATGTGTGTGCTTGACGCAGATGGTGCGGCCGCCGTGGAGAGTCTTCCGGCGGAACTTGCCCGAGCTAAGGAACAAGCCAGGAAAAGTGATGCGGCTGCCGAGAAGGCCCTTGAAGAGCTGAGAGCCGAACAGGCTGCTCACTGTCGAAGTAAGAAGGAGATGGTCGAGATGGCCGTGAAGTTAAGAAGTGCTGCTGACCGTTGCAAGTTTCTTGAGAAAGAAGACCGGGCGAGACAGACGGACTTAGAGAAGGCCGTTGCTGATGCCAAGGACGCTCGCTTTGCGATGAGAGCCGCGAAGGAGGAGCTGCGTCAGGCCGGACAGATTGCGGTTGGAAAGCCCTTTATGCTGCGGAGGAAGTTTTGCGATCCGAAGTTTGCTCCGTTGGACCGGATGTGGAGTGCGGAGGACACCTATCTGGATTTGGCAGCGAGTGCTGCTGATGCAACTGAATACTTTTGAGATTAAGAAGATTGCGAAGTGGAAAGGCTTTTCTGGTCGCAGTTCCAGAATCCAGAGCGTCCACTGGCAGTGGACAATCGTCTGGCTCAATGGGACGAAATGAATAGATTGTCCTGACTCGCCATGAAGTACGTCATGGGTCATCTGTGGCCGGGGAGATCGGAGCCGAAAAGTTATTTCAGCTTGGTGCAGCAATTCCTTGACGCAGTGCCACGTATCAATGCGATGAAGAGGTCAGCATGCATAGAGGGCGCACGGATGGCTCTTGCCCGTGTCAAGACATACTGGGTAGACATGGAGACCACCGTTGTTGCATCCCGAGACTTGGACAAAAGCCGAGTACCCTCCTAGCACTATTTTCAGGAAGTCCTTGAAGGCGCTCATGTAATAGAGGCGCAGTGCTCGAAGGATGCTATGTTCTGATAGCATATATAATTATAAAGCAATATTTTGATGAATTGTAGTAGCCTTTTATACTTGTGCCTTAAAGTATTTGGAACACCTCCTGTGCGGCCGTTTTAATATATATATACAAAATCTGAAAGATTGCAGTCGTTGGCTTCAGCCCCCACGCACATAGTGCGGGGGTGCTCGCAGAAGGCGCATTTTCACACTTAATCTAATGTCTTGGTCCTACAAAGGAGGTGATAGCACAGCGAGCTAGGCAACCGGACTATAATGCTTTAACACTTTCACTTAGCCATAGGAGCTTGGCAATGGGACTATTTAGGTAGCCCCTGGTGGCGACTGCGCTCGCCCGAATTCGGGGCACGTATGTGCCTGGCCGGGAAACGGCCCTTCGTTAATGCGGAGGAATCCTACAGATTCCGGAGAGTCATTGAGTGGTTGACCAGTCTCACGGCATATCATGATAGTCGGTTTTCGGCTTTCTCTACTGAGGTGCTCGCCTGGCCGAACCAGGGCACAATCGCAGTAGTTCTCCTGGTGCCGCCTTAGCCGATAGAGCGGAACGTAAGGCGGCCGAACACAGGAGCCGGGCAACCCAACATTTGACCAAAATCATGACTCGGAGCTGATGCATATAAGGCCAAACTCGCGACGCCGAACACTCCCTAAGGTATTCGGTCTTTGTGAGAGCGGGCGAGGTAACGCTCGGAGGTATAAGCCCCTAGTGTCTAGGTACGCGCAAGAATTCTGATGTGGCCACATGCGAAGACGCCAACCTCCTCCTTGGTCATAGAACCAGGGGATGTGTATCATCAAGAGACAGTAATAAAGGTTTACGCAGGGTCTTAATCTGAAAAGAATCCTTGGAACGGGTCCCTACTGCACGTCTGCGCCTGTGTTCCCCTTGTGCCATATCCTGGACGGGTGCAGCACGACGTTCATCTGTAAAAAGAGAGCAACTAAGTTGAAAAAGGGGCGTGCCGAACAAAAGTTGTATGAAATAAACAAAGTGTAAAGTAAAATATGAAAAATAGAGCTTTATTGTCTCTTATTTTATACCTGTGAAGCCCCTAGTGCAGGGGTATATGGCCACTAAGCCTTTATCAACAATACTTTTGTGCCGGACTCGTCTATCCGTGTTCGTGGTCTTAATGACTTGTTCTGATGTTCTGGCTGGTGAAGCCATTGTATTGTGGGGCTGTTTAAGCGGCCACACAATCCTCCGCTTGGGGGAGGTGTTCTCACTGCTTCCCCTTTAAGGAGATGATGCCGCGTGGACCGGGCATCTTAAACGTAAGAGATGCATAATGCGGTATTGCGTTAAAGTGGGTGAAAGCTTCGCGTCCCAGTAGTGCTTGGTAGGGACTTGAGAATGGGACGATGTGGAAAGTTAGCTTTTCGCGACGGAAGTTATCGGCAGAGCCAAAAATAACCTCGAGCCGGAGAAAACCCATGCAATGGGTGTCCGGACCTGGCGTTACTCCTTCAAAGGAGGTTTTGCTGTGGCGAATTCTTTTTGGGTCGATCCCCATGTGGCGGATTGAGTCCTGATATATCAGGTTGAGTCCGCTGCCACCGTCCATAAGGACATTTGAAAACTGGAGTCCGCCAATTATTGGATCGAGTACCAGGGCAGTCCAGCCTGGGTTCCTGATACTTCTAGAATAATCCAGATGATCGAAGATATTTGGTTTTGACAACCAGTGGCGGGATTCCTTTGGGATAGGCCGTGGGGCGCGTACCTTTATGGGCGTCGCGCATTTTGTTATGTGGAGTAAGTTTACTGTTTTTACTTCTTGTGGGAAATTCTTTTGCTTCCTGGTACTACGCTTTTGGGGTTCGTCCTCGTCTTCGCTTGGTGTGTCGAGCCCCTTATGTTCGGTGTTGAGTCTGCCGGATTGTTTGAAAACCCAACAATCTCTGTGGGTATGGTTAGCAGGCTTTCCGGGAGTGATGTGTATTTGACATATCCTATCCAACATTTTGTTTAGGTTGGATAGGTCGTCCCTGTTATCTTGGAGGAGCGGCTTTTTCTGATTCTGTCGTGAGCTTTTGAATCCGGCGTTGACTGTCGTGCTCTTCGGACTTTTTTCCTTAGTCCAGCGACGGTCCTTATTGCGTCGCGGTTTTCCGTTTCCATCCCTAGTTTCGGATGTACTTGGGTCACTGGTGCTGCATCTTGCCAACCAGCTATCCTCTCCTGCGCAAAAGCAGGTCATGAGGCTTGTTAGTGCGGCCATTGTTCTTGGCTTTTCTTGGCCGAGGTGTCTGGCGAGCCATTCGTCTCGGACATTATGCCTGAAAGCCGCTAAGGCTTCAGCGTCCGGACAGTCGACTATCTGATTCTTTTTAGTAAGAAATCTATTCCAGAATTGCCGAGCTGACTCACCTGGCTGTTGAGTTATGTGACTAAGATCGTCTGCATCCGGAGGGCGGACATAAGTCCCTTGAAAATTTGCTCGAAAAGCGTCCTCGAGCTATTCCCAACTTCCGATTGTGTTTTCAGGAAGGCTTTTGAGCCAATACCAGGCTGGCCCTTTAAGCTTGAGGGGTAAGTATTTTATGGCGTGGAGGTCATCTCCTCTAGCCATATGTATGTGGAGGATATAATCCTTGATCCAGACTCTAGGCTCTGTTGTTCCATCATATGCCTCTATGTTTACGGGTTTGAATACCGCTGGAAATTCATAATCCAGGACCTCATTGGTGAAACATAGGGGGTGTGCGGCACCCCTGTATTTGGGTGTGCCGGATTCTGATAATGGCTTTATTGCATTGCTTACGAGAGTTTGCTTTCTTGGCCCGTAAATGGACCTGGCTGGGCCATGATGCGAATCCTTAAGTGGGTCGCATGTCGGCTTAAGTGCGGAGCTGCTTGCCGCTTTATGCTGGCCATGGGGTCGTCCATCCGACCGTGTGGCTTTCTCACTTTTGGAATGCGAGGGCTCTAAGGCCTCCTCGTCGAATTCAAGTAGTAGCTTTCTCTTCGGATAGCTTTTAGTGCGGCGACTGCCGCCGTATTTGTCTGCGGTATTGATTACTTTACTCCATCTGATCCTGAGTGCATCTTCCACAGTTTTTAGCTTCTGCTTCTGCTTTATCAGGCTGCGTGCGGTTGCAACAAGCCGTTTGTGGAGGTTCTTCTGCTTCGTGGGCTTGTCCGGCGTAGGGTCGTCCGGAATGCCATTTTCACCGGGGGAGGGATGTTCGGTTTCTCTATCCGGGTTGTCCTGTTGGGACGGTTGCTCTAAGGCATGCTCGTCGTCTACCGGCTCATCCTGCTCTATGGCTGGGTCTTTATCGAGGCGGGGCTTGGGTCGGCGTTTACGCTGACGCTTTGATTGTTTTTCAAGAGATTGATCCCTCTTTCCTTCCCTGTTTTCCTCGTTGTTGCTTCCTTTAGGGGTATCCACCATGTACACTTCGTGAGGTGAGGTGACTGTCCAATGCCCTGTAGGCGTTGGTTCTTGGTTGTCTCCTGCATCGTCGTCCATGCCGTCAATGTCTTCGGAGTCGAAGTCGACCATGTCGGTTAAGTCGTCGACAGTGGCTACTAAGTGGGTGGTGGGTGGGTTTTGAATTTCTTCATCATCCGAATCCCATCCTTGCTGACCGTAGTCCGGCCAGGGCTCTCCTGATAAAGAGAGAGACTTTAGCGAATTCAGGATGTCGCCGAAGGGCGAGTGCTGAAAGATGTCTGCGGCGGTGAACTCCATTATCAGCGCCCAATCGGATTCGATCGGCAGGGGCGCGGGGGGCTTGGAGTTCGGAGAGGAATCCGGCTCCTCGGAGTCACGGGCCATGCGGAGTGCGGGGCTGGAGTTCGGCTTGATCGCCTCTGGGATCGCAGCCCCTGAGGCAGCATCCAACCGCTGATCCTCGATCGGTGTAGTAGGTTCCGAATCAATGGTCGGAACCAATGTGTGTGCGGCCTCCAAGGCACTGTTCGGCGGCAGAGCTATATCATGCCCATCGAGACAGTGCGGCGCGCTTTGCTGTGGCTCGAATCCGTCGAAGATCAAGTCTCCGCGGATGTCAGCCGTGTAGTTTAGGCTTCCAAACCTAACCTGATGGCCAGGGGCATAGCTTTCAATCTGCTCAATGTGGCTAAGCGAATTGGCCTGCAGTGCGAAGCCGCCGAAGACGAAGATCTGTCCGGGGAGAAAAGTCTCACCCTGGACTGCATCGTTGTTGATGATCGAAGGAGCCATCGGGCCTAAAGGCGACGACACAGAGGAACTCTCAATGAAAGCACCAATGTCGGAGTCAAAACCGGCGGATCTCGGGTAGGGGGTCCCGAACTGTGTGTATAGGCCGGATGGTAACAGGAGGCAAGGAACACGATGTTTTACCCAGGTTCGGGCCCTCTTGATGGAGGTAAAACCCTACGTCCTGCTTGATTAATATTGAAGATATGGGTAGTATTAGAGTAGATCTACCACGAGATCAAGGAGGCTAAACCCTAGAAGCTAGCCTATCGTATGATTATTGTATGATGAAGTCGTCCTACGGACTAAAACCCTCCGGTTTATATAGACACCGGAGAGGGTTAGGGTTACACAAAGTCGGTTACAATGGTAGGAGATCTTGAATATCCGCATTGCCAAGCTTTCCTTCCACGCCAAGGAAAGTCCCATCCGGACACGGGACGAAGTCTTCAATCTTCTCTCTTCATAGTCCTGGAGTCCGGCTGAAGGTATAGTCCGGCTACCCGAACACCCCCTAATCCAGGACTCCCTCAGGTGGTTAGACGACGACAACTAAGAATAACCATCTCATTGTGTGCAGTTCTACTAAAACTGAGGTGTGAACTTTTGCTTGTGTAGATAGAAACAATATGGAGACACATATCCCTGTTTGCACAAATATGGAATATGGTTATTTAACAGTGACAGTTATTTGCAGTGGCATAAGATTAACAGCATCATCTATTTGTGTTATAATTGGCACTACATTGACAGTATTAAGTCCCCTTAAGTAAGAAGTAGCATCACATCACATCAACACTTCCACTAGATTAACATGCAGAACAATACCATTAGTATTACTGTCATGAGATAGCACATGGTCAGTAAATGTGCAATCAAATTTGTGCAGTTCCATTGGGATGAAGCAATGTTAGCGGTGTGACATATAAATGTAACTACAAAAACACAATTCATGGGAAATAAAGCAAGACGGAAGCACTTCATAAAATGGTGGTGGCATTGCTTCAATTTATCGATGACACTAGACCATTACCTAATAGTGGCATTAGGTGGCATTGCTTCAATTTATCGATGGCACTAAACCATTACTTAATAGTGACATTAGGTGTCATTGCTTAATGCTTCATGTGATTTTACATTAACGGTACTGATATGGGCGTAGGGACAGCAGGGGCATAAAGTGGTGAGGCAGATGTGGTTGCCGAGACCGGCCAACACTCAGGCAGCATGTCTGCATTTGTCCCATTTTTTTATCTCCTCAGCGACATTTTCCTATGTGAGCACAGGCAATCCAGACCTGCTCGTTCTCATTTGCGTTGTCCCCCAACACCCCTCACATTCTTTTCTTTTTCGACTAAGAGACAGGTCCACTTCCCCCCACCCTTCACCATCCACCACGCTTTCTTCGCCTTTTCAACCAAGAGACCGGTTGGGTAGCCAGTATCTACTACTTTCCCTTGTTTCCTCTGAGAACCAAGTCCTAGATTCATGCTACAGCTTTCCCAATTTCTTCCCTATTTGAACCAACTCTTAGATTCGACTGTATGAACTAGCTTTACCTCTAATAATAGTAAAAGTCTAGGTGGCTTTGGAACAGCCGATGGAAGTAGAAAAAGATCCACACACAGCCACGTGGGGAGCTGGGTAGTAGAGCAAGGCATGTTTCGGAGGAATATATATCTGAGGGTCGTCCGTATGTGGCAAGGACAGCATCAGGAGGCCGCATCTTGGCCACAATACCGCGGGGAGGAAGGTCTCAGAGAGAACGGCACGGCCGCCGATTGGGACACGCAGGGCAGCGGTTGGTCTCCTCCCTCGCCGCAGACGACTGCGTGAACGATGCACCTACACCCCTGCCCCGGTCAAGGTGGTCTGGCAGGATTTGTGACCAGCCGTGAGCAGAGAGAGAGAGTGTGGCCACCTATGTCTTTCTTAGATCTGGAGAGCATGGGAGAGTGAAAGAGAGGAACCCTAGTAAAGCAAGCGCCGAGGCTCCTGCTTATATACTGGAGTGATTTTGTTGTACCATTCATTATTAAATTGAATATGAGTGAACCACTATTTTCATTTAAAGTTCAAGTAAAAATAAAACTCGATGAATAACGTGCCACCACGCCCAGGATGCACAATACTGTATCATTTGCATGCGGACCCCGACCCTCCATCATGTTGAAAACTAGACCAGTCAAAATGTCAATTGGGATGCCGCAAATGCGCTCCTAGCCTAAAAATGCGCTACTACGTGTACCCGCGCGTGGGTGTGAGAGAACTAGTGCGTGCGTGCACTGCTTCTCTTCATGAGAGTACAATATACTACGCCTAAAGAACGTTCACCGCAAGAGTAATAGTATAAGTGTGTGACATGTGAGTTAAAATAAAAGGTGTGCGACATCTTTTATTTTTTAGAAGGTCTAAGGGTAGGGTGTGAAGAGCACATATGTGGGTGACGTCTATCTACAGATAGACGGTGGGTGCGAGAGGACTCGGGAGAGTCGTGACTCGTGAGGGTGTGTGTGTGAGTGAGAGAGAGGGGGCACATATCAATGCAATGCAGTGTCCGTAAATCATATCTGACAAACATTCCCCGAAAGATGTTTCTTGACGAACGCCGTAAGAATCGTTAGATCGGTATCCGACAGTGTCAGTTTTGCCATGTGATTTAATAGAACAACCACTCCTCCGACACACAAATCTTCCACCTGAGTGTTATCTGCTGGAGATATGCCCTAGAGGCAATCAAGTATGATGATATTTCCTATGTGTTTATGAATAAGGATAGTCCTTGGACATTATCAATGATGTGTATCAGCAAGTACGTGACTTGTTTGTGGGACTATGCATTGTATGATGACTGTCCCAAAAGGTCCCTAGTCGAAAGGGCTGTGTGGGCGCGCAGCCAACAAGACTAGCGCATGACACGGTCCATGCTTGGTCTCACTAGCCATGGAGCATTGGATGCTAACCGGATAATATAGAATTGGAAGGATCTGGTTGGATTCGATGTAATCAGATCCGAGTCAAGATAAGGTCCGAGCCGGATAGACCCAACTATGAGACAAAGCGATATGTCATCTGTGAGTCTCGAGTACAACATATGTTCTATTTCCTAAGACCTGAGTTGACGCATGTACTCGGGATGGTGACAAACTTGCTTTGGGCCGACCAAACACTACTCCGTAACTGGGTAGTTATAAAGGTAGGTTTCGGGTTTGTCCAGAACCATGCCATGAGACGTGGTCGAGCAAGATGGGATTTGCCCCTCTGATCAGGAGAGATATACTGTGGGCCCCTCGTGTGATCCGATGAGGATAAGCATGGCCATGCGACAAGGATTATGAGATAATCCATTTTGTGGTCGGCATCACTGGACCAAGAAAGAGGTCGGGCTAGCACAAGGATGACAGACTCGCCTTGAGCCCGACAACATATATGTGTGGCAAAAGGAATGGAAGTATGATGTACATGTTTGCCTAACCAGCTTCATAGTCTGTTTGGTGTTCGGCATGCCTTGCTAGAGGCCGCTACCAACTGTGCAGTTCGGAGGTGATCCGAACTACTACCAAGCCGGCTTGAACCTCAGGGGTCGCGTGCTTAAGGGAAGGAACCTCCGAGGTCGGATCCGAGGACACTGGTCAGATGTGATCCGAGCTGTGTTCGGATTGTGGCCGAGTAGACTTATGTGATTTAGGGCCCGTGTGAGGCCCAAGTGTTGAGCCCACGACGGACGCCTATATAAAGTGGAGGTGCCGCACACTCACGCGATTGATCGCTTCGGCGCTGTCACTAGGGTTTGCATGTGTTGCGAATAGACACCTCCACTCGCCGCCGGTTGTGTGGTCGGACCTAGAGTCCGCCACACGATGTTCCTCCTGCACGCGCGGATACCGTTGGAGGTGGTGCACTTGCACTGCTCTGACAAACCTGTACGTGGGAACCGACTACCAGCTGTACGAGGGAGATCGGACAAGGAGGAGACGATCCACGAGGACGCGCTGCCCCAACTCTTCTTCCACTGCACAGCACTGCGCGTCTTGTGGTAACGAACTGTGATCCATCTCCCGTAGCATGTTCTTGGTTGTTTGCGCGTAGGAAAATTTTAGTTTGCAGTCGACGCACCCTACTGTAGAACCAAGCTGTCAGGACCCCGATTCTAAGTCACACCGATCTAGCCTGTAACACTTCATATCACTTTGCGGCCTCACGCACGGCATTCCCACGGGTGTCGCCCTACCATGGCCCGGGACCGTTTGCGCCTTTTGGCTCACGTATATGATAGTGTCGCTGGCATCCATATGACAGAGAACCCGGGCTGACATGACTAGTCGTGAACCCAAAGTGGCACTAACTTATAGGGACAGGCATACATGAATCAATATCGAGCATGTCGGTCAGCAGCGTGTGAATCCGGGCTGTAGCACTGCGCTAACAGGACTCCGGGAACCCGGGCTGTAGCAGGCTAGGCAGGACTCCGGATGTCACCGTGTGACATTTCCCTGAAGGGACAGACACAGGAACGAAGTAAATCACATGCCGGCCAGTCAAGTGCTCCGGAGCAGTAGTGCTGGTCTAGCAGGACTCCGGTGAACCGGGCTGTAGCAGACTACTATGGCTCATGGAAGCACAAGACTACATTTCCCCATAAGAGAGGCTACCATGGATAAACAACTAGGTTGTCGGATCCCACACATACCAAGCATTTCAATCATACACACAATATGCTCAATATGTGCAATACAACATGGCATCACAACAAGTCTCTACGACTCATAGTATTTAATCATGAGGCTCCGAGTTGCGAGATATTACAAACATGGGTCTCATGACCCAACATCCAGAGCATACAAGCAACAAGCACATGCGGAAGCTTAAATTGTCTGAGTACAGACAACTACAAATGAAGAAGGCTCAGAGGCCTGACTATCTACAAGACCCTCCCAAGGTACAAGATCGTAGCTGAGGTAACAAGCTAAACGTCGAAGTCCACGTGGAACTACTAGCGAGACTGAAGTCTCTTTGCAAAACATAAAATAAGCAAACATGAGTACAAATGTACCCAGCAAGACTTACATCAGAACTAACTACATATGCATCGGTATCAACAAAGGGGGTGGTGGAGTTTAACTGCAGCAAGCCAGCTTTGACTCGGTGGCTAACCTGAACTACGACTGCAAGTAACTCTTTTGAGGTGGCGCACACGAGTCCACAAATTCACCATACCAATACACCACTATGGATCCGCTCCCGTCTCCCTGCGATAACACCATCCATAGCACTCACGCTTATCTTTCGAGTTTTAGAGTAGCCACTTTCACTTGTCTATGAACTATGCAAGGGGTCCAAGTTTCCATATCCGAGGAATTCGGCTATTCGAATAGATAATGATAACCCTGCAGGGGTGTACTTCTTCAAACACGCTCTCGCCACTTACCACCACGTACACGTCGTGTACCTCGGCAACCTTCAAGCGAAAGCCTGGCGAGGGAGTCGGCCACGACCTGACTAACCAACAAGTCTTTAGTCCAGGTTTATCGCCTATTCTGGTTCCATCCGCAAGGAGATCCGGCCGGGGTGTTGCTCACGGCCCCAAACGATGTGTACAGGGTTCCCAAGCCCACCATCCGGGTGCCACATGGTACACCAGGCCACTGTGCCTAGTCAGTCCCAAGCCCACCTGTACCGGGTGCCACTTGGTAGACTACTAACACTACCTACAAACACTAGAAACTAGTTGCAACTCCTGGACAGAGATCAAGTTGATTAATAAGTCAAGAGAGCTTGGAGCGCTCGGAGCCCAATGTGTGGTAGTAAGTGTTCATGGATCACAAACACAGAACTCAATTCCTGAGGACGGCTACAATGAGACAACCCACCATGTACTCCTACATGGCCTCTCACCGCTACCTTTACCAAATCGTGTTCACACACTTAGCTCACACACAGTAGGACATGTTCATCACCATTCCAATTCATCCCCGATGAATCAGACCTGACTCAACTCTAAGCAGTAGCAAGCATGACAAACAAGCATGAATGAGTAGGCACATTAGGGCTCAAACAACTCCTACTCATGCTAGTGGGTTTCATCTATTTACTGTGGCAATGACAGGTCATGCAGAGGAAAGGGGTTCAGCTACCGCAGCATGTAACAGTTGAATCGTTGTTGTCCTAATGCAGTAAAAGAGAGCAGGAGCGAGAGAGTGGGATTGTATCGGAATGAACAAGGGGGTTTTGCTTGCCTGGCACTTCTGAAGATAATATAGTTCTTCATCGGTGTCATCGATCTCATCATCGGAACGTCGTCTACCAAGAGGTGACAAATACCGGCAAACAAGGAACAACACAATCAATGCAATGCACAATATGATGCATGATCATGACATGGCAATATGCTGTGATTTGGGCTAATGCAGCAAAAAGTCATTTTAATTGAAGTGGAATTCAAAACTACATCAAATTCCAACTCCAAACCTATTATGAAATTTTCCCTAATCATGTTTCATCCTAAACAGTGAGGTTAACTTGCTCAAACATGCATGAAAATGGTACAGATGCATAGATTGGATTTTTCTGATAATTTTTCATATATAAATTATTTTATTCTGAGCTACGGTTGATTTTATATGATTTTTAGAAGTTTTGGGCATTTTCTGAAAATAATAAATCATTTCTGATTTATTAAAATCCCAGAAAGCATTACTGTGTCAGCCTGACGTCAGAATGATTTCATCAGGTCAACAGCGTTAGCCTAGGTCAAACCTGACGCTGGGACCCACTGGTCAGTGACTAGGCTAATTAACAGAGACTATTAGTGCTAATTTAATCCTAACTAAAAGTGTCAGTGGGGCATGGGCCTACATGTCAGTGACTAGGGAGGGTAGTTAGTGACTAATTAGTTTTAGCCTAATTTGACACGTCAGCCGGCCGGGGTTAGGCCACCGGCGACCTCAACCAACGGCGGAGGCACGCCAGAATCTCCGTTCCGGTGGCCATTCGTCGCGCGGGTGGATTCTACGGGACCCTGGGGATGCGCCGCGTCCAACGGTGCCACGGGTTGGTCGCGTAGTCGCCGGAGCTGACGGCGACGAGCACATCCGCGGCGGCGCCCGCACAGAGTTGGCCGGGACGGTGTTGTGGTGTACGGGAGCAGGAGCTGGTGGTGGCTACGGGCTCCTGTAGAGGCGGGGAGAACGATGACGCGTGCGGGGGCGGCTGGTCCGGGCTCTGGCCACAGCGGCGCCATGGTCGGCGGCGACGAGCTCTCGGGCTCAACGGAGCCCGCGGTTAGAGGATGAAATCAGCGGAGGAAAGAGAGGGGTTCGGTGCGGAGGCTCACAGCGAGGCTAACGAGCGCGAGGGGGAGGTCGGGGATGCACTGACGATGGCGTACGGTCGCCGGAGATCTTCATGGCTGAGGGTTGAAGAAGCGGGCGAGGACGATGGTACGGGGCTCCCGGCGTCATGCGGCTCGTCTATGAGGAAGAGAACGGAGAGGCGGAGCTCTCATGCAAGGTGGGGAGGAGAGGGGAGGCCAGTGACCACGTCGGTGGTGAGCTGCGCACTGCGGTGGCCGGCAGGGCTCTCTGTTCGGGCGAAGAACGAGGAGGGAGAGGGGGAAAATGGCCAGGGAAGAAGGGGGATCAGCACGGGCCTCGTCCACGTCTCCTGGGCGCGGGGTTGGGAGGAAGGAGGCGTCGACACGGCGAAGCAAGAGGTGGCCGCTCGGGCGCGTGCGCTCACTGCCTTGCCTCTGCCTACTGGCAGAGGTACGGGACGACTGGCAGGGGCCAGCTGGGCTGGGCCGGCTTGCTGGGCCGCAGGTAAGGCCAGGTAAGTGCTCTGCCTTTTCTATTTTCTGTTTGTTTCTGTTTTCTATTTTTTTAAGTTTGTTTTGAGTTTGGTTTTCAAACAAACCAATTTTTATGCTTCTGAAAATTATTATGTGCACTTAGGAAACTAGTTCAGAGCCACATGCAAATTTTCAAAATTATTGGGCTTATATCTATTTTATAGTAAATGTAAACCCAAATCAAATAGCTAGTGATTTAATTCAAAGGCCCAAGAATAATTATTTCTGTGATTCCAAAAATATTGGTTTGAGTTATAGCTCTTGCCAATATTTTCAGAGGTTAGCAGGAACATTTTGTTGGGCTCATTTGAAATATTTTAATGTTGATCATTTTTAAAAGATTTCTGAGGCTTGAGAATTCCCTCAATTCAATTTCCTTGAATTTAAGATGATGCATGGATGCATATGCAATGACAAGCAAAGCCAAAGCTAGGGCTGTGACACAAACATTATCAACTATCGTATGCTCCTCCCTCCATTCCAAAATGTAGTGCATATAGCTTTATTGAAAATTCGAACCTCGCAAACTTTTACCGAGTTTTTGTATACCAAAATGCTCATATAGAATACCCAATATATATCATTTCATTCATCTTCGAGAGGTAATTATATATATGGGGCAGGAGTGTACAAAGAAAGACCGTCGTATCACCTGTAGCAATTTCAACCATCCTTTGGTGTCGAGGAATATCATAGGAACTCCATATGATATGATTTTTATAGGGTTTTTTCCTTTAAAGCCAATCGGTTCATAGGAATAGATTCATATACTCCACATTTCAAATGAAAATAAACATGATATCATTTTTATAGATTTAGAGCCACTTGGTTCATATGAATGGATTCCTATACTCCCACAATTTCAAAGGAAAATAAATATTAGCGTATATTCAATAGAAAAGTTCCTATGATGTGAACCAAATGACATCTCTTTTCTAATCCCTCATAGGAATTGAGATACATGTCATCTCTAGATTCAATAGAAAAGTTTCTATGATGTGAACCAAATGAATATATTTTCCAATCCCTATGGATAGGAATTGAGATACATGTCATCTCTTTCCCTACAACTGCCATATATACATCTTCTATTCCTAAATAGCTAGTACAAACCACTAGTAGTTTTTTTCCTGGACATGCTACTATGGCACTGAAAGTGCTAGTTATCTACTAGAGGAGGGGGTGAATAGGCGATTTTTTATGAAATCCTTCAAAACACGAGGTCTTTGAAGAGAAACAGTAGAAATGAAACTATTGATATGCAACGGAAGATAGACTACACTAGACAAGCCATAGTTAAGTAGGCAATGTAGTGAAAGTACGAAGCCTGTCAGCAGCTAGGTAGTATGGATCAGAATGGAAGATAGTATGAAGCCAAACAAGAAATAGTCTTCACTCAGTGAAGTTAAACAGATCAAACAAGCAAGCAATGACTTCATGAAGACAAACTTTAAAGTAAAGGGAAATGGGGGATAGAACCAGTTGCTTGGTGTCGGTGTCAAAACCGGCGGATCTCGGGTAGTGGGTCCAGAACTGTGCGTCTAGGCCGGATGGTAACAGGAGGCAGGGAACACGATGTTTTACCCAGGTTCGGGCCCTCTTGATGGAGGGAAAACCCTACGTCCTGCTTGATTAATATTGATGATATGGGTAGTACAAGAGTAGATCTACCACGAGATCAAGGAGGCTAAACCCTAGAAGCTAGCCTATGGTATGATTGTTGTATATATTGTATCTCTATCGACTAGCCTGGCCTCGGTTTATATAATGCACCGGAGGCCTAGGATAACAAGAGTCCTAGCCGAATACGCTGGTGGGGAGAAGTCCTTGTCTTGATCGCCAAGTCTTGTGGAATCTTCCTTGTATGTGGTAGCCGTCCGAACTGGCCCATGAGTATACGGCCACGGGGGTCCTCGGCCCAATCTAATAGATCGGGAGACGACGTGGTGAGTACCCCCTAGTCCAGGACACCGTCAGTAGCCCCCTGAACCGGTCTTCAAGTTAGGGACGCTCCTCGATTCTTTCGAATTGTTCTTCATCTTCGGTTGCCGGTCTTGAAAACTGGTTCAACAAATCTTCTTTATCTTCGATCTTGAGTATCGCCGAAATGCATTCGATGAGTTTACACGTCGGGTATCTGAGGAGCCCCTTTAAGTTTCCGGCCTTTATCAATGCCTTGTTTATTTTTATGCCACACCTCGGGTTTGAAGTTGTTCCCGGGAGGCAGGGTCCTCTTGCGTCCGAGCTCCAACGCCGGACTGCATTCAAGGTATCTTTTGCAGCCGAGCACCAACGCCGGACCGCTTCCCAGCTCTAGTGCCGGAATGTATCCGAGCTCCAATGCCGGACTATGTATCCGAGCTCCAACGCCGGACTGTATATCCGAGCTCCAACGCCAAAATATATCCGAGCTCCAACGCCGGACTGTGTCCAGGCTCCAATGCCAGACTATATCCGAGGTGTCATATCACCTTGGTTCAAAAAAGTTGAAGGATTTTAGCCAAGCTTAATGCCGGAAATGCCCTCTATGGAGCCAGCCACTAGTGCCCGAGCTTTATGCCGGACTGCTTCCGAGGTGGTGCACCACCCTGACTATGGGCCGATTTTTTGTCAATATTTTTTATTGGTGCAGTTTATTCTCTGCCGTGATATATAGCCAGTAGACCTCAAGGTGTGTATCGGTCTACAACCCAAGATGCACATGAAGGATGACATAAGACCGCTGATCCCAGTAGCCGCTGAGACTCGGGTTGATTTGCAAAATCGGCCTGAGGATCAAGTTCTAGCTCGGCCGAATACTTCGGGACACAAAAGCGGCATGCTCAGTCCTCAAGACTCAGGTTGGGTGCGGCCGACCAACCTGAGGATCAAAATCTCCTCGGAAACTATATTGCACATAAAATTTTCTGCATTGGACAAGCAATGCAGTAGCCCCCGAGACACTGGTCGGGTGGCAACACCAGATCAGGGGATCGATGTGCCCCTTTAATATTTGTAAATAATAAGCCCGAAGCCCAGTAGCCCTCGAGCCTTAATGCAGGCACGGGTGGCCGAATTAAGGATCAATATCCATAGTAAAATAACAAATTATGTGTAATGACTCTATGTATCCAAGTACTTTACGTCATTAATGCTCGGATCCGCATTGTACAAAACTTTGTTGACCGACCATCGGCTTCCACCTCCTTGGCCAGTAGCCGAGGAGTGTTTGTCCTACTTTATAAAGCCTTTATGAGGGCAAAGATTTACGACAAACAAGGCAATCTGGCCACACGGTTTTATAAACAAAGGTACGCAGAGAGATATGTTATATTACTGTTTAACAGAAGAAATGTATTCCAAAGAAAATAGTCCCGCTATCGGTTCCTTTCTTTGGGTTGTCATGCTAAGCATGATCATGAAACCTCAGCTCGAATGTAAGAGCAAAATATCGAGGATTTAGTTTGGGAGGCCAGTTAATAGCCCCTGGTAGTGTTCGGCGACAGTCGAGGTCAAGCCGTAAACACTTCGGCCAATGTTATGAATGGCCCGTCATAGTCATCGGATCGCTGACCAGTTTACGCTTATTGTGACAGTCAGTTTTCGGCTTTCTCCACTAAGGTGCTTAACCATGTGAGCTGGAAGCACAATCGCAGTGGTTCTCCCTTTGCACGCCTAGCCGAACAAAACGGAACGTAGGAAGCAAGTGCAGGAGCTGGGCAACCCAACTATTGACCGAAGACAGAATTCAAAACCGATGCATATATAGCAATATCTGAGAATGTTTTTGCCGAATCCCTAAAGGTGTCCGGCGTTGCACTGCGAGACTAATGCTGGAAAAGCACAAATAGTTTAAAAGTGCCAAAAAGCTTGGAAAACCAAGAAACGTCAGTAAAAACATGACGTCCGAACAAGATCAAGTGTTCGATGCCAATCCGAAAATTGGTCTTAGAAAAAAGATGTGCTTCCATCGTCCTTTAACATGACACATCCTATCTCAAGACTTCAAGCGGGTCAGCCTGCGGCTTCAACCTCCTATCCCGAGGGCGGAGTACTTCTCATTAGGCCAGTTTAGCAAACTAAGCTCTAGTAGCTTTGAGAGAGAAATTAGGCTCCCCGGCTAGTGACCGCACACTCGCGTCGAAAAAAGGAGTGATAAATAATAATAATAATAATAATAATAATAATAATAATAATAATAATAGAACTTTGCAACAACTGAGAAGAAGAACACTTATTATAAAACGGCTCAAACAAACTTAAGAGCCCCCAAGTGACTTGGGTAGAAGAATGATTGCATGTACCGAAGTACTTATATCATATCTATGTTCAACCGAACTTTAAACGCGTCTTAACCGACCGTCGACTTCTCCCTCTTCGGTTAAGGACCGAAAAGTGTTATGTACTCCATCGGTCGAGAATATCGACGGTGTTTCCAATAACCAGGCAATCAGGCCATAAGGCTGTAACAGACAAAGCACGCTCAGGGAACTTATGCTATATTACTGCGAAGAGTAAGAAGCATCTTTGAAGAAAATAGTACCCCCACCGATACCTTTCTTCGGTGCTCATTGTTATTATGAGACTTCTGCAATAGATTTTTTGTACTCATGAGTTCCGTTGTGTGCCGACCATCATTGAATAACTATAAGAGCGCTAGCTTTCGGCTTCACCCAGTCTGAGGTCCGGCTCGGGTGACCCGATCATGACAATCGCAGAGGTGCTCCCTTTACTCCCTAGCCGAACAATTGGGAATGTAGGGGTAAACACAGGAGCGAGGCAACCCAGCTTGCAAATCGCTTAAGTCAATGTGGTGCATATTGTGGCGTAATACACGAACAAGGAACAAAGCCGTACAAGTATAATCATATGCAACAGGAAAAGCTTCATAAAGGAAGCCCCCAAGTAAACGGGGTATTTGAATTTATGCGTCACAAACAAAGTTTGGACAAGGAAAAATTTTTACAAGCAACTATTTTCCAAAAAAGTATAATGCTTGGTCGAGCCGAACACAAGTTAAAAATTTAAAACTTTGAGAATGAAGGCAACTTAGCTGGTAATGCGTTTGGTATTGATGACGCGGTCCGAGCTTGATGCGGGACAAGGTGCCATCCCCCAAGCCGGTCCAGAGGTGGCGGAGCAAAGAGCTCGGCACTCCGAAGTGGTGACATAGCACGGTCAATGCAGGCCGGCAGAGTGATGCCGAAGTCCCCGGCATGGGGTAATGAAGTGTTGACGAAGCCCCCCGTCCAGCCGAGGTGACGCCAAAGGATATAGTCCGGCTGGATCATTTTCCTGTGCCACATAAAATAGTGCAAACCGGAGATAATAGTAATAATGATAATTAAAAAAAATTTGCATAATAAATAATTTATGCAAAGTGAGGAATAGAAGAAATATGGCCTGGCGCCGAAGTCAATATCGATGCAGGGCGTCGGCGTGATGTAGTAAAGGCGTGGCAAAGCCTGAATTCACAGGTCGGTCCGAGCTCCGGATGCGGCGTTCGCCGGACTATGTACGGAAACTGATCGAACCACCATGCGACCGTCGTTAATGCAGTCACCATTTGATAGACCTGTGTACATATCATGGACAAACCAGAGTAATAATTCCTTGGGAAAAAATGAACCCAAACAAGCAAAAAATATTGAGGTTAATAGCACCTGGTTTATTTGTTGTAGCCATCCGAAGGAAGGTGATTCCCAAAATTGGGACTCGCTCCTCACACCCATTGCCTGATGGGAGATAAAACGATGGCATGGCAATGCTGGTAAAGGTTGACTCGCCGAGGCAAAGCCCTCGGCCCAGCTAACGTGACGGAGCTGGTCGGCTAGTGACGCCGAAGTGTCCGGAGTAGGTTGATGAAGAGATGGTGAAGCCACCGGTCCAGCCAAGATGTTGAAGCCTCGATGTCAGCCGATGAGTCGAAGTAGGTCGGCGTGATGGACACCAGCTTGAAGAAGAAATAGTGCGGCCCTGTCGATGTAGGTCGTGACGTGGTCGATGCCGGCTTGATGAAGCGACCATGCGGCGATGCCGGTATGCCCGCTCCGTGTAATCCGTGGGGCGGCGATGTTGGTGATGATTTATCCTTCGCGATGCCGGGCTCTTGTTCGGCTTGCCGAGATGATGATCCGAAGAAGTTGAGCTCGGCTCAACAAAGTGACGCCGTGTCTAGCATAGGTCGGCAGCCGTGGAGTAATATTGCCGGACTGGTTTGACACTAGCATGATGTTGAAGATCATGTTCAAAAGATCTTACAGTTAGTGGGATGTGTTCGGGAACAAAACACAATACCCCATACAAAACTTCCTTCAAAAGGGATGTCCGAAATCCTGTTCATAAAAAAGATGAACTCGGGTCGGATTCGTTTTCGCGCAGAAAACAGATCCGAAAAGTGATGCACTAATCGGAAGGTTCCCAGAGTTTGGACGGTCGGATCGAGCCGAAATTTTGAGAGGTGGTAGATATAGGAATTCCGCAGCCGATCAACAGTTGGATCTTCCAAAGGACGTCCGATCTAGAAGCTGGACACCATGCCCAAAACTCATCCAAATTCCTGTCCAGATTTGACAAGGCTCCGGTATATCGTGGATTGCTAGAGATTCCTCCATCGGAACTCGACGAAATTTTCCAGGGTTGTTATAGACGCAATTCCGCACAATACCACCAAAGGGATCATCAAAGCGATACTCGAGGAGGTGGTGGCGGCAGATACGAGTTCACTGTCCAAAAAAAACAGCATGGTCGCTTGATGGCAATGTTGACATTGAGCCCCCGAGCTCCATAGATAATTCCTCCGTGATCTTGATAGAGATCGGAGTTGATGTTTGATGAAGGCCCTCGTCCGAACATGGTGATCCGAACACGGGGCACAATTCTTGGTTGAACCAAGGTGACCAGTCGAACTGGTGACGAAGATGCCGAAGTCGCAGTTGATCTGCAGGCGAGCCATCGATCCTTTTGTCGATCACACAGCGGAACTCTTAATGAAAGCAGCAATGTCGGTGTCAAAACCGGCGGATCTCGTGTAGTGGGTCCCGAACTGTGCGTCTAGGCCGGATGGTAACAGGAGGCAGGGAACACGATGTTTTACCCAGGTTCGGGCCCTCTTGATGGAGGTAAAACCCTACGTCCTGCTTGATTAATATTGATGATATGGGTAGTACAAGAGTAGATCTACCACGAGATCAAGGAGGCTAAACCCTAGAAGCTAGCCTATGGTATGATTGTTGTATATATTGTATCTCTATCGACTAGCCTGGCCTCGGTTTATATAATGCACCGGAGGCCTAGGATAACAAGAGTCCTAGCCGAATACGCCGGTGGGGAGAAGTCCTTGTCTTGATCGCCAAGTCTTGTGGAATCTTCCTTGTATGCGGTAGCCGTCCGAACTGGCCCATGAGTATACGGCCACGGGGGTCCTCGGCCCAATCTAATAGATCGGGAGACGACGTGGTGAGTAACCCCTAGTCCAGGACACCGTCACTTGGTGAAGACATGATTTGGTAGTGTAACAAGTCTTTAGGTCACGCAAATAGAAATACTTTAGTGATGCCTAACACTCTTTGGCTCTGGGTGTTTTGGGCTTTGTCCTTGCAAGGATCTCTCTCTCAAATGCTTTGGAGGTGGGTTGCTCTCAAACGACAAAAGCCATGCACTAACTCTAAGAAGCCACCAATTTATTGTGTAGGGGTGGGCTATTTATAGCCAGGAGGCGACCCGACCTAATATGTTTGAAATGACCCTGGGTCACTAAGGAACCAACACGTGTCCAACGGTCTTATTTCAAACACACACGACAACTTTACTTGGGCTACAAGCAAAGCTGACTCATCCAGCTCTGGATAAGATTTGCTCTCATTGTCTTTGCTCGAAGACATAGCATTTTGGTTGAGCATCATATCAGTCACTCTGACTTTGTTCACTTGGACCCCACTTAACAGTACGGTGGTTCCTATGAATCAATAAAGAAGAGAAGGAAACTACAAAACAACTATGTATTCGCACTCCATAGTCTTCAAGTGAATGTCTTCACATGTCATAATCTTCTTCGTGAATGTATTCATGAACGACCATTGTGTTCAATGTCTTCACACATATTTACGGGTCATCTCTGGTAGGTAAACCGAATCAATAAGTGACTACTACCTGTGTTGTCCTGCAATTCTCACAAACACATTAGTCCCAAACCAAGTTTGTTGTCAATACTCCAAAACCAACTAGGGGTGGCACTAGATGCACTTAGAATCACCCCCTTTTTGGTGATTGATGACCAACGGGTTGAAGTTTTCAATGGGGATAAAAGTATGTGAAAGTTAAGGATTAAGACATTGTCTTCATAAGTTGCAAGAGGCTCCCCCTGAAGATGTGCATATAAGTAGTTTGCTCTTGAATGCAAATGCACATGGCAGGTTTTACTTTGTGGAGATCCTCTTCAACATAAGAATACAATTCATTATGCATATATAAGAATAACTAGAATAATGACATGCATAATGAGAAATGGGCATCTACTGAATGACTTCATGCGGAATTTATCATCGCATCACACAGTAGCAGCATAAGTAGCAGACGACCATCGAGTTTAAGTATTACAACTCAAAAGCCAAATAGTTTCAAAACGAGAGTTGTAAGAACTTAGCAAAAATAATGCAACCACTCCATATGGACCCACTTGAAGACTATCAACCTCATATGCTTCTCCCCATTTTGTTAGTAAGGACCAAAAAGGCTTGAAGACATAGAGGATCTACTCGTTCCCAATTGGAGTAGAAGATGGAGCAAGGTCGAAGTTGAAGTGCGGTGGTGCAGAAGGGCCGAAAGCAGAATCGGGGTGCAGTGCAGCCAACGTTGGTGAAGTGACGTCATCTCCTTCATCGATGACTCTCACAACAATAGTGGTAGCTGAAGATGAATGTTTTGAATCTTCAATGGAAGGTGTGCGATGCCAGATTGAATTTTGTGGAGGCCTGGAGTCAAACTTGAAGCTCTCTGTGAAGCCATCTTCATGAAGATCATCTTCAGAGCGGATCAATGTGAGGTTCTTCCAGGACCGCCGACAGGCTTCATGTGCAACAAATGAGTTCTTGGTGGCCAAGTTGCGAAGGAGATTAACATCCACCAAGAGACTCTACATCTGGCGCTTCAGCCAATCATGATGCCTATCCTGCTTTTGATGTAAAGCCACCAGAAGCTCACGGTCATTGAGAACGCGAGGACACTTCTGAGGCCTTTGAGCAATGGTGCTGGCAGTGGCTTCGGTGTTGGCACGGTGCGGCATATGCAAGTTGCCAGGCAGAGGATAAGCAGGGGTTGCAGCATTTGGCACATGAATCTCTTCAATAGGCCCCGTGAAGCTTTGGAATTCTGCATGCTAATGGTGGAGCAGCTTCTTTGCTGGCTCGGGGTAGATGGCTTCAATAGACATATCAACATCAGGCAAAAATACAATATGGTTGCACGCTGATGGTTGATAGTTGATGATTGAATGAAGATTGATCAAGCGCATCACCCATGAACATAAAATTTCAGGACAAATAGATCAATCATAGAAGCCGCAAGCTGTCGGATGAAGAAATCCTGAGTGTTGAATCTGATGCCATTTATGAGATAGAAAAACAATGTCTTCACGGTGCATTCGAGTTTAGCTTCAAAAGAATTTCCTTTGATTGGCCAGAGAGTACGCCTCATGATATGATAGACTGTGCATGGCAAGTACTCAAGGTCCTGAACAAAGCATTCCTTGGGATATTCGGCGTCATGAGGCAATGGCTTCATCATGCTTAACATCCGGCTCATCTTGGGCTCTGGCTCCTAGAAAATGCTTTGCAGTTCGTTCTGATGAAGCTAACAACCAGGTTCATACAAGTCACCTGGAGTGGGCAGGGAAGTAAGCTCAATGATATCATGAGCTTTGGCTTTATAATGAACATCACCTGTCATCCACTCAAGGATCCATGTCTTCGGATCCATGTTGTAGCCTCGAATGTGCAATGTAGCATAGAACTGGAGCAGAAGTTCTTCATTCTAGTGCTCCTTGTCAGTCACAAACGGCAGCAGCCCAACATCCCAAAAACAATCAAGGGCTTCTTCAAGGCATGGCAGCCCAGCCATAGCATCACCATCCAGACACTTGTGGGGAAAAATCTGGTCCTGGTTGTAGAAGATGCAAGAGTAGTAGCTTCGCTTCTGATGGCTGCAAAACCTGTCAGAGGTGATTTTGGGGTTCTTGTAGGGGTTCTTGGCACTATCAAAGAAAGTGTTGTGCACCATGAAGCTTTTCACATCAAAGGAGCCTGGGATAGTGCCAGTACCGGGAAGCCTTGTCAGTCTTGGCTTTGGCTTCTGAACCCGAGGCCTCTGCTCCACATGATAATCATATTGCGGACCGGGAGCAGTGGGTGGAACCATGATAGGCCATTTGTCAGTTTCCAACACACCACGATTGAATGCACGTTCGACACAATGGTGTCAGTAGTCGCGTTGGCTTCGGGCTCCACATTTTCTTTAGCCATGACAATGTCATTGGCTTCAGTGTTGTTGGTTGTGGTAGCCTCATTGTTTTCAACCTCCATCTATTCAACAACTAGAGGGTCGGGCTCGATCACATTCTCATCAGGTTGGACTGGATCACTGGCAGGCGGTGTGGCTTCTCTTTCATCTCCTTTCTCTTCTTATTTTTCTTCTTCGGCTGATGCAGACGGAATGTCTTCAGTAGCTTTGGCTTCAGACTCAGAGGCAGACACAGAAGGGATGACTTCAAGAAACACTTTACGTGCTACTGAGCTAGTGTGCTGCACATCCTATTCTGGAATGCTTGTCATGGAGACCTGTGGCCTGAGGCCTTTGTGAAGCCCGCGAAATGCTAGCGACGCCTTTGGAGAGGGAGTGGTCTGTTCCATGAAATCGTCATCATCCAGTACCAGAGTGGTGACTTGAGGTGGTGGAGTACGTGGGTTCTCATCTTGCAGAGGGGTGTCTTGTTGTTGTTGCTCAACCCATGAGTCATCTTGAGCAACTGGCGTCAATGGACGACCAATGCTAATCAGTTCATTGCTCGTTAGAGCAGGCGATGATACCGACTTGGGTTCGAGCTGAGGAAGGACTTCATCATCATCTTGTCTTCATGTCCAATGTCTTCAGCTGCGTTGGGGTCAACAGCTGGAATATCTTCACTTTCTAGAGGCTATGTGGAACCAGGCTCATGAATCACCAGGCAGCACTCTTGATTTGTAGAGGCAGGGAAAGCAACAGAGATGGTTTCAATGATGAGGAGCTCTGGGGCAGATGCATGCCCTTTCTTTGAAGACTTTGAAGCTTTAGTCTTCAACTTATTCTTGGAGGGAGCATCATCATATGTATCTTTGAGCTTTCTCTTCCTGGCTTCGGCTTCGGCTTGCCTGGTCTTCTTCTGCTTGGAAGCTGCTGAGGGTTTGGCTTTGAGCCAGTCATACTGGCAGGGAAGACAATGCTGGGTTGTTCCTGCCGTTGAGCTTCGCGTATGGCTTCAGCAGACTTCTTCCTTTTCTTGGCAGCCATCTAGGAGTCAATGCCGGGATACCCAAGAGCCTGTCTCTTCTAAGCTTCATTGTGCGCTTGCACACATTTCTGCACGTAGTACTTCATGCGCTCACGTGAGCCTTTGGCTTCTTCACGCTTCTTGTTGAATTCGGCCTTGGGGCCATTCGTCATTTTCTTGAAGATTTGCACATCAGCCACGCTAAGCTTGGCCATGTGCTTCTTGAAGTGAGCCATCTCATAATCAGTCTTGTTCTTGAGCTCGACGATTTTCTGAGCCAAGGCATGTTCATTCGCAATAGCTACATAGAAGGTGACGCTGATGTCCACTAGCAGCTGCAGATCATCAATGTTGATGCTCTGGTCCTCAAACCACTCATCAATGAAGTTATTCAGAACATCAGCATCGAAGAGAGGCAGATCGTGGAAGATCTCAGCCTCTTGCTTGCTCTTGATCAACATCTCTAGAACTTCATCACCAAGATCTTTATCACTGGACAGATCAATGGTGTTTTCCTCGTTGCGCAGAACGGCAGCAAGAGTCAGGTCATGCCCTAAAATCTTCTTGTGCTTCTTGGTCTTCTTGGTCTTCTTGGAGACACGAGACAAGTCTTCAGACTGCACACTGGGTTCAGGAGGTGCAGTCTTCAATGGCTTCATAGTCGAAGCTTTTGGTGTAGCAGAGGGCTTTGAAGCTTTGACTTCGTCTTCTGCTTCGGTAGTGCAGGTGCATCTTCAGAGTCTGCATCATTAGCAGATTGTTCCACCGTGGCCCTCTGAGCAGCAATATGGGAGAGGAGACCATCAAAGCTATTGAAGGGGCCAATGACATTGGGATTGGTGTCACGTGTGCCATCCTGCCTTGTAGAAGATGGACCAGGGTTGAAGTGGAGTTCGAGCTCCTTCCTGTCCTTGGCAGCTGACTCCTTTGTGAACTGAAAGTTTCTCTTGAAGAGATTGTCATCACGACAACATAGAAGAGATTATGGGTCAGCATTTTTTGGTTGCGGTCCTCTGACCATGCATGGATAGAAGCCTTGGGCAATAGCTTCAGGCTTCAACTTGGGTTGCAGACTCTTGTAAAGAATATCGCCCCATGGGTGCTTGATAGCATTCTTCTCAGCATATTCAGGAGTGACGAAGTTGTACTTGAACCACTGTTCAGCCCAATATCTTCGGATCCAATGTATTCTGATCTTGCGCTGATTGTAACTCTCCTCAAGATCTGACTTGTATAGTTCAAATAGATCGGGAGGCAGATCCATAGTAGTGTTTCCATGGCGGTGCCTGCCACCCTTCCTTGCAGACTTCTCAGTTGGCATTATATTCAGACAAAGAGGCTTCAAAACAGTGAAAGGCTTCCGACGACTTGTCAAGCAAGAACTGGCTTCAGGAGAGTCAATATGATTCTATAAGCATTCTTTTCTCATCCAAGGGCTTTGTGAAGATATCTGCCAATTGCTCTAAAGTGTTGACGTGAATGATATCAACGTCTTTCTTCATGACATGATCTCTAAGAAAGTGATGAAAGATCTGAATGTGCTTTGTCTTCGAGTGCTGAACTGGGTTATTGGCAATCTTGATGACGCTTTCATTGTTGCAGTAGAATGTCACATGCTTTAGGTGAATGCCATAGTCTTTGAGAGTTTGCTTCATCCATAGAAGCTGAGCGCAACAAGATCCAGCAGCAATGTATTCGGATTCAGCGGTGGAAAGTGATACACAGTTCTGCTTCTTTGAAGACCAACAAACAAGAGATCGTCCAAGAAAGTGACACGTGCCTGATATGGACTTGCGATCAACCTTGTCACTAGCATAATTAGCATCTGAGAATCCAACTATATCAAACTTTGAGCCCTTTGGATACCATAATCCTAGTGTTGGGATGTAAGCCAAATATCGAAGAATTCGCTTCACAGCTAAGTGACGCGATTCATTTGGTGCCGCATGGAATCGGGCACACATGCAAACGCTAAGCATTATATCAGGCCTAGATGCACATAAGTAGAGTAAATAGCCAATCATGGTGCGGTATACCTTTTGATCGAATTCTTTACGATTGTCGTCGGGGCCCAATTGTCCTTTGGTTGGCATTGGTGTCGTGTACCCTTTGCAGGATTGCATTCCAAACTTCTTCAGGAAATCTTTGAGGTATTTTTCTTGTGATATAAAGAGCCATTTCTCAGCTGACGGATTTGAAGACCAAGAACTTCAGCTCACCCATCATGGACATCTGATATTGCTTGTCAGTGCAGCCGAAGATAATGTCATCCACATAGATTTGGCATACAAACAGTTCACCATCATATGTCTTGGTGAAGAGAGTGGGATCTAGGGAACTAGGTTTGAAGCCTTTGCTCTTCAGGAAGTCTTTGAGTGTGCCATACCAAGCATGACTGGCTAGTTTGAGGCCATACAGTGCCTTGTTGAGCTTGTATACCATATCAGGACACTTTGGGTCTTCAAAGCCAGGTGGTTGTGCAACATACACTTCTTCTTCAATTTTTCCATTGAGGAAGGCACTCTTTCATCCAGTTGGTACAGAAGAATGTTGTTGTGGTTGGCATAGGCTAGCAGTATGAGAATGGCTTCAAGCCTAGCCACATGAGCAAAGGTTTCATCGAAGTAAATCCCTTCAACTTGTGTGTAACCTTGAGCAATTAGACGAGCCTTGTTTCTAACAACTTGACAATGCTCATCTTGTTTGTTGTGATAGATCCATTTGGTGCCGATGATATTGTGCTTACGAGGATCTGGACGCTTTACTAGCTCCCATACATTATTCAACTCAAACTATTGAAGCTCTTCTTGCATAGCTTGAATCCATTCAGGTTCCATGAAGGCTTCATCAACTTTCTTGGGTTCAGATATAAAGACAAATGCAAAGTGCCCACAGAAATTTGCTAGCTGTGTTGCTCTTGAATGAGTTTGTGGACTAGGTGCATTGATGCTATCAATTATCTTCTCAATCTGGACTTCATTTGCAACGTAGGGATGAACTGGACAAAGATTTTTCCCTTGCTGATCATTGTCTTCATCTTTAGCATTGGCTTCAGGATGAGCAGTGTCTTCATGCTAATTAGGTGCAGAAATGATGATTTCCTCTTCAGCCTGTTCCTCTAAAGGTATGATTTCTCCAGTACCCATAAGCTTGATAGATTCACTTGGTGTAGCTTCATCTAGCACATTTGGCAGGTGCTCTTTTTCCGAGCCATTAGTCTCATCGAACCACACATCCATAGTTTCAACCAGTTTGTAGTGAAATAGGTTCAAGAATCTGTAGTAGTGTGGATCCTTTCCATAGCCAAGCATAAAACCTTCATGTGCTTTCGGTGCGAATTTTGAAGGGTGATGTGGATCCTTGATCCAACACCTAGCACCAAAGACTCTGAAATAGCTGTCATTTGGCTTATTACCAGTCAGGAGCTCATATGATGTCTTCTTTAGGAACTTGTGAAGATAAACACGGTTGATAATGTGGCATGTAGTATCAATGGCTTTAGGCCAGAATTACCTTGGAGTCTTGTACTCATCAAGCATCGTTCATGCCATCTCAATGAGGGTTCTGTTCTTGCACTCCATGATGCCATTTTGCTGAGGTGTCTATGGAGCAGACAACTCATGTGTGATGCCCAATGTATCAAGATAGGTGTCGAGACCAGTGTTCTTGAATTTTGTGCCATCATCACTTCTGATGTGCTTGATCTTGGTTCCATAGTTGGTCATGGCACGATTGGCGAATCGTTTGAAGACATCCTGCACTTCAGTCTTGTAGAGAATTATGTGCACCCATGTATATCTTGAGTAATCATCAACAATGACAAAACCATAGAGGCATCCGGTGGTAGTAAGGGTAGAGTAGTGAGTAGGGCTAAATAAATCCATGTGAAGCAGCTCAAAGGGACGCGTTGTTGTCATGATTGTCTTCGAGGGATGCTTGGCCCTAGTCTTCTTTCCCGCTTCATAGGCACCACATAGATGATCCTTCTTGAACTTGACGCCCTCGATGCCTATGACATGCTTCTTGTTCGCGAGAGTGTGCAAGTTCCTGATGCCCGCATGCCCTAGCCTCTGACGCCAGAGCCAGCACTCTGAATCTTTTTCCAGAAGACATACGGCCAGCTGTGGTCCTACGGACAAATCCACCATATACAGATCATATTTTTGATACCCTTCGAAAACTAGAGATTTGTCAGATTCCATAAGCACAAGGGAACGATATTTTCCAAATATCACAATCATGTTCAGATCACAAAGCATTGAGAGAGACATTAAGTTGAAAAGCAAGGGATTCAACAAGCATCACTTTATACATGTGTTGATCCTTTGAGTTTGCAGCTCTACCTAGGCCCAATACCTTGCTTTTAGCAGTATCAGCAAATGTGATCTGACTTTTGTCAGACGGACATAGGGTTGAATCCATAAGAAGACTCTGCTCACCAGTCATGTGGTTAGTGCATGCACTATCCATAATCCACTCAGTAGCCTTCGGAGTCATACCCTACAGTGCAGTTTGGGGGATAGGCTTCACAAAGAGAAGTGTGAAGCATAAACATTTGACGAACAAGCATACTATCAAAGTTTAGATCCTTGTTAGGGTAGATAGGATGATTGTCAAGAAATCCTGGGACGAAATACATAGTGAGACCATTTTGGCACTTTATCTTGCGTCCCACAAGATGTTTTAGGTCCCCAGCATAAGAATCAGAAGCCTTTGATTTTCAGCTGTAGACCATTCCCTGCAAAAGAGAGTTAATTCTTCTTAACCACCCACATCTTTAGGGGTGGATTAGAAGAAATGAGTCTAAGTGCAGCATCTGAGAACTTTGGCTTTGGAGCCCTAGCAAATAGCCTTGCAGGAGGTGAATAATACTCATAAGAATAAGGAGAAAAGTTCTTGGTCTTATGGACATAGCGGTTTGATGAAGCACGCTCAAATTCATAAGTCTGAGTATGGTTTCCCTACAAAACATTTGCGTCAGGGTGACCCTGGTGGGTCCTCTGTGTGTATTGAGCCTTTGGACCATATGAAGCCTTTGGTTTGGGGTTTGTCTTCTTCCAAGGAGGTGTCACGATGACATTCACAGGAAGCTTCTCAAGACAACTTTTGGGCACCCAGGTCTTCTTCAAGGGTGGTACATTCCTGCAGTTCGTACCGATATACCTGGCAAATACTTCACCATTATAATTTTTGAACAGTTTATAATTTGCATCAAAGGATTCATCAATGATAATCGGGTTAGCACAAGTGAAGCCAGATAAGGTAGATGGATCCACTGAAGGTCCCTTTGCAGCAACCCATGTGGTTTTGGGGTACTTCTCAGGCTTCCAGTATGAACCATCAACATTTATTTTTCTCTCGAACCCAACACCATCTTTCCTAGGGTATAGGTTCAGAATCTGTTTCTTGAGGACATGACATAGTGTCTGATGCCCTTTGAGGCTTTTGTACATCCCTGTTTCAAGCAATGTCTTCAACCTAGCATTCTCATCAGCAATATTAGTGGTATCCTCAAAAGAGGGGTTAGAAACCACATCAGCAGTGCAAGATATTGCAACAGTAGCAGTAGTAGAACATTCAGCAACAAAGACAACATTATCATGCTCAAGACATTTTAAACATGGTGGCTCAAAGTCTCCCTGAGTGGAACTAATCTGTTGAGCGCGAAGTGAATCATTCTCTTCTTAAAGATCTTCATGAGACGCTCTCAGATTCTCAAGTTCTTGCTTCCTTTGAAGATAATCATAGGAGAGCTTCTCATGAGTAGCTGAGAGAGTTTCATGATGATTTTCAAGTTCTTCCACTACAAAAAAATACACTTCCGTGATGATACGTGTTTGTCGTAGTAGGTCACGTTTTCTGTCATGCATGTACATCCATGACGATTTTATGACACAATCAAGATAGTCATACCTTTGTTGTCATAGAAGTGTTCCATGACATTACCAAAATTATCATCATGGAAGTGTCCACTTCCATGACGATAAATGGCGCGTCATGGAAGTGTTTTTGTCAAGGGTAACCGACACATGGCATCCACCGTAACAGGTTGCCGTTAAGCTATTGGGTTCGGTTTTGGATCCGATAACCCTTTAACAGCCCAGACCAATGGTGATTTTGCATGTGTAAAATTCTCATTGGCCGGAGGAAACACATGTTGGCTCACCGATGGGACAGATGTCATCCACTCATTGGATAGGAGGTGCCTATGATACGTCAACACGTGGCACGACCCAACAGAGGCCCATTCCGGTGAAAAGGCCGGCCCGTTTGACTTGGTCAAAAGGTAACGGACCGGACCACGGAAAGCCTGTTAACGGCATGTTCGTATATAGCCCATTTACGACCCGCTAACTCTCGACCCGTTACGGCCTATCGGAATTAAGCCCAGTAGCTTCATCTGGGCCGTCCAATATGATTGCAGCCCGTTGTAACTTCCGGCCCATGTATGGCCCATGATGTCTTACAGCCCATATGAGGCCCTTTGTAACTCTGGGCCCATTAAAGGCGCGAGATGAAACTTGCCCATAGTGAACAGTGTATCACTTTATACCCATTAGAGGCCCATTATTCCGTCGGCCATTTCCAGGCATGTTAACTTTCGACCTTCTAAGGGACCATTTATTCTTGGGCTCAATTCTAGAATTCGGTTAGTTACGGTCCATTACTGGCCTATTCTATTTGTGGTCCAAATTCAGCCCATGGTTACATTCGTCCTGTTTGTGGCCGGTTAACCCATTTGGCTGTTTTCATAGTGTTATCAAATACGGCCTATTAATGGCCCGTTATGGTCCATGAATAGTATGGCCCATGTTTGACGAAATGATTATATGCCCTGTAGAAGGCCCATGGATCATACGGCCCGTAGAAGAACAATGGTCCTTCGGCCCGTAGAAGGCCCATGGATCATACGGCACGTAGAAAGTCCATGGATCGTACGGCTCGCAGGAGGCCCATGGTTACAACAGTCCGTGTATTCCCATGGTTATTGTTGTCTAGTTACCAAAACTAGGTTATTGTGGCCACTAGAAAAACGCGGAAAAAGAACTGAAGTGACTACAAGCAAACAACTAAACAAGACAATAAGGAAATAAATAAGTAAGCAACTAACACTAGCCTATTACAGCTATTACACATATTACATCCACTGGGCATCAAAGTTCGCCATGAGTGCAAATATAGGGAACAAAGTAGCATATTACATACACTGGCATCAAAATTGGCCACTAATGCAAATAAACGCAGTAGCAAAACAAGTCCATAACTGAAGCAACTTCAGAAGAGCTCAAGAAACGTTATCATGGGTATCCACCATGATGGCAATAAGCTTAGCAAGCTTATTTTCTTTGTCCTGTTTGGCGCTAAAATACTCCAAAACTTGTTGTTGCACCAGAAAGTTTGCATCTGAATGCTCCAGGGACTTCTGCAGTCCTTCCGCTTCTTGTCACAGCATAGCTGATCGATGTCCTTCAGCTTGTAGTTGAGACTCAAGAAACCAAACTGATTCAGACAGTGAGTTTGAATAGCTTGTGCAAGCGGTAGTGGCCAGTAACTCGAACAATAAACCAAGACAGGACTTTGGGGTTGTCTACTGTCTTCAAGATAGTTTTCCTTAGTTGTTTTATCTGCTTTGTTGGAGACCAACAAGGATGTCTCATTATCCTGAACCTTATCTGCATTACATCCTTTACCATTGCTTAATAAGGCACTCTTCCCCAATATTGTATCAGCATTCTAAAAGAGGAAACAAGCAGACGCATAACATTTTTAGCATGCACTAGCATATGAAACACATTTCGGTGAACCAGTTCATTAGTAAGGTGGACAATATTAAACTACCAAGTCTTCTATTGCCAAGTAGTACATTATAAAAGCATAAAACAACCATATATCTATGTCCTATGGTCACTGCATTGTCTTGCCAACTCAAAATAGAGACACGGTTCAAATCATATCAGTTCAAGAGAAACCAGCACTGAAAGAATACAAAGCGTAGGAAACTACACGGCACAACAATATTTTAGATGGGTACCACGGGTCTACATGTACAACAACACTATTGGCTATGTTGTGATGCTAGTAATGTGCATGATATGATAAGTCAACTGTATACACAATTGAAATTGAAATCAACATAGCTATTTATAAGAGCAAATCTGTTAAAGAAACATGTGTAAACATACTTGTTGTGTCATTGGAGTTTCAATTGGATCGTTCATTTTAAAAGTAAGTTTGTATGAGTAAATACATTGATACAAGAGCAAAGCAGTATGCACGATAGCAATGGAATCTTAAATGAGAACAATTGTTCTTCAGGTTTAAGCACTTGTTCTACATGAACAGAGTACAGGAAGATGCAAGCATATAGTACTTAAAAAATGAGCTGATAGACCTTACCACATTCTTGGGTCGGGACTAGTCTAGAACAAGGCGTTCCCAGTCATCGTCCAGTAAATGTGTCTCAGGAGAATGTAAGGGATTTGATGAGTTTCTTTGCTAGTGAAGTACATTTTCTTCAGGTAATTCCGATACTGCCACCAAGCATTCTTGAAGATAGTAGAGGTACTAGCACAGGTTACCTCATCCTGAGTTTCCAAAATCGGTCCTTATCTATTGACAAAAATGGGAAAATTTGCTGTATTATAACCATCATGGAGGTGGAATGTATGGGACAAAGCAAATTAATTGCCATGAATAACATTACTTACACATAACTCCTGGACAAACACCTGGAACTGGCATTTTCCTTCATCTTCAGTATAATATTTCCATGATGGGAAGATATGCACATAGGATTTAACAACATAAAATGCGATAGATGCTAAACTACGAATGGCTGGTTGTGCTTCCTCCACAGGAATAGGTGTACTAACTGGTGGAGTTGGGGTTCACCGTGGTACTACTTCCGCTTTGGGCACTGGAGCTGCCTTACTAACTGCTCTTGTTTGGGACCTCTGTGGTGGAGATCGTGTTGTGTTAACAGGAACTGGGTTACTATCTGCTGGGGTTGGGGTTAGATTGGGTGAAGCTGGTTCTCTGTCCATCGCAGTAGGGGTACAATCTACGAGAGTCTGGGTTATGTGTGGTAGGCCTGGTTCTTGTGCATTTACAACCGGGGTGCTATCTCCACCACGAGGTAGCACTGTTTTATACGAAGACCGTGTTTTTACTCTGCTAGATACTGCCATCACCCACTCCAATTCAAATGGCTGATAAACAGGAAACATCGTTGAATGTACAGACATTGTATGAGAGACAGATGCAATAGATAGTGTGGAAAATGGAGGGCATCACGACAAAAAAAGACACATCCGTGACATTTTGGGCCGAACGAATTTATTTTTCTGTCATACTTATGACACTTCTATGACGATAATTATGACAAAACCTGGTATCATCATAGATGTGGTGGGGTCCTACTTCTATGACAAAAATCATGACAAAAAATGGGCTTTTCATCCTGGGCGGGCCAGAGATGCAGCTGCATGACATTCTTTGGGCCGTCCATGACGGAAAAAACCGTGGTAGAAGCGAGGGCGCGGAAAATATCAGGGAGTTCCCGGTTATGGTGGGTGGTCCAGGGGCGAGCGATGCGCGTTTCTCTCATACACGTACGCGCGTCGGTGCGAGGCGTTGGGCTCTAACTGAACCCGAGCGAGGCGTTGGGCTCTAACTGAACCCGAGCGATTGCACTACAGGCTACACGTTACACTAAACCTGAGAGATCAATATATCCCTTGCTGTTAACTGAAGCTGAGTGATTCCTTCACTACTGCTGCTAACTGAAGCCGATCTATGCTGCCTCTGGATGAAGAGTGAGCGTTGTTGGGGGGTTTGGATGAACAGTTCCCGGTGGGGGTTGGATGAATAGGACCCCGTGGTAGTAGAGGTCGTGCCGCTGGATGAACAGTACCCCGATCAATCGAGCCGGTGGAAGAACAGGACCCAGTGGAGGGCTAGTTGAACAGTAGCCGGTGGAGGGCTGGTTGAACCGTAGCCGCTGGCGGGCTGAATGAACAGTAGCCCGTGGAGGGGTGGTTGAACAGGACCCCCATGGAGAGGGCTGGTTGAGCAGTAGCCGGTGGCGGGCTGGATGAACAGTAGCCCGTGGAGGGGTGGTTGAACAGGACCCCCGTGGAAAGGGCTAGTTGAACAGTAGCCGATGGAGGAGCACGCGGTGGAGGCTGGATGAACAGGCGCCAGTGGATGAACAGTCGCAGGTGGAGGCTGGAGGAGGTCGATGGTGGATGAATAGTAGCCCGTGGATGCTGGAGGAGGTCGACAGTGGGGATGAACAGTATCCCATGGAGTCCCATTTGGTGGTACGCCACAGCCCTCCCGATGAACAGCACCGCCGTTTCGACCGTAGCGCTCCAACACAAGTCCGTTTCCTCCGTTTTGCGGTATGCCACACCCCTCCCGATCAACAGGACCCCATTTCCACCGTAGGAGGTCCGTTTCCTCCATTTTGTGGTACGCCAGACCCCTCCCGACGAACAGGATCCTGTTTCCCCCATGGCCGGTCGAACACAAGGCCGTTTCCTCCATTCCGCGGTACGCCAAGCCTCGTTTCCATCGCCTATTCCATCCAAGTTGGTTGACTCCCAATGAACACGACGACGCATTCCGTTCCGACCCAGCCGGTTGGCTCCCCATGAGCACGACAACGATGCAGTTTCTCCATTCTGAACAAGCCATGTACATGAGCCCTGGTCGTACGTATGCGCGAGTAGGCGTTCGAGACCCCGCCGGTATGTACGTACGTGGCCGTATTTACTTTCTTGCACCCTGGCCGCTGTACGTACGTGTATATGCTATGTGCGCGCCTCTACTTCCACACGTGTGTGCCTCCACATTGACCAGTATGTACGTACACGTTCACGACCAGAATGACAATGCTACGTACGCTTCGACCGGGTGGGTCCCAGCAGTCAGGGGGTGAATCAATTTTTTTTGCCCGTAATATGGACGCACTTCCTTGCGTGCGAAGATGTAGCTGGTGGGTCCCAGCAGTCAGGGGGGAAACATTTTTTTCAGGAAATACGGTGGCCCGTCCGGTGGGTCCCCGATGTCAGGTGGAGGAATCATTATTTTCCGCATAATAAGGAGGCACTTCCTTGCTGCGGCTATGGACCTAGCTGTCAGCCTCTCCACGTACAATACTCTTCCGATGGAAGTCGTTCCTTCACCATGTTGACCACGCTGCACCGAGAGCACCAGGGCAGTGGATGATGGCGAGGCCTAGAAAGGGGACGACGTGGAGCCGGGGAAGATGTGGCAGTGGATGCCCACATGGAGAGGAGTACGAGGGTTCACTGGTTCGGCTATGGTGTGAGGCTGCCGTCGCCGCATGGCCTGGCCAGCGGTGGGAGTAGTAGGGGCGGTGAGGCTTCTGTGGCAGCACAGCCGTCCACGGGAGGCAGGAGCAGGCGGTCTCGACGGCGCTGGTTTGGGCGGCTAGTGCAAGAAGAGCAGCGATTCAAGAAGCGGCAGGACCATTCGATTCAAATTCAATGGTCACTACTGCTAGAATCGTTTGTTGACTAAGTTGACAAGCCATGCGTACGCGTCGACTTAGTAGGCCCACAGGTTAGCCTCCCAGCTAGTGCGCCCTAGATGTCAGTGGGAGGAATCATTTTTTTCGCGTAATAAGGAGGTAGTTGATTGCGTGTGGCCAGGCCAGCGAAGGGAGTAGGGTGGGCCGGTGAAGCCAGCACGTCATCACAGCGGGCCACAAGAGGTGGGAGCAGGCAGTCCCACCGGCGCTAGTTTAGGCGGCTGGAGCAGGAAGATTACAGATTGAAGAAGCACGTCGGTCGTTGGATGGACATCCAACAGTCACTGCTGCTTGAATTGTGTGTTGACTGATAAAGCCTTGCGTAAACAAGCCAGCCTCGAATTCTATGGCGTGTACAACCCATTTGCTATTATTTTTATAATTTGTACTCATTTTCTAATTCATATGGAATTTATTCCAGCCCATTTTCCATTTTTAGAATTGCAGCCCATTTTCTGGTCAGTACCAGGGTTGAAAAATTGAACTAAATATGTGCGAAATTTTGAAAATTCGCAAATTTTTGCTGGGGAACAAAATATTCTTAATCCAAAAATTAGTAGCCATAGTAAAACAAATTTAAAAATAAATTAGTACTATGTCATGTTAAATCCAATGGAATATAAAATATCAGTGAAGAACAAAAACAAAAAAAAGACTAATTTCCCATTTGCTATAATTTTTTTGGAATTTTCAACCCCTTTGGTATTACTTTTAACAGACACTGACCATACTCTTTGGCCAGTCCGGAATGCATCCGTCCTCATCTTGAAAGATTTGCAGCCCAGTAAGTCGAAATAGACCTAGCTTGGGTATTCTTCAAAAAGAAATACTGGGCTACCTATTTTCCCAAAGAAAAACTGTTGAGCTAGTCATGTTGTTTGACGGGCCACAGAGACCGTACAACCCAGTTTATTGCCTGCTCCTCCGAATTGCTACTCAAAAGAAAGTTGTGCAATTCTGTCGTTAATTGACTATACATTGAAAATGATGTGGGTCCCAGATATCAGCAGGGTGGATTAGAGTAAAAGAACGAGGGGTGCATCTGAGTAGTAAATGAGGTGCTTGCTTGTGTTCGGGAGTGGACCTGGTGGGTCCGTATTGTCATACTCACAACTACAGTCCTCTCCCGATTCAGTATGTTGACAGGGCTGGATGGCGGCGCCGCGGCGAGCGCACCAAGGCGGAGGATAAAGTGCTATCGCCAATGTGCTGGGCTGGGTTGGACATTCTTATTGAAAAATAAAAATGGACCGAAACTATTTACGACGTTGACTACGATTTGCATGGGTCCGCTGGTTGTAGGAAGAAAATGGTGGGAGAAAGAGGACTGGTCACTATCTTTGCCTGAGAATAATATCGACTGAATGTAACGACACTACCATAGGAAATAATATCCTCCTATTAAATCGTGAATTTAAAGAACTGGTGCATGAGCATTTAACTTTATTTATATATTTACTTATTTATGTTTAGGGGAACATGAGCATGTACCTGGGATGGAATCATGTGAGAGCCTCCCTTCCAGTTAATTATGGACTCCTCTATTGGGCCTTCATCAGTGGGTTGCATGTTATCAACAAGTGGAAAATGTGTTCCGTACCAAAAATAGTATGTGCTACGTATGGTACGGGGCACTAAAGGATCGGACCATACAATGACTTCCAAAACATTGTGTTTGTCGTTCTAACAACACATTTATTCAACCAACAGACGAAATATACTAATGATTGTACATTGAAAACAACAGCAACAACCAGGGCTGGGGGTCCAACAGAAGTAGTAAGCAGGCCAGAAGAGTAAATACATAGCTCTCTCTTCCAAACCAAACATCAGCCATCATTAAAAAAGGGCTACAAAAAAACAACAAGTGTATGCATCAAACTAAATAAAGATCCTACTACACCAAGTGTATGCATCTAACAAACTGGCTCAGTTAGATGTTACTATTTATTAAGCTGTAGAGATTGGTTGACGGCTTGAACCAGATGGATGCCTGACGGGGGAAACTCCAGCCAGCAGGTTGAAGTATGATACTTGCGACCCTCTCTCCTACTTTGGGCTGCAGATCATGGCAGCACATATCCAGGTATGGTGCATGCAAAGACGCATGGTACGCTGTGTACACACAGTTTTTCCTGATGAACGAAACCACGCTGCCATCATGATCCTTGTCGTCGGTTATCTCCTGGTTAATCGGATAATTCAGTCTGAGAAACAGAGAGCGTGTACCAAGGCTACTTACCAGCGTCCAGTCAAAAATTCCTGAAGGCCCAGAGAAGCTGGGATCCTTCTCAAAGACGTTGCAGTGACTGTGTTTGTATTCCACGAAACAACACGTCTGGTACGTGCGAACGATCATCAATCGTTCGCCGTTGTCTGATCGAGCCAGGAACCACCTACAACTGCCATGCCGCTTTTCTTTGGAAGGTTCTGGGATTAGGAAGGGTAGGGACACCAGGCGGCCTACAATATCATATCAAGTTGGAGTCAAATAAAAAAGGGCTCTTAATGTAGTCAATCTTAAGAACAACATGTTATGAGCAGGAATATTTTTTCAGTAAATGTTGACAGTAATATAAGAAAGCCATCATGATATCATAGAGTTGGCCAGCAATACGTTCAGCCATGGAAGGAGTCGACAGCGTAGATGAAGCCCTTGTGTTCAATGGCATCAAAGAACCATGGAGGATGTATGATCCTACGATGGACGTGAAGATTTATCCACTTACCGCAGTAACCTGTCAGATAGGCGAGAGCGCAGTTGAAGAACGCAATTAGCCTGAAGTCTTTATAATTCGTAGATCTTGTTGGCACTTGGCAGATTACAACCTTGAGCAAATCAAACTTGGTATCATGTTGGCTACTGTAATATTCCGAGTATTCTGGGCCGCGGTGCCAAAGTCGTGCAGTGTTAATCGAATGAAGGGGGGTCAATCGCCGGGTGTAGACCTCCACGAGCATCCAGCTGCCGCGACCATCGACGAGCACCATCCAAGACGTGTTCATGCCGACCCAGTACATACCGTTAATGTAGTTGAGCGTGACGAGGATCGGATCGTAGTCAGGGGGTTGATGCTCGCCACCCTACGATCGTTATGCTGCGTGACACGCTATTTCCGAAGATCAGGCGGTATCAACAAGCAAGGAGCTGGCTTAAAAAGCTCCAGCCTAAGGGCTTTGAGAAAACGGTATAGCTCCGACTAGCATGTGGCGAGCGGCATGGTACTGAGATTGTCCACACGCGAAACAATAAGCTTGAGTACCTCTGTGGGGAGCGAATTCCAGCCACTCTTTCGGCGACCGCTGCTCGGTTCTGCCGTTGCTAGTGCTTGGGTTTCGGACAAGGGGGGAGGCGCCTTAGCGGGGATGGAAGATTGGACGAGATTATGCGCGGACAAGGATGGAGAAGCGAATATGTGCTGCAGGAAGTGGACAGGTGATGATGACTACAGCATGCCGCTTGACTTACGAGACACATACAAGTAGCGTAGGGTCATATCGATGCCAGACAACTTGCTTGAGTGATCACAGTACTGGTACTCCCTACAGTACCCTAATATGCCCTAACTTGCTTGAGTAGAGTAGTAGTGGAGGAGGACTGGAGGAGTAGTATATTCTAATCTAAAATTGTTACAAAGTTCAATGCCCGAGCGTGGAACGACTACGAACCGCCATCGGTGCTAACTCCAATCCCTAGCAAATGTTCGCTGGGAGACATGTAAGGGTGGCGGTTTTGTCAAATACTATGGCTTAAAAACAGGCCACCGTCGGATGGAAATCGGACGGTTACGTGGGATTTGCCAGGATTGAGCTCGTGGCAAACAATCGCCAGATATCATTACTAAAAAAAAGGTTAAAACACCCGGGGCTATACCTTGCACCGGCTGACCACTGACAATGATACTAACATAGTTGTAAAATGGTCAAAGACTGTGTCTACGTGGTGTTGGAATTATATGCAAAAAAATTAGCAATATGCTCGTGCATTGCACGAAACATCAAGATGCATTTTTTTACAGAACACCTATTGCGATTGACCCACGCAGGAGTAATCCCACGTGTAAAAACTAATGATATCCTGAGAATTTTATCAGAAAATGGTATGTCAACCATTTCATCGAAAAAATGATATCTCGAGAAAGATGATAGATAAGGTGGGGCATGGTTGTAACGCCCTCGATGCGGCTATATCTCCCACGTGTCGAAGCATGACTTAGAGGCATAACCGCATTGAAAGCAATGTCACAAGTGAGGTAATCTTCACACAACCCATGTAATACATAAGGGAAAGAGATACATAGTTGGCTTACAATCGCCACTTCACACAATTACATGAATTAAAGCATTACATCAATCAGATACAATCAGGGTCCGACTACAGAACCAAAATAAAAGAGGACTACCCCAAATGCTACACAGATCCTCGATCGTCCCGACTGGGATCAACTACTGATCAATTGGAAAAGGAACAACACAAAGGACAAGATCTTCAACGAGCTCCTCCTTGATCTTGGTTGCGTCACCTGCTCGGTTCAACGGCACCTGCAAACTGGTTTTGGAAGTATCTGTGAGTCACGGGGACTCAGCAATCTCGCACCCTCGCGATCAAGACTATTTAAGCTTATGGGTAAGGTAAAGGTATGAGGTGGAGCTGCAGCAAGCGACTAGCATATATGGTGGCTAACATACGCAAATGAGAGCGAGAAGAGAAGGCAAAGCACGATAGTGAAACTATGATCAAGAAGTGATCCTAGAACAACCTACGTCAAGCATAACTTCAACACCGTGTTCACTTCCCGGACTCCGCCGGAAAGAGACCATCACGGTTACACACGCGGTTGATGTATTTTAATTAAGGTCAACTTCAGGTTTTCTATAACCGGACGTTAACAAATTCCCATCTGCCCATAACCGCGGGCACGGCTTTCGAAAGTTCAAAACCCTGCAGGGGAGTCCCAACTTAGCCCATGACAAGCTCTCGCGGTCAACGAAGGATATACCTTCTCCCGAGACATTCCGATCAGACTCGGCATCCCGGTTCTACAAGACACTTCGACAAGTTAAAACAAATCCAGCAACACCGCCCGAATGTGCCGACAAATCCCGATAGGAGCTGCACATATCTCATTCTCAAGGCACACTCAGATTGTCCAAGGTATAGGTAGGCCAGCCTAGAGTTGCCCCTGGTGGCCACCGGCAGCTGACAGGTTGGACCAACACTCAGAGGAGCACTGGCCCGGGGGGGTTAAAATAATGATGACCCTTGAGTCTGTAGAACCCGAGAGAAAGAAAAGGCTAGGTGGCAAATGGTAAAACCAATGTTGGGCATTGCTGGAAGAGTTTTATTCAAGGCAAACTGTCAAGGGGTTCCCATAATAGCCCAACCGCGTAAGGAACGCAAAATCCGGGAACATAACACTGATATGACGGAAACTAGGGCGGCAAGAGTGGAACAAAACACCAGGCATAAGGCCGAGCCTTCCACCCTTTACCAAGTATATAGATGCATTAAATAAATAAGATATATTGTGATATACCAACAAGTAAACATGTTCCAACAAGGAACAACATCTCCATGTTCCAACAAGGAACAAACTTCAATCTTCACCTGCAACTAACAATGCTATAAGAGGGGCTGAGCAAAGCGGTAACATGGCCAAACAACGGTTTGCTAGGACAAGGCGGGTTAGAGGCTTGGCTTAACAATATGGGAGGCATGATAAGCAAGTGGTAGGTATCGCAGCATAGGCATAGCAAAAGAGCAAGCAACTAGCAAGCAAAGATAGAAGTGATTTCAAGGGTATGGTCATCTTGCCTGAAATCCCGCAAGGAAGAAGAACGAGCCCATGAAGAAAACAAACGGACGTAGACGAATGGGTCCTCATAAACGCGACGTTACCGGAACCAACCCGAAGAAGCAACACCGGAAAGAAGCACACAACATAGTAAACAAACCAACACATGAACAAGGTATGATATGCAGGATGCGGTATGTGATGCATATGCATGATTTGCAAAGGAATGATGGAACCTGGACTCAACTTGGAAATCAAGAGTGCCATTGGAAGGTGAGGTGATTTCGGTTGAAATCGATATAAAGTTCACCGGAATTGGATGCACGGTTTGGAAATGGCAAGCAAAACAAATATGGCACCGGTCTGCGATAAACAGCAAGTAGCCACCTAAATGCATCAAGTTAATTATGCTACAGCTCTCAAACATGCCAACAAAATACATGGCAGGGATCCATTCATAATGCTTAACAAAAGATGAACACTGAGCTACGGCCAATTCATCCATTAACAGGTTCAAACAAGCATGGCAAAAGTACAAATGATAAACAGGTTTCAGACTTAGTGAAATTAACACAAGCCTGGAATTTCAGATCAGGTAGCACACTTTGAAGCATGAAAACTAGATGCTACAGGAACCTAACATGGCAAAGCAAAGCATGGAATGAAGCTACTCAAAGAGATTAACAAAAGTCCCTTAGTGACCTTGAGCCAAAAGGGAGCAGAAAATACAATTGCAAGCATGTGAACATGGCAAAAACATAAACAGATCACAGACTTAGTGAAAAACTGGAGCATGCAAATCAGATATCAAGTAGGCATGTTTACGAGCTCGATGCACTCACTACAGAGCAAGGCATGACAATATAAGCATACACCCGTCAAGAATACACATTATACAGGCTAGACATGGCAAGAACAACAACATAGCATGCACGGATCAACTACAACATCCTCGGCAAAATCGCTAACAAGTAGACAATCTGCCCAGATCCACGAAATGAGAAAAGTAGAGCTCGATTGACTCAAGCTATGTTGCTCCATAAATGCAAAAAAAGACATGGATGGATAGAGAACTACAATATTAACAAATCATCCTTACTGATCATCCTCAAAAGAGGCTCGGATCACTAGGAAACAACATGAACATATGGCATATTGATAAAAACAGATCAAGGACTTGGTGGAATTGCTAAGTCCCCGAAATCAGCATTAACGAATGCACCACTTTGCAAGCTTGTGCTAGTCACCACACACATCACAAAAATACATGGTAAGCACATCTGTAAAGATGGCAAAGCATATAACAAAACACATGTAGAGCTCAGGAGCATATCATGCACACATTAATCATGGCAAAAATGACAAATAGCTATTTGGTGCAGCAGATCTGCCAATTAACTCAAATAGCTCTCTTCCAACAGCATTTCGGGCAACAAGATGAGCTCAAATGAAAATGACGCAATGAGATGAAATTATGTACTCTCTGAGACGAACATTTTGATATGCTATACGCCCAAAACGGATCCACGGATGCAAAGTTACGACATGATGAACATGGGCATTTCAAACATGGAAATCTCGGGGATGGAGTGGAGGCGTTTGGATGGGCGAGCGGGTGGATCTGATCCCACTTCTCGGATCTCGCCGGAGTTGACGGGGACGACGGATCCGGTGGCCGGTGCGGCAAGCAACGGCGATGGCCGGCGCGCAGGTGACCACGGCGTGGCTACGCGGCGTGTAGAGTAGCTGGGCGGCGCGGGCGCCACCGGAGGAGGCGGCGCGCTCCGGTTGACGGCGAGGCGGCGACCGACGCAGGTAGACGGTGGCGCTCGACACCGGCGGAAGGGCGGCGGGGCGCTCGGCAATGAGCGGTGAAGTGCAGCGAGCGCAGCGCCCGCGAACAGAGGCGGCGGGGCGGTTCGGGTCTGGGCGGCTCGGGCGGGCCTCCCGCGGGCTCCGCGGGCCCGGCGGCGTGGTGCGACGAAGTGGGGCGCGGGCGCGGACACGTGGCACGGCGGGGTGGCGCGGGAGGTGGCGGTGATGATGTGGCAGCCCATGATCGGGCCGAGCGAGGTGGCGGCGGCGGCTAGACATGTCCGGCCGGTGCAAGAAGTGTCCGGCGGCGCGAAGGGAGTGGATCTAGGGTTTCGTCTGCGCGGAAATTTCGGAGGAGACCACATATATATAGGTAGAGGGAGCTAGGAGAGTCCAAATGAGGTGCGGTTTTCGACCACGCGATCGTGATCGAACGGCTGAGATAATGGAGGAGGTTTAGGTGGGTTTTGGGCCAAATTGGAAGGGTGTTGGGCTGCAATACGCACGAGGCCTTTTCGGTCCCTCCGTTAACCGTTGGAGTATCAAACGAAGTCCAAATGGCACGAAACTTGACTGGAGGTCTACTGGTAGTAAACCAAGGCCGCTTGGCAAGTCTCGGTCCAATCCGGAAACGTTTAACCCCCACACACAAAAGGAAGGTAGAAATGACCACCGGATGACATAGGAGCGCCAGATTGCCAAACGGACAACGGGGAAAAAGCTCAGATGAATGAGACAAACATGTATGCAAATGAAATGCACATGATGACATGATATGCAATTCATGACACGCAAGCAATGACAAGGCAACAGCAGCGAATAACTAGACGACACCTGGCACATCGGTCTCGAGGCGTTACAACACTCCACCACTACGAGAGGATCTCGTCCCGAGATCTAGAATGGCACCGGAGGGGAAAACGGAAGAGAAAGAGAAGAGGTGAAACTAAGTTGCTTCTTTGACGAATGAGTGAAACCAAAGAACCTTGAAAAGGTTAAGCCATTTCGAGAAAAAGAATACAACAGAGATGAATGAAGTTGAAAACACTCCGTTAGAAAAAGGAACAAGGAAGAACAACTTCGGGCAGCACTCCGATTGAAAAGAAAAATAAATAAATAAGAACTTGATAAGATGAGAAGATACTTGATGAAATCACAATACACTGCCTCCGTAACTATTGAATGAATGGAAGAAGGGGTAAGAAAGATCTCGGAAAGCACCCCGGTTTAAAAGAGATGAAACACTTGATAAAATTGAAAGAGCTTGAGAAAAGGGACACAATACTCCGGTTAAAAGGATAAGCACGATCAAAACATGGTCCTGACAATCCGAGAAGATGGGTTGAGGAGAGCAACATCACAATGCCTCCGGAATGAAGGGAAACAAGATCTTGAGAGAGCACGGTTACAACAAATGCTAGAACAGAGTTGTTGGAAAACCAACAACGAAAAGAATAAGCTTGATATGGTCTTATGGAATACATCTCAAATTATGAGGTGACAACCTGCCACTCACGGGAAAAAGAATTGGATTGATAAGAACAAGGAGACGAGAAGCTTATCGCACCAGAAAGGATAAATGAAGAAATTGGATCATTTGAAAGCACCATAAGAGCGACAATCCTTAAAGGAAAGCTTTAGGTGAAATATAACCCAAGATAATTCCAATGAAGACAGTGATGGGTTTAAATACCTCATTCTTGACAACATGTGAATCATGAAACATGAACTTAAATTATCAAGAATGCTATAATACCACCTCTATTGATATGGAAGGAAGAATTGCGCTCCGGATTGCAATATGAAGAAAACTTGAGCTCCTCTAAAAAGAAAGCTGATGAAAGCTTCGAGAACTGATTAAGTCCTTTATGGACCACCATGTAGGGCCTTCATGAAGAACTCCGGTAAACAAAAGGATAACGAAAAGAAAGAGAAGTTGAAAACACAAGGTAAAACCTTGCAATGGTTTAGATGAATCTCCGTGATAATTAGAGCTTGGAACTCTGGGAAAGAAAAGATAAAGCATCTCGAATTGAGAATATGATATGATGAACCACTCCAAAAAAAGGAATTAATCGCTTGGATGGAACAAGAATAAGAATTACATTATGCTTATCCTTCACCAATTTAGATTGATGACAAACAATGGATTTGGCATACTACTTATTCTCGTAGAAAGGATTAGGAGAGATATAGCATAACTTGAGAACGTCTTGAACATGTTACCGGTAGGATTGAGAAGAACGAATGAACATGTTACCGTTAGGATTGACAACGAATAAATAGATATGATAGCAAGGAAGAAAAAAATCCTGAATAGCCACCGTAAGAATTGGAAATGAACGAAGTAAAGGGATGAATCACCGGGAAGAATTATAAAAAGAACGAAGATACTTGAGAGGTGTCGGAGTAAATAACCATGGGTAGCCTAGCCGGCTCCCCCTGGCCCTTCTGAAAAAATTACGAGCCGATTCGGCCCTCGAGAATCCAAGACACAGGGCCGCCTTCCCCTTGCCGGCTATCCCCAGGCTGGCTATCGGAAGGCGACCCGACTTCAGCCCTCATGAAGAGAAGCCGCGGGAGTGCCGGCTCCGAGAAGCCTGCCGCGAGAAGGCCGACTCCAAGAAGCCGGCTCCCATAAAGCGGTCAAGATCGTACCCTCGAAGTCTGCATCCACATAACAGCGATGTGACGGGGCGTGGCTACAGTGTAGCCTGCCACCCCCGAATCCCGGAGCACGCCTGGCACAGTGTGTCGTACGGGTGGCCATGACCCGTCCGGCGCAGTACTGTTGCCACGTTGACCCTGATGTCATCCACGACGGGCTACTAGTACGGCCCACGGGCGGTGGGCCCCTTCGGGCAGAGAGACACCCGAAGGCGGCCAGACCTCCCCAAGTCGGCCCAAGATAGAGCCGGCTCCCCACAGCCGGCTTGCCACCTCCCTCGAAGAAGACGCCCCATTAAGGAGACAAGACGCGGTGAGGCTACAGCGATCACCAACCGGACGGCGGCACTGTAGCCACGCCCACTTCGGCGAAGCCCTCGTCACCAGGATTGAGCAACAGTAACCAGCCAGCGACAAGGCCCTGGACAGTGGGGCCTGCCTGTCGACCAAGGAGCCGGCAGCCGGCGGGACCCACCAACCGGCGGGCCCCAGCAGCCAGCGCAGAAGCCGGAGAGCGTAGACCTAGACGGCTGGGCCCCGCGCCCAGCCGGATTACCATTGTACCCCCGGGGGGCAGGCCTATATAAACCCCCCGGGGCATCCATACAAAGGGAGATCTATCCCTGCTAGTCTCAAACACCACATAGGGAGAAGAGAGCAAGCCGTGCCCTTCTTCCTCCTCTCGCCAAACAGCTCAAGGAGCACCGTGTAGCTACTTGTTCATCTAGTGACCATGCGGAGACCCCGCAGAGCAGCAGTAGGGGTGTTATCTCCACGGAGAGCCCCGAAGCTGGGTAAGATTCACCGGCGTGCATGTCTTTGCCTCATCCCGTTTCCAGGCACCGGCGACGTCTTACTGGCTCCCACAATGATAAGCCACCCGTTGGCATATGTCGCACCTACCACCCGACATTTGGCGCCCACCGTGGGGCTAGGTGCACTGCCGTCCGGAGACCTATTCTGGACGGGAACCCTCTTCCTCCCCGGCGAGCGTAGCCAGCCTGGCACGCCCGATGGCGCTTTCCACGACGTGCTACAAGGCGTCACCAACATTTGTGCGGCGAGCAGCCTCGCTGATCTCCTTGACAAGACTCTCATCTCTGACGAGCTCGCCTCCGACGCGGGCACCGACCACCTCGTCAACCTCCTCGGCCAGCTCCACGTCTCCGGTGAGCCTGCCGTGGACTTGGAGTCGGTTGGCTCCACCGATCCGATGCCTATCGACTCCGACACGGCCTCACCCGACACGTTCCCCACCAACGTTGCGATCTACAATGACCCGCTTCCCTGGGCCGACGGCTGCGGCGCTGTCACCACCGAGGTGATGGTCATCGGCCACGGCGGCGCTTCTGACGAGAGTGCCCACGACGCCCCGCGTGCGGCGGTCCACGACTTGTCCATCCCCCTCCCGGCCAATGCCGACGCTGAAGCACTGGAAGCTCGCCGCCTTGCCCTCCTTGCGGAGGGCCGGAAGTTGGTTTCCATGAGACGCCTTGCTGAGGCCCACCAACGTGGGGCCGACCGCGCCGCCTTTGGCACGCTGCCCCCAGGCGAGCCTGGCCGGGCCTGCGTTGTCAGACAGCGCGGCGCTGTCGTCGCCGATACGCTAGGAGTCGACCACCTAGTCTACGCTACTCCACTCGAGAACCTGCGCGCCGCCTAGGCGGTCGTAGACGAGCTAGATAGACTGGGGGCCGAAGAGCTCCCCCACATGACCCGACGCATCCAGCAGCTGATCGATGCAGCCGCGTAGCGGCACGAAGCTGACGCCCGCGCGGAAATCCCTCCCCCGCGCCGAGATCACGGCGCGACGTCCTGGACGCCGACTACGGGTAAAACCCGCGCGCGGCGCGAGAAAGAGCCGGCTGCCAGCCGAAGCCGAACCCGAATCTCCATCGAGCGAGACGCAGGAGGCCACCCCCGGGCCGTGGAGTGGCGGGGCAACCTGCCTCCGCCCCGGCCCCGTGGAGAGAGATATCCCACCCCGCCGCCTATTGCGCATCCGACTCTCAGCGGCCGGCTAGGTCGCCGCAAAGGAGTCAGCGAGAACGACGCCCGCCATCGGATCGACCGCCTGGCACGATCCCTGGCGCTAGAAGAAGAAGACGATGTCGGCCCGCCTTGCTTCGGCCCCCGCATCCGCGACGAGCCCTTCCCCAAAGGGTTCTTGATCCCAAGAGACACGCCCAAGTACAACGGCTCCGTGAAGCCGGAAGATTGGTTGATCGACTACTCCACGGCGGTTAACATAGCCAACGGCAACAGGCGTGTTGCCGTGAAGTACGTGCCCCTCATGCTGCAGGGCATGGCGCGGACCTGGCTCAACAGCCTCAAGCCATACAGCATCAACAGCTGGCTAGACTTCACAGAAGCCTTCGTCCGCAACTTCACCAGCACCTACAAGCGGGCTCCCAAGCCCAGACAGCTCTCCTTGTGCGTACAAGGCCCCGCCGAGTCCACTCACGACTACCTCACGCGTTGGGCCGAGCTCCGCAACTCTTGCGAAGGGGTGCACGAGGTGCAAGCCATAGAATACTTCACTGCGGGGTGCCGAGAAGGCACCCTCCTCAAGCACAAGCTCCTCTGCGACGAGCCGACTACCCTCGACGAGCTTCTGATCATAGCGGACAAGTACGCCACTGCCGACTCCTCGATGAAGACCGAACTCCGGGTAGACGCGTCCGGAAAGGTACTCAACCCGGCGCCCAAGACGCCGGCTGGGGACTCCGGCCGACGCCCACACCAGAACGACCACAAGCGCAAGGACCCAGTGCCGCCCTCCACCAGTCGGCAGGTGGCCACAGTCGAAGACGAGCAGCCCGAAGCGCGGCCCGCACCCAAGAAGCAGAGGGGCGGAGAGCCGGCTTGGCAGCCGGCCTTCTCCTACGAGCAGACTCTCGACGCCCCATGCAAGTTCCACAGCGGCGCGAAGCCGTCCAACCACACGACCCGGAAGTGCCACTGGCTCACCCGAATCTCTAAAGGCGAAGGGCTCGCACCGCCTCCGCCTGCCGGTCCGCCGCCTCCGGCTCCGCTGCCGCCGGCCGCTCGGCCCGCAGTCGGAGCCGTGCACGATGAGTTCCCCGACGAGCATGCCGCCTACATCATCTTTACAAGTCAGCCCGAAGACCGGCGCAGCAAACGCCGAGAGCACCAAGAAGTCAGCATGGTTGCTGCCAACCCCGCCGAGCACATGCACTGGTCAGAAAAACCTATCAGCTGGAGCCGGACCGACCACCCAGAGGTGATGCCGTCTCCCGGCTCTTATGCGTTGGTTTTGGATGCCACCCTTGCAACGGATAGACGCGCTGCCCGATTCTCCCGCGTGCTGATAGACGGCGGGAGCAACATCAACATCCTGTACCGTGACACCATGGAGAAGCTGAATGTCAAGACGAAGCAACTCATGCCTACTCGGACTGTGTTCCATGGCATCGTACCCGGCCTGTACTGCGCCCCCATTGGCAAGATCAAGATTGATGTACTTTTTGGGGACAAGGAGCATTTCCGCCGGGAAGCGATCTGGTTTGAAGTGGTGGACCTGGAGAGCCCTTACCATGCATTACTTGGCCGACCTGCCTTGGCCAAGTTCATGGCAGTTCCCCACTATGCATACCTCAAGATGAAGATACCGAGCACCAAAGGCGTCATCACCATAGCCAGCGATTACAAGAAGTCCTCTGAGTGCGCAGTAGCTAGCAGTCGGCTGGCCGAGTCCCTTGTGATTGCCGAAGAAAAGAAGATGGTGGACCGAGTCATGGCCATGGCCGGCAAGCAGTCGGCCTTGTCCCCCGATCCCAAGGAGCATGATGCTCAAGGATCTTTCCAGCCAGCCAAGGAGACGAAGAAGATACCTCTTGACCTCGAGCACCCAGAGAGGTTTGCCGTCATCGGGGCAAACCTAAACAGCAAATAGGAAGGCGAGCTCGCCGATTTCCTCCATGAGAATCGGGACATCTTTGCATGGTCCCCCAAGGACATGCCGGGCGTCCCGAAGGAATTCACCGAGCACAAACTACACGTCCGAGAAGACGCAAAGCCAGTCAAACAACCCCTTCGCCGACTATCGGAGGAGAAACGCAGGATTGTGGGAGAGGAGATAGCCCAGCTTCTGGCAGCTTGCTTCATTATGGAAGTTTTCTTTCCAGAGTGTCTCGCCAACCCGGTCCTCGTGCTAAAGAAGAACAACAAGTGGCGCATGTGTATAGACTACACGAGCCTCAACAAGGCCTGCCCCAAAGATCCCTTTGCCCTGCCAAGGATTGACCAAGTGATAGACTCCACGGCCGGATGCGAGCTGTTGAGTTTCTTGGATGCTTACTCAGGGTATCACCAGATAAAGTTAGATCCGGCAGACCGCCTGAAGACCGCCTTCATCACGCCATTCAGAGCCTTCTGCTACCTGACTATGACATTCGGCTTCAGAAATGCCGGTGCCACTTTTCAGCGTTGCATGCAGAAGTGCATCCTCAAGCAACTCGGCAGAAATGCCCACGTCTACGTAGACGACATTGTGGTGAAGACGGAGAAGCGCGGCACCTTGCTGGAAGACCTCAAGGAAACATTTGAGAACCTATGCCGGTTCCAAATCAAGCTTAACCCCGAGAAATGCGTGTTCGGAGTACCAGCCGGCCAGCTCCTAGGCTTCCTGGTCTCCGAACACGGCATCGAATGCAACCCAGTAAAGATCAAGGCCATTGAGAGAATGGCGATTCCCACCAAACTTCGAGACGTCCAGAAGTTTACCGGATGCGTGGCCTCCCTGAACCGCTTCATCAGCCGGCTCGGAGAGAAAGCTCTTCCCCTCTACCGCCTCATGAAGAAGACCAACCACTTTGAGTGGAATGACCAAGCCGATCAAGCTTTTCACGAGCTGAAGAAGATGCTGGCCACGCCGCCTGTCCTGGCGGCGCCGACTGAGAAAGAGCCCATGCTCCTCTACATTGCCGCAACCAGCCGGGTGGTCAGCACCATCATCGTAGTCCAACGCCCAGAAGAAGGCCGAGCCCAGCCGGTCCAGAGGCCGGTGTACTATTTGAGCAAGGTGCTGTCTACCTCGAAGCAGAACTACCCGCACTACCAGAAGATGTGCTATGGCGTGTACTTCGCCGCCAAGAAGCTGAAGCCCTACTTCCAAGAGCATCCCATCATGGTTGTATGCACCGCCCCGCTGGCCGAGATCATAGGCAACCGGGATGCATCCGACCGGGTGGCGAAATGGGCCATCGAGCTGGCCCCCTATACGATCTTCTACCAGCCTCGCACCGCCATCAAGTCCCATGCATTGGCCGACTTCCTCGTCGACCGGGCCGAGACCCAGTACCTACCGCCGGCTCCCGACTCCACTCATTGGCGCATGCACTTCGATGGGTCCAAGATGCACACCGGCTTGGGAGCCGGCGTCATCCTCACCTCTCCCAAAGGCGACAAGCTCAGATACATGCTGCAAATTCACTTTGCTGCCTCCAACAACGTGGCCGAGTACGAGGCGCTCAAACACGGGCTCCGGCTTGCCAAAGAACTCGGCATTCGCCGGATCCTATGTTATGGCGACTCGGACTTGGTGGTCCAGCAATCATCTGGCGACTGGGATGCCAAGGACGCAAATATGGCAAGCTACCGCTTCCTCATTCAGCAGATCAGTGGGTATTTTTAAGGATGCGAGTTCCTCCACGTACCACGAGCTGACAATGAGCCAGCTGATGCCCTGGCTCGAATAGGCTCCACTCGACAAGAAATACCAACCGGTGTCGCTCTACAACGCCTCCTCAAGCCGTCTATCAAGCCATCTCCAGAGTCCGATTCAATCTTCGTGCCGCCTGACCTCGACGCAGCCGGCTCGAAGAACCAAGCAGGTGACCTGGGGACTTCGATAGTCGGCCAGGGGGTATCAGCAGGCGGCCCGGGGACTTCCGTAGTTACGCTCGACCCGGGGACTGCCTCACCCGGCTCGGGGACTGCGGTAGTCGGCCCAGAGACTACACCAAAACAACAGGCGGCGGCCAACTCCAGCATTTCACCGCCCAGCCCGCCCGCCCTGGTCGCAGCAGCCGTTTTGGCAATAGAAGAAGTCACAGCTCCGTCATGGGCTCAATCCATCCTCAACTTCTTAATAAGCCAAGATCTGCCGGCTGACGAAGTAGAGTGTAGCGACCAGACCTCAAACAGTCTGATCTCTGTGCTCCGGTGTCATCCCTGGATCAGTAATGCTGACACCACACAGTACTCGGAGGATTTATAGCAGAGTAGCAATCACACACTTATTACATCGAGTGTCTCAAAAGAGAACTTATTACAATAAATATGGCTTAAGGCCATCTAATAACGATAACAGCGGAAGGCTTGGAAGATAAGTGAGTCCATCAACTCCAACGGCATCACTGAGTATAGAACCACAACCTAAAAACTCCTTAATCATCGTCTGAAAAGTCTGCAACATTAACGTTGTAGCCCAAAAACGGGTCAGCACATGGAATATGCTGGCAAGGTAACACATAGAGAGTAAAGAAATGCAACAGCTATACTATATGCATATTGGGCTGGTGGAAAGATCTTTGGTTACAGTTTTTGCGTAAAGCCAATTTTTCCCTACTTCAAAGGAAATAAATTTAATTACTATCATGGTGGTTGTTAAACATTGAGAATGGTTGATAGCATTCTCAATCCCAATTAAAGTAACATCATTAAACCCAACAAAATTAACTTTAGCTTAACATGTTGAGATTCACATGAAAATCCAAGTACCAGATACTCAAGATTGTCCATAACCAGGGACATGGCTAACCATGATTAGTTTATTACACTCTACAGAGGTTTGCACACTTTTCCCCACAAGACTCGATCGCCTCCGTTTGGTTTCTCGCACTACAGGGTGTTTGAGAAGACGGATGACCGAGACATAGTCTTTCAGAAGCGCTAGCACCTTACGATCGGGTAGACCGTACCACCTACATCCCCTACATCTGCTAGTCTACCACTGTAAGAGTTCGCACAACTTAATCAACTATGCCAGAGCCCATAATGGCTTGTGGCTGCACACGGAAGTTTCTAGTATGAATAATCTCATGATCCCTTTGAGCCTGGGTGGCGGTCCAAAAGAAAAACAGGCAAGTCCTGGAAACCCCAGGTGCCTCAATCCACCCAGATGTGTGTTTAAGTTACCACCTTAGATAAACCATTAATTATCAATCTCACATCTGTCATGGATTTCACTCACCCAATCCACGTCTACTAGCATAGCATGGCATAATAAGCAAACGTAGAAAGTAACTCCCAAAGGTTTGATAATAAACAGGTAATAGGTACTATCTCATCTACTTCCCATCCCACAATTTAATTAGATCCTAATCATGCAATGTGTGAGAATTGATCTAATGCAATAAAACTAGGTTGTAGAAAAGGTATGATCAAAGTGTTACTTGCCTTGCTGATGATCTGCGAAACCTAGAGATTCAAAGTAACAGGCGGCGCACTCCGGGTATTCTATCGCAGACAAACAAACAAGCATACAATAAGTACTCATCTAATACACAGGTAAAACTCAAATAGAAGATCTAACCAGAAAGTTCAACTTAAGAACCCTGGTTGGCAAAAAGAATCAAATCGAACGAAGCAAAAGAAAACAAACGGCGAAAGAAACAATTTCGTTCTAGTAATCTGGATCTAAGTCAAATTTTACAGTAGCAAAAACATGTTTACGTTGATTATTCGGAAAGAGGGTTTCGAGACGAAACTCCAGGCACTTGAATCGCCTAATTCCGATAAACGAGCGAAAAGTTATACTAAAATGAAAATCGGATCAGAAATCGCGATCAGAAAATAACCGCGAAAAATCCGACGAAAAAGAAAAACGACGAACAAATTTTTTTATTTTAAAACGGCACGGAAAACAAGGCGGCGGCGAACCTCAGGCGGCGCGCTGCTCCGGCGGCGGCGGCGGCTGGGGCGGCTAGGGTTAGGGCGGCGGTGGTTGGCTGGCTCGGCTCGGGCCTCAGGCGCGCTATATAAAGGCCCCGGCCAGGCGGTGTCCTGGCCGAGTACGGCCCAAAGTCGGTTCCGCATTTTTTTAATAATTCCGCTCGGAAGAAAAATAAAAAGAAATACTAAACGGACTCCAAAAATCACGAAATAAATTTTCTCGGGTTTCTAAAATCAAGCCCGATAAAGTGAACATTTATCTGGGCCCAAACTACAACTCTGAAAAACGCGCATTTTTCCTAATTCAAATAAAAATACCAAAAACTCCAAAATAAATCTTATTTGATTTTTTATTAAATGCTCAATATTTCTATATTTTGGAAAAGTCATTTTATTCCCTCTCTCATATTTTTGTAAAAGAAATAATTGATGATAAAATAAATAAAATCAAATGATCCTGGTTACATAATTTGAGAAAACTCAAATATGTAAATAACGAAATCCCCAACTCTCTCCGTGGGTCCTTGAGTTGCTTAGGATTTTCTAGGATCAAAACCAAAACCAAAATAAAATATGATATGCATGATGATCTAATGTATAACATTCCAAATTGAAAATTTGGGATGTTACAAACCTACCCCCCTTAAGATGAATCTCGCCCTCGAGATTCGGGTTGGCTAGAAAATAGGTGAGGGTGGTCTTTGAGCAAATCTTCCTCTCGCTCCTAGGTGGCTTCATTCTCCGTGTGGTGGCTCCACTGAACTTTGCAAAACTTGATAACCTTGCTGCGAGTAACTCGGCTGGCAAACTCAAGAATCTTGACTGGTTTTTCCTCATAGGTCAAATTGTTATCCAACTGAATTGCTTCCAATGGCACTGTGTCTCTCAAAGGTATGTCAGCCATCTCCGCGTGACACTTTTTCAACTGAGAAACGTGGAACACATCATGAACTCCTGTCAATCCTTCTGCCAATTCCAACTTGTAGGCCACTTCTCCCATACGCTCCAAAACTCGATATGGCCCTACAAATCGTGGTGCTAACTTCCCCTTAACTCCAAAGCGCTATCTCCGACTTCGTAAACTGTCTCCTTGCGTTTAGAATCTGCGTAGCTCTTTTGTCTGAACTGGGCTACCTTGAGCCTATCACGGATCAACTTCACCTTCTGTTCAGACTCCTTAATCAAATCTGGTCCAAACAACTGGCGGTCTCCAACTTCGTCCCATGACAACGGTGTCCTGCACCTCCTTCCGTACAAAGCTTCGAAAGGGGCCATCTTCAAACTGGTCTGATAGCTATTATTGTAAGAGAACTCTGCATATGGCAAATTATCATCCAAACTAGATCCATAATCTAGCGCACAAGCTCTCAGCATATCCTCCAAAATCTGATTGACTCTCTCAGTCTGTCCATCTGTCTGCGGATGATAAGCTGTATTGAATTCTAGCCTAGTACCTAAAGTCTCATGCAACTGCTTCCAGAACTTTGAGGTAAACTGGGTTCCTCTATCTGATACAATACTCCTCGGAACTCCATGCAAACATACGATCCTGGTCATGTATATCTTTGCCAACTTAGCACTGGTGTAAGTGGTCTTTACTGGGATGAAATGAGCTACCTTCGTCAATCGATCAACTACGACCCAAATCGAGTCATAGCCTGACTGAGTCCTTGGTAATCCCGTGATAAAATCCATGCCTAGCTTATCCCACTTCCATTCGGGTATCGGCAATGGCTGCAACAATCCTGCTGGCTTCTGATGCTCTGCCTTTACTCTCTGACATACGTCACAAACTGCTACATACTCCGCAATATCCTTCTTCATTCCGGTCCACCAAAAAATATCCTTCAAATCCAAATACATCTTGGTATTTCCTGGGTGAATCGAATACGGTGAATCATGTGCCTCTTGCAGAATCAACTTCCTGATCTCCAGGTCATTAGGTACATAAACACGGTCTTCAAACCATAGGGTGTCGTGCTCATCCTCACGAAATCCTTTAGCTTTTTCTTGGCTCATTTTCTCTTTTATGGAAGCAATCTCCTTGTCAGTTTTCTGAGCTTCTCTGATTCTATCCATCAAAGTTGACTGAATTTCCAACGCTGCTACATAGCCTCTCGGAACTATTTCCAAACATAGTTCATGAAGATTTTCTGCCAACTCCTTGGGTATTTCTCCCGTCATTAACGTATTGACATGGCTCTTGCGGCTTAATGCGTCAGCTACTACATTAGCCTTCCCGGGATGATAATGCAATTTCATATCATAATCTTTGATAAGCTCCAACCATCTCCTTTGTCTGAGATTCAACTCCTTCTGTGTGAAAATGTACTTCAAACTCTTGTGATCCGTGTACACCTCACAATGATTTCCAATGAGCAAATGTCTCCATGTCTTCAATGCATGCACTACAGCTGCTAACTCCAAATCATGCGTAGCATAATTCAATTCGTGAGGCTTCAGTTGTCGCGAAGCATACGAAACAACTCTCCCTTCCTGCATAAGCACTGCTCCAAGTCCTCGACGTGAAGCGTCGCAATACACCTCATAATCCTTGGTTTGATCTGGAAAAATCAACACTGGTGAGGTAACCAAGAGTTTCTTCAACTCCTGGAAACTAGCCTCACACTCCTCAGTCCATTTGAACTTAGTACCCTTCTTCAGCAACTCCGTCATAGGCTTTGCAATCTTTGAGAAATTCTCAATAAAGCTCCGCTAGTATCCTGCGAGTCCAAGAAAACTTCGGATCTCTCCAACTGTTGTTGGTGCTTCCCACTTGGTCACGGTTTCAACTTTAGCGGGATCTACTGCTATACATTCTCCAGATATAATGTGTCCGAGGAATCCTACTTCCTTCAACCAAAACTCACATTTGCTGAACTTGGCATATAATCGATGTTCTCTGAGCTTTCCAAGTACCAAACGCAAATGCTCCTTATGCTCCTCTTCATTCTTCGAATAAACCAGGATATCATCAATGAAAACCACGACGAACTTATCCAAAAACTCCATAAACACTTTGTTCATCATGTTCATAAAATAGGCAGGTGCGTTAGTCAGTCCAAATGACATAACGGTATACTCATATAGTCCATATCTTGTGGTGAAAGCTGTCTTCGGAATATCCTGTTCTCGAATCTTCAACTGGTGGTATCCTGATCGCAAATCGATCTTGGAAAACACTTTAGCTCCTTGCAACCGATCAAACAGATTGTTGATCATTGGTAGTGGGTACTTGTTCTTGATCTTTACTTCATTCAATCCTTGATAATCAACAACCATTCTTAACGATCCATCCTTCTTCTCCACTAGAAGTACTGGCGATCCCCAAGGCAAAGAACTTGGGCGAATATATCCTTTATCCAGTAACTCCTTAATCTGCTTCTTAATTTCCTCCAAATCCTTTGCTGGCATCCTATATGGTCTCTTTGATATTGGCCCAGTGCCTGGCAATAGCTCAATCAAAAACTCAATGTCTCTATCCGGTGGCATGCCTGGAAACTCTTCGGGAAATACATCAGGAAAATCCTTTACCACTGGTACTTCCTCCTGCACAACTCCTGTTAGGCAATTTACTTGGGTCCTCTTTGGTACATGCCGGGATACATACTTGATCCTTCTCCCTTCTGGTGTGGTAAGCAAAATTGACTTACTAGCACACTCAATATTCCCTTCATACTTTGATAACCAATCCATGACTAATATCACATCCAATCCTTGAGATTCCAATACTATTAGGTCTGAAGGAAAAACATAGTTACCAATCCTTAATGGTAACCGATCACACCATAGACTAGCCACATATTCTGCTCCTGGCGAGGTTACTAACATGGGTGACCTAAGGGCTTGGGTTGGTAGGTTATACTTATCCACAAATCCCCTTGAGATGTATGAATGCGATGCACCAGTATCAAAAAGAACGAGTGCAGTAAATGACTTAACCAAGAACTTACCTATTACTGCATCGGGCTGAACTTCAACCTCCTCCACGCTAACGTGGTTCACCTGTCCCTTGTTAAAAGGGTTCGGCTTCTTCCCAGAACTTCCATTGCCATTTTGGCCTTCAGGACATTCATTTGCATAATGTCCTGGCTTCGAACACTTATAGCAAGTGACGTGGCTCAAGTCCTTCTTGGCTGGGGCGGATGGGGTGTTGTTGTTCTGTCCGTTGCTTCCTCCATTTCCATTACCATTCTTGGTGCCATTGTGATTGTGCGAGCTACCTACTCCATGGGTATGCTGAAAATGTCCTCCCGGTCTAGGGGTACAACGTGGCTTCTGCTGAGCTCCTGAATTATACTTTCCTTGTCCATATTTCCTCTTGCGGTTCTCAATTTGCTGCTGCTTCCCTTCAATCATAAGAGCACGATCTACCAACTCCTGGTAGTTGTTGAAGGTGGCTACCATCAACTGCATACTCAACTCATCATTCAGTCCTTCCAGGAATTTCTCCTGCTTAGCTGCATCTGTAGCAATGTCATCTGGGGCATAACGTGCTAGCTTACTAAACTCCTCCACATACTGGCCAACTGTCCGTCCTCCTTGGCGCAAGTTACGAAACTCACGCTTCTTCATGGACATTGCTCCTGCTGAAACATGGGCAGTACGGAAAGCCTGCTAAAACTGGTCCCATGTGACAGTGTCGACTGGGAAGGTGGCTGTGAAATTCTCCCACCAGGATGTTGCGGGTCCTTCTAACTGATGTGCGGCAAACTTAACCTTCTCCGCATCTGTGCATCCTGCTGTGATCAACTCCCTAGATATCTTGCGGAGCCAATCATCTGCTACTATCGGCTCGGTGCTACTGGAATACACCGGTGGATTTAGCCTAAGAAAATGGGCTAAGTGGTCAACATGTGGTGGTGGTGGTGGTGGGGTGTTGTTGTTGTTCCCCTGATTCTGATTCTGAACTAGCAACTGCATCAAGGGGTTTTGCTGCTGGATCAACTGGGTGAGCTCCGGCGGAAAGGCAAATCCGGGGTCACGTCTCGGAGGCATCTGAGGGTTTTAGAAAAGACGAGATATAAGAATAGAGGGGGTCTAAAGAGAAAACACTACCCATATGCACATGAGGCAAAAGCACACAATTCACTTCAATCAGTGAAACAAAGTCATACAATCGATCTAACTATCGCAAAGTGCTCGGACTACTATATTTACACGGTGGACTACTACTACTCATGAGGTGGTCTACTAGAAATATTCTACGGTTGTAGACTCCATGATATCTGCTCCTGCTTCATCAACATAGTCATCATCGCTACTATCTGCTTCCGAGTCGGTGCCGTCGATGATGATGTAGTCTTCCGGGCTAATCTCCTTGGGTTCTTCGTCTTCATCTACTAGTGTCGGGCCTCCCATAAATATTCCAATCTTCTTGATCAGATCGTCATTCTTCTCCACCAATACTTCAATTTCTTCTTCATAATCTTCACGTGTAGCCTTGAGTTCTTCCTCCAGTTCCTTGATTCTAGTTTTAGCCTTCTTCAGATCTATCATGTCGGCGCACAACTGATTCTCCTGTCGTCGAATGTGCTGGTTTAACTCCTGGATAAAAGCTGTGATTGATCTATCCTTCCTGGTGCTAATCATCTCCCAGTGTTCATCTCGGCGCCCACAAATCTGGTAGATAGTATCCTTGAGATCCTTGCGGTAGACTTCTCCAATGCGTCCCATGGCAATGTGAGCTGCCATACTCTTTCCTAGACTCCAAGTTGGTGCATCAAAAGAAAACTCTATGGTCTCAGTGACTGGCATGAATGTCCTTCCTGGAACTTGAACTTGAATCATCCAGCGCTCTTCTTCAAGTAAAGTGGCGTTGTCGGTTCCCGTGAAGCTTGGCACTCCTATGTTCAGGTATCTAGTGACTTTCTTCAAGTGGCGTCCAAAGGGTGTATCTTCATCTGGTTGTGTGAACTTGTTCCTTGCATCCGCCATCCTAAAGAGTAGAAAAGATGAGAAGTCAGAAGAGAAGAGAGTGAGTAGTGATCTAGGTCTTTAGCTTAGTGGTCGTGTCCTACAGTCAGCGTGTGCTCTGATACCATCTCTGTGGCGACCAGACCTCAAACAGTCTGATCTCTGTGCTCCGGTGTCATCCCTGGATCAGTAATGCTGACACCACACAGTACTCGGAGGATTTATAGCAGAGTAGCAATCACACACTTATTACATCGAGTGTCTCAAAAGAGAACTTATTACAATAAATATGGCTTAAGGCCATCTAATAACGATAACAGCGGAAGGCTTGGAAGATAAGTGAGTCCATCAACTCCAACGGCATCACTGAGTATAGAACCACGACCTAAAAACTCCTTAATCATCGTCTAAAAAGTCTGCAACATTAACGTTGCATCCCAAAAACGGGTCAGCACATGGAATATGCTGGCAAGGTAACACATAGAGAGTAAAGAAATGCAACAGCTATACTATATGCATATTGGGCTGGTGGAAAGCTCTATGGTTACAGTTTTTGCGTAAAGCCAATTTTTCCCTACTTCAAAGGAAATAAATTTAATTACTATCATGGTGGTTGTTAAACATTGAGAATGGTTGACAGCATTCTCAATCCCAATTAAAGTAACATCATTAAACCCAACAAAATTAACTTTAGGGTAACATGTTGAGATACACATGAAAATCCAAGTACCAGATACTCAAGATTGTCCATAACCGGGGACACGGCTAACCATGATTAGTTTATTACACTCTGCAGAGGTTTGCGCACTTTTCCCCACAAGACTCGATCGCCTCCGTTTGGTTTCTCGCACTATAGGGTGTTTGAGAAGACGGATGACCGAGATATAGTCTTTCAGAAGCGCTAGCACCTTACGATCTGGTAGACCGTACCACCTACATCCCCTACATCTGCTAGTCTACCACTGTAAGAGTTCGCACAACTTACTCAACTATGCCAGAGCCCATAATGGCTTGTGGCTGCACACGGAAGTTTCTAGTATGAATAATCTCATGATCCCTTTGAGCCTGGGTGGCGGTCCAAAAGAAAAACAGGCAAGTCCTGGAAACCCCAGGTGCCTCAATCCACCAAGATGTGTGTTTAAGTTGCCACCTTAGATAAACCATTAATTATCAATCTCACATCTGTCATGGATTTCACTCACCCAATCCATGTCTACTAGCATAGCATGGCATAATAAGCAAACGTAGAAAGTAACTCCCAAAGGTTTGATAATAAACAGGTAATAGGTACTACCTCATCTACTTCCCATCCCACAATTTAATTAGATCATAATCATGCAATGTGTGAGAATTGATCTAATGCAATAAAACTGGGTTGTAGAAAAGGTATGATCAAAGTGTTACTTGCCTTGCTGATGATCCGCGAAACCTAGAGATTCAAAGTAACAGGCGGCGCACTCCGGGTATTCTATCGCAGACAAACAAACAAGCATACAATAAGTACTCATCTAATACACAGGTAAAACTCAAATAGAAGATCTAACCAGAAAGTTCAACTTAAGAACCCTGGTTGGCAAAAAGAATCAAATCGAACGAAGCAAAAGAAAACAAACGGCGAAAGAAACAACTTCGTTCTAGTAATCTGGATCTAAGTCAAATTTTACAGTAGCAGAAACATGTTTAAGTTGATTATTCGGAAAGAGGGTTTCGAGACGAAACTCCAAGCGCTTGAATCGCCTGATTCCGATAAACGAGTGAAAAGTTATACTAAAACGAAAATCGGATCAGAAATCTCGATCAGAAAATAACCGCGAAAAATCCGACGAAAAAAAAAACGACGAACAGAATTTCTAAAAAAAACGGCACGGAAAACAAGGCGGTGGCGAACCTCGGCCGGCGTGCTGCTCCGGCGGCGGCGGCTAGGGCGGCTAGGGTTAGGGCGGCGGTGGTGGGCTGGCTCGGCTCGGGCCTCGGGCGCGCTATATAAAGGCCCCGGCCAGGCGGTGTCCTAGCCGAGTACGGCCCAAAGTCAGTTCCGCGTTTTTTTTAATAATTCTGCTCGGAAGAAAAATAAAAAGAAATACTAAACGGACTCCAAAAATCACGAAATAAATTTTCCCGGGTTTCTAAAATCAAGCCCGATAAAGTGAACATTTATCTGGGCCCAAACTACAACTTTGAAAAACGCGCATTTTTCCTAAATTCAAATAAAAATACCAAAAACTCCGAATAAATCTTATTTGATTTTTTTTATTAAATCCTCAATATTTCTATATTTTGGGAAAGTCATTTTATTCCCTCTCTCATATTTTTGTAATAGAAATAATTGATGATAAAATAAATAAAATAAAATGATCCTGTTTAGATAATTTGAGAAAACTCAAATATGTAAATAACGAAATCCCCAACTCTCTCCGTGGGTCCTTGAGTTGCTTAGGATTTTCTAGGATCAAAACCAAAAACAAAATAAAATATGATATGCATGATGATCTAATGTATAACATTCCAAATTGAAAATTTGGGATGTTACATAGAGGCAAGACAAGTCCAACGCCGAGCCGGAGCATACACAATCGTCAACAGAGAACTCGTCAAGCGCAGTGTCACTGGAGTCCTCCAGCGATGCGTTGAGCAAGAGAAGGGCATTGCAATCCTCAGAGACATCCACCAAGGAGAACGCGGCCTCAAGATCACTCGTCGCCAAAGCCTTCCGCCATGGTTTCTTTTGGCCGACTGCTTTGGATGACGCCAAGGAGTTAGTTAAACATTGCAAAGGGTGCCAACTCTTCAGCTCCAGGCAACACATGCCGGCTTCAGCACTCAAGACCATTCCCCTCACTTGGCCCTTCGCCGTTTGGGGACTGGACATGGTGGGCCCATTCAAGACGGCGCGGGGCGGCATGACACATCTGCTTGTCGCCGTGGACAAATTCACCAAATGGATTGAGGCAAAGCCGATCAAGAAGCTGAATGGGCCGACTGTCGTGACATTTATCGTAGGTACGGCGTGCCACACAGCATCATCACCGACAATGGCACGAATTTCGCCAAGGGAGCCTTGTCACGTTTCTGCGCGACGCAAGGCATCCGGTTGGACCTAGCGTCCGTCGCCCACCCGCAGTCAAACGGCTAGGTCGAGCGAGCCAACGGCCTCATCCTTTCCGGCATCAAGCCCCGACTAATCGTACCACTGGAGCGTTCAGCCGGCTGTTGGCTCGATGAGCTGTCGGCTGTCCTCTGGAGTCTGCGCACTACACCAAACAAGTCAACCGGCTTCACTCCTTTCTTCCTCGTATATGGTGCCGAGGCGCTCATCCCAACTGACACCGAGTTCGACTCGCCTCGGGTAACCATGTACACGGAAGCCGAGGCCAAGGAAGCACGAGAAGACGGCGTCGACCTGCTGGAGGAAGGCCGGCTGTTAGCCCTCAGCCGGTCCGCCATCTATCAGCAGGGCCTGCGCCGCTACCACAGCCGGAAGGTCAAGCGAAGATCCTTCCAAGAGGGCGATCTTGTGCTCCGGCTGATCCAACGAACAGCCGGCCAGCACAAGCTCTCGGCCCCTTGGGAGGGCCCCTTCGTCATCAGCAGAGCCTTAGGCAACGACTCCTACTACCTGATCGACGCGCAGAAGACGAAGGCACGAAAGAGAGACGACTCCGGCAAGGAGTCGGAACGACCATGGAACGCCAACCTCCTCCGAAGGTTTTACAGTTGAAATGCAGTATGTATCACGCTAACTTTTGTACTAAGTACGAGACAATAGGCCCCCCGAGGAGAGCTCGGGGACTGCCATCTTTTGTCTATGAATGAAAAGTATCATGCTTATGGCCTTGTCACTGCATTCACTTTTTTCCGTCCGGCACCGGGTTCGACTAGTCGGCCCGGGGACTGGCCGCCTGGAGTTATATTAGAAGTCATACCCACAATCAGACAAGTAGTGTGCTGGCCCCCAAGCCTCCTCTTGCCAAAAGTCGCAGTTCGAAGAACCGGCTGTCCGGCTGGCAAGAGTTAAGGGGAGGAACGGGTGCCCACATGAAAAACAGCTAGGGACTAACGGACTAATATAACAAAAGCCGGTTTTTCTCCCACCGCCGACCGGCTACCAGAGTAGCCGGCCGGCCGGCTTCCATTCACCTCGCTCCAATCTAAGAAAGCTCGAGTACTTGCCTTCCCAGAAGGGGAAGGCGGCAAAGGAAACAGCCTAAGGATAAAAAGCATACGTAAATGGAAGCCAAACATGCACACAATCATATTTACATAAAAGACCTTCAAAAGGCCAGCATTCGACATAGTTTGAATACACCCCCAGTGGGTGGAACTGCGCAAGTTTGATAAAGTTGTTCAAAAGGCAACAAGCAAGAAAAAACAAGGACGACAGACTAAGCCAAGGGAGCGATTGGCGAGTCGGGCAGGTCGGTGGAGACGGCAGTGCCGGCTGGAGGAGTGGCCGGCTGGCGAACCTCGGCATGATCACCGCCTCCCGCAGAGGGCGCGCCAGCACACGCCTCGTTGCTGGAGGCACGATCAGGCTGAGGCTGGCTGGCCGCTTCGCTGGCCGGCTCAACGTCTTTGCCCTCCTCTCCTTCGTCGTCTTCGCCTTCATCGCTGGAGGCGATCTCCTCTGTCGAGTCTTCACCCGCTACCGGGTCCAGTCCGAACCACTCCTCCGGCTGGGCAACGCCATCGTCATTGATCTCAGGAGCGAAGACGCTGATGTTAGTACACTCGGCGATCGTCGAAGCGCGCTGAGCGATAGCCGGCCGCACCTCCTCCAACTCTTCGTCGGCCTCCAGCCGCCAGGTGCGCAACTGGTCCAGGTTCAGCCCCGGATACCAGGCTCGGACAAACTCCAGCGCCCGCCCAGCTCCAAGCCGGGCTGCCGGCGCCTTCCAGGCCTCGAAGCGGCCAACCGCCACCTCCAGCCAGTCGGCAGTCCGACTCGGGGTGCGGGGAATCATCTTCCTTGGCCAGAGGGCGGCCAACACCTACGCCCCGGCGCGCTGGAGGCGGCAAAGCATACGATGAGCCGGCTGCAGCCCGCTTGGACCGCCAAGAGTTGCTCCTCAAGCGTCCGACTCGCGTCCGGCGCGATGTCGGCCCCCGCCTGACGGCGCGCTTCGCGATGGGCCTCGATGGTTTGGGTAGCGAAGATGGAGTAGCCAGGAAAGTAGTCTGCACAGAGAATAAAAAGCAGCACAAGTCAGAGCACAAATCAGGCGGCAAGGGGCATGCAAGGAGCGAGGAAGGCGGCTTACCGTCGATCAAATCCTCAATACGGCCGAAGCCTTCATTCAGCGCTTGCCTGGTCTCAGCCCAGCCCGCCGCTTCGGTCTCGAACTCGGCCTTCAGGGCGGCTTCGTTATCCTGCGCCTTCTTCAGGGCCGCCTTGTGGCTCTCCTCCTGGTCAGACAACTTCTTGACCAGGCGGTCACGCTCCAGGACCAAGGCGTCGTACTCAGTTTCCTTGGCGCGAAGGGCGGCCTGCGCCTCGCTGAGCTGCCCCCTCAAGTCGGCATTGGCTCCTGCCAGCATGAAGAGAAAGGAAATTAATAAGGTGAAGTCGTCAAGGAAGATCCGACCCGGCTGCTCAGCAGTCGGCCCGAATCTCGGGGACTACACCCAGTGGGTGCGCTGACGCGCCCCCACAGGAGATGAACGAAACAAATACGCACTCCGGCTGCTGGTTAGGTCCTCGGTTCTCCTGCCCAGCTCCTGAGCCTGGGAGTTGAAGGCGGCTGCACGGAGGTTGTGATACTCCTGAAAGATTATACATGAAGCAAGGATAAGTTAAGTTGTCAGAACCTAGTAAGTTCCAAGCCTCCTACGCAGCATCCGGCTCGAAACTCGCGGACTACACCCAGTGGGTGCGCTGACGCGCCCCCACGAAAGAAATCGAAAGAGCAAAATAACCAAGGACAGAAGACTCACCCGGATGACAGCCCACATCGAGAGAAACTCTTGAGTGTATCGCTGCAGCGAGGCGGCCTGAGCTTGAAGCCGGTTCCGGACCTCCTGAGCCGCCACGTTCAGCTTGCCCGTCCCCCCGCTGGGAGTCCACTCGGACGTGCTGACGCTGGCCGTCTCCAGGGCCTCCGCCGTCTGGCTGGCGCCCGCTGCTCGGTGCGGTTTCGGCGCGGAGGCGCCACCCCCTGCGTGCCTGCGCAATGCCGGCTGCACCTCGAGGCCAGCCCCTACCATCGGCTCGCCCCTGGACGCCTGCTCTGGCGCCGCAGCTGATTGGCCGCGTTGGCCCGCTCCAGTCGCCGCCGTCTGCGATGCCCCCTCCACAAAGATCACGGGGTCCTCCCGCCTCTCCATAACCGGCGGGCCTTGGTCGACCTCCTCCGACGGGGGCACGGGAACGTCGGGGGCCACGGCACGGAGGGGAACAACGAGCAGCGGAGGCCGGTTTTGCGAGGCCTCCGCCTCCGTCTCTGCGGCTGCCGCCTTCGCCCGGGCCTTGGCCGCTGCGGCGGCCTGCTCCTTCGTCGCCTGGGCGGTCCTTCGCTCCGCCGCCTCCCGCTCCTCCCGCGGCTCCCGCGCGTTCCGCTCCATGGCCCCCTTAAGGTCGGCGCGGGGATCCACGCGGCGGGAGCTTGAAGACCCTCCAGTCGGCCCTACTACGGAGCCGCCAGGACCTTGCTCGAGAGAAAGCGGTGCCCTGTCCGGCAAGAAAAGAAAGGTTTAGAAGAGTTTTGGACGAAGAAGACAAAAAATATATACGCAAGACATTCGACGACTTACGCAGAGATCGCCTGCGGCTGCTTCACCGCCTTGCGGAAGCGGGCCGCCTTCATGCCCGCCTCATCCCGTTTGGTCGCCACCGTGGAGGCCTTGGATTTTTTCGGCCGGCTACCGAAGAAGGTCGACGCGGCCCGGCGCTTCTGCGCGCCGCCACGGGCAGCCGGCACGGCAGACGAGCCCGCGCCTTGATGATCGGGCGCCGGCTGGCGGTGCGGGGCGACTTCGACCTCGTCGTCATCCGGCCAGTCCTCGAAGCTGGCCCCGAGTCCCGCGCCTCCGGCCTCGTCGCCTTCCCCCACGATGGCGTCTTCCATGGCGGCCGCTCCCAGGTCCGGATCGTCGGCGTCGTCCACCGTGCGGTCGGGGAGGAGCTGGCGCTCTACCCCCGCGGCCCCAGCTGTTGGCGGGAGAAGAGGGTTCTGCAAAAGGCAAACCAACTGATCAAGAGTTGGCTATCATGAGGCTGGCTACAAAAAGGAAGAAAAGAAGAAAGAACTTACGGCAGGCGGAGGGTTGGCGCGGGAATACGGCTTCTTGCCGTATCGCCAATCCTCGGCGAGCTTGCAGTTGGAGACATAATTCACCATGTAAGACACCTCTGCGCGAGGCATCTCGTTGGTGCTCAGCCGGCACGGGTCGAAGCGGCCGCTCATTTGGCAGATCATGTGAGGCCGGCCTTGGAGCGGAAGAACCCGGCGCTCCACGAAGGCGGCCACCAAGTCGGCTCCGGTCAGGCCCTCCGACTGGATCATCACCCGAAGCCGGGAGACGGCTGCGTTCCCGGCCTGAGACAGCGACCTGGCCCGGTAGCTCCATGAAGGCTGCCTCCCAGCCGGCGGGCCGGCTACGTAATCCGGCAGGTTGACGTAGTCGCCTTGCTGGGCGACGTTCTTCACGTAGAAATAAGACTTCTGTCAAAGCTTCACCGACTGGATCAGCGGAATGGACGGGAATGGATTGTTCTCGCTCGCCCTCCTCATATCAATGAAGGCTCCGCAGGGGGCGGGCACGCCCGCGACGACGGTGCCAAGCTTGCTTTGGAAGAACTCCCCCCAGAGCTCGAGCGTGGGGAGAACTCCAAGAAAACCCTCGCACAGGGTGACGAAGGCCGACAGCAGCATCACCGCGTTGGCGTGAGGTGATGTGGTTGGAGGTGGTAGAACTCGAGGAAGGCTCGAAGGAATCCGCTCGCCGGGAGGCCGAAGCCGCGTAGGCAGTGCGAGCGGAAGATCACCCGCTCGCCCTCCTCCGGTGCCGGCGAAATCTCCCTCGCCGGCGCTTGACGAACCCGCACAAGGTTCTCGTCGGGCAGACGCCGTGTCCGGCGGAGGAACTCGACGTGGTCCTCGTGGACGTTGGAGCCATCCCACGAGCTCGACAGTGCCATGGGAGCGATGCGGCTGTGAGCAAGACGAAGCGACGGCGGAACGGCGCAGCAAAGAGTTGTTGCGGCGAAGAGAAGAAGAAGGAGGGCGAGAAGGGGCGGAGTGAGGGAGAGCGCGCGAGCCTCTGCCGCTCCCCCTCCTCCTCCTACTTATAGACCGCACGGCGGAGCCGAGGAGGCGCGGCGTGGGGGAACGTGGGGATCAACTGCGCCCAGTCCCCCACGTCCCGCAATTATTGTGCCTTGATGGCAGAATAAAACCGCCGCGGGAAGGCGAGCGGTCCATGTGGGCCGCAGAAGATCCGCGCTCGGACCGAGGCCTGTGAGTGGCGGGCCCGGGCCTGCAGCGGCGTCCCGTCACGCGCGTGCGTTGGCAGGATTTCCTCACCACGTGGCCCGAGTTCCCGCCTACGAGAAACGGAGCTTTTCCGAAGACGGCGCGCACGAGCGAAGCCGGCCCCTCGGGATAGGAAGCTGACCTAGCTTCTCATCCCATTGTCAGCCTTGAAGCTCGTTCAGCTTCGGGGACTACTGTTGGAGTAAATAACCATGGGTAGCCTAGCCAGCTCCCCCTGGCCCTTCTGAAAAAATTACGAGCCGATTCGGCCCTCGAGAATCCAAGACACAGGGCCGCCTTCCCCTTGCCGGCTGTCCCCAGGCCGGCTATCGGAAGGCGACCCGACTTCAGCCCTCATGAAGAGAAGCCGCGGGAGGGCCGGCTCTGAGAAGCCGGTCGCGAGAAGGCCGACTCCAAGAAGCCGGCTCCCATAAAGCGGTCAAGATCGTACCCTTGAAGTCTGCATCCACATAACGGCAATGTGACGGGGTGTGGCTACAGTGAAGCCTGCCACCCCCGAATCCCGGAGCACGCCTGGCACAGTGCACCGTACGGGTGGCCATGACCCGTCCGACGCAGCACTGTTGCCACGTTGACCCTGATGTCATCCACGACGGGCTACTAGTACGGCCCACGGGCGGTGGGCCCCTTCGGGCAGAGAGATACCCGAAGGCGGCCAGACCTCCCCCAGTCGGCCCAAGATAGAGCCGGCTCCCCACAGCCGGCTTGCCACCTTCCTCGAAGAAGACGCCCCATTAAGGAGACAAGACGCGGTGAGGCTACAGCGATCACCCGCCGGAGGGCGGCACTGTAGCCACGCCCACTTCGGTGAAGCCCTCGTCACCAGGATTGAGCAACAGTAACCAGCCACCGACAAGGCCCTGGACAGTGGGGCCTTCCTGTCGACCAAGGAGCCGGCAGCTGGCGGGACCCACCAGCCGGCGGGCCCCAGCAGCCGGCGCAGAAGCCGGAGAGCGTAGACATAGACGGCTGGGCCCCGTGCCCAGCCGGATTACCATTGTACCCCCGGGGGGCAGGCCTATATAAACCCCCCGGGGCATCCATACAAAGGGAGATCAATCCCCTCTAGTCTCAAACACCACATAGGGAGGAGAAGAGAGCAAGCCGTGCCCTTCTTCCTCCTCTCGCCAAACAGCTCAAGGAGCACCGTGTAGCTACTTGTTCATCTAGTGACCATGCGGAGACCCCGCAGAGCAGCAGTAGGGGTGTTATCTCCACGGAGAGCCCCGAAGCTGGGTAAGATTCGCCGGCGTGCATGTCGCCTCATCCCGTTTCCAGGCACCGGCGACGTCTTACTGGCTCCCACAATGATAAGCCACCCGTTGGCATATGTCGCACCTACCACCCGACAAGAGGATTTAGATACAAGGGAACGGAGAGATCATGAATTGATTAGAGAATATTTGAATGATCCACCGGTAAGATTTGGATAACGAGATCTGAATGCTGGAATGAATAATATTTGAAAGATGGCCTTCGGAGGAAAGAAATGGAAACAACTCATGAAATGCTCCGGACGGTTGAAAAGAATTCTCACAATCGAAAACAACTATGAGAGGATGGCATCAAGCTAGAACCATGAATCTTCGAGAGAATGGACCAAGATTTATAGGAAACACTTCTTTGGTCTTTGTTGAGGATATAACCTCTGAGGGTAAACCGCCCAGGAGGGGCCGGTTCACCTTTAGCTATACTGAAGCCCAAGGAAACCTAGAAGATGGCGCTTTACGGATGAAGCTTAGAGGCCCAGAGCCCACAGGCGATTTAGGGCCCATGATAGTAAACCGCCATGATTGTATAAACTTGCATTGTAAGATAGGAAAGAAGAGACCGAGGCGGACACTTGTATGAGCCAGCCTCGGGACTCTGTAGACCAGCCGGGGTCCTCCCGAGTATATAAAGGGGTGACCCGGCGGCAGTTCAGGGACAGAAAAAACAACAACTCGAAGCCGGACAAAGCAGATTCGCTCCCTGGCCTTCGAAACCCCAGCAATACTGATCACAACTAGACGTAGGCTTTTACCTTCATTGAAGACCCGGCGGCCATGGAACATAGCTCTCCTACGGCCTTATTACACTTGAAGCCACAGGCTTTTCATATGTACATATTTCAACAATGTATATATTATGATTAATATAATAAACCGGCATCCTTGCTATCAAGCAGGGCCTCCGCCGTTTTTCCTTCAAATATCTGTTAACGTGGGAGCTTCCTGTTCAAACATAGGTGTATTCACCAAAGAGAACATAGCGTTACTACCCTCTTGATGCAGCTATCACGCCACAACAAAGCTTGGGAGCTTCACACCCAAGGGGCCAAAGAGAGTCTTGTTGCTACGCACAACTCAAACATAGGCACCCATTGAGCACAACTCACAAAGTTACTTGGAGGCTCTTTGCGTCAAATACCATAGAGTTTGAAAGGACCCTTGTAGCTGGGTATCGACCCACGGCTTGGAAGCCTGGTGTATTCACCTAAAACCCTGGGTTAACCAGCATTCATCAAGTAAGCCACTCCTATCCAGGTAATCCTGGCATGACCCGTCAAACGTTTGACAGTTACTCTCATTGAGACCCTGAACTTGGCAAAGTTAAAACGATGATTGGTTAGCTGGAGGGCCATCTTAAAAGGCTTTGCCAAAATGGTTTAACACAGTGGCCTGGCAGCCCATGAAAAGCCTCGATTTGGGCCTGGCAGCCCTCGAAAAGCCTCGACTATGGTTTTTTTTGTTTGCTTTTTTCCCAAGTTTTTATTTTTTGTGAGGTCTATGTTAAACCGGAGTTTTTTAACCTGGCATGGCTTACAGATCTTCTGTTAAAATATACAATTAAAGGTAATCCGGCATCCCTCAAAACCGGTCTGGCTTTGACACTTTGTCTCCAGCAATCGGCTGGTGTTCATCACAACCCGGTTCTATATCATATGTATATATACCAACATGGCATGGTGGAAGTTGGGTTTTCACCTTTCTTCAAATCACAATTGGTAAACCAGCATCAATGTTTTATATCACAGGTATGATTTATTATTGCTGCAACCGTAGTTGCTTACCAAGTTGTGTTGGGTATTTTGACCCGTCCGGTGGTAAACTGCCTGGACAGATTTTCCTTATGCAGGCACAGGGATTGCATAATATTGTAAAAATACATAAGCCAGTACTGAAATTCTCATGACAAATCAACGCAAAGTGTATCCCGCTGCACGAGGGCAACGGATCAAAGTATTTCCACTAGCTTATTACAACGCGCTTGAAGGCCCAAAATATGGTGTTTCCAGTAGAACAAGGTTTCTACAGCATCACTCTAATTTCCGGATCAAGTCTCATTACCATGTTGATGCGAAGTTGATGGGTCATCTGGTGTCGGTTCAGCCTCCTCTTCCCCACCTAGCGGCTGGAAGTTTGTGGTGGTCCAGTCAATCCGGGTTAAGGCCTGAAAGATAACTTCTTCACTGATAAGTTTTGACGGATCAATGTTAGGGGCATAAGTGTGCTTACGGATTCCTGGAATAAGATTTTGTGCCTCCGGAATGACAGGGTTAGCCCGTTTGTTGTTGGCATCGTAATAAGACTGGTGAACCATCAAGTTAGCATCTTCTGCCAGCTAACTCGCTAGAGGACGCATCTCCCTTGTCACTCTTTTAAGGGCTGCATCATCAAAATCTGCCCCGTTTTCTTGTGTTCTTGGAAAGCCTTTGGCAAGGTCAACCGGATCCAAGTCAGCTATCCATGCTTTGGCTCGGGTAAGTGCCAACAAAGCGCCGGCCCTGGCAGCAGATCGCTTCACCTCTTCTAGTTGTGCTGGTACCATGGATAGCCTTGTCAGAGTATCCTTGATCAGTGTTGGGGCCGGATTGTCATAGGAGGCTACACAGATAACCCGTTGTGCACCGGTGTAAAGTTGTTCCAGAAGAGTATATCTGAGCCCAGATGAGTAATGCGGCTCCCTGCAACGGTTTAAGAATTTCATATTTCAACCGGCACCTTACAAGATGGGTATTTCAAATACTTTGCTAGGAATACTTACCAAATACTGTGGAGGTCATGGCGCTCACTTGACACTTTAACCCAGAAAGCTCTTCTGCCACCGGTTTAAGTGCAGATTTGGCGTCTTCAGCCCGTTTCAGCAATGTTCCTTTTTCAGTGTCCCAGTTGGCACATTCCGTCTTGAATTCTTCTTTCAATCGTTCTATGGAAGTTAAAGCGGCTTGAAGTTCATCTTTGGCTTTGGAAGATTCTTCTTGGTGAGATTTGATATTTTCTTGAAGATCAGCAATATGCGTCCGTTGATGGTTTATGTCAGCCTGCCAAAATTAAAAGGAGCATTTCAATATTTTATCAAAAGTCCCAAGCATACAACTGGTTCTACACTTGGCACTTGGGGGCTAATGTGGATTAATTCTTTCTTACTGCTTATTCAAAGTCCCAAGGATTCATACAAGTTTCAATCTTGGCACTTGGGGGCTAATGCGGATTAATTCTTTCTTACTGCTTATTCAAAGTCCCAAGGATTCATACAAGTTTCAATCCTGGCACTTGGGGGCTAATGTGTGTTTGTTCAAAAAACTTAAAAGTCAACAATGTGCAGTTTGGAAATTCAAAGTCCTGGTTTGTTTTTACAAATTAAACCGACCCTTGGGGGCTACAGGATACAAGGCAGTGAAAATACAAAGATAAGGAGGAAAATATTTACCTCATAACGTTCCTTCATCAGATTTACCAAGTCAACCTCATTATCTCGACTTGTATAAAGCCGGTTCAAGAAACCGGAATTAAGATCCTGGGCAGAAATATTGGCATATTTTGACATATCAGTTTCCATCTTCCTCTTGCCCATTGAAATAAACTCATCCTTGGCGGTATGTTTTGCCAAGACAACTGGATCACCCGGAGTGGTATAAGCAGTGCCAGTAACAATAACGTCATCGTCTTTGGCTGGGCTTGGTGGATTAGCACTTGACTTCAGTGGATCAGCTGCCGGACTTGCAGGCATAGCATGTGGACTTGAGGTATCCTCATGTATGGCCGGATAAGCTTCCGGCGGATTAGCATTGATAGTTGGCTCTGGCAGGGTAAAATCATCCATGAGATTATCAAGATTTTTATCAAGATCCTCAGGAGCTTTCTCCGGTTCAAATTCACCGCTAGGGGCGCTGGTCTTGGCCTTCTTACTCAAACGAGCTTGAGCACTAATATTAAAACAAAGATTAGCATGGTCAACTGAGTTATGAAAAAGAAGGGAAGATTACACACTTACCCAGGGACGGTTTTCAGTGGAGGCAGCTGAGTGGTTGATGAACCGCCAGACGAATTAGTAGATGCCTGATAATTTGAATAAGATGAATTGAGAGGGCATCGGAAGAAACCTTTCAAAAGATAACGTTTTTCAGGAGAATAAGGAACCTCTAGACGACGTTTCCGGTGTGGGGTGTGAGGTAAACCGGAAGAAGTGACCTTTTGACCACTGTGCCGGGTTGTGCGACGCCCTTCGGTTTGCTGTGTCTCCAAAGAAAGTTTTTGATCCAAATGAGCAACAGGGTGAGAGCATTTCACTTTTCGAACTGCACGGCGAAATCGTTGAACCGGCACAAGTTCTGAGTCAGAAAGACAAATTACCTCAACATGATCTGCATGGCTGGCCTCCGCATCATCCTGGGAATAATCATTATCAGTAAAATATATGGATAGAAGTCAAGGGAGTCAAACTTTACCTCATCAGCCGAGTCATCGACATCTTCTGGTGGTTCCGAAGACTCAGCAGTTTTCTTTTTGGCAGCTTTTTTGATGACTTTGGTCTTACCACGAGGAGCTTTAGCTACTTTGTCTTGAGTTTTCTTTTTCCAAAAGGAGCTACTGGCCTATGAAATTGCACAAAAAGATTATTATAGCAGTGTCGAAGCGGAGAAGGATCAGGAAAAGTACAAGATTAAAATATTTACCACTGGCAGTTTGTTGGAGGCGTAAAAAGGACGCACACCAATTTGAGTACATACGGCGAGCGGTTCGTCAAGTATCTTCTTTACACTTTCACTGACTTCATCGTCCATCGGTTCTATTGAATTAAAACGTTGAGGATCATTGGTGTTGCCGGTGTATTCAAACATCAATCTGGGCCGGCGGCTTAAAGGAAGAATGCACCATGAAATCCAGCAACGGACGAGATCAACACCAGTTAAACCGTTAGCAAGAAGAGCCCGGAGTTTGGCGAGTTGAGGTGCATAGGCTTGTCGATCTTTGGCAGGCAATGTCTTAGGTAAAGGGTGATTATTACTGAGCCGGTGCAGACGGTAGCCCGGCAAGGGATTCTCTTCTGCAGGGGCAGTATTCTGACAATAGAACCAGGTTTGGTTCTAGTCTTTTGGATGGCTGTGAAGTTTGGCGTGAGGAAAATCAACCTCTTTCCTCTTTTGGATTGACACACCGCCAAGTTTAGTATTAGGTCCATCAGAAAATTCCGTCCGGCGGTTTAAGTGAAAGAGATCTAGAAAGAGGTCGACAGCTGGTTCTTCTTGCAGATAAACCTCGCAGAATACTTGGAAATTGCATATGTTGGACACAGAATTTGGTCCAATATCTTGAGGATGAAGTTGGAGCCTGGCAAGAACATCTCAGAAATTTTTTGATCCGGGAGGACTCAAACCTCGAGCTAAATGTTGCAAGAATACAATCACTTCTCCATCTTGAGGTTCAGGGGGGCACTCAGGGCCAGGAACTCGCCAATGGAGGACATTTTTTGAAGCCAAAGCGCCGGTGGTGATATATTCATTGATTTGTGTTTCTGTGATCCGAGATGGAACCCAGTTGAAAGCAGTAAATTGCTTCGTCATCTTACAAAGTCTATAAAAGGAAAATGGACGGTTTACGATTGGCGGTTCGTATGTGTTTGTCAAAATGTTAAACCGGCAATTCAAGGTATACGTATGAAGTGAACCGAGCATGGCTGTTCAAAGTCTAGATGGCGGTTTACGAGAGGGATAATGACCTACGACGGATTATCAACACTAAAGGATAAACCGCCTTTTTTAAGGCAGAACCCCAAGCTGGAAATTTGTTAAGTGTGGAACAAACAGGTTTCACAAGTTGCAATTATTATTCTGGATCAAACGGTCGCTCTAGAAGGAAAAATTTCTAGACCTAAAACAGTGCCGAGAAGTTCATACACTCAAAGAGGGCTTCCAAACAATGGAAATGAGATCTATTTTTATGCAAGATAAGTACAAACAATTGCTGCAGCAGTTCTACGTTGTTTTTACAATCTAAACAGGGCATTGGAGGTGAAAACTAACAAGGGTTTGCATCGGGCGGCGATGACCGCCGATGAACTTAACAAAGGTTCCAATGCAGACCTGAGAAGGGGAAGGAGAAGAACTCACAGATGTGGACGAGCTGCGGAGGTTCGCCGTCGATTTCTGGTCAGAGTTAGGTCGATGCAGCGGCCTGAGTCGGTGTGGACTGGAAGATCAACGACGGCAGCGGCGGCGATGCTTGAGGTCTTCGGGTCGAGAGGAGGAAGACGATGCGGTTTGGAAAGGGGGAAAATGGAAGGCGCCCCGGTCTTATTTATAAGGAAGTGGGATAAAATAGCAGGCGCGAAAATCGAGGAATCGGAAGTCGCAGAAGAGGATGCAGCTGCCCCCTCAATCTTCGGGAATTAATTAAACAGAAGGGAATCTTTATAAAACCTTTTTATACAGGAATGACATCACAATGATTTACTACAGTAATAAAAGATGACGTCATGGCGATTCACCAAAGTTCACAGGGAAAAGACAATATGGCGGTTTACGAGAATTGCCAGAAATTCAAAAGATTGAAGATTGACATGAACAGTTTCAAATCAATCTGGGGCCTAATGTTGAGGATATAACCTCTAAGGGTAAACCACCCAGAAGGGGCCGGTTCACCTTCAGCTATACTGAAGCCCAAGGAAACCCAGAAGATGGCGCTTTACGGATGAAGCTTAGAGGCCCAGAACCCGCAGGCGAGTTAGGGCCCATGATAGTAAACCGTCATGATTGTATAAACTTGCATTGTAAGATAGGAAAGAAGAGACGGAGGCGGACACTTGTATGAGCCAGCCTCGGGACTCTGTAGACCGGCCGGGGTCCTCCCGCGTATATAAAGGGGTGACCGGACGGTGGTTCAGGGACAGAAAAAACAACAACTTGAAGCCAGACAAAGCGGATTCGCTCCCTGGCCTTCGAAACCCCAGCAATACCAATCACAACTAGAGTAGGCTTTTACCTTCATTGAATGGGCCGAACTAGTATAAAATTATCGTGTCCCTTTGTCCGGTGTAACCCCTTCAAGCTAACCAGTAGTGATGGCTCCACGACTAAGTCCTTTCATGAGGACATCTGCCGTGACAATTCCACGACAGTCTTCAAAATCTAAGAATGACGACAAGATACGACACCATGAATTATTGAGGCACTCCGAAATGAAGAATAAAAAGGTTGAGCCAACGATGAAAAGAATTCGACAGATCTTGGAGAAAACATAAGACTGATGATAATTCATTCTTACGTCAAATTCGAAAAGAAATTTGAGGATAGCTCCGGGAGAATAAGAAGAGTCAGGTAAGATCCTAGGAAAAGACCTGTGGGTTAGGGCCCACTCAAAAGATACACCGTTGAATGATTAAAAAAAAGAACCTGTGGGTTAGGGCCCACTCAAAAGGAAACATCGTTGAAATGATTGCTTGAAAAGAGAGATTCCACCGGTTGAATTAAATGACTTGAGCGAGATAACATCCTCGAAAAAAAATGCTTGAATGGATCTAGAATGACAAGACGAGCCTTTTGCGATATCTTGAGCACTCCGGAACAAATGAATAGCGAGAAGTGAATTATTATGAGGTGCACCGGCATGAGAAGACATTTGAAACGAGGAAAGGATATGATCAACAAAGCTTGAATTGAAACCACCGAAGAAGAAAAAGAACGAAGAATGATGAACTAGAAGCTCCGTTAGAATCTTCATGAGAACCACCGGATAAGAATATTGACGGAAAAGGATGGAGAGACTTCGCATCAATAAGATGGATACTTGACTAGGAAATCTTAGTCCTCGAAGAAAAAGGGAGGGTGGGCGGAAAAACAAAGGCAGCTTGGAGACGAATGAAACAAACACCGTTGAGAAGACTTGAGTTGATCTTGCGGATGTTGAAATGATCGGATCCACTTGAAGAGAAAACACGCCGGTTTTCGGTGTACTAGAGTAGGGGTACCCTAGTATCCCGAACTTGTGCACGGGCAGTCGCAGCATCCCGCGGCAAGGCTTGCTGAGTGACCGCCAAGACCCTCCGCGGCTACTTTGAAGACCATTCAAGAGCAAAGTACTCAAACCAAGGCCCCGGCAAGAGGAGCTGGCCGGGAAGGAAACAAAACCCCGGCAAGAGGAGCTTGCCGGGAAGGCCAACCAAGGCATACCAAGAAAACTTGCCGCGACGCGCCACGCGTCTCGGCAAGGCCCGGTGAGCGACAAGCTCCCGAACACGACAAGACGACGACCGCGGCAAGGAGCTTGCCGCGGGAAACCCCCACTTCGTGCCCGCGCTCCAGCACACCCGCCAACGTGTCGCTCTAGGACCCTCCCAAGCACATGTGGCAGGAGGCCGTGCAGCTAGGGGTGCACGGTGGCAAGCAGGCGCTGACAAGATAACCATCGTGGCAAACGGTGGCATCCCTAGCGGTCCCTTTCGGTACTGTTTAGGCGACACAGACGGGCAATTAATGCCCTTGTCCCCTGCCGCCAGGGTTAGGTATGATACACTGTAACAGGTAGCTGTGCCTACCACAGCACCTTTCCATTTTTGCCCTTTACCTCCGTTGCCACCTGTCGGTAACCCCTTGAGTATATAAAAGGAGGCCCGTGTGCAGCGTAGAAGGGGGGGTTAGCCAGTTCGAACACCCACGCTCGGTCTTGCTAGCCGCCGGTGTGTACTGTAGCACTCCGCGCTCCCGAGCTAGAAATCAATACAAAACCACAAAGCAGGAGTAGGGTTTTACGCATCCGTGCGGCCCGAACCTGGGTAAATCGCTCGCGTGCTTCGCCTCGATCTGCTCTTTGCGCGACCTCCGCCCCCGCCGAACCGAAAGGGACCCGGTCCGCCGGTCCCATAGGTGCCCGTGGATCAGCACCCCGGCATCTTTGGCGCGCCAGGTAGGGGGCGTCGAAGTTGTGTGAACCAGATCCGGCGTTCTCGCGAGCTAGATCTTCATCATCTTTATCAACATGCCGCCGAAGAAGAAAGTTTCGGAGGCAGCTGCTCCGTCCACGCCGAGCCAGCCACCGTCGGAGCAAATGGTTGGTGGGGCAGGCACCAGCGGAAGGACATGCGTCGACGAGGGAACTCACGGTGCTGCCAGGTCCCAGGACAAGGCTACGCTGCCCATCGGCGGCGTAGCCGGCTCCCACAATGACCGGGCACACTCCAAGACCTCGGCGTCCGTGCATGCACCGCGCCCATCTCAGGAGGCGCGGGACCGGCAGCGTCATGGTACTCACGGTACCATGCGTTCGCTAGATCAAGATCGAGCTGGTGGATCTCGGAGCGCTCAGGACCACCATGCACGTCAACCTGCTGGCGCGAGCGAGACACGGTCGCCTGGACAAGATACTGCTCCTTCTAACGTAGTTAGAAGTCTGAGCATATCCCGCTCCTCGCACCGTTCGCCACCGCCACCCGCCACCGCAGCAGAAGCTTTGGCGCGAGCTCAGCTGCTCCTAGACTACCCTCCAGCGGCGGACAAGATCGACGACTGGAGAGCCACTATCCAGAGTCTCATTGGCTTCGCCAACGGAGACACTCCATGGCAGCCGAGCACGTCTCAACCGCGGCAAGCCAGCCAGGAACAAGCCAGAGACGACAAGACTGGTGGGGGTGCAACTACTGTGCACTCTCCACCCCGAAGTCCAAGATCGCCGACTCCCCGGGTCCACCTCGACAGCGACTCCACCGCGTCGTCAGATCCGCGAGCTCGTCGTGATCAGCGCCAAGTTCTTCAAGAACGACAACAAGAAGACGCTCGTACTCGCATCGAGCGCCGGAGAGAAGCGCGGCGTCAATCAGACCAGCGCGCTGGGCCCTCTGTTGACATGCATGCGCCAGGGGAACCAGGCGACTTGCCGTACGCGGTAGGTTGCCCTGCGTTCACTCGTGAGCTGCGGCAAGTCCAGTGGCCCAGTACGAAGAATTTCAAACCAGATGTACCAGAGAAGTACGATGGCAAGTCGCATCCGTCGGAGTTCCTCAGCATCTACACCATCGCGGTGCAGGGTGCTGGGGGGCGGGACGATAAGATCCTTGCCAACTACTTCCCGTTGGTGCTCAAGCCCAACGTCAGGTCCTGGCTCATGCACTTTCCGGACAACTCCATATCCTCCTTGGCTGATCTATGCCATCAGTTTGTCGGCGCCTTCACAGGCGGCCACAAACCTCATGGCCAAGAGAGTGATCTTCATCTGCTCGTCCAGAAGGAAGGAGAGCCCCTGCGCAAGTATATCCAGAGGTTCAGCCGTGTACAGCACAACATCCCAAATATCCACCCTGCCGCGGTAATCAGCGCGTTCCATCAGAACGTGCGTAACCGCAGGATGCGGGAGGAGATGGCGATGTGCAAGATTCGAGACGTCAGCGAGCTATATGCCCTGGCCGACAAGTGTGCACGCGCTGAGGAACGGAGGAAATTCCCCGGAGAAAGCACTGGAGCAGGGGGATCTGACAGCGAGGATGCCGCCCCGGCAAAGAAAAACCGGCGGCGCAACAACAGGAAGAAGCAGAACAAAGAGGTGCTGGTCGTTGAGCAATCCGGCAGCGACGGCGGCGCCAAGCGAGCCAAGGTCAATAGCTCCGGCAAGGAGGTTTCCGCATGCACCAACTGCCAGGCTGTGGCGGCTGCCGACAAGCAGGACGGCTCCGACAACCAATACTGCAAGATTCACCGCACCAAGGGCCATGACCTCCAGAGCTGCAAGTCGAGCAGCTTGTCCAGCAACAAAAAGCTGAGTACGAGCGGCGCGACAAGAAGAGGGCCCAAGGGGGTGCTGGAGAATCCGGCAAGAAGCGCGCCGAATGGGGGGGACGCCGCGACAAGGCCAAGCAGCGGCAAGGAGATAGGCCTCCCTGCGGCCGCGACAACGATGAAGATGACGACGACGAAGACATGGATGATGTTGAGACCAGTGAACAGGAGTTTCAGAAAGCCACAGAGGTCTTGTGCGTTGACGGCGGTGCTTCTCTGCATGCTTCACACCGCCAACTCAAGCAGTGGGCGTGGGAAGTCAATGCAGCGGAACCACCTGTCGAATCGCGCAAGCTTCTGAAATGGTCCAGCACGCCTATCATTTTTAACATTGAGGACCACCCTGATCGCACAACTGCGGTCGGGTGCCTGCCGACGTTGGTTTCACCAACTATCCGCAACCTCAAGGTCACTAAGATGTTAGTTGACGGCGGGGCCGGCTTGAACCTGATCTCGTCTGCTGTACTCCAGAAACTCCAAATCCCTGACAGCGAGCTCGAAGAGACCGGCACATTCCATGGAATCAACCCGGGAAGGAGCAAGCCGAAGGGGAAGGTCACGCTGCCGGTAACATTTGGCAGCGAGCTAAACTTCAGGACTGAGAAGGTCACATTCGACGTTGCCGATATCCCATTGCCCTACAATGGGATACTTGGTCGTCCAGCACTCGCCAAGTTCATGGCAGCCTCTCACTACGCATATAACATGCTGAAGATGCCAGGCCCGATAAGCGTCATTTCTGTCCCTGGCGACAAGAAGTACGCTCTTATCTGTGCCGACAAGATCTACCGGGAAGCAGCAGCCACGACAGATCGCAATCCACTTGCCGCTGATGCTCCCGGGGGGAAGAAGATCAAGTCCGGCAAGAGTTCTGGTGCCCACTCCGGCAAGCGCACCTCTTCGGAGTGCTGCGCTGCCGTTGAGGACGCACCATCGAGCTCCACCGGAAAGTGCAAGGAGACGATGGCAGCTCCGCCAGAGACGAAGAAGGTACCTGCCAAGGAGGACGGCACTGGTGGTACCTTCACCATCAGTGCCACGCTCGACCCTAAATAGGAAAGCGCGCTCGCTACTTTCCTGCGGGCGAATGTCGACGTGTTTGCATGGCAGCCGTCTGACATCCCCGGTGTTCCCAGGAAAGTGATTGAGCACCACCTTGCCGTTTGTCCTCATGCGCGGCCCGTCAAGCAGAAAGTCAGGAAGCAGGCAGTGGAGCGCCAAGAATTCATTGCATAAGAGATCAAGAAACTGGAAGCAGCAGGCCTTGTCAGAGGAGTGCTCCATCCCACGTGGTTGGCCAATCCTGTAGTCGTGCGCAAGGCAAACGGGAAATGGAGACTTTGTATCGATTTTACCGATGTTAACAAAGCTTGTCCCAAAGACCCATTTCCTTTGCCGCGCATTGACCAGATTGTTGACTCCACAGCCGGATGTGATTTGCTTTCATTTGTTGACGCATACTCAGGATATCATCAGATCTTCATGGCAGAAGAGGATGAGGAGAAGACCGCATTTATTACTCCATGTGGCACGTACTGTTTCGTACGGATGCCTTTCGGATTAAAAAATGTTGGTTCGACATTTGCAAGAGTAGTCCATGTTGCTCTTGAGCCACAAATACACAGAAATGAGGAAGCCTATATGGATGATATAGTGGTCAAGAGCAAGTACAGAGCAACCCTGATTCAAGATTTAGACGAGACCTTTGCAAATCTGCGCAAGATCAGCCTCAAGCTCAACCCAGAGAAGTGTGTGTTTGGAGTTCCCTCCGGCAAGCATCTCGGGTTCTTCGTGTCTCAGCGGAGAATTGAAGCCAATCCCGACAAGATCAAGGCCATTGAGCAGATTGAAGCACCAAAGCGCGTCAAGGATGTACAAAAACTTGTCGGTTGCGTGGCTGCTCTCAGTAGGTTTATCTCTCGGTCTGCTGAGCGCGCCCTGCCGTTTTTCAAATTATTGAAAAAGGCAGGTCCAATGAAATGGACTCCGGAAGCGGAGGCTGCGCTGCAAGACCTGAAGAGATACCTGTCCTCCCCTCCAATACTTGTCGCACCTAAACCACAAGAGAAGTTGCTGCTATACATAGCGGCAACCAATCAAGTGGTTAGTGCTGCGTTAGTAGCAGAGAGGGAGGCAGATGATGAGCCAGCAACCGCGGCAAGCGCATCCAGCGACAAGCAGGGAGCTTCCCCGACAAGCTCTGGTCCCGACAAAGATGGATCTGCGCAGATACACGACGAGATACACAAGAAGATGGTGCAGCGCCCAGTTTACTTTGTCAGTTCCCTTCTGCAGGGGGCTAGGTCAAGGTACTCTGGTGTGCAGAAATTGCTTTTCGGCCTTCTCATGGCCTCGAGAAAGCTGCGCCATTACTTCCAAGCACATGAGATCACAGTTGTCACTCGCTTTCCGCTGAAGAGGATACTGCAGAATCCAGAAGCGACAGGCAGGATTGTTGAGTGGGCACTGGAACTGTCAAGCTTTGGCCTCAAGTTTGAAAGCACTTCAACTATCCAGAGCAGAGCATTGGCAGAATTTATAGCAGAATGGACGCCAACACCAGATGAAGAAATTCCAGAAACAAGCATCCCCGACAAGGAAGCAAGCAAAGAGTGGCTGATGTACTTTGATGGTGCCTTTTCGCTGCAAGGCACCGGTGCTGGTGTGCTGCTTATCGCACCCACCGGAGAGCACCTCAAGTACGTAGTCCAGATGCACTTTCCCAAGGAGCAAGCAACAAACAATACTGCAGAGTATGAGGGATTGCTTGCCGGTCTCAGGATCGCGGCAGACCTTGGGATCAAGAAGCTCATTGTCAGGGGTGACTCACAGCTTGTTGTCCGCCGAGTAAACAAGAATTATCAGAGTCCGTTGATGGAAGTTTACGTTGATGAAGTGAGAAAGCTAGAAGAGCACTTTGACGGCCTACAAATGGAGCATGTTCCAAGAGCTCACAATGCCATTGCTGATGGCCTGTCAAAATGCGCCGCACTTAAGCTACCTGTGGAACCAGGAATCTTTGTGCTCAAGCTGACTCAACCGTCTGTAACACCATCAACTGGACAGAGCAAGAAAAGGAAGTTGATTTCTGGTGACTATTTGCCGGCAGAGCTTCCTGAAGCCGCCGCCAAGAAGGTCCCTAAGATCAATGTCAAAGGCGCTGAGGAGCAGTCTGCTCCGGCAAGCCCTAGGGTTTGTTCTGTTGAAGCAGAAGCTCCCGGCAAGCTTGTCGGGGAACATCAAGCTCCGGCAGAGACACAGCTTCTCGCCATAGAAGCGGATATTCCCGCAGCAGTCTCCAAGATCAACACCAAGAGCGCTGAGGAGCAAGATGCTCCGGCAAGCCCTAGGGTTTGTTCCGTTGAAGCAGAAGCTCCTGACAAGTTTTGCTCCGGCAAGCTTGTCGGGGAACGTCAAGCTCCGGCAGAACCGCAGGTTCTTGCCGTGGAAGCGGATGTTCCCGCAGCAGCAAATTTGCCTTTAGTCCTTGTTGTCGAGCCACAAGCTCCAGCATGGGCACAGCAGATTGTCCATTTCCTTCAGACAGGAGGACTTCCCGAAGAGCAAGAAGAAGCGGAGAGAGTAGCCCGGCAGTCAAGTATGTACCAGTTTGTCGACAAGACACTGTACAGAAGAAGACTCAACGGTGTGAAATTGAAGTGCATTCCCCGGGAAGATGGACAAAAGCTGTTGGCAGAAATACATGGAGGCATATGTGGTCACCACATTGGCGCAAGAGCACTTGTCGGTAAGGCTTTCCGGCAAGGTTTCTTCTGGCCAACAGCCCTCCAGGATGCAACTGCACAAGTAACCAAGTGTGAAGCGTGTCAGTTTCATTCCAAGCAGATACACCAACCAGCTCAAGCTCTCTAGATGATCCCTTTATCCTGGCCATTTTCGGTCTGGGGGCTCGACATCCTCGGCCCCTTTCCCCGAGCTATCGGGGGCTTTGAGTACTTGTACGTTGCAATCGACAAGTTCACAAAGTGGCCGGAAGTGGAACCAGTGAGGAAGGTGACAGCACAGTCAGCCGTCAAGTTCTTCAGGTCGATTGTTTGCCGCTTCGGGATCCCTAACAGGGTAATCACCGACAACGGTACGCAATTTACGAGCCGCACCTTCACGCAGTACGTCCAAGATCTTGGTGCCAAGGTCTGCTTCGCTTCTGTTGCTCACCCGAGAAGCAACGGTCAAGCGGAGAGGGCAAATGCTGAAGTGCTGCGCGGGCTCAAGACCAGAACTTTTGACAAGCTGCACAAGTGCGGAAGAAACTGGATCGAGGAGCTGCCGGTGGTTCTTGGTCGATCAGAACAACGCCAAATCGAGCCACTGGACAAACACCTTTTGCTGTAGTCTATGGAGCAGAGGCAGTTATCCCCACGGAACTCGTATACGGGTCACCTCGAGTGCTCGCTTATGATGAGCTCGAGCAAGAGCGGCTGCGACAAGATGACGCGCTGCTCCTTGAGGAAGACCGTCTTCAGGCTGCTGTGCGAGCTGCTCGCTACCAGCAAGCTTTGCGCCGCTACCATAGCCGCAAAGTTAACGCCAGAAGTCTCGAGGAAGGCGACCTTGTTCTTCGGCGCGTTCAGTCCGCCAAGAATTCCAACAAGTTGACGCCGAAGTGGGAAGGCCCTTACCGGGTGAAGCGAGTCACAAGGCCTGGCGCTGTCCGCCTTGAGACCGAAGATGGCGTACCAATGAGCAACTCCTGGAACATCGAGCATCTTCGTAAGTTTTACCCGTAAGGCGCGGTTGTCGGACCCTGTCCGGCAACCACCCTTTTGTACAAGTCTTGCCGCTGTTGCATGTAATCCTTTGTACAAAGCCAGGCGCAGACCCTGAGCACAAGTAAATGAAGCGCTGACACCCCAGGGTTATAGCATGCATGCTAGGTCGAGTCTCGTCCTTGGTTAGGGTTGATAGTGCCTAACAACGACTAACCCCTAGCTTAGAGGTCGAGTGTCCGTCCCTTTGCTTCTCTTTCGTTTGCAGGGCTCGCATATCCTGGCCAGACCGCTTGAGGACGAAAACGAGAAGAAGGGCACGCCGGCACCTGGGCCCCGGCAATCCAGTGTTGCTGGGGGCTGCGAGTACCAAGATTCATCCACGGCAAGCCAGAGTTGCCGGGGGCTACGATATCAGATAAGTCTTTCGTCCCTCATCATGCATCCTCTTATGAACTGGGGAATGCGAAACCGCGTTTCTTCCCGAAAACTGCCGTGCTCCCTCAACTCTAGGCCCTGGGGCTCGTTCCCGGGGCCAAGTTTGGTTGTAGTCGCGGCAGCAAAGGGATGAAACGAGGAGGCCACACCCACCTCGTTCCCGCCTCCGTCAAAGGCGTGAGAAAGGTCGAGCGACGTGGGAAGGCGGCAGGGCCTGTTGCCGGGAGATGAAATGTCTGTCCGAGGGATACCAAGGATTTGCTCCTTACCGTGGGTTCAACCCGCGAGACAAATAACCCGGCAAGCATCCCCTTTTCATTAAAAAAACATCCCACTCAGGTACAGTCCATAGAGGATGAAAAACATGAAAGAGAGGATTACAAGTTTTAGATGCAGCTAAGGCCCGAAGGCTTACAAATTAAAAAGATAAGATGCCCGTAATCCCTTTCCTGTCCCTGTCTTCAGGAGGTAGGTCAAGCAGGCGAAAAGGGCAAAAGGGGCGCCTAGGCGAGCTACGGGTGCCAGAAGACACCAAGAGAACATCCCGGAGGCCGTCCGAAGGCTGGACGGTGATGGCGGCGCCGGAAGCGGGGCTCGAAGACGGGGCGGCAGGACGTCAGCACGCTGTGGAGGGCACCACGCCCTCGTACTCCGACTTGACGGCCTTGTCGCCAGCCCTCTTCCCCTTCCGCAGCCTCCCTACGCCAGCCGCCCAAGGAGACGACCCCGGGGAGTTCAAGGAGCCGGCGACACGGATGATGGGGTCACCGGTGCCGCACGAAGCGGTGCCCGACACCTAGTCGGACCCGCCATCCTGCCGCCCGCTACCCTCATCGTCGCTGTCGCTCTCCTCCTCGTCACTCTCGCTCGAGGGGGAGCCTTCACTATCGGAGGAGCTGTCCACGCAGCACTTCGCCCGGGTGCCGAAGCACCCGAAGACCTTGACGGAGAGGAGATCGCCCTCCATCAACTTAAAATGGAGGGTAAACCCCTCCATCAGGCTGTGGATATGGGCGAACGTGTTCCACCCTCGATCAAGATACATCACATTAGGGGCTGGGAATACAACGCAGACTCGCGTGCCGCTGATCCCACAGCCCCTCATGTGTGCAGTCTCAGTGTCTCGGGCGGGTCCAACTCCATCGCGCTCGCAAACGGAGCTGGAAGCCGGAGGCGACGGCGAGGCGCCCGGCGCAGCCTGACGAAGAACTCGCAAGGGTCGTCCCCTATATGGACCGCCATGGGGAGAGGAACCGCCGGCGGAAGCGAAGCTGGCGCGCCGCCCCGTCCGCCTCTTCCCCGAGCGCCTCGACCTCGTCCTCGACCTCATCCACGACCTCGCCCCCTCCCTCTTCCCCTTGTGGCTGGCTCTGCCACCACGGGCGCGGGAGAGGGAGGGGTGCGCTATCTGGCGGCGACCCTCCCCGCCACCGATGAAGGGCCAGGGTTCCCTTTCTCCATGGCGAATGAGAGAAAGGGGAGCAGAAGCTGAAGAAAGGAGGAGATGAGAGAGTGCGGGCTTCTGTGCTCCCCTCCCGCTCTTTATAAAGGAGCGAGGTGGGGGCTCGGCCGCCGCGCTCAGGAATCAAGGCACGGGAAGAGCAGGGAGTCGGGGCCGACCCGCTGCCTCTGCTCGCGACGGCCCAGTTTCCCGCTTCCACCGTCCGCGACCCCAAGCGCATGGGAGCCGCGTGGCGGGGATGCAGAACCGAGGCGACGGATGAGGCGGCCTCGCCCCACCCCGTGATCGCGGGGAGTGGACCCCTCGAAAACCACGCACCGGCCCCGTCCAGTAAATGCACCACGCCCCCACACCTACCTCCGTTTAGGGAGGAGGGCGTGAACCGTCCCCTTCATCATGGCCTGACGCATGCTCGCGAGGGTTATCCCCGCGCACGCCGCCCACGTCACCCACGACGCCGCATTTGACGCGTGCCGTTCTGGGCGTGCGCGGTGGAAGCGGAGAGATATGCGGCGTGACCTAGGCCGCGCGTGCCCGTGCACTGTTTTGGGCCTGGCCCAACAGCACTCGGCAACGTGTCTGGCCCAGGCCCGGGGGCTCCTGTCGGTGTACTAGAGTAGGGGTACCCTAGTATCCCGAACATGTGCACGGGCAGTCGCAGCATCCCGCGGCAAGGCTTGCCGAGTGACTGCCAAGACCCTCCGCGGCTACTTTGAAGACCATTCAAGAGCAAAGTACTCAAACCAAGGCCCCGGCAAGAGGAGCTGGCCGGGAAGGAAACAAAACCCCGGCAAGAGGAGCTTGCCGGGAAGGCCAACCAAGGCATAGCAAGAAAACTTGCCGCGACGCGCCACGCGTCCCAGCAAGGCCCGGTGAGCGACAAGCTCCCGAACACGACAAGACGACGACCGCGGCAAGGAGCTTGCCGCGGGAAACCCCCACTTCGTGCCCGCGCTCCAGCACACCCGCCAACGTGTCGCTCTAGGACCCTCCCAAGCACACGTGGCAGGAGGCCGTGCAACTAGGGGTGCGCGGTGGCAAGCAGGCGCTGACAAGATAACCATCGTGGCAAACGGTGGCATCCCTAGCGGTCCCTTTCGGTACTGTTTAGGCGACACAGACGGGCAATTAATGCCCTTGTCCCCTGCCGCCAGGGTTAGGTATGATACACTGTAACAGGTAGCTGTGCCTACCACAGCACCTTTCCATTTTTGCCCTTTACCTCCGTTGCCACCTGTCGGTAACCCCTTGAGCATATAAAAGGAGGCCCGTGTGCAGCGTAGAAGGGGGGGTTAGCCAGTTCGAACACCCACGCTCGGTCTTGCTAGCCGCTGGTGTGTACTGTAGCACTCCGCGCTCCCGAGCTAGAAATCAATACAAAACCACAAAGCAGGAGTAGGGTTTTACGCATCCGTGCGGCCCGAACCTGGGTAAATCGCTCGCGTGCTTCGCCTCGATCTGCTCTTTGTGCGACCTCCGCCCCCGCCGAACCGAAAGGGACCCGGTCCGCCGGTCCCATAGGTGCCCGTGGATCAGCACCCCGGCACCGGTTGAAAAGGATTCACAACACAATCTCGATGATCAAGAAGGATTAGTATTCACATCGGAGTATGAGAACACCACTTGGGAAAGGTATGGAATCAACATTTGACTTCGAAGCAACTCGAATACCACAACTCAAAAAAAACAAGGATTGGCTTGCAGAATAAGCCAGAACAAACATATGATAGATATTTCATCCGAAGTTTTCGTGGTGGGGCCTATGCGGGCTCGATCGTATAGCACCATCATGTACAAGGCAGTGCACATGACATACGAAGCGTCCCCGAGTCGGCATAGCCAAGGACTCTTTAAGACACAACGAGACCACTGTAAAACCGACTGTGGATAGGCGGACCACTAGACGTCGAACCCCAATTTCATATCATACATCCGTCGGAAAGATATCCTAAGAGCTACTTGAATTCCCACTTATAAACTCCTGAAACTTTTCGGTTATGCAATCAGGTGTTGGGGATACAGGGGAAGCATAATATCTCACCCAAAACTAGCAAATCCTACATCCAGCTATATCCATCCTTCAACACATAACCAAGAAACCTTCGGAAATCATCTACCTCAACCTTCGAAAAGCATCCGTTATACGAGTTATGGCAATACTCCCGAACTCACGCCCCAGTACTGGGTGGCGTCGAGGTTATCTCACCAACAACTGCATAAAAGATATTTTCGATGTCTGCGAAACTAAACTCAGGTATTCCAGAACTGCAACGATAAAATTGTGACGACAACACCTCAGAGCACAACTCCCCGGGACACTGCCACAACCCCTAAATGACAGGAGGCACCAAGAACAATGTTCTCGTCACAAAAACCATCGGAGCGATTCCAAGATACCCGCGTGATCCTAAATTTTTTTTAGTGAAATTTGAGAAGAGAAGAGTCAAAACTCTACGTCAGGACGCCTTACCAGAGCGATGAAGGGACTGGGGAGTAAAAAGAATTCCTAAACTCTCCAATATATAATTCCTAAATGACTCAAAACATTTTTCTAGACTCGACAACGGCTGCTAAAAACGATCAACCAGTGGGGGCTCCTAAGGTCGGGGAAGGCTCTGATACCAACTTGTAACGCCCTCGATGCGGCTATATCTCCCACGTGTCGAAGCACGACTTAGAGGCATAACCGCATTGAAAGCAATGTCGCAAGTGAGGTAATTTTCACACAACCCATGTAATACATAAGGGAAAGAGATACATAGTTGTCTTACAATCGCCACTTCACACAATTACATGAATTAAAGCATTACATCAATCAGATACAATCAGGGTCCGACTACAGAACCAAAATAAAAGAAGACTACCCCAAATGCTACACAGATCCCCGATCGTCCCGACTGGGCTCCACTACTGATCAACTGGAAATGGAAAAACACAAAGGACAAGATCTTCAACGAGCTCCTCCTTGAGCTTGGTTGCGTCACCTACTCGGTTCAGCAGCACCTGCAAACTGGTTTTGGAAGTATCTGTGAGTCACGGGGACTCAGCAATCTCGCACCCTCGCGATCAAGACTATTTAAGCTTATGGGTAAGGTAAAGGTATGAGGTGGAGCTGCAGCAAGCGACTAGCATATATGGTGGCTAACATACGCAAATGAGAGCGATAAGAGAAGGCAAAGCACGATCGTGAAACTATGATCAAGAAGTGATCCTAGAACAACCTACGTCAAGCATAACTTCAACACTGTGTTCACTTCCCGGACTCCGCCGGAAAGAGACCATCACGGTTACACACGCGGTTGATGTATTTTAATTAAGGTCAACTTCAGGTTTTCTACAACCGGACGTTAACAAATTCCCATCTGCCCATAACCGCGGGCACGACTTTCGAAAGTTCAAAACCCTGCAGGGGAGTCCCAACTTAGCCCATGACAAGCTCTCACAGTCAACGAAGGATATACCTTCTCCCAAGACATTCCGATCAGACTCGGCATCCCGGTTCAACAAGACACTTCGACAAGTTAAAACAAATCCAGTAACACCGCCCGAATGTGCCGACAAATCCCGATAGGAGCTGCACATATCTCATTCTCAAGGCACACTCAGATTGTCCAAGGTACAGGTAGGCCAGCCCAGAGTTGCCCCTGGTGGCCACCGGCAGCTGACAGGTTGGACCAACACTCAGAGGAGCACTGGCCCGGGGGGGTTAAAATAATGATGACCCTTGAGTCTGCAGAACCCGAGAGAAAGAAAAGGCTAGGTGGCAAATGGTAAAACCAATGTTGGGCATTGCTGGAAGAGTTTTATTCAAGGCGAACTGTCAAGGGGTTCCCATAATAGCCCAACCGCGTAAGGAACGCAAAATCTGGGAACATAACACTGATATGACGGAAACTAGGGCGGCAAGAGTGGAACAAAACACCAGGCATAAGGCCGAGCCTTCCACCCTTTACCAAGTATATAGATGCATTAAATAAATAAGATATATTGTGATATACCAACAAGTAAACATGTTCCAACAAGGAACAACATCTCCATGTTCCAACAAGGAACAAACTTCAATCTTCACCTGCAACTAACAATGCTATAAGAGGGGCTGAGCAAAGCGGTAACATGGCCAAACAACGGTTTGCTAGGACAAGGCGGGTTAGAGGCTTGGCTTAACAATATGGGAGGCATGATAAGCAAGTGGTAGGTATCGCAGCATAGGCATAGCAAAAGAGCAAGCAACTAGCAAGCAAAGATAGAAGTGATTTCAAGGGTATGGTCATCTTGCCTGAAATCCCGCAAGGAAGAAGAAAGAGCCCATGAAGAAAACAAACGGACATAGACGAACGGGTCCTCACAAACGCGACGTTACTGGGACCAACCCGAAGAAGCAACACCAGAAAGAAGCGCACAACATAGTAAACAAACCAACACATGAACAAGGTATGATATGCGGGATGCGGTATGTGATGCATATGCATGATTTGCAAAGGAATGATGGAACCTGGCCTCAACTTGGAAATCCAAGAGTGCCACTGGAAGGTGAGGTGATGTCGGTTGAAATCGATATAAATTTCACCGGAATCGGATGCACGGTTTGGAAATGGCAAGCAAGACAAATATGGCACCGGTCTGCGATAAACAGCAAGTAGCCACCTAAATGCATCAAGTTAATTATGCTACAGCACGCAAACATGGCAACAAAATACATGGCAGCGATCCATTCATAATGCTTAACAAAAGATGAACACTGAGCTTCGGCCAATTCATCCATTAACAGGTTCAAACAAGCATGGCAAAAGTGCAATTTATAAACAGGTTTCAGACTTAGTGAAATTAACAAGCCTGGAATTTCAGATCAGGTACCACACTTTGAAGCATGAAAACTAGATGCTACAGGAACCTAACATGGCAAAGCAAAGCATGGCATGAAGCTACTCAAAGAGCTTAACAAAAGTCCCTTAGTGACCTTGAGCCAAAAGGGAACAGAAAATACAATTGCAAGCATGTGAACATGGCAAAAACATAAACAGATCACAGACTTAGTGAAAAACTGGAGCATGCAAATCAGATATCAAGTAGGCATGTTTACGAGCTCGATGCACTCACTACAGAGCAAGGCATGACAATCTAAGCATACACCCATCAAGAATACACATTATACAAGCTAGACATGGCAAGAACAACAACATAGCATGCACGGATCAACTACAACATCCTCGGCAAAATCGCTAACAAGTAGACAATCTGCCCAGATTCACGAAATGACAAAAGTAGAGCTCGATTGACTCAAGCTAGGGTACTCCATAAATGCAAACAAAGACATGGATGGATAGAGCACTAAAAGATTAACAAATCATCCTTACTGATCATCCTCAAAAGAGGCTCGGATCACTAGGAAACAACATGAACATATGGCATATTGATAAAAACAGATCAAGGACTTGGTGGGACTGCTAAGTCCCCGAAATCAGCATTAACGAATGCACCACTTTGCAAGCTTGTGCTAGTCACCACACACATCACAAAAATACATGGTAAGCACCTCCGTAAAGATGGCAAAGCATATAACAAAACACATGTAGAGCCCAGGAGCATATCATGCACACATTAATCATGGCAAAAAATGACAAATAGCTATTTGGTGCAGCAGATCTGCCAATTAACTCAAATAGCTCTCTTCCAACAGCATTTCGGGCAACAATATGAGCTCAAATGAAAATGGTGCAATGAGATGAAATGATGTACTCTCTGAGACGAACATTTTGATATGCTATACGCCCAAAACGGATCCACGGATGCAAAGTTACGATATGATGAACATGGGCATTTGAAACATGGAAATCTCGGGGACTTACCTCTCCCGGAAAAGTCAACAGGCGGACGAGGAGATCCGGGACGGAGGGATCTGGGATGGAGTGGAGGCGTTTGGATGAGCGAGCGGGTGGATCTGATCCCGCTTCGCGGATCTCGCCGGAGTCGACGGGGACGATGGATCCGGTGGCTGGTGCGGCAAGCAACGGCGATGGCCGGCGCGCAGGTGACCACGGCGCGGCGGCGCGCCGTGTAGAGGAGCTGGGCGGTGCGGGCGCCACCGGAGGAGGCGGCGCGCTCCGGTGGACGGCAAACGGTGGCGCGGCAGGTCCGGCAGCGACGGGCGGAGGTGGACGGCGAGGCGGTGACCGACGCAGGTAGACGGTGGCGCTCGACGACGGCGGAAGGGCGGCGGCGCGCTCAGCGACGAGCGGTGAAGGGCAGCGAGCGCAGCGCCCGCGGACAGAGGCGGCAGGGCGGTTCGGGCCCGGGCGGCTCGGGCGGGCCTCCTGCGGGCTCCGTGGGGCCGGCGGCGCGGTGCGGCGAAGTGGGGCGCGGGCGCGGACACTTGGCACGGCGGGGTTGGCGCGGGAGGTGGCGGTGATGATGTGGCAGCCCACGATTGGGCGGAGCGAGGTGGCGGCGGCGGCTGGACATGTCCGGCCGGTGGAAGAAGTGTCCGGCGACGCGAAGGGAGTGGATCTAGGGTTTCGTCTGCGCAGAAATTTCGGAGGAGACCACATATATATAGGTAGAGGGAGCTAGGAGAGTCGAAATGAGGTGTGGTTTTCGGCCACGCGATCTTGATCGAACGGCTGAGATGATGGAGGAGGTTTAGGTGGGTTTTGGGCCACATTGGAAGGGTGTTGGGCTGCAATACGGACGAGGCCTTTTTGGTCCCTCGGTTAACCGTTGGAGTATCAAACGAAGTCCAAATGGCACGAAACTTGACAGGCGGTGAACCGGTAGTAAACCAAGGCCGCTTGGCAAGTCTCGGTCCAATCCGGAAACGTTTAACCCACACACACGAAAGGAAGGTAGAAATGACCACCGGATGACATAGGAGCGCCGGATTGCAAAACGGACAACGGGGAAAAAGCTCAGATGCATGAGACGAACATGTAAGCAAATGAAATGCACATGATGACATGATATGCAATGCATGACATGCAAGCAATGACAAGGCAACAGCAGCGAATAACTGGATGACGCCTGGCACATCGGTCTCGGGGCGTTACAATGGTGGTGACTGGTGGTTGGACTAGGCGGAGGCATGGGGATGGACGGCGCCGGCAGCGGCCACCATGCGAGATTGTTGCACACACTTCCTTTTTTAAGTGCTCAGCAATGAGGTTGTGGGAGATAAGGATGAACGAGGCAAGGCATTATCTGTAAATGTGGAGAGAGGTGCGGGTATCTTTTGTAAAATTGTCATTGTTTGCTTTCTATCCGTCAGATATAGATCGGACAGTCTATATTATAAGATGACAGGAACACGATCATCACCAAATCGGTTTTTCTCTACTCCTACTCCTATAAAAGACTCAGTTGGTAACGATGGTGTGTCTGCCATCCGCCATTTCTGACCATTAGATCTGCATCTAACGGCTGTGATATAAGTTGTGGCATTTTGCAACAATTCCCACTTCTCTGCTCCAGTTTACACAAAACCCCTTAGTATCTTGACACCAACCACATTCCTCCCTTACTTCATCAAAACAGCCCAAGGAATATATTTGGAGTGAAACATAAGATATTTTTAGTGATGTGTATATCAAAAGTAAACTGTTTTGTTTCAAATTTGTGAATATGTATTATTCTACTTTGGATCCATTGCAATAGACGGGCTCATTCTTATAAAGGTTTATCTCTTGCATTGTATAGACTAGGGAGGAGCACCATCTACTGCTTCGTGGGCTACTCCTGTGCTCCATTCGGCGGCCGCAATGTCCCCTACAGCCACTCCCTCTCGTGCTCCATTCGGCGGGCGCTGTTGAAATCTCCCTCGTCGGCGCTTGACGAACCCGCACAAGGTTCTCGTTGGGCAGACGCCGCGTCCGGCGGAGGAACTCGATGTGGTCCTCGTGGACGTTGGAGCCATCCCACGAGCTCGACAGTGCCATGGGAGCGATGCGGCGGGGAGCAAGACGAAGCGACGGCGGAAGGGCGCACCAAAGAGTTGCTGCGGCGAAGAGAATAAGAAGGAGGGCGAGAAGAAGCGGAGTGAGGGAGAGCGCGCGAGCCTCTGCCACTCCCCCTCCTCCTCCTACTTATAGACCATACAGCGGAGCCGAGGAGGCGCGGCGTGGGGGAATGTGGGGATCAACTGCGCCCACTCCCCCATGTCCCACGATTATTGTGCCTTGATGGCAGAATAAAACCGCCGCGGGAAGGCGAGCGGTCCATGTGGGCCGCAGAAGATCCGCGCTTGGACCGAGGCCTGCGAGTGGCGGGCCCAGGCCTGCAGCAGCGTCCCGTCGCGCGCGTGCGTTGGCAGGATTTCCTCACCACGTGGCCCGAGTTCCCGTCTACGAGAAACGGAGCTTTTCCGAAGACGGCGCGCACGAGCGAAGCCGGCCCCTCGGGATAGGAAGCTGACCTAGCTTCTCGTCCCATTGTCAGCCTCGAAGCTCGTTCAGCTTCGGGGACTACTGTTGGAGTAAATAACCATGGGTAGCCTAGCCAGCTCCCCCTGGCCCTTCTGAAAAAATTACGAGCCGATTCGGCCCTCGAGAATCCAAGACACAGGGCCGCCTTCCCCTTGCCGGCTGTCCCCAGGCCGGCTATCGGAAGGCGACCCGACTTCAGCCCTCATCAAGAGAAGCCGCGGGAGGGCCGGCTCCGAGAAGCCGGCCGCGAGAAGGCCGACTCCAAGAAGCCGGCTCCCATAAAGCGGTCAAGATCGTACCCTCGAAGTCTGCATCCAGATAACGGCGATGTGACGGGGCGTGGCTACAGTGAAGCCTGCCACCCCCGAATCCCGGAGCACGCCTGGCACAGTGCGCCGTACGGGTGGCCATGACCCGTCCGGTGCAGCACTGTTGCCATGTTGACCCGGATGTCATCCACGACGGGCTACCAGTACGGCCCACGGGCGGTGGGCCCCTTCGGGCAGAGAGACACCCGAAGGAGGCCAGACCTCCCAGTCGGCCCAAGATAGAGCCGGCTCCCCACAGCCGGCTTGCCACCTTCCTCGAAGAAGACGCCCCATTAAGGAGACAAGACGCGGTGAGGCTACAACGATCACCCGCCAGAGGGTGGCACTGTAGCCACGCCCACTTCGGTGAAGCCCTCGTCACCAGGATTGAGCAACAGTAACCAGCCACCGACAAGGCCGTGGACAGTGGGGCCTTCCTGTCGACCAAGGAGCCGGCAGCCGGCGGGCCCCAGCAGCCGGCGCACAAGCCGGAGAGCGTAGACATAGACGGCTGGGCCCCGCACCCAGCCGGATTACCATTGTACCCCCGGGTGCAGGCCTATATAAACCCCTCGGGGCATCCATACAAAGGGAGATCAATCCCCGCTAGTCTCAAACACCACATAGGGAGGAGAAGAGAGCAAGCCGTGCCCTTCTTCCTCCTCTCGCCAAAGAGCTGAAGGAGCACCGTGTAGCTACTTGTTCATCTAGTGACCATGCGGAGACCTTCATTGAAGGGGCCGAACTAGTATAAAATTCTCGTGTCCCTTTGTCCGGTTTAACCCCTTCAAGCTAACCCGTAGTGATGTCTCCACGACTAATTCCTTTCATGAGGACATCTGCCGTGACAATTCCATGACAGTTGGCGCCCATCGTGGGGCTATCGCACGATGGTTTTGAGTTCTTGAAGGGCAGCTTCGATGGACTTAAGGGATACGATGTGGGCTGGATGACGAAGAGTCACCGCGGCAAGCTCTACATCGACAACGCAGGATGGGGTCCCGAGGCTAATTCAATCGAATATGGGTACCGGGTCCCCTTTGTGGGATTCACGTCTTCATCGGCAAGATCGGCGAACCGGCCCCCGAGCCGGACACCTGCACCGACATCATCGAGACGGCTCGGCATGCAAGTTCTTCACCGGTTTAGCCTGAGGCCAGGCATGTTTTCATAGGTGTCGTCCACGGTTTGGGTTACGAGGAGGAACCGATCTCCGATGGAGAAACCGTAGTCCGCAGTGATGACGAGTCTTCCGGAGAAACCGAATCGCTTTACCAGTTGTACAACGGCCGGATTGAGGGAGGATCCGAGGGCAACAGTATTCCGGATTCCCCCGGTCTGCCAAACCGGGCCGCTGTCTTCATGGCCGGCACACGACCGGCGCCTCATTCATCTACCGCCGCAGCAGTACTCTCCGGTTCAACGACGGCCACGCCAGCAGGGAAAGGAAGCTCGGCGCCGCCTCCGGCCCAAGTCTTGTCTGATTTGTTCGACGCTCTAGCGGCACTGATGTCCATGGAGGTAGACGCAGCAGCCAGGGATCAGCACGATGCGGAGATTCCAAAAGTGAAAGGTCACATAGCCTGGGGTAAAGCGGACCTGGTAGTGGAGAACGCCAGGATGGCCACAGAACAGGCCGAGTCGGAAGCACAGGCTTACCGGATTATACTAGATCAGAATGCTTCAGAAGAGGTCCTGAGAAGAAGGTACCGATCACGTCTCCCGTCGGTTTATGAGCCGCAGAATCTTTTCAACACGCCAGGGGCAGGAGCTGGTAACCAACCCGCGCCAAACCGGGTAGGAGCACCGGAAGCAGGAGCGCCGGTTCAGCCACGCGCAACAAACCTGCCTCGCCAGAACAACGTTGTATCATCAACGCCGCCCGGGCATTATTCCAAACCGTTGGATAATATTGTGGCCGCCGCTTCACGCCTGGCGGCTCTCCCAACCGACGGCGAATCACCAGTTGAAGTGGAAGCGCGTCGGGCCAGGGATCTCCTTCAGACAGCACTGAATCAACAGCAAGCGTATTCACACAGCCGTGAGAGGATTCATTCCACTCCCCGACCAAGCCGGAGTTACAACAGACGCGTGGAAGACGAACCGGCCATGTCCAGCAGTGCGCACCACCAACAACATATTCCGGCTCACCCCACTGCCTCCGTGGAGACAGGGGTAATGTTCAGTTCCCTAGGGGTACCGTGTTTAACTCCCGCATTGCGTAATGTGCGATTGCCCAAGGATTTCAAGGGACCTCGTAAGGTACCAAATTACCAGAGGCATGGGTGGAGAGCTATGAGATGGCAATGGAGATGTTAGATGTGGATGACGCGGTATGTGCTAAATATTTCACCATGATGCTAGAAGGAACAGCTCGCACTTGGTTGAAGAGCTTGCCAACCAACTCTATCGATTCATGGGCCGAATTAAAGCACCGGTTTATCCAGAACTTCAAGGACACGTGCAAGCAGCCGATGTCAATTGTAGATCTGGCCGCTTGTATCCAAGAGGAGGGGGAGTCCATAACCCATTGGGTTAAACGGGTCTCGACGATTTTGCATTCGTCAGATCGTATTAATGCAGATACCGCAGTATTAACGTTGGAGGGCAATTGCCGTTTCAAGCTGTTGAAACAGAAGTTGGGAAGGCTCAAACGTCATTGCAACGACATGTCAACACTCATGGTTGCTTTAGTTAAGTATGCCGATTCAGATAATACCAAGGATCCGGATTCAGAGGAGGACAAACCGGAGAAGGGAAAGAAGAACGGCGATGCAAAAGGGCAGCACCACAACCAAGGGGGCCATGGGAATAACAGTAAGCGTAAAGCGGATAATTCAGATTTGGTGGCTAACACAAATATGCAGCGTCACAAAGGTAAACCGCCCCAGCGCGGCATGAATCTGGAGAGTTTGTTAAACCAGCCCTGCCCGAAGCATGGAACCAAGGAGGCCCCTTACACACATCTTTGGAAGGATTGTCACATAATGAGAGAGTTCAAAAATTCTGATTTATACCGGTATGATCAAGATCCACCGGGCGGTTCAGGCCCAGGTTTCCATGGAGGCGGCAGTTCAAGCTTTGGATTTCAGAACAACCAGGGCCATCTGAACAACCATGGTAATAACCAGTAGAATAACCAAGGGAATCAGCAACAGTCAGGTTACCAGAGTCACCCCAAACAGTTGAACAACGGACAGTATCATGTGTTCACTACTAGCTTGTGCAAGCGAGATCAGAAACTTCACAAGAGGGCAGTCAATACTGTTGAACCGGCCATACCACATTATCTACGATGGTCGGAGCAACCCATTGTACGGAGGAGAGAGGATCACCCACCCCGGGTTGACAATCCGGGTCAACTAGCTTTGGTGGTAGCCCCTCAGGTAGGGGGCTATAAGTTTACCAAGGTGATGATGGATGGAGGGAGCAGCATCAACATCCTGTATTATGAGACTTTCGGTCGCATGGGGTTGACAGATAAGAATCTTAAACCATCAAACACTGTTTTTCATGGTGTAGTACCAGGTAAATTGGCATACCCTGTCAGGAAGATTGCTTTGGAAGTTGTGTTTGGAGATGAGCTTGATTCCAGGTCTGAGACGTTGACCTTTGAGGTGGTGAAAATCCAGAGTCCATATCACGTGCTATTTGGACAGCCGGCTTACGCGAAGTTCATGGCGAGACCCTGTTATGTTTATCTACAGCTCAAAATGCCGGGTTATAAGGGGACGATCATAGTACATGGGAGTGGAAAGATTGCCTTGGATTGCGAAGAAGGTGAAGCGGCCTATGCTGAATCGGTTTGTGCAACAGAGGAGCTGAAATTCTATAAAGACAATGTTGATCCGGCGGACATGACCCCTCTGAAGAAGCCTACGACGGAGCATGACCCAGCCCTGACATTCAAACCGGCTAATGAGACTAAACTCGTTGACTTCGTCCCTGGTGATTCATCCGAACAGTTTAGTATCAGTACAAATCTGGATCTGAAATAGGAAAGCGCGCTCATCAAGTTCATCCGTGAGAACCAGGACATCTTTGCATGGAAACCTTCTGACATGCCAGGTGTACCGAGGGAACTCGCTGAGCACACGCTAAATATTGATCCTAAGTTTAAACCGGTCAAACAGTACCTTCGCCGCTTTAACGAAGAAAGACGCAAGGCCATCGGCGAAGAGGTAGCCCGGCTGCTGGTAGCTGGGTTTATCGTCGAAGTGTTTCATCCCGAATGGTTGGCTAATCCGGTGCTTGTTCTTAAGAAAAATGGCACTTGGCATATGTGTGTGGACTACACTGATTTGAATAAAGCTTGCCCGGCAGATCGTTTCGCTCTCCCACGTATTGATCAGATCATTGATGCAACAGCGGGTTGTGAGCGCCTGAGTTTTCTGGATGCTTATTCAGGTTATCATCAGATTAAGATGGCAGTTAAGGACCAGGAGAAAACAGCCTTCATCACTCCCTTTGGAGCCTTCTGCTATGTTTCTATGCCCTTTGGGCTCAAGAGTGCCCAAGCAACCTACCAGCGTTGTGTGCAGAATTGTCTTCACAACCAGATTGGGTGTAATGTTCATGCCTATGTGGATGATATCGTGGTGAAATCCAGGAAGCAGGAAACCCTGATAAATGATCTCAAGGAGATGTTCGACAATCTTCTTTACAAGATGATGCTCAACCCGGACAAATGCGTTTTTGGTGTTCCGGCAGGCAAACTTTTGGGTTTTCTTGTGTCTAACAGGGGTATTGAGGCAAATCCGGAGAAGATCAAAGCAATCACATCCTTGGCTAAACCGGTGTGTATCAATGATGTTCAGCATCTGGAGGGCTAGATTGCAGCCCTCAGCCGATTTATCAGCCGTTTGGGAGAGAAGGTGATTCCCCTATATCAGATGTTGAAGAAAACGGATAAATTCGTCTGGACTAACGCCGCCAATGCGGCATTCAAGGAATTGAAGCGGCAGCTAGCTGAACCGCCAGTCCTCGCTGCTCCAGTTGATAATGAGCCTCCATTGTTGTACGTGGCTGCCAACGCCCGGGCGGTCAATGTGGCGATTGTGGTTGAGTGTAAGGAGGCCGGAAAAGAATATCCGGTTCAACGACCGGTTTATTATATCAGTGAGGTACTGATCGAATCAAAGCAAAGATATCCGCATTGGTGGAAGCTAGTGTATGGAGTTTTCATGGCATGTAGGAAACTCAAGCAATATTTTCAAGGTCATCCTATCACAGTGGTCAGTTCTGCTCCCTTGGGCGATATAATCCAGAATAGAGAGGCAACTGGCCGGGTTGCGAAGTGGGCGATCGAGCTTGGTTCCCATGGTTTGAGGTATACACCCCGAACAGCTATCAAATCTCAGGCGCTTGTGGACTTCATCAATGATTGGACCGAGTTACAGGCACCAGAAGATAAACCGGATAATACATACTGGACCATTCACTTTGATGGATCCAGGCAGCTGGAAGGCTCGGGGGCTGGAGTTGTCCTCACTTCCCCTCGAGGAGATAAGATTTGTTATGTTCTCCGCTTAATGTTTCCTTGTACTAACAATGCAGCGGAGTACGAGGCCTTGCTCCACGGTCTTCGTGTAGCTAAGGAAATGAACTTAACCCGGGTTCGGTGCTTTGGAGATTCTGATCTGGTGGCTCAGCAAGTTTCTGGTACTTGGGATTCTAAAGACCCGCTCATGGCGGCTTATAGGCGCGAGGTGGATATTGTAGCAGGTCACTTTAAGGGTTATCAGGTGGAGCACATCGACCGGCGCAAGAATGAAGCAACAGATGCTCTAAGCCGACTAGGATCTCAGCGTAAACCGGTACCACCTAATACCTTTCTAGATATCTTGCATAACCCATCTGTTAAGTTGCCTACAAAGGAGGATTTAGCTGTTCCTAATCCAGAGGCCCAGTTGGTAGCCATTTTACATGCCACTTTGGATTGGACGGTTCCATATTTGGCGTATCTGAACCGGGGCGAATTACCAGAAGACGAACTTTTCGCCAGGCAGATAGTCCGGCGGTCCAAGTCTATGGTTGTTCATAATGGCGAGTTGCACCGTTCTAGCGTTTCAGGTGTATTCCAACATTGTGTTTCTCCTGAAGAAGGACAAGAGATTCTACGAGAAATCTATGAAGGGGATTGTGGTCACCATGCCATCTCAAAGTCCTTGGTTGCTAAGGCTTTCCGACACGGGTTCTACTGGTTGACAGCTCATTCTGATGCGGAAGACTTGGTAAAGCGGTGTGATGCTTGTCAGAAATTTTCACGTCATGCTCATGTTCCTGCTCAGGAGCTACGCATGATCCCCATCACTTGGCCATTTGCTACTTGGGGGCTTGATATGGTTGGACCCTTTAAGCGTTCTAAGGACAAGAAGACCCACCTGTTGGTGGCGGTTGACAAGTTCACCAAATGGGTTGAAGCGGAGCCCGTCAGTTAATGTGATGCAGCCACAGCGGTTCAATTTCTCAAAAATATTATTTTCCGTTTCGGCTTTCCACATAGCATCATCACAAATAATGGTATGAACCTTTCTAAAGGTGAGATGGAGGAGTTCTGCCAACGAGAGCACATCCGGCTTGATGTAGCATCCGTGGCTCACCCCCAGTCCAATGGTCAAGCTGAGAGGGCGAATCAAGAAATCCTGAAGGGTATCAAGCCTCGGCTCATGGTCCCTTTAAAGCGGACGTTGGGTTGTTGGGTGGAGGAATTACCATCTGTTTTATGGAGCATAAATACCACCCCAAACCGATCTACGGGATATACACCCTTTTTCCTGGTCTATGGGGCTGAGGCTGTCCTCCCAAGTGATATTTGTCACGACTCGCCCCGGGTCACGAATTATGTTGAAGCAGATAACGAGCAAGCACGCCAAGAGGTGCTGGACCTATTAGATGAGAAGCGAGACATGGCTTTGGCTCGGTCGGCGGTTTATCAGCAAGACCTGCGGCGTTATCACAACCGCCGGGTTAAGACAAGAACCTTTCAAGAAGGCGATTTGGTACTTCGGCTCATTCAAGACCAGACTGATATGCATAAGTTATCCCCACCTTGGGAAGGGCCTTTTGTGGTCAGCAAAAATCTGCACAACGGATCATACTACCTCATTGACGTTCGATAAGACTCACGTAGCTCTGAGGAGGAGACCCGGCGGCCATGGAACATAGCTCTCCTACGGCCTTATTACACTTGAAGCCACAGGCTTTTCATATGTACATATTTCAAAAATGTATATATTATGATTAATATAATAAACCGGCATCCTTGCTATCAAGCAGGGCCTTCGCCATTTTTACTTCAAATATCTGTTAACGTGGGAGCTTCATGTTCAAACATAGGTGTATTCACCAAAGAGAACATAGCGTTACTACCTCGTTTCAGCAATGTTCCTTTTTCAGTGTCCCAGTTGGCACGTTCCGTCTTGAATTCTTCTTTCAATCATTCTATGGAAGTTAAAGCGGCTCGAAGTTCATCTTTGGCTTTGGAAGATTCTTCTTGGTGAGATTTGATATTTTCTTGAAGATCAGCAATCTGCGTCCGTTGATGGTTTATGTCAGTCTGCCAAAATCAAAAGGAGCATTTCAATATTTTATCAAAAGTCCCAAGCATACAACTGGTTCTACACTTGGCACTTGGGGGCTAATGTGGATTAATTCTTTCTTACTGCTTATTCAAAGTCCCAAGGATTCATACAAGTTTCAATCTTGGCACTTGGGGGCTAATGCGGATTAATTCTTTCTTACTGCTTATTCAAAGTCCCAAGGATTCATACAAGTTTCAATCCTGGCACTTGGGGGCTAATGTGTGTTTGCTCAAAAAACTTAAAAGTCAACAATGTGCAGTTTGGAAATTCAAAGTCCTGGTTTGTTTTTACAAATTAAACCGACCCTTCGGGGCTACAGGATACAAGGCAGTGAAAATACAAAGATAAGGAGGAAAATATTTACCTCATAACGTTCCTTCATCAGATTTACCAAGTCAGCCTCATTATCTCGACTTGTATAAAGCCGGTTCAAGAAACCGGAATTAAGATCCTGGGCAGAAATATTGGCATATTTTGACATATCAGTTTCCATCCTCCTCTTGCCCGTTGAAATAAACTCATCCTTGGCGGCATGTTTTGCCAAGACAACTGGATCACCCGGAGTGGTATAAGCAGTGCCAGTAACAATAACGTCATCGTCTTTGGCTGGGCTTGGCGGATTAGCACTTGACTTCAGTGGATCAGCTGCCGGACTTGTAGGCATAGCATGTGGACTTGAGGTATCCTCATGTATGGCTGGATAAGCTTCCGGCGGATTAGCATTGATAGTTGGTTCTGGCAGGGTAAAATCATCCATGAGATTATCAAGATTATTATCAAGATCCTCAGGAGATTTCTCCGGTTCAACTTCACGGGTAGGGGCGCTGGTCTTGGCCTTCTTACTCAAATGAGCTTGAGCACTAATATTAAAACAAAGATTAGCATGGTCAACTGAGTTATGAAAGAGAAGGGAAGATTACACACTTACCCAGGGACGGTTTTCAGTGGAGGCAGCTGAGTGGTTGATGAACCGCCAGACGAATTAGTAGATGCCTGATAATTTGAATAAGATGAATTGAGAGGGCATCGGAAGAAACCTAAAGATACGTTTTTCAGGAGAATAAGCAACCTCAGGACGACGTTTCCGGTTTGGGGTGTGAGGTAAACCGGAAGAAGTGACCTTTTGACCACTGTGCCGGGTTGTGCGACGCCCTTCGGTTTGTTGTGTCTCCAAAGAAAGTTTTTGATCCAAATGAGCAACAGGGTGAGAGCATTTCACTTTTCGAACTGCACGGCGAAATCGTTGAACCGACACAAGTTCTGAGTCAGAAAGACAAATTACCTCAACATGATCTGCATGGCTGGCCTCCGCATCATCCTGGGAATAATCATTATCAGTAAAATATATGGATAGAAGTCAAGGGAGTCAAACTTTACCTCATCAGCCGAGTCATCGACATCTTCTGGTGGTTCCGAAGACTCAGCAGTTTTCTTTTTGGCAGCTTTTTTGATGACTTTGGTCTTACCACGAGGAGCTTTAGCTACTTTGTCTTGAGTTTTCTTTTTCCAAAAGGAGCTACTGGCCTATGAAATTGCACAAAAAGATTATTATTGCAGTGTCAAAGCGGAGAAGGATCAGGAAAAGTACAAGATTAAAATAGTTACCACTGGCGGTTTGTTGGAGGCGTAAAAAGGACGCACACCAATTTGAGTACATACGGCGAGCGGTTCGTCAAGTATCTTCTTTACACTTTCACTGACTTCATCGTCCGTCGGTTCTATTGAATTAAACCGTTGAGGATCATTGGTGTTGCCGGTGTAGTCAAACATCAATCTGGGCCGGCGGCTTAAAGGAAGAATGCACCATGAAATCCAGCAACGGACGAGATCAACACCAGTTAAACCGTTAGCAAGAAGAGCCCGGAGTTTGGCGAGTTGAGGTGCATACGCTTGTCGATCTTTGGCAGGCAATCTCTTAGGTAAAGGGTGATTATTACTGAGCCGGTGCGGACGGTAGCCCGGCAAGGGATTCTCTTCAGCAGGGGCAGTATTCTGACAATAGAACCAGGTTTGGTTCCAGTCTTTTGGATGGCTGTGAAGTTTGGCGTGAGGAAAATCAACCTCTTTCCTCTTTTGGATTGACACACCGCCAAGTTTAGTATTAGGTCCATCAGAAAATTCCGTCCGGCGGTTTAAGTGAAAGAGATCTAGAAAGAGGTCGACAGTTGGTTCTTCTTGCAGATAAACCTCGCAGAATACTTGGAAATTGCATATGTTGGACATAGAATTTGGTCCAATATCTTGAGGATGAAGTTGGAGCCTGGCAAGAACATCTCAGAAAATTTTTGATCCGGGAGGACTGAAACCTCGAGCTAAATGTTGCAAGAATACAATCACTTCTCCATCTTGAGGTTCAGGGGGGCACTCAGGGCCAGGAACTCGCCAACGGAGGACATTTTTTGAAGCCAAAGCGCCGGTGGTGATATATTCATTGATTTGTGTTTCTGTGATCCGAGACGGAACCCAGTTGCAAGCAGCAAATTGCTTCGTCATCTTACAAAGTCTATAAAAGGAAAATGGACGGTTTACGATTGGCGGTTCGTATGTGTTTGTCAAAATGTTAAACCGGCAATTCAAGGTATACGTATGAAGTGAACCGAGCATGGCTGTTCAAAGTCTAGATGGCGGTTTACGAGAGGGATAATGACCTACGACGGATTATCAACACTAAAGGATAAACCGCCTTTTTGAAGGCAGAACCCCAAGCTGGAAATTTGTTAAGTGTGAAACAAACAGGTTTCACAAGTTGCAATTATTATTTTGGATCAAACGGTCGCTCTAGAAGGAAAAATTTCTAGACCTAAAACAGTGCCGAGAAGTTCATACACTCAAAGAGGGCTTCCAAACAATGGAAATGAGATCTATTTTTATGCAAGATAAGTACAAACAATTGCTGCTGCAGTTCTACGTTGTTTTTACAATCTAAATAGGGCATTGGAGGTGAAAACTAAGAAGGGTTTTCATCGGGCGGCGATGACCGCCGACGAACTCAACAAAGGTTCCAATGCAGATCTGAGAAGGGGAAGGAGAAGAACTCACGGATGTGGACGATCTACGGAGGTTCGCCGTCGATTTCTGGTCAGAATCAGGTCGATGCAGCGGCCTGAGTCGGTGCGGACTGGAAGATCAACGACGGCAGCGGCGGCGATGCTTGAGGTCTTCGGGTCGAGAGGAGGAAGACGATGCGGTTTGGAAAGGGGGAAAATGGAAGGCGCCCCGGTCTTATTTATAAGGAAGTGGGATAAAATAGCAGGCGCGAAAATCGAGGAATCGGAAGTCGCAAAAGAGGATGCAGCTGCCCCCTCGATCTTCGGGAATTAATTAAACAGAAGGGAATCTTTATAAAACCTTTTTATACAGGAATGACGTCTCAAGGATTTACTACAGTAACAGAAGATGACGTCATGGCGATTCACCAAAGTTCACAGGGAAAAGACAATATGGCGGTTTACGAGAATTGCCAAAAATTCAAAAGATTGAAGACTGACATGAACAGGTTCAAATCAATCTGGGGCCTAATGTTGAGGATATAACCTCTAAGGGTAAACCACCCAGGAGGGGCCGGTTCACCTTCAGCTATACTGAAGCCCAAGGAAACCCAGAAGATGGCGCTTTACGGATGAAGCTTAGAGGCCCAGAGCCCGCAGGCGAGTTAGGGCCCATGATAGTAAACCGCCATGATTGTATAAACTTGCATTGTAAGATAGGAAAGAAGAGACGGAGGCGGACACTTGTATGAGCCAGCCTCGGGATTCTGTAGACCGGCCGGGGTCCTCCCAAGTATATAAAGGGGTGACCGGACGGTGGTTCAGGGACAGAAAAAACAACAACTCGAAGCCAGACAAAGCGGATTCGCTCCCTGGCCTTCGAAACCCCAGCAATACCAATCACAACTAGACGTAGGCTTTTACCTTCATTGAAGGGGCCGAACTAGTATAAAATTATCGTGTCCCTTTGTCCGGTGTAACCCCTTCAAGCTAACCGGTAGTGATGGCTCCACGACTAAGTCCTTTCATGAGGACATCTGCCGTGACAATTCCACGACAGTCTTCAAAATCTAAGAATGACGACGAGATACGGCACCATGAATTATTGAGGCACTCCGAAATGAAGAATAAAAAGGTTGAGCCAACGATGAAAAGAATTCGACAGATCTTGGAGAAAACATAAGACTGATGATAATTCATTCTTACGTCAAATTCGAAAAGAAATTTGTGGATAGCTCCAGGAGAATAAGAAGAGTCAGGTAAGATCCTGGGAAAAGACCTGTGGGTTAGGGCCCACTCAAAAGATACACCGTTGAACGATTAAAAAAAGAACTTGTGGGTTAGGGCCCACTCAAAAGGAAACATCGTTGAAATGATTGCTTGAAAAGAGAGATTCCACCGGTTGAATTAAATGACTTGAGCGAGATAACATCCTCGAAAAAACTGCTTGAATGGATCTAGAATGACAAGACGAGACTTTTGCGATATCTTGAGCACTCAGGAACAAATGAATAGCGAGAAGTGAATTATTATGAGGTGCACCAGTATGAGAAGACATTTGAAACGAGGAAAGGATATGATCAACAAAGCTTGAATTGAAACCACCGGAGAAGAAAAAGAACGAAGAATGATGAACTAGAAGCTCCGTTAGAATCTTCATGAGAATCACCAGATAAGAATATTGACGGAAAAGGATGGAGAGACTTCGCATCAATAAGATAGATACTTAATTAGGAAATCTTAGTCCTCGAAGAAAAAGGGAGGGTGGGCGGAAAAACAAAGGCAGCTTGGAGACGAATGAAACAAACACCGTTGAGAAGACTTGAGTTGATCTTGCGGATGTTGAAATGATCGGATCCACTTGAAGAGAAAACACGCTGGTTGAAAAGGATTCACAACACAATCTCGATGATCAAGAAGGATTAGTATTCACATCGGAGTATGAGAACACCACTTGGGAAAGGTATGGAATCAACATTTGACTTCAAAGCAACTCGAATACCACAACTCAAAACAAAACAAGGATTGGCTTGAAGAATAAGCCAGAACAAACATATGATAGAGATTTCATCCGAAGTTTTCGTGGTGGGGCCTATGCGGGCTCGATCGTATAGCACCATCATGTACAAGGCAGTGCACATGACATACGAAGCGTCCCCGAGTCGGCATAGCCAAGGACTCTTTAAGACACAACGAGACCACTATAAAACCGGCCGTGGATAGGCGGACCACTAGACGTCGAACCCCAATTTCATATCATACATCCGTCAGAAAGATATCCTAAGAGCTAATTGAATTCCCACTTATAAACTCTTGAAACTTTTCGGTTATGCAATCAGGTGTTGGGGATGCAGGGGAAGCATAATATCTCACCCAAAACTAGCAAATCCTACATCCAGCTGTATCCATCCTTCAACACATAACCAAGAAACCTTCGGAAATCATCTACCTCAACCTTCAAAAAGCATCCGTTATACGAGTTATGGCAATACTCCTGAACTCACGCCCCAGTACTGGTTGGCGTGGAGGTTATCTCACCAACAACTACATAAAAGATATTTTCGATGTCGGCGAAACTAAACTCAGGTATTCCAGAACTACAACGATAAAATTGTGACGACAACACCTCAGAGCTCAACTCCCCGGGACACTGCCACGACCCCTAAATGACAGGAGGCACCAAGAACAATGTTCTCATCACAAAAACCATCGGAGCGGTTCCAAGATACCCGCGTGATCCTAAAGTTTTTTAGTGAAATTTGAGAAGAGAAGAGTCAAAACTCTCCGTCAGGATGCCTTACCAGAGCGATGAAGGGACTGGGGAGTAAAAAGAATTCCTAAACTCTCCGATATATAATTCCTAAATGACTCAAAACATTTTTCTAGACTCGACAACGGCTGCTAAAAATGATCAATCAGTGGGGGCTCCTAAGGTCGGGGAAGGCTCTGATACCAACTTGTAACGCCCTCGATGCGGCTATATCTCCCACGTGTCGAAGCACGACTTAGAGGCATAACCGCATTGAAAGCAATGTCGCAAGTGAGGTAATCTTCACACAACCCATGTAATACATAAGGGAAAGAGATACATAGTTGGCTTACAATAGCCACTTCACACAATTACCTCAATTAAAGCATTACATCAATCAGATACAATCAGGGTCCGACTACGGAACCAAAATAAAAGAAGACTACCCCAAATGCTACACAGATCCCCGATCGTCCCGACTGGGCTCCACTACTGATCAACTGGAAACGGAAAAACACAAAGGACAAGATCTTCAATGAGCTCCTCCTTGAGCTTGGTTGCGTCACCTACTCGGTTCAACGGCACCTGCAAACTGGTTTTGGAAGTATCTGTGAGTTACGGGGACTCAGCAATCTCGCACCCTCGCGATCAAGACTATTTAAGCTTATGGGTAAGGTAAAGGTATGAGGTGGAGCTGCAGCAAGCGACTAGCATATATGGTGGCTAACATACGCAAATGAGAGCGATAAGAGAAGGCAAAGCACGATCGTGAAACTATGATCAAGAAGTGATCCTAGAACAACCTACGTCAAGCATAACTTCAACACTGTGTTCACTTCCCGGACTCCGCCGGAAAGAGACCATCACGGTTACACACGCAGTTGATGTATTTTAATTAAGGTCAACTTCAGGTTTTCTAGAACTGGACGTTAACAAATTCCCATCTGCCCATAACTGCGGGCACGACTTTCGAAAGTTCAAAACCCTGCAGGGGAGTCCCAACTTAGCCCATGACAAGCTCTCACAGTCAACGAAGGATATACCTTCTCCCGAGACATTCCGATCAGACTCGGCATCCCGGTTCTACAAGACACTTGGACAAGTTAAAACAAATCCAGCAACACCGCCCGAATGTGCCGACAAATCCCGATAGGAGCTGCACATATCTCATTCTCAAGGCACACTCAGATTGTCCAAGGTATAGGTAGGCCAGCCCAGAGTTGCCCCTGGTGGCCACCGGCAGCTGACAGGTTGGACCAACACTCAGAGGAGCACTGGCCCGGGGGGTTAAAATAATGATGACCCTTGAGTCTGTAGAACCCGAGAGAAAGAAAAGGCTAGGTGGCAAATGGTAAAACCAATGTTGGGCATTGCTGGAAGAGTTTTATTCAAGGCGAACTGTCAAGGGGTTCCCATAATAGCCCAACCGCGTAAGGAACGCAAAATCCGGGAACATAACACTGATATGACGGAAACTAGGGCGGCAAGAGTGGAACAAAACACCAGGCATAAGGCCGAGCCTTCCACCCTTTACCAAGTATATAGATGCATTAAATAAATAAGATATATTGTGATATACCAACAAGTAAACATGTTCCAACAAGGAACAACATCTCCATGTTCCAACAAGGAAGAAACTTCAATCTTCACCTGCAACTAACAATGCTATAAGAGGGGCTGAGCAAAGCGGTAACATGGCCAAACAACGGTTTGCTAGGACAAGGCGGGTTAGAGGCTTGGCTTAACAATATGGGAGGCATGATAAGCAAGTGGTAGGTATCGCAGCATAGGCATAGCAAAAGAGCAAGCAACTAGCAAGCAAAGATAGAAGTGATTTCAAGGGTATGGTCATCTTGCCTGAAATCCCGAAAGGAAGAAGAAAGAGCCCATGAAGAAAACAAACGGACATAGACGAACGGGTCCTCACAAACGCGACGTTACTGGGACCAACCCGAAGAAGCAACACCGGAAAGAAGCGCACAACATAGTAAACAAACCAACACATGAACAAGGTATGATATGCGGGATGCGGTATGTGATGCATATGCATGATTTGCAAAGGAATGATGGAACCTGGCCTCAACTTGGAAATCCAAGAGTGCCACTGGAAGGTGAGGTGATGTCGGTTGAAATCGATATAAATTTCACCGGAATCGGATGCACGGTTTGGAAATGGCAAGCAAGACAAATATGGCACCGGTCTGCGATAAACAGCAAGTAGCCACCTAAATGCATCAAGTTAATTATGCTACAGCACGCAAACATGGCAACAAAATACATGGCAGCGATCCATTCATAATGCTTAACAAAAGATGAACACTGAGCTTCGGCCAATTCATCCATTAACAGGTTCAAACAAGCATGGCAAAAGTGCAATTTATAAACAGGTTTCAGACTTAGTGAAATTAACAAGCCTGGAATTTCAGATCAGGTACCACACTTTGAAGCATGAAAACTAGATGCTACAGGAACCTAACATGGCAAAGCAAAGCATGGCATGAAGCTACTCAAAGAGCTTAACAAAAGTCCCTTAGTGACCTTGAGCCAAAAGGGAACAGAAAATACAATTGCAAGCATGTGAACATGGCAAAAACATAAACAGATCACAGACTTAGTGAAAAACTGGAGCATGCAAATCAGATATCAAGTAGGCATGTTTACGAGCTCGATGCACTCACTACAGAGCAAGGCATGACAATCTAAGCATACACCCATCAAGAATACACATTATACAAGCTAGACATGGCAAGAACAACAACATAGCCTGCACGGATCAACTACAACATCCTCGACAAAATCGCTAACAAGTAGACAATCTGCCCAGATTCACGAAATGACAAAAGTAGAGCTCGATTGACTCAAGCTAGGGTACTCCATAAATGCAAACAAAGACATGGATGGATAGAGCACTAAAAGATTAACAAATCATCCTTACTGATCATCCTCAAAAGAGGCTCGGATCACTAGGAAACAACATGAACATATGGCATATTGATAAAAACAGATCAAGGACTTGGTGGGACTGCTAAGTCCCCGAAATCAGCATTAACGAATGCACCACTTTGCAAGCTTGTGCTAGTCACCACACACATCAAAAAAATACATGGTAAGCACCTCCGTAAAGATGGCAAAGCATATAACAAAACACATGTAGAGCTCAGGAGCATATCATGCACACATTAATCATGGCAAAAAATGACAAATAGCTATTTGGTGCAGCAGAACTGCCAATTAACTCAAATAGCTCTCTTCCAACAGCATTTCGGGCAACAATATGAGCTCAAATGAAAATGGTGCAATGAGATGAAATGATGTACTCTCTGAGACGAACATTTTGATATGCTATACGCCCAAAACGGATCCACAGATGCAAAGTTACGATATGATGAACATGGGCATTTGAAACATGGAAATCTCGGGGACTTACCTCTCCCGGAAAAGTCAACAGGCGGACGAGGAGATCCAGGACGGAGGGATCTGGGATGGAGTGGAGGCGTTTGGATGAGCGAGCGGGTGGATCTGATCCCGCTTCGCGTATCTCGCCGGAGTCGACGGGGACGACGGATCCGGTGGCTGGTGCGGCAAGCAACGGCGATGGCCGGCGCGCCGTGTAGAGGAGCTGGGAGGTGTGGGCGCCACCGGAGGAGGCGGCGCGCTCCGGTGGACGGCAAACGGCGGCGCGGCAGGTCCGGCAGCCGCGGGCGAAGGTGGACGGCGAGGCGGCGACCGACGTAGGTAGACGGTGGCGCTCGACGACGGCGGAAGGGCGGCGGCGCGCTCGGCGATGAGCGGTGAAGGGCAGTGAGCGCAGCGCCCGCGGACAGAGGCGGCGGGGAGGTTCGGGCCCGGGCGGCTCGGGCGGGCCTCCCGCGGGCTCCGTGGGGCCGGCGGCGCGGTGCGGCGAAGTGGGGCGCGGGCGCGGACATGTGGCACGGCGGGCTTGGCGCGGGAGGTGGCTTTGATGATGTGGCAGCCCACGATTGGGCGGAGCGAGGTGGCGGCGGCGGCTGGACATGTCCGGCCGGTGGAAGAAGTGTCCGGCGACGCGAAGGGAGTGGATCTAGGGTTTCGTCTGCGCGGAAATTTCGGAGGAGACCACATATATATAGGTAGAGGGAGCTAGGAGAGTCCAAATGAGGTGTGGTTTTCGGCCACGCGATCTTGATCGAACGGCCGAGATGATGGAGAAGGTTTAGGTGGGTTTTGGGCCAAATTGGAAGGGTGTTGGGCTGCAATACGGACGAGGCCTTTTCGGTCCCTCGGTTAACCGTTGGAGTATCAAATGAAGTCCAAATGGCACGAAACTTGACAGGCGGTCAACCGGTAGTAAACCAAGGCCGCTTGGCAATTCTCGGTCCAATCTGGAAACGTTTAACCCCCACACACGAAAGGAAGGTAGAAATGACCACCGGATGACATAGGAGCGCCGGATTGCAAAACGGACAACGGGGAAAAAGCTCAGATGCATGAGACGAACATGTATGCAAATGAAATGCACATGATGACATGATATGCAATGCATGACACGCAAGTAATGACAAGGAAACAGCAGCGAATAACTGGATGACGCCTGGCACATCGGTCTCGGGGCGTTACAATGGTGGTGACTGGTGGTTGGACTGGGCGGAGGCATGGGGATGGACGGCGCCGGCAGCGGCCACCATGCGAGATTGTTGCACACACTTCCTTTTTTAAGTGCTCAGCAATGAGGTTGTGGGAGATAAGGATGAACGAGGCAAGGCCTTATCTGTAAATGTGGAGAGAGGTGCGGGTATCTTTTGTAAAATTGTCATTGTTTGCTTTCTATCCGTCAGATATAGATCGGACAGTCTATATTATAAGATGACAGGAACACGATCATCACCAACTTGGTTTTTCTCTACTCCTACTCCTATAAAAGACTCAGTTGGTAATGATGGTGTGTCTGCCATCCGCCATTTCTGACCACTAGATCTGCATCTAACGGCTGTGATATAAGTTGTGGCATTTTGCAACAATTCCCACTTCTCTGCTCCAGTTTACACAAAACCCCTTAGAATCTTGACACCAACCACATTCCTCCCTTACTTCATCAAAACAGCCCAAAGAATATATTTGGAGTGAAACATAAGATATTTTTAGTGATGTGTATATCAAAAGTAAAGTATTTTCTTTCAAATTTGTGAATATGTATCATTCTACTTTGGATCCATTGCAATAGACGGGCTCATTCTTATAAAGGTTTATCTCTTGCATTGTATAGACTAGGGAGGAGCACCATCTACTGCTTCATGGGCTACTCCTGTGCTCCATTCGGCGGCCGCAATGTCCCCTACAGCCACTCCCTCTCGTGCTCCATTCGGCAGGCACTGTTGAAATTTAGGGAGCGCACACTCGCGACTGCTAGCGGCGAGACGACTTCTTATCCGACCTCGGCAACCTCTTCCTCAACGACATGGGCGACAACCTGAACGCCAACGGTGCTGCTCCCGTTGCACCGTATGTGTTTCTATCCTTCCTGTTCGAAATCATGGTAGAATTCATGTTTCTAGTCTGTGTCCTAGATTCGATCTGTTCATCTACTATGCTAGTCCACATGATTAGTTTAATCTCTGTTATAGCCGTCATGATTTATTTTGTGCTTACTCAGACTAAATCTCGTAGTAACTTGCTCATGTATTCAATTAGCGCACCGTCCCCTACAGCCACTCCCGTTTCATGGACGGCCTGGTCGATGCCTCCAAGGAGCCCTTCGTCTACTGCTATGAGTGCCCGATGCCATTTTGCAGCTCGCCGGCGGACCTCGCGCATCACCTCACGCAGTCGTCCATCTATCACTACTGGCCTGTGGCAAAGAACATCTAGTACGAGACATGCTACCCATTCACCGTGCCAGAGTCGTTGGAGGATCACCGCCGCCTGCCAGTCTCGGTGGAGGACGGCAGCGTCTTCCTCTTGATTGTGGGCACCGGCGAGGCCCACGCAGGCCGCTGCCCCATCTCTATAGTGTGCGTCAGGGGCGACGCTGCTGACGCTGACACTAACACGAGGCTGATGTACGGGTGCATGCTCACTGTTACTACCCCTCGGAGGTATGTGGGCGGTGACACTGGCTACATCAAGCTGACTAGGACTGTGCCAAGCTGGGACCTTCCCGCCTATGTGGACATGGCAGATGCATGGTATGATTTGGCCCCCAACGTGGTGCACGGGGACTCCAAGGAGGTTTACCTGGACATATGCATTACCAAGTTAAATGTTGATTATTAGTCTTCGCTCAATGTAATCCGTTGTCTAAGCATGTGGAGACTTCCATGCATGATACTATTGCTCTATTGGAGTATCGCGCATGAATAAAAGTGTATCCATTTATGGTTTACTCTAGAATCTCCCATGTATGAAATTTTTACTACAGTACTGGTGAAAGACTTATGATGAACCATGTATTACATCTCCTCTGCCCCCTTCCAAGTCATCCTGATTTAATGCCTCCGTCTAGGTGTATAAGGGCATGGTTAATACTTAATAGTATAGCCACCTGTTGACTATAAGAAAGTGCCATGTCATCTGTAGCCAACATGTATAACAATTGATACTCAAAAACTAATTCTTAAAGATCATTTCTTGCAAAGCACAATAAGTGTTATTTCTTCACAAGTTTTGCATGCAGGCTGAACAGTTGAACGCTTTTGTTTGCAAAATATACTTTTTTATCTATTTCACCTAGATGTTTTTGAGCTCTAGAGATGAAATAATATCCAAAGAAACCTATCGATACCCGTTACACATGAGATGGCCCTCACATCCTTTGTCAAAATAAACAACACCCTGATCAATGCATTCCACTATTCCGTCCAATGCACGGGCACCTTACTATAGATTGGTACGACCAAAAATTGAACTAATATTATATATAGTACGATAAATGCTGATGCATGTCACCTAAAATTATATCATTGAAAACTATGTTCAAATACGAATCCAGTGATATAGTTTTTGTTGACATGCACTAACATTTTGTGAGTTAAATCTTCAGTCAAATTCAATGGGGGACTAATTAATAAACCACGACTAATGTAGTACTAGTGTAGAGGGTGGCGCTGCACGCGAGTCTCAGCCAGCTCGTGGCATGGCAGTAAGCTGTCATATCACAAAACCCAACCACTCCCAGTAATAAGTGGCCTGGTAAAATAAACAGACAAGCAACCATCACATCCCTCTGTCGTTTTTGCATTTCATCTTTCTGCATTTACTTTCTCCGGTTCATGTCGCACACTCGATCCCTAGCTACTACTCCTAGTATCCCTAGCTACTACTCCTAGGGCCAGTTCTTTTGGCGGCTTAAAAAATAAGTCGTCTCTTCCCCAACTTTTCCCATAAGACTAGTCACAGTGGAGAGTAACATTAAGGCCCTGTTTGGTTCATAAGTCCTAGGACTTTTTCTAGTCCCAACTAAAAAGTCCCTAGTCCCTAAAAAGTCCCTCCCTGTTTGTTTCCAGGGACTAAAAAGTCCCTAGTCCCTCCCTGGGGGTTATTAAATGACCATGTTACCCCTAGTATACAGAAAAATAACAACCAAACAACACCATGGGTCGGCGGGGCAATGGGTGCAGGGAGGGGCATTGTTGGAAAAGTCTCAAAAAGTCCCAAAAAAGACTCTCCTTAAGAGTCTTCTTCATTTAGTCCCAAAAAGCAACTTTTAGTCCCTAGTAGTCCCTTCTGTTTGGTTAAAAAGTCTATAAGAGGGACTTTTTCTAGTCCCTACACCAAAAAGTCCCTGGAAACAAACACGCCCTAAGACGCCTCACTCATTTATTTGGGCCTCTAAACTACGGCTAGTACCTTCGTCCTGGTTTATACATCACCTTGTAATTTGTGATAAATTTTGACCAAAGATTTAACTGATAAAATGTTAGTGCATGTGACATGCACTAACATTTCATTAGTTAAATTTCTGATCAAAATTTGACACAGATTACAATGGGGACCAATAAACCAGGACGGACGTAGTAGTTATGGGATTACAAATCTAGAAGCCTAAAAGAACTGGCCCCTGGTACTCCTACTAGTAGTAGTACTCAAGTTGGAATTCCAATTGCACGTCACAACTTGTTAGGCAAAAAATTCGATACAGGGTGTAGGAAGTGGTTTGGGAATTTGCATGCCTTTCTGACCAGTGAGATACTCTGTACAAATTACGACAGAGAAATAACCACAGAGAAGGAAGCTAAAAGTAAACAATCAAACGACCATTCTTGCATTTGTTTTGCATTGAATCGTTTCACATGCTTGACTAGTGTTGTTTTTATACTTTTACAACAACTGCATCGTAATGTTGAAACGTGCATTTGCACATACATAAGTAATAGTAGTACTCCCTCCGCCTAGGTGTATAAGTCTTGCCTCCTTCTTGGCCACGGTGCACAACCAAAGATGACTTATTAACCTGGACGGAGGGAGTAGCACAGTCTGCAAGCATATATCGAGAGAGACGTGTAGTACGATAGTATATAGGCATAGTAAAGTTTGTGTTATACGCACGTACTTACAAAATGCGTACGGATACACAAGGTTTCCAAACTTTCCCTTTTACATACTTAATTAAGGAGGCCAATAATTCCTGAACGTTCGGGATTTATCATTTGCATCCCAAAACTAATGAGATCACCATACGAAACTATATTATACTCCTACTAAAATCCATGACGCTCGCAGGAGCGCTTGCGGCGCGCCATGAGTGCCCTGGTGCGCGGCCGTTTCGCAGCGCGCCAACACAATGCCTCTTCCTCATCCTCGCACCTCTCGAGTTGCTGATTGGCGGCTTGCTGGCGGGCGAGCGCGATCTCACCGGTGTGGTGATCCGGCACCAACAAGTACTCCTCCTTGCTGGATGCATGCACCCAGTCCACGTACCGCCATGCGTAGATGAGGCGCTTGGGCCCGACTGCACTCAGGGCTCTGGCACGGGCGTCCTCTGCCACCCTCACGGCCCTCGCATGAGCCTTCTGCCAAAGAGCCAATTGCCTGACTCTCTTGGATGCGACATAGGCCTGCCACGCAGCTTGTCCCATGGCGCGCTTCTCTTCCTCGGCCTTCTTCTCCGACTCTATTTTGGCGCACTCTGCCAGAGGCAAAGCCTCCCACAAGGCGACATCCATTTATTTCCAAAGCTCCTCAAGGCTCGGGGGCTCGATAGGCGGCACAACATTCTCCTCGGAGCGGGGAGCCGGCGCGTCCTCCGACGCGCGTGCTAGCGAGATTGGGAATGCCGACGCGTCCACCTTGACGCGTCGCGGTGAGGAGCGGAACGCCGACGCGTCATCCTCGACTAGTGGCGGCGAGGAACGAAACGGCAACGCGTGACCGTCCGCGCGGTGCGGCGAGGGGCGCCTAGGACTTGGGAGGGGTGATACCATGGTGGTCGATGCGACAGGGAGGGGGAGGAGATAGCGATGAACGTGAGCGTTCTTCCGAATGCCGTGGGAGGCGCAATATTTATAGCAAGCAATGGCACAGCTACGTAAGATATGGACTGAGCTGCACTGACTTAACTGCTGGTCCAATTGCATCAGTGACATGTGGACTAGACCCCTGTTGGGCCCATATGTCAGTGAGCCAATGCACCTGCAGTTAAGTAACTGAAGCAGCGTGATTAACGTAACAGCTACGTGGGCATATTTGCTGGAGTAAATTACGGCGGAGGGAAGGGGTGGAAATATTGCTGGTCATAACGGATTGGACGAGGGTGGGGGAGGAGAGTCATGCATGCAGATTTTTTCCACACAGGGTGGAGTGGTGGGACCGCCGAAGGGAGAAGGCGGGTCAAGCATTGTAAAGCCCCGTATGTAACTTGCCATATTTGTATTCCAACTCTTGCCATTTTTGGCACTAAGTTATGATATTCCCTTGTAGTTTGGTTTTGTCTTCGTTTTTCTTTTGTCCTTGTTGTGCATCTCATATCATGTCATCATGTGCATCGCATTTGCATACGTGTCCGTCTCATGCATCCGAGCATTTTCCCCGTTGTCCGTTTTGCATTCCGGCACTCCTATGTCCTTCGGTGTCCCCCTTTTGCCTCTTTTCGTGTGCGGGTGTTAAACATTCTTGGATTGGACCGAGACTTGCCAAGTGGCCTTGGTATACTACCGGTAGACGCCTGTCAAGTTTCGCGCCATTTGTAGTTCGTTTGATACTACAATGGTTAACCGAGGAACGTAAAGGCCTCGTGTGTGGTTGCAGCCCAACACCCCTCCAAAAGTGGCCCAAAACCCATCCGAACCCCCTCCATCGTCTCAGCCGTTCGATCACGATCGCGTGGCTGAAAACCGCTCCTGATTTGGAATCTCCTAGCTCCCTCTACATATAAATGTGTGCAACCCTCTCCAAATCCCGGATGAACCCTAGCATTTTTTCCCTCGCGCCGCCGGACAACTTCTCCTCCACCGACGGACATGTCCGCCCCGCTCCCCCCGTCCAACCGCGCGCCGCCACATGGCGAGCTGCGCCCCACTTCGCCGCCCCCGCGCACCGGCCCGCCGGGGCCCAGGCGGGGCCCTCCCGGCCCGCGCGCCGCCGCCGCTCACCCGGCTTGCCCGCGCCGCACGCCTCCTCGCGCCGCTCGCCCGTGCCGGCGCTGACCTCGCCGCCCTTCCACTGCACGCCTCCAGTCGCCGTTGCCCCGGGCCGCACGCCCTCGCCGGACTCTGCCAAAGCGCCGGTGCCGCGCGCCGCCGCCCCGCACCACGCTGCCTGCTCCTCCGCCCGCACCGCCTCGGATCCGCCCTCCCCCGAGTCTCCGGCGATGTATCCAACTCCGGCGAGTTCCACTCCGGCGAGCCTCGGGATCTGCGCCAAGAGGAACCCTAGATCTAGATCAAGATGTTGACCCCGATTTCTTCTAAGTCTTTTTCTGACACATTTTTAGCTATGTTCATCGCATCATAACTTTGCATCCGTTGCTCTGTTTTGGGCGTGTAATATATCAAATTGTTCGTCTGGATGTGCTCTTCATTTCATTCCATTGCATCATGCTTGTTTGAGTTCATCTTAATGCCCTAAATGCTGTTGCAAGAGTGCTATAAAATGTTAGTTTCTGTTTCTTAACAGATTATGGACATTTGTTATTTTTTGCCATGATAATGTGTGCCTCCTATGAACGTGAGACCTACATGTGTTCTGGGTTATGCCATGCCATCTTTACAAGGGTGTATTCCATGTATTTTTGTGATAAATGTGGTGACTAGCACAAGCATGCAAAGTAGCTCTCGTGATGTTGCTGATTTCAGGGACTTAGAATTCTTCTAAGTCATTTCCCTGATGATATTTTTATGCCATGTATTCTTGTTGCTACAGAGTGTTCCATGCCTCATTGGAGCATGTTCAGTAAGGATGATTTTGAGATATTGTTATTCTCTATCCATCCATGTCTTTGTTTGCAATTATGGAGCACGCTAGGATGACTCAATCTTGCTCTACTTTTGCTATAAAATGTTCATGGCAGATTGTTTACATGTTATTAAATTTTGCCGAGGTTGTTGTAGTTGTTCCATGCATGCTATGAGAGTGTTCTTGCCATTGTTAGCTTATTGATCATGTCTTCTTGCTGGGTGTATGCTTAGTTTGTCATGCAATGCCTTGTGGTGAGTGCATCGAGCTCACGAACATGCCTACATAACTCTGTTTTTGCCATCTCCAGTTTTCTGCTAAGTCTGAATCTGTTAACGAAACTTTCTATGTTCACATGGTTGCCATTGAATCTTCTAATCCTTTTTGGCTTATGGTTAGTAAGGGACTTTTGTTATATGCTTTGAGTAGTTTCATTCCATGCCTTGCTTTGCCATGATATGTTCCTGTAGCATGTTGTTATCTTGCTCTAAACATTGCTTCCTGATGTCAAATCCTGACATGTTATTTTCACTAACTCTGTGAACCTGATATCTTTTGCACTTTTTCCATGCTTGTTTGAACCTGCTATTGTGTGATTTAGCTGTAGCTCAGTGTACATCTTTTGTCAAGCATCTTGAGTGGATCACTGCCATCTGCTTTGTTGCTATGTTAGAGTGCAGTAGCTTAGTTTCTTGATGCATTCTAGATGGCATCGTGCTGTTAATCGCAGGATAGTGTCATTATTGTTTTGCTTGCCATTTGCAAACCGTGCATCCGATTCCGGTGATCTTTATATCGATTTTGACCGAAATCAACTCATCTTTACAGCGGCACTCTTGGTTTTCAAAGTTGAGGCCTGGTTCAATCTTTACCTTCCGGAGCACGCATATGCATTGCATATCACATCCCACATATCATGCCATGTTTTGCATCATGTTGCTTGCGCATTGCACCGTGGTTGATCGTGGTTCCCTTTGCTTGTGTTCTTGCTTTGGGTAGAGCCGGGACATGAGTACGTGATCGAGGAATCCGTTGAGGACACTTACGAGGATCAAGCTTACGTCAACTCGGAGAACTTTGCAGGCAAGATGACCATACCCTCGAAATCACTTCTATCTTTGCTTGCTAGTTGCTCGCTCTATTGCTATGCCTATGCCGTGATACCTACCACATGCTTTATCATGCCTCCCATATTGCCATGTCAAACCTCTAACCCACCTTGTCCTAGCAAACCGTTGTTTGGCTATGTTACGGCTTTGCTTGGCCCCTCTTATAGCATTGCTAGTTGCAGGTGAAGATTGGAGTTTGTTCCCTGTTGGAACATGTTTATAGTTGGGATATCATTATTATATCTTGTTTACTTTAATGCATCTATATACTTGGTAAAGGGTGGAAGTCTCGGCCTTATGCCTGGTGTTTGGTTCCACTCTTGCCGCCCTAGTCTCCGTCATACCGGTGTTATGTTCCTTGATCTTGCGTTCCTTACGTGGTCAGGTTATAATGGGAACCCCTTGACAGTTCGCCTTGAATAAAACTCCTCCAGCAAGGCCAAACCTTGGTTTTACCATTTGCCACCTAGCCTTTTTTCCCTTGGGTTCCGCAGACTCAAGGGTCATCTTTATTTTAAACCCCCGGGCCAGTGCTCCTCTAAGTGTTGGTCCAAACTAGAGTCCTTTGCAGCGCCCCCTCGGGGAAACTCGAGGTTTGGTTTTAGTTGTACGGAGCGCTCATCCGGTGTGCCCTGAGAACGTGATATGTGCAGCTCCTATCGGGATTTGTCAGCACATTCGGGCGGCTTTGTTGGTCTTGTTTTACCATTGTCGAGATGTCTTGTAATCGGGATTCTGAGTCTGATCGGGCCGTCCTAGGAGAAGGAATATCCTTCGTTGACCGTGAGAGCTTGTGATGGGCTATGTTGGGACACCCCTGCAGGGATTTGAACTTTCAAAAGCCGTGCTGGAAAACCTGAAACTTAACTTAATTAAAATGGATCAGCCGCGTGTGTAGCCGTGATGGTCTCTTTTCGGCGGAGTCCGGGAAGTGAACATGGCCTCGTGTTATGCTTGAACATAAGTAGTTCTAGGATCACTTCTTGATCATGGATTCTCGACCGTGTTTTGGCCTTCTCTTCTCGCTCTCATTTGCGTAAGTTAGCCACCATCTATGCTAGTGCTTGCTGCAACTCCACCTCATACCTTTTACCTACCCATAAGCTTAAATAGTCTTGATCGTGAGGGTGTGAGATTGCTGAGTCCCCGTGACTCACAGATTACTTCCAAAACCAGATGCAGGTGCCGATGATACCATTCCAGGAGATGCGGCTGAGCCCAAGTGGGAGTTCGATGAGGACTCAGGATGTTACTACGTTTCCTTTCCAGACGATCAGTAGTGGAGCCCAGTTGGGGCGATCAGGGATCTTATGCATTTGGGGTTGTCTTTATTTTGGTTCCATAGTCGGACTTTGGTTGTATCTAGATGATGTAATGTTATATTTATGTATTGTGTGAAGTGGCGATGGTAAGCCAACTCTGTACCTCTTTCTTATTCAGTACATGGGATGTGTAAATATTACCCCTCTTGCGACATGCCTACAATGCGGTTATGCCTCTAAGTCGTGCTCCGACATGTGGGAGATATAGCCACATCGTGGGTGTTACAAGCATATTGTTTTCACACATGGAGACGAAAAAATTTGGAGACGAATGGGCTTCCTGTAGGTATGGGGAACGGTGTATAATAATTCATCTTGCATGCCACGCTTGGTAAAGTCTCAAGTCATTAAAAACATACACGCCACACACATGTTCATATTTCAAGGTGCACTAAATTATTGCATGCGATGATTAAGGCTAGCCATAATGGTGGTATCTTAGCTAGTATCATGCACGCGGGAATAGCAAACATGTTGATGTGGCAAAGAATTAAAGAAGAGAGGGGGTTAGAGTAAAACTAGTGTTGATGCATGCATTCAATGCGATAATGCATTGGTAAACACATTTTTTTGTGAAGAACAACATCATTAGTTGAGTACTTTTGCATACTACAAAAACTATTCCACCGCCTCTATATTGGTAAGAGTAGGTGAAAATTTTGAATCGAGCCCTTTAAAGTAGAAGGGAGGTAGTAGTACTCTAATAGCTAACCTTGTAGTGATGACTAGATAGGACATGGCACACACCTAGACGAAGGAACTAGTCTGTATTGTGCTTTTAAGTTTTGTCAGAAGTCAATGTTCCTCTACTTTGACCAAACTTATAGAAAAATGTAACAATATTAACAATGTCAAATCAATATTTTTATACTCATTATGAAACGTAGTTCTTATACTCATTATAATCAGTATTGTAAATATTGATATTTTTAGTATAAATTTGGTTAAACACTTTGCAAACGGTTGATGGAAGTAAAAACGACCAGAGGGAGTATGATGCATGCGGACTAGGCAAAAAAATTGCTCATTTATAGCCGGTCAAAGTCTCAAAGGGCGCGATCGCCCGAGGGAGGCGAAGGTCATGGGAGGCGTGACGGTTGACAAAATTAAGTGAAGTTACATGCACACGCTAGCATGGTGTGCGAATAGGCAGAAGCTATACTGTCAGGCCTATGATATGGATCTGGTAGACATGACATCTAGTGGGTCCCGCATAGTACTCGAGAACTCTTTGGGGGCTTGCAAACGTTTATCCACCGGGCAAGCCAACAACCCCACGCCGTTTGCACGCCCTACTCGTCCCTGTCTTCTAATACTACTACCTTACAACAGTTCGCTCCCAGTCGTCCCGTCCTTTCACATTACACAAGTTTAACTTCTCCTAACCCTCCTCCAAAATCCATGGCCTCCCAAATCTTTATGGTCGCCGCTGAGTAACAGGTTAGAGCCATCACCGGCGATGAGTTCATTGTCATCTACAAACGTGGATCCACGACGGTGAAAGCATGCCTTGCTCGCTTCCTACGCACGTTCAATAGTTCAAAGGATTAGTGGGTCACTAGGCTAGATGTTGAGTACACCACAGTCCTGGAAAGAGAGAAATTCTAAAGGAGGCAGAGAAAAAGAAGCCCACTGTGATCTAGGTTTGCATACATAATGTGTGCTTGGTCTAGCACATATGCCATGCCGACGTTGAGTGCCAGGATTTTAATAACTTCCTCAAGGACGAAAGACTGAAATTCGTTACTGTAGACTTTAGGAACGATAGGGATGTCCTGGGTCGGATAGGCCTCGTTGTAGGCCAACCCTTCGATCTCCAGAAGGCAAGCCTGGTGGCCTCCTCTTAGCCTTTAATGCTGACCCTGGCAGCAGCCATGATTGATCATTTGTACGCTAAACTGAAGAAACCTCACCATAAGTTTCATCATGCATGGGAGTCAAAGACATTAGATGAAGATCACATCCTGTACGTAGCAACAGATGCCTACCTTTGTTTAAATATCTACATGGGTTGGATGAAGAAGCAGAGCCTAGTGTCCGATTCAAGCAAAGAAGCGTCAGCGAAGAGGAAGAGGAAGAGGGATGAGGACAAAGTCGAGGACGTGGACTCAGACTCGGACTCTGAGTAAGGTGGCAGTGTCGTCTCTCATGCTCGTTCTACTACAGTGTCAAGCGGACTAGTTGCTTAGTTTTGTTTCAGGGGTGTGTTGTGCTGAGCCCGTAGGAGAACTATGTTTATATTCTTTCTTGTTATTGGAACTTCATGTTCCTTCTTGTTATTTGAACTCTTTAGTACGTACAGTAGTACTAGTACTATGTCTTACTACTATTCTTCTTGCAGTTGGTACTACTACTCGTATATTCGTGTTCCTACTGTACTTAATATGTTCGTACTAGTAGTATAATTTGGGTCAGTCGATTTGTGGAAGAACTTCGACGGAGCGAAGGAAGACGATGACAGAGAAGCTACCGTAGTATCTATATTAGGGTGGCATGGTGCCCATGATCTATCTCATGAGTGTTGGTTGTGGAATGCAGTTCACCGGAAAAAATGGATCATGCCCAGGGTTAAACGGATGGCGGGGGTTGGGGGAGTATGGCGGTGGCAGGCGGTTCACGGGAGGGCGGGGCGGCGGTGGCAGGCGGTTCACAGGAGGGCGGGGCGGCGGCGGCAGGCAGTTAGGCGTGTGGTAGGCTGAGAAGATGAACAGTGCATCAGTTTCGGAGGTTGAAGAAGCCCTTCTAGCCATCCATGTTGCATCCAATGGATCACAAGAGTCGACTGACCAAAATTGCTCCTTCAGATTGCAGGATCCACATGGCATTCAAGGTCTCAAAGGTAGATTCCGCATCCGCACCCGGTTTGCGGGGTCGGCGCAGGCGCAACCGGCTTCCGCCGCGACAGCCACCATGCGTGCCTCCTCCGCGCGGGGCGGAGACGACAATGCCACGCTAGTTCCTCCTTGCCGGCGTGCTGGAGCATGCGCTTGTCCTCCTCCTCGTACGCTGCGTGCATAGACACAGCTCCACCAGCTGCTCGCGTGCTTGGCAGTGTGGCGGCATCGCGAGGAGGGACTGAAGACGACATGAGTGGGTTAGCCTTCAGCTTCATGGCATAGGGATGGCGGCGACACGGCGGTGATGGGTGAGAAATTGTAGGTCGGAGCAGGCGGGCGCCGGCATGTGCAACGGCGACGGCATATTGATGAGTGCGTGTATGGGAGCTTAGTTTAGTTCTATATAGGGTAGGTCAAACTTAAAAGAAAACCGTACTAGTACACGTAAACATTAGACTGAGGCAACGCTTATATTATTTACCACAACCACGATACGGAATCTTGTGCAAGCGCGTGAACCATGGCCGTGCGGTTGATCGAACGGTGCATCACCGTGTGGCACTCGAAGGACATCCACCGAACCTTTTTGTGTGTGTGAAAACAATCCCCGAATATTACTCAACTTTTTTTCCTGGAAAAGTTCTTGATGCTACAGTATTTCCATATATTTGAATTTAGCTCCAGTTCGTGTTTATTTGGATTTGGATGTTTTAGGTGCGCCCTAGTTTTTTTAATACTGATTTTGTGTGTGTGACTGAGAGAGAACATGTGTATGTGTCCATATGTGTGTTGTGGCGGAAGGGCAATGTGGAGACGGTGTGCGTGTGATCGAGACATAGAGAGGTGCGAATGTGCAAATGATCATGCATGAGTGAGACATAGACAGATGCCGATACGTTGTGTATACATGAGAGAACGGTCTTCTATTTTGCTTGTGTGTGTGTGAGAGAGAGAGAGGGGAGCATCTGTAACACAAAAACTATCTCTCTCGATTTGTCCGTCCCTCGCACGATCGTATGTAACACATGCATCAACGGACACATTTTGACACCCTCACCCAGCCCCTTCCCACCTCAAGGCCCGCACATTGCTCTCTATCTCGCACGCACAATATCTTTGTGAAAAACCCTATTTGGCATGTAGCTTTCCGTCACATACACACACATTTCTCTCCATAGGTTTGAGTTCTCTCAATATCTAACACACACACAAACATCACACACACACCCCCTACCCCAAGCACACAATCCATCCCCATCCAAGGTTATATGGCGACCACTCTCGCTTGTGCTTCTCTGCACCCTAGCATGCACAACACCTCAATCTTCAAAGAGGGCATCGAGGAGATCGAAGACGGCGACCACACTACACTAGAGAATGCGGGGCCATTTGGAAGCAGGATGATGTGACGATGGCTGACTGACTCCTCCACCCCCCTCTCTCCCGCGCAAAATTACCAATCCCTCTCTCCCCCGCATAAAATGATCAATCCCTCAACCCACGAGATCCTTCCCCTCTCGTCCATGTTTTTCCAGCTCTCTCATCAAACATGTTGTCTCTTCTCCTTCCACGTGTACAGAATCCCGATGCACACACATCTCACGTATATTACATGTCTCCATCTTTCTCACAGACCTAACTTCTTCCTCTCTCTTTCTCTTTCTATATCTCCCTCTGTCTCGTTAGGTTTGTCTCCTACTCTCTCAGCCACATACATACAATCTTTCCCGCCCTATCTTCTCCATCTTCGCAAGCTCTCTCTACACGTTTCATTCCCACATTGGGATGTGTTCAAAATGTTGCTTTTATGATGGATGATGTAGAGTTATGGTTGGTTTTGTTGCATCCTACAAAGTAATAACTATGAAATGCATTTATATTCTCATTTGACTAGGATTGTGTGAGTTTGAGCATATTGTGAAGTACTATAGACCCCGTATACATCGTGGAATTCAACACATATTGCAACTATTGAATTGTATAGACCATTACATCTGAATTTAGTAGCCTAATATATTTATTTCACAATTACAACAAATGATTAATTCAGTACAAACTAAGAAAACAAATCTGTACTCCCTCCGTTTTTATTTTAGTCTCCGCATTAGCATTGGTCAAAGTCTAGTTTTGTAAACTCTCAGAAAGTTTATAACAAAAAATATTAACATATACAATATAGTAACAAATAAATACCATTAGATTCATTATTGAATGTACTTTCACATCATACATATGTGTTATGGTAAATGTTTATATTTTTCTATAAACATGGTAAAAATTTAGGAAGTTTGACTTTGGTCAAACCTAATATGCAAAGTTAATAAAAACGGAGGGAGTACTAGTAAGGTACTAGTACTACTCGCTAGTTGCTTAGCCCAATCACCCAGCATGCCACACGGGGAGTTCAGTGTCACAAAATTTTGAGGTCGGCGGGAAAATCTGCCGTGACCCTGATTCGACCAATGCGAAGTTACCATTATAGCCTTCGGAACGGGCCTATGGATGATCCTTTGTAGGGGGCTGTTTTTGTAACTTCAGGTTCACCCTACCCAGCCAACTCAACCCGGCACCCAGAGTAGTACACCTGAATACTCCCATTTTCTATACCCACCGCAAAATAGACTTCTCCACGGCACCGCAACCTTCGTGCTCCTCTCCTTCTACATCGGCGCACTCGTCCACCGCAGCGCATCTGCCTCATCGACGACCTCGTACGCCGCGCTGGAGCCGGTCCACCATCGTCCTCGTACACGGATCCTCTTCCCCGTCACCGTCTTCCACGGTCTTAGGTCTGCTTCCCGGAAGCCGACGCCAAGTGCAGAAGCAACACTTTTGTGGAAAATGAACTGACTCCCGTTGCCGACCATGATGCATAGAGGCCGCCACGACCACCTCCTCGATTGGTAGTGTGTGTATTGAATCACTTAGCAGTACATGTGTAGTTCCAATTTTGTTCATACCTACCCTTCAAATTTCCTGGTTGCTATTGTTCCCGTAAAAGTAATTGGTTATAGCCTCCATTGTCCAACATAATATCAGCTTGTAATTGTGCGTCGCTCCTGTATCACGCTGTAGTGTGGCAAATGACGAAAAGTTTTTTAGAACTAGCAAGATGCCCATGCGTTGCACACATCAAGATGCATTTGTATGAGTAGTTTATCTTGTGGGGGAAATGGATGAACGAGGGAAGGCCTTATTTGCAAATCTGGAGAGGGGTGTGGGTATCTTTCTCCAAATTTGCCATAGTTTCTTTCCTATCCGTCGGATATAAATCGGACGGCCTATATTGCAGGATGGCAGGCGCACCGTCATCACCAACTCAGTTTTTTAAAAGAGTAGAGAGTAGAGAAGTAGAGATAAATATTAAATATAAAATAAATATAACAGTATAGAAGAGAGTAGACATAGCAGGGACGTTAGGAAAGGATCGCACGCGCAGGGGAAAAATAGGCCGGGCGCACGCTAGTTTTGGCGCGCGGCATCTGGCGCGCTTTATAAAATCCAACGCCCTCCCACCTCTCTGTGCCTTGCCACCATTCTCTCCCCACTCTGTGCCTTACCACCGCTCTCTCCCCGCTCTTTCTCGCCTCGCCGCCGCAGCTCCACCGTGTTGCTGCGTCGCCGGGAAACTTGGAAATACCGCGGCGTCCGCGCGCGCCCTCCGGCGGCTTCTCCACCGAGATGTTGTTCCGCGGGATGCATCTCGGCCTCGGCAATTTTGACAATGCCAACGAGGCCGCCCGCGCCTACGACACGGCGGCGTGGCGCCTCCGGTGCCCTCATAGAACATTGAACTTCCCCAACGTGCCGACGCGGGAGCGGGCGCAGGAGCCCGCGCCTCTGCCGTGGCTTATCACCAATGAGGATCGTCGCGACAACCAGAGGTGGGAGCACTGTCTCAGCATCACCGAGATGGACGAGGAAGCCATGATGCTGTGGCGCCAACGCTTCCTGCAGGACATCATCAACGAGCGCGAGTTCTACGCGCAAAGGAGGGCCGAGAGGGAGAAGCGGAGGGCGGAGCGAGCCGCCTATCGTGAGGACAAGCATACGCCAAAAGTGGACCCTCAATTCAACATGAGGCTAGGAGCAGCGTCACCCTGGGAATCCAACGACGGTCGGTATCTTCATGCCTACATTGATACGTCAGAGTAGGACATCATCGAGGAGGAGTCGGATGACGAGGAGTAGTTGAACTATCTATTTTCTATCTATCTATGCTGAGAACTATCCTCTACTCTCTAGTCTCTACTCTCTATCTCTACTTCTCGATCTCAGCACTGTAAACGCTTTTTAAAGCGGCGCGCGTTGCACTTCTGTTGGAGATGCTCTACCATGCAGACGAGTGCTTTAATGTTGCCCACAAGATGCATGAGTATTACTAGTAGTATATTTTTCTTGCCATGTTGAGATTTTAAAACCACGAGTGCGAACATGCAGCAGAGCAATGAAGGCCAAACACAGGATATTGGGGACATCTTCAAGGAGCACGGGAAGTTAAAGAGGAGCTGCACCGAACCTTTAAAACGAGCTTTGGTAAGTTACACCCTTTCAATTACTTTCGTTTAGCCTCATGTTCTTCGATGTGTATATGTTGTAGTTTCTGTTTCTCTTAGCCTCGTGTTCTTCGATGGGTAATAAGAAGAGCCTTAATCGTCCTAATGCTTCCATTTTTAGCTTGATGTAAGAAGTGGGTGTTCTCACCTTGTAGTCTATTTTTATATTTTTTTCCTTTTCAATTCACTTCTGCGAGTCCTGTTTATTTGGCTTCTACAAAATGGATCTGGGTTGCTCTGAGTATTGATCTAAAAAAGAAGTAACTTCATGTCGGGATGCAGGTCCTATGAGGAGGGAAGTATGGTCAACCTCGAGATCATGTTTCCAAAATGAGGCTGGATTACACACAAGGTGCCAGTTCCCTAATGATGCTGGATTAGACACAAGGTGCAAATTCCCAGATGATGCTGGATTACGCACAAGCCGGGTGGAGTCGTCAGCTGTTCGTGTCCTCGTGGCTCTAGTAAAGGCTGAAAGAAAGCGTGCAGCAGCCCTTGGGAATGTAGCTGAGTTCCTAAAAAAGCGAAAAGAGCAATCAGATGCTCTCTTCACCCAAGCTAAAGAAGAGATGGAAGAACCAAGAAATAAGCTAACAGAGGCAGAGCAAGCTAGGCATCTCTTGCTATCTAAAACTGTTGTCAAAACAAAATTTCCTTCATAATTGCTAGGTTCAAATGTTTATCCAGTCAGCATGTCTGTTGTGATGTCCGTGCATCTACGAATGTGGCACAAAAAAAATTCGGGTCATGTAAAAATAGCAATTACTTTCCAAACAATAACAAACGAAGCATTGGACATGGTATAGTTCACGCGCAAGCCCGACATTCCAAGTTCAACATTCACATCAAACTCATGTTCACAGATATTTGCACATTCATAGATAATTTCCACAACCATGATTCACTTCACAGCCAAAAAATGTGAGGGGAGTTATAAATAAAGAAAAACCTCCAGTTCCTGCTACCACTGCGAGCACAAGTTAAGACCATGCGTAATTAATTATATTTTGGTCATTTTTTGTGTTCTAAAATGTCGGCCGGCTTGTGGAAGGATGTGTTGCCGGCACACGCACGGATTCAATGGAGGAAGGTGGGGTAGTCTGAAGCCGGTTGCATGCGGCGAGGTGGTGTGTTCAGCCGGGCCTGCAGTGAGTGGGGCCCTCTTGGCCGGCACGCTGGTTCAATGCCTGCGCTATGAGAGGTCGCATCCTTGTCAGAGCAATCACTCCCTCTATTCCTTTTTTGTTTTGGTATAACAAAATTTCGTTTTCCATTCACATTTTACAAGTAAAATTCATGGTCAAACTTTGACCCAAACTACGATGGGGAATGGTAAATTGGAACAGAGGTAGTAGTTTTTTTAATCAAAGAATAGTTTCCCCCTTCTGATTTTCATTAGTAAAAACGAACATCTAAACCATAGTATTTTCCCAAGAACTACCAGGTTCAACATCTCGCAACATAAACCCATACAACCATACGCCAATGAGGTAGTAGTAATGAATTCCATTTTCGCTCCATACCAATCGGTCTAAAAACTACTCAGTACTTATAACGCGCAATAGAATATCGGAACTCTTACCCCGCTAAAATAGTGATATTTTAAACGTCGCTACTCGATCCATGGCAACTGGTGAGCCACTGCCTCCAGGTCTTTCACCTGTGGCCCCAACCATCAACTCCTACGGATCAAATCATCACACGAGATGACTATTCCTACAAAGGTGCGCTCCACCATGTAGCCGGTACCCGCACAAGCAGCAATCGTGCACCTAGGGTTTTAGGGTTTATCTGTTAGTGGTGCCTTTACGTAACTCTCTTGTGTGCAAGACAGCGAGAGACCGACTGCGTGCGTGCGCCTCTTCTCTTCGTATATGTACTCCACCGTTTGTCTAGTGTCCAAAAAATTATACAGTGGTAATAACTACTCCCTCCGTTCCATAATGTAGTGCCTATAGATTTTTTGAAAAGTAAAACCTCACAAACTTTGACCAAGTTTGTGGAGAAAAGTATTTACATCTAGAGTGCGAAACATATATCACTAGATTCATCATATGATGTAGTTTCACATTATATATTTTTGCTATTGTAGATATAAATGTTTTTCTCTACAAACTTGGTCAAAGTTTGACTTCTTAAAAAATCTATAGGCACTACATTTTGGAACGATGTGTTGCCACATGATCAAAGTTGATTAATACATATTCACCGATTTTATAGAAAAAAGAATCTAGTTTCGAACTACGTATATCACTAAAAATATGTTATGTTTCTCTCAAAATATATTCCTTTGGCGGTTTTGATGAGATAAGGGAGGAATGTTGTTGGTTTCAAGATTCGAGAAGTGGTATATGTCTAATTTCTACTCTTACTAGCAAGATGCCTGTGCGTTGCATGGAACATCAAGATCTTGTGGGAGAAAAGGATGAACAAGGGAACGCCTTATCTGCAAATGTGGAGAGGAGTGCGGGTAAATTGACATAGTTTCCTTCCTATCCGTTAGATATAGATCGGACGGCCTATATTACAGGATGGCAGGCACACCATCATCACCGACTATGCTTTTTATAAGAGTAGAGATAAAAATAGAGTTGCTGATGCACTACACCATGCACCAGAATTCCCTACCGACGTTTGTTGGGAAAAAGTCGCTATTGCCAACTGATGATCTATTAGGAAAATTTCTAACGGACCGTGGGTCGGGAAACCTCTATGCAGTGACCCATTGTTGGTCGGGAATACTACAACATACGACGTCCAACAGTTGGTCGGGAATTCTTTTATGGCCCACGAACCATCGGTCGGGAAATAACCCCGACCAACAATCGGACATTAAATGGGCCTTGCGCGCGAACGGCCGAAAGTTTAGCGCCAATAACCGGCTCGGCCCGCGAAGATTTCCCCCAAAATCAATAGCTTCTCATTTCGTTCCCCTCGCATGCGCAAAGGAGCCAAATCCCTAGCTCTTCGTTCCCCACGTGCGCCGCCCGGGGTCCGGTGGTCGTTCCCACGCCGTCCCACCGCCGCCACGCATCGCCCGGGGCTATCGCCGATCGATCCCGGCGCCATCCCACCACCAGCCCACCACCATCCACCCCGCCCTACCTCTGCAGCGCCGCCCCACGCCACCCTCCCTCTGCCGCGCCACTCCAGCGCCGCCCAACGCCGTCCGGCCTCTCCACTGCCGGCCCCACGTCCTCGTGCTACATCCAGCAAAGCTGCCGCCCCCTCCCTGGCTGGACCTCCCACATCTGCACCACGAAGGGACATGCGGCGGCGGCGGCGGCGAGTTGGATCTGGGCAGCGTGCTGCTGGGCAAGGTCATCGATACGGGCATATGACTGAGGTACAGCTCCTCCCTCTCATCCTTGCCTCCCTGGAGGCGTATTGCGACAGTGGGCTGGCGGGGAAAAGAGTGCTCTGGCAGTGGGTAACAGGGAGCTCCGGCGGTGGGTAACGACCGAACGAGTAGATGTTCCAGTGGACAAGGCACCTCATGCTTTTATTCTTCTCTGGTTCTCCGGTTTGATGTGTACTGTTGCTAGCTAGTCTAATTGTGAGAAGTTGAGCTTTGTGAGAAGCTTTGTGGTTGCAATATGAACCAATTTTAGAAGTTGAGCTCTTGTGTGCAGATTTTGTTTGTTTCCATTGCAAATTTTGTGGTAGCAATATATATTAATCTTTTGTTTGTGCAACAAGTGCAGGAACTAATGGACTGAATGGAATTGACGTTAGCTTCAGAAGGAGGCATAATCTAGGAACTAATGGACTGAATGGAATCTTTTGTTTATACCTATGAAGATTTGTATGTACAGTACATATGCTTCTCTTAAACTAATGGATTAATTTAATCTATTTTTGCAAGGTATAATTTAATCTAATTTGTGGCACTGAAGTACATATGTTTTTCTCTAATGCATTTCTGAATATAATAGTCAGGCGCACTACAGTCTTTTCCATCCCAGAGAAAAGTAAGAAAGAAAACTAGTGGTCTTCTCTAGAAAAAAGCTGTACTTTTGAAAATATTTTGAGGTGTTTGTCCAAGTACATACCATGGTTTTACAAACTGTAGTATCCCCAATGTATCTATTGCTATCACCAGGAAGATAACATTCTGTTCTCGGAGTCCATGTATCTATTGCTGCCACCAGGAAGATAGCAACATCGCTTTCAGTACCATTCAATTTATGGCCACAACTGAAGACTAAACAAAGATAGTTGAAATACTGTACTTCTCACGTGGATAGAAAACACCAGTAAGGTGTATCTCTAATACTTACCTATATGGTACCAGTTCTCTAGAAAAAGAAGTTACATGACCACATAACTCTTTCTTGTGTTCAAGAAATAAAAATTATGTAGTGTCAATTAGGTCTTTTATGTCTCATATTCTATCTATCTCGCAGATCTCTGATGGTGGAAAGACAACATTTGTTTATGTCATTGTCGATAAGAAAATGTGAGAATATATCTTTTCTTTCGTCATTATTGTCAAAAGGCAGCTAGTAATTAGCTTCTTGTAGTTATAACTAGATGAGTGTAGCAGTCAACACAGCTACAGCTACAACATTTGTTTATGTTCCTTGGTCTGCACCTCGACATAAATTATTTTCAGTTTCACGGCATAACATAAACCGTTCAGTGCACAACATTTTTTTTCACCCTGTGATATAAATCACGTGAAGATAATCATGAAATGGTTGAATCATCCAATTATTTCTCAAAACTTTGGGTCGCGTCTCCTTGTCGACTTTGGTTATTCTTAGTGTGACACTTCTGTATGGATCTCAAGTTTACAGGCCTGCAAATAAGAATTATTCACTTCAAAGTTAGTTGGCTGTATATTCAGTTTCTATGTTTCATACATGATGCTCTTTACTGTTAAGTTGAACAGATAGTACTGTAGTACTTAGTGGAAAGGAAATTTCATCAGCTTGCATGTATATTAATTGTATGATTTTTTGTCTTTCCAGGTTGCTGTCAGGTTGTGTAGGAAAGACAGACACTACACCACGCACTAGATTTTCCTACAGATGTGTGTTGGGAAAAGTCAGTTTCGCCGGCAATTTTATTTTCTTATATTGCTATATCATTTTGTGCTTCTAATGTTTTTCTGCACCATTCGAGCTAGTATGTTTTGCATCAAAAAATTAAATGTGCACCACACTTTTTCATCAAATATTCATCTATAGGCCGTATGACTTTTATTTTCCTAAACCTCCCTGGGCCATTCGTGAGAGGGAGACAATGTAAATATTCAATTTTGTGTAATGATTTTCGCAATAGCTTTTCTTGTGGGTTTGGCAATTATGTAAAGATAATTGACTATAGCACAAACTGAAGAAGTTCTTGACCATGTTTGTGTAATTTGTACATAGTAAGGAAACTATGATGTAGGTTGTAGTTCATTTACATGGCATCGTAAGGATTAAAACATATATATTAATGCCTTAAATTTATGTTGCCTTTTTTTATTTAAAGCAAAGACTGCTTTCTCGTGACTGTTGTTTGAAAAGTTGTCTCTCAGGTTGAATTAGCTCATGGTGGGAGTGATTAATCTTACTCGCATGATCGCCCAAGCAGCGTTAGCAATGGACGCCATGGAGGTGTTTCTAGGTGCTCTGAATACCAAGGTTTGTACTTCTGTCTTGTTAATGAGTTCACTATAATCCAATTTACGGCGTGGAAGATGTATTGTTTCATATCGATCTCTGTGTATGTTCCTCTGATGTGTTATTGTAATCCAATTTTGTTTCAAGCACACCAACTGATTTTCCTGTTGTATTTCCATAGCTGCTAAATGTCTCCTGTTGCATTTTCAGCGATGTACTCATATAGCGTGTCTTTTACAAGAGGAAAAATGGCAGAGTATGAACACCAACTGAAAGTAGCAGAGTATGAACTAATGACAAGTCGAAAGTAAGCCATCCTACTGAGTTAAAATGTAGTATATTCATCCACACATTTTCATTTTTGGTGGAAAGTAAATATAGGTAGAACATTCAGCAGTACAAACACAACTAGCTGAAGTCAGTGATATAAGTTCTATTCTGTTCTGAAAATAGAACATCTAAAACACATGTGCTTTATGTGATGGCTTAGTTCCTCCCTGCTTTTCCTTTTTAAATTCATCGTAATTTACTAAACCTTCTAGTTCTGTTATCTGGGCTAGACCTCCACATATCTTTTATGTGATGGTTTAGTTCCTCTAGAGATTACCTTGAAATTTGGAATTTCAAAGTCTTCCTGTGATTACTAATTACCAAGATATCATGTGGTATTATGTGCTATTTATAATGGGGCACCGTATTATTAACTAACTTTTATTGTCTATACACTGAATGCAAACAAGGTATTTTGTGTTTTTATTCTCTGTTTTGCACAAGTGGCGTGCAACTGTTTCCATGATTTTTATTATCTGGAAGCAATAGCAAGGATTTATCATACATGAGGGTACTTAAAGGCCAGCTAGGAAATAAAATAGCTTTGAATACCAAACTCGAGAACCTACTTTTGTAAGTAGACTTTTAGTGCTGCCATTATCGTGAACTATATGCAGCATGGAGCACTCTAATTATTCTTCTTCTAGATCCACTATGAACTACTAGAAACCTGTACTAAAAGTCTGCACTATCAATTTCAATTATCATGGAAACAGTCACAGTTAAATCCACTATCAATTTCAATTATCTAATTGTACTATCAATTTCAATTATCATGGTATATTAAAGTCAAAGCTAAAGTAACTATGAACTACTAGAAATCTGTACATCTACTGAAAGAGTCACAGTTATATATATATATAGTGTTTAGTTGTATGTTTTTTTGGAACAAGTGTTGGAATATGGGGTAATGGTACCTATGTACAGTAACTTAAGTATGTCCCAGGTACACTATATGCCCAGCAATCGTAAAAAGTAAGTGATGCATTTCCTTTCGAATGGATAGAAAAAAAGTGGGTGAAGGGCTTCTATGCCACATCCATGGCTACTGCTGGAAGTTAATTGCTGGTCTTGATGTCCTGAAATGCTACTTTTATACATTAGGCATGAATATTCCTCATTTTGTGCTGTTGTGTGTGCACAGTGCACATGTGAATTCTGCCAGCATTCAATTTCTTAAATTAATTGAACATTCTAATAAGTGAGACTTATTTAAATTCTGTAGGGCACAAACATAAGGATTGGAATCACAATGAACCATGAAGCGAGTGATCCGCATCAACTGGATGTTCTACTTTTCATTTTGTACAACTGATGTCTCATACTACTTTCATCTTTTTGCTTCTATAAATCTGGTGTATGGTGTCCTGTGCGAACAGACTGAAGTGTATGTCTGTGACAATTAGTTAATGGAATAAAAATGTTTGGTGCACCTGATGAATGTTGTCTTGGTGATTATGCTTTAGAACACGTGAACTATATGTACACAACAATTTGTACCACACGTTAACTACGGTTGTGGTTTGCTAAGCAAAATGTTGATCAACTGTTGGTTGTCAAAAGTAAACATTGTCTGATTGTTGGTCGGCAAAGCAAATCCCGTCTAACAGTCGGTCGGGAAAGGCTAACACCAAGCCCAACAAAATGTTGGTCGGGAAAGAATTACCATCAGATTATCGGTCGAGAAAGGCTCATGAATGCCCCAACAGACTGTTGGTCGGGAAAGGCCCATGGCAGGCCGAACAAACTGTTGGTCGGGAAAAGTACCCCTTAGCCGTCACGCAATCGGTCGGGAAAGATATGTCTGTCGGGAAATGGCTTTCCCGTCTGGACTTTCCCCAACAGACGTGATCGGTCGGCAATAGTTTTTCCCGACCGACTGTTTGTTGGTGGAAGCTGTATTTCCAACCAACCTGGCTGTCGGGAATGTAGTGTTGTGGTGTAGTGATGATGGTGTGCCTGCCATCCTACAATATAGGCCGTTTGATTTATATTTGGCGGATAGGAAGGAAACTATGACAATTTTTGCAAAAAGATACCCACACCCCTCTCCACATTTGCAAATAAGGCCTTCCCTCATTCATCCTTTTCTCCCACAAGCTAAACTAGTCATACACATGCATCTTGATGTTCCGTGCAATGCATGGGCATCTTGCTAGTTCACTACACCATGCACCAGAATTCCCTACCGACGTTTGTTGGGAAAAAGTCGCTATTGCCAACTGATGATCTATTAGGAAAATTTCTAACGGACCGTGGGTCGGGAAACCTCTATGCAGTGACCCATTGTTGGTCGGGAATACTACAACATACGACGTCCAACAGTTGGTCGGGAATTCTTTTATGGCCCACGAACCATCGGTCGGGAAATAACCCCGACCAACAATCGGACATTAAATGGGCCTTGCGCACGAACGGCCGAAAGTTTGGCGCCAATAACCGTCTCGGCCCGCGAAGATTTCCCCCCAAAATCAATAGCTTCTCATTTCGTTCCCCTCGCATGCGCAAAGGAGCCAAATCCCTAGCTCTTCGTTCCCCACGCGCGCCGCCCGGGGTCCGGTGGTCGTTCCCACGCCGTCCCACCGCCGCCACGCATCGCCCGGGGCTATCGCCGATCGATCCCGGCGCCATCCCACCACCAGCCCACCACCATCCACCCCGCCCTACCTCTGCAGCGCCGCCCCACGCCACCCTCCCTCTGCCGCGCCACTCCAGCGCCGCCCAACGCCGTCCGGCCTCTCCACTGCCGGCCCCACGCCCTCGTGCTACATCCAGCAAAGCTGCCGCCCCCTCCCTGGCTGGACCTCCCGCATCTGCACCACGAAGGGACATGCGGCGGCGGCGGCGGCGAGTTGGATCTGGGCAGCGTGCTGCTGGGCAAGGTCATCGATACGGGCATATGACTAAGGTACAGCTCCTCCCTCTCATCCTTGCCTCCCTGGAGGCGTATTGCGACAGTGGGCTGGCGGGGAAAAGAGTGCTCTGGCAGTGGGTAACAGGGAGCTCCGGCGGTGGGGAACGACCGAACGAGTAGATGTTCCAGTGGACAAGGCACCTCATGCTTTTCTTCTTCTCTCGTTCTCCGGTTTGATGTGTACTATTGCTAGCTAGTCTAATTGTGAGAAGTTGAGCTTTGTGAGAAGCTTTGTGGTTGCAATATGAACCAATTTTAGAAGTTGAGCTCTTGTGTGCAGATTTTGTTTGTTTCCATTGCAAATTTTGTGGTAGCAATATATATTAATCTTTTGTTTGTGCAACAAATGCAGGAACTAATGGACTGAATGGAATTGACGTTAGCTTCAGAAGGAGGCATAATCTAGGAACTAATGGACTGAATGGAATCTTTTGTTTATACCTATGAAGATTTGTATGTACAGTACATATGCTTCTCTGAAACTAATGGATTAATTTAATCTATTTTTGCGAGGTATAATTTAATCTAATTTGTGGCACTGAAGTACATATGTTTTTCTCTGATGCATTTCTGAATATAATAGTCAGGCGCACTACAGTCTTTTCCATCCCAGAGAAAAGTAAGAAAGAAAACTAGTGGTCTTCTCTAGAAAAAAGCTGTACTTTTGAAAATATTTTGAGGTGTTTGTCCAAGTACATACCATGGTTTTACAAACTGTAGTATCCCCAATGTATCTATTTCTATCACCAGGAAGATAACATTCTGTTCTCGGTGTCCATGTATCTATTGCTACCACCAGGAAGATAGCAACATCGCTTTCAGTACCATTCAATTTATGGCCACAACTGAAGACTAAACAAAGATAGTTGAAATACTGTACTTCTCACGTGGATAGAAAACACCAGTAAGGTGTATCTCTAATACTTAGCTATATGGTACCAGTTCTCTAGAAAAAGAAGTTACATGACCACATAACTCTTTCTTGTGTTCAAGAAATAAAAATTATGTAGTGTCAATTAGGTCTTTTATGTCTCATATTCTATCTATCTTGCAGATCTCTGATGGTGGAAAGACAACATTTGTTTATGTCATTGTCGATAAGAAAATGTGAGAATATATCTTTTCTTTCGTCATTATTGTCGAAAGGCAGCTAGTACTTAGCTTCTTGTAGTTATAACTAGATGAGTGTAGCAGTCAACACGGCTACAGCTACAACATTTGTTTATGTTCCTTGGTCTGCACCTCGACATAAATTATTTTCAGTTTCACGGCATAACATAAACCGTTCAGTGCACAACATTTTTTTTCACCCTGTGATATAAATCACGTGAAGATAATCATGAAATGGTTGAATCATCCAATTATTTCTCAAAACTTTGGGTCGCGTCTCCTGGTCGACTTTGGTTATTCTTAGTGTGACACTTCTGTATGGATCCCAAGTTTACAGGCCTGCAAATCGGAATTATTCACCTCAAAGTTAGTTGGTTGTATATTCAGTTTCTATGTTTCATACATGATGCTCTTTACTGTTAAGTTGAACAGATAGTACTGTAGTACTTAGTGGAAAGGAAATTTCATCAGCTTGCATGTATATTAATTGTATGATTTTTTGTCTTTCCAGGTTGCTGTCAGGTTGTGTAGGAAAGACAAACACTACACCACGCACTAGATTTTCCTACAGATGTGTGTTGGGAAAAGTCAGTTTCGCCGGCAATTTTATTTTCTTATATTGCTATATCATTTTGTGCTTCTAATGTTTTTCTGCACCATTCGAGCTAGTATGTTTTGCATCAAAAAATTAAATGTGCACCACACTTTTTCATCAAATATTCATCTATAGGCCGTATGACTTTTATTTTCCTAAACCTCCCTGGGCCATTCGTGAGAGGGAGACAATGTAAATATTCAATTTTTTGTAATGATTTTCGCAATAGCTTTTCTTGTGGGTTTGGCAATTATGTAAAGATAATTGACTATAGCACAAACTGAAGAAGTTCTTGACCATGTTTGTGTAATTTGTACATAGTAAGGAAACTATGATGTAGGTTGTAGTTCATTTACATGGCATCGTAAGGATTAAAACATATATATTAATGCCTTAAATTTATGTTGCCTTTTTTTATTTAAAGCAAAGACTGCTTTCTCGTGACTGTTGTTTGAAAAGTTGTCTCTCAGGTGGAATTAGCTCATGCTGGGAGTGATTAATCTTACTCGTATGATCGCCCAAGCAGCGTTAGCAATGGACGCCATGGAGGTGTGTCTAGGTGCTCTGAATACCAAGGTTTGTACTTCTGTCTTGTTAATGAGTTCACTATAATCCAATTTACGGCGTGGAAGATGTATTGTTTCATATCGATCTCTGTGTATGTTCCTCTGATGTGTTATTGTAATCCAATTTTGTTTCAAGCACACCAACTGATTTTCCTGTTGTATTTCCATAGCTGCTAAATGTCTCCTGTTGCATTTTCAGCGATGTACTCATATAGCGTGTCTTTTACAAGAGGAAAAATGGCAGAGTATGAACACCAACTGAAACTAGCAGAGTATGAACTAATGACAAGTCGAAAGTAAGCCATCCTGCTGAGTTAAAATGTAGTATATTCATCCACACATTTTCATTTTTGGTGGAAAGTAAATATAGGTAGAACATTCAGCAGTACAAACACAACTAGCTGAAGTCAGTGATATAAGTTCTATTCTGTTCTGAAAATAGAACATCTAAAACACATGTGCTTTATGTGATGGCTTAGTTCCTCCCTGCTTTTCCTTTTTAAATTCATTGTAATTTACTAAACCTTCTAGTTCTGTTATCTGGGCTAGACCTCCACATATCTTTTATGTGATGGTTTAGTTCCTCTAGAGATTACCTTGAAATTTGGAATTTCAAAGTCTTCCTGTGATTACTAATTACCAAGATATCATGTGGTATTATGTGATATTTATAATGGGGCACCGTATTATTAACTAACTTTTATTGTCTATACACTGAATGCAAACAAGGTATTTTGTGTTTTTATTCTCTGTTTTGCACAAGTGGCGTGCAACTGTTTCCATGATTTTTATTATCTGGAAGCAATAGCAAGGATTTATCATACATGAGGGTACTTAAAGGCCAGCTAGGAAATAAAATAGCTTTGAATACCAAACTCGAGAACCTACTTTTGTAAGTAGACTTTTAGTGCTGCCATTATCGTGAACTATATGCAGCATGGAGCACTCTAATTATTCTTCTTCTAGATCCACTATGAACTACTAGAAACCTGTACTAAAAGTCTGCACTATCAATTTCAATTATCATGGAAACAGTCACAGTTAAATCCACTATCAATTTCAATTATCTAATTGTACTATCAATTTCAATTATCATGGTATATTAAAGTCAAAGCTAAATCAACTATGAACTACTAGAAATCTGTACATCTACTGAAAGAGTCACAGTTATATATATATATATAGTGTTTAGTTGTATGTTTTTTGGAACAAGTGTTGGAATATGGGGTAATGGTACCTATGTACAGTAACTTAAGTATGTCCCAGGTACACTATATGCCCAGCAATCGTAAAAAGTAAGTGATGCATTTCCTTTCGAATGGATAGAAAAAAAGTGGGTGAAGGGCTTCTATGCCACATCCATGGCTACTGCTGGAAGTTAATTGCCGGTCTTGATGTCCTGAAATGCTACTTTTATACATTAGGCATGAATATTCCTCATTTTGTGCTGTTGTGTGTGCACAGTGCACATGTGAATTCTGCCAGCATTCAATTTCTTAAATTAATTGAACATTCTAATAAGTGAGACTTATTTAAATTCTGTAGGGCGCAAACATAAGGATTGGAATCACAATGAACCATGAAGCGAGTGATCCGCATCAACTGGATGTTCTACTTTTCATTTTGTACAACTGATGTCTCATACTACTTTCATCTTTTTGCTTCTATAAATCTGGTGTATGGTGTCCTGTGCGAACAGACTGAAGTGTATGTCTGTGACAATTAGTTAATGGAATAAAAATGTTTGGTGCACCTGATGAATGTTGTCTTGGTGATTATGCTTTAGAACACGTGAACTATATGTACGCAACAATTTGTACCACACGTTAACTACGGTTGTGGTTTGCTAAGCAAAATGTTGATCAACTGTTGGTTGTCAAAAGTAAACATTGTCTGATTGTTGGTCGGCAAAGCAAACCCCGTCTAACAGTCGGTCGGGAAAGGCTAACACCAAGCCCAACAAAATGTTGGTCGGGAAAGAATTACCATCAGATTATCGGTCGAGAAAGGCTCATGAATGCCCCAACAGACTGTTGGTCGGGAAAGGCCCATGGCAGGCCCAACAAACTGTTGGTTGGGAAAAGTACCCCTTAGCCGTCACGCAATCGGTCGGGAAAGATATGTCTGTCGGGAAATGGCTTTCCCGTCTGGACTTTCCCCAACAGACGTGATCGGTCGGCAATAGTTTTTCCCGACCGACTGTTTGTTGGTGGAAGCTGTATTTCCAACCAACCTGGCTGTCAGGAATGTAGTGTTGTGGTGTAGTGGTTGTTGCAAAAAGCCCATGTGTGTGAGAGAGAGAGGGAGAGAGAGGAGGAGGGAGTGCATGTGTGACAAAGACACAAAGAGTGTGTGTGCGAGAGGTATCAGCTTAAAATGAGGCGATAGTGTGTGTGTGCGCATGATCGAGAGGGCGTGTCTCAAGAAGGGAATAAAAATCTACATAGATACAAGGAGCGCGAGAGAGACATCTATGCGATAGTGGAAGCACGAGTGTGCGGGTGTATAAACCTATCTAGAGGCTAGTCGATAAATGTTTGTGAGAGAAATACGAGTCCGGGGTGCGAAAGCGAGAGTTTTGTGTGTGTGTGAGAGAGAGAGAGAGACGGTTGTCGAGAAGGGGAGTGGAAGCAGGAGTTGTGTGTGAGAGAGAGAGAGAGGGGGGGAGTTTGTCTTATCGGTAAACAAATGAATAATGTCAGTTTTATAACTGGGATGGAGACGGAAAGGAGACCGCAACAAATGTTGTGTCTGGAAGAGAGAGTAATTTTAGTGGTATGAGTCATATCTATAGACATATAGGGTGTGTGAGAGAACCCCATAAAGAGAAAGACAAAGTGAAACACGAGTGAGACTGTGTGTGTGGCGGTGAAAAAGAAAGCTTAGGTACCTAGTGATATCAGATAACGGTAGAGACGTGAGAGATAATGAAAACCGTGTAATGTATAATGATAGGGAGAGTGCGACACTTCTCAAGGGAGACGCCGAGAGACCATGTTTGGAAGTTAGGAGAAACATGAAGTGATCGTGCAAGTGAGCTGGAGAAAAGGGAGTGATAGCTACATGAAGGAGCATGTATGCGAGAGAGATGGGTGTGAAAGGAGTCAACATAAAAGGGATTCAAATATTTGAACTCGAGATGATGATACATGTAATTCATACTAGAACCAAAATTTATCTATCAAACATGCATACTCATATGAATTCACGTGCATCTATGTTATTTAATGTGTAGATATTACTGATCCATATATTTTAGTAGAACATAATTTGGTTTAAATGTTTTGAATTCAACCTTATGATTTTGAGATCATTGTATTTGTAAATAATATTATACATATAAAGGAGCAGAATTCTTTGTTGTGCTTTTGAAAGTATATATATATAATGATCTATATAGAATTTTATTCCAATCGAAAATGGATCCTGCCCGAACAAAAATAGAATACAAACTGGATTCAAAATGAGTTGGCACGGTAAACGTGCAATCTTGTGCTGCAAAAATTTGAATGAAGGGGGGAAAGTCGCAGTAACCGCCCGGAACCAAAATCCGTGAGATGGAAATTACTGCCTATCCCTGCCACGCAAAGCCTATCGGCTCGATTTCTATAGGTTTTGATAGGGGTAGGTTTGTAATTTCACACAAACGTGACATAACCGCCTCTCACCCGGATTCATACATGGTGGGCACCAAAAACAAACTCTCGTCGGCAAATATTCGGTGTATGCGAGATTACCGTCCTATCCCCAACCCACTAATATTGCTATGATGTAGGAAATTTTAAACGGGGGCTAAGTTTGTAAATTTCCTCGCATTTCAGACAAGCGCGCCCTGAAGACATGGTTCCCCCTTCCTCTCTCCCTCCAATTCCCCATTCGTACTCCGTGGGCGCCAATACACCCTCCCCACCCCAGCCTCCTCCGTCCACCACCCCATCCACCGCCGTCCTCCTCCACCATGCTGGAGCTGATACCCAGACACCGTCGGCCATTACAAGAGATTAACCTCTCTCATCCACGGCTTTGGACTAGGATCCTTGCATCCCGTTCTCTCGCTTCATCCCCGTCGTCGTCCACCTTGCCGGCGCCGCTCCCACAACCGTCTCGTCCACCGCCGCCACCGTCTACCCTCCTAGATCTGCTTCCACACCGCCGACAGCCATCGCTACTGCAGCACCGTCAAATTCTTAGTAGATGCATACATGGCGCCGCACCAGAGGCGATACTCTTTCGTATCTGGTCAACTTATTTATCACAGCAAGAAAATAGATCGCCACTACTTTACTCTGACTTCTTATCCATCACTTACTTGTTAGTTGAAAGCAAACATTGGATGCAAAGTTGCCTTTGTCCAGTTTGCACCTTCAGATCCGCCATGGCACGCTCAACACTATACTCGCAATGCTTATGGTTTACCCCTTTTATATTCCACACTAGTTAAATGACAGTAGACTAAATTTCAAAATTGGTTCAGTCCATTTTTGAGAGCTCGCCGGTGCGAAGGAAGGAGCTCGGGTGGGGACGGTGGTTGTGGGGCAGTGGTGGGGCCTCGCTGAATGAAGAAAACTCGACCCGGGTGGGGACGGGGCTGGGGGGTGGTGGTGGCGGAGGAACACAGGCAATGGGGGCCGGTGGTTCGGCCGGCAGCCCGTGCGGTGTTCTGTATGGGAAGAATCAGAGACGAGGAAGAAGAAGGGTTAGGAGACATAGGATCTTCATCCAACAGCCTGAAATGGTCGAATGACCCAAATGACAAAAGTCACACGACTTGCATGCAGACATGCCTTTATATTCAGTACCATCATCGTACCTGCTTAGCACTGCTCCTGAATCCATCAAGCTAAACAACATGACACTCATAATTCCAAACTTGTTGCTCAAATACGAATCTGATACGATGCTGATATTACTAAAACAGATAACGTTTAATTGGTCAGCTAATGTTCCTACTTTACTTTCGAAAAGCACGTGCACCACATATAGAGAGACAGCAGGGAGTTGCATTCTTAATGCACTTTGGTTCATCATGTGTGGGCACTGCGCAACGAACATTTTATTATCCAAAATCTTCTTTCTCTTCTTTAGCATGTTCCTCTTCCATTCTTCTTTAATAATTACTATCTCCGTTCCTAAATACAAGTCTTTGTATAGATTCCACCATGGACTACATATGGAGCAAAATGAGTGAATCTACACTCTAAAATGTATCTGTATACATCTATATGTGATCCTTAGTGGAAATCTCTACAAAGACTTATATTTTGGAACGGAGGTAGTATGATAGTAGTACAGTATGTTCCTTGTAGTGAAGACGAGCAGGGACATTTGTAGTGTAGAGGTCTATACGGTCAGTTGTGATGGACACTTTGAATTCTTCGAGCCTCTTTGATTCGTAGGATTTTGTAAACAAAGGAATAGGAATTGTAGTGGTCTGCCCACTTGAATCCTATAAGATTAGCAAGGAAATGCAGGGAGGTGTGTAGCCTTCTAGAGTTACACGGATATTAACAGTACCGCACCTTCAGTTGAAGAGAGCTCGTATACGAAGCCTTTCTAGCCGTTTCGGCAATACTAGCACATATTTTCTAGCAAGTTCCACTTTGCTGATTTTACTTGTGATGCTTACAGTTTTCCTGTTATATCTACACTATGATCTGTGTAGCTGCTTTGTGTCACACTAGCAGCAGTCCACTCTTGAAGCTAAACAACACACCAATCATATGTTCAAAGCTTACTTCTTCAAATACGAATTGTGATATAATACTAATATTAGTTAACAGACACACATTTAATTGGTTAGGTAATGTTTCCACTTGATTTTCCAAATGCATCTGGCCACATATCGAGAGACAACATGGGATTGCATTTCTTTGCGCGCAGTGATTCATCATGAGTGGGCAACCAACACTGTATGCAATGAAGCGGAACCTCGAGAATATGCTTCCTCTTCTATTATTTAACATGTTACTCTTCTGTTATTCTTTATTTAGTACGTACAGTATGTTCCTTGTTAGGAAGGGGAGCAGGGACATCTGCAGTCAACAGCTGATAGAGCTCACCTGTAGGTGATCGATAGGCTTTCAATTAGTAGCGGCAATACAACACCGTAATTTCCAGCCAGTTCCACTTTCCCGATTTGGATATCCTGGTTATGGTGTACCCCTTTTATGTAACCTATGATCTGCCTAGTTGTTGTGTGCTCTTGTTATCATGGTTTGGCAATAAACTCTCTATACAGTATATTATGAACCTCATCTGCCAACTATCCTTACTTCTGGAGCCTATTTTTTGTGTACTTGTGCTAGATTATATTAATGCGCGCACCATATTACAGCACACATGGGCTCTTTCATCAGAATCCAGTGATAGCACACAAGGGTTTACAGGGGTGCCCCTATATTAGAATATCCTCTGCATTACAAAGATAATCTCGCTACTATTTATGTTTTCATGCTTCTCAGATAGTATACATAATAACAGTGAATATCAGAATCCGCGCATCAGAAGAATATTGTGGAACACTACAACGACTTACAAAATTGGCACCAAGGCATTGAGTGCCATTCTGGATGCAATGAAACTCATACGCTCCCCACCTGTAGATTCTTGTTCAGAATATGATCCTAATGACTATTCTGACCTCGAGGAGTCAAAGGCAGATGGCCTGTCCTGTTCACCCATCAAGGTGCCTGTTCTAATTTGGCAAGGTTTTATTGATTGCGCGTATCTTGCATAAGTTGTCTTTCATTTCTTCTACTTTGTAGCGCCGCCATTTGCTTAGTTTACTCATCATATATGTCAAGATGCCATGCCCATCCATTATCAATACATATTCCATCTGTCATCATACCATGTTTTTCCACTCAAATTTTGTTCTTGAGCATCAGACAACAGAAAGGAAGAGGGTGATTGCCGAAATTGAAGGAGCACCAGCAAAGTCCTTGAAAAACATGGTGGTGTCGGAGAAATCAGACATCACCCCACTTATATTGGCTCTACAACCAGTGACACAAAATGTAAGACTGACTCCAGTAGACTGTACCCATACTTCATTGGCCTCACCACTAGCCCCACCAGATAGGACCTGCACTCCATCAAAAGGTATGCCAATTTCAGTTGCCATAGCACTAGCCATACCATAGAAAAATCCCACTCCAGCCAAAAGTACAGCATGTCCACCGGCCGAAGACCTTTCCCAATTGCAGAGACGACCAATTCCTACAGATTGGAACCCCATTCCAGTTATTCCCATTTTAAAAGACAATGCTTTCAATGTTGTTAGGGACTACGTGCATATATTCCCATCATGGGAAGATTATAGTGAAGACAAACACCATTTTCACATCTTCCTGTCTCACTTACGTATACGTGCTGTTATTCATGGTGATTATTTTCCTGTTTTCTACTGAGTGAACACATCAATGATTTACATTACATTGTTGTAAGTAGGTGAGGGTCAATTTGGATAATCATGACGAGCAAAGCTTGCTTGCGCTTTTCAAGGAAGCATTGCACCAGTATCGATGTTACCTGAGGAAACCACACTTTGATGGCAAGTCTATAAGCGGATTTTGTGTGAAATCTCCTGTGCTAAATTTAGAAGACATTGAATGGAAAAACCTTGTTATGCACTGGTCTCATTCCCAGGATGAGGTACTGTCTATGATATCAAATGAAAATTTGAACTTCTACTTTTCTCCATGTGCCTTACGAATCTTTTTTGGAGGAAATCTACTCGAAGAAGAATTCTGGTTTGAAAAGGACGACAGGATATCGCAAATATGATGCCCGCTACTTTGCTCTTGTTAGTACCCGTTGTCCTATATCACTATACTTGCATACATACCTGGTTCATTATGTGACAACTTGCTTATTAATTGTTCGCTCAAAATTATCTGATATGTATGAATGGTTACATTAGTGTAGAATATAACCAATGCCAATGAATTTTTTTAGCTTTGCATTGTTCTTGTAAGTACCTGCTGTCCTTTATCAGTGTACTTATATTGACAGCTAGTTGTACATGTACCATCACTCTACAGCTTATTTTCCTTTGCCCTCCATTTTCTACACATCAGATCTATATTTACTCTTACAATAAGTTTGGATAACACCGATGGTACTGAAGAAGTTTAGCTCTGCATTGCTCTTGGCTGTACCTTTTGCCTGTATCACTGTACTTACATTTATAGCTACTTGGTTATGTAGCATCACTCTTCATTTATCTTAAATATTCTCCATTTTTCTTATATTATCACATCTATATTTACTCTTAACAAAATGCAGAATAAAGACAATGCTTATGAAGAAGATTCTGTGCTGAACTTGTTGAATTGCGCCCCCCCCCCCATCAGCAAGGACATGGGCTTTATAGAGCCTGTCTTCACCAATAATATAAGTTTGTCCTTCTCAAGCCTTCAAACTTTGTTGTGTATATTTGGTTAGGCATGACTGCAACAACTGTTTATTTTTGGTGTTTGCATCAAATTGCATGTTTAAAGTTTATTATGTAGTTCATAAACAAAAGTTTGTCCTTCTCAATTTAAGTTTTCAGTTGTACAACCAAGTTCCTTCTTCATACCATGTAAATTAAACTATATAGAGAAAGTGATCTTCTTTTGCACTGCATGTATGCTTCTGTTCTTGATCCGTAATCCAGTGGTGTTGTGAACCTACCCACTATAGCACAATGTCATATTTTGCAATGTCTTAACTATGAACAATGTCATATCATTCTACTATTATTTAAACTGTATCTTTATTTGTAATCTGAAATGGGATAAATTGACAGCACACTAACCATTGATACTTATGAGTTCTTGATTTGTAATCTAGTGGTGTTGTGAAGCTGCCAACTCCTTCACAGTGTCATTTCCTGCCATGTCTTGACCTGAACAATACCATATTGTGTTAATTGTTATTTTAAACTATGTCACTTTATTTGTTAGTAAGAAATGTGATGAATTGTCAGCACTCATACTTATATGTGCAAAACCTGTTATATGTTTGCTTGTTTATCTTTTAGAATGGGGAGAATATAAGTGACAAACAAGCATAGTCTCATTAGCTTGCTCAGCTGATTCCATTGCAGCTCCCGAGCAGGGCTAACCTTTCTTCAACTCTATTGAAGTGCTGACAGTTTTTATATTATTTTGTCGGCATGTTTATTTGCACTGGTGACGATCTTTGATGCCCAGCGTATGTAATATGTTGTCTACTTGTTCTTTATTATCATAGTGGTGAACTTTGATGCCGAGTGGATGTAATATGCCATAATTTCTTTATTGTATAGTCTAGGTTTTTTCTTATTCACGGTGCTGTAGTTATTTTACTGTATATATATCCTGTCATCGTATTAACCGGCCAAACCCTAAAATTATGGTACATAATCGGGCCGTCTTGCAAATCACTATGTATGATCCACATCATGAGCCCAGTCATCTTGGTCCGTTAACAGGCCTAAATGTAAACTGGCCCACAAGTAGATTCAGGCCTTTAATAGGCCGAGTAAACCATCGGCCCTATTTTCACAAGAAAACTGTGCCGAACAGCTCACGGGCCGGCAGCAGGCCGAAATAGACCCTGGCCGATGATTGTGCCAATCACATCACGGGCTGTTAACAGGCAAAAATTGTCTCAGTCCTTGTTTGGCCCAATCAGATTATCGGCTGTGAGTAGGCCGAATGCAAACTGGGCCGTAGTTAGGCCCAACTATATGACGGGCTTTTAACAAGCAGAAATAAATATAGGGCAAAATGTTAAACGGGCCTTTAACAGGCCGAAACTAATATCAGGCCGAATTACTAAATGGGCCTTTAGCAATTGGTCCCAAAAGTATAGCGTCCAATCGACGGGCCGAATCTGATATGGGCCAATAATTTGGCCCAAAGCCTCTTGAAGGGCCGGATCTTATCTGGGCCGTAATTTGGCCCAGAACGTGGAAGGCTTTTAACGGGCCGGATCTCATATGGGCCTTTATTAGGCCCGGAACATGGCAGGCTGTTAATGGAACGGATCAAATATGGGCCGACATTTGGCCCAAAACATGGCAGCATGTGAATGGACCGACCCACTAGTGTCCTCAAAATCTTGTGGGCCTTTAGTTGGGCCAGGCCATTATGGTGGGCAAAATCTTGTGGGCCTTTAGTTGGGCCGGCCCATTATGGTACGCAAAATCTTGTGGGCCTTTAGCCGGGCCGGCCCATTATGATCCGCAAAATCGTGGGGGCCTTTAGTTGGTCCGGCCCATTATGGTCCGCAAAATCTTGTGGGCCATTAGTTAGGCTGGCCAATTTAACCTATATGGGCCTCTGTTGGGCCCTGCCACGTGTCGACGTATCATAGGCATGTATCCTCCAATGGACGGGCGACATCTGGCCCACCGAGGAGCAGACACGTGTTTCCTCCGGCCAATGAGAATTTTACACATGGAAAATCACCATTGGTCCGGGCTGTTAACACGTTATCGGATTCAAAACCGGACCCGATAGCTTAATGGCGAGCCGTTATAGTGGATGCCACGTGTCGGTCACCCTTGACTAAAGCACTTCTATGAAGCGCGATTTATCGTCATGGAAGAGGACACTTCCATGATGATAATTTTGGTAATGTCATGGAACACTTCTACGACAGCACAAGTATGACTATCTTGATTCTGTCATAAAATCGTCATGGATGTACATACATGACAGAAAACGTGACCTACTATGACAAACAAGTAACATCGCGGGAGTGTATTTTTTTTGTAGTGCATGAAATAGTTGACATGTATATTGTTTAACTAAAACGGATAGCATGACATAATTTCACATATATGATGTCTATCTAAACTGGATAGCATAGCATAACATAATTCAAAGATATGATGACTAACTAAACAGGTTCGCATGACATAATTCACATACATGTTATGTAAGTAATCAGGACCGCATGATTTAATTCATATATATGATGTCTGAACTAAGAACATGGTGTTGAATATTGTGTACATGATGTCTAAACTATGCAATGCAAGACACCATATGCATGATATGAGCAGTATAACCGTGCCAAGTTAGAGCATACACCTCGGTGGGGGAATAGGACTAGTCATCTGTCCCTGAATCCATCTCTAAGGAGCTATCGGGACCTAGCAAGAGATCTGCCTTGAGAGATAGTACTGTATGCTCTGAAGACCTTGTTTTCACTCCAAATTTTTCCATTACCCACTCAAATGGCTGCTTCATAGGAAGAGTAGTTTAATGTACCAACATTCTCGACAAATGGAAATGTAATGAAAAAAGGATGGGCAACATATCATTCAAATATATGATGCCTGGTTAAACAAGATGGCATTGCACATTTCACATATATTATGGCTGGCTAGAAGACATGAGACTCATTACTTCCCATATATGATATTGAAACTAAACAGGTGGCATTACAGAACATGTCTAAACTAAGCCGATGACATATATGATGTCGAAAGTAGGCACTTCAAGGCAACATATGCATGATATGACTAACATCATCATGCCAAGTTAGAGCAGACACCTTGGGGGGTAAATAGGAGTGGTCAGCTGCGTCTGAATCCACCTCAGAACAGATATCTTCCTTTGGATTACAATCTGGAGAGGGCGGGGGGAGGGTTTGCCATTGAACTCACCATGGAGCGATGTCTGCATGACATTGTAATGAAGAAAAGGATGGGCAAGATATCATTCAAATATATGATGCCTGGTTAAATAGGATGGCATTGCACATTTCACATATATTATGGCTAGCTAAAAGACATGAGACTCATTAATTCCCATATATGATATTGAAACTAAATAGGTGGCATTACAGAACATGTCTAAACTAAGCATATGACATATATGATGTCGAAAGTAGGCACTTCAAGGCAACAGATACATGATATGACTAATATCATCATGCCAAGTTAGAGCAGACACCTTGGGGTAAACAGGAGTGGTCAGTTGTGTCCGAATCCGCCTCAGAACAGATATCTTCCTCTGGATTACAATCTGGAGAGGGCGATGCCTGCATGACATTGTATTGTCGCGCAACACTCTTCTCTTTTTTCTACATGTTCAGCATGACTGTGTACAATATCTGACATGCATAAAAAAATATAGTGAGATTATGTAAGGAGAGCATGCAGAAATCTAGAGTGATGGTAACAACTAGTGGATGGATCCAAAAATAATGAGCAGGCAGATGATTGCTTAAATTTAATAAAAAATAGACGATGAATGCTTTACTATTTGTTTCACACCCAAGATGAACAACATAGGCATACCCTAAGTGAACCAGATATTAGACAGAGATACTATTGATTGGTGCCTCGATATGTGCCCCACAACTAATTTAGAACTCAACTTTGAACATTAATTTGGACCTGACTTGGTGTCTATGAGGTGAACAGGACGATAAAGTAGCAGGTAATATTAAGCAATGCATAACATAAGTAGAAAAAAAGAGTGTGACCTCTCTTGTGGACTCATGTACTCCTCAGGTTCATCTGCTGAGTCGATGATGGTGATGCCGTTGCAGTGGGTGCCGACGGCAGGGAAGGAGATCTGAGGCAGCGAAAGACGGTCAGGAGTCGTGATGTCTGGTTTGGTGGATCCTTCTGTCGATGGAGCAGCTCAGGTGAGGTGGATGATGTCGCGGTAGGAGCAGGACAAACCACACAAAGTTTTCTTCGACACCTACCTGTAACTGAAGCAATTCTGTAAGGGCTCATTTGGCTTTCATGATACTAAAAACGCAGGGATAGGAAAAACACCGGAATAGGATGGGAATGCACACGGGGAACAAAGCATTTGTGAACACAGGACTTCTGCCAACTTGGGTGTTTGGTTCATAGGAATTGGAAGAGCAGAGGAATGCAAAGAAACATGGCCAAAATAAAGTGAAACCATATGAAAGCATGTAGAGTTATAATGTTATTCTGCCACTAATGCACTTGGTCTTGTTTTCATGCATAGGATTTTGAAAAGTAGTTCAAGGTGGATGTTTTGCTCCATTCCTTTCAACAAAATCCATGAATAATTGAATAGTAGAGTGCCATAGGAAAATTTCCTATTGCTATGTTTTTCCGTTGAACCAAAACAGCCCTAATGGATCGACATGAATGTAGAGTAATAAGTCATGCGACAAGTGTACAACCACTTTGCCGTAGCCATGTCCACCTCAGCATCATTGGGTTGGTCGCTGAAGAAGTTGAGGCAGAGGTGGCTGTCGAAGGTGTGGAGGAAGATCTAAGGAATCTGTAGACGGCGTCCAGGGCACTTCTCTGTTGTGATGGATAGTTCCCGCATCGGAGTAGCTCCGGCAAACCGTAAGATGTCGAGGCTGAAGCATCACAAGACATACATTGTTAATATCAAGTGGAATTTTAATAGCATCTCCAATAGATGATGTAAAATACATTACCAAAAATTGATAGATGTAAAATTTACATCACCAAAAACCAGCGGACTACATCAGATGAGGTAAAAATTGTTGACTCTGAACTTAACTGTGGAATCTGAATGTTACTGTTGAAACTGAATGCAATGGTAGCAGAGAGGCACTTCACATGTAGCTTAAGGAGGGCATGCGATTCATCTTCAACCTACACCCCCATGAGCCGCCAGCCACCACCGGCCGAACCACCGGCCAGCGCCGCCCGCGGGCGGCGGTGCTTCCGCGCCACCTCGCCGCCCCGAAACCACTCCCCACCGCCGGTCTGCCGCCGCTCAGCCAGCCCTCTAGTCCCCCCCCCCCCCCGCGCTGAGCTTTTTCTTTGGTGATTCCCACGCCACCTCCCCACCATCGTGCCCCCCACCGCCAGTGACCCCCGCCCCCACCCTGAACACTAAGATAGATAGTGGGGTACCACTTCGGTGAACCCCCCTCCCAGCTGTGTGTGGTTCTTCCTTAAGTCCGGCGAGCCCCCGTACCGCCTGAAAATCGACTGACCCAAAGTCAACCTAGTTGACTAAAGTGTAGCTAAATCAGAGCAGAGCAGTAGCACGAGCGAGGGGGATAGAGCAGCAGCACCGCGAGCGAGTGAGCGAGAGCCAGAGCTGCTGCAGCAGCAGCGCAAGCGAGCGAGCGCCGGAGCAGCAGCAGAAGATCTGGCTAGTATGGATGTCGCCGCCGAAGGGGCCTCGCACTAGGGGAGAGCCGTCGTGGACATGTCGCCCGCGGCGCCGTCTTTGAGGTAGGTGCTCCATGGTGGTGCGGGATGGAGCACCGTGAGCGCTGAGAGGTCGAGTTAAGGAGAAGGTGCGATGCGATGAGTGTACAACCTCTTTGGTGGTGCCGAGTAGGCCTCGACTTCGTCCAATAAGTCGGTGAGGATGATGTGGTTCCAGTGGAGCTGGTTAAGGCGGCGCTGTGGGGATGGAGCCGTCGTGATAGACGAGGAGATTGTCGGAGCAGCTCCTTGGAGGTGGAGGACGGGGCGGCTGAACCAGCGGGACAACGAGATGGAGGACGGATCCTGGTCCTGGGAGGTGGATGAGGGACGTCAAGCTGTTGTGGTGGACAACGTCGTCGGGGAAGAGGCTCCGGCTGGGCAGCGGTGAGGTGGTGTATGGAGGAGCGTGGGGTTTCACGGCTGGAGCGGAGAGGTTATGGCGGCCTGGGATTTTGAATGGAGAGAAGCAGGTGATGGGAGGGGGAACCATGACTTAGGGACGCACTTGTCCAAAATGTAGGGTGTGTTACAAAAGTACCCCCACCGATTTGATCTAGCAGCCCTTTTCTGCTTAGGGTTAGAAGGGGGATTTCACATGTCGAGATTTGTCAGTTGGAGGGAGTGTTTGCGTGCATTGTAATTTCGGGATAGCAAGGCACGGGTTGTGAAGGCCCGAGTTTAGGGAGCACGATATCTGAATTTTCGAGATATAACATGGCGGTTGAATTTTAGGGACAAGCCTAACGTGTAATATTGTACTTGTACGTACCAAATCAATTCACACTTCCCTAAACTAAAAAATGAAAAATATAAAACTATTCACACCACACAAAGAGAGAGTCTTGTCCTGTTTTACTATACAAATGCTATTTAAAGCTATGAATCCATGTTATGTCCAATTAAAAAATTTCGCTGGCTGTATAATGCATGTAGCCTACTCATACCAAAATTTTAGTGCATTCCAAATGTCTATACTGCCACTGAAATTTGAACTAAATTTGAATTCGTTTCTCTATTTGAATAAGAATCTACAATCATGGTTGTTGCCAACTTCAACCATCATTCGTTTATTACCTCAACCACACAACACGTGATTACTATAGAGATAGATATGAACTATATGTACTATATGAACTCGAATTCAATTCTTTGAATACACTTGATGTTGATTCGAAATAATAGTACATTTGATGTACTAACTAGATATTCATAATCTAAGTATAGTGCCCCGCCCCCTACATTATGACAAGTATTTAGCCCTGGGCTGCAAAAGCCACACATTATCCAAAATTATCATCAATGTTCTATATATTATATGTAGTAGTAGCAAGATGCCCATGCATTCCATGGAACATCAAGTTGATTGAGGGGAGGCCTTATTTGCAAATGTGGAGACGGGTGTGGGTATCTTTTTTCAAAATTGCCATAGTTTCCTTCCTATCCGTCAGATATAAATCGGACGACCTATATTGCAGGATGGCAGGCACACCATCATCAACAACCCTGTTTTTTATAAGAGTAGAGATAAAACATATTATATGTAGAATAACATGTTCATAAACACACCACGTGTATCACCATTATATATATTCATGCATGCATCGGTTTAAAACACTATGATAAATTCTTCAAATATCCGGATTCAGTTTTCATAATGAATTATGATCTCTATTCATCTTTTATACCCACACAATCCTCTTATCTTTGTAGCTAGCACTAACTTTCTCTCTGTCGGATTCGGGGTTCCGCAGACCCTTGAGAGGTTCGAACACTGGGGTGCGTGCGAAGAACTCGTCCTCCCAACCTTCCTACTCACTAATCCCACGGCCTAGCTCGACGAACCCAACGAACAAGAGACACAACAATTACCCAGGTCTGGGCCACCTTGCGGTGTAAAACCCTACTCCTTCTTTGTGGTGGATTGGCCTCGAGGGGCTCTTGATGAACTAATACAATGGACGAACAGCCTCAGGAGGTGAGGTGTTCTTGGGCTCGATGAGCTGGCGAGGTGGTTAGGATGTAATGGATCTAATCCCTTCTATGGTAGTGGCTAGGTCCTATTTATAGTGGCCTTGGTCCTCTTCCCAAATGTACGGCAGGAAGGGATCCCACAACGGCCAAATTTAAAGGGAGAAAACTAGTACATGCTATCTTGACAAAAGTAGTCTTCGCCTGCCAAAAGCTCCTGGTTGTGACGCCGCGGTGGGCTCCGCGATGACCTCCGTCCTGCCATCCTGGCGGTCTTGGTCTTGTTGCACCGAAATGGAAACCTTTGCTTGACACCTCGGGACTCCGCGCTTGCGCTTGCCTCCTTATCACCAAAGGGGAAACTGGTACACTACACCCGCTGGCGCCTGCCTGGCCTTGGTCGTCATGGCTCACATCATATGAACATCGTGAGGTGCACCTTGCATTGATATCTCCGCTCCTCGGGAGCCAGCTTGGTGAGGCTGCCCCCCAGGGAGGTCTTGGCGTCGTCCGCCTCGCGAGGCTTGGCCCCTCGCGAGGGTCTTGGGTTGCGGTTGTTGAAGCTGAGCCGTACTGGGCCGTTGACAGAGCCACGCCATGGGCTGAAGCCAGGCAGGTCTGGGTAACCCCATTCCCAGAATGGCGACACTCTCATGCATGCACACGCCCGCATTCCTCTCACCCTCCCTCAGCATTCTCTAGCTCCATTGCGCAAATTCATCTTTTCACTTTAGATCATTCACCCGCGGTTGTGTGTAGGCCCCCTAGCTCCTTCTTTACAGCACACATCGATTGATATGCCTCTCTAGCTAGGTGTGCCTACCAAAAACATAAGCATTCCCTCTTCTCTTCTCACCTTCCATGCCTCGCTCCCACCCCTCTTTTCATCGATTCCGTACTCGCACACTCCTTCCCCCTCGATATAGTATGCCTCTCGCACCACCTCCTAGCTTCCATGAGTAAGCCCCTGCAATAAGGTGAGGCGCGCCATGGTTACCTGGCCTCCTCGGCCGCGCTTCCAATCGGCCGAGGTGTTCCTAGAGTTCGTCGTGTGGTCGGAGAGGCCAGCCGGCACCTGGCTCCCGCTCCCCCGCTTCTTCATGGGTGAGATGTCGGCCGCGGGGCCTGACGGCCTCTGGCTACAGGCTGATGGCTATGGCAAGAAGGTTTCGTGGGTCGGGGTCGAGGTTTCCGCCGCTGGGAACATATCCTTGACCCGCGGCTGGCAAGCATTTGCTCGCGCGCGCGGCCTGAGCGGGAGGTACACCCTCCAATTCAAGTTCGACGGCGCGCAACCCTCTATGTGAGGGTGTTTGCAGAAGACGACCGTCGCATAGGGTGCTGCCCCGAGAATGACAACGGCGACGATGAGCTTGGCCTTGATGATAGCTGTGCCGACGCCGAGGGTGAGCTCGCCCTTGGCGATGGCCGCGGTTCATTTAGCAGTGGCGGCTCCTCTAGCGAGAGCACAAGCAGCAACGGCTACGACCAGCCGCCACGTCGTCGGGCTCGCTTCGAGGGTGGTGGCAGATCGTCTCATCGCCACGCTCCGGTGAAGCGGGAGGAAGACTCGGGCTGAGCCCGGGGGGCCTCTAGAGCCCGCCCTCGGGAGCTGTTGTGGTCACACGGGCCACTTTTGTTTAGGCTTTCCTGTCTCCTGCGTTCTTTTAAAGTAGAGTGCATTACTGGGGCGTGTAATGAACCATGGTACTTATGCCACTATGGTATGCTTGTTGTTTTAATGTTATGCCTGATGTTCATGCTCTGAGTAGGTGCGGTAAGGTAACTTAGCGTCATACACTCGCGGTAGTCTCGCACCTCGTGACAGCAAGCCCTCTAGCATCTCCTGGGGCCTCCTGCGGCTAGCTCAAGGGTTGCTGGCCTTAGGAGACATCGTGTGGCTCCAGAATTGTTAGAGAATTTGTTGGGTGCCCTGTTCTTCCTTGCGCGATCCCATAGGCATGAGCTGGGATGAGCTAGTCGTGGCTTAGTGCATCACGTTGCAGTACCTGGGGGCACGAACTTAAGAAGATGCGCAAATCACAAGATCGTTCGAGAGTGTCTCGGGAGGATGGGAAAAGCCATGGCCCTTGGGGACAAGGTTGTGGCAAAGTGTGTTTGTGGCGCTGGGTGGGCCCGACACACACGCACACACCTGCCCAGCTCCCACGCGTGAGACGCGCGAGGAAGATGTGGGGGAAATCCAACTGGGCAATCGGGAATGCGAGAACTCCAAATTCCATTAAAAGAAAAGGGGGGCAAACCAACTACAACAAGCAAGCAAATGAACAGCCACGTTCGGCACATAAACTAGTCTTCTCACCAGCGCGGAGCTAAGTGCTGCCACTAGGACGTGGGAGGGAGCCCCCAAGGCCCGTGGGCGGCTCTTTGGAGACTCCAGGGCGTGTACAACCCCACCCATTATTACGTGAGAGTGTCACGAGCGGAGACCTTTATAGGCACGGGGCCTTGCTTCATGGGTAGAACTTCCGGAGGTGCTGGATGTTCCAGGCGATCAGGATGGCGATCCCGTCGTGCGTCTCCAGGCCTGGAGACGCAGGCAATCCTGAACGGTCCCTCCCACATGGGTGAGAGCTTATGCAACCCTTCCCTGAAGAGCACCCGCCTTAGGACAAGATCACCCACCTCGAGCGTCCTGGAGCGGACGCTGCGGTAGTGATACCACCGCAGCGCCTGCTGGTACCTTGCCGCCCGGAGCAAGGCTTGACAGAGGTGTTCCGCCCCCAGCACGAGGTCCATCCCCTGCATGGCATCCTGTCATGTCTCGTCAAATGCCAAGACCTGCGCGGAGCGATGCTTGACCTCGTGAGGTAGAACTGCTTCGGCTCCGTAGACGTGGAAGAACGGAATCTCGCCCGTCAGCTTGGTGGCGATGGTGCGGATGGACCACAACACCGACTGGAGCTCGTCGAGCTAGCCTCGGCCGCAGTCCTCGATCTTCTTCTTGAAAGTTCTTATCTTGAGGCCTCTCTGGACCTCAGCTTGGCCATTGCTCCTGGGGTGTGGCACTGAGGTGTAGCATATCTACGTTCCAAGGTTAGCACAATACATTTTGAAGAAGTTACTAGTAAACTGCGAGCCGTTGTTAGTGATGATACGATTAGGGACCTCGAAGTGGCTCACGAGGCCCTTAACGAACTTGACTACCGAGCCGGCTGGGATGGCATGGACGGCTTCCACCTCCACCCACTTGGTGAACTTGTCAATGGCGTTGTAGAGGTAGCGGTAGGCCCCGAGCGCCCGTGGGAATGGTACCACGATGTCTAGCCCCTAGACCGCAAATGACCATGTGAGAGGAATGGTCTGGAGACCCTGGGCGGGCTGGTGGATCTGCTTGGCATGGAATTGGCATGCTTCGCAAGATCTCACCAGCTCGGTGGTGTCGTTGAGTGTTGTGGGCCAATAGAACCCGTTGCAGAATGCCTAGCCCATGAGGGTGCGTGATGACGAGTGATGCTCGCAGTCCCCGCCATGTATGTCGGCCAACAACTCATGTCCCTGCTCCCTGGAGATTCATCATAGAGAAACATCATTTGGTCGTTTCCTATAGAACTCACCATCCTGGATGCAGTAGGTGGTGGCCTGTCGAGCCAAACATTCTGCGTCCTCCTCCTTCTCTGGCAAGGTCCCCTACTGATACACCTTGCACTCTTCGGTCCAGCACCCCTGCTTTGGTTCCAGCGCAAGGAGGAGGCGGGCTCCTGAGGTCGGGCCACAAGCCGAGGCTCCCGACGAAGGGTCCTGAGGGAGGTCCTCGCGAGGCCATGTCTGTGCTGCTACGGGTGGGACTATAGACGTCTTGAAGAGCCGCTCCTCAAAGACGTCGGGCTCCTGAGGCAGGCGTCGGGACGCCCTCTTGGTGATGTTGTCTGCATCTTTGTTTGTGCCGCGCGGCACATGCTGTAGTTCCAGACCCAAGCATTGTTTTTCAATTTTGCATACATCCGCAAGGTATGCCTCCATGTGCTCGTCCTTTGGCTCATATAATTTGTTGGAGAAGTTGACGAGAAGCTGAGACTCGCCCTTGATGGTTAGGCGCTTCACTCCCAAGGTTGCCGCAGCCTTGAGGCCAGCGATCAAGCCTTCGTACTCCACGATGTTGTTGGAGACCTTCTCACCCTGCTAGAAGCAGAGCCGGATGGTGTAGTAGAGCTTGTCATGGGTGGGTGAGACGAGCATGGCTCCAACCCCCGCGCCCTGACGCACGAAGGCGCCGTCGAAGTACATGACCCAGCCGGCTGGCGCCTCGCTTCCTGGTGAGAGTGGGCAGTCCTTGCACTGCTTCGGGGCCTAGAGTGTCGGTCCACTCCGCCATGAAGTCGCCAAGTGCGACTCCCTTGATGATTCTGGTGGTGCTGAACTCCAACTAGAATGCCTGCAACTCGATGTTCCACATAGCGACTCTCCCCGTGACATTTGGGCTCTGGAGCACCCTTTCCAGGGGGTAAGCTAAGACGACCTTGATGGGGTGGCCTTGGAAGTAGTGGCGCAGCTTGCGGGAGGCAACGAGGAGCATGAGCAAAAGCTTCTGCGGCATGGGGTAGCGCACCCGTGCATTACGTAGCACCGTGCTGATGAAGTACACTAGGTGCTCAACAAGGGTGGAAGTGTTGATGGAGTCTTGCGCCACCTGAGGCTGAGGGGCCTCAGGAGCTTGGTCGCTTGTTGGGATAGCCGCGGCCTCAGGAGCACCGTCTTGAGGGGCCTGGTCATCTACTGGTACCGTCGAGGCCTCAGGCGCACCATCATGAAGTTGTGTTGCTTTGCCCTATCGTGAGGCATTGCTTGGCAGGCCCTTGGCTTGGCGCTCCACCCGGACTGCCACCAGCGCTGCACTGGTGGAGTGTGGCGTGGTGGCCAGGTAAATCACCAGGGGCTCCAAAGGACACGGTGCCACCATCACCGGCAGGCTGGTGAGGTATCTTTTGAGATCTTGGAATGATGCGTCAGCCTCCCGAGTCCACTCAAATGGGCCCTTCTTTTTCATCATTTTGAAGAACAGGAGGGCGCGCTCCCCCAGCTTGGAGACAAAACACCCCAGCGAGGTTACACAACCCGCTAGTTTTTGCATCTCCTTGAGAGTCTATGGTGGGCTCATCTCTTCTATCGCCTTGACCTTCTCTAGATTTGCCTCGATCCCCCTGTGTGACACCAGAAAGCCCAGCAACTTGCCGGAGGGAATGCCAAAGACACATTTCTCCGGGTTGAGTTGCAGGTCCATAGCGCGCAGGCTGGCAAATGTTTCCTCGAGGTCCTCGACAAGGGTCCTTGCCTCCCGAGGCTTCACTACTAAGTCATCGACATATGCCTCAACATTCCTCCCGAGCAGCTGGCCCGGGGCGATGTGCATCAGCGGCTGAAAGGTTGCCCCGGCGTTGCACAAGCCAAATGGCATACAGGTGTAGCAGTACACCCCGTATGGGGTCAGGAAGGTCGTCTTCTCAACATCTTGTAGCGCTATCTTGATTTGATGATAGCCCGAGAAGGCGTCCAGGAAGCATAGCAGGTCACACTCGGTGGTGGAGTCGATGATCTGATCGATGCATGGGAGCGAAAAGGGGTCTTGAGGGCAAGCCTTGTTGAGGTTGGTGAAGTCCACACACATGCGTTTCTTCCCGCCTTTCTTCGGGACGATGACCGGGTTCGCCAGCCATTCCGGGTACCGCACATCCCGAATGACACCAGTTTCCTGTAGTTTGCGGGTTTCTTGGACGATGAAAGACTCCTTCTCAGTGGATTGGCGCCATGCCTTTCGCTTCATGGGGCGCACATTGGGGCACACCCTCAGGTGGTGTTCGATTATCCCCCTCGGCATTCGGACCAGATCCTTGGGTTCCCAAGCGAACACCCCCTTGTTAGCGCGCAAGAAGTCTACCAATGCCCTTTCCTGATCTGGAGGAAAGTTGGTGCCTATGGTGAAGGTGGCACCGGATGCCCCATATTCGTCAACCAGCACTTGCTTCGACTTGGCATGATCTTGAGAGAATAGCTTCTTCTTCTTTGCTGGCGCAGCTGCCGGGGCCTCACGGGTCCCTTCCTCGGTCAGGCGTGCTGCCGCTCCGGCCCTGAAGGCGAGCTTGAGGGCCATCAGGGCCTCTTTGGTGGGTACCCGAGGATGGCGTTGTACGGGAGGCTGATGTGGGCGATGTCGAATTCGATGAGATGGGTGCAGTAGTTGTCGAGGGTGCCGAAGGACGGGGAGGTAGATCTGCCCTAGGGTGCAAGTGGAGCCGTCGACGATTCCTGAGAAGGGCTTAGTGAAGCGGAGCCGGCCATGTGGCACCTAAAGCAAGCCGAAGGCTTCCATAGAGAGCACGTTGAGGCCAGCCCCATCGTTGATGAGGGTCTTGGTAACCGCCACGTTGCAGATGGTGGGGGTGCAGAGCACCGGGAGCAAGCTAGCGCCCATGATGGTCACAGGGTGATCTCTTGAGTCGAAGGTGAGGTCAGCCTTGGGTGCTGCCCACCCTGGAGGGGCTCCTGTTGGGATCCACGGTAGGGTGCATCGACTGCAAATTAAAATTTCCTACACACAGAACAACCAAGAACATGCTACGGGAGATGGATCATAGTTCGTTACCATTAGACGCGCAGTGCCGTGCAGCGGAAGAAGAGTTGGGGCAGCGCATCCGCGTGGATCGTCTCCTCCTCGTCCGATCTCCCTCATACAGCCGGTGGTCGGTTCCCACGTACAGGTTCGCCGAAGCGGCGCAAGTGCACCTCCTCTAACAGTATCCGCGCGTGCAAGAGGAACGTCGTGCGGCGGACTGCTAGGTCCGATCACACAACCGGCAGCGAGTGGAGATGTCTATTCGCAACACATGCAAACCCTAGTGACAACGCTGAAGCGATCCCCCATGAGTGTGCCGCACCTCCACTATATATATAGGCGTCCGTCACGGGCTCAACACTTGGGCCTCGCACGAACCCTAAAGCCCATAAGTCTACTCGGCCACAATCCGAATACAGTTCGGATCACATCCGACCAGTGTCCTCGGATCCGACCTCTTAGGTTCCTTCCCTTAAGTGCGCGACCCCTTAGGTTCAAGTCAGCTTGGTCGCAGTTTGGATCACCTCCGAACTGCAAGTTTGGTAGCAGCCTCTAGCAAGGCATGCCGAACACCAAGCAGACTATGCAGTTGGTTAGCGAACATGTACATCACACTTCCATTCCTTTTGCCACATGATATATGTTGTCGAGCTCAAGGCGAGTCTGTCATCCTTGTGCTAGCCCGACCTCTTTCTCGTTCCAGTGATGCCGACCACAAACCAGAGTATCTCATAATCCTTATCGCATGGCCATGCTTATCCTGGTCGGATCACACGAGGGGCCCAGAGTATATCTCTCCTGATCGGAGGGGCACACCCCATCTTGCTCGACCACGTCTCGCAACATGGTTCTAGACAAACCCGAAACCTACCTTTATAACTACCCAGTTATGGAGCAGCATTCGGTCGGCCCAAAGCAAGTCTGTCACCATCCCGAGTACATGCGTCAGCTCAGGTCTTAGGACATAGAACATATGTTGTACTAGAGACTCACAGATGACATATCGTTGTGTCTCATAGTTGGGTCTGTCCGACTCGGACCTTATCTTGACTCGGATCCGACTACGTCAAATCCGACCAGATCCTTCCAAGTCCATATTATCCGGCTAGCATCCAATGCTCCATGGCTAGTGAGACCAAGCCATCGACCGTGTCATATGCTAGTCTAGTTGGCTGCGCATCCACACAGCCCTTTCGACTAGGGACCTTTCAGGACAGTCATCATACAATGCATAGTCCCACAAACAAGTCACGTACTTGCTGATACACATCATTGATAATGTCCAAGGACTATCTTTATTCATAAACACATAGGAAATATCATCATACATGATTGCCTCTAGGGCATATCTCCAACAAGTCCCTGATGCACGGGGGCGGCGCCCACATGGCAGAAGAACTGCTTGACGTGGTGGTCCGAAGGCAGCGCCTGCTGTCGGTGTCAAAATCGGCGGATCTCGGGTAGGGGGTCCCGAACTGTGCGTCTAGGATCGATGGTAATAGGAGACGGGGGACACGATGTTTACCCAGGTTCGGGCCCTCTCTATGGAGGTAATACCCTACTTCCTGCTTGATTGATGTTGATGAATATGAGTATTACAAGAGTTGATCTACCACGAGATCGTAATGGCTAAACCCTAGAAGTCTAGCCTATGAATATGGTAATGAGTATATGTGGTGTCCTTTCCGGACTATCCCCTTCGGTTTATATAGACACCAAGGCGATCTAGGGTTTACATGGAGTCGGTTACATAAGAAGGAATCTTCGGTCGCCAAGCTTGCCTTCCATGCCAAGTAGAGTCCAATCCGGACATGGTGCAGTCTTCGGCCTTCATGTCTTCACAGCCCATCAGTCCAGCCCATGGATAACAGGTCGGACACCCGAGGACCCCTTAGTCCAGGACTCCCTCAGTAGCCCCTAAACCTGGCTTTCAATGACGAGGAGTCTGCCGTGCAGATTGTCTTCGGAATTGCAAGGCGGGTTCCCCTTTCTCCGAACTCCAAGATAGTCTCCGGATGCAATGATAGTATCCTGACCTGTTATGCACACCATACACAACCGCAGAGAGAATATAATATTTGCACGAATCTAATCTGTTGACAGCTTTTTTCCAACACGACATCACGTCTGTCCGGTTATAATTTCGAACCATTTTTCTTCTAGCATTCCATGCTTCAAGACGCGCTTGCTATCATCACGTCTTGTCGAAACAGAGATCGTGAGCCCTTTTTGCGGGATTCTCATCAATGCGGGCATGGGTAAATCAATCGTGCCGTTTATACAGCCCTAGGGAACAGGCGAATCCTAAGGCGAGTGAGGAGGCGTTTAATATTTGATGCCTTTATAAGGGGATAAGGATTCCCTCTTCCTCTCCTCACGCTCTCTCTCCATCTCCGCCTTTTCGATCTCAAGCTCCAGCGCCCAAGTTCTCATCTCCTTTCCACTCGAGCAACCATGTCCGGATCTGGTGGTCAGGGCAAGTGGATGGTTTCCTCTGTCAAGGAGGAGGACATTGCTAAGCTCCGGGCGGCCGGATATTTGACGAAGAAGATCGCCCATCATCTGCCAGCCGAGGGACAAGTTGTCCCCACGCCGAAGCCCACAGAGAGGGTAGTATTCATCCCCCATTTCTTCCGTGGGCTAGGGTTTCCACTCCACCCTTTCATCCGTGGGCTGATGTACTATTATGTGATAGATTTCCACGTTCTTTCCCCGAATTCATTCCTCAACATCTCGGCCTTTATCGCCGTGTGCGAGGCCTTCCTTCGCATCCATCCCCACTTCAGGTTGTGGCTCAAAGTCTTCAACGTGAAGCCGAAGGTGGTGGATGGCCAGCACGCGGAGTGCGGAGGGGCCTTGGTGAGCAAGCTATCCAATGTCTCCTGGCCCAAAGGCACCTTTGTGGAGACAGTAAAGGAATGGCAGAATCAGTGGTTCTACATCACAGAACCTCGCGGCACCACCTGGGCTGCAGCTACCGAATTCCACTCCACTAATCCCATGTAACTCACCTCTTGGGTCGAGAATAGTCCAAACTGGTGTTCACCTGACAAGCTGATAGCGCTGCAGACGCACGTTCAAAGCATGGTGACCAAGGATGTGAAGCTCGTTGACGTTATCCAGGTGATGCTAGTCCGCTGGATTCTTCCGTGCAAGCGCCGAAGCCGCCCTTTATGGGAGTTCAATTTGAATAATCACAAGACCCTGAAAAGGCTCTTCGATACTTCTCATGAAGGGGCCTGGAAGTTGCTCTTTAAGGGCAACGAGAAGCCACTGGCCATGGACTCAGACCGTGGACACAATTGTAACAGCCCCGCCAGCGAGGTATGTTACTTTTGATGTATTCCCAACTCAAATGTTTCGAGGATGATGTCTGAGATCTTAGTATTGCTCCCTCAGGACTGGGTGGAGAGGGCGAAGCGGATCCAGTGTCCGGCTCTGTTGCCCGAAGAACCAGTCATCCCGCGCGTGGCAAAGATGCTGGTGCCGGCGCCATATACGGTGCCGGAGAAGAAGGCCAAGGGGGCCAAGAGTAGCCCTCGTTGCAAGGGTACTTCGGACGCGACGTCCAAAGATGACGAGGCCCATTCCTATGTCCCTGAGGACAATGACGAGGAAGAAGAGGAGGAGGAGGAAAACAACCCTCCTCCCGAGGATAAGAAGAAGAAGAGGGTGGCCTTGGCACATCTGGAGGCGAAAACGCCCAAAAAAGGGGAAGGGCGCCCCAGCGGTCAACACCGCGTGGGACATTGACAGTAGTCCGGAATGTCGCCCCTGTGCTAGGCCTCAGGCCACATCGTAAGTGACATGGCTTATTTATGCACACATCCAGTCCTTTCTTTTTATTATTCTAACATGGTTAATCCACACTATTGCAGTCTGCCCCGTGACCTTATCCAGCGATCCTCATCAGGAGGTTCGTTGGCTCCGTCGGAGATGGCAAGCATGTCGCCACCGCCTACTTACTCCCTCGGGGCCAGGGACGACACCGACGTGTTATCCCGGAGGACCGCTCCGAAGGGAGGAGTCCAGGACGTTGTCCGGGAGGCACCACAAGGCGGGACCTCCACTACCGGACACATAGGGGAGCCAATCCCCATGGAGACTGGCAAAGAGGGCCATATCCAGTTCGGCCCTCAGCCGAATAAGATTCCGGAGACCCATATGGCTCCAGAGTCAGGCAAGCAGCCCCCTTTGAATGAGGGGGGTGCGTCGTCTCCACCGGTGGCTCCTGTACATCCAGGAGCGCCTGATGACCTGATGGGGGCGCTACGAAGCGCCTCCGTCATGGACGAGCACCGTATCCTTATGGGTGCGGTGATCGAGAAGGTTCAGTACGCCAAGAGCGGACTGAATGAAGCCTGCAGCAGCCTGTTAACAGGTTTCGAGGTAAGAAAGAGAAAAACCCCGTATAGTCCGTAGCCCCTGAGACGTTGTCCGGTGTTCGGCGAGGAGAACCGGATAGGGGATCAATTCTTTATTATAGGAGGCTAACTGAATATGTATCAATAAGCAGGCGTCCCTGTTGGCCGCAACCTCGCATGCTGCCGAGGTCTCCGAGCTGAAGCGGAGGCTGGAGCGGACCGAGAACGAGCTCGGCGAGGTTAAGGTTCAGCTCCAGGAGAAGCAAGGTGAGGAACGACTTGCTATATGTTCGGGAAAGGATAAGCGATGTATATTGACAGTGGTATTGTGATATGTGTAGAAGCCGCGACTGAGGTCGAGGCCCTGAGGAAGGCCCTGGTCGAGGCCGAGCAGCAGTCTATCCAGCAGCAAGCCGCCCGTAAGAAGCTAAATGCCCGGGTCAAAGAAGTCCACCAGGAGCTCCAGGATGCGGTGAAAAAATGCAAGGCCTTGGAGCATGATGCGTCGGTTCGAGGGACCGAACTCTCCAAGCCTCGTCAAATCATGGAGATCGCACGGAATGAGGCCCAAGCCGCCCTCCAGGAAATCCAGGAGGCCAAGAAGATCACTGCGGGTAAGGCATTTAAGATGCAAAGCAAGTATGCGGAGAAGTAGTACCTTTTACTAACCCGGGTTCGGAGTTCCCTAGGGTTTTTTGGGGATTTGCCATGCAGTGTATCAGACACCATGGAGTTCTATCGAGCCGAAGGAGGGGGTTCTTCGGAGAGGCTCTTCTGGTCGCAGTATGCGGCACCAGAGCATCCCGTGTCCTTCACCGATCAGCCGAAACAGCTGGTGGAGCTGCATAGGGTGGCCGAACTAGCCATTAAGGATTTGATAATCCGTTTGTGGCCAGCCAAAGCTATGCCTAGCAGCTACTTCGGACTCCCGAGGCGGATGGTGAACGCATGTCCTCGGCTAGACGTTATCAAGCGCTCTGTCTGTATTGAAGGTGCATGTATGGCCTTCGCTTGTTGCAAGATGTGGTGGGCGAAGATGAACGATGTTGAAGTCGCCAGCGCGCCGCCAGAGGGCAAGGAGCACCGCACACCCGAGCGATATTTCAAGGATGTCATGGAAGGGTATCAATTTGTAGCGGCACAATGTTCGCAGGACACAGTACTTGAATGAATGTATTCATGTTGCCTTTGTCTTGTATTATGGGAACAAAGCCAGTTTTTGTAAAGTAATTATGCTTTGAATTGTTTCCACCTGTACGGCCGTGTTGTCCACTCGTCGGCTTCTGCCCTTACATAGATAGTATGGAGGTGTTCAGGATGGAATCTAAACAATCTTGATCAAATTACATGGTCCTTGATGGAGTTTTTTAGCACAACGAACAAGGCAATCAGAATTTATGGCTTTAATGCCCTCACTTAGCCATAGGAGTTTTATAATAAAGCATGGGTGTAACCCCTGGTTTAAGCCAGAGTACTGTTAGCATCTGATCGGGAAGTGCCGATCTCTCATTTAACCCTCGAGTAGCTAACCGGCTCTCGCCACATCATGACAGTCAGTTTTCGGCTTTCTCTACTGAGGTGCTTATCTGGTCAAAGCTAGGGCACAATCGCAGTAGTTCTCCCTTTACTACCCTAGCCGATGGAGCGAAACATAGGGTAGCAAGCATAGGAGCCGAGCAACCCAAATATTGACCAAAGTCATGATTCAGAGCCAATGCATATAATGCTAAATTCGGGGTGCCGAACTTATATATAAGAAGTGTTCGGACTGTGCTGCCATATTGTGGGATGACATGTAACCCCTGGCGAATATGAAACGTAAAAGGGTGTCTATGCAGCAAATAGGGAGATCAAAATAAAACGAAGTAAGAAGCGAAAACCACAGAAGCTGGGCCACGAACCATTTTTGTTATAACTAGATGGATACGTCAAGGCGTATCTTGTACAGATGGTGCGAGAAGTATCCGGCCATTTAACATGCCGGAATCAATAGGGCGCAGCGTCCGGGTCATGAGAAATAAGTATGAATACCGTCAAGAAGTACGTATAAAGGTTACCCTACACACATGTGTTGCTTGCCTCCGTTGTATTCCAGTCCTTTGAAAGGACTTGACATCGGGCCTGCGGAAAAGGGTGCCTGAAACAAGAAAAAGAAGTAAAGGTATGTGTGTCCGGGATTGGTCTGTCCGAATTATAGACCGGGTTATCTCGTGCCTCCGTCGATGTCCATGGAATTTTGAGTGCGTAATTGTGTACGCGTGGTACGAATGCCTCTACCTCATTGGGGCTGGGACGGAGGCCGAATTGCTAGTCGAGATCTTGACGAGCCGCGCTGTCCTGTTGCAGTGTAGTCCGGACCCTCTTGATGGTGTCCAGGGGCTAGACGGCTTATAATGCTGCTTGAGAAGGCCGCTCTGTACTTCTGCTGCTAGGGCGGCAGTTTGCTCCTCTGTTCGGAGTGAGCGTTCCGTATTGCCATTGACTGTTATGACGCCACGTGGACCGGGCATCTTGAGCTTGAGATAAGCATAGTGTGGCACTGCGTTAAATCTAGCAAACGCGGTTCGTCCGAGCAGTGCGTGGTAGCCGCTGCGGAAGGGGACGATATCAAAGATTAACTCTTCTCTTCGGAAGTTGTCCGGAGAACCGAAAACCACCTCCAGCGTGATTGAGCCTGTACAGCGGGCCTCTACACCTCGTATGACTCCTTTAAAGGTAGTCTTTGTTGGTTTGATTCGTGAGGGATTAATGCCCATCTTCCATACTGTATCCAGGTACAGCAGGTTGAGGCTGCTTGCACCATCCATCAGGACTCGTGTTAGGTGGAAGCCGTCGATGATTGGGTGAAGGACCAGTGCGGCCGAACTGCCGTGGCGGATACTAGTCGGATGATCTCGTCGATCGAAGGTGATCGAAAATGACTACCATGGATTGAACTTTGGGGCGACTGGCTCTACCACGTAGACGTCCCTGAGTGCTCGTTTGCACTCCTTTCTGGGGATGTGTGTGGCGTATATCATGTTCACCGTTTTGGCTTGGGGGGGGATTTCGTCTGCCCACCGGTGTTCGGCTGCCGGGGTTCTTCATCCTCGTCCTCACTTTGTGATCCCTTTTCTTTGTTTTCGGCATTCAACTTGCCAGCCTGCTTGAAGACCCAACAATCCCTATTGGTATGATTGGCTTGCTTATCCAGGGTGCCGTGAATTTGGCACGGACGGTCGAGTATGCGGTCCAGGCTGGAAGGTCCTTCGTTGTTTCTTTTGTAGGGTTTCTTCCATTGGCCGGACTTGGAGCCACTGAATCCGGCGTTGACTGTGGTGTCCTCGGTGTTGTCGCCAGGGCCGGGCCGGCAAAATCCGGGGCCCCATGCGAAACTACAAAATGGGGCCCTGTCACACTAAAAAAATGAACTCACGAGCAATTATAATGTATATATGTATCCCGCAAATAAATAATTATAATGTATAATTGTATGCAATATAGTGTTTCCAATCGAGGGGCTGCCTGAGCACTATCGCCAAATCGCCGATCGATCCTCCTGTAGGCTGTAGCAACAGCGACGCGGTCGCTGTTTTGCGATTGATATGACTACCTATGTTACACGGATACGACATGTATATTTATGGGTAGAGGATGAATACAATGGTTCAGCATTAGAAACTAAATGAATAATAAATTTACTTATGTCTTATAAATTTTCAGGAGCGCCGAAAGTACGAACAGCTTGCCCCATATACTGTAGTTTTTGTAAGTCCTCTGTAGTTGCATAATAGTTTGTTTATGTTTTTCCTGTCGATGGATCTGAGTGTTCGTACGGAAAAGATTTGAATGCAAATTTTTCCCAATAGTTTCTCTTCCGTAAGTCCCCAGCACTAGCAGCATGGATGGGGTACAAAATAAGAGCAAGGAGGCTGGATCAATGGAGCTTACTTGCGAGTGCGTGATGGATCGGCGAGACGCTGCATTGCTGCCGGTGGCGCGGAGAGACCGGCAGATGGCGATGTGGCAACTGCCAGATGAAGGCGGCGCCGATATGTAGGATTTGTTGTTCGTGAAGGTTTGGGTCAGCGATTAGAATTCAAGCAATCTGACGGCGATGGAATCCCCCAGGACAAAGTTATGATGGAGCAACATGGGATCGCATGGAATTGAGCAGCGGCCTGATACATGTGGAGTCGCAGACACCAAAGGCCCAGCGCCCAGGCCCAGGAACTCCATTTTCTTTTTGAGAAATGTATACTAGTCCAATTAAAATTTGGGGCCCTCAAAATTTATGGACCCTGTGCGGGCCGCACACTCTATACCACTATGGGCCCGGCCCTGGTTGTCGCCACTGCTTCGGCATTTGTGTATATTGCGCTGGAGCTTGCCGGTGCTGATCTTGGCCTCGGTGGGGCCTGCCTCGCTGGCTGTGTTTTTGCTATGAGCCAGCCAACTGTCCTCGCCTGCACAAAAGCGGGTCATGAGTGCCGCAATGGCTGCCATTGACTTCGGCTTTTCTTGTCCGAGGTGGCATGCTAGCCATTCGTCATGGATGCTGTGCTTGAGGGTTGCTAGGGCCTCGACATCCGGACAGTCAATGATCTGGTTCTTTTTGGTTAGGAACCTAGTCCAGAATTTTCTCGCTGATTCTCCAGGTTGTTGAACTATGTGGCTTAGGTCATCAGCATCTGGTGGCCGGACATAAGTTCCTTGGAAGTTGTCGAGGAAAGCCTCTTCCAAGTCCTCCCAACTGCCGATGGAGTTCTCAGGCAAGCTATTTAACCAGTGCCGACCTGGTCCTTTCAGCTTTAATGGGAGGTATTTGATGGCGTGGAGGTCGTCTCCTCAGGCCATGTGGATGTGGAGAATGAAATCCTCGATCCATACTACAGGAACGGTTGTGTCGTCGTATGATTTGATATTGACGGGCTTGAACTCCTCGGGGAATTCATGATCTAGTACTTCATATGTAAAGTAGAGCGGGTGTGTGGTGCCTCTATATCGGGCCGCATCGTGGTGGATCTCTGAAGGAGTCCGTCTGCGGCATTCGGCTCGAGCGTGGTTAGGTTTGTCACATCCAAATAGGTAGCCGTTGTCGTGCCTCGAGGCACGTCCTTGTGATCCGTTGATCGATCTTGTGTGTCCTGCTCTACTATCCAGGGTCTGTCGGAGGTCATACATTTGACTCCAGACTCTTCCGTCCCTATTTTGACGGGGTGGTGGGGCGGTCTGCTGTTCGGCATGAGTTTCCTCTTTATCCCGACCGCGGATTGGCCATTCCGCCACCCTGTCCTGACCATGCGGTGGTCGATCCGCGTTACGCGAGGGAGATATGTGCTCCGCCTCCTCCTCATCAAATTGAGGTAGCAGTCTGCGTTTTGGGTAGTTCTTGGCTGGGCGGTTGAGGACGTATTCCTCGGCTGTCAGGACATCAGTCCATCTATCGACGAGCAGGTCTTGTTCAGCTTGAAGTTGTTGTTGTTTCTTTTTCAGGCTCCTTGTAGTGGCTATGAGCTGACGCTTAAAGCACTCCTGCTCGAGAGGATCCTCAGGCACAGTGAAGTCTTCATTGCCAAGGCTTGTCTCCTCCTCGGAGGGTGGACGGTAACTATCATCCTCCGAGTCATCTTCTATGGCCTGTTCGTCAGGGTTGTCTTGCCTGCTGTCGTGTTCCTGTTCGGATTTAGCCCCGACAGGGTCTTCATTGTTTTCGGCGTCGCCCGGAGTACTATTTTCTCCAGTGCCAGTGTTTCCGTCCTTTGAGCGGCGGGGCTTGGGGCGGCGCTTGGGCCGCCGGCGTTTGGACTGTGGGTCGTCCCCGCGGGAGATACTTGATGGCATGTAGGTCGTCCCCGCGGGCCATGTGAATGTGGAGTAAGAAGTCTTCTATCCATACCACGGGGTCAGTAGTACCATCGTATGATTCAATGTTTACGGGTTTAAACCCTTCTGGGAATTCGTGATCCATTACTTTGTCAGTGAAGCATAAGGGGTATGCGGCGCCTCTGTGCCGGGTTATATCACGACGAGGTTCATACGAGTCTTGTCTGCCGTGTTCGGCTCGGCTGGATTTTCTTTTAGTGTATCCGGCATGACGATCATCGTCGTGTGTTGGTGCACGCCCCCGTGATCCGTAGATCGATCTTGCATGTTTTGCCTTGTTTTCCAATACGTCTCGCAGGTCCCGCGTGTTGCCCCGGGCCTTGGCATTTTTGTTTGATTGGCGTCGGGGTGCGGGCTGGACTTCGGGCTGAAATGCCTCTCTGTCTCGGCCATGAGGTGGCCCGTCAGCCGCATCATACGCTGGTGATATAGGTTTCAATGCTTCCTCCCCGAGGTCAGGTAGCAACCTGCGCTTTGGGTAACTCTTGGAGGGGCGCTCGAGTTCGTATTCCTCGGCCGCAAGGACTTCGGTCCATCTGTCTGCTAGCAAATCTTGATCAGTTTGAAGCTGTTGTTGCTTTTTCTTCAAGCTATTTGTTGTGGCCATAAGCCGGCGCTTGAAGCGCTCCTTCTCGACGGGATCCTCAGGCACGATAAATTCTTCGTCGTCGAGGCTCACCTCGTCTTAGGAGAGAGGCATGTAATTGTCCTCCTCCGATTCTCCATCTGCTGCCCACTCTGGAGGGCTAGCTTGTTCACCCTTCCGCTCTAAATCGTGCTAGAGGGGATTGTTGTCGTCTTCAGCACTATCCAGGGTGTTATTGTCTCTTGTGCCGGTATCACTACTTTTGCTATGGCGGGACTTAGAGCGGCGCCGCTGACGTCGGCGCTTGGGTTGCTTCTTGGAGGGGTCATCCTCTGCTGTCTCGTTGCCATTGCCTTCTTTGGGGGTGTCCACCATGTATATATAATATGATGAGGTGGCGGTCCTGTGCCCTGTGGGCGGTGGTTCCTGTTCATCTCCTGCATCATCGTCCATACCATCGATGTCTTCGGAGTCGAAGTCGAGCATGTCGGTTAAATCGTCGACAGTGGCTACTAAGTTGGTGGTGGGTGGGGAGCGAATTTCTTCGTCGTCCGCATCCCATTCTAGCCGAACATAGTTCGGCCAAGGTTGTCCTGACAAGGAGAGAGACCTTAATGAATTTAGCACGTCGCCAAGAGGTGAGTGCTGAAAGATATCCGCGCAGATGGACGTAGGCGGCTCAGAGTCCGTGGCCGGAGACGAATCTAGTGGTTCGGAACACGGCTGTCGTAAGGGGTGAAGTCAGTATCCGGCTCTATCGCCACTGAGAGTGTGACCTCCATGACGGGGTCTATCCACCCGTCCTCAGATGGTGCAATTTGCTCCAGATTGAAGGCAGGAGTAGTTGCAGGTGTGATCTCCCGAACACTGTCCGACGGCAGAGCTAAATCATGCTCGTCGTGATCGTGCGATGCACTCTAATGAATCCGTCGAAGATCAAGTCTCCGCGGATGTCGGTAGTGTAGTTCGAGTTTCCGAACTTGACCTGATGGCCAGGGGCATAGCTCTCGATCTGCTCCAGATGGCCAAGCGAGTTGTCCCGCAGTGCGAAGCTACCGAATACGAAGATCTGTCCGGGGAAGAAAACCTCTCCCTGGACCGCATCGTTACCGATGATCGAAGGAGCCATCAAGCCTTACTGTGATGACACAGTGGAACTCTCAACGAAAGCACTAATGTCAGTGTCAAAATCGGTGGATCTCGGGTAGGGGGTCCCGAACTGTGCGTCTAAGGCGGATGGTAACATGAGGCGGGGAACACGATGTTTACCCAGGTTCGGGCCCTCTCGATGGAGGTAATACCCTACTTCCTGCTTGATTGATCTTGATGATACGAGTGTTACATGAGTTGATCAACCACGAGACCGTAGAGGCTAAACCCTAGAAGCTAGCCTATGGTATGATTGTCGTTGTCCTACGGACTAAACCCTCCAGTTTATATAAACACTGGAGGGGGCTAGGGTTACACAAGTCGGTTACAAGGAAGGAGATCTACATATCCGTATTGCCAAGCTTGCCTTCCACGCCAAGAAGAGTCCCATCCGGACATGGGACGAAGTCTTCAATCTTGTATCTTCATAGTCCAACAGTCCGGCCAAAGGATATAGTCCGGCTGTTCGGAGACCCCCTAATCCAGGACTCCCTCACATGCACTTACTCCACTCCGCGTACACACGTAGTACATTGAGAGAAAATTGTGGACTTGACTGCGGTTACCACGCCCTAATTAATTGAACATTAAACCAAATGTGTCTAAAGTCTCTCTAGTGGTGGAAATCCATGGAGGGAAATGCATCAGAATGAAGTGCACCCTGTAAACTGTGACGGAGGGAGGAGTAGTATGAAGGTGCAAAACCAAGTACGCATATGGCCAGTCGGTCAGTGCACTTCCTGTTGGCATATCACTGAAATGTGGGACTGGAGTGTGAGCAAACTGTAACACCCTCGATGCGACTATAGCTCCCACGTGTCGAGGCACGACTTAGAGATATAATCGCATTGAAGGCATATGTCGCAAGTTAGGCAATCTTCACAACATCCCATGTAATATGAATAATAAAGGGGAGATAACATAGTTGGCTTACACTCGCCACATCAGTCAAGTACATAAATAACATTACATCATCCAAACACTCATGGCCCGACTACGGCACCAAAATAAAAGAGAACCCAACATGTGACAGCGGTCCCGTTCACCCCCAACTGGGCACCACTACTGATCGTCGGGAAAAGAAACATAGTAACGCTGAGAGTCCTCGTCGAACTCCCACTTCAGCTCGTACGCGTCACCTGGAGCGGAATCACCTAGACCTGCATCTGGTGTAATAGGAATCTGTGAGCCACAGGGACTCAGCAATCTCGCACCCTCGCAATCAAGACTATTTAAGCTTATAGGAAGGGTAAGGCAATTATATGTGGAGCTGCAGCAAGTGACTAGCATATATGGTGGCTAACTTATACGCAAAAGAGAGCGAGAAGAGGAGGCAAAGCGCGAGGGAGAAAACTAGAGGAACAACCTGCGCAAGCATTACTCCAACACCGTGTCCACTTCCCGGACTCCGCCGAGAAGAGGCCATCACGGTAGCACACTCAGTTAATTCATTTTAATTAATTAAGGTTCAAGTTATCTACAACCGGACATTAACAAATTCCCATCTGCCCATAACCGCGGGCACGGCTTTTGAAAGTTCAATCCCTGCAGGGGAGTCCCAACTTAGTCCATGACAAGCTCTCATGGTCAACGAAGGAATAGACCTCCTCCCCAGACGATCCAATCAGACTCGGTATCTCGGTAACTCAAGACACTTCGACAGGTTAAAACAAGACCAGCAACACCGCCCGAATGTGCCAACAAATCCCGATAGGAGCTGCACATATCTCTTTCTCAGGGCACACTCAGATAAGCAATCCGTAGAACTAAAACCAGCCCTCGAGTTTCTCCGAGGTGGCACTGCAAGGGGCTCTAGTTTGGACCAACACTCAGAGGAGCACTGGCCCGGGGGGGGGGGGTTAAAATAAGATGACCCTTGAGTCTGCAGAACCCAAGGGAAAGAAAAGGCTAGGCGGCAAATGGTAAGACCAATGTTGGGCATTGCTGGAAAAGCTTTAATCAAGGCGAAATATCAAGGGGTTCCCATTATAACCCAACCGCGTAAGGAACGCAAAAATCCGGGAACATAACACCGATATGACGGAAACTAGGGCGGCAAGAGTGGAACAAAACACTAGGAGAGAGGCCGAGCCTTCCACCCTTTACCAAGTATATAGATTCATTAAGATAACATAGTAATATAATGATATCCCAACAAGTAAATAAATGTTCCAACACGGAATGGCTCCAATCTTCACCTGCAACTAGCAATGCTATAAGAGGGGCTGAGCAAAGCGGTAACATAGCCAATCAACGGTTTGCTAGGACAAGGTGGGTTAGAGGTTTGACAAGGCAATTGGGAGGCTGACAAGCAAATGGTAGGCATCGTATCAATGGCATAGCAAAAGAGCGAGCAAACCAGCATAGCAAAGATAGTAGTGATTTCGAGGGTATGATCATCTTGCCTGCACAGTTGTCAGAGTTGACTGGATCCTCAAAAGCAAACTCAACGGGCTCCTCGTTAGCGAACTCGTCTCCCAGCTCTACCCAAACAAGACAAACAAGCAACAAGGATACAATCAACCACATGCAAGCTCAAACAATAAGATGCAATGATGACATGCTATGCGGGATGCGATGCGGGATGCAAAATGCAAGATATGACAGGAATTGCATGAAGCTGGCCTCAACATGGAATTCCAAGGGTTCCACTGGAAAGATGAGATGAAGTCGCTTGAAAACGATATAAAGAACGCCGGAATCGGAGTTACGGTTTGGAAATGGCAAGCGTTTCAAAAATGACACCGGTCTGCAATTTACAGCAAGTAGGCATCTAAATACAACGAAATGAACATGCTACAGCACCCAAACATGACAACAAAATGCATGGCAGGGATGCACACAAGATTCTTAACAAAAGACTAGCACTGAGCCACGGCCAATTCATCCATTATGAGGTTCAAACAAGCATGGCAAAAACGCAAATGCAAAACAGATTTCAGACTTAGTGAAATTAACACTTGTCTGGAATTTCAGATCACGAAGCCCTCTTCGGAGCAGCAAAACAACATGATACATGACCTGATTAAGACAAGTAAGAACATGGCATGGAGCTACTCAACAAGCTTAACAAAAGACCCAAAGTGACCTGGGGCCAAAAGGGTTCACAAAATATACTAACGGGCACACGAACATAGCTAAAACACAATCAGTTTTCAGACTTAGTGAAAACTGAGACATGCTGAAATATAACTCACGAAGGCATGTTTACGAGCTCGATGCACTCACTACGGTGCAAGTCATCGCAAGGCAAGCATATAACCATTAAGAAGACACAAAATGATAGCTAGACATGGCAAGAACAATGGCATAGCATGCATGGATCAACTACAATAACATCGCAAAATCGCAAACAAGTTGACGATCTGCCCAGATTCACAACGAAGCAAAAGTAGAGCTCGATGGACTCAAGCTAGGGTGCTCCATAATTGCAAAAAAATGCATGGATGTATAGAGCACTACAAGTTTAACAAAACTCCCTTAATGATCATCCTCAAAAGATGCACGGATCACTAGGAAACAACACAAACATATGGCACCATGAACTAAATAATCCCAGACTTTGTGAAAACTACTAAGTCCTTGAAAACAGATTTACCGGGTGCCTCACTTTGCAAGCTTGCACAAGTCACCAAACACATCCTAAAAATGCATGGGTTGCACCTCTGGAAAGAAGAAAAAATCCTTAACAAAACATATGAAGGACTCACAGGCATAGCATGCACACAACAATCATGGAAAAAATGACAAAAGTCTAAGATGAACTAGCAGATCTGACAATTAACTCACGAAGCCTCTTTCTAGCAGCATTTCGGGCACGAAGATGAGCTCAAATGAAAATGATGCAATGGAACGAAATGATGTAATCGTCGAGACGAACATTTCAATATACTATACGCCCAAATCGGAGCTACGAATGCAAAGTTACGGGACCTCGAACAAGAGCATATGGAGTAAAAATATCCGGGACTTAGCAAAAAAACAACCTCTGGATCTGGATCTAGGGTTTCGGGGTACGCGGCCCGAGGCGGCGGCAGCACTGTTCACCGGCGGTCTCCGGAGTTGGGGACGAGGCCGGGGCGGCCGGTGGTGGCGGGCGGCGGCCGCGGCGAGGATGGCGGCGAGGTCGGCGCGGTGGGGCGGCGCCGGACCGAGCAGGCGACGCCGGGCGGCGAGGTCGGCCGCGGCGGCGCGGTGGGGCTGCCGGAGCGGGGCGGCTCCGGTGGTGGCGCCTCGCCGGCGCGGGAAGAGGAGGTCGGGCGCGGGCGGCGAACTAGGGAGCCGGGCGCGGCCCGGGTGCGCGGCGGCGGGGGCCGGCCTTGGGCCCTCGCGGGCCGGCGGCGGGTGGAGGGCGGCGCGCCACGTGGCTTGGCGTGGTTGGGCAGGCGGTGGTGGCGGACGTGTCCGGCGCCGTCCGGACGTGTCCGGCGGCGTCGGATCTGAGATTTTAGGGTTAGGGGGAGAACGAACCGCGAATTTCGGAGGGGGGTATATATAGGCATAGGGGGAGTTAGGAGAGTCCAAATGAGGTGCGGTTTTCGGCCATGCGATCGTGATCGAACGCTCTAGGACATGGAGCAGAATTTGGTGGGTTTTGGGCCAAATTGGAGGGGTGTTGGGCTGCAACACACACAAGGCCTTTTCGGTCCCTCGGTTAACCGTTGGAGTATCAAACGAAGTCCAAATGATACAAAACTTGACAGGCGGTCTACCGGTAGTAAACCAAGGCCGCTTGGCAAGTCTTGGTCCAATCCGGAAATGTTTAATCCCCACACACGAAAGAAAGCTAGAAATGACCATCGGAGGAGAACGAAGCGCCGGAATGCAAAACGGACAATGGGGAAAATGCTCGAATGCATGAGACGAACACGTATGCAAATGCAATGCACATGATGACATGATATGAGATGCATGACAAAGAAAACAACACACGGAGACAAAGACCCGAACCCGAGAAATAAATATAACTAAACGCCGGAAACGGCAAGAGTTGGAGTACAAATTGGGAAAGTTACATCCGGGGTGTTACACAAACCGATCTCAATTGACGGCAAAATGGCCAACCCGCCATTCCTTGAGAGAGACGAGGAGCGAGAACACATAGACGGGCTCGCACGGAGGCCAAGATATATTCGAGCATGGTTGATCGATATCATCATTACATGTTCGATGTTTTTTAATACTACTATTTGGCTGTCATTTTCCGCACTTCCCCTGAATAAATGTGTACTTCATTAGAGATTAAATTAAAATAAGAGTACATACGCTCCACCATGCGGTTCTAGTAGTAATAATACTCTTACTATTAAACCTTGCTGTCGGGGTGTGACGACCCGATACCGACGCTCTAGACACCTTCCATGTTTTCCAAGTTTTGTCGTGTGATTAGTTTTGTTTGTTGCTTTCATCATGTCATCATTTGCATTACACCGGCACTCCATTGCCGTCATGTTATCAAAACTTGCAGCTGTTCGTAGTTGTCGGTCCTCTCTGTTCTCATCGTTGACCGTTTCAAGACCAATCGGGTTTTCTATTCCCTCTTGTCAAACCACCTAACCTCTCTGCACGACCACTGCTTGCTTGCGCGTTCGAAACTTCCCCGAACCCGACCCGCTCAGTCATCACCATTGGATTGGGATCATCTCCAAATATCCCTAAAATATCTTCGGTTCATTATTAGACTCTCCTAACCTATTTATTTCAGACCGTTCGATTCTGATCGGAGGGACCAAATAGTCCGACACCTAGTCCCCTCCTATTTAACCGGACCGAACCCTAGATCCTAGGAGATGTCCCATCCTTCCATTCCTCCACCGCCACCCGCACCCTCTCACCTTCTCTCTCGAGATCCTACCAGATCTGATCGAGCCAACCACCTACAACCATCGCCCTCCTCGATTTCATCCTCGATCCAAATCCCCTCCGACCGTCTTCCTCGTCCCACGCGCTTGACCAATCGGGTCGCCCGAGCCCGAGATCCTCCTCTGCTCCCAGCCCAAGCACTCCCGTGCACCTCCCATGACGCCCTCGAACCCAAGACGCTTCGTCGCCAAGAGCTCTAGGAAGCCCCATGGTGCCCGGGACCACTGGATCCTGCGTGCCCGAGGAGCACGACCTCCCTGTCGTGGCCTGGCTCTTCGTTCGGTTGTGGCCTCCCTTGATGAACTCCACCTCCGGTCCTCCATCTCCGGCGAGTGCAAACGCAGGTGAGAGCCCCTCCGATGCCCCTCTAATTGCCTACTCTCTCTGTTCCTCTCTCACCCTTGGCTTCACCTTGTTTCTTTACTGCGAGGAGGAACCTTCATGGCCAACTGGAGCTGCATCACCACCACCGAGCTTGTCTGCTACTACGACAAGTCCCTCTACTTGATAAGCCAAGTTCGGCGCCACCATCCTGTGCCTCGCCCGTAAGCCGGCATCTTATGCTTTGCGCCGCTGCCTCCCTGCGTCTCCTGCAGCGAGTTGTTGCTTGGCTCGTGCCCAGCCGTGCGTTGACCTCGAGCGTCAACCCCGCAGGGCCCAGCTCCCGCTGCCTAGCCCCAAGACCCCGCCGGTGAGAGCAGCACCGTCGGACGTGCTTCACCCTTCCCCTGTTTCCCTCCACCTCTCTCTTATTCGTGTCTCTCTCTATAGGGAACCCACGAGGAGCGCCACTGACCGTCCTTGTTTTCCACGCCCGGATTCCATCGTCCTCGACCGAATCCTGCTCCATCCAGCAACCCCGAGGCCCGAGCTTGCCTGCTCGTTTCCTCTGCTCGAGCACCGCATGACCTCACGCGTTGACCGCGCCCTTGCTTATCCCACTGCTGTCGGCTTCGCTTGGTCGAGCGAGCGAGGCGACCGCGTGGGCCGCATCCCGCACCAAGCCCAGCCAGCCGGCCTGCCTTGCCTCTCCATTGACCTGGGCTCGGCCTAGTGGTGAGCCTCCGGGGAGCCCCTCTGCCAGTGCATGTTGGGCCAGCCAGATTCGGCCCGTGTTTTTTTTTTCCTCTGAACGAGTTTGCCTAATATCCAGTGAACGCTAGTTTTACTGAAAAACCCCTAGACTCCATGCATTTAATAACTCACAAATTGTGCATCATATGTTAAAACTTTATATATGAAAAATGCTTAGAATTTCATCTAGTTTCATAATATGCAACTTTCATCCATGTTAAAAATGTTTAAATTGATGTTTGCTTTTATTTTTCATAATGACATGTTAAAATGGTTTATTTCATAACTTAATAACGGTAGCTCCGAATTAAATAAACTTTATATGTAAATAGGGTAGAAAAATGCATAGATTAACATGGTGCACTTACTTTGCATGTTTAACAAATTTAAATTATGGTTTAGGGCAGAACAGTACCAAAATTCGAAATATGCATATGGGGATTTTTCGGAATTGTTGTTTGTTATTTCCGGCCTCATTTAACCTTGCCTAAATAGTTAGTTTACTTATGCTTCACCCCTTGCCATGTTAACCAACATTTAATTCTGATGAGTAGCATAATCAAGAGCGAACTAAAAAATTAGATGTGGTGTTTCATCAATATGCAACTCGTTTCATATTGAGCTCCACTTAACTTGTAGTATTGTTTGTTGCACTTTGCCATGCCATGACTCATTAAACCGGACATGCATCATACTTGATTGTGCATCATGCCATGTTTATGTGATGGTTCTTTACCATGATGTTTGCTTCTTTTCGGTTGCGCTTCTCCTTGATAGTTTCGGTTACGTTGCGATTGTGAGGATGTGTTCGACTATGTTGGTTCATCTACTTCACGGACTCGGTCTTCTTCCTAGCAGGATTTCAGGCAAGATGACCGTCACCTTCGATCTCACTTCTACCTTTGCTATGCTAGTTGTCTCGATGCTATCGCTATGTCGCGCTACCTACCACTTGTCCATTAAGCCTCCCAAATTGCCATGATACACTCTAACCTTTTCCACCATCCTAGCAAACCGTTGTTTGGGTATGTTATGGCTTTGCTCAGCCCCTGTTATAGCGTTGCTAGTTGCAGGTGCACTTGCAGGTTGTTCCATGTTGGGACATGGATATGATGGATATCGTGGGATATCACAATATCTCTTATTTAATTAATGCATCTATATACTTGGTAAAGGGTGGAAGGCTCGGCCTTTTGCCTGATGTTTTGTTCCACTCTTTCCGCCTTAGTTTCCGTCATACCGGTGTTATGTTCCTTGATTTTGTGTCTGTAACACTATGATGGTTTATGGGCCACTCTTGACAGTTTTCTTTGAACAAAACTCTTCTAGCAAGGACCAACATTGGTTCTCCATTTGCCAAATAATAACTAAAACTTTCATAGGGAACCGCCCGGCCAGTGCTCCTCATGAGTGTTGGTCCACCTACCTAGCAGTCGGCGGTGCTACCTGGGGGCAACTCGATGTCTTTGGCTATCGTCCACTTAGCATAGACGGTGTTGTCTTGGGAACGAAATATGAGCGGCTCCTATCAGGGTATCGACGCACCGGGTGGTCTTTCTAGTTTTGTTTTACCATTGTCGAAATGTATTGTGCACCGGGATTCCGAGTCTGATTGGAGGGTCCCGAGATGGAGGGTTGTCTCCGCGGATCGTGAGCTTGTCATGGGCTAAGTTGGGACACCCCTACAGGGTTTAAACTTTCGAGAGTCGTGCCCACGGTTAGGTGGCAGATGGGAATTTGTTAATATCCGGTTGTAGTGGACTTGAACTAAACTCAATTAAAATACACCAACTACATGCATAACCATGACTATCTCTTTTCGGGTTCATTCAAGAAGAGAACACGGTTGGGTTGTGTTTGAACGTAAGTAGTTCAGGATCACTGATTGATCATTACTAGTTCGCGACTGTTGCGTAGTTTCTCATCTTACTCTTGTACTCATAAGTCAGCCACCATAAAATGCTTAGTGCTTGCTGCAACCTCACCACTTATCGTTTCCATACCAATTAAGGTTTGCTAGTCTTGATACCCATGGTAATGGGATTGCTGAGTCCTCGTGGCTCATAGTTTACTAGAACAACAATTGTAGGTACATGTAATGTGATGATCTGACGAGAGAGCGATGCTTGTTTGTTTTGGAGTTCTTCTCCTTCTTCTTCGATCAAGGGATAGGTTCCAGGTCGGGGAGCCTGGGATTAGCAGGGTGTATGTCGTTCTTCTTTTTTCGTTTGATTTCATCCGTAGTCGGACCCTGCTCTTCTCTATGATGATTTCTATGTATTGATGAACTATTGTATTGATGTTGTAGCTTGTGGCGAGTGTAAGCCTTTATCTTGTATACTCATCTATTCAGTACATGGTATGTTGTGATGATATCCACCTTGCTATGCACTCGAAATGCGGTTGTGCCCCAATCATGAATTCATCATGTGATTGGGATAGAATTGCATCTTGGGCGCTACAAGTTTGTATCAAAGACTTACCGACCTTAGGAGCCCCCTTGATTGATCGAATCGTTGCTGTTGTTGAGTCTAGAAACAAACTATTTTGAGTCTAGTTATATCGGAGAGTAGGAATTCTTTTTACTCCTCATCCCCTTCATCGCTCTGGTGAGGAATCATGACGTAGATGTTTTGACTTCACTATCCTCTTTTTCACTCAATTTTTTTAGGATCATGCGAGTATTGTGGAATCGGTTTGATATCATTGTGACGGGAATTCTGTCTTGTTGCCTCCTGACATTTAGGGGTTGTGGCAGTGTCCCGGGGAGTTGAGCTCCAAGGTGTTTTTGTCACAGTGCTTATCGTTTCATTTCCGAAATACCAGATATCGCCGACGTCGAAAACGCTTCTATACTCTTTGTGGTGAGAGTAGTTTGACGACACCCAATACCGGGGAGAGCGATCAGATGTATTGCCACATCTAGTATATCGGATGTTTTCAAAGCTCTAAGGTACACAATTTCCGAGGTTTACTTAGTTATGTGTTGACAGATGGATATAGTTTGAGCGTTGGATTTGTTATTGTGTTATATATTTGTGCCTCCCTGTATCCCCAACACCAGATTGCATAACCATAAAGTTTCTGGAGTTCTTAGGTGGGAATTCAAGTAGTTGCCTAGGATATCCTTCGAACAAATGCATGAGGGGTTATGTATTTGCTTCTGGCTTATTCCGCCACCCAAATCCTTTGTTTTGTTTTGAGTTGTGGTATTCAAGTCGCTTCAATGTCAAGTGTTGATCCATACCTTTTCCTAAGCGGTGTTCTCATATTTCTATGGGAGTACTAATCCTTATTGATCATCGAGATTGTCATGTCAATTCTTCTCAACCGACGTGTTCCCTTCAAGTTAATCCGATCCCTTCAACATTTGCAAGATCAATGCTCAATTCTTCTCAACGGTGTTCATTCCGTTCGTCCCTAGTTGTCTATATTTTCCCACCCTCCCACCCTTTTTCTTCATGGAGCCAGAATCCTTAACCAAGTATCCATTTTATTGGTTGAAGCATCTTCATTCTTTTCCTTTAATGTTTTTACCCGGTGTTTCTTATGAAGATGCTTAGGGAGGTTCAAGTTCGTCATTCTTCACTCGTTTTCTTCTTCGATGGATTAATTTCAAGCTTCGGTGTTGATCATATCTCTTCCTTTTGTTTAACATATTTTCCCATGTGAATTTCTTATCCAAGGATCTCTTATTTATTCACCTCTCCCAGTTCATATCCAGAGTGTTGAAGGTATCTCAGAAGATTTGCGTTTTCATTCTCAATCCGTTCAAGTTATTTTGAGGTTATTATCTCATTCATGCCATTTAATTCAACCGCTGCAATCCCCCCTTTCAATCAATCGTTCAATGGTGTATCTTTGAGTGGTCCCTAACCCACAGGTCTTTTGCCAGGATCTTACCTGACTCTTCTATTTTTCCAGAGTTATTCTCATATTCTTTTCAAAGTTTGACGTAAGAATGAATTTTCAACAGTCAATTGCCTTCTCCGAGATCGCTTTCAAACTCTTTTCATCTTTGGTTCAACATTAATATCCTTCATTGTTTCGGAATATCTCAACAATTTGGTGTTGTTCCCTATTGGCATTCTCAATTTGAAGATCGGAGAAGAGTTTCTCTAAATCTTGCTCCATTCTCTTGAAGATTCGTGGTTCTAGCTTCATGCCATCCTCTCATAATTGTTCCAATCGTGAGAAATTCTTTTCATACCCATTTGGAGCATTTCATGAGTTGTTTCCATTTTATTCCTTTGAAGGCCATCATTTCAGAATTCTTCATTCTCAATTTTCAGCTCGTTCTCCAAATCTTACCGGTGCTTCATTCCAGTACTCTTTAGTCAGCTTGTGTTCTCTTTGTTCTCTTGTATCTAAATCCCCTCAAGTATCTTCGTTCGTCTGTAATTCTTCCCGACGATTCGCTCCCTTTTCTTCAATCGTTTTCAATTCGTACGGTGGTTCATTAGAGATTCCTCTTCGACTGGTATCATATGAATTCATTTGTTCTCTCATAATCCCACCGGTGGTTCCATCAAGACCTTCTCAAGTTTGCACAATATCTATCCTTAATCCTTCAAGAAGAATAAGTGGCATGCCAATTCCGTTGCTTGTTATCAATTTAAGTTGATGAACGGTAAGCATGATATAATTCTTATCATCAAGGTGATTTAATTCCTTATCCCGAAGGCTCGTCAAAATTGCCGAATCAAGTGTTTCATCCTTTTCTTTTGAGATTCTCAAGCTCTCAATTATATCATCATGAAGTTCCATCTAAATCATTGCAAGGCTTCACCTTTTGTTTTCAACTTCTCTTTCTTTCTATCATCCTTTTATTACAAGAGTTCTTCATGGAGGCTCTACATGGTAGTTCATCAAGGGTTCCTTTCATTCTTCAATTGTTCTTCAAGATTTTTCTTTGAGTTATGATCCGCCAAGCTATACTCTAAAATAAACATGGTGCTCAACACATGTTTTGTTTGAGGAGTTCAAGCATTCTTCATCCTACCTTCCAAAGTGCAATTCTTTCTACCTTATCATTTGAGGTGGTGGTATGCCATTCCTGACAATTGCTCTTTGTGTTTCAAGGTTCACATGTTGTGAAGAATGAGGTATTTTAAATCCATCAATCTCTTTGCTGGAGTTATCTTGGTAAAGATTTCACCTAAAGCCTTCCATTGGGAATGTTTCTATTTGTGGTGCTTATCAATGATCCAAGTTTTCTCTATATCTTATTGGTGAGAAAAGTTTCTCTTCTCTTTCATTCCTCTCAAGCTATCGATCATTTGGTAGTGGCGGAATTGCACCTCAAGTTTTGAGATGTTTTCCATAAGCCCACTACAAGCTTATTCTTTTTGCTGTTGGTTTTCCAACAACTCCGTTCTAACCTCCTTGGAAGGATTCTTTCCAAATTCAATTGTGGTAGAAGTTATCATTTCCTTCTCCGTTCTCTTATTCCGACGATCTATCTTCTATTCGTTCGTTTCGGAGGCATTGTGATGTTGCTCTCGTTTACCGATCATCTCATTTTCTCAAGATCATGTTCTTTTCCTTGCTTGTCCATTCAACAGGAGTGTTGTGTCCTCTATTCAAGTTCCCTTATATCTTATCAAGTATTCCCTCTCTTTTCAACCAGAGTGATGTCCATAATTGTTCTTTCTCGATCCTTGTACATCTCGTTTCAACTGGAGTGCTTGCATGTAGTACCCGTCCATTGTAACCCTTTTCTTAGGTCTTTCAACCTACAAGGTTCTCATAATGTTCCTTGTTCCTCTTTGCTAACGGAGTGTGTGTAATCTCGTTCATCTCCATTATATTCTTTCTTTCAATTTGTTCAACCTCTCAAAGTTCATGGTTTCACTCGTTTGTCAAAGAAGCAATTTTTTACCTCTTGCTCTTCCGCTTCTCTCCGGTGACATCCCTAGATCTTGGGGCGAGATCTCTTGTAAGTGGAGGAGTGTTGTGATGACCCAATACCGACGCTCCAGACGCCTTCTAGGTTTTCCGAGTTTCGTCGTGTGATTTGTTTTGTTTGTTGCTTTCATCATGTCATCATTTGCATTGCACCGGCACTCCGTTGCTATCATGTTTTCAAAACTTGCATCTATTCGTAGTTGTCGGTCCTCTCTGTTCTGATCGTTGACCGTTCCAAGACCAACCGGGTTTTCTATTCCCTCTTGTCAAACCACCTGACCTCTCTATACAACCACCGTTCGCTTGCGCGTTCGAAACTTCCCCGAACCCGACCCGCTCAGTCATCACTGTCGGTGTCAAAATCGGCGGATCTCGGGTAGGGGGTCCCGAACTATGCGTCTGAGGTTGATGGTAACCGGAGACAAGGGACACAAAGTTTTACCTAGGTTCGGGCCCTCTTGATGGAGGTAATACCCTACGTCCTGCTTGATTAATATTGATGAGTATGGGGTTACAAGAGTTGATCTACCATGAGATCGTAATGGCTAAAACCCTAGAAGTCTAGCCTATATTATTATGATTATTCCCATGGACTAAACCCTCCAGTTTATATAGACACTGGAGGGGACTAGGGTTGTACAAAGTTAGTTACAGAGAAAGGAATCCTCATATCGGAACGCCAAGCTTGCCATCCACGCCAAGGAGAGTCCCATCCGGACACGGGTGAGAGTCTTCGGTCCTGTATCTTCGAAGCCCATTAGTCCGGCCCATGTCCAATAGGTCAGACGCCCGAGGACCCCTTAGTTCAAGACTCCCTCAGTAGCCCCTGAACCAGGCTTCAATGACGAGGTGTCCGGCGCGCAGATTGTCTTCGGCATTGCAAGGCGGGTTCCTCCTCCGAATACTCCAAAACAGCCTTCGAACACAAAGAACCTGTCCGACTCTTCAAAACAAGCACCATACACAACAACAGAGAGTATAATATTTCACGAGTCCAATCTACTGACAACTTTTCATAGCATGACACCACATCACCACCCGGACATTATTTCGAACTGTTTTTTCAGCCTTCCACTTCATATTCTGAGGTGCGGTTTTACTGGCACGCCTTGTCAAAGAAGAGATCATGTCCCCTTATTGTTGGATTCTCATCAATACGGGCGTGGGTAATCCAACCATGCCGTCTGCGCGGCCCTTGGGAAATAGGCGAGTTTTAAGGCGAGTGGGGAGGCGCTTGATATTCACTACCTTTATAAAGGGATAATGACTCACCCCCTTTCACCCACGCCTTCTCTCTCTCTCTATGCCCATCCATTCTCGAGCTCCAGCGCCCAAGCCTCCATCCTTTCCGCCTCCAAAAATCACTGCAGACATGTCCGGATCTAGAGCGCAAGGCAAGTGGATGGTTTCCTCCGTCAAGGAGAAGGACATCGCCAGGCTTCGGGAGGCCGGGTACCTAGCCAAGGAGATCGCACACCGGCTTCCGGCCAAGGGACAGATTGTCCCCACCCAGAGCCCCGTGAGAGGGTCGTGTTCATCCCCCACGTCGTCCGCAGGTTGGGATTTCCTCTCCACCCATTCGTCTGCGGGCTCATGTTTTACTATGGGCTGGATTTCCACGATCTGGCCCCCAACTCCTTCCTCAATATCTCGGCGTTTCTTGTCATGTGTGAGGCCTTCCTCCATATCCCTCCCCACGTCGGACTGTGGTTGAAGGTATTCAACGTGAAGCCAAAGGTGGTGGATGCCCAACATGCAGAGTGTGGAGGTGCCATGGTGAGCAAGCTACCCAACATCACATGGCCCAAGGGCACCTTTGTGGAGACCGTCAAGGGGTGGCAACAGCAGTGGTTCTATGTCACAGAGCCTCGTGATGCCACCTAGGTTGCGGCTCCCGAATTCCAGTCCGGAGCCCCGATGCGGCTCACCGCCTGGCTAGTGAAATGCCTGGACTGGTCTTCGTTGGACGAGCTGACTGCACTCCAGACGCGCATCAAGCGCATGGTGGACAAGAACGTCAAGCTTGTCAATGTGATCCAGGTAATGCTCGCTGGCCGGATCCTTCGTGCCAAAGCCGGACTTGCCACTTTGTGGGAGTTTGATCTAGCCAAGCACCAGACCTTGCAACAGTTCTTCGGCAATACGCGCAAAAACATCTGGAAGGTGCTCTTCAAGGCCAACGAGACGTGGCCAGTGACGGACGAAGACCGCAGGCATGACCTGGCCCATCCCGCAAGTGTGGTAAGTTTTCCGTATTTCAAGGTGTACCCTTTACTTGCATACTCAAGGGAGATGTCTAAACTTCCCTATTTGTTTTTTCAAGGCTGGACAAAGAAGGCAGAGTGGATTCAGTGTTCGGCTCCGCTGCCCGAAGAACTAGCTATCCCTCTTCTAACGAAGATGCTGGTTCCGACTCTCTATCAAGCACTGGAGAAGAAGGCCAAGAAGAAGGCCAAGGGGACTAGGGGTGATCTCCGCCACAAGTGCACTTTAGACGTGATGTCCGAAGACGCCGACACCCACTCCCCTCCCGCCACCGACGATGAGGAGTAGGAAAGCGATTCTCCCCCAGAGGGGGGAAGGAAGAAAAGGGAAGCCTCCATGCATCTGGAGGCAGAGGCATCCAAGAAAGGGAAGGCCTCCGTCGCGGACAACCCCGCGTGGGACGTTGATAGCAGCTCAGAGTGGCGCCCCAGGGATAAGCCCCTGGCCGAATCGTAAGTACCCAAAGACGCACTCAAATATCCAGCTTCTTTACTTCATAGTTCTAACATGTTGAATCATGCATTTGCAGTCCGGCTCGTTCCGACCTCGAGCGATCCTCGTCTTCGGGGAACTCGTTGTATCCGAAGGTGATGGAAAGCGGGTCTCTCCCGGCGGCCTCCTCTCCCGAGATGGTGGAAGACGCTGAAGTGTTGTCCCGAAGGACACTTCTAGCTCAGGGGGAGGCACAGGAGGCCGTCACGATGGCGCCAGAAAATAACATCTCGGCCGCCGGACACATGGGGAGAAGATCCCCATGGAGACTGGCGATGGGGGTCATCCTCAATTCGGCCCCTAGCCGAATATGATCCCGGAGACCTATACGGCTCCAGAATCCGGCAGGCAGCCTCCTTCCAAGGAAGGAGGTGCGCCAATTCCACCGGTGACCTCTGTCCATCCAGAGGCAACGAATGCTCTAATGGAAGCACTTCAAAGTGCTTCCATTGTGGAGGAACATCGTACCCTTATGGGTATGGTGGTTGAGAGGATTCAGTCCGCCAAGAGCGGACTGACCGAAGCCTGCACAAGCCTTCTAACAGGCTTTGAGGTAAGTGATGCAATAAAAAGAATGTTATAGTATAGATAGTAGCCCTTGAGACTCTGTCCGTTGTTCGGAAAGAAAAGCCGGACAGAGGATCAAGTAATTTTTGTAGGAGACTAACTAAATATGTCTTATGTGAATAAGCAGGCGTTGTCGCTGGCCGCAACCTCTCATGCTACTGAGGTCTCCAGACTAAAGCAGAGTCTGGAGCGGGCAGAGGAAGAGCTCAGCCGTGTAAAAAAGCATCTAGAAGACAAGCAAGGTATGCAATGACCTTGTGTATATCTGGAAAGGATGAATGATTTGTGCTGACCATAGTGCCATGATATTTATTAGGAGCGTCGACCGAAGTGGAGGCCCTCAAGAAGGCGCTGGCCGAGGCCGAGGAGAGAGCGGCAAAGGAACAAGCCGCTCATGAGAAACACGAGGCCAGGGTTGGCGAGGTACGGCAGGAGCTCCAGGACGCTATGCAGAAATGCGAGTCCTTGGAGTGCAATATTGCGGATCAAGAGTCCGAACTTACGAAGGCCCGCCAGAGCGCACACGATGCCCGGATTGAAGCCCAGGGCGACCTCCAGGAAATCTAGGAGGCCAGGAAAATCGCGACGGGTAAGGCCTTTATTATGCAAAGCAAATATGTGAAGAATAGGTATCTCTTACTAACCCAGAGTTGGAGTTCTCCAGGAGCGTTTGCGGATTTACCGCGCGGTGTTGTCGATGCTACGGAGTTCTTTCGAGCCGAAGAGGGGAGTTCGATGGAGAAGCTGTTCTTGTCGAAGTACCTTGCGCCAGAACATCCGGCGCCCTTTAGCGATAAGCTAAAACAGCTGATCGAATTGAATAGGGTGGATGAACTAGCGATGAAGGATTTAATAATCCGGCTATGGCCCGCCGAAGTCATACCTAGCAACTACTTCGGACTCGTGAAGCGGCTGGTCAATGCCTGCCCTCGGCTTGACGTCATCAAGCGGTCGATCTCCATCGAAGGTGCGCGGATGGCCTTCGCCCGTGTCAAGATACAGTGGGCGAAGATGGACGCCGTTAAGGTCGTGATTGAGGGACCGCCCATTGGCAAGGAGCACCGCACGCCGGAGCGCTATTTTGATGATGTCCTCCATGGATCCCGCATTGTAGAGGGCCAGCGTTCAAAAGATATTATCTTTGAATGAGTACCTTCATGTTATCCCACCTTGTATGATGAAAAAAAGACCGATATGCAATATAATGCTTGCTGTTTATTTTGGAATTTTACCTCCTGCGCGGCCGTTTTTTTATTAAATCTAAGAGGTGGCCAGTCTTCGGCTTCAACCCCCACGTAGGTAGTACGGGGGTGTTTTGGGATGGAATCTAAACACTCTTGATCCAAGAAATTGGTCCTTGAAGGAGGTGTTTAGCGCAACAAACCAGGCAATCAGACTATGCGGCTTTATCGCCCTCACTTAGCCATAGGAGTTTGGCAATAGAAATATGGGTGCATCCCCTAGTGTCCGTTAGTCTGGACTAGGGTGTTGTAGACACCTCATCGGGTGAACGCCGATCCGTCGCATAATGTGGAAACAATTGTAAGAGATTTTAACCTCCGAAGAGCTGATCGGGTCACGCCGCATCATGATAGTCGGTTTTCGGCTTTCTCAACAGAGGTGCTCATTCATATAAACTAGGACACAATCGCAGTAGTTCTCCCTCTACTACCCTAGCTGATAGAGCGGAATGTAAGGTAGTAAGCACAGGAGCCGGGCAACCCAACTATTGACCAAAGACATGATTCGCAGCCGATGCATATAATGCTAAATTCGGGGGCCGGACTATACTATAGAAGTGTTCGGACTTGTTGCCATAGTATGGGGCGCAAGAAAGCCCATGGCGAATTATGGCGTACCAAGGTGTACGGATGCAAATAAAAATAGCGAAATAAAACTAAAGTAGTAAGCTATTTCCACATAGGTTGGGCCGCAAACTGTTTCGATTATTAATTTTGATTAATACATCAAAGCGTATTTGTACAAATAGTGCGATAAGCAACAGTGGCTATTTAACATGCCAGGACCAAGGGGGAGCTGCGTACGGGTCCTGAAAACAGGTAGAATGATCGCTAAGATGAACATATAGAGATTCCCCCGTACGTCTGTGCTACTTGCCACCTTGGTGTATCCGTCCTTCGAAAGGACCGATTATAAGGTCGTCGATAGGGGCCTACGGAAAAGAAACCTGAAAAGGATAAAAAGAAAAGTAAAAGTATGTGTGTCCATGGAAGGTGGAGCCATATTGTGGACCATAGTCTGGTTATGCCTCCATCTCTGTCCATGGTATTTTTAGTGCATAGTTATGTACGCGTGGTATGTATGCCGCCACTTGGTCGGGACTGAGACGGAGGTCGAATTGCTAGTCGAGCTCCTGACGAGCGAGACTGTCCTGCCGCAGAGTAGTCCGGACTCGTTTGACAGTGTCCGGGAGCATGGCCACCGAATTAAGGTTTTGCTTGTGAAGGCTGCTCTGTACCTCTCCTGCCAGGGCAGCGGTGTGCTCCACGGTACGGAAGGTGCGCTCCGTGTTTCCATTGATGGTTATGACACCGCGTGGTCCGGGCATCTTGTGCTTGAGATAAGCATAGTGCGGCACTGCATTGAATCGGGCAAACGCGGTTCGTCCGAGCAGTGTGTGATAGCCACCACGGGAGGGGACGATATCGAAGATTAAATCTTCACTTCGGAAGTTTTCCGGAGATCCGAACACGACCTCTAATGTGATTGAGCCCGAGCAGCGGGCCTCTACACCTGGTATAACTCCTTTAAAGGTAGTTTTGGTGGGCTTGATCCTTGATGGACCGATGCCCATTTTGCGTGTTGTATCCTGATAGAGCAGGTTGAGGCTGTTGCCACCGTCCATGAGGACTCGTGTGAGGTGGGATCCATCAATTATTGGGTCGAGAACTAGTGCGGCTGGACCGCCATGACAGATACTGGTCATATGGTCCCTGTGATCAAAGGTGATCAGGCCTAAACACCATGGGTTGAATTTTGGGGCGACTGGCTCTATCGCATAGACATCCCTGAGCGCGCGCTTGCGCTCCCTATTGATGATATGGGTAGCGTATATCATGTTCATCATTTTTACTTGAGGGGGAAACTTCTTCTATCTCCCTGTGTCTGGTGGACGGGGCTCCTTGTCGTCATTCTCGCTTTGCGACCCCTTCTCCTTGTCTTCGGCATTTAACTTGCCGGCCTCTTTGAAGACCCAACAACTCCGGTCAGTATGATTGGCTGGTTTATCAGGGGTGCGACGGATCTGACATGGATGATCGAGTATGCGGTCCAGACTGGAAGGGCCCTGATTATTTCTTTTATATGGCTTCTTCCGCTGACCGGACTTGGAGCCACTAAATCTGGCGTTGACCGTCGTGTCATCGGTATTGTCACCATTGTTTTGACACTTGTGCCTGTTCCATCGGGGCTTGCTGTTGCTGTTTCTGGCTTCCGAGGTGCTAGGTTCGCTTGCATTGTTATTGTTGCGGGCTAGCCAGCTATCTTCGCCCGGGTACAAGTGGGTCATGAGTGCCGTGAGGGCTGCCATGGACTTCGGCTTTTCTTGGCCGAGGTGTCTGGCAAGCCATTCGTGGCGGATGCTGTGTTTGAAGGCCGCTAGGGCTTCATCATCCAGACAGTCGACGATTTGGTTCTTTTTAGTTAAGAACCTAGTCCAGAATTTCCTTGCTGACTCTCCGGGCTATTGGACTATGTGACTTAAGTCATCGGCATCCGGAGGTCTAACGTATGTCCCTTGGAAGTTGTCGCGGAAGGCATCTTCCAGGTCTTCCCAGCTGCCAATAGAGTTTTCAGGCAGGCTGTTCAGCCAATGCCAGGCTGGCCCCTTCAGTTTTAGGGGGGAGGTATTTGATGGCATGAAGATCATCGCCGCGGGCCATATGAATATGGAGAATAAAGTCTTCAATCCATACCACGGGATATGTGGTTCAATCAGATGATTCGATATTCACGGGTTTGAACCCTTGTGGGAATTCATGTTCCATTACTTCATCAGTGAAGCATAGGGGGTGTGCGGCACCTCTATATCGGGCCAGATTGTGACATAGTTCGAATGAAGTCCTTCTACGGCTTTCGGCTCAGACGTGATTGTGCTTGCCATGTTTGGCTTGATAGCCGTCATCACGCGTCGGGGCACGCCCCCGTGATCCGTAGATCGATCTGGCCGGACCTGCTTTATTCTTCAGGTCCTGTCGCAGGTCATACGTGTATCCCTGAGTAGTTTTGTCTCTGCCTTTACGGCGAGGAAGGATGGGCCAGTGTTCGGCTTGAGTTGCCGTTTTGTCCTGGCCACGTGGTGGTCGATAAGCCGCATTACGCGCTGATGGTACGGGCTCAAGTGCCTTGTCATCGAATTGAGGTAGCAATTTACAGTTCGGGTAACTTTTGGTTGGGCGCTCGAGGCCGTATTCTTCTACTGCCAGGACATCGGTCCATCTATCGTTGAGCAGATCTTGATCAGCTTCAAGCTATTGCTGCTTCTTTTTCAGGCTCCTTGCAGTGTCTATTAGCCATTGCTTAAAGCGCTCCTGCTCGAGAGGTTCCTCAGGCACGATAAAGTCGCCGAGGCTCACCTCATCCTCGGAGGGTGGAAGATAATTACTGTCATCCGAGTCTTCGTTTGCAGCCTGTTCATCTGGGCTAACTCGCCCATCCTCCTGATTGTCTTGTTCAGAGTTTTCCTCGATGGGATTTTCTTGGTCTTCGGCATCATCCGGGGTGTTGTTGTCTCTCATGCCGGTATTGCTGTCATTGCTGCTGCGTGATTTAGAGCGGCGTCATTGGAGCTTTTGCCGTATCTCGGGAGGTTTATCCTCTACTGGATTTTTCTCTTTATTGTTGTCACTCTCCTTGGGTGCATCCACCATGTACACGTCATACGAAGAGGTGGCCGTCCAGCGTTCGGTAAATGGCGGGTTTTCAGCTTGCTCCTCTCCAGCATCGTCGTCCATACCGTCGATGTCTTCGGAGCTGTAATCAAGCATGTCAATTAAGTCCTCTACTGTGGCGATGAAGTGGGTGGTGGTTGGGACGTAAAATTCCCCGCTCTCAGCCCCTAGTCCGTGCTGGGTGTAGTTCGGACGTTGCTCCTTCGTAATCATGAGGGATCGCATCAAGTCCAGAGCCTCGCTTAAAGGCGAGGTTTGTTGAGGAGAAAAAGAATTCGTGGAGTATGGCGGGAAGGGAATTCCTTGGCCAAGCTCACACATTGCTGACTCCGAGAGTTCGGAGCCGGTGTCCAGGGAAGAGTCCGGCTTGGGATGGATGCCGGTGATGCTGCTTCCTCCATCTCTCCCGTACTAGGCCTAGTGGCCACATATAGTCCGGCGAGTTTAGAAATCCCGTCTTCGGTACTGGCGAGGCGCTCCAGCTCTATGGCCAGAGCTGAGGTTGGGGTCGTAAATCCTTGGAAGATCAAGTCTCTTCGGATATCAGCGACATAATCCAGGTTTCCAAAACTAATTTGGTCACCTGGGGCGTAGTTGTCGATCTGCTCCAGATGGACAAGCGAGTTGGCTCGCACTGCGAAGTCGCCGAATACGAAGACCTGACTGGGGGAAAAACCTCCCCTAGGGCAGAGTCTTTACATATGATGGATGGAGCCATCAAACCTTCTGGAGACGACGCAGCGGAACTCTCAATGAAAGCACAAATGCCGGTGTCAAAACTGCCGGATCTCGGGTAGGGGGTCCTGAACTGTGCGTCTGAGGTTTATGGTAATAGGAGACAAGGGACATGAAGTTTTACCCAGGTTTGGTCCCTCTTGATGTAGGTAATACCCTACGTCCTTCTTGATTAATATTGATGAGTATGGGGGTTACAAGAGATGATCTACCATAAGATCGTAATGGCTAAAACCCTAGAAGTCTAGCCTATATGATTATGATTATTACCATGGGCTAACACTCCGGTTTATATAGACACCGGAGGGGACTAGGGTTGTACAAAGTTGGTTACAGAGAAAGGAATCCTCATATCCGAACGCCAAGCTTGCTGTCCACGCCAAGGACAGTCCCATCCGGACACGGGTGAGAGTCTTCGGTCTTGTATCTTCATAGCCCATCAGTCCAGCCCATGTCCAACAGGACGGACGCCCGAGGACCCCTTAGTCTAGAAATCCCTCAATCACCACTGGATTAGGATCATCTCCAAATATCCCAAAAATATCTTCGATTCTTTATTAGACTCTCCTAGCCTATTAATTTCGGACCGTCCGATTTTGATTGGAGGGACCAAATAGTCCAACACCTAGTCCCCTGCCTATTTAACCGGACCAAACCCTAGATCCTAGGAGATGTCCCATCCTTCCATTCCTCCACCGCCACACACACCCTCTCACCTTCTCTCTCGGGATCCTAGCAGATCCGATCGAGCCATCCACCTGCAACCATCTCCCTCCTTGATTTCATCCTCAAATAAAATCCCCTCCGACCGTCTTCCTCGTCTCGCGCGCTTCACCAATCGGGTCGCCCGAGCCCGAGCTCCTCCTCTGCTCCCTGCCGAAGCACTCCCATGCACCTCCCATGGTGCCCTCGTCCCCAAGACGCGTCGTCGCCAAGAGCTCTAGGAACCCCCATGGTGCCCGGGCCCAGTGGATCCCGCGTGCCCGAGGAGCACGTCCTCCCTGTCGTGGCCTGGCTCTTCCTTCGGTCGTGGCCTCCCCTGATGAACTCCACCTCCGTTCTTCCATCTCCGGCGAGTGCAGACGCCAGTGAGAGCCCCTCTGATGTCCCACTAATCGCCTACTCTCGCTGTTCCTCTCTCACCCTTAGCTTCTCGTTTCTTTACTGCGAGGAGGAACCTCCATGGCCAACTGGAGCTGCAGCACCGCCCCTGATCTTGTCCGCTGCTGCGTCAAAGTCCCTCTGCTCGATCCGCCAAGTCCAGCGCCGCCGTCCTATGCCTAGCGCCGTAAGCGGGCATTTTCTGCTTTGCGCCGCTGCCTCCTTGCGTCTCCTACAGCGAGCTGTTGCTCGGCTCGTGCCCAGCCGCACGTTGATCTCGACGTCGACCCCGCCGGGCCCTGCTCCCGCTACCTATCCCCAAGACCCCGCCAGTGAGACCAGTGTTGTCCGCCGTGCTTCACCCTTCCCCTATTTCCCTACATCTCTCTCTTATTCGTGTCTCTCTCTACAGGGAACCCCCGAGGAGCACTGCTGACCGTCCTCATTTTCCACGCCTGGATTCCATCGTCCTCGACCAAATCCCTACTCCATCAAGCGACCCCGAGGCCCGACCTCACGCGTTGACCGTGCCCCCGCTTCTCCCGCTGCTTCGTGCTTCGCTTTGTCGAGTGAGCGAGGCGACCGCGTGGGCGGCATCCTGCACCAAGCCCAGCCAGCCGGCCTATCTTGCCTCTCCACTAACCTGGGCTCGGCCCAGTGGTGAGCCTCCCGGGAGCCCCTCTGTCGGTGCATGTTGGGCCCGCCAGATTCGGCCCGTCTTGGTTTTTTCCTCTGAACGAGTTTGCCTATTAATCAAGTGAACGCTAGTTTTATAGAAACACCCCTAGACTTCATGCATTTAATAACTCACAAATCATGCATCATATGTAAAAACTTTATATATGAAAAATGCTTAGAATTTCATCTAGTTTCATGATATGAAACGTTCATCCATGTTAAAAATGTTTAAATTGATGTTTGCACTTATTTTGCAAAATGACCGGTTAAAATGGTTTATTTCATAACTTAATAACCATAGCTCCGAATTAAATAAACTTTATATGTAAATGGGGTAGAAAAATGCATAGATTAACATGGTGCACTTACTTTGCATGTTTAACAAATCTAAAATATGGTTTAGGGCAGAACAGTACCAAAATTCAAAATATGCGTATGGGGATTTTTGGAATTGTTGTTTGTTATTTCCGGCCTCATTTAAACTTGCCTAAATAGTTAGTTTACTTATTCTTCACCTCTTGCCACTACTAGGAAAAGGGCTATAGATGAAATTGACACTAATGGCGCACCAGAGAAGTGCTGCGCCACTACTATATACTAATGGCGCACCAGACACAAGGTGCACCATTAGTAACAATTTTTTTTCATTTTTCCAAACATACTAATGGCGCATCCGGGCAAAGTGCGCCATTACTAGTTCTAACTAGTAATGGCGCACCAGCCATAGAGTGCGTCACTACTATATTTTTTTTACTCTTTTTTTTGCAAAACTACTAATGGCGCACCGTGGCACAGTGCGCCATTACTAGTTTAAACTACTAATGGCGCACTATGCCACGGTGCGCCATTAGTATATATTTTTTAATTTTTTTTTTGCAAAACTACTAATGGCGCACGGCCAGCAGGTGCGCCATTAGTATGTTGGGTTACTAATGGCACATGGCTGGGTGGTGTGCCATTAGTAACCTGGGACCAGCTAGATATTTTGGATTGCCACACACCTACACACTCACTTTCCCCACTTCATTCCCTCCACCTCCTTCTCCAAGCTTGACGGCTGCCTCCTCCTCCTCACCTCATTTGCACCATAGATTTATAAAAATTAAGTGGTGAAATTACCTTTTTTTGATAGGTAAGTAAGGGGAAAGCTATCTTCATGTTGTAGATCTACTTTTTTCTCCCTAGCTCGCTCCAACAACGTGCACATGCACTTTTTGTGGCCTAGGTAGATCTATGTATGTTTGTGGTGTTGCATATGTTTGTGGTGTTGCATATATGTTTGTGTTTGAAGGTACCAGTATTTGAAATGCGATAGTTGCCAATATTTTGTCGGAATGTTGATTCATTTCCGTTTCGGCGAGAATTTTGGCACTATGCATTCTTTTTGGTCCTATTTTTAGGGAAAGTCATGCCAAATTTTTTCTTGGTTCTAATATATTGTTTTGCTCTACCCCGCAGGCGACCATGGGCCGCACGATGACCGAAGGCATCGTGAATAGGTTTTTGAGCTCCGCGAAGGCCGAGCTGCTTCAAAAGAACGAGGCGGAGATAAGATGTCCGTGTCGAAGATGCAAGCTGAAGAGCCTTATTGCGGACCCGGATTCCGGGAAGGTGCAGGACCACCTGCTCTTGCGTGGTTTCATGGATGGCTATCGGTGGCAAGGTGATGAAGATGACTATGAAGTCGTCCATGGGGGCCGGGCAAGAAATGACGAAGGGCAGCAAGACAACCATCGTGGCTCTGGCGGGCGAGAAGACGAAGAATCTCCAGGACATGATCACGACGGTGATGCTGTACACAGTCATCATGTAGAAGATGCCGGACATGATGATGAGGAAGATGCCGGAGCAGACGAAGGGCATGATCATGAAGATGAAGATGCCGGCGGAGCAGATGACGATGGACCATCGATGGGCTGGGTGCAGGACCCTCATATTCAAGAGCTGCTTCTCAAGCAGACGGATAACGCAAGAGCTGCCGCCCGAGAGAAAGCCAAGCTGGATCAACTAGAGATAGATGCGGTTACTCCATTGCATGAAGGATGTAGGCCCGAGGATACCTGCCTGAAAGTAACGCTCATGGCTCTGGAGATGAAGGTAAAACACAAAATGACCGACGCATGCTTCGACGAGAACATGTCATTCTGGCACGAACGTCTTCCCAAGGGGAACAAGTGCCCTACCAGTTTCGAGGAGGCAAAGAAAATCATGTGTCCTCTGGATTTACCGCATGTGAAATACCATGTGTGCATGAACAATTGCATAATTTATCGGGACGAGCACACGGAGTCTACCATATGTCCGGTGTGCGGCGTCACTCGATACAAGAAGAGGAAGAAAGCTCCTCGAAAAGTGGTGTGGTACTTTTCGATCACTCCTTGTCTGCAGCGGTATTTCGTGGACCCTAAGGTAGCAAAGCTCCTGCGTTGGCACGCGGATAGGGAGGAGAAGAAGCGAGAAGATGACGCAAATGATCCGGATATAAATAAAAAAGACAAGTTCCTGAGTCACCCTAAGGATGGGAGCCAGTGGCAAGCGTTGAACTTCGAACACCCAGAATTTGGGAAGGATCCAAGGAACATCGTGCTAGGCGCGAGCACCGATGGAGTCAATCCGTTTGGCAGCCAGACAAGCACACATAGCACCTGGCCTGTGTTTGTGTGGATGTACAACCTTCCCCCCTGGTTGTGCATGAAGAGCAAGTACATTCACATGAGTATGCTAATTGAAGGGCTGAAACAACCAGGGAACGACATCAATCTGTATCTGGGGCTGCTGAAAGAGGAGCTAGACACGCTGTGGAAAACACCAGCCAATACGTGGGACGCCGCAGAGAAAGAATATTTCCCTATGAGAGCCGCACTGCTCACGACGGTGCACGACTATCTCGGTTACGGATATCTCACGGGGCAGGTGGTCCACTGATTTTCTGGATGCGTCAGGTTCATGGATGACACAACGTATCGCCAGCTAGATAGAGATCCCGGGTCTTCGAAAACCGTGTTCATGGGACATCGAAGGTGGCTTTGCGACGATGACCCGTGGAAGAAACGCAAGGATCTGTTCGATGGTGAAACCGAACCCTGAAGAGCCCACGTACGAGGAGCGGCGAGGAAATAGACGAGCTATTGAAAAATTGGAAAGATTGCCCACTGCCGGGAAAGAAGCAAAAGGCACCAGAGCCGGGAAAGATGCAAAAGGCGCCAGAGCCACTGCTGAAGGTATGGAAAACGAGGTCTGTTTTCTGGGACTTGCCGTACTGGAAGATCCACCGTGTGCCTCACAGCCTTGATGCCATGCATATCACGAAGAACGTGTGCGAGAGTCTCCTTGGTACCCTGCTCAACATGCCAGAGAGGACCAAAGATGGGCCGAAAGCAAGGGCAGACTTGAAATCAATGGGCATCATACAGGAGCTTCACGCTAATGATGTTGGTGATGATGATGATGATGAGGCGAAGAAGGACACAGAAAGTCGTCGCAAAGGCAAAAAGGTCAAGAAGACCGGAAATGACTACCCTCCCGCGTGCTTCACTCTAAGTCAGGAGGAGATCGAGCAGTTTTTCACCTGCCTCGTAGGAGTAAAACTTCCTTATGGTTACGTGGGGAAGATAAGAAGATACCTAGACCCAGCAAAGCATAAGTTCAGCGGGATGAAGTCTCACGACTGTCACGTGCTGATGATGCAGATACTTCCAGTTGCAATCGGTGGGATCATGGACGGTCACATCCGTGAAACGCTATTTGGCCTATGCAACTTTTTCGACGTCATCTCTCGGAAGTCGGTTGGCGTGAGGCAACTCAGAAGACTACAGGAAGAGATTGTGGTGATACTATGCGAGCTTGAGATGTACTTCCCGCCTGCATTCTTCGACGTTATGGTGCATCCGCTGGTCCATATCGTGGAGGATATCATCCAACTTGGGCCGACGTTCCTACACAGCATGATGCCGTTCGAAAGGATGAATGGTGTCATCAAAGGATACGTTCACAACATGTCACGTCCAGAGGGAAGCATAGCCAGGGGCTTTCTGACCGAAGAGTCACGAATTATGTAGGCATCGAGAACCTCGTTGGTCCGCCCGTCAACAGGCACCTCGGCAGGCTCGCTGGATGGGGTCACCGTGAGGGTCGCCGCGAAATGCATGTCGACTTTGAGGGTCGACTCGCCGATTTTGAAAGAGCAAACCTAGTCGCGCTACAACACATAGACGTGGTCGATCATTGGGTGGTAGAGCACAAAACCTTTATTGAGAAGATGTACAATGACCGAGGCCAACAGAGGACGGACGTAGATATAATCAAAGAGCACAACTCATGTTTCATGCGTTGGTTCAAGCAGAAACTTCTGTCGTACCCTTTACATGAGGATTCTTCCGCGGAACAACAACTCATATTCGCCATGTCACAGGGCGCCGAGCACAACCTGATGACCTATGAGGCGTACGATATCAACGGCTACACATTCTACACCGAGGACAAGGACATGAAGAGCGATGGTTATCAGAACTCTGGGGTAACGATGGAATCCTACACTGGTAACGACAAGGACAGATACTACGGAAGGATCAAGGAGATCTAGGAGCTGAGCTACGCTGGAGAGAAGGTCCCGATGTTCCGTGTAAGATGGGCCAAGAGCGTCCTAAAAGAAGACCGGTATTTCACCACCATGGTTATACCCGAAGCCAAATCCAAGACCGCGGGCGCAAACATGACCGCGAAAAATGAGCCATGGGTACTGGCTTCCCAAGTGGACCAATGCTTCTTCATTACCGACCCGTCAAAGCCCAGTCGTGTTGTCGTGAGGAGAGGCAAAAGGAAGATCATCGGAATGGATGGAGTAGCCAATGAGAAAGACTTCGACAAGTACGGCGACCCGAAGATCGAACATGACGACGACGATGAAGTAGCATCATACACCACAAGAAGAAGCAGGACCACCCTACCTAAAGGACGTCTGTTCCATAGAAGAACTCCATTTGCGAAAAAGAAGGGCAAGAAGATTGTGAACAGATAGCTAGCTAAGATCGATTGTATTCGAATCGTAGTCTTCATTTCTCAATTGTATTTCATGGGCACTTTTTGATATCATGAATATTTTAAATTTCGTGGGCACTTTTTGAATTCATGAGGACACTCGATCTCGATCCCCCTCCATCTCGATCTTGATTCCCCCTCCATCTCGATCTCGATCCCCCTCCATCTCGATCGCTATCCCCCTCCATCTCGATCTCGATCCTACGCGCACCCTCCCTCGCTAGCTCCACCGCCGCTGATGACCCATCGCACCCTCCCCCGCTCCACCGCCGCCGACGAGCACCCCCCGCACCATCCCCCACTCCACCGCCGCCGACGAGCACCCTCCGCACCCTCCCCCGCTCCACCACCGCCGACGAGCACCCCCCGCACCCACCCCCGCTCCACCGCCGCCGCCGATGATATTTTCAAATAACAAATTTGATGATATTTTTTAAAAAGTTATTAGTGTTTTTCTAAAAAAATATTACTGTTTCATATTCATATTCATTTTTCAAAAAATAATAATAAAAAGTGTAGACTACAATTGTTGTTAAACAACAATTATTACTGTTTTTATAAAAAAAATTACTATTTCATATTCATATTCATTTTTTTAAATAATAATAATAAAGTGTAGACTACAATTGTTGTTAAACAGCAATTATTACTGCTTTTATAAAAAACTATTACTGTTTCATATTCATATTCATATTCATTTTTTTTAAATAATAATAAAAATTATTACTTATGGCGCACGGGTGGCTAGTGCGCCATTGCTATCTAAAAAAAAGAATACTTATGGCGCACTGTCCCGCTGGTGCGCCATTGCTATGAAAAAAAACATTCTAATGGCGCACCGCCTGGGGGTGCGCCATTAGTAATCTTCCCCCATCCATACACTTCGTCCCTCCCTCGTCCCTCCCTCTCGCCAGACTACTTCGTCCCTCTCCCTCCACCGCGCCGGTCCCTCCCTTGTCCCTCCCTCCACCGCGCCGCCGCCGATGCTGCCCCGACCCACTGCGCCGCAGCCGCCCATGCGCCCCCGCCGCCTCCCTCTCCCCTTCCTTCCCCTCGAGCGCTGCCTCCCCCCCCCCCCCGAGCCCCGCCTCCCCCTCAAAACCCTAGAAACCGTCAGAGATTTGGAGCCTCGGAGCCGCCGGAGCCTCGGAGCCCCACGTCCACTAGGAGAGGAGGCCCCACGTCCAGCGGGAGAGGAGGCCCGTGACCTCCCCGCCGTGACCTCCCCACTGTCCAGCAGGAGAACAGGGTATGAATCCCTCTTCCCCTTGTCTCTTGCTGATTTTCTTCTTCATCTCCTCCAATCTCTGACGTGTTCTCATCTATAGTTGTGTTGTGCTATTGTGTTGTGTGAAGGAAGGACTTGGTTCAACAGGATACAGAGAAGCTGCTGCTGTGGGTTCGACTTGTTTGGATTTGCTTCCCCTGTCACCAAGGTGACCACTTGTCTCGCCTCTCTCCCACTTTGTACAAGTTCATGGCTGTGGAGTGCTATGGTCGATGCTTGTCTCAGCTGTATGCATTTGATTTCAGACCATGTAGCTTGTATATGCTGTACTTTTACCTGCTAGTTTCTTTGGCATGGTTTTTATTCAAGTGAAACCAAACCCTGACAGTAACACATTTGCTTCTTATTGTACATGACTATGTTTATTGTGCCGAAACATCTGTCTGGTCTAATTAGAATGTATATGTGAGTTAAATAGGTCTGATTTTTGTTTTACGGGGTGGTAGAGGCAGCATCCATGTATTTGGGTAGCTAGTGGTTGTTTTTTGCTGTGTTGCAAGAAAGGAGATAATGTTGGCTGAATGTGCTTGAGGAAGAAAAGTAAAAAAGTGATTGGAATCGCATGCCTAGAATGTTGTTCACTTATTGTATTCATATTTAAAATCATCTGTTTTAAGTAAAGTAGGCTCTGAGAAAAACCTTCCAGAAAAAGCTAAATAGCACAAATATACTGCTCTTGGATCGATGATTTGATTATGTAGCATAACCAACACAGAGTAAGTGAGAGACGAACATGAGGCTGCACATTTTTGTACCAATAGTTGCACAAACTTGGGGTTGAACAAATTTGGTGCTGCACAAACTTGCTCCTAGGCCAAGAGAGAGATTGAAATTGAGTACTCCTAGGACAAGAGAGAGATTATGTTAAAAATTCAGTTAAGCAGGCATGGTACTCTTATTTTGAAGTAAAAATTCAGTTTAAAAGTCAGTTAAAAGTCCAGTTTTAGAGCTTGGCTCCTGATCTGACTATAAAGTGTACTGCAAGCTTATTGCTAGCAAGTTTAAAATTAAGTAAACACATGATTCAGTGCACACTTGAATACACATGATTTGCTTGTGCTTGTGAATGACTTGGACACATGATTCTGACACACATGTATTCGGAGACACATAGCATGTCTGAAACCCATAGGAAATCATTTGCATATTGTCAACCGAGTATTTGTCATTCTGAAGAAAAATGCACTGTATCACGTATTTTTCCATGGTTTATAGATGAAATTTGCCATGGTGCATATAGTAAAAACAATGCCATGATCTGTAAAATACATTTGTCATGCTCCATGAAAGTAAATTGCCATGGTCCAAATGTAGCAGAAGTTTCAAGTAGTGTTTTGTTTCTGTGTTTGAATAGGCAGCAAACTTTCTGTTCTTTCTGTGTTTGTACAGACTTGCTAAACTATTGATGATTTTTTGTTGGGTGACCTATTAGATCTGGAATGGAAGCTCACATAAGTTGAGCTGATTTTTGTCCATATGAAAGCAGAGGACCATATGGTCTGTGGCTGGATTTTGTCTCCGACCATTGTGTCGTGATGAATTTGCAGGTACCCCGAGAGGCCCTTGAGTTTGCCGGAATGTCGACTAACTTCAGTTCCGGCAAATTCGGGTACTCCATATGTCCTATTTTCAGCAAAGGTCATGCTAAAATTTTCCGTGAATTTTAGCATGACTTTGCTAAAAATAGGACATATGGGGTACTTGCGACTAATGCATTGGCCGGGGTATCTTAGTACTTAGTTAAGTAGGATCAACTGCCCCGCCATTCTTGCTGCATTAAACCATAGGTGGCAATAGAGCCAAGTGATTAGGCCCGACTTAGAATTCTCCTTAGCATCGATAAACCCTAGATGATAAACCCAACATAGGTGGCAATAGAGCCAAGTGATTAGTGCCAAGTGATTAGGCCCAACCTAGGGTGCCTCGGCATCGATAAACCCTATATGATGAAAACTTAACTTGGCTTCTATAGGGTGCCTCGGTGTCGATGAGAACCTAAATGATGTACGCTTAGGCTTTTAGGGTGCCTCGGCATCGACAAACCCTAAATGATAAAAGCTTAGCTTTTAGGATGCCTCGGTGTCGAAAAACCCTAAATGATGAGACCATGATCTTGTTCCTTGACAATAACCAACTTTTTGACCAAACTTTTTTTCCTATTTAGAGCGAAACATGGCCCACAACAATGAGGCCGGTGGTTCGGGCGGCAAGCAATTCTGGGAGCTGTCCCAGGAGTTGGAGGAAGAACCTCACCGCTATGAGGACGCCGTGGAAGACACCGATCCTGACTACACAACCCCTAGTGGCGTCGGGGATGACACCACTGATGATGGCGTCGGGGATGACACCACTGATGATGGCGCCGCGGATGGCACCACTGATGATGGCGGCACACGAACAGATGGCAGCCAACCGAAGAGGCAACGGAAGGACCAGCGCCCGAGCGTGCTCGGCACCGTCAGGGAGGAATTTACTGAAGTGAACTCCGACGGGCATCCGACGGCGCCCAAACACAAAGTCAAGGGGTACTCGGTTCAGCTTGGGTGCATTCTTCGAAGCACCGTCTCGATCAACACCGAGAACCTAAGGCATAAGGACCGAGGGAATTTGCGCAGCCTCCTCTTCACGAAGTTGCACGAACGATACAAGTTCCCCGTTGAGTTTGCAAACACACGCCTCTCAGGGAATAAAGTGAACGGTGCCGCCCTCACAAGGATGAGCACGGCCTTGTCTACTTGGAAAAGCACGGTGAAGGCAATGATTGAAAAAGGTGATAGTTATGAGAAGATCAAGGCGAAATATCCTTTGATGAGCGAAGATGACTACAAGGAGTTCAAAATCAAGTGCGAGAGCAGCGCAACCTCCGAATCAAGTCAGTGGGGGAAAGAAATGCGGAAGTTGAACTTAGGGGGTCCACCAACTCGGTCCCGGTGGTTACAGAGTGGCGGAGCCTATATGGGACAAGGAGGACGCGGAGCATGCCGAGCAAGGCCTACCGCCCCGCTTCAAGAAATACCGTGACAAGCAGACCAGGAACTTTCTCAGGGCCCGGTACAAGGAGGACCCGCTAACAAAGGAGCTTACCACAGATCCAAAGACCAGGGCACTTGAGCTTGTTCTGGTAAGGAATACATCCCCCGCGTAATTAGCTCCATATGGTTGCATTCTAATTAATCCCCAATATTTCTAAATGGTTCACGTTCCTTCCGCAGGACAATGAAAGCAGTAGCGCGAGGTCGTCTCAAAGCTCCCCTTTCGACACCCCTTTAAATAGGGCGTTGAACATAATGAAAAACAAGGATAAGCTCAGTAAGCCAATGTCAGCTGGTCGTGTGGCCGGCAAAGGCTTGTCCACAAAATGGTCGTCATACTATACCGCTGGTGGGCGAAAGGAGAAAAAGACCAGCTCGGAAAGCCAGTTCCGCGAGGTTGAAGCACTCAAGGCACAAGTGGCGCGGATTCCAGAGATTGTCCAAGAGCAAGTGCAACAACAACTGGGAACGACGCTCAACGCCATGGTGCCTACGTTGATTCATGGGCTGACGACGTGGATTGCGGGCGGCCAACAGGGGCCTCCCCCAGTTCCCAGCTTCACGGCCAGCAACTCGCACAACGTGCAGGTGGCACCATTGGTGTCTCCGGCGGAGGCGGTATTCGTGTCTCCGGCGCCGGCACGGGCATTGGAGCTTAATGCACCCGGGTGTATGCCCGCCGGCACCTCGCCAGTAAGCGGCCCCTCCGTCAGTTGCATGCCCGCCGTTGGCGGTGCCTCGACATTAGCCGAGCTCGACGGCATCACAGTAACTAAGCCTCTCGGCCGATGACTTCATCTCCTTGCCTTTGACTGGGCATCCCTGACGCCCTACATGTTTTCGCAGGGTGCCGCCGATGTTCCTTGCACTCTCCTGCACTTCGTGGGCGGCGAGTTGGTCGATGTCGCCAAGGGCAGAATCGTTCAACCGGGCAACCCCGTGTTCCACGGTAATCCGATGCCACCCACAGTGTATAGGGTTGAAGTGGTTCGGGTGCTGCCAGGCTGTGACAAGCTGTTACCTCCGATTCGACCCGCTGGGGTCGACGAAGAAGAAGAGATGACCCTCAGCGTCTGCGTAAGCTGGCCCCTGCTTTGGCCGAAGAGCCAGATTCGTTTGGGGGCGGGGGACACCACCCCACAGACAAGACCGCCAGTCGTGCCGGCGCCAAGCCATGGCAAGAACGCCGCAACGCTACCGGACATGCCGGACATCCCTATGGCACAGGATCCGGACATGCATATGGCACAGGATCCGGACGACGATGACAACGACGACGGTACATTTACCAATGTCGATAAGTACTTTGCCGAACATGGGTACGGTGACGAGTTCTGCGGGCCTCCTTCTCAAGAACCCAACCAAGACGACCGCGATCTAGCTGGTACGGCGGAGAAACCCAATTGCAACAGGCATTGTCTGGCGTTCAGTTCTCAAGAGACGCCTCCAGCTGCCGCCTTCACCGAGCCTCAGATAGCCGAGGTGCCAAATATTATCAGCCCCAACACGCTCAAGAAGGCGGTATGTGAGCAGAACTCGGTCCCATTACAGCAGATCAAGGGGGGACGGAAACGAAAGGCTAAAAAGGGTGCCGGTGCGAGCCAGCCGACACCGAGTACAATCCGTGCTCAGGACGGGCCACCTTCACCTAAGGATATCTCGAGGAGGGTGCATGTGGCGGGTAGGGCGATGCTACCGACAAATATGCTTAATGCTGCAACTGGTGCTATGCGGAGTCTTCATGACAGTGTTCTTTCTTTGGAGAAGCGGCGTCTCAAAGAGAATGATGTGGCATACCCAGTTTTCATGGCCAAGGTGCCAGAGGGCATGGGCTTTGTGGATGGCGCCATCGGGGGTACGATCGTCCTGCGGTTTGCTGACATCTTTGCTATGTTTAACCTTCATCCGCTGTACTACACCTTCGTTCGGCTATTTTCGCTGAGTATGGAGATGCGGATCATTAGAGACAAGACCCCGGACATCATGATAGTCGACCCCTTCTACATGCGTGCCAAGCTCTTGGGCAGCGCTGGGGACCGCCAAGTCGCGAGTTCACACCTCGAAGGCGTCATTCTGGCAAACCCAGATAAGGATAACTTCCTCGTGTCTTACTTTCCCGAGTAAGTCATCCCTTAACCGCCCCGAAACATATGATTTCTTAGATTTCGATCGTTCTTTTTTTCTAACATTCTGTGTTCTGTGCAGTGACGTACATTGCACACTCATCCTCTTAAGCCCGAAATATTCCATGGCCACGTATTTCGACCCGAACCGTGACTCCAAGATGGACTACACAAATATCAAGAAAGTTCTTAATGATGTTCTCCCCGGCTATGCCAAATCTGGAGGCACCTGCACCAGGCTAGTTCGTAGGTATGGCAAGCACGTGTTTGCCCACAATACTAAGTTCTGCTGCGTCAAGCAGCCGCCTGGCGGTCATAAGGATGCCTACTACGCCCTCCATCACATGCGGGCGATCGTACGGGACCATCATCACCTTCTGCTACCAGATAATCTCAAAGATTGGGTCGCGAGCTTGTCGGCAATCTAGGACGCGGACATCAGACAAGAATTCTTTCGCATCCAGTCGGAGTTTGCGGACATCATCCATCAAGATGTCCTTCATACCTCAGGGCAGTTCTACCTCAGATATCAACCGTCCAACAGTGAGATAGACACAACGCTACAAATGCAGGCTGACAACGCCCGCAATTTCATGACCATCACGACAGATGGCGGCTTCATCCATGCTCCGGTCCCATGAGTCGAGTCGAAAGTAGTGATGCTATGTGTAGTTCTGAAACATTGATTGGCTCATGTTGTAATTAAACTTTAATGAATTGTATGTATCTTTGGTTTGGACAGTCGTTCAACTTAGATGTAATCGACGCTATATATTAGTAGGACCATTTGTTGCATACTTATATATTGCTTATTAATGTCTTGCTTTTCTCTTCCGATCCTTTTGTTGCATACTTATATATTGCTTATGTATTGTCTTTTGTTTGGCTTGTGCATAGAGATGCCGTCGTATGTCATGTACAAGAGTAAGGTTCCCGGAGTCTACGATGACAGGAAGGAGTGTCGGGGACAGGCTCACCATTTCAGCGGTAACAGTCACAAAGGGTACACCACTAGGGCAGAGGCGGAATCTAGATACGCCCGCTATCTAGCGGGAGAGAGGAGGGAGCGTTGGAGGAACCGGATGAAGACCAGTTTCATCACGATGATGCTCATCGTGATGACCGCAACTCTCTTCTATGTGATGGTAGTTTAGATGGTCGATATCGACTTGTAATGTAAAGACAAACTCGCTACTCGCGGTCTCGAGACTTGTAATGTTTTATCTTTGTTCGGTCTTTTGAATTCAGAGACTAATATGATGAATTGTATTCGGAGACTAATCTTCTATTGTATTCAATGAATCTGTTGTTGCTGTTTGCTGCTGTCTATATTCTGTCCAATAATATATTTTGTAACCTGTGCAAAAATCAGAAAAGTAAAAAAAATAAAACCTAATATTCATACTAATGGCGCATCACCCCAAAGTGCGCCATTAGTATGCCAAAGGATACTAATGGCGCATCACTACACAGTCCGCCATTAGTATGCCAAAGGATACTAATGGCGCATCACCCCACAGTGCGCCATTAGTATGCCAAAGCACGTGGGTAAATATGGCCCCCTGGGAGGCATACTAATGGCGCATGGTGGTCTATACTTGTAACATCCCAAATTTTCAATTTGGAATGTTATACACTAGATCATATGCATATCATATTTTCTTGCATTTTGGTTGATCCTAGAAATTTCACGCAACTCAAGGACCCTCGGAGAGAGTTGGAGATTTCTTTATTTTAATATTTGAGAGTTCTCTCGAATTTTGAAAATAGGATCATTTGATTTATTTATTTTATCTTCAATAATTTTTCCGGTGTCAAAATATATGAGAGAGGGAATAATATGACTTTCCCAAATTTAGGAAAAATGAAGATATAATAAATAGATCAATTTTGCTTTCCGGTGTTTATTTGCATTTTATTCGGATAGGGAAAAATGCGCGTTTTCAAAAATTGCATTTTAGGTCCGGAGAAAAGTTCATCTTGTTCGGCTCATTTTTAGGAGTCGGGGAAAATTTACTTTAGATTTTTCGGAGTTCGTTTAGATCCCTTTTTGTTTTTTTTTTCTGCGCGAGGAAACTATTTAAAAAAAATGAGCAGCGCCTTGGGCCAAAGGCCCAAGCCAAGCCACCTACCGCCGCGCTCCCAGGCGCCAGGTGCCGAGCCAGGAGCCGGTCGGCCGCCGCCGCCTCTTGCTAGGACCGAATCCTTTTAGGATTCTAGGGCGCCCCCTTGTCCCCTTTTCCTTATTTCGTTTTCTTTAGTCCTATTCCGTTTATTTTCTAGATCTTTCCTACTCCTATTCTAATTCCTTGTCCTCTACCCCAAGTAAACCCCTCCCCTCCCCAATATAAATACCCAAGCACCCCCCCCTCTAAACACATCAAATCAAAGCCCTCTCCACACCGCGCCTTGCACCGCCGCCGCGCCGCATCACACCGCGCCCTGCGTCACCGCCGCCGCGCCGCCGCACCTTGCCGCCGCCACCCCACACCCCGCGCCGCCGCCGCACCTTGCCGCCGCCGCCCCACACCCGCGCCGCCGCCGCACCTTGCCCACGCCGCCGCCCTACGCCGACGCCGCCGGAGCCCGTTCACCGGAGACCTCGCCAAGGTTGCCCCGCGCTACATCTACTCTTTTTCTCGGATCGTTTTCTTCTAATCGTTCCGATTCTTTTCTTCTCTAAACCGTTCCGGTTTTCTAGATCAGTTTTTCGATCGGTTTTCTTCTCCAAAACCCTAGATCGGATTCGTTTTCTTCTCCGATTTAGTTGCTTTGGACCGTTCGCCGGACCGTTCGTCCTAACGAACGTGATCACCGGATTCTTCTAGGTTAACGAACGTCTGTTCGTTTAACCGTTCTTCTTTTTCTTTTCGTCGGATTTATTCCGCGATCGCGATCTCAGATCCGATCTTCTTCCTAGTCTATTTTTCCGCTCGTTTATCGGAATCAGGTGATTCAAGCGCCTGGAGTTTCGTCTCGAAACCGCCGTGCCGTCTAATCAACTTGAACAAGCTTTTGCTACAGTAAAATTTTGACCTAGTTTCAACTTGCTAGAACCGAGTTGTTTTCTTCCGCCGTTTGTTTTTCGTTCTTTCTTGCAACCGGAGTTCTTAAGTTGAACTACCTGGTTCGTTCTCTTGTTCGAGTTTTACCTATGCATTAGATGAGTACTTATTGTATGCTTGTTGTTTGTCTGCGATAGATTACCCGGATTGCGCCGCTTGTTACTTTGAAACCCTAGGACTCACGGATCATCAGCAAGGCAAGTAATAATTTGATCATACCTTTTCTACAACCCATGTTTTATTGCATTAGATCAATCCTCTCACATTGCATGATTAGGATCTAATTAAATTGTGGGATGGGAAGTAGATGAGGTAGTACCTATTACCTGTATTATTATGAAACCTTTGGGAGTTACTTCTACGTTTGCTTATTATGCCATGCTATGCTAGTAGACGTGGATTGGGTGAGGGATATCCATGACAGATGTGAGATTGATAATTTTAATGGTTTATCTAAGGTGGCAACTTAAACACACATCTGGGTGGATTGAGGCACCTGATGTCTATCAGGACTTGCCTGTTTTTTTTTGGACCGCCACCCAGGCTCAAAGGGATCATAAGATAATTCATGCTAGAAACTTCCGTGTGCAGCCACATGCTAGTATGGGCTCTAGCATAGTTGACTAAGTTGTGCGAACTCTTACGGGGTGGACTAGCAGATGTAGGGGATGTAGGTGTACTGGTCTACCCCACATGTAAGGTGCTAGTGCTTCTGAAAGACTATGTCTCGGTCATCCGTTTCTCAAACACCATGTAGTGCGAGAACACAAACGGAGGTGATCGAGTCTTGTGGGGAAAAGTGCGCAAACCTCTGCAGAGTTAACAAACTAATCATGATTAGCCGTGTCCCCGGTTATGGACAACTTGAGTATCTAGTACTTGAATATCATTGTGAATCTCAACATGTTACTTCTAATTAATGTTATTGGGTTTTAATTACTTTTAATTGGGATTGAGAATGCTGTCAACCATTCTCAATGTTTCACAACCACCATGATAGTAAATAAAATTTATTCCTTTGCAGTAGGGAAAAACTGGCTTTACGCAAAACTGTAACCATAGAGCTTTCCACCAGCCATATGTGCATGTAGTATAGCTGTTTCATTCCATTACTCTCTATGTGTTACTTTGCCAGCATATTCCATGTGCTGACCCGTTTTCGGGCTGCAACGTTAATGTTGCAGACTTTTCAGACGACGATTGAGGTGCGTTTAGGTCATGGTTCTATACTCAGTGATGCCGCTGGAGTTGATGGACCCATTTATCTTCCAAGTCTTCCGCTGTTATCTTTAAAATATGGCCTTAAGCCATATTTATTGTAATAAGTTCTTTTTCAGCCATCGATGTAATAAGTGTGTGATTGCAACTCTGCTATAAAACCTCGATGTACTGTGTGGTGTCAGCATTACTGATCCAGGGATGACACCGTAGCACAGTAGACGTGATCCATTCGGGTCAGGTCGCTACAGAGATGGTATCAGAGCACACGATGACTGTAGGACACGACCACTAAGTTAAAACCATAGATCACCCTTCTCTTCTCATTTCCTCATCTTTTCTACTCTTTTAGGATGACGCACGCGAAGATTAAGTACGCTCAACCGGATGAAGGCACACCATTTGGATTTCACCTGAAGGAAGTCACCAAGTACCTGAACATTGGATTACCAAGCTTCACGGGAACCTTCAACGCCACTCTGCCTGAAGAGGAGCGCTGGAAGATTCAAGCTCACGTTCCGGGAAGAACATTCGCGCCAATCACGAAGCCCATAGATAGTGTTTTCAATGCACCAACCTGGAGTCTAGGAAGGAGCATGGCAGCTCATATCACCATAGGACGCATTGGAGAAGTTTATCAAGAAGACCTCAAGGACACTATCTACCAGATTTGCGGACGCCGAGATGAACAATGGGAGTTAGTCAGCACCAAGAAAGATAGATCCATTGCATCTTTCATCCAGGAGTTAAACCAGCACATTCGACGCCACGAGAACCAGATGTGCAATGACATGATAGAGTTGAAGAATGCGAAGGCAAGGATCATCGAGCTAGAAGGAGAACTAAAGTCTACACGCAAGGACTACATGGACGAGATCGTAGCTCTAGCAAGGCACAATGGCGATCTTAAGCAGGAGATTGAAGAACTCAAGAGGAAGTTAGCAACCAAGGAAGAAGACGAGTACGTCGCATGTCCGGACAACTACATCATCATCGACGACACCGATTCGGATCCAAGTGAACCCGACATTGAAGACGAAGTTGGAGCAGATATCATGGAGTCTTCCACCGGTTCAAATTTCTAGATGACCACCAGATAGTAGTAGTATTCCCCCCATGTAAACACAATATAGTCGAGCACTTTTGTGATAGATAGACCATTTGTAAGCCCTTGTTTGATTGATTGAAGTGAAATTGTGTGCTTTTGCCTCATGTGCATATGGGTAGTGTTTTCCCTTTAGACCCCCTCTATTCTTAATTCTCGTCTTTTCTAAACCCTCAGATGCCTCCGAGACGTGACAATGGATTTCCACCGGAGCTCACTCAGTTGATCCAGCAGCAGAATCAATTGATGCAGATGTTAGTTCAGAATCAGCAGAACAACAACAACAACCCACCACCACCACCACCTGTTGACCACTTAGCCCGTTTCCTTAGGCTGAATCCGCCGGTGTTTTCCAGTAGCACCGAGCCAATAGTAGCAGACGATTGGCTCCGCAAGATAGGAAGGGAGTTGACCACTGCAGGATGCACGGATGGTGAGAAAGTGAAGTTTGCCGCACACCAGCTTGACGGACCCGCGGCAGCATGGTGGGAGAATTTCACAGCCACTTACCCAGTTGACACTGTCACATGGGATCAGTTTCAGCAAGCTTTCCGCACTGCCCATGTTTCAGCAGGAGCTATGGCCATAAAGAAGCATGAGTTTCGCAACTTACGCCAAGGAGGAAGGACAGTTGGTCAGTACGTTGACGACTTCAGCAAGTTAGCACGTTATGCCCCAGATGACGTTGCTACGGATGCAGCTAAGCAGGAGAAGTTTCTGGAAGGACTGAATGATGAGCTAAGCATGCAGTTGATGGTAGCAAATTTCAACAACTACCAGGAGTTGGTAGATCATGCCATCATGATAGAAGGGAAGCAATAGCAGATTGAGAACCGTAAGAGGAAGTATGGACAGGGGAAGTATAACTCTGGAGCCCAGCAGAAGCCCCGTTTTACCCCTAAACCGGGATTTCAGTTTCAGCATACCCATGGAGGAGGTAGCTCGCACAACCATAACGGCCACAAGAATGGTAATGGGAATGGAGGAAGCAACAGCCAGAACCGGACCATCCCATCGACCCCAACCAAGAGAGACCTGAGTCAAGTCACCTGTTTCAAGTGTTCGAAGACCGGACATTATGCCAATGAATGTCCTGAAGGCCAGAAGGGAAATGGCAATGGAAGCTCTGGGAAGAAGCCGAACCCTTTCAATAGGGGACAGGTGAACCACGTTAATGTGGAGGAGATTGAAGATCAGCCCGATGCAGTAATCGGTAAATTTTTGGTTAAGTCATTTACTGCACTCGTTCTTTTTGATACTGGTGCATCGCATTCATACATATCAAGGGGATTTGTGGAAAAGTATAGCCTGCCCACTAGGATTCTTAAAACACCTATGCTAGTAAGCTCGCCAGGAGCAGAATACATGGCCAGACAAGGATGTTTTCAAGTACCATTGAGTATAGGAAGGCATGTATTCCCAACGGATTTAATTATTCTGGAATCCCAAGGTCTGGATGTGATTCTTGGTATGGATTGGCTGTCGATGTATGGAGGAAACATCGATTGCGCCAGTAAGACAATTTTGCTTACCACACCAGAAGGAAGAAGGATCAAGTATGTATCCCGGCATGTGCCAAACAGGACACAAGTGAATTGCTTATCAGGAGTTGTGCAGGAGGAAGTACCAGTGGTAAAAGATTTTCCTGATGTATTTCCTGAGGAATTACCAGGCATGCCACCGGATAGAGACATTGAGTTTTTGATTGAGTTATTGCCAGGTACAGGCCCAATATCGAAGCGACCGTACCGGATGCCAGCAAAGGATTTGATGGAAATTAAAAATCAGATTAAGGAGTTATTGGATAAAGGTTACATTCGCCCAAGTTCTTCACCTTGGGGATCACCCGTACTTCTAGTGGAAAAGAAGGATAGATCATTAAGGATGGTTGTAGATTATCGGGGATTGAATGAAGTAACCATCAAGAATAAGTACCCACTGCCAATGATCAATGATCTGTTTGATCGATTGCAAGGAGCTAAAGTGTTTTCCAAGATCGATTTGCGATCAGGGTACCATCAGTTGAAGATTCGAGAGCAGGACATACCTAAGACAGCATTCACCACAAGATATGGACTGTATGAGTATACCGTTATGTCATTTGGATTGACTAACGCACCTGCCTATTTTATGAACCTGATGAACAAAGTGTTTATGGAGTTTTTGGATAAGTTCGTCGTAGTGTTCATTGATGACATCCTAGTTTATTCAAATAATGAAGAGGAGCATAAGGAACATTTGCGTTTGGTTTTGGAGAAACTAAGGGAACATCAGTTATATGCCAAATTCAGCAAATGTGATTTTTGGTTGAAGGAAGTTGGATTCCTCGGACACGTTATATCCGGAGAAGGTATAGCAGTTGACCCCACAAAGGTTGAGACCGTAACCGAATGGGAAGCACCAACAACAGTTGGAGAGATCCGGAGTTTTCTTGGACTCGCAGGATACTACCGGAGATTTATTGAGAATTTCTCAAAAGCGAAGCCTATGACGGAGTTGTTGAAGAAGGATACTAAGTTCAAATGGACTGAGGAGTGTGAGGCTAGTTTCCAGGAGTTGAAGAAACATTTGGTTACCTCACCGGTATTGATTTTGCCAGATCAGACCAAGGATTATGAGGTGTATTGCGACGCTTCACGTCGAGGACTTGGAGCAGTGCTTAGGCAGGAAGGGAGAGTTGTTTCGTATGCATCACGACAACTGAAGCCTCATGAGTTGAATTATGCCACGCATGATTTGGAATTAGCAGCCGTAGTGCATGCGTTGAAAACGTGGAGACATTTCCTGATTGGAAATCATTGTGAGGTGTACACGGATCACAAGAGTTTGAAGTACATTTTCACGCAGAAGGAGTTGAACCTCCGACAAAGGAGATGGTTGGAGCTCATCAAGGATTATGACATGAGATTGAATTACCATCCCGGAAAGGCTAATGTAGTAGCTGACGCATTGAGCCGTAAGAGCCATGTCAATACCCTAGTGACGGGGAAAATACCAAAGGAATTAGCAGAAAACCTTTGTGAGCTATGTTTGGAAATAGTTCCGAGAGGCTATGTAGCAGCATTGGAGATTCAATCAACATTGATGGATAAGATCAGAGAAGCTCAGAAATCTGACAAAGAGATTGCTGCTATAAAAGAGAAACTTAGCAAAGGAAAAGCAAAGGGATTTCGTGAGGATGAGCACGATACCTTATGGTTTGAGGACCGTGTTTATGTGCCCAATGACCCGGAGATCAGGAAGTTGATTTTGCAGGAGGCACATAATTCACCATATTCGATTCACCCAGGGAATACCAAGATGTATTTGGATTTAAAGGAAACATTCTGGTGGACCGGAATGAAGAAGGATATTGCAGCGTATGTAGCAGTTTGTGACGTATGTCAGAGAGTAAAAGCAGAACATCAAAAGCCAGCAGGATTGTTACAACCACTGCCGATACCCGAATGGAAGTGGGATAAGATAGGCATGGATTTTATCACAGGGCTACCCAGGACAAAAGCCGGATATGACTCGATATGGATAGTAGTTGATCGTTTGACGAAGGTAGCACATTTCATTCCAGTTAAGACCACTTACACCAGTGCTAAGTTGGCAAAGATATACATGACTAGAATCGTTTGTTTGCATGGAGTTCCGAGGAGTATCGTATCAGATAACAGTTTCGTTCCATGACAACAGTAACGAAGTTGGAGACCGTCAATTCTTTGGACCAGATTTGATTAAGGAGTCAGAACGGAAGGTTAAGTTGATTCGCGATAGGCTCAAGGTAGCCCAGTCCAGGCAGAAGAGCTATGCAGATTCTAAACGCAAGGAGACAGTTTACGAAACCGGAGACAGAGTTTACCTTCGAGTATCCCCACTTCGAGGAGTTAAGCGTTTTGGAGTTAAGGGAAAGTTAGCACCGCGTTTCGTTGGACCGTTTAAGATCGTGAAACGTATGGGAGAAGTCGCTTATAAGTTGGAACTACCAGAAGGACTGTCAGGAGTTCATGATGTATTCCATGTTTCTCAGCTGAATAGATGTCACGCCGAGATGGCGGAGGTACCGCTAAGAGATACAGTGCCATTAGAAGCGATTCAGTTAAAGGATGACCTAACATATGAGGAGAAGCCAGTCAAGATTCTCGATGTTGCCAGTAGAGTTACTCGCAGCAAGGTTATCAAGTTTTGCAAAGTTCAGTGGAACCACCACTCAGAAGATGAAGCCACCTGGGAGAGAGAAGAAGATTTGCTCAAAGACCACCCTCACCTATTTTCTAGCCAACCCGAATCTCGAGGGCGAGATTCATCTTAAGGGGGGTAGGTTTGTAACATCCCAAATTTTAGATTTGGAATGTTATACACTAGATCATATGCATATCATATTTTCTTGCATTTTGGTTGATCCTAGAAATTTCACGCAACTCAAGGACCCTCGGAGAGAGTTGGAGATTTCGTTATTTTCATATTTGAGAGTTCTCTCGAATTTTGAAAATAGGATCATCTGATTTATTTATTTTATCTTCAATAATTTTTCCGGTGTCAAAATATATGAGAGAGGGAATAATATGACTTTCCCAAATTTAGGAAAAATGAAGATATAATAAATAGATCAATTTTGCTTTCCGGTGTTTATTTGCATTTTATTCGGATAGGGAAAAATGCGCGTTTTCAAAAATTGCATTTTAGGTCCGGAGAAAAGATCATCTTGTTCGGCTCATTTTTAGGAGTCGGGGAAAATTTACTTTAGATTTTTCGGAGTTCGTTTAGATCCCTTTTTGTTTTTTTTTTCTGCGCAAGGAAACTATTTAAAAAAAAATGAGCAGCGCCTTGGGCCAAAGGCCCAAGCCAAGCCACCTACCGCCGCGCTCCCAGGCGCCAGGCGCCGAGCCAGGAGCCGGTCGGCCGCCGCCGCCTCTTGCTAGGACCGAATCCTTTTAGGATTCTAGGGCGCCCCCTTGTCCCCTTTTCCTTATTTCGTTTTCTTTAGTCCTATTCCGTTTATTTTCTAGATCTTTCCTACTCCTATTCTAATTCCTTGTCCTCTACCCCAAGTAAACCCCTCCCCTCCCCAATATAAATACCCAAGCACCACCCCCTCTAAACACATCAAATCAAAGCCCTCCTCCACACCGCGCCTTGCACCGCCGCCGCGCCGCATCACACCGCGCCCTGCGTCACCGCCGCCGCGCCGCCACACCTTGCCGCCGCCACCCCACACCCCACGCCGCCACCGCACCTTGCCGCCGCCGCCCCACACCCGCGCCGCCGCCGCACCTTGCCCACGCCGCCGCCCTACGCCGACGCCGCCGGAGCCCGTTCACCGGAGACCTCGCCAAGGTTGCCCCGCGCTACATCTATTCTTTTTCTCGGATCGTTTTCTTCTAATCGTTCCGATTCTTTTCTTCTCTAAACCGTTCCGGTTTTCTAGATCAGTTTTTCGATCGGTTTTCTTCTCCAAAACCCTAGATCGGATTCGTTTTCTTCTCCGATTTAGTTGCTTTGGACCGTTCGCCGGACCGTTCGTCCTAACGAACGTGATCACCGGATTCTTCTAGGTTAACGAACGTCCGTTCGTTTAACCGTTCTTCTTTTTCTTTTCGTCGGATTTATTCCGCGATCGCGATCTCAGATCCGATCTTCTTCCTAGTCTATTTTTCCGCTCGTTTATCGGAATCAGGCGCCTGGAGTTTCGTCTCGAAACCGCCGTGCCGTCTAATCAACTTGAACAAGCTTTTGCTACAGTAAAATTTTGACCTAGTTTCAACTTGCTAGAACCGAGTTGTTTTCTTCCGCCGTTTGTTTTTCGTTCTTTCTTGCAACCGGAGTTCTTAAGTTGAACTACCTGGTTCGTTCTCTTGTTCGAGTTTTACCTGTGCATTAGATGAGTACTTATTGTATGCTTGTTGTTTGTCTGCGATAGATTACCCGGATTGCGCCGCTTGTTACTTCGAAACCCTAGGACTCGCGGATCATCAGCAAGGCAAGTAACACTTTGATCATACCTTTTCTACAACCCATGTTTTATTGCATTAGATCAATCCTCTCACATTGCATGATTAAGATCTAATTAAATTGTGGGATGGGAAGTAGATGAGGTAGTACCTATTACCTGTATTATTATGAAACCTTTGGGAGTTACTTCTACGTTTGCTTATTATGCCATGCTATGCTAGTAGACGTGGATTGGGTGAGGGATATCCATGACAGATGTGAGATTGATAATTTTAATGGTTTATCTAAGGTGGCAACTTAAACACACATCTGGGTGGATTGAGGCACCTGATGTCTATCAGGACTTGCCTGTTTTTTTTTGGACCGCCACCCAGGCTCAAAGGGATCATAAGATAATTCATGCTAGAAACTTCCGTGTGCAGCCACATGCTACTATGGGCTCTAGCATAGTTGATTAAGTTGTGCGAACTCTTACGGGTGGACTAGCAGATGTAGGGGATGTAGGTGTACCGGTCTACCCCACATGTAAGGTGCTAGTGCTTCTGAAAGACTATGTCTCGGTCATCCGTTTCTCAAACACCATGTAGTGCGAGAAAACAAACGGAGGCGATCGAGTCTTGTGGGGAAAAGTGCGCAAACCTCTGCAGAGTTAACAAACTAATCATGATTAGCCGTGTCCCCGGTTATGGACAACTTGAGTATCTAGTACTTGAATATCATTGTGAATCTCAACATGTTACTTCTAATTAATGTTATTGGGTTTTAATTACTTTTAATTGGGATTGAGAATGCTGTCAACCATTCTCAATGTTTCACAACCACCATGATAGTAAATAAAATTTATTCCTTTGCAGTAGGGAAAAACTGGCTTTACGCAAAACTGTAACCATAGAGCTTTCCACCAGCCATATGTGCATGTAGTATAGCTGTTTCATTCCATTACTCTCTATGTGTTACTTTGCCAGCATATTCCATGTGCTGACCCGTTTTCGGGCTGCAACGTTAATGTTGCAGACTTTTCAGACGACGATTGAGGTGCGTTTAGGTCATGGTTCTATACTCAGTGATGCCGCTGGAGTTGATGGACCCATTTATCTTCCAAGTCTTCCGCTGTTATCTTTAAAATATGGCCTTAAGCCATATTTATTGTAATAAGTTCTTTTTCAGCCATCGATGTAATAAGTGTGTGATTGCAACTCTGCTATAAAACCTCGATGTACTGTGTGGTGTCAGCATTACTGATCCAGGGATGACACCGTAGCACAGTAGACGTGATCCATTCGGGTCAGGTCGCTACAGAGATGGTATCAGAGCACACGATGACTGTAGGACACGACCACTAAGTTAAAACCATAGATCACCCTTCTCTTCTCATTTCCTCATCTTTTCTACTCTTTTAGGATGAGGCACGCGAAGATTAAGTACGCTCAACCGGATGAAGGCACACCATTTGGATTTCACCTGAAGGAAGTCACCAAGTACCTGAACATTGGATTACCAAGCTTCACGGGAACCTTCAACTCCACTCTGCCTGAAGAGGAGCGCTGGAAGATTCAAGCTCACGTTCCGGGAAGAACATTCGCGCCAATCACGAAGCCCATAGATAGTGTTTTCAATGCACCAACCTGGAGTCTAGGAAGGAGCATGGCAGCTCATATCAATATAGGACGCATTGGAGAAGTTTATCAAGAAGACCTCAAGGACACTATCTACCAGATTTGCGGACGCCGAGATGAACAATGGGAGTTAGTCAGCACCAAGAAAGATAGATCCATTGCATCTTTCATCCAGGAGTTAAACCAGCACATTCGACGCCACGAGAACCAGATGTGCAATGACATGATAGAGTTGAAGAATGCGAAGGCAAGGATCATCGAGCTAGAAGGAGAACTAAAGTCTACATGCAAGGACTACATGGACGAGATCGTAGCTCTAGCAAGGCACAATGGCGATCTTAAGCAGGAGATTGAAGAACTCAAGAGGAAGTTAGCAACCAAGGAAGAAGACGAGTACGTCGCATGTCCGGACAACTACATCATCATCGACGACACCGATTCGGATCCAAGTGAACCCGACATTGAAGACGAAGCTGGAGCAGATATCATGGAGTCTTCCACCGGTTCAAATTTCTAGATGACCACCAGATAGTAGTAGTATTCCCCCCATGTAAACACAATATAGTCGAGCACTTTTGTGATAGATAGACCATTTGTAAGCCCTTGTTTGATTGATTGAAGTGAAATTGTGTGCTTTTGCCTCATGTGCATATGGGTAGTGTTTTCCCTTTAGACCCCCTCTATTCTTAATTCTCGTCTTTTCTAAACCCTCAGATGCCTCCGAGACGTGACAATGGATTTCCACCGGAGCTCACTCAGTTGATCCAGCAGCAGAATCAATTGATGCAGATGTTAGTTCAGAATCAGCAGAACAACAACAACAACCCACCACCACCACCACCTGTTGACCACTTAGCCCGTTTCCTTAGGCTGAATCCGCCGGTGTTTTCCAGTAGCACCGAGCCAATAGTAGCAGACGATTGGCTCCGCAAGATAGGAAGGGAGTTGACCACTGCAGGATGCACGGATGGTGAGAAAGTGAAGTTTGCCGCACACCAGCTTGACGGACCCGCGGCAGCATGGTGGGAGAATTTCACAGCCACTTACCCAGTTGACACTGTCACATGGGATCAGTTTCAGCAAGCTTTCCGCACTGCCCATGTTTCAGCAGGAGCTATGGCCATAAAGAAGCATGAGTTTCGCAACTTACGCCAAGGAGGAAGGACAGTTGGTCAGTACGTTGACGACTTCAGCAAGTTAGCACGTTATGCCCCAGATGACGTTGCTACGGATGCAGCTAAGCAGGAGAAGTTTCTGGAAGGACTGAATGATGAGCTAAGCATGCAGTTGATGGTAGCAAATTTCAACAACTACCAGGAGTTGGTAGATCATGCCATCATGATAGAAGGGAAGCAATAGCAGATTGAGAACCGTAAGAGGAAGTATGGACAGGGGAAGTATAACTCTGGAGCCCAGCAGAAGCCCCGTTTTACCCCTAAACCGGGATTTCAGTTTCAGCATACCCATGGAGGAGGTAGCTCGCACAACCATAACGGCCACAAGAATGGTAATGGGAATGGAGGAAGCAACAGCCAGAACCGGACCATCCCATCGACCCCAACCAAGAGAGACCTGAGTCAAGTCACCTGTTTCAAGTGTTCGAAGACCGGACATTATGCCAATGAATGTCCTGAAGGCCAGAAGGGAAATGGCAATGGAAGCTCTGGGAAGAAGCCGAACCCTTTCAATAGGGGACAGGTGAACCACGTTAATGTGGAGGAGATTGAAGATCAGCCCGATGCAGTAATCGGTAAATTTTTGGGATTTGTGGAAAAGTATAGCCTGCCCACTAGGATTCTTAAAACACCTATGCTAGTAAGCTCGCCAGGAGCAGAATACATGGCCAGACAAGGATGTTTTCAAGTACCATTGAGTATAGGAAGGCATGTATTCCCAACGGATTTAATTATTCTGGAATCCCAAGGTCTGGATGTGATTCTTGGTATGGATTGGCTGTCGATGTATGGAGGAAACATCGATTGCGCCAGTAAGACAATTTTGCTTACCACACCAGAAGGAAGAAGGATCAAGTATGTATCCCGGCATGTGCCAAACAGGACACAAGTGAATTGCTTATCAGGAGTTGTGCAGGAGGAAGTACCAGTGGTAAAAGATTTTCCTGATGTATTTCCTGAGGAATTACCAGGCATGCCACCGGATAGAGACATTGAGTTTTTGATTGAGTTATTGCCAGGTACAGGCCCAATATCGAAGCGACCGTACCGGATGCCAGCAAAGGATTTGATGGAAATTAAAAATCAGATTAAGGAGTTATTGGATAAAGGTTACATTCGCCCAAGTTCTTCACCTTGGGGATCACCCGTACTTCTAGTGGAAAAGAAGGATAGATCATTAAGGATGGTTGTAGATTATCGGGGATTGAATGAAGTAACCATCAAGAATAAGTACCCACTGCCAATGATCAATGATCTGTTTGATCGATTGCAAGGAGCTAAAGTGTTTTCCAAGATCGATTTGCGATCAGGGTACCATCAGTTGAAGATTCGAGAGCAGGACATACCTAAGACAGCATTCACCACAAGATATGGACTGTATGAGTATACCGTTATGTCATTTGGATTGACTAACGCACCTGCCTATTTTATGAACCTGATGAACAAAGTGTTTATGGAGTTTTTGGATAAGTTCGTCGTAGTGTTCATTGATGACATCCTAGTTTATTCAAATAATGAAGAGGAGCATAAGGAACATTTGCGTTTGGTTTTGGAGAAACTAAGGGAACATCAGTTATATGCCAAATTCAGCAAATGTGATTTTTGGTTGAAGGAAGTTGGATTCCTCGGACACGTTATATCCGGAGAAGGTATAGCAGTTGACCCCACAAAGGTTGAGACCGTAACCGAATGGGAAGCACCAACAACAGTTGGAGAGATCCGGAGTTTTCTTGGACTCGCAGGATACTACCGGAGATTTATTGAGAATTTCTCAAAAATTGCGAAGCCTATGACGGAGTTGTTGAAGAAGGATACTAAGTTCAAATGGACTGAGGAGTGTGAGGCTAGTTTCCAGGAGTTGAAGAAACATTTGGTTACCTCACCGGTATTGATTTTGCCAGATCAGACCAAGGATTATGAGGTGTATTGCGACGCTTCACGTCGAGGACTTGGAGCAGTGCTTAGGCAGGAAGGGAGAGTTGTTTCGTATGCATCACGACAACTGAAGCCTCATGAGTTGAATTATGCCACGCATGATTTGGAATTAGCAGCCGTAGTGCATGCGTTGAAAACGTGGAGACATTTCCTGATTGGAAATCATTGTGAGGTGTACACGGATCACAAGAGTTTGAAGTACATTTTCACGCAGAAGGAGTTGAACCTCCGACAAAGGAGATGGTTGGAGCTCATCAAGGATTATGACATGAGATTGAATTACCATCCCGGAAAGGCTAATGTAGTAGCTGACGCATTGAGCCGTAAGAGCCATGTCAATACCCTAGTGACGGGGAAAATACCAAAGGAATTAGCAGAAAACCTTTGTGAGCTATGTTTGGAAATAGTTCCGAGAGGCTATGTAGCAGCATTGGAGATTCAATCAACATTGATGGATAAGATCAGAGAAGCTCAGAAATCTGACAAAGAGATTGCTGCTATAAAAGAGAAACTTAGCAAAGGAAAAGCAAAGGGATTTCGTGAGGATGAGCACGATACCTTATGGTTTGAGGACCGTGTTTATGTGCCCAATGACCCGGAGATCAGGAAGTTGATTTTGCAGGAGGCACATAATTCACCATATTCGATTCACCCAGGGAATACCAAGATGTATTTGGATTTAAAGGAAACATTCTGGTGGACCGGAATGAAGAAGGATATTGCAGCGTATGTAGCAGTTTGTGACGTATGTCAGAGAGTAAAAGCAGAACATCAAAAGCCAGCAGGATTGTTACAACCACTGCCGATACCCGAATGGAAGTGGGATAAGATAGGCATGGATTTTATCACAGGGCTACCCAGGACAAAAGCCGGATATGACTCGATATGGATAGTAGTTGATCGTTTGACGAAGGTAGCACATTTCATTCCAGTTAAGACCACTTACACCAGTGCTAAGTTGGCAAAGATATACATGACTAGAATCGTTTGTTTGCATGGAGTTCCGAGGAGTATCGTATCAGATAACAGTTTCGTTCCATGACAACAGTAACGAAGTTGGAGACCGTCAATTCTTTGGACCAGATTTGATTAAGGAGTCAGAACGGAAGGTTAAGTTGATTCGCGATAGGCTCAAGGTAGCCCAGTCCAGGCAGAAGAGCTATGCAGATTCTAAACGCAAGGAGACAGTTTACGAAACCGGAGACAGAGTTTACCTTCGAGTATCCCCACTTCGAGGAGTTAAGCGTTTTGGAGTTAAGGGAAAGTTAGCACCGCGTTTCGTTGGACCGTTTAAGATCGTGAAACGTATGGGAGAAGTCGCTTATAAGTTGGAACTACCAGAAGGACTGTCAGGAGTTCATGATGTATTCCATGTTTCTCAGCTGAATAGATGTCACGCCGAGATGGCGGAGGTACCGCTAAGAGATACAGTGCCATTAGAAGCGATTCAGTTAAAGGATGACCTAACATATGAGGAGAAGCCAGTCAAGATTCTCGATGTTGCCAGTAGAGTTACTCGTAGCAAGGTTATCAAGTTTTGCAAAGTTCAGTGGAACCACCACTCAGAAGATGAAGCCACCTGGGAGAGAGAAGAAGATTTGCTCAAAGACCACCCTCACCTATTTTCTAGCCAACCCGAATCTCGAGGGCGAGATTCATCTTAAGGGGGGTAGGTTTGTAACATCCCAAATTTTAGATTTGGAATGTTATACACTAGATCATATGCATATCATATTTTCTTGCATTTTGGTTGATCCTAGAAATTTCACGCAACTCAAGGACCCTCGGAGAGAGTTGGAGATTTCGTTATTTTCATATTTGAGAGTTCTCTCGAATTTTGAAAATAGGATCATCTGATTTATTTATTTTATCTTCAATAATTTTTCCGGTGTCAAAATATATGAGAGAGGGAATAATATGACTTTCCCAAATTTAGGAAAAATGAAGATATAATAAATAGATCAATTTTGCTTTCCGGTGTTTATTTGCATTTTATTCGGATAGGGAAAAATGCGCGTTTTCAAAAATTGCATTTTAGGTCCGGAGAAAAGTTCATCTTGTTCGGCTCATTTTTAGGAGTCGGGGAAAATTTACTTTAGATTTTTCGGAGTTCGTTTAGATCCCTTTTTGTTTTTTTTTTCTGCGCAAGGAAACTATTTAAAAAAAATGAGCAGCGCCTTGGGCCAAAGGCCCATGCCAAGCCACCTACCGCCACGCTCCCAGGCGCCAGGCGCCGAGCCAGGAGCCGGTCGGCCGCCGCCGCCTCTTGCTAGGACCGAATCCTTTTAGGATTCTAGGGCGCCCCCTTGTCCCCTTTTCCTTATTTCGTTTTCTTTAGTCCTATTCCGTTTATTTTCTAGATCTTTCCTACTCCTATTGTAATTCCTTGTCCTCTACCCCAAGTAAACCCCTCCCCTCCCCAATATAAATACCCAAGCACCACCCCCTCTAAACACATCAAATCAAAGCCCTCCTCCACACCGCGCCTTGCACCGCCGCCGCGCCGCATCACACCGCGCCCTGCGTCACCGCCGCCGCGCCGCCGCACCTTGCCGCCGCCACCCCACACCCCACGCCGCCACCGCACCTTGCCGCCGCCGCCCCACACCCGCGCCGCCGCCGCACCTTGCCCACGCCGCCGCCCTACGCCGACGCCGCCGGAGCCCGTTCACCGGAGACCTCGCCAAGGTTGCCCCGCGCTACATCTATTCTTTTTCTCGGATCGTTTTCTTCTAATCGTTCCGATTCTTTTCTTCTCTAAACCATTCCGGTTTTCTAGATCAGTTTTTCGATCGGTTTTCTTCTCCAAAACCCTAGATCGGATTCGTTTTCTTCTCCGATTTAGTTGCTTTGGACCATTCGCCGGACCGTTCGTCCTAACGAACGTGATCACCGGATTCTTCTAGGTTAACGAACGTCCGTTCGTTTAACCGTTCTTCTTTTTCTTTTCGTCGGATTTATTCCGCGATCGCGATCTCAGATCCAATCTTCTTCCTAGTCTATTTTTCCGCTCGTTTATCGGAATCAGGCGCCTGGAGTTTCGTCTCGAAACCGCCGTGCCGTCTAATCAACTTGAACAAGCTTTTGCTACAGTAAAATTTTGACCTAGTTTCAACTTGCTAGAACCGAGTTGTTTTCTTCCGCCGTTTGTTTTTCGTTCTTTCTTGCAACCGGAGTTCTTAAGTTGAACTACCTGGTTCGTTCTCTTGTTCGAGTTTTACCTGTGCATTAGATGAGTACTTATTGTATGCTTGTTGTTTGTCTGCGATAGATTACCCGGATTGCGCCGCTTGTTACTTCGAAACCCTAGGACTCGCGGATCATCAGCAAGGCAAGTAACACTTTGATCATACCTTTTCTACAACCCATGTTTTATTGCATTAGATCAATCCTCTCACATTGCATGATTAGGATCTAATTAAATTGTGGGATGGGAAGTAGATGAGGTAGTACCTATTACCTGTATTATTATGAAACCTTTGGGAGTTACTTCTACGTTTGCTTATTATGCCATGCTATGCTAGTAGACGTGGATTGGGTGAGGGATATCCATGACAGATGTGAGATTGATAATTTTAATGGTTTATCTAAGGTGGCAACTTAAACACACATCTGGGTGGATTGAGGCACCTGATGTCTATCAGGACTTCCTGTTTTTTTTTGGACCGCCACCCAGGCTCAAAGGGATCATAAGATAATTCATGCTAGAAACTTCCGTGTGCAGCCACATGCTACTATGGGCTCTAGCATAGTTGACTAAGTTGTGCGAACTCTTACGGGGTGGACTAGCAGATGTAGGGGATGTAGGTGTACCGGTCTACCCCACATGTAAGGTGCTAGTGCTTCTGAAAGACTATGTCTCGGTCATCCGTTTCTCAAACACCATGTAGTGCGAGAAAACAAACGGAGGCGATCGAGTCTTGTGGGGAAAAGTGCGCAAACCTCTACAGAGTTAACAAACTAATCATGATTAGCCGTGTCCCCGGTTATGGACAACTTGAGTATCTAGTACTTGAATATCATTGTGAATCTCAACATGTTACTTCTAATTAATGTTATTGGGTTTTAATTACTTTTAATTGGGATTGAGAATGCTGTCAACCATTCTCAATGTTTCACAACCACCATGATAGTAAATAAAATTTATTCCTTTGCAGTAGGGAAAAACTGGCTTTACGCAAAACTGTAACCATAGAGCTTTCCACCAGCCATATGTGCATGTAGTATAGCTGTTTCATTCCATTACTCTCTATGTGTTACTTTGCCAGCATATTCCATGTGCTGACCCGTTTTCGGTCTGCAACGTTAATGTTGCAGACTTTTCAGACGACGATTGAGGTGCGTTTAGGTCGTGGTTCTATACTCAGTGATGCCGCTGGAGTTGATGGACCCATTTATCTTCCAAGTCTTCCGCTGTTATCTTTAAAATATGGCCTTAAGCCATATTTATTATAATAAGTTCTTTTTCAGCCATCGATGTAATAAGTGTGTGATTGCAACTCTGCTATAAAACCTCGATGTACTGTGTGGTGTCAGCATTACTGATCCAGGGATGACACCGTAGCACAGTAGACGTGATCCATTCGGGTCAGGTCGCTACAATACTAATGGCGCACGGCGTGGTGCACCATTAGTATACCGGATACTAATGGCGCACCAGTGGTGCGCCATTAGTAAAAAATACTAGTGGCGTGGTGCGCCACTAGTAAGCCTTTTCCTAGTAGTGTGCCATATTAACCAACATTTAATTTTGATGAGTAGCATAAATGAGAGCGAACTAAATAATTAGATATGGTGTTTCGTCAATATGCAACTCGTTGCATATTGAGCTCCATTTAACTTGTAGTATTGTTTGTTGCACTTTGCCAGGCCATGACTCATTAAACCAGACATGCGTCATTCTTGATTGTGTATCATGACATGTTTATGTGATGGTTTTTTACCATGATGTTTGCTTCTTTCCGGTTGCGCTTCTCCTTGATAGTCCCGGTTACGTTGCGATTGTGAGGATCCGTTCGACTACTTTGGTTCATCTACTTCATTGACTCGGTCTTCTTCCTAGCGGGATTTCTAGCAAGATGACCGTCATATCTTGGATCTCACTACTACCTTTGCTATGCTAGTTGTCTTGACGATATCGCTATGTCGCGCTACCTACCACTTGTTTATTAAGCCTCCCAAATTGCCATGATATCCTCTATCCTTTTCTACCGCCTAGCATACCGTTGTTTAGCTATGTTACCACTTTGCTCAGCCCCTCTTATAGCGTCGCTAGTTGCAGGTGCAGATGCCGGATTTTCCATGTTGGGACATGGATATCATGGGATACCACAATATTTCTTATTTAATTAATGCATTTATATATTTGGTAAAGGGTGGAAGGCTCGGCCTTTTGCCTGGTGTTTTGTTCCACTCTTGCCGCCTTAGTTTCTATCATACCGGTGTTATGTTCCATGATTTTGCATCCCTAACACGGTGAGGGTTTATGGGCCCCTCTTGACAGTTCTCTTTGAATAAAACTCTTCCAGCAAGGCCCAACATTGGTTTTCCATTTGCCTAATAATAACTAAAACTTGCATAGGGACCTGCCGGCACCCAAGGTCTCTTAATCAACCCCCGGGCCAGTTCTCCTCATGAGCGTTGGTCCACCTACCTTGCAGTCAGTTGTGCCACCTCGGGGCAACTAAATGTATTTGGCTATCATCCACTTAGCATAGACGGTGTTGACCTGAGAATGAGATACGCGCGGCTCCTATCAGGGTATCGACGCACCGGGTGGTCTTGCAGGTTTTGTTTTACCATTGTCAAAATGTCTTGTGCACCGAGATTCCGAGTCTGAACAGAGCCCGAGATGGAGGGTTGTCTCCGCCGATCGTGAGCTTGTCATGGGTATGTTCGGACACCCCTGCAGGGTTTAAACTTTCAAGAGCCGTGCCCACGGTTATGTGGCAGATGGGAACTAAACTAAATTAAGATACACCAACCGCGTGCGTAACCGTGACTGTGTCTTTTCGGGTTCATTTGAGAAGAGAACACGGTTCGGTTGTGTTTGAACGTAAGTAGTTCAGGATCACTTATTGTTCATTACTTGTTCTCGACCGTTGCGTAGTTTCTCATCTTACTCTTGTACTCGTAAGTCATCCACGATACAATTCTTAGTGCTTGCTGCAACCTCACCACTTATCCTTTCCATACCCATTAAGCTTTTCTAGTCTTGATACCCATGGTAATGGGATTGGTGAGTCCTCGTTGCTCACAGTTTACTACAATAATAGTTGTAGGTACGGGTAATGTGATGATCTGATGAGGGAGCGATGCTTGCTTGTTTTGGAGTTGTTCTTCTGCGTCTTCTTTGCTCAAGGGATAGGTTCCAGGTTGGGGAGCCTGTGATTAGCACGGTGGATGTTGTTCTTCTTTTTTCGTTTGATTTCATCCGTAGTCGGACCTTGCTTTTCTGTATGATGATTGCTATGTATTGATGAATGATACGTCTCCAACATATCTATAATTTTTTATTGTTCCATGATATTAAATTATCTGTTTTGGATGTTTAATGGGCTTTACTAAGCATTTTTATATTATTTTTGGGACTAACCTACTAACCCAAGCCCCAATGCAAATTGCTGTTTTTTTGCCTATTTCAGTGTTTCGTAGAAAAGGAATATCAAACCGAATGGAACCTTCGGGAGAGTTATTTTTGGAACAAACGTGACCCAGGGGACTTGGAGTGGACATCAAGAAACAAATGAGGTGGCCACGAGGCAGGGGGCGCGCCCTCCACCCTCGTGGGCCCGTCGTAGCTCCACCGACCTACTTCTTCCTCCTATATATACCCATATACCCTGAAAACATCCAGGAGCACCACGAAACCCTATTTCCGCCGCCGCAACCTTCTTTACCCAAAAGATCCCATCTTGGGGCCTTTTCCGGAGCTCCACCGGAGGGGGAATCAATCACGGAGGGCTTCTACATCAACACCATAGCCTCTCCGATGATGTGTGAGTAGTTTACATCAGGCCTTCGGGTCCATAGTTATTAGCTAGATGGCTTCTTCTCTCTCTTTGGATCTCAATACAATGTTCTCCTCGATCTTCTTGGAGATCTATTTGATGTAACTCATTTTGTGGTGTGTTTGTCGAAATCCGATGAATTGTGGGTTTATGTTCTAGTTTATCTATGAACAATATTTGTTTCTTCTGTGAATTCTTTTATGTATGATTGGTTATATTTTTAAGTCTCTTCGAATTATCAGTTTGGTTTGGCCTACTAGATTGATCTTTCTCACAATGGGAGAAGTGCTTACCTTTGGGTTCAATCTTGCGGTGTCCTTTCCCAGTGATAGCAGGGGCAACAAGGCACATATTGTATTATTGTCATCGAGGATAAAAAGATGGGGTTTATATCATATTGCTTGAGTTTATCCCATCTACATCATGTCATCTTGCTTAATGCGTTAGTCTATTCTTATGAACTTAATACTCTAGATGCATGCTGGATAGCGGTCGATGTGTGGAGTAATAGTAGTAGATGGAGAATCGTTTCGGTCTACTTATCGCGGACGTGATGCCTATATACATGATCATGCCTAGATATTCTCATAATTATGCACTTTTCTATCAATTTCTCGACAGTAATGTGTTACTCTGTTCTTTATATTCCAATCTATATCATAAAAATACCAAAAATATTTATCTTATTATTATCTCTATCAGATCTCACTCTGGTAAGTGACCGTGAAGGGATTGACGAACCCATTATCGTGGTTGTTGGGAGGTTCTTATTTGTTTGTGCAGGTACGAGGGACTTGTGTGTAGTCTCCTACTGGATTGAGACCTTGGTTCTCAAGAACCGAGGGAAATACTTACGTTACTTTGCTGCATCACCCTTTCCTCTTGAAGGGAAAACCAACACAGTGCTCAAGAGGTAGCAAGAAGGAATTCTGGCGCCGTTGCCAAGGAGATATATTCACAAGTCAAGACATACCAAGTACCCATCACAAACTCTTATCCCTCGCATTACATTATTTGCCATTTGCCTCTCATTTTCCTCTCCCCCACTTCACCCTTTCAATTTTATTCGCCCTCTTTTTCCATTCCCCTTCTCTATTCTAGTTCGTCTCTTTTCGCTTGCTTCTTGTGTGCTTGTGTGTTGGATTGTTTGTCATGATGGCTCAAGATAATACTGAATTGTGTGATTTTTCCAATACCAACAATAATGATTTTATTAGCACTACGATTGCTCCTCTTACCGATGCCGAATCTTGTGAAATTAATACTGCTTTGCTGAATCTTGTCATGAAAGATCCATTTTCTGGCCTTCCTAGTGAAGATGCCGCTACCCATCTAAAGAGCTTTGTTGATTTGTGTGATATGCAAAAGAAGAAAGATGTGGATAGTGATATTGTTTAATTGAAGCTATTCCCGTTTTCACTTAGAGATCATGCTAAAACTTGGTTTTCATCTTTGCCTAAAAATAGTATTGATTCATGGAATAAGTGCAAAGATGCTTTTATCTCTAAGTATTTTCCTCCTGCTAAAATCATCTATCTTAGAAACGATATTATGAATTTTAAGCAACTTGATCATGAACATGTTGCACAATCTTGGGAGAGGGTGAAATTAACGATACGTAATTGCCCTACACATGGTTTGAATCTTTGGGTGATTATAGAAAACAATTATGCTGGATTGATTCTAGAAATCATTTAGATTCAGCCGCAGGAGGCAATTTTATGGAAATCACTTTAGGAGAAGATAGCAAACTCCTAGATAATATTATCATTAATTATTCTCAATGGCACACCGAAAGATCTACTAGTAAAACGGTTCATGCTATAGAAGAAATTAATGTTTTGAGTGGAAAGATGGATGAACTTATGAAACTGTTTGCCAATAAGAGTGTTTCTTCTGATCCTGATGATATGCATTTGTATACTTTGATTGATAATAATAATGAATCTATGGATGTGAATTTTGTTGGTAGGAACAATTTTGGTAATAAGGCGTATAGAGGTAATTTTAATCCTAGGTCGTTTCCTAGTAATTCCTCTAATAATTATAGTAATTCCTACAACAATTCTTATGGAAATTATAATAAGATGCCCTTTGATTTTGAATCTAGTATTGAAGAATTTATTAGTTCGCAAAAGAGTTTCAATGCTTTGATTGAAGAAAAATTGGCTAAGATTGATGAGTTGGCCAGGAACGTGGATAGAATTTCTCGAGATGTTGATTATTTTAAACATAGATCTATTCCACCTAAGCATGATATCAATGAGTCTCTCAAAGCCATGAGAATTTCCATTGATGAGTGCAAAGAAAGAACCCTAGGATGCGTGCAAAAATAGATTGCTTTATCAAAGCGTGTTCTTCTAGATTTGATGATAATAAGGATGAAGATCTAAAAGTGATTGATGTGTCCCCTATTAAATCTTTGTTTCAATCCTGATAATGATGGGACTGGAGATGAGTCAACTTTAGTTAAAAGGCGTCCCAATGATTCGGTGTTTTTAGATCTTAATGCTAAAATTGGTAAGAGTGGGATTGGAGAGGTCAAAACTTTACATACCAATGAACCCACTATTTTGGATTTCAAGGAATTTAATTATGATAATTGTTCTTTAATAGATTGTATTTCCTTGTTGCAATCCGTGCTAAATTCTCCGCATGCTTATAATCAAAATAAAGATTTTACTAAACATATCGTTGATGCTTTAATGCAATCTTATGAAGAAAAGCTTGAATTGGAAGTTTCTATCCCTCGAAAACTTCATGATGAATGGGATCCTACTATTAAAATTAAAATTAAAGATCATGAATGCTATGCTTTATGTGATTTGGGTGCTAGCGTTTCCACGATTCCAAAAACTTTGTGTGATGTGTTAAGTTTCCGTGAATTTGATGATTGTTCTTTAAACTTGCACCTTGCGGATTCCACCATTAAGAAACCTATGGGAAGAATTAATGATGTTCTTATTGTTGCAAATAGGAATTATGTGCCTGTAGATATCATTGTTCTTCATATAGATTGCAATCCTACATGTCCCAGTATTCTTGGTAGGCCTTTCCTTAGAACGATTGGTGCAATTATTGATATGAAAGAAGGGAATATTAGATTCCAATTTCCATTAAGGAAAGGCATGGAACACTTTCATAGAAAAAAAATTAAATTACCTTATGAATCTATTATGAGAGCCACTTATGGATTTCTTACCAAAGATGACAATACATAGATCTATCCTTGCTTTTATGCCTAGCTAGGGGCGTTAAACGATATCGCTTGTTGGGAGGCAACCCAATTTTCTTTTTGTTTCTTGCTTTTTGGTTCTGTATAGTAATAAATAATTCATCTAGCCTCTGTTATGATTGTGTTTTTATGTTTTAAGTAGTGTTTGTGCCAAGTAGAACCTTTGGGAAGACTTGGGGAAAGTCTTTCCGATCTTGCTGTAAAAAACAGATATTTGCTTCCATTTTTTACTGGAGTGTGCGATTAGGTTGATTCTTTTTGCATATTATTAATATATAAATGACTCACTTCTATCAATTTATTTTATAATTTTTGGGGTTACAGAAGTATTCGAAACCTACATATTACCACAGACTGTTTTGTTTTTGATAGATTCTGTTTTTCGTGTGTTGTTTGCTTATTTTGATGCATCTATGGCTAGTATCGGAGGGTATGAACCATATAGAAGTTGGAATAGAGTAGGTTTAACACAAAATAAATAAAGAATGAGTTCATTACAGTACCTTAAGTAGTGGTTTGTTTTCTTATACTAATGGAGCTCATGAGATTTTATGTTTACCTTTTGTGTTGTGAAGTTTTTCAAGTTTTGGGTAAAGATTTGATGGATTATGGAATAAGGAGTGGCAAGAGCCTAAGCTTTGGTATGCCAAAGGCACCCCAAGGTAAAATTAAAGGACAAACAAAAGCCTAAGCTTGTGGATGCCCCGGAAGGCATCCCCTCTTTTGTCTTCTTCAATCGGTAACTTTACTTGAGGCTATATTTTTGTTCACCACATGATATGTGTTTTGCTTGGAGCGTCTTGTATGATTTGAGTCTTTGCTTTTTAGTTTTCCACAATCATCCTTGATGTACACACCTTTTGGGAGAGACACACATAAATTGGAATTTATTAGAATACTCTATGTGCTTCACTTATATCTTTTGTGCTAGATAATTTTGCTCTAGTGCTTCACTTATATCTTTTAGAGCACGGTGGTGGTTTTCTTTTATAGAAATTATTGATCTCTCATGCTTCACTTATATTATTTTGGGAGTCCCTTAGAACAGCATGGTTATTTTCTTTAGTTATGAAATTAGTCTTAATATGATAGGCATCCAAGATGGGTATAATAAAAACTATCATAAAAAGTGCATTGAATACTATGAGAAGTTTGATACTTGATGATTGTTTTAAGATATGAAGATGGTGATATTAGAGTCATGCTAGTTGAATAGTTGTGAATTTGAGAAATACTTGTGTTGAAGTTTGTGATTCCCGTATTAGAGTCATGCTAGTTGAACCGTTATGTGATGAAGTTAGAGCATGATTTATTTATTGATTGTCTTCCTTATGAGTGGCGGTCGGGGACGAGCGATGGTCTTTTCCTACCAATGTATCCCCCTAGGAGCATGCGCGTAGTACTTTGTTTCGATAACGAATAAATTTTTGCAATAAGTATATGAGTTTTTTATGACTAATGTTGAGTCCATGGATTATACGCACTCTCACCCTTCCACCATTGCTAACCTCTCTATTAGCGCGCAACTTTCGCCGGTACCATAAAACCCACCATATACCTTCCTCAAAACAGCCACCATATCTACCTATTATGGCATTTCCATAGCCATTCCGAGATATATTGCCATGCAACTTTCCACCGTTCCTTTTATTATGACACGCTTCATAATTGTCACATTGCTTTGCATGATCATGTAGTTGATATCGTATTTGTGGCAAAGCCACCGTTCATAATTCTTTCATACATGTCACTGATGAGTCATTGCACATCCCAGTACACCGCCGGACTCATTCACATAGAGTCATCTTTTGTTCTAAGAATTGAGTTGTAATTTTTGAGTTTGTAAGTAAATAAAAGTGTGATGATCATCATTATTAGAGCATTGTCCCAAGTGAGCAAAGGATGATGGAGACTATGATTCCCCCGCAAGTCGGGATGAGACTCCGGACGAAAAAAAGAGGCCATAAAAAGAAGAAGAAGAAGAAGGCCCAAATAAAAAAAATGAGAGAAAAAGAGAGAAGGGACAATGTTACTATCCTTTTACCACACTTGTGCTTCAAAGTAGCACCATGATCTTCATGATAGAGAGTCTCCTATGTTATCATTTTCATATACTAGTGGGAATTTTACATTATAGAACTTGGCTTGTATATTCCAATGATGGGCTTCCTCAAAATGCCCTAGGTCTTCATGAGCAAGCAAGTTGGATGCACACCCACTTAGTTTCTTTTGTTGTGCTTTCATACACTTATAGCTCTAGTGCATCCGTTGCATGGCAATCCCTAGTCACTCACATTGATATCTATTGATGGATATCTCCATAGCCCGTTGATATTGTGACGCTCCCGAGTCAATCGTACACTAATCATACACGCAAACATGTATGATCAAGATCAGGGACTCACGGGAAGATATCACAACACAACTCTACAAATAAAATAAGTCATACAAGCATCATATTACAAGCCAGGGGCCTCGAAGGCTCGAATACAAGAGCTCGATCATAGACGAGTCAGTGGAAGCAACAATATCTAACTACAGACATAAGTTAAACAAGTTTGCCTTAAGAAGGCTAGCACAAACTGGGATACAGATCGAAAGAGGCGCATGCCTCCTGCCTGGGATCTTCCCAAAATACTCCTAGTCGTCAGCGGGCTGCACGTAGTAGTAGGCGCCTCCAGTGTAGTAGGAGACGTCGTCAACGGTGGCGTCTGGCTCCTGGACTCCATCGCCTGGTCGCAGCAATCAGGTATAGAAAGGGGGAAAAGAGGGAGCAAAGCAACCGTGAGTACTCATCCAAAGTACTCGCAAGCAAGGAGCTACACTACATATGTATGCATTGGTATCAAATGGAACAAGGGTATCATATGTGGACTGAACTGCAGAATGCCAGAATAAGAGGGGGATAGCTAGTCCTATCGAAGACTACGCTTCTGGCCACCTCCATCTTGCAGCATGCAGAAGAGAGCAGAAGGTAAGTTCACCAAGCAGCATCGTGTAGCATAAACCTACCCGGCGATCCTCCCCTCGTCGCCCTGTTAGAGAGCGATCACCGGGCTGTATCTGGCACTTGGAAGGGTGAGTTTTATTAAGTATCTGGTTCTAGTTGTCATAAGGTCAAGGTAAAACTCCAAGTCGCCCTGTTACCGAAGATCACGGCTATTCGAATAGATTAACTTCCCTGCAGGGGTGCACCACATTTCCCAACACGCTCGATCCCCTTTGTCCGGACACACTTTACTGGGTCATGCCCGGCCTCGGAAGATCAACACATCGTAGCCCCACCTAGGCACAATAGAGATGTCAGCACGCCGATCTAAATCCTATGCGCGCCGGGGTCTAGGACCATCGCCCATTGCACACCTACACGTTGCGTGGGCGGCCGGAGAGTAGACCTAGCAACCTCCATTACAAAGGAAGTTACGTTACGCGGTCCAACCCGGCACGCGCCGCTCAGTAGCTGACGTCACGAAGGCTTCGGCTGATACCACGACGTCGAGTTCCCATAACTGTTCCCGCGTAGTTGGTTAGTGCGTATAGGCCAGTAGCCAGACTCAGATCAAATACCAAGATCTCATTAAGCGTGTTATCTTGAAGTCAACGCGAACGCCGACCAGGGCCAGGCCCACCTCTCACCTAGGTGGTCTCAACCTACCCCGTCGCTCCGGCACAAAGATCCACACAAAGAGCCGCCGGGAAAGTATGTCCTTCCAGCCCCCAATTCGTGAATCAACCGCCAGTACTCAGCGAGCCGACCCGACTTTAGTCACAACATATATCATGTGTAATAGGAATAGTATATATCCATGATCAACACCCGACATGATCACGGCCCGATAGTATAGCATGGTAGACAGACAAGAATGTAGGGCCACTGATGATAAACTAGCATCCTATACTAAGCATTTAGGATTGCAGGTATGGTATCAACAGCTTTAGCAACAATGACAGGCTATGCATCAGAATAGGATTAACAGAAAGCAGTAAAATGCTACACTACTCTAATGCAAGCAGTAGAGAGAAGAGTAGGCGATATCTGGTGATCAAGGGGGGGGGGCTTGCCTGGTTGCTCCGGCAAGAGAGAGGGGTCGTCAACACCGTAGTCGTACTGGGTAGCAGCGGCGTCGGTCTCGGTGTTTAGCGAGAGAAGAGGGGGAAGAAACAATAAATATTAAGCAAATAGATGCATAGCGATGCATGACATGAGAAGTAGCGATGCATGACATGAGAAGTAGCGATGCATGACATGAGAAGTACCAGTGAAGGGGGGGAAACATCCGGGAAAATATCCCCGGTGTTTCGCCTTTTCGGACAAACAAACCGGAGGGGGAAATTTGCATGTTCGCTATGCTAGAGATGCGTGGTGGACGAACAGGCTGCGTATCCAGATTCGTCTCGCCATTCTGAGCAACTTTCATGTACAAAGTTTTTCCATCCGAGCTACGGTTTATTTTATATTAATTTTAAAAGATTTAAATTAATGTTAGCATTTAATTAATTAATTTAATTCAACATTATCCAGAATAGTGTTTGCTGACGTCAGCATGATGTCAGCAGTTAACTGGTCAACCTGACCACTGGGTCCCACTAGTTAGTGACACATTTTAATTAACCAATTATAATTAACCTAATCATGATTAATTAGGGGTGGGCTCCACTGTCATTGATTGATTAATTAACTAACCAAGTTTAATTAGTTTAGTTAATTGATTAGCTTAATTAATCAAAATTAATTAAGTTAATTAATTCTTTAATTAATTAATTATTTTTATTTAATTCTTTAATTAATTAATTATTTTTATTTGTGACACATTTATTTATTTATTTTTATTTAATTAATTAAGATAATAAAAATAAATAAATAAATAAAAATAATAAAAATAAATATGTCGTGAGCGGAAGATCAACACGTCGGAGCCCCACCTAGGCACAACAGAGAGGCGTCCGGCGAGGGGGGTATCCCCGGGCGGCGGATGGTGGGTCGGGCGCGGCGTTGGGGCTGGGCGCCAGCGGCGGGGTGTGAGGGCATGGTCGCCCCGATCCCGATCTGGATCGGGGGAGGGGGAGAGAGCGAGTGGGGGGGAGTGCGTGGTGGTAGTGGGTTAGGGTTTGGACGAGGCCGGCCATATAGGCCAGTGGGGTTTGCGGGGTGGGCCGGCTGCCTGGAGCTGAGGCCCAATTTGCCGGGGGGGGGGGTTCTGCTTTTTTATTTCTATTGTTTTATTTTTACCTTTTCTTTTCTATTTCTTTATTTCTCCTGCCTATAGTTTAGCTAGCAAAAGAATTTTGGTGAACGTGAAACTTGGCACTTAAGTATTGGGTCATATAACTGACTTGCACACAAAGTTTCAAGTCATTTTGAAAAGGATTAATATTTGTATTCTTTTAAAAGGTTAATTTGAATGTTGTTTGTCCCTATTTTAAATTATCTTAGAGGCATATAAACATTCCCAATATGTTGTTTGATGTTTGTTAATTTGTTAGTGAGTACTTACAACCTTTTGACCATTTTTAATTCACTGTTTTATGAAATTATAATTTGACTTGTTATTTGAATTTGAATTTGATCCCAATTTGAAACAAGTGAGGTTTAGCAAAAGTTAAATTATGATGACCTGGCATGATTAGCAAGGGTTTACTGTAACTTAACTATCTGGGCGTCACAGATATGCCTAGTTGATGTTAGACTATCTTCTCCTTTTTGTCTTCTCTACAACCACCATTCTATTCATAGTGCTATGTCCATGGCTCACGATCATGTATTGCGTGAAGATTAAAAAGGTTTGAGAACATCAATAGTATGAAACTATTGCTTGGCTTGTCATCGGGGTTGTGCATGATTTAAATACTTTGTGTGATGAAGATAGAGCATAGGCAGACTATATGATTTTATAGGGATGACTTTCTTTGGCCATGTTATTTTGAGAAGACATGATTGCTTTGTTAGTATGCTTGAAGTATTACTATTTTTATGTCAATATTAAACTTTTGTATTGAATATTTCGGATCTGAACATTCATGCCGCAATAAACAAAATTACATTGAGAAATATACTAGGTAGCATTCCACATCAAAAAATTCTGTTCTTATCATTTACCTACTCGAGGACGAGCAGAAATTAAGCTTGGGGATTCTTGATACATCTCCAACGTATCTATAATTTTTGATTGTTCCATGCTATTAAATTATCTATTTTGGATGTTTAATGGGCTTTACTAAGCAGTTTTATATTATTTCTAGGACTAACCTACTAACCCAAGGCCTAGTGCTAATTGTTGTTTCTTTGCCTATTTCCGTGTTTCGTAGAAAAGGAATATCAAACGGAATCCAAACGGAATGAAACCTTCGGGAGAGTTATTTTTGGAACAAACGTGACCCAGGGGACTTGGAGTGGACGTCAAGAAACAAACGAGGCGGCCACGAGGCAGGGGGCGCGCCCTCCACCCTCGTGGGCCCCTCGTAGCTCCACCGACCTACTTCTTCCTCCTATATATACCCATATACCCTGAAAACATCCAGGAGCACCACGAAACCCTATTTCCGCCGCCGCAACCTTCTTTACGCAAAAGATCCCATCTTGGGGCCTTTTCCGGAGCTCCACCGGAGGGGGAATCAATCACAGAGGGCTTCTACATCAACACCATAGCCTCTCCGATGATGTGTGAGTAGTTTACCTCAGGCCTTCGGGTCCATAGTTATTAGCTAGATGGCTTCTTCTCTCTCTTTGGATCTCAATACAATGTTCTCCTCAATCTTCTTGGAGATCTATTTGATGTAACTCATTTTGTGGTGTGTTTGTCGAAATCCGATGAATTGTGGGTTTATGTTCTAGTTTATCTATGAACAATATTTGTTTCTTCTGTGAATTCTTTTATGTATGATTGGTTATATTTTTAAGTCTCTTCGAATTATCAGTTTGGTTTGGCCTACTAGATTGATCTTTCCTGCAATGGGAGAAGTGCTTAGCTTTGGGTTCAATCTTGCGGTGTCCTTTCCCAGTGACAGCAAGGCACGTATTGTATTGTTGCCATCGAGGATAAAAAGATGGGGTTTATATCATATTGCTTGAGTTTATCCCTCTACATCGTGCCATCTTGCTTAATGCGTTACTCTGTTCTTATGAACTTAATACTCTAGATGCATGATGGATAGCGATCGATGTGTGGAGTAATAGTAGTAGATGCATGCTGGATACGGACGTGATGCCTATATACATGATCATGCCTAGATATTCTCATAATTATGCACTTTTCTATCTTGAGAGAAGCCACTAGTTAGACCTATGGCCCCCATGTCTATTCTCTATTATATTAATCACCCGTCAACTAGCTATTTCTGTCGCCATTTATTTTGCAATCTTTATATTCCAATCTATATCATAAAAATACCAAAAAAATCATCTTATTATTATTATCTCTATCAGATCTCACTCTCGTATGTGACCGTGAAGGGATTAACAACCCCTTTATCGCATTGGTTGCGAGGTTCTTATTTGTCTGTGCAGGTACGAGGGACTTGCGTGTAGTCTCCTACTGGATTGATACATTGGTTCTCAAAAACTGAAGGAAATACTTACACTACTTTGCTGCATCACCCTTTCCTCTTCAAGGGAAAACCAATGCAGTGCTCAAGAGGTAGCAATGAACTATTGTATTGATGTTGTAGCTTGTGGCGAGTGTAAGCCTTTATCTTGTATTCTCATCTATTCAGTACATGGTATGTTGTAATGGTATCCACCTTGCTATGCGCTCGTAATGCGGTTATGCCCTAGTCATGAATTCATCACGTGATTGGGATAGAATCGCATCTTGGGCGCTACACGGGGATGAACCCCGGGTAGGCAATGGAACCCGGATCCTTTTCAAAAACATCGGGGCCAGCAACGCCCCTCAATCCGGCTCACACTTGAGCGGGTTGCTCAACCCGGCCAAAAATACTCAACCCGACTCCGACGGGAAGCGCGAGACGGCCAAACTCTGCACAACCAAGACTTCTCCAAAAAGCCAGCTCCCCCTTGGCGTGTTCCTCAACCCGGCCACGGGTCAGCTCCTGTCCCATCCCAGCCGTACAACGGGACGAGTCTCCATCTGATGGTGAGCAGGGCAACAGTTCCCCACCAACTCCTCTGGTCAGCCGACGCATGGCAACAGTGTCCCACCTACCCTGCTTACCAGGGTTGGCGTAGCTACAATACGCCCGACGTCACCGCTAATGCCGGCAAGCAGTGACCTGACGGGGTGCCACTATGGCAGACTCGACCCGGCCTCTCTGTGACGATCGACAAGACGGCAAATAGTGCCCCCGGCGCACGGGGATCACACCCGGAGAACCCGGCGAGCCCTGACACCCGGCGGGTCCCAGCGTCGGCTTCCCGTACAATGACAACTCGGCCCCATGGCCTTGTAACATTACCATTGTATCCCTGGGGGTTGCCTATAAAACCCCCTAGGAGTTCTCATGCATGCGGGCAAGCAACTCACACACGCGGACACAAGATCAATTAGACTAGCAACACATTAGGAGAGGGAGCAGCCTAAGCCTTAGCCTGCCTTCCTTCTTCCTCCATACAGCTCTAGGAGCAACTCTGTACTGTTACGAACGAACTATAGTCGGCAGGACTAGGGGTGTTATCTCTCCGGAGAGCCCCGAACCTGGGTATGTCTTGCGTCCCTCGCTCGCTCATGCCTACCTCGCTTCTAGAGCCCACCGGTGCTCTCGAGCCTCCTCCTCTCTTTACCCATCACTTGTCATCTATCGTGCACCCACCAAGACAGTTGGCGCCCACCGTGGGGCTAATCAAGGTCCCGGCCGGAGACATGTTCCAGATGGGGCTCCCCTCTGACTCCGATGAGCCCGTCACGCTGGCGGACGACATCATCGACGCGTTGCACATCTCCGATGCGCTCGCGGTCGATGAGTACCCCATCGAGGTACTTGACATCTCCAGCTTTCCCGTCTCCCTCGGCGACGGCGCTCTTGCCGGGGCGATGGACCTCTACATAGAGGTATTCGTCACCGACACCGGCACTTCTTCATCCAGCATGTCATGGAAGGCTGCCGAAGCTAGGGCCGTAGCGGATCGCGCCAACCCACCTAATCCGCTGCGTGCCACAATGAAGAGCCTTCGCTTCCCCATCACCACTGACGTCGACACCTCCAACATCGCCGAGACCCGGACTCGGCTCGAGGAAGACCGCCAGCGTCTGCTGGAGCTGTCCGAGATGCTCGCTGCCATGCAGTGCCGCCTAGACCCCGCTTAGCTGGAGCGCAACGCCGCCTACGGATTCAGGCCTGCCGCAGCCCAGCCAAGCCGGGTCGTCGATGTGCGGGCTCGGGGCGGCACAATCGGCCGCACCTTTGGTGCAATCACTCTCGTCTACGAGACTCCCGTGGAGAATATGCGCGCCGTCCAGGCGGCCGCAGTCGGTCTGGATCAACTTGTAGGCGAGGAGCTGAAAGACCGCCTGAAGTTGGTGAACGACCTCATCGACGTGGCCAATGCGCAGCACGATAGCCTCAACCAACTCGCCAAGCCGGCGGGATCTGGCTCCATCCAAACTAACGGTCCCAATGACCAGCAGAACACGACATATTCGCCACCCAACGAAGCGAACTCCGGCTGCACCCGGACCCGGCGTAACCGCGCCCCGACGACTGGCGGCGGCTTGGGCGACTAGCTTGTCCCGGAAGGCCGGCACCGGCGTGATCCTGCCCCACAACTAGGCCAGCATCCGGCTTCTGCCGACTCGCCCCCCCCGTCGAGCGGTCGCTGACCGGCTAGGCCCGCACGCCATCGATGACGCCGACGCTCGCCACCGCCTCGATCAACTCGCCCTCTCCCTGGAGCTGGAAGAGAACAACGCCGTTGGGCCGGCGTGCTTCGGCTCACGCATCCGAGATTAGCCCTTCCCCAAAGGGTTCACGCTCCCCCACAACACCCCCAAGTACAACGGCACCATCAAGCCAGAGGACTAGCTCATCGACTACACCACTGCCATCGGCATCGCAGGCGGCAACTGTCGTCTCGTCGTGCGCTACGTGCCACTCATGCTCCAAGGTTTAGCCCGCATGTGGTTGAACAGCCTACCATCAGGCAGCATCAACGCGTGGGTCGACTTCGAACAAGCCTTCGTGCACAACTTCATCGGGACCTACAAGCTACCCGACCGACCCAACCAGCTCGCCATGTCCGTGTAGGGACCGACGGAGACCGGCCGCGAGTACCTCGCACGCTAGACCGAGCTCCAGAACAGCTGTGATGGCGTCCACGAAGTCCAGGCCATCCAGTACTTCGTCAACGGGTGCCGGGATGGCACACTCCTCAAGCACAAGTTCTTGTGCTCCGAGCCGGCCACCATGGTCGCGCTCATGGTCATGGCGGACAAATACGCCAACGCCGACTCCGCCATGAAGATCTAGGTGCCGCTGGACGAAGCCGGCAAGGCAAAGCCGGTTCCTCCTCCCAAGCCAGTTGGCGAAAGCAGCCGGCAGCAGCACAACCAGCAGAACAATAAGCGCAAGGCCGACCAGCCGGCTGAGCGCTACGACAACCGGCTCATTGCGGCCGCGAAATAGGCACTCGCGACCGAGCTAGCCGCCAAACACCGGCAAACTGGCAAGACGACATGGCAATCCATCATGAGCATCAAGGAGATGCTCGACGCTCCTTGCAAGCACCACAGCGGCGCGAGGCCATCCACGCACACGCTTCAGCAGTGCGCCATCACCAAGCGCATCATGCAGGGTGACATCCTGCCCCCTCCGGCTCCGGCTCCGGGAGTTGGGCAGCCACCTCCCCCTCCTCCTCCGCCTCCTATAGGTGGCGCGATGCACGGCGACGTCTACCCCGACCAGAACACGACCTACATCATCTTCACCATCCTCGGTGACGATAAGTGTAGCGAGCGCCTGATTCAGCAGCAGGTGAACACCATTGTCCCAACCAAGCCGGAGTAGATGCACTGGTCGGAGCACCCTGTCACCTGGACCCGGGAAGACCACCTGGTCGTCATGCCGAACCCGGGTGGCTACGCCCTCATCCTCAACCCCACCATTTATCGCGCCTTGGCGCACATGCAAGTTCTCCAATGGTCCTCATCGACAACGACAACAGTATCAACATCCTCTATCGCGACACCAAGACCAAGCTCAGCCTCGAGGCGAAAGACCTGGAGCCGACCCGGACGATCTTCCACGGCATCGTTCTCGGCCTCTCCTGCTCCTCGATCGGGCGGATCCGGCTCGACGTCCTGTTCAGCACCAGCGACCACTTCCATCGCGAGGCACGCTAGTTCGATGTGGTGGATCTGTCCAGCGCGTATCATGCGCTGCTGGGCCGGCCCGCACTCGCCAAGTTCATGGTCGTCCCCCACTACGCTTATCTGAAGATGAAGCTGCCGGTTCCGAAAGGCCTCATAACCATCACCGGCGATTACCGCAAGTCCCTGGAGTGTGCTCGAGACTGCGCCAAACTGGCCGAGTCACTGGTCATAGCCCAGGAACGGCGCCAGCTCTACCGGATCATTGCCCTGGGCAGCAAGATGCCATCGTGCCAGTTCCTATCGAGGAGCCGGCCGACGAGGGCTCGTTCAAGCCCTCCAAGGAGACCAAGAAAGTCAAGCTGAACCCGGAAGACCCCAGCTGCAGCAAGTATGTTGCCGTGGGCACCCGCCTCGACAGCAAATAGGAAGGCGAGCTCGTCGACTTCCTCCGTGAGAATCGGGATATCTTTTATTGGAACCCAAAGGACATGTCGGGTATCCCGAGGAAGTACGCCGAGCACAAGCTCCACGTCCGCAAGGACGCCATGCCTGTTCGCCAACCCCTACGTCATTTCTCTGAGGAGAAGAGAAGAACGATCGGTGAAGAAGTCGCCAAGCTTTTGGCGGCCGGCTTCATCATGGAGGTGTTCCACCCCAAGTGGCTGGCCACCCAGTCCTCGTCCTGAAGAAAAACAATAACGGGCGCATGTGTATCGACTACACTAGCCTGAACAAGGCTTGCCCCAAGGATCCATTCGCCCTCCCTTGGATTGATCAAGTCATCGACCGCACCGCCGGCTGCGAACTTCTATCCTTCCTGGATGCTTACTCCAGCTATCATCAGATAAAGCTGGACCCGGCCGACGCCCTGAAGACGTCTTTCATCACGCCCTTTGGAGCGTATTGCTACATTACCATGTCATTTGCCCTGAAGAACGCTGGCGCCACCTTCCAGCGCTGCATGCAGAAATGGCTGCTGCCACAACTCGGCCACAACATTCACCTCTACATGGATGACATCACGGTGAAGACCAAGAAGCACCTCATGCTCCTTGACGACCTGAAGGAAACCTTCGCCAACCTGCGCGAGTACTGAGTGAAGCTCAACCCGGAGAAATGCATTTTCGGCGTCCCGGCCAGAAAGCGACTCGGTTTCCTCGTCTCGGAGCGTGGCATTGAGGCGAACCCGGAGAAAATTAAGGCCATCGAGCGCATGCGCAAGCTGGCTCGGTTGCACGATGTCGAGAAGTTCATCGGCTGCTTGGCCTCGGTCAGCCAGTTTCTCAGCCGGCTGGGCGAGAGGGCCTTGCCCCTGTATCAGTTGATGAAGAATACGACACCGTTTGAATGGAATGGCCAGGAAGACGAAGCCTTTCGGGACCTCAAATGCATGCTCTGCACCGCAGCCGTCCTGGCCGCACCGGCCAAGAAGGAGCCGTTGTTTCTATACATTGCCGCCACCTTGCGGCTGGTCAGCACGATGATGGTGGTCGAGCGACCAGAGAAGGGCAAGATCCAAGCCGGCCAGCGCCCGGTCTACTAGCTGAGCGAGGTGCTCTTCGCCTCCAAGCAGAACTACCCACACTACCAGAAGATGTGTTACGGCGTGTATTTTACCGCAAAGAAGTTGAAGCAGTATTTCCAAGAGCACGTTGTTACCATGGTCAGCATGGCCCCTCTCAGCGAGATCATTGGCTGCCGGGATGCCTCTGGCCGGGTTGCGAAGTGGGCACTCGAGCTAGCCGACCATACCATCATCTACGAACCCCGCACCACGATCAAGTCCCAAGCATTGGCCGACTTCCTCGTCTACTAGAACGACACCCAGTACCAGCCACCGCCGCCAGATTCAATGTACTCACGGATGCACTTCGATGTCTCCAAGATGCGCCTTGGCCTAGGGGCCGGCATCGTGCTATCTTCCCCGAAGGGCGACCGGCTTCGGTACACGCTCCAGATCCACTTTGCTGCCTCCAACAACGTCGCCAAGTACGAAGCTCTTGTGCATGGCCTCCGGCTTGCCAAGGAACTCGGCATCCGGCGCATCCTATGCTATGGCGACTCGGATTTGGTGGTACAATAGTGTAACACCCACGATGCGGATATATCTCCCACGTGTCGAGGGACGACTTAGAGGCATAACCGCATGGTGGTATTGTCGCAAGAGGGGTAATCTTCACACAATCCCATGTACTAAATAAGGAAGGGATAAAGAGTTGGCTTACAATTGCCACTTCACACAAATAAAAAGTTAAACATACATCATCCAGAGTACAATCAAGGTCTGACTACGGAACCAAAATAAAAGAAGACAACCCCAAATGCTAGATCCCCGATCGTCCCAACTAGGCTCCACTACCGACCATCAGGAAACGAAACATAGTAACGACCAAGGTCCTCGTCGAACTCCCACTTGAGTTCGGTAGCATCACCTGCACTGGTATCGTCGGCACTTGCAACTATTTGGAAGAATCTGTGAGTCACCAGGACTCAGCAATATCACACCTGCGAGATCAAGAGTATTTAAGCTTATGGGTAGGATAAGGTAATGAGGTGGATCTGCAGCAGCGCTAAGGAAATATAGTGTCTTACATATGTAAATAAGAGTAAGATGAGAAGCTAAGCAACGGTCGTGAAGCTACAAGCGATCAAGAAGTGATCCTGAAACTCCTTACGGACAAAGATAACCCAAGACCGTGTTCACTTCCCGGACTCCGCCGAAAGGAGACCATCACGGCTACACATGGTGTTGATTCATTTTAATTAAGTCAAGTGTCGAGTTATCTACAACCGGATATTAACAAATTCTCATCTGCCACATAACCGTGCACATGGATCTCGAAAGTTTATACTCGGCAGGGGTGTCCCAACTTAGCCCTATCACAAGCTCTCATGATCAACGAAGGATATTCCTTCTCCCGGAAAGACCCGATCAGTCTCGGATTCCCGGTTACAAGACATTCCGACAATGGTAAAACAAGACCAGCAAAGCCGCCCGAATGTGCCGACAAATCCCGATAGGAGCTGCACATATCTCATTCTCGGGGCACATCAGATGAGACATCCTATGAGTAAAACCAACCCTCAAGTTTCCCCTAGGTGGCATCGGACCAACACTTAGAGGAGCACGGACCCGGGGGGGGGGGGGGGGGGGTTAAAATAAAGATGACCATCGGGTCCGCGGAACCCAAGGGAAAGTTATATGTTGGTAGGCAAATGTAAAACCAAGGTTGGGCCTTGCTGGAGGAGTTTTTTCCAAGCGAACTATCAAGGGGGTCCCATAACCCCAACCGCGTTAGGAATGCAAAATCAAGGAACATAACACTGGTATGACGGAAACTAGGGCAGCAAAAGTGGAACAAAACACCAAGCAAAAGGCCGAGCCTTCCACCCTTTACCAAGTATATAGATGCATTAATTAAATAAGAGATATAGTGATATCCCAACATATCTATGTTCCAACATAGAACAAACTTCATCTTCACCTACAACTAAGAACGCTATAAGAGGGGCTGAGCAAAAGCGGTAACATAGCCAAACAACGGTTTGCTAGGAAGGTGGGTTAGAGGCTTGACATGGCAATATAGGATGCATGATATAACAAGTGGTAGGTAGTGCGACATAGCGATAGAACGAACAACTAGCAAGCAAAGATAGAAGTGATATCGAGGGTATGGTCATCTTGCCTGCAATGTTCTCAGAGTTGTCGAAAGCTTGAACCTCGTTGGCATACTCAACATGTTCCTCGTTCACGTACTCATCTCCCGGCTCTACCCAAAGCAAGAACACAAGCAATGGAACAACAATCAATCACGGGGCAATGCACAAGCAACATGATGCAATACATGGCATTATATGCAAGATATGATATGCAATGCATATGCATGCTCCGGAAGGGAAAGAATGATCAAGGCATCAACTGGGCCAACCAAGTATGCCGCTAGAAAGATGAGGTGATTTTGGTCGAAATTGATATAAGGATCACCGGAAACGGATGCACGTTTTGCAAATGACAAGCAATACAATGATGATGCAAATCTGCGATTAACATCATGATAGCACTTAGAATGCAACAAGAAACTAAGCTACTGCATTCCAACATATCAACAAAGCATTTGGAAGTGATGTACAAGAGATGCTTGACAAAACATGAACACGGAGCTACGGCTAAATCACAATACAACGGGTTCAAACAAGCTTGGCAAAAGTGCAAAAGATATCAGCTTCACAGACTAAGTGAAAATATTAACATGTCAAAAACAACATCAGGAAGAAATGTTTAGAGCAAGAAAACAACATGCTACAGGAACATATCATGGAAAACAAAGGAAGGGAATTCTTCTACTAAATGCATAGAACAAAATTCCCTTACTAAACATGAGCCAAAAAGGCACAGAAGATATGATGGCACCCATGTAAACACAGCAAGTTTTATAAACAGATTCAGACTGGAATTTCAGGGCATGGCAGAAACAGATTCATGGTAGCAAGTTTGCAAGATCATGCCACTCACCAAAAAGCATTACATGACAACACAAGCATACCAACAGTGCGAATACATGTTCGATATTCTAAGAAAGACAAAAGAAAGTTCATAGGGTACATGAATCACTAACAAAACACATGGCAATATTGATTAACATGTTAACAATCTGCCAGGAACAATATGTAGTAAAAATAGAGCATGGTAATGACAATCTAGAAAACTCAATAATTTCCACCAGAGGCATGAATAGATAGAGCATAACCACATGTTCAAAACATCCTTACTGAACTACCTCAAAATGTACATGGATCTCATGGTAGCAACAAGTTTATATGGCATCAAAATAACATCAGGAAAAGGACTTAGCAAAATCCTAAGTTCGTGAAAATAGTAACATCACGGAGCCTACTTTGTATGCTTGTGATAGTCACCACATTGCTCATAAAAATTCAAGACTTGCACCACTGTAATGATGGCATGATGGAGATCAAAACACATGTAGATATCATGCTCATAGGATGCACACACAAAATGCAACAAAAATGACAAATCATCAAGTTCTGTTAAGAACCAGCAGTTAACATTATATAGCACTCTTGCAATGACAATAAAGGCATCAATATGGACAGTAACATACATGAAAATGCCACTAACATGAAGTGCTTAACGAGAAGAACATTTCGACATATTGTATATATGATTTGGAGTCACGGTCACCGAGATATGGCATGCCAAAGATAGCATAAAAATTACAGGGGAATAAGGACTTGGTGAAAATATAACCTCCGAATTCCAGATCTAGAGTTTTGCATGTGGTTCGAGGATCGCCGGAGGACTCGCCGAATCCTTGCCGGAGATGGAGAGGTCAGGAGAGGTTGCCGGAGGAGCACGGCGGCGCGGCGACCGAACGGGCGAGGCGGCAGCGGAGTTCGATGGCGAGCAGGGCCGCAGAGGTGGCGACCGAACGGGCGAGGCGGCGGCGGCGAGTGGCGCGGCGGAGGCGGCGGCCGGACGGTGGCCGAAGCTCGCACGGGGCTCGGGCGCCCGCACGTGGCGGCGGCGCGGCTTCCCGGGCCACGGGGGCCAGATTTGGGCCGAGTGGGCCGGCACGGTGGGTGGTGGCGGTGCGCCATGTCTCGCACTCTCACTGGAGAAGGGCGGCGGCGGGTTTCGTCTGGAATTTCGGGGGGAGACCTATATATATATATAGGTAGGAGGAGCTAGGAGAGTCCAAAAGAGGTGCGGTTTTCGCCCACACGATCGTGATCCAACGACGGAGAACATGGAGAGGGTTTAGATGGGCTATTGGGCTGTTTTGGAGGGGTGTTGTGCTGCAACACAAAAGAGGCTTTTGCGGTTACCCGGTTAGCCGTTGGGGCATCAAACGGCCTCCTAATGGAACGAAATTTGATAGGCGGTCTACCGGTGATGTACCAAGGCCACTCGACAAATCTCGGCCATTCTGAGAAAGTTTTTCTCCCGCTCACGAAACGAGGTTAGAAGGGTGCAATGGGGCACGAGAAAGCGTCGAATTGTGAAACGGACAACGGGGAAAATGACCGGATGCATGAGACGAACATGAATGCAAATGAGATGCACATGATGACATGAGATGAAATGCATGATATGAACAAAAAGCAAAATGAAAGACAAAGCCCAACCACGAAGGAAAATATCATATCCCATAGCCAAAAATGGCAAGAGTCGGAGTTACAAATATGGGAAGTTACATCCGGGGTGCTACAAGTAGTGCTGCGGCGAGTGGGACGCCCGCGACTCCAACATGGCGAGCTACCGCTTGCTCGTCCAGCAGCTGTCCGGCTTCTTCTACGGCTGCGTGTTCCTCTACATCCCGCACATGAAAAACAAAGCCACTGACACACTTGCCAAGATCGCCTCGTCTCGGCAGTCCGCCCCATTCGGCGTCTCCCTCGAGCACCTGCACAAGCCGCTCGTCAAGCCGTCTCCGAACTCCAAGTCCATCTTCGTCCCAGACAACCCGGCCGCGCCTCTACCCGGCTCAGGGACTGCCGAACCCGGCCCGAGGACTACTGAGCCTGGCTCGGGGGGATACAGCCATCAACCCGGCCACCGTCATCCTCGACCCGGCCTCCGTCATCCTTGACCCGGCCGTCGCCGTCCCCGACCCCGGGGCTGCTACCTCCGTCTTGGGAGCTGCCATCCTGGAACCCGCCATGGTGGCCGTCTTCACTTTGGTGACGACCCATCTCGGAGTTCCTGGAGAACGGGGTTCTCTCGATGGACGAGACCGAGGCCGGACAAGTGCAGCTCCGGTGTCCGCCTACAACATCATCAACAACGAGCTAGTCAAGCGCAACTCCACCGACGTTTTTCAACCCTGCGTCGAGCAAGACAAGGGCATTGAGAACCTCCTCGACATACACCAGGGCGAGTGCGTGCACCACGCCGCCTCAAGGTCCATGGTGGCCAAGGCTTTTCGCCATGGTTTCTACTGGCCCACGGATGCTGAGTCACTTGTCCTCAAGTGTGTGGGATGTCAGCGCTTCAGCAAGCACAACCACCAGCCGGCCTTAGCACTCCAAACCATCATGATCGCCTGGCCTTTCGCGGTCTGGGGACTCGACATGGTGGGGCCCCAAGACCGCTCGAGGTGGCATGACCCATTTGCTGGTGGCGGTGGACAAGTTCACCAAGTGGATCAAAGCACGGCCGATCAAGAAGCTGGACGGGCCAACAACCATCCGGTTCGCCAAAGATATCGCGGTGCGCTACGGCATGCTGAACAACATCATCACGGACAATGACACCAACATCGCCAAGGGCACGCTCGCGCAATACTGCTTCGTCTTCGGCATCCGCCTCAACCTAGCTTTCGTGGCACACCCGCAGTCCAACGGCCTGGTCGAGCGGGCCAACGGCCTCATCCTATCCGGCATCAAGCTGTGGCTTCTTGAGCTGCTCATTCATTCACCGGGCAGCTGGCTCGACGAGTTGCCAGCAGTCCTATGGAGTCTTTGCACAACGCCAAAACGGTCGAACGGGTTCACCCCATTCTTCCTCGTCTATCGACCCAAAGCTGTCATCCCAACCGATGTCGAGTTCGACTCGCCGCGCGTCGCGATGTACACTGAAGCCGAGGAAGCCCGCGAAGACGGCGTCGACCTACTCGAAGAAGCACGCCTCTTGGCACTCAGCTAGTCAGCCATCTATCAACAAGGCCTAAGGCACTACCACAAAAAGAAGATCAAGCCCCTCGTAGACCGTGAGGGAGACCTCGTCCTCCGACTCGTCCAGCAACAAGCCAGGCAGCACAAGCTATCCTCCCCGTGGGAAGGCCCCTTCATCGTCGGCAAGGCCTTGTGCGACTGCAAGGCCTACTACCTCATCGACGCCCGCAAGTCAAACAAGCGCAAGAGAGACACCGAGGGCAAAGAAACAACCCGGCCCTGGAACGCAGAACACCTCCGCTCGTTTTACAGTTAGCTATGTGCACTTATGTGTCACTGCCTTTTGCAAACTATATGAAACTGTAGAGTCCCCGAACGACGCTCAGGGGCTGCCCTTTCCAACCAAAATTATTGAGTCTCCTGCACTTGCGCAAATTTCTCTTGAAAACCCCCACCGCCAGCTCGACTCGCTCGACCCGGGGGCTCGGGGGCTGGCCGGCTTGGTAAGCACCCATCGCCTTCCTCAGCAACTATTGGCGTGTTCGGGTCGCCGCGGCCCCCCACTTCACCTACGCCACAGAACCGGCTTCGGCTGTCGGCCGACAAGAAAAAGGGGCCAAAGCGCCAGCACACCACGAATACTAAGTGGAGACCGCCGGATTGCCCAACCCGGCCCTGTCACTTTAAGTTGCCGCATGAAAGTGCAACTATCCCTGGGTGGTTTTGGTAATGACTAACAACATATAGCTCATTGAACTAATGCTATTCCTAGATGATCATTTTAGAAAGATCAATGATTGGCAAGGCATAGATTAGGAATGTGGACACCTCAAAATGCGAAGAACACATATTGGCTCAAGCTCAAGACTCTACATTTTCATTTTAGTGATCCAAGATCACAATGAGTCCATAGGAAAAGCCAATACTATTAAAAGGGGATGATGTGTTGCTTAATGGCTTGCTTGCTCAAAATGCTTAGTGATATGCTCCAAAAGCCCCCAACCACTTTATCATATCAACATATATCCCAAACCAAAAGTCAAACTCGGCCCTACCAATTTAATCTATCTGGCACCACCAAGTTCACTTGACATAGCCACTGCCAGAAACCATAGTCACTTCGGTCTCACCGATAGGGATCTCGATCTCACCGAGATGGGATTGCAAGCTCTCTGTTTCCCTTTGTAACATTTCAGTCCAACCGAGATGAGCGATCGGTCCCACCGAGTTCACAATGCAAACTCTCTGTTTCCCTTTCGTAACATTTCGGTCTCACCGAAATGAGCGATTCGGTCCCACCGAGTTTGCCTGACCAACTCTCTGGTCAGTTTATTACCAAAATCGGTCCCACCGAGTTTGTGTAATCAGTCTCACCGAGATTATGTTATGCCCTAACCCTAATGAAATCGGTCCCACAGTGTTGACATGTCGGGCCCACCGAAAAGCCTAACGTTCACATTTTGAACTAAATCGGTCCAACCGAGTTTCATGATTCGGTGGTGATTTGTGTGTAACAATTAGATTTTGTGTGGAGGCTATGTATACCCCTCCACCCTTCTTTCATTAGCAAGGAGAGCCATCAGAACGTTCCTAGACTTCCAGCATTCATTTTTTGAGGGAGAACCACCTACTCATGTGTTGAGACCAAGATATTCCATTCCAACTATATGAATCTTGATCTCTAGCCTTCCCCAAGTTGCTCTCCACTCAAATCATCTTTCCACCAAATCCAAATCCGTGAGAGAGAGTTGAGTGTTTGGGAGACTATCATTTGAAGCAAAAGAGCAAGGAGTTCATCATCAACACACCATCTATTACCTTTTGGAGAGTGGTGTCTCCTAGATTGGTTAGGTGTCACTTGGGAGCCTCTGACAAGATTGTGGAGTTCAACAAAGGAGTTATTATGGGCAAGGAGATCGCCTACTTCGTGAAGATCTACCCAAGTGACGCAAGTCCTTCGTGGGTGATGGCCATGGTGGGATAGGCAAGGTTTCTTCTTCAAGGACCCTTCGTGGGTGGAGCCCTCCGTGGACTCGCGCAACCGTTACCCTTCGTGGGTTGAAGTCTCCATCAACGTGGATGTATGATAGCACCACCTATCGGAACCATGCCAAAAATCTCCGTGTCTACATTGTGTTCGCTCCCTCAAACTCCTCCCTTTACCTTCATATGCCATGTTTACATTCCGCTGCTATACTCTTAGACTTGCATGTGTAGGTTGATTGCTTGACTTGTTCTTAGTTGCTAAAATCTACCAAGACTTAAAATTGGGAAAAGTCTATATTTTTATTTGGTCAAGTAGTCTAATCACCCCCACTCTAGACATACTTTCGATCCTACAAGTGGTATTAGAGCTTTGATCTCCATTTGCCTTGATTTCCATAGCTTTTGGTGATCATAGCCTTAGTTTCACAACCTAGGAGAGTATGCGTCTAGCGAGGGAAATTACCACCGTAGAGGTCCTTACTTTGATGGTACTAATTTTGCTAGTTGGAAGCATAAGATGAAAATGCATATTCTTGGACATAACCCCGCCGTTTGGGCTACGGTGTGTATTGCCTTGCAAGGTGAATTCTTTGATGGGAGAGGACCGAACCATGAAGCTAGCCTGGAAGAGTTGAAGATGCTGCAATACAATGCTCAAGCTTGCGATATCCTCTTCAACGGGTTGTGCCCCGAAGAATTCAATAAGATCAGCCGTCTTGAGAATGCAAAGGAAATTTGTGATACTTTGATTGATATGCACCAGGGTACCGACTCCGTCAAGGAATCCAAATTGGATGTGCTTCAAAGTCAACTTGACAAGTTCAAAATGAAGGATGTTGCAGGTGTCGCTGGAATGTACTCTAGGCTTTCTCTCATCACAAATGAGATTGCCGGCTTAGGAAGTTAGGAGATGGCCGATAGATTCATCATCAAGAAGATTCTAAGAGCCTTGGATGGAAAATATGATATGGTGTGCACGTTGATCTTAATGATGCCCAATTACAAAGATCTCAAGCCAACGGAAGTCATTGGAAGAATTGTTTCTCATGAGATGTCACTCAAGGATAAGGAAGAGCTTCACAACAAGTCTAGTGGTTCTTACAAAGCCTCATGTGATGCTCCTACATCATCAAGTGAGAAACAAGCCTTCAATGAAGAATTGAGCCTAATGGTGAATAAGTTCAACAAGTTCTACAAGAGTAGAAGCAAGGAAAGAAGCTCCAAGTTAAGGTCCTACAATGATAAAAGATCTTCGAGTCATGAACGTAACTGCTACAATTGTGGAAAACCCGGACACTACTCCAATGAGTGTATGGCTCCCTACAAATGAAGAGAAGATTCACCCAAAAGGAGAAGTAGAAGAGAAGAATCACCACCAAGAGAAAGGAGTAGAGATGGTCTAGAACATCACGGAGAGGCAAGGATTCGGAAAGGAAGGACAAGTCATCAATGAGCTACAGAAAGAAGACATCAAGGTCATGTTGGTGAATGGGTATCCGGCTCCGACTCCGACAATCACTCCGACTCCGAATATACTCAAGATGAAGGTGTTGCCGGTCTAGCACTTGTGTCAACCAACTCCTACGATATATTTGACTCACCAAATTAAGGAATTGGAAAATGCTTCATGGCTAAAGGCCCAAAGGTATCACACCCCGAGTATGTTGATTTCAATAGTGATGAAGATGATTTGCTAGGTGATGATGATTTACTTGTTGACAACTCCAGTGATGAAAACGATGACTAAATTGCTATTAATCATGCTAATCAAGATAAAACAAATGATGATGATAAGAAGGATATTGAGCGTCTAACTAAGGAACTAAACACTCTTAAGTTAGCTCATGAAACTACCTTGGAAAATCATCAAGAGATTTTAAAGACCCATGAGAAGCTACGCTTTGAAAAGCTCAACCTTGAGCAAGAGCATGGGTTCTCAAAAGCAATCAATGATGATCTTCGCAAGAAAACTTCTTCTTACATTACCAAGGGCTTACTCTTGTCTACTTATATGCCACAAGTAAAATCTAGCAACAAGATTATCAAAGATTCTTCTTCTAGTAGTAAAAATAATCATGTCAAATCCAATGTTGTTGCCTCTAGTAGTTCTCCTGATTCCACTAAGGATTCTCTTAGCCAAGTTGCACTTGAGCAATAAAATAGCTTGTTGAAGGGAATTATAGAGAAAGGTGTTTACAAGAGTCTTGCCAGGAGTAAGCAATTTGAGGAAATTGTACGCAAGCAAGGAAGGCACTGGAAGAATCAAGGTATTTTTTTTGAACGAAAGATCAATGCCAATGGAGTCGAGTGGAATGAAGATCAATACCCCAAGACAAAGTTTGTTCCTCAACAAGAGAAGTATGGTCCTACTTATTTCCAAGGGACACAAGCTCAAGATGATCTTCCACCACAAGACCACAAGCAAAAGGGCAAGGACAAGCTTCAAGAGGAGATTGATGCATTTGAAGATGCCCCTAAGGCCTTGGTCAAGTGGGTTCCCAAGATTACATCGAGTTCTACTTCATCAAGTACGATTACAACTCCAAGGATTCCCATCAAGATGATGTGGATCCCGTAGAAGAACTAGAGAGTTCTTGAGGGTGACTCCGCCAACATACTACATTCATATTATTTTGGTGAGGACAATTGCAAAGAACTTCCACATCTTGCACTAGTTCAAGGAGTCACAAGCCCTCTTGTTGGTAAGACAAGGGACAAGGTAACCTAATGCTTTCATGGACATCATAATGTGTGTATATCACTCTATGTCTATGGATATTATTGTTTGTTCCTTGTGGGACTAACCCGTGTAGGTATTAGAAGTGCAACTCACTCCAATGGATTGCTCCAAATGATCTACATCACATTGAGCATCCACATCTTCAACACCTACATGAAGTCATCATCTACAAAACCCAAGGTTAGTTCATCCCTCTTAGGGGGGGATATCACATCCAGGGGGAGCTTTACTCTAATCAATTGAGTTAAAGCAACTCTAATGGTGTGAACACAAAAATGCTTTATGTAAAAATGGTAACCCCACTTGAGCTTAAGCGATGAGTATGACCTACGATCAAATGTTCTCATTTGACTCCTTGGTCAATATACTCATATAGAGATGACCTAGTCATTTCCAATTGCTTGATAGATGCTACAGTGTTTATGCATGCTTTCTCACATATTTCATTTGCCATTTTATTGTGTGAGCATGTTGATTGCATATTTTACTCATTGAGGACATCCACTTGTTGTTTTGATTGTTCGGCTTTTTCTCTTTTGCCAAGTGGATGGACAAACATCCTCTAGCTATCTATGCTTTTCTCGTCTCAAACTATATTCGTGCTACATCACAAAGTTTGATCAAGTCAGATTCGAACCACTCTGTGTGAGGAGCACTCGGAGTCCCTGATTCGTCATAGACTTAAACTTCCAGAACCTCTCTGTGCATTTCGGTCTGACCTATCCATTAACTTCGGTTACACCGAGTTCACTGAGTTGATCTAGGTTTTCAATCTTGGTTCAACCGATTTAAACTTCTCGGTCACACCAAGTTCAGTAACGACTTGTGATTCTGCATCTCGGTGCCACCAAGTTATTCCACTCGGTCACACCGACGGGGTCGAGATATATATACCCATGGGTGTGATTTTGGAAATTTCTGCAAACCTCCTCAGCCCGCGCGTGTCTTGCTCTGCCGTCTCGGGTCTCCGGATGGTCTCCTTGTCGCCAGCGACCTCCCGCCGCTGGTTTTTGTCGCCGTCAACGGGTTCTACCCCACTGTTGCCGCCGTAGCGCACTCACCGCCGAACTAGGGTATGAGTTCGATCTTTTGTGCTAATTCCTTACTCCAATTCTTAGCACAATGCAATGCCATGTTCTTCACCATGTATGAGATCAATCAATCCAAAGAAAACTTCCTTTAAGTTAGGTTTGACTCGAAAATTTAGGGTTAGGTTTCCGCTGAACTCATCTCGGACCGACCGAGTTATAGAAATCAGTCTCACCGATTTGGCTTAGGCCATTGCACTTGCACCTTTCAGTCTGAACGAAAGTTGCAAATCAGTGCGACCGAGTTCGACTCTCTGTGAAACCCTAGCAATCTCGGAGCCACCGAACAGTGACTCGGGCTGACCGAGTTCACTAGTATAGACTCCAAAAGTTGCTTCGGTGTCACCGAGTTTAACAAATCGGTAGCTCAAAAATGCTTTCTGTTGAGAACTAAACTAAGTTTTTGACTCATATGTTTTGCAAAAACTCTGCACTTTGTGATGCTCATCCACTCTACCTCATCTATGTCTATTCATAGGGTCTGCTATCAGTTTGCTTGCCAGAATGTCTGACCAGAGCGATAGCCAGAACAAATCAGAAGAGCAAGTGCACATGACTGAGGCACTAGTCCCTCAAGCAGCTATGATGAGGGCAGCAGGAGCACTCCAAGAAATCTGCCCAAGGCAGCCACCAGATCAAGGAAGAAGAAAACCTCAGATTCTGAGGATGAGGACTATGTGGCTGTTGAGGAAGAAGTAAGCTCCAAAAAAAGTGTTGAAGAAGGAATATAGTACTAATGCTACAACAAAGCCTGGATTGCATAATAAGGCCCCTGCCAAGAGTGTGCCAACCTTAAAGGCCAGCACCTCGACTGCTGAAACTTCTAAGACAACTGAAGAGGCTGCTGGAGAGAGCAAGAAAAGGAAAGAGAGGGTCAAGAAGACCACTGCCAGAGTCATTGGAAGATCCTCTATCATGAGAGATCTAGCTGAAGAAGATGAAGAGGAAGAGGATGTTGCACCAGCACCCAAGTCCCAAAAGCTTATGGGGGATGCTATTAAGTTAGGGGCTGCTCCTTCAAAGCCCAAGACTGCCCCCAAAGCTGTTGCTCAAGTTCAAAAGACTTCTAAGCCAAACAGAAGCACCAGGAACATTCCAGCTGAAGAGAAAAGGAAGGCCACAGTGCCTGAGATGGAACAAGAATATGCTGAAGCCCAAGTGCTCAGAAAGCATAAACAAAAGATTCTAGATCACAATGACACCCATCCAATGGCGAGGATATGAACATCAGGAAGGATGCATGTCTTAGACTTTCGAGACAGTCTGATCCCTACGTTGTGAGAAGGAGGACTATGGTGGACTACATGGTCCACACCAAAGAACAACAAGATTTCTATGAAACTATTTTGCTTAACAAGAAGCCTATAGTTTGTGATATGAAATGAGTTGGTTGGGAATTCATTGATGCGAATGAAGACTATTTTCCCGGTGTACATGAGAGCTTCAAATCATGTGATGTTGACAAATTTGTGGGTCGGGCATCTCCAGCGCCGGGTCACACAGCCGCCGACTCCCCCTCGGTGGCCTCTGGGTTCACCGAGGCGCCGATGTCTCCCTCCTCGGTGTCCCATTCACCATATACGCCCGTCTCCTTAGAGCTTCCCTCTGGGTCATCCAGAAGCAGGCCGTGGTCATCAACAGGAACGACTCCATCGCCGTCTATCCGCTCCGGCTGGAACTCATCGTGAATGGTGAACCTGGTGATGTAGCTGGCTCGAGTGGTGACCCGGCCTACCTCCGGCTGCAGCTAGCGCTCTGCGCTGACTCACTGGCCCATCAGCGCGTCCAGTGCCAGACATCATGAACTTAAGTGCCATCTCGGCACCAGCACGGGCGGCGGAGACGCGCCACACGTGGAGCCGCTCCGGGCCCGCCTCCAACCACCGCGCCAGCCGCGTGAAGCTGTTCAGTGCAATGGAGCCAGGCCAAAGGGCCGCCGTCATCGCCACACCGGCCTCAGAGAGCCGACCAATCTACTCGCCCAAGAATCACAGACGGCTTCACAAGCGGTCACGATCTCCGGGAAGGTCCAAGCCACCTGCGGGGCGGTCCTGGAGCCCATGACTCCCTGCGTGTCTCGATGAAAGTGGACGGCCTCCTCCGGTAGCCCGCACGCCTCTGGGAAGTGCCCTATCAAAAAGAAGAGCAAGACAAATCAATAACCAAGGAAGCACTTACTGGAGAAGGACTCTTCCAGGTGCTGCTTTTCAAGCAACATACCGCGTCGCTCCCTGGCAATGGTACGGTCACGCTCCTGAAGCGTCTTCTCCAAGTCGGCAACCTTGGCAAGGGCCACCTTCATCTCGGCGTCCTTGGCCTCGGCCACCTTCTCGGACTCCTCATGGCGACAGGTTTCCACCTGATGGGCCTCCTCCGCCGTGGTCCCCGTTGCCTTCAGGCATTCCACCTCGGCCTAGAGCAGGCCCTTATCGTCGGCCAGCTTGTCGCGTTGCTGGTCGTCCTTGGTAAGGGCTCCCTGTGCATCCACGACCTTGGCCGCCTCCGCCTTGAGGTGGTCCAACTCAGCCTCAAGTCGGCTCTTGTCACCCGCCAGCTGCTCCTACAGCCTGCCGGCTTCGTCACGCGCTTGCAGATCCCCTATCGCCTCCTCCTTCGCCTCTGCCACCACGGCCCCAAGCCGGCCGGCGTCAGCAACAAGCCAGTCGTAATGATAACTGGCCCTGATCAGTCGAGTTCTCCAAGACGACACCTCGGCTGCAGTAGGCCATGCGACGAAGACTCGGAAACAAAGTACTACTTTAAGATTTGACCCAACTACTATCTAGTTGGCCCGAATCTCGGGGGCTACATCCAGTAGGTGCGCTAGCGCGCCCTACTAAGAAGAGCATGTAAGAAAAGATACTCGTGGCTACGCGGAGCGCCTCCTCTTTTCCGGCAAGCTGTTCCTTGAGTTGCCGGTGCTTCTCTTGAAGCCGGTTGAAGACGCCGACCCGGTAGGAGTCTAGTTGCTGTAATGGACAATGATCAACACAAGACAACGGTTTAAAATTTTACCCAATTACTACGTAGTTGGCCCGAATATTGGGGGCTACACCCAGTGGGTGCGCTAGCGTGCCCCCACCAAAAAGAAGCAACAAAAAGAAAAATAGAAGACAAGGGAGAACTTACGAACACCGCATGCTGCAGCTCCCGCGTCTGTTCCACCTTGGCCTGGATCCTGTCCGTCCGCCCTCGAAGGCGCCGGCTCACGGCGGCCATTGCCGCCTCCTCCTGGGTCAAGGGCCCGAAGAAGACCTTGCTAGGACCAGCCCGAGCTGGCGAACCCCTGGCCTCGGCACCAGGGCGTACTCTCCATTGACCGCCTCCTCCGCGGCCGGCGCCCTCTCCGGCACGATAGCTAGAGTAGCCTGTGGCACCACCACCACTGGCGCCCCGCCCATCGGTGCCATCACCGCCGCCTCCCTCGACCCCCGTCCGCTCGACCACGTCGGTCTGCGGTGCGGTGTCGTCCTCAACCACCACGACCTCCTAGTTGAGGTCCACCACGTCCGCATGACCGCTCTGTCCATCCTCTCCCTCCGACGACGGCATGAAGACCGTCGCCACCGGCTCCATCCCTGCCGGCATCTTAGGCCATGAAGGCTCCTCGCCGGCTCGCGCCCACGCCGCTACGGCGTTGACCCAAGCCTGGGACGACTCCTCCACCAGATCCAGCTCGGCCCTATTCCGGTCCCGCCGGGCCAAGGCCACGGTGTCGGTCGGGTCCAAGCCGAGGTCTGCGTCGGCCATCACCTCGTCCCTATCGATGGCGCTGGTTCGGGTCTTCCGGAACACGGTGCCCTCGGTGGATGCAGCATCCGCCGCTGCCAGCGCCAGTGAAATCGGCAACCTGAAGCTCAATGAAGTAAACGGACAAGAACCAAGTGATGTTGCTCAGCGATTCAAATTCAACAGAAAGGGAACTTACCCAAGCTCCACCGGGACGGGGAGTCTCGCCGGCTTCGCCTGCGGAGCGCCCGCCTCCTCTTGGCGGGCGGCTTCGCGCCAGCAGCCGAGTTCGCCACGCATTTCACGGCCGGGCGTCGGGGCGCAACGTTGTCCTTCTAGTGCGGCCGGCTTGCCGCCGCCGTCCCTCAAGACGACCCGGCTCCAGCCGCGTCATCGCCTCCTCCGGCGCCACTGCACCAACAACTCATGTCAACAACCCCCGCGCCGCCTCGCCCTCGGCAACCCAAGAAATATAGAAGAAAAACTTACCCGCACGGCACCCTGCGCCGGCATCAGCGTCCGCGTAGTCGAACCCCTTGACGTTGGCCAGGGGCTCCTCCGAGCCGGCCCGCACCACCTGCGTAGGCACCTGGTCATATGGATGACAGATGGCGTCGGGATGAACAAGAAGATGGGCAGCGGCAAAATACGAAGACCAAGGACTCACTACGGGTGCCAGGGTCGCCTGGCTGTATGGGGGTTTCCCGAACTCCCGGTCCTCCTACAGCCCGGCCTTGGAAATGTCGTTGACCCGGCGGGCGACCTGGTCTTCTCCCAGGCATAGATTCGACATCCGGTTGGTGTCGTGGAGACCAGTCATCAGGCTGAAGCGGCAAGTTTATTTGGTCCGCGCCGAAGTTGCGGACGTAAAAGAAAGAATTATGACACTTCTTGGCAGAATCCTCCAGCGACATCTTGGGGCAGCCCCCACCCGACCGCTTGTACATGACAGCGGCCCCGCAGGAGGACATCTCCTCGGCCTTCAGGCCCTGCTACTTCAAAGTGAAGAAGCGCACCCAGATATCGATCGTGGGCTCGACCCCCAGGTACCCCTCGCAGAGGGTGACGAATCTGAAGAGCCGCAAGATGGCACCTGCGCCAAGATGATAGGGTTGGAGCCCGAAGAACTCCAGGAAGGTGCGGAAGAAATGGCTCGCAGGAAGGCTGAACCCACGCTTGAAATGCGGGTAAAAGAGGACGCACTCCGTCCCCTCCGGCCGGGACTCCCGCTCACCCTCCAGCAGGCGCACGGCGACCTCCATCTCCCCCAGCAAGTGCTTGGTGGAGCGGAGGTACGTGATGTCCTCTACAGTGATGGATGAGCCCATCCATGAGCCCGAAGGGAGTGCCATCGGGAAGATGTAGTGAAGGAAGAATAGAGAAGAGTGGCGGTGGAGCTCTGCTCGAAGCAGCGGGCGTCGCAGCATGCGGCGGTCGGAAGAAGCAGAGGAAGGATGAAAAGACAGGGGAGCGCGAGCGAGAATGATTTCCGCCGCCCCCTCCACCCAATTTATAAGCCATGATTCGAAACATGGGGAAGTGGGATCATTTGCGCTTGCCCCTCCCACTTCCCCGCAATAAGTGCGCACGTACGCACGCAATAACTGCCTCGAGAACGGCAACTGACAAGTGGACACCGCAATAAATCCTCACACGTGGCCCAAGGGCGTGCAGTGGTAGGACCTAGCCCATCGCCCTGTCTCGTCACGCGCATGGCCTTTCAGGCTCCTTCGTCTCCCGAGCGCCACATGGCGCCCGCGCAGAGCCCAAAATATTGCCTCAAGATTCGGCGGACTCCTCGGTTCCCACCCATGCCGGGATGCCATGATCCTGCTTTTGGAAGCCGGCACACATTGGGTGTTGCCGGACCCGGCGGTCACAACTTCGCCTCCTCAGGGGGAAACTGCGAAGCCCCCCCCCCCACTCAAAGACGGCGGACCTTCACAGCTTCGGGACTACTGTCAGGGGGATGAACCCCGGGCAGGCAATGGAATCCGGATCCTTTTCAAAAACATCGGGGCCAGCAATGCCCCTCAATCCAGCTCACACTTGACCGGGTTGCTCAAGCCGCCCAACTCCCTCAAGCCAGCCAAAACACCTCGACCCGGCCCTGACGGCAGGCGCGAAACCGCCGAACCCGACACAACCAAGACTTCTCCAACAAGCCAGCTCCCCTTTGGCGTGTTCCTCAACCCGGCCACAGGTCAGCTCCCATCCCATCCCAGCAGTACGACGGGACAAGCCTCCATCCGAGGGTGAGTAGGGCAAAAGTGCCCCACCAACTCCTCTGGTCAGCCAAGGCGTGGCGACAGTGTGCCACCTACCCTGCTAGCCAGGGCTGGCGTAGCTAAAGTACGCCCGATGTCACCACTAACGCCAGTAAGCGGCAACCTGACGAGGTGCCACTGTAGAGGACTCAACCCGGCCACTCCGTGACGATCGACAAGAAGGCAAACATTACGCCCGGCCCACGGGGCCCATACCCGGAGAACCCGGCGAGTCCTGACACCCGGCGGGTCCCAGCGCCGGCTTCCCGGACATTGACAACCCAGCCCCACAGCCTTGTAACATTACCATTGTACCCCTGGGGTGGACCTATAAAACCCCGAGGAGCCCTCATGCATGCGGGCAAGCAACTCACACACACGAACACAAGATCAATTAGACTAGCCACACACTAGGAGAGGGAGCAGCCCATGCCTTGGTTTGCCTTCCTTCTTCCTCCATACAGGTCTAGGAGCAACTCTGTACTGTTACGAACGAACCACACTCGGCGGGACTAGGGGTGTTATCTCTCCGAAGAGCCCCAGACCTGGGTATGTCTTGCGCCCCTCGCTTGCTCATGCTAACCTCACCTCTGGAGCCCAACGGTGCCCTCGAGCCTCCTCCTCTCTTTAGCCGTCCCTTGGCATCTGTCATGCACCCACCACGACACTTGCACTTGGCTCTTCACCTCTTTGTGAAGTCGAACAATCATGGTATTACAGTGTATGCCTCTGGCAATCTAACACCGAATGAACTGATGCATGTCCACCGCCCGGGCGAGGGTAGGTTGCATTCTTAGGACGATTAGCCAAGAGACTGGACACTAGGAAGCGAGGTGTTTCATCAAGCCAGCTCTCGGTCACATTCAAAGTGCGGCAAGCACAGTTCGCACAAAGATGTGCCGCAAGGTTTGCTGACCTGTTTACATGCTGAATAACAAAAATAGAGAAAATATTACCGAGCGCTCCTATTTATAACATGATATGAGCCATAATTATGCGAGAATTGTGGCGAATGTTCCATGGAAGCAACTTCCATTATCACATGCGAGAACCATCGAAGAGAACCAAATGTGTTGAAGATTGCTTTATCATAATTTAAAATAAAATAAGAGTGCAGACGCTCCTCCATCCGCTTCCTAGTAGTAGTACATACCTCTATAGTAGTAGTACTAGTACTAGTACTAGTAAACTTTGCGCTTGGCTGTTCGCCTGTTTGGGAAGTCGAACAATAATGGTACTAGTATAGTATATGCTTCTGGAAATCTGACAGAGAATTAACTGTTGCACATCCACCACCTGAGCGAGGGAGAGCTAGCATTAGTCAAAAGTTTCTCCTTGTCCAGCGAGCCACCACACACAAGCTTCTCCCATCCTTCAAGCTTCTCCTCGTTCGGCAAGTTGATGGGACACAGCAAAGTAATGCTAGTCCATACTGCCTCCTTTCCAGTTAATATGGCTTAATTTCAAATGAGATAAATACACTGTCTGTCACTGTATATTTGTAAAAATACGGTTAGTGGACTTCATAATACGCTCATTGCGCTCAATATATACATTTTCCGGTGTTTATACAGTCACTAGCTCACCCTGGCTGAGTATGTGTGTGCATGCACATGTAGGTTCAGCACTTGAGCGTGACTGTGTGTGTTCCGTCATGTGCTCGGACATGCATGCATTAGGGCGACGCGCGCGTTTTTGCGTCCACGTGTACGTGTGATTGTTGCATGCATGCAGGAGGTTGTAGTCCCTCACATTCACATGTTCATAAGTCAATGCTTTGTCAAAACGTTGCATGCAAGGTTTAATCATTCATTGTTCACGCATGCATTCCCGATATTAATACATTGGTAAAGACAATTTATTGAGGAAAACAAGCCCATGAATTGAGTATAAAGGGGACCAATAAGCTAGGATGGAGGGAGTACCAGTAGTGAACCAGAAGGAGGGAGTAGGTACTATTAGTACTACATAACAACGTGCAGTAACAAAATTCCTCTATGCGCATCCTGTCTACATGTCATGCAAGAAAATAGAGATAAGTACAAGTGAGACTCAGGAATGGTTATACACGTAGGGGGAGTACGTGTAGGGGCCACTTAGGAGCAGTCAAATCACATAGTAAGTTAGTCGGAAAAAGCAACCATCATTTCACTCTTCAATGACACGTACGCAATATAAAATGGTTGATATGGAGAGAAAAAGAAAACCACTATATATACACTAGCAGGAGCCTAAGCTAAAAGCCTGCTTGCTTGGGTTGCTCTCTTCACAAGCATAGAACGAAGGTGGCCACTCCGCTAGTCATAGATCCAGCCTGATCCCGCCGCTGGGGCAAGGGAACGATGTTCTGCATAGACGCGGTCGACATCGGCGAGGGAGAAAACCCATAGTCCATGTGTCCCAATCGGGGGTCCCCGCGATATGGGCCGATGTCGCCTACCAACCGCCCTTCTAACTACAGCCCGACGTCCTAGGTACATCTTCCTTTTGGAGCCAGCTTGCTCCACTGCCGCAGCTCCCCACGTACCTCCATCACCATGTCGATCTTTCTCTACTTATATCGGCATCTCTTTGTGATGAGTTTATGTCTCATGAACTAGTGTCAGTTCTATTATTCTAATCATAGTTCTTCAATATCTTTGCCATCAGGGATGCTGAAAGGATCGAGAAGAGGTGTCTAGAGGGGGGTGATTAGACACTAAGTGCCAAAAGTTGCAGTTTTTAATATTCTTAAGTTTAAGTGGAGTTTAAGCACATGTTTAACAAACACAATACATATCAAGCAAGCATGCAATGAGTATATGAGCAGCGGAAAGTAAAGCATGCAACTTGCAAGAATGTAAAGGGAAGGGTTTGGAGTATTCAAACGCAATTGGAGATACGGATGTTTTTGTCGTGGTTCCGATAGGTGGTGCTATCATACATCCACGTTGATGGAGACTTCAACCCACGGAGGGTAACGGTTTCGCGAGTCCACGGAGGGCTCCACCCACGAAGGGTCCACGAAGAAGCAACCTTGTCTATTCCATCACGGCCGTCGCCCACAAAGGACTTGCCTCACTAGCGGTAGATCTTCACGAAGTAGGCGATCTCCTTGCCCTTACAAACTCCTTGGTTCAACTCCGCAATCCTGTCGGAGGCTCCCAAGTGACACCTAGCCAATCTAGGAGACACCACTCTCCAAGAAGTAACAAATGGTGTGTTGATGATGAACTCCTTGCTCTTGTGCTTCAAATGATAGTCTCCCCAACATTCAACTCTCTCTCACAGGATTTGGATTTGGTGGAAAGAAGATTTGAGTGGAAAGCAACTTGGGAAAGGCTAGAGATCAAGATTCCTATATTTGGAATGGAATATCTTGACCTCAACACAAGTGTAGGTGGTTCTCTCTCAAAAAATATGTATTGGAAGTGTAGGTATGTTCTGATGGCTCTCTCCATGAATGAAGAGTGGGTGGAGGGGTATATATAGCCTCCACACAAAATCTAACCGTTACACATAATTTGCCAAACTCGGTGGGACCGAATGGTTAAACTCGGTCGGACCAATTCAGCAAACCTAGTGACCGTTAGGATTTTCGGTGGGACTAAGATGCAACTCTGTAGGACCGATATGGTTAGGGTTAGGGCATAACGTAATCTCGGTGTGACCAATTACACAAACTCGGTGGGACCGATTTTGGTAATAAGCTAACCAAAGAGTTGGTCAGGCAAACTCGGTGGGACCGATTCACTCATCTCGGTGAGACCGAAATGTTACAAAAGGGAAACAGAGAGTTTACATTGCAATCTCAGTGGGACCGATCGCTCATCTCGGTAAGACCAAAACGTTACGAAGGGAAACAGAGAGATTACAATCCCATCTCGGTGAGACCGAGATCCCTATCAGTGAAACCGATTTGCTAGGGTTTGTGGCAGTGGCTATGACATCGGAAACTCGGTGGCGCTGGATAGATAGAATCAGTGGGGCCGAGTTTGACTTTTGGTTTAGGTCGTATGTGGATGTGGGAAGGCAGTTGAGGGTTTTGGAGCATATCACTAAGCACTTTGAGCAAGCAAGCCATTAAGCAACACCTCATCCCCTCTTGATAGTATTGGCTTTTCCTATAGACTCAATGTGATCTTGGATCACTAAAATAGAAAATGTGGAGTCTTGATCTTGAAGCTTGAGCCAATCCTTTGTCCTTAGCATCTTGAAGGGGTTCCACATCCTCTAGTCAATGCCACTCCATTGTTGAACTTATCTGAAACATACTAGGTAAAAGTGTTAGTCCAACAAGAGATATGTTGACATTAATTACCAAAACCACCCAGGGAGCACTTGTGCTTTCAATCTCCCCCTTTTTGGTAATTGATGACAACATACATCAAAGCTTTAGATAAAGATATAGAGAATAGCAAGTAAAGCTTTGGAAAGACATGTAACATGCATAGGCTCCCCCTACATGTATGCAATCATGTGAATATTGAATATAGGAGCATGTGAATGCGTAAGAGTAAGCAATGTGTTACATGTATCTTGGCTATATGCATCAGAGCAAATGATGTGAATGTGAGAAATGTACCTTCATGCTCATGAGTCCTTCTTGCAAACAGTATGTACATCAGCAAGAACTTCTCATTCACATGACTGTGATGCATATACTTACCTTGTGGTCTTGAGTTGGCTTAGGATGGGCTGAACCTGCGCGAACAAGGTTAAATAACACAGATACACCTACTGACCAGAGCAAGCAAGAGAAACCACAAGAGAACCAAGACTGGGATGACATGTAGAGTGAGTACTAAGTACCACATTGGATATAGACATGTCCCCAAAGGTAAAGATATGCAATAAAATCAGAGATTTCCTTCCCTTAGATGTCTTGCTCCCCCTGAATCTGCATGGGATATTTGGAGAAGAGAGGGAACAGAAAATCAGAGCAACAAAAAAAGAAACAACAGAGCTTGAGCTAAAGCAAGCAACCAAACATGTCTTTCCCCTCTTAAAGACATGTGACATCTCTCCTCTTGAACACCAAGCATCTGGGGTCTTTGATGATATTACATTCTCCTAGTTGAGAAACTCTCTCCCCCTGAGTATTCTCTCTTTCTCCCCCTATAGGAAGAATTAAGCTTTGATGTGATCTCTCTCTCCCCTTTGACATCAATTTCCAAGAAGGGCTCTTCTGGACATGTGATACAAATGGGTTAGTCCTTGAGTCACAGAGCAAAGCAGCATGTCTAATATGATGCTGGTAGAGGACAAGAATCATTGAGTGGAGCTGGAGCAAACAGAAATCAGGAATAAGTGGCAAGTTGGTTTTCCTGTGGTGGAATCGGTGACTCCGAGTTGTGTGCTTCGGTTGCACCAAAAGATTTCGGTTGGGACGAAGAGAACAAACTGGTGTGATCGTGTTCATTAGAGTGAAACCACTTGTCACCTCAGCTCACTAGACAAGTAAGATCTCACAAGGATATGCAAGGAATTTACTGAAAGATTTGCAATGAATTGGATGCAGAAAATGCAGAACAAAAAGGAAAGAAAAGAAACTAAAAGTTCTAGATGAAGTTTTTTTTGAAAGGGGAAACAAATATGCAAGAGACAAAAGCACAGAGAGACACACGAGAACTTCATCTAGAGATGGTCACCGACAAAGTCACCTATGTTAGAGTATATTGACTTAGGAGTCAAGTGAGAGCACTTGATCATAGGTCACACTCATCATTTAAGCTCAAAATGGGGTTACCATTTTTCGTTTAAGCCTTTTGATGTATTCACATCTTGCGAGTTGCTTTGACTCATGACTTGGAGTAAAGCTTCTCTAAGATGGAATAACATACCTTGGGTGGTGGTGTTGATCTTGCTCATGTAGTTGAACTTGTGCGGGTTGCTCAAGGTTGATGTAGTTCATCAAGGGTTGGGAGCACCAGTTGGAGTTTGATTTCATCTACCTACATGGGTTAGCTTTGCAAGGAAGAGCACTTGTGTATCCAAAATGACAATCATGAGACTCAACATAGAATTTGCCAAAGGATATGTTTGAATGGTTTCGTGCTTCCTTGTCTTCAACCACCATTGTGTAGAGACTTGGTGATGTAGAGATTGCTCAAGATGTGAGTGAGTTGCAATCTCATAGATTTAGATCTAACCAAGTACCTACACGGGTTAGATAACATGCAAGGTACAAATATATCCAAGACATATGAATAGCATTATAAGAGAAATATCGAGGATTAGTCATAGGCTCATGCCCCGCATGTGTCAAATGGAGTTCCTACTCCAAGTTTGAAGCATCAATGATGTTCAATTCACCTCTCAACCTGCAAAACACTTTCTCATCAAGTGGTTTAGTGAATATATCCACCAATTGCTTATCGGTGCGAACATGCTTAAGGTTAATGTCCCCTTTTGCAACATGATCTCGAATGAAATGATGAAGAACTTCAATATGCTTGGTTAGAGAATGTTGCACGGGATTGTGAGAAATCTTAATAGCACTTTCATAGTCACATAGCAATGGAACATGTTTCACATATATCCCATAATCTTTAAGAGTTTGGGTCATCCAAAGTAATTGAGCGCAACATGAACCAGCGGCAATGTATTCCGCTTCGGCGGTGGATAAGGATACCGAGTTTTGTTTCTTGGAAGACCAAGACACAAGAGATCTACCAAGGAATTGACAAGTACCCGAAGTGGATTTTCTATCAACCTTGTCTCCGGCATAGTCTGAATCGGAGTAGCCAACAAGATCAAAAGAGGACCTCTTATGATACCAAATGCCAAAATTTGGTGTATGGATTAGGTATCTCACTATCCTTTTCACAGCCTTAAGATGACACTCTTTAGGAGTAGCTTGATATCGTGCACACATGCACACACTTAGCATAATATCGGGATGAGAGGCACATAGATATAACAATGAACCAATCATAGAGCGATAAACCTTTTGATCAACCGGTTCACCATCTTTGGTCAAATCAAGATGTCCACTAGTAGGCATGGGTGTAGTCATACCTTTGCATTCTTGCATATTGAACTTCTTGAATAAGTCCTTGGTGTACTTCGTTTGAGAGACAAAGGTACCTTCCTTAGTTTGCTTGATTTGCGAACCGAGAAAGAATTTTAGTTCACTCATCATAGACATCTCAAACTTCACCGACATTAGCTTTCCAAACTTCTCACTAAAATGAGGGTTAGTTGAACCAAATATGATATCATCAACATAAATTTGTCACACAAATAGTTCTCCATTATCCCTTTTAGTACAAAGAGTAGAATCAATTTTACCAATTTCAAAGCCTTTTTCAATAAGGAACTTGGTCAAGAATTTATACCATGCTCTACGAGCTTGTTTAAGACCATAATGGGCTTTTTGAAGTTTGTAAACATGATTAGGTTTCTTAGGATTGACAAAGCCGGGAGGTTGCTTAACATAAACTTCCTCCTCAATTTTGCCATTTAGAAAAGCACTTTTAATGTCCATTTGGTACAAGGTGATATCATGGTGATTAGCATAAGCATGTAAGATGCGAATGGACTCAAGTCTAGCAACGGGAGCATATGTCTCACCATAGTCCATACCTTCAACTTGTGTGTAGCCTTGGGCGACAAGACGTGCTTTGTTGCGAACCACTTGTCCATCTTCATCTTGCTTGTTGCGAAACACCCATTTGGTACCAATGATGTTGTGGTTGTTGTCGGGCTTCTCACCAATGTCCACACTTGATTTCTCTCAAAGTTGTGTAGCTCTTCATGCATAGCATTTATCTAGTCTGGAGCCTCCAATGCTTCTTCAACCTTCATAGGTTCAATGCTAGAGATGAATGAGTAGTGTTCACAAAAGTTAGCTAAATGAGTTTTAGAGCGAGTGATTCTCCCGGTTTGGATATCATTGTAGATTTGCTCGACCGTATGATCTTTGGCAATTCTTGCTCGAACTCGTGAAAGCTTTTGCTTGGGTCGGGGAGGAACATCCTCTTCATCTTGTTCTTCTTCTTGGCCTTCTTCATTGTTGACGTTGTCGTTCTCTTGTCGTGGTGGAGAAGGAGGTTGTTGATGTTCATCTTGGTGCGCTTCCTCGTTTTCTTCATCTTGGCGTGTCCCACTTGTGGATGCTTCCGTATCAACTCTTGGTTCACCTTGTCGTGAGGTAGAAGCTTCCACTCGTACGGACGAGGTACTCTCCTTCACTTCCGTTGGATGAATCTTGCCAATGGACAAGTCTTGAATTGCTTCCGAAGGGTCTTTGTCTCCTACATCAATTGGCAATTGCTCTACTTGCGAGCCGTTAGATTCATCAAACTTCACATCTACCGTCTCTTCAACCTTTCGGGTGAAATTGTTGTAGACATGGTAAGTGTGAGAGTTTGAGCCATAACCAAGTAGGAAACCTTCATGAGATTTAGGAGCAAATTTAGAACGACAATGCTTATCAAGAATGTAGCACTTTGAGCCGAATACTCAAAAGTATCCAACTTGGGGTTTGTTACCTGTGAGGAGCTCGTATGCCGTCTTGCCGAGTAGCTTGTGAAGATACAAGCGATTTGTTGCATGACAAGCTGTCTCAACCGCTTCTGCCCAGAAGTGCTTTGGCGTTTTTACTCATCAAGCATCGTTCTTTCCATCTCAACAAGAGTCCGGTTCTTCCTCTCAACAACTCCATTTTGTTGAGGTGTGTACGTAGCCGATAACTCATGTGAAATCCCTTATTCGTCAAGAAAGGTGTCCACATTTGCGTTCTTGAACTCCGTTCCGTTGTCGCTCCGAACCTTCTTGATCTTCACGTCAAACTGATTTTGGGCCTTCCTAGCGAAGTTTTTGAAGATCTTTTGGACCTGTGATTTGTCATCAAGAAAGAACACCCACATAAATCTTGAAAAATCATCAACTATGACTAGACCAAATGAGTTACCACCGAGACTCTTGTAGGCATTTGGACCAAAGAGATCCATGTGAAGTAGCTCGAGTGGTCTTCTTGTGGTCATGATGTTCTTCGCGCGGTGACTTCCTCCAACTTGTTTCCCTTCTTGACAAGCACTACAAAGTCTATCCTTGTCAAATATGACATCTTTTATTCCAAGGATATGATCACCTTTAATAAGCTTATCAAGATTTCGCATACCAACATGACCTAGTCTTCTATGCCACAACCAGCCTTTAGAAGATTTGGTAATTAAGCAAGTTCTAGGTTGAGCCTTTTTAGTGAAATCAACAATGTAAAGATCTCCTCTACGTTACCAGTAAAGAACATTTTATGATTGTCTCTACGAAACACTTGGCAATCTACTTCAGTGAATAAGACATTGAAACCGAAATCCGCAATTCTAGAAACTGAAAGTAAATTGTATCCAAGGGATTCAACGAGCATGACATTTTGTATGGAGCTATCATGTGAGATGGCCACCTTACCAAGGCCAACCACCTTACCCTTTGAATTATCACCAAAAGTGACATATTTTTGAGGGCTGTCGTTTTCAGCAAGCTCACGGAACATATCTTTATCTCCGGACATATGATATATACATCCACTATCAAGGACCCATTCCTTTCCTCCAGTCATGTAGCCGCGAAGATTTGCCATAAGACCAAAATGCCTCATTGCATCATCAAGATCATAGTCACTATCATCATCTTCATCATAGTATCCATGTTCAACATCATCTTGTGATTGATCAATTCCTAGAGAGGGTAATTAATTAGAAAAATGATCATCACAATGGTTCCTTGATGAATTCTAATAGCTTCGGATATGATATCGCTAATGATTCCAACATTTCCTTTAACACGCATGAGATTGGTAAGCTCAAATAGACAATCACCAAAGCTAGGATCACTAGAGTTCATCTTACTCAAGGCAATAGACTTATGGAGAATTTCGTCTAAATTTTTCAAGGAATAATCTGGAAATCGTTCCTCAAGAAATCTCCATATGGTGTAGGCACACTTGAGAGTAGGCAAACATCTAATCAAGTTTCTAGGCAAGCCTCTAATGATGAGCTCAACAGTTCTAAGATTGCGAATCATGTCAATATCTTCATCTAGGGTAGGGTGCAAAGGATCAACATGAGGTGCACAAGGGCTAGTAATGTACTTGTTCAAATGATATTCATTAAAAATATCAACCATTTCATTTTTCCACTCATGAAAATACTCTCCATCAAGAATAGGCACTCTATGTCTAAGACTCCCCAAAGTAGACACATCCATCTTCCTCCAATGGTGTTTAAACCAAGGCAATGGAGACCATTGCTCTGATACCAATTGAAAGGATCAAGAAGAGGTGTCTAGAGGGGGGGGGTGATTACACACTAAGTGCCAAAAGTTGCAGTTTTTAATATTCTTAAGTTTAAGTGGAGTTTAAGCACATGTTTAACAAACACAAAACATATAAAGCAAGCATGCAATGACTATATGAGCAGCGGAAAGTAAAGCATGCAACTTGCAAGAATGTAAAGGGAAGGGTTTGGAGTATTCAAACGCAATTGGAGACACATATGTTTTTGTTGTGGTTCCGATAGGTGGTGCTATCGTACATCCACGTTGATGGAGACTTCAACCCACGGAGGGTAACGGTTGCGCGAGTCCATGGAGGGCTCCACCCACGAAGGGTCCACGAAGAAGCAACCTTGTCTATTCCATCACGGCCGTCGCCCACGAAGGACTTGCCTCACTAGCGGTAGATCTTCACGAAGTAGGCGATCTCCTTGCCCTTACAAACTCCTTGGTTCAACTCCACAATCTTTTCGGAGGCTCCCAAGTGACACCTAGCCAATCTAGGAGACACCACTCTCCAAGAAGTAACAAATGGTGTGTTGATGATGAACTCCATGCTCTTGTGCTTCAAATGATAGTCTCCCCAACACTCAACTCTCTCTCACAGGATTTGGATTTGGTGGAAAGAAGATTTGAGTGGAAAGCAACTTGGGAAAGGCTAGAGATCAAGATTCATATGGTTGGAATGGACTATCTTGACCTCAACACAAGTGTAGATGGTTCTCTCCCAGAAAATATGTATTGGAAGTGTAGGTATGTTCTGATGGCTCTCTCCACGAATGAAGAGTGGGTGGAGGGGTATATATAGCCTCCACACAAAATCTAACCGTTACACACAATTTGCCAAACTCGGTGGGACCGAATGGTTAAACTCGGTCGGACCGATTCAGCAAACCTAGTGACTGTTAGGATTTTCGGTGGGACTGAGATGCAACTCGGTAGGACCGATATGGTTAGGGTTAGGGCATAACGTAATCTCGTGTGACCGATTACACAAACTCGGTGGGACCGATTTTGGTAATAAGCTAACCAGAGAGTTGGTCAGGCAAACTCGGTGGGACCGATTCGCTCATCTCGTTGAGACTGAAATGTTACAAAAGGGAAACAGAGAGTTTACATTGCAATCTCGGTGGGACCGATCGCTCATCTCGGTAAGATCGAAACGTTACAAAGGGAAATAGAGAGATTACAATCCCATCTCGGTGAGACCGAGATCCCTATTGGTGAAACTGATTTGCTAGGGTTTGTGGCAGTGGCTATGACATCTGAAACTCGGTGGCGCCGGATAGATAGAATCGGTGGGGCCGAGTTTGACTTTTGGTTTAGGTTATATGTGGATGTGGGAAGGTAGTTGAGGGTTTTGGTGCATATCACTAAGCACTTTGAGCAAGCAAGCCATTAAGCAACACCTCATCCCCTCTTGATAGTATTGGCTTTTCCTATAGACTCAATGTGATCCTGGATCACTAAAATAGAAAATGTAGAGGCTTGATCTTGAAGCTTGAGCCAATCCTTTGTCCTTAGCATCTTGAAGGGGTTCCACATCCTCAAGTCAATGCCACTCCATTGTTGAACTTATCTGAAACATACTAGGTAAAAGTGTTAGTCCAACAAGAGATATGTTGACATTAATTACCAAAACCACCCAAGGAGCACTTGTGCTTTCAGATGCTCAGCTCGATTTCAGTGGAACTGCACAAAAGCATCGTATGATCCGAGGGTGCCAACCGTCTTTCCTTCAATGGTTCTACCTAGCCATAAAATTAAATCCTATTTAGGGTTTAAGTCGTAGTGACCCCATCAGTAGTTTTTCTTTTGTACACACTCTCACAACTTTTCTCTTTAGTTGTGAAGTAAATACTGGCTATGACCTATGAATCATTGACATGCATCAGCATGTGTGTTAGTTTACCTTTGTATTTGATGGAATGTTGTAATGGGGCAACCTTTGAGTAGGAATGAAAATGGAGTGGAAAGTTTCCGTTTTTCTGGAGAGAAAAAATGGAAACAGAGAGAAACCAATGTTTCAGTTCGTTGGATCACGCAATCGAGCAAAACCAACATTTAAATCACGGCTGTTGCGTTTGTGTCTCACCCTTCTCCATGGCTCCAACCCACACGGTCGCTCGACATGCCACTCACTGCAAACCGAGTATACGATAACTTTCCCACCTACTTTTCGATGGATCGCGCCATGGAGTACTAGCACTATTGGAAGAGATTAACGAGTTGGGGGAGGACAGCTAGCTGTAGCACGGACTCCCAAGAACTTTTTACTTTCATGTTGTGGTCTACTATTGTGACCTTTGACGTGGAGCAGTCGCGTGCACCTGGAAGCGGCACGGGCGACGATCTCTCGGCCGGCGCGCTGCTTTAATGTCGGCGCCAGTGAGAGGTCGCGTCCACTCTGGCCATGCATGAATGCAGCACTGACCATTTCATGCGGGAAGCACGCGCGGGTGATGAAGAGGGTTCAGGTTGGTCAGGAGCGGGCGTGGAAACAATCCGGACGCCCGCAAACAAGAGATGTTGTATGTTAATATTGTTGCGTATATAACTAACAACGTAAATAATGTGCCGGTTGGACAAATATGATTGGAGATGGAGATGGAGATAGAATTTTACGTAAACACGGATATGCATGTATATATCTATGTGTGTGTGTGTGACGAGTCTCGCGACCTAGAAGCTGGGTCGTGTTTTTGATCGAGTTTTCTTTCTTGGTACGTTAGAAAAAATTGTCCGCCAGTTTTCATTTCCTTTTTCTGAGAGATTTATTTACGCCATTGTATATATATCCTCTTGTTTGATAGGGTTTCTCGCGTCCCGCTCTCTCACCCTATCCATATGCAACAAGATGACAGTGTCCACTCTATCTCTCTCCTCACCGGTGGTCATAGATCAGGCTGAATCCCGTCCGCTGCGGGAGGTGAGGAGGTGCAGCATTGACGCTCTCTCCGTCGGCGATGGAGAAAGCCTATGCGCACCGTCATCTCGGAGACGGCGCTAGCGCGGATGAAGGGTCCTCCGTGCCCTTGTTCGCTGCCGTCGTGTGGGCTGATACCGCCCGCCCGCCTAAGCAACATCTCGCCTACCTGAGGTATAACTTCTTTTAGTGGTCCAGCTCCCCAGGTCGCTGCATGCGGGTTTTCTTCTATGCGACTACTCCCCAGCTCCCCATGTACAGTAGCTAGGGTTCGTCGGCTGGTCCAATATCACCTACTATTATAGAGGAAATGCCAGTCGAAAAGTTGTCCTAGTTTATGCCTCGGTGGAGGTACACATGTTGTTTCGACAAAAAGTACATGGTGGTTGTGCGGTCATTTTCCATATGCTCCTATCGTTGCTGCTAATCTTATACTATCACTGGTTAAATGAAGAAATGCTTTTTTCTCGGGTATCCTAGTTTAGTTCCCATCAAGATAATCATCATGCTTCTGTTTGATGGTGTACTTTTCATTAATTCTAATAGAAAATTAAGATGTCGCTGTTAATCTTGTACCATTGCCAAAACAAAGCAACAACACTATATCCCTTTTTTATATTTTTGCAACCAGCGGTGCATATCTCCATACCTAGGCATGTCCTCCTCAATTTTAGTGGAACTACACAAAATTGGATGGCCATTGTTGTTCCGCCTCACTGTCCTCTGCCAACGTGGTTCTTCCTTCCTCGAGCTTGATTATTGAGAAGAAACAGACCACAATGAGGATTTGTCGAACTTCATAGGTGCCTCACCAAAACTTGATGCCAAATGGATGATGCATCACCATGATGACATATCGATGCTCATGGTTGTGCCTAATGGTTGCTTCGGCTGGTGAAGCTGATCGATTTTCAATGAAAAACAAGATGTCTTCCATCAGTGTTCTTTGCTTGTTACCCACAAGGATGATGTCCTTCATCAGTTCACCTTGGTTGCGTTTGAGACACAGTCGTCTTTCACGTTGGTGCAATTTTATCACACAATTGTCTATGAACCAAATGTTTCCTCGAAGAACGATCGACGTTGGTACTAAGAGCATAAGTTTTGTATTGATTTCTAAGCCTTCTCACAACTTTGTCTTCAGCTCCCTTGTAATTTTATTTGTCCAGCTATTAACTAAATATGTGGCCAGGCTTTGATTAAAAGATGGTGTGGACTAAAAACCCAGTGGGATGTAGTATCCCTCCATTTTTATTTACTCTGCATATTAGATTTGACTGAAGGTCAAACTTTGCAAAGTTTGACCAAGGTTTGGCCGAACACAACAAACCATAATTATTAAGAGAGGGCAAACTATACAAACTCTCAAACCTTTTGGATAATTGAAATTAAAATTCTTTATGTGAACACACTCTCACACGTTTCCAGTAGTTTGGCACATGTGTGCTTGTTCACTTAAGGGAGGGTAGTGTACCGCACGTGAAGGACATGAAGTGCGACCAGGACGCGTGGATCGTTAGTTCATCAGAAGTAGTAGTTTTCTTCACTGGTACGTTAAATAAAGAGCTTTGTTTCGTACTTACACAATTTAAAAGGATTGTCATGGAGAGAATAAGAAAACCATTCCACTATTTATTGGCAGTATACACGAGTACTATATGGACGCAGCTTCATTGACTTCGTGCACCTGCCTTTGGGTGTATGACAGGTGGGCCCAACATGTGGTTGGCCCACCTATCATACAGCCAAAGGCAGGTGCAGTTAATGCACCGAAGCTCAATCCATACCATATATGTAGTACTATATAAGTTGGATCCTCGGGGCTTATTTGCTATGGTTTGGACTCTCCACACTCTCGCTGCACTACATATATATAAACACGCTGGAGACTCAGTGTTCCTTTTCTAGGGTTTTCTATATTCACAGTCTCTCACCCTCTTCACCAGATCTAAACGAGACTACGTTGGCCTCTGTCTCTCTCTCCCCCCTCACAGCTGGTGAAGTAGTTGTCCGGATCACGTCGCACCGGGACGGGGAGGATGTGTAGTGTTCACTATATCGCCTTCGACAAGGGAGGCAATCCACTGCCGGCTGCGCTATTCTCATTCTCCCAGTGCCTGTGCGGGAGGGCCACCGAACTCTTTTTCCTTGCTACCGTACATAGTGTGGGCAGATCCGGCATCCCGCCGCACACCTAGCCACATCCCGACGATTCTAAGGTATAAGTTTCTTTGAAACCGTCATTGCTCTAGATGCATGCGGATAGTTTCCGATTTTGTAGTCGAATCTAGGGCTTGGTTCAAATAGGAAAAAGGGTGAGGTGGGGTGGAGCATGAATCTAGGACGTGGTTCAATGAGGAAAGGAGGGATGGAAAGTATTATAGACTGGCTATTGATGTCTACTACACAACCTTCTTCTTGTAGACGTTGTTGGACCTCCAAGTGCAGAGGTTTGTAGGACAGTAGCAAATTTCCCTCAAGTGGATGACCTAAGTTTTATCAATCTGTGGGAGGCTTAGGATGAAGATGGTCTCTCTCAAGCAACCCTGCAACCAAATAACAAAAAGTCTCTTGTGTCCCCAATACACCCAATACAATGGTAAATTGTATAGGTGCACTAGTTCGGTGAAGAGATGGTGATACAAGTGGTATATGGAAGGTAGATAAAGGTTTTTGTAATCTGAAAACATAAAAACAACAAGGTAACTAAAGATAAAAGTGAGCACAAACGGTATTGCAATGCGTTGAAACAAGCACTGCTAGGGAAAAGCCTAGCAGCAGCACGGGTTTTGGGTGTATCAGTAGCGCGGGTGCGCGCGCTACTGATACGGCTCTACTGCTATACATGGTTAGCTGTAGCGTGTGTTGCAAACAGTGCTACTTCTAATTAGATGTAGCGGGTCTTATACCCCGCGCTACTACTATTACTTTCAAAAACAAAAAAAATCTCGATCCCGTGTGTGCTGTCAATGGCAGCAATGGTAAGATTTAGCGATGATTGGCATCGCCGGTGGCATGAACAGACAGCAGAAGACCAGATCCAGCAGTGGCTGTTGGAGAGGGCCCGTTTCTATAGCAGAGCCAGGCCGCGGCGTGGGGCTCCTCTTCCCGACCATGCCAGATAGCTCCGGGTCATCCATGGCGACGACCTGCACGGGCATGGATATGGGAGGGTGAGTCAAACCAGAGGGAGAGAGAGAAAAGGAAAACCGAGGGAGAGAGGAAGGTGATGTAGGGAGCAGCTGAGCTAGTCACCGGTGGCGAGGTGCTCCGGTGTGGTGGCGCGGGGCGGCGGCCTCCTAGACGTCGGTGGAAGACCGGCGAGCTCCTAGACGCCGGTGGCGCGAGGCAGCGGCCTCTTTCGGCGCCATGGAGGAGGATGGGTGCATGGGCAAGAGGTCCATGTGAGAGCGTATGGAAAGTGAGAGGAGAGAGTGGTGGAAGAGAGGAGGGATTTGGGGGAGGAGATGGGGATTCGGCCGAGGATATGGCGATTTCACCTACCTCATACTTAGTAGTAGCGAGGGGTATAAAACCGCGCTACTACTATCAACTTAGTAGTAGCGCGGGTTTATACCCCTCGCTACTACTGTGGCATTTGTTGGGGGGCATGGTAGAGACCGCTTAGTAGTAGCGAGGGTTAAAAACCTGCGCTACTACTATCAACTTAGTAGTAGCGGGGGTTAAAAACCCGCGCTACTGCTAATTAGCAGCAGCGCTTCTTTTTGTGCCGCGCTGCTGCTAAGATTCTGTGTATAAGGTTTTCCCTAGTAGTGAAGGCCTAGGGTTCATACTTTCACAAGTGCAAGTTCTCTCAACAACAATAACATAATTGGATCATATAACTATCCCTCAACATGCAACAAAGAGTCACTCCAAAGTCACTAATAGCGGAGAACAAACGAAGAGATTATGGTAGGGTACGAAACCACCTCAAAGTTATTCTTTCCAATCAATCCATTGGGCTATCCTATAAGTGTCACAAACAGCCCTAAAGTTCGTACTAGAATAACACCTTAAGACACAAATCAACCAAAACCCTAATGTCACCTAGATACTCCGATGTCACCTCAAGTATCCGTGGGTATGATTATACGATATGCATCACACAATCTTAGATTCATCTATTCAACCAACACATAGAACCTCAAAGAGTGCCCCAAAGTTTCTACCGGAGAATCATGACGAAAACGTGTGCCAACCCCTATGCATAGGTTCATGGGCAGAACCCGCAAGTTGATCACCAAAACATACATCAAGTGAATCACATGATATCCCATTGTCACCACAGATACGCATGACAAGACATACACCAAGTGTTCTCAAATCTTTAAAGACTAAATCCGATAAGATAACTTCAAAGGGGAAACTCAGTCCATTACAAGATAGTATAGGGGGGAGAAAACATCATAAGATCCAAATATAATAGCAAAGCTCCCGATACATCAAGATCGTATCACCTCAAGAACATGAGAGAGAGAGAGATCCAACACATAGCTACTGGTACATACCCTCAGCCCCGAGGGTGGACTACTCCCTCCTCGTCATGGAGAGCACCGGGATGATGAAGATGGCCACCGCAGAGGGATTCCCCCTCCGGCAGGGTGCCGGAACGGGTCTAGATTGGGTTTTGGTGGCTACAGAGGCTTCTAGCAGCGGAACTCCCGATCTATTCTGCTCCCCGATTTTTAGAGTATATGGATATATATAGGCGGAAGAAGTACGTCAGGGGAGCCACGAGGGGCCCACGAGGGTGGAGGGCGCACCGGGGGGGGCACGCCCCCTGCCTGGTGGCTTCCTTGTTTCTTCCCTTACGTGGACTCCAAGTCTCTCGGGTTGCTTTCCTTCCAAAAATAAGTTCCGTGAAGTTTCAGGTCAATTGGACTCTGTTTGATTTTCCTTTTCTGCGATACTCTAAAACAAGGAAAAAACAGAAATTGGCACTGGGCTCTGGGTTAGTAGGTTAGTCCCAAAAATAATATAAAAGTGTATAATAAAGCCCATGAACATCCAAAACAGAAGATAATATAGCATGAAGCAATCAAAAATTATAGATACGTCGGAGACGTATCAACATCCCCAAGCTTAATTCCTGCTCGTCCTCGAGTAGGTAAATGATAAAAACAGAATTTTTGATGTGGAATGCTACTTGGCATAATTTCAATGTAATTCTTCTTAATTGTGGTATGAATATTCAGATCCAAAATATTCAAGATAAATGTTCATATTGACATAAAAATAATAATCCTTCAAGCATACTAACTAAGCAATCATGTCTTCTCATGTAAGTGCATCTAGTGCCCCTTAGTGATTTTGGTGTATTGAAGACTTATAGGTTAAGGGACTAATGTGTTTTTGAGTGTACACAGGTCTATAAGTCTATCAGGAGTTTGATATTTACATATAAAGTCGACCCCTAGAAATGAAGTTCTTCGCCTGAAGACTTTGGATTTCTGAAGACTTTTTAAAGACTTTCAAAGTGAAGAAATTGGTGCAATCCTGAAGACTTGATATTCAATTCGAGGAACATGAAGCGTGAAGACTTTTGTTTTCGTAGTTTCATTTTCTCTTTCTTGAGTCATAGGAAACAACGTACTGTTAAAGGGGGTTGAGGAAATACTAAGGAAAAATTTCCATGTGATGCTCAACTCAAAATTCTACACCTACCAATCCCTTCGAGTGAAGCCATTGGAAATCTCATATAGTTCAGTCATATTCTTCAGTGACAAAGACTAAGTTCTTCTGGTCTCTGAGAAATTTGTTCTGACTGAGGATTTAGGAATTCGCCAATGCGGATTGCCTACACAGTGAGGAACATGATAGCCCTGAGGAATTTGGTACTCAAATTTCCAACCGTTGTTGTGCCATGCGCCAGCTGTCCCAAAATATCTACCCACCTAACGGTCATATCATTGAAGGGCATTTATGTCTTATCATGTCGGGTTGCTCCCTAGGCTATAAATAGCTGCCCCCCTACAACCACTAGCTGGTTGGCTGCTCCGAGAGAAACTGACACTTGTCATTTGAGAGCATCCCATCCTCCGAGGACTTTGAGCGAAAATAATCAAGTGAGGAAAATGCAAACCCAAACACCTACAAACCCAAAGTGATTGAGCATCACTGCAGAGATTGATCCTGCGTGGATCCGACGCTTGTTACCTTTGCAGGCTGTACTTCTTCCAAACGGTTAGGTGTCAAGGTCTAGAGCATCTAAGAGGAATTATGGATCGCCAAATGACCAAGTTTGTGAAGGTTCGGAAGTCACCTGAAGACTTACCACGAGTGATTGGGCGAGGTCTGTGTGACCTTGGCTCAAGGAGAATACGGTGAGGACTGTGTGTCCGGGACTGTGTGTCCTCAGGTTTAAATACCTAGTCGCTCCAACCAGATGTACAACTGAGACAGCAGTTGGAACTGGTCTACCAAATCATTGTCTTCACCAAGCTCACTGGTTCTATTTCCTCAACTCATTCATTTCCTCATAACTGTGTTGAGTGCTTGTTCATATGTGTGTTTGAAGACTTTGACTGAAGACTTTCTCAATTTCCTCAATTCAATTTCTTCAGTCTATCTTCATCCTGTGTTATCCTGTGTTTACGCTGTCTGTACTCTGTGCTTGTCTTCATTTCATCATGATGAATATGCTTGTGCTCTGTTATGTTTACTTTTGAGTACTTATTCCGCTGCTAGTAGTTCTTCGCTAAGGAATTTCCTCACCTGCAAATTCCTCAGTGAAGAATTCATAAAAATCGCCTATTCACCCCCCTCTAGTCGATATAACGCACTTTCAATTGGTATCAGAGCAAGGGACTCCCTTGTTTTGTGTGATTTTCGTTTAACAGCTTGGAGTTTTAGTTATGTCGACCACAGGTATGATCAAGGTCTCTGCTGGGTGTCCTACCTTCGATGGGACGGACTACCCCTACTGGAAGAATAAGATGCGAATGCATATTGAGGCAATTGATAACGATCTCTGGTATGTTGGGGAAAATGGTGTTCCCTTAGTCACACCTTCTCTGAATGCTGCTGATGTGAAGAGATTCAAGCAGCTCGACTCTCAAGCGAAGAATATCATATGTGGCCATCTGAGCAAAGGACAGTATGGAAGAGTGAGTGTGTTGGAAACTGCTAAAGTTATCTGGGATAGGCTGTCCAAGGTCAATATAGGAGTCTCAACACAGTGTGACTCTCGAGTTGATGTTCTTCGCAATCTCTTCAACCGCTTCAAAAGACTCGACAATGAAAATGTTCAACAAACCTTCGATCGCCTCACTGACATCTCAAATGAGCTTCAAGCACTTGGTGCCACTGACATCACCGACCATGAGGTGGTGAAGAAATTGCTGAGATCGCTTGATTCCTCATTTGATACTCTAGCATTGATGATACAAGAACGTTCTAATTACAAGTCACTTGATCCTGCTGATATCCTCGAAAGGCTAAATACTCATAAGTTCCAGTTTGCTGAGAAGAGAGATCTCTATGGTTCGAGCTATGGCAGATCACGTGCCCTGAAGGCCAAGGCAGTGTCTGAATCTGAAGATGAAGATTCTGGTAGCAGCCTTGGTGATCCCGAAGAACGGAGCCATGAGCTAGCACTGCTCGTGAAGAAATTCAAGAAGTTCTCAAGACACGGTCGCTTTGGAAAATCCTCAAGGAGCAATGATTCCTCATCCAGTGACTACAAGAAGAGGCTCTGTCACAAATGTAAGAAACATGTACACTACTTTCAAGGTTGTCCTCAGTGGGAAAAGGAATCAAAGAAGAAGAAATACAAGGATTATAGTTCTGATGATGCAAAGAAAAAGAAGAAATCCTCAAAATCTTCATCATCAAAATCCTCGAAGTCTCCATCTTACAAGAAGAGTAGCTCCAAGAAGGCTCAGGCGTTCATTGGCAAGGAAATGGACTCTGAGGCTGAATTTGAGGAACATGAGAAAGAGGAGGCATCTGAGGAGTCTGAGTCTGGTGTGGCGAGCCTGGCTCTTGCTACTGCTTTCGTCAGCAAGTCCATCTTCAACTCTGAAGAAAATGGCTTCACCAACATGGCTGATAGACACAATGACGACTACTCTCCCACCTATTGCTTCATGGCAAAAGGTGCCAAGGTACTCAAATACCCCTCCTCTGAATCAAGTGAGAATGAATCTGATGAAAACCTCAAACCCAGCTACTCCAAACTTGCTAAGATTGCTGTAAAACAACAAAAGGCTTTTGAAAAAGTTCAAAACATGCTTGACAAAAGTGATGATATGTTGGGTGAAGAAATGGATCGCACTAAAACCTTGACTAAAAATCTTAAAAGACTTCAATCCAGGTTTGACAACCTTCAAGGTCATCATAACACTCTCTTATCTGATCATGAAAAGCTTTCATATGAATTTCTTCAAAGAAAGCAAGATCTTGAAAAGTTAAGAGTGAGTTATGAAGATCTTCAGAAGGAGCGTGATTCATTACTTGCTCAACAAATCAGCGCTTCTCAGGAAGAATTTGTTCCTCCATGCTTGAAGTGCATTGAACGTGAATCTGCTAATTCTTCACCTGAATGTTCAAATGCTGCTAATGTTTCAAATTCTTCACCTGCCTCTGCTATCACTAATTCCTCATTTGAGGACATTGCTAGTATCACTGAAGATGCAGGGCTGAAGGAATTGTACATGACAGGCATGTACAAAAGCCTCAAATGGCATTAGATTCTTTGTGATGTGCTTAAAAAGCAGATCCTCAACAGGAACCCTAGGAAAGAGGGTATTGCCTTTGAGAGGAAACTCAATGCTGATGGTACATATTGGAAGCCTGAGCAGTACCCCAAAACCTCATGGGTTGCTACAAAGGGACCTCCAGTTGATCCATCTAACTTATCTGGCTTTGCATGTGAATCACCTCGTTCTGATGATGAGTCATTTGACTCCAATTATAAACTGTTCAAAAATCAGAATAGTAAAATATTTGCTAGATATGTTGGCAATAACTACAAGAATGGTGCTCATATGAAGAAAATCTGGGTTCCCAAAACGTGCCTTGAAAGTCTTTAGGTGAATGTCCTCAGGACACCACCTGTGAAGAATAGGAACCCTAGGTCAAATTCTTCATATGGAACAAATTCCTCAAAAGGATCAAAGTCCTCATATGAATATCATCGTGCTAACAACTCTGTTTCGCAGTGAAGAGCTAAGGGCTATGAATATGAGCATTATTCTTCTAATCATTATGTTCATAAGTCCTCGAAGAATTTCTCTCCTTATTCATATGCTTATCCTAACCCCTCTTATGTGAAATGAAATGGGTTGGCGTCTATGCCACCTTTCTCATATGGAGCTCGCAGAGTGATGAACTCTTTGCCACCCCTTCAGATGTGGGTGGTGAAGAAAAAGAACTAATCTCTTCTGTAGGGTCAGGTCTCCAGACGAACGTAATCGTCTGAAGAATTTGCTGGAGACCTGAGAGTGCCTGAAAGGACGCAGGCTAATCATGAAGAAATGAATTTTCATTTCTCACGTCCTCATACTGCTTGATGAAATTGATCTGATGAATTGATGTCATATTCTTCACTGATGAAGTATATGAGTTTGTAAGTTGCACTAATTCATCTGCAGGATGATCAACCCCAAGCCACTGAGTGGGTCCTCGATAGTGGATGTACAAATCACATGACTGGTGACAAGAATCTATTGATGGATGCTCCCTTATCACCATCGCATTTGAAGCATATCATCTTCCCTAACAAAGACAAAAGTCAGGTATTGGGTCTAGGTAAGGTTGCGATCACAAAGGATCGACACATGGACAAAGTCATGCTTGTCGAGTCCTTAGAATACAACCTCATGTCTGTCTCAATGCTTTGCGATCTTGATATGGTTGTTGCCTTTGGCAAGTACCGTTGTGTTGTGCTTATGGAAGCTGACAATCCCAATTTCTTCGAAGGCTTTAGGAGAGGAGACTTGTATATTGTTGATTTCTCTACAGGACCGCAACCAGCCGTGTGCGTACTTGCAAAAGCTTCAGAAGGTTGGCTCTGGCATCGACGACTTGGTCATGCAGGTATGAGGAATTTTCACACGCTTGCGAAGAAGAAGCATGTCATTGGCATTGAGAATGTCAAATTCCTCAAGGATCACTTATGCGAAGCCTGTGAAGCTGGAAAGATGACCAAGGCCAAGCATCCATCGAAGACAATCATGACTACAACTCGACCATTTGAATTGCTTCATATGGATCTTTTTGGCCCTAATCATTATTCTGCTGTTACAAATGATGCATCTCTATATGGCTTTGTTGTTGTTGATGATGACTACTCTCGGTACACACGGGTACACATTGTCACTTACAAACATGAAGTGAAGGAAGTCTTCAAACGATTTTCCTCGAGGGCTTCAACCAACTTTGGTGTGAAGATCAAGCACATTAGAAGTGACAATGGAACTGAGTTCAAGAATTCTGGTCTTGATGACTATCTTGATGAACTTGGTATTACTCATGAGTTATCTGCTCCTTATACTCCTCAGCAGAATGGCGTCGTGGAGCGCAAGAACAGAACTCTTGTTGAGATGGCTCACACTATGCTTGATGAATACAAAACACCTCGTCGTTTCTGGATTGATGCAATTGATACTGCGTTCCACATCATCAACAGAGTATATCTTCACAAATTCTTCAAAAAGACTGCCTATGAACTCCTCATTGACAAGAAACCCAATGTAAGTTATTTCAAAGTCTTCGGTGCTAAATGTTGGATAAGAGATCCTCATCACAAATCAAAATTTGCACCGAAAGCACATGAAGGTTTCATGCTTGGTTACGGAAAGGACTCGCACACCTACAGAGTCTTCAACAACGTTCTTCACAAGGTTGTTGAAACTGTAGATGTGTGGTTCGATGAAACTAATGGCTCACAAAGAGAGCACCTACCTTCTGTGATAGATGAACCAGCACCTGAGGAAACTATCAAGTTCAAGGCTACTGAGGATGTCATTCCTACTAAAGAATCTGCTGAAGAATTCATTCCAGAACATGAATAACGTCGAGCTAATGCACTTGAAGAAAATATTGAAGAAAATGGTGCTAAAGAAAATGCTGATCAAATTCCTCAACGACAACCAGCTCATCCTCACATTGCAAAAGAAGTGCAAGTTGAAAAGATCATCAATGATGTTGGTGTCAAAACCGGCGGATCTCGGGTAGGGGGTCCTGAACTGTGCGTCTAAGGCGGATGGTAACAGGAGGCAGGGGACACGATGTTTACCCAGGTTCGGGCCCTCTTGATGGAGGTAATACTCTACATCCTGCTTGATTGTTCTTGATGATATGAGTATTACAAGTGTTGATCTTCCACGAGATCGTAGAGGCTAAACCCTAGAAGCTGGCCTATGGTATGATTGTATGTTGTCCTACGGACCAAATCTCTCCGGTTTATATAGACACCAAAGGGGGCTAGGGTTACACAAAGTCAGTTACAAGGGAGGAGATCTTCATATCCGTATTGTCTAGCTTGCCTTCCACGCCAAGGAGAGTCCCATCCGGACACGGGACGAAGTCTTCAATCTTGTATCTTCATAGTCCAACAGTCCAGCTGTCCGGAGACCCCCTAATCCAGGACTCCCTCAGTAGCCCCTGAACCAGCCTTCAATGAGGATGAGTCCGGCGCAGTATTGTCTTCGGCATTGCAAGGTGGGTTCCTCCTCCGAATACTCCATAGAAGATTTTGAACACAAGAATAGTGTCCGGCTCTGCAAAACAAGTTCCGCATACCATCGTAGAGAGAATAACATTTCCACAAATCCAATCTGCTAACACGTTTTGATAGCATGATATCACGCCATGGCCCGGTATTTATTCAAACAGTTTTTCTCAACCAGCACCACACATATTGCGGGGCGGTTTTCTCGACACGTCTTGTCAAAGAAGAGATCGTGTCCCCCTTATCACGGGATTCTCATCAATACTGGCACGGGTAACCCAACTGCGCCATTACATACAGCACTTGGGGAATAAGAGGTTTTACCAAGCAAGGGGGGAGGCGCATCGCCTCTTCCGCCCTTATAAAGGGGCAAGGATTTACCCTCTTCACCCATACCTTCTTCCCAACTCATTCCATTCTGCTCAGGGTCCAACATGCGAGAGTTCAACTCCTCTACCCACAAGAGGTCTTCCAAAGATGTCTGGATCCGGAGTAGGAGGCAAATGGATGGCCTCTACCGTCTGAGAGAAGGATATCAAAAAGCTTCGAGAGGCCGGGTATCTGGCCAAGAAAATCGGCCACCGTCTCCCGACGGCGGGACAGATCGTCCCCACTCCGGAACCCCACGAGAGGGTTGTATTCCTCCCTCACTTTGTCCGTGGGCTAGGATTTCCCCTCCACCCATTTGTTCGCAGCATCATGTACTATTATGGGATCGATCTACACGATCTGTCCCCTAATTCCTTCCTCAACATCTCGACATTCATTGTCATGTGCGAGGCTTTTCTCCGTGTTTCGCCACACTTCGGTTTATGGCTGAAGGTCTTTAATGTGAAGCCCAAGGTGGTGGGCGGTGAGGACGTCGAGTGCGGGGGCCAACAAGAACCTTTAATGATTCTGTCAAGGAGTGGAAACAACAATGGTTTTACATCAGTGAGCCGAGCGGTAAGGAGCGGGCCGCTTCTCCCGAGTTTCGATCCGGCGCCCCTCTGCGGCTTACTTCCTGGGTCAAGAAAGGACTGGATTGGTCCTCGTCCGACGAACTGTCGGTGCTCTAGACGCGCGTTAAAGATATGGGAGATAAGCACATTGAACTCATCGACGTGGTCCAGGTGATGTTAGTCCACCGGATACTGCCTGGTCAACACCGGACTTGAAATCTATGGGAGTTTGATCCGGCCAGGCACCAAACCTTGTGAAGGATCTTTGGCTCGTCGCACGAGGACATTTGGAAGGTGCTTTTTAAGTCCAGCAAATCATGGCCGGACTCTGCCGAAGACCGCGGGTACCAACTGTCCCGCCCTGCAAGTTCGGTGAGTTTATCAAACTTTTCCATCCGCCTGACCCAAAGGAAGCGCTTGATGCGTGTTCATTCAACTTTCCCAGAGCTAGACGAAGAAGGTGGAGCGGATCCATTGTCCGGCCCCACTGCACGAAGACCCGTCCATCCCACTTCTGACAAAGATGTTGGTCTCGGCGCCTTACAAGGTGCCGAAGAAGACGGCCGAGAAGGAGGCTAAAAAGACCCGGGGCGGCCTTCGTCGTCGTGGCATTTCAGGCACAATACCCAAAGGCTCTGATGCCCATTCCGTCTTCGAAGAAGACGAAAAGGAGGAGGGAGATCAATCCCCTGCGGAGGGAGGAAGGAAGAGGATGGCCTCTGCATACTTGGAGGCCGAACTACCTGAAAGAGGAAAGATTCCTCGTCAAGAGGAGTCTCCTGCCGCCGCCGATAGCGGCCCGGCATGGGATCCCAGGGCCCAGCCCCTAGTGAACTCATGAGTATATAAAATCCGAATATGTTTAAGCGTCTGGACTCGTCGTGGCTTAGTATTTTAACTTAAGCCGTATATTTCTTGTAGTCCGGCGAGGTCCCGTACCGAACAATCCTCATCGGAGGACCTGCTGAGCTCAAACACTGTGGAGAGCAAGATGTCCCCGAAGGAACCTTCCTCCAAGTAGGTGCCCAACACCGAGGCCTCGTCCCAAAAGGACCCCAACCAAGGAGAAAAGGAAAAAACCGTGAAGGCGGTGCCTGGAGGTCGAACCGCCGGGGCCGGAGACGTGGGGAAAAAGATTCCGCCGGCAACCTCTGTCTATCCAGAAGTGTCGGATGCTTTGTTGGTGGCGCTACGAGATGCCTCCATCATTGATGAACACCGTGCCCTGATGGGCGCGGTGATTGAGAAAATTCAGTCGCCCGAGAGTGGACCGAACGAAGCCTGTATCAGTATTATAAAAGGCTTTGAGGTATGTTTTATGAGTTATCGAAGAGTGTCATAGTATAGATAGTAGCCCCTGATAAATTGTTCTGTGAAAGAAAGAACCAGATAGGGGATCGAATTCATGATCTTAGGAAGACTTACTAAATGACATTGATTCCTCTCCTGCTTCAAGAAGATACCTGTAGCGGCTGCTGCGTCCCACACTGCAGAGATCGCCGGACTGAATCAAAGTCTGGAGCGGGCCAGAAAAGAAATTGGCTGAATACAAATGCAGTTGAGGGATAAATAAGGTATGCACCAGTATTATGTGCATTTATTGTGAGATAAATGTTCAATATGAAATAAGCCGCATAATTTGTGCTAGGAGTTATGACCGAAGTTGAGGCCCTCAAAAGGGTCGTTGCCGAGGCCGAGAAGAAGGCGGCGACGGAGCGGGCTCTTCGTGAAAAACACGAAGCCAGAGTTATTAAAGCTGAGCAGGATCTGCAAGAGTCCGTAAGTAAATGCGAGGCCTTGGAGTAGAGTTTAACGGAGAAAGAGTCTGAACTCACCAAGGCGCGCCAAGCCACGAGCGACGCCCAGGGGGAAACCCAAAACACGCTGTAGGGGATCCAAGAGGCGAGGAAGATCGTGGCAGGTAAGCTTTTCCCGTGTAAAGAAAATATTTGAAGGGAAAACTATGTTTCTGATTGTGAATCTGGACTTCTCAGGTGTATTTGTTGAGCTGCCGCACAGTATATCAGATGCCGCTCACTTCTACCGAGCTGAAGGAAGGAACACCGCCGATAAGCTTTTTTGGTCTCAGTATTTGGCACTGAATTACCCGGTGCCTTTTGCCGATCAACTGAAACAGCTGATCGAACTGCATAAGGCGGCGGAACTAGCCATGAAAGATGTGGTTATCCCGCTATGGCCTGCTGAACCGATTCCAAGCAGCTACTTCAGGCTCGTAAGGCGGCTTATAAGCGCTTGCCCTCGACTTGACGTCATCAAGTGATCGGTCTGTATAGAAGGAGCGAGAATGGCCTTCGCCCTTGCAAAGGTGCACTCGGGGAAGATGGATGCTAAAAAGCTGGTTACCGAGGACCGTTGGAGGGGAAGGAGCACCGCAAGCCCGAATCATGTTATAAGACTATCCTGAAAGGATCCTACCTTGCGGCAGAGCTATGTGCCAAGGACATTATATTTCCCTGAATCCGGATCATGTTATCCATTTTAACGTTTAAACAATGTCGTTGGTATGTCACCTGTTATATAAAAGTTTACCCTCCTGTGCAGCCGTTTGTATATTAAGGCTGAGAGTTGGCCAGTCGTTGACTTCTGCCCCCATGTAAGGAGTACGGGGGTGTTCGGGATAAACCTGGGCACTCTTTATCCTAGTTTTGGGTCCTCCAATGAAGGTGCTCAGCACAACGAACCAGGCAATCATACTATAGGGCTTTATCACTCTCACTTAGCCAGAGGAGCTTTAGTATGGTCGGCGCAGCCCCTTGTGTTCAGAAGACCGTACTAGGGGCTCTATAAGCGCCTGATCGAAGAAAAAGCCGATCCTTCGCATGCTGCATTGGTTATGGCATTGTGCGGGAGAAATCCTTAAAGATTTTGTGACCGCTCGAATAGCTGACCAGCTCTTGCCGTATCATGACAGTTAGTTTTCGGCTTTCTCTACTGAGGTGCTTGTCCAGAAGAACCGGGACACAATCGCAGTAGTTCTCCTAGTGCTACCTTAGCCGATACAGCAGAACGTAAGGTACCAAAACATAGGAGCCGGTAAAACCCAACTATTGGCCCAAGACATGATTCGTCGCTGATGCATATAATGCTATAAGTTCGGGGTGCCGAACTTCCATGAAGGTGTTCGGACTTTTATTGCCGTATAATGGGGAAGACGAAGCCCCTAGCGTATTTAGGGCATACCGCTGTGTTCGGATGCCATTTGATGAAATTATTTCGGTAAGAAATAACTAGCAGGTAAACATCATATGAATCCACATGTTGTATAAATAATACGTCTATGCATATGGTACAAGTAATGTGATAAAAAAAGGAGTTGTGATAGCGGAACCTGTTGTGACCAGGGGGAAGAGGTTGAGTGCGGGTCCGTATTGTAGCCGGACGATCACTGCGGGGAATGTCTAAGGATCCCAGGCGCATTCGAGCTGCCTCTGTGGAGTCCGTCCTGGTCGGTGCAAAGGTGAACCTGCGAAGGAAATATAAGAAATGTTCGTGTGCCGGAGGGCGGTTGAGCCGCTCAGTTCGGCCTGTCGTGGCCTTTTGCCAGAGTGTTTAATTGAACCTTGGATGAGCCAGAGTATCCTTCCGCAAAGTAGTTCGGAGCCCCTTGACGGTGTCCGGGAGCCAAGGTGTCGACTCAAAGTTTGGCTGCAAGGTGCTGCTCGGTGTTCCTGCTGCTAAGGCAGTGATGTATTTGTTGGTGTCGAAAGATAATTCGGCCTTGCCATGAACCGTGATGACGCCGCGTGGACCGGGCATTTTGAGCTTACGGTAGGCATAATCTGGCACCGCGTTGAATCAAGCGAACGCGGTTCGCCTAAGCAGTGCTTGATAGTCACTGGTATGATGCCTCTGAAAGTGGCCTTAGTGGGCTTGATCGCTGACTGATCGATGCCCATATTTCGCACTGTATCCTGGTTAAGAAGATTTAAACTGCTAACTCCATCCATAAGGACTCGAGTGAGGTGGAACCCGTTTACTATTGGGTCGAGGATTAGTGCGGCTGGATTGCCCCGGTTGGCATTGACTGGACGATCCGTGCGGTTGAAGGTGACCGGCCCTAGCTTATATTGTGGGATGGCGTGTTCCGTCGAGCCACCATCCTTAAGGGTTTATATCTGGTCCAAGTGGGCCGTTTGGGTGGTATTTAGCACATTCACCGATTGAGTATGGGGGGGATTTTATTTTGCCCTCCTGTGTTCGGAAATCTGGGCTCTTCGTCGCTATCGTCACTTTGAGACCCCTCTTCGTGTTTGGCGCCTGCCTTGCCGGCTTGTTTGAAGACCCAGCATTCTCTGTTGGTATGGGTGGCTGGCGTTTCTGTGGTGCCATGAATTTGGCATTGGCGAGCGAGTATGCGGTCCATACTAGATGGACCCAGATTTGTATTTTTGGGCGGCCCTTTCTGCTGACCGGGCTTTGGGACCCTGAACCCGGCATTAACTGTCGTATTATTGGTTTTATCACCATATTTGCAGCGCTTGTGTTTGTTGCGTCGTGGTTTGCCGTTGGCATCATTGTTAATCCGGGGTCCCCGGATTCCTGGATGTGTTGTTGCTGCGAGCCAGCCAGCTATCATCGCCCGCGCAAAAGCGGATCATGAGTGTCGTGAGGGCTGCCATAGACTTCGGCTTCTCCTGGCCAAGGTGGTGGGCAAGCCACTCGTCATGGATGTTGTGCTTGAATGCCGCTAGGGCCTCTGCGTCCGGACAGTCGACAATTTGGTTTTTCTTAGTCAGGAACCGTGTCTGGAATTGTCTGGCCGATTCCCCTGGCTATTGAGTTATATGGCTCAAGTCATCAGAATCCGGTGGTCGCACATAAGTGCCCTGGAAGTTGTTAAGGAATGCGTCTTCCAGATCCTCCCAACTGCCGACGGAGTTTGCTGGCAAGCTATTCAACCAATGCTGAGCTGGTCCTTTGAGTTTTAGTGGGAGGTACTTGATGGCATGTAGATCATCACCGCGAGTCATGTGGATGTGAAGGAGGAAATCCTCAATCCATATAGCGGGATCTGTTGTACCATCATATGATTCGATATTTACGGGTTTAAAACCCTCCGGGAATTCGTGATCCATAACTTCACCAGTGAAGCATAGGGGGTGTGCGGCGCCTCTGTGCCGGGCTATATCACGACGCGGTTCATATGAGTCTTGTCTGCTGTATTCGGCCCGGACAGATTTACCTTTGGTGTATCCGGTGCGACGATCATCGTCCCGCGTTGGCGCATGCGCCCGTGACCCGTATATTAACCTTGCAAGTTTTGCCCTGCTGTCCAATACGGCTCACAGGTCCCGTGTGTTGCCTCGGGCCATGGTATTTTTGATTGAGTAGCGGCGGGGTGCAGGCTGAACTTCAGGCTGAAATGCCTCTTCGGCTCGGCCACGTGGTGGCCGGTCAACCGCATCATACACTACTGATGGAGGTTTCAATGCTTCCTTCTCGAGGTGAGGTAGCAACCTGCGTTTTGGGTAACTCTTGGAGGGGCGCTCGAGTTCGTATTCCTCGGTCGCAAGGACTTTGGTCCATCTGTCTGCTAGCAAGTCTTGATCAGCTTGAAGCTGTTGTTGCTTTTTCTTCAGGCTATTTGTTGTGGCCATAAGTGTTCGCACATGAACACGTCACCGTGTACCCTCGACGCCGAGGGTGATGCACCGCAGCTCACGTTGAAGGAGACCCGGCCGGAAGCGCGGTACGCAGGCAATCCGGCGGGCGCTTTCGAAGACCCGAAACCCCGCACGCCCGGGAGGGACCCCGTCTGGACGCGCGGCGGCTATGGCTGCCCTAGGTCGACCTGATTGCCCCTAGGGCCTCGAGGTTCGCCGCCCTGCAAAGAAGAAGAACAGATGAAGAATGAGGAAGAAGAAGAACTAGGGTTAAGGAGAAAAGATAAAGGATAAAAAGTGGTAGATGAATTGATCGATTGTGTGTTGTTCAATCGGCCGTCAACTCTTAGATATATAAGAGGCGCCTGGACTTCCCGTGCAAGGAAAAGGCTTGGATTTACGTCCAGAACCCTAGTCAAATTCGGATTGGTTTTATCCGAACTTTCCAAAACTGTTCGGTTTAAACTAGCTGCACCTGGCGGGTCATTTTTGTGACGGTAAACGATCTCGGATGAAAACGAGCCCAAAAGCAATCTTAACCGTTTTGATGAGATGAACAACTTTCATGTCGAAAGGTTTTTGATCAGAGGTCATCTTGAGGGTCAAATCGGTCTCGCAACACAGGCTAGTCTCTCGTGCTACCCATCAGACATGTGTCTGGTGGGGCGCGCCACATCACGCCTCGTGACAGTGCTGCAATTCGATTGCTCTAACTTTTGCATACGAACTCGGATTTGGACGATTTATTTATAAAAATCGACTGTTTCAACGAGACGAAGACAACTCGTGTAGGTCATTTTTTCCATTTGAGGTCGTCTTAGGGGCTTAATCGGCCAAACTGTTCTCTGAATATAAGATCTTAGTACTTTGAGCATAGTTTCGGCCTTCGAGATGAAATCGGACGATGATGACCCAAACTTCAAAGATGTTCATATCAATAATACGGAACTCTTTCATGTATATCACTTCTCCATTTGAGGCCATGTTAAATAAGTTATTGACCATGCCGAAATCTAGTGTCAATACATGCCCCCCTGTTTTTCGGCAAAGCTTGTGTGCCGAAAAATAACTTGCACATAGCTTGCTCTAAGGACGATGTTAACACTACATCGGCCATTTTGCATATGCTTAGGACGATAAGTTTATATCGGCCATTGCTTGTGTGAATATTTTTATGCAAGCTTGGGTGACTTTCCCAACTTCATTAATCCGACTATAAAGTTCCATAGGTATGCATGTCAAGACCATCCATCAACCATATTGTCCACCCTTCTGCTAGGATTTTGCAGGTTATCAACAATGAACTTTCTCGAATCCTTACTTTGTCTGCATAAAAGTTTCATTAGTGGCCGAGGTAGTGAGCTCCAATTCGGCCTTACCTATGTTGGCAAGAATAAGCATCAGCTATTGATAGATATGCAATACACCATCACGGACATGGTAGCCGGATGCTTGCTATGCCAACTCTCTTCAATTGACATGTCTAAATATATGAATAATTTTAATGCAACCCAAGGTAAATTTTGCATTTAGACACACCAAAAGATAAACTATAAGTGATTCGTCAAAACATTGATAACCCTTGGATATTTGTTGCACTACTAATAACGAATCACCGGAAGCCTCAATATGTATACCACCTATATCAAGGCAAAGCTCCAGTCCGAATAACAATGCATATTCGGCTTTGATCATTGTGCAAAAATATTTTAAGCGGCATGAGGTTTCACAAAATAGCTTCATATGGAGATAAATAAACAACACCAACTCCTTGGCCATTGTTACAAATTTAACCATCAATATATAATCTCCATGGTACTAGAGAGATCAAGCTAAAAACAATATTATGCATGATGTAAATATGATGCTCAATAAAAAAAAGCAACCAAGATTTGGCCTTACGTAAATTCTGAAAACTAATAAGCCAAAGCACACCCAATCAAAACATAATTTCACTTTCCAATTTTGATGAATTGGTCTATGCATAATATCTTCAATGGCATCAATTTGACAAATTCCTTTGCAAGGACTTATCTCAATCTCTACTCAAACTAAGGACGATGTTAGAATACCACACCGGCCATTCTTAGATATTCTTAGGGCGATATATAAGTATTGGCCATTCCCATGAGGTCCATGTAGAATTCACCCACCAAAGTATGTATAGCCGAAATAAACAAATGAAATAGAAACAAAATATTTTAGCCCTTTTGTATTAGCAACAAAATCGTAACTAACCAAATGTATGGTGATTTGGTAATACCCTGTCATGATATAGAAAATTATGTTGCATCCATGGAATAAAATAAATCCATGGAGGGTAATTGATCATACCTATGGATGAATTCCATGGCAAAGGCATCAATGGCATGGTTGAAGAAAATGAATGATGTGCTAACCGAAGATTTTGATGTTGTGATGCACACCTTCGGCTTAATTGTTTGTTGCTTCCATTCTTCTCTTTCTTTACTTTTATTGTACTTATTGCAATAGAAGCATGCACATCCCTTTTTTATGATTGATCCTCTTGGGAACCCATGCCATGTTCTTCTGTCTCAGCTCTTGTGCACTAAGATTTTGTAATTACCTCTTTTGCCAATATGATAAACCGAGTGGGCATCTTGGTTGTGATTCTATTTTGACCTTTTGCACTCTCAACTTCTTTTCTTCAGATTTGGCACTTTGACTCTCAATAATTGGTTGCCTCATCTCATTGCCTTTAGTAGCCAATGTCAACACTTTAATTGGCTCTTTTTCATTTGAGATCAAATCTGAAGTTGCACTCTTACGACCATCTCTTTTAACACGGTAAACTTGCTTGACCACCTCTTTCTTCTTCTTTGAGCTCTGGACCGATTCCTTATCATTGAAACGGTCTTTAACATGTGATTGTTCAAATGTTGATCTTCTTGGAGCTGCATAATATTGATGAGATGGTCTAAAAGAAGATGGAGAATGTGCCCTTGTATCATACCTATCCCATGATGGATATGAATCTACACGAGCATAGGGAGAAATCCAGGACATTGGCATTGGCGGCCCAAAATAAGGATATGAATATGTTGCATGAAAATTTTCACTTTTCCAATACCGATCCTCATATTTGTGCCTTGGGGGTGATCTTGATGCTTTTGCATTAGTTGGCCGATAACCACTTTTCTCTTCACTCTTATTTTGATATTTATCTAATAATTGTGCAAAAGTGACCTTGAATTTCTTGCACTTGTGCTTATTGCGGCTTTTGTTTCCTTTGGTTGTGCTTGCACCGATCTCTGAATTTGCTTGTTGCCCCCCAGTCCTTGGCGTCTCCATTGTAGCTTCGATGGAATTTTTGCTCTCAAGATTATGTTCATTATGCTCTTCAACAACTTCTTTACTTGAAAGCTTAATCCCATCACTTGCAGTTTTTACCTTCTCTTTAAATGGATCGGCTTGAAGTAGCCGATGCAAAAACTTTCTGCCATCGGGACCAATCGGAATAGACTGGTGATCTCTTGGTGTCTCAACAAATTTCAATCATCCTTTATCAATGGCCGATTTAACTATTTGACGAAACATGTTGCAATCCTCAAAATTATGCTTGGACGAATCATGCAACTTACAATACATTCATCCCTGAACAGATGGCTCAACATGGTGATCAAGAATTCTAATATAATTATTTCTCAACAACAAATTAAATATTTGATCACACATGCTTGATTTGAAGGTAAACTTTGTATTCTCTATCCGATCTTGTTGTGAGAACGGCTTTGGAGTTAAGCACACGAATGGTTCAGATTTTGCATCACCCCATTCGGCTATGCATTGTGTTTTGCACTCTATCTCCGATGTCTTTGGATAAGAAACTATACTGGCATTGGTTTGCTCAAAGGATTTTAACCTTGGCTTTAAATTTCTGAAGCGAAAATAGTTAGAACATACATGTCTCAATTGAGACCAAGTGTAAGCCAAGTAAGAAATAAGCAAAGCTGCCCAATTAGATATGAAATTTAAATAAAGCAATGGGAAAAGCTTTGGCTTCAGTAATAAGTCACTATCGGTCTCTTTTAATGGTACAATATATTGACCGATATGCTTAGTAACAATTTTATTGCTAACAAGTAAATTGCCCTTCTTCATTGGTCTTTGAAAATTACTTATTAGAGTTTTTCTAATAGATGCATCAACAATAAAGTTGTGACCAAATCTGAAAATAGGTAAATTACTTGCTAGACATACCTCTTCAAATATGTTGGGAGAGCATGATGATTGCATATGATGAATAATATTGTGCTTTGCTTTTGGATGACTTCCCAACACCATGTCACAATTTTCTTCTTGATTTCCTTTGTAGATTGCAGCAACTTGATGACTATCTCTTCGTAGCAAGAACGGGCTGGAGACCGTTCAAAGCTTCGTCCCCAGCGGAGTCGCCAAAAAGTGTGTTGACACACGAACACGTCACGTGTACCCTCGACGGCGGGGGTGATGCACCGCAGCTGACGTCGAAGGAGACCCGACCGACAACGCGATACGCAAGACAGTCAGCGGGCGCTTTTGAAGACCCGAAACCCCACACGCCCGGGAGGGACCCCGTCAAGGAGTGCGGCAGCTATGGGCTGCCCTAGGTCGATTCTCTCGCCCCTAGAGCCTCGTGGATCGCTGCCCTCCAATGCGAAGAACGAACGAATAACGAGAAAGAAAGATACAAGGGTAGGGGATAAAGATAGATGAACACAAAAGTGTAATAGATTGATTGGTTCGATTGGTGTTGTTCAATCCGCCATCACCCCCAACATATATAAGAGGCGGCTGGACTTCCCGTACAAGCAAAGGATTCATCTAGGCTTTCCTTACAAAAAATTACATCAATTCACGTCATAGAGTCCTAGTTCTATTCCAACTCGGATTCGGTCTGAATCTGGCCCAACTTCTGTCTTCCTCTTTGTGCGGGCCGCCGAGCTTTCATATGACCTCCGATCAAGACGTCCCAAATATGAAGCTTGTGCGCCTCAACGTGATGAACAATTATTATGTTGAACACTTTTCCAAATAAGACCATCTTGAATATTCTATGAAGCCATCTTTAATATCCAGTCGGACTCGGTCATGTAACGGACTGGATTGTCCGAGTCTCGTAGTGAACTTACAGGCCGTATACTATCTCATATGATAATGATTCCAAAACCAAAGATCACCGTTTTGACAATGCGCACAACTCCCGTGTTGATCACTTTTCCATCTGAGGTCATCTGGATTACCTTTCGGGCACATCTTCACTTTCACTCGGATCCGAACTCATCCACTCGGATATTAGAGTTTTTCGTCTGATTGGACCTTTTCACTCGGATGTTAGAGTCTTTCACTCGCAAGACAACCTTTCACTCGGATGACTATAATTTCACTCGGAAGACAATCTTTCACTCCGATGACTATATTTCGCTCGGAAGGTAATATCTTACTCGAACGTCAAGTTTTCATTCCGACGGTAATCTTTTCACTCGGAATAACTTCACTCGGATGATAATTTCACTCGGAAGCCAATCTTTTACTCGATCGATAAGTTTTTCACTCGACCTTTTACTCGATCGGTAGGTTTTCACTCGGATGGTAAACTTTTCACTCGGATTTCCCGACTGAAAACACAGCCTGATCTTGATTTGCCTCTCCAGGTTGCATACGACCTCGGATTGAGACAAATTTTATATGAAAAACGATCGGCTCGACGAGACAATGTTGAAGGTTTTTTGATTCAAGGCCGCCTCGATGGCCGAATTACTCGCGCAACCTATCAGACAAGTGTCTCGCACCTCGCGCCATATTTCCGTTGAGGTTCGGTCTGGAATGTATTGCCTCTAACTTTTGCATATGAACTCGGATTGAGATGATTTATATATTAAAATCGATTGCCTCGACGAGACGAAGGCAATTCCTTAAGAGTGCTCCTTCATCCGAGGTCATCTTGAAGACGTGATTGGCCAAAAACCACTCGGAACATTTAATTATGCCACTCGGAGTATAGTTTCGGTCCGTAAGATAAAGTCGAATGAATACAACCGAAACATCAAAGTGGTTCCACTCGGCGACGTGAATCTTTTCATGCTGAAAACCCATTCACTCGAGACCATCTTCATTGCAATCTGTATCTTGCCAAAATTGGGTGTCAACACTAAGGTTTATCAATCAGTGGGAGGCGTAGGATGAAGATGCTCTCTCTCAAACAACCCTGCAACCAAATAACAAAGAGTCTCGTGTGTCCTCAACACACCCAATACAATGGTAAATTGTATAGGTGCACTAGTTAGGTGAAGAGATGGTGATTCAAGTGCAATATGGATGGTAGATATAGGCTTTTGTAATCTGAAAATATAAAAACAGCAAGGTAACCAATGATAAAAGTGAGCGAAAATGGTATTGCAATGCGTTGAAACAAGGCCTAGGGTTCATACTTTCACTAGTGCAAGTTCTCTCAACAAGGATAACATAATTAGATCATATAACTATCCCTCAACATGCAACAAAGAGTCACTCCAAAGTGACTAATAGCGGAGAACAAATGAAGAGAATATTGTAGGGTACGAAACCACCTCGAAGTTATTCTTTCCGATCAATCCATTGGGCTATTCCTATAAGTGTCACAAACAGCCCTAGAGTTCATAGTAAAATAACACCTTAAGACACAAATCAACCAAAACCCTGATGTCACCTAGATACTCAAATGTCACCTCAAGTATCAGCGGGTATGATTATACGATATGCATCACACAATCTCAGATTCATCTATTCAACCAACACAAAGAACTTCAAAGAGTGCCCCGAAGTTTCTGCCGGAGAGTCAAGATGAAAAAGTGTGCCAACCCCTATGCATAGATTCCCAAGGTCATGGTACCCGCAAGTTGATCACCAAAACATACATCAAGTGAATCAATAGAATACCCCATTGTCACCACGGGTATCCCATGCAAGACATACATCAAGTGTTCTCAAATCCTTAAAGACTCAATCCAATAAGATAACTTCAAAGGGAATACTCAATCCATTACAAGAGATAGAGGGGGAGAAACATCATAAGATCCAACTATAATAGCAAAGCTCGCGATACATCAAGATCATGCCAAATAAAGAACATGAGAGAGAGAGATCAAACACATAGCTACTGGTACATACCCTCAGCCCTGAGGGTGAACTACTCCCTCCTCGTCATGGAGAGCGCTGGGATGATGAAGATGACCACCGGTGATGATTCCCCCCTCCGACAGGGTGCCAAACTGGGTCTCGATTGGTTTTGGTGGCTATAGAGGCTTGAGGCAGCGGAACTCTCGATCTAGGTTTCTTTTCGGGGATTTCTGTATTTATAGGAATTTTTGGCGTCGGTCTCATGTCAGGGGGGTCTCCGAGTCATCCACGCGGCAGGGGGGCATGCCCAAGCGGTAGGGCGCGCCCTCCACCCTTGTGGATGGCTCGAGACTCTTCTGGCCCAACTATTTTACTCCACAGGCTTCTTTTGGTCCATAAAAAATCATCAAAAATTGGCACGTCAATTGGACTTGGTTTGGTATTCCTTTTTTGTAAAACTCAAAAACAAGGAAAAAACAGAAACTAGCACTGGGCTCTAGGTTAATAGGTTAGTCCCAAAAATCATATAAAGTAGCATGTAAATGCATATAAAACATCCAAGATGGATAATATAATAGCATGGAACAATCAAAACTTATAGATACGTTGGAGATGTATCACTCGTCGCCAAATTATGCATATAGTACTGTTAAAAAAGCTATTACGTGCTTAGATGGGCTGCTAAAGTCTATTAAAGAAATTAGCATACGTAATTAGTTCTTTGACAACTAAACTCCTCATGCTTTAGGTAAACTTTTCTCATTTTAGTTTTTTTTAAATTACTTATCTCATTTAAGTGTTTTACGTATGTTCCATGCTTGCAGTGTAGTTATAGTATAGCCAATATGATGTTGGCCATATCATATCTATTGGAGTACTGCATATATAATGCGAAGAAAGGAGTGGTAGTACAACCAACTAAAAGATGAACTGTAAGAAATACTAGTATGTACGTATTTAAGAGTTAAAGTAACGATAAGGAACATAACATAGTTCTGCTAGGGGCTCAGCACAACACACCCCTCAAATAAAACTAAGCACCCTGAAATTAAACTAAGCAACTAATCCGATAGAAACTGCATTAGAACCAGCATGAGCAAACACACTGCCACCTTAGTCGGACTCCTCGTCCACGTGCTCAACTTCGTCCTTGTCCCTCTTCCTCGTGGCCCATATTTCTTTGCTTGAACCACACACTTGGCTCTTGCTCTTCATCCAACCCTTGTAGATATTGAAACAAAGGTATGCATCCATTGCAGCATAGTGGATGTGGTCCATATCTAATACATTCCACTGCCATGCATGACGATGAAACTTGAGCAGAGGTTTCTTCAGTTTACCGTATGAAGGATGAACCATGGCTCCTGCAAGGGTCAGCACTGAAGGCTGACAGGAGGACACCAGCCCATTCTTCTGGAGGTTGAAGGGCTTACCTAGAACGAGGCCTATCCGATCCAGGATTGTTCTATTGTTCGTAAAGTCTATGGTAATGAATTTGACTACGTCACCCGCGAGGAAGTTCTTAAATTCCTCGCACTCAAAGTCGGCATGGCATATATGGTAGACCAAGCACAAGTTATGCACGCAAAGCTGGATCACGACGGGCTTCATCTTCTCTTCCTCCTTTAGATTTTTCTCTTTGTCCAGGATGGTGGTTTACTCAACATCTAACCCATCGACCCACTCATCATTTGACTTTACGAACGTGTGTCAGAAGTGAGCAAGGCATCCTTTCACCATCGCGGAAGAACGGGTGTAGATGACGTCGAACTCATCGCCGGTGATGGTTCTAACCTTGTACTCACCGTCGATCATGGAGATTTGAGATGCCATGGATTTGGGAGGAGGGTTAGGATTAGTGGAACTGTTGTAATGTGAAAGGATGGGACGACTAGGAGCGAACTGCCCTAATGTTAAAGGATGACCTGGGACGAGTAGGAGCAAACTGCTAGCGATTTTCCGATTGTAAAAATGTTGCGTGGGTCTTGCAAACGGCAGTGTAGTGGCTTGCCTGGTGGATAAATGGCTTCATGCATAGTACTATGGGGGGCCAATTAGATTTCATGTCTACTAGACACCCCATTAAATGGCTTCATGCATCTGCCTGTTCACACGTCAAGCATCGGGAAAATTACAGGTGATACGAAGCTTTCCATGCTCCCATGCTACGGGCTTCCGAGAGCCCTTGGATCTGAGATCGAATGGTTGCATGGCATGATTCTAGACCTATGTGTGAATATCTTATCCTGGAGGGTTATTCTAAAAATTTCAGCAACTTAGCATGTGACCCTTCGATCTCAGATCCAAGGGCTGTCAGCAGCCCGTATCATGGTCGCGCCTACGACGGCTGTCACCTTGCTCGCACGGTCGCGCCCTTGGAGATTTGTGACGGCTATAAATGAGCATTTTTACCTACTTTGCATACATGATACTACTTCCTCCGTCCAGGACCTCCAGGTGCGTTAGGCTATCTGATGTTGGCATGGCACCTGTATACCATTGAGGGGATCAGGGAAGACTCACCCCGTCCGTAGAGTCGCAGTAATAATGATAATGGCAAGTCAAATCACAAGGGCCCCTCCTGTCCAAAAGTAACGAGCCGTCAAATCACACAGCCCTATGCTTGCAGCAGTAAGTTCAATATGCTACTCCATCATCTTCTCGCCTCTTTGTCGAACCTATTAGGCGGAACTGCCCCGCCTACCGCACGGGAAAAGCCCCGCCCTCAACTTTTTAATATAACTTTGTATCCATGGATTTCGACATGGAGCAAAGCCAGAAGAAAACAGCGGTACACATGTATACAGCACGCCCGTGGCATTCGCGTCGCACCCCAGACGATCGGTCGGTATGGCATGCCGCTCACCGAATGGACACGCGTCATAGTGCATTTGCACACACATGTGGGACCGCAATTGAGAACCGACCATAGGCACACTCCACCGTCCCTGCTAGTCAGCTGAGTTAATGGAAGAGAGAGACGAGCGATATTACTGGAGCAGTGATGTACACACGTTGGTGCCTGGATGATACCTACGCGACACGAGAGATCAGTTTGTCCATGCATGTCACCAAACTCCAGCAGAAGGCTGGATTAGCTATCTTCTACATATCGTGCAGGTTGTGTTGTACAGGGCTATAGTTCTGATGAGAAATCTAAAAAAAGGTTTTTTGTCATCTCGCAATATTAGGTGTCATGTTCTTCTGATCATTGCGAGGGTTAAACAGCGACAACTGCGTTCCTCCAAGGCGATGGTCATTGAGGGCACATGCACGAATACTACTACTCGGCTACCATCTAGGTCAAGCCGGCTATGTTAATTAGGACATCTATCGATTGAACCCTTTTCTACGAGTTTGTCTTTAATTTGAGCTTTGATCCTCATCTAGTTTGTCCGTCGGGATTCATGTTGTCTCCTTGGGGCAGTGAGGTTATGGTTTCTTGTCATGTGCCATTTTTCGTGTTATATGTTAATCCGGTGCTTCAGATCAAAATGACGACAACTATGCCTCCGGGGCACATGCATGAAGACTTCTCGACAGTCATTGACGAGGTCAAGCCGGCTCTGATAGATAAAAGAAAACTACTCCACTATATAGGCAGAAGCTTCCGCACTTGCTTTTTTGTGTTGCTCTCTTCACACTCTCTCTTCCTCTCTAGATCTAAACATGACAGCGGTGGCAACTCTCTCTCTCCCTCTCTCTGCTCACTGCTTGTCATAGATCCAGCCGGATCCCCTCCGATGGGGAAGATTCATGCGGCCATCCTCGATGACAACTCTTACCCACTGCTGACACGTCCCGACCAGGGTGCCTTGCCATTCTCTCCCACGCAGCACCGGCTCCGACCCTTTCTTCCTTGCTGCCGTAGTGTGGGCAGATCCGGCCTCCCACTGCCCACCTAGCGACATCCCAGCAACCCTCAGCTATAACTTCCTTCAAACCGGCCTTCATCTACTTCCCCAGCTCTTGACATCGCTGCATTTGTATATTTTATTATTTGTCATGCCCCCTCGTTAATAGGATCGATTGGCTGTTCGAAAGCCACCTGAATTTTTATAGTTAAGAGGTGAAACTACTTCATGCACTCGAATCTAGTACTACTTGGTTCAAATAGGGAAGAAAGGGGGTGGGGGAAGATTTGTTACCTGAATCTAGGACTTGGTCGAAACAGGAAATAATGGGGCAAAAAGTAGCAGAGACTGGCTATCCAACTGGTCTCTTGGTCTAATAGGGAAATAAAGGAAAACACAGTACAAACTCAATTTAAACCGACCTATTGGTTGAAAAAGGAAAGAAAGTGGGGACTGGGGGACAAGTCAACAGAGTATGTACAACACTAGATTTGCTAGCCTCACACAGTATAAGGTGGCTATACCGAAAAAAAGTGGGACCAGCCCAAATATCATGTTCTGATGCTTGTTGCCCCGAGCCCCTCTTATGTAATGCCACTGGTAAAATGTAGTAGTCCCACTATTAAAAGTAAGGACACATTAAACCAATGTTTTTGTCAATGTAATGCCTCTAGTAATATGAATCAATGGCACTATTTTTCATGTCCTGCTAAACTTCCCATTAAGATAAGTTGCTTCTTTTTGTAAGAAATGCAACTGCCCTGGTTCACCTACTCTCCCATGCCCAAAGGACATCTATGCAGAGGATGCAGTAGGGAATCTGCAACAGAGTGAAAAGGCCGCGATACTCCCAAAGGGAGGCAGTGGTGGTGGGAGTATCGATCCAAGATGGAGCATCCACCAGAGATTGAAGGATCGAGCATCTACAGGGTGTTGTTTGTGAGGGTGTTGTGCCAGAGCAAGCCGGTGGAGTCTTCGTCGACCGAACCCAACTACAAGAGGAGAAAAGCAGTTGGCCCAATGGTGCTTCCCTGCCATCCTCTCCATCGCTGTTCACCTCGTCTCACAGGGCGGCTGTCTGCCGCCGAGGAATAGGAGGGGACTGCCCCCCAACCCAATAGTCGGGCAGGTTGTGAATTGTCAGGAGGAGCTTAAGGTTGTTAGTATTTGCAGGTTGTGAATTGTGTTTTGTGTTGTGTATTTTGAGAGTACTTTCAGATATGAATGACTTTTGAATTTCATATTTGCAGTACTGAGAATATGATATATTTTATGAATTCTAGAGATATATTTTTAGCACATAAAAATATAGTTTCATATAAAAGTGCAGACAATGTGATTCTCAGAAAAGAAACAACAAGTTTCGGTTCCAGATAAGAAACTGCAAGTTTCAGAGGAACGCATTTATTGTCACATCCCTAGTTCTGGTATGATCCTAGGCTTGCTTGTGCATCATGTTTAAATTTCAAATAAATTTGAAATGGGGAAAGTTGCAACCACTAGCACCAAAGTTTTTCCAATAGGTTCAACTTTAAAATGGATTTTCATTGAACCCAAAATGCTCTTCAAAAATGTTCAAGCTCTTTGGATAATGTTGGGAACAACAACCAGAGGTGATGCACATTTTTGCTACACATTTTGGATTTTTGAATCAATGCATAAATATTTGATTTGGAGCTGTTTAAATTATATAAATATTTTAATGGCTCCAAAAATGTTGGGAATTGGTGAGGGCCTCTGGAATATTATATCTAGATGCCACAAATATTTTCAGCATTTATGGAAATGTTTTAACATTTCTTTTAGATACAAAACAAATGTCAGAAATAGAAAAAGAAAACAGGAAAAGGAAAAGGCTTACCTGGCCTTACCTGGCAGCCCAGCCGGCCTGGCACTGTTGGCCCAGCCCACCAGGGGCAAGGTTGTCTTCAACCTTGTGCCCACTGGCAGCCAGCGCACGCAGCCGACCGCGCCACCTCCTGCTTCGCCGTGTCGCGCTCCCTGTCAACCCAATCCCGCGCCTGGAGACGCCTCGAAGCCCCTCTCTGCTCTCCCTCACTCGCTGTTCTCTCTCCCCTCCTCTGTTCCTCTCCCGGCAGCACACCTGAGCGCGCTCGTCGTCGCCGCTCGCTGTCACCGCGGCCACCGTCCACCACTCGCCTCGCTGACGCGTCCGGAAGAACCGCAACACCGCCCACGTCCCCTCCACCGACTCACGCCTCGCAGGAGGCCCTGCTTCATCGTCATCGCGGTCATCTTCAACCTCGGGCACCCGAGCCCCTCGCCGTCGATCCACGCCGGCAAGGACGTCCCCGAGCCCACTGACCTACTCCGCCGCCTTCCTGTGAGCTCCTGCTCCCAACCCCTCTCTCCCCGCCGTCGAATCCCTCCTCTAGCCCCCTGGCCACCGCAGCCGAAGCTCGCCGTCGCCGTGCCTCGTCGCCGTCGTGGCTAGAGCCATTATTGCTTGAAGCCAAGCACACCATTGTGCTCAACGCAGCTCCAGGAGCCCGCCCATCCTCTCAGCGAGTTTGCCAGCCAAGCGTAGCCCGCGCCCGCGCATAGCCGTGCTTCGGCCGCCGCCTCGCTCGCCGCCGTTGCTGTTTCCGACCACCTCATCCCCTCCCGCTTGCGTAGATGGATGGGGCCGAGCGCCCACAATGCGTAGATGCCCACCGCCGCGCGAATGGTCGCCGGAATAGAGTTTCCGACAAGCCACCGCCATCCTGTAAGGTCGCCGGCCACTTGATCCGGTGATGCTGACGTAGCAGTGGTTAGATTAGGGCCTAATAACTGCTTAGTTAACCTCTTAGTCACTGACAGTGGGCCCGACCCTGTTAATCGTTAGATTAGGTTTATTCTAAAACATGTTACCTAACTAAGCCAATGACATGTGGGGCCCACGGGTCATGTTTGACCTGGTCAGCCCCGTTGACCCGCTTACGTCATGCTGACATAGAGCTGACGCAATAATTGATTTCTGGAATTACTTTAACTCGGGAAATTCCAGAATATTGCCTAAACTTCAAAAAATCATAATAATTCAACCGTAGCTCAGAATGAAATAATTTATATATGAAAAATTATCAGAAAAATGCAAGGAATCCATTTATGCCAGTTTCATGCATGAAAAACGAACTTATACTTGCTGTATAAGTGAAAACGTAATAATGGCATGTTATATACTTAATTCGGGGTTTGCATATGAACCCCTGGTTCATATGGACTTCAACCAAATTGATGCTAGATGCATTAGGGCAAATCATAGCATCTTTGAAATGTCATCTTCATGCATCATATTGTTGCATATGATTGTTTATTGATTGCTGGCACCGTCCCCTCTCAATAGGTTCTACTCTGGAAGGTGTCCCGAGTACCTGTCTGAGGAGCAGTGCTTCTTCGTGGATCTATCAGGCAAGCAAACCCCCTTGAGCATCTCGATAAATCCCACTCTCTCGCTCCTGCTCCTTATACTGCATTCGGACAACAACGATTCAAACTGCTACTTTCTGCTGCGGTAGTTGAACCCATTCCTCTGCATGACCTGTCATTGCCAAAGTAAATAGTTGAAACCCACTAGCATGAGTAGGAGTTGCTTGAGCCTTGATGTGCCTGCTCATCCATGCTTGTTTTTTCTTTATGCCAGCTATGCTTAGAGTTGTGTCAGGTCTGATTCATCAAGAATGAATCGGAGTGGTGAACATGTCCTACCGGTAAAGGCTAAGTGTGTGAACACGTTTTGGTAAAGGTAGCGATGAGAGGCCATGTAGGAGTACATGGTGGGTTGTCTCATTGGAACCGTCCTTAAGCACTGAGTTCTGTGTATGTTATCCATGTCCAGTTACTACCACACATTCGGTTCCGGTTATCCGGCCCCTCTCGGCTTATTAATCCACTTGATCTCTGTCCAGGAGTTGCAACTAGTTTCTGGCGTTTGTAGGTAGTGCTACTTGTCTACCAAGTGGTGTCCGACGGGGCGGGCTTGGGACAGACTAGGCACCGTGGCACGGTATACCAAGTGGCACCCGGATGGCGGGCTTGGGAACCCTGCACACATCGTTTGGGGCCGTGAGCGACACCCCGGCCGGATCTCCTTGCGGATGGAACCCGAATAGGCGATAAACCTGGACGAGAGACTTGTGTGGTTAGTCAGGTCGTGGCCGACACCCTCGCCCGGCTTCCGCTTGAAGGTTGCCGAGGTACATGACGTGTACAGGGCTATAAGTGGCGAGAGCATGTGTGATGAAGTACACCCCTACAGGGTCAATATTATCTATTCGAATAGCCGTTTTCCTCGGATATGGAAACTTGGAGAACTTATGTAGTACATAGACAACTTGAAGTGGATACTTTAAAATCCGCAAGATAAGCGTGAGTGCTATGGATGGCCTTCTTGTAGGAAGATGGGAACGGATCCATAGTGGAGTATTGATATGGTGAACATGTGGACTCGTGTGCGTCTTCTTACCTCAAAGAAGTTTCTGATACTCATAGTATAGATTAGCTACTGAGTCAAAGCTGGCTTGCTGCTGTTAAAACTCCACCACCCCCTTTGTTGATAATGTTGCATATGTAGATAGTTCTGATGTAAGACTTGCTGAGTACCTTTGTACTCACGTTTGCTTATTTATGTTTTGCAGTTGGTTACGCTGGTGACTTCGACGAGTAGCTTGTATCCCAGCTACGATCTTGTACCCTTGGGAGGGTCGTGTTTAGTCAGGCTTCTTAGTCTTTTCCTTTGTAGTTGTCTGTACTCAGACATGTAATGCGTACTTTGCTTGTATGCTCTGAATGATGGGTCATGAGACCCCTGTTTGTATTGAATGCTATGTGGCTGTTCTGGGCCTTTATCTATATGAGTTAGAGTTATGTTGTGATGCCATGTTGTACAGCACATACTTGTATGTTATGCGTACGTGTAACGTGTATTGCTATGTGTGAGATCCGTCAACCCAGTTGTTTACCTCTGGTAGCCTCTCTTATGGGGAAATGTAGTCTTGTGCTTCCATGTGCCATAGTAGTCCGCTACAGCCCGGTTCACCGGAGTCCTGCTAGCCCAGCACTACTTCTCCGGAACACTTGACTGGTCAGCATGTGAATCACTTTGTTCCTGTGTGTGTCCCTTCGGGAAATGTCACGCGGTGACATCCGGAGTCCTGCCTAGCCTGCTACAGCCCGGGTTCCCGGAGTCCTGTTAGCCCAGTGCTACAGCCCGGATTCATACGCTATTGACCGACATGCTCGTGGTTGATTCATGTATGCTTGTCCCTGTAAGTTAGTGCCACTTTGGGTTCACGACTAGTCATGTCGGCCTGGGTTCTCTGTCATATGGATGCTAGCGACACTATCATATACGTGAGCCAAAAGGCGCAAACGGTCCCGGGCCAGGTAAGGTGGCACCCGTGGGAATACCGTGCGTGAGGCCGCAAAGTGATATGAAGTGTTACATGCTAGATCGGTGTGACTTAGGATCGGGGTCCCGACAGCGTTGGTATCAGAGCTATGAGGCCATGCTTCCAGCTGGCCAGATTCCTACGTGGAAGGATTTCACCTAGGCTTTTCGTGAGCACCACATTCCTCAAGCTCTCATTGATCACAAGAGGGAAGAGTTCTGTAGTTTTACCCAGGGTAAGCTGCTTGTTGATGCTTACAGTAGAGAGTTCAGAAACCTCGCCCGCTATGCTGCAGAAGAAGTGTCAACGGACGCTAAGAAGCAGGCTAGGTTCCGGAAGGGTCTCAACCCTAAGTTGCGACATGATCTCCACCTGCATCATTGTGATACTTTCCAGGCTCTTGTGAACAAGGCCATTAATGCAGAGACAGCTCAACTCACTTACGAGGAGTCTCGAAAGCACAACCGTGATCTGGGTTCTTCCTCCCGCTCTGGCTCTCAGAAGCGACGGATTTGGATTCCAAACTCAGCTCTTCCACCTCGATATGCACTGAGGCCATCCTATGTGGAGCCTCACCCGACTCAGCAACGTGCTCCACCCAGGCCTATTAGTGGACCACTTGCCAATGTAGGTCCACGTCCTACCTCAGGAACTTGCTTCACCTGCAGAGAACCAGGGCACTATGCATGTGACTGCCCTCAGTCCAGTTATACCCCACCCCAGTCTGAGAGGTCTGTTGGCCGTGAAAAGCCATCAGTCAAGATGATCAGTAGCAAGCCAGCCTCCATTGAACGAGCATGTGTGCACCATGTCTCAGCTACAGAAGCTCAAGATGATCCCGACGTTGTACTGGGTACGCTTCTTGTCAATTGTCACCCAGCTTCAGTTCTCTTCGATACTGGAGCATCCCACTCCTTCATATCCGAAGGATACGCTCGGTTGCACGACATGTCATTTTGTGATATGCCAACTCCACTAATAATCTAGACTCCTGGTTCCAAATGGCAAACCTCTAAGGTAAGCCATGATAATGAAATCCTTATTGACAGACTGGTATTCCTTGCTTCTTTGATATCTCTCAAGTCTTCAGATATTAACATCATCTTGGGTATGGACTGGATGACAGCTCATCATGCCAAGATAGATTGTTACACCATATCTGTTCAACTTACACATCCATCTGGCAAAGTAGTCACTGTCTCCACTAGAGTTGCAAGGCGTCAACTCTATTCTCTTAATGCCAGCCCTCTTCCAGACCTTGAAGATATTCCGATAGTCCGTGACTTCCCGGATGTTTTTCCAGAAAAACTGCCAGGTGTCCCACCTGACAGAGATGTAGAGTTTGTCATAGAACTTATCCCAGGAACTGTTCCAATCTCTAGGAGACCATACAAGATGGCACCTTTGGAGTTAGCCGAGCTTAAGAAACAACTTGATGAGTCCTTGCAAAAGGGTTTCATCCGTCCCAGTTCTTCTCCTTGGGCTTGTCCTGTCCTCTTCGTCAAGAAGAAGGATGGTACGGATCGGATGGTTGTAGATTATCGTCCCGTTAATTTGGTCACGATAAAGAACAAGTATCCGCTCCCCAGGATCAACGACCTGTATGATCAGCTCGCTGGATCCTCAGTCTTTTCCAAGATGGATTTGAGGTTAGGCTACCACCAAATCAAGATCAGAAACGGGGACATCCCCAAAACGGCCTTTGTCACTCGTTATGGTCAATACGAGTACACCGTGATGTCTTTCGGCCTAACCAATGCTCCAGCTACTTTCTCCCGCTTGATGAACTCGATCTTTATGGAGTACTTAGATAAGTTCGTCGTGGTTTATCTTGATGATATTCTTATTTACTCGAAGAACGAGGAAGAGCATGTCGAACATCTTAGGCTTGTGTTAGGTAAACTCAGAGAGCACCGCCTTTATGCCAAGTTCTCCAAGTGTGAATTTTGGTTGCCAGAAGTGACCTATCTGGGCCACGTGATCTCTGGTAAGGGCATTGCTGTCAATCCCGGGAGAGTCAAAGCTGTTCTCGATTGGACTCCACCCGAATCGGTCAAACAAGTTAGGAGTTTCCTTGGTCTAGCCAGTTATTGTCGCCACTTCATTGAAAACTTCTCCAAAGTGGCCAAACCCCTCACGGAGCTTCTCAATAAAGATAAAAGGTTTGAGTGGACCCCACAGTGTGAGCACAGTTTTCAGGAACTGAAAAGACGCCTGACTTCTGCGCCCATACTCATGCCACCGGATTTCACCAAAGACTTTGTTATCTACTGCGATGCTTCACGTCAAGGACTAGGTTGCATTCTTATGCAGGATCGTCATGTGATTGCCTATGCATCTCGACAGTTGCATCCACATGAGGAGAATTATCCTACACATGATCTAGAGCTTGCAGCTGTAGTCTATGCACTTAAGACTTGGCGACATTACCTTCTTGGTAACTGTTGCGAAATCTACACTGACCATCAGAGTCTCAAATATATCTTCACCCAACCAGATCTGAATCTCAGACAGAGACGTTGGTTGGAGTTGATCTCGGATTTCGACTTAGGAATCACCTACACCCCAGGCAAAGCCAATGTCATGGCTGATGCTTTAAGTCGTAAATCCTATTGCAACAACCTCATGTTGCAATAATGTCAACCACCCCTCCATGAGGAATTCTGTAAGCTTAACCTTCACATAGCTCCTCATGGTTCCCTTTCTACCTTGTTAGCGAAACCTACCCTTACAGATCAGATCATAGAGGCTCAGAAGCATGATACGGGAATTTCCCGAATCAAGAAGAATATTTCCAAGGGAGTTGCTGGCTGTTTCTCTATGGATGAACGAGGTGTTGTTTACTTTGGAAACCGTTTGGTGGTTCCCAAATGTCAACAGATGCAGCAACTGATCCTTAAGGAGGCCCATGAATCCCCTCTCACGATTCATCCCGGTAGTACAAAGATGTATCAGGACCTACGCCAGAGGTTCTGGTGGACTAGGATGAAGAGAGAAACCGCTCAGTTTATTGCCAACTGTGACGTTTGTCATCGCGTTAAGACAGAGCATCAAAGACCTGCTGGCACCCTTCAACCTTTAGCTATTCCCGAGTGGAAATGGGACAAAGTTGGTATGGACTTCATCACCGGCTTTCCCAGGACCAAGAAAGGAAATAATGCTATCTTAGTAGTCATTGATCGTCTCTCCAAAGTGGCTCACTTCCTACCTGTTTGAGAGAGTATCACTGCTAGTCAGCTTGCTGACTTATATATCTCCCGAATAGTGTCACTCCATGGTGTTCCACTAGAGATCAATTCAGACCGTGGCAGTCTTTTCACCTCTCATTTCTGGGAAAATTTCCAAACTGCCATGGGCACCCATCTTTCCTTCAGTACCGCTTTCCACCCTCAATCAAGTGGTCAGGTGGAAAGGGTCAACCAAATTCTCGAAGACATGCTTAGAGCTTGCGTTATCTCATTCGGTATGGATTGGGAGAAATGTCTTCCCTTTGCCGAGTTTGCTTATAACAATAGCTACCAATCCAGTCTTAAGAAAGCATCCTTCGAAATTCTGTATGGACGAAGATGTCGAACACCTTTGAACTGGTCAGAAACCGGTGAAAGACAATTCTTTGGACCGGATATGATCCAGGAGGCAGAAGAGCAAGTTCGCATCATTCGTGAGAATTTGAAAACAGCCCAATCTCATCAAAAGAGCCAGTATGACCGTCGTCATAAGGAAGTGGCTTATGAAGTTGGCGACAAGGCTTACCTTCCGGTTACTCCTTTGAAGGGTACCCATCGTTTCGGTATCAAGGGCAAGTTGGCTCCTTGTTACATCGGTCCTTCTCGCATTCTCGCCAAATGAGGAGAGGTTGCCTACCAGTTGGAACTACCCCCATATCTTTCTCGAGTTCATGATGTCTTCCACGTCTCTCAACTCAGGCGTTGCTTCTCGGATTCCATCTGCGGAGTGGACCACGAAACGCTTGATCTCCAAGATAACCTTACTTATCGAGAGTACCCTGTTAGCATTCTGGATCAAGCAGAGCGCGTCACTCGACGTCATAACATCAAGTTTCTCAAGGTTCAATGGTCTCATCATTCCGAGAGAGAAGCTACTTGGGAGCGAGAAGATCGTCTTCGACTTGAGTACCCCGCTTTCTTTCCGCCAACTCCCGAATCTCGGGGCGAGATTTTTTCGAGTGGGGGCGAGCTGTCACATACCTAGTTCTGGTATGATCCTAGGCTTGCTTGTGCATCATGTTTAAATTTCAAATAAATTTGAAATGGGGAAAGTTGCAAACCCTAGCACCAAAGTTTTTCCAATAGGTTCAACTTTAAAATGGATTTTCATTGAACCCAAAATGCTCTTCAAAAATGTTCATGCTCTTTGGATAATGTTGGGAACAACAACCAGAGGTGATGCACATTTTTTCTACACATTTTGGATTTTCGAATCAATGCATAAATATTTGATTTGGAGCTGTTTAAATTATATAAATTTTTTAATGGCTCCAAAAATGTTGGGAATTGGTGAGGGCCTCTGGAATATTATATCTAGATGCCACACATATTTTCAGCATTTATGGAAATGTTTTAACATTTCTTTTAGATACAAAACAAATGTCAGAAATAGAAAAAGAAAATAGGAAAAGGAAAAGGCTTACCTGGCCTTACCTGGCAGCCCAGCCGGCCTGGCACTGTTGGCCCAGCCCACCAGGGGCAAGGTTGTCTTCAACCTTGTGCCCACTAGCAGCCAGCGCACGCAGCCGACCGCGCCACCTCCTGCTTCGCCGTGTCGCGCTCCCGTCAACCCAATCCCGCGCCTGGAGACGCCTCGAAGCCCCTCTCTCCTCTCCCTCACTCGCTGCTCTCTCTCCCCTGGAGACACCCGAGCGCGCTCGTCGTCGCCGCTCGCTGTCACTGCGGCCACCATCCACCACTCGCCTCGCTGATGCGTCCGGAAGAACCGCAACACCGCCCACGTCCCCTCCGCCGACTCACGCCTCGCAAGAGGCCCTGCTTCATCGTCATCGCGGTCATCTTCAACCTCGGGCACCCGAGCCCCTCGCCATCGATTCGCGCCGGCAAGGACGTCCCCGAGCCCACTGACCTACTCCGCCGCCTCCCTGTGAGCTCCTGCTCCCAACCCCTCTCTCCCCGCCATCGAATCCCTCCTCTAGCCCCCTGGCCACCGCAGCCGAAGCTCGCCGCCGCCGTGCCTCGTCGCCGTTGTGGCTAGACCCATTATTGCTCGAAGCCAAGCACACCATTGTGCTCAACGCAGCTCCAGGAGCCCGCCCATCCTCTCAGCGAGCTTGCCAGCCAAGTGTAGCCCGCGCTCGCGCATAGCCGTGCTCCGGCCGCCGCCTCGCTCGCCGCCGTTGCTATTTCCGACCACCTCATCCCCTCCCGCTTGCGTAGATGGATGCGGCCGAGCGCCCGCAATGCGTAGATGCCCACCGCCGCGCGAATGATCGCCGGAATAGAGTTTCCGACAAGCCTCCGCCGTCCTGTAAGGTTGCCGGCGACTTGATCCGGTGATGCTGACGTGGCAGTGGTTAGATTAGGGCCGAATCACTGCTTAGTTAACCTCTTAGTCAGTGACAGTGGGCCCGACCCTGTTAATCGTTAGATTAGGTTTATTCTAAAACATGTTACCTAACTGAGCCAATGACATGTGGGGCCCACGGGTCAGGTTTGACCTGGTCAGCCCCGTTGACCCGCTTACGTCATGCTGACGTAGAGCTGACGCAATAATTGATTTCTGGAATTACTTTAACTCAGGAAATTCCAGAATATTGCCTAAACTTCAAAAAATCATAATAATTCAACCGTAGCTCAGAATGAAATAATTTATATATGAAAAATTATCAGAAAAATGCAAGGAATCCATTTATGCCAGTTTCATGCATGAAAAACCAACTTATACTTGCTGTATAAGTGAAAACATAATAATGGCATGTTATATACTTAATTTGGGGTTTGCATATGAACCCTTGGTTCATATGGACTTCAACCAAATTGATGCTAGATGCATTAGGGAAAATCATAGCATCTTTGAAATGTCATCTTCATGCATCATATTGTTGCATATGATTGTTTATTGATTGCCGGCACCGTCCCCTCTCGATAGATTCTACTCTGGAAGGTGTCCCGAGTACCTGTCTGAGGAGCAGTGCTTCTTCGTGGATCTATCAGGCAAGCAAACCCCCTTGAGGATCTCGATAAATCCCACTCTCTCGCTCCTGCTCCTTATACTGCATTAGGACAACAACGATTCAAACTGCTACTTTCTGCTGCGGTAGTTGAACCCATTCCTCTGCATGACCTGTCATTGCCACAGTAAATAGTTGAAACCCACTAGCATGAGTAGGAGTTGCTTGAGCCTTGATGTGCCTGCTCATCCATGCTTGTTTTTTCTTTATGCCAGCCATGCTTAGAGTTGTGTCAGGTCTGATTCATCGAGAATGAATCGGAGTGGTGAATAAGTGTGTGAACACGTTTTGGTAAAGGTAGCGATGAGAGGCCATGTAGGAGTACATGGTGGGTTCTCTCATTGGAACCATCCTTAAGCACTGAGTTCTGTGTATGTTATCCATGTCCAGTTACTACCACACATTGGGTTCCGGTTATCCGGCCCCTCTCGGCTTATTAATCCACTTGATCTCTGTCCAGGAGTTGCAACTAGTTTCTGGCGTTTGTAGGTAGTGCTACTTGTCTACCAAGTGGTGTCCGACGGGACGGGCTTGGGACAGACTAGGCACCGTGGCACGGTGTACCAAGTGGCACCCGGATGGTGGGCTTGGGAACCCTGCACACATCGTTTGGGGCCGTGAGCGACACCCCGGCCGGATCTCCTTGCGGGTGGAACCCGAATAGGCGATAAACCTAGACGAGAGACTTGTGTGGTTAGTCAGGTCGTGGCCGACACCCTCGCCCGGCTTCCGCTTGAAGGTTGCCGAGGTACATGACGTGTACATGGCTATAAGTGGCGAGAGCGTGTGTGACGAAGTACACCCCTGCAGGGTCAATATTATCTATTCAAATAGCCGTTTTCCTCGGATATGGAAACTTGGAGAACTTATGTAGAACATAGACAACTTGAAGTGGATACTTTAAAATCCGCAAGATAAGCGTGAGTGCTATGGATGGCCTTCTCGTAGGAAGACGGGAATGGATCCATAGTGGAGTATTGATATGGTGAACATGTGGACCCGTGTGCGTCTTCTTACCTCAAAGAAGTTTCTGATACTCATAGTATAGATTAGCCACTGAGTCAAAGCTGGCTTGCTGCTGTTAAAAATCCACCACCCCCTTTGTTGATAATGTTGCATATGTAGATAGTTCTGATGTAAGTCTTGCTGAGTACCTTTGTACTCACGTTTGCTTATTTATGTTTTGCAGTTGGTTACGCTAGTGACTTCGACGAGTAGCTTGTATCCCAGCTACGATCTTGTACCCTTGGGAGGGTCGTGTTTAGTCAGGCTTCTTAGTCTTTTCCTTTGTAGTTGTCTGTACTCAGACATGTAATGCTTCCGTTGCTTGTATGCTCTGAATGATGGGTCATGAGACCCCTGTTTGTATTGAATGCTATGTGGCTGTTCTGGGCCTTTATCTAGATGAGTTAGAGTTATGTTGTGATGCCATGTTGTACAGCACATACTTGCATGTTATGCGTACGTGTAACGTGTATTGCTATGTGTGAGATCCGTCAACCTAGTTGTTTACCTCTGGTAGCCTATCTTATGGGGAAATGTAGTCTTGTGCTTCCATGTGCCATAGTAGTCCGCTACAGCCCGGTTCACCGGAGTCCTGCTAGCCCAGCACTACTGCTCTGGAACACTTGACTAGCCGGCATGTGAATCACTTCGTTCCTGTGTCTGTCCCTTCGGGAAATGTCACGCGGTGACATCCGGAGTCCTGCCTAGCCTGCTACAGCCCGGGTTCCCGGAGTCCTGTTAGCCCAGTGCTACAGCCCGGATTCATACATTGTTAACCGACATGCTCGTGGTTGATTCATGTATGCCTGTCCCTGTAAGTTAGTGCCACTTTGGGTTCATGACTAGTCATGTCGGCCTGGGTTCTCTGTCATATGGATGCTAGCGACACTATCATATACGTGAGCCAAAAGGCGCAAACGGTCCTGGGCCAGGTAAGGTGGCACCCGTGGGAATACCGTGCGTGAGGCCGCAAAGTGATATGACGTGTTACATGCTAGATCGGTGTGACTTAGATCGGGGTCCCGACATTTATATTAACAAGCCCTTTTCAAACAAGGATAACATCATGTTAGAATTTTTATTCATGGTCAAAAATGGAACTACCATCCAGTTGACATCATGCTGATCAACATTCATGCATAGCACATCTTCATATGATGCAAAGTCAAAAAGATATGCTATTCTCAAAATGCCCACACAATAACGACTGTGCGAAAAACAGAGAAAAAGAGGGACAAAGTTTTGGCAAATGTTGGAGGTGGTGTCCATATATGACAATGGGGACCCACATGTCAATAATGACAGAGACAAAAAATTTGGAGATATTTTCACTGGATCAGGTGGAATCGAACCCGAGCGGAAAAGCGATCGGGTAGTGTCACTTGGCCACTGAGCTAGTTCGGTGGTTTCGGTAGAAATTAGGCACAGCGTCTACCATTGCTGTAGCATGCCTTCCCCAGCTCTGGTTCGTTCTCGTCTGGGGCCTAGACATCATCCTCCACGTTTGTGCGCTCGCCACAGTGCCGCTGTCTACCGTTGTGAACATGTTGAACAAACGAGAGGAATCTGGAGAGGACTGTATGTGGAGAGGCGGACAATCGGGACCCACTAGGTCCATGGCCATACGCAAGCAAGTGCCTCCTACCTCTTGGGCATGCGTTGGTTTTCCCTTGAAGAGGAAAGGGTGATGCAGCAAAGCAGCGTAAGTATTTTCCTCAGTTTTTGAGAACCAAGGTATCAATCCAGTAGGATACAACGCGCGAGTCAACTCGTACCTACACAAACAAGTAAGAACCTCGCAACCAACGTGATAAAGGTGTTGTCAATCCCTTCACGGCCACTTGCAAGAGTGAGATCTGATAGAGATAATAATAATAAGATAAATATTTTTGGTATTTTTATGATATAAATTGAAAGTAAAGATTGCAAAATAAAATAGATTGGAAACTTGTATGATGGAAAATAGACCCGGGGCCATAGGTTACACTAGTGGCTTCTCTCAAGATAGCATAAGTATTACGGTGGGTAAACAAATTACTGTCGCGCAATTGATAGAATTGAGCATAGTTATGAGAATATCTAGGTATGTGTAAGTGCATCTAGTGCCCCTTAGTGATTTTGGTGTATTGAAGACTTATAGGTTAAGGGACTAATGTGTTTATGAGTGTACACAGGTCTATAAGTTTATGAGGAGTTTGATATTTACAGAGAAAGTCGACCCCTAAAAATGAAGTTCTTCGTCTGAAGACTTTGGTATTCTGAAGACTTACTGAAGACTTTGAAAGTGAAGAAAATGGTGTGACCTTGAAGACTTGGTATTCATTTGAGGAACATAAAGCGTGAAGACTTTTGTTTTCATAGTTTCATTTTCTCTTTCTTGAGTCATAGGAAACACCGTACTGTTAAAGGGGGTCGAGGAAATACTATGGAAAAATTTCCATGTGATGCTCAACTCAAAATCCTACACCTACCAATCCCTTCGAGTGAAGCCATTGGAAATCTCATACAGTCCAATCATATTCTTCAGTGATAGAGACGAAGTTCTTCTGGTCTCTGAGGAATTTGTTTTGTCTGAGGAGTTAGGAATTCGCCAGTGCGGATTTCCTACACAGTGAGGAACATGATAGCCCTGAGGACTTTGCTACTCAAAATTCCGACCATTGCTGTGCATATCATTGAAGGGCATTTATGTCTTATCATGTCGGGCTGCTCCCTAGGCTATAAATAGCCGCCCCCTACAACCACTAGCTGGTTGGCTGCTCCGAGAGAAACTGACACTTGTCATTTGAGAGCAACCCATCCTCCAAGGACTTTGAGCGAAAATCATCAAGTGAGGAAAAACCAAAAACCCAAAACCGGAACACCTACAAACCCCAAGTGATTGAGCATCACTTAAGATATTGATCCTGCGTGGATCCGATGCTTGTTACCTTTGAAGAATGTGCTTCTTCCAGACGGTTAGGCGTCATGGTCTAGAGCATCCAAGAGGAATTGTGGATCGCCGAGTGACCGAGTTTGTGAAGGTTTGGAAGTCGCCTGAAGACTTACCATGAGTGGTTGGACGAGGTCTGTGTGACCTTAGTTCAAGGAGAATACGGTGAGGACTGGGTGTCCTGAGCTGCGTGTTCAGGACTGGGTGTCCGAGACTGTGTTTCCTCGAGTTTAAATACTCAGCCGCTCCAACCAGACGTACAACTGAGACAGCAGTTGGAACTGGTCTACGAAATCATTGTCTTCACCAAGCTTACTGGTTCTATTTCCTCAACTCTTTCATTTCCTCATAACTGTGTTGTGTGTTTGTTCATATATGTGTTTGAAGACTTTGACTGAAGACTTTCTCAATTTCCTAAGTTCAATTTCTTCAGTCTGTTTGTCTTCATCCTGTGTTATACTGTGATCACGCTTCCTGTACTCTGTGCCTGTCTTCATTTCATCATGATGACTATGCTTGTATTTTGTTATGTTTACTTTTGAGTACTTATTCCGTTGCTAGTAGTTCTTCGCTAAGGAATTTCCTCACCGGCAAATTCCTCAGTGAAGAATTTCATAAAAATCGCCTATTCACCCCCCCTCTAATCGATATAACGCACTTTCAATTGGTATTAGAGCAAGGTACTCCCTTGTTCTGTGTGATTTTGGTTTAACCGCCTGGAGTTTTAGTTATGTCGACCGCGGGTATGATCAAGGTCTCTGCTGGGTGTCCTACCTTCGATGGGACGGACTACCCCTACTGGAAGAATAAGATGCGAATGCATCTTGAAGCAATTGATAACGATCTCTGGTATGTTGTGGAAAATGGTGTTCCCTCAGTCACACCTTCTCTGAATGCTGCTGATGTGAAGAGATTCAAGTAACTCGACTCTCAAGCGAAGAATATCATATGTGGCCATCTGAGCAAAGGACAGTATGGCAGAGTCAGTGCTTTGGGGACAGCAAAGCTTATCTGGGACAGGTTGTCCAAAGTGAATGAAGGAGTCTCAACTCAGCGTGACTCTCGAGTTGATGTTCTTCGCAATCTCTTCAACCGCTTCAAAAGACTCGACAATGAAAATGTTCAACAAACCTTCAATCGCCTCACTGACATCTCAAATGAGCTTCAAGCACTTGGTGCCACTGACATCACCGACCATGAGGTGGTGAAGAAATTGCTGAGATCGCTTGATTCCTCATTTGACACTCTAGCATTGATGATACAAGAACGTGCTGATTACAAGTCACTTGATCCCGCTGATATTCTCGAAAGGCTAAATACTCATGAGTTCAACTTGCTGAAAAGAGAGATCTCTATGGTTCAAGCTATGGCAGAACACGTGCACTGAAGGCCAAGGCCGTATCTGAGTCCAAAGATGAAGACTCTAGTAGCAGCCTTGGTGTTCCTGAAGAACTAAGCCATGATCTGGCTCTGCTTGTGAAGAAGTTCCAAAAGTTCTCAAGACATGGTCGCTTTGGGAGACCCTCAAGTAGCAGTGATTCCTCATCAAGTGACTACAAGAGGAGGCTCTACCACAAATGCAAGAAGCCTGGACATTACATTCAAGATTGTCTTCAATGGGAAAAGGAATCAAAGAAGAAGAAATACAAGGATTACAGTTCTGATGATGCGAAGAAAAAGAAGAAATCCACAAAATCCTCATCATCAAAATCCTCAAAGCCTTCATATCACAAGAAGAGCAGCTCCAAGAAGGCCAGGGCATTCATTGGCAAGGAAATGGACTCTGAGGCTGAATCTGAAGAAAATGAGGAAGAGGAGTCATCTGAGGAGTCCGGATCCGGAGTGGCGAGCCTAGCTCTCGCTACTGCATTCGTCAGCAAGTCTATCTTCAACACTGAAGAAAATAATGTAACGCCCTCGATGCGGCTATATCTCCTATGTGTCGAAGCACGACTTAGAGGCATAACCGCATTGAAAGCAATGTCGCAAGTAAGGCAATCTTCACAACATCCCATGTAATATAGATAATAAAAGGGGAAGGTACATAGTTGGCTTACACTTGCCACGTCAATCAAAGTACATAAATAGCATTACATCATCCAATCACTCATGGCCCGACTACGGTGCCAAAATAAAAGATCAACTCAACATGCGACACGCTCCCGATGGCCCCAACTGGGCACCACTACTGATCATCAGGGAAAGACACATAGTAACGGCATGAGTCCTCGTCGAACTCCCACTTGAGCTCAAGTGCATCATCTGGAACGGAGTCGTCTGGCCTTGCATCTGGTTTGGAAGTAATCTGTGAGCCACAAGGACTCAGCAATCTCGCACCCTCGCGATCAAGACTATTTAAGCTTAAAGGTAAGGCAAGGTAATATGTGGAGCTGCAGCAAGCGACTAGCATATATGGTGGCTAGCCTATTCGCAAAAGAGAGCGAGAAGAGAAGGTAAAGCGCGAACGGATAACTAGAGAACAACCTGCGGCAAGCATTACTCCAACACCGTGTTTACTTCCCGGACTCCGCCGAGAAGAGACCATCATGGTAACACACACGGTTGATTCATTTTAATTAAGTTAAGGTTCAAGTTATCTACAACCGGACATTAACAAATTCCCATCTGCCCATAACTGTGGGCACGGCTTTCAAAAGTTCAAATCCCTGCAGGGGAGTCCCAACTTAGCCCATGACAAGCTCTCACGGTCAACGAAGGATATACCTTCTCCCGAGACATTCCGATCAGACTCGGTATCCCGGTTCTACAAGACACTTCGTCAAGTTAAAACAAATCCAGCAACACCGCCCGAATGTGCTGACAAATCCTGATAGGAGCTGCACATATCTCGTTCTCAGGGCATAATCGGATAAGCAATCCGTACAACTAAAACCAGCCCTCGAGTTTCCCCGAGGTGGCGCTGCAAGGGGCTCTAGGTTGGACCAACACTCAGAGGAGCACTAGCCCAAGGGGGGTTTAAATAAGATGAACCTCGGGCTCCGGAAACCCAAGGGAAAAAGAGGCTAGGTGGCAAATGGTAAAACCAAGGTTGGGCATTGCTGGAAGAGTTTTATTGAAGGCGAACTATCAAGGGGTTCCCATTATCACCCAACCGCGTAAGGAACACAAAATCCGGGAACATAACACCGATATGACGGAAACTAGGGCGGCAAGAGTGGAACAAAACACTAGGAAAAAGGCCGAGCCTTCCACCCTTTACCAAGTATATATATGCATTAAGATAACAAGATAATATAATGATATCCCAACAAGTAAATAATGTTCCAACAAGGAATGGTCTCCAATCTTCACCTACAACTAGCAACGCTATAAGAGGGGCTGAGCAAAGCGGTAACATAGCCAATCAACAGTTTGCTAGGACATGGTGGGTTAGAGGTTTGACATGGAAATTTGGGAGGCATGATAAGCAAGTGGTAGGCATCGTAGCATAGGCATAGCAAAAGAGTGAGCATCTAGCAAAGCAAATATAGAAGTGATTTCGAGGGTATGATCATCTTGCCTGCAAAGTTGTTAGAGTTGACTGGATCCTCGAAAGCAAACTCAACGGGCTCCTCGTTAGCGAACTCGTCTCCCGGCTCTACCCAAACAAGACAAACAAGCAAAAGAAATGCAATCAACCACGTGCAAAGCTCAAACAACATGATGCAAACATGGTATGCTATGCGGGATGCGATATGTGATGCATATGCAAGATTTGACAAAGAAGGAATGAACCTGGCCTCAACTTGGAAAACCAAGTGTGCCACTGGAAAGGTGAGGTGATTTATGTTGAAATCGATATAAAGAACGCCGGAATCGGATGCATGGTTTGGAAATGGCAAGCAATTCAAATATGGCACCGGTCTGCGATATACAGCAAGTAGCCATCTAAATGCAACAAGTTAAACATGCTAAACACCCAAACATGGCAACAAAATACATGGTAGGGATCCATTCATGATTCTTAACAAAAGATGAACACCAAGCATGCAAATCAGATATCAATTAGGCATGTTTACAAGCTCGATGCACTCACTACTGAGCATGTCATGACAAACTAAGCACACACCCATCAAGAATACACATTATACAAGCTATAGATGGCAAGAACAATAACATAGCATGCACGGATCAACTACAACATCCTCGGCAAAATCGCTAACAAGTAGACAATCTGCCCAGATTCACGAAATAGCAAAAGTAGAGCTCGATTAACTCAAGCTAGGGTGCTTCTTAATTGCAAACAAAGATATGGATGGATAGAGCACTACAAGATTAACAAAACATCCTTACTGATCATCCTCAAAAGAGGCACGGATCACTAGGAAACAACATGAACATATGGCATATTGATAAAAACAGATCAAGGACTTTGTGGAATTGCTAAGTCGCTCAAATCAGCATTAACGAATGCACCACTTTGCAAGCTTGTGCTAGCCACCAGACACATCGCAAAAATACATGGATGGCACCTCTGGAAAGATGGCAAAATATGTAAAAAAAAACTCATGTAGAGCTCAGGGGCATATCATGCACACAATAATCATGGCAAAAATGACAAATAGCTATTTGGAGCAGCAGATATGACAATGAACCCAAATAGCACTCTTCCAACAGCATTTCGGGCATCAAGATGAACTCAACTGAAAATGATGCAATGAGATGAAATGATGTACTCTATGAGAAGAACATTTTGATATGCTATATGCCCAAAACGGATCTACGGATGCAGAGTTACGGTGCGATGAACTTGGCAATTTAATTAGGGACTTAGGGTAAAAAAGGAGGTCAACCCCTAGGGTTTCCCGATCTGGATCTGGATCTCCGGCACGGATCCTGAAGCAGCTCGCCAGAGTTCCTGTAGCAGAGCTCGCCGCAGGGAAGTAGGGGACGTCGAGGGAACCGGCGGATCCGGCGAGAGGGGTCGCGGGAGATGGCGCTGCCGGGCGCGGTCGCCGGAGCCGGGAGCTCCTCTCCTTGGTGCGGCCGCCGGCGAGGCCTTGAGGCGGCAGGGCGAGGGCGTCGATGGCGGCTGCTCCGGCCGGCGAGGCGGCTCGGCCGCGAGGAGAAGAGGCGGTGGAGGTAGGAGATGACTCGGGCGGCGGTGGAGGGAGCCCAGGCCGCGGGGGCCGGCCACGGGCCGAGCGGGCCCGTGCGGAAACGGCGGCGATGTGGGGCGCCCGCTGCCACGTGGCATGCCCCGGTAGGTCGGCGGCGGCAGGCGGACAATGTCTGGACTGCAGGTTTTGTCCGGCGGCGGCGGATGGAGTGGATCTAGGGTTTTGGGAGAGGGGAACCGGAAATTTCGGAGGGGGTGTATTTATAGGCATAGAGGGAGCTAGGAGTGTCCAAATGAGGTGTGGTTTTCGGCCACGCGATCGTGATCGAACGCTCTAGAAGATGGAGAAGGTTTGGTGGGTTTTGGGCCAAAATGGAGGGGTGTTGGGCTGCAACACACACGAGGCCTTTTCGGTCCCTCGGTTAACCGTTGGAGCATCAAACGAAGTCCAAATGGTACGAAACATGATAGACGGTCTACCGGTAGTAAACCAAGGCCGCTTGGCAAGTCTCGGTCCAATCCGGAAATGTTTAATTCCCACACACGAAAGAAAGGTAGAAATGACCACCGGAGGAGAACGGAGCGCCGGAATGCAAAACGGACAATGGGGAAAATGCTTGGATGCATGAGACGAACACGTATGCAAATGCAATGCACATGATGACATGATATGAGATGCATGACAATGACAACAACACACGGAGACAAAAACCCGAACCCGAGGAAATAAAATAACTTAATGCCGGAAATGGCAAGAGTTGGATTACATATTGGGTAAAATCATATCCGGGGTGTTACAACACTCCACCACTATGAAAGGATCTCATCCCGAGATCTAGGACTGGAAGAGCGTCGGGTACTCAGAACGGAGGTGATCCTCGCGTTCCCAGGTGGCTTCACGGTCGGAATGGTGTGACCACTTGACTTTGAGGAATTTGATTGACTTATTGCGAGTCTTGCGTTCAGTCTCTTCAAGAATTGCAATGGGGTGCTCACGATAAGAGAGATCTTCTTGGAGCTCAATGTCTTCGAAGTTGACAGTGCATTCAGGTGTCTTGAAGCACTTGCGGAGCTGAGAGACATGGAACACATCATGCACATTTGCAAAATTTGAAGGAAGCTCGAGTTGATAGGCGAGATCGCCTCTCTTGCTGACGATCTTGAAAGGTCCCACGTATCTAGGGGCAAGCTTCCCTTTGATACCAAAGCGACGAGTACCTTTCATAGGACAGACGCGGAGGTAAACATGATCTCCGATCTCGAAAGCCAAATCACAGTGCTTACTATCATAGTAGCTCTTCTGGCGCGATTGCGCTGCTTTGAGGTTATCTCGAATGACTTTACACATTTCCTCTGCCTCTATGATTAAGTCATTTCCCAGAAGTTGACATTCGCCGGTTTCAGACCATTTGAGAGGGGTACGACACTTCCTGCCATACAGAATTTCGAATGGGGCCTTGCCCGAACTTGCTTGAAAACTGTTGTTGTAGGAGAATTCAGCATATGGAAGACAATCTTCCCATTTCATGCCGAAGGAGATCACACAAGCCCTGAGCATATCTTCAAGAATCTGGTTGACACGCTTGACTTGACCGCTAGTTTGAGGATGGAAAGCTGTGCTGAAGTGGATGTTGGTACCCATGGCCTTCTGAAAAGAATCCCAAAACTTGTAGGTAAAGATGCTGCCACGGTCTGAAGAGATCACCTGTGGAATGCCATGCAGCGATACAATCCGAGAGGTATAAAGCTACGCCAATTGAGCTGCAGTGATAGACTCTTTGATAGGCAGAAAGTGAGCCACTTTAGTGAGTTTGTCGATGACAACGAATATAGCATCATTGCCACGCTTGGAATTTGGAAACCCAGTCACGAAGTCTATCTCAATGTGGTCAAACTTCCATTCTGGAATGGCAAGAGGTTGGAGGAGACCAGCTGGCCTTTGGTGTTCTGCCTTCACTCTTCTACAGACATCACATTCAATCACGAACTGAGCAATCTCGCGCTTCATTCGAGTCCACCAATAAGCCTGCTTGAGGTCCTGATACATCTTCGTACTCCCAGGGTGGATGGAGATGAGTGAATTGTGAGCCTTGTTCATGATCACTTAACGAAGATCACCTTTGGGCACAACAATACAATCCTCGAAGAAGAGAGTATCCTTGTCATCAAGGCGGTAGCACTTGTACTTGGGTTGACTCTTGGCAATCCCAATCTTCACCTTCTTCACCATAGCATCAAGAAGTTGAGCTTGGCGGATCTGGTCTTCCAAGGTAGGAGAGACTTGAAGGTTGGCGAGGAAACCTTGAGGAACAACTTGCAGATTAAGTTTGCGGAAAGCTTCACAAAGCTCGGGTTGATAAGGCTTGAGAATAAGACTGTTGCAATAACCCTTCCTACTCAATGCGTGAGCAATCACATTGGCCTTGCCTGGAGTATACTCAATACTCGGATTATACTCTTGAATCATTTCGACCCATCGAGTCTGCCTGAGGTTGAGATTAGGCTGAGTGAAGATGTACTTGAGACTCTTGTGGTTAGTGAAGATGTCCACTTTTCTTCCCAATAAGAGATGTCTCCAAGTCAAAAGAGCATGCGCAACTGCCGCCAACTCGAGGTCATGAGTGGGGTAGTTCTTCTTGTTGGGCTTCAACTGGCGAGAGGTATAAGCCACAACTTTATTCTCTTGCATCAACACTACACCAAGACCTTGGGGAGAGGCATCGCAGAAGACCTCGAACGGTTTGGATTCATCAGGAGGAGTCAGAACTGGAGCAGTGACCAATTTCTCTTTCAAAGTGTTGAAAGCGATATCACACTCCGGAGACCAAACGTACTTGACGTGTTTCTGGAGAAGGTTTGAAAGAGGCTTCGCGATCTTTGAAAAGTTCTCAACGAACCTTCGACAATAGCTTGCGAGACCGAGGAAGCTGCGGAGTTGCTTCACGTTCTGAGGTGGTTCCCAATTCACAATTGCAGACACCTTCTCAGGATTCACCGCAATGCCCTTGGCAGAGATGATATGCCCAAGATAAAGAACCTCATCGAGCCGAAACTCGCACTTGGAGAACTTGGCGTAGAACTGGTGTTCCCTGAGCTTATCGAGTACCAAACGCAAGTGCTTGGCGTGATCTTCCTTGTTCCTCGAAAAGACCAGAATGTCGTCGAGATAGACCAAAACAAAGTCATTGGTGTAGGCGTTGAAGATGAAGTTCATCATGTGAGAGAAAGTCGGAGGAGCGTTGACGAGGCCAAAAGACATGATAGTGTATTCATATGAACCATAGCTTGTCCTGAAAGCCGTCTTGGGAATATCTTGCTCACGGATTCGAATCTGGTGATAACCCATGCGGAGATCAAGCTTGGAGAATACTTGGGCACCTTTGAGTTGTTCGAACAACTCATTGATGTTGGGAAGTGGGTACTTGTTCTTGATAGTCTTCTTGTTCAATGGACGGTAGTCAACACAAAGTCAGTCCGTTCCATCCTTCTTCTTCACAAAGAGTACTCCACAACCCCACGGAGAGGAACTAGGTTAGATGAGACCCATTCGTTCTTGAATATCGAGTTGCTTCTTCAGCTCCTTCAACTCTTCAGGTCCGAGCTTGTAAGGACGCTTGCACACTGGTTCCGTGCCAGGCTCAAGATCGATGACGAATTCAACTGGCCAGTGCGGAGGCATTCCTGGAAGCTCTTCTGGAAAGACGTCTTGATATTCGCAAATAACTGGGATTTGCGAGATGGCATCCAGTTCACCCTTCTCATTGAGAGAAAATAGACAGATTGTATCATCGCGAGCAGCAAAGACAATTACATCCTCAGACGAATGAGTCAATTGAATTTGCCTGGCTGCACAATCAAGATGCGCCTTGTGCTTAGAAAGCCAATCCATTCCGAGAATAAGATCAATATCCAAGTCACCAAGAACATTTGGAGAGGACAAGAACTTATAGTCACCCAAAGTGATTGTAACATCTGGAACACATACTCGAGATGTCATTTGACAGGCCGGAGAGACAATAGCCAGCGGTTTCGGCAACACTTGAGTAACAAAATCATGCTTAGATGCAAAAGGTCTCGAGATGAAACAATGCGATGCACCAGTGTCAAAAACAACTCTTGCAGGAATATCGTTAACAGGAAGGTTACCCATGATGACATCTGACGAGTCCTCTGCCTGAGCTGCATACACCATGTTGACCTTGGCGTACTTGGGGTTATGCTTGACCACAGCTGTACTTGCCGATCTCACAGGAGGAGGAGGGAGACACCTCTAGTTGAAGCATTTTTTGGCATAGTGACCCTTCTGTTGGCACTTGTTGCACGTGACCTCTGAAAGCTGACGGTGATACGGAGCACTCGATCTTGGAGCTTGAGACGAAGTCTTGTTCTGAAAGCCAGGGTTGGGTGGGTGGGAAGATCCACTGCCACCTTTGCTCTTCTGCTGATACGGCTGACGGAACGGAGGGGGAGGAAGCCAATACTTCTGCTGCTTGGCCACTTGAGTAGAGGAAGAAGGAGTAGCATCTCTGAATCGCTTCTTGGAAGCTCACACTTTAGTTGAGCAGCCTCTTGCTTCAATGCCATGTTGTAGAACTCATCGTACCTCAAGGGCTCAAAGAGAACAAGAGCTAGCTGGATTTCTTCTCTAAGACCACCCCTGAACTGGTATATCATGCTCTTCTCGTCAGGGACGTCCTGCTTAGCAAAGCGGGCGAGCTTCTGAAACAACTTGTTGTAGTCATAGACAGACAAAGAGCCTTGCTTCAAGTTGCGGAATTCCTCACGCTTGCTTTCAACCACGCTCCGAGGAATATGATGAGCTTTGAAGTCTTGACGGAATTCATCCCAGGTAATCACACGGCCTCCTCTGGAATCTTTGTACTGCTGGAACCATTCTGCAGCTTGGTCTTTGAGCTGGAAGGAAGCGAACTTGACAAAGTCCTCAGGCCTGACGTTACTGCACTCGAAATGCTTGCACAAGTCCACAAGCCAATCGTCAGCATCAGTTGCCTCAACACAATTGCTGAAGGTCTTTGGCTGATTTTCAAGGAACTAGTTGAGTGTAGCAAAGTGATTCTGATTGTTGCCTTGGTTCTCTTGGTTCGCTTGATTGCGCTCTTGAAGAATTTGCCTGATCAACTGCGTGTTTGCATTGGTTGCGGCCATCACAGCTTGCCATGCCTCCGGAGGAGGGGGAGGTGGTGGCGGGTCCTAATTCTGATTCTGATTTTGATTGCTGCTCTTAGCGGGAGCCATCCTGAAGAGGGTGACAATGGTTAGCACATTGACAGATAAAATTGAAGCTGAATCAAGCGGGTTGAAATTGCAACATATAGTCTTCACATCCGAACAAAATGAATGAATGCATTCCACTTGAAATGGTCACATATCCATAAATTGAGAAGCCACTTAGAATTTAGGTAGAGGAATAAATCAACAAGGTACGGATCAAGAACGAATACTCGGTAAGAAATCCCAATCTCAAACCAAATATCCGTGGAAGAAGAGCTAGAGTTACAAGAATTCCCACCTATGAAACTCCCGAACCTTTCCGGTTATGCAATCAGGTGTTGGGGATACAGGGGAAGCATATATCTCACACAAATCTAGAAAATCCTACATCCAGTTGTATCCATCCTTCAACACATAACCGAGAAAAAACTTCGGAAACCATCTACCTCAACCTTCGAAAAGCATCCATTATACAAGTTATGGCAATACTCCCGAACTCCCACCCTAGTACTGGGTGGCGTCGAGGTTATCTCAACAACAACTGCATAAAAGAGATTTTCGATGTCGGCGGACTAAAATCAGGTATTCCAGAACTGCAACGATAAAATTGTGACGACAACACCTCGGAGCTCAACTCCCCGGGACACTGCCACAACCCCTAAATGACAGGAGGCACCAAGAACAATGTTCTCGTCACAAAACCATCGGAACAATTCCAAGATACCCGCGTAATCCTAAAAAAAATATTTATGAAATTTGAGAAGAGAAGAGTCAAAACTCTACGTCAGGATGCCTTACCAGAGCGATGAAGGGACTGGGGAGTAAAAAGAATTCCTAAACTCTTCGATATATAATTCCTAAATGACTCAAAACATTTTTCTAGACTCAACAACGGCTGCTAAAAACGATCAAGTAGTGGGGGCTCCTAAGGTCGGGGAAGGCTCTGATTACCAACTTTTAACGCCCTCGATGCGGCTATATCTCCTACGTGTCGAAGCACGACTTAGAGGCATAACCGCATTGAAAGCAATGTTGCAAGTAAGGCAATCTTCACAACATCCCATGTAATATAGATAATAAAAGCGGAAGGTACATAGTTGGCTTACACTCGCCACGTCAATCAAAGTACATAAATAGCATTACATCATCCAATCACTCATGGCCTGACTACGGTGCCAAAATAAAAGATCAACCCAACATGTGACATGGTCCTGATCGCCCCAACTGGGCACCACTACTGATCATCAGGAAAAGACACATAGTAACGGCGTGAGTCCTCATCGAACTCCCACTTGAGCTCAAGCGCATCATCTGGAATGGAGTCATCTGGCCCTGCATCTGGATTGGAAGTAATCTGTGAGCCACAGGGACTCAGCAATCTCGCACCCTCGCGATCAAGACTATTTAAGCTTAAAGGTAAGGCAAGGTAATATGTGGAGCTGCAGCAAGCGACTCGCATATATGGTGGCTAACCTGTTCGCAAAAGAGAGCAAGAAGAGAAGGCAAAGCGCGAACGAATAACTAGAGAACAACCTGCAGCAAGCATTACTCCAACACCGTGTTCACTTCCCGGACTCCGCCAGAAGAGACCATCACGGTAACACACACGGTTGATTCATTTTAATTAAGTTAAGGTTCAAGTTATCTACAACCGGACATTAACAAATTCCCATCTGCCCATAACCGCGGGCACGGCTTTCGAAAGTTCAAATCCCTGCAGGGGAGTCCCAACTTAGCCCATGACAAGCTCTCACGGTCAACGAAGGATATACCTTCTCCCGAGACATTCCGATTAGACTCGGTATCCCGGTTCTACAAGACACTTCGTCAAGTTCAAACAAATCCAGCAACACCGCCCGAATGTGCCGACAAATCCTGATAGGAGCTACACATATCTCGTTCTCAGGGCACAATCGGATAAGCAATCCGTACAACTAAAACCAGCCCTCGAGTTTCCCCGAGGTGGCGCTGCAAGGGGCTCTAGGTTGGACCAACACTCAGAGGAGCACTGGCCCGGGGGGTTTAAATAAGATGACCCTAGGGCTCTGGAAACCCAAGGGAAAAAGAGGCTAGGTGGAAAATGGTAAAACCTAGGTTGGGCATTGCTGGAAGAGTTTTATTCAAGGCGAACTATCAAGAGGTTCACATTATCACCCAACCGCGTAAGGAACGCAAAATCCGGGAACATAACACCGATATGACGGAAACAAGGGCGGCAAGAGTGGAACAAAACACTAGGAAAAAGGCCGAGCCTTCCACCCTTTACCAAGTATATAGATGCATTAAGATAACAAGATAATATAATGATATCCCAACAAGTAAATAATGTTCCAACAAGGAACGGTCTCCAATCTTCACCTACAACTAGCAACGCTATAAGAGGGGCTGAGAAAAGCGGTAACATAGCCAATCAACGGTTTGCTAGGACATGGTGGGTTAGAGGTTTGACATGGAAATTTGGGAGGCATGATAAGCAAGTGGTAGGCATTGTAGCATAGGCATAGCAAAAGAGCAAGCATGTAGCAAAGCAAAGATAGAAGTGATTTCGAGGGTATGATCATCTTGCCTGCAAAGTTGTCAGAGTTGACTGGATCCTCTAAAGAAAACTCAGCGGGCTCCTCATTAGCGAACTCGTCTCCCAGCTCTACCCAAACAAGACAAACAAGCAAAATAAACGCAATCAACCACGTGCAAAGCTCAAATAACATGATGCAAACATGGTATGCTATGCGGGATGCGATATGTGATGCATATGCAAGATTTGACAAAAAAGGAATGAACCTGGCCTCAACTTGGAAAACCAAGTGTGCCACTGGAAAGGTGAGGTGATTTCGATTGAAATCGATATAAAGAACGCCGGAATCGGATGCACGGTTTGGAAATGGCAAGCAATTCAAATATGGCACCGATCTGCTATATACAGCAAGTAGCCATCTAAATGCAACAAGTTAAACATGCTACAGCACACAAACATGGAGAAAAAATACATGGTAGGGATCCATTCATGATGCTTAACAAAAGATGAACACTGAGCTATGGCCAATTCATCCATTAACAGGTTCAAACAAGCATGGCAAAAGTGCAATTGGTAAACAGATTTCAGACTGTGAAATTAACACTTGTCTGGAATTTCAGATCAGGTAGCACACTTTGGAGCTAGAAATATATATGCTACAGGAACTTAACATGGCAAAGTAAGGCATGGAATGGAGCTACTCAAAGAGCTTAACAAAAGTCCCTTAGTGACATTGAGCCAAAAGGGATCAGAAAATACAATTGCAAGCATGTGAACATTGCAAAACATAAACAGATCACAGACTTGGTGAAAAAAACTGGAGCATGAAAATCAGATATCAAGTAGGCATATTTACAAGCTCGATGCACTCACTACAGAGCATGTCATGACAAACTAAGCATACAACCATCAAGAATACACATTATACAAGCTATACATGGCAAGAACAATAACATAGCATGCACGGATCAACTACAATATACTCGGCAAAATCGCTAACAAGTAGACAATCTGCCCAGATTCACGAAATAGCAAAAGTAGAGCTCGATTGACTCAAGCTAGGGTGCTTCTTAATTGCAAACAAAGACATGGATGGATAGAGCACTACAAGATTAACAAAACATCCTTACTGATCATCCTCAAAAGAGGCACGGATCACTAGGAAACAACATGAATATATGGCATATTGATAAAAATAGATCAAGAACTTTGTGGAATTGCTAAGTCCCTGAAATCAGCATTAACGAATGCACCACTTTGCAAGCTTGTGCTAGCCACTAGACACATCGCAAAAATACATGGATGGCACCTCTGGAAAGATGGCAAAATATATAACAAAACTCATGTAGAGCTCAGGGGCATATCATGCACACAATAATCATGGCAAAAATGACAAATAGCTATTTGGAGCAGCAGATCTGACAATTAACCCAAATAACACTCTTCCAACAGAATTTCAGGCATCAAGATGAACTCAGATGAAAATGATGCAATGAGATGAAATGATGTACTCTCTGAGGCGAACATTTTGATATGCTATATGCCCAAAACGGATCTACGGATGCAAAGTTACGATGCGATGAACATGGAAATTTAATTAGGGACTTAGGGAAAAAAGGAGGTACCCCTAGGGTTTCCCGATCTGGATCTGGATCTCCGGCACGGATCCCGAAGCAGCTCGCCGGAGGGAAGTAGGGGACGTCGAGGGGACCGGCGGATCCGGCGAGAGGGGTCGCCGGAGATGGCGCTGCTGGGCACGGTCGTCGGAGCCGGGAGCTCCTCTCCCTGGCGCAGCTGCCGGCGAGGCCTTGAGGCGGCGGGGCGAGGGCGTCGATGGCGGCTGCTCCGGCCGGCGAGGCGGCTCAACCGCGAGGAGAAGAGGCGGCGGAGGTAGGAGATGACTCGGGCGGTGGTGGAGGGAGCCCGGGCCGCGGGGGCCGGCCACGAGCCGAGCGGGCCCGCGCGGAAACGGCGGCGATGTAGGGCGCCCGCTGCCACATGGCGCGCCCCGGTAGGTCGGCGGCGGCGGGCGGACAATGTCCTATTGGAAATATGCCCTAGAGGCAATAATAAAAGCATTATTATTATATTTCCTTTAATTGTCTTTATTCATGCTATAATTGTGTTATCCGGAAATCATAATACATGTGTGAATAATAGACAACAACATGTCCCTAGTAAGCCTCTAGTTGACTAGCTCGTTGATGAACAGATAGTCATGGTTTCCTGACTATGGACATTGGATGTCATTGATAACGAGATCACATCATTAGGAGAATGATGTCATGGACAAGACCCAATCCTAAACATAGCATAAGATCGTATAGTTCGTTTGCTAGAGTTTTCCAATGTCAAGTATCTTTTCCTTAGACCATGAGATCATGTAACTCCCGGATACCGTAGGAGTGCTTTGGGTGTGCCAAACGTCACAACGTAACTGGGTGACTATAAAGGTATACTACGGGTATCTCCGAAAGTGTCTGTTGGGTTGACACGGATCAAGACTGGGATTTGTCACTCCGTATGACGGAGAGGTATCACTGGGCCCACTCGGTAATGCATCATCATAATGAGATCAAAGTGACCAAGTGTTTGGTCACGGGATCATGCATTATGGTACGAGTAAAGTGACTTGCCGGTAACGAGATTGAACGAGGTATTGGGATACCGACGATCGGATCTCGGGCAAGTAACATACCGATTGACAAAGGGAATTGTATGCGGGGTTGATTGAATCCTCGACATCGTGGTTCATCCGATGAGATCATCGAGGAGCATGTGGGAGCCAACATGGGTATCCAGATCCCGCTGTTGGTTATTGACCGGAGAGCGATCTCGGTCATGTCTACATGTCTCCCGAACCCGTAGGGTCTACACACTTAAGGTTCGGTGATGCTAGGGTTGTAGGGATATGTATATGCAGTAACCCGAATGTTGTTCGGAGTCCTGGATGAGATCCCGGACGTCACGAGGAGTTACGGAATGGTCCGGAGGTAAAGAATTATATATAGGAAGTGCTATTTCGGCCATCGGGACAAGTTTCGGGGTCACCAGTATTGTACCGGGACCACCGGAAGGGTCCCGGGGGTCCACCGGGTGGGGCCACCTGCCCCGGGGAGCCACATGGGCTGTAGGGGGTGCGCCTTGGCCTATATGGGCTAAGGGCACCATCCCCAAGAGGCCCATGCGCCTATAGATAGAAAAAAGGGGAAGAGTCCTAAAGGGGGAAGGCACCCCTAGGTGCCTTGGGGAGGAGGGAGTCCTCCCTTGGCCGCCGCCCCCTAGGAGATTGGATCTCCTAGGGCCGGCGCCCCCCCCTAGGCTCCCTATATATAGTGGGGGGAAGGAGGGCCTCTCACCCCACGCCTTGGTGCCTCCCTCTCGCTCTCCAACACATCCTCCTCCTCCATAGAGCTTGGCGAAGCCCTGCCGGAGTACTGCAGCTCCATCACCACCACGCCGTCGTGCTGCTGCTGGTGCCATCTTCCTCAACCTCTCCTTCCCCCTTGCTGGATCAAGAAGGAGGAGACGTTACGCTGACCGTACGTGTGTTGAACGCGGAGGTGCCGTCCGTTCGGCACTAGGATCTCCGGTGATTTGGATCACGTCGAGTACGCCTTCCTCATCCCCGTTCTTTGAACGCTTCCGCGCGTGATCTACAAAGGTATTTAGATGCAATCCGATCACTCGTTGCTAGATGAACTCCTAGATGGATCTTGGTGAAACCGTAGAAAAATTTTTGTTTTCTGCAACGTTCCCCAACAATGGTATCAGAGCTAGGTCTATGCGTAGTTCTCTTGCACGAGTAGAACACAATTTGTTGTGGGCGTTGATGTTGTCAACTTTCTTGCTGCTACTAGTCTTATCTTGCTTCAACGGTATTGTGGGATGAAGCGGCCCGGACCAACCTTACACGTACGCTTACGTGAGACCGGTTCCACCGACTAACATGCACAAGTTGCATAAGGTGGCTGGCGGGTGTCTGTCTCTCCCACTTTAGTTGGAGCGGATTCGATGAAAAGGGTCCTTATGAAGGGTAAATAGAAGTTGACAAATCACGTTGTGGCTTTCACGTAGGTAAGAAAACGTTCTTGCTAGAACCCTATTGCAGCCACGTAAAACTTGCAACAACAATTAGAGGACGTCTAACATGTTTTTGCAGCAAGTGTTCTGTGATGTGATATGGCCAAAGTTGTGATGAATGATGAATGATATATATGTGATGTATGAGATGTTCATGCTATTGTAATAGGAATCACGACTTGCATGTCGATGAGTATGACAACCGGCAGGAGCCATAGGAGTTGTCTTTATTTTTGTATGACCTGCGTGTCATTGAGAAACGCCATGTAAATTACTTTACTTTATTGCTAAACGCGTTAGACGTAGTAGTAGAAGTAATAGTTGGCGAGCAACTTCATGGAGACATGATGATGGAGATCATGGTGTCATGCCGGTGACAAGATGATGATGGAGCCCCAAGATGGAGATCAAAGGAGCTATGTGATATTGGCCATATCATGTCACTATTATTATTTGATTGCATGTGATGTTTATCATGTTTCTGCATCTTGTTTACTTAGAACGACGGTAGTAAATAAGATGATCCCTCATAATAATTTCAAGAAAGTGTTCCCCCTAACTGTGCACCGTTGCGACAGTTCGTTGTTTCGAAGCACCACGTGATGATCGGGTGTTAGATTCCAACGTTCACATACAACGGGTGTAAGACAGATTTACACATGCAAACACTTAGGTTGACTTGACGAGCCTAGCATGTACAGACATGGCCTTGGAACATAGAAGACCGAAAGGTCGAGCATGAGTCGTATAGAAGATACGATCAACATGAAGATGTTCACCGATGTTGACTAGTCCGTCTCACATGATGATCGGACACGGCCTAGTTAACTCGGATCATGTTATACTTATATTACATGAGGGATGTCTATCTAAGTGGGAGTTCATTGAATAATTTGATTAGATGAACTTAATTATCATGAACTTAGTCTTAAATCTTTATAATATGTCTTGTAGATCAAATGGCCAACGTAGTCCTCAACTTCAACGCGTTCCTAGAGAAAACCAAGCTGAAAGATGATGGCAGCAACTACACGGACTGGGTCCGGAACCTGAGGATCATCCTCATAGCTGCCAAGAAAGATTATGTCCTAAAAGCACCGCTAGGTGACGCACCTGTTCTCCCTGCAGAACAAGACGTTATGAACGCTTTGCAGGCACGTACCAATGACTACTCCCTCGTTTAGTGCGGCATGCTTTACAGCCTAGAGCCGGGGCTCCAAAAGCGTTTTGAGAGACACGGAGCATATGAGATGTTCGAAGAGCTGAAAATGGTTTTCCAAGCTCATGCCTGGGTTGAGAGATATCAAGTCTCCGACAAGTTCTTCAGCTGTAAGATGGAGGAAAACAGTTCTGTCAGTGAGCACATACTCACTATGTCTGGGTTGCATAACCGCTTGACCCAGCTGGGAGTTAATCTCCCGGATGACGCGGTCATTGACAGAATCCTTCAGTCGCTTCCACCGAGCTACAAGAGCTTTGTGATGAACTTCAATATGCAGGGGATGGAAAAGACCATTCCTGAAGTATTAGCAATGCTGAAATCAGCAGAGGTAGAAGTCAAAAAGGAACATCAAGTGTTGATGGTGAATAAAACCACTAAGTTCAAGAAGGGCAAGGGTAAGAAAGCCTTCAAGAAGGACGGCAAGGGAGTTGCCGCGCCCGGCAAGCAAGCTGCCGGGAAGAAGCCAAAGAATGGACCCAAGCCCGAGACTGAGTGCTTTTATTGCAAGGAAAGTGGTCACTGGAAGCGGAACTGCCCCAAATACTTAGCGGACAAGAAGGCCGGCAAAACGAAAGGTATATGTGATATACATGTAATTGATGTGTACCTTACCAGTACTCGTAGTAGCTCCTGGGTATTTGATACCGGTGCGGTTGCTCACATTTGTAACTCAAAACAGGAGCTGCGGAATAAGTGGAGACTGGCAAAGGACGAGGTGACGATGCGCGTCGGGAATGGTTCCAAGGTCAATGTGATCGCCGTCGGCACGCTACCTCTACATTTACCTTCGGGATTAGTTTTAAACCTTAATAATTGTTATTTAGTGCCAGCTTTGAGCATGAACATTGTATCAGGATCTCATTTAATACGAGATGGCTACTCATTTAAATCCGAGAATAATGGTTCTTCTGTTTATATGAGAGATATGTTTTATGATCATGCTCCGATGGTGAACGGTTTATTCTTAATGAATCTCGAGCGTAATGCTACACATGTTCATAGTGTGAGTACCAAAAGATGTAAGATTGATAATGATAGTCCCACATACTTGTGGCACTGCCGCCTTGGTCACCTAGGTGTCAAACGCATGAAGAAGCTCCATGCTGATGGACTTTTAGAGTCTCTTGATTACGAATCATTTGACACGTGCGAACCATGCCTCATGGGTAAAATGACCAAGACTCCGTTCTCAGGAACAATGGAGCGAGCAACCAACTTATTGGAAATCATACATACTGATGTGTGCGGTCCAATGAGTGTTGAGGCTCGCGGTGGCTATCGTTATGTTCTCACCCTCACTGATGACTTGAGTAGATATGGGTATGTCTACTTAATGAAACACAAGTCTGAGACCTTTGAAAAGTTCAAGGAATTTCAGAGTGAGGTTGAGAATCAACGTGATAGGAAAATCAAGTTCCTGCGATCAGATCGTGGAGGAGAATACTTGAGTCATGAGTTTGGCACACACTTAAGAAAATGTGGAATAGTTTCACAGCTCACGCCGCCTAGAACACCTTAGTGTAATGGTGTGTCCGAACGTCGTAATCGCACTCTATTAGATATGCTGCGATCTATGATGTCTCTTGCCGATTTACCGCTATCTTTTTTGGGGTATGCTTTAGAGACTGCCGCATTAACATTAAATAGGGCTCCGTCGAAATCCGTTGAGACGACACCGTATGAGTTATGGTTTGGGAAGAAACCTAAGCTGTCGTTTCTGAAAGTTTGGGGATGCGATGCTTATGTCAAGAAACTTCAACCTGAAAAGCTCGAACCCAAGTCGGAAAAATGCGTCTTCATAGGATACCCTAAGGAAACTATTGGGTATACCTTCTACCTCAGATCCGAAGGCAAGATTTTTGTTGCCAAGAATGGGTCCTTTCTAGAGAAAGAGTTTCTCTCGAAAGAAGTAAGTGGGAGGAAAGTAGAACTTGATGAAGTATTACCTCTTGAACCGGAAAATGGCACAACTCAAGAAAATGTTCCTGAGGTGCCTGCACCGACTAGAGAGGAAGTTAATGATGATGATCAAGATACTTTTGATCAAGCTCCTACTGAAATTCGAAGGTCCACAAGGACACGTTCCGCACCAGAGTGGTATGGCAACCCTATCTTGGAAATCATGTTGTTAGACAACGGTGAACCTTCGAACTATGAAGAAGCGATGGTGGGCCCGGATTCCGACAAATGGCTAGAAGCCATGAAATCCGAGATAGGATCCATATATGAAAACGAAGTATGGACTTTGACTGACTTGCCCATTGAGCGGCGAGCCATAGAAAATAAATGGATCTTTAAGAAGAAGACAGACGCGGATGGTAATGTGACCATCTATAAAGCTCGGCTTGTCGCTAAGGGTTATCGACAAGTTCAAGGGGTTGACTACGATGAGACTTTCTCACCGGTAGCGAAGCTGAAGTCCGTCCGAATCATGTTAGCAATTGCCGCATTCTATGATTATGAAATATGGCAAATGGACGTCAAAACGGCATTCCTTAATGGTTTCCTTAAGGAAGAATTGTATATGATGCAGCCGGAAGGTTTTGTCGATCCTAAGAATGCTAACAAGGTGTGCAAGCTCCAACGCTCGATTTATGGGCTGGTGCAAGCATCTCGGAGTTGGAACATTCGCTTTGATGAGATGATCAAAGCGTTTGGGTTTACGCAGACTTATGGAGAAGCCTGCGTTTACAAGAAAGTGAGTGGGAGCTCTGTAGCATTTCTCATATTATATGTAGATGACATACTTTTGATGGGAAATGATATAGAACTCTTGGACAGCATTAAGGCCTACTTGAATAAGAGTTTTTCAATGAAGGACCTTGGAGAAGCTGCTTATATATTAGGCATCAAGATCTACAGAGACAGATCAAGACGCCTCATAGGTCTTTCACAAAGCACATAACTTGATAATATATTGAAGAAATTCAATATGGATCAGTCTAAGAAGGGGTTCTTGCCTGTGTTGCAAGGTGTGAAATTGAGCTCAGCTCAATGTCCGACCACGGCAGAAGATATAGAAGAGATGAGTGTCATCCCCTATGCCTCAGACATAGGTTCTATTATGTATGCCATGCTGTGTACCAGACCTGATGTAAACCTTGCCGTAAGTTTGGTAGGAAGGTACCAAAGTAATCCCGGCAAGGAACACTGGACAGCGGTCAAGAATATCCTGAAGTACCTGAAAAGGACTAAGAAAATGTTTCTCGTTTATGGAGGTGACGAAGAGCTCATCGTAAAGGGTTACGTCGATGCTAGCTTCGACACAGATCTGGATGACTCTAAGTCACAAACCGGATACGTGTATATTTTGAATGGTGGGGCAGTAAGCTGGTGCAGTTGCAAGCAGAGCGTCGTGGCGGGATCTACATGTGAAGCGGAGTACATGGCAGCCTCGGAGGCAGCACATGAAGCAATTTGGGTGAAGGAGTTCATCACCGACCTAGGAGTCATACCCAATGCGTCGGGGCCAATCAAACTCTTCTGTGACAACACTGGAGCTATTGCACTTGCCAAGGAGCCCAGGTTTCACAAGAAGACCAGGCACATCAAGCGTCGCTTCAACTCCATTCGTGAAAATGTTCAAGATGGAGACATAGATATTTGTAAAGTACATACGGACCTGAATGTAGCAGATCCGTTGACTAAACCTCTCCCTAGAGCAAAACATGATCAACACCAGAATTCCATGGGTGTCCGATTCATCACAATGTAACTAGATTATTGACTCTAGTGCAAGTGGAAGACTGTTGGAAATATGCCCTAGAGGCAATAATAAAAGCATTATTATTATATTTCCTTGTTCATGATAATTGTCTTTATTCATGCTATAATTGTGTTATCCGGAAATCATAATACATGTGTGAATAATAGACACCAACATGTCCCTAGTAAGCCTCTAGTTGACTAGCTCGTTGATGAACAGATAGTCATGGTTTCCTGACTATGGACATTGGATGTCATTGATAACGAGATCACATCATTAGGAGAATGATGTCATGGACAAGACCCAATCCTAAACATAGCATAAGATCGTATAGTTCGTTTGCTAGAGTTTTCCAATGTCAAGTATATTTTCCTTAGACCATGAGATCGTGTAACTCCCGGATACCGTAGGAGTGCTTTGGGTGTGCCAAACGTCACAACGTAACTGGGTGACTATAAAGGTATACTACGGGTATCTCCGAAAGTGTCTGTTGGGTTGACACGGATCAAGACTGGGATTTGTCACTCCGTATGACGGAGAGGTATCACTGGGCCCACTCGGTAATGCATCATCATAATGAGCTCAAAGTGACCAAGTGTCTGGTCACAGGATCATGCATTACGGTACGAGTAAAGTGACTTGCCAGTAATGAGATTGAACGAGGTATTTGGATACCGACGATCGGATCTCGGGCAAGTAACATACCGATTGACGAAGGGAATTGTATGCGGGGTTGATTGAATCCTCGACATCGTGGTTCATCCGATGAGATCATCGAGGAGCATGTGGGAGCCAACATGGGTATCCAGACCCCGCTGTTGGTTATTGACTGGAGAGCGATCTCGGTCATGTCTACATGTCTCCCGAACCCGTAGGGTCTACACACTCAAGGTTCGGTGACGCTAGGGTTGTAGGGATATGTATATGCAGTAACCCGAATGTTGTTCGGAGTCCCGGATGAGATCCCGGACGTCACGAGGAGTTACAGAATGGTCCGGAGGTAAAGAATTATATATAGGAAGTGCTATTTCAGCCATCGGGACAAGTTTCGGGGTCACCAGTATTGTACTGGGACCACCGGAAGGGTCCCAGGGGTCCACCAGGTGGGGCCACCTGCCCCGGGGGGCCACATGGGCTGTAGGGGGTGCGCCTTGGCCTATATGGGCCAAGGGCACCAGCCCCAAGAGGCCCATGCACCTAGAGATAGAAAAAAGGGAAGAGTCCTAAAGGGGGAAGGCACCCCTAGGTGCCTTGGGGAGGAGGGAGTCCTCCCTTGGCCGTCGCCCCCCTAGGAGATTGGATCTCCTAGGTCCGGCGCCCCCCCTAGGCTCCCTATATATAGTGGGGGGAAGGAGGGCCTCTCACCCCACGCCTTGGTGCCTCCCTGTCCCTCTCCAACACATCCTCCTCCTCCATAGAGCTTGGCGAAGCCCTGCCGGAGTACTGCAGCTCCATCACCACCACGTCGTCGTGCTGCTGCTGGTGCCATCTTCCTCAACCTCTCCTTCCCCCTTGCTGGATCAAGAAGGAGGAGACGTTACGCTGACCGTACATGTGTTGAACGCGGAGGTGCCATCCGTTCGGTGCTAGGATCTCCGGTGATTTGGATCACATCGAGTACGCCTTCCTCATCCCCGTTCTTTGAACGCTTCCGCACGTGATCTACAAAGGTATGTAGATGCAATCCAATCACTCGTTGCTAGATGAACTCCTAGATGGATCTTGGTGAAACCGTAGGAAAATTTTTGTTTTCTGCAACGTTCCCCAACATGTCCGGACTGCAGGTTTTGTCCGGCGGCGGCGGATGGAGTGGATCTAGGGTTTCGGGAGAGGGGAACCGGAAATTTCGGAGGGGGTGTATTTATAGGCATAGAGGGAGCTAGGAGTGTCCAAATGAGGTGCGGTTTTCGGCCACACGATCGTGATCGAACGCTCTAGAAGATGGAGAAGGTTTTGGTGGGTTTTGGGCCAAAATGGAGGGGTGTTGGGCTGCAACACACACGAGGCCTTTTCGGTCCCTCGGTTAACCGTTGGAGCATCAAACGAAGTCCAAATGGTACGAAACTTGACAGGCGGTCTACCGGTAGTAAACCAAGGCCGCTTGGCAAGTCTCGGTCCAATCCGGAAATGTTTAATCCCCACACACGAAAGAAAGGTAGAAATGACCACCGGAGGAGAACGGAGCGCCGGAATGCAAAACGGACAACGGGGAAAATGCTTGGATGCATGAGATGAACACGTATGCAAATGCAATGCACATTATGACATGATATGAGATGCATGACAACGATAACAACACATGGAGACAAAAACCCGAACCCGAGGAAATAAAATAACTTAACGACAGAAACGGCAAGAGTTGGATTACATATTGGGTAAAATCATATCCGGGGTGTTACAAATAACCTCACCAACAAAGGGGATGATGATTGCGCTCCCACCTACTGCTTCATGGCAAAGGGTGCCAAGGTACTCAAATATACCTCATCTGAATCAAGTGAGAATGAATCTGATGAAAATCTTAAGCCCAACTATTCTAAACTTGCTAAGATTGCTGTAAAACAACAAAGGGCTTTAGAAAAGGTTCAAAACATGCTAGACAAAAGTGATGATATGTTCGGTGAAGAATTGGATCGCACTAAAGCCCTGACTGAAAATCTTCAGAGATTTCAGACTAGGTTTGACAATCTTCAAAGTCATCATAACACTCTCTTATCCGATCATGAGGAGCTTTCTTATGAATTTCTTCAAAGAAAGCAAGACCTTGAGAAGCTAAGAGTGAGTTATGAAGATCTTCAGAAGGAGCGCGATTCATTACTTGCTCAACAAATCAGCGCTTCTCAGGAAGAATTTGTTCCTCCTTGCTTGAAGTGCATTGAACGTGAATCTGCTAATTCTTCACCTGGATGTTCAAATGCTGCTAACGTTTCAAATTATTCACATGCCTCTGCTATCACTAATTCCTCATCTGAGGACATTGCTAGTATCACTGACGATGCAGGGCTGAAGGAACTGTACACGACATGCATGTACAAAAGCCTCAAAGGGCATCAGGCTCTTTGTGATGTGCTTAAAAGGCAGATCCTCAACAGGAACCCTAGGAAAGAGGGTATCACCTTTGAGAGGAAACTCAATGCTGATGGTACATATTGGAAGCCTGAGCAGTACTCCAAAACTACATGGGTTGCTGCAAAGGGACCTCCAGTTGATCCATCTAACTTATCTGGATTTGCATGTGAATCTCCTCATTCTGATGATGAGTCAATTGACTCCAACTATAAACTGTTCAAAAATCAGAATGGTGAAGTATTTGCTAGATATGTTGGCACTAACTACAGGAATGGCTCCCCTATGAAGAAAATCTGGGTTCCCAAAAGATGCCTTGAAAATCTTCAGGTGAATTTCATCATGACGCCACCTGTGAAGAATAGGAACCCCAGATCAAATTCTTCATATGGACCAAACTCTTCCTATGGATTCAAGTCCTCATACGGACCAAATTCCTCATATGGATCAAAGTCCTCATATGAACATCATCGTGTTAACCCGTCTGTTTCGCGGGGAAGATCTAAGGATTATGGATATGTGCATTATTCTTCAAATCATTATGTCCATAATTCCTCTAAGAATTTCTCTACATACTCTTATGCTTACTCTAACCCCTCTTATGTGAAACGAAATGGACTAGCTTCTATGCCATCCTTCTCGTATGGAGCTCACAGAATGATGAACTCTTTGCCACCCCTTCAGATGTGGGTGGTGAAGAAAAAGAACTAATCTCCTCTGCAGGGTCAGGTCTCCAGACGTACATAATTGTCTAAAGAATTTGCTGGAGACCTGAGTATGCCTGATATGACGCAGGCTAATCATGAAGAAATGAACTTTCATTTCTCACGTCCCCATATTGCTTTATCAGTTCTTTTACTTGATGAAATTGATCTGATGAATTGATGGCATATTCTTCACTGATGAAGTATATGAGTTTGTAAGCTGCATTAATTCATCTGCAGGATGATCAACCCAAAGCCACTGAGTGGGTCCTCGATAGTGGATGTACAAACCACATGACTGGTGACAAGAATCTATTGATGGATGCTCCATTATCTCCGTCGCATCTGAAGCATATCATCTTTGCTGACAAAGGCAAAAGTCAGGTATTGGGTCTAGGTAAGGTTGCGATTACAAAGGATTGACACATGGACAAAGTCATGCTTGTTGAGTCCTTATGATACAACCTTATGTCTGTCTCAATGCTTTGTGATCTTGATATGGTTGTTGTCTTTGGCAAGTACCGTTGTGTTGTGGTTATGGAAGCTGACAATTCCAAAGTCTTCAAAGGCTTTAGGAGAGGATACCTGTATATTGTTGATTTCTCTACAGGACCACAACCAGCCATGTGCTTACTTGCAAAAGCTTCAGAAGGCTGGCTCAAGCATCGATGACTTGGTCATGCAACCATGAGGAATTTGCACACGCTTGCGAAGAAGAAGCATGTCATTGGCATCAAGAATGTCAAATTCCTCAAGGATCACCTATGCGGAGCCTGTGAAGCTGGGAAGATGACCAAGGCCAAGCATCCAGCGAAGACTATCATGACCACCACTCGCCCATTTGAATTGCTTCACATGGATCTCTTTGGTCCTAATCATTATTCTGCTATTTCAAATGAAGCATCTCAATATGGCTTTGTTATTGTTGATGATTATTCTCGCTACACATGGGTACACCTTGTTACTTACAAACATGAAGTGCAGGAAGTCTTCAAACGATTTTCCTCGAGGGCTTCAACCAACTTTGGTGTGAAGATCAAGCACATTAGAAGTGAAAATGGCACGGAGTTCAAGAATTCTGGTCTCGATGACTATCTTGATGAACTTGGTATTACTCATGAGTTATCTGCTCCTTATACTCCTCAGCATAACGGCGTCGTGGAGCGCAAGAGCAGGACTCTTGCTGAGATGGCTCGCACTATGCTTGATGAATACAAAATGCCTCGTCGTTTCTGGCCTGAGGCAATTGATACTGTGTGCCACATCATCAACAGAGTATATCTTCACAAATTCTTCAAAAAGACTGCCTATGACCTCCTCACTGATAAGAAACCCAATGTAAGTTATTTCAAAGTCTTCGGTGCTAAATGTTGGATTAGAGATCCTCATCACAACTCAAAATTTGCACCGAAAGCACATGAAGGTTTTATGCTTGGTTATGGAAAGGACTCGCACACCTACAGAGTCTTCAACAACGTTCTTCACAAAGTTGTTGAAACTGTAGATGTGCGGTTCGATGAAACTAATGGCTCGCAAAGAGAGCACCTACCTACTGTGATAGATGAACCAGCACCTGAGGAAACTATCAAGTTCAAGGCTACTGAGGATGTCATTCCTACTGAAGAATCTGCTTAAGAATTCATTCCAGAACATGAAGAACGTCGAGCTAATGCACCTGAAGAAAATGCTGAAGAAAATGGTGCTAAAGAAAATGCTGATCAAATTCTTCAACGACAACTAGCTCATCCTCGCATTGCAAAAGAAGTGCAAGTTGAAAAGATCATCAATGACATCAAAGCGCCATGTCCTCTCACACGCTCAAAAGCTTCACATTTGTCTAACTTTTGTGCGCACTATGCTTTTGTCTCTATTACAGAGCCCACTAAGGTAGATGAAGCATTTCTGGAGCCGGAGTGGATTCAGGCCATGCAAGAAGAATTACATCCGTTCGAGCTCAACAATGTCTGGGAACTGGTCAAACGTCCAGATCCTCGCAATCACAATATCATCGGCACAAAGTGGATTTACCGCAATAAGCAAGATGAAAATGGCCTTGTGGTGAGGAATAAGGCACGGCTTGTAGCTCAAGGCTACACACAGTTTGAAGGAATTGATTTCGATGAAACTTTTGCACCTGTTGCTAGACTTGAGGCTATTCGCATATTACTTGCTTATGCTAACCATCATGATATCACGTTATATCAAATGGATGTGAAAAGTGCATTCCTCAATGGTAAGCTTGAGGAAGAAGTATATGTTGCTCAACCCCCAGGTTTTGAAGATCCAAAGAATCCTGACAAAGTCTTCAGACTCAACAAGGCCCTCTATGGCCTCAAGCAGGCCCCACGGGCTTGGTATGATACTTTGAAGGAATTCCTCATGACGAAAGGCTTCAAACCCGGTTCACTCGACCCTACCCTTTTCACTAAATCTTATGATGGTGAATTGTTTGTGTGCCAAATATATGTTGATGATATTATCTTTGGCTGTACTGATCAACGTTATAGTGATGAATTTGCCTATATGATGAATGAAGAATATCAAATGTCTATGATGGGAGAGTTGAAATTCTTCTTAGGTCTTCAAATTCGTTGACAACGCAATGGCATATTCATATCTCAGGAGAAATACCTCAAGGATGTACTGAGGAAATTTGGCATGCAAGATTGCAAAGGCGTCAAAATTCCTATGCCCACCAATGGCCATCTGTGCACTGATGAAAATGGTATTGACTTCAATCATAAGGTATACCGCTCCATGATAGGTTCTTTATTGTAATTATGTGCATCTAGGCCAGATATAATGCTTAGTGTTTGCATGTGTGCCCGATTTCAAGCTACACCGAAGGAATCACACCATAAGGCTGTGAAGCATATTCTTCGATATCTAGCTCACACACCAACACTTGGATTATGGTACCCCAAGGGCTCGGCTTTTGATCTCATTGGATATTCTTACTCTGACTATGCTGGTGATCGTGTGGACCGCAAGTCAACATCTGGTACATGTCATTTCCTAGGACGATCTTTGGTCTGTTGGTCCTCGAAGAAACAGAACTGCGTATCACTATCTACTGCTGAAGCTGAGTACATTGCCGTTGGTTCTTGCTATGCCCAATTGCTATGGATGAAGCAAACTCTCAAGGTCTAGGGCATCAACATGAAGAATGTGCCTCTCTTCGGTGATAATGAGAGTGCCATCAAGATTGCTCACAACCCAGTTCAGCACTCGAAGACAAAGCACATTCAGATTCGTCATCATTTTCTTCGTGATCATGTGTTGAAGGGCGACATTTCTATTGAGCATGTGAATACTGAAGAACAACTAGCCGATATCTTCACAAAGCCCTTGGATGAGAAGAGATTTAGCAAGTTGCGGTGTGAGCTAAATATCCTAGAATCTTCGAATGTTCTTTGAAAAGGACACTCATCCTAACACTTATGCAAAATTGATGACTTAGATGTGCAACACATGAAGAAACGTTTTTCTTCAATCAATGAAGAATAACACTCTTAGTGTGAAGAAATTAATGAAGAATTTGATTCTCAGAACCCTACGATAATTGTACGCGGTGCCTGAAATCATCATTCTTATACAGTGGATCACGCCACCACCAAAAGTTGAAATTCCTCAAATTATTCATATTCTTCAACTTTGCATAGTCTTCACTGGTTCCGTCATTTTTCTTCATTGGCTATATAGATATATATATGAGTTTATGTCCTCTACAACATTCACTTATTGCTATTTCTTCAAGTTGGTTTTCTGCTAAGTGAATGTGATCGGACCCTTCCCCTCTATGCTATACTCAACCCAATCTGTTCACACATTCTTCATGTGCGTTCTATTTGAAACTCGTTCAAAATCTTCATTGTGTCCTTGTCAGCTGAAGAAATTGCGAACGGAACTTTAAAACCTATCTTATCGAAATTTTTGGCTTTGCCACTCAAACTGTTCCGCATCCCACGATACACTTATCCACTCACCCATGATCTAACACGATCTCCACCTCTCACTACGTGGGTGACACATGTCATGCGAATGAGAAGGGTCAGGGGAACGTTCGTCCAATTTCTTTGGGCGAGCAGTTTTTCACCGTGGCTATAAATACCCCTCCTTCCCATCCTCACTTCTTTTACTCCGCTCGATCTCTCTCCAGCTCGAGCTTCTCAAACCCTAGCGCCGCTGCTACTTCATCGCCGCCGGTGAGGAAGCGCTTCACTGCCTCGACCTCGTCGCCGACGTACTCGCGCCGACCGCGGAAATCTTCACTCCGCCACCGCCGTAGCCGTCTTCCTCCGCCAAGTTAGGGCGTGGAAGATCTGCACAGACGAACTTCACATCTCCTCACTCCAGTTCGTCGTGTTCTTCGTCCAGGGTAATTAAAAGTTACTTTTACTACCCTCGTTGATTCGAATGATTACCTTCAAAATCTTCAAAAGTGTTTTTCTCCATAGATTCACACACTAAACACCTCACAGGTCATCTGTTCTTGATTCGTTTCTCTAAGCCATGTTTTTCTTCAAGATTCCTCAAATGTGTGGATTTTTAATCTACACATCTCTGGAACCTAAGACAAACAACGCTTAGTGAAATTCTTCAAGACTCGTCTGGTCAAATTCCTCTAACTTGTTCTTTTTACAAAACCTTTTGAGAACGCATATGACCTCTCCAAATTCCTCGCAACTATACTCTGTTCACAGGTACACATGTCAGCTGCTGAATCACTAGGTTCTCATCAACTTAACTCATTTGCAGCATTCCTCGAAGAAAAGTTGCATATTCTTTAGAGAATTCAATTGTTCAAATTCCTCAACTGAAGAAAATGGCTGACGGTAAGAAGCCACAGAAGGGAGGAAAGAGGCTTGAGGTAAATACAGCGTTTGAGATCCCTGATGAAATATATGCTGGGTACTGCACACCTACTGAGGAAACCAAGAATGAGCGCAAAGTGCGCATTCAGAAGATAGAGAGGAGATGGGAAAGAGAGTGGAGGGAATACAGATATGTCACTCCTAAGTACATGAAGAAATTTGCACTCAATCCTCCATGCCCAAGACCTCCATTGGCACCTGGCCAAATCGCTGATCCCACCAGCCTCAAGCGCGGTGAGGACTATCCTGATGAATTGGCCAAGCGCCAAGCCAAGTTGGCTAAGCAAGCCAGAGAAGCAGTGAGGAAATTCAATGAAGACTCTACTGCTGCTACTGCTGCCTCTGCTGAGGCCTCTGCTGTCATGCCAAAGATGGCTATGTCAAAGAAGCCTGCGCGCAAGCCAAGTGCTTCACCAACAATGCCCTCAAGGCCAAGTTCCTTAGCAATGCCCTCACGGCCAGAATCCTCAAAGCCCTCATGGCCAATTCCTCATGCTGCTCCTGTTCCTCCAAAGTCCTCAGCTCCTCCGCCAAAGCCCTCAGCTGTTCCGACTAAATCCTCAGCACCTGTGCATCCCGCCTCGTGCCAAAGGACTGCAGACATCTCCATTGCCTCAGGTGTCTCAGCTAGTTCCTCAGCTGCACCAAGTTCTTCAGCTGGCCCCTCACTGCTGAAGACAAAGGCCACTGCTGGACGAGGTCCTCGCCCAAGTCCTCAAAAGAAACAAGTCGCTTTCCAAGTACCGTCTGAAGAAGACGAAGCTGATGATGATGAACTTGCAGAAATCATCAGAGACAGGCAAGTCAGGGCCACTAGAGCCAAAGGATCAGAGGTGCCACTGCTTTTGGATCCCAAGTTGATCCTCGACTACATTGATGTCTGGCACAAGGACCCCAACACTCCATTGCCTGACTTCAAGCTGACTCCTGGCCAGAGTCACATGCTGACCCACTGCATTCAAGAAGAAAAGTGGAAATTTGAGAAGGCCAGGTAGATCAAGAAAGCACAGTACAAGAAAGAGCGCTATCTGAAGAAAAACGTTGTCTCTATGACAACTGAAGAACTTGTCACTATTCAGACTGAGATTAAGAAACTCAGTGATGACTTTGACGCATATCGCACTGATTGGCTTGGAGCCAAGGTTCGTTTTGTGAAACTTGTGGATAACTTCACTTCCAATGTTGCAGCCCCAAAGCAACAGGAAATTCCTCAGGCTGAAGCATCTGCTCAGCCTACTGAAGAAAAGGCCAGCACCGCTGATGACAATCAGGCTGCTGAAGAAAATTTGAGTTCCAGGGCTGATGACTGCATTCCATCCACTGAAGAAATTGCCAGGGCACCCACTAGTGGTCCGCCTGAAGAAACTGAAGAACTCAGGGCAACTGCATCAGTTGTGCCTGAAGAAAATCAACCAGATTCCTCAGCTGCTCTTGCACCAACTTCAACTCCAATCCTTCCATCTGCATCGGATATGAAGAAGACCAAGGCTGCAGAGCGTGCTGCAGTGAAGAAAAGGAAAGCATCAGCCACTTCAGATTCTTCAGCTCCGAAGAAAATGAAGCCTATGACAAGTTCATTTGCAAATCCGATTGATGTTGTTCCCATCTCAACCAGGCCATCAAAGGACCTTGTTCCTTTTGATGAAGAATATGTGATCCCTAGCGGATCTGATGAAGAAACTCCTTCTGCTGCTTCGTCTGAACCGTTGGATGAAGAAATTGAAGTGGATGTGATCCCTTCAACACCTATCATCTCCTCGCCTATGCCCCAGTTCACAGCTGAAGAGGCTGGCGTTGAAGAAATGGAAGATGAATATGTGGACATTGGCTGCTCCACACCCGTAATAAGTGATGAATTCTGGGAAAGTCAGCATCCAAACTCACCAATTTTCACCCCTCTTCAGCAAATTACTCAGTCCCCCACACAAACTGTACATATGGGCTCTAAAGAAACTCATCCCACTGCATATTTCCATGAGGAAATTCCAGCCACTAGCGCTGAAGAAACTACTGCTGCTGAACAACCAACGATGCAGACTGTCACTGAGGAGGCACCAGAAATTCGCCAGCCTGAAGAACCTGCGATTGAGATTCCTGAGGTCGTGATGCAACTCACTGACACTCCTCTGCCGAAGCCAAAGGACCCATTCTCACGCAAGCAAAAGTTCAAGGCTGATGATTTCTTCGGCGAGCACGTATTCTTCGAAGTTTACAACCCATATAACTCTGCTCGCATTAGGAAGAGGCGTTTCTGGACTGCTAGTCAAGCCAACTTCTATTCCTCAGTGCTGTTCAACAAGGAGAAAATCTTCTACCATGAGCATATTCCTCATGTGGGTATGGAATCTCTGCCGTGCTTCGCACCAGTCCTCAGTGTTCTTCACGATGCTGGACTGTTAAACTTTTGCTCTGGCATCTGCAATTGGGATGAAGAACTGATTCTCCAATTCTATGCAACGCTGCACATCACAGGAGATTCTGAAGATGTGAATTCATGGGTGCTGGACTGGATGTCTGAAAACACACACTACACTGCACCAGCCTCTGAATTGCTTCGTGCTCTACCACTTAGTCCTCCCCTTGAAGAAGCTCGCTGCATCTACAGTGAACCTGAGCTCACACATCATTACATGCAGGTGATGATGAATCCTTTGAAGCCAGGTCAAGCACCAAGAACCAAATTCCTCATGAAGGAATTGTTGTACTTGCCCAGAACTGTCTATCTTATTCTTACAAGGACAATCAGTCCTATCAAAGGCCACGACTCATCTGATGAGGAAATTGTTGGCATCATGAAGAATCTGGTATTCAACATCGTTCATGGCATTCCTATCAATTATCACGATTTCTTCATGAGGACTATGGAAAATGCTGCACTGTCCCCGTTTGAGCTGAAGCCTTATGCACCTTGGATTATGAGATTCCTCAGGACAAGGTCTTCACTCAACTACAAAGCTGATTTCCAGAATCACCTCAGCTACTTGCCCCCAATTGAAGTCCTCAAGCAGACATATTCCTCAGTTGATGGAAAGGGTAAGGCACCAGCTGTAATAGATGAAGGCATTCGTCCATTGGATGGTCAGTTTCGCAAAGCTGCATCTTATTCCACCATTGATGACTCTGCCACACATGACTCTGCCAATGCACCCAAGTCCACTCCTCAAGCCACTGCTCCGCGCGTGATGACTGACCGTGAACTTCTGCTTAGTCTTCACCAGAAGGTGGATCGAAATCACAAATGGGTTAAGCGTCAGTTTGTTCACTTCTTCACAACATGACTGCGACACACAATGCAGTGAATAAAAACCATTACTACCTCCATCAAGTCTTCAGTCGCACCTGGGCAATCCTGTCACATCTGTATGGTGAAGAAGATCTGAAGAAAATGGGTCTCAATGAAGATTTTGACTGGTCTGCACCTCCACAGAAGAAATTCAAGAAGGTCAAGGTTCCTTCTCTGGTGGCTAGCTCATATTCTTCATCGCGCGACACATGAAGACTTGGACGACACTGCGGCAGGCCCTACTACAACAAACGACCCCAACAACGCTGGCGCTCCTTCATCAACTTGATATTCTTCAGGGGCGTTAGTCCTCATATTCGTTCCTTTTGGTCATTTGATGACAAAGGGGGAGAATTTTGAGTTAGTCTTCAAGCGGGTCTTTCTATATGGGCATTTTTTGTTAAGTTACAACTCTCGTTCTTCTGCGACTTTATTGGATCGAGTTGTAAACTTAAACCCGATGGTGCTCTGATACTCTTGATACATTTCTTTTGCATGCTTATTCCTCGTTAATATTATTGCACGCATGCTGAATTACATCAGTCACCATATTTCATCATGCATTTCAAATTCTTCACTGTTATATATCAAATGCGTGTATGAATTACAAGATATAGGGGGAGATCTCCATGATTCAACTCTTCAAGTGTGCATTGCTTCGAAAGCAAATTCCTCACTATGCACATCTTCAGGGGGAGTTCTTCTATATCTTGCAATCAAATTCCTCGATATTAGTAGTTACACTTCATATTTTTATCCCCGTTGAAAACTTAACCTATATTGTCATCAATCACCAAAAAGGGGGAGATTGTAAGTGCATCTAGTGCCCCTTAGTGATTTTGGTGTATTGAAGACTTATAGGTTAAGGGACTAATGTGTTTACGAGTGTACACAGGTCTATAAGTCTATGAGGAGTTTGATATTTACAGAGAAAGTCGACCCCTAAAAATGAAGTTCTTCGTCTGAAGACTTTGGTATTCTGAACACTTTCTGAAGACTTTGAAAGTGAAGAAAATGGTGTGTTCTTGAAGACTTGGTATTCATTTGAGGAACATAAAGCGTGATGACTTTTGTTTTCATAGTTTCATTTTCTCTTTCTTGAGTCATAGGAAACACCGTACTGTTAAAGGGGGTCGAGGAAATACTAAGGAAAAATTTCCATGTGATGATTAACTCAAAATCCTATACCTACCAATCCCTTCAAGTGAAGCCATTGGAAATCGCATACAGTCCAATCATATTCTTCAGTGATAGAGACGAAGTTCTTCTGGTCTCTGAGGAATTTGTTCTGACTGAGGAGTTAGGAATTCGCCAGTGCGGATTTCCTACACAGTGAGGAACATGATAGCCCTGAGGATTTTGCTACTCAAAATTCCGACCGTCGCTGTGCTATGCGCCAGCTGTCCCAAAATATCTATCCACCTAACGGTCATATCATTGAAGGGCATTTATGTCTTATCATGTCGGGCTGCTCCCTAGACTATAAATAGCCACCCCCTACAACCACTAGCTGGTTGGCTGCTCTGAGAGAAACTGACACTTGTCATTTGAGAGCAACCCATCCTCCAAGGACTTTGAGCGAAAATCATCAAGTGAGGAAAAACCAAAAACCCAAAACCCAAACACCTACAAACCCCAAGTGATTGAGCATCACTTAAGAGATTGATCCTGCGTGGATCCGACGCTTGTTACCTTTGAAGATTGTGCTTCTTCCAGAAGGTTAGGCATCATGGTCTAGAGCATCCAAGAGGAATTGTGGATCGCCGAGTGACCGAGTTTGTGAAGGTTTGGAAGTCACCTGAAGACTTACCACGAGTGGTTGGACAAGGTCTGTGTGACCTTAGTTGAAGGAGAATACAGTGAGGACTGGGTGTCCTGAGCTGCGTGTTCAGGACTGGGTGACCGGGACTGTGTGTCCTCGAGTTTAAATACTCAGACGCTCCAACCAGACGTACAACTGGGACAGCAGTTGGAATTGTTCTACCAAATCATTGTCTTCACCAAGCTTACTGGTTCTATTTCCTCAACTCTTTCATTTCCTCATAACTGTGTTTGTTCATATCTGTGTTTGAAGACTTTGACTGAAGACTTTCTCAATTTCCTTAGTTCAATTTCTTCAGTCTGTTTGTCTTCATCCTGTGTTATCCTGTGATTACGCTTCATGTACTATGTGCCTGTCTTCATTTCATCATGATGACTATGATTGTATTCTGTTATGTTTACTTTTGAGTACTTATTCTGCTGCTAGTAGTTCTTCACTAAGGAATTTCCTCACCGGCAAATTCCTCGGTGAAGAATTTCATAAAAATCGCCTATTCACCCCCCTCTAGTCGATATAACGCACTTCCAGTATGATCATGTATATAGGCATCTCGTCCGTGACAACTAGACCGACTCCTGCCTGCATCTACTACTATTACTCCACACATCGACCGCTATCCAGCATGCATCTAGAGTATTATGTTCATAAGAACAGAGTAACGCTTTAAGCAAGATGACATGATGTAGAGGGATAAGCTCATGCAATATGATATAAACCCCATCTTTTTTCTCCTCCATGGCAACAATACAATACGTGTCGTTTCCCCTACTGTCACTGGGATCGAGCACCGCAAGATTGAACCCAAAGCTAAGCACTTCTCCCATTGCAAGAAAGATCAATCTAGTAGGCCAAACCAAACTGATAATTCGAAGAGACATGCAAAGATAACCAATTATACATAAAAGAATTCAGAGAAGATTCAAATATTGTTCATAGATAGTCTTGATCATAAACCCACAATTCATCGGATCTCGACAAACACACCGCAAAAGAAGATTACATCGAATAGATCTCCAAGAGAATTGAGGAGAACTTTGTATTGAGATCCAAAGAGAGAGAAGAAGCCATCTAGCTAATAACTATGGACCCGAAGGTCTGAGGTAAACTACTCACACATCATCGGAGGGGCCATGGAGTTGATGTAGAAGCCCTCTGTGATCAATGCCCCCTCCGGCGGAGCTCCGGAAAAGGCCCCAAGATGTAAAAGGCCCCAAGATGGGATCTCTTGGGTACAGAAGGTTGCGGCAGTGGAAATAGGGTTTCGTGGTGCTCCTGGATGTTTTCAGGGTACGCAGGTATACATAGGAGGAAGAAGTAGGTTGGTGGAGCCACGAGGGGCCCACAAGGGGGAGGCACACCCCCTGCCTCGTGGCCTCCTCGTTGGTTGCTTGACGTCCACTCCAAGTCCTCTGGATCACGTTCGTTCCAAAAATCACGCTCTCTTCATTCCATTTGGAACCCGTTTGATATTCCTTTTCTGCGAAACACTAAAATAGGCAAAAAAAACAGCAATTTGGGCTGGGCCTCCGGTTAATAGGTTAGTCCCAAAAATAATATAAAAGTGTATAAATAAGCCCATTAAACATCCAAAACAGAATATATAATAGCATGGAACAATAAAAAATTATAGATACGTTGGAGACGTATCAAGCATCCCCAAGCTTAATTACTGCTCGTCCTCGAGTAGGTAAATGATAAAAACAGAATTTTTGATGTGGAATGCTTTCTAGAACGTATTTTTCTCTATTGTGGCATGAATGTTCAGATCTGAAAGATTCAAGATAAAAGTTTATTGTTGACATAAAAATAGTAATACTCCAAGTATGCTAATCAAGCAATTATGTCTTATCCAAATACCATAGCGAAAGAAAACTTATCCCTACAAAGTCATATAGTTTGGCCATGTTTCATTTTCGTCACACAAAATGCTCTGATCATGCACAACCCCGATGACAAGCCAAGCAATTGTTTCATACTTAGCCTTTTCAAACTCTTTCAAGTTTTACGCAATATATGAGCGCGAGCCATGGACATAGCACTATGGGTGGAAAAGAATATGATGATTGAGGTAGTGTGAGAAGACAAAAAGGGAGAAAGTCTCACATTGACGTGGCTAATCAATGGGCTATGGAGATGCCCACCGATTGATGTCGATGCAAGGAGTAGGGATTGCCATGCAACGGATGCACTAGAGCTATAAAAATATGAAAGCTCATCAAAGAAACTAAGTGGGTGTGCATCCAACTCGCTTGCTCACGAAGACCTAGGGCATTTGAGGAAGCCCATCATTGGAATATACAAGCCAAGTTCTATAATGAAAAATTCCCACTAATTTATGAAAGTGACAACATGGGAGACTCTCTATCATGAAGATCACGGTGCTACTTTGAAGCACAAGTGTGGAAAAAGGATAGCAACATTGTCCCTTCTCTCCTTTTCTTTCTCTTTTCTCTTTTTTTATTTGGGCCTTCTTTTTTTTTTCTTTTGGCCTCTTTTCTCTCTTTTTTTCTTCCGGAGTCTCAGCCCGACTTGTGGGGGAATCATAGTGTCAATCATTCTTTCCTCACTGGGACAATGCTCTAATAATGATGATCATCACACTTCTTTTTACTTACAACTCAAGAATTACAACTCAATACTTAGAACAAAATATGACTCTATGTGAATGCCTCCGGCAGTGTACCGGGATATGCAATGAATCAAGAGTGACATGTATGAAAAGTTATGAACGATGGCTTTGCCACAAATACGATGGCAACTACATGATCATGGATGGCAATATGACAATGATGATGCGTGTCATAATAAATGAAACGGTGGAAAGTTGCATGGCAATATATGTCGGAATGACTATGGCACTACTAGGAAAAGGGCTATAGATGATATGGCCACTAATGGCGCACCCGACATGTGGTGCGCCACTACTATATAGCAGTGGCGCACCATGTGTTGGTGCGCCATTAGTGTGATAGACACTAATGGCTCACCAAACCCTCGGTGCGCCACTAGTAATAAATTTTTTTTCCAGAAATACTAATGGCGCACCAGGGCAAAGTGCGCCATTACTAGTTTTAACTAGTAATGGCGCACCTGCCACACAGTGCGCCACTACTATAATTTTTTTTGCAAAACTACTAATGGCGCACCACAAGCACCCCCACACCCTCCCCCGCTCCACCGCCGCCGAGCACCCCCGGCACCCTCCCCCGCTCCACCGCCGACGACGACCCCCCCATCCTCCCCCGCTCCACCGCCGCCGATGACCCAGCGCACCCTCCCCTGCTCCACCGCCGCCGACGACCCACCGCACCCTCCCCCGCTCCACCGCTGCCGAGGACACCCCCGCACCCTCCCCCATTCCACCGCCGCCGACGACCCACCGCACCCTCCCCCGCTCCACCGCCGCCAAGGACACCCCCGCACCCTCCCTCGCTCCACCGCGGCCGACGACCACCACACCCTCCCCCGCTCGACCGCCGCCGATGACCCACCGCACCCTCCCCCGCTCCCCCGCCGCCGAGGACACCCCCCACCCTCCCCCGCTCCACCGCCGCCGACGACCCACCGCACCCCTTCCCCGCTCCACCGCCGCCGACGACCCACCGCACCCTCCTCCGCTCCACCGCCGCCGAGGACCCCCCGCACCCTCCCCCGCTCCACCGTCACAAATGAATGCAACTGAAAATAAAAAAACAAATTTGATGATATTTTCAAATAACAAATTTGATGATATTTTTTTATATTCGTAAATATTTTCAAATAACAAATTTGATGATATTTTTTAAAAAAATTATTACTGTTTTTTATAAAAATTTATTACTGTTTCATATTCATATTCATTTTCTAAAAAATTATTAGATGCAACAAAAAAATTACTTATGGTGTACCGCTGGCTGGTGCGCCGTTGCTATCTAAAAAAATTATTAATGGCGCACTGCTAGGGGGTGTGCCATTGCTATCAAAAAAAGATTACTAATGGCGCACCTCCAGGTGATGCGCCATTGCTACCAAAAATAATAATTTCTAATGGGGCACCGCTAGGGGGTGCGCCATTGCTAAGCCTCCCCCACTAAAATCCCCAATCCCCTTTCTTATCCACTGCGCCCGCTGCCCCCGCCGTGCGTGCTCGTGCCCCCGCCGCACCCGACCACCACCGCCCCAACGCCCCGGCGCCTCGCTGCCCATCGCCCCACCGCCTCCGATACCCCCGACTCCCACCAGACCACCGCCGCCTTCCTCCTCCTCCACCGCCCAATCCAGCCCCGCCACCGACGACGCCGCCCGCCGCCGGCTGCCCGCACCATCTCCTCCTCCACCGACAACCCCGAGTTCAGGGCCGTGCCCACCATCTCCTCTGCCTCCGGACGCCACCCCCTCCCCTGTCATGCAGAGCATCCAGGCGAGACGCCGACGCCCCCCTCTTCACCGTCCTGGTCGACGATGCACCCCCTCTTCAACGCCGGCCGCTGCCAACCTGCCTCTGCCTCGTCACCAGACGGTGAGCTCCTCTGCTATGCAAATTTGTCAATTGAAGCGCTTGAATGATGTTAGCTTAGCATTTGATGATAAATGTGATGTTCTTTCTGCCAGTGTGAAACTCGATGGATAGGGTGTAAGATTTAATCAGTACGTCTAATCTATTAGGCAGGGGGTGCAAAGTTGCAAGCTCAGGAGTTTGAAAAATGAGCATAATTGGTCTGATGTAAATTTTCTGCTGCACTGGAGCATAATATAATATGGTGCTGACTATATTCTGTTTGGCGTCCTTATTCTTCAGTGGCATAGCTTAAAAGTTATCTGCCTTGGCTCAAATGAAGGTTGTTCGATATCTTGAAATAAGCAAACATGCCTTGTGCCAAACCATATTTTAAATCTGCAAGCTTGATTTTTCTTCTAATCAAACCATCCCTGGAAGTCTGTCTGTGTTGTCTGGTAGAATTGTGTGGTGAATGAGACTGCTATTGGTTGGTGGTCACTAGTTGTTATTGTTGTCGTGGTTATGTTTGTAGCAGCAGAGAAGTAATAGCAGAGGAGAGCAGCATATTGATGCATGTGCTGATTGGTCATTTTTTTATATGATGATGAGGAGGAGTATCTTATTTGGCATGACTAGAGAAGGCAGGCTTGATATGCATGCATGCATTCTTTGCTTGTTTATATTCATTCTTGTAAACTGAACATGCTCATCTATCTAATTATCTATCTACCTGCTTTAGTATGTATGTATGCATTGTATTTTTATTTCCTTTGGAAAGTAAAGTTAATGTGAAAGGAAGAGAGAAAAAGAAAGGGAGGAAGACAGATGCTTCAGTCAGTCTAAGCCAGCTTAATTTGAGTGACAATCACCTGCCTGGCTGGCTGGCATGATCATCTTTTACAGAAAACAATTTTCAGCAAAGGTCATGTCTCCGACCATCATGTCATGATGATTTTGCAGGTACCCCGAGAGGCCCTTGAGTTTGCTGGAATGTTGATTAACTTCCGTTCCGGCAAATTCGGGTACTCCATATGTCCTATTTTCAGCAAAGGTCATGCTAAATTTTTCCGTGAATTTTAGCATGACTTTGCTAAAAATGGGACATATGGGGTACTTGCGACTAATGCATGGGCCGGGGTATCTTAGTACTTAATTAAGTAGGATCAACTGCCTCTTGTGTTATACATATAGAAGTGTGATATCAACTCATAGTTATTACTAATGTAGCTCGTCATCGATAAACCCTAATATGGTAGGATGACCTACTAAAAAAGCCCATACCACATATTCTATTTGGATGGCCCTGCTAACTGTTAACCATAAATACTTGACATGGATGTAGCAGGCTTAAAGAAAGAAATTTTTTTAGGCCAACTCCACTAGGCCTGGCTGAAATGCACAAGTGTGCATGACTAATAATATTCTATTGTAAAGCTAAACAGGAAAGAGGAACCACTCATCCTAACCATGTGCTCTCAAAATTAACACTTCACTTCTTACTACTGAAAATCTTAGACCATCTCCATTCACCAATAGCTCAAACCAGTTCGAAGGGCGTGTTTTCACCACACTGTGGATTATCTTATTGGACCCAACGCAAGAGACGATGTAGTTTTGAATTATGAACGTAGGATATGTCGTCATCGGACGACGAAAGTCTCCCGGGGGAGTGCGGCTGGTGCCACGACGATCAAGGTCTGTGCGACATGCCTCACCTGGATGATGATCGGTGCTTCAGCATTAAGCTCGAGGAGACCTTCGAAGTTGAAACGGTACACAACAACGACAAGTGTTATTTTCATAATTAAGCATGACTTCAACTATTTCAACGTGTAATTTTCATCTTTTACAATTCGAGTATAGCTTATCCCATGCCATGGAAGACGCTATGTCTTGGAGAGGATGGATTTTGAAGACCATGAAATTTCTGAAACAAAGAAAATTCACCTAAGGACTCATCACGATGTGGATTTTGAAGTAAATCTGTATAATTATGGGAGCGTAACCCATTTTGGTTGCAAAAATTGGGAAGCATTTTGCAAGATGTATGGTTATGATGAGGATATGCTTGTCACCATGGATCTTGGTGATCCTAAAATGGAGCAAGACAATATGGACATTTGGGTCCTTGTTGATACGCCTCCAATTCTACCGCTATGTGAGTTTCTCAAACATAGTTATTAGCTAATTTATATTGTTTATTTCAAAATAGTTGACAGCTTATTTCCATTGACAGCTTATTTTCATTGTTCAAAGAATGTGTGGGAGATGGTAGACAAAACCCACTACACCGATGGCTCTGAATTAACAACTTACAAGGAGAAAAATCATCTGGTCAGATTTTGTACTGACATTGAGAATTACAATATCTACAATCATACTCCTCAACATTATGGTCAATACGTGCCACTAGTGCATGTGTTCAACTATGGTAACTACCATGGAGATACCCTGGTAAGATTTTTTACTATTACGACATATGTGCATCTTTTGCATACTTCTAAAACTAGTACATCATTGCTAACTATGAAGTTATTACTATGTTTTTCAACAGATAATCCCAGAGAATTGTGTGCCTCATTTGATGTATCAGAAAGGTAGCCTTAATGTTTTGAATATACAGCCAGGTCATCCTACGAATCTCAATTGTCCATACCAGATTTCTAAAAGAAGTGGAGACATGCAAATCAAAGGATGGAAAAAAATGTATGGACGGTCGTAAGGAGTTTCTTGGAAGCAAAAGGAAGCGAAGCGCAAGAATTGGAGACAGGATGATCTCCATTCTCCATAATGGAGAGTCAGGGTCTATATTGTTTTATGCTATTTTAGGTCCTGCCTAATACTGATGATCATGTCCTAAGAACAATTAAGTAGGGTTGGTGCGATGACTATCACGATGATGATCATATGACTTGTTATTAATAACGAGTAGAAGTTGTATGATGATGATTAGTAGGACTTGTTAGGATTAGTATTACTTCCGACAAACTCGCTACTCGCGGTCTCGAGACTTGTAATGTTCTATCTTTGTTCGGTCTTTTGAATTCGGAGACTAATATGATGAATTGTATTCGAAGACTAATCTTTTATTGTATTCGATGAATCTGCTGTTTGTATGTTGTGCTCTCTATATTATGTGCAGTAATATGTTTTGTAACCTGTGCAAATATCAGAAAAGAAAAATAATCCCTAATATTCATACTAGTGGCGTACCACTCAGCACACTAATGGCGCACTGCAAAAAGGACTCTAATGGCGCATCATCCACTAGTGTGCCATTAGTATGCCAAAGCACATGGGTAAATATGGCCCCTAGGAGGCATACTAATGGCGCACTGTGGGCTATACTAATGGCGCACTGCATGGTGCGCCATTAGTAAAAAATACTAATGGCGTGATACTAGTGGCGCACGTGTAGTGCGCCATTAGTAGGCAAAATAGGTGCGCCAGTAGTAGGCCTTTTCCTAGTAGTGTGGAAATGCCATAATAGGTAGGTATGGTGGCTATTTTGAGGAAGATATAAAGAGGCTTATGTGCGATAGAGCGTATCATATCAACGGGTTTGGATGCACCGGCGAAGTTTGCACCAACTCTCAAGGTGAGAAAGGGCAATGCACGGTACCGAAGAGGCTAGCAATGATGGAAGGGTGAGAGTGCGTATAATCCATGGACTCAACATTAGTCATAAAGAACTCACATACTTATTGCAAAAATCTACAAGTCATCAAAACCAAGCACTACGCGCATGCTCCTAGGGGGATAGATTGGTAGGAAAAGACCATCGCTCGTCCCCGACCGCCACTCATAAGGAAAGCAATCAAAGAACACCCCATGCTTCAAATTTGTCACGTAACGTTTACCATACATGCATGCTACGGGACTTGCCAACTTCAACACAAGTATTCATCAATTTCACAATTACTCAACTAGCACACCTCTAATATTACCATCTTTATATCTCAAAACAATCTATCAAGCATCCAACTTCTCTTAGCATTTAAAATTTATAACCAAAGTGAATTATCATGCTGTTCTAAAGGACTCTCAAAATGATATAAGTGAAGCATGAGAGATCAATTATTTCTATAAAATAGAACCACCGCCGTGCTCTAAAAGATATAAGCGAAGCACTAGAGCAAAAATTATCCAACTCAAAAGATATAAGTGAAGCACATAGAGTATTCTAATAAATTCCAATTCATGTGTGTCTCTCCCAAAAGGTGTGTATATCAAGGATGATTGTGGTAAAATAAAAAGCACAGACTCAAATCATACAAGACGCTCCAAGCAAAACACATATCATGTGGCGAATAAAAATATAGCTCCAAGTAAAATTACCGATGGACGAAGACGAAAGAGGGGATGCCTTCCGGGCATCCCCAAGCTTAGGCTTTTGGTTTTCCTTGGATTTTACCTTGGGGTGCCTTGGTCATCCCAAAGATTAGGCTCTTGCCACTCCTTGTTCCATAATCCATCAAATCTATACCCAAAACTTGAAAACTTCACAACACAAAACTTAAAAGAAAATCTTCATGAGCTCTGTTAGTAAAAGAAAACAAACCACCACTTCAAGGTACTGTAATGAACTCATTCTTTATTTATATTTGTGTTAAACCTACTGTATTCCAACTTTTCTATGGTTCATAAACTCTATTACTAGCCATAGATTCATCAAAATAAGCAAACAACACACGAAAAACAGAATCTGTCAAAAACAGAACAGTCTGTAGTAATCTGTATGTTTCAAATACTTATGGAACCCCAAAAATTATAAAATAAATTGCTGGACGTGAGGAATTTATCTATTAATCATCTTCAAAAATAATTAACTAAATATCACTCTCCAGTAAAAAATGGTAGCAATTCTCGTGAGCGCTAAAGTTTCTGTTTTTTTACAGCAAGATCAAAAAGACTTCCTCCAAGTCTTCCCAACGGTTCTACTTGGCAGAAACACTAATTAAACACGAAAACACAAAAAAAACAGAGGCTAGATAAATTACTTATTACTAAACAGGAACAAATATCAAGAAACAAAAATAAAATTGGGTTGCCTCCCAACAAGCTCTATCGTTTAACGCCCCTAGCTAGGCATTAAGATTTCAATGATGCTCACATGAAATACGAGAATTGGAGCACAAAGAGAGCATCATAAAACACGCGACAAACACATCTAAGTCTAACATACATCCTATGCATAGGCATCTTATAGGAAAACAAATTATCAAGGCAAGCAAAAACTAGCATATGTAAGGAAGCGGGACGAAACAATAGCAATCTCAACATAACAAGAGGCAATTTAGTAACATGAAAATTTCTACAACCATACTTTCCTCTCTCATAATAATTACATGTAGGATCATAAGAAAATTCAACAATATAGCTATCATGAAACATATTCTTAACAAGATCCACATGTATGCAAAGTTGACACTGTTCCAAAATAGTGGGATTAACATTAACTAAAGTCACGACCTCTCCAAACCCACTTTTATCAAAAACTTCATAAGATTGAACATTCTCGAAATGTGTGGGATCTAAAGTTGACACTCTTCCAAACCCACTTTCAATAATATTGCAAACACCATTATCAATCTCATATTCATCATGGGGCTTAAATAAATTTTCGAGATGAAAAGAAGAATCACCCCAATCATGATCATTGCAACAAATAGTAGTCATAGCAAAACTACCATCCCCAAGATTGAGGTTTTGCATATCATTGACACAATTTACATTAAGAGAATTTATGATAACATCATTGCAATCATGCTTTTCATCGAAGGAACTATCAAGTATGGGTGCAATAGCAACAATATCATGTTTAACATAAGGAACTATAGCAAACTCATCTTCATAAATATTGGCATCATGGCCACAAGAATAGCAAGCATCATGTTAATCAAGGGATATTTCAATCAAATCATCGGAAACATAATTATCTATAGATTCATGCATATCATTATTTTCTTTCGAAGCAATGGTCATTTTTTCAATAAATTCTTTGACATAGACATTATGAGCATAGTTTTCATGGCAATATTTAAGTATGTTAAAAATTTCAAATTCGTAAAGCGTAATATCATACTTTTCAATCAAAGAATCAACTTCATAAGCACCCTTAAAAGCAACAAATTCTTCAATTTGTTCGATATCATAGTAACTATAAACACCCTTTGCATAAGAAGATAAGATTTCATTATCATTAAACTCACATAGGTAGGGTAGGTGTTTTTAAGGGTTCTTAGAGCAACAAGTAAGATCAAAAATTTCACAAAAATTCCAAGCATAACAATGCAATCTATTTATTTGATCCCACAAGAGTCTCCCTTTTTTAGAAAAACGGTGACGCGCAAAATGAGCATGCTCATCTAAAGATTTCCCACCAAGTAGGCTAGTTGGGCTTTCAGCACGAGCACATAAGGATCGAAAATGATCCAAGTAGAACACTTTAAGTGGATCCATGTCAATAGTTTTTTAGCAAGCAAAGATGCAAGCAAATAGAAGGCACATGGAAACACAGATAAAGATACATACATGAAGAAGGCGAACGGAAAAAGGGCAAAGGAAGAGAGGGCGAATAAAACAACAAGGGTGAAGTGGGGGAGAGGAAAACGAGAGGAAAATGGCAAATAATGTAATGCGAAGGATAAGAGTTGTGATGGGTACTTGGTATGTCTTGACTTGGCGTAGATCTCCTCGGCAATGGCGCCGGAAATCCTTCTTGCTTCCTCTTGAGCATGCGTTGGTTTTCCCTTGAAGAGGAAAGGGTGATGCAGCAAAGCAGCGTAAGTATTTCCCTCAGTTTTTGAGAACCAAGGTATCAATCCAGTTGGAGACCACGCGCGAGTCACCTCGTACCTACACAAACAAATAAGAACCTCGCAACCAACGCGATAAAGGGGTTGTCAATCCCTTCACGACCACTTGCAAGAGTGAGATCTGATAGAGATAATAATAATAAGATAAATATTTTTGGTATTTTTATGATATAAATTGAAAGTAAAAATTGCAAAATAAAATAGATTGGAAACTTGTATGATGGAAAATAGACCCGGGGGCCATAGGTTTCACTAGTGGCTTCTCTCAAGATAGCATAAGTATTACGGTGGGTAAACAAATTACTGTCGAGCAATTGATATAATTGAGCATAGTTATGAGAATATCTAGGTATGATCATGTATATAGGCATCACATCCATGACAAGTAGACCGACTCCTGCCTGCATCTACTACTATTACTCCACACATCGACCGCTATCCAGCATGCATCTAGAGTATTAAGTTCATAAGAACAGAGTAACGCTTTAAGCAAGATGGCATGATGTAGAGGGATAAGCTCATGCAATATGATATAAACCCCATCTTTTTATCCTCCATGGCAACAATACAATATGTGTCGTTTCCCCTACTGTCACTAGGATCGAGCACCCCAAGATTGAACCCAAAGCTAAGCACTTCTCCCATTGCAAGAAAGATCAATCTAGTAGGCCAAACCAAACTGATAATTCAAAGAGACTTGCAAAGATAACCAATCATACATAAAAGAATTCAGAGTAGATTCAAATATTGTTCATAGATAGTCTTGATCATAAACCCACAATTCATCGGATCTCGTCAAACACACCGCAAAAGAAGATTACATCGAATAGATCTCCAAGAGAATCAAGGAGAACTTTGTATTGAGATCCAAAGAGAGAGAAGAAGCCATCTAGCTAATAACTATGGACCCGAAGGTCTCAGGTAAACTACTCACACATCATCGGAGGGGCCATGGAGTTGATGTAGAGGCCCTCCGTGATCAATCCCCCTCCGGCGGAGCTCCGGATAAGGCCCCAAGATGTATCTCTTGGGTACAGAAGGTTGCGGCGGTGGAAATAGGGTTTCGTGGTGCTCCTGGATGTTTTCAGGGTGCGTAGGTATATATAGGAGGAAGAAGTAGGTCCGTGGAGGCACGAGGGACCCATGAGGGGAGAGGGCGCGCCCAGGGGGGTAGGCGCGCCCCCTGCCTCGTGGCCTCCTCAATGGTTGCTTGACCTCCACTCCAAGTCCTCTGGATCACGTTTGTTCCAAAAATCACGCTCCCGAAGGTTTCATTCCGTTTGGACTCCGTTTGATATTCCTTTTCTGCGAAACACTAAAATAGGAAAAAAACAGCAATTTGGGTCGGGCCTCCGGTTAATAGGTTAGTCCCAAAAATAATGTATAAGTGTATAAATAAGCCCACAGAATATATAATAGCATGGAAGAATCAAAAATTATAGATACGTTGGAGACGTATAAGTGCCTCATTGGAAAAATACTTCCTCCTAATGCTATATTGACGTTGGGGCCCGTGGGTTTGTCAACATAGTTACATTTTTTAGGTGCTTCAACGTAGTTACTAAAGGAGATAAATTTATAATGAAGTCGGGGATGGCAGGTATCATTTATTATCTGTGGGCCAGCAAGTATCACCTGGGCTGTGGGATGCCCCGTCTAGGCTTTGTTTTTTAACATGCGCAGCCCACAACATGCCGGTTTGTATTTTCTTGAGGACTGTCATGGATCGACCGGCCTATGGACCTCCCATCCAAGGTTTCATTTTTCCTGAAACATCCGCAGCCCAACTTATGTATTTTTTTTAAGAAAACGCATAGGTCTGTTCTATATTTCTATATAAGAATAGGAATGCCAGGTCCAACTTATGTTTCTCTTCTAACTACATTATATATATTTATATTATTTTATATGTTATTACATATTATTGTTATTGTAATCATATATTTAACAGATACTTACATATATAAGAAAAAATATCCCACATCTTATTAACTTATAAAAATAAATTTTTAACAATAAAATCCTAGATTTCTTTAAATTGGCAACGAAAATCCTCGTGATTGTGTACAAAAGCTTGGTAAGATTTAAGGACCGATGTAATAATAAAGAAATTATTATTTAAATATATTTGTAACAAAATGCTCAGCCCTTGTTTATTTTTTGATAACATTGTTGCGCCCAACCCAACATTATAATTAGAACCAGCCCAGCAAAATCGTGTGTTTTGAGAAAGTGCAAATGGGCTGTAATTTTTTAGGAAAAAATAAATGGGCCGCATGGATGCTACATTATTTGTTCAGCTAGCCCAGCAAATTCATGTATTTCGAGAAAGTGAAAATTGTCTGTAGGTTTTCAAAAATGGGCCACATGGACGGTACAATTATTTGTTCACCCAGCCTAGCAATGGATCGTAATTCTAAAAAAGATCAAATGGACTGTAATTCTAAAAAAATGGGTTGAATATGTGCCACATTTTTGGAGGCTGAAATGTGGGCCAATAGGTTGAAGCCAACACAAGTCGTTGTCAACTTATTAACAAATGATTCGAACATCGATAGCCATTGGATTTGCATCCAACGACCGGCATCCATCTTCAATCTCTTGTGTTCTTCCTCCAGCGCTGCCAGGACCACCTGCTCCCGCCTCCTACTACTAGCAGCTTTCCTTAGCACGCTTCACTATGAAGTACTACCCCACCGCTGGCTAGACCATTGATACGTCCATTTTGCATCATGCTTTTATATCAATATTTATTGCATTATGGGCTGTTATTTCACATTGTGTCACAATACTATGGCTATTCTCTCTTATTTTAAAAGGTTTACATAAGGAGGGAGAATGCCGGCAGCTGGAATTCTAGGCTGGAAAAGGAGCAAATATTAGAGACCTATTCTGCACAACTCCAAAAGTCCCGAAACTCCATGGAACACCATATAATAAATAATGAAAAATCCTCGCCAAAGATGAAGACCAGGGGGCCCACACCCTTCTCACGAGGGTGGGGGTGCCCCCCCTTGGGCGCGCTCCCCTGCCTCGTGGGCCCCCTGGTGGCTCTCCGATGACCATCTTCTCCTATATGAAGTCTTTCGTCGAGAAAAAAATAGGAAGCAACCTTTCGGGATGAAACTCCACCGCCACGAGGCAGAACCTTGGCGAATCCAATCTAGAGCTCCGGCAGAGCTGTTCTGCCGGAGAAACTTCCCTCCGTAGGGGGAAATCATCGCCATTGTCATCACCAGCACTCCTCTCATCGGGAGAGGGCAATCTCCATCAACATCTTCATCAGCACCATCTCATCTCAAAACCCTAGTTCATCTCTTGTATCCGATTCTTGTCTTCAAGTCCGGGATTGGTGCTAGTAGGTTGCTAGTAGTGTTAATTACTCCTTGTAGTTGATGCTAGTTGGTTTAATTGGTGGAAGATCATATGTTCAGATCCTTTATGCATATTAATACCCCTCTTATTATGAACATGTTTATGCTTTGTGAGTAGTTACGTTTTTTCCTGAGGACAAGGGAGAAGTATTGCTATTAGTAGTCATGTGAATTTGGTATTCGTTCGATATTTTGATGAGATGTATGTTGTCTAGACTCTAGTGGTGTTATGTGAACGTCGACTACATAACACTTCACCATTATTTGGGCCTAGAGGAAGGCATTGGGAAGTAATAAGTAGATGATGGGTTGCTAGAGTGATAGAAGCTTAAACCCTAGTTTATGCGTTGCTTCGTAAGGGGCTGATTTGGATCCATATGTTTCATGCTATGGTTAGGTTTACCTTAATACTTTTGTTGTAGTTGCGGATGCTTTCAATAGAGGTTAATCATAAGTGGGATTCTTGTTCAAGTAAGAACAGCACCCAAGCACCGGTCCACCCACATATCAAATTATCAAAGTACCGAACGCGAATCATATGAACATGATGAAAACTAGCTTGACGATATTCCCATGTGTCCTCGGGAGCGCTTTTCCTTATATAAGAGTTTGTCCAGGCTTGTCCTTTGCTACAAAAAGGATTGGGCCACCTTGCTGCACTTTATTTACTTTTCTTACTTGATGCTCGTTACAAATTATCTCATTACAAAACTATCTGTTACCACTTATTTCAGTACTTGCAGAGAATACCTTGCTAAAAACCGTTTATCATTTCCTTCTGCTCCTTGTTGGGTTCGACACTCATACTTATCGAAAGGACTACGATAGATCCCCTATACTTGTGGGTCATCAAGACTCTTTTCTGGTGCCGTTGCCGGGGAGTGAAGCACGTTTGGTAGGTGGAATTTGGTAAGGAAAAATTTATATAGTCTGCTGAAATTTACTGCCACTTGTTACTATGGAAAGTAATCCTCTGAGGGGCTTGTTCGGGGTATCTTCACCCTGACCAGTAGAGCAAAGAGTATCTTCACCTCAACCTAATGAACCTATTGAAATGAAATTCCTTATGAGTATCCTTCAAGTATAATAGAAAAACTGCTAGCTAATCCTTTTACTTGAGATGGAACAAAGCATCTTGATGAACACCTAATATATGTGGATGAAGTTTCTGGATTATTTAAGCTTGCAGGTATTTCCGATGATGTTGCTAAGAAGAAGGTCATCCCTTTATCTTTGAAGGGAGACGCATTGACATGGTATAGGCTATGTGATGATATGGGATCATGAAACTATAGAAGATTGAAATTGGAATTTCATCAAAAGTATTACCCTATGCATCTTGTTCATCGTGATCGCAATTATATATATAATTTTTGGCCCCGCAAAGGAGAAAGCATCACTCAAGCTTGGGGGAGGCTTAAATCAATGTTATATTCATGCCCCAATCATGAGCTTCCAAGAGAAACAATTCTTCAAAAAATTTATGCTCGGCTTTCTGAAAATAATCGCACCATGCTTGATACTTCTTATGTTGGCTCTTTTATGATGAAGACTATTGAATTCAAATGGGATTTATTGGATATAAGTAAACGCAACTCTGAAGATTGGGACCTTGACAAAGGTAAGGAGTCAGGTATGACACCTAAGTTTGATTGTGTTAAATCTTTCATGGATACTGATGTTTTTCGTAAGTTTAGCACTAAATATGGACTTGATTCTAAGATAGTAGCTTATTTCTGTGAATCTTTTGCTACTTATGTTGATCTCCCTAAGGAGAAGTGGTTTAAATATCATCCTCCCATAGAAGTAAAAGTAGCTGCACCTATTAAAGTTGAAGAAAAGATTGTCACTTATAATGATCCTATTGTTCCTACTTGTTATGTTGAGGAACCACCTTTCCCTGTTAAGATAAAGGATCATGCTAAAGCTTCAACTGTGGTTCGTAAAAGCAATATTAAAATATATACACCTCCTGACCAAGTTAAAGTTGAACCTAATATTGCTCTTGTTAAAGAGCTCTTGTCTGATAATATTGATGGGCATGTTATTCAGTTCTGTGGTGAAACTGCTAGAATTGCTAAACCTTGTGTTAAAGATAAACATAGACCTGTGGTAGGTGTGCCTGTTATTTCTGTTAAAATAGGAGATCATTGTTATCATGGCTTATGTGATATGGGTGCTAGTGCTAGTGTTATACCTTATGACTTGTATAAGGAAATCAAGCATGAAATTGCACCTGTTGAGTTAGAAGATATTGATGTCACAATTAAACTTGCTAATAGAGATACTATTTCAGCAATGGGAATTGTTAGAGATGTTGAACTCTTGTGTGGGAAAACTAAATATCCTGCTAATTTTCTTGTTCTTAGTTCTCCACAAGATAGCTTTTGTCCCATTTTATTTGGTAGACCCTTCTTGAATACAGTTAATGCTAGGATAGACTGTGAAAAGAATATTGTTACTATTGGCTTGGATGATATGACTCATGAGTTTAATTTCTCTAAATTTAGTAAACAATATCGTGAAGAAGAATTGCCTAGTAAGGATGAAATTATTGGTCTTGCTTCTATTGCCATACCTCCTAATGATCCTTTAGAACAATAGTTTGCTAGACCATGAGAATGATATGTTTATGAATGAAAGAAGGGAAATAGATGAAGTATTCTTTAAACAAGAACCTATGCTAAAACACAATTTTCTTGTTGAAATCCTAGGGGATCCTCCTCCACCTAAGGGCGATCCCGTGTTTGAGCTTAAACCGTTGCCTGATAATCTTAAATATGCTTATCTTGATGAAAAGAAGATATATCGTGTTATTATTAGTGCTAACCTTTCAGAGCATGAAGAAGAAAGATTATTGAAAACTCTGAAGAAGCACCGTGCTGTTATTGGATATACTCTTGATGATCTTAAGGGCATTAGTCCCACTCTATGTCAACATAAAATAAATTTGGAAGCAGATGCCAAACCAGTTCGTGATCCTCAACGACGTCTGAATCCTAAAATGAAAGAAGTGGTAAGAAAAGAAATACTAAAGCTTCTGGAGGCAGGTATAATTTATCCCGTTGCTGATAGTCAGTGGGTAAGTCCTGTTCATTGTGTCCCTAAGAAGGGAGGTATTATTGTTGTTCCTAATGATAAAGATGAATTGATTCCACAAAGAATTATTACCGGTTATAGGATGGTAATTGATTTCCGCAAATTAAATAAGGCTACTAAGAAAGATCATTACCCCTTACCTTTTATTGAACAAATGCTAGAAAGATTATGCAAACATACCCATTACTGCTTTCTAGATGGTTATTCTGGTTTCTTTCAAATACCTGTGTCGGCTAAAGATCAATCAAAGACTACTTTTACATGCCCTTTTGGTACTTTTGCTTATAGACGTATGCCTTCTGGTTTTATGTAATGCACCTACTACCTTTCAAAGATGCATGATGGCTATATTCTCTAACTTCTGTGAAAAGATCTGTGAGGTTTTCATGGATGACTTTTCTGTCTATGGATCTTCTTTTGATGATTGCTTGAGCAATCTTGATCGAGTTTTGCAGAGATGTGAAGAAACTAATCTTGTCTTGAATTGGGAAAAGTGCCACTTTATGGTTAATGAAGGTATTGTCTTGGGGCATAAAGTTTCTGAAAGAGGTATTGAAGTTGATAAAGCCAAGGTTGATGCTATTGAAAAGATGCCATGTCCCAAGGACATCAAAGGTATAAGAAGTTTCCTTGGTCACGCCGGATTTTATAGGAGGTTCATTAAGGACTTCTCAAAAATTTCTCGGCCTCTGACTAATTTGTTACAAAAAAGATATACCATTTGTCTTTGATGATGATTGTGTAGAAGCATTTGAAATACTTAAGAAAGCATTAGTCTCTGCACCTATTGTTCAGCCACCTGATTGGAATTTACCCTTTGAAATTATGTGTGATGCTAGTGATTATGCTGTAGGTGCTCTTCTAGGGCAAAGAGTTGATAAGAAACTAAATGTTATCCATTATCCTAGTAAGACTCTAGACAATGCTCAAAGAAATTATGCTACTACTGAAAAAGAACTTTTAGCAGTTGTATTTGCTTGTGATAAGTTCAGACCTTATATTTTTGATTCTAAAGTAACTATCCACACTGATCATGCTGCTATTAAATATCTTATGGAAAAGAAAGATGCTAAACATAGACTTATTAGATGGGTTCTCTTACTACAAGAATTTGATTTGCATATAGTTGATAGAAAAGGAGCTGAGAACCCCATTGCAGACAACTTATCTAGGTTAGAGAATGTTCTTGATGACCCACTACCTATTGATGATAGTTTTCCTGATGAATAATTAAATGTCATAAGTACTTCTCGTAGTAGCCCTTTGTATGCTGATTATGCTAATTACATAGTTGCTAAATTTATACCACCTAGCTTCACATACCAACAAAAGAAAAAGTTCTTCTATGATTTGAGACATTACTTTTGGGATGACCCACATCTTTATAAAGAAGGAGTAGATGGTGTTATTAGACATTGTGTACCTGAGCATGAACAGGAACAGATCCTATGCAAGTGCCACTCTGAAACTTATGGAGGACACCACACGGGAGATAGAAGTGCACATAAGGTATTGCAATCCGGTTTTTATTGGCCTACTCTCTTCAAGGATGCCCGTAAGTTTGTCCTATCTTGTGATGAATGTCAAAGAAATCGTAATATTAGTAGACGTCAAGAAATGCCTATGAATTATTCACTTGTTATTGAACCATTTGATGTTTGGGGCTTTGATTATATGGGACCTTTTCCTGCCTCTAATGGATATACACATATTTTAGTTGTTGTTGATTACGTTACTAAGTAGGTAGAAGCTATTCCAACTAGTAGTGCTGATCATAACACTTCTATTAAAATGCTTAAAGAAGTTATTTTTCCGAGGTTTGGAGTCCCTAGATATTTAATGACTGATGGTGGTTCACATTTTATTCATGGTTCTATCCGTAAAATGCTTGCTAAATATGACGTCAATCATAGAATTGCATATCCGTATCACCCACCGTCTAGTGGTCAAGTAGAATTGAGTAATAGAGAACTCAAATTAATTTTGCAAAAGACTGTCAATAGGTCTAGAAAGAATTGGTCCAAGAAACTTGATGATGCATTATGGGCCTATAGAACTGCATATAAAAATCCTATGGGTATGTCTCCGTATAAAATGGTATATGGAAAAGCATGCCACTTACCTCTCGAACTAGAACATAAGGCATATTGGGCTATTAAATAGCTCAGCTATGATTTCAATCTTGCCGGTGAAAAGAGGTTATTTGATATTAGCTCACTTGATGAATGGAGAACCCAAGCTTATGAAAATGCCAAGTTGTTTAAAGAAAATGTTAAAAGATGGCATGACAAAAGGATACAAAAGCGTGAGTTTAATGTATGTGATTATGTATTGCTATACAACTCTCGTTTAAGATTTTTTGCAGGGGAACTTCTCTCTAAATGGGAAGGCCCCTATGTTATCGAGGAGGTCTATCGTTCCAGTGCCATAAAAATCAACAACTTCGAAGGCACAAATCTGAAGGTGGTAAACGGTCAAAGAATCAAACATTATATCTCAGGTAATCCCATAAATGTTGAAACCAATATTATTGAAACCGTAACCCCGGAGGAATACATAAGGGACACTTTCCAGAATGTTTCAGACTCCGAAAAGGAATAGGTATGTGGTACGGTAAGTACACCGACTCCAAAACAATTTTTAAGGCAATATTTCTCCGTTTTGGAATATTTAGAAAAATAGAAAATTAAGTAGCAGTCCGGGAAGGACATGAGGGCCTCACGAGGGTGGAGGGCGCCCCCCTAGGGCGCGCCCCCTACCTCGTGAGCTCCTCGTGTGCCTTCCGGACTCTGTTTTCTTGCACGATACGTATTTTGGTCGGTAAAAATTCATTATATAATCTCCCGAGGGTTTTGACTCCCGTATCACGCAAAAATCTCCTGTCTTTGTTTCGAGCTGTTTTCTATCAAGGTTTTCAAGACCAGGCACTATGCCGTCTCCCTCCTCCTCCAACCATGAGGGAAATGATGTTTGGCTAATGAAGATAGAGCTGAAGAGAGAAGAACCTATGGAGATCAATAAGTATAAAGGGATCAAGAAGGCCGTGGAGGACCAAGTTCCAGCAACAGAAGACACCCTTCAACTGGATCATAATCTTCTTACCCCTACAGAAATCAAAGCTTTCAAGATCATTGAGTTGGCTCGTATACAAAATAAGTATCTCACGCGTGAAAATATTTTGTTGAAGGAGCATATCCTCTCACTCAAGGGCATTATCCGCAAGTTAGAAGACCTCCTACGCTCGATGTGCGACTATCCATCATCAACAACAGCTCCACCTTCTTCACCAACCAAGGAGATATAATAACATGGGTATGGGCACTCCCCTTGGCAACTGCCAAGCTTGGGGGAGTGCCCTGGTATCGTATCACAACTCCTATCTTTACTGTTTTCCTTAGTTCGATCTTATTAGTAGTATTTTGATCTAGTAGAATAAAGTTTGCGGCATGATCTAGTTGTGAGTTTTGCTTTATTATCCTTCTATGTAATCGAGTCCGTGAGCTATATAATAAAGATTAGTGTTGAGTCAAGGGCTTGATTGTTTTGCCATGATCCTAAGTGAATAAAAGAAAAGAGAAAGAAATAAAAAGAAATAAAGAGATCATATGGATCTCATGGAGAGTAATGAGCTCACATATAAAAAGTATGATGAGTAAAAGTTTTTGAGAGTTGACAAGCATAGTTTTGGTCATCGTTGCAATTAATAGGAAGTAATAAAGAAAGAGAGGTCCTCACATATAGATATACTATCTTGGACATCTTTTATGATTGTGAGCACTCATTAAAATATGACATGCTAAAGAGTTGACATTGGACAAGGAAGACAACGTAATGGGTTATGTTTTCTTACATCTGAGATAAATTATATTGTCTTGGATCCTCCAACATGTTGAGCTTGCCTTTCCCCCTCATGCTAGCCAAATTCATTGCACCAAGTAGAGATACTACTTGTGCTTCCAAATACCCTTAAACCAGTTTTGCCATGAGAGTCCACCATATCTACCTATGGATTGAATAAGATCCTTCAAGTAAGTTGTCATCGGTGCAAAGCAATAAAAATTGCTCTGTAAATATGTATGATTGATTGGTGTGGGAGAAATAAGCTTTATACGATCTTGTGATGTGGAAGTAATAAAAGCGACAGACTGCATAATAAAGGTTCATATCACAAGGGGCAATATAAAGTGACGTTCTTTCGCATTAAGATTTTGTGCATCCAACCATAAAAGCGCATGGCAACCTCTGCTTCCCTCTGCGAAGGGCCTATCTTTTATCATTATCTTCTACCTTATGGAAGAGTCATGGTGATTTTCACCCTTCCTTTTTACACTTTATCCTTTGGCGAGCATAGTATGTTGGAAAGATCCTGGTATATATGGCTAATTGGATGTGAGTTTTCATGAACTATTACTGTTGACATTACCCTTGAGGTAAAACATTGGGAGGCAAACTATAAGCCCCTATGTTTCTCTGTGTCTGATTAAAATTCCACACCCATAAGTATTGCGTGAGTGTCAGCAATTGTGAAAGATTATATGATAGTTGAGTATGTGGACTTGATGAAAAGCTCTTATGCATTGACTCTTTCCTATGTTATGATAAATTGCAATTGCCTCAATGACTGAGATTATAGTTTCTTAGTTTTCAATGAAGTTTACATTCATACTTGATATTGTGATTGAATTATTACTCTAGCATTAAAAATCATATGACAAAAATTATATAAGTTGCTGTTATAAGAATGATCATGATGCCCTCATGTCCGTATTTTATTTTTATCGACACCTTCATCTCTAAACATGTGGACATATTTTTCGATTTTGGCTTTTCGCTTGAGGACAAGCGAGGTCTAAGCTTGGGGGAGTTGATACGTCCATTTTGCATCATGCTTTTATATCAATATTTAATGCATTATGGGCTGTTATCTCACATTATGTCACAATACTTATGGATATTCTCTCTTATTTTACAAGGTTTACATAAGGAGGGAGAATGCCGGCAGCTGGAATTCTGGGCTGGAAAAGGAGCAAATATTAGAGACCTATTCTGCACAACTCCAAAAGTCATGAAACTCCATGGAACACCTTATAATAAATAATGAAAAATACTCACCAAAGATGAACACCAGGGGGCCCACACCCTTCTCACGAGGGTGGGGGGCGCGCCCCCTGCCTCGTGGGCCCCCTGGTGGCTCTCCGATGACCATCTTCTCCTATATGAAGTATTTCATCGAGAAAAAATAGGAAGCAATCTTTCGGGATGAAACTCCGCCGCCACGAGGCGGAACCTTGGCAGATCCAATCTAGAGCTCCGGCAGAGCTGTTCTGCTGGGGAAACTTCCCTCCCGGAGGGGGAAATCATCGCCATCATCATCACCAACACTCCTCTCATCGGGAGAGGGCAATCTCCATCAACATCTTCATCATCACCATCTCATCTCAAAACCCTAGTTCATCTCTTGTATTCAATTCTTGTCTTCAAGTCCGGGATTGGTGCTAGTAGGTTGCTAGTAGTGTTAATTACTCCTTGTAGTTGATGCTAGTTGGTTTAATTGGTGGAAGATCATATGTTCAGATCCTTTATGCATATTAATACCCCTCTGATTATGAACATGTTTATGCTTTGTGAGTAGTTATGTTTGTTCCCGAGGACAAGGGAGAAGTCTTGCTATTAGTAGTCATGTAAATTTGGTATTTGTTCGATATTTTGATGAGATGTATGTTGTCTAGCCTCTAGTGGTGTTATGTGAACGTCGACTACATAACACTTCACCATTATTTGGGCCTAGAGGAAGGCATTGGGAGGTAATAAGTAGATGATGGGTTGCTAGAGTGACAGAAGCTTAAACCCTAGTTTATGCGTTGCTTCATAAGGGGCTGATTTGGATCCATATGTTTCATGCTATGGTTAGGTTTACCTTAATACTTTTGTTGTAGTTGCGGATGCTTGCAATAGAGGTTAATCATAAGTGGGATGCTTGTTCAAGTAAGAACAGCACCCAAGCACCGGTCCACCCACATATCAAATTATCAAAGTACCGAATGCGAATCATATGAACGTGATGAAAACTAGCTTGACGATATTCCCATGTGTCCTCGGGAGCCCTTTTCCTTATATAAGAGTTTGTCCAGGCTTGTCCTTTGCTACAAAAAGGATTGGGCCACCTTGCTGCATTTTATTTACTTTTTTTACTTGATGCTAGTTACCTATTATCTCATTACAAAACTATCTGTTACCATTTATTTCAGTACTTGCAAAGAATACCTTGCTGAAAACCGTTTATCATTTCCTTCTGCTCCTCGTTGGGTTTGACACTCTTACTTATCGAAAGAACTACGATAGATCCCCTATACTTGTGGGTCATCAACCATCCCTCCACCCCTTCACAGCTCCTGTTATTCTCCACCGACTGCGAACCAGGCCGCACCAGAACCAGTTAACCCTCGTACACCTCTCCGTCTGCGACTCCACTGCCGCGTCTTCCCACCTCTGGCTCGTTGCCGTCTGGGGCCTCGCCGTTGTCCACCACCTTGGAGGCTCTCGGCGCGGCGTGGTCAACGTGGTCAACAAACGAGAGTCATCGGAAGAGGATTGTACGTGGAGAGGCTGATAGTGGGGACGCACCAGGTCCACGGACGCACGCATGCAATCGCCTCCTTATTACGCGAAAATAAAATTATTCCTCTCCCCTAAAGCTAGGACCCACCACGTATATCTTCGCATAGAAGGAAGTGCCTCGTCCTTATTCCTTCCACTAACAACTAGGACCCACCAGCTACATCTTCGCATGCAAGGAAGTGTCTACATATTACAAAAAAATAATTCTTCCCCCTGACAGCTGGGACCCACCAGCTATATCTTCGCACGCAAGGAAGTGCCTCCTTATCCTCCCAGACTGCTGGGACCCACCCGGTCGAACCGTATGTAGGGTTGTCGGTCTGGTTGCGAACGTGTACATACATACTGGTCGATCGGTCTCTCTGCAGCGATGCACCGTGACCGAGTAAGGAGCGGCACGTGTCGTAGTAGATGCGCGGACGTAGCATGTCATGCAGTCCCTTCTATATCGTGTACATGTACATACAGCCACGCTGCAAGAAAGTAAATACGGCAACGTACGTACATATGAGCGGGGTCTCAAACGCGTATAGTGACGGCGTCATGTTCATCGGTAGCCAATCAGGCTGGGTTTGAATGGAGAAACCGTGTCGTGTTCACTGGGACGCAACGGAATGTGTCATGTTCATCGGGAGCCAACCGGCTTGGACGAAACAGCCAAAACGAGGCCTGGCATACCGCAGAACGGAGGAAACGGCCTTCAGTTCGACCGCTTACGGTCGAAACAGGATCCTGTTCATCGGAGGGGTCTGGCATACCGCAAAACAAAGGAAACGAACTTCTCATCGACCTCCTATGATCGAAACAGGGTCCTGTTAATAGGGAGGGGTGTGGCGTACTGCAAAATAGAGGAAACATACTTCTCTTCGACCTCCTATGGTCTAAACGGGGTCTTGTTCATCGGGAGGGGTGTGGCGTACCATAAATGGGACTCCCTGGGCTACTGTTCATCCACCATCTACTGCCTCGCTCCAGCCTACACAGGCTATTGTTCATCCACTGTCGACCTCCTCCAGCCTCCACCTGCGACTGTTCATCCACGGCGTCTCCCTCCTGCCTCCACAAGCTAATGTTCATCCACGGGTTCCTGTTCATCCAGCCTCTACCGGCTACTGTTCAACCAGCCCTCCACGAGGTCCTGTTCATCCACCCTCCACCGGCTACTGTTCAACCAGCCCTCCACGGGGTCCTATTCATCCACGGACTCCTGTTCATCCAGCCTCCACCAGCTACTATTCAACCAGCCCTCACGGGGTCCTATTCATCCAACCCCAACCACCTCGATCGGGGTCCTATTCATCCAGCGGCAACGGCCTCTACTGCCACGGTGTCCTATTCATCCAACCCCCACCAGGAACTATTCATCCAACCCCCAACAACACTCACTGTTCATCAAGAGGCAGCAGGTTCGATCGGCTTCAGTTAGCAGAAGTAGCGAAGGAATCGCTCGGGTTCAATTAACAGCCAAGGATCGATCGCTTTGGTTCAGTAACATAGCTAGAGCAATCGCTCGGGTTCAGTAAGCGAACTCCGCGCTCGGGTTCAGTTATAGCCCAACGCCTCGCACACATGCATGTACATATACGAGAGAAAACATGGAAACCTCTGTGCATCACTCGGCCCAGACCACCCACCGTAACCGGGAACTCCACGATATTTTCCTCGCCCTCGCTTCTACAACGATTTTTCCGTCATGGACGGGCCAAAGAATGTCATGCAGCTCTGGCTCCGGCTCGCCTGGGATGAAAAGCCCATTTTCTGTCATGATTTTTTGTCATAGAAGTAGGAGCCAACCACATCTATGATGATACCGTGTTTTGTCACAATTATCGTCATAGAAGTGTCATAAGCATGACAAAAAAAATCATTCTCCCAAAATGTCACGGATGTGTCTTTGTTTTGTAGTGCATACGCATACATTCTTTGCTTTCTTTTGTACATGTGTAGGATACTTTGACTTGATTTCAACTTCCACTTCCCGCGAGTTGACCATTCGAGCTCTTGAGAGCGAACCACCTTCGATCATGACGCTTCTACATCGTACTTGCTTGTGCTTCGGCATTGTGAAGGACGCACAAGGACATGCTTTCAAGGTGATATCATTCTCTTTTGAGAACCCCCAAACCATGAGCATGAATATTGTCGATCATACTACTTGTGTTGCTTGCACCATGAGACTTATTGGTCATCTTGGACTACTTGATTGCGCACATGTTAGAGGTCTTGCTTCGACTTATCATTGCCAGATTGCCATGCTTCATGACATATATACCTTGTGTGTTGCATCCAATTCTTGGATCACTTGCTCCCCTCAGATGTTTGGTTGAAAAAATGTCATTTCATCATATATGCCATACCATTTCTTGTCACATGATTGACTTGATTGCCTCACACATGATGAACAATTGCTCTTTCTATTGTGTTGAGTGCCACACTATATTCACTACACCCTATGCATGTTATGCTTGGATTGTCTTGCACTTGACCCATGTGTTTAGACACTTCATTTTATTTGGTGTTGTGAATGATCCTTATGCGTACCATGGCGCATTTGTTCCCTACACGGTCACTTACGAGAGTGAGATATGATAGATATGATAAGATAATATTTTTGGTATTTTTATGATAAAGAGAAATAAAGATGCAAGTAAAATAAATGGCAAAGGAAATAACTAAGTATTGGAAGATTAATATGATGGAAGATAGACCCGGGGGCCATAGGTTTCACTAGTGGCTTCTCCCAAGATGACAAGTATTTACGGTGGGTAAACAAATTACTGTTGAGCAATTGACAGAATTGAGCATAGTTATGAGAATATCTAGGTATGATCATATATATAGGCATCACGTCCGAGACAAGTAGACCGACTCCTGCCTGTATCTACTACTATTACTCCACACATCGACCCCTATCCAGCATGCATCTAGAGTGTTAAGTTCAAGAGAACAGAGTAACGCTTTAAGAAAAATGACATGATGTAGAGGGATAAACTCATGCAATATGATGTAAACCCCATCTTGTTATCCTCGATGGCAACAATACAATACATGCCTTACTGCCCCTACTGTCACCGGGAAAGGACACCGCAAGATTGAACCCAAAGCTAAGCACTTCTCCCATTGCAAGAAAGATCAATCTAGTAGGCCAATTCAACTGATGATTCGAAGAGACTTGCAAAGATAACCAATAATACATAAAATAATTCAGAGAAGATTCAAATATTGTTCATAGATAAACTTGATCATAAACCCACAATTCATTGGTCTCAACAAACACACCGCAAAAGAAGATTACATCGAATAGATCTCCACAAGAGAGGGGGAGAACTTTGTATTGAGATCCAAAAAGAGAGAAGAAGCCATCTAGCTAATAACTATGGACCCGTAGGTCTGAAGTAAACTACTCACACTTCATCGGAGAGGCTATGGTGTTGATGTAGAAGCCCTCCGTGATCGATGCCCCCTCCGGCGGAGCTCCGGAAAAGGCCCCAAGATGGGATCTCGTCGATACAGAAAATTACGGCGGTGGAATTAGGGTTTTGGCTCCGTATCTGGTAGTTTGGGGGTATGTAGGTATATATAGGAGGAAGGAGTACGTCGGTGGATCAAAAGGGGGCCCACAAGGGTGGAGGGCACGCCTGGGGGGGGGGGTAGGCGTGCCCCCCTACCTCGTGCCCTCCTCGTTGATTGCTTGACGTAGGGTCCAAGTCCTCTGGATCATGTTCCTTCTAAAAATCACGTTCCCGAAGGTTTCATTCCGTTTGGACTCCGTTTGATATTCTTTTTCTGCGAAACCCTAAAATAGGCAAAAAACAACAATTCTGGTATGGGCCTCCGGTTAATAGGTTAGTCCCAAAAATAATATAAAAGTGTATAATAAAGTGCAATAATGTCCAAAACAGAATATAATATAGCATGGAACAATCAAAAATTATAGATACATTGGAGACGTATTAGCAGGCCAACTACAGAGTTTGCTAAGAAGAGTGCCAAGCAATTGGAACTTCATAAGAGGAACACACACACCCATCGTATAGGTGTGATAGGATACTACGACATGAAACCGATATCGGACCAGGAGGACAAAGAAGCAGTACCTGTGGGTGGGAAACCAGCCTTTAGTGAATCAGGGGCAAATGCGCTAGAGACTACTTGAGGGCACGTGCAATGAGGTGTGATGATGGAACTTATTACTTTGAAAACTCACATGATGAAAAACTGTATCGTGTGATGTTGAAGGCTTCCGAGATCCCTGGAAGGTTCTATAGGAACTCAGGGCCATGTGACATTCTGTCTGATGCTCTCGAAACAAGAGATCCCCCTGGTCGTGCAAGGGGTATAGGTGTTAATGTCCCGCACAAGAGGGCTTTCACACTCAGCAAAGAAGAGAGGCTCGGCATGAAAAAATCAAGGAGTGAAATGAAGCATAATGAATTGTATGAAAGGTTGAGGAAGGACATGTATCCGATTGTTCGAAAGGAAATTGAGGAGTCAATGTTGATGCAAAAGACTCTAATACTGACACATAGCCAGCTATGGGAGGGGAGGTGGGCGTGGAGGATGTTGGTTATTGCGCCACAACACCGCACAAGAGTAGTTGTGCATCAGCTGACCCCAGCGACACTGAGACTGCAACTATTCATGATGATGCTATATCTGATCTAACTGGAATGAAAGACATACTAAAGGGCGTGCTTACACATTATGAAGGTACATTAAAATGTGCAATAGCCTGGGTTTGCCCACCCTTCTTGGAAGAGGGCCTATGTTGTAGGGCAAAACCCTAGAGGGGATCTTTTCACACTTGGAGGGGGAAAAGAGGAAGAACACTCAAGAGCACAAGACACAAAACACTCAAACAAACCCAAATATCACATCCACTAGAGTATCACACATGAGATACACAAGATTACATGAACAATTCAAGGAAAATAGCACTAGGTAAGTTCTTCCCATTAGGTGAGGTTTTGATCTTGATCTTCTCCAAGAGGAGGGCCTGATAATCCCAAGGATTCTTCCCAAAAGGGGTCTAGATCTCCAAGAGGAGGGGATACAAGGAGCAAAGCTCAAAAATGTCTCACATATACTTTGCTAACCCTAAACATGGTTCTAGGTATAACTTATATAGACTTGGGGTCGAAGGAGATGAAGAGGAGGGCGAGATGCAATCTCAGCCGGCCATCCTGGGAGGCCCGTGCGCACAGGGTAAGTTGGGCCCGTGCGCACGGGGGTCCCGTGGGCACGGTACACGCCCGTGCGCATGGGGTGCTCCAGCGCCAACTTCCTGGGCAGTCCATGGGCACGGGGTCTCAGGGGCCCGTGCGCACGGGGTCACCTGGGACATCCTGTGTTGCTGCTGTTGCGCTCCGTCTTGGTTCGCATGGCCTTGGGGTGGTCCTCCTTCTCATTGGTGATGCTCCTAAGCTTCATGGTAGTGTTCCTCTTCTTACCTAATGAGACATAGCATATTTTGGTGAGGTAGCAACCAAGTCCCATTAGTATCCGTATTCAAGTCAAGTAGGAAGGAGTTCACCTCGGTTTCCAAAGAACGTGCTCTCGCTCTTGTCACAGGTCCACGTGGGGCTTGATGTGTCGGTGTAGAGTCCATGGGGGTGATGGAAGGATGCTCCACATCATCTCCCCCCCTTGGGAGAGATCCGACCACGGATCGTGATCATCATCACCATGGTGCTTGGCCAAGTCTTTGACGTTGAAGATATCGCTCACGTTGTACTTGTCGCGTGGGATGTCGACCTTGTAGGCGTTGTCGTTGTAGCGTGCGAGCACCTTGAAGCGTCCATCGTCTCTCAGGAGTAGCTTGGACTTTCTTTCTTTGGGGAAGCGGTCCTTGCGTAGATGTATCCATACTTGATCACCCGGTTGGAACACCATGGGAGACTTGTGGGTGTTGAGCTTGGAGGTGAGTCGTTGTACATGGCGCTCGATCGTAGAACATGTTTCTTCATGCATCTTCTTGAGGTAGGCGGCTCTTGTACTAGCGTACATGTTTGCTCGTTGTTGAAGCGGTAGAGGAAGGATGTCCAATGGCGACAATGGGTTGAAGCCGTAGACAACCTCGAAGGGGGACTTGCCGGTTGTAGTGTCTTGCACGGTTGTAGGCATACTCGGTGATAGGTGGGCACTCCTCCCATTCCTTGATATTCCTCTTGATTAACACGCGTAGGAGAGTGGCAAGCGTCTGGTTGGTGACTTCTGTTTGGCCATCGGTTTGAGGATGATACGCGGTGGAGAAGAGGAGCCTGATTCTGAGCTTGGCGCAAAGCATCTTCCAAAACTAGCTTAAGAACTTGACGTCCCGGTCCGATACAATTGTCTTTGTCACATCATGCAACCTCAAGATTTCCCTACAAAAGAGATTGGCATCATGTGAATCATCGTCTATCTTATTGCATGGGATAAAATGAGCCATTTTAGAAAAGCGATCTACGACAAGAAATATGGAATCCTTGCCATTTCTAGTTCTAGGTAAGCCAGGTATAAAATCCATGCTAATATCTTCCCAAGGTTGATGTGGAATAGGTAGGAGCATATGTAAACCATGGGATTGAGATTTTGACTTAGCTTTGCAACATGTAGAGCACCGTGTGGTGAAACGTGCAACATCGCGATACATGTGAGGCCAAAAATAGTGCTTGGAGAGTGCGACAAAAGTCTTGTCGCATCCAAAATGTCCCATGAGTCCACCTCCATGAGCTTCTTGCAAAAGTAACAAACGAAGAGAAGACTCGAGAATGCATAGTTTGTTAGCTTTCATAAGGTAACCATCTTTGATATAGTATCGTTCCCAAGAAGTATGCGTCACACACTTAGCATAAGGAATAGCAAAAGTCACATCATGCTCATACAAATGTTTGATATGATCAAATCCAACAACATTCAATTCAAGTTGAGTAAGTAACATGCATTTGTGGGAAAGGGCATCCGCCACAACATTCTCTTTGCCCTTAATGTACTTGATCACATAGGGGAAAGATTCAATAAATTCACTCCATTTAGCATGCCATTTATTCAACTTGGTTTGGCCTTTAAGGTACTTTAGAGTCTCATGATCGCTATGTATGACAAACTCATGCGGTCTAAGGTAATGCTCCCAAACATGTAACACACGCACTAAAGCATACAATTCTTTGTCATAGATGGGATAGTTAAGTTGAGCACCGGAGAGTTTTTCACTAAAATATGCAATAGCACGCTTTTCTTGCATTAAAACTCCTCCAATTCCGTTACTACTAGCATCACAATGGACCTCAAAAGTTTTGTCAAAGTTAGGCAAAGCAAGAATCGAAGCATGAGTAAGCAAGGATTTGAGCTCATCAAAAGTGGTTGATTGCAAAGGTCTCCAAACAAAGGGTGCATTCTTCTTACTTAAAGCATGTAACGGTGCGGCGATAGAGCTAAAATCCTTCGCAAAGCGATGATAGAAACCCACAAGACCAAGAAAACTACGCACTTGTTGCAAATTAGTAGGTTGTGGCCAAGTTTTAATTGCTTCAATTTTAGACTCATCAACATGGACACCCTTGGAAGAAACAACAAAACCCAAGAAAACAAGCTTGTCAACTCTGAAAGTGCACTTTTTCATTTTTGCAAAAAGACGTTCCTTGCGAAGAGTTTGCAACACGGTCCTAACATGTATCACATGATCTTTGATGGATTTGCTAAAAACAAGAATTTCATCGAAGTAGACCATAACAAACACTCCAATGTAAGGACGAAGCACAAAATGCATAAGTCGCATGAAAGTACCGGGAGCTTTCGACAAACCCATAGGCATAACTAACCACTCGTACAAGCCACATCTAGTTTTAAAAGCAGTTTTCCATTCGTCACCTTCTTGTATGCGTATTTGATAATAACCACTTTTGAGATCAATTTTGGAGAAAATGGTCGCGCCGCTAAGCTCATCTAACATATCATCTAGGCGTGGTATGGGATGCCTATAACGAACGGTGATAGCATTGATGGGTCTACAATCGGAGCACATGCAAAAACTACCATCTTGCTTGGGTACAAGTATAACCAGAGCGGCATAAGGGCTGAAGCTTTCACGTACATGACCGTTGTCGATGAGTTGTTGTACTTGCCGTTGGATCTCCTTAGTTTCTTCGGGATTGACGTGGTAGGGAGCCTTGTTCGGAAGAGTTGCGCTTGGGATAAGGTCGATCCTATGTTCAATGCCACGTAGAGGAGGGAGACCGGGAGGTAGCTCATCGGGGAAGACATCTTTGAATTCCTGCAACAAGTTAGAAAACACTAGAGGTAGAGGATTAGGATTGTTAGTTTCTTCCACCTCATCTTTGCATAGGAGGACAAAGTGGATGACACTAGATGGGTTCTCACATATGTCTCTCATCTCTCTTTTTGTGGCTAGGAGGACTAAATTTTTCTCTCTTGGCGAAGAGGCGCGCAATTTTGGCTTGTGGATCTCACTTTGTTTTTGGTGGTTCACTCTCTCACTAGGCTCTCTACGGTGGGTGGAATCTTGCTTGTCGGTGATTACTTGGCTTGGTGACATAGGTCGAAGCACATATTCCTTGCCTTTCATCTTGAAGCTATAGTGGTTTGTTCTTCCATTCTGGGTGACTCCGCGGTCAAATTTCCAAGGTCAACCCAAGAGAAGATGGCACACGGACATAGGTACGACGTCACACTCCGAGGTGTCCTTGTAGGCGCCGATCTTGGATGAAACTTGTACCGTATGCTCCACTTGAATAGTGCCGGAGTCGCTTAGACATTGCACCTTGTAGGGATGAGGGTGCTTCTTTTTGACCAATTGCAGCTTGGAACATAGCTCGTCGCTTGCCAAGTTCTGACAACTTCCTCCGTCGATTATGACCTTCACGGAACGCCCATTGATGTGGGCCTTGGTGTGGAAGATGTGGCATCGTTGGTCTTCATCTTGATGGTGTTTGAGCGTCAAGACCTTGGAGACCATGAGAGAGGGACTTGAATCGTTGTCACAAAACAATTGATCATCTTCATCTTCGTTCACGCGGCGGTGCATTGTGACGTGCTCAAGGGCTTCCATTTCTTCTTTGCTCATCGAGTCGTATGTGCCATCATCGTTGAAAATCATTGTCTGCTTGTTGGTGAATTCGAAGGACTTGTGTCCTCGGCCTCCACATGTGAAACACTTGAAAGAACTTGTCTTGACGGGGTCGTTTGGTGGCGCCAAAGATGATGGATTCTTGGACTTGTAGTTGCTTGCTGAAGAGCGAGTCGAGGAAGGCGTAGCTTGCTTGGAACTTGACTTGTCGCAGGTACTTGGTGATGTTCTAGTTGAGGTAGGAGTTGCCGAAGTCGCGGGAGCTTGAGAGTAGGAGCCGAAAGTCTTGGATGAGTACTTGGCGTATTTGAAGTCATCTTGCACTTGTCGCTCGGCCTTGGTCGCTTGGTGAACTAGCTCGAGAAGGTTTGAGTATGGTTGGAAGTCGGCAATCCGCTTGATGGGGTGGTTGAGACCGTTCAAGAAGCGGGCCATTGTTTGCTCGTCGTCTTCCTTGACATTGGCTCGTATCATGGCGATCGCCATCTCTTGGTAGTATTCTTCCACCATCTTCGTGCCTTGCTTGAGGAGTTGCAACTTGTTGAAGAGATCACGGGTGTAGTGTGTAGGCACGAAGCGAGCTCTCATGACATCCTTCATTTCCGTCCAAGTTGTTATTGGTGGTTCTCCACGTGCTTGTCGTCGGTCGGTCACTTGTTCCCACCAAATGAGGACATAGTCTTGGAACTCGAGTGAGGCCATGGCGATCTTCTTTTGCTCGTCGTAGTTGTGAAGACGGAATATCTTGTCCACCTTCAAGGCCCATGAGAGATACTCTTCAGGATCATTGCTCCCAGAGAATTTGGGCATGGTGAACTTGAGCTTGCCGTAGCATAGTTCTTCATCAAGTGGCGGTTGTGATGTTGCCCTTGTCGTGGAGGGAGGTCCTCGAATGCTCGTTTGTCATGTTGTCGCTCTTGGCGCGGAGGAGGGTCGTGAAGCACTTGTTTCACTTGGTGCCACTCTTGTCGTGGAGGAGGACGAGGAATATGTGCTTGGTTGCGCCTTTCTCGTTGTTCTTCATGATGCGCGACTTCTTCTTGGATCTCGTGACAAAGAGCTTCCTCTTGTTCTCGCACTTGGCGGTTGCGCTCCGCAACGGCTCGAGTGGACTCGCGGAGTGCGCATTGTGCCTCGAGTGCTTGTGCTTGACGGATGGCGTCATCATCTTGAGTCTCTTGACGAGGTACTTGTGGAGGTACTTGCTCTTTGTCCTTTGGTTCTTGTGCTTGTTGTCGCGACCCTTCACGAGTTCGGATTCAGTCTTGTAAGCCATTGCCATGGAATGTATTTTCTGGAGGTTGGCGATCTTGAGGATCTTCACGACGAGGGACTCAAGCTCGGGGAGGACTTGTTTCATAGGAGGAGTAGTCCGAAGATTGCCGACTTGATCGGCGACTTGAGTGGAGCCGTCTTGATGACGAGGATGAGGAAGACAGGCGTTGCACGATCAGGTTGCGGAGTTCCTCCATATGTGTATTGAACTTTTCGTCGATGTAGTCGCGGTTCCGTGTTTCCGATTGACGAAGGTCGGAGGCGAGTTGCTCCAAGCGTTCACCCAACGCTCCGCTCTCTTGATGTAGAGCATGTTGCGCGATGAAGAAGTGGTTCTTGGTGACGTAGCCATGATCACCTTCTTGCTCCTCGAAAAGCGGGTTTGCCGATGAAGTTGGCCTATCCATCATATCCAAGTGGGGTGAGTAGGAAAATTAGAGAACAATACCAAAGTTACCTTGTCCGAGGATTGAAGATGTAACAAGTGTCACTCAAAGTAATGCCACAATAGTAGAATTGGAACCGAGTTTGTTTCTCACACCTACAGGTAGAAGGCTTATGGAGTAGCTCGGTTAGGAGGGTGGTAAAAAATTTCAAGCAAATGTTAGACAAGATATCAATAAGGTTGAGAAGGTTCACAAAGATGCAAGTAAAGCAAATAGATCAAACCCAAGGGTATCACTAGGAACACACACATGGAAGATAGATGGGATCCGCACAACCAAGAGGCGAGCTCAAATGTGCAACCACAGAAAATGCTCTTGTTGTGCGAATACTAGAGAGACGCTACCTCGATTTCTCAAATGGGAAAGATACGCTTGTGCACCAACCTATGAGAGAAACGTGCCGTCTTCAATCCCAACTATGCTATGTATGTGGTGACCAAGATGATGTGACTATGCAACAAGGCTCAATGCTATTGCTTACAAGCTCTACGTGTCTCCTCTTTTTCTTAAAAGCTTTTTTTCTATGCTTGATGCTCGAGCCAAGTATGATATGAGACAAGTATTGTAAGATATGCACAGGAGAGACTTAATGCACAACGATGATAACACGATCACTATGGTGCACAAAAGCGTGGCCCAACAATACTCAACTTGCTAGTCTCGATGGGTAAGTGACGCAAAAGGCTCGGGTTATCAATGCAAAAGCAAAGGTGAGTGTCTTCGAGTTTACCGTCCTTGCTTATGGTTGGGATGGAGATGAATTTGTTGAAGCCAGTGTGGAGTCCGAGTCGATGGTCGAGAAGCAGTGATGATGATGTCCAGATGCGCCTAAGTAGCCGAAACACCTTAGGACACACGAGAAACCGCAGCCCGAAACTCAAACAACCACGAGAAATAGTGCGGAAGAACACGAGTGGTGGTTTGTAATCAAAACTATGCAAAACAGGAATAGCCGAAAGTTGCTGGAGGGTCCATGCGCACGGGGTAAGTGAGGCCCGTGTGCACGGGGTCCTGATGGCCCGTGCACACGGGGTTCTCTGCGAGTGGATGAATTGCTCCTGATCCGTGGGAATCTCCAAGTTTTTGGCCAATTTCAAAGGAAGGAAAGGCGAGGAAGTAGGAAGCTGGGTAGATCCACTTGCCAAACACCAAATTCGTGGACGAAAACAACTGAATCTCACAAGATCCAACAAATTGCAAGAAAAATTTTTGGGGCTATTTTTGGTGGAGATTTTCGAATTTGGACGAAAAACAACAAAATCAAGCTAGCAAGTGGGGGATGGGACTCCAAGATGTGAATCAACCTTGCTCATGATACCAAGATGTTGTAGGGCAAAACCCTAGAGGGGATCTTTTCACACTTGGAGGGGGAAAAGAGGAAGAACACTCAAGAGCACAAGACACAAAACACTCAAACAAACCCAAATATCACATCCACTAGAGTAGCACACATGAGATCCACAAAATTACATGAACAATTCAAGGAAAATAGCACTAGGTAAGTTCTTCCCACTAGGTGAGGTCTTGATCTTGATCTTATCCAAGAGGAGGGCTTGATAATCCCAAGGATTCTTCCCAAAAGGGGTCTAGATCTCCAAGAGGAGGGGATACAAGGAGCAAAGCTCACAAATGTCTCACATATACTTTGCTAACCCTAAACATGGTTCTAGGTATGACTTATATAGCCTTGGGGTCGAAGGAGATGAAGAGGAGGGCGAGATGCAATCTCAGCCGGCCATCCTGGGAGGCCCGTGCGCACGGGGTAAGTTGGGCCCGTGCGCACGGGGGTCCCGTGGGCACGGTACACGCCCGTGCGCACTAGATGCTCCAGCGCCAACTTCCTGGGCAGTCCGTGGGCACGGGGTCTCGGGGGGCCGTGCGCACGGGGTCACCTGGGACTTCCAGTGTTGCTGCTATTGCGCTCCATCTTGGTTCGCGTGGCCTTGGGGTGGTCCTCCTTCTCCTTGGTGATGCTCCCGAGCTTCACGATAGTATTCCTCTTCGTACCTAATGAGACATAGCATATTTTGGTGAGGTAGCAACCAAGTCCCATTCGTATCCGTATGCAAGTCAAGTGGGAAGGAGTTCACCTCGGTTTCCAAAGCACGTGCTCTCACTCCTTTCACAGGTCCACGTGGGGCTTGATGCGTTGGTGTAGAGTCCATGGGGATGATGGAAGGATGCTCCGCATCAACCTCTTGTTGGACAATGTGCCATTGAAGCCAGGCTGTGTGAGGACTACGTGACTAAAGGAAAGCCTGGATTCAATGATTGTCCTTCAGATTTTGACATAATTTGTAAGTTCATGGATTTCTTAGTATGTTACTGATGAGGACATCAATACCATTGTTACACCCACAGCCCCTACCGCTAAATATACTGGACCAATTACAAGAGCTCGCGCACGCCAAATAAACTATCAGGTACTTTCGTTTCTTGGTAATGATTCTAATGTTCATGAGAATATGATGCTGCCTAAATTGGATACATTTGTTTTGCTTACAAATGAAGGGCCTGGCATGGATAAGAGGGATGAACACTGGAGAAAGACCAAGCATGGAGATGATACATGCGCAAGGGGAACAAGAACGGATTTGCAAGTGATGATTTCAGGACTTTGAAGCCACCATAAGGAGTGCATGAAGCCTTGGACGAAATATAAAAGATGCCACTTCATAAATTTCGTCCAGAGGCTATTCTAGGTGCTGCGTCACCTTATTATTGGGCCAACCCATGTAATTTCAAAATACTTTATTATAGGTTGTTTTTAGAGTCCATATACGTGGGGAAACAAGAGTTAGGGTTGGTTTCGGACCCCTCCTCCAAGGGCCATGAAATTCCCCCCTCTCTCCTCCACATATACAGCCCTTAGGGCATCGTTCAAACTTTGGGTTTTGTTTATTTTAAAAGTTCGCCATAGCTGCAACTCCGCGTACTTCGTTTGTGTTCAACGACCAGACAAAGGTGTCACAGAACCCCACCTTCATTAATAAAGCTTTCCTCTTATATTCGCAATATCCAGATTGCAATCTTAGTTTCTTGCTTGTTCTTCACTTGCTCGCAGGAAACAGACCCTCGTGGTCAGGTTGATCATGCTCCGGCGTGGTCAATAACCTACGGAAGTTGGTTTAGCGATTGCTAAGGCGCAATGTCTCGCACGTTCGTAGTCGGATCATCAAGGTCGACTCCCACCAAAAACGATAGCCACCATCTCACCGAAACATCGGGACACCTTCGCCTCTATCAAGTGTTATCAGATTTCCAGGTTGCTCAGCTTGATTTTACAGTTTTTCGTAGTTTAGATCAAGTCTGTTCTTCATACCTACAGTCCACGAAAAAGCCAAAAAAAATTAGGGTTAGTTCATCATATCAAAACCAATCTGAGCCTTTGCATAGTCTTTTTAGTATTTTGCTTTGTTGAATTTGCGGTTGCATCGTCATGTCAAGTTGCTGGTCTTAGCGTCTAGTTTCCCTTAGGGTTTCGAGTTCTGTTCACAAGTTGTCACACCGCCGCCGCACCATCGTCATTGCTCCGGCCATATACCACCACCACCAACATATTCTTTACCGCTGCCATATACATCCGCGTGTCCGCCACCAATCCGAGTCCACATATACATCCGCCTGTCCACCACCAATCTGAGTCCACATATACATCTGCCTGTCCACCACCTATCCGAGTCCACATATACATCCACCTGTCCACCACCAATCCGAGTCCACATATCTTACCACCATATATCCACTACCAATTTGAGTTCCTTTCATATTTGGTTTGTTATCGAGATCCATCTAATTTCCGACTCGTGTTTCCTTGCCTGAGTAGGTTTCGGCAAAAAAAAGAGTATGGAGACCCCTGGGCAGTTTTTAGGCCAAAATTTTTGCAGGGAAAAATATTTTTTCCCTATACTATTTTTAGGATTTTTCTGAGTCTTTTGAGGCACGTGCCATCATAGTGATTTTTGTCGCACTTTTTCATCGTCGTTGCCCTGATTTGCGTAAAAATAGTCAAAAAAATTTCATTCCCATCCTGTCAGTTTGACTTGGGAAGAGTTTTGAGACACTCGCCATTATAGTGATTTTTTGCAAAAAAAAGATGAGCGCAAAAAAAAGAGGTGCGCCCAAAAAAACAGAGCGAAAAAAATTCCAGAGTGTGCTTTTCCCTTATTTACGTGTCGTGCCATTATTTTGTTCGTGTTCTAGGCTCGCGTCTCTAGTACGGTCTAGCCTAGGACGAGCACAGTACCGTCGTTGAGCGTTTATTCAACTTTGCATCTCTGAATTGATTATTGCTGAACTTTTTTGCTACCATATTATAAGCCTTCCTAGCTCCACATACATCTACGTCGTGTGTTTGACTCTCCCTGGTAATCGCTCTATCCAAGTTTTGAGAGTTTTGACTACGATGGTTTCCGATCACCGCGTGCTGCTGGGTAAGAACTGGTAAATTTGAGATTTTCTTGACGAATTTGTGACACCCCACCACCACCATTTTCTAGTAGTCTGTAGGATCATATTCGTGTGTGTTTCTATTGTTGCTAACCATGGCAGGATCACAAGTCGATGAGACTGACTGGGAGAACATCATGAATAAGGACTTGCATGATAAATTTTAGCAAATGATGACTGAACAGGTGCAAGATGTGCTGAACAATTTTGAAGAGGCCATGGATAAGATAACTGGCTTTGAGAAGACGTTCGAAACAAAGCTCGATAACAAATTTAATGAACTGCTTGTGCGTCTTCCACAACCACCACCGGCTGCACCTGCCGCACCTCTGCAGCAACAACAACAACAATGACGACGACGACGACTACCTCCACGTCGCGAAACAGCCCTACGCCGAGCGAGTCATGTCCCGCTTGAGCCTGGCCAAACTGTTGGTGCTACTATTGATACTTCTGTGGCTCCTGCTGCTAATGTGGAGGGGGATGATTATGAGAGAGATTACGAGGATGAGGTTGATCAAAATCAGAACTATGTGCAACCACCAGCACCATAACCACCAGGTCGTCCACATGCAAATAATGGCAATGGTAGGGCTCCCCCTCAGGTACGAGATCATGACCATCTCCCTAAACTAAAATTGAATATTCCACCATTTGAGGGTAGATACATTCCTGATATATATCTTACTTGGGAGTTAGAAACCGAACAATGTTTTACATGTTTAGAATATCCCGAGGAGAGACGTGTTGCTGATGCACTTTGTGCTTTCACTAGTTTTGCTTGTGTGTGGTGGTCTGAACATCGTAGTTTATATCCGAATAATATTCCAACTACTTGGGCTGCTTTGAAAACTGATATGTGTACTCGTTGGGTTCCACCATATTATCAACGTGAATTACTTCAAAAATTGCAGCGTTTAAGACAAGGAAAAAATTCTGTAAAGGAATATTATCAGTAATTGAAAACTAGCATGATTAGATGTGGTATTGTTGAGGATAATGAAGCTATGCTTGCACGTTTTATGGGTTGATTAGATAGAGAGATTCAGACCATTCTAGAGTATAAGGAGTGTAATAATATCACTCATTTATTCCATCTTCCTTGTAAAGCTGAAAGTGAAGTGCAGGATCCACAGGCATTGGCATGAACTAACTATTCTACAGGTCGACCTTCCTCATGGACACCGCGTGCATCCTCTACTTCCACACATTCTACTGCATCGGCACCTCCATCAGCTGCCACCTCGGGTCATGATACAAGAAAGCAGGCACAACCACCACTATCTACCAAGAGCACACCTGTCGGGCCTGCATAGAGCTCTTCTTCATCCGTGGCATCAACATGGCAAACATATGATATTATTTGTCGTCATTGCAAGGGTGGAGGTCACTATGCGAGATAATGCCCATCTAAGCGTGTGATGATTGTTACTGAGGATGGTGCGTATGAGTTCGCTAGTGACTATGATGAGGAGAACTTGGCTCTTATTATAAGTGAAGAACACGGTGGAGATGATTCTGATCATGAGACGCAATACATGGCTGCTGAAGATGCTGACAGGTATGAATGTTTAGTTTCTCAACGTGTTTTGAGTGTGCAGGTTACACAAGCTGAGCAAAATTAGAGGCATAATTTGTTCCATACAAAGGGACTTGTGAAGGAACGTTCTGTTCACGTCATCATAGATGGAGGGAGCTGCAACCACTTGGCTAGCATGGAGATGGTGGAGAAGCTATCTCTCACCACACGACCACATCCACATCCTTACTACATCCAATGGTTCAACAACAGTGGCAAGGTTAAGGTAACACGTACTGTTCATGTGCATTTTAGTATCTCTACATATGCTGATTATGTCGATTGTGATGTGGTACCTATGCAAGCATGTTCCTTATTACTTGGTAGACCATGGCAATTTGATAACAATTCTGTACACCATGGTAGAAACAATCAGTATACCCTTGTTCATAAGGACAAAAATATTACTTTTCTTCCTATGACTCATGATCCCATTTTGAAAGATGATATTAATAGAGCTAATAAAGCAAAACAGGAGAAACATAAGAGTGAAAATCAGATTATGGCAAAAGAATTTGAGCAACAAATGAAGCCTAATAATAAACCATCTAGAGTTGCTTTTGAAATTAAATTGAAAAGTGCATGTTTACTTGCCACGAAATCTGATATTGATGATCTAGATTTCAGCAAATCTGTTTGCTATGTTTTGTGTGCAAAGAGGCGTTATTTTCTTTCGACGATGTACCTTCCTCTTTACCTCCTGCTGTCACTAACATTTTGCACAAGACGTGACACCGGAATACCACCTATTCAAGGGCTTGAGCATCATATTGACTTAATTCCCGGTGCTTCACTGCCTAACCATGCGCCATACCGTACCAATCCAGAGGAGACGAAGGAGATTATGCGTCAAGTACAAGAGCTACTCGACAAAGGTTATATACGCGAATCTCTTAGTCCTTGTGTTGTTCCTATTATACAAGTGCCAAAAAAGGATGGTACGTCGCGTATGTGTGTTGATTGTAGAGGCATTAATAATATTACTATTCACTATCGTCATCCTATTCCTAGGCTAGATGACATTCTTGATGAATTGAGTGGCTCTACAATATTCTCCAAAGTTGATTTGCGTAGTGGATACCATCAAATTCATATGAAATTGGGAGATGAATGGAAAACATCATTTAAAACTAAGTTTGGATTATATGAGTGGTTAGTCATGCCTTTTGGGTTAACTAATGCACCAAGTACTTTCATGAGATTAATGAACGAAGTTTTACGTGCTTCCATTGGACGATTTGTGGTAGTCTATTTTGATGATATACTGATTTATAGCAGATCTTTGGAGGAACATTTGGAACATTTATGTGTTGTTTTTATTGCTCTACGTGATGCATGTTCGTTTGGTAACCTTGGGAAGTGCACCTTTTCTTGGCTATGTTGTTACTCCACAGGGAATTGAAGTTGATAAAGCCAAGATTGAAGCTACTGAGAGTTGGCCGTAGCCCAAAACAGTCACACAAGTGAGGAGTTTTCTTGGCCTCCTTGGATTCTATAGGCGTTTTGGGAGAGATTTCAGCACCATTGATGCACCTCTCAATGAGCTTACAAAGAAGGATGTACCTTTTGTTTGGGGTACCGCACAGGAAGAAGCCTTCACGGTATTGAAAGATAAGTTGACACATGCTCCTTTACTCCAACATCCTGATTTTAATAAGACTTTTGAGCTTGAATGTGATGCTAATGGAATTGGATTAGGAGGTGTGTTATTACAAGATGGCAAACCTGCTGCATACTTTTCTGAAAAATTGAGTAGGCCTAGTTTGAATTATTCTACTTATGATAAAGAATTATATGCTCTTGTTTGAACTTTAGAGACATGGCAACATTATTTATGGCGCAAAGAATTTGTTATACATTCTGATCATGAATCCTTGAAACATATTAAAAGTCAAGCTAAACTGAATCATAGACATGCTAAATGGGTTGAATTCATTGAGACTTTACCTTATGTCATTAAACACAAGAAGGGTAAAGAAAATGTTATTGCTGATGCATTGTCTCATCGCCATACTATGCTTTCACAACTTGACTTCAAAATATTTGGTTTGGAGACCATCAAATATCAATATGTGCATGATGCTGACTTTAAAGATGTAATGCAGAATTGTAAAGAAGGAAGAACATGGAAACAGTTCGTCGTTAATGATGGATTTGTGTTCCATGCTAACAAGCTATGCATTCCAGCTAGCTCTGTTCGTCTTTTGTTGTTGTAGGAGGCGCATGGAGGAGGATTAATGGGACACTTTGGCGTGAAGAAGACAGAGGACGTACTGGCTACACATTTCTTTTGGCTAAAGATGAGATGGGATGTTGAGTGTTTTGTTGCTCGCTGCACTACATGTTAAAAAGCTAAGTCACGACTCAATCCTTATGGTTTATATATGCCTTTGCCTGTACCTAGTGCTCCTTGGGAGGATATATCTATGGATTTTGTTTTAGCTTTACCTCGAACAAAGAAGGGGAGGGATAGCATATTTTTTTTTGTGGATAGATTCTCGAAAATGGCACACTTTATACCATGTCATAAAAGCGATGATGCTGTTAATGTTGCTGATTTTTTCTTTCGTGAAATTATTCGCTTGCATGGTGTGCCAAATACTATTGTTTCAGATCGTGATACTAAATTTCTTAGCCACTTTTGGAGATGTTTATGGGCTAAGTTGGGGACTAAACTACTTTTTAGTACTACTTGTCACCCCCAAACCGATGGAAAAACTTAAGTAGTCAATAGAACATTGTCTACTATGCTTAGGGCTGTTTTGAAGAATAATAAGAAAATGTCGGAAGAACGTGTCGAATTGATTTTAAAAATGCATGAGTTAACTAAGGAAAACATTGAGCGTATGAATGCTAAATATAAACTTGTGGGAGATAAGGGTAGAAAACATGTTGTGTTTGCACTTGGAGATCTTGTTTGGTTACATTTGTGTAAGGATAGATCTCCTAATTTGCGCAAATCAGAGCTAATGCCATGTGTTGATGGTCCTTTTAAGGTGTTAGAGAAAATAAATGATAATGCATATAAACTTGAGCTGCCTGCAGATTTTGGGGCTAGTCCCACTTTTAACATTGCAGATTTGAAGCCTTATTTGGGCGAGGAAGATTAGCTTCCGTCGAGGACGACTTCATTTCAAGAAGGGGAGGATGATCAAGACATCAATACCATTGTTACACCCACAGCCCCTACTGCTACATATACTGGACCAATTACTAGAGCTCACGCACGCAGTCGGTGTCAAAACCAGCGGATCTCGTGTAGGGGGTCCCGAACTGTGCGTCTAGGCCGGATGGTAATAGGAGGCAGGGGACACGAAGTTTTACCCAGGTTCGGGCCCTCTCGATGGAGGTAAAACCCTACGTCCTGCTTGATTAATATTGATGATATTGGTAGTACAAGAGTAGATCTACCACGAGATCAGAGAGGCTAAACCCTAGAAGCTAGCCTATGGTATGATTGTTGATGTGTATGTTGTCCTATGGACTAAAACCCTCCGGTTTATATAGACATCGGATAGGGTTAGGGTTACATAGAGTCAGTTACAATGGTAGGAGATCTGAATATCCGTATCGCCAAGCTTGCCTTCCACGCTAAAGAAGTCCCTTCCGGACACGGGACAAAGTCTCAATCTTGTATCTTCATAGTCCTGGAGTCCGGCTGAAGGTATAGTCATGCTATCCGGACACCTCCTAATCCAGGACTCCCTCAGTAGCCCCCGAACCAGGCTTCAATGACGATGAGTCCGGCGCGCAAATTGTCTTCGGCATTGCAAGGCGAGTTCTCCTCCAAATTCCATGTACCTGCTGAATAAAGTCTGGTTTCTTGTAGATGTTGCGCACCTTGGCTTCTGCGCCCAATAATGGCCGCTCCCCACGTGTCAAACGAATATGAAAGGTCTAGGTATTTTTACATTCACACCCCCAGCCGTGTAAACAAGCTGACCTATTTAAGGAGACGAGGATTTAGATCCAAACCACACCTTCCCCCTTCGCGAGTGTTCATCAGAGCGCTTTCGACAAAGATCCATTCCACCATGGCCAGCCGTCGCGACTCCTCCTCCTGCCCTTCCAGCCCTAAGCCTGGATATTGGGAAAGATGCTCCATCCCGCATAGCGAGTTAGTGACGCTCCAGACCAAGGGATTTCTTCCCCAGGCCTATATGATCCCGGTTCGAGCCGGTCTTGCCGTTTACAACGGCGGAGACCAAGCGGAGAGTGCCCCTAATCCCTCCAAAGGAGAGCGGGTGTGCTTCGTCCCTTATTTAATAAGGGGGCTCGGATTCCCAATCCATCCATTTCTCCGGGGGTTGCTAGAGTTCTACGGCCTCCAGCTACATCACCTCACGCCTGCCTCAGTACTGCATATTGCGGGCTTTGTATCCCTCTGCGAGCTGTTCTTGGGTGTTGAAGCTCATTTTGGACTGTGGAGGGAGCTATTTTGCCTCGTGCCCCGTTCCAAGAAGGGGTCTATGTATCAAGTGGGCGGAGCCGAAGTATGGCGCATCGCCGGGACCGGCTATCTGTCCGGAACCCCAAAGAAGGCGTCCGAAGACTGGCCCTTGGAATGGTTTTACATAGAAGACGTCCCGCTGCCAGATCCTGTCCGGATCGGCCTCCCTGAATTCAACAATGCTCCCTTAAAGAAGCGCCTAAGTTGGCGCCCATGGAGCCCTCAGAGGGAAAGTGACAGGGACGTTGTTTACCTGATGGGCCAGATAAGATTGTTAGCTCATTCCGGACTAACCATGATCGGGGTCATGGCCGCATGCATCATGTGAGGGGTGCAGCCGCTACAGTATAGAGGCCACCCCATGTGGGACTTCAACGGGGAGGACGACACCACCCGCTACGGCCATAAGGGGCCGGATTCGGCTGCGGCTCTAGTAAAGACCATGTACGCTTTGTACAAGGGAGAAGAGGAGGATTTTCTCCGTGTTGACCCAAAGGGTGGATTTTCCATGTACAATCCTCCAAGCTGGGTGAGTGATCAAACTTTTCCCATCCGTTTTATATCCCCATTGTTAAATATTTGATCATAGTGATTCCGACGCAGGAACTGCGCTAGGCTGTTAAAGAAATGAATAGCCCTCCTCCACAACCCGAGGACCCAGGACGGTCCCTTGACCCGGACTCAGAAGAGGATCCAGAGCTTTCGGTGGATCTGATTGATGGAGTGTTCCATCAATTGAGCAAGGACAATGCCCTGGTGTCCATTACAGCCGATTATCCAGGGCTAATCCCGGCCTCCCAGAAACAGGAGGCCGAACCTGCGGCGACAAGCCAACGGGGGGCCGCAGGGCCCCGTGGGCAGAAAAGAGGGGCAGTCCGGACCGGGGTGTCAGCGCAAAGGTATGGCGCATCCCTTTATCCCAGGTGTCGTACCTTCAGGGCATATTAGCACTTGAGCACTCTTCAGGACAAAGAGACCTCGCCGAACTATATTCGGAGAGACCGCCAATCACGCCTCCACCAGCTAGGCTCGAAAGCCTGGCCCGGAAGCGGGGCCGAACACAAGGCGCGCACCGGACGCTCCTCCGACGGAGGATGTGGACAGGTTGTCTGCCACCAACTCTGAGGTGGAGAGTGCCATGAAGCACAGGCGTCGCCGGACAATTCTTCGCGACGCTTGTTTCTCCCAAGAGGCGTTAGATGCCTTTAAGTCGGGAGATGCGTATCTCCGTGCCGCTCAAAATGGTCTAACCAGAGCCATGGAGCAATATGTAAAAGACATACGGGTAAGAAAATTTTGGTAACTATATATACCAGTAGCCCCCGAGACTTGAAATAGTTAAAATAACTGATTTAAGGATCATTTATTATGCAGATTCTTACGGAAAAGAATTCCCTACTGTCCAAGGAGCTGGAAGAGTGCAAAGCCCAACTTGAGGCCGCACTGGCCGCGGCAGGGGAGCCTAAAGAGGCCCCCTCAGGTAATATACACTTCGAAAGATAAGTATTTTGCGAAGCACAGCTTTGGTAAGAATTCTGACAAATGAAATTGCAGATGGCACCGGATTGGATCCGGAAAGGCAACACCTCTTACGCCAGCTAAAAGCTGGTGAGAGGGTGCTGTTAAAGGTGATGGGGGAGAAGAATGATCTCCGAGATGCCAACACCAAGCTGGGCGTCGAGCTGAAAGATGTTCGTGCCTAGCTGTCAGACTCCGTGAAGGAGAATCAGCGGCTTCGGCGCGGCATATTTAGTAAGAGCTTGAACGAACCTTTTGAAAGAAAGTTCGGCGAGGAAGTCGACTAACAGAGCAATGTCTGTAGGTGTGCTGACAGGTCGTCCTGCAGAGGATATGCCCGGTTCTACGGGTGACCTTCTTCCCGAGCTGTCGCAACTGCTCGATCGAGCTCGGCAGGCGATGCAAGGCGTCGCCCAGGCCCTGTGGCCATCCGTCTCCATGCCCGAAGGTCTTAGAGAGCTTGCGGAGAAGCTAAAAGGAGCACGGCGGCGCTTCCGATTGTGGAAGATATCAGCCTGCCGTCAAGGCACTAGGCAGGCCTGGGCCATGGTGAAGACGCGGTACGCAAAGGCTGACCCCAACCACATGGCCGAGGTCGGTCCTATAGGGCCCGATGGGAAGGAGATCCATGTAAGCTTAGTATACGGCCAAGTAGAGTTGGCCACAAAGTATTCCCAGCAGGACTGTAAATTAGACAGCCTGTTAGATGGTATTGAAGAGGAATACGATCAGTCAAAATGACTATGTAATGTAATTGACATTTATGATGCCTTCTAGCCGGATTGTAGATCGTTTGTCATGGCCGACCTTTTCGCTTCAGCCTCGGGACCTGACGGTCCAGAGTGTGTCCGAATTCCCATGCAGTTATATAAGAACCGAGGAATGCATGGAGACCAGGCATAGGGGTCATCAGTGCGTGAACAGACAAGTGCCCGACTAGTTATGTTATATTACATGGTTAGTAAGAAACATCTTCCAGGGAGAATAGTTCCGTTAGGGGTTCCTTTCCCTGGGAGGCATGCCCTAAAGTGCATGTCCATGCTGCGAAAAGAAACGCAGGAAAAACATCTGGGGGCATATAGATAAAAATAAAAAAGATCATCTTCAATTCACTGACCGAATATTCCCTTAAGAACGCTAGCTTTCGGCTTCACCCAGTCTGAGGTACACGTCCGGCTAACCCGGCAGTAACAACCGCAGAGGTGCTCCCTTTACCACCTAGCCGAACAATCGGGAACGTAGGGGTAAGCACAGGAGCCAGGCAACCCAGCTTGGCCAAAACTTAAGTCATATTGATGCATATAATGGTGAATAAAAGGTACATGCGGAAGTGTGACACATGTGTTGAGCATGAATCCCGTATGAATAAGCTTCTGTTTAAAGAAGCCCCCAGGTTTAATGAGCGCGGATGGCACGTCACTTTATGAGCCTTTAAGGGCTATAAGAGAGGGAAGGAAGAAGAAGAGAAATGCAAGACAAAAAATATATAAAAAATGGACAGAGGAAGGAGACGAACATAGAGTCCGGCGCTTAGGCGTAGAATCTTCGGAGACAGGGTGCGTTCCATGGGTTCGGCTCGAGTCGGTTATCCGATGCGTCTCGCAGGCGGTACGCTCCACCAGTCAGGACTTGGTCAATTATGAAGGGACCTTTCCACTTGGGCTTGAGTTTGTCCTTTTTCTTGTCCGGTAGTCATAGAACTAATTCGCCAACATTGTAATTTTGGCCCGTACTTCTCTGCTTTGGTATCTTCGAGCCTGCTGTTGATAGAATGCGGAACGGGCTTTTGCCACATCACGCTCCTCCTCCAATGCGTCTAAGATGTCCTGCCGATCGAGCTCGGCTTCTCTTTCTTCGTACATGCGCACTCGAGGTGAGTCATGAATTATGTCGCAGGGCAAAACTGCCTCTGCGCCGTACACCATAAAGATTGGTGTGTATCCGGTGGTGCGATTCGGCGTGGTTCGCAGCCCCCAGAGTATGGAGTCGAGCTCCTCTACCTAGTGTGTGTTAGATTCCTTGAGGGACCGCACTAATCTGGGTTTAATGCCGCTCATGATAAGACCATTTGCACGCTCGACCTGGCCGTTGGTTTGTGGGTGATAGACGGAAGCATAGTCAAGCTTGATACCCATGTTTTTGCACCAGAGTTTTACCTCGTCGGCCGTGAAGTTCGTGCCGTTGTCAGTGATGATGTTGTGGGGAACACCGTAACGGTGTACAACCCCGGATATAAAGTCTATCACAGGTCCGGATTCAGCCGTCTTAACAGGCTTGGCTTCTATCCATTTGGTGAACTTATCCACCATGACCAGTAAGTATTTGTGCTTGTGGGTTCCGCCTTTAAGGGGTCCAACCATGTCAAGCCCCTAGACCGCGAAGGGCCAAGTAATGGGGATAGTTCGGAGGGCGGTGGGTGGCATATGGCTTTGGTTTGCAAAGAGCTCGCAACCGGTGCATTGTTGGACTAAGTCCTGAGCGTCTGCCCGGGCCGTCGGCCAATAAAAGCCTGTACGGAAGGCCTTGCTTACAAGGGACCGAGCTGCAGCGTGATGACCGCCCAGTCCGGCATGAATTTCAGCCAGGAGGTTCCGCCCCTCCTCTTCGGAGATGCACCTTTGAAGGACTCCGGTAGTGCTTTTCTTATAAAGCTCTCCCTCGTGGACTTTGTAGGCTTTAGATCGCTGCACTATGCAACGTGACTCATTTTGGTCCTCGGGGAGTTCCTGCCTGGTGAGGTAGGCGAGGAATGGTTCTGTCCACGGGGCGATGACGGCCATTATTACGTGGGCTGAAGGTGTTATTTCATTGGCAGAGCCTCTGATTGTGTCAGAATTTTCGGTGTCAGGCAGTGCAGTTGGGTCCGGGGTGTTATTGTTCGGCTCCCCTTCCCATACTATGGATGGCTTGAACAGTCTTTCCAAGAAGATGTTGGGGGGGACTATATCGTGTTTCGCGCTGATGCGTGCCAGGACATCTGCCGCCTGATTGTTTTCCCGGGCTATATGGTGAAATTCAAGCCCCTCGAACCGAGCTGACATTTTTAGGACGGCGTTGCGGTAGGCTGCCATTTTTGGATCCTTGGCATCGAAGTCTCCATTTATTTGGGATATTGCGAGGTTCGAGTCCCCGCGCACCTCTAGGCATTGAATACCCATGGATACTGCCATCCGGAGACCATGTAAAAGGGCCTCATATTCGGCTGCATTGTTGGAGTCCGTGTACATAATCTGGAGTACGTATTGAACTGTGTCTCCTGTGGGGGACGTCAAAATGACGCCAGCCCCCAGTCCGGTCAACATCTTGGAGCCGTCGAAGTGCATGATCCAATTTGAATATGTGTCGTACTCTTTAGGGAGTTCGGCCTCCGTCCATTCTATGACGAAGTCGGCCAAGACTTGCGACTTGATGGCTCGCCGTGGCTTATAAGTTATGTCGAACGGGAGGAGCTCAATGGCCCATTTTGCAATCCGGCCCATTGCGTCACGGTAGTTTATAATATCGTTAAGTGGTACTTCTGAGGCTATTGTTATTGAACACTCTTGAAAGTAGTGTCGTAGCTTCCGGGATGCCATGAATACCGCGTGCGCGATCTTTTGATAGTGCGGGTACCGTGATTTGCAAGGGGTGAGGACAGTGGACACATAATAGACCGGCTTTTGAAGGGGGAATCTGTGTCCGTCCGCTTCTCGTTCGACGACGAGCACTGCACTTACAACCTGATGTGTTGCTGCAATGTATAGTAGCATTGGTTCGCCAATATTTGGCGCGGCCAGGACTGGGTTTGTTGCGAGTATGGCTTTTATCTCCTCGAGTCCGGCCATGGCTGCATCCGTCCATTCAAAGTGTTCGGTGCGCCGAAGGAGGCAGTAAAGGGGTAGGGCCTTATCTCCCAAGCGGGAGATAAAGCGGCTTAGAGCTGCCACACATCCGGTTAACTTTTTTATTTGTTTGAGGTCCTTTGGGATATCCAGTTGCGACAGAGCTCGGATCTTGGCTGGATTTGCTTTGATTCCTCTACCGGATACAATGAAGCCCAAGAGCTTTCCGGCTGGAACGCCGAAAACGCATTTTTCCAGGTTGAGCTTGATGTCGTATGTTCGGAGGTTATCAAATGTGAGCCTCAAGTCGTCTACTAGAGATTCGACATGTCTTGTTTTGACGACCACATCATCTACATATGCCTCCACTTTTTTGCCGATCTGGCTTGCCAGACATGTCTGAATCATGCGCTGATATGTTGCACAGGCGTTTTTGAGCCCGAAGGGCATTGTGTTGAAGCAGAATGGGTCGTATGGTGTGATAAATGCTGTTGCGGATTGGTCTGATTCTGCCATCTTGATTTGATGGTAGCCGGAATATGCATCGAGGAAACACAACGAATCGTGCACTGTGGTAGCATCGATAATTTGATCGATGCGGGGGAGGGGGAAGGGATCCTTTGGGCAAGCCTTGTTAAGGTCTTTAAAATCAACGCACAGGCGCCAGGATTTCTCCTTCTTTGGTACCATCACCAGGTTTGCAAGCCAATCCGGATGTTTTATGTCTTTGATGAATCTGGCCTCCAATAGCTTTGCTAGCTCCTCTCCCATAGCCTGTCTCTTAGGTTCGCAAAAACGCCGAAGAGCCTCTTTGACAGGTTTGAATCCTGTTTGGATATTTAAGCTGTGCTCGGCCAGCTTGCGTGGGATTCCTGGCATGTCTGAAGGGTGCCAGGCGAAAATGTCCCAGTTTTCTCGTAGGAACTCTCGCAGTGCGGCCTCTACATCAAGGTTTAACTGTTCCCCAATGGAAGCTGTTTTATTTGGGTCCGTTGGATGGACTTGGAATTTGACTATTTCGTCCGCCGGTTTAAAGGAGGTGGATTTTGATCTTTTGTCGAGTACCACATCGTCCCTATTCACCGTAGAGCGCAGCGCAGTCAATTCCTCAGCCGCTAGGGCTTCGGATAGTGCCTCGAGGGCCAGTGCGGCTGTCTTGTTTTCGGCGCGGAGTGCTATGTCTGGATCACTAGCGAGAGTGATGATCCCGTTAGGCCCGGGCATTTTGAGCTTCATGTACCCGCAATGGGGTATTTCTTGGAAGATTGTAAACGCTTCCCGCCCTAGCAGAGCGTGATAACCGCTGCTGAACGGAGCCACATGTAATGTGATCTCTTCGGACCTGTAATTATCCGGCGTGCCGAACACCACATCTAGTGTGATTTTTCCTGTACAGCGCGCTTCCCGACTGGGGATTATCCCTCTAAAGGTTGTGCTGCTTCGCTCGATTTGGCTCCAATCTAGTTCCATTTTTGAAGAGCGTAAATGAGGTTCAATCCGCTGCCGCCGTCCATGAGTACCTTGCTAAGACGAAAGCCGTCCACTATTGGGCTGAGGACCAATGCGGCTGGTGCTCGGGCTGTTCGGAATCTAGGTTCATCACTGGCGTTAAAGGTAATAGCCGTGTCACTCCATGGGTTTATTGTTGCTACTTGATAGACTTCGACAAGGCTGCGGAGTGTCCTTTTTCGCATATTATTTGATGCGAAAGTCTCGAAGACTGTTAATACCGTATGGGTGTTTCTGGGGTGGCTTTCTGTGGCCTCCGGAATTAGGAGGTTTTCGCCAATTTTGGCCACCTGCCGGAGTATCCAACATGCTCTAAGGCTGTGAGTTGGTGTGGCGTCCTCTGTACTGTGGATTTTACAGGGTCCGTTAAGCCATCCTTCCAGGAGGGTTCCATGCCCTATAGAGAGTTTTTGCTTTTTGGTATCTGACCTGGGTGTCTGGTTATGCTGCACCCTTTTATTTCGGACTGGGTTTGTATTTAGGGCTGGATTGTCCCGAAATTTTATTTTGGTTTTCCAGGCGCTTTCCATCGCACAATACTTTCGTACAATGGACGCCAAGTTAGCGAAGCGTGTGATATCACGGCGACTTATGGCGTTGAGTATTCCCTTGTCCGTGCAATTATTGCAGAAGATTAAGATTGCGTCTTCCTCGCGGCAGTCTCTTAGCCTGTTCTTAACCAGGAGGAATCTGGCCCAGTAATGATGTACTGTTTCATCGGGCTCTTGCCTGATTTTGGATAGATCGCATATGTTGGGGTGGGTGGGTGGAGTTAAATCCGAAGCCTCACCCCGTCTGCGGTTCAGAAGCCGAGGAATTTTGTGAACTCGAAAATTTGGATCCCTGGGTGTTGTCCAATGAATCCAGCCCGTCGCCTGACTCTAAGTTCATGTCTTGAGTGATATCCTCCCCTCCGCGGGTATCCGGCTTGGAGGGATCGGGAATCCGGATGTAGCGAGTCCTTAAGATAGATGAAGGGTCGCCGCACTGTCCCTCTACCACGACAACGTGATGGGTGACTTGTGGAGAGTTAATCTCTCTCAGATCGGTTTTGGGCCCAATCTGGTCGTAATCCGTAGCGACTCCCAGGGCGGCGAAGCGATCCAAGAGCTCGTTTATGGTGGAAAGCTCCATTCGATCTAACTGCTCGGCGAGTTCCGAACTAACATGAAGATTGTTTTCAATGGCTCGAGAGGTCATCGTCGGCGTAGAAGCCGAACAGGCGGTCATAAGAAAACCACATAGCCGGAGGGTTTGGCCGACAACCAAAGCTCCCTTAGCAACGGTGCCGTCTTTAAAGACGGGGCGAGGCATCCTTCCTGATGGTGACGACATAGAGGAACTCTCAACGAAAGCACCAATGTCGGTGTCAAAACCGGCGGATCTCGGGTAGGGGGTCTCGAACTGTGCATCTAGGCCTGATGGTAACAGGAGGCAGGGGACACGAAGTTTTACCCAGGTTTGGGCCTTCTCGATGGAGGTAAAACCCTACGTTCTGCTTGATTAATATTGATGATATAGGTAGTACAAGAGTAGATCTACCACGAGATCAAAGAGGCTAAACCCTAGAAGCTAGCCTATGGTATGATTGTTGATGTGTATGTTGTCCTACGGACTAAAACCCTCCGGTTTATATAGACACCGGATAGGGTTAGGGTTACATAGAGTCGGTTACAATGGTAGGAGATCTGAATATCCGTATCGCCAAGCTTGCCTTCCACGCCAAGGAAAGTCCCTTCCGGACACGGGACAAAGTCTTCAATCTTGTATCTTCATAGTGCTAGAGTCCGGCTGAAGGTATAGTCCGGCTATCCGGACACCCCCTAATCTAGGACTCCCTCACACGCCAATTAAATTATCAGGTACTTTCGTTTCTTGGTAATGATTCTAATGTTCATGAGAATATGATGCTGCCTAAATTGGATACATTTGTTTTTCTTACAAATGAAGGGCCTGGCATGGATAAGAGGGACGAACACTAGAGCAAGACCAAGCATGGAGATGATAGCATGTGCAAAGGGAACAAGAACTGAGTTGCAAGTGATGATTTCAGGACTTTGAAGCCACCATAAGGAGTGCATGAAGCCTTGGACGAAATATACAGGATGCCACTTCATAAATTTTGTCCAGAGGCTATTCTAGGTGTTGCGTCACCTTATTATTGGGCCAGACCCATGTAATTTTGAAATACTTGATTATAGGCTGTTTTTAAAGTCCGTATGTGTGGGGAAACAAGATTTAGGGTTGGTTTCGGACCCCTCCTCCAAGGGACATGAAATTCCCCCACTCTCCTCCATATATACAACCCTTAGGGCATCGTTTAGACTTTGGGTTTTGTTTAGATTAAAAGTTCGCTATAGCTGCAACTTCGCGTACTTCGTTTGTGTTCAACGACTAGACAAAGGCATCACAGAACCCCACCTTCATCAATAAAGCTTTCCTCTTATTTTCGCAATATCCAGATTGCAATCTTAGTTTCTTCCTTGTTCTTCATTTGCTCGCAGGAAACAGACCCTCGTGGTCAGGTTTCGTGCTCCAGCGTGGTCAATAACCCTCGGAAGTTGGTTTAGCGATTGCTAAGGCACGGCGCCTCACACGTTCATAGTGATTGTCAAGGTCGACTCCCACCGAAAATGATAGCCACCATCACATCAAAACATAGGGACACCTTCGCCTCTATCAGTTATAATCACTGGATCTTGGTATTCATTGTTCCAAACAAGAACATAGTTTACTACATCGATTCTCTCAGAGAGTCAAAAAACGCTCAGGATCTGACACATCTTTAGCAATTCATGGACAGGTATTGAATTCTATGATGTTGAAATTAATTTGCATTCATAGCTGGTTCAATAATTGATGTTGTCAAAATTCATCTTTATTTGCAGTGTGCTCGCATTGTGGAAAACTAAACCAGGGAACCTGTTCAAGAGGGAACTACCTCAGCAGCATGAGATCATTTCTCCGGTAACACACCGAAATCCCTCATTTTCGGAAAATGTATCCAATAGTCTACAAATACCTTTTCTTACGCTAGTGAAATGTTCAAGCATCTAAATAAACCTCTTCCTATTTCTGTCCAAATAAAAAATACATCTAACACCTGTTAGGTTGCTCATAATAGGACAAATACATGACTAATTATGTACAAAATATTTCAGTGTCCTCAGCAACAAGAAGGGACCAACCTTTGTGGATACTATGTTTGCAGACACATGATCTCCATCTACAAATCTGCTGATAGCTGTGAAGATTCTTACGAATTAGTACTAGTAAGTCTATCTTAATTAATATCTTCTACTCCACTCATATGGCACATTCTAATCTTAGAAGTACTGCAGCTCATCTTAGAACTAAGGGCCCCTGAACCACTCCCCGCTGGTGAATTGCTGATGGTTCGGAGAGTTATCAGCGACTTCTTCCTGAATCACTACATCAATCCCACTGGTGATAAGGAAGATTTCAACATGCCTTCTCTTGAAACATTGAGTAAGAGTTAGCAGCTAAACATATACGCATGGACCAATAATGCTACATGTACAGGAAATTACAGGCGTTTTACAGGTTGACTAGGAGTCCGTCCGACGTGGTTGCGAGGGTGCGAGCGCGCGCTGAACTGAAAAGGAAAAGATAAAATAAAAAATAAAAATCCCGGCAGTTTCCTTTCTCTCCCAAGTGACGGCCGGCTCGCCCAGATCGGCCAAGCTATCTGCTCTAGTTCCCCTCATGGTTGTGTGGATGCGATCTCTTTCGACGCGTCAGGATGTGCTACCTTCAGGCGGCGAGGCGACTTCCTCCTTGTTGGATGCCCCATGGCTGCCTCCTCCGATGCGTCGAGGCGATCCCCTGCTTGTCGGCAGTGTCAGGACCGGTTCCTCCAGGGCGACCAGGCGATCCCCTGCTGGTCGGCAGCGTGACGGCCGGCTCCTTCAGAGAGGCGAGGCGGCCTCGTCGTATATACGCTGGAAGCGCCATGGGCGAGCCCCGTGGAGCCCTGGGCGGCGTACAGGCTAGTCGTGTGGCGGCTGACGATGCTGGTCGACCTGCTCCTGAGCGTGCAGGCCAGCGTCGACGTTCTCATCCCCCCGTTGCTGGACCAGATGGACGAGCTAAAGTGCCAAACTGGTAGCTATGAATTTTGCTTCAGTTTTGCTTTCTGCTAATCTGAATAACATGTCAATGCTCTGAATTTTGTGCAAGGACTGAATTTTGTTATGTTTTGCAGGGAGAGGAATAGACACTCCAGTAGCAGTGGTATTCTCTATGCAATCAAACGAGAAGCATTTAGTGTTGTTTCACCAAATCAAAAGAGAACAAAATCAGACCACATATGATTGCAGATTATGCGTGTGTATGTGGAGAAGATAACTGGAGTGTGCAAGTTCCGTACAGAATTGCTCGCGCAGTTGGCGTTGATTGTAACATGTACTTTTCGTTATATGATTTTGTGTGGTTGTAAATTCTGACCTTATGAATAAGATCAATATACAAGGTTGTTTGTTTCTTGAAAAATTGATGCATGGTAAATCCCGTGTGACATATAAGTTGTGATCATAATGTTCCAACTAGAATTATGAATAAGAAATCTGTCCTGATGGAAACATCCTTGTTCTATTGCAAATGTGTGAGACAGAAAACTCTCATTCATGAGAGTTAGCTAGCGGCAATGTGCACGTACACATATCCAAGGAAAATTGCAAACATATAACAATCTCATAAAGCAAATCTGGTACTTTAGGGAAAAATCCTGATGACAAAATATAAATTTGGTGCCCTGGTGTCTTTCAGCTATTACATTAAAGTTGCCAAGTGCATAAAAAGTACTGCATCCAACCACTTGAAATGACATAAATCTTGTCTAACTCTGATCCACCGTATTGTTCCGCCCTTCAATTCCATCGAAGTGCAACTCAGCAGAACTGGGCACTACAGTCGATGTCGATCCTTGCTGAACTTGAAACAACATACTTGTATATTCTCCTAGGATTGGAGGCATAACCATTGTCGGTAAACCTCCAAATGATACCGTAGTCGATTCTTGGGGTACATTTATGTTGCCAGCGTTAATGCCCAAGTCAAATGATTCCTATCCAAAGAAGGTGATAAAATGACATTGATGCTCAAGTGTTTACTAGAAATAAAAGGATGATAAATAAAGATACATGAACTGTGATACTACAAGCCTGGCCATCCAAATAAACATCTTGTTGACTCTATTTTAGATTGCAAGAAGTCAGTAAAATACATGAAAAAATATTGCTAAACAGCCAGGAGCAAGAATTAGATACCATATGTTCTATAGCATTTTGTTGTAGAATATCATCCTTTGAGGATTTTCTTTTTTTGCTAGACCTTTTATTTTTCAAATTCAAGGAGCGAGCCTGAAACAAATACAATTTTACTGAGCTCACAAGTGTGAATTTAGGTCTTCTTTTTCACAACTGGAAAACGTAATATTAGAAATGATACCTCTTTTTCAGCTTCCTTCTTCTCCTTTATTGCAGCCTTTTTCTTCTCCATTTGTTCTTTTTTCTTCTTCTTTTCGTTTGCTTGGCGAATAAGCTTATCAACCTTAGATTCTTTTCTCACCGAAGGAGGGCGTCCAACACATCTAACAGCTATTGGACTCAGTATAGTTTTACCTCTTGCCTTCCCATTGGAAGGTGAATCTTCCTGTGTACCAACCTTATCATTGTTATTTTCAGAACTTGAGTTGCTGCTGTACTTAATTTTCAAGGTGCGAAGATCTTCGATCAAGGAATTGTGTGCATCATACGACATGGCACCTATCTCTGCAACTGGGTAGAAAGAATTGCACAAGCTATCAAAGCGTTTTGCAACAGGAGTGTCTTCCATGCCGCCATATGTGCATCTGATAAAGTTATGTTTTCTTTTCACATTTTTTCCACCGAGCAAGGATGTATTGTGGACGAACCTCCTTGATTTTCTTTTGAGTAAGAACACACAACACATGCCTAAAGAGAATACCTCTGAACTCAAAGCGGCGACATGAACACTTAACTTCGAACTCTTCCTCATTGAAATATACATGGTACAGAATATCCTTTCTCCATCCTTTTTCTTCGTCAATTAGAACATCCTCGGTTATTTCATATGTTTCTATTGTCCCTTCTTTTTGTATAAACTTCCGATCACAGTACATAATATCTGTTAGCTCTTCTTGAAATTCTTTGAACTTTGAATTTGTATAGATTGACTGAAATTGCTTCTCAATGTCAAAGCGTGTGAGACAAGGTATGGTTGAATTGAAAGAATTGAAATCAGCAATATTCTCCTTCTGAACTTTATCATGAAGAGCATTCTCATATTGGCTAACAAAATGCTTCAATGTAGTTTTTGCATTAACATATCCATCAAAGAAGGCATTCATACTCTCACTACGTTGCGAACTAGACATTCCTGCCCAAAAGCCATCTTTCACAAATGCTGGAACCCAATGGTGTCGATGGTTGTAAATCCCTTTAAGCCATTCATTATCACCAAGATCATACTTCTCAATCATATGCATCCAAGCAATTTCAAACTCTGCAACTGTTAATGAATCATAGACCGCATTGCCAACAGCAACCTTGATGCGATCATATTCATCATACCCACCTAGCTTCTCGGGTATCTTCTTCATTATGTGCCACAAGCACCATCTGTATCGAGATTCCGGAAAAACTATTTCCACACCATTCTTAATTGCTTTTGCTTGATCAGTGACAATTGCTTTTGGTTGACGATTTGACATACATGTGAGCCATGCTTGAAATAACCAAACAAATGTTCCAGTATCTTCATTTGATAATAAAGCACATCCTAGCAAAACTGATTGGCCATGATGATTCACTCCGACAAAACAAGCAAACGACATATCATATTTGTTCATCAAATATGTCATATCAAAACTAATGACATCATGAAAAGAGTCATACACTGCCCTACTTCTGGCATCAGCCCAAAATACATTCCTAAGTCGGGATTCATCATCAACATCCATTACACTAAAAAAGTTTGGGTTGTCGGATTGCATTTTAATAAAGTAGTCACGAACCGCTTCAGCATCACCACTGCCAAGTTTCAGCCTCCTTATTTTCTCTAGAAAATTACAAGAATCTTTCTCACCAAAAGTTAGGTTCTGATGACCATCTGCTGCCACAACAAAAGAATTGAAGTTCTTTTTTACCCGAATTCCGGCTCTGTCATTAAACTCAAGCTTTCGCTTAAAATGGTAGTCTAACCTTTTGTTGCATCTAAATAACCGGGATTTTAGTGGACTTAATGCATGATTATGATCCAATATGACCTTCGAAAGATACAACTTCCCATCAGGACCACGAGTAACATTAATTTTAGCTTTGCATCCTAACCCGGCTGATGGATTTGGCTTCAACGTATTTCTTGAGTTGGACTGAGTCTTACCATGACGGCTGCAATAAAGTGTAAGGTACCTCAATTGTCCATTATCATCACTGTTTGAACTTCTTCTCGTCACACCAAAGCCTTTTGCTTTAGCATACTAGGTATAATACTCTCACAACTCATTCTCATTACCAAAGGTCATCCCCAGTTCAGGATCTCCAAGTGACACATCTTGTTGGGCTTCACCAAGGTCATGTTCAACTTCCACATTGCTTTTCTTCTGCTCCTTAATGCCATCATCGTCGCTTGAAATAGACATGTCACTTGATTCTTGAACAATACAAGTTCCATCATCCATTCCTACAAGCCGTGAAATTTTAATCATTCTCGTACAAAGGCAACATAACTAAACTGAATGGTAACAAATTGACCTAAAAATTGACATGTTAAATTATTTTGAAAAGGTTGTGTTGAACATTACGAGATGCATATACTTAGAAACAAACATAACATTGTGTGCTGAGGTGATGTGATGTGCTAGTCATGTACATGCAAACAGATGAAAGATTAATAACTAATCATTTGTAACTAACTTCAGGGCTTCATCAAGGCGGACAACTCAGGTACACGGCTTTGATCTACAGATGGATAAATCCAGTATATATGATGCAATATCACCAGTCAGACTATCCAAATCGTGACATCATGGCCTTCAGTATACATAGGATTACCTGCTAATGCCGATGTGACGGAGCATGCGACGCCGACGGCTTGAAAAGATCAGCCGAGCAAGCAGCAATGTGCCCTTGGCGGCGTGAGGCGGCCGTGGTCGTTCGAGGCGAACGCGATCGGCAAACCGAGCCGCTGTTCTGTTTTTCCAGTAGCGTAAACAGCGGAACGTCCTCCTTTTCCGTTATTTCCTGCCGTTCTGTTTTTTTACTTTGCGTAAACAGCGGCACGTTCTCCTTTTTCCTTTATTTCCCCGCAGCTTAGCCACGTCGGACGGACTCCTAGTCAGCCTGTAAAATGCCCGTAATCTCCTGTACGTGTAGCATTATTGCGCATGGATCCATTGTTTTCCATCTGATGAGGTCTTCATGTTTCGTACACTATTATTAATTATGGAATTTAGCTACCATTTGTTCAATTTCAATTGCTACGAAATCTGATGAGTGTTCTTCCTGTGAACACTATTTGTTCAATTGCATATTGTGGTGAATTTGCTTTTTGCATGCCGATTCAAATGGGATATTTTTGCTTTAACCTGGAAATTGCTCTGCACATGGTTCAACTAAATGAGTGTGTGTGATCCACATCAGAAAGCATACGTCAATCATAAAGGAACCATCGGTGATACACAACAAATCGTAGACGATTTGCAACACTACTACGTGTGCGTAGAGGCTCCGAAACCGTTTGTGATACCACATTATCGCACATGAGAGTTCAGAGTAAACCGTGCCCCATGTAAAATACAATCCCGGTCGTAAATTTTTCAGAAAACGTGCGGGATCCCAAACAAAAAGCACACGTCACTCTTACTGCAACCGTCGGTGATATAAAACAAATCACAAACGCTCTGCAGCACTTGTATATGTGCGAAGGGGATGCTGAACCATTTGTGATAGAACATTATCACACACGACAATTGTTTGGAAACGTGTGCGATGGAGTATTGCATGGCAGACGAGTTCTGTAGAAATCTCGTGTGCGATGGGGCACATACCACACACAGTTCATATGTTGGCTTGTGTGCCTTAGATACTATTTCCCAAACGGTTCATTATGACACACCGTTTGGTTTCACTGTGTCATTAGAAACGTTTAATCACCGTTCCCACACGTGTGACGGGATTTGGTGTGTGCTGCGCCGCATACGATTGCATTTGGCAAGGCCTCTACATCATGGATCCCTATCCAGGCGGTTTTTGGGTCGTATGGGAAGGACCCCCCTATCGCACACACTCACTTGGCGACGGTTCAGAATGATGTCGCAAAAAGGGGTTAAAAACTGTTTGTATAGCACCTCACTATACCGGTGTAGGGGCGTAAAACAATAGCACTTGTTGGGAGGAAACCCAATAGTTATATTAATTTTTTTATTTTACGTTCTATTTTGGTGTGTTCACATAATTATTCCTACTATTATGACCGTGTTTTTATGTTTTAATTCGTGTTTGTGCCAAGTAAAGCATTTGGGATGATTTTGCGCCCAGAGCTCGAATTACTATAATTCACTAGAACGTGATAAAATTTTGTATGTTTTAGAAATTACTGATATATAAATTTCCCAGGTTTCCTAATTTTTCAAAATTGTTGGAGTTACAAAAGTATAGTGTTTGTTTAGGTCATTATAGATTATTCTGTTTTAGACAGGTTCTTTTTTTCCATGGTTTACTTGTTTTAACGATGCTATGGATTATATCAGTGGGTATAAGTCATGGAGAAGTTAGAAAAAAGTAGGTATTATGAAAGAATAAATTATGAATGAGTTTATAACAGTACCTAAAGTTTATCATTTGTCCATTATACTAATGGATCTCACGAGCTTTCTGTTGATTTTTGTGTGCTGCAGTCTTCAAGTTTTGGGTGAGATCACGATGGATGAAGGAATAAGGAGCGGCAAAACCCTAAGCTTGGGGATGACCAAGGAACCCCTAGGTAATACAAAAGGAAGACCCAAGCGTCTAAGCTTGGGGATGCCCCGGATTACATCCCCTCTTTCGTCTACAATATATCGGTATGTTACTTGGAGCTACATTTTCATTCATCACATCATATGAGTTTTGCTTGGAGCGCCTCATGCCATAGTTTTGCTTTATTTGCTTTTTAGTTTTCCACAATCATTTCTTGCTAGAAAGACCTTTTGAGAGGGACACACATTTATCGTGATTTGTTAGAATGCTCTATGTGTTTCACTTATATCTTTTGACCTAGGCAGTTGCTCTAGTGCTTCACTTATATCTTTTAGAGCATGGCAGTGGTTATATTTTATAGATATGATTACACTCTCATGCTTCACTCAAATCTGTTTGACAGTCTTTAATAGGAAGTGGTAATGTGCACGTGTTATAAGAGTAGTCCAAGAAGGATAGGTATTCAAAGGTATCGATGCAACAAACCCTGGGTCTGTTGCCCAGACTGTGCACAGGCCTACAGACAAGATTGTAGCACCCAAGATCAGACCAAGAACAAGAGATCCGTTCTTTGAAGAATCAAAGTGCAGATCAAGAAGACCAAGTCAAGCTAGAGAAACAAGATACAACTACGGGAAAACTCTCCCTTGCAGGGCAGGCGAGCCTGGTGAGGTCGGGGTTACCCCGGAAGCGGGCCTCCATATTGTCCCGGTAGGCTTGCCCCGGCTTGCGGAGGCGAACTACTCAACTGCACCACCTCACAGTGACGCAAGTCATCGATCAGTGCGGTGTCAAGCCCCTAAGTGACTAAGTGGCCACTTCATGCCACATGGAAGCCACTTCCTACGGGAAACACCTCCAAGTGACACCCGTCTCGAGATGTGTCAAGCAAGCAGGCGCGAAGCTGGAAAAAACAACCCGACAAGGCTTGCCGGGCGCACTGTGATGTGACGCTAAGCGGCACATTTAATGTGCTCTAGCCACCTGCAGAGCTAGGTATGATAGCACTGTTTGCTATCTAATCAGTATGTAAAAGGCTGATTTGCCAAGGTGGTGACCCCTTGATCTATAAAAGGAGGCCCATGTCAACTGTAGAGTGGATTCGGACCCTCACATATTCATATGTGCGTATCCGCTCTCGCCCCGAGGTAACCTTGTCGGGAAAGAGCGCTGCGTTCTCCACCATCAATCCACCAAAGTAGGAGTAGGGTTTTACGCCTCGTGGTGGCCCGAACCTGGGTAAAACTGCCCGTGATCTCTGCCGCGCTGTGTTACGCTTCTCCGCTCTTTGTGCAACGTGCCCATCCCCATGCTAAACCAAAAGGGGATCATGGCCCCATAGGTGGTCATGGTTTCCCACGACATCTTTGGCGCGCCAGGTAGGGGGAGTCACTTGAACGAACCCGAGAGTGTAAGCAGCGCATCTTCTTTATTGTCATTTTCTTCATCGACAGCTCCATCAACTATGACGCCCAAGAAGAAGCCCGGTGCTGCAGCTCACCCGTCCACCTCGAAGGTCCTGCCGCCAGCGACCGCCGACGTCGCGGGGACTGCGGGGATCCATGCATGGGGGTGTGGACGCTGCCGGGGCCGTGTTCAACGCAGGAGGCGTTGTTACCACCTCCCCCACGGCCAGAGCAGGAGCGGGAGGCACCGAAGAAGGATAGCACCAACAGCATCCCGGCGACCATGCTCCGCGAGGTATGGGTAGAGAGATTATTCCTTTTGCACCTCTCTGCCCGGCCGAGGGGCACAGCCACGGTAGTGACGCTCACTCTGGGGCGGATTTCAATCCTCCGGCCGCCCCCGTCGCGGGTGCGGTCGCAGGACATGCACCACCCACGGAGCAAGCTGGCCCAGCCAATGCTTCAAATGGAGCCATGGGTCCACACGCGCCACCACCTCGTCACCACGCCATCCAAGCGACTGGCTCCCGATGGCAGGAGCCCGATGCAGACACTATAGGCACCGTCGGGAGCCGAGCAACGCTGCGATCTACATCATCATCACCTATGCCAAGCACCGCTTCGGAGGCCATGGTGTCGGAGTAATGGGCCACGGGTAGGCTAACCCGAGTCCTAGAACCTTTCAAGACATCGGGGCAGGCTGCGCCCCTCAAGACCCCTGGACAAAGAGCCGCCTTCTGAGAAGTCGGCGGCAAGGCCACCGGCTAGCCACTCGCGGCCGAGTCCCAGGGACGACTTCAGGACAAACCGACTCCTGACTGACGACTTCCCAAGAAGCCGGCCTTGGGGAGTCGGCCCACGACTCCAGCAAAACCCCATGTCCTCATCAAGAGGGACAGGACAGGGGAGTGGCTACAGTGAAGACTGCTCCCACCCCTTTCCAAAGGCAAGCATGGTCATAGTATGCCGTACCCGTGGAGATCTCCGTGTGGCGTGGCACTGTTGCCATGCTGGCCCTGACATCAGCACCGGTGGACCAAATCCTGCGCCCACGACGGCTTGTTTGTACGACCTTTGGGCGGCGGGTCCACCGGCCAGCGGGATCCCAGAAGACAGCAAGGGCGCCACAAGTCGGACCCATCGAGAGCCGGCCCCCGAGAGTCGGCCAGCTCCGCCCCTGGGGCCCATGCGCCATTAACCATATGTGACGGAGAGTGGAAATAGTGATCGCCCGCCAGGCGGCGGGGCTGTTGCCACGACTCCATGACGAAGCCCGCGTCATTAGAAGCACGGCTACAGTAATCAGCAGCCGGCAAGACCCGCCTGCGGCGGACGCGGCCTGTCGGCTCCGTACCAAGCCAGTCGGCGGGGACCACCAGTCGGCGGTCCCCAGGAGTCGGCGGATAAGACATCGGCCAGAGAGACTGGCGGCTGGGCCCGCGTCCAGCCGGATTACCATTGTACTCCTGGGGGGTAGGCCTATATAAACCCCCCAGGGCACCCATGCAGAGGGTTGGAATCCATTAGTACTAGACCAGATCATATAGGAAAGAGAGAGCTAGCCTTGCCTTCTCCTACCTCTAGGAAACAGCTTAAGGAGCAATCGTGTAAACACTTTGCCATAGTGATCATGCGGAGACTCCGCAGAGCAGCAGTAGGGGTATTATCTCCCCGGAGAGCCCTGAAGCTGGGTAAGATTCGCCGGCGTGCATGTCTTCGCCTCATCCCGTTTCCAGGCACCGGCGACGTTCTACTCGCCCCCACCATGATAAGCCATCCTTTGGCATATGTCGCACCCAACCCCCGACATTTGGCGCCCACCGTGGGGCCTGGTGCACTGCCGTCCGGAGACCTGCTCTGGACGGGAACCCTTTTCCTCCCTGGCAAGCATAGCCAGCCAGGCACGCCAGATGGAGTCAGCGCTGACGCGCTGCGCGGTGTTGAGATCGCCTGCGCAGCCAGCTGCCTGGCCAAACTTGTCGGCGAGGTTCACCTCTCCGACGAACCTGCATCCAACGCAGGCACGGGTGGCTTCGAGAGCCTCCTCGCGGGCCTCCTCGATCAACTCCACGTCGCCAGCGAGCCTGCCGTGGACTTGGAGTCCGTAGGTTCCACCGACCCGATGCTGGTCGACTCCGACACCGCGTCGCTCGACGCGTTTCCCACTAATGTGGTGGTCTACGACGAGCCTCTCCCTCGTGCGGAGAGTGGCGGAAGCACCATCACCGAGGTGCTCGTCATCAGTCATGACGAGCCTCCCGGCGGAGGAGTGCATGACCCACTTGGCGTGGCGCTACAAGACCTGACTGTGCCCATTCCGGAAGACACTAACGCGGAGACTTTGGAGGCATGCCGCCTTCAGCTCATCGAAGGCGCGAAGAAGCTGGCTAGCATGAGACGCTTGTCAGAAGCCTACCAACAAGAGATGGATCGCGCTGTTGGCGGCTCGCCGGCCCCAGCAGGGCCCAGCCGCCTTGGCGCGGTCTAGCAGTGCGGCGTAGCCATCGCCAATCTGTTCGGGGCAAGTCGCCCTGTGTATGCTACACCAGCGGAGAACATCCGAGCCGCCCAGGCGGCGGCGGATGAGCTGGACAATTTCGAGGGCGAAGAGCGCCGCCTGATGATGGAGCAAGTCCAGTGGCTCCCCGACGCAGCTGCTGCGCAGAACGAGGCCGGCTCCCACACGGAGGCGCTGCAACGGCAAAACGACGACCTTCGCCGAGATCAAGGCGCGACGTCTCGAACGCCGACTGGCGGCGCCCGAGGAAGAAGAGACAAGGATCCGACTGTCAGCCACAGTCGGACTCACATTACCATAGAGCGCGACCGAGACGGCCGCCCGAGAGCAGTGGAACAATGGGATGACTGTCCGCCTCCTCCTCCTCGCAAGGAAAGGCGAGTCTCCCCACCGCCTGTTGATCATCCGACTCTCGGCGACCGCCTTCGCCGCCGAGAGGGAGTCGGGGAAAACGACGCCCGCCACCGGATCGACCGACTTCACCGATCCCTGGCGCTGGAAGAAGAAGATGAGTTGGGTCCGCCTTGTTTCGGTCCCCGCATTCGAGAGGAGCCCTTTCCCAAAGGGTTCACACTCCCAAGAGACACGCCCAAGTACACCGGCTCCGTGAAGCCGGAAGACTGGCTGGTCGACTACTCCACGGCTGTCAGCATAGCGAACGGCAACAAGCGCGTCACCGTAAAGTACGTTCCGCTCATGCTCCAGGGCACGGCCCGGACATGGCTGAACAGCCTGAAGCCCCGCAGCATCAATAGTTGGGTTGACTTCACCGAAGCATTCGTCCGCAACTTCACCATCACGTACAAGCGTCCTCCCAAGCCTCGTTAGCTTTCCTTGTGCATGCAGGGTCCCGACGAGTCGACTCGCGATTACCTCACGCGTTGGGCCGAGCTTCGGAACTCCTGCGAGGGCGTGCACGAGGTGCAGGCTATCGAGTACTTCACCGCCGGGTGCAGAGAGGGCACCATCCTCAAGCACAAGCTCCTCAGCGACAAGCCAGAAACCCTCGACGAGCTGCTGATCATAGCGGACAAGTACGCCACGGCCGACTCCTCCATGAAGGAAGAGATTCAAGTTAGCGCAACCGGCAAAGTGGCCCCTCAGGCTCCAAGAACTCCGGCGGGAGACGCCAGTCGGCGGCAACAGCAGAGCGACCACAAGCGCAAGGCCCCGCAGCCGGCTTCCAGCAGCCGGCAGGTCACGACAATTGAAGCCCAGCAGCCGGATGGGCAGCCTCCACCTAAGTGACAGAAAGGTGGCAAGCCCAACTGGTTGCCGGCCTTCTCCTATGAGCAGACTCTGGATGGTCCTTGCAAATTCCATAGCGGCGCGAAGTCGTCAAATCACACCACCCGGAAGTGCCACTGGCTCACCTGGATCGCCAAGGGAGATGGCCTCCTACCTCCCCCGCCTGCTAGGCAGCCGCTACCGCCTCCGCCCCAGCAGCCGGCTGTCAGGCCAGTCGGCGCAGTACAAGACGAATACCCCGAAGAGCACGGAGCCTACGTGGTGTTTACCAGTATGGCTGACGATCAGTGCAGCAGGCGGCTGCAGCGACAAGAGGTGAATGCAGTAGGATCAGAGACGCCAGAGTTCATGCATTGGTCCGAGAAGCCTATCGGGTGGAGCAGGGCTAATCACCCAGAGGTGATGCCGAGTCCGGGCTCTTATGCCTTGGTCTTGGATGCCACCTTTGCCACGGATAGACGAGCCACTCGTTTCTTGCGAGTTGTGATAGATGGAGGCAGCAACATCAACATCTTGTACAAGGACACCATGGAGAAACTAGGAATCAAGCAAAGACAGCTTCATAATAGCCGGACTGTGTTCCACGGCATTGTTCCTGGGCTTTCCTGCTCACCAATCGGCAAGATCCTGATGGACGTCCTCTTTGGAGACAAAGAGCACTTCCGCCGAGAGTCAGTATGGTTTGAGGTGGTGGACCTCGAGAGCCCATACCATGCACTACTTGGCCGACCCGCCCTGGCCAAGTTCATGGCAGTCCCCCACTACGCCTACCTCAAAATGAAGATGCCTAGTTCCAGGGGAATTCTGACCGTAGCCGGCGACTACCGGAAGTCGTCTGCCTGTGCGGCTGAGAGCAGTCGGCTAGCCGAGTCCCTAGTGATCGCAGCCGAGAAGCGGCTCCTTGAACGGGTTGTGGCGATGGCCGGCACTCAGCCAGAGGTGTCACCTAACCCAAAGGAGTCGAAGGCTGAGGGTTCGTTCCAACCAGCCAAGGAGACAAATAAGATACCCTTGGATCCGGAGCACCCAGAGAGGTACGCTGTCATAGGCGCAAACCTCGACAACAAATAGGAAGGGGAGCTCGTCGATTTCCTCCGTGAGAATCGGGACATCTTCGCATGGTCCCCCAAAGACATGCCAGGTGTACCGATGGAATTCGCCGAGCACAAGTTACATGTCCGATCTGATGCAAAGCCGGTCAGGCAGCCCCTGTGCCGCCTATCAGAAGAGAAGAGAAGAGTTATTGAAGAAGAGATTGCCCGACTCCTAGCAGCCGACTTCATTATGGAAGTGTTCTTTCCAGAGTGGCTAGCCAACCCGGTCCTGGTACTGAAGAAGAACAAGCAGTGGCGAATGTGTATTGACTACACGAGCCTCAACAAGGCCTGCCCCAAGGACCCGTTTGCTCTGCCAAGAATTGATCAGGTGATAGACTCCACCACCGGATGTGAGCTGTTGAGTTTTCTGGATGCATATTCAGGATATCACCAGATCAAGCTGAACCCAGCTGACAGACTGAAGACCGCCTTCATCACACCGTTTGGAGCCTTCTGCTACCGCACCATGACGTTCGGCTTGAGGAATGCCGGCGCCACCTTTCAGCATTGCATGCAGAAGTGCCTCCTCAAGCAGCTCGGCAGGAACGCCCACGTCTACATGGACGATGTGGTGGTGAAGACGGAACAACGTGGAACACTACTGGAAGACCACAAGGAGACCTTTGAGAACCTGCGCCGATTCCAGATCAAGCTCAACCCCGAGAAGTGCGTCTTCGGAGTACCAGCCGGCCAACTCCTTGGCTTCCTGGTCTCTGAACGCGGCATAGAATGCAACCCTGTAAAGATCAAGGCCATTGAGAGGATGGAGGTACCCAGCCGACTGCTGGACGTGCAAAAGTCCACCGGCTGCTTGGCGTCCATCAGCCGATTCATCAGTCGGCTGGGCGAGAAAGCTCTCCCCTTATACCGACTCATGAAGAAGACCACTTTTTTCGAGTGGAACCACAAGGCGGATGAAGCTTTTTTCCAGTTGAAAAAGATGCTGACTACTCCACCCGTTCTGGTGGCTCCAACTCCTAAGGAACCGATGCTCCTGTACATCGCCGCCACCAGCCGGGTAGTCAGCACGGTCATTGTAGTGGAACGCAAGGAGGAAGGCAAGGCACTACCTGTCCAGAGACCGGTATATTACCTGAGCGAAGTACTGTCAGCCACCAAGCAGAACTACCCCCACTACCAGAAGATGTGCTATGGCGTGCACTTTACCGCCAAGAAATTGAAGCCTTACTTTCCAGAGCATCCAATCACCGTGGTCTGCACGGCCCCACTTGCCGAGATCATCGGAAGCCGAGATGCTTCTGGCCGAGTGGCCAAGTGGGCTATAGAGCTGGCTCCCTACACCATCCACTACCAGCCCCGCACCGCCATCAAGTCACAAGCACTGGCCGACTTTCTCGTCGACTGGGCCGAGACCCAGTACCTACCTCCAGCGCCCGACTCCACCCATTGGCGGATGCATTTCGACGGCTCCAAGATGCGCACTGGCTTGGGAGCCGGTGTTGTCCTCACTTCTCCTAAAGGCGACAAGCTCAAATACGCACTGCAAATCCATTTTGCCACCTCCAACAACGTCGCCGAGTACGAGGCGCTCATTCACGGGCTCCGGCTTGCCAAAGAACTCGGCATTTGCCGGATCCTGTGTTATGGAGACTCGGACTTAGTGGTCCAGCAGTCGTCTGGCGACTGCGACGCCAAAGATGCAAACATGGCGAGTTATCGTTTCCTCGTACAACAACTCAGTGGGTATTTCGAGGGGTGCAAGTTCCTCCATGTGCCAAGAAACGACAACGGCCAAGCAGACGCCTTGGCACGAATCGGCTCTACCTGCCAAGCAATACCATCCGGCGTCGCCCTTCAACGCCTCCTCAAGCCGTCTGTCAAGCCTTCACCAGAATCAGACTCTATCTTCGTGTCGGCTCCTCCGGAAGAAGTCAGATCCGACTCCAGAGCCCCGGCAGATAGTACGGGGATTTCGGCAGATGGTTCCAAAGCCGCCATAGTCGACGCCGGCCCAGGGACTGCAGAACCCGGCCTGGGGACTGCGGCGGCGGGCTCGAAGACTCCAGAACTTGGCCCAAGAGCCGCGCCAGTCGGCCCGGGGACTTCATTAACCCAGCAAGCGATTGTTGACTCCACCCCGCCGCCTCCCAGCCAAGCCGCCCTCGTCCAAGTCACAGTTCTGGCAGTCGAAGAAATAGCAGCACCCTCATGGGCCCAACCCATCCTCAAATTTCTGGTGAGCAAAGAGCTGCCAACTGATGAGACCTTATCTCGGCAGGTACAATGTCGAGCGGCAGCCTACACCATAGTCAACAGAGAGCTGGTCAGGCGCAGTGTCACTGGTGTCTACCAGCGCTACGTAGAGCCATAGCAAGGCCAAGCAATTCTCGAAGACAACCACCAAGGCAAGTGTGGCCACCATGCGGCTTCAAGAGCACTCGTCGCCAAAGCTTTCTGACACGGCTTCTTTTGGCCAACGGCCTTAGAAGAGGCCAAGGAATTGGTCCAAAAATGCAAAGGGTGCCAGAAGTTCCGCTCCAAGCCGCATCAGCCGGCTTCTGCACTCAAGACCATTCCCATTGCCTGGCCTTTCGCAGTTTGGGGTCTAGACATGGTGGGACCATTCAAGAAGGCACGAGGTGGCTTAACTCACTTACTTGTCGCAGTGGACAAGTTCACCAAGTGGATAGAAGCGAAGACAATCAAGAAACTGAACGGTCCGACTGGCATGACTTTCATCTCCGATATCACAATTCAGTACGGCATACCACACAGCATCATCACCGATAACGGCACAAATTTTGCCAAAGGCGCCTTCGCCCATTTCTGTGCAACACATGGCATCCGACTGGACCTAGCGTCCGTCGCCCATCCACAGTCAAACGGCTAGGTGGAGCGAGCAAACGGCCTCATCCTGTCCGGCATCAAGCCCCGACTAGTCGAGCCTCTGGAGCATTCGGCTGGCTGCTGGCTCGATGAGTTGCCAGCCGTCCTCTGGAGTCTGTGCACGACTCCAAACAAGTCAACCGGCTTCACGCCTTTCTTCCTCGTCTACGGTGCTGAAGCCGTTATCGCAACGGACATAGAGTTCGACTCCCCGCGAGTCGCCATGTACACCGAGGAGGAAGCAGAAGAAGCACGTCAAGACAGCATCGATCTGCTGGAAGAGGGCCTGCTGTTGGCACTCAGCTGGTCAAGCATCTACTAGTCGAGCCTGCGCCGATACTACAACAGGAAGGTCAAGCCGAGATCTTTCCAAGAGGGCGACCTTGTGCTCCGGCTGATCCAGCGAACAGCCGGATAGCACAAGCTGTCGGCGCCTTGGGAAGTCCCTTTCATCATCAGCAAAGTACTGGGCAACGACTCCTACTACCTGATTGACGCGCAGAAGGCCCGAGCACGCAAGAGGGACGACTCCGGCAAAGAGACGGAGCGGCCATGGAATGCAAATCTCCTCCGAAGATTTTACAATTGATGCAGTATGTACCACGCTACCTTTTGTATTAAAGTACCAAGAGTTCGGGCCCCCCGAGACGAGCTCGGGGACTGCCCTCTTTTGTCTATATGATAAAAATTATGCCTACAAGTATGTTACTCTTTGTTATGCTGCTTGGCACCGGGCTCGATAGGTCGGCCCGGGGACTTGCCGCCTTGCACTATGAAATGCTTCCTGCAGCCGGACAAGTAGTGTGTGGCGTCTAAGCCATCTCCTGTCAGAAGCCGCAGCTCGCAGAGCGACTGTACGGTGGGCAGGAGTAAGGTAGAATGGGCGCTCGCATGAAAAATGGCTAAGGACCCAAAGCATAAAACATAGCTCAAGACGGCTTCCAGCCTTCCTTTTTCTTTTCACAAACCGACTATTAACCAGTCGGCTCACCGCCTTCTATCCAACTTGCTAAAAAACTCTAAAACGGCTAAGTACTTGCCTTCCCAAAGTAGCCAAGCGTTTGATCCAACGGCATTCTGCAGAGCGGCTGTCCGACTGGCAAGACAGGCAACTAAGGGAAAGCGGCAAAGGAAAAGGCCACGAGAGCAATGAGCAAGAAAAGATAGAATTCAGATAAATATTTACATAACATAGGCCCTTGGCCGAATCTTCGAGCAGAAGTTCAAAGTACACCCCGCGGGTGGAATTGTGCGAATTAACAAGTTCTTCAAAGACTACTAAAGCAGATAAAATAAAGATAAGGCGGCAGGTTAGGAAGCGGCAGATGGATTCAGAGGGTCAGAGGAGGCGGCAGCTTCAAGCGTTGGGGCGGCCGGCTGAGCAGTCTCTGCTTGATCGCCTCCAACGGCAGTCGGCTCGGTCGCACGCGGCTAGTTGCTGGAGGCGCGGTCGAGCTGAGGCTAGCCGTCTGCTCCATCTTCTGGTGCTTCCATCTCGCCTCCATCCTCCGCTTCGCCTTCCTCCTCGACACTGGAGCCGATCACCTCCGCCGAGTCCTCGCCATAGTCTGGGTTCATCCCAAACCACTCCGGCGGTACCTCCTCGCCGTCTTCAGACCGCTCGGGGACGAAGATGCTGGTGTCGGTGTACTCGGCGATCGCCGTGGCACGCTTGACGAGGGCGTCTTCCGTGGCTGCCAGCTCCGGCTGGGCCTCTGACCGGAGTGTGGCCAGCCGGTCTAGGTCCAACCCCGGATACCACGCCTTGATGAACTCCAAGGCCCGGCGCGCTCCAGCTCGGGCCGAGGAACCCTTCCAGGCCTCAAGACGACCAGCCGCGACCTCCAGCCAGTCGGCAGTCCGACTAGGGGTGCACGGAGCCTGCATGTCCGGCCATAGGGCGGCAATCGCCTAGGCGCCGACACATTGAAGCCGGCGCAGCATCCGGTGAGTCGGCCGAAGGCGAGCCTTGATGCTCAGGATATGCTCATCAAGGGTTCAGGGAGCGTCGGCGGCGATCTCTTCGCCTTCCGCCCTCCGACCTTCACGGTCAGCCTCGATAGCTTGGATGGCCGCCTGCGAATGCCCGGGAAAGAAGTCTACCAAGACGGAAGAAACGAAGAAGCAAGTCAAAAACCAGGAGTCGGCACAACTCATAATCGGCAGCTCGAAGAAAGAAAGTAAAGAAACTCACCATCAACAATGTCTTCAATCTCATGGAAGCCGGAGGCCAGCATTGCCTCCTTGTCAGTCCAGGAGGAGCGCTCGCTCGCAAACTCGGCCAGGAGGGCGGCTTTCGCCTCCTTCTGTGTCTTCGTAAGTAGCTCCCTCTGCTCTACCAATTGTGTGGCCAGCAGATCGCGCTCCATGGTGAGCTTGCTGCACTCCTCCCCCTTGGCACGCAACGCGGAGTTGGCTTCGCTCAGCTGCTATTGAAGAACAGCGTTGGCTTCTGAAGAGAAGGAAGAAAGAAGGCGTTAAGTCATCCATAAAGAAGGTCGTCGGGGAGATCCGGCCCGACTGCTCAGCAGTCGGCCCGAATCTCGAGGACTACAGCCCGCGGGTGCGCCAGCGCGCCCCCGCAAAGAAGAAAAAGGACTCACTCCGGCTCTCCGACAAGTCGGCGGTCCGCTTGCCCAGCTCTTCAACATTACGGTTGAAGGCAGTAACGCAGAGGTTGTGGTAGTCCTGCGACAAGTGTTTCAGACAAAAGTTAGTACCCAGAACTCACCAAGTGGAGTTCTGGGCCGCCTGCTCAGCAGCCGGCCCGAAACTCGGGGACTACACCCAGTGGGTGCGCTGGCGCGCCCCCACAGAGAGGAACAAGAAAACAAGGACAAAAGAGAAAACATACCCGGACGGCTGCCCGTGATGCCAGGTACGCCTTTGTGCAGTTCTGGATGGCGTCGCGCTCAGCTCGAAGCTTCGTTTGGACGTCCAGAAGTGCCTGGTTCAGCGGCCCTGTGCCGCCTCCTCGCACCCACCCAATGGGCGTGGCGCTCATCGCTTCGGCATCCGGGATCGCCGAGCTGGCGGTGTCGGTCTCCAGGGGGCGTGGCGCCGAGGTTGCCTTCTCAAGACGGCGGCGCGTTGGCGAGCCGACTTGAAGGAGTAGCCTCGCCACGGCCTCGTCTTCAGTCGACGGCACCGGAGGGTCTGCTGGCTGTTTGCCTTGCGCGCTCCCAGACGGCGGCGGAGGCGGCGGCAGAACGATCACGTCTGGCGTGGAGGAGTCGCCGCCTTCCCTCTCCATGACGGGGTTCTCGCTGCCGGCTTCCCCAGTCTACCCCGTGAACTCCGGAGGCGGCGGCGCAGAGTTCAGCGGGGTGACGAACACCGCCAATTGGCCGTGCGCGGCCTCCTCAGCCTGCCGCTTCGTCGCGGCGATGGCTTCGGCCTCCGCCAGTTTCTTCTTGGCGGAGGCCTCCGCCTTATCGGCCTCCACCTTCTCTAGGCGGGCGGCCTCTTCCTCGTTGCGCTTCTCTTGCGCATTCCGCTCCGTCACCTCCCGGAGGTCGGCAGCAGGGTCAATCCGCCGAGTGGTGGCGGACGTCTCCGCCGACCCCATGATGGAGGCGGCGAAAACCCTCTCAAGAGTGAGGGGAGCCCTGAAGCGAGGGAAGCAAGTAAAAGACTCAGACAAAAGCTACAAAGAAAGAATAAATCATTAAGACGAGATACTCACGCGGAGACCAGTGGCGGCTTATTTACTTCCTTGCGGAAGCGGGTGGCCTTCGCGGCCGCCTCGTCCCACTTGGTCGCCGCAGCCGAACTCTTGGGCTTCTTCGGCCGACTGCCGAACAAGGTCGGCACGGCTCTATGTTTTTCCCTGCCGCCTGGAGCACTCGGCGCGGCAGAAGAGCCCGTGCCGGGATTACTGGCTCCTAGCCGGTGGCGGGGGGCGACATTCTCATCATCATCAGGCCAGTCCTCTAGACTGGCCCCGAGCCGCGGGCCGCCTCCTCCCTCGGCGTCGTCTTCCAAAGCCGCCGCCCCCAGATCGGGATCATCAACGTCGCTCTCCGCCCGGTCGGCGAGGAACTCGCGGACTGGCCCCATGGTGCCGGCTGGTGGATGGAGGAGGGGATTCTGGCCAAAGCCGACTGGTCAGGTCGCACAAAACAAACTCGGCAAGAAATAAGACAATTCAAAGAAAGAAAGAAAAGGCAACTCACTGTGGGTGGGGGGTTGGCGCGGGAATACGGCTCCTTGCCGAACCGTCAGTCCTCCAGGAGCTTGCTGTCCGAGAGGTAGTTCACCATGTAGGCCACCTCCTCGTGAGGCATGTCCTTGGTGCACATCCGACTTGGGTCATGGCGCCCGCCCATTTGGCATATCATGTGGGGGCGGCCTTGGAGCGGGAGAACTCGGCGCGCCACGAAGGCGGCCAGCAGGTCCGGACCAGTCAGGCCCTCCGACTGCGTCAGCACTCGGAGTCGCGCGACGGCGCCGGCTCCCGCAAGCGTCAGCGACTTGGCCCGAAACGACCAGTTGGGCAGTCTCCCAGCCGGCGGGCCGGCTTCGAAAGCCGGCAGGTTGACCCAATCGCCCCCCATGAAGACGCTCTTCACGTAGAAGTACGATCGCTGCCACATCTTCACCGACTTTATCAGCTTGATGGCAGGAAAGGGGTTGTCGGCCCCCGACCACCGCACGGTGATGAATGCGCCGCACTGAGCCGGCACGCCTGCTGCCTGAGTGCCGAGCTTGGAGTAGAAGAACTCCCCCCAGAGCTAGAGGGTGGGGAGGACTCCGAGGAAGCCTTCGCACAAGGCCACGAAGGCGGACAGCAGCACCACCGTGTTGGGCCTGAGGTGGTGCGGCTGGAGGCCGTAGAACTCCAGAAAGGAGCGGAAGAAGCTGCTCGCCGGCAGCCCCAATCCGCGTAGGCAGTGCGAGCGGAAGACAACCCGCTCGCCCTCCTCCGGTGCCGGAGAGATCTCCCCCTTGGCGCAAGGCATACTCGCACGTAATCATCGCCTGGAAGCCGACGAGTCTTGCGGAGGAACTCGATGTGGTCGTCGTGGACTTCTGAGCCATCCTAGGTGCCGGAATGCACCGAGGGAGGCGCAGCGGCAGAAGAAGAACTCATTGTGAGCGGATCGCCGCGGCGTTCGGCAAAGCTTGGGCGCGCGGCGGTCCGAGGAAGAAGGAGAAGATGAAGAAGAGCAAGGAGTAGCGTGGAGAAGGGGCGCGCATGCTCCGCCGCGCCCCCCTCCTCCCCCTACTTATAGCCTCATGGGCTGTGAAGCCGAGGGGGCAGTCATGGGATTTACTGCGCCCACGGCCCCACGACCCCCCACATTTCCACGACAAAGTTACTGCATGCAGTAACTCCATGGGAATCCCAACCGTCCGCCTGGGCCACAGCGGATCCGCTCGGGCGCCGAGGCGCGGTAGTGGCGGGCCCCGCCTACGGGCCTGTCCCATCACGCGCGTAGGCTGGCAGATTGGCCCGGCCGCGTGTTATCACGTGACAGGCCCAGAACGGGTGGCGGCCTGGAGGCTTATCCAGCACGCTACTTGGATCCCGCCGCGACGTTCGAAATATTGTGCGAGTCAGAGTTGGGCGTGTCCGACTCCTTCTAGCCGGCCCGGCAAAAGTCAAGCAAGATCCATGTCTCGGGCACCCAGAAAGAGAAACTGCTGAGGCTCCTCGGCCGATCGTCCGTGGCGCCTCATCAGCTTCGGGGACTACTGTCGGAGTAATGGGCCACGGGTAGGCTAACCCGAGTCCCAGAACCTTTCAAGACATCGGGGTAGGCTGTGCCCCTCAAGACCCCTGGACAAAGAGCCGCCTTCTGAGAAGTCGGCCGCAAGGCCACCGGCTAGCCACTCGCGGCCGAGTCCCAGGGACGACTTCAGGACAAACCGACTCCTGACTGACGACTTCCCAAGAAGCCTGCCTTGGGGAGTCGGCCCGCGACTCCAGCAAAACCCCATGTCCTCATCAAGAGGGACAGGACAGGGGAGTGGCTACAGTGAAGACTGCTCCCGCCCCTTTCCAAAGGCAAGCGTGGTCACAGTACGCCGTACCCACGGAGATCTCCATGCGGCGTGGCACTGTTGCCATGCTGGCCCTGACATCAGCACCGGTGGACCGAATCCTGCGCCCACAACGGCTTGTCTGTACGACCTTTGGGCGGTGGGTCCCACCGCCCTGCGGGATCCCAGAAGACGGCAAGGGCGCCAGAAGTCGGACCCGTCAAGAGCCGGCCCCCGAGAGTCGGCCAGCTCCGCCCCTGGGGCCCATGCGCCATTAACCATATGTGACGGAGAGTGGAAATAGTGATTGCCCGCCAGGAGGCGGGGCTGTTGCCACGACTCCATGACGAAGCCCGCGTCATTAGAAGCACGGCTACAGTAATCAGCAGCCGGCAAGACCCGCCTGCGGCGGACGCGGCCTGTCGGCTCCGTACCGAGCCAGTCGGCGGGGCCCACCAGTCGGCGGTCCCCAGGAGTCGGCGGATAAGACATCGGCCAGAGAGACTGGCGGCTGGGCCCGCGTCCAGCCGGATTACCATTGTACTCCTGGGGGGTAGGCCTATATAAACCCCCCAGGGCACCCATGCAGAGGGTTGGAATCCATTAGTACTAGACTAGATCATATAGGAAAGAGAGAGCTAGCCTTGCCTTCTCCTACCTCTAGGAAACAGCTCAAGGAGCAATCGTGTAAACACTTTGCCATAGTGATCATGCGGAGACCCCGCAGAGCAGCAGTAGGGGTATTATCTCCCCGGAGAACCCTGAAGCTGGGTAAGATTCGCCGGCGTGCATGTCTTCGCCTCATCCCGTTTCCAGGCACCGGCGACGTTCTACTCGCCCCCACCATGATAAGCCATCCTTTGGCATATGTCGCACCCAACCCCTGACAAATGGCATGGGCCCAGCTGCTACTGAGATTTCCGCCGGCGGCTAATCAGATTGATGACTGGAGAGCCACCATTCAGAGCCTGATTGGCTTTGCCGAGGCTGGAGGATCACAACGAGCTGGCATGCCATAGCCTCCCCAGACGACGACGACGGCCCGCGCTGCTTGCCATGCGGAAGGGGCCACCCCATAGTGCAATCCCCGCCGCGGCACCCAGCGCGAGGGCCACACGACCAAGAGCTTGATGACGTCTGGATGGCTTCATCCGATCCTCGAGCACGTCGAGACCAACGGCGAGCCCTGGAGAACAGGCAGAGGGAAGTTGCGCGCGTCACCGTCGAGCGACACAACGACAACCACCACCAGTCAAATGGGCGCGATGGCCCCGACGTAGACGAGCCTGCACTCGATGGGGGTGGGTACCTTCCTTTCGAGGCTGGGTGCCCTGCCTTCACCCATGAGCTGCGGCAAGTTCGTTGGTCGTCCCCTCGCAAGTTCAAGCCAGAGATACCAGAGAAGTATGATGGGAGACTGAATCCGGCAGAGTTCTTGAGCATCTATAGAATCATTGTTCAAGCTGTCGGGGGAAGAGATGAGAAGTTTTTTGCCAACTACTTCCCTTTGGCACTCAAGCCAAATGGGAGGTCTTGGCTGATGCACTTACCAGAGAACTCCATCTCAACATGGGCTGACTTGTGCCACGAATTCATTGGCGCCTTCACGGGCAGCCATCAAGAACCAGGGCGGCCCAGTGATTTGCAGCTTCTCTCGCAGAAGGAAAGAGAGACTCTACGAAAGTACATGCAGAGGTTTATCCGAGTCCACAAAAATATTCCAGACATCCACCCGGCTGCTGTGATAGCGGCATTCCAATCCAACGTGCGCAATCATCGGATATGTTCCAAGATGAACGTTCGATTGCCCAAGATTGTGAAGGAGCTTTACACCATGGTGGACAAGTGTGCTTGGGTAAAGGAGGGGAGGAAACTCCCTGGGGAAGAAAATGGCATCAACATCGACTTAGAGGATGATGACGAGGCCACCAGACAGAAGAAGAAGAACAAGAAGCGCAACAAGAGGCACAAGGATAAGGCAGTAATGACCGTCGAGGAATCGGGCACACCTAGTACCGGCAAGAAGGCTAAGGCAAAAGCCCCTGGCAAGGAAGTTGCCGTGTGCACTGATTGCCGGGAGGCTGCGGCTGCCGAGAAGGCTGGGAATTGTGATGGTCCGTACTGCAAGCTTCATCAGACCAACGGTCACGATCTCCAGGAGTGCCATCAAGTTGAACAGCTCATCAAGAGGCAGATGGCTGAGTATGAGAAGCGTGATAAAGAGAAATATCAGAATGGCGCTGGGGGGAAGGGCCGAGGCAGCAAAGTAAGTCACCCTGGCAAGGCTCCTCGGAATCAAGGAAAACCCGCCAGAGGCCGTGGGAAGGAAGATTGTAATGATGAAAGTGATGGAGGGGATGAAGAGGAAACCAGTGAGCAGGAATTCCAGAAGGCTGGTGACGCCCTGTGCATTTGCGGGGGTGCATCTCTGCACTCCTCTCACTGCCAACTTAAACAGTGGGCACGTGAAATCAATGCCATGGAGCCAGCGGAAGATTCTTGAAATCCACTCAAGTGGTCACGCGCCCATCATCTTTGACAAAGAGGACCACCCCAACCGCACCATTGCGGTGGGGTGCTTGCCATTGTTGGTCTCACCAACGATCCGCAACCTCAAAGTCACAAAGATGTTGGTTGACGGCGGGGCCGGGTTGAATCCGATTTCTCCCATGGTCATTAGAAAACTTCAGATAGTGGAGGAAGAGCTTGAGATGACCGGCACGTTCCAAGGGATCAACCGTGGCAGGAGTCATCCTAAGGGGAAGATCACGTTACCGGTGACATTCGGGGGAGAATTGAATTACTGGATTGAGAAGGTTGTGTTTGACGTGGTCGACCTGCCCCCGCCGTACACCAGAATCCTTGGACACCCTGCTCTGGCCAAATTCATGGTGGCATCCCACTATGCCTACAGCATGTTGAAGATGCCAGGGCCAGTGTGTCATTTCTGTTCCGTCAGATGAGAAGGGCACAATCATTTGCGTGGACAAGATGTATCGGCAAGTAGTCGCGGCAGAGGCCACTGAGGCCATTGTTCCCACCATGGAAAGCAAGAGAAAGAAGAGAGGAAGCAAGGATGCTAGCAAGGAATCCGGGAAATGTATCTCCTCGGAGAACATTGTGCCCGTTGATGACTTGCCAGAGAGTTCCAACACCAAGAGATCCAAGGCTGCTGCACCCCATGTGAAAAAGGTCCCGGCAGGGCTGGCTGGAACTGATGGTACTTTCACTATTAGTGCCACCCTTGATGACAAATAGGAGAGCGTGCTCGTTGCCTTCCTACGGGTGAATATCGATGTGTTTTCCTGGCAACCATCTAATATCCCCGGTGTTCCCAGGGAGGTAATCAAGCACCACCTTGATGTCTGCCCACATGCATGACCCGTCAAGTAGAAGGTCCAAAAGCAAGCCTTGGAGCGGCAACAGTTCATTGCCGAGGAGATCATGAAACTTGAGGCAACTCGTTTGGTTAAAGGAGTACTACACCCAACATGGCTAGCAAACCCAGTGGTCATGCGGAAGGCTAATGGGAAATGGAGGCTTATATAGATTTCATGGATCTGAACAAGGCATGCCCGAAGGACCCTTTTCCATTGCCGTGCATCAACCGAATCATGGATTCCTCATCCGGATGTGATTTGCTCTCCTTTCTGGATGCATACTCTGGGTGTAGTCAAATCTTTATGTCCGAGGAAGACCAAGATAAGACCTCGTTCATCACCCCATGTGGCACATACTTCTTCGTGCGAATGCCTTTCGGGTTGAAGAGTGTTGGGTCCACTTTTGCAAGGGCAGTCCAGATTGGTTTTGGGCCACAATTTCACTGAAAGATTTAAGCCTGCATGGATGATATGGTGGTCAAGACCAAGGACAGATCAACCCTCACCCAGGACTTAGAAGATACGTTCGCTAATCTGCGCAAGATCAACTTGAAGTTGAACCCGGAGAAGTGTGTGTTGGCATGCCTTCTGGCAAGCTACTTGGTTTCTTTGTATCCCACCACGGGATAGAGGCCAACCTTGACAAGATCAAGGCTATCGAGAAGATTCAGACACCTAATATAGTTAAGGATGTGTGGCGTTTGACTAAGTGTATTGCCGCGCTTAGCAGATTCATCTCCAAGTCTGATGAGCGCACCTTGCCATTCTTCAAAATATTGAAGAAGGCAGGACCCATGAAGTGGACTCGAGAGGTAGATGCAGCACTGCAATATTTGAAGACCTACTTGTCTTCTATGCCCACTTTGGTTGCTCCCAAACCACAAGAGCCGTTGCTGCTATACCTGGCGGCAACTAATCAAGTGGTTAGTGCAGCACTGGTGGCACAACGGGAAGTGGAAGAAGCGGCAGCCTCAGCCAGTGTCCCTTCCGGGGAGAGAGTGAGCACAGTCCGACAAGACTAGACATGGATCAAGATAGAGGAGAGCACGACAGCGGAGGCAACCCCAAGGACGCAGCAAGGAAGAAGGTGGTGCCGCGCCCAGTATACTTCATCAGCTCCCCATTGCAGGGGGCTAGATCTAGGTATTCTAGCATGCAAAAGTTGATTTGTGGCCTCGTCATGGCCTCAAAGAAACTGTGCCACTACTTCCAAGCCCACGAGATCACAATTGTCACCCGCTTTCCCTTGCAAGGGATACTCCGAAACCCTGAGGCTACCGGTAGAATAGTTGAGTGGGCATTGGAGTTATCCAGCTTTGGTTAAAGTTTGAAAGCACATCAACAATCCAGAGCAGAGCATTGGCAGAGCTTATTGCAGAATGGACGCCAACCCCTGATGAAGAGGTAATGGAGAGAGTTATTCCTGGCAAGGAAGCGCCCCAAGAATGGATCATGTACTTCAATGGTGCCTTCTCCCTGCAAGGTGCAGGGGCTGGCGTGCTTCTCGTTGCTCCCACTGGAGAGTACCTGAAGTACATCATCCAGATGCATTTTCCCCAGGAGGAGGCGGCCAATAACACTGTTGAGTACGAAGGGCTCCTTGTCGGGCTCAGGATTGCAACGGAGTTGGGAATCAAGAAGCTGATCATCCGCAGAGATTCACAACTTGTGGTGAGACAAGTCAATAAGGATTACTGAAGTCCATTCATGGAGGCATACGTTGAGGAAGTGAGAAAGCTGGAGGAGCGCTTTGACGGATTGCAAACGGAGCACATACCCCATGCGGAAAACAACATTGTTAATCATCTATCAAAGTGTGTTGCGCAAAAGCTCCGTGCGAAACCAGGAACTTTTGTTCTCCATCTTAATCAGCCCTACATATCCCCGGCAACGATGGCCCGGAAGAGGAGGAAACTGGACTCCGGTAAGCCTCTCCCGGTAGAGCCTCTTGAGGCTCCCAATAGAGATCTTGACGGGAACAACTCCCCTTCAGCTACTTAGCTACCCCTCCCACCAGACCACTGGTCCTCATGGTCGAAGGGTGTGCTCCCATGAAGAAGGAAGTGCCGCTAGTCCTCGTTGCGGAGCCCCAGGCTCCAACATTGGCACGACACATAGTCCATTTCCTCCAAACCAAATAACTTCCCGAAGAGCAAGATGAAGCTGAAAGAGTAGCCCGGAGGGCCATTATGTATCATTTTTTGATGACACACTATACAGAAGAAGGCCCAACAGTGTGAAATTGAGGTGCTTTTGTCGGGAAGAAGGAAAGGAACTAATGGCAGAAATACATAAATGCATGTGCAGATCCCACATTGGATCAAGGGCTTTGGTTGGGAAAGCATTCCGGAAAGGATTCTATTGGCTCACAGCCCTCCAAGATGCGGTCAAGCTAGTCACCAAATGTGAAGCCTGCCAGTTCCATTCCAAGAATATCCATCTGCCTGACAAAGCTCTCCAGACAATCCCTTTGTCATGGTCGTTTTTGGTCTGGGGCTCGATATCCTCAGCCCTTTCCCTTGTGCTACCTGGGGCTATGAATTCTTGCTCATTATAATCGACTACTTTACAAACTGTCCGGAAGTAGAAGCCTTGGGAAAGGTGACTGCTCAGTCAACTATCAAGTTCTTGAAAGAATTGGTGTGCCGCTTCGAAGTCCCTGCCCAGATCATCACTGACAATGCCACCCATTTCACGAGCCACGCCTTCATGCAATATGTTCATGCTGTCAGGACCCCGATTCCAACTCACATCGATCTAGCCGGTAACACCTCATATCACATTGCGGCCTCACGCACGGTATCCCCACGGGTGTCGCCTTACCATGGCCCGGGACCATTTGCGCCTTTTGGCTCACGTATATGATAGTGTCGCTTGCATCCATATGACAGAGAACCCGGGCCGACATGGCTAGTCGTGAACCCAAAGCGGCGCAGACCTATGGAGATAGGCATACATGAATCACATCGAGCATGTCGGTCATCAGCGAGTGAATCCGGGCTGTAGCACTGGGCTAATAGGACTCCGGCGAACCCGGGCTGTACCAGGCTAGGCAGGACTCCGGATGTCACCGCGTGACATTTCCCCGAAGGGACAGACATAGGAACGAAGTGAAACACATGCCGGCCAGTCAAGTGTCCTGAGCAGTAGTGCTAGGCTAGCAGGACTCCGGTGAACCGGGCTGTAGCGGACTACTATGGCTCGAGGAACACTAGACTAAATTTCCCCATAAGAAAGGCTGCCAAGGATAAACAACTAGATTGTCGGATCCCACTCATACCAATCATTTCAATCATACACACAATATGCCTGATATGAGTACATACAAAACGGCATCACAACAATACTCTACAACTCAAGTACTTTATTTAAAAGCTCCAGAGAGCCATACATAACATGTTCATACAGATAGGGGTCACATGACCCGACACTCAAGTCATTCAAGCATACAAGCACATGTGGAAGCAAATAGTCTGAGTACAGACACTAGAAAGCAAGAAGGCTTCTCGAAGCCTGTCTATCTACATAGGGCCCTCCATGGCCAGGATCACCACCTGGGTGGCGAGTTACTCATCGACGTCGAGGTCTACATAAAACCCATCAGAGGGGGCGGTGTTGTCGTCTGAAAACAGTAATTAAGCAAACATGAGTACAAAGGTACTCAGCAAGTGATACATCAGAACCTACTATACATGCTCATTCTCAAGAAAGGTGGTGGGGTTATTGCAGCCAGCCAGCTTTGACTCTTGGCTAAGCTATCCTACAGAACTCCACTAGTAAAATAGTTTTCGCACACGAGTCCACTACTCACCAACACAATACTCCACCGGGGATCCTCCCTCATCATCCTACGAGAGGGCCATCCTCGGTACTCACACTTATATTGAGTCTTTTAGTAGTATCCATTAACTTGTCTATGAACTGTATAGGCAACCAAGTAGTCCTTTACCGCAGAAGCGGCTATTCGAATAGTTTTATACCCTGAAGGGGTGTACTTCTTCATACACGCTTTCACCACTTACCGCTGTTTACACGACATGTACTCGGCAACCTTCAAGCGGAAGCCCAACGAGGGTGTCAGCCACGGCCTACCTAAACACTCAAGCCTCTAGTCCAGGTTTATCGCCTATTCAGGTTCCATCTGTAGGGAGTCCGGCCGAGGTTTCCACATACAGCCCCGAACGATGTGAACAGGGTTCTCGAGACACCAAACGGGTGACTCGGTACACCGTGCCACGGTGTATCTACCGCAACATAGCCCACCCCTAGGGTTAGCGCTACGCACGGCCGCCAACACATAACCTACAAACACCAGAAACTAATTCCAACTCATGGATAGAGTACTAGGGTGATTAAGAAGCCGAGAGGGTCAATTAAGGATCCCAATGCATGGTAGTAGCTGATTCTTAAAATCACACATACGGATCTCAGTTCTTATGGACGGCCTCAATGAAACAACCCACCATGTACTCCTACATGGCCTCTCATCGATACCTTTACCAAATCATGTTCAACACATCCCTCACATTACCGACGTAATCATTTCACTCTAGCCCATCACCTAGATGAACCAGACCTGACACAACTCTAAGCATAGCAGGCATAGCAAGGTAGGAAACACAAACATGGCTCAATCAACTCCTACACATGCTAGTGGGTTTCATCTAGTTACTGTGGCAATGACAGGTCATGCAGAGGATAAGGGTTCAACTACCATAGCACACGGCAGTTTGAATCTCGTTGTCTTAATGTAGTAAACAAGAGCAGAAGCGAGAACATGGGTGACGGTGTCCTGGACTAGGGGGTACTCACCACGTCGTCTCCCGATCTATTAGATTGGGCCGAGGTCCCCGTGGCCATATACTCATGGGCCAGTTCGGACGGCTACTGCATACAAGGAAGATTCCACAAGACTTGGCGATCAAGACAAGGACTTCTCCCCACCGGCGTATTCGGCTAGGACTCTTGTTATCCTAGGCCTCCGATGCATTATATAAACCGAGGCCAGGCTAGTCCATAGAGATACAATATATACAACAATCATACCATAGGCTAGCTTCTAGGGTTTAGCCTCCTTGATCTCGTGGTAGATCTACTCTTGTACTACCAATATCATCAATATTAATCAAGCAGGACGTAGGGTTTTACCTCCATCAAGAGGGCCCGAACCTGGGTAAAACATCGTGTTCCCTGCCTCCTGTTACCATCTGGCCTAGACGCACAGTTCGGGACCCACTACCCGAGATCCGCCGGTTTTGACACCGGCATTGGTGCTTTCGTTGAGAGTTCCGCTGTGTGATCGACAAAAGGATCGATGGCTCGCCTGCAGATCAACTGCGACTTCGGCATCTTCGTCACTAGTTCAACTGATCAGTGCGGGTTTGACCCGGGCTTAACCACTGTGTCACTGACGTGTGGCCCCCACACGTCAGGTTTGACCTGGTCAGCCCTGCTGATGCCTCTGTGACGTCACGCTGACGCAGTAATTGATTTTCTAGATTTTAAATAATTCAGAGAATTTCAGAAAATAGTTAAAACTTCTAAAATTCCTAGAAATTAAACCGTAGCTCAGAATGAAATAATTTATATATGAAAAATTATCAGAAAATGCAAGGAATCCATTTATGCCAGTTTCATGCATGAAAAACCAACTTATACTTGCTGTATAAGTGAAAACGTAATAATGGCATGTTATATACTTAATTTGGGATTTGCATATGAACCCTTGGTTCATATGGACTTCAACCAAATTGATGCTACATGCATTAGGGCAAATCATAGCATCTTTGAAATGTCCTCTTCATGCATCATATTGTTGCATATGGTTGTTTATTGATTGCCGGCACCGTCCCTTCTCAATAGGTTCTACTCCGGAAGGTGTTCCGAGTACCTGTGTGAGGAGCAGTGCTTCTTCGTGGATCTATCAGGCAAGCAACCCCCCTTGAGCATTTCGATAAATCCCACTCTCTCGCTCCTGCTCCTTATACTGCATTAGGACAACAACGATTCAAACTGCTACTTTCTGCTGCGGTAGTTGAACCCATTCCTCTGCATGACCTATCATTGCCACAGTAAATAGTTGAAACCCACTAGCATGAGTAGGATTGCTTGAGCCTTGATGTGCCTACTCATCCATGCTTGATTTCTTTATGCCAGCTATGCTTAGAGTTGTGTCAGGTTTGATTCACCGGGAATGAATCAGAGTGGTGAACATGTCCTACCGGTAAGGCTAAGTGTGTGAACACGTTTTGGTAAAGGTAGAGATGAGAGGCCATGTAGGAGTACATGGTGGGTTGTCTCATTGGAACCATCCCTAAGCACTGAGTTCTGTGTATGTTATCCAAGTCTAGTTACTACCACGCATTGGGTTCCGGTTATCCGGCCCCTCTCGGCTTATTAATCCATTCGATCTCTGTCCAGGAGTTGTAACTAGTTCTGGCTTTTGTAGGTAGTGCTACTTGTCTACCAGGTGGTGTCCGACGGGACGGGCTTGGGACAGACTAGGCACCATGGCACGGTGTACCAAGTGGCACCCGGATGGTGGGCTTGGGAACCCTGCACACATCGTTTGGGGCCGTGAGCGACACCCCGGCCGGATCTCCTTGCGGATGGAACCCGAATAGGCGATAAACCTGGACAAGAGACTTGTGTGGTTACTCAGGTCGTGGCCGACACCCTCGCCCGGCTTCCGCTTGAAGGTTGCCGAGGTACATGACGTGTACAGGGCTATAAGTGGCGAGAGCGTGTGTGAAGAAGTACACCCCTGCAGGTTCAATATTATCTATTCGAATAGCCGTTTTCCTCGGATATGGAAACTTGGACTTATGTAGTACATAGACAACTTGAAGTGGATACTCTAAAATCCGCAAGATAAGCGTGAGTGCTATGGATGGCCTTCTCGTAGGGAGACGGGAACGGATCCATAGTGGAGTATTGATAAGGTGAATATGTGGACTCGTGTGCGTCTTCTCCCCTCAAAGAAGTTTCTAATACTCGTAGTATAGGCTAGCCACTGAGTCAAAGCTGGCTTGCTGCTGTTAAAACTCCACCACCCCCTTGGTTGATAATGTTGCATATGTTGATAGTTCTGATGTAAGACTTGCTGAGTACCTTTGTACTCACGTTTGCTTATTTATGTTTTGCAATTGGTTACCTTAGTGACTTCGATGAGTAGCTTGTATCCCAGCTACGATCTTGTACCCTTGGGAGGGTCGTGTTTAGTCAGGCTTCTTAGTCTTTTCCTTTTGTAGTTGTCTGATCTCAGACATGTAATGCTTCCGTTGCTTGTATGCTCTGAATGATGGGACATGAGACCCCTGTTTGTATTGAATGCTATGTGGATCTTCTAGGCCTTTATCTATATGAGTTTGAGTTATGTTGTGATGCCATGTTGTACAACACATACTTGCATGTTATGCGTACGTGTAACATGTATTGCTATGTGTGGGATCCGACAACCTAGTTCTTTACCTCCGATAGCCTCTTTTATGGGGAAATGTAGTCTTGTGCTTCCATGAGCCATAGTAGTCCGCTACAGCCCAGTTCACCGGAGTCCTGCTAGCCCAGCACTACTGCTCCGGAACACTTGACTGGCCGGCATGTGATTCACTTCGTTCATGTGTCTGTCCCTTCAGGGAAATGTCACGCGGTGACATCTGGAGTCCTGCCTAGCCTGCTACAGCCCGGGTTCCTGGAGTCATGTTAGCCCAGTGCTACATCCCGGATTCATACGCTGTTGACCAACATGTTCGTGGTTGATTCATGTATTCCTGTCCCTGTAAGTTAGTGCCACATTGGGTTCACGACTCGTCATGTCGGCCCGGGTTCTCTGTCATATGGATGCTAGCGACACTATCATATACGTGAGCCAAAAAGCGCAAACAGTCCCGGGCCAGGTAAGGTGGCACCCGTGGGAATACCGTGCGTGAGGCCGCAAAGTGATATGAAATGTTACATGCTAGATCGGTGTGACTTAGGATCGGGGTCCCGATACCTTATCATACCGCTGGGCGGTTATGATCTGATCCAAAAGGTTAGGCTTCGCCACCAGGGTGGATAGAAATCCTCGAGGAACAATGTGAAGATTGAGCTTACAAAATTCCTCGTATAGAAGTGGTTGACTTTGTTGTAACATCAGGTTGTTACAATAAGATTTACAACTTAGCGCATCAGCCATGACATTGGCTTTGCCCGGGGTGTAAGTTATTCCTAAGTCGTAATCCAAGATCAACTCGACCCAACGTCTTTGCCTGAGATTCAAATCCGGTTGGGTGAAGATATATTTCAAACTTTGGTGATCGGTGAAGATCTCGCAATGATTACCGAGGAGGTAATGTCACCAAGTTTTAAGTGCATGGACTACAACTGCAAGCTCTAAATCATGAGTGGGATAATTTTCCTCATGTGGGTGTAATTTCCGTGAAGCATAGGCAATTACCTGACGATCTTGCATGAGTATGCAACCTAGTCCTTGTCGCGAGGCGTCGGAATAGATAATAAAGTCCTTGGAGAAATCTGGTGGTACCAGTACGGGAGCAGATGTCAGGCATCTTTTCAGTTCCTGAAAGCTGAACTCGCACTATGGGTTCCACTCGAACCTTTTATCTTTCTTGAGGAGTTCAGTTAGAGGTTTAGCAACCTTGGAGAAATTCTCGACAAAGCGGCGGCAATAGCTCGCTAAGCCAAGGAAGCTCCGAACTTGCTTGACCGTCTCAGGTGGAGTCCAATCAAGGACAGCTTGAACTCGCTCGGGATTGACAGCACTACCCTTACCAGAGATTACATGGCCTAGATAGGTCACTTCTGGCAACCAAAATTCACACTTGGAGAATTTGGCATAAAGGCGATGCTCTCGAAGTTTCGTCAATACCAGCCTTAGATGTTCGGCATGTTCCTCTTCATTCTTGGAGTAGATGAGTATGTCATCGAGGTAAACTACGACGAATTTATCCAAATACTCCATGAAGACCGAGTTCATTAACCGGGAGAAGGTGGCTGGGGCATTGGTTAAACCGAAGGACATAACGTGTACTTGTATTAGCCATAACGAGTAACAAAGGCCGTTTTGGGAATGTCCCCGTTTCTGATTTTGATTTGATTGTAGCCCAACCTCAAATCCATCTTGGAAAAGACTGAGGATCCAGCGAGCTGATCATACAGATCGTTGATCCTGGGAAGCAGATACTTGTTCTTGATAGTGACCAAGTTGACAGGTCGGTAATCTACAACCATCCGATCCGTTCCATCCTTCTTTTTGACAAAGAGGACGGGGCAAGCCCAAGGAGAGGAACTAGTATGGATGATGCCCTTTTTCAAGGACTCATCGAGTTGGTTCTTAAGCTCGGCTAGTTCTAAGGGTGCCATCTTATAGGGTCTTCTAGAAATTGGAACGGTTCCTGGAACAAGGTCTATCACGAACTCGACATCCCTGTTAGGTGGAACACCTGGCAGTTCTTCTGGAAATACACCCAGAAAGTCTCGGACTACCGGAATATCCTCAAGGTCTGGAAGGGGGTTGGCATTTAGGGAGTAAAGCTGGCGCTTGGCCACTCGAGTTAAGACATTGACTGTCTTGCCCGATGGATGAGTAAGTTGAACGGTTCTAGTGGCACAATCAATCTTAGCGTAATGAGCTGACATCCAGTCCATACCGAAGATGATGTTAATGTCCGAGGACTTGAGAGCTATTAAAGATGCAAGGAAGACAAGTCTATCAACAAGAATTTAGTTCCCATGGCTTACTCTAGAAGTTTGCCATTTGGAACCCGGAGTTTGAATTACCATGGAAGTGGGCATGTCACAGAATGTCGTGTTATGCAATCGAGCATAGTTCTCGGATATGAATGAATGAGATGCTCCAGTATCGAAAAGAAGAGATGCCGGATGGCAATTAACAAGGAGCGTACCAAGGACGACGTTAGGATCCTCATGAGCCTCCTCAGCTGAGACATAGTTGACATGGCCACGTGCAGTGGTGACTGGCTTGGCGTAGAATGTCTTTCCCGCTGGCTTACCACGGCCAACGGACTTTCTAGGCTGATTGGGGTTGTTGTTCTGAGGACACTCTCGACTATAGTGACCCGGCTCTCCACACTTGAAACATGACACAACATTGGGACGTGGAGCAGCATTAGCAATGGGGCTACCATAGGGCTTGGGCGGTGCAAACTGCTGGATGGGACGAGGCGCCTCAAAGGATAGCCTCGGAATGAACCTGGGTGGCAGTGCCGTGCTTGGAATCCACACCTGGCACTTCTGAGATCCAGAGCCGGATGAAGAGCCAAAATCACGAGTGTTCTTGCATGAAGCGTCATAATCAGACTGGCATGTCTCAGCACTGATGGCTTTGTTGACCAACTTCTGAAAGGAGGTGCACTCGTGCAGAAGAAGATCGCGACGAAGCTCAGGGCTAAGTCCCTTGCGGAACCTTGCCTGCTTCTTAGCGTCGGTAGATACTTCTTCGGGAGCATATCGTGCCAGATTCCCAAATTCACAGCTATATGCATCCACAGTTAGTCTTCCTTGGGTGAAATTGCAGAACTCTTCCCTCTTGCCATCCATGAGACCTTCCGGAATGTGATGCTCACGGAAAGCCTCACTGAATTCAGCCCAAGTAGTAATTTGGCCGACCGGGCGCATAGCTTCAAAAATTTCCCACCAAAGGCTAGCAGGGCCTTCGAGGTGATAGGCAGCATAAGTAACCTTATCAGCTTCGGCTACGTTGGCAGAACGTAGCTTGTGGGTGATGCTGCGAAGCCAGTCATCCGCGTCGAGGGGCTCGATGGAATGATTAAACTTCTGTGGGTGCAACATGATGAAGTCATTGATTGACACCAAGTCATTTCGCTGATGGCGTGCAGTGTTCTGCTCAATCCGCTCCAGCAAGCGGTTAGTCTCACGCTTGTTTCTTTCCGCCTCCAGCATCACTTCGGCCAGAGAAGGCGGGTGAGGCAGATTTTCACCCCTAGCTGCACTGGCTTCCCCCTGCTCCGGGGCAACAGGGTTGCTGCGGGTGTTGACCATCCTAGGAGAAAACAAGACAACGGTTTAGATAAGGATGGCACGAACTTAGCAAGGAAGTGCAGAATGTAATGGATAACACGGAATGCAGAGATGTTCATTGCATGACATGGTAATATAGAAACTGCCATATATATACCATTGGTCATACACACCGTACATAGTTTAGTACAAGCCCAGGCTAGAGTACAACTACGGTGAAAGACATTACATCTCATCGAAGGCATTCCAAGCTCCTATACATTATTTTTCCTACACCTTTGAAGCGTGATACACACCAAGCCGTATCCCACGGTCACGCAGGACTATGGAGAATACAACTACAACAATACTAGTCAGACAACTACTAGCTCAGACGGCTCCATAGTAATCCTCATAGAAGTCGCCACCAAAACCTGGAAGTGGAACATGATCATTTGGGAATAGACGGTCCTGCGGATTCTGCGGACCAAAGGGACTCGGATGTGGCCTTGGTCCCACAGGTGGTGGCAGACGGGGACCACGAGGGGGGGTGATGCCTCCCACATCGCGCCACTCCATACAATCTGGCAATCCAGACCGTACAGGGTACAGATCCCTCAGATCCATGTATCCTGCCTGTACCGCCGGTGCAAACCAAGTCAAAGTGGCCCAGTGATCAACAGAGAGTTAAAAAGCTCCATACGCAAGGCCCGATTTTCGCGGTCCTTATCCTCGAGCATCTCGGCAGTGGTGCGGAGTAGTGACTCCTCATGTGTGGGGTCAGCATAGATAGCCTGGGGATACCCTTGCGCTCCCGGAAGTGAAGCTGGCATATAACGGAAGTCGGTGTTCCGATGCAGGCCAGTCCGGACTTGCATGATGGTCATCATGGAATAGGCAGCATCCTGCACAGCCATCTCAACAGTAACCCCGAGTCCATAGGAACAGTGAAGGGGCTCAGTGGCTCCAGGATAAGATGGATATATCCTGACGGTACAGAGGTACTGGCTCTGGTTGAAGTCTCTGAACTGCTCTTCGACAGTGTATTCGGGATACCAACGGTAACCCGTCTCGATCATTACCCGGACTAACATAGCAGTATGACCGGACACATCAAGGCACCGGGTCAGGCGAACCACTTGGTTTTGAGCACGAGTGGCCATCTGAAAGCACAACCACAATGCAAAGGCATTAAATTTCTAGGGAAAATTGGACAGCATAACAGCTGTAAATGCTCAGAAAAATATTTGAGACATCCACAATAGTTTGCAATACCACTCAACAACATCATATCAAGGTTCTGATTCAACTGGCAACATACTAGAAGTAGTAGAAACTGTACTAAGTCTTGTAACAACAATCCTATAAGCTACTACGAATTAGTAACACGTGAACCTGATAGAAGAAGAGAGCCTAGTCCTTAACCCACGTTGAATGAGAAGAGAACGACTCAGATCAGAGGGCATAAGGTAAAGGAGTAAAAGATCCTTACGTTCCCTCCCACAATCAATTCCCCTACATATAACTAAAGCATTTCTATACTCAACATCGACCAGTTTGGCTCAACGAACCTACAGGCAGTCCGGCTCTGATGCCAACGCTGTCAGGACCCCGATTCCAAGTCACATCGATCTAGCCGGTAACACCTCATATCACATTGCAGCCGCACGCACGGTATCCCCACGGGTGTCGCCTTACCATGGCCTGGGACCGTTTGCGCCTTTTGGCTCACGTATATGATAGTGTCGCTAGCATCCATATGACAGAGAACCCGGGCCGACATGGCTAGTCGTGAACCCAAAGCGGCGCAGACCTATGGAGACAGGCATACATGAATCACATCGAGCATGTCGGTCAACGGCGAGTGAATCCGGGCTGTAGCACTGGGCTAACAGGACTCCGGGGAAGCCGGGCTGTAGCAAGCTAGGCAGGACTTCGGATGTCATCGCGTGACATTTCCCCGAAGTGACAGACATAGGAACGAAGTGAAACACATGCCGGCCAGTCAAGTGTCCTGAGCAGTAGCGCTGGGCTAGCAGGACTCTGGTGAACCGGGGTATAGCGGACTACTATGGCTCGAGGAAGACTAGACTACATTTCCCCATAAGAAAGGCTGCCAAGGATAAACAACTAGATTGTCGGATCCCACTCATACCAAGCATTTCAATCATACACACAATATGCCCGATATGAGTACATACAACACGTCATCACGACAAAACTCTACAACTCAAGTACTTTATTTAAAAGTTCCAGAGAGCCATACATAACATGTTCATACAGATAGGGGTCACATGACCCGACACTCAAGTCATACAAGCATACAAACACATGCGGAAGCAAATAGTCTGAGTACAGACACTAGAAAGCAAGAAGGCTTCTCGAAGCCTGTCTATCTACATAGGGCCCTCCATGGCCAGGATCACCACCTGGGTGGTGGGTTACTCATCGACGTCGAGGTCTACATAAAACCCATCGGAGGGGGCGGTGTTGTCGTCTGAAAACAGTAATTAAGCAAACATGAGTACAAAGGTACTCAGCAAGTCTTACATCAGAACCTACTATACATGCTCATTCTCAAGAAGGTGGTGGGGTTATTGCAGCAAGCTAGGTTTGACTCTTGGCTAAGCTATCCTACGGAACTCCACTAGTAAAATAGTTTTCGCACATGAGTCCACTACTCACCAACACAATACTCCACCGGGGATCCTCCCTCGTCATCCTACGAGAGGGCCATCCTCGGTACTCACACTTATCTTGAGTCTTTTAGTAGTATCCATTAACTTGTCTATGAACTGTATAGGCAACCAAGTAGTCCTTTACCGCGGATGCGGCTATTCGAATAGTTTTATACCCTGCAGGGGTGTACTTCTTCATACACGCTTTCACCACTTACCGCCGTTTACACGACATGTACTCGGCAACCTTCAAGCGGAAGCCCAACGAGGGTGTCGGCCACGGCCTACATAAACACTCAAGCCTCTAGTCCAGGTTTATCGCCTATTCAGGTTCCATCCGCAGGGAGTCCGGCCGAGGTTTCCACATACGGCCCGAACGATGTGAACAGGGTTCCCGAGACACCAAACGGGTGACTTGGTACACCGTGCCACGGTGTATCTATCGCAACATAGCCCATCCCTAGGGTCAGCGCTACGCACGGCCGCCAACACATAACCTACAAACACCAGAAACTAATTGCAACTCCTGGACAGAGTACTAGGGTGATTAAGAAGCCGAGAGGGTCAATTAAGGATCCCAATGCATGGTAGTAGCTGATTCTGAAAATCACACATATAGATCTCAGTTCTTATGGATGGCCTCAATGAAACAACCCACCATGTACTCCTACATGGCCTCTCATCGATACCTTTACCAAATCATGTTCAACACATCCCTCACATTACCGACATAATCATTTCACTCTAGCCCATCACCCAGATGAACCAGACCTGACACAACTCTAAGTATAGCAGGCATAGCAAGGTAGGAAACACAGACATGGCTCAATCAACTCCTACACATGCTAGTGGGTTTCATCTAGTTACTGTGGCAATGACAGGTCATGCAGAGGATAAGGGTTCAACTACCGTAGCACACAGCAGTTTGAATCGCATTGTCTTAATGAAGTAAACAAGAGAAGAAGCGAGAACATGGGTTTGTATCGGAATGATCAATGGGTTGCTTGCCTGTTGTAGTGGTAGTAGGGTACTGCCCTTCAGACGGATACTCGGGGTTATCCTCGGAGGCAGAACCTACCATGAAAGACACACCGAACATGATCAACAGAGGACAATATGAAACAATAAGATGCATGCTATGACATGGCAAAATGAAAGTGTCTTTGCCAAATGCAAGCTAAAACAGAAAGGAATGAGCTCATTTGAATCAAAGATTCAAATGTTAGCTCATTTAACATGGCCTTATTAGTGCATTATCTTATTCTGCTTAAACAACAAGGTTAACTTATTTTGTCATGCATGAAACCATTACAGATGGATAGATTGAATTTTTCTAATCATTTTTCATATATAAATTGTTTGATTTGGAGCTATTGTTGATTTTCTATGATTTTTAGAAGTTTTAGCTATTTTCTGGAATTTCCTATATAAGAATAATTCCAGTAATTGAATTAATGCGTCAGCATGACATAGGTGTGACGTCAGCGGGTCAACTGGGTCGGCCAGGTCAAACCTGACTGGTGGGCCCTGTCTGTCAGTGTCTCAGCCAATTAACAGGATTAAATTAGTACTAATAAACTGTCAGTGGGGCCTGGGCCCACATGTCAGTGACTAAACTAATTAAAATTAGTTAACTCTAATCCTAAACTAATTAGCAGGCCGGCCCCACCTGTCATAGGCTCAGGGGGGAGTCAACCTAGTCCCACGCGTCAGTCCACGGTCAAAAGGGGTCAAACTCGCCGGCGTTTAGCCGCCGACGAGGCCAGACGCGACGGAGGGCTCGGGTTTTGCACTCCGGCGACCAAAAGGACGGCGGAGACCATCTACGTGATGCGGGGAGTGAGCCGCGTTGAGTGGTGGCCGTAGGTGGAGCTGGGGTGGCCGGAGACGACGGCGGCGAGCACGTCCGCGGTGGCCGGAGTTCGGGCGAGGTTGAACTAGTCGCTAGCAGGCACGACGAGGGGCGTGCGGGGGTGCTACGGGCTCCTGCGAGTGCGTAGAAGACGAAGGCGTGCTCGGTTGAGACCCAACGTGGCTGTGGCCACGACGGCGACGTGCGGTGGCGGCGGCGAGCTCCGGCTCCGATGGCCATGGTGGTTAGAGGACGCAGACGAGCGCGGGGAGAGGGGGAAACGGGTCAGTAGCTCACTGCGGTTGCAGGGGAGCGAACGGCGAGCTCGGGGAAGAGCTGGAGCGAGCGGGGCGGCGAGGGGGATCTCCGGTGACCGAGGTTGAAGACGAGCTCGGTGCAGCGTCTCCGGGGCGAGCGAGCGCTCGGGGATGGGTCGAGGCGAAGTAGTGGACGGCGGCGGAGCTTCTTGGCACGACGAGGCAACATGTGGACGGCGGTGGCTGCGGTGGAGCTTGTCGGCGGCGACGGCTGCGCTCGGCAGGGAATGGGGAGAGAGCCAGAGAGGGGGAGAGGGCCACGGGGAGAGTGGGGAGAATGAGAGGGGGGCGTGGGGGAGTGCGTGGCACTCGTAGGCGCGTCTGGGGCGTCAGTGGAAGCAGGAGGTGGCTGGCGTGTGGCCACGGGCGCCGGCCACGCGCTTCTCGTCCTCCTAGTGAGAGGAGGCGGACGACTGGCAAGAGCTAGTGGACTGGGCTGAGCCGGTGGGCTAGGTGGGCTGCGCCAGGTAAGTCTCTGTTCTCTCTCTCCTTTTCTGTTTTTATTTATTTATTCTATTATTTCTATAACTTCAGGGCTTTATTAAAAATGTCAGGGCATTTCCAAAAATCATAAAATTAATCATGGCCACTGCTTAGAATATATCCAACAGCAAACATTTTAGTTTATGATTATTTGAGCATTTAAAATATTTTATAGCATTTAAATGCCCAAATGCAAATACTATAAGAATTAATCCAATGACCTTATGATGTCCTAGGAAAATGTGCACCATTTTTGTCAAAGGTTTTAACCCAAAGCAAAAAGGGTGGGCTTTTTAGAAGGGCATTTCAGGTTCATTGAAAAAGTTTTTAGTAAACCCTAGTTGTTCCAGGGGGGGTGCTGGGGGTTCTGTCATCCCCATTTCAAATTTAAGAGAAATTTAAACATGATGCACACTCTAATGCTTGAACTAGCTAGGGTGTGACACATTTCCTCGGAAGCAAGATCTCATTTGCCTCTGTTGCACATCCCAGGAGCAATGGGCAAGATGAGAGGGCGAATGCTGAAGTATTGCGAGGACGCAAGACAAGAACATTTGATAAGCTGCAGAAGTGCGGCAGGCGATGGATCAATGAGCTGCCGATGCTTCTTTGGTCCCTCAGAACGACATCAAATCGAGCTACCGTGCAGACTCCCTTCTCCCTAGTCTATGGGGCAGAAGCAGTTAACCCCATGGAACTAATTTACAGGTCACCTCGAGTTCTTGCCTATGATGAAGTAGTGCAGGAACAACACCGGCGTGACGACACTATGCTTCTCGAGGAGAACCGTCTCTCGGCTGCTACGCGCGCTGCATGCTACCAGGAAGCCCTGCGTCACTATCACAGCCGCAGGGTTCATGCCTGGATTTTTGAGGAAGGTGATCATGTACTTAGGCGCATTCAGTCCGCCAAGGGTGCAAACAAGTTGATGCCGAAGTGGGAAGGCCCTTACCGGGTAGTACGAGTCACCAGACCATGCACAGTCCGTTTGGAGACTGGAGATGGCATTCAATTGCAAAACTCATGGAATATTGAGCATCTTCGTAAGTTATACCCGTAAGGCACGGCTATCGGGCCCTGCCCGGCAGCCACCCTTTTATACATGCTTTGCCTCAGCTGCATGTAACCCCTTGTACAAAGCCAGGCATGGACCCTGAGCAACAGAGAAATAAATGAAGCGCTGGGCGGGCGACAAGCTGGATGCATGCATAAGCATATCATGAGCATAGCATGTTCATGTAGATAAGATTGCATATGGCATCATTTTCATCTGCATAAACTGGAGGCTCCTGCCATGGATTTGGTCCCAAGGAGGAGATGAGAAGACAAGCCTACATTGCGATCCCCAGCAAGCCAAACAGATAAGTTCTTTCTCTTATCCATACATGTTCTGTAAGCAGGGACTTGTGCATAAGAAAACCTCACTGCCTTTTTGAAACTTAGGTGCTCCCATCCCTTGACTCAAACGTTGCTTCGGTCAGGATGGTCGAAGTGGCCCTTGACAAAAAGGCCTAGTGGGGGGCTGGTCCCTCTTTACGATTTCTGCTCGGTCGGCCTAACTCCATGGCAGCAAACCGAGGGTACCGACAGGATAGCCTGCCAGGGAAAACTTGTTTACTTAGAATTATAGAGGCATCCCACCTCTGCATGGACATATTTCATGCACAAGTCCCCGGCAAGGTTTATCTTTTTCATTAGTATGTTGATCAAACAAGTACAGACCTTACATGACAAAACATGGATTAAAGAGATTACATAATTTTAACTAAAATTTGGCAAGTGCCTATAGATTTATGATTCAAAAAAGATAAGTGCCCCATGATGCCCTTTCTTGTCCCTCTCCTCCCAGGCACTGCGGCAGGAGGTGAAGAGGGCAAAAGGGGCGCCTGGGCAGAATCCCAGCCTAACCCTGTCTGGCTCCAGGAGAGGTAGCCCGATGGGAGCAGGGGGATGGATGAAGGGGATGGTGAAGAGATCGGCGGAGGCGACCCGTCAACCTCCACCAGCAAGGCTAGCGGGACGTGGCACGCCAAACGAAGCTGCAGCCCATGAGAAAGCCTGTCGGGGTCCAGCTGGAAGGCTACTGGAGGAGCCGGAAGCACCACCTTCACCCCTGCTCCCAACTCCCTAGCAAATCACCTTGCTAGAAAGCATGTGCAGATGCAGATGGTGCTACCGCCGCCTTACGGTGATGGTGCGGCTGATGCTCAGCCGGAGCCAGAGTTGTCGCCCTCCTGGTCAGTGTCGTCGTCATCACCATCACTATCCTCCTCATCGCTATCACTCGAGGAGGAGCTTTCGTCGTCTTTCGAGCTCTCCGCGCAACACCCTAAGCGAGCACCCGAGCTCCCAAAACCTTGATGGAAAGGAAACCGGACTCCATTAACTTAAAATGGAGGACGTGCCCTTCCGACAAGTTGTGGGCACGGGCAAAAGTCTTCAAGCCTCGATGGAAGTACATGACATGAGGGGCAGGGAAATCTACATACACCCCTATGCTGCCATTCCCACAGCCCCTCATGTGTAGTTTCAACGCTCGCGGCTGCTTGAGCTCCATCGCCCTTGCAAATGGGGTGGGGAGACGGAGACGGCCGTGCGGAGGCTTATAAAGCCTGATGACGAACTCCAAGGGCTCGTCCCTGACGTGGCCTTCCATCAGGGGAGGAGCGTCCGGCGCAGGCGTAATCGAGGCGCCGCCCCGTCCTCCTCGGCCTCCTACACCACAAAGACCTCGGCCACGTCCCATTCTGCCTCCTCTCACCACGGGCTCAGCTCCCACATCGTCAGGAGGAGGGAGGCACTGTAGAGCAGAAGTTCTTATTGCCACTAGAGCAACACCAGACCCCCGACTTCTCACCATGATAAGCAAAGGCTATGGTAAGAATGGAGGGAGGAGGAGGTGCAGGAAAGTGTCTCGCCCCGCATCCCCTTTTATAGGTGAGCGAGGGATGGGGCCGGATTTTTCTGTGGAGGTTGCCACCCCGTTCGACCAATCCTGCTCCTCCTCACCATTGACGGCTCAAAGAATCAAGGCCGGGCCTTTGCTCCAATCCGCGGCGCCTGGCTTTCTGCCATGGCACCCATTCCCGTGCCCTCCAGATCTGCCCCCAACCCTGCATAATGCGTGCGACACACGTGGAAGAGGCGCTAAAAGCAGGGGGAATAATGGGATGGCAGTTACTGCCCCGTGAACGTGGGATTTGGGTACTCCACAAAGCGTGGCCCATTATCTGCCCACTACAATTGGCGTTACACGACATGCCGGAGAACCGGAAACTGACCTAGGCTCAGGTTAATGAAGAAGCAAAGAAGATCTCAAAAGGGCAAGCCACCGCTACGCTCCTGCCTGTGCACTGGTTAGGGCCTACCCCGACGACGCTCGACAACGCGTTTGGGCCAGTCCCGGGGGCTCCTATCAATGCAATAAACCCTGGGTCTATTGCCCAGACTGTGCACAGGCCTAAGGATAAGATTGCAACACCCAAGATCAGACCAAGCACAAGAGATCAGTTCTTTGAAGAATCAAATTGCAGATCAAGAAGACCAAGTCAAGCCAGAGAAACAAGATACTGCTAAGGGAAAAACCTCCCTTGTCGGGCAGGCGAGACTGGCGAGGTCGGGGTTACCTAGGAAATGGGCCTCCATATCGTCCCGGCAGGCTTGTCGGGGCTTGCGGAGGCAAACTACTCTACCACACCACCTCACAGCGACGCAAGTCATCGATCAGTGCGGTGTCAAGCCCATAAGTGACTAAGTGGCTGCTTCATGCCACATGGCAGCCACTTCCTACGGGAAACACCTCCAAATGACACTCGTCCTATGATGTGTCAAGCAAGCAGGCGCAAAGCTGGCAAAATCCCCGGCAAGGCTTTCCGGACGCGCTGTGATGTGATGCTAAGCGGTGCATTTAATGCACTCTGTCCACCTGCAGAGTTAGGTATGATAGCACTGTTTGCTATCTAATCAATATGTAAAAGACTGATTTGCCACTATGGTGACCCCTTGATCTATAAAAGGAGGCACATGGCAACCATAGAGAGGATTCATACCCTCGCATATTCATACGCACGTAGCCACTCTCACCCCGAGGCAACCCTGTCGGGCAAGAGCATTGCATTCTCCACCATAATCCACCATCAATCCACCAAATCAGGAGTAGGGTTTTACACCTCGCGGTAGCCCGAACACGGGTAAAATTGCCCGTATGATCTCTGTCACATCGTGTTACGCTTATCCGCTCTTTGTGCAACGTGCCCATCCCCCCCCCCCCCCGAACCAAAAGGGGCTCATGGCCCCGTAGGTGGTCGTCGTTTCCCATGATAAAGGGGAATATAATAAAAAATTTCATGTAGATCACTAAATATGAAATGCATGCTTTAATGTATTGATGTGGTAATATGAAAGGATATTAGTTCATGATCATTGGTTAGTAGAAATATCGGTACTAAAACTTGTTATTAACTTCTCATCTAAGTGTTGGTCATGGCACAGTGGGGAGGTTTGAGCATTTTTATGTCTGAAATTAAATCCTTTAGTGCTGTTATAATTGGGGGAGCGCGATGGTTAAGTCCTACCAACCTCCTCCATAGGGGCATGCTAGTAGTACCTTGCTTCCAGAGCTAATAAACTTTCCGCAATTTGCTAGCCTCTTCAGTACCGTGATTGCCCTTTCTCAGCTCCAGAGTTGGTGTGAACTTCATCGGTGCATCCAAATCCCGTGATATGATACACTCTATCACACATAAGCCTCCTTATATCTTCCTCAAAACAACCACCATACCTACCTATGATGGCATTTCCATAGCTATTCTGGGATATATTGCCATGCAACTTCCACCGTTCTGTCACATGACCTATGTGTTCATCATCATATTTCTTTGCATGATCATATAGAGCTGACACGGTATTTATGCCACAACCACCCTTCATCATTATTATACATGTTACATTAGACCGTTGCACATCCTGGTACACTGCCAAAGGCATTCATATAGAGTCATTATTTCAATTTTATCGAGTTGTAATATCAACTTGTAAGTAAATAAAAGTGTGATGATCATCATTATTAGAGCATTGTCCTAGTGAGGAAAGGATGGTGGAGACTATGATTCCCCCACGAGTCGGGATGAGACTCCGGATGAAAAATAAAAAAATAAAAAGAAAGGAAAAATAATAAATGAGAGAAAACAGAGAAGGGGCAATGTTACTATCCTTTTCCATACTTGTGCTTCAGAGTAGCACCATGTCTTCATATAGAGAGCCTCCTGAGTTGTCAATTTCATATACCGGTGGGAATGTTTCATTATAGAACTTGGCTTTCATATTTTGATGATGGGCTTCCTCAAATGCCCGGGGTCTTCATGAGCAAGCAAGTTGGATGCACACCCACTGAGTTTCCATTGAAATTTCATACACTTATAGCTCTCAGTGCATCCGTTGCATGGCAATCCCAACTCCTCACATTGACATTGATTGATGGGCCTCTCCATTGCCTGTTGATCAGCCACGTTGAGGCGAGACCTTCTTCCTTTTTGACTTACCTTATTGATCTCTATCGCCGCATTCTATTCCACCTATAGTGCTATATCCATGGCTCATGCTCATGCATCGCGTGGGGTTGAAAATGCTGAAGCGCTTTAGAAGTATGATCCAATTACCTGGTTGGACACCGGGGTGCTCATGATTTATATTTATGCTGTGAAGGCGGAGTCATGCCATGTTAACATGATAAAATGAGTAGGGATAACATTCGTTAAGGGTCATATATTTTGAAAAAGTAATGATTATGCTTCTTATATTCATGGATATTATTATGTTGATATTGTTACTTCATCGTTTCTCATTATTTACACCGTAAAGAGGTTACATGATACACATGTTAGGTAGCATTCAACATAAAAAATTCTGTTTTTATCATTTACCTACTCGAGGACGAGCAGGAATTAAGCTTGGGGATGCTGATGCGTCAACAACATATCTATATTTTTGATTGTTTAATGCTATGATATTATCAATCTTGGATGTTTGGTATGCATTTTATGCTATTTTATATCATTTTTGGGACTAACCGATTAACACAGTGCAAAGTGCACAGTGCCAGTTCCTGTTTTTTTTCTTGTTTTGGGCTTTTCAGAAAATCAGTACCAAATGAAGTAAAAACACAATGAAACTTTACAATGATTTTTTTTGGACCAGAAAGGACCCTACAAGGTTTGGGAGGAGGCTATAAGACCTACGGGAGAGCTACGAGCTCACAGTGTGCGCCGTGAGCTCCTGGGCTCCACACAGCTCCATTTGGCCTAACTCCACCTCTATGAATTCATAAATATTCCCAAACCAACAAAGAGCCACCCCAAACACTTTTTCCGCCGTCGCAACCTTATGTTCTTCCGCCATCCCATTTGGAGGCCTTTTCCGGTACTTTGCCAGAGGGGGAATCAATCACGAAGGGTTTCTACATCATCCTTGATGCCTTTTGATGATGTGCGAGTAGTTCACCATAGACCTACAGGTCTATATCAAGTAGCTAGATGGCTTCTTCTCTCTCTTTGATCTTCCATACACCGCTCTCCTCGATCTTCTTGTAGTTCTATCCGATGTAATCTTATTTTGCGGTGTGTTTGTTGGGATTTGATGAATTGTGGGTTTATGATCAGATTATTCATTGGAAGTAACTGAGTCTTTTCTAAACTTTGTTATGCATAATTGTTATAACTTTGTATTTCTCTCCAATCTATCAGTTTGGTTTGGCCAACTAGATAGATTTATCTTCAATGGGAGGGGTGTTCCGTAATGGGTTCAATTTTGTGGTGTCCTCACCCAGTGATACAAGGGGTAGCGAGGCACGTATTGTATTGTTGCTATTAAGCGTAAAACGACGGGGTTTGATCATATTTCTTGAGTTTACTTTGTCTACATCATGTCATCTTGCTTAAGGCATTACTTTGTTTGCCATGAACTTAATACCATAGATGCGTGCTAGACAGCGGTCGATTGGTTGAGTAATACTCTCTCCATTCCTTTATGTAAGGTGTATTATTTTCCGCACTGTGACCCGGGCACACAATTATAGACAATTTAGGACGAAATTACCCTTGTCTAATTTGTTGATTAGTGGCAAGTAAATAATTTAGGCTAGAAAAGGAAGAGATACATGCAATCTTGGGAGATATAGTTTTCTTTTTTCCTCTACAAGGAGAGTTGCATGCAATTAGGTGAAACATACTTTCCTTTTTTCAAGGGCCAAGAATGGATTTATGATGAACTAGATCAAATGCACCTTACATTGTGGAATTTTATCAAAAAAAAATACACCTAATATAAAGGAATGGAGGGAGTAGTAGTAGATGCAGACAGGAGTCGGTCTACTTGTCACAGACGTGATGCATGTATACATGATCATTACCATGAATACGGCATAACTATGTGCTTTTCTATTAGTTGCCCAACATTAATTTGTCTACCCATCGTATGCTATTGTTTCAAGAGAGAAGTCTCTAGTGAAAACTATGCCCCCACCTACTAGGGAAAACCCTAGTAGTGGCGCGGGTCTAGAGGCTATTAGTAGCGTTGGTACCCACGCTACTGCTACGATGCTACAACTAACTTTTTGCAATAGCATGTGTTCCCACCCGTGCTACTACTACCTACTAGCAGCATGCGCCCTAGCCCCACACTACAACTATTCCTCTGCATTTTGTTTCATTTGTTTTATACTATTTTTATACACCATTATACAAGATTTGATATAGTAGCAATTTAGAGATTGTTATATCATTATGATCATGATGATTTATTATATCAGTGGGTTACAGAAACATGGATTTCATTCAAGTGGATGGATACAAAGTGATCAAAAAATCCTACACATTATCATCGTCGTCATAACAAGTCCTACTCATCATCATCATAGTCATATAGCAATTCATCATTCTAGCACATAATAACAACCCAACATCATCATCATAATAACAAGTCCTAGTCATCATCATCATCATCATAGTCATATAACAACTAATAATTCTAGCGCATAACTCATCTTCATCATCATAATAACAACTCATCATCATCATAGTCATAACCAACACTAGTTAATTGTTCTTAGCACATGATGAGTACTAGCTAGGATCTGCTACTCTCCCTAAGGTAAAATAGCATCAAATAGGATAGCCCCTGACTCTCCATTATGGTGAATGGAGATCCACCTGTCTCTAATTTGTGGGCTTCACACCATGTTGCCTCCAAGTAGCTCCCTGTGATAATTCATAACTTTTATCCATTCTTTGATTGTGAGGTCTTCATCTCTTCGAGAAATCAGGTATGCACAACGGTCAACCATAGGCAGACTTGGCCGTAAGATAGTAATATTTAGGTCACCTTGCATATGCAACAGATGAGGCACACAATTCTTTAGTAGTTTCTGCTGAAGAACATAATAATAACATAGTTAGCAATGTAGTTTAGCTTAAGAAGAATGTATGCAAAAGATGCACTGGTGACATAATAGTAAAAAATCTTACCATGCTATTACCATTGATATTATCGTAGTTCAACATGTGGACTAGTGGCACGTATTGACCATAATGTGGGCTAGTTTCATAATTGTTGTTGAAAGTCTCAATATCATCAATAAATGAGACAAGATGATTTTTCTCCTCGCAAGTTAGTTCATTGCCATAACTATAGTAGGTGTTGTCTACTACCTTCTGCACAGTTCTTAAAGAATGGAAATAAGCTGTAAATGGAAATAAGTTTTCAACTATTTTTAAATAAACAATATAAATTACTTGATAAATTTATTTGAGAAACTCACATAGAGGTAGAACTAGAAGCATATCGACATTCACCCAAAGTTCGATATTATCTTGAACATCATTCTTCAGGACGAATATCAAAGGTTACTTGCATATCCTCCTGAAATCGATACACAACACTACTCCACATATCACATATCCAAATAGACCATCTTTACTCACTAGATGGCTGTCAAGGACGCGGGTGTCGTTGGTGATCTTCTAGGAATTGTCGAGCGGCTCATCGGTGATCTACCCTGCACCACATGATCATTCAACAGTCATCTCAATGTAGAACAAACAAATGCAAAAATGTGATTCCAACTAAAAATTGTGATTTTTTTAATCTCCTTCCCACCAATTTTCCAAATTCTATATCATATCACAAGAGAGGGAGAAGAAATTGTAATGCCCATTCTCCAATATTTCAAAATCATTGAAAGGACCTACTATAGTCCACTATTGTCGCTCCTTTCTAATGTCAAATTGTATGAGACACTAACCTTTTTCTCCGATGGCCTAAGTTCTCGCGTGTTCATTTCATAAAAATACTAGCTTCAATTTTTCAATTGAAAAAAAATAATGGCTTCAGTTTTTCATTTCAAAAGAAAATACTAGCTTCGCATTTTCATGTCAAAAGAATACTAGCTTCATTTTTTTATTTCAAAGAAATAATAACTACACATTTTCATAGCTACTCATCTACTACTACTACATCTATGAAAACCTATAAGAACATGCACATAGATGAACGTTAGCAATTCATTTCCATTTAGACCTAGAACTTGAAGAAATGCTAGAACTTGAAGAAAATCCCAAAAACCTAGGGAGGAGGCGCAAGGCTGGAGGAGAGAGGAGGGACGGCGGCTGCAAGAGGGAGGAGGGGCTGCAAATGTTGGAGGAGGGAGGAGGGGCAGCCGGCGGCTGGAGAAGGGACGATGGGCAGTGGCTAGCTGGAGGAGGGAGGAGGGCGGGGGTGGAGGAGGGAGCAGGGCAAGGAGGAAGGAGGATTACCGAGTAGGATGTCGGTGCAGCAACGACGGTGACGGCGCGGGAGGTGAGGAAGGTAGAGAGAGTGGAGAGTGAGAGTGAGCAACGTGCGCTGGTATAGAGAGGGTAAGGCCCACCTAGCAGCAGTGCGGGGTGTAGCCCAACGCTACTACTAAACCCATTAGCTGTAGCATAGGTGCTCAGCCAACACTGCTGCTAACTGGGGACAAGGATCTGGGCTTGGGCTGGCCACAATAGCAGCGCGAGCGATGGGCCAGCGGTATTGCTAATGGGTTTAGCAGTAGCGTTGGTCTGTGACCCGCGTTACAATTGTGGCCATCCCGTGGGGACACGGCGAGGCCCGCATAGTAGTAGTGCTACTCTGGCAGGCCAACCTTGTCGGATTTAGGGCTCTGTAGACCCAAGAAAGGTTCAAACGCTAGGGCATGTGTGAAGAACTCAACCTATCTAGCCTACCAGCTCGTCGCCCCACATCCCAGCCCGATTCGCTTGAGCAAGGATGAAGATGAACACAGTAGTTTACCCAGGTTCGGGCCACCTTGCGGTGTAAGACTCTACTCCTGCTTTGTTGTGAATTGGCCTCACGAGGGGCTAAGGATGAACTCGTACAAAGGATGAACTACCTCGCGAGGTTCATGGGTGAGGAATCAGTCGACCCCTTCTACGGTGGTGGCTAACCTATATTTATAGCGGCCTCGGTCCTCTTCCCCGAAAACTTAGGCGGGAAGGGATCCCACAGTGGCCAATTTGAAAGGGAACAAGTAGTACATCTTATCCTGACGAAAGGTGGTCTTCGCCTGCAAAGTTTCTGGTCGTGACGAAGCGGTGGGCTCGGCGATGACATCCGTCTTGTCGTGTTGGCGGTCTTGGTCTCGTTGCACCGGAATGGAAACCCTTGCCAGATTCCTCAGGAACCCACACCTTCCTTGCCTCCTTAGCACCAAAGAGGAAACTGCCCCCTTTGCGCCCGCCTTTCCTTGGCCGTCATGGCTTGCATCATCGTAGGCTCGTGAGGCTGGGTACCTCCATAGAAATCTCCACTCCTCGGGAGGCCGCCTGGGGAGGCCGCTCCCTCGGGGGGTCTTGGTGTCATTCGCCTCGTCAGGCGTGGCCCCTTATGAGGGTCTTGTCTTGGCGGTCCTGCAGATGGGCCGTACCAGGCCGTCGAGTGAGCCACTATGTGGGTCGCAGGCAGGCAAGTCTGGGTACCCTGGTTCCCAGAATGCCGATAGTAGCCCCCGGACCCAAGGCACGCTCGGGCTTGGCTTCGAGGAGAAGCCACAGGCCAAGGGCGAAGCGCCACGGGCCCCAATCGCCTTCGTGCCAGGCTGACGCGTGGTGCTCGGCAGGACGCGGACGCCTTAGCTCCCCCACGTCACCTCAGCAATTGTCCGAACTGACAAAAGACTGGCTCGCCCCGCCAGGCCATCATTACTCCTTCTTGCCTCGTCTCAGATCCCCTTTCCTCCGCCAAGGACCTGTCCAGATCCAATCGAGCACGGCTTACCCTTCCTTCTCCATCCCCGGCCCTGGTAACTTTGTCGATGGCTCCCAAGAAGTCGCAGCCCGTGGCACACGCCGCGAACTCCACCTCTCTTGCGCCTGCACTCAACGCGTCCTCCATCACTGAGGAGGGGCACTGTGCCCTCATGCTCCGTTATAAGGTGAGCGACGAGAACGAGTGGAAGGAGACCATGATCTGGGCCGGCTCTGCCGAGCAGCGGACTCTGGCATGGGCAGTTTACCCCTTCTTCCTTCACAACATCTTCATGGGGCTCGTGACCCCTCTTTCCAAGTTCTTCACTGCCATCCTCGACCACTACCAGGTCCAGGCCCTGCATTTCCAGCCCCTATCCATCCTCCTCCGGTCCATCTTCGCCTTCTACTGTGAGGCCTTTGTGGGCGTGAGGCCCTCCGTGCCCCTCCTCTGGACTTCTTCTCTCTGCGGCTGCATGATCCGACCCAGCGCTCTGGCTGCGTGTCCTTCGTCGCGGTTCACAAGAACAATGTGCTCATGAGGGCCGGGAAGAAGGTGGAAAACTTCCAATGCCGCTGGGTATTTGTGGACACCCAAGGCCTCAACGAGCGGTTGAAGCTACTGACCGCGTTGCCCAAGCGGCTTGAGAGGTGGAGCCACGAGAAGTTCTCCGACCCTCGGGCGGCGCCCATCCTGAGGAAATTGACCTCAGACATGGACGCCAGGCCGCTGACGGGGGGCATGCTCGTGAAGGAGTTCCTAAGGCAGCGCTTGGCTCCGCTCCGGTCGCACACACGCCCTAAGTGGGAGCTCCAAGGCATGGAGGATGACATCAAGCTGTGCCCGGGAAGCCTGACGGGCAAGGAGCTGGACAAGGCCCTGAACACCCTGCTCGAGGGTTAGCCAGGGGACCTCCTAGAGGCCTACACCCCCCTGCACTACCATGCCAACAGGGAGGCGCTGGTCGCCGCCATGCCTCTCTTCAATGAGCTGGGGCTCGCGTTGCCCGAGCACACCAACTCCCCGGTGCCGGTGTCCTCCAGCGACAGCGTCGGCAAAGAGGGCAAGGAGGATTCGGAGACGCCCGAGGATGATGTGGCAGAGATCTCTCCCCCATCATGAAGTGAACTTCTCCGTGGCTTCGCCGACGACGACGCCGCCGATGAGCCCCCGAGGTTAGGGGCCACTCCTCGGGCCCTGCGAAGGTTGGGCCAGGCGACACCGAAGAAAAGCGGGGCAGCACCTCCGCCGAGGGGCGCCCCTCTGGCCGCCGGAGCGGACGCAGTTCTGCACGCCGTGGCCCCTCAGGGCGACTCGTCCGCCTTGCCAAGCGGCAGCATTGCCCCGAGGCCGGCCGAAGAGCACCTCGTCAACTCCCCCAACCCGACCAAGGCCACGCCGAGGAAAAGCGGGGGTGTCCCTGCCCCGGCCAAGAAGGAGAAGAAGAGGGCGTACATCGACCCCGGCGAGTAAACATCTTACCTTGTTTTGTGTAGAGCATATTTGTACCGTGCTCACAATGCTCCCCCTGATGACTAGGATGGGCATCGTGGTGAAGAATAGGAAGGAATAAACACGAACCCTGGAGGCGCCACCGAGGGAGTCCTGGATTATGGGGTCCTCGGGTGTCCGGGCTACGTGATGTGGGATGGACAGGTGGGCCATGAAGATACAAGATGGAAGGCCTTCCCTCGTGTCTGGATGGGACTCTCCTTGGTGTGGAAGGCAAGCTTAGCATGAAAATATGTATATTCCTTTCTCTGTAAACCGACTCTGTACAACCCTAGCCCCCTCCGTTGTCTATATAAACCGGAGGGTTTAGTCCGTAGAGGCTCGATCACAATCATAATCATACAAGCTAGACAATTAGGGTTTAGCCGTTATGATCTCGTGGTAGATCAACTCTTGTAACCCCTATACTCATCAAAGTCAATCAAGAAGGACGTAAGGTATTACCTCCATCAAGAGGGCCCGAACCTGGGTAAAACTCGTGTCCCTTGTCTCCTGTTACCGTTGATCCTTAGATGCACACTTCGGGACCCCCTACCCGAGATTTTCCAGTTTTGACACTGACATTGGTGCTTTCATTGATAATTCCACTGTGTCGTCCTCGAAAGGCTCGATGGCTCCATCAATCATCTACAACAATGCTGTCGCGAAGGAGATTTTTCTCCCCGGCTAGATCTTTGTATTCGGCGGCTTCGCACTGCGTGCCAACTCAGTTGGCAACCTAGAGCAGATCGACAGCTATGCCCCTGGTCACCAGATCAGTTTTGGAAATCTGAAGTATGTTGCTGATATCCGAGGAGACTTGATCTTCCAAGGGTTCACGGCCTCAACCACCGCTCCGGCCTTAGATCCAGAGCGCATCATCAGGTCCGAAGACGGGAGTCTAGAGCCCGTCGGACTCTCTATGGCCTTAGAGCTCAACACTAAGAGAATAGCGTCTCCGGCAATCATTACAAGGCCGGGCACTTCTCTGGATACTACTTCCGAACCCTGGAGGCCCGCGTCATGCGAGCTCGGCCCAGAAACCTCCGACCATGTCCACAACCTGCTCTTAAACGAGGCCTTGGACCTAATGCGATCCCTCGTCATCACAGAGGAACTGCTTCTGAATCACGCCCAACCCAGACTAGGGGGCTAGAAATAGGGAATTTTACTTCCCACCCGCCACCCACTTCATAGCCACTGTTGAAGACCTAACCGACATGCTTGATTACACCTCCGAAGACATTGACGGTATGGACAACGATGCCGGAGAGGAGCAGGCCCAAAACCCGCCGGTCATCGGACGTTGAATGGCCACCTCCTCATATGATGTATATATGGTGGATACACCTAAAACGGTGACGGCGATGACAAGAAAAACCCAGTCGAGGACAAACCTCCCGAGATACAGCCGAAACATCGATGTCAGCATCGCCGCTCTCAATCGCGTCGTGGCAAGAACAGCAATACCGGCACCGAAGACAATGATACTCCAGAGAATGCCGAAGACCAAGAAGACCCCACCGAACCAACATCCGAACATGATGATTGGGAGGATGGGCAAGTTGACCCTGACGAGCAAATAGGGAACAATGACTCGGAGGATAGCAACTATCTGCCACTCTCCGAAGACGATGTAAGCCTCCGCGATGAAGATTTTATCGTGCCTGAGGAACCCCTCAAACAAGAGCGCTTCAAGCACCGGCTAATAGCTACGAATAGAAGCCTAAAAAAGAAACAGCAACAGCTTCATGCTGACCAAGACCTGCTCAACAACAGATGGACTAATGTCCTGGGAGCCGAAGAATATGGCCTTGAGCGACCGAAAAAGAGTTACCTGAAGCGCAAGCTGCTACCCCAATTCGACGATGAGGCATTGGAGCCCATACCACCCATGTGTAATGCGGCTGACGGATCCGATAGACCACCACGTGGCCGGGATAGAGCGGCAACTAAAACCGAACACCAGCCCGCACCACCTCACCGTAAAAGCAGAGAAACAATAGCTCGGGGATACACATATGACCTACGATAGGACCTGGAAAATAGGGCAGGTCAGACCAGGTCAATCTACGGATCACGGGGGCGTGCTCCGGCGGGAGAGGTGGGCTATCAAGCCTGGTGTGATAAACACAACCAACCTCGGGCTGAAAACCACATATGGACTCCATCTGAACTGCGTCGTGATATGGCCCGATACAGAGGCGCCGCACACCCCCTATGCTTCACCGATGAGGTAATGGAGCACGAGTTCCCTGAAGGGTTTAAACCCGTGAACATTGAATCATACGATGGCACAACAGATCCCGTAGTATGGATAGAATATTTTCTTCTCCACATTCACATGGCTTGCGGTGATGATCTACACGCCATCAAATACCTTCCCCTAAAACTTAAGGGGCTATCTAGGCACTGGTTAAACAGCCTCCTAGAAAAATCTATTAGAAGCTGGGAAGACTTGGAAGATGCCTTGAGAGACAACTTCCAAGGCACTTATGTCCGGCCTCCGGATGCCGATGACCTCAATCATATACGAACAGCCCGGAGAGTCGGCCAGGAAATTCTGGACCAGGTTCCTAATTAAAAAGAACCAGATTGTCGACTGTCCGGATGCCGAAGCCTTAGCGGCTTTCAAACACAGTAGCCGCGATGAATGGCTCGCCCAACACCTCGGCCAGGAAAAGCCAAAGTCCATGGCAGCCCTTACAGCACTAATGACCCGCTTCTGCGCGGGCGGGCATAGCTGGATAGCCCGTAGCGGTAACAGTACCAGCGACCCCGACACATCCGAAGCTCGAAACGGCAACGGAAGGCCCCGACGCAACAAACATAAGCGTCGAAGCAACAATGATGATACAGAGAATACGACAGTCAACGCCGGATTTAGTGACTCCAAATCCGGTCAATGGAAGAAACCATTCAAACAAAATAAAGACAGTTCATCAAGCCTGGACCGAATTGTCGTTGTGGAAAAGTAGGGGCTCTTCTTTTGACCCCTTTAATTGTGCACAGGCAGTCAGAGCTGCGTGCCACGGCCACACTTACTAGGGCAGAGGAGGGTAGCCGATGAGAAGCCAAAACACGAGGCAACCAATGCGACACCCACACAAGAAACACAGGAGAGCAAGAGGGCGAGGTGGACTCCCTCGACAAGATCCTTGCTGAGGCAGCCTCCGTAGCCCACGCAAGAGCCTTGCCGGGGCAACTTGCCTGTTGCCAGCGGAATGATCCACCCTTGAGCCCACAGGCTCCAACCCAACCAACTACATTGGAACCAAGGCTCGGGAGGCGCCTCTGTGGTGGCATGCAAATCTTCGTCAAGATCATAAACATGTGAGATCAGATGAGGACCAGAAGACAGCGACCCTCGGCGGGATCCAAGCCGAGGAAACCCACAAGACCCCCGGCAAGACCCTTGCCGGGGATGACTGCGACGCCACAGCAGCACCCTTGCCGGGCCCCCGGCAAGACCCTTGCCGAGGGCATCAGCGGGGCCACTGCTAGGCCCGCGCCAGCCAAGACTCCACCACCATCCCCAAGCAGCTGCTAGCTCAACCAGCTGGGCAGGACCTGTGTGGCGACGGGCAGACTCTACACCGACTCAGCAAGCACCTGCGTGGCGGCATGTGACCCTTCATGAAGGATCCACCACCGCGCCAGCCCAGTAGCCAGCCAACGTGGCGCCACGATGCCTCATCAGCTCGGACGCATGTCGAGGCCAGGCGAGGCGGCGACAACTGGGACGTGCTTCCCTGCCATCCCCGATAAAGCAAAGAGGGCACGTTGGCAGCGCATTAAATGCGTTTGTCCGATGGTCCCAAACGATAGGCTTGTCAACTGTAGACCTTTCCACCTCTTGTGTGCCACTGTGGCAACCCCTTTTTCCTATAAAAGGAGGCCCAAGGCGACCAGGAGGGGGATTCGGCTCTTTTGGGCAAAGTTGCACCCCGTAGCTAGCTCAAGAACACAAGAACACTTTCGAATACATCCACCAAAGCAGGACTAGGGTATTACGCATCTTTGCAGCCCGGACCTGGGTAAACGATCCGTGTGCTTCCTGTCAGACCCGCTCTTGGCACAACCTCGCGCCCGCCAACCATAGAAGGGATCCTAGTGACCACATAGGTGTCGTTCCCAATGACATCTCTGGCGCGCCAAGTAGGGGGCGCAGTTGTGAAAATCTGGTCTGGCAGTCGGCCTAGCGGTTCTTGATCGTCATGGCTCCCAAGAAGAAGAAGGCCACGGCGGTCGGTTCGTCAGGAGTCGGACAGCCCGTACCGACGCGTGTGAGCAGCAGGCCAGTCACGGACCGGACCCGAGGCGCGACCCGCGAGCACCAACATCACTCTGGCAGTCAGAGCCTGGCGAGCAGTGTCGCTCGTGCGAAAGGCGACGGGCCGCACGCCGCAAAATCCAAAGACGGAGCTGGCCCCCCACAGGCGTCACGGGACCCTCTGGGGGCGTCCCCGTACCACCCACGGGTAGTGTAACGCCCGGATAATCTTGCTACAGTAATCCCACGCTAATCATGGCACGTCATCCCGATTACTGTTGCTAACCTCGCAACGATCCGAAACCGTTCAAATTCAAATTCAAATTACAATTAACAATAAAAGTTTTCAAAAATTAAAACAAAAATGTTCGGGGGTTGCAGAATATTGCACTGGTAATTATAGTGTAGTCAACACATTTTAAGAACTGCCTAAGTATTTTAGAATGAATTAAAAACAAAAGAGAAAATAAATAAAAGAAAAAGACAAAACCTAACAAAAAAAAAGAGGGGCAACCCACTGGGCTCCGGCCCAGCAGGCCACCAGGCCAGCCGACCGGCCCACCCCGTTCCCACATAACCCCCCCGGAACCCTAGCCCGACCCCCACTTCCCCCCCCACTCCGAAAATATCTCCCTCCCCCCCCATCTCTCCCGATTGGATCGGGAGGAGACGGCCACCCCGACGCCGTCGTTGCCGGCCCCGCCGATCGCCTCCTCGTCCTCCTCCTCGCCGGTCTTCCCCGACCGCCCCCGAGCCCGCTGCCCCGTTGCCCTACTCCCCCTCCTCCCCGTGAGCTTCCCCCTTCGCCCTCCTCTCCCCCTAGGTCGCCTCGGGCGTCGCCGCACGATGCGCTCCGGCGCCACCGTCGCCGCGCCGGGCCATCTCGCCCCCGGCCCCTCACCGCTTCCTGTGCGGCTCCCCTGCCGCTGCTCTACCTCCCCCCCCCCTGCGCACGCGCCGCATCGCCCGCGCCCCGCGCGTGGACTCGCCCGCTCTGCTTCCCCCGCTCGGCTCCACCACGACCTTGCTCCGCGCTGCTCCTCCTCCTCCCCCCTGCTCGACGCGCCACCGCGCGCGCCCGGCGCTCGTCGCCGTGGCCACCGTGCGCGCGCGCCCCGTGCACGCCTCGCCGTCCCGCTCGTCGCGCCCGACCCTCCTCTTGTCGTGCTGCCGCGGCTCCGCCGCCCCCCCAACCACGCTGCTGGCCCGCGCCGCGGCCAACCCCTCTCCGTCGACGCCCCGGCTCCGGCCGCTCCGGCCGCCGCGGCCGACGACTCCCCTGGCCGGTGCCCTGCTGCGTTGGGTCAGGGGCTCGGCCCGCTAACGGGCGCCCCGTGGCTCCTGCACCCGCGCGCCCATGCGCCCGCACCCGTTAAGGCCCCCTGGGGCCACTGACAGAGGGGGCCCACGCCCCAGAACGCTTTATTAAAAAAAAAGGAATTAAAATTAATAGTAATAAAAATAATTAATTAATTAATTAATTAATTAAGGAATTAATTAAGTTAATTAATCATAATTAGATTAATCAAATTAACTAATTAGTCTAATTGAACTGTGATTAGTTTAGCTAAAACCTAATTAACCTAAACAGTGTATGACAGGTGGGTCCCACTGGACCCACATGTCAGTTTGACCCAGTCAACTCTGTTGACTGCTGACGTCAGCATGACATCAATGCTGATGTCATTAATTTATTTTCGAATTAATTTAGTTAATTAATTAAATTCCAGAAATTAATAAAATCTTTAGAAAATCATATCTTTTAATCCGTAACTCGGATTAAAATAATTTCAACATGAAAGTTGCTCAGAACGACGAGACGAAGCCGGATACGCAGCCCGTTCGTCCACCACACCTCCCTAACCTATCGAACTCGCAACTTTCCCCCCCTCCGGCTCCTGTGCCCGAAAACGCGAAACACCGGGGATACTTTCCCGGATTTTATCCCCCTTCACCGGTATCACCTGTTACCGCGTTAGGGCACCTCTAACGTCGTTACTTGTCATGTCATGCATCACTATGCATATGCTTGCTTATATATTTATTGTTTTCCCCCCCCTCTTCTCTCGATAGACACCGAGACCGACGCCGCTACTACCCAGTACGACTACGGAGTTGACGATCCCTCTCTCTTGCCAGAGCAACCAGGCAAGCCCCCCTTTGATCACCAGATACCGCCTACTCTTCTCTATACTGCTTGCATTAGAGTAGTGTAGCATGTTACTGCTTCTCGTTAATCCTATACTGATGCATAGCCTGTCCTTGCTACTACTGTTGTTACCTTTACCTGCAAACCTAATGCTTAGTATAGGATGCTAGTTTATCATCAGTGGCCCTACATTCTTGTCCGTCTGCCATGCTATACTATTGGGCCGTGATCACTCGGGAGGTGATCACGGGTATATACTATATACTTTAAACATGATACATGTGGTGACCAAAGTCGGGTTGGCTCGAGGAGTACCCGCGAGTGATTCACGGATTGGGGGCTGAAAGGACCTTTGTCCCGACGGCCCTCTGTGTGGATCTTTGTGGCGGAGCGACAGGGCAGGTTCCGACCACCTAGGAGAGAGGTGGGCTTGGCCCTGTTCGGCGTTCGCGGACACTTAACACGCTTAACGAGATCTGGGTATTTGATCTGAGTCTGGCCATTTGGTCTATACGCACTAACCATCTACGCGGGAGTAGTTATGGGTATCCCGACGTCGTGGTATCAGCCGAAGCTTTCGTGACGTCAGCGACTGAGTGGCGCGCGCCGGATTGGACTGGAAAGCCACTAGGCTAGGTCTGCTTCCGGCCGCGTACGCAACGTGCAGGTGTGCAAAGGGCGATGGGCCCAGACCCCTGCGCCATAGGATTTAGACCGGCGTGCTGACCTCTCTGTTGTGCCTAGGTAGGGCTGCGACGTGTTGATCTTCCGAGGCCGGGCATGACCCAGGAAAGTGTGTCCGGCCAAATGGGATCGAGCGTGTTGGGGTATGTGGTGCACCCCTGCAGGGAAGTTTATCTATTCGAATAGCCGTGTCCCTCGGTAAAAGGACGACCCGGAGTTGTACCTTGACCTTATGACAACTAGAACCGGATACTTAATAAAACACACCCTTCCAAGTGCCAGATACAACCGGTGATCGCTCTCTCACAGGGCGACGAGGGGAGGATCATCGGTTAGGATTATGCTATATGATGCTACTTGGAGGACTTCAGTCTACTCTCTTCTACATGCTGCAAGACGAAGGCTCCCAGAAGCGTAGTCTTCGACAGGATTAGCTATCCCCCTCTTATTCCGGCTTTCTGCAATTCAGTCCACTTATAATAGCCTTATCCCAGTTGATACCATTGCATACATATGTAGTGTAGCTCCTTGCTTGCGAGTACTTTGGATGAGTACTCACGGTTGCTTTCTCCTTCTTTTCCCTCTATCCCTTCTACCTGGTTGTCGCAACCAGATGTCGGAGCCGAGGAGCCAGATGCCACCGTCGACGACGACTCCTGCTACACCGGAGGTGCCTACTACTACGTGTTGCCCGCTGACGACGACCAGGAGTAGCTTAGGAGGATTCCCAGGCAGGAGGCCTGCGCCTCTTTCGATCTGTATCCCAGTTTGTGCTAGCCATCTTATGGCAACTTGTTTAACTTATGTCTGTACTCAGATATTGTTGCTTCCGCTGACCCGTCTGTGATCGAGCTCTTGTATTCGAGCCCTCGAGGCCCCTGGCTTGTAATATGATGCTTGTATGACTTATTTTATTTGTAGAGTTGTGTTGTGATATCTTCCCGTGAGTCCCTGATCTTGATCGTACACGTTTGCGTGTATGATTAGTGTACGGTCAAGCCGGGGCGTCACAAGTTGGTATCAGAGCCGACTGCCTGTAGGAATCCCCCCTTCCACACTCCTTGGCCGAAGTCGAGTCTAGACATTGCAAAAACTTTTACTAACTAGGCTGTGTGCCTTACGGGCCCACGTCGCCATCGGGTGATATTAGGATCTTTTACTCCTCGATCCTTACTCTGGGACTCTGATCTCTCTTCTACTCGGGTTAAACGAATTTATTAACTCTGACACTAGGATCCCGTTACGACATTCACCCCAAAGTTGGATAAGCCCTAGTTATTCTTTAGAGTAGTATTTGAACATTGTCCACCTTGTCATTTGACTCCTGTGAAAACATCTTTGTTTTCAGATGGAACCCACGAGGCAGGTCGTGCGCCACACGACGGCCATTGGTGCCTCAGGATCACCTGCTGTGTTGGTTGAGATGATGACCTATCTGGGTTATCGCTGGCACCCTGAGTACACCGTCTATGAGGAGTACCAGGGCTTTAACCAGGAGCAGTACCGTGCCACCGTCCACCTCTACTCCCGGGATTATGACTCCACTATTGTGCTGCACACCGCTTATGGTGTTGGAGTGACCATCGATATGGCAGTTCACGATGCTGCCTATGCTGCTCTGACACGCCTTCGTAGGGAGTACCGGGAGTTGGACACCTCCCCCTTTAGGCACATTGCTATCGCATCTGATATTGGTGCGGAGGGCTACTACACTGCTGCCTACTCCACTGTCACCCGCGAGCCCTTCCACCATCAGAACTTTGTTCTGTATGCTGATGGTCTGGATCGAGCTAACCGAGCTCTTCGCCACGAGTTGTACACCACTCGTCAGCACCTCTACCGTGCTTTGACGATGTTACACCCCTTTGTTGGATCTGGGGAGCTGCCGCGTTCTGCTATCTACCCCGCCAGGACCGTGATGCCTCAGGGTGTCGGTTGGCCAGAGGTGGGAGGCTACTCTCCCGCACTTGGCCCTCTTCTGCCACCTGAGCGGCGGGTTCAGCACCAGAGCCCCCGCGGACCCCAGGTTGCCGACGTGGTGTACCCGCTGCCACACTACCAGCTTTCAGGCTACACCTACCTCCACAGTACCGCGTGGGACTGATGTAGACTTGCTTGTTACTGTTAGTCGCATTCGCCGCGAGCCTGCGTGCCGCCTATGATGTCTTAGACTTTGTACCGAACTCTGTGTAACGAGCTCTATGCATGGTCTCTTTTGTAAGATATGCCGACTACTATGTAGTATCTATCGTACTGCTTTCGTTGTGCATGTTTCTTCATGAATGATTCTTGTGCTTGCAAATTTCTAAATGCTGAACTACCCCTGTTATATATTAGCAGGATGGTTAGACCAGGTGGTCGTGGTCGTGGTGGCAACCCCCCACCACCGCCTGAGTACATGGCTGGGATGATGCAACAGTTTGAGCTGAATCGTCAGTTCATGGAGAATATTATGGCTCAGTTCCCTCGCCCCAATATGAACCAGCAGCCAACCCAAGTGACTCTGCAGGATTTCATGCGCCTCAACCCAACCGTGTACCGTAGCTCAATTCAGCCTCTGGATGCTGATGACTGGCTCCGTGACATCACCTATGAGATGGAGTCTGCTGATGTAGTCCCTGCCAGCTATGTCACCTTTGCTTCATTCTTCCTGAAAGGACCCGCAGCTCAATGGTGGGACAGCCACAGGCGTACCCTGCCAGCTGGGACAATCATCACCTGGCCAGACTTCCAAGCTGCCTTCCGGGCTCGCTTCATTCCTCAAGGAGTCATGGACCGGAAGAAGCGTGAGTTCCGCAACCTCACCCAAGGCAACAAAACTGTGGAAGCTTATCAACGGGAGTTTCTGGACTTGTCCCGCTATGCTGAAGAGGACATTGCAACTGATGCACGCAGACAGGAAAAGTTCCGGGATGGCCTTCAAGCTGACATCAAACTCGCACTTCTAGTGCATGACTTTGCTGATTTCTCCACTCTGGTGAACAAAGCCATCAATGTCGAAACTGGTCTGCAGGAATACCAGAGCTCTCACAGGCGCAGCCGTGACACGGGCTCATCTTCGGGTCCGTCCTCGCAGAAGCGCAAGATATGGATTCCCAACAGCGTGTACCAGCCTAATACACCTGCCCCAAGGCAGTCCTATGCTGCACCTCGTCTGCCTACTGCTCCAGCTAGGCAGCCAAGGCTTCCAGCTCCACCACCCCAAGCTCCTGTTCCTACTCCCGAGAATGGTTTGTGCTTCAGGTGTGGACAACCAGGGCACCGTGCTAGGGAATGCAACCAGAAACAGAATCAACTGGCCCTTCCAGCAACTGGCCGTGGAAACAACCAGCCCCGCAACAACAATGCCAAGTCTTATGGTCGCGTTCATGCCAACCATGTTGATCTGAACGAAGCCCAAGACCAGCCTGCTACCGTGATGGGTACACTCCTCGTAAACTCAGTACCTGCATCTGTTTTATTCGATTCAGGAGCATCGCATTCATTCATGTCAGAAGATTTTGCATACAAGCATGACATTAAATGTGAGGAGATGAACACTTCGGTATTGGTAAAAACCGCCGTGGGACAATGTCAAACCTCATTGGTTGGCATCGATGTCCCCGTGGAAATCGAAGGGCTGGAATTCTATGCCTCTCCCATTATCTTGAAGTCGTCTAACATAGACCTCATTCTGGGAATGGATTGGTTGAAAGCGCATACTGCTTCTATAGTTTGCGCCACTAAGGTCGTCCATCTGCTACACCCTTCTGACGAAATAATAGCTTACCAAGCTCATCTAGTTCAGAACGCCGAGGCACGACTTTATGCCTTGAATGCGTTGAACGCTGCACCACTCGAGGGCATTGAAAACATTCTCGTCGTTCGTGAATTCCAAGATGTCTTCCCAGAAGAACTTCCAGGGATTCCCCCTGCTAGAGCTGTCGAATTCATCATCGACTTGAAACCCGGCACCACCCCTATAGCTAAACGACCCTATAAGATGCCGCCGCATGAACTCATTGAGCTTAAGGAGGAAATCGACAAATCTCTTGTCAAAGGTTTCATTCGCCCAAGTTGCTCTCCTTGGGGAGCACCTTCTCTCTTTGTTAAGAAGAAGGATGGGACAAACCGATTAGTCCAAGACTACCGTCCTATAAACCAAGCTACCATTCAGAATAAATACCCACTTCCTCGGATCAATGATCTTTATGATCAGCTGGCTGGCTCATCAGTGTTCTCCAAACTCGACTTGAGGTTAGGTTACCACCAGATCCGTGTTCGTGAAGAGGACATTCCAAAAACCGCCTTCGTTACTCGGTATGGATCATACGAGTACACCGTCATGTCATTCGGCTTAACGAATGCTCCAGCCACCTTCTCTCGTCTGATGAATTATATATTCATGGATTACCTCGACAAGTTCGTCGTGGTTTATTTGGACGATATCCTTGTATTTTCCAAGAACAAGGAGGAGCATGCTGAACATCTTCGTCTTGTGCTGGAAAAACTTCGAGAACATCAGCTGTATGCTAAGTATTCCAAGTGTGAATTCTGGCTCCCCGAAGTAACCTATCTTGGGCATGTCATCTCCAAGGATGGTATTGCCGTCAACCCTGAACGAGTTCAGGCTATTCTCGATTGGACTCCTCCTAAGAATGTGAAGCAAGTCCGAAGTTTTCTCGGTCTCGCCAGCTATTGCCGTCGATTCGTCGAGAACTTCTCCAAGATTGCCAGGCCTCTGACTAGTTTATTGCATAAGGGTGTCAAGTTCGACTGGACAAACAAGTGTCAGGAAAGTTTCCAGGCGCTCAAAGACAAATTGACTTCTGCCCCCGTGCTTGCACCACCTGATACTAAGAAGGACTTCGTCATTTACTGCGACGCTTCCCGTCAAGGATTAGGCTGTGTCCTAATGCAAGAGCGCAGAGTGATTGCTTATGCCTCTCGTCAACTGCGCCCTCATGAAGCAAACTACCCAGTTCACGACCTCGAGCTTGCTGCTGTCATTCATGCACTGAAGCAGTGGCGACATTACCTTCTCGGTAATCGTTGCGAGATCTTCACCGACCATCAAAGTCTGAAGTATCTGTTTACTCAGCCAGATTTAAATCTACGTCAGCAAAGATGGATTGAGACTGTTGCAGACTTTGACGTGGGTATATCCTATACCCCCGGCAAGGCTAATGTAATGGCTGACGCCTTGAGCCGCAAGTATTACTGTAACCACCTCCAGGCTCACAAAGTTCACCCATCGCTTGTTGAAGAATTTAGAAGGCTGAACCTCCATATTGTTCCTCCGGGATCACTCGCTCCCCCTCCCGAAGGTTTCCCCAAACAGAACCTCCATGTTGTTTCCAAGGGTTCTCTCAATACCCTGGTTGCGAAACCAGATCTTGTGGACACCATCAAATGGATACAGAAGTGTGACGATGAAGTCCTCAAGATTAAGCGCGACCTCAAAAGGGGAAAGCTCTCATTCTTCACGATCGCCGACGATGGCGCCTTGTATTTCAAAGGCCGCTTAGTGGTACCATGTTCGAAGAAAAACCTGGATAAGACTATAAGGGTTATGCAAGAAGCCCATGATACGCCTCTGTCCATCCATCCTGGTAGTACAAAGATGTACCAGGATATTCGTCAAAGATTCTGGTGGTCTAATATGAAGCAGGACATTGCTCGTTATGTTGCTGAATGTGACGTTTGTCGCCGAATCAAAGCAGAGCATCAAAGGCCTGCTGGAACTCTGCAACCTATCTCTATTCCTGAATGGAAATGGGACCATGTTGAGATGGACTTCGTCACTGGTTTTCCCAAATCGCAGAAAGGTAATGATGCTATTCTTGTCGTCATTGACCGGCTTTCCAAAGTTGCCCATTTTCTGGCGGTCAAAGAGACAATCACGGCTAGTCAGCTTGCTACTCTCTACATGGCCAGAATTGTTTCACTTCACGGTATCCCACTGGTTATCAGTTCAGACCGTGGCAGCTTATTCACTTCAAGGTTTTGGGCAAGTTTCCAAGAAGCTATGGGGACTCATCTGTCGTTCAGTACTGCGTTCCATCCTCAGTCACAAGGGCAAGTTGAACGTGTCAACCAAGTTCTCGAAGACATGCTTCGAGCTTGTGTAATCTCATTCGGCAAGAAATGGGAGGAATCTCTTCCATATGCCGAGTTCTCTTATAATAATAGCTATCAAGCTAGTCTGAAGATGTCCCCCTTCGAAGTGCTTTATGGACGGAAGTGTCGAACCCCTCTGAACTGGTCAGAAACTGGGGAACGCCCACTCTTCGGTCCGGATATTATCCAACAGGCCGAAGAACAAGTTCGCATTATTCGCGAGCATCTCAAGACTGCTCAGTCACGTCAGAAAAGTCAGTATGACCGTCATCACCAAGACATGGTCTATCAACCTGGCGAAAAGGCTTATCTTCGAGTTACACCAATGAAGGGTGCTCACCGCTTCGGGATCAAGGGCAAGCTAGCTCCCCGCTATATTGGCCCATTCACTATTCTGGAAAGGCGTGGAAAAGTGGCATATCAACTGGAGCTTCCGCCGAACTTTTCTCAGGTTCACGATGTGTTCCACGTGTCACAACTCCGACGCTGTTTCAAGGACCCAATCCGAGCAGTGGATCATGAAGTGCTCGAATTGCAACAGGACCTCTCCTATAAGGAGCATCCGGTCCGCATTCTCGACCAAGCTGAACGCCGCACACGCCAGAAGGCGATCAAGTTCCTCAAGGTCCAGTGGTCGAATCACTCTGAGGACGAAGCTACCTGGGAACGCGAGGATCGCCTGCGTGATGAATACCCCGCACTGTTTCCTTCTACCTCCTAAATCTCGGGACGAGATTTCTTGTAGTGGAGGAGATTTGTAACGCCCGGATAATCTTGCTACAGTAATCCCACGCTAATCATGGCACGTCATCCCGATTACTGTTGCTAACCTCGCAACGATCCGAAACCGTTCAAATTCAAATTCAAATTACAATTAACAATAAAAGTTTTCAAAAATTAAAACAAAAATGTTCGGGGGTTGCAGAATATTGCACTGGTAATTATAGTGTAGTCAACACATTTTAAGAACTGCCTAAGTATTTTAGAATGAATTAAAAACAAAAGAGAAAATAAATAAAAGAAAAAGACAAAACCTAACAAAAAAAAAGAGGGGCAACCCACTGGGCTCCGGCCCAGCAGGCCACCAGGCCAGCCGACCGGCCCACCCCGTTCCCACATAACCCCCCCGGAACCCTAGCCCGACCCCCACTTCCCCCCCCCACTCCGAAAATATCTCCCTCCCCCCCCATCTCTCCCGATTGGATCGGGAGGAGACGGCCACCCCGACGCCGTCGTTGCCGGCCCCGCCGATCGCCTCCTCGTCCTCCTCCTCGCCGGTCTTCCCCGACCGCCCCCGAGCCCGCTGCCCCGTTGCCCTACTCCCCCTCCTCCCCGTGAGCTTCCCCCTTCGCCCTCCTCTCCCCCTAGGTCGCCTCGGGCGTCGCCGCACGATGCGCTCCGGCGCCACCGTCGCCGCGCCGGGCCATCTCGCCCCCGGCCCCTCACCGCTTCCTGTGCGGCTCCCCTGCCGCTGCTCTACCTCCCCCCCCCCCTGCGCACGCGCCGCATCGCCCGCGCCCCGCGCGTGGACTCGCCCGCTCTGCTTCCCCCGCTCGGCTCCACCACGACCTTGCTCCGCGCTGCTCCTCCTCCTCCCCCCTGCTCGACGCGCCACCGCGCGCGCCCGGCGCTCGTCGCCGTGGCCACCATGCGCGCGCGCCCCGTGCACGCCTCGCCGTCCCGCTCGTCGCGCCCGACCCTCCTCTTGTCGTGCTGCCGCGGCTCCGCCGCCCCCCCAACCACGCTGCTGGCCCGCGCCGCGGCCAACCCCTCTCCGTCGACGCCCCGGCTCCGGCCGCTCCGGCCGCCGCGGCCGACGACTCCCCTGGCCGGTGCCCTGCTGCGTTGGGTCAGGGGCTCGGCCCGCTAACGGGCGCCCCGTGGCTCCTGCACCCGCGCGCCCATGCGCCCGCACCCGTTAAGGCCCCCTGGGGCCACTGACAGAGGGGGCCCACGCCCCAGAACGCTTTATTAAAAAAAAAGGAATTAAAATTAATAGTAATAAAAATAATTAATTAATTAATTAATTAATTAAGGAATTAATTAAGTTAATTAATCATAATTAGATTAATCAAATTAACTAATTAGTCTAATTGAACTGTGATTAGTTTAGCTAAAACCTAATTAACCTAAACAGTGTATGACAGGTGGGTCCCACTGGACCCACATGTCAGTTTGACCCAGTCAACTCTGTTGACTGCTGACGTCAGCATGACATCAATGCTGATGTCATTAATTTATTTTCGAATTAATTTAGTTAATTAATTAAATTCCAGAAATTAATAAAATCTTTAGAAAATCATATCTTTTAATCCGTAACTCGGATTAAAATAATTTCAACATGAAAGTTGCTCAGAACGACGAGACGAAGCCGGATACGCAGCCCGTTCGTCCACCACACCTCCCTAACCTATCGAACTCGCAACTTTCCCCCCCTCCGGCTCCTGTGCCCGAAAACGCGAAACACCGGGGATACTTTCCCGGATTTTATCCCCCTTCACCGGTATCACCTGTTACCGCGTTAGGGCACCTCTAACGTCGTTACTTGTCATGTCATGCATCACTATGCATATGCTTGCTTATATATTTATTGTTTTCCCCCCCCTCTTCTCTCGATAGACACCGAGACCGACGCCGCTACTACCCAGTACGACTACGGAGTTGACGATCCCTCTCTCTTGCCAGAGCAACCAGGCAAGCCCCCCTTTGATCACCAGATACCGCCTACTCTTCTCTATACTGCTTGCATTAGAGTAGTGTAGCATGTTACTGCTTCTCGTTAATCCTATACTGATGCATAGCCTGTCCTTGCTACTACTGTTGTTACCTTTACCTGCAAACCTAATGCTTAGTATAGGATGCTAGTTTATCATCAGTGGCCCTACATTCTTGTCCGTCTGCCATGCTATACTATTGGGCCGTGATCACTCGGGAGGTGATCACGGGTATATACTATATACTTTAAACATGATACATGTGGTGACCAAAGTCGGGTTGGCTCGAGGAGTACCCGCGAGTGATTCACGGATTGGGGGCTGAAAGGACCTTTGTCCCGACGGCCCTCTGTGTGGATCTTTGTGGCGGAGCGACAGGGCAGGTTCCGACCACCTAGGAGAGAGGTGGGCTTGGCCCTGTTCGGCGTTCGCGGACACTTAACACGCTTAACGAGATCTGGGTATTTGATCTGAGTCTGGCCATTTGGTCTATACGCACTAACCATCTACGCGGGAGTAGTTATGGGTATCCCGACGTCGTGGTATCAGCCGAAGCTTTCGTGACGTCAGCGACTGAGTGGCGCGCGCCGGATTGGACTGGAAAGCCACTAGGCTAGGTCTGCTTCCGGCCGCGTACGCAACGTGCAGGTGTGCAAAGGGCGATGGGCCCAGACCCCTGCGCCATAGGATTTAGACCGGCGTGCTGACCTCTCTGTTGTGCCTAGGTAGGGCTGCGACGTGTTGATCTTCCGAGGCCGGGCATGACCCAGGAAAGTGTGTCCGGCCAAATGGGATCGAGCGTGTTGGGGTATGTGGTGCACCCCTGCAGGGAAGTTTATCTATTCGAATAGCCGTGTCCCTCGGTAAAAGGACGACCCGGAGTTGTACCTTGACCTTATGACAACTAGAACCGGATACTTAATAAAACACACCCTTCCAAGTGCCAGATACAACCGGTGATCGCTCTCTCACAGGGCGACGAGGGGAGGATCATCGGTTAGGATTATGCTATATGATGCTACTTGGAGGACTTCAGTCTACTCTCTTCTACATGCTGCAAGACGAAGGCTCCCAGAAGCGTAGTCTTCGACAGGATTAGCTATCCCCCTCTTATTCCGGCTTTCTGCAATTCAGTCCACTTATAATAGCCTTATCCCAGTTGATACCATTGCATACATATGTAGTGTAGCTCCTTGCTTGCGAGTACTTTGGATGAGTACTCACGGTTGCTTTCTCCTTCTTTTCCCTCTATCCCTTCTACCTGGTTGTCGCAACCAGATGTCGGAGCCGAGGAGCCAGATGCCACCGTCGACGACGACTCCTGCTACACCGGAGGTGCCTACTACTACGTGTTGCCCGCTGACGACGACCAGGAGTAGCTTAGGAGGATTCCCAGGCAGGAGGCCTGCGCCTCTTTCGATCTGTATCCCAGTTTGTGCTAGCCATCTTATGGCAACTTGTTTAACTTATGTCTGTACTCAGATATTGTTGCTTCCGCTGACCCGTCTGTGATCGAGCTCTTGTATTCGAGCCCTCGAGGCCCCTGGCTTGTAATATGATGCTTGTATGACTTATTTTATTTGTAGAGTTGTGTTGTGATATCTTCCCGTGAGTCCCTGATCTTGATCGTACACGTTTGCGTGTATGATTAGTGTACGGTCAAGCCGGGGCGTCACAGGTAGCACGGCGACCTCCAAGACGCCCACTTCGGCGCCCACAGTGCGCTCTTCCCTGGTTGTGCGCGGCGAGCAGCGTCACCACGTCGGTGACCCTGGACACCATAGTGGGGAGAGTCATGTGCGTAATTTGCGGGACAAATGAGGTCAGCATGCTCGCCGAAGTGCTGGCGGAAATGGCACACAGCCGCTGGGCCGTGACAGAGCTCCTTCTAACGTGGTTAGAAGTCGAAGCGCGCCACGGTCCATGCAGCTTTCGCCGCCACCCATGCCAGCAGAAGCTTTGGCACGCGCACAACTGCTCCTCGACTTCCCTCCTGCTGCGGAGAAGCTCGACGAGTGGAGGGCCACTATCCAAAGCCTTGTCGGCGTCGCCAACAAAGACAAGCCACAACCGGTGGGGCCCTTAGGCCGGCGCTCCATCGGGCCACTGCACGCCAGCGGTGGTGGGGCCGGAGGCGCCGCGGCCACGGTGCACTCTCCTCCTCCACGCAAGCCACCACAGATGTCGGTTTGTCGTGATGACACTTGTGATAACATTTCCATAGAATCGTCCGACCCACGGACCCACCATGACCAACACCAGGTTCTTCGGGAGCGAGCCCATGAAGACGCTCGAACCACCATTGAGCGCCGGCGCGAAACGCGCCACCAGTCAGACAGGTGGCCGGGCCCACTATGGACCACCCAGCACCGGGAGGCTCTGGCGGCCTACCTTACGAGGTGGGTTGCCCGACCTTTACCCGTGAGTTGCGGCAGTTCTAGTGGCCGTCCCACCGCATGTTCAAGCCTGACGTCGGCGAGACGTACAATGGCAAGACCCATCCGTCAAAGTTCCTCAGCATCTACACCATCGCGATGCAAGCCGCTGGAGCTCATGACGACAAGGTGCTTGCCAACTACTTCCCGTTGGCCCTGAAACCCAATGTCATGTCTTGGTTGATGCACTTGCCGGTGGATTCCATTTCTTCTTGGTCAGACCCGTGTCATGAGTTTGTTGGTGCCTTCTGAAAGCACAAGTGCTCCCCGGGTGATTTTTGTAATTAATTTCAACATATCTCTTGTTGGACTAATACTTTCATCTAGCATATTTTAGATAAGTCCAACAGTGGAGTGGCATGGACTAGAGGATGTGGGACCTCTTCAAGATGATGAAGACAAAAGGATTAGCTCAAGCTCAAAGCACAAGACTCTACATTTCATTTTTAGTGATCCAAGATAACATTGAGTCCATAGGAAAAGCCAATACTATTAAGAGGGGTGAGGTGTTGCTTAATGAGGTTCTTGCTCAAAGTGCTTAGTGATATGCTCCACAACCCTCAACCACTTTCTCATATCCAAATATATCCCGAACCAAAAGTCAAAATCGGCCCCACCGAAACGTTCTATCCGGCGCCACCGAGTTCTCTTGACATAGCCACTGCCAGAAACCCTAATCAATTTGGTCTCACTGATGGGATCTCGGTCTCACCGAGATGGGCTTGCAAACTCTCTGTTACCCATTGCATTAATTTCGGTCTCACCGAAACATGACATCGGTCCCACCGAGTTTTCTTGACCAACTCTGTGTTTAGCTTATTACCAAAATCGGTCCCACCGAATTTGTGTAATCGGTCCAACCGAGATGAGGCTTTACACTAACCCTAGCATATCGGTCCCACTGAGTTGACTTGTCGGTCCACCGAAAACCCTAACGGTCACATTATGAACTAAATCGGTCTGACCGAGTTGTATGATTCGGTCCCACCGAGTTGGTGATTTTGTGTAATAGTTAGATTTTGTGTGGAGGCTATATATACCCCTCCACCCACTCTTCATTCGTGGAGAGAGCCATCAGAACATGCCTACACTTCCAACATACATTTTCTGAGAGAGAACCACCTACACTTGTGTTGAGGTCAAGATACTTCATTCCAATCACATAAATCTTGATCTCTAGCCTTCCCCAAGTTGCTTTCCGCTCAAATAATCTTTCCACCAAATCCTATCCTATGTGAGAGAGTTGAGTGTTGGAGAGACTATCATTTAAAGCACAAGAGCAAGGAGTTCATCATCAACACACCATTTGTTTCCTCTTGGAGAGTGGTGTCTACTAGATTGGTTAGGTGTCACTTGGGAGCCTCCGTCAAGATTGTGGAGTTGAACCAAGGAGTTTGTACGAGCAAGGAGGTCGCCTACTTTGTGAAGATCTACCCTAGTGAGGAAAGTCCTTCGTGGTCGATGGCCATGGTGGGATAGACAAGGTTGCTTCTTCATGGACCCTTCGTGGGTGGAGCCCTCCGTGGACTCGCGCAACCGTTACCCTTCGTGGGTTGAAATCTCCATCAATGTGGATGTACGATAGCACCACCTATCGGAACCACGCCAAAAATCTCCGTGTCTCCAATTGCGTTCACACACTCCAATCCCATCACTTTACATTCTTACAACTTGCATGATTTACTTTCCGCTGCTCATATACTCTTGTTGTGCTTGCTTGATATGTATTGTGAATGTTCAAACTTGTGCCAAAACTCCACTTCAACTTAAAGAAATTAAAAACTGCAACTTTTCTTGCCAAGAGTCTAGTCACCCCCCTCTAGACACCTCTTCTCGATCCTACAATTGGTATCAGAGCACTGGTCTCCATTGCTTTGGTTTAAACACCTTTGGAGGAAGATGGATGATTCTATGTTGGGGAGTTTTAGACGTAGAGTGCCTATTCTTGATGGAGAGTATTTTCATGAGTGGAAAAACGAGATGCTTGAGATCTTCAATGAATATCATTTGACCAAGTACATTACTACTCCTTGTGCTCACATTGTTGATCCTTTGGATCCTACCCTTGATGAGTCTATTGACATGATCCGTAATCTTAGAATGGTCAATTTAATCACTAGAGGTTTGCCTAGAAACTTGCTTGCTAGCTTGCCTACTTTTGATTGTGCCTACACCTTATGGAGATTTCTCGAGGAACGATTCCCATGAAAATTCTAGATGAGATTCTTCGTAAGTCTATTGCCTTGAGTAAGATGAGTTCTAATGATCCCAAGTTTGGTGATTGCTTATTTGAGCTTACTAATCTTACGAGTGCAAAAGGATATGTTGGAATTATTAGCAATTTCATTTCCGAAGTCATTAGAATCCATAGAGATGAACATTGTTATGGTCATACTTCTAATGAATTACCCTCTCTAGGAGTTGATCCATCACATGACGATGTTGAACACAGATACTATGATAAGGATGATGATAGTGACTATGATCTTGATGATGCGATGAGACACTTTGGTCTTATGGCTAATCTTCGTGGCTACATGGCTGGAGGAAAGGAATGGGTCCTTGATAGTGGATGTACTGATCATATGACCGGAGACAAAGATATGTTTCGTGAGCTTGCTGAAAACAACAGCCCTCGCAAGTATGCCACTTTCGGTGATAACTCAAAGGGTAAGGTGGTTGGCCTTGGTAAGGTGGCCATCTCACATGATAGCTCCATACAAAATGTTATGCTCATTGAATCTCTTGGCTACAATTTACTTTTCGTATCTAGACTTGCTGACTTTGGTTTCAATGTCCTATTTACTGAAGTAGATTGCCAAGTGTTTCATAGAGATAACCATAAAATGGTCTTTACTGGTATACGTAGAGGTGATCTTTACATTGTTGATTTCACTAAAAAGGCTCAACCTAGAACTTGCTTAATTGCTAAATCTTCTAAAGGCTGGTTGTGGCATAGAAGGCTAGGTCATGTGGGCATGCGAAATCTTGATAAGCTTATTAAAGGTGATCATATCCTTGGAGTAAAAGATATTATATTTGACAAGGATAGACTTTGTAGTGCTTGTCAAGCAGGAAAACATGTTGGAGAAAGTCACCCCATGAAGAACATTATGACCACGAGAAGACCACTCGAGCTACTTCATATGGATCTTTTTAGTCCCAATGCCTATAAAAGTCTCGGTGGTAACTCATTCACTCTGGTTATAGTTGACTATTTTTCAAGATTTACGTGGGTGTTCTTCCTTGATTATAAATCGCAGGTCCAAAAGATCTTCAAGAACTTTGCTAGGAAGGCCCAAAATCAATTTGAAGTGAAGATCAAGAAGGTTCGCAGCGACAACGGAACAGAGTTCAAGAATGCAAATGTGGATACCTTTCTTAATGAAGAAGGGATCTCACATGAGTTCTCAGCTATGTACATGCCTAAAAAAATGGAGTTGTTGAGAGGAAGAACCGAACTCTTATTGAGATGGCTAGAATGATGCTTGATGAGTACAAGACTCCAAAATACTTTGGGGCGGAAGCGGTTGAGACAGCTTGTCATGCAACAAATCGCTTGTATCTTCACAAGATACTTGGCAAGACGGCACACGAGCTCCTCACCGGTAACAAACCCCAAGTTGGATACTTTCAAGTATTTGGCACAAAGTGCTACATTCTTGATAAGCATCGTCGTTCTAAATTTGCTCCTCACTCTCATGAAGGTTTCCTACTTGGTTATGGCTCAAACTCTCACACTTACCGGGTCTACAACAATTTCACCCGAAAGGTTGAAGAGACGATAGATGTGAAGTTTGATGAATCTAACGGCTCGCAAGTAGAGCAATTGCCAATTGATGTAGGAGACAAAGACCCTGCAAAAACAATTCAGACTTGTCTATCGGCAAGATTCGTCCAACGGAGGTGAAGGAGAGTTCCTCGTCCGTCCAAGTGGAAGCTTCCACCTCACAACAAGGTGAACCAAGAGTTGACTTGGAAGCATCCACCAGTGGGACACACCAACACGAAGAAAACGAGGACGTACACCAAGATGAACCTCATCAACCTCCTTCTCCATCACGACAAGAGAACGGCAACGTCAACAATGAAGAAGAACAAGATGAAGAAGATGTCCACCCCGACCCAAGCAAAAGCTTCCACGAGTTCGAGCAAGAGTCGCCAAAGACCATCCCGTCGAGCAAATCTACAATGATATCCAAACCGGGAGAATCACTCGCTCTAAAACTCGTTTGGCTTAATTTTGTGAACATTATTCATTCATCTCTAGCATTGAACCTATGAAGGTTGAAGAAGCATTGGAAGATCCAGATTGGATAAATGCCATGCATGAAGAGCTACACAACTTTGAGAGTAATAAAGTGTGGACATTGGTCGAGAAGCCCGACAATAACCACAACATCATCGGTACCAAATGGTTGTTTCACAACAAGCAAGATGAAGATGGTCAAGTCGTCCGCAACAAAGCTCATCTAGTCGCCCAAGGCTACACTCAAGTCAAAGGTATGGACTACGGTGAGACATATGCCCCCGTTTCTAGACTTGAGTCCATCCGCATCTTACTTGCATATGCTAATCACCATGATATCACTTTATACCAAATGGACATTAAAAGTATTTTTCTAAACGGTGAAATTGAGGAGGAAGTTTATGTTAAATAACCTCCTGGCTTTGTCAATCCAAAGAAACCCGATCATGTGTACAAACTTCACAAAGCCCTTTATGGTCTTAAACAAGCTCGTAGAGCGTGGTATAAATGCTTCACCAAGTTCCTTATTAAAAAAGGCTTTGAAATGGGAAAAATAGATTCTACTCTTTTTACTAAAGGGTTAATGGTGAGTTATTTGTATGCCAAATTTATGTTGATGATATCATATTTGGCTCAACTAACCCTCATTTTAGTGAGAAGTTTGGAAAGCTAATGTCGGAGAAGTTTGAGATGTCTATGATGAGTGAACTCAAGTTCTTTCTTGGTTTGCAAATCAAGAAAACTAAGGAAGGCACCTTTGTCTCTAAAAAAAGTACACCAAGGACTTATTCAAGAAGTTCAACATGCAAGAAAGCAAAGCTATGAAAACTCCCATGCCTACAAGTGGACATCTTGACTTCACTAAGGACGGTGAACCAGTTGATCAAAAAGTTTACGGCTCTATGATCGGTTCATTGTTATATCTATCTGCCTCTCATCCCGATATTATGCTAAGTGTGTGCATGTGTGCACAATATCAAGCGGCCCCCAAAGAATGTCATCTTAAGGCTGTGAAAAGGATAGTGAGATACTTAATACATACACCAAATTTTGGCATTTGGTATCCTAAGAGGTTGTCTTTCAATCTTGTTGGCTTTGCCGACTCAGAGTATGCCGGAGACAAGGTTGATAGAAAGTCCACTTTGGGTACTTGTCAATTTCTTGGTAGATCTCTTGTGTCTTGGTCTTCCAAGAAACAAAACTCGGTATCCTTATCCACCGCCGAAGCGAAATACATTGCCGCCGGTTTATGTTTTGCTCAATTACTTTGGATGACCCAAACTCTTAAAGATTATGGGATCAATGTGAAACATGTTCCATTGCTTTGTGACAATGAGAGTGCTATTAAGATTTCTCACAATCCCGTGCAACATTCTCGAACTAAGCATATTGTAGTTCGTCATCATTTGATTCGAGATCATGTTGCTAAAGGGGACATTGATCTTAAGCATGTTCGTATCGATAAGCAATTGGCGGATATATTCACCAAACTGCTTGATGAGAAAGTCTTTTGTCGTTTGATAGGTGAATTGAACATCATTGATGCTTCAAACCTGGAGTTGGAACTCCATTTGGATACATGCAAGGTATGAATCTATGAAAAATCCTTATGATGATATTCATATGTCTTGGATATATTTGCACCCTTGCATGTTATCTAACCCTTGTAGGTACTTGAATGAATCTAAATCTATGAGATTGCAACCCACTCACATCTTGAGCGATCTCTACATCACCAAGTCTCTACAATATAGTGGTTGATGACAAGGAAGCACGAAACCCTTCAACATATCCTTTGACAAATTATATGTATCAAATTTCATGATTGTCATTTTGGATACACAAGTGTTCTTCCTTGCAAAACTAACCCATGTAGGTAGATGAACTCAACTCCAAGTGGTGCTCCCAACCATTCTTGTGCTACATCAACCTTGAGCACCCCACGCAAGTTCAACTACATGATCAAGATCAACACCACCACCCAAGGTATGTCATTCCATCTTAGAGAAGCTTTACCTCAAGACATAGGTCAAAGCAACTCAACAAGATGTGAATACATCAAATGCTTAAACGAAAAATGGTAACCCCATTTTGAGCTTAAACGATGAGTATGACTTACGATCAAGTGTTCTTACTTGACTCCTCAGTCAATATACTCTAACATAGGTGACTTTGTCATCGCCCAATTCTAGATGAAGTTCTCTAGTGTTTCCTTGAGTTTTTGCCAATTTCATCCAGATTTTCTTTCCTTTGTTTTGTTCTGCATTCCCTGCATCCAATTCCTTGCAAATCCCTGTGAGATCTTTCTTGTCTGGTGAGATGAGGTGACAAGTGTTTTATCTGTGATAAACTCGGTCACACCGGTTTGTTGTTTCGGTCCAACCCAAGTCTTTCGGTGCAACCGGAACACACCACTCGGTGCAACCGATTTCACTACAGGAAAGACAACTTGCCACTAGTTCCTGCATTCTTTTTGCTCCAGCTCCAATCAATGATTCTTGTCCTCTACCAGCATCACATTCGACTTGCTGCTTTGCTTTGTGACTCAAGGACCGAACCCATTTGTAACAAACATCTAGAAGAGCCCTTCTTCGGAATTGATGTCAAAGGGGGATAGAAAGATCACATCAAAGCTTAATCATTTCTATAGGGGGAGAGAGAATACTCAGGGGGAGAGAGTTCTTCAATGAGAAAGTTACATGTAAAAGATCCCAGATCCTTGGTGTTCAATAGGAGGGAAGTTACATGTCTTTAAGAGGGGAAAGACATGTTCATATTTGATTGTTTGAATTTGCTCTTTTTTTCTTTCGTTGCTCTGATTTTCTGTTCCCTATATCTTCTCCCAGTATCCCAAGCAAGATTCAGGTGGAGCAAGACATCTAAGGGAAGGAAATCCTTGAATTCATAGCATATCTTTACCTTTGGGGACATGTCTATATCCAATAGAGTACTCAGTACTCACTCTCTACATGTCATCCCAGTCTTGGTACTCTTGTGGTTTCTTTGTTTACTCTGGCTAGTAGATGTATCTGTGTTATCTAACCTTGTTTACTCAGGTTCATTCCTCCTAAGCCAACTGAAGACCACAAGGTAAGTATATGCATCACACTCATGTGCATGAGGACCTCTTGCTGATGTACATATTGTTTGCAAGAAAGACTCATGAGCATGTAGGTACATTTCCTATATTTACATCTTTTGCTCTGATGCATATAGCGATGATACATGTAACACCTTGCTTACTCTATCATGCTATGCATTCACATGTTCTTATATTCCATATTTACATGATTGCATACATATAGGGGGAGCCTATGCATGTTACATGTCTTTCCAAAGCTTACTTGTTATTCTCTATATCTTTATCTAAAGCTTTGATGTATGTTGTCATAAATTACAAAAAAGGGGGAGATTGAAAGAACAAGTGCTCCCCGGGTAATTTTGGTAATTAATGTCAACATATCTCTTGTTGGACTAATACTTTCATCTAGCATATTTCAGATAAGTCCAACAGTGGAGTGCCATGGACTAGAGGATGTGGGACCCCTTCAAGATGATGAAGACAAAAGGTGTGGCTCAAGCTCAAAGCACAAGACTTTACATTTCATTTTTAGTGATCCAAGATCATATTGAGTCCATAGGAAAAGCCAATACTATTAAGAGGGGGTGAGGTGTTGCTTAATGAGGTTCTTGCTCAAAGTGCTTAGTGATATGCTCCACAACCCTCAACCACTTTCTCCTATCCAAATATATCACAAACCAAAAGTCAAACTCGGCCCCACCGAGTTCTCTTGACATAGCCACTGCCAGAAACCCTAATCAATTCGGTCTCACCGAGATGGGCTTGCAAACTCTCTGTTGCCTATTGCATTAATTTCGGTCTCACCGAAACATGACATCGGTCCCACCGAGTTTGCTTGGCCAACTCTCTGTTTAGCTTATTACCAAAATCAGTCCCACCGAATTTTTGTAATCGGTCCAGCCGAGATGAGGCTTTACCCCAACCCTAGCATATCGGTCCCACCGAAAACCCTAACGGTCACATTATGAACTAAATCGGTCTGACCAAGTCGTATGATTTGGTCCCACCGAGTTTGGTGATTTGTTTGTAACGGTTAGATTTTGTGTGGAGGCTATGTATACCCCTCCACCCACTCTTCATTCGTGGAGAGAGCCATCAGAACATGCCTACACTTCCAACATACATTTTCTGAGAGAGAACCACCTACACTTGTGTCGAGGTCAAGATACTTCATTCCAACCACATAAATCTTGATCTCTAGCCTTCCCGAAGTTTCTTTCCACTCAAATCATCTTTCCACCAAATCCTATCCTATGAGAGAGAGTTGAGTGTTGGGAAGACTATCATTTGAAGCACAAGAGCAAGGAGTTCATCATCAACACACCATTTCTTACCTCTTGTAGAGTGGTGTCTCCTAGATTTGTGAGGTGTCACTTGGGAGCCTCTGTCAAGATTGTGGAGTTGAACCAAGGAGTTTGTACAGGCAAGGATATCGACTACTTCGTGAAGATCTATCCTAGTGAGGCAAGTCCTTCGTGGGCGATGGCCATGGTGGGATAGGCAAGGTTGCTTCTTCATGGACCCTTCGTGGGTGGAGCCTTCTGTGGATTCGCGCAACCGTTACCCTTGGTGGGTTGAAGTCTCCATCAACGTGGATGTACGATAGCACCACCTATCAGAACCACGCCAAAAATCTCCGTGTCTCCAATTGCGTTTTCACACTCCAATCCCATCCCTTTACATTATTGCAACTTGCATGATTTACTTTCCGCTGCTCATATACTCTTGTCATGCTTGCTTGATATGTATTGTGAATGTTCAAACTTGTGCCAAAAGTCCACTTCAACTTAAAGAAATTAAAAACTATAACTTTTCTTTCTAAGAGTCTATTCACCCCCCTCTAGACACCTCTTCTCGATCCTGCACCTTCACTGGAGGCCACCAAGCTCATGGACAGGCGAGTGATTTGCATATCATTCCCCAGAAGGAAGGTGAAAACCTGCGCAAGTACATACAAAGGTTCAGCCGAGTGCAATACAACATCCCGGATGTTCATCCTGCCGCTGTGATGAGCGCATTCCATCAGAATGTGCGTAACTGCAATATGCGTGAAGAGCTGGCAATGAACAAGGTCAAGGATGTGGCTGAACTTTATGTTTTGGCCGATAGATGCGCCTGGGCTGAAGAGGGAAGGAAGTACCCCGGCGAAGACGCCGGTGCGGAAACCGACTCTACCGATGAAGACACCACCGCCCCGACGAAGAAGGGTCGGCGTCACAACAAGAAATGCAAGGGCAAGGCCGTGTTTGCCATCGATGGATCCAATGACACCGGCGCCACCAAGAAGGCCAAGGTAGATGACCCCGGCAAGGAGATTGCCGGGTGCGCCGCTTGCCGGGCCTTGGCGGTTGCCGACAATCAGGGGGCTCCAACAAGCAGTATTGCAAGATCCACCTCACCAAGGGCCATGACCTCCAGAACTGCCGACAAGTTGAGCTGCTTGCTGAAAAGAAAAAAGCTAAATATGAGAGGCGGGACAAGGAGAAGGGTCAGGATGGTGCCGAAGGGTCCGGCAAGAAGCGTGGTGGCCAAGGGGGCCGCGGCGGCAAGGACAATCAGCAAGAGAGGCCCGCTCAGGGCTGCGACAAGAAGCAGGAAGAAGACGATCATGATGAGGACGACGAGTCCGGCCAGCATGAGTTCCGGAAGGCTACAGAGGCCATGTGCGTCGATGGTGGCGCCTCGCTGCATACTTCTCACCGCCAGCTCAAGCAGTGGGTGCGTGAGATCACAGCAGCAGAGCCGTCGTTCGACGCTCAGAAGCCGCTGAAGTGGTCCAGCACGCCCATCATCTTTGACACCGAAGACCACCCTGATCACACAACTGCGGTCGGGTGTTTGCCGTTGTTGGTTTCACCAATGATACACAACCTCAAGGTGAACAAGATGCTAGTTGACGGCGGGGCCGGTTTGAACTTGATCTCACCCGTTGTGATCAAAAGGCTGCAAATTCCTGATGGAGACCTCGAGGAAACGGGCACGTTTCAAGGGGTGAACCCGGGAAGGAGCCAGCCGAAGGGAAAGGTCACGCTTCCTGTGACATTTGGTGGCGAGCTGAACTACAGGGCGGAGAAGATTGTCTTCGATGTAGCCGAGATTCCCTTGCCCTACAACATGATTCTCGGCCGCACGGCACTAGCCAAGTTCATGGCGGCAACACATTACACCTACAACACGCTGAAGATGCCTGGGACGATGACCATCATCACCATTCCCTGCGACAAGAAGGATGCGCTGATCTGCGCTGACCAACTCTACCGAGAAGCAGTTGCAGCAGCTGCCGCCAAGGCACTTGCTCCTGCCACTAAAACCCCGGGAGAGAAGAAGAAGAAGACCGGCAAGACCTCTCACACCCACTCTGGCAAGCACACCTCTTCGAAGTGTTGTGCTACCGTCGAGGACGTGCCAGAGAGCTTCACGAGCAAGAGCAAGAAATCTAGATCTGCACCTCCAGAGACCAAGAGGGTGTCCGCCAAGGAGGATGGCACGGGAGGGGATTTCACCATAAGCTCCACCCTCGACAGCAAATAGGAAAGCGCGCTTGTCACATTCCTGTGGGCGAATGTTGATGTGTTTGCATGGCAAGCATCCGACATCCCCGGCGTTCCCAGGGAAGTGATTGAGCACCATCTTGTTGTTTGTCCCCGTGCGCGACCCGTCAAGCAGAAGGTCAGGAAGCAAGCTTTGGAACGGCAAGAATTCATCGCAGAGGAGATCAGGAAATTGGAAGTGGCAGGCTTGGTGAGAGGAGTGCTCCATCCAACGTGGTTGGCCAATCCGGTGGTGGTGTGCAAGGCGAACGGGAAGTGGAGGCTATGTATGGATTACACAGATATCAATAAGGCTTGTCCTAAGGACCCCTTCCCATTGCCGCGCATTGAACAGATTGTTGACTCCACGGCCGGGTGCGATCTGTTATCGTTCCTCGATGCCTACTCGGGCTACCACCAGATCTTCATGGCAAATGAAGACGAAGAGAAGACATCATTCATCACCCCATGTGGTGCGTATTGCTTTTTACGGATGCCTTTCGGGTTGAAGAGTGCTGGCTCGACATTCGCAAGGGCGGTCCAAATTGGTTTTGAGCCCCAGCTACATAGAAATATGGAAGCTTATATGGATGACATAGTGGTCAAAACCAAGGACAAGGCAACCCTTGTACAAGACTTATAAGAGACGTTTGCCAACCTACGCAAGATCAACCTCAAGCTGAACCCTGAGAAGTGTGTCTTCGATGTTCTGTCCGGCAAACTTCTCGGGTTCTTTGTGTCGCAGTGTGGGATCGAGGAAAACCCAGACCAAATCAAGGCTATTGAGTAGATTGAGGCACCCAAGCGAATCAAGGATGTGTGTCGGCTCACCGGCTGCGTTGCCGCCATAAGAAGATTCATCTCCAAGTCTGCTGAGTGTTCCCTTCCCCTTTTCAAGATCTTGAAGAAGGCGGGCCCAATGGAGTGGACCCCAGAGGCCGAGGCAGCGTTGCAGGATCGGAAGAAATACCTTTCCTCTACACCAATACTAGTTACACCTAAACCACAAGAGTCGTTGCTGCTGTATCTGGCGGCGACGAATCAAGTGGTCAGTGCCGCGCTTGTGGTGCAGAGGGAGGTCGGTAAAGAGGCAGTAGCGACGGCGGGACTGGCGGATGGCAAGCTAGAGGTTCCCCCAGCAGGGCCCGATGCCAACAAGGCAAGGCCCCCGGCGGAGTCTGACTCCATCAGGACAGGCCCCATGCAATCGAATGAGGTGGTGCAAAAGAAGAAGATGATGCAGCACCCGGTTTACTTTGTCAGCTCCCTCCTGCAGGGGCTAGGTCAAGGTACTCTGGTGTGCAGAAATTGCTCTTCGGCCTCCTTATGGCCTCGAGGAATCTGCGTCGCTACTTCCAAGAACACGAAATCACCGTCGTCACCCACCTCCCATTACAACGGATACTGCACAACCCAGACACAACCGAAAGGATTGTGGAGTGGGACTTGGAGCTTTCGAGCTTTGGTTTGAAGTTTGAAAGTAGTTTGACAATCCAGAGTAGAGTCTTGGTAGAGTTCATTGCAGAATTGACCTCAACGCATGACGAGGAAATCCAGGAGACCACCCTCCCCGGCAAGGAAGCAAGTCGCAACTGGATCATGTACTTTGATGGGGCTTTCTCACTACAAGGTGTCGGTGCTGGTGCGCTTCTCATCGCACCCACCGGAGAGCACCTCAAGTATGTAATCCAGATGCACTTTCCCAGGGAGATGTCCACCAACAACACTGCTAAGTATGAGGGTTGCTTGCCGGCCTCAGGATCGGGGCGGAGCTTGGGGTCAAGAAGCTCATCGTCAGAGGTGATTCATAGCTTGTCGTCAGACAAGTTAACAAAGATTATCAAAGCTCGCTGATGGAGGCCTACATAGATGAGGTGAGGAAGCTGGAGGAGTGCTTTGACGGTATACAAGCGGAGCATGTTCCCCGAGTGGAGAACGACATCACCGATTACCTGTCGAAGCACGCTGCATTCAAGCAACCTATGGAACCAGGTACTTTTTTTTTCTTCGGTTAACTCAACCATCCGTCGAACCATCAACGAAGCAGAACAAACGGAGGAAATCAGGCCCCGGCAAGTACTTTCCCGCTGAGCCCCCAGGGGCCGCCGGCAAGGGTGTTGCCACGGATTCTGAGCCTGTCGAGGAGCGACTGATTCCGGCGGGCCGTCAAGCCCTAGCCGTAGAGACGTCGGCTCCCATGGCAAAATAAATGCCTTTGTTCCTTGCCGTCGAGCCCCAGGCTCCGGCATGGGCACAACATACCGTCCGATTCCTCCAAACAGGGGAGCTTCCTGAGGAACAGGAAGAAGCGGAGAAAGTAGCCCGTCGGTCTGCCATGTATCAGTTCGTCGATGACGTCCTATACAGGAAGAAACCGAACGGTGTGAAATTGAAGTGCATTCCCCGGGAGGAGGGACTGGAGATGTTGGCGGAGATACACAGAGGCATATGTGGCTCCCACATAGGGACGAGGGCCCTTGCCGGCAAGGCATTCCAGCAAGGTTTCTTCTGGCCCACTACCCTTCAGGATGCAACGGCACTAGTAACCAAGTGTGAAGCGTGTCAGTTCCATTCGAAGAAGCTTCATCAACCAGCTCAAGCCCTTCAAACAATTCCTGTTTCCTGTCCATTCTCGGTCTAGGGGCTCGACATCCTGGGCCCTTCCCCCCCCCCCCCCCGTTGTCGGGGGCTTTGAGTACATGTATGTTGCGATCTACAAGTTCACAAAGTGGCTAGAGGAGGAAGCAGTGAGGAAGGTGATAGCACAGTCAGCCGTCAAGTTCTTCAAGGGGCTAGTGTGTCGTTTTGGTGTACCAAACAGAGTCATCACCGACAACGGCACGCAGTTCACAAGCCACACCTTCATGCAATACAACCAAGACCTCGGCAACAGGGTCTGTTTCGCTTTCGTGGCACACCCATGGAGCAACAGCCAGGCGGAGAGGGCAAATGCTAAAGTGTTGCGGGGCCTGAGGACAAAGACTTTTGACAGGCTGCACAAGAGTGGAAAGCGCTGGATTGATGAGTTGCCGGCGGTTCTTTGCTCGATCAGAATGACGCCAAATCGAGCCAGACACCCTTTGCCCTAGTATACGGGGCAGAAGCAGTTCTCCCCACGGAACTCATATATGGGTCACCTCGAGTGCACGCTTACGATGAGGCGACCTTGTTCTTCGGCGCGTTCAGTCGGCCAAGACTTCCAACAAGTTGACGCCAAAGTGGGAAGGCCCTTATCGGGTAATACGAGTCACCAGGCCTGGCATAGTCCGCCTGGAGACCGAAGATGTTGTTCCAGTGAGCAACTCCTGGAACATTGAACATCTTCGCAAGTTTTACCCGTAAGGCGCGGTTGCCCCCCCCTCGGCAACCCACCTTTTGTACAAGCCTTGCTGGCAAGGCATGTAACCCTCTGTACAAAGCCAGGCGTAGACCCTGAGCATAAATAAATGAAGCGCTGGCGCCCTAAGTTTTAGCATGCATGCTAGGTTAAGTCTCTCCCTCAGTTAGGGTTGATAGTGCATAGCGGCGACTAACCCCTAGCCTAGAGGTCGAGTGTGCGTCTTTCTGTCTTCTTTGGTTCGCTAGGCACATGGACACTTCTGCTGAGCCGCTTGGGAGAGAGAAAACGAACCGGCGCTCCGGCCCCAGCAAGCCAAGACTGCCGAGGGATGAAGACACAAGGATCTAACCACGGCAAGCCAAAGTTGCCAGGGGCTGCGGATTCAGATAAGTCCTTCATCCCCCTGTTGTGCATTCCCTTATAGAACTGGGACAAATGAAACCTCGTTTTGCTCCAAGACCACCATGCTCCCCCTTTTTTTGCACACAAGTCCCTGGGACAGAACCGGGTAGTAGACGCGGTGGCAAGGAAATAAACGAAGGGTCTAACTCTACTTCGCCCTGCCTCCGCAAAAAGCGTGAGAATGGTTGACTGAAGTCAGGGCACGGCAAGGCCTCTTATCGGGCGACAATGTTTATCTTAAAATAACAAGGATTCATTCCTTGGCATGGGCCTCGCTCACGCACAGAGAACCCGGCAAGCACCCTTTTTCATGAAAAACATCCCATATAGGTACAGTTCATGTGGAATTAAAAACATGAGCAAGGGGATTACAAATTTTAAATCTAACAAGTGCCCGCGGGCTTACAAACTAAAAAGAGATAAGATGCCCGTAATCCCTTTCTTGTCCCACTCCTCAAAAGGTGGAACAAGATGGCAGGAGGGCAAAAAGAGCGCCTAGGCAAGGTGCGAGGAGCAGAAGGCACCAAGAGAACGTCCCAGTGCCGGGAGGGGAGCTGGAAGATGAGGCAGCGGGCCGGCAATACGCGTCGAAGCCATCGGTGCCCGCGTACTCCGACTTGACGGCCGCCACCTGCCTTCTTCGCCTTCTCCGGACCTCCTACGCCAGCCGCCCAAGGAGTCGACGGGGAGAGCCCCGGTGGAGATCTTGACGAGGAAGGCCCTCGGCAGGCCGCACAACGTAGGGTGGGGCGACACGGTCAGTCGGAGACGAGGTCGACGTGACCCCGCTCGACGTTCTTGTCGCTGCTGTCGCTATCCTCCTCATCACTCCCGCTTGAAGAGGAGTCTTCATCGTCGGAGGAGATCTCCACGCAGCACTTTAGGCGAGTTCCAAGATCTCTAAATACCTTGACGGAGAGCAGGCCGCCCTACATTAACTTGAAGTAGAGGACAAGCCCCGCCGTCAGGCTGTGGATGCGAGTGAACGACTTCCATCCGCGGCGGAGGTACATGACGTGAGGAGCGGGGAAGTCGACGTCGACCCGCGTGCCGCCGTTCTCGTAGCCCCTCATGTGCAACCTGAGGGTCTGGGTGGATTGAGCTCCATCTCCCGAGAAAATGGGGTAGGGAGACGGAGGCGGCGATGCGGTGGCCGACGTAGCCTGATGAAGAACTCGTGGGGCTGGTCCCTGACGTGGCCCTCCATCGGGGGAGGCATCGCTGGCAGAGGCGAGGCCGATGCGCCACCTCGTCCCCCTCTCCCCCGAGCACCATGGCGACCTCGGCCTCGCCCCCTCCCCCTTCCTCTCGTGGCCGGCTCTGCTGCCACGAGCTCCTGGGAAGGAGGGACACACTGACGAGCAGCAACCCTCGCCACCACCATCGAAGGGTCGGCGCCTCCTCTCGCCATGGATGATGGAAGAAAGCAGCTGAAGTGAATGGAGGATGGATGCTGGGAGAATGTGGGATGACATCGCCCTCCCCCTCCTTATAAAGGGGCGAGGCCGAGGCTCGGCCACCCCACTCAACCAATCCAGCCACCGGAGGGGCAGGGAATCAGGACCGACCCGCTGCCCCAATCGGCGACGGCCCGGTTTCCCGCCTCCACTGCCTGCCACCTGCATGGGGGACACGTCGCGAGCAAGAAGAATTGAGGGGATGGGTGAGGCGACCGTTCCCCACCCCGTGATCGTGGGGGACTGACACCTTGAAGACCACGACACGAGTCCACCCAAGTAATGAGCCGCGCCCATGCGCCTCCCTCTTTTTACGGGGAAGGCGCGAGCCACCTCTTTACCACGATGTGACGCATGTGTGCGGAAACCGCCCCACGCATGACCCCCACGTCAGGCACGACCGTCCACGTCACGCGTTCAACGCAGGTCATGGGGAAGCGCAGCGGACGAGAAGTTACTGCGGTAAAATCCGCCCCACCTGCCCGCGCACCGTTTTAGGCCTAGCCCAACAATGCGGCATGCTTATGTGTGGCCCAGGCCCGGGGGCTCCTGTCGGTGTGAAAAATTAGGGGTTCTTCTTTTGACCCCTTTACTTGTGCACGGGAAGTCAGACCGCACGCCACGGCCACACTTAGTAGGGCAGAGGAGGGAAGCCGGAGAGAAGCCAAAACACGAGGCAACCAAGGCGACGCCAAGACCAGAAACGCATGAGAGCAAGAGGGCGAGGTGGACTCCTGAGGGAGTCCTAGACTAAGGGGTCCTCGGGCGTCCGTCCTATTATCTATGGGCCGGACTGATGGGCTGTGAAGATATGAAGACCGAAGACTGTACCCGTATCTGGATGGGACTCTCCTTGGCATGGAAGGCAAGCTTGGCGAACAACTATGAAGATTCCATATTATGTAACCGACTCTATGTAACCCTAGATCCCCCCGGTGTCTATATAAACCGGAGGACTTAGTCCGGATAGCGGATACTCAATAGCTTAGTCATACATGCTAGACTTCTAGGGTTTAGCCACTACAATCTCATGGTAGATCAACTCTTGTAATACTCGTATTCATCAATATCAATCAAGCAGGACGTAGGGTATTACCTCCATCAAGAGGGCCCGAACCTGGGTAAAGCTTCGTGTCCCCTGTCTCCTGTTACCATCAACCTTAGACGCACAGTTCGGGACCCCCTACCCGAGATCCACCGGTTTTGACACCGACATTGGTGCTTTCATTGAGAGTTCCTCTGTGTGGTCGCTGAAAGGTTTGATGGCCCCTTCAATCATCAATAATGGAGCTGTCTGCGGAGAAACTGTCCTCCCCCGGCAGATCTTTGTGTTCGGCGGCTTTGCACTGCGGGCCAACTCGTTTGGCCATCTGGAGCAGATCGAAAGCTACGCCCCTTGCCATCAGGTCAGATTCGGGAGCTTAAACTATGTCGCGGACATACGCGGAGACTTGATCTTTGTCGTATTCGATACCGCGGTAGCCGCTCCCGATCACCCCGATCATCATTACTTAAATCTGTCATCGGGCCGCATCCAGGAGATCGCTCCTGTAACCGCTCTGGCCCTAGAGCCGGAGCAGGCTGTGCCATCCAAAGATGGGAGGATTAACCCTACCACGGAGGCCACAGATTCCACAGCGTTGGAGCCGCACAGGGACCTGGTCTCACTCGATGCCTATGCCACCAAAACACCGGACTCATCTCCGGCTGTAGGTTCCGAACCACGCAAGCCCGCAGACGCCGAGCTTGATCGTTTATCGATCTTCGAATTCAGCGCCACAGACATCTTCCAGCACTTGCCTCTGGGCGATATGCTAAACTCGTTAAAAAGTCTGTCCTTAGCGGAGGACTCTCAGCCGAACTATATCTGACTTGAACTAGGGGCCGACGATGGAGAATTTCACTTCCCACCCGCCACCCACCTTATAGCCACGGTCGAGGATTTGACCGACGAACTTGATTACGACTTTGAGGACATCGACGGTATGGACGACGATGTCAGAGATGAAGAAGACCAGAACCCGTCGTTCACCGGACGCTGGATGGCCACTTCCTCGTATGACGTATACATGGTGGTGACGACAAGGAAGACCCAGTTGAGGATAAACCTTCCGAAATACAGTCCAAGCGCCGACGTTAGCGGCGCCGCTCTAAGTCACACCGGAGTAAAGATAGCAACACCGGCATAGGAGAAGATGACACTCCGGAAGGTGCCGAAGACAACGAAGACCCCGTCGACACAACAAACGAACAAGATGAACATGAAGATGCGTAGGTTAGCCCTGTTAAATAGGCCACACACAAAGATTCAGAGGACTATAGTTACCTTCCGCTCTCCGAGGACGAGGTGAGCTCGACACCAAGGATTTCACCGTGCCTGAGGAACCTCTTGAGCAGGAGCGCTTGAAGCGCCAGCTAATAGCCACTGCAAGGAGCCTGAAGAAGAAGAAGCAATAGCTTCAAGCTGACCAGGATCTGCTCAACGATAAATGGACTGATGTCCTAGCAGCCAAAGAATATGACCTCCAGCGCCCAACCAAAAGCTACCCAAAGAGTAAATTGCTACCTTAGTTCGATGAGGAGGCGCAGGAATATATACCACCATCATACAATGCGGCTGACCGACCACCGCGTGGTCGGGACAAAACAGCAGCTCATGCCGAACACCAGTCCGCCCCGCCTCGTCACTCTGGCAAAGGTAAATTCGCCCACGGCCATACATATGACCTCCGGCAGAACCTAAACAATAAAGTAGGACCTAACAGATCAATCTACGGATCGCGAGGACGCACCTCGACACGTGACAACGGCCACCTATTCGGACGTGACAAACCCAGTCATGCGCAGGCCGAACACTGCAGACAGACTCCATCAGAGCTGCGTCATTATACGGCCCGATACAGAGGCCCCACACACCCTCATTGCTTCACTGATGAGGTCCTGGACCACGAATTCCCCGAATGATTCAAGCCCGTGAACATAGAATCATACGATGGGACCATGGACCCTGTGGTGTGGATCAAAGACTTCATTCTCCACATCCATATGGCACGCGGAGATGACCTCCACGCCATCAAATACCTCCCTCTCAAACTCAAGGGTCCCACTCGGCATTGGCTAAACAGTCTTCCTGACAACTCCATTGGCAGTTGGGAGGACTTGGAAGAGTCTTTCCCCGATAACCTCCAAGGTACATATGTTCGACCTCCGGATGCTGATGACTTAAGCCATATAGTCCAGTAGTCCGGAGAGTTTGCTAGGAAATTCTGGACAAGGTTCCTAACCAAAAAGAACCAAATCGTTGACTGTCCGGACGCTGAAGCTCTAGCAGCTTCCAAACATAGCATCCGCGACGAATGGCTTGCTTGCCACCTCGGCCAAGAAAAGCCAAAATCCATGGCAGCCCTCACGGCACTAATGACCCGCTTTTGTGTGGGCGAGGACAGTTGGTTGGCTTGTAGCAAAAACAATGCAAGCGACGCCGGCACCCCTGAGGTTAAAAGTAACAAAGACAAGTCTCGACGCAATAGATACAAGTGCCGAAACAGCGGTGACAACACTGAGGATATGGCGGTTAACGCCGGATTCAGTGGCTCTAAGTCCAGCCAGCGGAAGAAGCCGTTCCAAAAGAACAATTCGGGCCCATCCAGCTTAGACCGCATACTTGATCGTCCATGCCAGATTAACGGCACCCCTGACAAGCCTCCTAATCATACAAATAGAGAGTGTTGGGTTTTCAAACAGGCCGTCAAATTAAACACCGAGAACAGGGAAAAAGGATCGCAAAGCGAGGACGACGACAAAGAGCCACGGCAGCCGAACACAGGGGGACAGAAGAAGTTTCCACCTCAGGTCAAAATGGTGAGCATGATATATGCCACCCACATCCCCAAGAGGGAGCGCAAGCGTGCGCTTAGGGACGTCTATGTGATAGAGCCAGTCGCACCAAAATTCAATCCATGGTCGTCGTGCCCGGTCACTTTCGATCACCGGGATCACCCGACCAGTATCTGTCATGGGGGCTCAGCCGCACTAGTCTTAGATGTTGGAAATATGCCCTAGAGGCAATAATAAATTAGTTATTATTATATTTCCTTGTTCATGATAATCGTTTATTATCCATGCTAGAATTGTATTGATAGGAAACTCAGATACATGTGTGGATACATAGACAACACCATGTCCCTAGTAAGCCTCTAGTTGACTAGCTCGTTGATCAATAGATGGTTACGGTTTCCTAACCATGGACATTGGATGTCGTTGATAACGGGATCACATCATTAGGAGAATGATGTGATGGACAAGACCCAATCATAAGCCTAGCACAAGATCGTGTAGTTCGTATGCTAAAGCTTTTCTAATGTCAAGTATCATTTCCTTAGACCATGAGATTGTGCAACTCCCGGATACCGTAGGTATGCTTTGGGTGTACCAAACGTCACAACGTAACTGGGTGGCTATAAAGGTGCACTGCAGGTATCTCCGAAAGTGTCTGTTGGGTTGGCACGAATCGAGACTGGGATTTGTCACTCCGTGTGACGGAGAGGTATCTCTGGGCCCACTCGGTATGACATCATCATAATGTGCACAATGTGACCAAGGAGTTGTTCAAGGGGTGATGTGTTACGGAATGAGTAAAGAGACTTGCCGGTAACGAGATTGAACGAGGTATCGGGATACCGATGATCGAATCTCGGGCAAGTACTATAGCGGTAGACAAAGGGAATTGTACGGGATTGACTGAATCCTTGACATCGTGGTTCATCCGATGAGATCATCGTGGAAAATGTGGGAGCCAACATGGGTATTGAGATCCCACTTTTGGTTATTGAACAGAAAGTTGTCTCGGTCATGTCTGCATGTTTCCCGAACCCGTAGGGTCTACACACTTGAGGTTCGGTGATGCTAGGGTTGTAGAGATATAAGTATGCTGTAACCCGAAAGTTGTTTGGAGTCCCGGATGAGATCCTGGACGTCACGAGGAGTTCCGGAATGGTCTGGAGGTAAAGATTTATATATAGGAAGACCAGTTTCGGCCACCGGGATAGTTTCCGAGGTCATCGGTATTGTACCGGGACCACCGGAAGGGTCCCTGGGGTCCACCGGGTGGGGCCACCTATCCCGGAGGGCCTCATGGGCTGCAGTGGGAAGGGAACAAGCCCCTGGTGGGCTGGTGCGGCCCCCTTGGGCCTTCCCCTGCGCCTAGGGTTGGAAACCCTAGGGGTGGGGCACCTCCACTTGGCTTGGGGGCCAAGCCACCCCTTGGCCCCCCCATCTAGATGGGATCTAGAGGGGCCGGCGCCCCCCCTTGGCCCCTATATATAGTGGAGGGGAGGGATGGAAGCCGCACCCAAGTCCCTGGCGCCTCCCTCCCCCTCCGTGACACCTCTCCCTCTCGTTGGTGCTTGGCGAAGCCCTGTCGAGATACCGCTGCTTCCACCACCACGCCGTCGTGCTGCTGGATCTCCATCAACCTCTACTCTCCCCTTGCTGGATCAAGAAGGAGGATATGTCTCTCCCAACTGTACGTGTGTTGAACGCGGAGGTGTCGTCCGTTCGGTGCTTGGTCATCGGTGATTTGGATCACGACGAGTACGACTCCATCAACCCCGTTCTCTTGAACGCTTCCGCTTGCGATCTTCAAGGGTATGAAGATGCACTCCCCTTCCCCTCGTTTCTAGATTACTCCATAGATTGATCTTGGTGGTGCGTAGAAAATTTTAAATTTCTGCTACGATCCCCAACAGTGGCATCATGAGCTAGGCCTATGCGTAGATTCTATGCACGAGTAGAACACAAAGTAGTTGTGGGCGATGATTTGTTCAATTTGGTTGCCATTACTAGTCTTATCTTGATTCGGCGGCATTGTGGGATGAAGCGGCCCGGACCGACCTTACACGTACACTTACGTGAGACTGGTTCCACCGACTGACATGCACTTGATGCATAAGGTGGCTGGTGGGTGTCTGTCTCTCCCACTTTAGTCGGATCGGATTCGATGAAAAGGGTCCTTATGAAGGGTAAATAGAAATTGGCACATCACCATTGTGGTTTTGCGTAGGTAAGAAACGTTCTTGCTAGAAACCCATAGCAGCCACGTAAAACATGCAACAACAATTAGAGGATGTCTAACTTGTTTTTGCAGGGTATGCTATGTGATGTGATATGGCCAAAAGGATGTGATGAATGATATATGTGATGTATGAGATTGATCATGTTCTTGTAATAGGAATCACGACTTGCGTGTCGATGAGTATGACAACCGGCAGGAGCCATAGGAGTTGTCTTAATTTATTTATGACCCGTGTGTCAATGAAAATGCCATGTAATTACTTCACTTTATTGCTAACCGTTAGCCATAGTAGTAGAAGTAATAGATGGAGAGGCAACTTTGTGAAGAAACGATGATGGAGATCATGATGATGGAGATCATGGTGTCATGCCAGTGATGATGATGATCATGGTGCCCTGAAGATGGAGATCAAAAGGAGCAAAATGGTATTGGCCATATCATATCACTATTTGATTGCATGTGATGTTTATCATGTTTTACATATTATTTGCTTAGAACGACGGTAGCTTAAATAGGATGATCCCTCACAATAATTTCAAGAAAGTGTTCCCCCTAACTGTGCACCATTGCGAAGGTTCGTTGTTTCGAAGCACCACGTGATGATCGGGTGTGATAGGTTCTAACGTTCGCATACAACGGGTGTAAGCCAGATTTACACACGCAATACACTTAGGTTGACTTGACGAGCCTAGCATGTACAGACATGGCCTCGGAACACGGAAGACCAAAAGGTCGAACATGAGTCATATAGAAGATACGATCAACATGAAGATGTTCACCGATGATGACTAGTCCGTCTCACGTGATGATCGAACACGGCCTAGTTGACTCGGATCATGTATCACTTAGATGACTAGAGGGATGTCTATCTAAGTGGGAGTTCATTAAATAATTTGATTAGATGAACTTAATTATCATGAACATAGTCAAAAGGTCTTTGCAAATTATGTCGTAGCTTGCATTATAGTTCTACTGTTTTAGATATGTTCCTAGAGAAAATTTAGTTGAGAGTTGACAGTAGAAACTATGCGGACTGGGTCCGTAAACTGAGGATTGTCCTCATTGCTGCATAGAAGGATTATGTCCTTAATGCGCCGCTCAGTGAGCTGAACCTCGAGCATCGGTTATGGATGTTGCGAACATCTGACATACACGTTTTGATGACTACATGATAGTTCAGTGCGTAATGCTAAATGGTACATTTTTTGAAATGTCGCAGAACATATGAGATGTTCCAAAGACTAAAATTGGGATTTCAGACTAGTGCCCACGTCAAGAGGTATGAGACCTCTGACAAGTTTCTTAAGCCTGCAAACTAAGGGAGAAAAGCTCAATCATTGAGCATGTGCTCAGATTGTCTGAGTACTACAATCGCTTGAATCGAGTGGGAGTTAATCTTCCAGATGAGGTAGTGATATTTCTCCATAGTCATTGCCACCAAGCTATTGGAGCTTCGTGATGAACTATAACATATCAGGGATAGACATGATGATCCTTGAGCAATTCGCGATGTTTGACACCGCAAAAGTAGAAATCAAATAGGAGCATCAATTGTTGATGGTTAAACCACTAGTTTCAAGAAGGGAAAGGGAAAGAAGGGATACTTCATGAGACGGAAAATCAGTTGCTGCTCTAGTGAAGAAACCCAAGGTTGAACCAAACCTGAGACTAAGTGCTTCTGTAATAAGGGGAACGGTCACTGAAGCAGAACTAGCCTAGATACTTGGTAGATGAGAAGGCTGGCAAGGTCGATAGAAGTATTTTGGAAATACGTTATATTAATGTGTACTTTACTAATACTCCTAGTAGCACCAGGGTATTAAAATACCGGTTCAGTTGCTAAGTGTTAGTAAGTCAAAATAAAAGGCTACGGAATAAATGGAGACTAGCTGAAGGTGAGATGACGATATGTGTCGGAAGTGTTTCCAAGGTTGATATGATCAAGAATCGCATGCTCCCTCTACCATCGAGATTGGTGTTAAACCTAAATAATTGTTGTTTGGTGTTTGCGTTGAGCATAGACATGATTGGATCATGTTTATCGCAATACGGTTATTCATTTAAGGAGAATAATGGTTACTCTGTTTATTTGAATAATACCTTCAATGGTCTTGCACCTAAAATGAATGGTTCATTGAATCTCGATCATAGTGATACACATGTTCATGCCAAAAGATATCAGATAGTAATGATAGTACCACATACTTGTGGCACTACCATTTGAGTCATATTGGTATAAAAACGCATGAAGAAGCTCCATGTTGATGGATCTTTGGACTCACTCGTTTTGAAAAGATTGAGACATGCGAACCATGTCTATTGGTAGATATGCATGAAGAAACTCCATGCAGATGGATCGTTTGGACTCACTTGATTTTGAATCACTTGAGACATGCAAATCATACCACATGGGCAAGATGACAGAAAGGCCTCGTTTTCAGTAAGATGGAACAAGAAAGGGACTTGTTGGAAGTATTACATTTTGATGTGTGCAGTCCAATGAGTGGTGAGGCACGCAGTGGATATCGTTATGTTCTTGCTTCACAGATGATTTGAGTAGATGTTGAGTGTATTTACTTGATGAAACACAAGTCTGAATTATTGAAAGGTTCAAGTAATTGCAGAGTGAAGTTGAAGATCGTCTTGACAAGATGATAAAATGTCTATGATATGATCGTAGAGATGAATATCTGAGTTACGAGTTTGGCACACAATTAAGACATTGTGGAAATTGTTTCACGACTAATACCTCCTGGACCACCATA